>NC_134743.1:2500000-5000000 GCF_049634645.1 Pelodiscus sinensis | reverse complement strand
CTGTCACGTAGGGTATGTTTATTCTCTGATCAAACTAGTGTGCTAAAAATAGAGTAGCTGTGGCAGGAGTAGCAGGAGGGGTTAACTATTCCAAGGATGATCCCATCCAAACCCAAAAGTCTGTTCTCAAGGTGGCTAGCTCCTCCGACTGCTTCTGTCATCTGACCTGCACTCTATTTTTAGTAGTCCGAGTTAGTGTGGACTCAAACTATAGACCTAAGCTCAGTGTTGTTGACTGTTCCTTACTGGTGCTTCATCACTGGGAGGTAGGCAGGCCACCGCCACACAGTGCCTGCTGTTGCAGGTTCCTGATTGCCTTGCCCAGGAAGCACTAGATTCCTCCCCTTTGGCCCTGTGCCATCCTTTCCTTAGCACACCCATGCAAGCCAGGCAAGCATTGTGGCCTAATTAATTTATCCATGTGAGATCCTTGCTTAGTACGCACTTATTCCTGGCCCCAGCCCTTTGTTCACACCACTAGATTAATACACTATCCTAGTATATCTCCACTAACTGACAGCAGTGGCAAGAGGAACATAGATTGTTTAAAGCAAATGAGGTTTTATGTAAACATTCTTAATTTTTTTCTCTTCTTCTCTTCAGTGTGGACGCTAAACTTGTCTAGTATTTTCTTGCCTACAGCTCACCTTAGACCCACAATAGAAGCCAAAGGGCCAATGTTATCACCTTGCACTTAACAAGAGAAGGTTTTTTATTGATGTTTATTTTACACTGCTTATTTAGGCATCATCCTGGAACATACGGACACCAAGAATATGAAATGGCTGGACATGGAACATCTGTTGACCTGTAAGTAACAAATACAGGTGAAATCCTATTCATTAGTGAGTTATAAAGAAATTTAGCTGACAAGCAAGCAGTAACTGATACCACAGGTGTGAAGTGCATCAGCCACACATCAAAGGACAGATTCAGCTTTAGTCTGCTCTGAAAGAGGTACGTCTACACTACAGCGTTAATTCAAGTTAACTTAATTCGAAATAGTTAATTTGAATTAAGCTAATTCGAATTATGCATCTATACACAAAACCTATTTCAAAATAGCATTTTGTTCTTTTGAAATAGCGCGTCCACACTGAGTGGACCCTGAACCGAAGTTCAGGCTGGCCGGAACCAGTGCTGGCAGGGCATCAGGTTAGGACATAGTGTGTGGGGCTGCTGCCTCAGGCTAACTGAGCTCCGTGCTTCACGGGACCCGACCCCCACCCCGAACAGACAGTTCTCAGGGTTCCCCGCTCGCTTGTCTACCCCGATGAGGGAGAGCAAAGCAGTCCTGTCTTGGAGTGCCCTGAGTGCCTGCACTCGGGACACCACAGCACTCGGCCACATGGAGCCAGAGCTGCCCCTGGGCACACCGGTGCGTCTCGTAGGGTTGTTGCCATCAGCCCAGCTGCACTTGCTGCAGGCTACCGTCCGGGGAGTCCATCGGGGGGCTGTCAGGATCCAGGAGGCCCTGCAGGAGAGTGTCCACCCCGAGGAGCCCTCAGAGCCACCCCGGTCCTCCCCACCGGGGGCTCGTGCCCCATTCCTCCCTCACGTCCATCTACTTACTCCTCCCTAGCCTCCCTTCCTGATGTCAAATAAAAGACATGTATGTTCAAAAATAGAAACTGGGTTTATTGAACAACAGGGTGAACCTCTGGGGAGACTGGGAAAAGGAGGTGGGAGAGAGGAATAGAGTGGGTGGGAGAGGGGAGGGTGAAACCTGGGAGGAGGAAGTTGGAAGGGAGAAGCAAAGGGAAGAAGGGGGAAGGGAAGATCAGGGCCCAAGGTTGGGGGTCTCACCGCACCAACTTGATTGTCATGCAAACCTGCTCCTGGGTTCGCATGTGGCCTTTGGTGGCCAGGCTGGCAGCTATCCTGCCATTGACGGCCGTGTTCCTCTGTCTAGTGCGGAGATCATGGATGCTGGGGCATCCCTCCCAAACCTGAATAAGGTCCATGATCTCCACCCTGGACCAGGAAGGCACCCGCCTTCTCCAGCCCCTGTCAGGCTCCTGGGTGCTGGCAGACTGCTCCTGAGGAGCAGTGGAGGGTTGGCTGCCAGTGCCTTGCTGGCTCACGTTTTGTGGCTACTGGCTCAGGGGCCCCGGTGGCCACTGCTGGCTCTTGGCTGGTAGGCTTGGATCTGGCACGGGCCAGGGTCTATCCCTTTAATGGCTCTGGGGCCAGGGGGAGAGGAGAGGAAGTTTTCCTGGTTGTGCCCAGAGTGGCCACCAGGGCTCCCTGGGAAGGGCTGGAGGCCCCCTATTTTGAATTAATTGTCTACACAGCACTTAATTTGAAATAGCTATTTCAAATTTGGTGTTACTCCTCGTAGAATGAGGTTTACCAAATTTGAATTAAGCGCTCTGCTATTTCGAATTAATTTCGAAATAGCGGTTTGCATGTATCGATGCTATTAAAGTGAATTCAAAATAACAGCTGTTATTTTGAATTAACTTTGCGGTGTAGACGTACCTGGAGGAAACTGCAGCCAGTGTGATATAAGTCAGTGCATCTCCTGGCTACCCTGGCAATGCCTCTTCCCAACCTGTGTGATCCACTCTTTGGGCTCCATCGGCTCCCTGGGAGCCACTTTTTGCTACCCCAAACTCCACACCATCAGATTTATTTCTGTCAGGAGATGTAAAATAACTTAAAAGCAGAAGCTATTGAGTCAATGGAGCACCTTCCAATTGGATGAGTTTCTGGTAGGGTCAGGGTCTCCCCTCTCCCCCCTCCTCCATCTCAGTTTGGAGCTTGGAAGGATCCCAATGGAGGAACCTAAAGCTTTGTTTGTACAGAGAGCTTCTGGAGCTTGGTACTCACTGGTACTAAATATCCAGCTACTGCAGGCATAGGTGACTATATGAAAAGTGAGTCATATTCTCTGTAATTTCAGCTCTCCAGGTCCTACAGAATGACCCAAGTCCCATTGTCCAGCTGGTGGCAACTCAGGTCCTAAGAGACATCTGACCTGGATGAGTGCTCGGGGAATGAAGCACAGACAAATAGAAGAAAGAGCTCCTGCTTCTGTTTCCAGCTTGCACATCATATACTTGGGTGGGAAGCTAGACTGAACGCTATATCTGCTAGCTGTCTATGGGGTAGGGGAGTAGTATAAGGGCCCTACCATCAATCAAACATTAGCCCCGCCCCCTGACCCTGGAAGTCCCCCCCCCCCCGACTCCCCGGAAGTCCCTTCTCCCTTGTCACTGGCAGTCCCGCCCCTGGAGGGTAGTACATCCGGGTCGAGAGGGACAGGTGACCGGAAGTAAAAAAGGATGTCATGTGACCCTGGTTAGGCCCGTCCCCTGTCACCGGAAGTCCCGCCCTTGGGGGTAATACATCCGGGGTAAAGAGGGGCAGGTGACCGGAAGTAAGGGGTGTCATGTGACCCCTCTAAGGACTTGCCCCTCCTCCCTCTACCAATCAGGAAGGGCTTTCCCCGTAGGAACGCCCCGCGAACCGCTTTGACCAATCGGGGGGCAGTTCCGGGAACGGATGACCCGCCCAGAAGTGGGTCGTGTGACCCCTCTAAGAACTCACCCCGCCTCCCTCCACCAATCAGGAGGAGTTTTTTCCCTGTAGGACCGCCTCGTGAACTGCTTTGACCAATCGGGGGGCAGTTCCGGGAACGGATGACCCGCCCAGAAGTGGGTCGTGTGACCCCTCTAAGAACTCACCCTGCCTCCCTCTACCAATCAGGAGGGTTTTTTTCCCTGTAGGACCGCCCCACAAATCGCTTTGACCATTCGGGGGGTGCAGTTCTGGGACCCGTTGACCAGACCGGAAGCTGGTCGTGTGACCCCTCTAAGAGCTTCCCGTGACACCCTCTGTCAATCAGAGCATAGCACTTCCCCATAAGTTCTAGCGCCACACAAAAGAGGCCATCTTGTTCCAAGATACAGCTAGGACACCGCAGCGGCACGCCCACGCTGTCTGAGCACGTTCCGCTCAAGCAGAGGCGGCAACAATACCTGCAAGAGTGGTCATGACTGTATACTGTGTGGCAAAACTCACAATAATTTTTCGCTCCGAACAACTTTTTCACATCCAGAACCCCATAGTAATGCTCATCTCCGCCAAGCGCCGCGCGCCCGGGGCCGGCGCTCCCCCCGCAAGCGCCACGCACCCGGGGCCGGGGCCGGCGCTCCCCCCGCCAAGCGCCGCGCGCCCGAGGCCGGCACTCCCCCTGCCAAGCGCCGCGCGCCCGGGGCCGGCGCGCCCCCCCGTGCAAGCGCCACGCGCTATGTGCCCAGGGCCAGGTCAGCCCCGAGCACCTGGCGGGTGCATGCAAATGCCCCTGCGGGCGCCATAGCGCCCGTGGGCACCGTGTTGGGGACCACGGACCTACGGCAATAACAGTATTTAATAAGATTTCCAAACACAGTTCAGCACATAGGCCCTGGAGCTTGCAGTTTATACCCTCTGGAGTCCAAGTCAAACAGTCATGGTACCGCTGGGCTGGCGCATTTATGACACAACCCTCACAGTCCTCAAAAAGCTTTTCCCTAAGACAGTGACTAAGGACGGTATAAACACTAATGCGTACAATAGAGCGCATAACTTTTTTACGCTTATGATGTGGCACTGGCTCAACTAGGTCAATGCACAGCCACCTCCTGAATTCTTCATGGCCGTCATCCTAGGCGTTCTCTTCAATGCTTTGTATCGGTGTTGAGCAAAAACAAGGTGGGCCCGGTTCGTCTTCCTCGTCCGATGCAATGCTGTCCTGGGTCTGACGGTCAGCTAGAAAGGCATCGTCAAGCTGTCAAAAGATTGCCAGAAAGAAATAATGTAAGACGCTCTGGTCATTTTTTTTTAAAGTTTACAAAATCCCGGATTCCTAACCCCATGATGCCCCAACTTCGATCTTTCATTTACCTATTTGGCTTCTTTTCCATGCGTCTTGTCCGACTCCTGGGAGCCATGGGCACCTTCTTCCTCCAGGCTATCTAGCTTGTCTGGCTGCATCGTGAGCGGTTGGGTTTCGGTGTCAGATATTGGTGTATCCATCAGCGGGTGGGTCAAAGGGCTCCCTTCAACTTCTCCTTCCTCCTCGGAACTGTCGCTGATGTAGCGCTTTCTTCTCGGCACCAAAACAAAGTTGGTGAAAGAAGCCATGTTTCCGCTCAGCGTTTGCACGCTCTCTGAAACACGCGCTCTTGGAACAAGATGGCCTCTTTTGTGTGGCGCTAGAACTTACGGGGAAGTGCTATGCTCTGATTGGCAAAGGGTGTCACGGGAAGCTCTTAGAGGGGTCACACGACCCGTCTCCGGTCTGGTCAACGGGTCCCGGAACTGCACTCCCCGGATTGGTCAAAGCGATTTGTGGGGCGGTCCTACAGGGAAAAAACCCCTCCTGATTGGTAGAGGGAGGCAGGGCGAGTTCTTAGAGGGGTCACACAACCCACTGCTGGGTGGGTCATCCGGTCCCAAAACTGCCCCCCGATTGGTCAAAGGGGTTCGCGGGGCGGTCCTACAGGGAAAAACCCCCTCCTGATTGGTGGAGGGAGGCGGGGCAAGTTCTTAGAGGGGTCACACAACCCACTGCGGGGCGGGTCATCCAGTCCCAGAACTGCCCCCCCGCTTGGTTAAAGCGGTTCGCGGGGCGGTCCTACAGGGGAAAAACCCTTCCTGATTGGTTGAGGGAGGCGGGGCGAGTCCTTAGAGGGGTCACATGACACTCCTTACTTCCGGTCACCTGCCCCTCTTGACCCTGGATGTATTACCCCCAAAGGCAGGACTTCCGGTGACAGGGGACGGGCCTAACGGGGGTCACATGACACCCGGTCAGCTGTCCCTCTTGACCCGGATGTACTACCATCCAGTGGCCGGACTTCTGGTGACAGGGGAGAAGGGAATTCTGGCGGTCAGGGGGCGGGACTTCCGGGATCAGGGGGCAGGGCTAACGTTTGATTGATGGTAGGGCCCTTATACTACTTAGGGGATTCCACATGCCGGGGGAATTCACTAAGGGTGGCTTTAATTGGCATTTAAGCATCTAACTGTGGATTTTGGTGATTTCCTTTAGATATCCAGGGCCTTTAACTGTGCTTGTATTGTCCAGTCTCATAAGTTGCTGAGTGTCCTCAAACTCCCTCTGATGATATTGGGAGTTCAGAACACTCTGCCCTTCAAAGAAGGTACTCAGCAGATATCATTCGTCCTCCAAATTTAGAGGCTATGATCCTCCACCTCATAGAAAAAGTTTCCTGAATAGTTAGGTTTCTAGTCTCTCTCAGCACTTTACTCTTGCCCTCCTGGGTTCTGGGCCTATGAGGAGTCACCAGACAACAGTTAGCAAAGGAGGGTAAAAGGCTGAGGGGGTCTGGGATATCATTGTCTGTGGTTCTCAATGGGGAGAGAATCTTCCTGTGATGGCTGAATATGGGAAGGGGATCAGTGTTTTCCCCTGTTGAATTGACACTTTCTGATAATTCACTATATTAGGTAATAGGAGTTCCCCTAATCTTGTGGTGTTTCCTGTTTTGGAGATTGTTTTCCATTCCATATCCAGCAGCTTAATCCCAACCCATGTTATTATATTTATTAAGGGGCATTGTACAAATGCTGATGACTCTTTAAGTTTATTTCTCAGGTGCTGGCCATGCTGTGTCTCACAAACAGTCACCTGTAAATAACCCTCCCCTGTAAATAATATAGTGTTTGTATTTACTGTGCACATGTTTCCAATTAAACTCTTTGAAGTATCTGTTTCAATTACTCAGGGGCCTGATTTCTTCTTTCAGAGTATGTCTACACTACAGCATTATTTCAAAATATCTTATT
Organism: Pelodiscus sinensis; assembly: GCF_049634645.1. Classification (NCBI taxonomy): domain Eukaryota; kingdom Metazoa; phylum Chordata; order Testudines; family Trionychidae; genus Pelodiscus; species Pelodiscus sinensis. Next base: position 4,993,202 of record NC_134743.1, on the reverse strand, counting down.
TCGAAATAGCGCGTCTACACACAAAATGCATTTTGAAATAGCGTTTTGCTATTTCGAAATAGCGCGTCTACACTGAGTGGACGGTGAATCGCATTTAAGGCTGGACAGAACCAGGTCCGGCAGGGCATCAGGTCAGGAGTTACTTTGTGTGGCTGCTGCCTGAGGCTGTCTGAGGCCTGTGCTTAAAGGCACCCCCCTGGACAGCCAGTTCTCAGGTTTCCCTGCTTGCTTGCCTACCTCCATGAGGGACAGGAAACCATTTTGTCTCTGTGTGCTCTGCTTGCCTTCACTCGGGACATCACAGCACTCTGCAACGTGAAGCCAGAGCTGCCCCTGGGCACTCTGGTGCTTTTCGTGGACGCGTTGCTGCGGACCTGTCTGAACTTTCTGCAGGCTGCCATCTGAGAGGTCCATCAGGGGGCTGTCAGTATCCAGGAGGCCCTGCGGGAGAGCTTCCATCCTGAGGAGCCCTCAGAGCCTCTCTGGTCTGCCCCACTGGGGGCTTGTGCCTCATTCCTCCCTCACGTCCTTCCACTTACCTCTCCCTCAGCCCCCTTCCTGATGTCAAATAAAATACACGTATTTTCATGAACACAAACTATCTTTATTTAACAAAACCCCGGGGAAGAGGGGGGAGAATGAAACTCTGGTGAGACTGGGGAAAGGAGGCGGGAGAGAGGAGAAGAGAGGGGGGGAGAGGGAAGGGGGAAAACTTGGGGGGAGGAAGCAAGGGGAAGAAAGGGGAGGGGAAGGTCAAGGCTCAGGGTTGGGGGGCTCTCCAGACCAACTTGATTTTCATTCAAACTTGCTCCTGGGTTCACATGTGGCCTTTAGTGCCACGCTGGCAGCTATCCTGCCATTGACGGCCGCATTCCTCTCTCTAGTGCAGAGATCATGGACATTGGGGGCAATCCCCCCAAACCTGAATAAGGTCCATGATCTCCACCCTGGACCAGGAAGGTGCCCGCCTTCTCCAGCCCCTGTCAGGCTCCTGGGAGCTAGCAGACTGCTCCTGGCGAGTGGTGGAGGGCTGGCTGCCAGTCTTTGCTGGCTCATGTTTGGGGGCCGCTGGATCAGGGGTAGTGACTGCTGGCTCTGGCCTGGCAGGCTTGGAACTGGCACAGACACTGTGGCCAGAGTCAACCCCTAAAGGCTCCGGGGAGGGAGGAAGGAGAGGAGTGATCTTGGTTGAGGCTGGAGTGGCCACCAGGGCACCCTGGGAAGTGTCAAAGTCAGACAGGACTCACAGATTTGGCAGACTGCTCTGTTTATTTCAGCAAAGCTTTGCTAAAATGCATTCAGAAAATGTGAGTACCATACAAGGTTCAAACCCCTTGATTTTATACAGTCAAAAGGCCAAGTTAACAAGATCAAAGGGTGTGGCAAAACTTCACATTATTAGTGTGGTTAAGTATCTTCATTTCAATATCAAGCACACAGCAATCTCCTGGCTATATCTCCCTGATTATCTAGAATTGCTTTCTGTCTAACACCTAATGTTTCTCTTCCTGTTAAACTCAGGCCCAAATTGGCTAGCACCTTGATCTGCATACCTACAATCAACATTAACATACTTTTCTTCTTCCTCTTAAAAGACAAACAGAATTCCTTCAACTTATTCAATTATTACAGTACAATTCATCTTTCTCCTACAGTATAATTCTTTCTACTTTCACAATCCCTCCTTTTGGTCAAGCCTCGCCTATGACCAACAATTACTGGGTTCCTTGCATTAACCGTTCTTTGTCTTTTTGTTCATTAGTGATATTTAAAATCATCAGATTAGCACTCTGGTGAGGGGACATGTCTGTGACATGTCTTGCACAGTTTTGGATACAACAGGAGATTAACTGAAAACATACAAAAATTATTAAGATTCCAAATAGGATAGTCAGGGCTTCCTGAAACAACCAGTTTCCTATGCCAGAGAAATTGGACAAGTTACTTAGCCATTTTCACAGGGAACTTGGCTCTTCGTTGGAAAGGTATGCAATCTTTTTTAAGTAGCTAGCGCGATCTATTATATCATTGGTGTTGTCTGGTATATATACACAACATTCTTTGCCAATGAGAGAACAGGTCCCTCCTTTTGCTGCCAGCACTATATCCAATGCCTGACGGTTTTGGAGGACCACTTGTCTGATCGCTCCTGTTTCTTTGGCCAGGGCCCTTAAACTTTTTCCAGTTTCATTTTCCATGATTTTAATCTCAGAAGCCTTTTTGCATGATGTATTACTCCCCCAAGTGGGTCAAAGGAACCACCAATAGCCTCTTCCCAAGTTAAAGGGCTTATGTGATTCACATACCATTGGGCATCCGACAAAGCCCTTCTTTTTCGCCTAAAATTACGGAGGCGTTCTCATGGGAAGGACTCTAACACTCGGAATTGTGGGAAGAGTTGGGCGGGATAACAGATACCTGACCAGTTAACTGGTAATGTGGTATAGGCCTTTGTTTCACAGACCCAATGATGCCCTATCAAAGCCGGGAAGGGTCGGTTGCACCCCTTTGCCATATAGGTGTCTACAAAGGAGGAGTAATATCCCCCGAAGGGCACACGGTGATTCTCCTTACGGGGAGTGGTGTTATTTGCATGGCATTAAAGATTGTACTGATGTTACAATATGCTGGAGACAACTGCTCCTCCCCAGATTCAGCCCCGTCCCATTACACACCAAACACCAGTGACCTTTTTTCTCCTCCACACTTATCCGTTTAGATACATTTATTCCCACAATTATTCCCACTGCTTCCCAAGTGTCATTACTGTTCCATGTCTTGTTAAACGGGTGAGGCCTGGGGAATTAAGTGGGATTGCCAAGACAGGAACCAGCTTGTGAGTGGGATGGAATGTGGCTGCAGACCCAGCAATTAGAGATATTAAGGGTCTGAGCGATCCATACTTGCTGGTGGATAAAAGAATTGTCATTGTCATTGTGGATTCCCCAGATCTTAAGACACCAGTGGCACATGTTGGAGGCAAGACCCTTTTGGTTCTGACAACCTCCACTGAGGGACCCGCAGTTACGGTTTTATGTCCACCAGGCAGCAGGTGCTAGGCTCACTACTGCTTCTTCTTGGGCCTTGCTTTTGGTCCTCATCTGCTTCAGGCAATCCTTACGCGAACGTAGGTTGTAAGGTATTGCAGGCTGTTCCTCTACGTCTTCTTCTGGAGTCAAAATTGACTCTGCATTGTCCTGAGGTGATGATTGGTCCGCTGGGGATGGTGCCTTCTTACACTGCGAAGCCTGTATCCATGCTGCGATGCCGGATAACTTAACAGCCGTCTGGGCAGTGAGCAGCACCTGATGCAGGCCCTTCCACCGGGGTTCCATGGCGTGTTTTCGTTGGTGGTATCGTACGTAGACCCAATCACCTGTCTCGAGAGTGTGGCAGGCATCCGAGGTGGGTTCCGTCGGCCAGGCGGCTCGAACCTGTGAATGGAAGTGACTTACAGCTTGCATTAGTCCCTTGCAGTACTGAAGGAGTGTACTGTGAGTCAAGTTCAAGTCTGAGACTGGAGTAATGGTAGCCATTGTTCACATAAACAATTTCAAAAGGACTTAGTTTATGTCTTTGGGATGGTAGGGACAGTGCAGCAGGTGTGTGACATGTAACACACGATCCAGGTGCTGAACAAGTTGTTCAGTAAAACGTGTACCCCGGTCACTGGACAGAGTGGCAGGAGTTTCTTTGGCAGGCATAATATGATTTAACAAACATTTGGCAACAGACAGCGAATCAGCTTTGCAACAAGGAAAGACTTCAATCCAACCCGAAAATAAGCATACCATAACCAAAATAAATTCATATAGTTGACACACAGGCATTTGTACAAAATCAAGCTGCCAATGCAAGAACAGTGCTTGGGGCAGGCCCCAGAACCCTTGAGCTACCTTTACAGGTTTGCCAACATTGTAGCTTTGGCAAGTGGTACAGGCGGCACAGTGGTGAGCTGCAAAAGAGCTGAAATGGGGGGCCCACCATTCTGCCTTAGTTACAGCAGAGATCATACCCTCCTTTCCGACATGCGAAACGCCGTGTAGCAGGGCGGCCAGAGCTGGGTAGAGCGAAAAGGGGGCCACAAAGGCACCAATAAGGGGGCGCCAAAGGGAATCAGGATGTAGAGAGCAACCCTGGGCGACCCAGGAGTCTTTTTCTGTTTCTGAGGCAGAGTCTTGGAGCAGGTGAAGCAAAATGCAGGACAATGTAGCACTTTAAAGACTAACAAGATGGTTTATTAGATGATGAGCTTTCGTGGGCCAGACCCACTTCCTCAGATCAAAAACCAGGAGCAGGGTGACTTTAGAAAGGGACTGCGGTGGTACAGAAACAGAAAGGGAACCGAGAAACGCACCTGGGGAAGGTTCTATGGCAGCATTACCCTTAGCAACATCAGTATCTGCTGTGGAGTGACCAGGGCACTTAACAATAGCTAATGCAGATGGGAGTGCATACAGGAGAGCAGCAATGTAGGGGCCATTCTTGATAGGGGTACCAGCAGAGGTAAGGAAACCCCGAGCTTGCCAGAGGGTGCCAAAGTCATGTACAACCCCAAAAGCATATCGAGAATCAGTATAAATGGTGGCGGAGCGTCCCTCAGTCAGAAAGCAAGCGCGGGTTAGGGCAACTAGTTCAGCGACTTGTGCTGAGGTCACAGAAGGTAAAGGCGCAGCTTCTAGGGTTTCAGAGAGTGATACCACAGCGTATCCTGCAAGGAGACGACCTTGGCTATCTCTAAAGCAGGAACCGTCAGTGAATAACACAAGGTCGGAGTTAGAGAGAGGGACATCAGAAAGGTCGGGGCATGAGACGGTGACAGCAGAGACACTTGCAAGGCAGTCGTGGGGTTCACCGTCATTAGCCAGAGGAAGGAGAGTGGCAGGGTTCAACTGAGAACAGCACTTTATGGTGATATGCGAAGCCGAAAGCAGTAAAAGTGAGGCGGGCAGAGGAAAGGTGAGCTGTATTACATTGCAGCAGGAGAGTATCTATAGAGTGAGGGACCATGAGAGAAACAGGAGAGCGGAGGACAAGGGACTCAGACATTTCAATTAGGCGTGCCGCGGCAGCCACAGCACGCAGACAGGGGGGTAGACCTTGGGCAACAGGATCCAAGGTGGCAGAGAAATAAGCTACTGGATGATTTTTGCCACCATGCTCCTGAGTAAGAACCCCAAGTGCACAACCAGATTGCTCGTGACAGAAAAGGGTAAAGGCTTACAGTAGTCAGGTAACCCTAAGGTGTGGGGGGGGGGGCAGTGAGAAGCACTAAAGAGTCAGTTTCTGAGGCAGATAATGAAGGGGAACAGAGGAGTAGATCATTTACACATTGGACCAATGTGGACCCAGAGGGGAAGACCAGGTCAACAAGGTCTTTGGCTAATGCTTGGGAAAAGTAAGACGGGCTTTCTGTGTACCCCTTGGGAAGCATACTGCTGCTCCTTGTAAGAAAAGGCAAAAAGATACTGGGACTTAGGGTGAACCGGGACAGAAAAGAAAGCAGAACACAGATCAACATCAGTAAAATGAGTTGCATCTGGCAGGATAGAAGCCAGATTAGTTGCTGGGTTAGGGATTACAGGAAAGGTGGGTACAACAATGCAGTTAATAGCTTGAAGATCCTGAACAAACCACCATGATTTACCATCAGCTTTTCGAACTGGGAGGAGGATTGGGGTGTTACAGGGGCTGGAACAGGGGACAATAATGCCTTGTTCCCACAGGGTGGATATGACCGGAGCTGAAACCTTTAAATCCCAAAAACCCGGTGCCACGACCCCTTCTCTGACCTTATCCCCATTCTTGGTACCCTCCCCATTCCCAGTACTGTCTGCCCTGCCCTGAATAATGCTGTATTTTCAGAGCTATCAACTTTTGTGAGGACTGCTTCTCTTTCTTTTTAGAGTGCAGTGGCAATGCTCTGCCACTGCTTGCAATTTGTCCATGGTCTTGGCCTCCCATCCAACACTTATTTGCTTTAACATACTGCTAATAGCAGATAAGAGGCTATTAACAAACGCATGCGCCAGGGCGCCCTGTCCATTTTTACCTGGTTGCTGTATCCCAAAAAACCCAAAAAAACCCAACCAACCAAACAAAAAAACCATCAGTCAGTCTGTGTGATAGTTGCCCGGGTTTTTTTCTTTGTTGCTGTTTACGGGGTTATAAGTAGTTTACACAGTTGCAGGAGGTCTGCTTCAGAAGGTTCATAGGCATTGCACACTAGCAAAATTCCTCTGCAAATTTGGTAGGGTTTTCCTGGGGCTTTGGAAAACCTTTTAAAATCGAGTGGAGCTCCGTGTGGGTCCAGGGTTTATAGCTTCAAGTGGGACCGGTCTGAGTCTTCTTGGAGGACGGGGTAAAGGGAAGCGCTCGGTCTGGTGGTGGGAGAGGAGGTTTCCAATAAAGCTTTTTCTTATAATTAGAATTTTTAAGGGAGGCGAGCTTCGATTCAGTTCATTTAAGATTTGCCTCGTCCCACCACTGCATGAAGCTATCTACCTCTCCTCTAGCCAATTTAGTTTTGGGAAGGCCAAGTTTGTCTTTTAAGACGTCCACTTGGTCTTTGTTCCAAGATCCTAACAGTGGCCACTGAGTTTTGGGATCCCCCAAGAGTTAATCTAGATCATTTTTCCAGAAATTTACAGGAGTCCGGACCCTTTCTAAAATATATAAACTGAGCCAGGGTCCCTTTAGGGAACTATCCCTGCTTAGATGTCTAGTTACCCATACAGGAGGACTTCATACACCAATCACACAAGGAGGAAATTCGGGTTCGTCAGAGCGGTGCCCAGTGCAACACACAAAAGAAGCCCACAGGCTACTGCCTCAATCGCCCTTGCGTTCACTCCAAGGATTTTATCCAAGGTGCGGTGCGGCTGCGATTGTGCAGATTCCAGTCACACAGACCGCGGGGACAGGAGCCCCTTGGTCGGCCAGTCCCTGGACAGGGATGGCTCCCAGACTCACTCACACCACAGGGAAGATGGATAGACACAGAGACAAGACAGTCCTCAGTCCGGACAAAATAATTACCTGACCAGAGTCCTGATGTTAGATCCCGGGATCCCTACCAGAACAGAGCAGGAACCAACAGGTTCGATGGCGTAGACTTCGCTGTGGTTGTGCACCTTTCCGTTCTGGCGGAGGACCGCTCGGGCCAAATGCCCAGGTGCCAGCTACCACGGTCATCCTGCAAAACAGTCAGGGATCACACAGCCTCAGCGAAGACGGTTGCCATCTCGGTGGAACCTCCAAATTGTCAAAGTCAGACAGGACTCACAGATTTGGCAGACTGCTCTGTTTATTTCAGCAAAGCTTTGCTAAAATGCATTCAGAAAATGTGAGTGCCATACAAGGTTCAAACCTCTTGATTTATACAGTCAAAAGAAAGCCAAAATTAACAGGATTAAAAGGGGGGCAAAACTTCACATAATTAGTGTGAGGCTACTCAAGTACTCTTCATTTCAATATTAAGCACACAGCAATCTCCTGGCTATATCTCCCTGATTATCTGGAATTGTTTCCTGTCTAACACCTAATGTTTCTTTTCCTGTTAAACTCAGGCCCAAATTGGCTAGCACCTTGATCTGCATACCTACAATCAACATTAACATACTTTTCTTCTTCCTCTTAAAAAGACAAACAGAATTCCTTCAACTTATTCAATTATTACAGCACAATTCATCTTTTTCTTACAGTATAATTCTTTCTACTTTCACACCCAGGACAGGGCTCCTGGTGATTAGCACGAGTCATTAGGGATTGTGGTTTCCATGGAGCCAGGCAGGGGCCGTATCTTGCTGAGGGTCTCACTGGGACCCATCCTGCGATCCCAGGGACACTGATCCAGCCCCAGTCCCTGTGTCCCATCCTCACTCCAGGGAATTGGCTCAGCCCATGGTGTATAGACACCCTGTATAACTAGCCACAGATTCCGGCTTCCTCACACCCTCCCTGCCCCTGAGTGTCTTTGTTCCACAGATGCCCTCGTGGGCCAAGGGAAACTGCAAGATGTCTTTGTAAGTGCTCCCCAAAACTCCCCAGCTCTGTGCCTTGCCTCACCCCACACCAATGCACCATGCACCCCCTCACTGCATATGAATACCCCCTGCTGTCTGGGATCAGGACTGTCTGGTGTGTGGCTGTGTGTGTTTGTGTGCTGGTTTTGACTCATACACATAGTGACTCTCTTCCCTCCCTACCCCAGGAGCCCAACCCCAGCGCTGAGGGACTCACCTATGCCGAACTGGACCCCCCAGCGCTGCAAACTAAGCGGGGGGCCCTGTCCCCAAACCCATCCTGTATGCCGCAGTCAGCACCTGTCCTCTGCCCCCATAGAGGAAGTCACTAGATCAATGGGGCAGGGAGGATGGTCCCCAGAGAGTGATGCAGTGACAACCCCCAGAGAACAGGCTCAGCTTATGGTCTCTCCTGAATCCCTTCCCCCGCCCGCATCTGGTACTGCCCCACCCAGTCACATGCCTCACCCTCAGTCCCATGGGTACATGCCCTGGTCTCAGATTCCCTCCCCTCTCCTTGTGGGCACACACCCTGATCTCAGACCCACCCCCACGGGCCCACCCCCTGGTCTCAGACCCACCCCCATGGGCCCACCCCCTGGTCTCAGACCCACCCCAATGGGCTCACCCCCTGGTCTCAGACCCACCCCAATGGGCTCACCCCCTGGTCTCAGACCCACCCCCATGGGCCCACCCCCTGGTCTCAGACCTACCCCAATGGGCCCACACCCTGGTCTCAGATATGCCCCCATTGAAACATGCCCTGGTCTCAGATCCCCCCTGTCCACTCCTGTCTATCTGCAATACTCACTGAGGAAGACGATGGTGAGAGCAGATGCCATAATGGGCCAGTGAGGGGCACCAGACGCACCCCTTTTCCCAGCTCCACCCAGCCTCAAATAAGGAGTTCCACTGCATCCACCACCCCTTGTTTCTCATCTGCAGGCAAAATCTCATGTGGTCACAGTTACCAGAGGTCTCTGCAAAACCGAGGGAACCCTGAAATCATCAGCCTAGCCAAATGTCCAGCAGCACCAGCTTGTCCATGTCTCTGTGGGGAGGGAGGGAGGGAGGTCGTCTTCTTTGGGGAGGGTACACTAGGCTGGGACCGGGTTGTCATAATCAGGAGTGCTGACCAGTGTCTGGTGACTAAGGGGTTAACCCTGTAGCTAGCCAAGTATCAGGTGGTAAGTCAATAACAATGCAAGTAGAAAATTCAAACTGAAAAACAGGGGTTTTCTCTCTCTCTTCTGTGTTTGAGAGGTAGAGTAGTCTCTTCCAAGACTGAGGGAAATGGGAGAACGGGAAGCGACTGTCTAGGAAGGAGTACGGCAGAAAGGGATCTAGGGGTTATAGTGGACCACAAGCTGAATATGAGTCAGCAGTGTGATGCTGTTGCAAAGAAAGCAAACATGATTCTGAGATGCATTAACAGGTGTGTTGTGAGCAAGACATGACAAATCATTCTTCTGTTCTACTCTGCGCTGGTTAGGCCTCAGTTGGAGTATTGTGTCCTGTTCTGGGCACCGCATTTCAAGAAAGATGTGGTGAAATTGGAGAGGGTCCAGAGAAGAGCAACAAGACTCATTAAAGGTCTAGAGAACATGAGCTATGAAGGAAGGCTGAAAGAATTGGGTTTGTTTAGTTTAGAAAAGAGAAGATTGAGAGGCGATATGATAGTCGTTTTCAGGTATCTAAAAGTGTGTCATAAGGGGGAGGGAGAAAACTTGTTCATCTTGGCCTCTGGGGATAGAACAAGAAGCAATGGGCTTAAACTGCAGCAAGGGAGGTTTAGGTTGGACATTAGGAAAAAGTTCCTAACTGTCAGGGTTGTCAAACACTGGAATAAATTGCCCAGGGAGGTTGTGGAATCCCCATCTCTGGAGATATTTAAGAGTAGGTTAGATAAATGTCTATCAGGGATAGTCTAGACAGTATTTGGTCCTGCTATAGGGGCAGGGGACTGGACTCGATGACCTCTCGAGGTCCCTTCCAGCCCCAGTATTCTATGATTTTATGATTCTCTCTCCAAGAACGGATTTCTTAGAATGTGTAAGTAGGGAAAAGTTTAGCTAGTCCGTCAGGATTTGTTGTTTTCCTTGTTTGGGGATTTGGAAATAATGTCTAAGCTGTTAATTGTGTTTTTCTTTTTTCTTTGTAACCAAGTTTTAGCCCATGGGGTTTCCCTGAGTATCTTTATCAATTTGGTGGCTCTTTCCATCTAACCACTTTACTGTGCTTGCTACTGTAGTTTTATTTTGATAATAAAGAATTGTTGTATCTTGTAATTAACTGAGATTGGTTGATTGTTGTGTCCTTAGGACTCAGTGCCTACTTACAAGGGCAGAGTTCATTGTTGTCTGTGAATCTCCTGTTTTCCCAACTCCAAGTAAAACAGAGCTTGGGGCATGGGGAGAGTTTTACCTTAGGTAGGAGGTTTCCCACGTGATCTCTTCCCTGGTTTTCTTGGATTTACTTGGGTGGTGGCAGCGGATTCCCCAAAATCTGGGTATTAGGATTTTTTTAGGGGGGGGGGGTTCTACCAGAGCCTGCAGAGGCAAGATTTTGGAGTGCTTTTGAGGGACCCACTTCTGCATTCATCATGCCAGAGTTGGGGACAGCCTTGACACAGATGTGTACAGGATCTGAAATTCAGTCTTTGACTGACCATTTAAAGGAAGGTGTCATAAGGCATGTGTGTGAGGGGGCAGAGTTAAGGGTGTTTGGGAAACAGTAAGTGGCATTTCTTGGTTCCGGAGAGTTTGACTATTCAAAGCCTACTGCTTAGCCTGCAATCCTGCCCATGTGCAACATGAGCCCTGGCACTATCAGAAGAACAGGTGTGATGGGGAGAAAAGCAGGTGTGATGGGTTTGCTGCTCTTTACTGCATAGCTGAGTGGGGATGGCAACTTTGCAGCTTTACACTCTTGCGCAATGCCGTTATTCCTGAAAATAATCGGCGTAACAGCATCGCGCAAGAGGGTTTTTCTTGCACAGAAAGGGGCAGTGCAGACAGCTCCTTCTGGCGCAAGAGCCTCTTCTGCAAAAAAGGTGGCTCATTAGGCGATATTCCACGCTTAGCCTCATTTGCATATTTCTCAGGCAAGAAGCCGCGAGTGCAGACATAGCCTGACTCAGCCAGCCGCGAGTGCAACAGGGCCTCATTTATCCCATCAAATGCAGAGGGGCCAGATCAGATCAGCACAAATCCAGATTCTCTGGGGAATGGGGCAGTGCAAGGCTGCAGCGCCACCTAGCGGCCACAGGAGGAATTGCCGGCCCTTGTCCCTGTGTGTGCTGGTTGGGAGGTTCCCATGGAAAGCAGCACAGTAGAAGGTTGGAAATAAAGGCCTCTAGTGCCCCCCCAGGAGTGTGTGGCCCCAAGGACCATACGAGAAGGGTCTGTCTCCCTGAAGCGGGTTCCCCCAGGGCCAACAGGCCAAGTGTGGATGTGACCTGTGGGCCCATGAGAAGGGGAATGATGTTGGTCTCCAAGGGAGGGGAACACCTGGCCTGGGGCAAGTCCCTTCAGCTGAGCCTGCCCAGAGATGCTCTCAGCATCTGTATCGTTCTGCAGCTGGCGGGAGGGGGGGGGGAGGAGAGGGGGAGGCAAGGGGCTGTCTGTGTGTTGCTGGGGGAGGCTTATGAGCCTGGCTCCCCACAGCAGGTCTAAGGGCTGCCCAGGCCCAACCAGGATCTGCAAACAGAAAGGACTTGGTTCTTAGCTGTTACATGGGAGTCCTAGTTCCCAACCTCCTCCTCTAACCCTTAGTCCCCACTCCCCTCCCAGAGCTGGGACCAGGGCCAAATGTGCCTGACTACTAGCTTACTCCTGCCAGGTAGCCAGCAGCTGCACAAACACAGCTTATGTCCCTCTCTAGGGGCCTAGCCACACACCCACTGGCAGCTCAGTGGGCAAGGTTTATGTGGCACATGGGAAAGTCCCTGAGTCTCTCCTGGTTGGTGACCCATTGGGTTGAATGGAATTTCTCTTGCTCCCATTTTCTTTTGAACCTGGCTGATTTAATTCACAGGCTGACTAAAGACCCTTAGAACCAAGCGTTACAGCGTAAAGCCGCCAACACCGCTCAGCTATGGTGCAAGGGGCAGTGAACCCAGGTGTTCCCCTTCATGCCCATTCCTCGCATGGTGCCAGGGCTTGTGTTGCACGTGGGCAGGTTTGCAAGCTGAGCAGGAGGCTTTAAAGAATCAAAGCCTCCAAAGCCAGGAAATGCCACTTACTGTTCCCTAAACACCCTTAACTCTGTCCCTTCACTAACAGGCCTCACAACAGCTTCCTTTAATTGCATGATCACGTCCTGATTTTATTTACATGAGTCACCAACCACTTGGATCTAGAAACAAAGAAAGGGGGAGGGGAATCGTCATGGAAATAATGGTCAGTCAATGATTGAATTTCAGAACCTGTGGTTCCCTGGCTCCCCACAGACAGAGGAGACTTCCCTTTCTCCCCACAGAGATACGGACAAGCTGGAGCTGCAGGACACTGAGCCAGGCTGATCATTTCCTCGGTTTTGCAAAGACCTCTAATTAACTGTGATTGCACGAGATGTCGCCTGCCGATAAGAGGCAAGGGATACCAGAAGAGATGAAATATTATTGACTTCCTGTAGCTGCAACCACCAGCTGAGTACCTTATTTGAGGAGGGGTGGAGCTGCGCATTAGGGGATCGGTGGTACCCTTCACTGCCCCATTATGGGATCTGCTCTCACCATCCTTTTCCTCTGTGAGTATTGCAGAGAGCCAGAGGCATGCGCCTGTGGGGAGATCTGAGACCAGGGCATGTGCCCATTGGAGGGAAACTGAGGCATGTGTCCAATGGGGAGGGTATGGGTCTGAGCGGCTGGATGCGGCAGAACCAGCTGCAGGAGGGTTATGGGGAGACCATAAGCCGAGCCTATTCTCCCATGACAACTTGCTTTACTTAAGAACCTTGGGTGAGGGACCTTGTCAGAGGCTTTCTGGAAATCTAAATGCACTATCTCCACTGGATCCCCCTTGACCACATGATAGTTGATTCCCTCAAAGAACTCTGGCTATTAGTAAGGCATGATTTCCCTTTACAGACACCATGTTGACTTTCCCCAACAAATTATGTTCATCCATATGTCTGACAATTTTATAATTGTCACAGACTGGCCTGACTGCATCCAAGCACACCGAGGTGGGGCAGAGTCCCTGGTCCCATGGTGCAGTGGGGGGAAACTGAGGCACAGAACAAGGCAGGGTCACCCAAAAGGTGCAGAGTGAGCCAAGGGTGCACCCCACATTAACATGCCCATCCCAGGACCCCGCTCCTCTACCCTCTCCTCTGCTCCCAGTGGACATGCCTAACGTACACATTGCGGCTGCAGTGCGGGCATTTTGCTCAAGAACAACTGTTCTTGTGCAAAAACTTGTGGCACGTCTACACTGCACATGAATTTTTGCGCAAGTAAATTTGCAGTGAAGCATCAGAAAAGAGGGCTTCTTGCACAAGAGTTATTCCTCTCCCCACGAGGAATAAGCCCCTTTTGTGCAAGAGCTGTTGTGCAAGAAGGCAGCGTGGACAGGCTCCAGGGGCTTCTTGAGCAAGACACTTTTATGGCTAATATGGCCAGCAGAGCTTTCTTGTGCAGGAGAGCATTCAACTGCCATGGACACTCTTGTACAAAAGCACATGGCAGGGTGGAGGCGGTCTTGCACGAGACCTTTTGCTCAAGAACTCCTGCGTGAAACAGTTCTCGTGCAAGAAGCCTGCAGTGTAGGGCAGGGAGCAGCCTGTGGGGCTACTGGAGCTGCTGGCCGCAGGATGCCCAGTCAGGGAGTGGAGGGCACCCCTAGGAATGGCTCAAACTTCCCAGAGGGATGGCTAGAGGAAGGACATTTGCCTGGCAGGGTGAGGTGGGGGGGCAGTGACCTCACAGTGACTTTGGGCAGCCCTCAGCATATAAGGCAAAGGGCAGGTGGGGAGGTGGTGACCTCACAGAGGGACCCACATCTCAGGCTGATAAAGGGGGGGGGGCGGGCCCAGGGGACTTTGGAGACCCCCGGTTGCTTTAGCTCTGGTGCGTCTCCTCCTCACGGTTCCTTTGTGCTCTGTGAGTTCCACATCCCGACACCTTTGTGTAAAAGGTAAGAGCCCCCAGGGGTTTGGATCCCGCCCGGGGCCGGCTGGGTTCCTCCATCCCGCCCGCATTTCTGCTCTGTTCTTACCTCTTCTGTGCCCTTCCCCTGCTGCTCCCCCCACCCCCCCAGCTTGTGACCCAACAGACAAACTGAGGGATGGGGTGAGATTTGCAGGAGCCCGTGGGGCGGGGGATGCAGCCCCCGTTGTGGGGACTGGTGAGGTGGGGCTGGAACAGGTCTATGCCGGTGTCTTTCAGAAGAAAGCTCCACCCCCCACAGCTTAGACTTGGCCCTGATTGGCTGAGCAGGGGCTGTTGATGGGTAGGAGATTCAGGGTATGTCTACACTACAGAGTTAGTTCGAACTAACTTAGTTCGAATTAGTTAATTCGAACTAAGCGAATTCGAACTAACGCGTCTAGAACTAAAAACTAGTTCGAATTAGCGTTTTGCTAATTCGAACTAGCATGTCCACATTGAGTGGATCCTGAACCGGGCTTAAGGATGGCCGGAAGCAGTGCCGGCAGGGCATGAGAGGAGGACTTAGAGCGTGGAGATGCTATCTCAGGCTAGCCGAGGGCTGCGCTTAAAGGGTCCCGAGCTCCACCCCGGACAGACAGTTCTCAGGGGTGCCCCGCTTGCAAAGCAGTCCTGGCTTGGAGTGCCCGGAGTGCCCACACTGGGGACATCACAGCACTCGGCCATCAGCCCGGCTGCACTTGCCGCAGGCTGCCATCTGGGGAGAGGGGGCAATTGGGGGGCTGCAGGAGAGCTTCCACCCCCAGAAGCCCGCAGAGCCAGCCCAGTCCTCCCCATCGGGGCCTCGTACCCCATTCCTCCCTCACCTCCTTCCACTTACCCTTCCCTAGCCCCCCTTCCTGATGTACAAAATAAAGATAACGTTTCTTCCAACATTGACTCTGTCTTTATTGAACAAAACTGGGGGAGACTGGGAAAAGGAGGTGGGAGAGGGGAAGAGAAAGGCTGGGAGAGGGGAGGGCAACTAACATGATCAGGGGTTGGGAACAGGTCCCAGATGAAGAGAGGCTACAGAGACTGGGACTGTTCAGCTTAGAAAAGAGGAGATGGAGCAGGGACAGGATAGAGGTCTCTAAAAGCAGGGGTTGGATGGAGAGGGTGCATTCAGAAAAGTTCTTCTTGAGTTCCCATAAAGAAGGACTAGAGGACACCAGAGGAAAGGAATGGGTAGCAGGCTTCAAACTAGTAAGAGAAAGTTAAGTATCAGAGGGGTAGCCGTGTTAGTCTGAATCTGCAAAAGCAACGAGGAGTCCTGTGGCATCTTATAGACTAACTGAAGTGTAGGAGCATAAGCTTTCGTGGGCAAAGACCCACTTCGTCAGATGCATGTAGTGTAAATTTCCAGAGGCAGGAATAAATATGCAGGCCAGGATCAGGCTGGAGATGAGGAGGTGAGTCCAATCAAGGAGGATGAGGCCCACTTCTAGCAGCTGATCTGGAGGTGTGAATTCCAAGAGAGCAGAAGCTGCTTTTGTAGTTAGCAAGCCATTGACAGTCTTTGTTTAATCCAGAGTTGATTGTGTGAAACTTAAAGATGAACTGTAGCTCCGCAGTTTCTCTTTGAAGTCTGGTCCTGAAGTTTTTTTGCTGCAGGATGGCTACTTTTAGATCTGCAATTGTGTGTCCAGGAAGATTGAAGTGTTCCCCTACAGGTTTTTGTATGTTGCCATTCCTAATATCAGATTTGTGTCCATTGATTCTTTTACGTAGGGACTGTCCTGTTTGGCCGATGTATATAGCAGTGGGTCATTGTTGGCACATGATGGCCTATATTACGTTGGTGGATGTGCAGGAGAATGTACCAGTGAGAGTATGACTGATCTGGTTAGGTCCTGTGATGGTGTTGCTGGTGTATATATGTGGGCAGAGTTGGCAGCGAGGTTTGTTGCAAGGATTGGTTCCTGAGTTCGAGTGATTATGGTGCGTTGTGTAGTTGCTGGTGAGAATCTGCTTCAGGTTGGCGGGTTGTGTGTGGGCAAGGCCCGGCCTATCTCCCAAGGCAAATAGTTAACCTGTGGAACTCCTTGCTGCAGGAGCCTGTGAAGGCTACAACTGGAACAGAGTTTAAAGGGAAGTGAGATCAAGTCATGGAGGTTGGGTCCATGGAGTAGTCTTAGCCAGAGGGTAGGAGTGGTGTCCCTGCCCAAGGTTTGTGGAAGGCTGGAGAGGGATGGCACGAGACAAATGGCTTGGTCACTGTCTTCCGTCCATCCCCTCCAGGGTCCCTAGGGTTGGCCGCTGTCGGCAGACAGGCTACTGGGTTAGATATACTTTTGGTCTGACCCAGGACGGCCATTGTAAGCTCAGGTCTCAGGGTCGGGGGTCTCAGTGGACCCCCTTGATTTTCATGCACACCTGCTCCTGGGTGGCCAGGCTGGCAGCTCTCCTGCCCTAGCCGTCCACTTTCCTGTGACCTAGTGCGGAGGTCGTGGACGAGGTCCACGATGTCCGCACTAGCCCAGGTGGGTACCCGCCTCTTGCGGTCCCGGGCAAGCTCCCGGGAGCCTCCAGTCTGGTCCCGGGAAGAGGGGGTGGGCTGGGGGACATCGGGTGGGTGGCTCTGTGTCGTGCCAGGTGCAGGGTCTGCTAGCTGGGTGCTGGCAGGCTTGCACCTGGCACGGGCACCGTAGCCAGCCCGTGCCCCTTTAAGCGGTCTGGGGCCTGGAGGGGGGCAATAGAGTTTCTCTGGTGTTGGCCAGAGTGACCACCAGGGAAACCTGGGGAGGGCTAGCCTCCCACTAATTCGAATTAAGGGGCTACACAGCCCTTAATTCAAACTAGTAAGTTCGAACTAGGCTTAATCCTCGTAAAATGAGGTTTTCCTAGTTCGAACTAAGCGCTCCGCTAGTTCGATTTAAATTCGAACTAGCAGAGCGCTAGTGTAGCGCCTAGGAATGTTAGTTCAAACTCACGTCCGTTAGTTCGAACTAACATTGTAGTGTAGACATACCCTCAGGTCCTTGCAGTGCCTGTGCAAGACCGAGCCGGTAAGCAAGGGGCCATTTGAGGGCTGGGGGCAGTCGCTCTGGGGAGTTGGAACCCCTGGACTTCGCTCTTCAGGCTGCGCCCCACGCTCCCCTTTGCTCCTCTCATTTGCAGAATGGCCAAACGCTTCAGACAATTCTTCAAGAACACCCTGAAGATGGCCCCAGGGCCGGTGGGGAGCAGCTCCTCCGTCCCCATGGGCGGGGATGCTGAATCCCACCAGCTCGGGGCGACTCGCCCACCGGCCAGGCCCACCCGGACCTGGCTCCAGGGGCGGCTGGGAAGGCGGGACCCAGCCCAGCGGGGCAGCCGGGTAGGGTGGCTCTGGGGCCTCCTCCTCTGTGGAGAGAAACATCTGCCCCGGGAGCCCAGCCCCCATTACCACCAGGGGGCATCGCCCTGCCCGGCGCCCGGGGACCGGCCAGTCTCCGGGAGCCCCCAGCCCGTCGCTCCCCGCACCAGCCCCTGTAGCTGTGGGTCCAGGTCCGTCAGCAGCAGCACCTGGGCCTCCAGCTGCAGCCGGGCCACCTCCCGCAGCCCCTCAGACCCAGGTGAGGGGCCGTGAACACGCTGGGCCCAGGGGCTCACCCAGTACCCGGGGGGGGGGCGGGGAGGGGCAGCCCCAGTGTCTGCCCTGCAGCCAGGGCAATGGATGGGGGTGGGGGCTGCTGCTTGGCTCTCTTGTTCCTGGCGGGGGCTCTGCCGAGGGCGTTGGCTGATGTGAGGGTGGAAGGGGGATGGGTCCCTGCGAGGGGCGTGTGGGGCCCAACCTGCCCTGGGTCCCTGACATGGGGGCGCGTGACCCCTGCTGGCCACTGGAGTCACCCTGTTCCCTTCCCTCCCGCACAGAGTCCCCCTGCGCCTCACCGGAGCGCTGCCGGGAGCGGGTGGACTCCTGGGTGGAGGAAGGGGCCATCTATGACATCGAAGAGCAGCTCCACACCCGGGACACGGTAGGAACCTTCTCCACACGGGGGGGACCCGAGTGTGTCCGGCCCCTTCCCAGCACGTCCCCCCCCCCGGGAGGGGCTTGTCCCTGGGGATCTCCCTGAGGCTCCTTCTCCTGCATGACATGGGCCCCCCAAGCTGGGGTTTCTTGTCATGCACCAGCTGGGCCCCCACAAGCCTGGGGCAGCAGTTGGGGGGGGAGTGTGGGTGCTTGGACAACCAGCAGCTCCCACCTCCACTCCTGGGAGACCTGAGCCCTGCCGCTGCCCGGGGGCGGGGGGGGGGGGGGGCAGGCCCCAGGCTCACAGACTCTCTCTGGGGTGCAGAGCCCAGCCGCCCTCCAGCGGTTCCTCCTGGCCATCTCCACCGCCTGCCTCGCCGCCCTCCAAAGGGGCGAGGGCACCCTGGCGACACGCTGCAGCAGGGACACCGTGGTGGCCAGGATTGTGGTGAGCAAGTCGCGGTGGCCGGGAGGAGGGGATGGGATACGAGGGGTGGACAGGGGTGTGCCTGGGCAATGGGTGTGGGTGGGGGACCTGGAAATGGGATGGGTGGGGGACCTGGAAATGGTGGGGCCAGGAGAGCTGGAGGGGGTGGGTGGGTGGGGTTGGTGGAGGAGGGAGGGACAGAGAAATGGGGCAGGTCTGGGGTGCTGGACAGGAAGGGGGATTCGGGACAGGGAGGGGTCTCCCCAGGCCATGGGAGAGGGGGGTTGAAGGCAGCAGAGCGGGCTGCTGGGGATGCGCCTGGGGAGCAGGGATGAGGAGATTCAGAGGCTGGTCACCAGGGCAGTGAGGGGCAGGAGACGGCCTGGGGACAAGGACTGAGCTGGTCCCGGTTTGGGAGGGGGGTGCTGGGAGGGGCCCTGTGCCGGGCAGGGGGGCTACAGGGCAGCGGGAGGCAGTGGGGTTGGATCCTGCTGGGTGGGGGCGCTGGCCGTGTGAGCGTCTCTTGGGGGCCCCAGTCTCACACGCCCCTTTGTCTCCTTGGGTCTCCCAGGAGATCATGGAGGCCTCCCCCCCACCTCTGGTCTTGGCCAATTGCCTCAGCGCCGCCTGCAGCCTCAGGTACCGACCCCCCCGACCCCTCCCAAGAGCAGATCCCCTGACCAGGGAGTGGGAAAGTCTCCTGCTGCTGAATTAACAGTCTCTGCCCCTCTCTCCTGCCAGCACCTTGCAGCCTCCCCTGCCGGCCCAGCTCCTGAGCCCCCTGCTGAGGGCGGCCGTGGGACAGACAGTGTCTGGGGACTGGCAGCAGGAGCCCACCCACAATCAGGTACGTCCCCTCCCTCGCCCCCCCCCCCAGCCAGGAGCAGGAGCAGCCTCTGACGGCCTGGATCCCCCAACCCCAGCCCCCCCTCTGACCCAGGGCTCCCCCTTGCCTTGCAGGAGTTCAGCCGGGGCCTTGCTGACATCCTCGATGTCCTATTGGGCAATCTCCTCGCCGAGTCCGAAGACATCGCCCGGCTCCAGCTGATTCTGGAGGTGAGCCCCGTGGGGGGGACGGGGCCATTGGCCCTGCTTCCCCGGGGGGTCGAGAGAGGAGCTGTGTCAGTGGCTGGGGGGGGCACAGTCTGAGAGGAGCCCCAGGCTCTGCCCAGAACCGGCGCCTCCCTACGGGTCCTGACCTGCCTCTTTCCCCCCCAGCACCTGAGCCCCTGGCTGGAGTCCCGCCTGCCCCAGGAGCGAGCCAGGGCCCTTGGCAGCACCACGGCCCTGCTGGGAGTCGCCACCACCCTCCCGGGGTTTGACGTAAGTGACCTCGGAGCCGGGGGGTCTGGGGCTGCAGGGCGCGGGGCTGGGAGCATCCCCGGGAGGCAGAGGCAGGGTCGGGAATGGGCCGGGACTGATCCGCGTTCCCCTTTCCCTGGGGAGGGGCGACCCTGGGCCTTTCAGGGAGCGGCCGTTTGCGTGGGACAGGATGCTGAGGGACCCCCCCTCTTCTCTCTCCCCTCAGAACTCAGCCGACTGGCCGAGGATGGGTCACCACGTGGCCCAGCTGGGCCTTTTCATTTCGGACCCTTCCGAGGACGTCAGCCGGCTGGCCCGGGAGGGGGTGCACCGCCTCTTCCAACTAGTCCTGCACCACAGGGGTAAGTAACCCAGCTGGGAAGTGGGCCCCAGGGACACCCTGAGGGTGCCGGCGGCGGGGGGAGGGGACCCAGCCCTTTTCCCCAGACTGGTCCAAGGGGGGATGCGTCCCTCTGTGTTCCCATCCTTCTGCCCCCTGTGCCCCTCCATTTGCCCAGGGATGCCTGCAGAGGCCCGTGCGAGGGGAAGGGCTCAGACCTGCCAGCAGAATGACCCTGTTGTGTCTCTTCCAGGCCTCAACATCCACCAGGCAGAGGACCTGTGGTGCAGGCACTGGTACAAGGAGAGGTGGGTCCTGGCTCACAGCAACACAGTCAGGGTGGGAGAGGTAAGGACGCGCTGCCAGGGCAGGGCAGGGCAGGGCTCGGGGGTGGGGCTGGCTGGGGCCCTCGTGCGGGTAGGACGCGGGGGGGGAAGCGGGGAGTGAGTCGCTGATCGAATGGTCGATGCATTTTCCCTCGACTATTCGAGCCGTGGACAGGGCGGCGCTGCCCCTTTGTGACGCTGTCCCGGCGTTTCAAAGGGGCGGCGCTTCCTAGGGGCAGTGACGCACGGAGCCCGGATCTCCCGTAGGAGGGGAACCAGGGCGGGACGGGGGGCAACACTTTTCGATGGAGGCCGCTCCAAGATGTTGGCCAGTGGCCTAGGGCTGCTCTGTTGTGCGGAGGGGGGTGAGGTCTGGGAGGGTCTTGGGGGCAGGAGGAAGGTGTGACCTGGGGCAGGGGTTGGGGTGCAGGGTGAGGAGAGCGTCTGGGTGCAGGGTCTGGAAGGGAGTTTGGGGAAGGAGGAAGCTGTTTTAGCCCCAGGAGTTGGGGCCGGGCTCTGGGCCGTCAGCTGAAACCTCCTGTGCTCTTGATTTCAGGTCTTTGGGCAGCTCTTCACACCAGAGCAGGAGAATGCCTTTCTGGAGACGGCTCTGCACGCTGCCCGCTCCCCCCTGCGGCGCCACAGCAAGGCCGGGCTGGTCCTGGCCCACGCCCTGCAGGGGCAGGCCCATCAGCTCCTGGAATACATGGTGAGCAGCAGGAGCAAATGCAGGAGAATGGGGCAGGGGCAGGGTCTCCTTCTCTTCCCCTCAGTGAGTCCCCCACCCCTTTCCTCAGGCTGCCCCCACCCCATGTCCTACCCGCATGGTTGGGGGAGAAACCGTGTCCTAGGAGGCGGGAGGGGGCAGAGGTGTCAGGAGCCCTGGGGGGGTCAGGAGCTCACCCTACGGGCTGCAGGCCTGACAGGCGTGACCAGAGAGCAGAACAAGTCTCAGCGCAGGGGGGAGGCGGGTGGAAATCCCGGGGGGCCCAGTACCCCTGAGTCCTTGGGGGATGAACCGCTGATGGATTCTGCTTCCCTTGCAGCAGGAAGACAGCCAGTGAGGGAGCTGAGGAGCCAGCAGCTGCGTCCCCCTCTCCCCAACCCTCCTCATTGTATAGAACTGGATTTAAACTCTGATTAAACAACATTTGAAAAAACATTTGTATCAAGCTTGGTCAATAATTTTTAATGGGGGGGGGGCATTTTGGTAACTGATCAAGGGCCACATTTCTACCGAGGGGTTTGGGGTCTGGGACGGGGTGGTTGGGTGCAGAAGGGAGTTTAGGGTAGGAGCCTGGGTGCAGGGAGGGGGTGGAAGTCTGCCCTGGCTGGGGGGCAGGGCTGGAGGAGAGTTAGTTAGTTTGTGTCTGGGAGCATGGAGGAAGCAGCCTCAGCTACAGGCTGGGGGGTTTAGAAGCCGAGACCCCCTTCCCTATATCAAGGGGGGCTGAGGCATCCTAGACCTGCCCTGTAGCCTGATGACATCTGTGCTGTGCTGTATCCTGAAGAAGCAATAAACCACCTCTATTCCACCGGCTGGTGGAGTCTGTTCGTGCCATTACGGGGGTGCAGGAGGCGGGGGACCCCAACGCGCCGTCACAGGGTGCCAGAGAGGAGTCTGGCCTGGGGGAGGGGTGTCGGGGGGGGTGCAGGGTCAGGGAGGGAGCTGTGACCTGGGGAAAGGGGGACGCAGGTTCAGGTGGTCGCCTGGGACAGGCAGTGGGGGAGGGGATGTGGGTGCCGGGGCAGGCTCTGGCTGGGGGGCGCTTACCTAGGCAGCTGCATATGGGGGAGCCCAACTGTCACCTGAGGGGATGGAGGAGCCCGACTGTCACCTGAGAGGACGGGGGAACTCAATTTTCAACTGTGGGGAATGGAGGAAACAATGTGGAGGGGAGGGAGCGAGATGGGGGGGTGAATTGTTCCCGGAGGGGAGATCTCCCTGGCTGGGGGGGGAAGGGACATTTCCAGCAAAGCCCCTCACATAAGAGGGGGACAGATGGGGAGGAGGGAGAGGATGGGGATGGGCAGAGAGCTGGGCAGGTAGAAATGGGGAGGGGAAGGAGAAGGGAAGGGGGAGGAGATGGAGGAGAACAGGGGATGGGAACAGCGGAGGGTGGGGGATGAGGAGCAGGACAGAAGTAGGGCAGTGGTGAGGATGGCTGGGCGATGAGAGCCCAGTCAGGGCCCAGGGGAGCTGCCCTTTCTGTGCCCAGGTGTCTGGGGGTCTCCCCCACACGCACATAACCCTGCTCCTCAGAGACTCTTTACAGTTTTTTTTTTCCAGCTCCCACTTTTGGGGGCAGGGACGTGCTGTCAGGAAGGGGCGATAACTCAAGTCACATCAGAAACACAGAGACACCCTCCCCCACCACGTGACAGAGGCCAGGGCCAGCTTTAGGGAGCCCTACAGCAGAAACCTCTTCCCTCTCCCCCCAACCCAGCTTCAGAGGAGGTGACCTCCCCTCCCCCAGGAGGCTGCAGGGCACATCCCAGAGCAGCGGCTCTCAAGCTTTTTGGCCCCAAACCACCTGGCTCAACATAAACCTTTGCGTTCTAACCATTTTGAGTTGCACCCAGTGTTTCTGGGCAGGGCTATCAACAAAAGGATTAGTAAGAATGATGGAATATGGAGGAAATAAATAACACAAGGCAAGAGAAAAGTGACGACTTTACAATTGAGCGTGTAGCTCTCTATTTTACTGACATCTTTCTGGGCATGTTACCGTGCATGCGATGCCACCTCAGTGCCATACAGCTGGTAAGTTCTCATTTCTTTTATCATAGCAGCATTCATTGAGAACTGTTTTTAAACTATTTAACAATTAAACAAAAGGCAGATTGTCTGTTATGGACCATTGCCGTAGAGAGAAAGGAAACCGGGCCTTACTGCTACTTTAACTGCAGTAGTCGACAAGAAATGTTCCAAGTACTTGTGATGCTCCTTTTACAATCTGGATAAAACCTCTTCCCAGACGTTTCAAGTCCAGCACAAGACACGATTCTCATGGGCACAGCGCCTTCGGCATCACTGCTCGTCACACGGCACAACAGCTGCTGCGGGTGGCTGACCGGCCTTCGCTAAGGAGCGAGCAACACGGACCGAGCTGTGTGACTGGCCAGCACTGGGCTACTGAAACCAACTGAGCTGCCAGTCAGCAGACCTCGGCGTGGCTCTTTTCAAACTGTGCCCGGCCACGTTTTAACTGGATTGACGTACCCCACTGTGCTCCTCTAGGTGCTATAAGCAACTCAGCTTCTGACACGGCCACGTGGCGCTGTTTGACAGGTACAATGTTTGACACTTTGTTCAGAGGAGATCACACACGTGTAGATATTTGAAATACAGACAAAATCTCTTCTGTTTAATTTGGTGCCCCAGGAAGCCTGGCTCCCAAGGCAACGTCTAATTCGCCTGTATGGTCGAGCTGGCCCTGCTAGCACAACACTTTGTACCCAGCCCAGCCCGGCTCTGTCGCTGTGGGGAACACGGGCTGCCAGGGGCTGCTCTGAGGTACGATGGTCACCGTGGGGTGTCAGCGCAGCACGGCCAGGGCCTGGCACGTGTGAGAAACAGATTGTGAACTTCCTTTCCCTTGCCGAGATGGCTCTTTGTGGTGTCCCTGTACCCACAGGACGGTCACTTGTTTCCTTTCACCTCCCCCTCTTTCCTCTATTTTTTAATTAATTGCTGTTTAATAAATTGTGTTTGCCCTGAGCTCTATGTAACGAGCTGTGGTCGGGAAGCATCCGGAGCACAGAGACCACCCCAAGCTGGGGACTCCCTGCCCCTGTGCTAAGTGCCCAGGACAAGACTGGGGGGTCGCGCCTCCAGGGATCCTGGCCCAGCCTTGCTGGGGTTACGAGGGCCTTTCCCCCGCTTACACTGGGAGCAGGGTCAGCCACAGCCCTTGCTGTCCACACAGAGAGTGAAAAGCACCGGAGCCACCTCCCCGGAGCCCGGCTCCTGTGGAAACAAACAAGCGTCTCTGCTCGGGCGACTCCAGCAGGACGGGGAGCCGGGCTGACTCCGCTCACCCCCATCCAGGGACAGGCGGGTTTGAGTCCTTGTGTGGGGGTCGTACCCGCAAAGTTTGCCTTCCAATTGCCGCCCAGGAAAACCAGGGCCTCCCGGCCACCACTGGCCATCCTCCCCCCGTGTCCTTTCAATGCCAATCCCCCGCCCTCAGCTACGATGGCTGCCACCATTGTCCCCCTCCCCTCAGGGAAATGGTGCCCACTGGGGGGAGGGGAATATGGGGGGAGAGGGGGATAAAGGGAGCAGGTGCTGAGGGGGGAAGGGAAGAGGGGACAATGGAAACTCCCCCCACCTGGCTGGGGGGCACCAGCGTTCCCCATTCATGAGTGTGTCAGTGTGTATCTGCCCCATGGCCATGGGGGGTGTCGCCTGCCCCTTGTTCCCCCCCTCCCCACTGGACAGAGTTGCCCCAGCTCAGCCGGAGTTTTGGAGGGAAAACAAATCCCCACACCCCATCCGCTGACCCTGACTCGGTGAGGGGGGAACCGTTCCCATCCCCCCTCTCGCCACCCCCTTCCAACAATGTCTGTGGCCCCCGCTGGACCTTCCTCCATCTCCCCCCAAACCTCCGCCCTGCTGCCCCTTCCCATGTCCCCTCGAATCTCCGTCCTTTCTGCCCCATCCTGTCTGCTCTCAAACCTCTTCCCCCATCTCTCAGCACTATCCTCGGCTCATCTCCCTCCCAACCCTTATTGCCCTGCAGCTCCCGTCCCATTTCTCTCAACCCCCTCTTCTGCCCTACGGCGACCTCTGCTGGCAACACTCAGGAGTCCTGCCTGCCAGGCCCTCGACTCTAACCACTAGTCCCCACTCGCCTCCCAGAGCCAGGATCAGAATCAAACCTTCCTGGCCCCCAGCTTTCTCCTGCTCTCTAGCCAGCGGCAGCACAAACACAGCCCGTGTCCCATCCCTTGCTAGGGACCTGGCCACTCACCCACTGGCCACTTGGGGGCAGGGTATCTGTGGGGCATGAGTAAGTCCCTGGGTCTCTCCTCATTGGTAACCTACTGGGGGCACAGGATCGAATTTATCTTGTTGCCGTTTCCTTTTGAACTTGGTTGATTTAATTCACACACAGAGAAAACACGCTTAGCTCCAGGCATTAAGCCATCATCACCGCTGAACTATGGCATAAGAGGCAGCAAACCCAGGTGCCCCCCATTGCGTCCTCTCCATGCATGGCACCAGGGCCCATGTCACATGGCGGCAGGTTTGCAGGCTAGGAGGGGAGGCTGCAGAATCAAACTTTCCAGCAACTGGAAATGACACAGTGACTGTCCCCCAAATGCCCTGAACTCTGCCCCCTCAGTCACGTGGCTTGTGATGCCTTCCTTTGGATCATTTGTAAAAAAAGGGGTGTGTGTAATCTGCAGGAAATAGTCGTCGATTAAAGATGGAAGATGAGACTGCGGCTTCCTAGATCTCGCTCAGATGCACATTAGCCCAGGACACAGAGTACTTTGATGGTGACCAGTTTCCCCCTCCCCAAAACAAACAGGCCAGCTGCGAGCTATGTGACACTTGGCTGCAGGGTTTCCTATTTTGCTGCTAACTGTGACCGCACTAGATTTCACCTGAAGATCAGAGACAAGGTGTGACGGACGCAGGAAGTGACAAGACATCGACATCTTCCTGTAGCTGCAGCTAGCATCTGAGCTCCTTATATGGGACTGGGTAGAACCGGGCACCGGGGCGTTGGTGGTGGTGCTAAGGGGCCCCTCACAGCCCCATCATGGCATCTGCTATCACTGTCCTCTTCCTCGGTTAGTATCAGAGACAGTTGGTGCACGTGCCTATGGCAGGCGTGTGTGTGGAAGATCCGAGACCAGGGTGTGGGATCCAATCGCTCTGAGTTCTGGTCCCTAATGAGCTGTCTCCTCTCCAGGATGCTGGCTGGCGGAGCAATTCAGGGTGTTGGGACATGAGTATCTCTGTTTGGGACAGGTGGGGACAAAGAAGAGCTGTTGATACCTGAATGTTCACCCCAAAGCTGAGTTCCACCTCCTTGTTTTGACACTGGGGGGCTTAGATCAGAATCCGGACGGGTCCTCAGGGCAGTTGGGGGGTGACTGCGGATCGACACTGGGGGCCTTAGATCTGAACCAGGCCCTACTCCCAGGGCAGTCGGGGGTGACTCCAGATTGTTCTAAGGGGGGCAGAGATCAGTCCCCAGCCCGCAGGGCCCCTGTGGGTGCAGAGAGGTGTCTGTGAGCCCCGGCGCTGTCCGTGGGGGTGGGTGCTAACACACGGGGAGGAGTTTGTGCCTCCCCAGCTCACTCCTGTCTGTGTGTAAATGCAGAGCTCCCTGCGCCCGGACCCTCCATCTCCATCAGCCCCGGCGGGGTGGTTGCCATGGGGGAAGCCATCACCATCCGCTGTCACTGTTGGTGCCGGGGCAGGAGGCTGTGGCTGTATAAAGGTGCAGTCAGAATCCGGGATACCAGCCCAATTCTCCAGTTACTCAAGATCTGTTTGAATTGTAATCCCATTCTACAATGTGTTTGCAACCCATCCCACTTTGGAGTAATCTACAAAATGGAGAAGCCGTTGTTCACTCACTTTATACTAATTTCATCTAGACCACATTTCCCCAGTCTTCCGGTGTGAATGCCATGAGGGACAATGCCAAAAGCCAGACGAAAATCAACATATATCAGATCATGGTGCTATGTGAAGTGACAGGAAAGGTTGCAACTCAAGTGCTGTGTAGCTCTTCAGAGAGGGATGTCTGTGCAGGGGAACCAGTGAGGAGCTGCGACCAGAGGACCAAACAACCACAGAGCAACCTTCTCACCTTTCCCAGAGGGGGCATCATGTGGACGATAAACTTGGGCAGCCAGCGTGCTGTGTGTTCTCCAGCAGAGTCCTGCACGGATGGAAGCTGCAACTGTCTGGGGTGAAGGGCTTTTAAAAAAAGGAAATAACTGAACACAAAAAGCCTCTTGCAGTGCATGACAAGGCCGTTTTATTTGTTCTAGTACACTCTTGAGCTATGCTACATATTCCTGAGAGCCATTGGTTGGTGTATTACCTATTTCCTAGAGCTGGTAAATGGGTTGTCGCCATCAGGTTGAAAGGGAACCTCTCTATTTTCCCTCCTAAAGTGGCTTTCTGTCTAATGTTTTAATGTTGCATTCCAGAATATAAAACTGCTGTCAGTTGTTGTCTGCGTATGTGTTCTCTCTGTGTGTGTCGTGCTCACATTGGCCATGTAGCCCATACAGTCCCGGGTCCACCGGGGTTGGGTCGGGAGGCACTGGGGCAGGAGGGATAAAGGGCCTACCCACGGTAAGGTGGAGGGGTGGGTTCAAGCTGCCCAGTAAACCATTTTTGCCCATTTAATCACCTAATAAACCATCTTGTTAGTCTTTAAAGCGCTGCATAGACCTGTCTTTTGTTTCCCAATGAAGGTTTTCACAGGATCAGAGTGATGCAACTTGATCCATGATGCAGCTTGATCCATGATATTGTAAATTCAGTGTACATTTCCCACTGACTCTTGTTTAAAAACTCCTGAGAAGGGGTGGACATTCCATAGGCCTCCTGGAAAAGATTGTGTGTTAAGGAGCAACTTTAAAGAAAAAAGAGACCAGATTTCTCTAGCAAATGGAAGAAACACAGAATGTACCATCAAGTCCGTACAGTACGTGAACATACTGCCCTATAGCTACACATGCTACGAGGGGGAGGGTGGCTGGAGGCAGGAGATGGCTGGACAAAGTCTCTTCACGGTCTATTTTAGTGTTCCTCTCACCATATCCTGTGGCTGGGTCTCTGAGCGGGGTTAATGTGAGGTCAAAGACAGGGTTCTACATCAGTTCTACAAAACCACTGTACAGCTCAGATCTATTTATAGGCACTACATCTGTATGGGGCCTTTACAGGCTGCAGCAGGCCAGCGCTGGCCATTCCACAGTGATGGGCATCCAAGAAGACAGGCCTTTCTGGGTGCAGCTACTCATGCTTGCTAAAGGAGTCACACCATAGCCAGGCCCAGATTGGGCTCTGACCAGTTTACTGCTAGTTGCACGAGCGAAAGGAGCCAACCTGCTGGCTCTGCTGAAGCAATCAAGCATGTTCCTTTCTGCCTGGTCTGCACAGACTGAGCTCTGCTCATTTAGCTAAGACCTGATGAACTCTGTGGCCAGGTGGTGACCTCAGAAAAGGCCTGGCTTCCAGTCCCGGTAGCTAAATTGACTGAGCCTGACTCAGTGGACAAACCCTCGTAATGCTTGTGAAAATGCAGGCTGACACCTGCAGGGGAACCTTTTAACCTGCCTGGTCACTCAATCATGGATTTAAAAGTAGCCATTCGTTGACAAAGGAATTTCACTAACCAATTACAGAGACACTCTGCAGAACTTGGAATTCATCTACAGGTCTGACACTGGTACCTTAGTCTTGAACAACAACATTATCTGATTGGCGCATTAGAAAGCCAATTTCTCCCACCTTTAACATCTGTATTTTCATATGAAGTGAGTATTAAGGATGTTAAATATTGACTAATTGACTAATCGAATAGTGAATGCGTTTTGCATCGACTATTCAATTACTTGGTAGGGCACCTCTGCCTTTGAAGTGTAGCAACAGTCCTAGGGCTGATGCTACACTTGAAAGGTGAAAGTGCCGCATGGAACCTGCAGTCAGCGGTGGAGACTACCCTGCCGACCCCGGGCTCCGTGCAGCGCTCCCGCTTTGAACCACCGAAGGGATCAGCTGGGGAGTCCTGGGCTCCACACAGCAGTGCCACTTTGAAATGCTGCAAGGAGCTTGACTCCAGGCTCCCTGTGGAGTTTCAAAGTGTCAGCACTGTATGGAGCCTGGGGTCAGTGGAGGAGTCCCCAGCTGATCCTGGGCTCCAGACGGCACTTTCACCTTTGAAGGGCTATTGCTAAGCTTCAAAGGCAGAGTGGGTCCGTGGACCACTTTGAGAAACACTGCTCTATTGTATACCCACATCCACAAGGAGTAACGGTAGTTTGAATTAGAAAGCCTAATTCGAACTACCTACTCCGTGCCATGTGTAGCTGCGGGCCCGGATTCCGCACTAACGGGGATTTAAAAATGGCGGCGCCCGGCAAGATGCAAATGAAGCCCGGGATATTTAAATCCCGAGCTTCATTTGCAACTTCGATTGCCTACATTAGCCACCCTAGTTCGAACTAGGGTGGCAGTGTAGACATATCCACAGGACCCCGTTCTGCTCTGATTAGCCATCAGCAGAAGTTTGACCTAGATGTGGTGGATACATATGTAGGGAGACTAGCCCGTCCTGTTCTCCCAGCTGTCCATGAGACTTCAGCCATATGTCTAGCTTCAAGTGTGGATGCACAGTAAATCAAGGAACAGTTAATTAGTGAAAATTGTTCTGTGTTTCTTGTCCTCATTTACAAAAGAGAGAAGAGTTCTTCTTTGAGGGCTTGTTGGTCAGATGTTCCTATCAGGTATACAGGTGTCATAGGCACAAGTGTTGGAAGTTTTTCCTCTAGCAGCTCCTGTCTGGATCAGGCATGGAGCCCCTTGGCATGGCGCCATTGGCTGTTGCTATATACCACTTCCACCCTGACCCCTCCCTCAGTTCCTTCATGCAATCTGTGGTGCATTGGAAAGGTCTCCTCCTTTTGCGTTGAACAAACCTCTCGCTTCCGAGCAAAACTTTTTGATTAACAAATAGTTTATTAATTATTTTCAGCCATAAAATTAATCCCTATTGAACTTCAAAACTTAGCAGTTAGAAGTGGACAGGCTCACCCAGCTATAGTACCCCTCCATGGCATCAGGGCATGCCGAAAGCCCAAGGCTTTAAGTCTTGCAATATCTGCAAGAAGTTTATGCCAAACTGTGATTCTCATGACACGTACCTGAGGTGTCTTTGTTAGGAGCACCAATCCCAGAGCTGTAAGATATACAGAGCATGAATTCACACTGAAAGAGCTGTTAACGGAAGCCAGTTTTTTTTCTTTCACTGGCAGACAGTCAGGTACTGGGGGCATGCTCTATTTATGCCCCCTCTTTTAGTATGGGAAATAGTGCTGGGAAAGAACTCTTGTGTGAAAGACTCTGGGCAGCAAACCATATGGTATTGGCAGGCCCACTGGCCCCTCAATACTGCTCCATATTACTGGTAGAACAAAGACTCATGTATGTTTATATCACCTTTCTACCACTAGAACCTTTTAATCCCATCTTCCAGCAGAGTGTCTCTTACACACTGAAGTTAGCTATGGACAAACTAAATCACTCCATGACAGGTATTTAGGCATTTTTCTCCCACAAAAGAGGAGAATTTAGCTCAGAAGCACAGTTATCATTCAGCTGGAAATCACAATGCAATTTTGCTGGTCCTGAGATTCCTACAGCTGGAGAGATACTGGAGGGACTGGTTTGGGAACTGTAGGGTAAACTGAGGCAGCCCTAAATGTGCTAGTAGGCCTCTAAACAGCATAACTCCATTCTAGGATTAAGGCCTGGGAACACCACAGTCAGGATAAGAACTGCAGATAGTAAAAGACCCTGGGCACCATAGCAACCACGTTCTAAAACACTCGAACTGGGTCTCAGTTGGTAACGTAACACATTTTGCTTAAGATAACATTCATAAAATTTGCTTAAACTGTCTTGCTTCACTCCTAGATAATAAGCCTGAGAACCAAGTGCTGCACCAACTCAAGGCCATACCCGCCTGCTATAGCAACATCATCTATGCAGACTAAAATGTTATTACTGTTTTGCTGACATGTTTTGGCATTTGAACAATAACCACCTGTATATTAATTAACGAGCTGTTACTTTGCAATGGGCGGAGATATTATGTAATCTTTAGTAGTTCTATTGGCTTATGTGCTCATTTCGTCTTGCTGCTAGACCTATCAAATCATTTTTCCTCCGTCCACCTGCTGACTATATAATCTATTGTATAGTGTTAATTAACCAGTGTTCACCAGGGGAACCCCTGCGTGTCACTCCATCAGCTGGTGTAATAAATCCTCCGCTTGTTTTCACCTGCATCCAGAGTGTCCTGGCTTATTTCCAACAGGAAATCTGTTAATCTATAAGGGTATGTCTATACTAACCACCCTAGTTCGAACTAGGGTGGTTAATGTAGGCATCCGAAGTTGCAAATGAAGCCCAGGATTTGAATTTGCTGGGCTTCATTTGCATCTTGCCGGGTGCCGCCATTTTAAAATCCCGGCTAGTTCAGACTCCGTGCCCGCGGTGACACGCAGCACGGAGTAGGTAGTTCGGATTAGGCTTCCTATTCCGAACTACCTGTATACCTTGTTCATGAGGACTCCTGTTCCACGAGGAGTACAGGTAGTTCGGAATAGGAAGCCTAATCCAAACTACCTAGTCCGTGCCGTGTGTAGCCGCGGGCACGGAGTCTGAACTAGCCGGGATTTAAAAATGGCGGCGCCCGGCAAGATGCAAATGAAGCCTGGGAAATTCAAATCCCGGGCTTCATTTGCAACTTTGGATGCCTACATTAACCACCCTAGTTCGAACTAGGGTGGTAGTGTAGACATACCACACGATGCCACAGGACTCATTGCTTTGCAGATTCAGAATAACAAGGCTACCACTCTGAACATGGATCTCATACAGTTTGTTCCTTGAATTACAAATTGAACACACACTGAACTGTTTTCTTCTCCTCCCCATTTTTCCTTTGCAGAGGAACTCGAGAGAAAAAATGGTGAGTTGGCCTAAATTCCTGAATAGTGACAGATCAAATATCAGACCTCTTCCTCTCCTCCAACCAATCTCGCACTAGTTTACACAGAAAGTCAGAGGGGCAGAGGGGCAAGGAGGGCTTTTAAGGGAAAATACTCACATGCCTCAGGAACAGAACACATCCACTGAAGGAAAAGCCTCTGGGGTGTGAGGCAGGACAGAGTTGCCACTGTTGTGCTACTGTAATAACAGAGCCCTTACAGATGCTCCACCTCCTACCTCAGGCATGCAGGCAAAATAGAACTTTCCCTATTTACTTCCAAAAAATGTTGGAGACCATGTGTTTTGCAGAGCTCCTGGAGGTGACTCTGTAGCCATTGCCATGGAAGGGAAGTGGTGATACTCATACTTGTATGTTTACTAGTGCAGGAAAATAGAACCAGACCCTTATAGGCTGTCTCCCAATGGACACATTTCTAGGTAAACACCGTCAAAGAGATTTGGTATGGCCAGGGCCAGATTAAGGAGGGGGCTAGCCAGGCAGCTGCCCAAGGCACCAACCTATGGGGGGTGCCTGATGGTAGCTGTAAGGGGCACCGTGCATCTGGCTGTGCGGTACACCTTAGAGCTGTCAGCAGGCGCTACACGCCCAATTGCAGCTGTAACGTGTGCAGTGCACCAGGGGGAGGGGCTGGAGCCATGCATGCATCGCGTGCCTGCTGCCAGGGGCACAGGAATGGCTCAAGCTGGCCAGGGGTATGAGAATGTGTTTGCTTAAAAATAGGGATGAGGGAAAAAAGAAACCAAATCTTTAGATAAAAAAACCTTTCAGCAGAGTCACAACTTTCTATTTCTTCCTCCATAAAATAGAAGTTAACCCCTCATAGCACAATGTTAGCAGGAATTCCTCCTAATGTGCAGTTCATCAGGTGACTCCCCTTTCCTGAAACATGATTGGACCTCTCCCTATCACACCTTTTATCGGTGATAGTAATAGATGGAGCTTCTGTCTTGGCAAAGCTGTACGCCTTTTCCTTGGAGATAACCAAACCCTTGGTTCCGTGGGGACATGGCTCAAGGCCATCGAAATGTTCTTACATAGAATTAAAGAGGTTATAATAGCTCTGTATTTACCTATCATAGAATCATAGAACTGGAAGAGACCTCAGAAGGTCATCAAGTCCAGCCCCCCTGCTCTAGGCAGGACCAATTCCAACTAAATCAACCCGGCCAGGGCTTTGTCAAGCCGAGACTTAAACACCTCTAGGGATGGAGAGTCCACTACTTCCCTAGGTAATCTATTCCAGAGCTTCACCACCCTCCTAGTGAAATAGTTTTTCCTAATATCCAATCTGGACCTCTCCCTCCACAACTTAAGACCACTGCTCCTTGTTCTGCCATCTGTCACTACTGAGAACAGCCTCTCTCCATCCTCTTTGGAACCTCCCTTCAGGAAGTTGAAGGCTGCTATCAAATCCCCTCTCACTCTTTGCTTCTGCAGACTAAACAGACCCAAGTCCCTCAGCCTCTCCTCAGAAGTCATATGCTCCACCCCCTAATCATTTTGGTTGCCCTCCGCTGGACCCTCTCCAATGCGTCCACATCCTTTTTGTAGTGGGGGGCCCAGAACTGGACACAATACTCCAGATGTGGCCTCACCAGAGCCGAAAAAGAAGAATAATGCCATCTCTGGATCTCCTGGCAATGCTCCTCTTAATGCAACCTAATATGCCATTAGCCTTCTTGGCTACTAGGGCAAACTGTTGACTCATATCTAGCTTCTCATCCACTGTAACCCCCAGGTCCTTTTCTGCAGAACAACTACTTTTTTTTCTGCAGAACTACTACCTATGCTGCTGTGCAACTGTGTTCAGTTCTTACGTCCCCAATGACAAATGAAAGTTGCTAAATTTGAGAGAGTATTCGAGAGAACGACAAGAAGGATTAAATTATAAGAAAGCATGCCTTATAGTGATAGACTCAAGGGGTATGTCTAGATTACATTCCTCTGCTGACAGAGACATGTAAATTAACAAACCAACATAGTCAATGAAGAGGGCATTTAAATATTCCCCGCTTCATTACAATAAAAATGGCCACCGCATAGTGCCGTCTCAACATTTTGACAGAGTTTGTATAAGCAGTAACACCCTAGTCTTATTTCCCTAACGTATCATGTATATCGTATATGTGTAAATATATGTGACTAGACTTCCATTGCCAAAACTGGGATCAGAGTTGGGCCCTTAAGTTGATAACAATAGATTTCATATATTGAAAATTGTTCTGTGTGTTATTCTTCTACAGCCCAACTCAAGGAAGAAAAGGGTAAGTTGGTGGCAACTTCTGCACTTTGGAGGTAGACGGGTCTGTCATTTCCCCATTGAGGGATACAGAGGAGGAAGATTTCCTTAATGCCTGCGACTATGTCGCAAGTTTCTTAGTTAGTTCTCGTTCTTCTTGATGTTATCGACTTAGCTAGTTGTTAGTAGTTAACGACTTTGTTTTACCTAATCAGGTTCCCAAATATCAGATCTGTTAGGTATACTTTTCTGTTGATGAAATTCAGTTGAAATCCATGTGCGGAATATGGTATTAATTCAATCTGTAAAATGGGAGTTGAGGGTTCAATCTGCTGAATACGGTATTAATTAATTCAGTCTTGAAAATGGGAGCTGAGGGTTCAATCTGCTGAATACGGTATTAATTAATTCAATCTTGAAAATGGGAGCTGAGGGTTCAAATCTGCATTACACATAAATAGGAACAAGGTGAATGCTTGCCTCCCGCTGAATGTGGAGAACATGGCAAGGTCTCTGCCTTAACAGTCAACATTCGTGATGTTAGCAGAAACTTCCCAGGAGAATGGGTGAACGTTGTCACCAATAAACATGGAACGCTCTCCTTTTTAATTTAGAAATAACTTTTCCTTGCCTTTGGTGGGTTTCAACCCCCCGGTTGATTTCCCATAGCAAATCAAAAGAGACATTGTAAAGCTTCCATGGAGTTATCCAATCACAACGGGGCAGAGGAAGTGTTTCAGAAAAAGAAAAGCACATTCCTCAATCGAAAAATTCTTCCTTCAAAGGATTCTGCCACTAGACTTCCATGGCCTACACCGGGATAAGTGTTGGGCCCTTAATTTGATAACAATAGATTTCATATATTGAAAATTGTTCTTTGTGTTGTTCTTCTGCAGCCCGAGTCACGGAAGAAAAGGGTAAGTTGGTGGCAACTTCTGCACTTTGGAGGTAGACAGGTCTGTCATTTCCCCATCGAGGGATACAGTGGAGGCAGGGTTTCTTTCATGCCCGCGACTACGTCGCAAGTGCTGAGCTTTTCCGAGAGAGGTATCTTTGCGTATCTTTTCCCAACTTTTCATTGCAGTCTAGCCATAGCCTGAGAGGGCAGCATCCTTCTGCTTTGGCAGTCACTTGGAAGTGATTGAGTGTTGTAACTGGGACTGAGGAGAGTCAGGGTGTTTTCACTGTCAGATGGTCTTTCTCTTCTTGGTCCAGGTTGGCAGGTGAGACAGCCGAGCAAGATGGTGCTTCATTTCCCTGATAAACTCAGAAACTATTTAGCAACTAGTCCTGCATTGCACCATGCAGACCTCTGTAAGTGTTCATCCACTCTTGGATTTACTACAGTAACTTCTGGGGGATTTCTTCTTGGACTGAGGCATCATGTATGTGGGTCCTGAATCCTCCAGTTCCTTCTCAAACCGCATTTGGCCTGAGATGCAGCTCCCCAGTTCCCCGTTCTGTGGTGGGGGTTTTTGGGTGGGGTTGGGTTTTTTTGTTTGGAAAATTCTGAAATTATTAAGTTTCTTAGTTCTTGTTGATGTTATCGACTTAGTTAGTTCTTAGTAGTGAACGACTTTGTTTTACATCGTGATAGGTTCTCCAGGCTTCAAACTCTGTGTCCCCGCACAGAGGCAATGCCCATTTCTGACAGACACTTACAATGTGTCAGATGTCTGGGAGAACAGCATTCAACTTACAATGGCCCTTGCTGTGCCAGACTGAAGGCCATGGCTCCCAAGGACAGAGCTCTCCGATTAAAGCTGATTGTAATGAAGAGAAGTGTGTACCCTGCCTCTCACCTGGGTGTACCACCCAGGTGTACCACCCCCTCAGGGGCGATGCCAAAGAAAAGAGTACTGGTTTACAGAGCTTCCGCTTGTATTTAACAGCGGTGGTAATCTGCGACCAACTAACTTTTGGTCAGTTGGATCGATACTCACGCAATATGCGCCATCTGGAATATGGCCGCGTCATGCTGTTGATACTGTTAGGAATTGAAGTGTCCACATTTTACCTTCTCTCTCCCCCCATTCTATAACAGAAAACTGCAAAAGGTCACTGATCATGTTCTTTCTTTTGCAGAGGAACTGCAGAGAGAAAAGGGTGAGTTTGTGGAAGCAGTAAGACCCCGGTTTTATTTCCCTAACGTATCCTATATACCCTATATGTGTAAATAGCATGCAAACTCCCTAAATAGTCCATTATACCTCATCCGGCTCCAAACCTCGGTTCTGTTAGGTATCCTTTTCTGTTGATGAAATTCAGTTGAAATCAATCTGCTGAATACGGTATTAATTAATTCAATCTTGAAAATGGGAGCTGAGGGTTCAAATCTGCATTACGCATAAATAGGAACAAGGTGAATGCTTGCTTCCCGCTGAATGTGGAGAACATGGCAAGGTCTCTGCCTTAACAGTCAACATTCGTGATGTTAGCAGAAACTTCCCAGGAGAATGGGTGAAACTCTCATTCAATCATTCATCCATTCATTCAAGTTCTGTGTATTTGTTATAGTTACTAGCCTGGAAGTTGCTTGTGACAGAATACTGGCTAGGTAGTGGGGAGCGAAGTCCTGATCAGATGCGCATCTGAAGCTCCTGGAGGGCTGGCAGCAGATCCTTGGACTCTAACTCCATAGTCTTCTAGTCCAGATCTTATAGGAATTTCCTTTGGTTGCACTGGCACCTGACGCCTTCTTCAAACCTTTGTTGCTGCATTCTCAGGGTGGCACCTCTGAAAACCATTCATTCATCATACAAGCACTCTCTCTTACGTACATTCCCTCATTAATGTTTCACATACAGTATTTTGTATAAAAATAACTTTACATATACAAGAGTTGTAGTTACAAAAGTTTCTGGGTGGTATTTCTCAAAACATTCTCTGAGTTCTGAGTTCTGAGTTAGTTACTGTTAAAGTTACAATGTTTCACTTTGCGATTACGGTTAATTGGTTCACAATGCTTGGAAGAGAACTGGCGTCAATTATGTAACAATGCCCTTAGCAGAATAAGGGCTTGTTACAATGTTTCACTGCAATGTTAATTTCAAGCAGACCCTTGCAAAAGCTTGAGCATGCCCTGGGACACAGAGAGGGGAGCTGTTTATGGCTACATAGGATTATATTCTTAACAGTTCTAATTTACATGACATATTCGTAATAAATTATATTCTAAAGGGGCAATGAAAATAAAATGAAATATTTAACAAACTAATAATAATAATAATAATAATAATAATAATAACAACAACTCCTTGGACACTGGGCCATTAAGCTTCTGTTTGACAAGGAAGAACAGCTTTTGTCAAAAGAGCTCGTTCGAAAAAGGCCGTTCTTGAATGCAAACAGGGCTTTTTCGGAAGAGAACACCCAGACTGCCTGGGTGCTCTCTTTCGACAAAGCAGCTCGCTTTTTGGAAAGAAGTGGTTGCAATCTAGACGCTCTCTTTCGAAAGAGGCTTGTAGTCTAAACGCACCCAAAGGGTGCTAATGAAGAAAATGACGCCATACATTTAACACAACAGTAGCAAGAAGGCGGGACCCAAACACTAAACAAGAGGGCACGGTTACTGCACAGATGTCTCTGCTGTACTGTATCCATGCAGGAAACTGCAATCAGGCTAAGGGATGAGAAACACCCCAAACTAATCTTCTCTTTCGCAAGCAAAGCAGCCACTGAGCTTGAGCTCCTTCCTTCCCCCTCTCTAGCCTGAGATGTTCCCAGAGGGCATGCTGGGTGACAAAAAGGGGTTCCCTGCGGTCTACCCATTACAAGGATTGTTTTGCTCTGCCTGCACCTTAGGACGCTCTTTGCCCAGGGTGAGAATTCTTAGTGCTCAGTTCTGATTTTTCTCGCCTTGAGTTGAAAAGTAGCAGATCCAAAATGACTTCCAGCATCAAGTGGCCTGGCCGCATACGTTGGCACTGCCGAGCACAGGCCAGGCTTACCCAGCAAACCAGAAAATCATTCACAGATGGAGACCCTTGGACACTGGGCCA
Organism: Pelodiscus sinensis; assembly: GCF_049634645.1. Taxonomy (NCBI): domain Eukaryota; kingdom Metazoa; phylum Chordata; order Testudines; family Trionychidae; genus Pelodiscus; species Pelodiscus sinensis. The sequence continues at coordinate 4,954,660 of NC_134743.1, read as the reverse complement.
TTAAGCTTCTGGAGTATCAGGAATGGGACTTGAGGAGAGGTCAGTGGTGAATAGGTGCAAAACTCATCATCCCGTGCATCCCAAATTATTTCAACCTGGTCCTGGTCCTCTCCTCACTGGATGCTAGAGTCACAGGCACCTTCGCTAAGGACTGAATACAGCCTCACCTTACCGTAGCTCCTCAAGTGCATGGACCAGATTTTAAAATGGATCCAGAAAAACTCTTACAGCTTGATGACGAAGATGCTGAGAAGCTTCAGCTGCCATCACTTATCGTGTCAACTAGAGCAGCTAATCCTGCTTGAGCAGCAGGCCTTTGTTCTCTTAAGAACTGTGCAATCTAGAAACAATGAAGATTATACAAAGCAGTAAAGAGATTTTCCCCCCCTTTCAGATGAAGAGAAAGAAACTGACCAAACTACGCTAGATGGCAGTGTCCCAGAAGAATCGACACGTTTGGCTTCCCCAGGTAAGTGTCTCGGAATATGCCACCTTAAATTAAATGTGCCATTCCCTGTCTCTGAGCCAATACCGAAGTCTTTGATCATGGGAGACCAGCAGTGGCAGCTCTCTGGACACTAGTATGTTGTGGGTTTTTTTCCCGAGCCCAGGCTTGAGAGATACCAGGAAAGGTAAAAGGTTCCGGTAACCGCTGAGCTCTTCTACATGACCCTGGGAAAGAAGGGCCCGATTTAAGACAGTTGGTAGAACACTGCCGGGTTTTACCCACCAGGCCGCTCCCACTGCCCTGCACTAAAGTCTGTTCTCCCCAGGTGTCAGGAGGGATGTCTCGTCCAGCCCTGTAGGGTAGGAATGAGGCTTCTTCTCTCCATCCCCATGTCAGGCTACTTCCCTTTTTGACCACAGGCCTTGCTGCTGGAATATCTCCTCTCTGCACCCTCAGTGTTCTGCGCTGTTGGTCGTTGGTTGAGCACTAATGCAGCTAATTCCTCTTCAGCAGCAGGCATTTGTTGTCTTAAGAACTGTGCTGTCTAGAAACAATGAAGATTATACAAAGCAGTAAAGCACTGTCTAGATCATTCCTGAAAGTTATCTGTCTAAGCTGTTCTTAAATATCTCTAGTGTTGAAGGTTTCACAACATCCTGAAGCAATTCATTTCTGTATTTAACTTTCCTGTTGGGTAGGATTTTTTTCCCTAAAGTCTAAACTAAACCTCCCTGTTTCATGTTAAGCGTATTTCTTCTTGTCCTCTCATCTGAGGCCAAGGATAATAATTTTCTCCCTCTCCTTGGGATTTCCTTTTATACCTGAAAACCACTATTATCTCCCCTCTCTGTCTTCTGTTTTCCAAACTAAATAAGCCCTGTTTTTTCAGTCTGTCTGTCTAAATGCACAGATGGAGGCAACAGAAACAGTGCTGGCACAGGTATTACAGGTCTTCCGAATCATACTGGGACTCTCTTTCAAACTGCCTCTTAAACTCCCCTGTCTGCAGTCTCCTATCTGGTTCTCTCCCTAGTCACTTTGCCTCTGGCTTTTAAAGCCTCCTCACCTAGGTCAAGCGTACTCCCTCGTTAGTTACACATATGCTATGTCTACACTAGCCCCCTAGTTCAAACTAGGGAGGCTAATGAAGCATACTGAAATTGCAAATCAAGCCCGGGATTTAAATATCATGTTCTTGATTTGCATATTCCCCTCCGGTTGCCGTTTTAGAAATACGCTAGCCTGGAGTAACTGCCCGCGCCTTCACGCGACAGTGAAACCGAAGTCCAATTTAAAGCTCTAACTTGAATTAGCCGGTATTCCTCCTGCAATGATGTTTACTAGCTAATTCGAGTTCGGTGCTTTATTTTGGACTTCCATTTCACTGCTGCGTGTAGACGCAGGCAGTTACTCCGGGGTAGTATATTTCTAAAATGCCGACTGGCCTTGAAGATGCAAAGAAAGCGTGGGATTTTTAAATCCTGGGCTTGGTTTGCAATTTTGGTATGCTTCGCTAGCCTCCCTAGTTCGAATTAGGGGGCTAGTGTAGACATACCCAGAGGGAGGCTGATTAAAAGCAATCAAGGTAACCTTTCCCTCCCCCTCCCAGTGATAGAGTCTGTGCTGTGATTGGCTATGTTTGGCAGGTGCTGTGATTGGCTGTGATTGGCAGGTGGAAACTGTTGGCTTCTAATTAAAGTTTGAATTCTAGAAGCCTCTGCTGATTGGCTGAGACTTGGTAGGGAGAGGGACGTTCAGGCACTCCAGCGCTTTATAAGGCATTGGGCAAGCGACCAAGGAGCTTGCGAACAGGTGAGTGCTAACAGGGAATTTAGAGAGGGAGTTGGGAAGGGTGGGAGGTTCTCTTGCCTTTCTTTTAAATCCCTTCTCAAGGACAGCAGTGATGGATGGTGATGGGGCTGCTGCTGTTATCTGCACAGCGTGTGCCATGTTTGTCTTCCTCCCGGAAGAAAGAATAGATTTCATCTGCACAAAGTGCAATCTGGTCGACATTTTGGAAGAGAAAATTAGAGGACTGGAGGCCCAAGTGTCGACCCTACGCTCGATCAGAGAGGATGAAGAGTTCCTCGATAGAAGGCAACGTTTAATCCTTCAAGCACGGCAGGAAGAGGAGCCAGAGAGGGCAGTACGGGACCAAGAAGAGAACTGGCAGCATGTAACTTCTAGAAGGGGAAAACGGCCAACACGGGAATCCCCCAATGCTATAGAGGTAAGTAATCGCTTTCAAGCTCTCTCCACAGGCTCTGCAGTGCTGAAAGCTTTGGAAGGGACCTCACAAGGAAGAAACCAGAAGGGAACACCATCTACTGAAAGGCATGGGATGCGTAGTCCTAGGGATGGGGGTTCCACGGCCACCACCCCCAAAAGAAAATGATGGGTGGTGGTGGACGGGGACTTCCTCCTAAAAGAGACTGAGCCATCCCTCTGCCGTCCGGACCTGGAATCTCGAGAGGTGTGCTGCTTACCGGGAGCTCGCATTCAGGATGTCACTGAGAGGCTTACCAAGCTGATCAAACCTTCAGATCGCTACCCCATCCTGCTTCTCCACGTGGGAACTAACAATACGGCAAAGAATGACCTTGAGCGGGTTACTGCGGATTATGTATTGCTGGGAAGAAGGATCCAAGAATTCGGAGCGCAAGTGGTGTTCTCGTCCATCCTCCCTGTTGAAGGGAAAGGACTGGGCAGGGATCGTCGAATTGAGGATGTAAATGCGTGGTTGCACAGGTGGTGTCGCAGAGAGGGCTTTGGTTTCTTCGACCATGGGACTCTGTTCCGGGCGCAAGGATTGTTAGGAAGAGATGGGATCCACCTAACGAAGAGAGGAAGGAGCATCTTTGCGGGCAGGCTTGCAAACCTAGTGAGGAGGGCTTTAAACTAGGTTCATCAGCGGACGGTGACCAAAACCCTGAGGGGAGTGAGAAAGTCGGATACCGGGAAGAAATGCATAGAGCAAGGAGCAAGAAAGGAGGACCCCAGTTTTGAATGGAGAAGATAGGGCAATCAACCGGTTACCTGAAGTGTTTGTACACTAATGCGAGAAGCCTGGGCAACAAACAGGAAGAACTGGAGGCTCTGGCCCAGACCAAGAAATATGATTTAATTGGGATAACAGAGACTTGGTGGGATGACTCGCATGACTAGAGCGCTGTCATGGAAGGGTACAGACTGTTCAGGAAGAACCGGCAGGGGAGAAAATGAGGAGGAGTTGCACTAGATGTAAGAGAGCACTATGATTGCTCTGAACTCCAGGATAAAGAGGGAGAAAAACTTGTTGAAAGTCTATGGGTCACGTTTAAAGGAGCAAACAGCAGTGATGTTGTGGTTGGTGTCTGCTACAGGCCACCGAATCAGGTGGATGAGGTAGATGAGGCTTTCTTCGGACAACTGAGCAAAGCTTCCAGATCGCAGACCCTGGTTCTCGTGGGGGACTTTAATCACCCTGACATCTGTTGGGAAACCAATATGGCAGTACACAGGCAATCCACGAAGTTTTTGGAGAATGTTGGGGATAATTTCTTGGTACAAGTGCTGAAGGATCCGAGCAGGGTCCGTGCGCAGCTTGACCTTCTGCTCACAGACAGGGAGGAACTAATAGGGGACATAGAAGTGGGTGACAACCTGGGAAGCAGTGATCATGAGATGGTCGATTTCAGGATCCTGACCAAAGGAAGAAAAGAGAGTAGTAAAATACACACCTTGGACTTCAAAAAAGCAGATTTTGACTCCCTCGGAGATCTGATGGGCAGAATCCCCTGGGATGTTAACATGAAGGGGAAAGGAGTCCAAGACAGCTGGCAGTATTTTAAAAAAGCCTTATTGAAGGCACAGAAAGAAACCATCCCGACACATAGCAAGAGAGGCAAACATGGTAGGAGACCGGATTGGCTTACAGGGGAAATCCTTGGTGAACTTAAGCACAAAAAGGAAGCTTACAAAGAGTGGAAACTTGGACAAATGACTAGGGAGGAGTTTAAATGTATAGCTCGAGAATGCCAGGGAGTTATCAGGAAGGCGAAAGCACAAATGGAATTGCGACTGGCTAAGGATGTGAAGGATAACAAGAAAGGTTTCTACAGTCATGTTAACAAGAAGAAGGTGATCAGAGAGGGTGTGCGGCCCGTAATGGATGAAGGAGGTAACCTAGTGACAGATGATGTGGGGAAAGCTGAAGTATTCAATGCTTTCTTTGCCTCTGTATTCACGGACAAGGTTGGCTCCTGGACTTCTGCGCTAAGTGACGCAAGATGGGAAGAAGATGGACAGCCCTTGGTGGGTAAAGGACAGGTTAGGAACTATTTAGAAAAGCTAAATGTACATAAATCCATGGGTCCAAACTTAATGCACCCAAGGGTACTGAGGAAGTTGGCAAATGTCATTGAGGAGTTTTGGCTATTATCTTTGAAAAGTCGTGGAGATCAGGAGAAATCCCGGATGATTGGAAAAAGGCAAATGTAGTGCCCATCTTCAAAAAAGGGAAGGACAATCCAGGGAACTATAGGCCGGTCAGTCTTACCTCGGTTCCTGGGAAAATCATGGAAGGGATCCTTAAGGGATCTATTTTGAGACACTTGGAAGAGAGGAAAGTGATTAGGAATAGTCAGCATGGATTCACAAAAAAGTCATGCCTGACCAATCTGATTAGCTTCTATGATGAGGTAACTGGCTTGGTGGACATGGGAAAGTCAGTGGATGTGATATCTCTTGACTTTAGCAAGGCTTTTAATACGGTCTCCCACAATATTCTTGCCAGCAAGTTAAGGGAATGTGGACTGGATAAATGGATGGTAAGATGGATAGGAAGATGGCTAGAAGGCCGGGCCCAGCGAGTAGTGATCAATGGTTCGATGTCAGGATGGCGGTCGGTTTCTAGCGGAGTGCCCTAAGGTTCGGTGTCTAGGGCCGGTTTTGTTCAATATCTTTATTAATGACCTGGATGATGGGATTGATTGCACCCTCAGCAAGTTTGCGGATGACACCAAGCTGGGAGGAGATATAGATACGCTTAAGGGCAGAGATAGGGTCCAGAGTGACTTAGACAAATTGGAGGATTGGGCCACTAGAAATCTGAGGAGGTTCAACAAGGACAAGTGTAGAGTCCTGCACTTGGGATGGAAGAATCCCAAGCATAGTTACAAGCTGGGGACCAGCCAGTTAAGTAGTAGTTCTGCAGAAAAGGACCTGAGGGTTACAGTGGATGAGAAGCTGGATGAGTCAACAGTGTGCCCTTGTAGCCAAGAAGGCTAATAGCATATTAGGAAGCATTAAGAGGAGCATTGCCAGCAGATCCAGAGATGTCATTATTCCCCTTTATTTGGCTTTGGTGAGGCCACATTTGGAGTATTGTGTCCAGTTCTGGGCCCCCCACTACAAAAAGGATGTGGACGCATTGGAAAGGGTCCAGCGGAGGGCAACCAAAATGATTAGGGGGCTGGAGCATATGACCTACGAGGAAAGGCTGATGGACTTGGGTCTGTTTAGTCTGCAGAAGCGAAGAGTGAGGGCGGATTTGATAGCAGCCTTCAACTTCCTTAAGGGAGGTTCCAAAGAGGATGGAGAGAGGCTGTTCTCAGTAGTCACAGATGGCAGAACAAGGAGCAATGGTCTCAAGTTGTGGTGGGAGAGGTCCAGATTGGATATTAGGAAAAACTATTTCACTAGGAGGGTAGTGAAGCATTGGAATGGGTTACCTAGGGTATTAGTGGAGTCTCCATCCCTAGAGGTGTTTAACTCTCGGCTTGATAAAGCTCTGGCCGGGTTGATTTAGATGGTCCTGCCTATAGCGGGGGGCTGTACTTGACGACCTTCTGGGGTCTCTTCCAGTTCTATGATTCTATGATAAAGGGATGGTTGGATGAAATAACATGATCTTGGTAACTAATTGACCATTCATTATCATTGGGAAATAGGTCAATGGAGGGATGATAGGAGTTACTATAGAGAACTTTCTGGATATCTGGCTGGTGAGTCTTGCCCACATGCTCAGGGTTTAGCTGATCGCCATATTTGGGGTCAGGAAGGAATTTTTCTCCAGGGTAGATTGGCAGAGGCCCTGGAGGTTTTTCGCCTTCCTCTGTAGCATGGGGCACAGATCACAGCTGGAGGACTCTCTGCATCTTGGGGCCTTCAAAGTATTTGAAGGCTTCAATATCTGAGATATAGGTGAGAGGATTATTCTAAGAGGAGTGGGTGAGATTCTGTGGCCTGCACTGTGCAGGGGGTCAGGCTAGATGATCATAATGGTCCATTCTGACCTTAAAGTCTATGAGTCTATGAGCCTATGAAAGGATTGAACACTCTCAGGGTATGTCTACACTATCCCGCTGGTTCAAACTAGCGAGGTAATGTAGGCATACCACACTTGCTAATGAAGCCCGGGATTTGAATTTCCCTGGCTTCATTTGCATAAGCGGGGAGCCGCCATTTTTAAAACCCCGCAGGTTCGAACCCCGTGCAGCACGGCTACACGGGGCACGAACTAGATAGTTCGAACTAGGCTTCCTAGTTCGAACTACCATTACTCCTTGTGAAATTCAAATCCCGGGCTTCATTTGCAAGTGCGGTATGCCTACATTACCCTCCTAGTTCGAACTAGGAGGGTAGTGTAGACATACCCTCTGACACACAATACCAAGTGCCACAGTAACCTATCTGCCAAAGCCTTTCCTTTCCCTTTTCTAGCAGGACAGAGGTTGATATTTTTCCACACCCATATCAATGGAGAGTATATTGTGATTTTCATCTTTAAAATACATTTTCCAGCACTAGTGCACCTCCCCACGTCACTGTGAGATAGCAATGCAGCTTTTCTTCTTGCTTTTGTGCTTTTGTGCTGAGTTACTATTCCAGTTCATGGGCAGTAATGGGTCAGTACTCCTGGTCTCTCCACTCACATGGATAGGCATGAGATCAACTTAGCCTTGAAGATGCAGATCTGCTTCTGTGATGTTACAGGAAATGGTGCGGAGAAAATAGAGGAATAGTCATTGCTTAATAAAAAAAATTTTAACAAGTTGTGATAATGTGAACTATTGACCTCTTCTGGCCTTCAAGTCTATGAGCAATGGACAAGTAGTAAATAGATGAGTTCATCTTAATGGAATAGAAATAGGAGTTAATTGGGATTTTCCCTCCTTGACACATGTCTTTTTGAAATACACTGAAACAAAGGATATTAAAGAACAAACCACACAGTACATTTAATAGAACAGTTCTATTATGCCTGAACCAACCAAAAAACAAAAGAGGACAGCCGATGCGCTAAGGTCTCTACTCTACTGAATCCATGTGTGGCAGGGTCCCGGGGTGCGAGCCCCACTCCCGCCCACCCCCAGCTGCGGGGGGGGAGGGGCTCCGCGTACCCTCCGCCTCTGGTCCATCCAACTGGTCCCTATGTGGGTCTGTAAGTGGTGCGCAAGTGGGGTGCGATCACCCCCCCGCTCTAGGCAGTGGGAGGGGCTCAGTGGACCCACCACCACGGCCCACCCCTTGTCCGGGTGGCTGGGAGGGATCCGGCCCAACACGAGCCCTGGGGTCTCTATCCCTTTGGTCTCGCCCTCGCTGGGCGTGTATAGGTATTGCGGTTTCAGGGGAGGAGGTTTTACTTCAGGGTGGGGTGTAAAGGGAGTGGGGGACCTGGGCCCGCCCTCTCCTCCGGGTCCCAGCCCGGGGCCCTAAGTGGAGTGTGGCGCCTAAAGGCTGCCTTCCAGGGCCGGTGCCCTAAACCCATCTGCCCACGGGCGCCAGAACGGCCCCGCCCTGGGCTGCTTCCACTCCCCCTGCCGGGCGTGCCCCCGGTCACTCACCCCATTGGAGGCACCTGGTCCGCCCCAACGTGGCCCTCCAGCTGCCGACGGTGTCCTTCCGAGTGGCACGGGGGCCCAGGGGCCGGTTACTCTGGAGCACCAGGGTGGACTCTGGCAAGTTTCTCTCTGGCTGGGCGTCTGGCCGCCGCTTTTGACATCTCCGGGGGCTGACGTCAGGGCTTTGCGCCCCGCCCCTCCGACGTCTTCCGGCCCGCGCCTCCCGGGCCACTCCTGCGGGGCGAATCGCGGCGCACTGGCCGGATGTTGCTCTGCGGCTCGGCCCCGCCTCTGCCTCCCCTGGGGCGCGCCCGCCCGTGCTGCCCAGCGCCTGAGGCCCCGGCAGTCGGGTTCAGTGCCGCTGCCTCCTCCGGCAGCCGCTTCCCTGGGATGGAAGGGGGCCTCCCCCCCGTGGCTAGTGCGGACCCTGTCGGGTCCTTCACACCATGGAGTAAACCAAAGTGAGGATAGCAGACAAGATACCTTGATTCTCCAGTCAAGAGCTGACTTATGTCCAGGAGCCATCAGTCAGGATCTCGGCCCTAGCATCCATCTGACAGACTTTTAGTCTCTCAGGGTATGTCTACACTACCCCCCTAGTTAGGAAGCCTAATCTGAACTATCTAGTCCGTGCCGCGTGTAGCCGCGCGGCACGGGGTTCGCACTAGCCGGCTTTTAAAAATGGCGGCGCCGGCTTTATGCTAATGAAGCCCGGGAAATTCAAATCCCGGGCTTCATTAGCAAGTTCGGTATGCATACATTAGCCCCCTAGTTCGAACTAGGGGGGTAGTGTAGACATACCCTCAGGGTATATCTACACATGATCTCTCCTTTGAAATTGCAAATGAAGCAGGGATTTAAATATCCTGTGCTTCATTTGCACGTTCGCAAAATGGCGCTATTGCAAAATACTGCTATTTTGTGGGAAAAAAGGGGCTATTTTGAGAGAAAATTAAGGACTTAGTTCAGATTAACTTCTGACTGCCACGTGTAGCTGCAGGCAGTCAGTTCGAACTAAGGGGATTTAAAAATGGTGCCCACCCAGGAACATATAAATGAAGCCTGGGTTATTTAAATCCCGGGCTTCACTTGCAAGTTTGAATGCCTACATTAGCCACTCTAGTTCGAACTAGGGGGCTAGTGTAGACATACCCTTACTGATGATTTATAGATGGGAATTGTTCTCAGTCAGTTGCTGTGCTTTGGAAGGTATCTTCCTAACCATTGAGCTTTGAAGCTTTGCAACTGTTTCTTTGTAACTTTCAGCTACCTTGCCTTTTAAATTCTTCATCTTGTAAGGTGGTTGAGCTTTGCAATCTTTGTAACTCTCAGCCACTTTGCTTGTAATTTCCTCTGAGCTGCATTCCACCCTCTGAGAAGAAAGTGTGAGTGAATGGAAACTGGGTATGTTTGGGGTGAGGGAAACAGCAAGGTTAAACACCTGAGGCCAGGAGCTAGGTTGTGCTTATTTAAAGATACAATGCTGCTCTAAGCAAACAAAGGACCCGGACTGACAGGGCTCTGGGCATGCTCCTTGATGGTGAAGCTGGAGGAAGGGCTCCTGCATGGCAGAAGCCCACTTTCTGATCAGCTCCCCAGGGAGGAACAATGGCTAGAGGCAAAAACTTCTGAGCCAATATGTCTTGGCTCTCTCTGCAACCTTTTCCCTGGGTAAGTGTGTGAGTTCCTGAGAGCATGAATGAATGTGTGTGCTTGTGTTTGTGTGGGTGAGAGAGAAGAGCTCAATCCCCTTGAGTTTAACCCTATAGTGGCATTCAATAACAACTCAATCCCCTTGAATTTAATTTGGGCTATGTGCCTCAGTTTCACCTCTGTGGACTGGAAAAGTGTTGGCAGCTCAGCATGATAATTGAGAGGTGCTCAGAGGGGGAGGCAGTGGCAGACCCCTTGAGATGCTTTCTGGGTCTGAGAGGGGGTTGGATTGTGAGGTAAGCCAGGAGGGGACTGTGGTATGGGGCAGAGGATAGGGTTGCAGTAGAGTAGAGACCATTTGGAAACAATACGCCTGCTCCCTCTTCCAGATATATTCAGCAAGGAAAAACATTTTGGAAAAAAAATGTCTTACAGTATACACACCACCTGACGTAGCATGGTCGGATTAAAAGAGAAGGGTTTAGTAATCCACTCTCTGAGCCAGCAGACTGGGGAAAGTTTAAAAGATGTTTATACCGTCAGTGACAGCAGGGCTGAGCCAAAAAATGAATGAAGCTTAGCATCTCCATTCTACCTTCTGGTGGGTCCTTAGGGCACAAGACAAAATAAGAGTAAAGATTGCTGAGCATATTGAGTTTGATTAGTTTACTGAATAATTACATTCCTAAAACCAAACTTTATGGCCCCTCTATAGGGTCCAAGAGCCCCAACTGCATCAAACATGATCACTTTATGGTGCCTCTGGATCAGAGGAGGGTAACAGATAAAACACAAATAATATTACGGTCACGTTTGATCTGCTCAGCAGGAAAAGATTGGCTACCCACTAGGCTCAAAGGCAAGGGATGAAGATGGGTAGAAGTGGAAAGGCTATAGAAATTGCTTATTATGTACTGATGTGAGCACTGCTAGAATATTGAGCCCAATTCTGGTATCCACTTTTGAAGAAAGAAGTTGACAAAAGAATTGGCAAACAAGCCTTGTGCAGAAAGACTCAAGAAACTAAATCGATTTAGCTTAACACAGAAAAAGGCACACATGTAAAAGTATCTATTTTTTTCCCATCCCAGGTCAATGGTAAGATGGCTTTGACTTGGCTGAGCAATATTAACCCAAAAAGCAATATTAACACTGTCCTGAATTTCAGAAACCCTAATACAAAATATTGTTCAATTTCCCAGCAATACGTGCTAGTGAAAGCACCAAACAAAGGTTTAAAATGCAGTCTGTATTTGCTTTGTTTAAAGCTGTGATGAATAAGGACTTAAGTTAGTGAAGACCTATGTGCACCCTTGCTATGCTTCTTCACTCCTATAACTTGGATATTTGCCCAGGGGAGTCACTGCTGCGCTCTCTCCTCCCTTTCCTGGGCTGCCTCTGAGAGGGAAGAGGATCCTGACTGTCCATTTTCATCCTCAGCCTTAGCAAGGAATTCAGCAGCTCCAGGCAGACACACTGCCTCTCCCCACACTGCTCACACAGGATATGTCTACACTAGCTCATTAGTTCCCGGGCGCAGCCATTTTAAAATACCCCTTAGTCCGAACTAACTGCCCGTGGCTAGATGCAGCAGTTAACTGTTACACGTCATTCCACGAGGAGTAACAGTTAATTCAAACTAAGGAGTTAGTTCGAATTAACGTTTAACTGCTGCGTCTGGCCTTGGGCAGTTAGTTCGGACTAAGGAGGATTTAAAAATGGCGGAGCCCGGGAGCATGCAAATGAAGCCCGGGATATTTAAATCCCGGGCTTCATTTGCAACTGTGGTTGCCCTCATTTGCCTTCCTAGCTCGAACTAACAAGCTGGTGTAGACATACCCAGTGGTCGTCTCCTTCTTGTACGTCTGAATCTGAGGAACTATTACAGGGCATTCCTCTCACCTGTGTTATGCAGGAGATCAGATGAGACGATGACAGCAGCCCCTTCTTCCCTTGGAGACTATGAGGCAGTATTTACCCATTTTGGCAACTATTTGTAAACATGAAGATACTAGCACATTACAAATATACTAGAATCTATTCTTTTGTCAACATAAGCATGCAGGCAACAAATTTCAGCCCTATTTTTCAAATGTGTGAGGTAGGCTCTGTGACATTAACAACCCCGTTTTGATCGTATCTCAAAAGATCGCATTCTATAACTCCAATTTGCACAGAAATGGGACGAGATTGAATTTTTCCTTCCTTCTCTCCATTGTGTTTTTGCAGAGCAACTTGAAGAGGAAATTGGTGAGCATGTCTAGTTCCCTGGCCACATTTACACAGCCTCGGGAGAGTGCAAAGAAGAGGATCCAAACCAGAAGTGTCTGGAGCCCCTGTGCATCATGGAGCTGAGCCCTCCCCTGCTCCTTGCACAGGATCTGAGAGGGGAGAGGATAAAGGGCAGTCAGAACCTGGGCACAGCTGCCCGCTCCATGCACTGAATAGAAATGCTGCATGACAGAGCTCTGGGGGCAGGCGGCAGGAGGACAGAACAGCTAGAGCAGTGCCTGTGCTATAAGAATTGAGGCCATGCAGACACCCCACACTGCCACATGGACACACAGAAAACGGTGTCTCCCCAGGCCTGGGGAGCTATCTCCCCTGCAGAGCTCCCAAGACACCTTTCTCCCCCACCCATATGAAAAAGATCTCATGATGCTCTGCTGGCCCTAATCAGAGTTTCGAATCCCTTTAACGACACATGGCATTGAATTTCACAGCAGTATGGGCTAGTGAAAGTACCCAACAAAGGTTTAAAATGCTGTCTGCACTGGCTTTTTCCTGTCTCCCATTCCTCGCCGATAGTGGCCTTCTCCCTGTTGTACGTCTGTATCTGGGGGGAAGGACAGACCCACTGACATGTTGGCAGCCACAGGTCAGTCCCCAAACTCTTCATTAGCCACCATTGGAGAACCAAAGCACAATGTACACCAATATCTGCTAGTGATGACCAATCCCCCAAAGTTTGGACCATCATTACCATTTACTATTCCACCTGTTTAGTTATCAAGTTGTTTTTCTCCTTTTTAACTTAAAGTCAACCCGGGTTTTGTACAATATAATTCATTTAGGGTATGTCTACACTACCCCGCTAGTTCGAACTAGCGGGGTAATGTAGGCATACCGCACTTGCTAATGAAGCCCGGGATTTGAATTTCCCGGGCTTCATTAGCATAAGCGGGGAGCCGCCATTTTTAAATCCCCGCTGCTTCGAACCCCGTGTAGCGCGGCTACATGGGGCTCGAACTAGGTAGTTCGGACTAGGGTGCCTATTCCGAACTACCGGTACACCTCGTTTCACGAGGAGTAACGGTAGTTCGGAATAGGCACCCTAGTCCGAACTACCTAGTTCGAGCCCCGTGTAGCCGCGCTACACGGGGTTCGAAGCAGCGGGGATTTAAAAATGGCGGCTCCCCGCTTATGCTAATGAAGCCCGGGAAATTCAAATCCCGGGCTTCATTAGCAAGTGCGGTATGCCTACATTACCCTCCTAGTTCGAACTAGGAGGGTAGTGTAGACATACCCTTACTGAGTATCTGTACATCCATGGTATCTGGGGAAACATTGAAGAAGTGTTTAAATGGAGTCATTATTGATGTAGTCTTTTCTTTCTTCCAGCTGAATTGAGGAATAAATTAGGTGAGTGGTGACCCATGTATTGACTTGATATTGTCCTGTCTCCCATTGCTCATATCCCTGGGGAAAGGATCCATTTCTCTGGTCTCTCTTCTCTTTCTCAGACTGCCTTTAAGAGGGAAGGGTATCCTGACAGTGTGTTATCTTCCCTACTCATAGCAGGAAGCACAGCTGCTCCAGGCCAACATTGCTCTCACATAGCAGGTGGCACGGGAGATGTGGCCTGCTTCCTGTTACCTGTCCGAACCTGAGTGGCCCATTTGGAATTATCACCCTCTGCTTGAGTATTTAGTCCTCTTAGATTCTTTCAAAAGTGTCCAGCAGACTCCAATAATAGCAGAATTTCTGTTCAAAAGGGACTATACATTATGCTGGGTCTGAACTAAAGGTTCTCAGGCTGTGTTCCTTCCTTGCATTTAATTGTTTTGTGATCCAAACTATGCAGGATCATGACAGACTTTCATCCTAAATCAAACCCATATGACATTTAGTGAATGACGTTATTAAGTTGCAAAAGTTTCAGAGAAGAGTGATGAGAATGATTAATGGATTCTAATACATGCCTTATAATAATAGAATTCTGGAACTAACTAATTTAACTTTATAACTACAGGGGGTGACTAGTTCACCTGCAAGTACATTCATAGGGAACCAAGATTTAATAATAGCCTCCTTTAACTTGAGGAGAAAGCTCTAACATGTTCCAAAGGCTGAAAGTGAAGCTAAAGAAACTCAGATTGGAAAGAAGATATATTTAAATCAGTGAGATTTATTAGCCATTAAAATGATTTACAAAATTTCACAGCAGATTGTCTTTACCTGATCATTTAAAATTCGTGATTGTGTAGTTTTGCATAGATTAGATGGTGGTAAGACATTTTTGTGGGTAGACCTGAGAAATACACCTATTTAGTTACTGAAAAATGTTTCATTCCCCAGATACAGAAATGAAAAAAGGTCATGCTGAACCAGGTAAGATTTACCTTGTCCATCCTAATCCATTTGAAAGAGGATTTAAAAAAATATATTTTATGGCTTAGTTTTGCATTGCTTCCTCAGTAAACATGTTTTGATTTCTTGCCAGTTTCGTTCTTCTGTTTGAAGTCTAGTGTAGACTATAATGACACAACATTTAACAACATTTTTTGTTGTTAAAATATAAAAGTGATGACTTTCTAGCTCAAAAGGCATTGTGCCCAGCACAGGGTAAGCATGCTTTGGATGCTTTTGTGACTGGATTAGTGGAAATGGCAATGATGTTTGAAGCCTGACATAAGTACATTTAATATGGGAAAAGGGAAGTCTCATCAGGTTTTGCAGTTAGTCTGGGCTTCCAATAAGCTATTTTCCCAAAATATTATTAGTTTCTGCCCTCTATGGGAATATGGAACAAGTCTAGATGGCTGTGTTGTGTTCTAGTATCCCAACTGAAGAAGTAAACTAATGAATTTGAAGAGTGTTGGGAAAAGAGCCTCAAGAATGATTATACATTTGGAAAACATGTGTTCTGTTGGTAGACTCCAGGAGCTCTCTCAAGGGTTACTTGATCATGCTCTGTAAGCAGCAGAGGGCAACAAACATTTTATAATTGACTCTTCAATCTAATAGAGAAAAGTGTAAGATGATAGATTATATGGAAGTGAAGCTAGAGAAATAGACACTGTATTTCAAGTGAGATTAAGGGGGGATATGATAGAGCTCTATAAAATGATGACTGGTGAGGAATAAGTGAATAAGGAAAAGTTGTTTACTTATACCCACAATATAAGGACTAGGTATCACCAAATGAAATTAGTAGGCAACAATTTTAAAACAAACTCAAGGAAATTTTTCTTCACTCAGCGCACAGTCAACCTATGGAACTACTTGCCAAAGGATATGGTGAAGTCTAGGATTTTAACAGGGTTCAAAAAGAGCTAGATGGAATGATGGCGGTTAGGTACATCCATGGCTATTAGCTGGGATGGGTAGAAATGGTGTTCCTAGCCTCTGTTTTTCTGGAAATGGGTGACTGGGGAGGGATCATGTGAGGATCACCTGTTGTGTTTCCCACTTCTGGGGCATCTGGTGTTGGCCACTGTGGGCAGCCAGGATCCTGGGCTAGATGGACCATTAGTCTGTCCAAATATGGCTGTTCCTATGTTCTTAAGGTGTACATTTTCAAATGTGCTGTTAATATGCCTTTGAAAGAATTTACAAGGTTGTCTATCACTGGCCATTTTATAATCAAGTTTCAGTGGGAGGGTTTCTGAAACATGTGGTCCAAGTCAAGTCTAAAGATGTGTTTTCCATGAGTTTCGATGGTGCTGGTATTCAGTGAGGGGAAAGTGTGCATGTGTATGTGCATGTACAGACCTGAGAAATGCACACATATTTAGCCAATGAACATTTATTTTCTCCACATTTAGAAAGGAAATGAGACCATTCTCCAGAAAGAAAGATTTCCTGCAGATGAACCTTTTCATTAGCTAGAGGTGTCTTTTTTTGTTAGAACAATTATATTCTCACCATTTCTTCAGTAAATCTACTTTGATTTCTTGCCTGTTTCACTCCCTTGCTTGCAGTAACATGCAAATAGTTATAACACATCATTAATATTTTTAAAATGTGCTTAAACAATGCTGCACCCACCACAGGATAACTCTGTTTGGCACCTTATTCTCACTGATAAACATTAATCTATCACTGAATACAATATTTGTAGTTGCACAGGCCCAATAATCATCCCATGATTAAATTCCTTATGAGGAGGCAGAGGGCATTCTCTACCAAATATGCATACAGTTCTGGCGCCAAAGGGTTAATTTCCCAAAGCTAATGAAAATTATAATAAAGGGACTTTAAAAAAGGCTTTTTTTTAAAGTATGAAAATTGCGATTTCTACAAGGACAGTCTAAGAAGCCTCAAGTCAAGAATAACAAAAGAGGCCAACTTGGGCTCACAGCTCATCCGAGACCTGTTATAGATGACTCGGAGACTTACCACATCCTTTATGGTAGGGGGCTGGCCTTTCCCGAAGGGGAGAGGTCAGCTTTCTCCCTCCTTCTGAGCCCCTCCAAAGACAGGGTGTGGAAGCTTTCTCTCTTCCTTCTCAGCTCTTCTGGGGTGGGGTGGGGCTTCTTCCTTCCCCGCTAGTCCCTCTGAGGGAGGAGGAAAGAGGAGTGCAGAGGGCATTCTCCCTCCCCTCTCCTCATATGGCAACAGGCAGCCCAATCTGGCCATTCCTTTGGTGGCACAGCTGCCTCCAGTGGGCAGTATAGCTGTCTCCTGGGCTCACTGCCCTTGTTATGACCATGAGGCAGCCACATTCCCATCACTTCCCACTGTCCTGGCAGAACCAAATCCTGACTTGGCTTTGAGTTAGGAGAAGAGGAAGCTGCCTACGGAATTTGGTGGCCTTAGCTCTTACAATTTAGAAGGAGTCCTTGAACAGTCAGACTCACAGATGTACAGTCAGATATGGGGGACCATTGTGTGTCATACTTGCCTCTTGTAATAATTAGTAGTTACTAGTTTTAGCTATATACAGATAACTGAACTTTCACAACTATTCTCCAATCAGACAGTACAGCTCTCAGTATTTGTTTTAAATTATTATTAGTTACCTTCCTCTTTGGCAGTATGATGATAAAATGTGCTGTTGCCATTAATACAAACCTTTTCAGTTTCAGAAATCGCAGAGAAGAGAATAAGTAAGTCTGTTCTTTTTTCCTTTCTGTGCTCTAATGACACGTGAGTGTCTCGAAGAATGAAAAGTAAATGGCTGATTCATTATGAGCCACTGATCCTTTCTTCTGCTTTTGCTGGAGATGTTTCTAAATCTTACTTTGCTAACAGCATAGGTGAATATTTGCTAAATATCATCAGTAACGCTCATAGATTGTTGAAATATAAATAGACTTTCCCATTATTATTTTGAATCCCACAAGAACCTTAAACCCTCCTACACTGAGACAAGGAATGATCGATAATGGGCACGTAAAAGGACTCTGCACTAATATGGAAATGGAATATAGCCAGTGATATCATGGGTGTCCCTGCACCTTTCACAGCAGATACCATATATTAAAGGTGATTTATGTGCCATACTTGCCTCTTTTAATAATTAGTTGTGGTCATGGAGTTTCTTATTTCATTGATTAAAAACATAGAATCTTGTCTTTCCGCTATGTAGGGAAATGGGCATGAGACGACATCACAGATCCAATAGTCAAAGAAGGTTCTATGCTTCTCACCAACCATGGCCCATATTTACACTACTCATTAAAGAAATAATCCCATATGCCCCAGTCAGTTTGTAGCTAACTGAACTGAACTCTTTTCTGCTTCTCCCCATTTTTGTCTCTTACAGAAGATCTCGAGGACAAAATGGGTGAGTTTGATGAGTTTACTGGATAGTTACAGTCTACATAATACAAATTCTGGTACTGCTTTGTGTTCCGACTTCTACAGCTGCAGCAGGGATATTCTTATATTTCTTGTGTTCAGTGAAGAGGGACAGAATAAATCCTAACAATGTTACTGGCTCTTTTCTTCTCTCTACAGAAAAAAAAAGTTGCCAAGGCTATGTTACAGGTGTGTGGTGGCTGAAGATGAGAAAGAAAAATACTGAGATTAGAAATAAGGTGTCAGTTTTTACCAGTCAGAGTAATTAGATCTGTGAGCAGATAACCAAGGTGCTTGCTCCACCATTCGGCTACGTCTAGACTGGCATGATTTTCCGGAAATGCTTTTAATGGAAAAGTTTTCCGTTAAAAGCATTTTCGGAACAGAGCATATAGATTGGCACAGATGCTTTTCCACAAAAGCACTTTTTGCAGAAAAGCGGCCGTGCCAATCTAGACGCACTTTTCCACAAAAAAGCCCCAATCGCCATTTTCGCAATCGGGGCTTTTTTGCGGAAAACAAATCTGAGCTGTCTACACTGGCCCTTTTGCGCAAAAGTTTTGCGCAAAAGAGACTTTTGCCCGAACTGGGGCAGCATAGTATTTCCGCAGAAAGCACTGATTTCTTACAGTAGGAAGTCAGTGCTTTTGCTGAAATTCAAGCGGCCAGTGTAACAGCTGGCAAGTTTTTCCGGAAAAGCAGCTGATTTTCCAGAAAAACTGGCCTGTCTAGACACAGCCTAGGTGTGCTAATAAATAAAAGTGTTTTTATTGAGTATAAAAGGTAGGATTGAAGTGACTGCAAGTGAAAATAGACAGATCATGGAATCATAGACTCATGAGCTTTGGAGGGCACACTCAACTTCCTCAGATGAATGGAGCTTTTTAAGTTTAGTTGTTTTTTAAGTTGTTTTCCAGTTACAGCCTAACTCAGCTACCCTTCTGAAGCATTCATTAGAATACCTAGAATTAATGGATTGACACTTAATATTTCTAAAGTCTCATAAAAAATGATACACGCACATAAATAGCATATACATGATCAATGGTTGTCTTGTGTTGCAAAATATATTTCCAAGAATATGACGTGTAGTATCACAATCATCAGCCGACCTTCTTATCTATGACTATGTATTGATCTACATTGCTAATTAATGGTAAGAAGTTGGTCATGAAATACCAGCCCTATGCACTGAATGGCCAATAAAGACTCTGTGAGACTAAGTATCCAGCAGTTATGCTATTTAAAAGGATTCCAGTCCGTCTAGGCAGTCTGTATAGAAATGGCATGAAGTGATTTTTTTCTTCTCTCCCTTATATTTTTTCAGAGAAACATCAAGAGGAGATGGGTGAGTTTGTTTAGGTTACTGAACATTGATGCTAAAAAGCCCAATCCTTTATTCTCTGTGTGGTTTTATGAAACGCCATAATGCTACAGGAGTACTATACTATGCTTGCATGGCATGGGAGTCTGGGAAGCCAACCAAGAGGTCTCTGGAGTCCTTGTGCATCATGGAGCTGAGCCTTCAGCAGCTCTCTGCAAAAAAGTGCATAAGGGAGAAGATTAAGGGCAGTCTGAGTCTTAGCACATCTGCCAGGTCCATGAAGTGAACCTGCTTGCTCTTCTTAGAACTCTGGATGCAGAGTGCAGCAAGACAGAGTTCCTAAAGTTCAACTAATTTGAAATAATGCATCTAGAAACAAAAACTAATTTGAAATAGCGTTTTTCTAATTCAAAATAGCGCATCCACATTGAGTGGACCCTGAATCAAAGGTAAGGCTGGCCAGAACCAGTGCTGGCAGGGCATCAAGTTAGGATTCAGCGTGTGGGGCTGCTGCCTGAAGCTAACTGAGCTCTGTGCTTAAAGGGACCCTATCCCCACCCTGGACAGACAGTTCTCAGGGTTCCCCACTTGCTTGTCTAACTCGATGAGAGACACCACAGCACTCGGCCAAATGGAGCCAGAGCTGCCCCTGGGCACGCCAGTGCATCTTGTAGGGGCGGTTGCCATTACCCCGGCTGTACTTGCTGCAAGCTGCCCTCTGGGGGGGTCCATCGGGAGGCTGTCAGGATCCAAGAGGCCCTGAGGGAGAGCGTCCACTGCGAGGAGCCCTCAGAGCCTCCCCAGTCCTCCCCACCGGGGGCTCATGCCCCATTCTTCCCTCACATCCTTCCACTTACCCCTTACCCCCTTCCTGATGTCAAATAAAAGACACGTATGTTCAAAAATATAAACTGAGTTTATTGAACAAAACTGGGGGTGGGGAATGGACCTCTGGGGAGTCTGGGAAAAGGAAGTGGGAGAGGGGTGGGGGAAACCTGGGAGGAGGGAGCTGGAAGGGGGAAGCAAGGGGAAAAAGGGGGAGGGGAAGCTCAGGGCTCAGGGTTGGGGGGTCTCGCCGGACCAACCTGACTTTCATGCCAACCTGCTTCTGGGTTCGCATGTGGCCTTTGGTGGCCAGGCTGGCAGCTATCCTGCCATAGATGGCCATGTTCCTCCATCTAGGGCTGTGATCATGGATGTTGGAGGCATCCCCCCAAACCTGAATAAGATCCATGATCTTCACCCTGGACCAGGAAGGTGCCCGCCATCTCCAGCCCCTGTCAGGCTCCTGGGAGCTGGCAGACTGCTCCTAGGGAGCAGTGAAGGGCTGGCTGCCAGTGGCTTCCTGGCTCATGTTTTGGGGCCACTGGGTCAGGGGCCCTGGTGGCCACTGCTGCTCTGGGATGGCAGACTTGGAGTTGGCACAGGCACTGTGGCCAGGGTCTACGTCTTTAATGGCTCCGGGGCTGGGGGAGAGGAGAGTGAGTTTTCCTGGTTGTGCTCAGAGTGGCCACCAGGGCTCCCTGGGAAGGGCTGGAGGCCCCCTATTTTGAATTAAGTGTCTACACAGCACTTAATTCGAAATAGCTATTTCGAATTTGGTGTTACTCCTCATAGAATGAGGTTTACCAAATTCGAAATAAGGGTTCCGCTATTTCAAATTAAATTCGAAATAGCAGTTTGTATGTGTAGACAGCTATTAAAGTTAATTCGAAATAATGTCTGTTATTTCAAATTAACTCTGTAGTGTAGACATACCCAGTCTGGGACTTCTCTGCTTCTGTCAGAGACGACTGGCACCTGCTGATACCTCTGACTGCTACAGTAGCGTAATCTGCAGTCAAAGCCTCTTTAATTCAGTGTCTGTTGTTTTCTCACTTTCGTTTCAGAATGGATAAGGCTTCGGAACGCTGCAGGTAACAGAACACACAGCATGTGGCTAGAGGTGCTAATACTAAGGTGATAGATGCCCCGTGAGAACCTCTCAGCATGAGATACATTAGAATACATTTGCTAGGCTTCACACGCCAATAATCCCATAATGTTAAACATAATGAGGTCCATCCTGCTCTCAGTTTCATTGTTGATGGGTACTTTCTTGGCCATTCGTTTAAGTGATGTTACTGTGGAGTCACACTAGTGTAACTGAGCCCAGAATCTGGCATATTTGGGTGCTAAAGCTGTGACGAGTTCAGGATCCCTTTTAATTGTGTGTAAATATCCAGAAAGTTTTGTTTCCAAAATAGCTCACTGTAACATCTAATTGGCAAGTGTGCAGCACTGGCCAAGACCTGCAGTGTTTACTCAAGTAGAATGCCTGTTGGAGTTTTGTTTGAGCGGGAAAAGGCCCCATAGGTACGGTGACCATATTCCCTATATTCAATATCAGATACCTGGTAAAATTAATTTTATTCACATTCAACAGAAATTTATTGTACAAATGTTTAAATTAACATCAAGTCGACTGAGCCTGCTAACAAGAAATACTGCTTAGCTGGATTATTTTTATTTATCTTTAATGCTTTAGGGTTCACACAGGCATGGGTAACACACACATCCCCCTCACACATACACATGGGTCACACACACTCACATCCCTATACACCTCTATCACATTGTGTGTGTGGAGGGGGGTAACTGACAAACACAACCTTCCCTGCCCAGCACTCTCCACCCTTCATGCCTGGCTAGGCCCCCAGGATGGACTCAGCTCTCCTGGTACCTGGCATTGCATCTTCCTGAGGCAACATGAGCAGGGACACATGAAGTCACATGCCACCTACCCCAGATTCATGCCTGGGTTCACACTAGAATGAGTCCAGCAGCATCTTTCAGCCCTGTGCAGAAAGGAAGGGACCAGAGCTGCTTCTAGCTGTGAGGAGGAAGAGGAATGGCATGACCTGGCCTATGTCTTTGCAGAGCTTTTCTTTCCTCCCTTCCCTCCTCTCCCCTCCCTCCCATAATCCCTCACTGACCCCACTGTAACCAGGAGACAGGAGATGGGATCAGACCTAAGGCTGGATTGTGAACCAGAGTCCAGGAACCTGCCTGCAGGGGCTTCAGAAAACATGGCCAGAGAAATGGCTCAGCAGAGGAGGGTGCGTGTGCCACGGGACAGCCCTGAGCTGGTGGGGCTGAGGGAGAGGCCAAAGTGAAGAGGCTGCTAAATTCCCATCTCAGGGGCTACTGTGGCCCCTGCAAGTCCAGGGCATGAATGGGCAGGACATCACTTCTCCTCCTCCCTACACGCCATTCTAAAGCTTTGCTGAGCAGCAAAGGTGCTGCCCCGTGTCTGCAATGTGCAGGGCTTTGACACATGCAGAGTTTGTCTCCTCCTCCCATGTACCCCGGGCTGGAGGGTCATTGGCTTTCCCAGGGCACTGGCCCAACCATAGGCAGTGGGGAAGGAAGGAGCTGGCTGCCCAATTTGTTTGTGAGCTGAGTGCTCTGACCAGAGGCTTATTCACTGCATAATGCCTGGAGTGGGACATGCCCCACTGGAGGGGGGGATACGGAGAAGCAGTGGGGCTAGGAGGGGTGAGAGAGTAAAGCAGGGAGAGGACAGTGAGAGGGGTAGCATGATAAGAGTAGATGGGAGGTCAGCAGAAGGGACATATAACTGACTGCCACCTAGCACCCGCCCTCACTCATCAGCCAATGCAGCTCCTAGAAAATCTTGGCCAGAAATAGGATTGGGGGAGAGTGTCTCTGCTGGCCAAGAGCCAGCATGCAGCAGGGGCTACAGTGATGGCCATCGGGGGATCATCCAGCCGGATGGACTGTATCCACCAGCCTTGCACCCCCACCCCCATCATGAATCACTATACTCCACCACTCCCCACTGGGGGGCAAGTGGGTGTCAAGCAGGGATCCAACCAGAAGCAGAACCTACCAGTACTGATGGGATTAAGGGGAGAGAAAATATTGAACAATTTTTCCTTTTAAAAGAAAATGCTGGGACACCTGCAGGAAGACTTATATATGGGACTGTTCCTTTTTATAATGGGCCAACTGGTCACCCTGCCATGGGGTATACTTCTCTCATACTGTAGATTCTCCTGCAAGTGAGTCTCACAACCAGATCTCTTTTCTTCTAGCTGACATCACACTTGATGCAGACACAGCCCATCCCAACCTCTCCTTTGCTCAGGATAAGAAGAGTTTGAAACATGAAGCCCAACCTCTAAATGTTCCACCAAACCCAGAGAGGTTTGATGCGACTGTCTGTGTGCTGGGCTCTGAAGGATTCTCCTCTGGGAAGCACTACTGGGAGGTGGATGTCAGGAGCAGCACTGACTGGGACCTGGGAGTGGCCAGAAAATCCACTGAGAGAAAAGGAAAACTGTCCCTGTCCCCAAAAGAGGGATTCTGGGTTCTGGGTCTTAGTGGGAAAGAGTATTGGGCAAAAACTGATCCATGGACTCGGGTCATGGTGCAGAAAAAAACCAAGAAAATTGGTGTTTGCCTTAATTACCAAGAGGGGCAGGTGACCTTTTTCAATGTAACTGACATGTCTGTGTTGTTCACATTTAAGGATTGTTCATTCTCAGGAGAGGTTTGTCCATTCTTTAAAAATTCACACAAGGGAACAACAATGAGAATTTTTTCAGATAAAGAGGAATAGCTTTTAACTAGCTCATTAATTCTGTGCAGCAGCCACAGTATGCTAGGGAGTCTGGCCCAATGTCATATTACTGCATTTTAAGGGGATCACACAGGTCACTGCTGCACCTAAGGGGGGGGGGAAGACTGTTTCTCCCAAAGTATATACAAAGGGGGCCATTTGAGGTGTCAAATGAAAGCTTATGTTCTACTGATTCTGTATATGCTCTTCATGTACTTGTATAATATCTGTATTTGGAGTTATAAATATGTACTCTGTGCTTATGCTGGAAGATTCTTTGTCTGAGAGAGCAATGGGCAAGGAATGTCATAGCATAGTCATAGCAGTGACTATGCTAATTAGCAAGGCTCCTGGGATAATGGCTCGCTAGATGCCTAATATGCGCCTGAGGAATGTGTCCGGGACCTGCAAACCAGCCAGGGCATAATGACTGCCAGCATGCGAAGCAGAGGTAGGTCACTAGAACATGTGACCTGCTCTAGCCAGGAAGATGCCAGGAGGGATTTAAAAAGCCATCAGGTGAACTCCATCTGGCCTTTGGTTCTACTACTGATTCCAAATGCAGCCTTGTAAGGAACAGCAAGCCAGGAAGAATCGTTGGCCCATCCTGAAATAGGATGTGCACTAGAGACTTTTAAGGCAGCAGTTTGTAACATCTCTGCTGAGAGCCTGAGAACTTGGTGATTCGGTGCGTGTAATGCATTTTCTTTAACAACCTCACTCTCCATCTTTTCTTTCTTTTATTAATAAACCTTTAGATTTTAAATTCTAAAGGATTGGATCAGCATGATCTTGTGGGTAAGATCCAGAATGTAAACTGACTGGGGACTTGTGGCTGGTTCTTTGGGTCCAGAAAGACCTGTTTGGGATAGGTAAGATTGGGTTCTATAACCCCCCACCTGTGTGTTAGGCCTGGGGCTGGTTGTGGCTCAGAGCTGGAGTGTCTGAGGGGTTTTGCTCAGTATGACTGGATTATGACCTGTCTGGGAAGGTCTCTGGTCAAGGGCTGTAAGGAGCCCTGAGTTTGAGCAATTCACCCTGAGCGGACACCCTCAGCGGTGCCCAGACCTGGCCTGATCCGTCATACCCACTGTGCTGAAAACAGGTCTTGAGATGCCATAACATGATCACAGACTCCTCTGCTGGGCAGAGGCAAAGTTTGTGGCTACAGCCTTGGAGCTAATTATGTCCTTCCTCATCCATATGCTCTTCATTGCTTTCACAAAGGATGTCAAAGAATTGTAGCTCCTATTTTTGCTATGTGGAATGCATTGCCACTCTGCTGCAGCTTCTCTTCTCTAATCTTTATTTGAACAGTGGCAGGCTGTTGTCCTGAAGATAGCTGATGGTTTCCACACAAAAACATCAAAGTTTTGTGTTAACTTCCCTAAACTTTTGCTTGTGCAAAACCAGATGTTTTATTTATTATAACAAAGTTGTGATCATTCCACAACATGATGTTTGCATCCATTGGTTGATTAGTGCATGACTTGGGTGTGATCTGAAAATGAATGTTGCAACCTGGGAAGCAGTGATCATAAGATGGTCGATTTCAGGATCCTGACCAAGGGAAGAAAGGAGAGCAGCAAAATACTTCCCCTGGACTGCAGAAAAGTAGACTCCTTCAGGGAACTAATGCACTCTAACATGAAGGGGAAAGGAGTCAAAGAGAGCTGGCAGTATTTTAAAGAATCCTTATTGAAGTAACAGGAACAAACCATCCTGATGCACAGTTAAGAAAAGCAAATATGGTAGGTGACCAGACTGGATTAGCAGGGAAATCCTTGACAAGCTTAAACACAAAAAGGAAGCTTACAAGAAGTGGAAACTTGGACAGATGACTAGGGAGGATTATAAATATATTGCTTGAGCGTTCAGCTGTAATCAGGAAGGCCAAAGTACAATTGGAATTGCAGCCAACAAGGTATGTGAAGGGTAACAAGAAAGGCTTCTACTGGCATGTTAGCAATAAGAAGGCAATGAAGGAGTGTGTGGGGCCATTACTGGATGTGGGAGGTAATCTAGTGACATATGATGTGGGGAAAGATGAAGTACTCGATGCTTTTTTTGCCTGTCTTCACAGACAAGGTCAGCTCCCAGACTACTGCACTAGGAGGTGCAGTATGGAAAGGAGGCAGGCAGCCCTCAGTAGATTAAGATCAGGTTAGTAACTATTTAGAAAAGCTAGGCATACACAGATCCATGGGGCCATATTTAATGCATCCGACGGTGCTGAGATATTCAGCAGATGCCATTGCAGAGTCTTTGGCCATTGTCTTTAAAAATTCATGGAGATTGGGAGAGGTCCTGGATGATTGGAAAAAGGCAAATGTAGGGCCCATCTTTAAAAAAGGGAAGAAGGACAAGCAGCAGTTCAGCAGAAAAAAACCTGGAGATTACAGTGGATGAGAAGCTGCATATAAATCAGCAGTATGCCTTTGTAGGCAAGAAGGCGAATGGCATATTAGGATGCATTAGGAGGAGCATTTCCAGTACATCTGGAGAAGTGATTATTTCCCTTTATTTGGCACCGGTGAGGCCACATCTGGAGTTCTGGGGCCCCACTACAGAAAGGATGTATACGCATTGGAGAGGGTCCAGTGGAAGGCAGTGAAAATGATTAGGGTCCTGGAGCACGTGAGTTATGAGAATACACTGAGGGATTTGGGCTTATTTAGTCTTCAGAAGAGAAGGGGGGAAGGCAATTTGATAGCAGCCTTCAACTATCTGAAGGGAAGTTCCAAAGAAGATGGAGAGGTGCTGTTCTCTGTGGTGATGGATGGCAGAACAAGGAGCAATGGTCTCAAGTTACAGTGGGAGAGGTCTAGGTTGGATATTAGGAAAAACTATTTCATTAGGAGGTGGTGAAACATTGGAATTGGTTACCTAGGGAGGTAGAAGTATTCCCATCCCTAGAGGTTTTTACATCTCGGCTTGAGAAATCTCTGGCTGGGATGATTTAGTTGGGATTGGTCCTGCCTAGAGCAGGGGGCTGGATTTGATGACCACCTGAGGTCTTGTCCTATGATTCTATGCCCACCAATACCCAAAGAGTGAACCAAGTGCAGACTTGTCTCGAAAATGGATTTTCTGGAATATTGTGGGGTTTTCAAATTTATACTATTGTGGAAGAAAACATTTGTTCTCACTCTGAGTTTGTAAGCAACAAGTAGCCAGAGGCAGTTTTATTACGAGCTGCAGCAAGGGAAAAACTGGTTTGGACAGGGGGGAGCCCCCTCCCCTCCGAGGAAGATCTTCAAATACAAGCAATTATGAAGCAGTTTATATACTGTCTATTAAATACAGGCAGTCCCCGGGTTACGTACAAGATAGGGACTGTAGGTTTGTTCTTAAGTTGAATTTGTATGTAAGTCGGAACTGGTACATATTGTAGGGGAAACTCTAGCCAAACATTTCTCCAGAGCTCAGTTTTATTCTCCCACACCTCACTTCCCTCAGTCCTTTATTCTCAAGCTGAGGTGTCTGCTGAGAAAAGTGGCTCCGCGTCTCCCTGGTCTGCTGGGGGGGGGGGGGAGGGAGGCGCTAGCTTCGCGTCTCCCTGGTCTGCTGAGGGGAAGCAGCTAGTGCCGGGTTGCCTCACCCCGTTTGTAAGTAGGGATCCGATGTAAGTCGGATCCATGTAACCCGGGGACTGCCTGTATAATAATAACAATTAGTCTCCTTCCCATTCCAAACACCAATGGCTAACAGTTATTTAGTTCCACCCAGATGCTCCTTATCTCAAGGTCCCTGCCAGAGTCAGCATTCTACCCTTATATCTGTATGGAGGCGAGAGGCAAAGGCAGCGTCTAATTACAGATCTCGGGTTGTCAGGCCACAGACTTAGCCTGACTTTTGCTCTCTTGTTAACAAGACCAAGATGGCTGCACACAAATTCCCTTGTTCCTTTTTCCTGCCTCCACACTATTATGGGATGAATCTGAGAATTTTTAAAATTTTGCTTGAAAAATGGGAGTTACCCACCCTGGAATAACCAATAGTCAACACCTTGCTCTTTCCTTTCTTAGAACCTGGGTCTGCTTGGTTCCAGGCCTTAACTAAGCAGCTATTATGTGGCACATCCACATCTTACAAAATGTTCCCCATGATTTTATATTCAGAATTATTCCTTTCTCTTAAAGGAATTTTTGGTTTAGATGATTTTGGAACTTGCTGATGAAAACAATGTTTTTTCAGAATATTTCCAGTCCAGAGCCTGTGAATTTATTTTCCAGTTATGAGTTATTCTTAGTGGAGTTTGGTTCATTGATTTTTGAAAATATTTTTAATGTTGCAAATTTTCCTTTTGCTGAGAATACGTTATAAAAGCATTACTCTAATTACATTGAATATATATATATTTAGTCAATTTTAACCTATATTTTCCTATGTTCAAAGGTTAGGTAAATTAGATTCTTAATTAGATGGCAGCAATGTTCTACCAAAATATTGAGTAGCCTTCTATCCTTTACCTTGTTCCTCTGCAGGCTGAAGGATAATTATAAGTTTAAAATCACTTGCCTATACAAGCTGGGGGCTGGTATGTGCCATTTTTTCTGGTAAAGCAAAGCAGCTATAAGCCCTTCATTCTAATTGTGTTTTTCCTGAGTGAGACCCTTGGAAGTCAGAGAAGACATAGATCCATAGTTTTTAGAATGATGGGACCAGACTCTGAGCTGTTGGCAGAGTGATGTATCCCTGGGAATGTTAACTCAGGGTATGTCTACACTACAAAGTTAATTAACTTTGATAGGCGCTACACATGCAAATCGCTAGTTGGAACTTAATTCGAACTAGCGGAGCACTTAATTCGAACTAGGTGAACCTCATTCTACGAGGACTAACGCCTAGTTCGAATTAAGTAGTTCGAATTAAGGGCTGTGTAGCCACTTAATTCGAACTAGTGGGAGGCTAGCCCTTCCCAGCTTGCCCTGCTAGCCACTCTGGGACCAACCAGGGAAACTCTTCTGCCCTCTCCCAGCCCCGGAGCCCTTAAAGGAGCACGGTCTGACTACAGTGCCCGTGCCAGGTACAAGCCTGCCAGCACCCAGCCAACAGACCCTGCATGTGGCACGGCACGAGCCATCCACCTGTTGCCACCCAGCCCTCCGCCTCTTCCCGGGACCAGGTTGGTGGCTCCCAGGAGCCTGCCCAGGGTCGCAAGAGGCGGGCGCCTGCCTGGTCTAGTGCGGAGATCGTGGAGCTCATCCAGGTTTGGGGGGAGGCCTCTAACGTCCACAACCTCTGCACTAGACACAGGAAAGTGGCCGTCTATAGCAGGATAGCTGTCAGCCTGGCCACCAAAGGCCACATGCAAACCCAGGCGCAGGTTTGCATGAAAATCAAGTTGATCCAGTGAGACCCCCGACCCTGAGCCCTGAGCTTAGAACATAAGAACGGCCGTACTGGGTCAGACCAAAGGTCCAACTAGCCCAGTAGCCTGTTTGCCGGCAGCAGACAGCACCGGGTACCCCAGAGGGGATGGACCAAAGACAATGACCAAGAGATTTGTCTCGTGCCATCCGTCTCCAGCCTTCCACAAACAGAGGCCAGGGACACCGTTCCTACCCCCTGGCTAATAGCACTCCATGGACCCAACCTCCATGAATGTATCTAACTTCTCTTTAAACTCTGTTATAGTTCTAGCCTTCACAGCCTCCTGTGGCAAGGAGTTCCACAGGTTGACTATGTGTTGTGTGAAGAAGAACTTTCGCTTATTAGTTTTAAACCTCCTGTCCATTCATGTCATTTGGGCTGCGTCTACATTGGCATGATTTTCCAGAAATGCTTTTAATGGAAAAGTTTTCCGCTAAAAGCATTTTCGGAACAGAGTGTCTAGATTGGCACAGACACTTTTCCTCAAAAGCACTTTTTGCAGAAAAGCGTCCGGGCCAATCTAGACGCGGTTTTCCGCAAAAAAGCCCCAATTGCCATTTTTGTGATCAGGGCTTTTTTGCGGAAAACAAATCTGAGCTGTCTACACTGGCCCTTTTGCGTCAAAGCTTTGCACAAAAGGGACTTTTGCCTGAAATGGGAGCAGAATAGTATTTCTGCAAGAAGCACTGATTTCTTACAGTAGGAAGTCAGTGCTTTTGCGGAATTCAAGCGGCCAGTGTAGACAGCTGGCAAGTTTTTTCGGAAAAGCGGCTGATTTCCTGGAAAAACTGGCCAGTCTAGGCACAGCCTTGGTGTCCTCTAGTCCTTCTGTTATGGGAACTAATGAAGAACTTTTCTTGATGCACCCTCTCCACCCCACTCATTCTTTTATAGACCTCTATTATATCCCCCCTCAGTCTCCTCTTTTCGAAACTGAAAAGTCCCAGTCTCTTTAGCCTCTCTTCATATGGGACCTGTTCCAAACCCCTAATCATTGTAGTTTCCCTTTTATGAACCCTTTCCAAGACCAAAATATCTTTTTTGAGGTGAGGAGACCATATCTGTACACAGTACTGAAGATATGGCGTACCATAGTTTTATACTTCCCCTCCTCCTTCTTCCCCTGGATTCCCCCTTCCAGCTTCCTCCTCCCAGGTTTCCCCCTCCCCTCTTCCATGCTCTCTCTTCCCCTCTCCCACCTCCTT
Organism: Pelodiscus sinensis; assembly: GCF_049634645.1. NCBI lineage: Eukaryota > Metazoa > Chordata > Testudines > Trionychidae > Pelodiscus > Pelodiscus sinensis. The sequence goes on along the minus strand of NC_134743.1, from coordinate 4,924,182 downwards.
TTCCCAGTCTCCCCAGAGGTTAATCCCCCCGCCCTCAGTTTTGTTAAATAAAGAGAGTTTCTATTTTTAACACGCGTCCTTTATTTTTTGCATCAGGAAGGGAGGCTAGGGAAGGGTAAGTGGAAGGAGGTGAGGGAGGAATGGGGCACGAGCCCCCGATGAGGAGGACTGGGGTGTCTCTTTGGGCTCCTCGGGGTGGAAGCTCTCCTGCAGGGCATACTGGATCCTGACAGCCCCCCGATTGACTCCCCCAGATGGCAGCCTGCAGCAAGTGCTGTGATGTGCCAAGTGTGGGCACTCAGGGCACTCCAAGACAGGACTGCTTTGCTGTCCCTCATCGGAGTAGACAAGCAAGCGGGGAACCCTGAGAACTATCTGTCCGGGGTGGGGGTCGGATCCCTTTAAGCATAGCCCTCGGCTAGCCTGAGGCAGCAGCTCCACATTCTAAGACCTAACTTGATGCCCTGCCATCACTGGTTCTGTCCAGCCTTAACTTCGGTTCAGGGTCCACTCAATGTGGACATGCTAGTTCGAATTAGAAAAACGCTAATTCAAATTAGTTTTTAGGTCTAGATGCACTAATTCAAATTAGCTTAGTTCGAATTAACTAATTTGAATTAAGTTAGTTCGAATTAGTGCTGTAGCGTAGACATATCCCAACAGTGGACCCAGAACTTCAGGATGAAGAAGGACACCTTCCTCGAGCTCTGCAAGTGGCTCACCCCTGCTCTGTGGTGACGGGATGCACGCATGATGCCCACCATTCCTCTCTACAAGCAGGTGGCCATCGCCCTCTGGAAGCTCTCCATGCCAGATAACTACCGATTTGTGGGGAACCAGTTCGGCTTGGGGAGATCCATCATCGGAGTGGTAGTCATGCAGGTATAGCACTCACCGGCCCCTGGGCCAGGAAGGGGGGCTGCCCCAGGGAAAATGGGGGGGTAGAAGGTGAAAGTGCTGTCCCCGGGAGGGTTCGGTCTGTCCCAGCCACACTACAGACCGCCCGCGATGGCCAGGATTGCAGCGGGGGTCGCTCATGGGAGTGGGGCACGGGGCAGTGGTGGGGAATGAACACTCCCAGCCACCTGGGCACCCCAGTGACCCTCGGTTTGGTGTGTCTCTCTGCAGGTGGTCAAGGCCATCAAGAGGGGGCTGCTCCACAGAGTTGTCCGCCTCACTGATCTGGATGTGGTTATCCAGAGGTTTGGCGCCCTCGGCTTCCCCGACTGCAGGGGGGGGGGAGGCAATTGATGGGATGCATATCCCAATTCATGCCCTGGAACACCAGGTTTCCCTGTACAACAACAGGAAGGGGTAATTCTCCGTCATCCTGCAGGCCATGTCTGACCACCGGGGCCAATTCACGGACATCAATGTGGGCTGGTCCGGAAAGGCACAGGACTCACGGGTGTTCCGCAACTCCTCCATGAGCCAGAGGCTGCACACCGGGACTTTCTTCCCTGACTACCACATCAGGGTCGGGGACATGGACATGCCAATTTGCCTGCTGGGAGATGCGGCCTATCCCCTACAGCCCTGTCTGATGAAGCCCTACATGGGACATGTCAGCCCCTCCCTTCAATGCCAGGCTCAGCAGGGCCCGCACTGTAGTCGAGGGGGCCTTCGGCCGGCTGGAAGCACGGTTTAAGTGCCTCCTCACCCGCCTCGACCTCTCCCAGCACAATATTCCGCATGTGGTGGCAGCGTGCTGTGTGCTCCACAATTTGTGTGAGAGGAAGAGGGAGGCTTTCCTGCCAGCCTGGATGGCAGAGGCTGCCCACCTGGCTGGCCAGAACACAAAGCACCGCACGGCTGCCAGCCAGGAGGCCCTTCGGGGAGCTGTCCGCATCTGGGAAGCCCGGTGGAAGAGCTTCCAGGAAGAGGAGGACTGAAGTCCCCCTGGTGGGCCACACTGGGGCCTTGTGCCTTACATTCCACCCCCACCTCCTTCCCCTTTCCCCTCCCTAACCCCCCTTCCTGATATACAATAAAAACACCTGTGTTGCCACATAAAACTCTTTATTTCACATAACTAGGGTGGGGGGAGGGTAGGAATGAGGGTGGTAGAGGGGAGGGGGAAACCTGGGAGGAGGGAGCTGGAAGGGGTAGGCAAGGGGAGGAAGGGGGAGGGGAAGCTCAGGGTTGGGTGTCTTGCCGGCCCTCTCATCTCGCAGCACTGCGGGTGCGGGGGCCTGGGGGAGGAGTGGAGGGGAGGGTGCGGCAGAAGGGATGGAGTGTGTGGAAGAAGTGGGAGGGGGAGCAAAGGTGGGAGGAGGAGTGATAGCTGGGGCGACCACAGGGTCTGGAGCAGCAGGAGGTGACAATCGGTCCACCAGGGCCTGCAGGTGCTCACGGAGGGCACAGCCCTGTTCTTGGAGCTCCCACAAGCTCTCCCGCCACAGCTGCAGGTCCTCTTGAACCCACTGCTCCTGGATGTGGACCTGCCGTCCCTGTAAGTGAAGCTGCTGTTTCTGGAACTCCTCCAGGTTGCGGGTGCGCCTGCTGGCCTGGGTGTGGGTGGATGGTCCAGGCGGGGTGGTGCATCCTGCACTCGCAGGTGCTGCAGCTGCAGTGAAACAAGAGCAATGGTCAGTTCTCCCTGGGGACACATTGGGTGAATCCCAGCCCCCTTCTGCAAGGCAAGAATGGCAGGTGTCTGCACCATCACGTCCTGCTATTCCCGGGAGTGTGAGCTGGCCCAGGACTGCACCTCAGCCCCTGTGCTGCCTCTAGTATAGGGCGGGGGGGGGGGGAGGGAGAGGGGAGATGTGCCCTGCCTCTGTGTAGAGGGGGAGTCTGGAGGGAGGGCAGTGTGCAGTGTTTCTCCCCGGGGTCAGGAACCTGTCATGTGCCTTCGTGCATAGACACGTGTAGGGAACAGGCAAGGGCCCCTGCATTGCACCCAGCTGGGGCCACATGTCCCGGATGGCACGGCAGATGCACAGGTTGCCGCCTGCTCTGTGATTGTCAAGGCCCACGCGCATGGTCCCTGGACTCCCCCTTCTCCCTCCACCCGGCATAAGGGGACCGTGATGTCACTCAAATGTGGAGGCCTTCCCGGCCTCGGATGAGGCTGCTGACGGGCTCTCCAGTTCAGTTTGGGGGTCCTGGGTGCAGGGCAAGTTCCCTACAGGCTCCTGGCTGCCATCATCCTCCTCTTCCTCCTCTTCCCCTGTGTCAAAGGCAGGGCCCCCTGCCCTGGGGTCAGTGATGACCAGGGGGGCACGGACAGTCTGACCCCCCAGGATGTGGTCCAGGGCCTCATAGTAGGGGCAGTCCTCCGAGTCAGCCCCTGGTTGGGAGGCCGTAGCATAGGCCTGCCGCAATTCCTTGATTTTACTCCGCACCTGCTCCTGGCTGTGCATGTGGCCTCTGGTGGCCAGGCAGGCAGCCATGTGGCTGTAGACTGCCACATTCCTGCACCTAGTGTGAAGATCGTGGGCACTGAAGATCGTGGACATTGAAGGCCTCCCCCCAAACCTCAATGAGGCCCACGATCTCCGCCCCTGGCAAGCTCCTGGGAGCCACCAGTTTGGTCCTGGGGAGCGCTGGAGGTCTGAGTGGCAGCGGGTTGCTGGCTCATCCTGTGCCAGGTGCACGGTCTGCTGGCTGTGTGCTGGCAGGCTTGCAACTGGCACAGGCACTGTGGCCAGAGTCTGTCCTTTTAAGGGTTCCGGGGCTGGGGCGGGAGTAGATGAGTTTTCCTGGTTGTGCCCAGAGTGGCCACCAGGGCTCCCTGGGAATGGCTGGAAGCCCCCTAATTCGAAATAACTGTCTACACAGCACTTATTTCAAATTAGCTATTTCGAATTTGGTGTTATTCCTTGTAGAATGAGGTTTACCTAATTCGAAATAAGGGCTCCACTATTTTGAATTCATTTCGAAATAGCGGTTTATGTGTGTTGACGCTATTAAAGTTAATTTGAAATAACGTCTGTTATTTCGAATTATCTTTGTAGTGTAGACATACCCCCTGATTTAGAAAGTTTTTCCTAATATCCAACCTAAACCTCCCTTGCTGTATTTGAAGTGCATTGCTTCTTGTTCTATCCTCAAAGGTCAAGGAGAACAAATTTCCCCCCCTCCTCCTTGTAGCATCCTTTTAGATTCTTGAGACTGAAACTAGATGAGCCCCAAGTGAAAAATGAGAGGAAGATAGCACTGAAAAATCTTTCAGAACAAACCCCTGCTTATCCAAAATGGAGCAAAAGCAAAATAATAAAATGAAGAACAGTGTTAATATTCAGACTCCCATTTCCCTGATATTTGAGTCTGCCTGTTGGTCTTGTAGACTGTCCTGGAGTTTAAGCAATGTAGATGAAGCTTTCTATTCTGATTTTTTCTCATAGAAAATTATTTTCAGATTTATTGGCATATTTGGTTGATGAATAACTAAAAGGCTGGATGATGAATCTCACAGAAAAAAATGCCAAAGGGCTTTACTTGTGCAAATCTCCCCTTCCTCCTGTGCTCCTGAAAAACCTTTCGAACTTTGCATCGGGGCAATGTTTAGACTGCAGGCTTCTTTCATAAGACATTTTCCAGAAGTGATTTTCTGAAAAAAACTTCTTCCAAAAGAGTGTCTACACAGCAAAAGCACATTGAAAAAGTGATCTGCTTTTTCAAAAGATAGTGTCCACTCTGAACGGATGCTATCTCTCATATAAGCTGTAATTACTGTGGACGGAATGGCCACGAAGGCACCTTTGCATTTTCCTCTTTCCTCTCATTTCAAAAGAACTCCCTCTTCCCCATCCACACACGCCTTTTTCCGAAAGAGCTCTTTTGGAAAGAGGCTTTTTCCTCACAGAAAGAGGTTGGAAAAACCCCTCTGTTCTTTCAATTTTCTTTTGAAAAAACGTGACTGCAGTGTGGACATAAGTGAAGATTTTTAAGAAAAACGTTTGTGTGCAGGCTTACCCTATGTGTGCAGACTTAAGCTATTATTGGGCTCCTCCTCTTTGGCTACGTCTACACTGGCGTGATCTTGCGCAAAAACTCTTTAGCGCATGAGTTCTTGCATTAAAGTAGTTGTGCAAGAAGGCAGTTACACTGGCACGTGCTTTTGTGCAAGAGATGTGCTTTTGCACAAGAGCATCCATGCCAGTATAGATGCTCTCTTGCGCAAGAAAGCTCTGATGGCCATTTTAACCATAGGGCTTTCTTGCACAAGAAATTAATGTTGCCTCTCTACACTGGCCTCTTGTGCAAGAACAGTTGCATAAAAGGGCTTATTCCTGAGCAGGAGCGTCAGAGTTCTTGCACAAGAAGCCCTGATTTCATACATTAGAACATCATTTTTCTTGCGCAAGAACACATAGCCAGTGTAGACAGGGAGCAAGTTTTTGTGCAAGAGCGGCTGCTTTTGCGCAAGATCGCGACAGTGTAGACACATCCTCTCTGTCTGAGTAAGTGAGCAGGGAGTGGGCAGATCTTTGGTACTGACAAGCACAGCTGAGGCAGCTACCAAGATTAGAGGAATACTTTCCCATTGACAAACGACCAATCACCAGTTATTAGTGTTGTGTTCATGGCACACACACACACACAGAGAAGTTAGATGAACATATAAAATATGATTGCTAAAAAGTTGTACCTAACACTGTTTACTGCTTATAATTCAGAACCCCACCAGACAAGAACCTCTAATCAGACACAGACCGAGTGGTCTGCTCCCTAAAGCAGAGGCAGAGCTCACCCCACTTTGCTCTGGGCTGACTGTGTACACTGTGCCGAAAGACCCAGATGGCACATCTTTCTGCAGGGCTGCTTAGCATGCAGCCAGGAGTAGATAACTCTTTATAAAATGAAAGTGATAATTTAAATAGTTTTTCACATATGGCAATTAATCATTTGAGGAAGTGGCAGCAGGTATGGTAGTGCTCCTTTGTCATATGCTTTCTTCCATACACTGACTTCTCTGAGCACAATCTAGGCTTAGATCAATACAGAAAAGGACAAAGTTCAATAGCCATAAAAGGGATCGGTAACAAGAGAAGGTGCAGCTCAGCCCTAATATCTGTACAGCATGTAATGGCTGTCCCGGAGTCTGCTATTCAGGTAAGAAATCACTTTTAAACTTAAACAGGAATAAAACTCGTCAAGGTTACAAAGATATTCAAAAGGATGTCGGGTGTTGGCCCAACGAACTGGTAAAACCAAACCCTTTGATAGATTGAATTTCAGGCATTAATTTTAGGAATGAAGTGAACTAACCAACAGATGTGAAGAAAGATGAGGAATTTAAGGGTGTTTCTCTATAGGAGAGTTTTCTGGCAGATCCTTGTGTGATTAGGGGTGTGTTAGCATTGTGCTTTTGTAATGAACCAGTAACTCTGCCTAAAACGGCTGTGCTGGCAAATTAGTCTAGGCCATGTTCTTGATGACAATTCATCGGATTTTCCACAAGCAGGCACAGAAACGTTCTCTACAAACTTTCCTTTTTTGATTGAAAAATTAAGTATGTTCTGACGTGTCGGAAAGATAGAAAATACGGCAAAAGACCACCTTGGCATAACCACGGGATCTTTCATGATCTAAAAATAAAAAAGGAGTCATATGAAAAATGGAAAGTAAGACAAATTACAAAGGATACATATAGGCAAACAACACAGGAATGCAGGGGCATGATTAGAAAGGCAAAGGCACAGAACGAGCTCAAACTAGCTACGGGAATAAAGGGAAACAAGAACATGTTTTATAAATACATTAGAAGCAAGAGGAAGACCAAGGAGGGTAGTCCCACTAGTCAGTGAGGAGAGAGAAACAGTAACAGGAAACTTGGAAATGGCAGAGATGCTCAATGACTTCTTTGTTTCGGTCTTCACCGAGAAGTCTGAAGGAATGCCTAACATAGTGAATGCTAGTGGGAAGGGGGTAGTTTTAGAAGGTAAAATAAAAAAAGAACAAGTTAAAAATCACCTAGAAAAGTTAGATGCCTGCAAGTCAGCATGGCCTGAGAAAATGCATCCAGGAATACTCAAGGAGCTGATAGAGGAGGTATCTGACACTCTAACTATCATCTTTGGAAAATCATGGGAGACAGGAGAGATTCCAGGGGACTGGAAAAGGGAAAATCTAGTGCCCATTTATAAAAAGGGAAATAAGAACAACCCAGGAAACTATAGACCAGTTAGTTTCACTTTTGTGCCAGGGAAGATAGTGGAGCGAGTAATTAAGGAAATCCTCTGTAAACACTTGGAAGGTGGCAAGGTGATAGGGAACAGCCAGCCTGGATTTGTACAAGAACAAATCATGTCAAATCAATCTGATAGCTTTCTTTGATAGGATAACGAGTCTTGTGGATAAGGGAGAAGCGGTGGATGTGGTATACTTAGATTTTAGTAAGGTGTCTGATACGGTCTCGCATGATATTCTTATCAATAAACTAGGCAAATACAACTTAGATGGGGCTACTATAAAGTGGGTGCATAACTGGCTGGATACCCATACTCAGAGAGTAGTTATTAATGGTTCACAATCCTGCTGGAAAGGCATAGCAATTGGGGTTCCGCATGGGTCAGTTTTGGGACTAGATCTGTTCAATATCTTCATCAACGATTTAGATATTGGTATAGCTAGTACGCTTATTAAGTTTGCAGATGATACCAAGCTGGGAGGGTTGCGACTAATCTGGAGGATAAGGTCATAATTCAAAATGACCTGGATGAATTGGAGAAATGGTCTGAGGTAACTAGGATGAAGTTTAATAAAGACAAATGCAAAGTGTTCCACATAGGAAGGAACAATCAGTTTCACACATACAGAATGGGAAGCGACTGTCTGGGAAGGAGTATGGCAGAAAGAGATCTAGGGTTATAGTGGACCACCAGTTGAATATGAGTCAGCAGTGTGATGCTGTTGCAAAGAAAGCAAACATGATTCTGGGATGCATTAACAGGTATATTGTGAGCAAGACACGAGAAGTAATTCTTCCGCTCTACTCTGCACTGGTTAGGCCTCAGCTGGAGTATTGTGTCCAGTTCTGGACACCGCATTTCAAGAAGGATGTGGAGAAATTGGAGAGGGTCCAGAGAAGAGCAACAAGAATGATTCAAGGTCTAGAGAACATGACCTATGAGGGAAGGCTGAAGGAATTGGGTTTGTTTAGTTTAGAAAAGAGAAGGTTGAGGGGGGACATGATAGCAGTTTTCAGGTATCTAAAAGGGTGTCATAAAAAGGAGGAAGAAAACTTGTTCATCTTGGCCACTGAGGACAGAACAAGAAGCAATGGGCTTAAACTGCAACAAGGGAGTGTCAGGGTTTGGGCTTCCCCTCAGGCTTACAGCCCAATCATCATCGGGGTCGCCTGCCCCAAAATCACCTCCCCTTCCACCTGTACTCTTTAGTTCAAAGTCTCAGGCCATCCTGCCCTCCGAGTGCTCCCCCCCGTTACCCAGCGGTTCAGGCAGCCTTCCTGCCAGCCCCTCGGTGGTGCCTGACGTAATCCGGGGTCTACCTCACTTCAGGTTCCAGCCTGGGGTCCTGCCTGCCTTCCAGGACATTCTCTTCTGGGCGGAGACTCCGCCCGCAGCTTTCCGGTCCCCCCCGCATTGCTGTGGGCTCCTTCCCGGGCCCCTTTCTTTGGCTTCGCCCCTGCTCTCCTTTTCCCATCCCCTCCTCTTCCAGACTGGTGTCCCGGCTTTTTGAATCCCCCTCCAACTCTAGCCCCACCCCCTTACCTCCGGGGTGTAGGCTGACGATGTCAGCCGGCGTCTCTGCCCAGCTGGAACCTGCGCGTTGCGATCCTGCTCAGAGTTGGCGGGGGAATCCGCCTCTGTGCGGGTGGGTTCCTTTTTTGTAGCTTCCGCTCCCCCCCCCCCGGCCCCGTGTTGGGTCGGAGTGTGTGGGGGGCTGAGGCCTCCTTTGCGTCAGAGCCCAGTGCCCCGTCACAGGGAGGTTTAGATTGGACATTAAGAAAAAGTTCCTAACTGTCAGGGTGGTCAAACATTGGAATAAATTGCCCAGGGAGGTTGTGGAATCCCCATCTCTGGAGATATTTAAGAGTAGGTTAGATAAATGTCTACCAGTGATGGTCTAGACAGTATTTGGTCCTGCCATGAGGGCAGGGGACTGGACTCTATGACCTCTCGAGGTCCCTTCCAGTCCTCATATTCTATGATTCTGTGTGTCTGTATTGTTCTTTGGATGGGACGTTAAATAGGTTGATTCTATGGGTGCTAAGCTTCCAAAAGCACTTGAAAGTTAATGAGCTTCTGGTCTTTAGCATAGTGACATACCATGGAGAACTTACATAAAGGTTTTTAATTTAACAGAAAAAATGTATCTGACAAAATCTTTTTGTAATCTCTCGGCATTTCCCAAGGGCTCCGGTAAGCACTCCTTTCCTCTAAGGGAAAATTATTAATAAAATTAAGAAAAGTTCTTTATAAGTTAGAAGGGCTGAGTAGGATCTTTAAGTGGTGTATTTCAACACTGACCCCAATTGTGTATCAATTGTTGGTAGGATCAGGCCCTTTGTCAATATGTTTCTGTTCATTTTTCCTACTACGCTAATCTATAACTCCCCTCGTGTCATTTTGTGTTCTGCATTTGAAGAGACTGGAAGACTCATAAGGATTTCCCTGGGATGTTTCTATTCACTGCCCTGTTGATGTTGTGAAAGCCTGCACAGCGATGGGGCCTGCATTTCACTGGGTGACAGCTCTTCACATGCTGATTTTTCTACAGATGACCCATTTGATTGCAGGTAAATAGAGTTCTGAGTTAAACACATGCAATGAAACAATCTTTACGAAGGCGAATGGAAACTATGGATGCCAAAATGATGGACTCAAGTGTCTTCTTTTATTTTGCAAGGTATAAGGTTTTGTTTAAAAAATCTCTACTATTTTTTATTTTATTGGTATATTCCCATGTAACTATCCCCTCTGTCCTGTTCAATCTTGTGTAGAGACCTTCCTCAAATAAAAGCAAAGCCACCACATTATGTATTATTTTAATGTACCTTATTGGTACAACCAATACATTCCTTTTTGAAAAGAGGTCACTTCTCTATAGGGTCCATGCAGGGTCAATGCACCAATTTAGTGACACTAAGTCCCTCGTTGAAAAGTTAAATTGGGATGTACATTGTTCATTGGCCTAAATTACTAGCCAGGTTCGTGTGTACATTCCCAGGACTATTCTTCACATGATCATTAAATTCACAATCAAAATCTGAGTGTGCCATAGTTGATACATGTGGGCCCACAGCATTGAAGTCCCCAAATAAGTAAGATCCATGCAAAATGTATAAAGACAAAGTCCAGTGTTCACTTTTCATTACACAAACTGAGACTCTTACTGATATTAGGCAGCACCTAATTCCAGCACCTCTTAAAATGAGGGATAAGGGATCTTTCAGAAAAGGCTTTATTTTCCGAAAGATCCACGTCTAGACGGGCACTTTTTTCCGGCAGAGCTCCGAGCCGGAAAAAAGTGGCAGCCATTTTTATGCTAATGAAGTGGGGGGGATTTAAATCCTCGCTTCATTTGCAATTGCAATATGTCTAATTTGCATCCCTTTTACGGAAAAGGGATGCAGTCTAGACACAGCCCTTCTGTTCTGAAATGTGATTTGTCCTTTTCATATGTGTTCATTTTTTTGATTGTATCCTTTGGTATATATGGTTGTGCCAATTTTCTTCCACTATTTGATCTGAGGAAGTTGTGGGTCTGGCCGTGGGTCTGGCCCATGAAAGCTCATCACCTAATAAACCATCTTGTTATTCTTTAAAGTGCTACATAGTCCTGTTTTTTGCTTTCGTATTAGATAGTTACTTATTCTTCTTAGATTGTTAGTGTTAGAGTAGTTGTTCCTAGTAGTATAGTTCCTCTTGTTTAAAAAAAAAAATGTTTCCTTGAGTTGTTCACCAAGTCTGAACAAAGAATTATGCTGGGATCACCCGGTTTTAAAAGGTGTACCCAGTACCAGGATGCCATGCCAGCATCAGACAGGCACTCACGGTGCATTAAATGTCTCGGGGACGGACATGTTCCTCTCAAGTGCGTTCATTGCACAAAATTGACTGCACACGCCAGGTGTGACCGGGAGCTGAGGCTGAGGGTCCTGTTGCTTAAAAAAGCCCTCCAGACCTCCAACATGCCTGAGCCACTCTGCTGCTTTGGGAGTGCACAAGACTCGTCCTACAGAGACTCCCCACAGAGCTGTTTAACCCTCTGCAAGGGTTAGTGTGGACAACACACCAGGAAACTCTGGCATTCTGCCCACACTAAGGATCCGATATTAGGCTTCTAATCCGAACTAGCTGTACTCCTCGTGGAATGACCTGGATTAGCCGGGATTTAAAAATGGCGGCGCCCGTCTTATGCAAATGAAGCCCGGGAAATTCAAATCCCGGGCTTCATTTGCAAGTGCGGTATGCCTACATTACCCCACTAGTTCGAACTAGCGGGGTAGTGTAGACATACCCAGAGTGGTTAAAGACAGGAATAAATTGCCTAGGGAGGTTGTGGAATCTCCATCTCTGGAGATATTTAAGAGCAGATTGGATAAACATGTATCGGGATGGTCTAGATGGTACTGAGTCCTGCTGTGAGGACAGAGGACTGTACTAAATGAATTCTCAAGGTCCCTTCCAGTTCTAGTGTTCTGTGATTCTATGATTCTATGATTCCTGTTATAGGAACTTTGAATTAATTGCCTGTTCCTGGACTGACCTTGAAATGTGAAGTGAGTCTGAGCCTCTCCTCTTGCCTCTCACCAAACCTTTAAATTTGATTGTGCTACTGTATGTTGTTGGCTGCCTCAAGAACTTCAGCCAAAATTTCATCACAATGCTTCCTCTTGACGCAGTCCATGAAGGTTGATGCCTCATGCACATCTTGCACCATGGGTGAGCTTTAGCAGTACTTACACCAGTGAAGGGCAACGGGTCTAGAACATGACAAGACACAGCTGGTTATTACATAAGAACATAAGAATGGCCATACTGATTCACAGGGCTTGCCAAGTGGTAGAGAGCACCTCCCACCTGCTGCGCAGTTCTGCGAGCTGCACATGCGCAGATCGCTCTGAGCATGAGCAGATCGTGCTGCACATGAGCAGATCAAGCTGCACCGGCTGTGCCAGCTTGTAATCTACTCGCCACAGGTGAATAGATTACATTATTTGTCGAGCCCTGCTGATGGAATGTCCATCTAGCCCTGTGTCCTGTTTGCCGACAGTCGGTAAACTGGACAGTAGGCCAATACCCCAGAGGGAGGGATCACAACAGTTAATCCTCACATGATCCCTCCCCTGTCACCCATCTCTAGAGAAACAGAGGCTAGGGACACCTTTCCTACCCATCCTGGCTAATTGCCATTGATGGAACTAATCTCCATGAATCTATCTAGCTGTTTTATGAACCCTTTTAAAGTCCTAGCCTTCACCACATCCTCTGGAAAGGAGCTCCAGAGGCAGAATGTGCGTTCAGTGAAGAAAAACTTCCTTTTGTTTGTTTTAAACCTGCTGCCTATTAATTTCATTTGGTGACCCCTAATTCTTATGTTGTGGGAATAAGTAAATAATGTATTCATTTTTTCCACACAAATCATGATTTTATAGACCTCTATTATATTCCCCCTTCATCTCATCTTCTGTGTTGAAAAGTCCAAGTCTTTTTAATGTCTCTTCATATGGGACCCATTGCAAACCATTAATAATTTTTGTTGACCTTTTCTGAAACTTTTCCAGTTCCAAGATACCTTTTTTAAGATGAGGCGACCACATCTGTATGCCATATTCATGATATGGGTGTACCATGGTTTTATATAGAGGCAATAAAATATCTTCTGTCTTATTCTCTATCCTCTTTTTAATGATTTCTAACATTCTATCTGATTTTTGACTGCTGCTGCACACTGAGTGGATGTTTTCAGATGTGGATGTTATTGTCCCAAATACCTTACTGCAGGAATGCAGAAAAAATGTGTAATTTTTAAAGACATCAAACAATACAATTACAAACTGAACTTCAATATATTGAGACAGGGCTGATTGTGATGACAAAGCTCCCTGGTCACACCACTGATTAGTAACCTGCACCAAGTGATTTGGGGGTGGAGCCAGACTCTAACAGGGAGAGAAAATGAATGAATCTGCAGCGAAAGAAAGAATCCCTAGATCTTGTGTGACAGCAGACATGGAAGGTGAACTATAACCTTTTTCATCACTCATCTGTGGGAAGGGGCATTGACCTCCCAGGTGCATACTCTCACCAAATGCCCAGGTGAATGGGTAAGCCCAGATACTGCAACATTCCCTGTGGATAGTTTCTCATTCCCCTATGCCCACCCAATCCTCTTTTTGACATCATTCAACCACTTGAAGAGAACTATTTGAATATGGGGATTTTAATCCTTTCTAGGCCTTTTAACAAGCCCTATTTCATTCACATTTTGTTGAACTTTTAATGTGTTCTTTTCCAGTTTCATCTGACTATCATTCAAATATGACACGTACTGGTAAGTGAAATCATAAACTGTGCTGAATATCATGATTTATGCGGTCACCAGCCATGACGGGGCCCAGAGCAAGGTGAGGGGGGATGGCTCCACACCTGAAGAAGAGGTAGGGCTGATGGCAGTCTGTCCTTAGCACTGCCCACGCATTCCTCACATTCTCCTTGCACACCAGCACCTAGGGGAACCCAAGATAGTCGATTTTGTGAGCGCCTGCACTGTGGGTGGATGGCAGGGGTCTGGTGCGCTGGCGGGGGTTCTTTAGTGTTGACCCTTGGGGGTCAGATTCAGGCAAGCCAGAGGCTACATCCGGCCCCTGGGTCTGGGGTTCCCCACCCCTGTTCTAGGTCATCTTCACGTTCTATCATTTCTCAACCCATTTTCTCTCCACAGATAAAGAATTTTATTAAGCTTTGCACTTCTATACAATTGCACTGGATCATAGTCAGTTATTTACTTGAATTGTTTTCCATTCAGTTTCTTAAACTACTAAATGGTTATCAAACATAGTTTCTCATTCCTCTATACCCACTCAATCCCCTGTGTGACATCATTCAACCACTTGAAGAGAACTGTTTGAATATGGGGATTTTAATCCTTTCTAGGCCATCTAACAATCCCTACTTCATTCGCATTTTGTTGACTTTTTATCTGTTCTTTTCCAGTTTCATCTGACTATCTTTCAAATATGACACCTACTGGTAAGTGAAATCATAAACTGTGTAGAATATCATGATTTATGGGACAAATAACAAGACATGGAAGGCCAGAACATTTCATTTTTGAGTCCAGGGACTGTAAATATTTTTTTTCATGCCAGGGTTACTTTGTAGTTGCATTCTATAATATATACATTTTCCACAATATGTAACTTTGGAGTAAATATAAAATAAATCCAACATAATAAATGTATCTGGATTTTAACAAGCCAAAATAAGCCTTCATCTCCGCAATAGCACATAAATAGCTGGAGATTTTGAAAGACACAAATGTAGTTAAGCACTCAACTCTCATTGACTTACGACGAGAGTTGGGAATTTAAATGCCTTCAATGATTTTGAAAATATCCCCCAACATAAACAAGGGAGGTAATCAGAGTCCCAGTAGTCAGAGAAAGTGGTTTCAGACCAAAAATACATTTATGCCCTTGTGCTAAAGACAAACGGGCATTTGTAAGGGCATACAGCCAGCACAACATTGTTCTCTTCCAAATGGTTCACCAAGGTGGTTGGGATTAAACGGATGTCAGGGAATGAGGGAAGACAATAATGCAGAGGACCTGACAAATTAATTTGCCCAGCCATGGGAAGTAAATGTGAAATTCCTGTCCAAATAAGTAGTCAGGGTTTTTTTCTTAATTAGGAAGAGGTGTGATGAGAACCAACAAATAGAAATGGACTAAAATAAACCAATAAATAAAAGGAAGATAAATATGCTGCAATGTGGAAGATAAGTGAGAGGCGAGACAAAGAGATGGAGGTGGCAGGTGTAAGAGTGTCCTCACCTGGCATCTCTTCAATGTGGAGTCCTGCAGAAGTTCTAGTGGGATCCCTTGCAACATGCAACTACACCATGATACAGCAACACCCTGAGAACTGTGTCTGTTGAGGGAGTTGGCTCCAATGTTGAGCCTCAGGGGTCAGATTCAGGCAAGCCAGAGGCTACATCCAGCCCCTGGTCCTAAGATTCCCCTCCCCTGTTCTAGGTAATTCTCAAGTTCTATCATTTCTCAACCCAGTTGCTCTCTACAGATACAGTATTTCATTAACCTTTGCACTTCTATATAATTGCACTGGATCATAGTCAGTTATTTACTTGAATTGTTTTCCATCTGGTTTCTTAAACTATTAAATGATTATTAAACTATTGGAAATATATAATATTCATTTGAAGTGGTTAAAATGTAGGGGAAAACAAATCATTTAAAAAATGGTTATATTCATTTTCATCTCACTGGTATTACAAAAAGAACAGTCTTTCTTGCAAAAACAACAAAAACAAAAAAACCCAAAATCTTACTTTTTTGGGAACACTATGTTTTGGAAGAACTTTAATTTCCAAATGCAACAGGAATGGATAACAGTATTTTTATCATTTTGGGGGTTGGGAAGAGTAAAAGTTGAAAAAGGATATATTGTGACTATTGTGTCAGAGAAAGTGTGTCCTATGAAGAGAGGGGATAAGACACACTCAGAGCAGGTGTGTCTTATGGGGGAACTGAGGAACCAGGAGGAAGCCTGAGGAGGAACCAATTGATGCACAAGCTAATGGCCAAGGATGCAGCCTATACTGGAATTATGGATTGGGTACACAAGCAGTCCCAGCTTCAAAGGTGTGGTTAAGATCTCAGCCTTAAGCCAACCCAGCCCTCAGAAAGGAAGGAGCAGCAGAAACAGGTATCCTGACCTCGTCTCCAAAGCACAACAGTAGGTACTATTGGTGCTGAGTTTCTGCAGGTGTGCACAACTGAGGAGTTAAGAAGGACAAGGAGATTGATAGGTCATCCTCTAGGAGAGGTTAACTAAGATGACCCAACAGGAAAAGAACCTAATACCTCATGAGCAGCCTTTTTTGCTGGATGGAAGGATTTAAGGCTGCCTCCTTGCCTCCTGAATCTCATCTGTTTAAAATAATAATAAAGAGATATGTTAAGAGGGCTTCTCATGGTACTGTGCAGGTGCAGAAGTTTGTCTAATACTGTAAATCCCTGACCAGGTTTAGTTCCTGGTTAGTTAGGGAACCTGAAAGCACTGTATTTAATGGTGCTCTCAACTAACACACACAGTGTAACTTTCCCCAGCCCTTTCCTCCATGAGACACTGTTGAGGGGCTTCTGTCAAGCCCAGTTTGTGTCACTGACTTTGTGTAATACTTCCTCTACCCATTGGCGATGGCAGACGTGCCCTCCCCCATCTCTGTTTTCTGAGGGACACACAGCACCAAATACCACAACGTCCCAAAGCCGAATAAAGATCAGGAACAGACTTTTCTAAGGTAGAGCTCTAGCATGACAAAGATAGGCCTGCACGTCACTTCCACTTTGTGGCCCTGAGGTGGGCCAGGTGCAATTGAGGCTTGTGCTACAACAGCAGGCCTGGAAAGGAGATGACATCCCTCCCAGTATGTGGTTGGTTCTGTGGTGTCCATCCATATGAATGCTGGATGGTTATATGAATTATTTATGGCAAAACCATATTCTCTATAAAAATGTACGGTGATATAGATTGTCAACTTAATATCATTCACCAATCAAATTGATAGGAGACCCCATCATTGTCATGAACTTCATTACACAATGAAAAAGTATGTTTACTCTACATTTTCCCCATCTTCTTAACCATTTGTTTTCCAGCTCCTGTTCCAAATCCTACCGATGCAAATTACGATATCCTTGGTAAGTGCAACTTTAATATGTGAGAAATATAATCTTTTCTGCCACAAATATCAGAACAGAGATTCTGTACAGAGAGATAATTAATACATTTCCTATTAAAATCCATGTAAATTAATATACTCTAGTCATACTACATAACAAACACTGGAATTTTGGCAAATCTGAAAGGCTTTCTGTTTCAGACTGGTCTAATTTCTTATTGCTGGATTGGAATGGGTTGCCTAGGCAGGTGATGGAATGCCCATCTTCCTCTGCAACTGACACCATGCTCCATGTTCTGTAGTTTTCTATTATGGAAACAGCCTGGCTCCATCCTCTTTGGAACTCCCTTGCCAGTACTTGAAAGCTGCTATCAAATCCCCCTTCTTTCTTCTCCTCTGCAGGCTAAATATGCCCCATTCTCTCAGCCTCTCCTTAGAATTCTCCTAATCATTTTCATTGACCTCTTCTGGACTCTCTCCAATCTTTCTGCATCTTTTCCGGACACAAAATTCCAGATATGGCTTCACCAGTGCTGAAGAGAGAGAAATAATTACTTCTGCTGGCAATGCTTCTGCTAATGCACCCTAATATGCCATTAGCCTTCTTGGCTACAAGGGCACACTGTTGACTCATATCCAGCTTCTCATCCACTGTAACCCCCAGGTCCTTTTCTCCAGAACTGCTACTTAGCCAGTCGGTCCCCAGCCTGTAGCAATGCTTGGGATTCTTCCGTCCCAAGTGCAGGACTCTGCACGTATCCTTGTTGAACCTCATCAGATGTCTTTGGGCTCCATCCTCCAATTTGCCTAGGTCACTCTGGAGCCTATCCCTGCCCTCCATTGTATCTGCTTCTCTCCCTATCCCAGTTCATTGTTATCCACAAACTTGCAGAGGGTGCACTCCATCCCAACGTACAAACCACTAATGAAGATGTTGAACAAAAGTGCCCCCAGGATTGACCCCTTGGACACTGCTTAATACTGACTGTTAGCTAAATATTGAGCCATTGATCATTACCTATTGCACTTGATGATTTAGCCAGCTTTTTATCCACTTTATAGTCCATTCATCCAAGTTATACTTCTTTACCTTGCTGGCAAGAATACTGTGGGAGACAGTATCAAAAGCTTTGCTAAATTTAAAATATATCACATCCACCACATTCCACGTATCCACAGAGCCAGTTACCCCATCAAAGAAGGCAATCAGGCTTAGGGTTGCCAGATACCTTGAAAAAAAATACCAAACATGGAGAGGAAAAAATTAGTCAAGCACAAAAAAAAAGGTAATCTTTAAATATTCCTGCACTCCCAGCTCCCCACCATGCATGCCAGATGCAGCAGAGGAAGAATGTTCCCACTGGCCTTCTTTTCAAGAAAAACAGAAAATACCGGACATTTTACATGTCCAGTATTTTCTGTTTGTTTTTTTCCCCCCAAAAGAGGTGGTGAAAACCAGACTTTGCAGGAAAAACCGAACACCTGGCAACCCTAATCAGGCTGGTCAGACATGACTTGCCCTTGGTGAATCCATGTTGACTGTTCCGCTCTTCTAAGTGCTTCAAAATGGATTCCTTGAATATCTGCTTCATGATTTTTCCAGGGACTGAGGTGAGGCTGACTGGTCTGTAGTTCCCTGGATCCTCCTTCTTCCCTTTTTTAGAGATAGTCACTATAATTGTCCTTTTTTCAATCATCTGTGATCTCACCAAATTGCAATGAGTTTTGAAAGATATTAGCCAATAGCTTAGCAATCACATCAGCCAATTCTCTCAACACACTCAGAGGTATTATGTTCAGCCCCATGGATCTTTTTCTAAATGGCTCTTCACCTGTTTTCACCCTTGAGGGTTGCTAACCTCCTCCCCACCCTCTGCTGCCCAGTGCAGCAGTCTCGGAGCTGATCTTGTTTATGAAGATTAAGGCAAAAAAGAATTGAACATTTGGGATTTTTTTTCAAAGCATCAGGCACTAGGATTCTTCCCCCATTCAGTAACGGTCCCTCATTTTCCCTGACTTTTTTTCTTGTTGCTGACATACTGTAGAAACTCTTCTTGTAACTCTTTATATCACATGCTAGCTGTAACTCTAATTATGCTTTGGACTTTGTAATTGTGTGCTTCAGAAATGTTTTTATACTCTTCTCTAATCATCTAAGTATCCACTTTTTGTAAGCTTCCCTTTTGTGTTTAAATTCACTAAATTTTCTTCTGTAAAGCCACACTGGTCACTTCCCATATTTGCTGTTCTTTTTGGACATTGGGATGGTTTGTTCCTGCACTATCAATAAGACTTCTTTAAAACACAGCCAGCTCTCCTGGACCCTTTTCCTCCTTGTTTTAGCTTCCCAGGCCATCCTGCCCTTCAGTTCCCCGAGGGAGTCAAAGTCTGCTTTTCTGAAATACAGGGCCCGTGTTCTGCTTCTCTCCTTTCTTCCTTTTGTCAGAATCCTGAACTCAACCCCATAGTCACTGATGCCCAGGTTGTCACTCACATCTACTTCCCCTAACAATCTTTCTCTCTTGGTGAGCAGCAAGTCAAGAGAAGCAGGACCTTAGTTGGTTCCTCTAGCACTTTCACCAAAAAGTTGTCCCCAGCACATTCCCAATACTTCCTGGATTGTCTGTGCACTGCTGTATTGCTGGCCCAGCAGTGTCAGTGTGCTTGAAGTCCCCCATGAGAACCAAGGCTTCTGATCTGGAAACTTCCATTGTCTGTACAAATAAAGCCTCATGTACCTCATCCTCTTAGTCTGGTGATCTATAGCTGACATCCACCCTAACTCTCTTTCACACCTTGTGGTGCTTGTCTCTAAATTTAAACCAAAGACTTTTTCTCCAGTTTCATACTAAAACTCTAAGCAATCATACTGCTCTCTTATATAAAGTGCAACTCCTCCATCTTTTTTCTCCCACCTGTCCTTCATGAACTGTTTATATGTGTCCAAACCAATTGTAGCTAAGCACATGTATAAATGTTTGCAGGATGGAAACCTTAGATGAAATAGTGTCTTTCTTAAAATGTTTGTGCTGCTCTATAAGATGATGTTATGGCTTCTGATCAGGTAGGAAACAGAACTAACTCTTGATTTTCACTATGTGTTAGTTCCTTATTCTCCAACCTCCCCTATCCAATCTGTGTTGTTTTTTTTTCTTTTTTGCATTGCTGACATAACATCTGAGAGCAATCATTTAAATATCTGAAATAGAAATATATTTGTAATAATATAGCACATCAACTGGAATTTTGTTAATTCTTGGCTGATTCTTTGTCATAGGTTGGATCTCTATACCAATTTTGATAATAGTTGTCTTTATTTCCATCGCTGTCATCATCCTCCTCCTCCTGCAGCTCAAGGTGCAGCTCAAGTGCAGTTTTTTAGGAAAAAGTATGTACATTCAAGGCTATTGATTATTTGAATATATTTTGAATGTATTTGGGAAACAAAAATTTTGGTTTGTAATTATTACTATGGCTGTATTAAATGCCAAAGACATCACTTAACAGTCCTTTTTTTTGAATGACCTCTGCATATTCCCACTTTTAGAAGCAAGGCACCTGTGCAGGCAGTTACCAGAATTCTGCATTGACAGGGCCTCAGTAACCCAGCTTCAGTTCTTCCCATTGGAGCTGGGGGAGGGGGGGAATCAGATGCCTGCATCAAGTCTTTGAAAAAACAACTAGTTAAGCAGGCTGGAGATCTTGTACTTATACCTACGGGTTGAGTCATTCATTGCCTACATTAACTGTTGTGGGAGGTTTGTGTCAGAGCCACAATAGAAAGGAGGCTTGCCGCAGTGGTCAACAGGGCTAGATGACATGGGACAAAATGCTGTCTGGTTGTACTAGGCCAGGGATGGGTAATAATTTTCATAAGAGGGGGCCACTTAATGAATTTTGGTTTCTGGTAAGTGAACACAGACGAGGAGGGGCAGGGCCTTGGCAGAAGGGATGGGGCTGAGGATTAGTGTTCCCCCAGAATTGTCTGGTACTAGAAGCTTTAAATTAAAAACAAAGCAAAAGGCTCTTGGCTACTGACCCTGCTGCTACCCAGTTATCTGGCAGCTCCCTGGGGTTGCTGCAGCTATTTAAAGGGCTCACAGCTCCAGCCTATGCTGAGGTAGTGCCATGACGGTAAGCCATGAACCATTTAAATAAGATCCTGCTGCCTGAGGCACAGGCAGCAGGATATAAATAGAAAGAGTCCAGATGCAGCCTGTGGGCCAGATCAGAGTGTTAGGCAGGCCTGATCCAGTCCTCAGGTCACATGTTGTCCAGCCTTGGCCTAGAGTTTGAAGCTGTTGTGTTAGATCCTTTTATCAGGGATGGCTAGGTGCACACTGCAATGTTAAATCGGAAGAAGAAACACAATTTGTGGTACATAAATTGCATATCTTTTTCAATTTACTCTTGAAAGAGGCATTTCTGAAATTTGGCATGTTTGCACAGTGCCAAATTTCAGAAAAAGGTGGTCTTTCAATGCATCTCTTTGTAAAACAAGGTGTATAGGGATGGCAAAAGAATATGTACGCTTAAAAAAAATAATTAAAAAAAGCGGACATGTTCCTTGGACACAGTGATGCTTTTCTGAGATACATCTGGGATCCTGGAAAAGCAATACAGTCTAGATGTAGCCCAAGAGAGAGGGAGATGGTTTCTTGCACCCTGTATACCTATGTAAAGCAGAAGCACAATGTGGCCTTTACTGTGTTTTGTTGGAGTAGATGAGTGCAAGGGGCAGAGCTAGAGAGCAAAGGAAGAGGGAGGGGGAGAGATCTTGCAAGTTATTGTCAGTTTTACTTTGGGAAATGATGGTGTGATACTGAACAAAAAAGAATGTGAATTGACCAAAGACAAGTTCAAACTACTAGACTTAAAAAGGAAAAAATAGAATTAAGTGCTGCTGAAAAGATTCTGAGGGCATTAATGGATGATAAACTAAGTCAACAAAGTGCTGTAGTCATGAAAAAGGCTAATACCAGTTTGTGGTATATTAGCAAGAGTGTTGCGAGTAAGACATGGGAAGTGATTGTCCTGATCTACTTGTCATACGTTGTGTTACTGAAGCAGAATAACAGTGCTTAGTTTCTTTAAAAATGGACTTCTTAGGGTATGTTTACACTAGCCCCCTAGTTCGAAATAGAGAGGTTAATGAGGGTGACCGAAATTGCAAATGAAGCGCAGGATTTAAATATCCTGCACTTCATTAGCATGTTCCCAGGCAGTCGCCATTTTGGAAATTGATTAGCCCGGAATAACTGCCTGTGTCTACACGCGGCAGTCAAACAGGAGATTGAAGTAAACCCCTAACTCGAATTAGCTGTTTTTCCTCATGGAATGAGGTTTAACAGCTAATTCGAATTAAGGGGTTTACTTTGATCTCCTTTTTGACTGACGTGTGATGACGTGGGCAGTTATTCTGGGCTAGTCAATTTCCAAAATAGCGACCTCCCGGGAACATGCTAAAGAAGCGTGGGATATTTAAATCCCGTGCTTCATTTGCAATTTCGGTCACCCTCATTAGCCTCCCTACTTCTAACTAAGAGGCTAGTGTAGACATATTCTTAGTGACTTGCATGACATTCCTAAGAACACTAAAACTATAAATTGTGAGGTAACCATGTTGCTTTTTATCAGCAGGGAAGCACTGCCAGGAAATGTGGTGGTTTTTTGCTATGGACTATAGAAGTAATTTTAAGTTGAAGAAAAAGAGAAACATTTGCTGAATGGCAGAATATTCTCTTTCTCTGCATCTTGTGTTTGGTAAATGGAATAGTTTGATCCTATATGGTGCATATGTGAAACAATAACTAGACAATGATCTGCATGCCTAGATTAAATTCCATGTATCTGTTTTCTCTTTTAGAATGTTGTAGGGAATCATGTGATCCTGAATCAGGTAAGAGTTATAGTGGTCTAATTTAAAATATTAGCAAATGTGAATCGCTGCATCATGCATAATATTTTTGATGATACAGTGTGTTATGTTATTGTCAAAGTTAGACAGGACTCACAGATTTGTTAGACCGCTTCTGTTTATTTCAGCAAAGCTTTGCTAAAATGCATTCAGAAAATGTGAGTACCATACAAGGTTCAAACCCCTTGATTTTATACAGTCAAAAGGCCAAGTTAACAAGATCAAAGGGTGTAGCAAAACTTCACATTATTAGTGTGGTTAAGTATCTTCATTTCAATATCAAGCACACAGCAATCTCCTGGCTATATCTCCCTGATTATCTAGAATTGCTTTCTGTCTAACACCTAATGTTTCTTTTCCTGTTAAACTCAGGCCCAAATTGGCTAGCACCTTGATCTGCATACCTACAATCAACATTAACATACTTTTCTTCTTCCTCTTAAAAGACAAACAGAATTCCTTCAACTTATTCAATTATTACAGTACAATTCATCTTTCTCTTACAGTATAATTCTTTCTACTTTCACATTATAAAAGAGAAAGATTGTGTGTACTTACATTTGTCCTGTGTTCAAATATTTTGCTTCAATTGAGGTCCCTCATCCAATCATCCTTGAACTATAGTTAGCCAGGACGTTCAAAGGGATTACATGTATATGAACAATACCAGAAAGTATAAAACTGTACCTGTGTTAAAAGGACATTATCTAGGCCGCAAAGTTGAGCAGTTGAAAGAGCAACCTTAATTATGTCAATTTGTGCATCCTCTATCTGATCATCAGTGGTAGATTAGCTACAGAGCCCATGCCAAGAGGCCCCTACCAAGTGCTGGGGCCTTGGAAAAATGAGAACTCCAGTGACCTGACCCTCTGGCCCTGCCCCTTGCTCATGCCAGTGAGTGTGGTTGGAGTGTTGAGGCTTGCCCTCTTTCACCTACCCTCCACAGGAGCTCGGGCAATAGGAGGGTTGCAGCAGACAGAAGTGGTGGGGAATGTCCCCACTTGGTCTGGTCTAGGGCCTCAAAAACTTACGGTGACCATATTTCCCTATGCTAAATACAGGATACCTGGTAAAATTACTCATAGTTAAGCATGTTCAATGTTAATCAGTTGAAATATGCGGGTGATATGAGTATCCAATTGTCTGTCTGTCTGTGTTTGTTTGACCATGTGTTTGGCAATTTGAAAAGAGCGGGAGTTTGAAAGGTGTGAATCAAGAGTGTTTTTTTCCAAGTGGGACTTCAGGGGCTGATGGGATTGGAGGCATGGCTTTGAGCCAGGCCTAGCCAGCAACATTATAAAAAAGACAGAAAGAACAAATGATGTGAGTAGCCAACAGCTAGCAAGGGATATGAAGGGCAACATGAAAGGTTTCTACCTGCACGTTAGCAATAACAGGGTTAACGGAGAGGGATAGGGGCCCTTACTGCATGAGGGAGGTAACCTAGTGACAGAAGTCGGAAAAGCTGAAGTACTCAATGCTTTTTTTGCTGCTGTCTTCACAAACAAGGTCTTCTCTAAGACCACTAAACTAGGCAACATACTATGGGAAGGAGGTGGGAAGCCCTTATTGGAGAAAGAACAGGTTCAGAACTGTTTTGAAAAGCTGGATGCACACAAATCCAGGGGACTGGATTTATTACATCTGAGGGTACTGAGAGAGTAGACAAATGTCATTGCAGAGACTTTGGCCATTATTTTTGAAAACTCATGGTGAATGGGGGTATGTCTACACTACAGCACTAATTTGAACTAACTTAATTCGAATTAGTTAATTCGAACTAAGCTAATTTGAACTAGTGCATCTAGACCTAAAAAGTAGTTCAAATTAGCATTTTGATAATTTGAACAAGCATGTCCACATTGAGTGGACCCTGAAATGAAGTTAAGGCTGGCCGGAAGCAGTGCTGGCAGGGCATCAGGTTAGGACTTAGAGCGTGGAGCTGCTGTCTCAGGCTAGCTGAGGGCTGTGCTTAAAGGGACCCGTCCCCCATCCCGGACAGACAGTTCTCAGGGTTCCCCGCTTCCTTGTCTACCTCGATGAGGGACAGCAAAGCAGTCCTGTCTTGGAGTGCCCTGAATGCCCACACTCAGCACATCACAGCACTCGGCCATCAGCCTGGCTGCACTTGCCACAGGCTGCCATCCGGGGGGGTCAATCGGGGTGCTGCAGGAGAGCTTCCACTCCGAGGAACCCGCAGAGCCACCCCAGTCCTCCCGATCGGGGGCTCGTACCCCATTCCTCCCTCACCTCCTTCCACTTACCCCTCCCTAGGCCCCTTCCTGATGTAAAAACTAAGGGACACGTGTGTTCAAAAATAGAAACTCTCTTTATTTAACAAAACTGGGAGGGGGGGTATTAACCTCTGGGGAGACTAGGAAAAGGAGGTAGGAGAAGGGAGGGGGAAACCTGGGAGGAGGGAGCTGGAAGGGGGAAGCCAGGGGAAGAAGGAGGAGAGGAAGTATAAAACTATGTTACGCCATATCTTCAGTACTGTGTACGGATGTGGTCTCCTCACCTCAAAAAGAGATGTTTTGGCCTTGGAAAGGGTTCAGAAAAGGGCAACTAAAATGATTAGGGGTTTGGAACAGGTCCCATACAAAGAGAGGCAAAAAAGACTGGGACTTTTCATCTTAGAAAAGAGGAGACTGAAGGGGGATATGATAGAGGTCTATAAAGTCATTAGTGGTATGGAGAGGGTGCATAAAGAAAAGTTCTTCATTAGTTCCCATAATAGAAGGACTAGAGGACACCAAATGAAATGAATGGGTAGCAGGCTTCAAACTAATAAAAAAAAGTTCTTTTTCACAAAGCAAATAGTCAGCCTGTGGAACTCCTTGCCACAGGAGGCTGTGAAGGCTAGAACTATAACAGAGTTTAAAGAGAAGTGAGATAAAGTCATGGAGGTTGGGTCCATGGAGTGCTATTAGCCAGGGGGTAGGAATGGTGTCCCTGGCCTCTGTTTGTGGAAGGCTGGAGATGGATGGCACGAGACAAATGGCTTGGTCATTGTCTTCAGTCCATCCCCTCCAGGGTACCTAGTGTTAGCCGCTGTTGGCGGACAGGCTACTGGGGTAGATGGACCTTTGGTCTGACCCAGTACGGCCATTCTTATGTTCTTATGTTCTAAGCTCAGGGCTCAGGGTCAGGGGTCTCACTGGACCACCTTGATTTTCATGCAAACGTGCTTCTGGGTTTGCATGTGGCCTTTTGTGACCAGGCTGGCAGCTATCCTGCCCTAGACAGCCACTTTCCTGTGCCTAGTGCGGAGGTCGTGGCTGAAGTCCACGATGTCCACACTAGACCAGGTGGGCGCCCGCCTCTTGCGGCCCCGGGCAGGCTCCTGGGAACCGCCAGCCTAGTCCCGGGAAGAGGCGGAGGGCTGGGTGGCAGCAGGTGGATGGCTCATGTCGTGCTGGCTGGCTGGGTGCTGGCAGGCTTGCACCTGGCACAGGCACCGTATCAGACTACACCCCTTTAAGGGCTCTGGGACCGGGAGGGGGGCAGACGAGTTTCCCTGGTTGGTCCCAGAGTGGCCAGCAGGGCAAGCTGGGAAGGGCTAACCTCCCACTAGTTCGAATTAAGTGGCTACACACCCCTTAATTCGAACTACAGGCAGTCCCCGACTTACGTGGATCCGACTTACGTCGGATCCCTAGATACGAACGGGGTGAGGCAACTCCCGCACATGCGCAGCAGCATTCCCGGGGCTCGCTCACCTGGGTCCTAGGATCCTCCTCCTCCTCGGGCCGGCTCCGACTGGGGTCCCGCAGAGCTGCTGGGCAGAGGAAAATTGCCTCCCCACGCCCGCTGCCCCCCCCACCCTCCTGCCAGCAACAGGCTGCCCCCTCCCCTGAGCAACAGGCTGCGGAACAGCAGACAAAAGCAGCCTCTCTGCCCCTCCTCCCCTCTATACATGCTGGGCTCCCGGAGCGCAGCAGCGTCCCCGGGGCTCGCTCACCTGGGTCCTAGAATCCACCTCCTCCTCCTCTTCGGCTGGCTCCAACTGGCCTCTGCCTGCAGCAGCTGGCCACAGGGACAGGGATCCCGCAGAACTGCTGGGCAGAGGAAAAGTGCCTCCCCACGCCCGCTGCCCCCCGCCCGTGGCCTCGCATCCTGCACGCCTCCCCCCTCCCCCCCTGCCAGCAACAGGCTGCCCCCTCCCCTGAGCAACAGGCTGCCGAACAGCAAACAAAAGCAGCCTCTCCGCCCCTCCTCCCCCTATACATGCTGGGCTCCCTGGGCAAACAAAGACTCCACCAAAACAAACAAAGTGCTGGCCTCATTGTGTTAGCAAAAAAAGGACCCTCCTCCTAGAACCCTGGGTGGTGTGTGGAAATAAAGCTATTAGCTCAAAGCATGGTGCAGAGCTGTTTGGTATTTGATGAGTTACTCCTTTAGTCCTGAGTTTGTCACAGGGACAGAAATAGATGTGAAATCTTCTGAACAGGGGAACAGACAGCAAAACAAACATTAGAGGGGAGTTAACCTTTCCCTATGCTATCCAAAACTAAAACAAATGTTTGGCTAGAGTTTCCCCTACAATATGTACCAGTTCCGACTTACATACAAATTCAACTTAAGAACAAACCTACAGTCCCTATCTTGTACGTAACCCGGGGACTGCCTGTACTTAATTCGAGCTAGGCGTTAGTCCTCGTAGAATGAGGTTTACCTAGTTCGAATTAAGTGCTCCGCTAGTTCGAATTAAGTTCGAACTAGCGGTTTGCATTGTAGCGCCTATCAAAGTTAATTCGAACTAACAGCTGTTAGTTCAAATTAACTTTGTAGTGTAGACATACCCTGGGAGAGGTCCCGGACTATTGGAAAAAGGCAAATGTACTGTCCATCTTTTTAAAAGAAGGAAAGAAGAACAATCCAGGGAACTATAGACTGGTCAGACTTACCTCAGTCCCTGGGAAAAATCATAGAGGGATCCTCAAGGAATCCGTTTTGAAGCACTTGGAAGAGAGGAATGTGATCAGGAATAGTCAGCATGAATTCTCTGTGGGCCAGTCATGCCTGATCAACCTGGTTGCCTTTGATGAAATAATTTGTTCTGTGGACATGGGGAAATCAGTGGATGTGATATACCTGGACTTTAGCAAAGCTTTTGACACAGTCTCCCACAATATTTTTGCCATGAATTTAAGGAAGTATGGATTGCATACATGGACTGTAAGGTGAACAGAAAGCTGTCTAGATTTTCAAGCTCAACAGGGCTCAACGGCTTTTTGTCGGGCTGGTGGTCAGTTTCATGGGGTGTGCCCCAAGCAGTTCTAGGGCTGATTTTGGCAACATCTTTATTAACCTGGAAGAGGGGATAATTTACACCCTTGTCAAGTTTGTGGATGATACTAAGCTAAGGGAAGGAGTATATATGTTGGAAGGCAGGGATAGGGTGCAGAGTAACCTAGACAAATTGTAGGATTGGCACAAAAGAAATCTGATGAGGGTCAATAAGAATTGCAGAGTGCTTGGGATGGAAGAATCCCGAGCATTGTTACAGGCTGGGGACAAACTGGATAAGCATCAAAAGCTCCAGGTGTGTAGCCGAGTTAGTCTGTACAGGATAAATTTAAAAAACAGCAAATAGTCTGGTTGCACTTTATAGACTAACAAAACATGCAGATGTTATCATCAGCTTTTGTGTGCACAGCCCACTTCTTCAGATGACCAGAGTGTGAAATGTCCAGAACTAAAATAAATAGGGGTATGTCTACACTACCACCCTAGTTCAAACTAGGTTGTTAATGTAGGCAACCGGAGTTGCAAATGAAGCCCGGGATTTGAATTTCCTGGGCTTCATTTGCATAAAGCCGGGCGCCGCCATTTTTAAATGTCCACTAGTTCAGACTAGGGTGGTAGTGTAGACATACCCTAGGGGAGAAGGGAAAGGGGAGAGGAAGAAGAAAAAAATGGGAGGAGGTGAGGGAGAAGAGGCAATGGGTATAAAATATCAAGGTAAAAGCCAAGGTGAAATGTAACAGGAAAAAGAAATATTAGCATTGAAAAGCCTGGGTAGTCAAAAGAGGCAGATAAGACCCATTAAGAGCCAATTAGAGAGGAAGAGTACTAACGACAGATTGTTGATTGTTTCTCGGGCACTGAAGAAGACATTTTTGCATTTCATTTATGGAAATGCATGTGGCTCTGGAGCCCAAAGGTCGAAGTACACATGCAGGTACAAATAGGGCTGGGACGCAGATTGTCAGGACAGGAGAGAACACAGTTCTATGTCGTTTTTCACGTGCAGCTGCCAGGCATTTACGACAGTCATCCTCAAACTTTGTCACTGCTTTCCTCATAAGTTAACACCAATTAGTCCTATCTGCAGCAGCTAGTTCAAATTGTCGAGGTCGAAGGCCTGTCCACTGCAAGTTGGTCTTCAGGTTATCCTTATACCTCTTCCTTGGGCATCCCTGTTTGCGACTATCATGTACCAGCTCCCCATAGAACAGCTGCCTTGGGATCCTGCTTTCGTCCATGCGGAGAACATGGCCAGACCATCAAAGCTGGGTCTGGAGGATCTTAGCTTCAATTCTTGTGGAACTAGCTCTATCAAGCACTTCTTGATTAGTAATTCGGTCCTGCCAACATACTCGCATGATTGATCGTAGAGAGCGTATGTGAAACTGCTCCATCTGCTTGATGTGCCTATGATACAGGGTCCATGTTTTACAGTCATACAAGAGAGAGGTGAGGACAACGGCATTATATACCTTGAGTTTAGCTGAACGGCAAATATCTTTGTGCTGGAGAACTTTAATACGCAATCTCCCAAGTTCCTGACTGGCTTTCTGGATTCTCGCTGTAATCGCTTTGTCAAGGGATCCATCTCTTGATATTATGATGCCCAGGTACTTAAAGCTGTCCACTACCTTCAGTTGTGTACCATTGATAGTGATACATGGCTGTGGAGGAGCACAGTTTGGTGCAGGCTGGACGAGGACTTCTGTCTTTCCGAGGCTAATTGTGAGACCAAACAGTTTGGATGCTTCAGAGAATCTGTCAATCATGGTTTGAAAGTGGTTTTCTTGGTGTGCCATAAGGGTGCAGTCATCAGCAAACAGTGCTTCAGTGATAAGTGTCTTGGTTTTTGCAGTAAGGCATCTCAAATCAAACAGTGAACCATCCAAACAGTATCTGATGTAAATACCAAGATCTAACAACAGATACTGTACAGACAAAGCAAAATGCAGGACAATGTAGCACTTTAAAGACTAACAAGATGGTTTATTAGATGATGAGCTTTCGTGGGCCAGACCCACTTCCTCAGATCAAATAATGGAAGAAAACAGTCACAACCATATATACCAAAGGATACAATTTAAAAAAAATGAACACACATGAAAAGGACAAATCACATTACAGAACAGAAGGGGGATGGGGGGGGGGGGGAAAGGAAGGTGAATGCCAGTGAGTTAATGATATTAGAGGTGGGGAAGGGGAAATGTCTGTGAGTTAATTGTATTAGAGGTGATAATTGGGGAAGCTATCTTTGTAATGTGTAAGATAGTTGGGGCCCAACTATCTTACACATTACAAAGATAGCTTCCCCAATTATCACCTCTAATACAATTAACTCACAGACATTTCCCCTTCCCCACCTCTAATATCATTAACTCACTGGCATTCACCTTCCTTCCCCCCCCCCATCCCCCTTCTGTTCTGTAATGTGATTTGTCCTTTTCATGTGTGTTCATTTTTTTTAAATTGTATCCTTTGGTATATATGGTTGTGACTGTTTTCTTCCATTATTTGACCTGAGGAAGTGGGTCTGGCCCACGAAAGCTCATCATCTAATAAACCATCTTGTTAGTCTTTAAAGTGCTACATTGTCTTGCATTTTGCTTCAGCTACCCCAGACTAACACGGCTACATCTCTACCACTATTGTACAGACAAAGAACAACTGGCACCTACATTGTTTGGTAGGCTGATAATGTCCCAGCAATCCAGTATCTTTATGTAAACCATTAGCATGAGTATCAAACTTGTGAATGAATTGTAATTCCAGTCCTTCCCTGTGTATTTGGCTTGTGGAATTTGTCTGTTACGAAACAGCCACTTGAAGATCTGTTAATGAATGCCCTGGCAGATTGAACTGTTCTCTGATAGGATTTTGTATGTTCCCTTATCATACATGTTAAACTGAGGTTTAACAGTTAATTTGAATTAAGGGATTCATCTTGGAATCTCGCTTCTCTGCGGCGTGTAGACGCGGGTAGTTACTTCAGGCTAGTCAGTTTCCAAAATGGCGACTGGCCGGGAATATGCTAATCAAGCATGGTGTATTTAAATTCCGCTCTTCATTAGCAATTTTGGTTGCCCTCGTTAGCCTCCCTAGTTCGAACTAGGGGGCTAGTGTAGACGTACCCTCAGGCTACGTCTACACTGGCATGATTTTCCAAAAATGCTTTTAATGGAAAAGTTTTCTGTTAAAAGCATTTTTGGAAAAGCGCATCTAGATTGGCAGGATGCTTTTCTGGTAAAGCACTCTTTCTGGAAAAGCATCCGTGGCCAATCTAGATGCGCTTTTCCGCAAAAAAGCCCCGATCATCATTTTTGCGATCGGGGCTTTTTTGCAGAAAACACTACTGTGCTGTCTACACTGGCCCTTTTCCGGAACAGTTTTCCGGAAAAAGACTTTTGCCTGAATGGGAGCAGCATAGTTTTTCCGGAAAAGCACTGATGATTTTACATTAGATCGTCAGTGCTTTTCCAGAAATTCAAGCGGCCAGTGTAGACAGCTGGCAAGTTTTTCCGGAAAAGCGGCTGATTTTCCGGAATAACTTGCCAGTGTAGACACAGCCTCAGTGTTTCAGGGGGGAAAAAAGAAGAGAATTCCTGAATCCAAAACTACACCATTCCTTCAAAGAATTTCGTGACTAGACTTCCATTGGCTACACTGGAATTAGGGTTGGCCATGAATTTGATAACAACAGATTTCATATATTGAAAATTGACCTTTGTATTTTTCTTTTGCAGCCCTACAAAAGGAAGAAGAGGGTAAGTTGGTGGTGACTTCTGCAGTTTCGAGGTAGAATTCGAGGTAGAAGAGTCTGTCATTTACCCATTGAGAGAGATAGTGGAGACAGGATTTATTAAAGTCTGAGACTATGTCTATACTGCTGAGCTTTTCCAGGATACGTATCTTTGAAAATCTTTTTCAGACTTTTCTTTGCAGTATAGATGTAACCTGAGAGAGCAGCATCCTTCTGCTTTTGCAGTCACTTGGAAGTGAATGGCTGCATCTAGACTAGCATGATTTTCCGCAAATGCTTTATCGGAAAAGTTTTTCTGTTAAAAGCATTTGCGGAAAGGAGCGTCTAAATTTTCACGGATGCCAATATAGATGCGGTTTTGCGCAAGAAAGCTGTGATGGCCATTTTCGCCATCGGGGCTTTTTTGCACAAAACAGTTCTTCCCTGTCTACACTGGCCCTCTTGTGCAAACGCTTTTGGGCAGAGGGCTTTTTCCCGAGCGGGAGCGTCAGTGTATTTGCACAAGAACACTGATGATCATATATTAGATCATCAGTGTTCTTGCACAAATTCAAGCGGCCAATGTAGACAGCTGGCAAGTTTTTGTGCAAAAGCGACTGCTTTTGAGCAAAAACTTGCCAGTCTAGATGCAGCCAAATGAGTTTTGTAATTGGGAATGAAGAGAGTCAGCGTATTTTTTCATTGTCCGATGATCTTTCTCTGCTTGGTCCAGGTTGGCAGGTGAGACTGCCAAGGCAGATTGTGCTTTAGTTTCTGAATTTATCAGGGAAATGTTTAGCAACTAGCTCTGCATTGCACCATGCAAACCTCTGTGAGTATTAATCAACTCTAGGATTTAATACAGTATCTTAAGGGGGAATTCTTCTTTGAATGATTGCTCATGACCATATGGTGATGTAGTTGGCTCACTCAGATATGATCCATAGGGCTTGTCGTTCCATAACACTTACATGTTCACTGTCATCTCAAGATTTCACCCTTAGTGGTTCCCATAAGTCAGCTGTGGAGCACCATGGAGTGGCATTCCCATGGTGCTGTATATAGTCCACTGTCAATCCTTCCCCAATGCAGCAGCAGCATTTCAAAGAAGCAGCACAGAAGGATCCTGGGATCAGCTGGAGTCCCAAGCTGATCCAGGGCTCTAGTGCTGCCCCTTTGAAACACAGTGGCAGAGTTTCAGAGGGGCACTGCTTCATGGAACCTTGGGTCAGCTGGGGACTCCAGCTGATCACACGTTCCTAATGCACTGCCCCTTTGAAGTGCCAGAGCGGTATTTCAAAGGGGCAGTGCAACATTAATGCCTGCAATTAACACATTAAAAAAATTAATGTGTTAATCCTGCCCTGAGTTAATCATAGGCGTTAACACAGATCAGCTGACAGCCCTAAAATCAAGTTGTAATGGGGGAGGTCTAGATTGGATATTAGGAAAAACTTTTTCACCAAGAGGTTGGGGAAGCACTGGAATGGGTTCCCTAGGGAGGGGATGGAATCTCCATCCCTAGAGGTGTTTAAGTCCTGGCTTGACACAGTTCCTGCTGGGATGGTTTAGTTAGGATTGGTCCTGCTTTGGGTTGGGGGCTGGGCTTGATGACCTCCTGAAGTCTCTTCCAGCCATAGGATTCTATGATTTTATGATTACAGACTTTAACTTCCCATTGAAATCAATATAATCTTTAGTGAACCACCTGAAATCTAGAGACAGGAATCTGATGCAGCAGGGGTTTGGGGCAAAACGGAAGCGGCTACACTGCTTCTTTTTGCACAAAAACCCCTTGTGCAGAAAAACTGCAGAAAATTTGCAAATGAGATTGTGACTCATGCAAACGAGTCACTCATTAGCTTATTTTCCGCTTCAAAAACTCACCATGTAGACAAATCCTATTAGTATTTCTAAAATATAGAATATGATTTTTAGCATAAACAGTGTTGCACCCAACACACGATAACTGTATTTTGGACCTCAGTATGACTGAAAATGATTAATTGAACATTGGATAGGGTATGAGTGATCACATAGGCAGCAGTGATTATCATCCAATCGCATTGAATATGGGCAAACAGAGGGCATTCTCGAAGAATTTTACATATGGTTTAGGCTTCAAAAGGGCTAAGTTCTCTAAGGTAAGGGAAATTATAAAAACTATTGACTGGGAAGAAAGAGTTAAATGGAAAAGTATGAATGAAAATTAATAGTTCTTTCAGAAAAGTTTATAAACTTCACGCTAAGCCATAATTTGACAATTGGAAAGAGGTCAGCATAAGAGCATTGTTTGTAATACTCAGGATCATGAAGCTTCTTGTTTAAATGTATTCAAACAAAAGTAGAATCTTGTCTTTCTACTATGAAGGGGAAAGGGCCTTGGACAAACTCACTGAGGGTATGTCTACACTACCCCGCTAGTTCGAACTAGCGGGGGTAATGTAGTCATCCGCAGTTGCAAATAAAGCCCGGGATTTGAATTTCCTGGGCTTCATTTGCATGAAGCCGGCCGGCGCCATTTTTAAATGCCGGCTAGTTCGAACCCCGTGCCGCGTGTAGCCGCGCGGCACGGGGTTCGAACTAGCCGGCATTTAAAAATGGTGCCGTCCGGCTTCATGCAAAAGAAGCCCGGGAAATTCAAATCCCGGGCTTCATTTGCAACTGCGGATGACTACATTACCCCCGCTAGTTCGAACTAGCGGGGTAGTGTAGACATACCCTGATTGACTAGTCTGTGTGCTTCATGCACTATGACTGTTCTTTAAGTTAATCAAGAAAGTAAGGAGTTCATTCACCCTCTTCAAGTCGTATCTACTGAACTGATTTTTCTCCCACTTTTTCTTTTTCAGAAGAACTCCAGATGGGAACAGGTGAGTTTGCCTAATTTACTAAATATTTAGTCCACACAGCAAACTTTGCATCTCCTGTATGGGTTCTAAAACCTTCAACTGCAACAAGAATGCTCTCATTGCATGGCTATTGGGACTGGGAAGAGAATGGTCCGTACAGGGGTCACTTGAATCATGTGTGTCATAGAGTTGAGACCTGAGCAGTGCTGTGCAAATACAGTCTGAACAGAAGAAGTTGAAGGAGAGTCCGGAATGAGAACACAAACATACAATCTCCAGGAGCTGAAAAAGTCCATTGAAAGGAAGTAGTGATGGTTACAGTGATTTTTGCTAGTGCAGGAAATAGATATTCTGGTTTCCCACTCAGTGTAGTGCAATGAGGAGTAACAGTTAATTCAAGAGAAGTGTTTTGGATCGGACGACCACATCTACACGCGGCGAGTTAATTTGAGTTACCGGCATTTTAAAATGGCGACCGGTCGTGAATATGCTAATCAAGCACCGGATATTTAAATCCTGTGCTTCATTAGCAACTTCAGTATGCTTCATTTGCCTCCCTAATTCGAATTAGGTGGCAAGTGTAGACATACTGGCTACATCTACATTGGCATCCCTTTCCGGAAAAGGGATGCTAATGTGAGACATCGCAATTGCAAATCCGCGGGGGATTTAAATATCCCCCGTGGCAATGGCATTTACATGGCTGCCGCTTTTTTCCGGCTTGGGGAAAAGCCGGAGAAAAGCGCCAGTCTAGACGTGATTCTCCGGAAAATAAGCCCTTTTCCGGAGGATTTCTTATTTCTACTTTCAAGTAGGAATAAGGGATGTTCTGGAATAGGGCTTATTTTCCGGAAAAGCGTTTCTAGACTGGCGCTTTTCTCCGGCAAAAACCCCAAGCCGGAAAAAAGCAGCAGCCATGTAAATGCAAATGCCGCGGGGGATATTTAAATCCCCTGCAGATTTGCAATTCCGAAGTGTCTCATTAGCATCCCTTTTATGGAAAGGGATGCCAATGTAGACACAGCCACTGTGTGGGAAGAGGAATAACTTTTGTGTGAGAAGAGTCTTGTTTTCCGACACTTTACTGTACATTTATTGTGCAAGAAAGCACATGCAGTGTAGATGCTTTGCAAGTATTTGCACAAGAATGGCTGTTCTTGCACAAAAAGCCTGCAGCATAGACGTAGCCCAAAAGTGAAATGAAAAAACGATCTGCCTTTTCAAAAGATAGTTTCCACATTGATTGGATGCTGTCTCACAAATAAGTTCTGATTACTGTGGATGGAGTGGACACCAGGACACTGTGCTTTTTCCTGGAGGCCTCTTCTTTTGAAAAAACTCCCTCTTCCGTGTCCACACATGCCTTTTTCTGAAAGAGCTCTTCTCTTCGTCCCTGTGGAATGAGATTTACCACCACCAGAAAAACCTCTGTGTTCTTTTGACTTTCGGTCAAAAGAATGCAATTGCAGTGTGTGTAGTAAGTGTAGGTTTTCCAGAAAAACTCTGCAGTGTAGACATATCTTCAGTTGGCAGTGGGACTTTGTGCTTTTTCCCAAGCCACATAAAAGTTTCAGCCAAGGTACCCCACCATTTATAGACTGAGACAGAAAACTGGGACTAACAACTTACATGAGGCTTACAGGATCGGTCGACAAAGGCATCCCTTGTCGGAAGATCCCCGTCTAGACTCGCATGCTGTGCCAACAATCAGCTGATTCAGCACAGTGCGACAGTCATTTTTATTTTAATGAAGCCGGGGATATTTAAATCCTGGCTTCATTGACTATGTCAGGTAGCCTAGTTTACATGGCTCTGTAGGCAGAGCCATGTAGTCTAGACGTACTCTATAGCACTTTGCAACATGGAGCCAGAGCTGCCCCTGGGCACTCTGGTGCTTCTCATGGATGCGTTACTATCAGCCTGGCTGCACATGCCGTAGGCTGCCATCCAGGAGGTCTATCGGGGGGCTATCAGTATCCAGGAGGCACTGCGGGAGAGCTTCCACCCTGAGGAGCACTCAGAGCCTCCCTGATCTGCCCCACTGGAGGCTTGTGCCTCATTCCTCCCTCACCTCCTTCCACTTACCCCTCCCTAACTCCCCTTCCTAATGTGAAATAAAAACCACGTATTTTCAAAAATATAAACTCTCTATTTAACAAAACTGGGGGGAGGGGTGAAATTCTGGGGAGACTGGGGAAAGGAGGTGGGAGAGGGGAGGAGAAAGGGTATGAGAGGGGAGGGGGAAACCTGGGCGGAGGGAGGTGGAAGGGGGAAGCAAGGAGAAGAAGGGGGAAGGGAAGCTCAGGGTTGGAGGTCTCACTGGAGCAACTTGATTTTTGTGCAAACCTGTTCCTGGGTTTAAAAATGGCGGCGCCCAGGAACATGCAAATGAAGCCCAGGATATTTAAATCCTGGGCTCCATTTGCAACTCCGGTTGCCCTCTTTTGCCTACCTAGCTTGGACTAACGAGCTAGTGTAGACATGCCCTCTGATCCTGGAACATCTGTGGTCCTGGACTATGGATGTTGCCAGACAAGAGAGTACAGGTTTACAGAGGTTCAACCTGTATTGAAAATGGGTGGTAATCTGTAACCTGTCTAGGGCTGAGAACAGTAGAGACAGCAAGAGGTGATCAAATGCTCAGTTGGATCAATATTAGACTAAAATATTTAGCTCACTGAATATGTGCCTTCTGGAATATGGCCACATCATGCTATTCATACTGTTAGTACTTTAAGGGTGTGTCTAGACTACACGGTTTTGTCGACAAAAGTGGACTTTTGTCGACAAAACTATACCTGCGTCCACACTACTGCTGAGTTCTGTCGACATAATGTCGACAGAACTCAGCAGTTTTGTCAACGCTGGCAAACCTCATTTTACGAGGCATAACGCCTTCTGTCGACAGAGTTTCTGTCGACAGAAGGTGTTATTGCATGTAAACTGTCCTTTGCGTCCACACTACCATGTCGACAAAGCAGCTTGCTTTGTCGACAGAACTCAATGTAGTCTAGACGCTCTTTGTCGACAGAAGTTTTGTCGACAGTATCTGTCGACAAAACTTCTGTCGACAGAAGCCTGTAGTCTAGACGTACTCTAAGGGTATGTCTAGACTACAGGGTTTTGTCGACAGAAGTTTTGTCAACAGATACTGTCGACAAAGCTTCTGTCGACAAAGAGCGTCTAGACTACATCCAGTTCTGTCGACAAAGCAAGCTGCTTTGTTGACATAACAGTGTGGACGTAAAGAACAATGTAGATGCAATAATGCCTTCTATCGACAGAACTCTGTCGATAAAAGGTGTTATTCCTCGTAGAATGAGTTTTACATTCGTCGACAAAACTGCTGAGTTTTGTCAACGTTATGTTGACATAACTCAAAGACAGTGTGGATGCAGGTATAGTTTTGTCGACAAAAGTCCAGTTTTGTCGACAAAACCCTGTAGTCTAGACACACCCTAAGTGTCCGCATTTTATGCTCTCCTCCTCCCACCCCCCAGATCATAAAACTGCAAATGGTGACTAATCATGTTTATTCTTTTGCAGAGCAACTGCAGAGAGAAAATGGTGAGTTTGTGTAAGCAGTATCACCCTGGTTTTATTTTTCTAAAATATAATATATATCACATATATATAAATACTATATCACTCCCTAAACATTCCATTATACCTCAGCAGGCTCCAAAATACTAGTTCTCTTAGGTATCATTTTCTGTTTATATAATTCAATTGACATCAATGTGCTGAATACAGAATTAATTCAGTTGGTAAAATTGGACTTGAGGGTTCATATCTGCATTACACATAAAGGGTGCATCTAAACTGGCTGCGAGAATTTGCACAAGAACACCAACGATCTAATGTAAGATTGTCAGTATTCTTGCGCAAGAACTCTGATGCTCCCGCTCAGGAAAAAGCCCTCTTGCGCAAGTGTTCTTGCACAAGAGGGCCAGTGTAGACAGGGACAGGAATTTTTTGCCCCGATGAAAATGGCCACCGGAGCTTTCTTGCTCAGAACCACTTCTATACTAGGCACAGATGTTTTTGCGCAAAAGTAAATCTTTTGCGCAAAGGCACTTGCCAATATAGACGCTCTTTTGCGGAAATACTTTTAACGGAAAAACTTATGCCAGTCTAGACACAGCCAAATAGGAGCAAGGTTAATGCTTGCTTCCCACTGAATGTGGAGTACATTTTAAGGTTCACACATTAACATTCAAGATTTCTTCTAAGATCTCCCCTTCATATCTTACCTACACTTACCTACACTTATCTTTCTGTGACCATAAAACCCTTTGCACTTGAATATGTACATGTATGGGAGCTGGACTGAGAGCACTGCAGTCATATTTGTACAACATCAGAAAGGCCTAATTCTCCAGATCCATGTAAAATCTCCCAATTAGAGGGTGCGTGGTCCTGCCATGAGGACAGGGGACTGGACTCAATGACCACTTGAGGTCTCTTCCAGTTCTAGTGTTCTATGATTCTATGATCTGCAGTGGATATGCTGTCATTGAAGAGCCCACGCGTCTGGTAGGAGAGTCTGTGTAGGTGACTCTGGTAATGTGCAATATATTTATCATGGAAGTGAAATCTCACCTGCACTTTGTCGAGAGGAGGGGAAGGGCGGGGGGGGGGGGGGGAGGGAGGAATCCAAAGGAGTCAAACACGTGAGTGAAAATGTCCTCTCAATCCAGGAACCTCTCCACTAAATAAAAAAGTTCTGGGTGATGAGTAATGATGAAGTTAGTTGCTAGTGCTAATTCAGAGCTTGTAATAACACAGGCCATGCAGACACTCTACTCTACTTGACAGAGATGGAGAGAGAATAGTTTTCCCCATTCAACTTCATAAAAATGGGAATCATGTCCTGGAGAGAACAACCAGAGATGATGCTTTGACAACTCTCTGCAAGGGAAGTAATCTGAATCACTCTGGAATTTTTACTAGATAGGGAAAATAGAACCTGCCTATTCTGGGTTCTTTTCCAATGTATAGCCAAAGCCCTGGCTGGGTTGTTTTAGTTGCAAATGGTCCTTCTTTGGACAGGGGGCTGGACTTGATGACCTCCTGAGGTCTCTTCCAGCTCTATGATTCTATGATTCATTACAAGATCAAGATGTTAGCAGAAACTTCCCATGGGAATGGATGAATTTTGTCACTAATAAACATGGAACACTCTCACTTTTTATTTAGTAAACTTTTCCTTTACTTTTGTGATTTTGAACCTTTTTTTTTTACATAACAAATTGAAGGAGATATTTTAAAGCTACCATGCAGTTATCAATCATATTGGGGCAGACTAAGTGTTTCAGGGAGAAAAACAGAAGAATCCAAAACTATACCTTTCCTTCAAAGAATTCTGTGACTAGACTTCCATTGGCAACACTGGGATTGGGGTTGGCCATGAATTTGATAACAACCGTTTTCATATATTGAAAATTGTCCTTTGTGTTTTTCTTTTGCAGCCCAACTCAAGGAAGAAAAGGGTAAGTTGGTGGTGACTTCTGCAGATTGGAGGTAGAAGAGTCTGTCATTTCTCCATTGAGAGATATAGTGGAGGCAGGATTTTTTTAATGTCTGAGACTACATCTACAGTGCTGAGCTTTTCCGGGATACATATCTTTGAAAATCTCTTTCAGACTTTTCTTTGCAGTCTAGATGTAGCCTGAGAGGGCAGCATCCTTCTGCTTTTGCAGTCACTTGGAAGTGAATGAGTTTTATAACCAGGACTGAGGAGAGTCAGGGTATTTTTTCATTGTCTGATGGTCTTTCTCTGCTTGGTCCAGGTTGGCAGGTGAGACTGCCAAGCCAGATTGTGCTGAGTTTATCAGGGACATGTTTAGCAACTAGTCCTGCATTGCACCATGCAAACCTCTGTAAGTGTTAATCAACTCTAGGATTTACTAAAGTATCTTCAGGGGGAATTCTTCTTTGAGTGATTGCTCATACCCATATGGTGATGTAGGTGGCTCACACAGATATGATCGATAGGGCTCGCCATTCCATAACACTTCCATGTTCACTGTCATCTCAAGACTTTACCCCTAGTGGTACCTGTAAGTCAGCTGTGGAGTACCATGGAGTGGCATTGCCATGGTGCTGTATATAGTCCACTGTCAATCCGTCCCCACTCAGTTTCTTCTTACCACCGGGAGTAGATTAGGGTGCTGATGGGGGAGGGGTACAGGTGCAGAAGCAGGATGCACAGATTTTGGGTTCTGAGGAGTGCATCAGGGCAGAGCATGATACAGCAATGGGTCTCAAATAGCCTTCTCCAAAGAGTTGCTCCCGTACTGAGAACCCATGTCCAGTGCAGCGCACTCAGATGGGGCTGTTGAACAATTTTCTAGTCAAAGAAGTGACAATAGTCACACAGAAATATGTGTCAGAGCAGAACCCAGAAATTTTCCCTACTGGTCCAGTGTATTTACTATCAGATTAAAGGTTTTTAAAAATGTTTCCATGAGAATATATATGTTCTGAGAACAAAGAAACAAAATCTGGGGGAATGAAAGCGAGAAAGCAGGAAAGTAGGATAACTTTTGGGTGATTTTTTCATGTCAAAATGAAGTTACAGTTATATTGAAATCATCAACATTGGGAAAAAACCCATAGTTTTAGAGAACCAAAAGAGTTGATTGACCAAAAAATATTACAGGAAATTTCAATATGATTTTTTCTGTTGTGCTTCACAGGAAAAAGTAATTTTAATCTCCGCGAAATTGTAACTAAATATAAATTCTGACTTCTGTGAACATCTAACTAGATTGTGTGCTCAGTTTTTATAGCTGTACCCTACCATCTGATGTCTTTCTGGAGTTTTGTGTCTAATTTTGGGCTCCCATTACAGAAAGGATGTGGACGCATTACAGAATGTCCTGCAAAGGGCAATAAATATGATTAGGGGACTGAATCACATGACCTACGCAGAGAGGATGATGGATTTGGGCTTATTTAGTGTACAAAGAGATGAGTGAGGGGGGATTTGATAGCAGCTTCAACTGCCAGAAGAGGGGTTCCAAAGAGGATGGAGAGAAGCTGTTCTCAGTGATGATAGAAGGCAGAGTGAGGAGCAATGGTCTCAAGTAGGGCTGTCAAGCAATTAAAAAAGTTTAAAAGTTAAGAAATGAATCACCATTAATTGCATGATTTAAAAATTGAATCGTGATTAATCCCGTGATTAATCACGTGCACTGCCCGCTTTGAAATGCTGTGCTGGCCCAGGATCAGTGGGAGTCTTCAACCAACCCTAGGCTCAATGTAGCAGCCCCTTTGAAATGCTGCAGATGACCCTTGGCTCTGTGCAGCGCTGTCCCTTTGAAACACTGCCCCATCGTCTTAAAGGAGCAGCACATTGGGAACCTGGGATCAGAGGTGAATAAATCCACAAAGAAATTAAGATTAAATTTAACGGATGTCCCCCATGGGTTCAGTGTGAGAATGTCAGAAAAATAAATCCAAGACTTGACTCTTCCTTTAATGAACTCAGTTGCATTGATTACACTGAGCTATAAATGCATATATTGAAAAGTGTCCTTTTGTATTCTTTTGTAAACCAAATCAAGAAGGACAAGGGTAAGTTGCCTTTGATGTCTGTAGTTTGGATGGAGAAGGGTCAGTCATCTTCCCATTGATGGACATGGCATACTTAGCATTTCATTAACTGTTGAAAGGGTCTTTCTCCTTTTAAAGTGAGTAGGACGAAAGTGAGGTTCGCAATTTGCATTAAGGAAAATACAGGTATTTTCCACTGGCAGATGGCCACTCTGGTTCTTCAGGTTTGGGTATCACACTGCAGAAGATGAGAGGAAATAAATATTAACCAAGTTTTCAGCAAAACCAATGTTGAAGAAGGACGTTCATAAAGTGAAAAGTGTGTCTTAGAAAATCATGAAAATAACTGAAGTATTAAGTAATGTGTCTTATCGTGATAAACTCAAAGAGCTCAATCTGTTTAGCTTAACTAAGTGAAGGGGAGACTTAATTACACTCAATCAATTACTTACACTTTATCAATAGGAGAACAAATATAGGATAATGCGCTCTAGCAGAGAAAAGTTTAACAAGACCAATGGCTGGCAATGAAGCTAGGGAAATTCAGACGGGAAATATATTTTAAGTACATTTAAAAATGTAAGAATAGGGGTGATTAGCCATTGGAATTAATTACCAAAATTCATATCACATTGTGTGTCACTTGAAATTTCTAATCAAGATTGGATTTTTTTCCCAAAAATATTTGCCCTAATAAAGATGGACATTATTTTGGGAAAGATCTCCACACTGTGTGATAGATGATAAAAATGGTCCCTTTTGGCCTTAATCTTGATTGGGCTCATTGTCTCATCACCTCCCTCATAAATATTTTTCAAAAGTACAATACAGCTTCCAATGTTTTAACCATTAGTTACCTTTATTCTGGCCATTTTATGACAAAAGGCACTTTTTTTTCTTTAGGGAACACAGGGAAGACAATAAGTAAAGCTGTATACTTTTTCTTCCATATACTGCATTAATTTGTAGGACTATTGTAGAAGAATGAAAAAAAATATTGATTTATCCTTAAAACTCACACTTCCTTCCCACTATTGATGGAGCATTTTCCTTGGTTTGTTTGTCAAAAACATATATGAGCATTTTCTGTATCTGATCAGTGCTACTCATACATCATTAACATCTAAATAGATTTCCTCATTTCTGTTTCATATACTCAAAAACCATAGCCTGCCTGTAATGAGATACAGTAAGAAGGGAAATGAACAAATTATAAGACTCTGCATTAAAGCTGAAATGAAATGCACTTTGTGATACCATATTAATGGAAGACCATTGTATACCATTTTTACCTCTTTTGTAATTAGTTTTAACAGCAAAGCTTCTGAAATAGAGTCAAACAATATGAGAACCTTGTCTTTGTGATTTACAGAGATAGGTATGGGACTAGCTAACAGGCTAAATAGCCAGTGTGCATCTTGCTGTTTCCTCATTGCTATGGTCAATAATTATGCTACTCAAGAAACAAAGTATCTCATTCACCCTCTTCAATTTGGAACTCAGTGTGTGTGGACTAAATTCTTTCTGCCTTCTCATTTTTCTTTTGCAGAAGGTCTGCAGGAGAAAGTAGGTGAGTTTGCCTTCATCACCTCATAGTTACAGTCCAGAAACCAAACACTGCAATCCTGGCCTGGGTTCTTTTAGACCCAACTCCTGGTCTGCACTATGGGATAAGGTTGAATTAAGATACACAACTTCAGCTATGTAAATTGCATAGCTTAAGTAAAAGTATCTTAACTTGAATTTTGGTGCAAACCACACTGCAGGAAGTCAAAGGAATAGACTCTCCCTTTGACTTCCTTACTTCTCATAGAAGCAAGACTACCAGTATCGACCAGAGTGTCCTCTCAGCTTGAATTAGTGTGTCTTCAATAGACACACCAATTTGAACCCTGGAAGATTTGAACTGTGTCTGCTTCAATCTCATCTGCAAAGTACACATGGCCCAATTGAAGGAGACATGTGATTATTGGCATGACCTTCAGAGCCAGGAGAAGCAGTCCTTGTAGGGCACTCAGCAGCCATTGAGCGTAATGTAGCTGAGATCTCACCAGGTCTTTGGAAAGAGGACTGAAGGGGAAGAGGTTCAATGGCATTGGGGAAGAAAGCAAATGCAGTCAGGACATCCAGGAACTGAATATATTGAGCACAGGAGAAAGCGCTGGATGGGGAGTACAGCAGGACAGAATGTTCTCTTTAA
Organism: Pelodiscus sinensis; assembly: GCF_049634645.1. Lineage (NCBI taxonomy): Eukaryota > Metazoa > Chordata > Testudines > Trionychidae > Pelodiscus > Pelodiscus sinensis. The sequence goes on along the minus strand of NC_134743.1, from coordinate 4,879,825 downwards.
CCTCTGAGGACAGGACAAGAAGCAGTGGACCTAACTTGCAGCAAGGGAGGTTTAGGTTGGACATTAGGAAAAACTTCCTAACTGTCAGGGTGGTTAAACACTGGAATAAATTGCTTGGGTAGTCATGGAAGCCTCATCACTGAAGATATTTATGGTTGGATAGACACCTGCCAGGGATGACCTAGAAAGTGCTTGGTCTTGCTGTGATTGCAGGGGATTGGACTTGATGATAATCATAATAATGTATGATTCTATGATTCCTTCTATTTGGCTGTCAATTTCTCTGGCTCTTAAAATGTAAGTCATAATAGATTTTGTAAAATGTTAATTTCCTGTATAATCTTTGGTCCATGGTTACAAGGAAACACTGAACAAGAATTTTAAAGGCTGTACTTATTGATGTTTTTTTCACAGGAAAAATGCAGAAGGAATTAGGTGAGTGAAGACCTGTATACGCCCTTACTGCTATTCCCACTCTCATTGCTTGGATATTTAGAGGGGCCATTTCTCCTGTCAATCTTCCATCTCCCTGGGTACTCTTGATGGAGATGGGGATCCTGACAGTCCGCTTCCTCCCCATCCACAGCAGAGTGTACAGCAGCTCCACTCCCTGCTCACACCTAGTAGGCAGAAAGGGAGATATGGCCTTTTACCTCTCACCTGTCTCAGCCTCAGATTAGGGATAGATTGGTCTCCTGGTTAGCCACAATGGGATCTGAGACAACTCAGTAGCCACACCCAAAGTGTCACTGATTTACCATCAATTTGCACAGCATCTGGGCTGTGCAATTCCCAGTGCAAATACACACCTGCCAGCTCTGCTCCAGCTAGCATGTTAAATACAGCAGTGTGATGACACAAGTAGCAGCTTGGGTTAGCTGCCTAAATACATACCCAAGACCCAGGTAGAATTGTACTTGTGTGGTTAACCTGAGCCAGAATGGTCAGAATGCTATTTTTAATGCACTAATCCAAACAGAGCTGGCATAAAGATGTCTACCCATGAGGGGGTATTATACTCCCCAGATGCAATGGAGACGCAAATTGGAGGGTATTGTCCTTCTATGTCCTGCCTGGGAGGAGTTGGATTGCTGTGACTATTGCATCCGGTGGCTGGAAATGCCGTGTGTGTGAATGGGTAGGTCCATTTTCTGTTCCAGTGAGAATGGAATGTTTAAGAGGGAATTAAACCAAAGGCAGTGAAATCAGGTAACTTTGTGAGGTGATTTCTTCAGGTGGAATTGCAAGGCAGACAGAACAGATCTCAGACAGATCAGGACTATGCCCTAGTTTTTAATCTTAGCTCTGAACAGCCTTCTGTGTGTGACAGAAAGAAAAAGAGAGAATGACCATTCCAATGCCACTTTTGTCCATAATAACTCTGTAAAAAGAATCACTTCTACTGTGTCTGGCATCCTCACTCACTTTCAGTCGGAAATCTACAGTGAAAGCCTCTATTAATTCAGTGTCTGTTGTTTTCTCAATTTCATTTCAGACTGGAGAAGGGCTCGGAACAATTCAGGTAATGGTGCACACAGCACAGGGCTAGAGATGCCAATGTTGTGTGAGAACCTCAATACAGTACATTAGAATCTGCCCCAATGTAAAAGAAATTAGCATGTCTGCTACCATCATCCAACTAGAAACAAACTTTTCTTATCAGAGACACAGCTCCTAAGTTCCTTACTTCCCAGTGCCCAAACTGATTTCTGGGCCTGATCCTGACTTTATGTACCTTAATTTCACACTATTGTGATACTAATAACACACATGCATTTACTCATGAATCACATTTATCGGATCAGAATCAGTCCTGAGTGAGAGAGTTCCCTGAGTAAATGACTTAACGTGATTTTCAAAATCATTGATGTGATTTCAGAGCAAAAATTCTATTTAAACTGAGAGGGGCCTTGCACCAGTGTGGCAGGTTGTGGAGCTACACCACCCAACTCTCCTGCTCCTTTATGCCTCCACCCCTTTTGGGGGGCTTCCCCCTGACTTGGGGTTGCCACCCCCATCTGGGGCATAGTTCGGCCCTCCTGGGCCTAGCCCTCAAAGTACAATGCCCCTCTCTTAGGGGAAATACGGGCCACTGGCCTAGTCCTAAATTACGATGCCCCTCTCTTAGGGGAAATACGGCCCCCTGGCCTAGTTCCAAAGTACAATGCCCCTCTCTTAGGGGAAATACGGCCCACTGGCCTAGTTCCAAAGTACAATGCCCCTCTCTTAGGGGAAATACGGCCCACTGGCCTAGTTCCAAAGTACAATGCCCCTCTCTTAGGGGAAATACGGCCTCCTGGCCTAGTCCTCCGGATGCGGGCTCTGCAGCCTAGTCCTCTGGCTGAGCTTCCCACTCACCGGGGTTCCGGGCAGCAGGCGTAGGGGGGCCCGGGCCCTCCCTCTCCACCGGGCCCCGACCCAGGGCCCTGTCAGTGGTGTTGCATAAATTGCTGGTTTCGTCCCCTTGGAGGCTAGTCTGATTTACCCCAAGAAGAGAGTCACACTTTCAGGCTGGGTCCAACTCAAGTTTATTGGTTGCAACCAAGGTACGGCTAAGGAACTCAATGTTCAAATCAGAGCCGACCCCCAACATCTCATATGCAGGGGTTCTTATAGGGTTAACATCCTTCCTGGTTTAGGTGCCTTAACATGATAGGTTACTTCATCTTTGACATTTAGCATTCCTATAGGTCAGGTTAATTTTCCAAATGAGGTTAAATACAGTGCCTACTTGCTGAACAATGGGCAAGCCATACTTCCCTTTTTCCTTTCCTGCTTGAGCCGGTCACAAGTTTAAAGGATGTGGAATCTATCCATATCTCTACTTAACAGAAGACTGGTTTCACTTCCCCTCGTCTCCTTATTATAAGTTATTACCTGTGACAGGCCTTGACCTTTGTCATGTCTTACTCGTATACAAATAGCAAATATATCTAAGCATTAGCAATGTATGTATATTGTACGTGCCCCTCATAGGGGAATCAATGGCTCCGGGGGATTTGACTTCCCTTTTACACATCAGTGGTGGGTGGCTCCCACCACTGGCTCGGCGGGGGCTCCTCCCCGCAACGCCCCGAGCCCTCAGGGGCTTTCCCAGCTCCCTGCCCTGGGTCGTTTCCTACCCCCGGCCCCCGGCCGGCAGCGGTCCCACCTGTTGGCGTTGGTCGGGTGGCTGTAGCGGCACTTCCCCAGTCAGCGTCGGGGTTGGCAGTGTCCGGCTCGGTGCCTGGGACCCGGGGTGTCGGCCGGCGGCCTCTTCGTTGGGGTCGGGCCCGGCTTGGGGTTGGCAGCGGCGCGTTCAGCCGTCCCGTCGACTCCCTCCTCGGCAGTTGAGTGCTCCCTCCACCTCTAGCCGTAGTCTGCCCCTTCTGAGCAGGCCAACAGCCTTTTATACCTATGCTCCCCTTGGAGCATGCCCAGTAGGGCTGTGTGGGTGGGGCCCTCTCCGCCCCCGGCACCAGGTGGTTTCCCTGGGCTTGAGTGCGGGGCGGGGCTGCCCCGTCACAACCCCCAATTCTGTATTTGTCTGGTCCTTTGGCTGTGTCCTTAACAGTCTCTGTCCCCTTCAGGATAATGGGGAGTTGGAAATCCCTTAGCCCTTAGCCTGAAGTCTCTATATTTTAGACCCTTTGTCTCCAAATTCCTTCAATAGAGTAGGTAAGGGAATGAGCCCACCCACTCCACTAGCTTCCATCTCAAGAGCCTTGCCTTATTGGGAACAGCCAGAATCAGCTCTTGCACCTTCTTGAGCTGCCTCTTGCTGCCCCTGCTCTGGAGGCATCCCTAGCCTCTCACACTTCTTCTCTGTGTTCCTGAATCTCTTTGTCCCATCTCCTCATGGGAGTCAGGCACCTAAATGCCTTTGAGGAGTTGGGCCTTAGTGTTTACCAGGAGTGGGGTTTGCAGAAGGGCCTAAGGAGGCCCTTGGCAAGTGGGCCACAGGGAAGGCAGAGATGATGTGGTGGCAGGGATGGTGACTGCAAAGAGAATCATAAAGCAGTGGTGGTGGGGCCATCATGGGCCCTGAGGTGGAGACAGGCGTGGCCTAGAGTGAGACAAAGTTTGTGAGGCATTTGGTAGTGATGAAGTCTGAGATAATAATTTGCAGAATTTCCATTTGTTGCTTATTATCTCAGAGCTCTTTACAAGCAATTATGCCCTCCCCCCCTTCAGCACCTGGTGAGGGTGGCACCATATTCAGGTGAGTGAAGAGTAAACTGACTATCATAGAGCTTATGTGACCTGACCAACCTCTCACAGCAGCAGAGCTGGAAACAGAACCCATGACTACATCTACACTGGTGGGTTCTTACACAAGAATGGCTTTTCTTGCACAAGAACCCGCAGAGCACCCACACGGCCAGCCCGCTCTTGCGCAAGAAGATTTACAGTCAAGCATGGGAAGAGAGGCCATCTTGTGCAAGAGCTACACTCTTTTCTAACAAGTGTAAGTTCTCTTGCATAGGATCTCTTGCACAAGAGGGCAGTGTGGATATATGACAGGGGTTTCTTGCACAAGAAAGCCCTATAGCTAAAATAAAATACAGGACTATGTAGCACTTTAAAGACTAACAAGATGGTTTATTAGATGATGAGCTTTCGTGGGCCAGACCCACTTCCTCAGATCAAATTGTGGAAGAAAATAGTCACAACCATATATACCAAAGGATACAATTAAAAAAAAATGAACACATATGAAAAGGACAAATCACATTTCAGAACAGAAGGGGGATTCAGGGGGGGAGGGGAAGGAAGGTGAATGCCTGTGAGTTAATGATATTAGAGGTGGGGAAGAGTAGATGTCTGTGAGTTAATAATGTTAGAGGTGATAATTAGGGAAGCTATCTTTGTAATGGGTAAGATAGCTGGAGTCTTTGTTAAGGCACTATCCCAGAGGATACCACTGCCAACCTGATAGCAGACCTATGTAGCTTTGTTCTCACCCACAATTATTTCCAGTTTGAGAACAACTTATACCTCCAGATCAGCGGCACAGCCATGGGTACACGCATGGCCCCACAGTATGCTAATATCTTTATGGCTGACCTAGAACAACGTTTCCTCAACTCCCGTCCTCTTTTACCCCTTCTCTACTTACGCTACATCGATGACATCTTTATGATCTGGACGCATGGCCAAGAAACACTGGAGACATTCCACAGAGATTTCAACAACCTACACCCCACCATTAACCTCAGCCTGGACCATTCCACACGAGAGATCCATTTCCTGGACACCACAGTACAAATCAACAATGGAAAATTAGACACCACCCTCTACAGAAAACCCACTGACTCATACAGTTACCTACATGCTTCCAGCTCCCATCCAGCACACACCATACGTTCCATCATCTATAGCCAAGCCCTTCGATACAACCGCATCTGCTCTAATCCCACTGACAGAGACCAGAAACTTCAGGATCTCTACCAAGCATTTATAAGCCTCAACTACCCACCCGGAGAAATAAAAAAGCAAATTGAAAGAGCCAAACGAATACCTAGAAACCATCTACTACAAGACAGACCCAAGAAAACCAACAATAGAACACCACTTGTCATCACCTACAGCTCCCAACTTAAACCTGTCCAACACATTATCAATAAATTACAGCCTATACTGGAACAGGACACTAAACTCCAAGAAGCTCTGGAAGACAGACCCATAGTCTCCTATAGACAACCACCTAACCTCAAGATGATTCTTACCAACAACCACAGGACATACCACACTAATACCAACCCTGGTACTTTCCCTTGCAACAAACCCCGTTGCCCGCTTTGTCCACATATTCACTCTGCTGACACCATTATTGGGCCTAACCAAGTGAGTTATAAGATCAAGAATACATATTCCTGCGCCTCCAGAAATATAATCTATGCTATCATGTGCCGAAAGTGTCCGTCTGCTATGTACATTGGACAAACGTCTCAGACACTTCACCAAAGAATCAATGCCCACAAAACAGACATTAGACAGGATCACAAAGAAAAAACAGTTGCTTGCCATTTCAACCAGAAAGGACACTGTCTCAATGACCTACTCACCTGCATCCTACTTCAGAAGACATTCAAATCTGCAATTGAAAGGGAATCCTCTGAACTGGCATTCATGCTAAGATTTGACACTCTCCGCAGGGGGCTGAACAAAGACCCCCAACTACCTTACCCATTACAAAGATAGCTTCCCTAATTATCACTTCTAACACTATTAACTCACAGACATCTACCCTTCCCCACCTCTAATATCATTAACTCACAGGCATTCACCTTCCTTCCCCCCCCCCCGCTGGATTCCCCTTCTGTTCTGAAATGTGATTTGTCCTTTTCATATGTGTTCATTTTTTTAAATTGTATCCTTTGGAATATATGGCTGTGACTATTTTCTTCCACTATTTGATCTGAGGAAGTGGGTCTGGCCCACGAAAGCTCATCATCTAATAAACCATCTTGTTAGTCTTTAAAGTGCTACATAGTCCTGTATTTTGTTTTAGCTACCCCAGACTAACACGGCTACATTTCTATCACTATTCTATAGCTAAAATGGCCATCAGAGCTTCCTTGTGCAAGAGAGCATCTACACTGCCATGGATGCTCTTGTGCAAAAGATCATGGCCGTGTGGACATGTTCTTGCACAAGAACCTGCCAGTGTACATATAGCCCAGGGTCCTGACTGAAGGTCTCATTGCTAAATAAAACTTTATATTAATGAGTAATTATAATGCATTACAGGTTTGACCTCCCTGGTCCAGCACCCTTCGGACCTGATCAGTCCCAAATGAGGGAGTTTTCTGGACCAGGGAGATCAACTCCGATCCTTCTGCTGGTGGACACGAGATTCTCCTAGTGTCCATCAGTGAACTTGGCAGACTTCCTTTCTAGGCTCTGCATCTCCACCTGGCTCTGCTGCTGGCCAGTATGGCTCCCCACCTGGCTGCCAGCCCAGCTGTCTGGCTCCCTTCCCCCAGGTTGTTGGTCTCAGACACTGGGCTCCAGCCCCCATAATGACCTGGGCTTGTGTTTCAGCCCTGACCCTGGCTGTCAGTGCGGCTCTTCACCCTCAGTTGTTAGCCAAGATGCTCTGTTGGTCTGGCCCAGGCTACAGTCATCAGTTAGGATCTGTGCTCCTGGTCAGGTTTTGCTGCTGGGACCAGCCCCAGCTCTGGTCCTAGCTTCAGGCTCTGTGCTCCTGGCTGTGCTGGGATGATAGGTTTGGGCCCCAGCTGCTGGGCTCCATGCTCCCTTCCAAGCTTTGCTGCTGGTCCTGGTTGCCCAACACCACAAAGCTGGTTTCCTGCCCCCTGGCTGGCTCTGCTGTGAGACCTGTCACCAGGCTCCCAGCTCCATTTCTGGCTGCAGGCCTGTGGGGGCTACTCCCAGCAGCTCTGAAGCTCTCTGGCCTGGGTGCTGTCTCCTCCAGCACCATCGGTCATCTGGCTGGACCATACATGTTGCTGGACAAGAGAGCCTCAGAGAAGAGATGCTCATTTTGTATTATTTACATGCATCTTATATTTTTACACTGAATAGCAATAGGGGCAAAATGACACAACCAGTGTTACAATTCCTAATGATTGAATTCTGCTTTTCATGATGAAGTTCTACTCATAGTTACCTATCACTGAATGCATTACCATGCTTCTCACAGAGAACATCCCCTAATGCTAGACTTAGTGGGTCCAATTGAACTCTCAGTGGTGAAGGTGATGTGTACTTTGCTGATCATGAATTTAAGTCAAGTTTCTCTTGATTGACACCTATGTAGCAAATGATAAACTGGTTCAGTTTGAGTATTAATGTGATAATCATTTCAGGATCAGTTTTATGTTTGTGTAAATACAGGCAAATCACACTTCTGGAATATGTTGGTGACTCATTCAATTGGCAAGTGTGCAACACTGGTAAAGTCATACAGTGCTTACACAGACACACCTGCCATTGAAATCAGTGGGAGCTGAGGAGAGGCAGCAGGAAAAGTTTCATTGTTTATACACACTTCCTATTCCAGTTTATACTGATATAATAAGTATATACCTATTTCTCAAAAGAAATCCCCTTCTTCTCGTAGATGACATCACTCTGGATGCAGACACGGCCCATCCCAACCTCTTCATTGAGGAGGATAAGAAGAGTTTGACTCATGAAGCCCAACCTCAAAAATCTCTGCCCAACCCAGAGAGGTTCGATGCGACTGTCTGTGTGCTGGGCTCTCAAGGATTCTCCTCTGGAAAGCACTACTGGGAGATGGATGTTGAGAGCAGCATTGAGTGGGACCTGGGGGTGGCCAGAAAATCCACAGGGAGAAAAGGGAAACTGTCTCTGTCCCCTACAGAGGGATTCTGGGTTCTGGGTCTGAGTGGGAGAGATTATTGGGCAAAAACAGATCCCTGGACCCGGATCATAGTGCAGAAAAAGCCCAAGAAAATTGGTGTTTACTTTAGTTACCAAGAAAGGCAGGTGACCTTTTTCAGTGTAACTGACATGTCTGTGTTGTTCACATTTAAGGATTGTTCATTCTCAGGAGAGGTTTGTCCATTCTTTAAAAATTCACACAAAGAAACAACAATTAGAATTTGTTCAATTAAAGAGGAATAAATATAACATGACAGTGATGCTGATTTTATATTAATGTAACTGAAATCAAGGTTATAATGAGGGAACTGTGATATAAAAAGCAATTTTAATTGTATATTTTCATTACTTATTTTGGAATAAAATGCTTCCATTTTCTATTGTTGTGACTTTTGTCCAATACAATATTTTACTTAGCCTCTTAAAAACAGTGTTTTCGGGCCTTTGATTCAGGTATTGAAACACCATCCTGACTCACACCTTCCTTATGGCATCTTTAACTCTGAGGCCCAGTAACAAGAATCTTATTGCTAAGCACAGCATTTTCATCGACAATAAAATAAGACGATGTGGATATTTCACTAATAATTATATTTTGGAACTGTATACTACTGTATTAGGAAGTAGCAGTGCTGGACAAAATTTAGATTGATGAAATATTTCCAATCTAAACACATTTTTGCCCCTACCGTTCACCCTTAAATTTAACCAAGCTTTCCTAGATTTTACCTGCAGAATGAAGTATAATAATCCATTTAGATTCATTTGCTTATAAAAGCTATGGGTCAGTGTGTCCCAAATTCTGTGGTGAGACAAAGCAAACATAAACCTGTCACATTAAATTTGTTTTTCCTAATTGACATACATGGAAGTGAAAGCAGACTCAGACCTATAATTTTTAGAGTGATTGGCCCAAATCCTGAGCTGTGGGCAAGGAGTGACGTGTGTGTCAGGAAGGGAACACACCAACAGGGTGTTAAGCCATCTATGTGATTCCCCGTCCTGAAGCCATCTTGGTACAATTTAAAGCATTACTGGGAACCTCTGTAAATTACGCTGGCTGATATTAGCCCATAAAGGCCATTTCAGTAATTGGGGATTTCTGGGGATAAGGCAGCCCTGTATCCTAGTCTTTTCCCTGCACATGGCCTTTGCACTAACCATTGGGAAAGGGGTGGCCCAGGAGCTCCACATCATGCAGACTCTCTTAGGGCATGTCTACACTAGAGTTATTTTGAAAGAACAAGGTGAGCATCCATGCAGCAAGCCAGTTATTTCAAAATTATTTCAGAATAATGCGCTTCTTATTTTGAAATAATAAACCCTCTGTGATGAGGTGAACCCATCCCCTCTCACGGGCCAGAGCAATCCCGAGGCCCTAGGCCCGGGGATAGACTATAGCGGTGCCTCCCCCCCCCCCCCCCCCGGCAGGGCTTCGCATGCGCCCTGAGCCGCGTGCCACATTCAAAAGCAGCACCGACCTAGCTGGCGGGGGAGAGAGCGGTGCCGGCACAACTGACTGGGGCGGAAGTGGCCGGAGATGCCGGGGCCGGGGCAGAGGCGGCAAGAGTCGCCGGGGCTGGGGTAGAAGCCACTGGAGATACTGGGGCCAATGGGGAACCAGCTAGGAAGGCGGGGGCCAAGACCAAAGTGGCAAGGAGTACGAAGGCTGATGCCAAGGCGAACAGAGACGCCGAGGCAGGGAGGTCAGCAGCCAGTGCGGCCAAACCTGGGACCCAAGCCCCAGCGCAAGAACAGCACCCATGGGCACCAGAACGGACACTTCCAAACCACGAGGGGTTCACCCAGCAGAGGAGCATTTGAAAGTCGTAGGAAGCAGCCCCAGAATGGGGGCGTTGACATGGACGGTAACCAAAGTCCCCCAAGAGGGGTGGTGAGTGATCCACATATAACTCACCATTCGAATGAGGTCGGTGTGGCCTCACCTTAGGGTTCTGGGGCTGGAACTCGGGAGTGGGGGAGGGCCCAAGTTCCCCTACCCCACATGAACCAAACACTGTAAAGACGGTGAAGATCATCCTTTAGGAGGGATCTTCTTCCTACGGAACTCTTGCGAGTGACGAGAAAAGGGAAAAGATGCCCCCCAGCGGGCACAGACTATACCCCACCCCCTTGGCCGCCGTGAGGGGACAGTCGGCTTGTGGGGGATGTAGGCTACACTACTTCGGGCTCCCCCTTTTATAGGGGCACGCCTATCCCCTAGGACTTACTAACCCAGTTTAAACCAGGGATCGGGGCCTCCGTGCTGTTAACGTGAGTGCCCCAATCCCACATACCCTGGGGGTGGGGGTGGGCATATGACACCCTCATTTCATGAGAAATAATGTTTATATTGAAATTGTTATTTCAAAATAGCAGTTTTGTGGACTCTCCATGGCTGCTATTTCGAAATAGATCATTCCCAGGTCATTGTAAGTAATTACTCCCCAGTGCCTCCATATTAGGGGATAGTACATCCACATTAGTGGAGCCTGCCTCGGATTAATTTCAAGACTTCCCTGTAATGTGGATGAGCTATTTCAAAATAGTTATTTCAGGAGTTATTATTCCGCAATAACTTATTTCAAAATACCCTTGTAGCCTTAGAGAGGTGGACTCCTGGGCTATGTCTGGACTACATGGCTCCATGGACGGAGCCATGTAAAATAGTTTATTCGGCATAGGCAAAGAAGCGGGGATTTAAATAATCTCCGCTTCATTAAAATAAACATGGCCGCTGTGCTGTGCCGATGACCAGCTCATCCGGCACAGCAGGGCAATCTAGATGTGCCGTGGTCCGGTAAACCTCGTTTCATGAGGCATACCAGAGCAGTCGACAAAGGCTTCCCTTGTTGACCACGACGCGTCTAGACTGCTCTGCTGTGCCAGATCAGCTGATTGTTGGCACAGCGCGGTGGCCATGTTTATTTTAATGAAGCAGGGATTATTTAAATCCCTGCTTCTTTTCCTATGTCGAATAAACTATTTTACAGGGCTCCATTGACGGAGCCACGTAATCTAGACATAGCTCTGCAGATGGCTTTAGAAGCTTCATATTGGTGGCATGGCCCAGCATCTGGGCCATAGTGATTGGGCTCAGCCTTAGGACACAGGAGAGATCTCTGTGGACTTTAGGCACCTCAGTGCTTTTGAACATCTGACAAGGCATCAAAATACCTTAAATCTGCAGCAGATGCAAAAATGGGTTTTCAAAGGAGAAAGTAACCCCAGACCAAATGGCTAATCGAAGGAATCCTAACTCAGAAATGGCAACTAACCCAGGAAGGGGGTGGTTTCTTTGTTTTGCTTTGTTTTTGGGGGGAAGGAGGAGGAGGTTGTGCCAGAAGGGACTACAACTGTCCTTCAGATAGTAAAATTTGGCTTTGCACAGAATCAGGGCAGTTAGCTCTACAGTGAAGAAGAACAAAATCAACTCAGATACTTCCAGTGTAACGAACAAATGGAGCTTGCTCCTAAGAACCATGGATGGCCTGTTCTTTGTGCCAATTCAATAACACTAAGTCCCAAAAATGTCTATGAAATCCTCCTTCTTCTTAGTCAGAAAGGTTGAATGTAGGTTCCAAACCCCTAAGAATTTGGCTACATCAAAGACAAGTACATTGGATCACACACAGGGGAGTTTAGGGGTACATCTAGACTACATGCCTCTGTCACCAGAGGCATGTAGATTAGGCTACCAGGCATAGGAAAATGAAGCGGTGATTTAAATAATCGCCACTTCATTTAAATTTACATGGCTGCCGCGCTGAGCCGATCAGCTGTTTGTCGGCTCAGCGCGGTAGTCTGGACGCGCGGGTGTCGACATCAAAGGCATTTGTCTTGAGGCATACCTGGGTGGTCGACAAATGCCTTTGATGTCGACACCCGCGCGTCCAGACTACCACGCTGAGCCGACAAACAGCTGATTGGCTCAGTGCGGCAGCCATGTAAATTTAAATGAAGCGGTGATTATTTAAATCACCGCTTCATTTTCCTATGCCTGGTAGCCTAATCTACATGCCTCTGCCAACAGAGGCATGTAGTCTAGACGTACCCTTCATGAATAAACCCTGGGTGCAGCTATAAAGTTAATCAGGCTTGACTGATACACCCAGCACCTGCAGCGATCCCCATTTAAACACTTCGGTAATGAAAATAATAACAATAGGTCTAATATCACAAGGAACCTCTATAAATGTGCCTCTGTAACTTACATTCAGGTGCCTTTAAATAGGTGATTGATTTTATGCTATAATCATGTTACCACCTGGGTTTATTGAAACACTTTATGTAATTGTTGCCTTTAGCTTTTTAATGTTTGTGTGTACTTTTGGAACGTATTGCAATAAATGTTGTTATAAGTTTGTACCAGACACATTGTGGGTGTGGATGTTGTGGGTCCTGAAATATCCTCTCAGATGTAGAGCGCAGTAACCTCTAACCTTGTGACCAGGGGTGGAAGACAGATTTGTAATAGAGATGTAGCCATGTTAGTATGGTCTTGCTGAAACAAAAGACAGGACTATGAAGCACTTTAAAGACTAACAAGATAGTTTATTAGGTGATTAGCTTTCATGGGCCAGACCCACTTCCTCAGATCAAATTGTGGAAGAAAATTTTCTTCAAAGGCTCATCACCTAATAAACCATCTTGTCAGTCTTTAAAGTGCTGCATAGTCCTGTCTTTTGTTGGTCAGATTTGGTGAGTCTAGAACCCAAATTATATTCCCCAAACTACCAAGTTTACACTCAGTAGGTGCAGAATGGTAGTTATTTGAATGTTTAAAGGAGAGGTTCAGGAGTCTCTTGACCTACGTGGACCTTAGCAAGTGCATACATCCCCTTCTTGTTTGCAGAGTGTTGTGTGCTCCACAATTTGTATGAAAATAAGGAGAATATCTTTTTTGCCAGGGTGGGAGGGGGGATCTGCACAGCACCTGGCCAGGGAGTTTAAGCAGCTAGACAACAGCACCATAAAGAGAGTACTACAAGGGGCTGTTCTAATCAGAGACTCTTTGAAGGACAATTTTATTCAAGTCCAGTTCTGAGAATCTCCACCCTTCCTCATGGCCTTCCTCTCCTTCCACTCAGTGGAAGCATAAAGGAGTGCAGGCAATCCATTTTCTCCCTTAAGAGCTCGTCCCTGTTGCATGTCCATATGTGGATCCCAGCCAGGTGGGCAGATGCAATGGGAGGTAGAAGATGTAACCAGCTAGCATCTGGCCCACTTGTCAAGAAAAGTTACAAGGGCAGATATTATAGTAAATACTTTCTGTGAAGCCTACCCCTAATCTCTGAGAATACACCAAAGGTCTCAGTTCAGACAATGGTGAGGTGTATCATAAAAAGCCACACATTTTCTTCAAAGGGGGCACTCCACAGCAGGTGCACAGATGTCTCAGGGAGCATCGGAATATACTCAGTCCAGAGGCAGGCAGTCATGGTAAAGGGCAAGCCAGATCATGAGCATAAGGGTGGGAGGAGGATGGCTGCAGAGAGTGTCTTCTCACTGTGTCTAGCACATGTGGCTTCTCAAGACACTGCATCTTCCCTGTTTAGGTCAGGAGTCTGCAGGCAGAAGTGGGGAAAAGAGCAAGTCAGCTTCCCACTGTGTCTGACATATGCATGGTCCTGCACTTGTGGCCACCTGGTGATAATACTTCTTTTCCTGTCCACAGGAAGTGGGGAGGAAGACACATGAGCAGCGCACACCACTTTCTAGAGAGAGTACTAACAGGTTCTTCCCTCCTCTTCCCAGCAGGTTCCCAGGCAAAGACATCAATCTTCTTCCCATCACCATGCTTGATCAGGAAGGAATTCTGACTAACAGTGGGCATGAACCTGGGCCGTATGCTGCACTACAGTGTGGTTCCATGACCCCAGACTACTTACTAGTGGCTTGATGTAGGACAGTGTCCTACTGCAGATACTAGAATAAGGCAAGCCTTCCCAGGAACCTTCTTGTGTGAGAGCTTCATGGAGCTCAGTTCTCAAGACTGGAACTCCATGTACAGACATGTGAAGGAGCTGTTCCATACCACCCCCTCTCCCCAGCCACACTGAATAGGCTGAGAGATAGACCATTGCCAGACCTCACTTGTAGTTAGACAAACTTAGATAACTCACCTAAAATGCCATCCCCAGAATTGTCAATGGCTTAGGGGATGTTGGGGGTGGGGGTGGAGGGAACTGGCTTCAATGTCAGGAACAATTCCTGGCTTTTGGGCACTCTCATCTGGCTGGATTCCTCCTCCATCTCTTCCTCCTCCTCTTCTTCCTGCTCATGGCCTTCCTTCCACCCCTCTCATACCAGGCATGTCTTGGATGGACTCAATGTCCAGGGTGGTGACTTTCTCCCCCAGAATGTCATTCGGCTGGTCATAAAAGTGGCAGATATGAGGTGCCATGTCTGAGCATCCATGCCACTCCTTGGCCTTCTGGTAGAACTACCACAGCTCCTTTATTTTCAGCCTGCACTGCTCCTGGGTTCTGTCATGGCCATTCTACATGAGGCTGGTGGCGATCCTGCCACAGATGTTTGTATTTCTATACTTGATCCATAGGCCATAGAGGATGGTCTCCTCTCTCCACACCTCAATGAAGTCCAGAATCTCCTGTGCACTCCAGGCTGGAGCTTTTTTACAGTCTTAGAAAGTGGAGGACATTGGAGCAGAAGAACTCACCAGCCACTGGTTGTCTGAGGGAACGTTGTGGGCACTCATGTCATCATCGTCAGAGGTGTTCTGCTCTCTTGCCAAGGGCTCGCAAAGCTGGCCATGTGGGACAGCTCTTCTCCAGTTCCCTGGGCTTCTTGAACTAGACAGAAGGGGTATGTCTACACTACAGCACTAATCGAACTAACTTAATTTGAATTAGTTAATTCGAACTAAGCTAATTCGAATTAGTGCATCTAGACCTAAAAACTAATTTGAATTAGCATTTTTCTAATTCGAAATAGCATGTCCACATTGAGTGGACCCTGAACAGAAGTTCAGGCTGGATGGAACCAGTGTCAGCAGGGCATCAGGTTAGGACTTAGAGTGTGGAGCTGCTGCCTCAGCCTAGCCGAGGGCTGTGCTTAAAGGGACCTGACCCCCACCTCGCACAGACAGTTCTCAGGGTTCCCCACTTGCTTGTCTACCTTGGTGAGGGATAGCAAAGCAGTCCTGTCTTGGAGTGCCCTGAGTGCCCACACTCGGCACATCACAGCACTCGGCCATCAGCCCAGCTGCACTTGCCACAGGCTGCCATCCAGGAGGGGGTCAATCGGGGGGCTGTCAGGATCCAGAAGGCCCTGCAGGAGACCTTCCACCCCGAGGAGTCCGCAGAGCCACCCCAGTCCTCCCCATCGGGGGCTCGTGCCCCATTCCTCCCTCACCTCCTTCCACTTACCCTTCCCTAGGCCCCCTTCCTGATGTAAAAAATAAAGGACACGTGTTCAAAAATAGAAACTCTCCTTATTTAACAAAACTGGGGGAGGGGGGATTAACCTCTGGGGGACTGGGAAAAGGAGGTGGGAGAGGGAAAGAAAGAGGGTGGAAGAGGGGAGAGGGAAACCTGGGAGGAGGGAGCTGGAAGGGGGAAGCCAGGGGAAGAAGGAGGAGAGGAAGTATAAAACTATGGTACGCCCACATCTTCAGTACTGTGTACAGATGTGGTCTCCTCACCTCAAAAAAGATATTTTGGCCTTGGAAATAGTTCAGAAAAGGGCAACTGCAATGATTAGGAGTTTGGAACAGGTCCCATATGAAGAGAGTGAAAGAGACTAGGACTTTTCAGCTTAGAAAAGAGGAGACTGAGGGGGGATATCATAGAATTATAGGACTGGAAGGGACCTCGAGAGGTCATCGAGTCCAGCCCCCCGCCTTCAAGGCAGGACCAAGCTCCGTCTACACCATCCCTGACAGATGTCTATCTAGCCTGTTCTTAAATATCTCCAGAAAGGGAGATTCCACCACCTCCCTTGGCAATTTATTCCAATATTTGACCACCCTGACAGTTAAGAATTTTTTCCTATGATAGAGGTCTATAAAAGCATGAGTGGTGTGGAGAGGGTGAATAAAGAAAAGTTCTTCATTAGTTCCCATAATAGAAGGACTAAAGGACACTAAATGAAATGAATGGTCAGCAGGTTTAAAACTAATAAGTGAAAGTTCTTCTTCACATAGCACATAGTCAGCCTGTGGAACTCCTTGTTGCAGGAGGCTTTGAAGGCTAGACCTATAACAGAGTTTATAGAGAAGTTAGATACATTCATGGAGGTTGGGTCCATCGAGTGCTATTAGCCAGGGGGTAGGAATGGTGTCCCTGGCCTCTGTTTGTGGAAGGCTGGAGATGGATGGCACGAGACAAATGGCTTGGTCATTGTCTTTGGTCCATCCCCTCCGGGGTACCTGGTGCTGGCCACAGTCGGCAGACAGGCTACTGGGCTAGATGGACCTTTGGTCTGACCCAGAACAGCTGTTCTTATGTTCAGGGCTCAGGGTTGGGGGTCTCACTGGACCAACTTGATTTTCATGCAAACCTTCTCCTGGGTTCGCCTGTGGCCAGGCTGGCAGCTATCCTGCCCTAGATGGCTGCATTCCTGTGCCTAGTGCAGAGATCGTGGATGTTGGAGGTCTCCCCCCAAACCTTGATGAGGTCCACGATCTCCGCACTAGACCAAGTGGGTGCCTGCCTCTTGCAGCCCCGGGCAGTCTCCTGGGAGCCATTAGCCTGGTCCCGGGAAAAGGCAGAGGACTGGGTGGCAGCAGGTGGCTGGCTCATGCTGTGCCAGGTGCAGGGTCTGCTGGCTGGGTGCTGGCAGGCTTGCAACTGGCACAAGCAGTGTAGCCAGACCATGCCCCTTTAAGGACTCCGGGGCCGGGAGGGCAGCAGAAGAGTTTCCCTGGTTTGGCCCAGAGTGGCCACCAGGGCAACCTAGGAAGGGCTAGCCTCCAACTAGTTCGAATTAAGTGGCTACACAGCCCTTAATTCGAACTACTTAATTCGAACTAGGCATTAGTCCTTGTAGAATGAGGTTTACCTAGTTCGAATTAAGCGCTCCGCTAGTTCGATTTAAATTCGAACTAGTGGTTTGTATGTGTAGCCACTATTAAAGTTAATTTGAACTAACGGCTGTTAGTTCAAATTAACTTTATAGTGTAGACATACCCAAGGAGAGGAGTAATGATACATGTTGTGGCTAGAGAGGTCATAGTGAACAGCTGTGGAGGCCTCCTGGAGGCTAATGGGGTCAGATTTCCCTCGGTGCAGCGCCTACACCAGGGGTGGGCAATAATTTCACAGCAGGGTCACTTAATGCTGTGTTTCTCAAACTGTGGGTCTCAACCCCTCGGGGAGGTCAGCAAATTAGAGGGGAGTCACAAGCAAATTAGAGAGGGGTTGCGGTATCACAGAGTTTGAGAACCCCTGACTTCATGAATTTTGTTTGGTAATCATGAGCCAGCTCCACCCCAGAAGGGGTGAAGCCTGGGTCAGAAGAGATGTTTCTGTGGATTAGCCTTCCCACAGAGCTGTCTGAAGCCAGAGATTTGAATTAAAAACACAGCCAAGGGCTTACAGTTCCTTGCCCCACTACTACCATGTTGCCTAGCAGCCACCTGGGATTGCTGTGGCTATTTAAAGGGCTGGTGGCTCTGCCCTCTACATGTATAATGCCATGCCTGAGAGCTCAGAGCCATTTAAATAGGATCTGGTTCCTGAGACACCACCTGGAAATTCAGAGGCCCGGGCAGCAGGCTATAAATAGAAAACAGTCAGATGTAGTCCGCAGGCCAATGAAAGTGTAAGGTGGGCTGGATCCAGCCTCCAGGCTACATCTTGCCCAGCCCTGACCTATGCTATCATAATTTTAAACATGTATGGTCAAGAATAGTGTTACTCCTTGTGAAAACAGGATTACAGGATTCAATTTCCATGGCCCTATAGTGAGCAGTGGTGGCTGCTCACTGACCCTGAGGGGGAAGAACCCCTTTCTAAGCCTGGGTGGGTTAAGCCCAGTCCTGCTTCTTTAACTTCCCAGAGGCCAAGGGGCGGGGCAAGGGATATAAAAACCCAGCCCAGGCTCTCAGTAAGGCCCCAGCCACTTGAGGAAGCGGAGGCCTGCCAGGAGAGCCCTGAGGATTTTGCAGAAGAAGAGTACTCACTTGGACCACTGGGCCCCTACTTTAAGGAGGAGACCTTCTTTACCTTGCCAGAGGGTGCAGACTTCAGTGATGCTGAGAGCCAGCAGCCTGTGTGGGACCAGGGGAAGCTAATGGCTGTCAGGCTGATTTTATAAAACTTCAGGGTGTGTCTAGACTGGCAAGATTTTGCGCAAAAGCAATTGCTTTTGCGCAAAAACTTGCCAGCTATCTACACTGGCAGCTTGAATTTGCGCAAGAGCATTGACTTTGTAATGTACAAAATCAGTGCTTCTTGCACAAATACTTTCACACTCCCGGTCCCTCAATTCCTAGGAAAGACGAATACGAGGTGGGCGTCCCCGTGGAACCTTGGGAGGCCAATCACCTAACCCAACCAGCAGATAGATGGTAGATTGACGCTCAGAGTAAGTGTGCTGCTGGACCCATCTTTATACCCATAGGGGCCCGTATCCTCTTTCTTATATAAGGTGCCAAATTATGTTGGTCCGTCTTTGTGACGCCAGTTCTTACAAGGGAGTTTCAAGTTAATTTACACTTGCAAGAGAGATAATGAAATTGTGAGTACTGGACATTCTTTACTGGGCGGGAGATTCCTCCCCCTGGACGAGTGTGTGTTCATATCAATAGGTTCTAGCCAAAGCAGTTCTCGCAGCCTCAAGGTCAACAATTGGCGTATCTCTGTTTACAGCCATCCAGGGTCACAGCAGCCTGCATATCCAGGCCTTCTGTCAAGACTTCAAATACTATGCTGATTTTCCTGCTCTGTGTGTCCTGTGTGCTCCAGGCAAGCAAAGATGGATGTTATGGCGAGGGTTCCTGTCTGGCTACATAACCCTAGATAGATCCCCACTGACCCTAGTGGCCGCCAAAGCTTCCACTGCTAGGGCCCTGGGCCAGGACAAGGCGGAACAGGGAGGACGTGCATCCCCCCTGCCATCCTACACACAGGGTAGCAGTCTCCCCCTCCCTTTTCTTGCCTAGGGAACTGAATTTGTTTTGCTACTCTCCCCTAAACCAGGTCCTGAGCTTACCAACTGTTGAACTACTATTTATTCATCTTTATTTGCCAAGCCCACCCTGTACTCCAGGTCAGGGAATTAAAGGGGATCGGTGGGTGTTTGTTTATAGGCCAGAGCACAGGTCTGGGGCCTAGGACTAGGTCATCAGATTTATAGGCCCCTAAAGGTGGAGTAACAGGCTTGGTAGTGTGGACAAATCACTTAAATAAGCAAACATGGGTGGGGGGCCTGAATTAAGAGTAAAGTGCTAGTGTAGACCAGGCCTTAGAAATTTGCAAATCCACCACATAGACATCACAACATATATTTGCTAACCATTATGCCCAGCTGTGACTACACTGGCGTGACCTTGTGCAAAAACTTGCTGACTGTCTACACTGGCTGTGTATTCTTGCACAAGTAAACTGACGTTCTAATGTCTGAAATCAGGGCTTCTTGTGCCAGAACTCTGACGCTCCTGCTCAGGAATAAGCCCTTTTGCACAACTGTTCTTGCGCAAGAGGCCAGTGTAGACAGGCAACATGAATTTCTTGCGCAAAAAAGCATCTACACTGGCATGGATGCTCTTGCACAAAAGCACATGCCAGTGTAGATGCTCTTCTGGAAGAGTTTTTGCAGAAGAACGCTTCCGCAAAAGAGTTTTTGCGTGGGAGCGCACCAGTGTAGATGTAGCCCACTTGTATATGGCCCAGGAGCTGACATTTATTAGACAGAGTAGTGATCTCTTTAGCCTTTCAGCACACTCCCAAACCCCTACTGCCATGAAGGAAACTGTTCTCTAGTCACCCAGAATGGAGCACCCATAGGGTCACTCCTTGAAGAAGGGAAAATTACTCACCTTGTGCAGTAACTGAGATTCTTCGACATGAGTGTCCCTGTCGGTGCTCCACCACTCATCCTGCTCCCCTGTGCTTCGGAGATAGCCGCTTCCAATGTAAAGAAGGAACAGGAGGGCTCAGACTGTGCACATGCTGTTTTGATCATCATGGGGCATGGTGGGGGCCCTGTGCATATGTGGTCCACATATGCGCTAAAAAATCTCTGATCAAAGGCACCAGGATGGCACCCAGACCATGAGTGGCATGCCCACAGGGACACTCATCTCAACTAACTTACTGCACAAGGTGAGTAACCTTCCTTTCCTTTATTCATCATCTAATAAACCATCTTGTTAGTCTTTAAAGTGCTACATTGTCCTGCATTTTGCTTCCTTTCCCAGATGTCTACATAGCCACACATGGGATTCAGGCTGATATATTTGTAAAGAAACCGAAGGGCTGTTTACATGAATTTAGCAGAATGATAGAGGAGTTTCCCAGAAAAAGCAGCAAATCTACAGCCACACCCACTGCCTTCCCCTTACATGGAGAAACTGCTTTCGTTTTCCCCTCCTCAGTTAATAGATAACTTTGGGAAATGGCAGCTCTGGTTTCACCAATACCTGTTACTCATTGGCAGCGGTCAAAGGCAGCAGGCAGACAAACCAGCACGGCCAGGTACTCAGAGATACTGGATTTTCAGGTAGTATATTTTATTTATTTAAAATTTAAAATACAGCTTGTGTTCATCAGTATTCAAGGTAATATTCAGAGCCAGGCCAGCCTCATGCTGCTGGCTGGTGGGATTGCTTTGTTCTTCTTCCAAGGCACGGTTAATTTGGGTGATTCCATTCTTTTTCCCTGAGGAAAATTGTCCTGCTTTTCTTCTAGTCCAGAGGATCAGCCCTCTGGTTCCTTTGGCCTTCTCTATCCAGCTACCTAGGCCTTCCCTGTGCTGAGTATCTGTGTTTGTCTGCCAGCTCAGTGTATTACATTCACTCTCACCATAGGGGATGAACACTTGTGCTTCTTAAGCCACATGTGTTCATACTATGGGCCTGTCCTTAACCAAGAAGGCCTTTCAATGATGCTTCTTGCAGCTTCTGAGTCCTGATCCAAGACCTCCCTTCTGGCTTGGCTATAGGAAGGAATGTCTTTATGTCTGAAAGACTGGGATTTGCAAAACAGCTCCAGGGAGCTGGTCACCTACCCTCATTGAACTTCGGTGGATATTGGTGCCTCCCTCCCCATCCCCACTGAATATTCTGACAGCTATAATCACATTGTTTTCATGGAACAGTTGTGGCTTCTTATTTACATTTTCCCATATTATTTCTTTCCCTGGGTGCAAGACTTTACTTTCATTTCTAACAGCTCTCACTTCCAGGGCCTGCATGCTCTGCTTCTCAAATCTTGATTAATTGTAGTTCTACTCCTCCTCCATGTTTGCTGCTGGCCCTTCCAATGTGGTGTTACTGACAAGTTTGGTCACAATAGATTTCTCACCAGAGACCCACCCCCAAAATCACTCATTGCCTCTCCCATCCCCAAAACTATTCATTGTCCCTACATCAAAATCACTCATTATCCCCTCCCCAATGTCCAAATTATGTACTGCTATCTCACCCACAAAAATAAAACTGCCCCTGATATCCCTGCAATACAGCAACTGCTCTTGCATCTGTCTCCTCTCCCCCACTTAGTGTTGTCCCCAGGGCCAATATGAGGGTGTGTTGGAATAAAGAGTGGACTATCTGCAGGGTCCCAGTCCTGGTGGTGATGGGAGGAAGAGGTCCTAGTGAGACAACATTAAATCATCCAGTGTTTTAAATATTATGGTTTAATCTGATTTTGTTGGCCAGACAGAAGAGGAGAAAAATATTATCCACTTGTTTATTTTTTTCTAAAAAGAAGGTATATTTAAAACTTGTTGTCTTAACATCTTTGTGGAAAATAGTTCAGAAGGGATCCAAGGCTACAATAAGTCTGGAATGGAAAGATTTGAAACCCATAAGGGTTCTTTATTTTTAATTTGTAGGGTAAAAGACAAACATTCACAAGGAAACTTTTCAAGGTATTCTGGTCTCAACTTTATATATGGAGAGATTACAGTTTAATATGTGGGTGTTATAATTCAAATAGATTTTCCACATCAATTATACTTTTCACCAATATTAATACTGTGATCTTTGCATAAAAGAACTTTCTTATTTTGCCTAATTAGAAATAGGTAGATTGAATGTACCGATACTGATAAAACAATATATTACACTATCATGAATATATGAATATGAAAGGGTAACAACCTTCTGGACATGAAAATGTCACATATCATGGTATGCTAACCCTTGTGTCTTGGACAAATTACCCTGTTTTTTTAATGAATATTTATCTACATAAATTCCCTTTGCAGTTTCAGGTAAAAGAATGTTAAATTTCCCTTCTAAGGCTACGTCTAGACTAAAAGATACTTTCAAAAAAGCCTCTTTCGAAAAAGAGCATCTAGACAAGATGATTTTTCGAAAAAGCAGCTCACTTTTTCGAAAGAGTGTCTAGTCTCTCTCTTTCGAAAAAGCCCTGATTTCATGCAATAGCACTTTGTTTTGAAAGATGACTTAAGTTTTTCAAAAGATGAGGTGTATTCCTCTTAGAATGAGGTGTCCTGCCGTCAAAGAAACCACCATATTCTTTCAATGTTCTGTCAACAGAACACGGTGGTAGTCTAAACGTAGATACAGCTTTTTCCAAAAAAGGCCACTTTTTGCAAAAAAACTCTGTAGTCTATACACACCCTTAACAGTGTTGTTCTTTGTACAAGGAAGTAATTTATAATTGGTGTATTTTAAAGTCCTAAGGGATGAAAAAATACTGCAGCATTACTACACAGACTGATTCTTAAAGGTTCACTCATTTGGCACTTTCAATACTTACTTCTACTACAGTTTCTCTTTCAATAGGGTCTTGCTAGAAGATTTACCTGGCGTTGCTTGGGTCCTTAACTCAAATAAGTTTTGTTTTCCTTCATTTAATCATTGTTTTGGGGTGGGATTAAGTATGAGGGGTTCAGAAGCAGATAGCCCTGCAGAAAGAGGACAGCCCCAGTCCTCTCTCACTACAGCAGCTTGGGGCCAGATGAGCAGCATCTGTCTCTATTGTCGCTGCAGCATACACCACCATATCCTCTGGCTGGGGCACAGTCAGACACACAAACTGCCTGAAAGATATAATAGATAGTTGTCCCTTCCTTTGCCCCTGCCTGCTACTGGCCTATTGGGGTTATAGCTGTACTGGTTCCCATCCCTGACCCCGTGTTGCCCCCAATGCTGTTCTGCAGTCTAACTATTCCTCCTTTCCATTTTATGAGAAAAAAAAATCAAATTCCAAGCATATCCCATTGTTCTGCAGTTACTAAACTCTTACCTTGCTTTAAATTATGATAAGAGAACACTGCATGCCAATGTGGTAGTCCTGAATTAAGTCTGCACTATGGCAAATGCCACCTGCAGAGAACAGTATTACTACAAGTGCACAATCTTATGGTGTCAGTCCATTTACTGACTCATTTCTGAATTACAAATATGTCTGGTGTTTAGAGAATAGTAGCCTTTTTTCAAGGTACTTTTCAGAGACAGGGGTAATGAACCAGGATTTGGATTCTTATTTAATTACTAGCCAATAGCCTATCATAAGATGGGATTTTCGGATCTCTCCTCCACGTCCTTTTCCTTTTCTATCTCACTCTTCTCTCCTGAGTCTGATCTCTCACTCCATCTCTCTCTCTCTTCCTCCTCTTACTGCCTCTCAGCTCTCTTCCACCTCCTGCCTCTCTCTCCGTCTCTCTCTTCTCCCCCTTCTGCCTCTCACTCTCTCTTTCTCTTCTCCTCCTCCTCCTACATGGGGAGCTCAGAGCCCAAACGGTCACTTGCGTGGCTTGCTCCCACATGGTGGCCTGGCAGAGTAGCACAGAAGTAAGTTGAGCACCACCGTGGGAGGTGAAGGGCGTGACAGATACTCCAGGCCCCACTCCCTGGCCATGAATGTCACCGCTCTGCCCCCCTTCACCTCTCACCGTGGTGCTTGGCTGACTTCTGTGCCGCTCAGCCAAGCTGCCACGTGGGAGCAAGTGGCGCAAGCGGCCGTTTGGGCACTGCAGTCCCCATGCAACACCGGCTTGCTCCCATGCAGCAGCTCAGCTGAGTAGTGCAGAAGTCAGCCGAGCACCACGGTGGGAGGCGAAGGATGTGAGGGAGGCAACAGCATCGCCCAGAGGCAACACCGAGCGTTTCAGCGTTACAAAGTCACAGACATTGGGCTACTATATGTATTATGTCATTTCATCATACATAAAAACGGGATGAATTTTGGGAGTTCATGATTGTGAACAGATAAGCTAATGATCCAGATAATGATCCAGAGATAAGCTCCTTTAATCCACGGAGTAGTTTTATCGAAAAATTCAGTGCCTGTGTAGTGTTTGTTTTGTAAATTCCAGATCTGAATGTAATAAAATCCATATTTCCCTTGTAAAAATATAATCTTCTACTGTTATATAAATCATCATGATTATTATTTTAGTGAAATCTACATTTCATTCATGTGGTTTTCATCCAAACAGCTGTTATTTTCCAGTTTCTTTTGACTCTCCCAACATGACAATTACTGGTAAGTGAAATTTTAAACCATGAAGTATATCATGTTTTATAGCACAATAAGATAACAAAAGATGGAGGATTAGAACAAAGATGGAAATTAATATATTTAATTTTAGATTCCAGGTAAAGTTATTCTGTACCTGAAGCTCACACCTTCCTCCAAATGCAACAATAGACAAGTAATTTGTCTAGATTTCAGCAAATAAAAACAATTTCCAGACTCATCATTACCATACACAGAGCTGGAGATTTTAAAAGACTTCTCTGGAAGAAGTTCCAAATGCTTCTTCCTGGGCAGAGCCCCAAGATCTTTTACTACAGGAGAGAGTGAAAGAAAAAAATAGATAAATAAACTATAATCTATGATAGCCAACCTCTCAGTGTTAGGCATGCGCATACAGACTTCTTGTTATCTTCCTTTACACAAAAATCAAATCATTGCCATAAAATGTGATTTTATTAACAAAACAAAAAATTTTCTTGATAAAGCATATTAGTTTGCTAGATGTTTTAAAGCAATGGAGAAAAGAAAAATTAAAACATAGAGGCGTCTAGACTGGCATGATTTTGCGGAAATACTTTTATGGAAAAGTTTTTCCATTAAAAGTATTTCCACAAAAGAGCGTCTAGATTGGCACGGATACTTTTGTGCAAATAGTGCTTTTGCACAAAAGCATCTGTGCCCAGTATAGACGCGCTTTTGCGCAAGAAAGCTCCGATGGCCATTTTAGCTATCGGGCTTTCTTGCACAAAAAATTAAGGTATTCTTGCACAAGAGGGCTTATCCCTGAGCGGGAGCGTGAAAGTATTTGTGCAAAAAGCACTGATTTTGTACATTATAAAGTCAGTGCTCTAGCACAAATTCAAGCAGCCAGTGTAGACAGCTGGCAAGTTTTTGCGCAAAAGTGTCCGCTTTTGCGCAAAATCTTGCCAGTCTAGACGCACCCAGAGAGTTTAATCTCTGTGATACAGAGAATTACAGCGAATGGGGGAGGGAGGCACATCGACTTAGCACAGAGGAATTTAACCAAACAAGAAAACAAATAAAATAACCTGATCTTGTCTACTAGACATTCTCTGTCTACTCACATAACCATGCTTCAAGTTCCATTCTATTCCCCTGCTCATTATTCTTTGTAGTCATGGTAGTCCTGCCTGGTTCATCTAATTGCCCCAGCTCCTGGCTTAAACTCACACCAAGTGTTTGTGTATGTGTGTGTGTGTAGGAAGCAGAGATCTTTTCAATTAAAGTGATAATATCTTCTTCCATTGGCTTTTCTGGATCCCTGCCAACATTTCCTAATTAGCTCAGTTTAACCCATTAGTCACTGAACTCTGGGATGCACAGAAAAGGACAGCATGACTCCTATCCATCAACAATGCTGTTTTTCTGTTTTACATCAGTAATGTGAACACTTTGAGTAACTTTTTTATATCTGAAATGCAAATATATATCTAATAATATAGTACAGTAACTGGAATTTGTGATAATTCTTGATTGATTCTTTCCCACAGATTCGATCTCTATAGCAATTTTGATAATAGTTATCCTTATTTTCATCAGTAATGTCATCCGCCAGTTGATTTTATATTGTCCAGTCCATTTTGGTGAGTGTATACACCTTAAATACTATTGTCTATAGAGATGTATGTCAAAGAGTTTTTGCATCTACCTGTCCATGAGTCTCTCCATCTATCAATCTGTGTTCGTTTCTTCAAGAACTCCTAAATAGTTAGAGCTAGCACCTCCAAATTTGGCATGCAACTTCCTCTTATCACTTAAAGCAAGGTAAGCATTTGCTTGTGCCAGGCAAAAGGGCTGTGCCTGAAATCTGATTATTTTCCATAACACAGAAAGGGAGGGGTTTGCGAGTCAGGATACTTCATGCTGTGCAATGACCACAGGAAGCAACAAATGCAGAGTACCAGTATCAAACAGGGCAGGTGGAGCCAGAGGCACCTTCAGAGACAAAAAGCATCGCCTAGCACAGCCCCTCCACCCCCTGCAAGGAGCTATAGGGACTGTGCTGGGCCATGCCCCACTGCCCTGCTAAGTGCCTGTAAAAGTCAGGTTGGGCTGTACTCTGAAAGTCACTGCAAGGGCTGGGCAGTGCAGTTCCATGCTACATCCCCCCCACACACATCCGAGGGTTGCCAAGGCAGGGCCATGAAGCGTTATCCACTCCCCCTCCTCAGAGGAGCTGCCACAGCTGGTCCAGGCCAAGCCATCTCACCTCCCCCTGCCCTCCTTGGAGCTGCTATGGCCAAGGCTGGGGAGGGCTACCCACCCCTTAATTCGAACTAGTAAGTTCGAACTAGGCGTTAGTCCGCGTGGAATGAGGTTTACCTAGTTCGAACTAAGCGCTCCGCTAGTTCGAATTAAGTTCGAACTAGTAGCGCCTATCAAAGTTAATTCGAACTAACGTCCATTAGTTCGAATTAACTTTGTAGTGTAGACATACCCTTACACAGTAATCAGTAGGGCATCTTTCTTGGCTCCTGTGTTCCTGAACCAAAGTCTTGCTCACTAGATTGCAGGCCTGTTGCTGTTTTCATGTTACAGGTCTCTGTTTGGGCCTGCTAACTCCATGTTACTGACCCTCAACTTACTTCAATGCTAAGGCAGATATATGGAGAGGGAGGTAGGCAACACTTACAGCTGTTCCATCTGTAAAGAAAATTTACAAGGGCAATCATAACAAGAGACAGTGTATGAAATCTAGACTCAATTCCTAGAACTGACACAGAAGGTCTCAGTTCAAATGATGGTGTTGTGTTTCAAGCAAGGCCATATGTTGCCTAGAAAGCAGGACTTTCCCAGCAGGTGCAGAGATGTCCCAGGGAAGCATAACCCAGGGACAAATAGAAATAGGAAGGTGTTGGCCAGGCCAGAAGCCTGTAGGCAAGAAGAAGGAACTGAATGGTTTGTCTTTCTACTGTGTCACACAAACTCTGGTAGTGGCTCTCGTATCATGCCACAGAGAGAGAACTTCTATCCCTTCCCGCAGGATGGTGCGCGTGTGGGAAGTGTGTGTGAGTGACAGACACCACGTATTGGAGAGAGTGCTCATGGTTTCCCCTCCTTGTCCTTCTTCTGGCATGTTCCCATGCATAGAATCAGTCTCCTCCACATCACCATTCTTGATCGGAAGTGAAAGCTGACTGCATGTGGTCCTGACTCTGGGCTGTGTGCTGCACTGCCATGTAGTTCCATGACCCCAGACTATTTAGTGGCGGCTTGGTGTGTGAGAGTGTACTATCATGGAGGTTGGAATCAGTCAGGCCTCTCCAGGAACTTTGTGAAAAGAATCAAGGGGTTTCTATGTGAGAACATAATGGAGCTGTGTGCTCCAGACTGGAGCTCCTTGTGCAGACATGTGAGCAAGCTGTTGTGTGATTCTCAGGCCAAGTAGTCTGAGAAAGGATCATGTAGTCCCTCACAGCCCATTGTCTGACCCTGCTTGTAGATTGGAAAAGTTAGAAAACTCACCAGAAGTGCCCTCCCAGATACATCGGAAGCTTGGGAAATGTCCTAGAAAGGGGGGAAGGATATTGGCTTCAAGGGGAGGAACAGCTCCTGTCTGTCAGGCATCATCATTTGGCTTTCTCCTCCTCTGAATCATCATCATCCTTCTCCTCCACCACCCTGCTCTCCTGCAAACTGATGCCAGGTGGGTTTTGGCTGGACTTGATGACCATGACAGGAGAGGTGACTAACCCTGTTCCAGGATGGCATCAAGCTGGTCATAATAGTAACAGGTATGAGGTGCCACCCAGAGTGTTTGCTCTGCTCCCTGGCTTTGTGGTAGGCCTAGCATAGCTCTTTTATTTGAGCCTGCACTGCTCCAGCCTCCTGCTGTGCCCTTTCTCTGCCAGGCTGGTGGCAATCCTGCTATAGATGTTGGCATTTCTCTTCTTGATTTAGAGATCCTGGAGGATGGATTCCTCCCCCCACGCTTCAATGAGCTCCAGGATCTCCCTAGTAGTCCATTGTGGAGCTCTTGTGAAACCCTGGACAGTGGAGGCCATGGGAGCAGTAGAAGTTCTGGCAGCCATTGGAAGGTCTGAGGGATCATTGGAGGTGCTCAAATCTCTGTGTGCCACTTGCTCACATAGGCTCACTAAGCTGGCCATGAGAGAGAGGCTTTTCTGCTCCTGGGATTTGTAGAGCTCTTCAGGAAGAGGAGAACAGTAAAGATGCCAGGTGTAGCCAGAGCAATAAGAACTGACATCTGTGGGAGACCTCTAGAGGCCAATTAGTTCAAATTAGCAGCACTGGAGTATCCACACTACTGTTATTTGGATTTACAAATTCAGAATTAGCATTAATCCTGATTAAAAGCATGAGTACAGAGTTCAAATTGCACAGCCTGTTATTCTAAAATAACATGCTTGGTAGTGTGGTCAATCTGCTTACTTTTGAAGTTTGAGGAGGAGGGGGTGTTATTTTGAACTAAGGTCTTAGTGTAGATCAGAGCTTAGTGACATACATTCTGAAAAGCAGTGAAACTATCAGGGTTTTTTTTTTTGGGGGGGGGGAATAAACTTGCTTCTTAATAGCAGGATGACACTGCTATAAAATATGATATGTTCCTGTTATGGACTGTATGTAAGCGGGGGAATGGTCCCGCTCTTGTGGGGAACTTTCCTGGCTTCTATACACCCCGGTGAAATGAACCAGCGAAAGGATCTGAGTCCCCGCTCCCACTTCCTTTACCCCACGGCTCCCTGATCCTGAGGGCTCCCCCTCCACTCTCCTGAGTAGCAGAGCCCTTGAAACCCCAACAAGGCTGGGCCCAGGTTTCCTGGGGCTTAATCCCTGACCTTGTAGTCACTAGGGGCAGGAGTTAGGGTGTCCCCACTCCGAGGTGCTCTCTTTACACTGCAGGCCTTCTTGGCCCAGTGATCACTTCATAAGGTTCAAAGCAAATACAATTTATTAAACATCAACTGATTAAAGAGAATAGAATAAGAAACAATGAGAATGGTTAAATGAGAACACACAGCCCTGCTCTGTAGCACAGGCACATCAACACAGCAGTCTGCAGAGTGTAAGGACAGTTCACAGTCTCTTCCTTAGAAGCCCTGGATGTGCTGCAAGGGGCTGCAGGCTGGACACGCTTGCACTGGCAGTGACCACACAGCCTCAGTCTCTAAGTGGCCAGACCCCTCTCCCAGTCCAGAGCCTTTCCCCACACTTTGCAGGTCCCAGTAGCTCACCACATCCAGCTGCAGGCTGTGCTGCTTGGCCAGTTCCAGCTCTTTGTGTTGCTTCTCTGTTCCTTTTGGCTTTCTGAGCACTGCCAGTCTGCTGCTCAACACAGGGTCTGCACTGCTTGGCCTGTCTGTGTCTGGTTCTGTCGCTGCAGGACTTCTTCTTGTACTCCTCTTTCAGATCTCTGTCTTTGCAGGACCTCTCCTGCACACAGCTCGCTCTGCTCTTTCAGCTCCCTGTTTGCTCAGAGAGAGAGCCAGAACAATCCCCACTTACAACCTGTCAGTCAGGCTGAGCTGGAGTGTTGACTGCTTTCCATTGTCTCTGGGGTCTGTCAGTCTCATGAACCCTTCCCCTTCTGAAGCTGGTAAACCAAAAAACTCCCACAGAGTTTTAGTAAGGGGTAACAGTCCCCTTACATGTAGATGTCACTTTAGGCTATAATAACAGGGAAATGTTTACATACTGGCAGATTGTTCTCTTTCTCTTCATTTTAAGTTTGGTAAATTGGATAAGAAGATACTGCATAGTATATATGTGAAGTAGTAACTGGAAAATTATCTGTATGCCTAGATTAAATATTTTGTATCTGTTTTCACTTTTAGGAAGTCACAAGGAACGTGATCCTGAACTAGGTAAGAATTATTTTGGGCTAATCTAAAATATTAGCAACTGTTAATTGCCATGCCATTTATAATACGTTTGTCATTAGCCTTACCCTTTTAGACCGATACAATATCTTCAGACAAGTCTTTCCAGACTCACACCCCTTCCAATATAACTAGCATGTACTGAACTCAATTGGGTTGCATGGGAATTTAGAGGAGAATGGATATATAAATTTTGAAGTTAATGGGATTATTCATGATAAACAAAAGAAATAGTACTTTTCAAGTCACCTCATTAGGGTCCAATAGTGCAAAAAATAGGGTTTTTTTTTACTGTGAAAGTGCAGCATATAAAGGAAGATGGGTTTTTAGGCTGAATAACTTCACTCAAAAACAAGACAATGTATAGCCTACCTGTCCTCTCAGTCCTACATCTTGTTCAGTCAATTGGTAAGGCAAAAAAGCTTGTTTATATTAATGGAATATAATGTTGACCACTTTTTGAAAAGTACTATTTCTTTTTTTCCATCTACTATTTATTTTATATATAATGGGTACATTTATGTTCACTGTGACAGGACACATGTGTCTAGTCTTGTCAACTTCTACCCTGGTGGGCTTTTCCACACACTTCCAGCCATGGCTGGGCCCTTCTGGTTCCCTCATGGCACTGACAAGGTGAACGCAATCCTGAAAGCTGGGCTGTTGCTCTAGTGGCGAAGGGGGATTGGGGGACTCAACCTCTCTCCGAGTCCCAGCCCAGGGGCAACTGAGCCATCTGCCCTGACCTGGCTGGGGGGTTGTTGCCCCTTAACACATCGGCCCATGGGCTCCACGACCTTTCCCTGGGCCACACCAGCCCCCCACTTTAGAGCACCTCCGGTTCCCCACGGGGTGGGTACTCACCTGACTGTTCTGGGTCCGTATGTCGGCACGGCCAGTTCCTTCACTGGCTCACCAGTACACCCTCCGTCCTGACTCCCACCACTGGGTCCTGAGGCTCCACTTTCCCAGTTCCCCCTGCCTCCAACAGTGCTGCTCGTTATGCTCCACCATCTTACCCCGGGTGCCATTTCCTTTATATCTCTCCCCCCACCCCACCTGACCTGTGATGTCACCCACTGCCTCCTCGGGTTGGCATCCTGGGGAGCCAATGTCTGGCCGCCTAGCCGTATCTTTGTGGTTTTCCCCGGGGGGCCGAGTGGCTGCAGCTGTGGCCGCTTGGGGTTGCTTAGCAACCCCCAACGCCCCAGCTCCCTGTCCTAGGGAGGTGGAGCATGTGCAGAAGGCTCTACTGGGGAGCCCTTCTGCTGCACATCTGGCAGTCCTGGCGGGGCCATGCAGCTGGATCTCCGCACCCTTAGGGTATGTCTACACTACAGCGCTAGTTCGAACTAACTTAGTTCGAATTAGTTAATTCGAACTAAGCTAATTCGAACTAACGAGTCTAGAACTAAAAACTAGTTCGAATTAGCATTTTGCTAATTCGAACTAACGCGTCCACACTGATTGGACGCAGGGGGGCATTTAAGGGCAGCTGAAACCGGTTCTGGTAGGGCATCAGGTCAGTAGTTGCTTTGTGTGGCTGCTGTCTGAGGCTATCTGAGGCTCGTGCTTAAAGGGACCCCCCTGGACAGCCG
The DNA here is from genome assembly GCF_049634645.1 of Pelodiscus sinensis. NCBI lineage: Eukaryota > Metazoa > Chordata > Testudines > Trionychidae > Pelodiscus > Pelodiscus sinensis. The sequence continues at coordinate 4,847,374 of NC_134743.1, read as the reverse complement.
GTTCTCAGCTTTTCCTGCTTGCTTGCCAACCTCGCCGAGGGACAGCAAAGCGTTGGTCTCTGTGCCCGTCTGTGTCGGTGCTTCCCTTCGGGGGGGGCCGCCGCAGGTGGCAACATGGAGCCACGGCTCGCCCTGCACCTTCTGGTGCATTTTCTGGACTTGCTGCTGCAAGCCTGCCAGCAATGGCTCGAGGCTGCCTGGCACCACCTGGTGAACGTCAGCCCCCTGCCTCTCCGCCTGGCCGCCCTGGGGGCCGTCTGGCGTCTGGACACCAGCAGCGACTGGTGGGACCGCATCATCCTGGAGCGCTGGGAAGACCGACAGTGGACACAGAACTTCAGGATGAGGAGGGACACCTTCCTGGAGCTCTGTGAGTGGCTCGCCCCTGCCCTGCAAAGAAGGGACACTCGCATGAGACCCGCCATCCCCCTCCAGAAGCGGGTGGCCATTGCCCTCTGGAAGCTCTCCACGCCGGACAGCTACCGATCTGTCGGGAACCAGTTCGGCGTGAGGAGATCCACCATTGGAGCAGTGCTCATGCAGGTATGGCGCTCGTCGGCCACCGAGCCGGGCGTGAGGGGGGCTGCGAGGAGGGGATGGGCCGCCCCAGGGACAAAGGGGGGGCGGGAGGAGGCAAAAGCGCCCCGCACCGGAGGGTTCGGGCTGTCCCGGCCGTACTACACGCCGCCAGGGGGGTTGCTTCCGGGAGTGGGGCGCGGGGCACTGCCAGGACACGCACGCTCCCAGCCACCCGGGCGCCCCACTGATTGGCGCTTTGCTGTGTCTCTCTTCACAGGTGGTCAAGGCCATCAACCGGGTGCTGCTCCGCAGGGTGGTCCGCCTCGCCGACCCGGACGCCGTCATCCGGGGATTCAGCGCCCTCGGCTTCCCCAACTGCGGGGGGGCCATTGACGGGATGCACATCCCCATCCATGCCCCAGATCACCAGGCGTCCCGGTACGTCAACGGAAAGGGGTACTTCTCTGTGATCCTGCAGGCCATGTGTGACCACCGGGGACAGTTCATGGACATTAATGTGGGCTGGTCCGGCAAAGCACACAACGCCCGGGTGTACCACAACTCCTCCGTGTGCCAGCGGCTGCAGGACGGGACCTTCTTCCCCGACCGCCACATCAGGGTCGGGGACGTGGACATGCCCGTGTGCCTGGTGGGGGATGCCGCCTACCCACTGCAGCCCTGGCTCATGAAGCCTTACACGGGGCACCTCAATCCCTCCCGCCAGGCCTTCAATGCCAGGCTGACCAGGGCCCGCATCGTGGTGGAGGGGGCCTTCGGGAGACTGAAAGCCCGCTTTCGATGCCTCCTTACCCGTCTGGACCTGGCCGAGCACAACATCCCTCCCGTGGTGGCGGCATGTTGTGTGCTCCACAATTTGTGTGAGCGAAAGGGGGAGGCTTTCCTGCCAGCCTGGATGGCTGAGGCTGACCGCATGGCTGGCCACTGCGGTCAGCCCCACACCGCCGCCGTCCGGGAAGCCCAGCGGGGGGCCATCCGGATCCGGGAAGCCCTGCGGGAGAGCTTCCAGGTGGAGGAGGAGGACTGACCTCTCCCTTGCATGCCCCACTGGGGCCTTCTTCCACCCTACCCCCCTTCCCCTTTCCCTCCCTATCTACTGTAAAATAAAGACACCTGTTTTTCAAACAAAAACGTCTGTTTATTTCACAGAACTGGGGTGGGGGAGGGAGGAATGAAGGTGGGAGAAGGGAAGGGGAAACCTGGGACGAGGGAGCTGGAAGGGGAGGGGAGGGAAGGGAGGAAGGGAAAGGAAAGTTCAGGGGTGGGAGTCCGGCTGCCTCTCCCGTCTCACCACACTGCGGGTCCGGGGGCGTCGGTGGGGAATGGTTGTGGGGGGGGGGGCAGGAGGGACAGGGGGTGTGGAGGAAGCAGGAGCGGAAGCAGGAGCGGGAGCAGGGGGAGCAAGAGGGGGAGCAGGGGGAGCAAGAGGGGGAGCAGGGGGAGGAGGAAATGGGAAGCGGTCCAGCAGGCTCTGGAGGTGGCCTCGCAGAGCACGGCCCTGCGCCTCCAGGGCCTCCAGACTCCTCCGGCGCAGCCTGAGGTCCTCCTGGACCCAGTGGTCCTGGAGACGGAGCTGTCGATCCAGGAACCGGAGGTGCCGCCTCTGGTAGTCCTCCTGCTTCCTGGCTGTCCTGCTTGCCCGGGCGCGGGCGGCTGCTGCAGGCGGTGTGGTGTGCCCTGCAGGCCCAGGTGCTGCAGCTGTGGTGCAAGAAGACCAGCGGTCAATTACCCCAGGGGCCCAGGTGTGTGAAACCCAGCTCCCCTGTGCAAGGCCAGGGCCCCTGCAGGATCCCCAGCTGCTGCTCTGTGGTGGGCAAGGCCCAGGCGCACGGTCCCGGGGCTCCCTCTCGCCCCAGCCCCCCGTACACATAAGGGGAACACGAGGGTAATCACAGGTGGACGCCTCCCCGGCCTCAGATGATGCAGGCGAGTGGGTCTGTGGCGTGCCTCGGGGGTCCCGGGTCCTGGGCAGGCTGGCGGCAGGCTCCTGGCTCTCAGAGCCCTCTTCCTCCTGCTCTGTGTCCAGGAGCGGTCCCTCTGCCCCGGGGTCAATCACGTCCCGGGGGGCAGGGTTGGCATGAGCCCCCAGGATGCGGTTCAGGGCGTGGAAGTGGGGGCAGTCCTCCGGGTCGGCCCCTGGCAGGCAGGCCCGGGAGTAGGACTGCCACAAGTCCTTTATTTTGCAGCGCACCTGCTCCTAGCTGCGCTGGTGGCCCCTGGCGGCCAGACTGGCAGCCATGCGTCCGTAGATGGCCGCGTTCCGGTGGCTAGTGCGGAGATCGTGGACATTGGAGGCTTCCCCCCAAACCTCGATGAGGTCCACGATCTCCGAACTTGACCAGGCGGGCGCCCGCCTTTTGCGCCCCCGGGCAGGGTCCTGGGAGCCGCCAGGCTGGTCCTGGGGAGCAGTGGAGGGCTGGGAGCCCTCGGATGGCTGGCTCATTCTGTGGCAGGTGCAGGCTGTGCAGGCACGGGTGCTTGCAGCCTTGCAACTGGCACAAAGTGAGTAGCCAGCCCGTGGCCCTTTAAGGGCTCCAGGGCCGGGAGGGGGGCAATAGAGTTTCCCTGGTGTTGGCCAGAGTGGCCACCAGGGAAACCTGGGAAGCCTTAGCCTCCCACTAGTTCGAATTAAGGGTCTACACAGCCCTTAATTCGAACTAGCTAGTTCGAACTAGGCTTAATCCTCGTAAAATGAGGTTTACCTAGTTTGAACTAAGCGCTCCGTTAGTTCGAATTAAGTTCGAACTAACGGAGCGCTAGTGTAGCGCCTAAGAAAGTTAGTTCGAACTAACGTCCGTTAGTTCGAACTAACTTTGCAGTGTAGACATACCCTTATTCAGGCACCGCACTGGTCCCATGTCGGCTGGTGAGCCAGCTGCGTCTGTGCGGAGTGCCATGGTCGGCCCTGCTCTTCCTGGAGAGCTCCAGGGGTAAGTGCAGGACTCCCCTGCCCCATCACACTCACAAATGAACACAGGGGGATAGCAAGCACCCCCACCCTGAGTTGCAGCTGCTGGCTGGTAACATGGCATCCACTGCCCCAAGCTGGCCCTGTTGGAGCAACTGCCCACTGTGCCACATGGTCTCTGCTACTCTGGGCTGGCCCCATTGAACAGCTGCAAGCATCTGCCCACCATGCCTTTCAGCCTATGCAGGCAGCCCCTGCTGCCTCAGACTGGCTGCAGGGTGAAGCCAATGGGCAGTCTGTGTGATATTTGCTGCCTTGGTCTGGCACTGAGAAGAACTGAGTGGGCAGCCTGTATGACAATTGAAAAGAAAAACAATCAATCAACAACTGGTGATCTGTTGTTGAACAGTGGGTTTAAAAATGTGATTAATATTTTTAAGTTCATCATGTGAATTAACTGCAATTTATTGACAGCCGTATTTTATACATCACCCAGACAATCTAAAAACTGGAGAAGTGATGGTTGCTTAATTTATTCTTCACTAACTCCTCCAGCTCCTTTGCTTACATACTGTTCAGCACTAAAAAATCCTTTCCCCAGACTGTTCTGTGAATTCTGTCCCAGATATCCCAACTTGTGTAACCAGTAAGCTAAAGACTGAGTCATTGAGCTACTATTGCAGAAATCACGAGTAATCCGTGTTAATCTAATTCTTATTGACCTAAACACCAGACAGTGGTTTATTATTTCATTGATCACAGAACAACCATCCTTTAGCAATTACTAGCATTTCAGTCAATTAAAAAACACATCTATAATAACAAATATCCCTTGTTAATTAGTAGCTAGGTTGCTCAGGGATGTGAAAAATCCACCGAACTGAGTGATGGATAACATAAACTCTGCTATAGACGACATTAGTTTGATGAAAGAATTATTTATTTGACAGGGTTAGTGTAACCCACACACCTTCTGGGTCTTGTACTGTCTCATCTAGTGGTACTGAGAACACCTGGGCTACATCTACATTGGCCCCTTCTTCGTAAGAGGCATGTTAATTTCTAACTTGGGAATAGGGAAATCCGCGGGGGATTTAAATATCCCCCGTGGGATTTAAATAAACATGTCAGCCGCTTTTTTCTGGCTTGCAAGTAGGAATAAGAGATCCTCCGGAAAAGGGCTTTATTCCGGAGGATTGTGCCAGACTAGACGCTCTTTTCCGGCTTTTTCCCAAGCCAGAAAAAAAGCGGCGGCCATGTTTATTTAAATCCCGCAGGGGATATTTAAATCGCCCGCGGATTTCCCTATTCCCAAGTTAGAAATTAACATGCCTCTTCCGAAGAAGGGGCCAATGTAGCCTTAGGGTATGTCTACACTACAAAGTTAATTCGAACTAACGGACATTAGCTCGAATTAACTTTGATAGGCGCTACACTAGCGCTCCGCTAGTTCGAACTTAATTCGAACTAGCGGAGCACTTAGTTTGAACTAGGTAAACCTCATTGTACGAGGACTAAGCCTAGTTCGAACTTACTAGTTCGAATTAAGGGGTGTGTAGCCCCTTAATTAGAACTAGTGGGAGGCTAGCCCTCCCCAGCTTTCCCTGGTGGCCACTCTGGGCACCACCAGGGAAACTCTTCTGCCCCCCTCCCAGCCCCGGAGCCCTTAAAGGGGCATGGACTGGCTACGGTGCCCGTGCCAGGTGCAAGCCTGCCAGCACCCAGCTAGCAGACCCTGCACCTGGCACGGCTCGAGCCAGACACCCGATGCCCCCCAGCCCTCCCCCTCTTCCCAGGACCAGGCTGGCGGCTCCCGGGAGCTTGCCCGGGACCGCAAGAGGCGGGCACCCACCTGGTCTAGTGCGGACATCGTGGACCTCGTCCATGACCTCCGCACTAGGCACAGGAAAGTGGCCATCTAGGGCAGGAGAGCTGCCAGCCTGGCCACCCAGGAGCAGGTGTGCATGAAAATCAAGGTGGTCCACTGAGACCCCCAACCCTGAGCCCTGAACTTACAATGTTTGTACTGGGTCAGACCAAAGGTCCATCTAGCCCAGTAGCCTGTCTGCCGACAGCGGCCAACTCTAGGGACCCTGGAGGGGATGGACCGAAGACAGTGACCAAGCCATTTGTCTCGTGCCATCCCTCTCCAGCCTTCCACAAACTTTGGGCAGGGACACCACTCCTACCCCCTGGCTAATACCATTCTATGGACCCAACCTCCATGACTTGATTTAACTTCTCTTTAAACTCTGTTCTAGTTCTAGCCTTCACAGCCTCCTGCAGCAAGGAGTTCCATAGGTTGACTCTTTGCTTTGTGAAGAACAACTTTCTGTTACTAGTTTGAAGCCTGCTACCCATTCCTTTCCTTTGGTGTCCTCTAGTCCTTCTATAATGGGAACTAATGAAGAACTTTTCTTTATGCACCCTCTCCACCCCACTCTTGCTTTTATAAACCTCTATCCTATCCCCCCTCAGTCTCCTCTTTTCTAAACTCAAAAGTCCCAGTCTCTTTAGCCTCTCTTTATATGGGACCTGTTCCAAACCTCTGATCATTGTAGTTGCCCTCCCCTCTCCCACCCTCTCTCTTCCCCTCTCCCACCTCCTTTTCCCAGTCTCCCCGAGTTTTGTTCAATAAAGAGAGATTATATTTTTGACCACACGTTTTCTTTATTTTGTACATCAGGAAGGGGGGCTAGGGAAGGGTAGGTGGAAGGAGGTAAGGGAGGAATGGGGTACGAGCCACTGATGCGGAGGACTGGGCTGGCTCTGTAGGATTCTGGGGGTGGAACCTCTCTTGCAGCCCCCCAATTACCTCCTCTCCCCAGATGGCAGCCTGCGGCAAGTGCAGCCGGTCTGATGGCCGAGTGCTGTGATGTGCCCAGTGTGGGCACTCAGGGCTCTCCAAGCCAGGACTGCTTTGCAAGCGGGGCACCCCTGAGAACTTTCTGTCCGGCGTGGGGGTCGAGACCCTTTAAGCACAGCCCTCGGCTAGCCTGAGACAGCATCTTCACGCTCTAAGTTCTCCTCTGATGCCCTGCCGGCACTGCTTCCGGCCATCCTTAACCTCGGTTCAGGGTCCACTTAATGTGGATATGCTGGTTCGAATTAGCAAAACGCTAATTCAAACTAGTTTTTTAGTCTGGATCCGTTAGTTCGAATTAGCTTAGTTCGAATTAACAAATTCAAACTAAGTTAGTTCGAATTAACGTTGTAGTGTAGACATACCCTATGTTAGGCATTCCTTCAGACTTCTCGGTGAAGACCGAAACAAAGAAGTCATTAAGCATCTCTGCCATTTCCAAGTTTCCTGTTACTGTTTCTCTCTCCTCACTGACCAGTGGGCCTACCCTCTCCTTGGTCTTCCTCTTGCTTCTAATGTATTTATAAAAAGTCTTCTTGTTTCCCTTTATTCCCGTGGCTAGTTTGAAATCATTCTGTGCCTTTGCCTTTCTAATCTTGCCCCTGCATTCCTGTGCAGTTTGCCTATATTCATCCTTTGTAATTTGTCCTATTTTCCATTTTTTATATGACTCCTTTTTATTTTTAGATCATGCAAGATCTCGTGGTTAAGCCAAGGCAGTCTTTTGCCATATTTTCTATCTTTCCAACACAGCAGAATAGCTTGCTTTTGGGCCCTTAACAATGTCCCTTTGAAAAACTGCCAACTCTCCTCAGTTGTTTTTCCCCTCAATCTTGATTTCCATGGGACCTTAACTATCAGCTCTCTGATCTTACCAAAATCCACCTTCCTGAAATGTATGATTTCATGATCACTTTCACCCAAGCTGCCTTCCACTTTTAAATTCTCAACCAGTTCCTCCCTATTTGTTAGGATCAAATCTAGAACAGCTTCCCCCCGGTAGCTTTTTCAACCTTCTGAAATAAAATGTTGTCTCCAATGCAATCCAAGAACTTACTGGATAATCTGTGCCCTGCTGTGTTATTTTCCCAACATATATCTGGATATTTGAAGTCCCCCATCACCACCAAATCTTGGGCTTTGGATGATTTTGTTAGTTGTTTAAAAAAAGCCTCATCCACTTCTTCCACCTGGGTAGGTGGCCTGTAGTAGACTCCTAGCATGACATCACCTTTGTTTTTAATCCCTTTTAGCCTAACCTAGGGTATGTCTATACTCTCTTGACTTTCATGAGGTCCTTTGAGTGCCTTGCCTAGCCTATAGCATATGTAAATATTTGCTAGATCTGATGAGTGCTGCTCATATATAATGACATTTTTAAATGAGCTCTCGTATGCTGTTGGGTATTCTCCAAGAAACATAACTTCATAAAATGGACACTCTATGAAAGACAATGTGCACATGTTGACCTTGGCTGAGCTGACTGCTGGGTTTCCCTCCTATTTAACTGTCTGGCCCCAGGTAAAGTCACATGAGACTATTCAAATGTGCCCCCCTTAGCACATCAGCCTGGGCAGCCGCCCTGGTTGCTCAGGTCTCAGGCTGGCAGTGTCTGCATAGATACTATTTTTGAATGAAAAAGTGTTGATGTGGCTATTAAAAGGCTTTTTCCTTGGGCAGGTCATTGTGCTTATTGATTGGCTATTTTTTTGAATGATTGGGTGCTTTCACATGCAACTGTGCTTAGGCAAATCAGACTGATGAAAGTATTGAGTAACTAAGTGTTTCCAGAAATTGTAGTAGAGTAAAAAGAATATTTTCTAGAAAACCTACTTGAATAAAAGTCAAAGTATCACAAAAATAAATTACTTGAGTAAAGTACAAATACCAAAAAAATGTACTTGACTAGCGTAACAAGTATTTCTACTTAGTTACTTTCCATCTCTGCACTATAAAAGATGATGTGCAAAGAAAAAGGATTGTTCAGTAAAACTGAAACATAATGATTTGTACAAATATGATGTCATTATAGGAGATGTGGATTGCATGTAACAGAGATGTAGATGCATAGCAGTGATCCTGAAACTTTTTGCCAATTTATTCACAATATATTGGAAATAAATCTGTCTTCAGTTTTGAGGGAATGGGCATGTGAATAGGTCCAAGAGTCAATAGCTGAAGATGGCTGGCTAATATTCAAGAGCATGGCTAATGTCCCTAGTACTGAAGAAATGATGGATCTCATTCACTCTTAACTCAGTCTGCCCCTAGTTTTATAACAATAAATGCCTACATTGGTAAGTATTATTTTTGTTATTCTTTTGCAGCCCAGCTCAAGGAAGAAAATGGTAAGTTGCTCTCATTTATGCAATTGGGAGGGTGAAGAGTCAGACGTTACCCCCACCAAGACTCCTGGGGTACGTCTAAACTACATGCCTCTGTCGGCAGAGGCATGTAGATTTGTTTGTTCAGCAAAGGCAAATGAAGCCGTGATTTAAATGATCGCGGTTTCATTTACATTTACATGGCTGCCGCGCTGAGCCGACAAACAGCTGATCAGCTGTTTGTCGGCTCGCGCGCTAGTCTGGATGTTCCCCCTGTCGACATCAAAGCCCTTTGTCGGCAGCCCCGGTAAACCTCATCCCACGAGGAATAACAGGGCTGCCGACAAAGGGCTTTGATGTCGACAGGGGGAACGTCCAGACTAGCGCGCGAGCCGACAAACAGCTGATCAGCTGTTTGTCGGCTCAGCGCGGCAGCCATGTAAATGTAAATGAAACCGCGATCATTTAAATCGCGGCTTCATTTGCCTTTGCTGATCTGTCTAATCTACATGCCTCTGCATGTAGTCTAGATACAGCCCCTGTGTCTTTCAAAGCTCTGTGGGATTTTTTAATCTGTCCCAGGGACAGAGACCAGTTTAATGAAAGCAGGCTCATGCCTTTGGATGGGACACTCCTGGTGGGACATTCAAGGGCCTCTCATTGAATTCTTCCCTCATTTATGGTGGGTGGTCTCTACTATCATACAACAGTGTGCAGAGCATCCTGGGACGACTTCAAAGGACAAGAGTATGCTGGTAACCAGGCCTCATGCTCAGAGGTCTTTGTCTTTTCTGATAGAAGATTAGTAACAGGCTGCTAAGGGTGTAGTGTGTTCCCCGCCAAGAGGCAGGATTGTGTCTCAGCAGTAATGCAATCCTGTCTGTGGACAGCACAAAAACCTTTCAGTAGGAAAAAGGTAAGTAGGGCTCTGGGCTGAGGACAATTAGATGGTCTTAAATAGGACTTGGGAAGTCATATTACCTCTGCATGTGCGACACAAATTCCAATTCTGCTGTGCCTAATTGAAAAAAATGTGTCAATAAAGTTTTTCAACACTCTTTCCTAGTCATCTGTCCAAGATTCCATGTCATGTAAGCTTTCTTTGTGTTTGAGCTCACCAAAGATTTCATTGTTAAGCCAAAATGGTCATCTACCATATTTGCTTTTCTTACTGTGCCTTGGGATGCTTTGTTCCTGCATGTTGAATAAGGCTTCTTTGAAATATTGTTAGCTCTCCTTGATTCTTTTCCCCATCATGTTAGCAACCCAGGGATTCCTACCTATCAGATCCCTAATGTAATCAAACTCTGCTTTTCTGAGGTCCAGTGTATGTATCCTGCTGCTCTCCTTTCTTCCTTCGGTCAGACAATCTCTGCTACCCAAGTTGCCACTCACATCTATTTCCCCTACTAATTCCTCCCTGTTTATGAATAATAGGTCAAGCTAAGCATGGCCTCTGGTTGGTTCCTTCATCAGTTCTAGAAGGAAGTTTAAATGCCTTATGTCATAATAGGAGGCTTGTATTGTGTGTCACAGAAATATTGATATATATTAGTGACCATGAAAATTCTTTCAAATTAATCACAATACATCGGAATCAAATCCATCTTCTGTCTTCCATATTAGAGGAATGGGCATGTGAAGAGTTCCACAAATCAACAGATGATGAAGCTCCTTTATTTTCTAATGTTCCTACTATATAAGGAATAAAGGAAATCAATCACTTTGTAATTAATAGGCACCTAATTTGATAACAAAGAAGTGCCCGTGTTGAAAAGTATCGTTTTTGTTTTTATTTTGCAGCCACACTTAAGAAGGAAAAAGGTAAGTTGCTCTGAGTTGTACATTTGGGAATGGGATGGTTCAGTGATTTTCCCAATTATATTCCATCAAAAAACTTTTGGTCTCTTTGAAAACTCTGTGAGGTTTCATAATTTGCTCAAAGGAGAAATGTCAGGGTAGTGAAAGGCCAGAACAGGTTCTTGGATGTGAAATATTTGTTGAGACACCCAGAGGCCTTTCATTGCATTCTTCCACAATGTGAGTGAGGCGAGGGGTTTCTGACATCGTACAGAGGAGTGCAGAGCATTCCGGAATTACAGCAAAGTGCAAAAGTCTGTTGAAAACCAGGCCCCATGCTGAGGGGTTCAGACCGTTCTTCCCAAAGATTGTCCTGGCTTCTCTGTGCCCTGGAGGGTACTGGCCACTGAGGGTGCTGTGTCCCTGCATAACTTGGACTTCTAGGAGGAGCTGGTAACACCTGAGCTATAATCAATCTGAAGCACCAAATGTTCAGTTTAGCAACCCATTCACCTTCCCTGATACCCAGCTGGTCATTGTCTATGCTGAAAATAGGTGCAATTTCATAGAACTATATGGTTAGGAGGGATGGCAGTGGTCATATTTCTAAACCTGCGAAAATGCAAGAATCTGTCTCAGCAATGCTGTACTCCTCCCTCTGGACCCCACAAACCTCTTTAGTAGGCAAGAAATTTTTTGCACTGGGCTAGATGGCACCGGAGTGGACATAAGTAGGACTAGAGAGATTATAATAGCTCTGTATTTGGCTTTGTCACTGGGTCATAGAATCTTGCTTCCCCTTCTGCTTCTGGTTCCTGTCTCCTATTTCTGTCTCCTGTTTACTCTTAGCTCCTCTCCAGGTCCCTCTTCCTGTTCCATACACCTAACACTGTCTCCAGGTCTGCCCCCGGGCAGGCATCTGATATTGTCTTTAGGGCTACGTCTACACTGGCATGATTTTCCGGAAATGCTTTTAACGGAAAAGTTTTCCGTTAAAAGCATTTTTGGAAAAGTGCGTCTAGATTGGCAGGATGCACTTTTTGCAGAAAAGCGTCCGTGGCCAATCTAGACGCGCTTTTCCGCAAAAAAGCTCCAATCGCCATTTTCGCGATGGGGGCTTTTTTGCGGAAAACAGTACTGTGCTGTCTACACTGGCCCTTTTGCGCAAAAGTATTTTGGAAAAAGACTTTTGCCTGAACAGGAGCAGCATAGTGTTTCAGGAAAATCACTGATGATCTTACATGAGATCGTCAGTGCTTTTCTGGAAATTCAAGCGGCCAGTGTAGACAGCTGGCAAGTTTTTCCGGAAAGGCGGCTGATTTTCCAGAAAAATTTGCCAGTCTAGACACAGCCCTGCTGTGATCTCTAGCTTGCATCTGACTCTGTCTCTGACTCTGGCCCTGCAGCTCACTCTGTGATGATCTCTTTGGTTTTGAACTCTGGATTTGACCACTAACCAATAAGCCTGCTACCTACAACCCATTTATTGCATCCTGGAGCTTTCCTCAGAGCTTTATCAGATATTTGCACTCAATTTCTTTGCACTGTGCAGTTACAAAAGCTTTGAGCTTCAAGCAGATTTTAACAAAGTGAAACTGCTATCATTTTTCAAGTGAACACTGGCCCTCCTCTGACTGAGAATCACTTGACTGAAATCCATGTCTGAGACCATATGCAGATGCATATTCCATGAAAGACTTTTGGGTGTTCTCTTTAGTGGAGTCATAAGCCACGTTTTCCAGTATAGTAGGTTTATGGTTAAACTTCTCCCTTCTCTCCTACAATTATCAAGGCTTGGCCATAGCACATATGCCTTGGACTTGTTTGGCTTTGTCTTCAGCTTTGTGGGGAAAAAATCTGCCATGACCCAGCCTGACATTCATCTGCTTAGGGTTTTTCTAGACTACATTGCTTTTTTGGGATTCCAGAGGTATCCCAGAAAAACAACACTGCATCCAAAGAACACATCTGCTTTTTCAGAAAAGAAATTGAAAAAGCAGACACACTCTTTAATCATCCCTGTAAACCTTGTTTTAATCAGGAAGAAGGAATGGGTCAAAAGAGCAGGTTTCTCCAAAATGTGGGGCCGTGTAGATGCACCAAATTTTAGAAAAGCCTTTTTCAACAGAAAAGCGGAAAAATATATGCAGATTGCAAACTGCAATTTGCATATCTTTTTCTGACTTACATTAGTAGTCTAGATGTAGCCTTAGTTATTTTTCTTTCTTGGGCAGAAAGAAATAGCATTCTGCTACGAATAGCAGAAGAAACCATTTGAAAAGGCAGCTGCTCAGACTGGGCACCAAAGTACAATGTCACCTGACCTTTTGGGTGTGTACTTAGACAGATAGTTCAAGCAACCGTCTTGCCACAAGAGTCTTGCCACAGCTGGAGAAGGCTCTCTAATGTTCAAGGGCATGGCTAATGTTCCTAGTATTGAAGAAATAATGGATTTTGTTCACTCTCAACTCAGTCTGCCCCTAGTTTAATAACAGTAAAGTGCCTACATTGATAAGTAGTATTTTTGTTTTTCTTTTGCAGACCAGCTCGAGGGGGAAAAGGGTAAGTTGCTCTGACTTATGCAGTTGGGAAGGTGAAGGGTCAGACGTTATCCCATCTATATTGCCCCAATCAACTGTCTGGGTCTTTGAAAACTCTGTGGAGTTAAATAATCTGTCACAATGACAAAGGGGAAGATAGTGAAAGGCTAGATCTTTCCTTTGGATGGGACACCTCCGTTGGGACAGCCAAGGGCCTCTCATTGTATTCTTTCGTGATTTGGGGTGGCTGGTCTCTACCATCATACAGCAGAATGCAGAGCATCCTGGGATCATTGCAAAGCCCAAAAGTCTACTGGAAACCAGACCTTATGTTGGGAGCTCTTGGGCTTTTCTGACTGAAGACTGTCCTGGCTTCCCCTGTCCTTGGCAGCAGGGTACTGAGGGTGCTGTTCCCCCTCCATGTTTGAGATCTCCGGGAGGAGCTGTTCACACTCTGAGATGCAATCTCATTTGGAGCACCAATGATGTGGTGCAGTTCAATTACTCATTCACCTTCCCTGACACCCACCTGAGGCTGTCTCACACATTGCCCAAGAGGGAATCAGGTCTGATTTCATAGAATCGTATGGTTGGAAGGGACTGCAGTGGTCATGTAGTTTGTCTCCTGCCAAGAGACAGGATTGTGTCTTGGCAGTGCTGTACCTCTCTCTGGACTCCCACAAAACCCCTTCAGTAAGAAAAGATTGAATTGGCTCTGGGCTGGAGGACAATTGAACAGTCTTAAATAGGACTAGGGAGGTCATACTAGCTCTGCATTTGGGGCACAGACTCCAATTCTGCTGTGCCTGATTGAAAATTTGAGTTGATAAATTGAAGTTGGTTTAGAGAAAAACTATTTTGAACCTCCATTCAGTACTGACCTCCCTCATAGACTGCCCTTTGAACCACTGGTCACTTTTTCTTGGCCTCATTTGAGTTTATCACCTTCCTTACAGCAGTAACTGTCACAACAGTCTCTGAACTATAAACATTGATGATTGGGCCTCCTAGAATAGTGTTTCTCAAGGGCAATGTAGACTTATGTCCACACCCTGAGTTTTTCACTAAAGTTTTATCAGCATTTAATTTAATTTAATTGATATATCTTTGGGTCTTCCTCCTGAAGCTACAGTCTAGTAGAGATGTTACGAACTCTGGGTTTGACCTCTAGGCTTGACTGTAGCTCTGACCAGTAAGCCTTATCACTCACACCCCAGTCTTTGCAGCTGGTAGCTTTCCTCAGGGATACTTTGTTAGTAGACATTTATGGGGTTGCTATCTGGTCCTTAGTGTACACATTTACCTGGAACTCTGCAGCTGCAATGGCACCAAAGTGAGAGGTAAACTTCTAGAGTTTATCATGTAAACCCTAATCCTTCCCCTGAACTGTTCATTCTCAGAGTCACCTGAGTGGTGGACATATCTGCTACCATTTGGAAAGGCATGTTCCATTATCCACCAGAGGGGCAGACAGAATTGCTGGGCCCTTTTACAAGCTGTGGGGATAGCTCTGGGCCTGGGTCTGCCTCCCTTGTCACGCCACGCCACAAAGCACCACCCAAAACAAGCCATGCTAGGTGGTGGTGATTTAAAGGGCATGGAGCTCTGGCTGAGGCTGCTGCCACAGTAGCAATAGCATCACTGAAAAAAGGGCAATTGCCTTATTTGTCCCCCTCCCGATTGGTGGTCCCTTTGCCAATTCTCAGTTCTCCCCTTGATCCAGATCATAAGCCAGCCTCCCAAGTGTGAAGGAACTGAGGTATTTTCAGACTGCATTACCATTAGCTGTCCTTGGAAGGAGCCCTGAAGAAACACAGGGCACATGTTCCAGCCTGACAGGTGAAAAATCTCCAATGCTGGGGAGCTGGGTTACACACATCAGAGTGACAAGAAATGTCTGCATCCAAATGTCTAACAAGTTACAGAATAAGGAACAGCATAGCTCTTCAATGATGCAAGGTTCTGCCAACAATAGTAAACATATCTTTTTTGGTGCATTTTGTTTTTACAGAAGAACAGCAGAAGACGATATGTAAGTCAGTCATTTTCAGCTCAATAGACTTCCAACACAACGGAGTCTTTTATAATGAAAAGAGGAAAGATTTATTGTTAAATCATCTCCCTTCTCCCCTGACACTCTCCTTACCTGGCAAATGCATCTTTCTCCTGGCTTGACAATAGCATATATGTGTGTTTGCTGGATCTCTGTTGTGCTGTTCATAGGTTCATAGAATAATAGAGCTGGAAGAGACCTTAGAAGGTCATCAAGTCCAGCCCCCGTCCAAGGTAGGACCAATCTCAACTAAATCAACCCAGCCAGGGCTTTATCAAGACAATACTTACAAACGTCTAGGGATAGAGATTCCACCACTTTCCTAGGTAACCCATTCCAGTGCTTCACCACCCTCCTCGTGAAGTAGTGTTTCCTAATATCCAACCTAGAACTCTCCCACTGTAACTTGAGACCATTGCTCCCAGTTCTGCCATCCGTCACGACTGTGAACAGACTTCCTCCATCCTCTTTATAACCCCCTTCCAACGAGTTAAAGGCTGCTATCAAATCCCACCTCACTCTTCTCTTCTCCAGACTAAACAAACCCAGATCCCTCAACCTCTCCTCATAGATCATATGCTCCAGCCCCTTAATAACTTTGTTCACCCTCCATTGGACCCTCTCCAGTGAGTCCACATTCTTCCTGTAGTTGGAGGCCCAGAACTGGACACAATACTTTCAGAGCCAAAACAAAAGAATAATCACTTCTCTGGATCTGATGGCAATACTCCTCTTAATGCAACCTAATATCATAGAATCCTAGATTACAAGGACTGGAAGGGATCTCGAGAAGTCATTGAGTCCAGTCCCCTGCCCCCATGGCAGGACCAAATACTGTCTAGACCTGATAGACATTTATCTAACCTACTCTTAAATATCGCCAGAGATGGAGATTCCACAACCTCCCTGGGCAATTTATTCGAGTGTTTGACAACCCTACAGTTAGGAACTTTTTCCTAATGTCCAACCTAAACCTCCCTTGCTGCAGTTTAAGCCCATTGCTTCTTGTCCTATCCTCAGAGGCCAAGATGAACAAGTTTTCTCCCTCCTCTTTATGACATCCTTTTAGATACCTGAAAACTGCTATCATGTCTCCTCTCAATCTTCTCTTTTCTAAACTAAACAAACCCAATTCCTTCAGCCTTCCCTCATAGCTCATGTTCTCTAGACCTTTAATCATTCTTGTTGCTCTTCTCTGGACCCTCTCCAATTTCTCCACATCCTTCTTGAAATGCGGTGCCCAGAACTGGACACAATACTCCAACTGAGGCCTAACCAGTGCAGAGTAGAGCAGAAGAATGACTTCTTGTGCCTTGCTCACAACACACCTGTTAATGCATCCCAGAATCATGTTTGCTTTCTTTGCAATCGCATCACACTGCTGTCTCATATTCAGCTTGTGGTCCACTAAAACCCCTAGATCCCTTTCTGCCGTACTCCTTCCTAGACAGTCGCTTCCCATTTTGTATGTGTGAAACTGATTGTTCCTTCCTAAGTGGAGAACTTTGCATCCTGTCTTTGTTAAACTTCATACCTCAGGCCATTTCTCCAATTTGTCCAGATCATTTTGAATTAAGACCCTATCCTCCAGATTAGTTGCAACCCTTCCCAGCTTGGTATCATCTGCAAACTTAATAAGCGTACTATCTATACCAATATCTAAATCGTTGATGAAGATATTGAACAGAGCCAGTCCCAAAACAGATCCCTGCAGAACCCCACTTGTTATGCCTTTCCAGTAGGATTGTGAACTTATTTTATGCCATAAGCCTTCTTGACTACAAGACTGTAAGAATGGCCGTACTGGGTCAGACCAAAAGGCCATCTAGCCCAGTAGCCTGTCTGCCGACAGTGGCCAGCACCAGGTGCCCCAGAGAGGGTGGACCGAAGACAATGATCAAGCGATTTGTCTTGTGCCATCCATCTCAAGCCTCTGACAAACAGAGGCCATGGACACCATTTCTATCTCCTGGCTAATAGCCTTTTATGGGCCTAACCTCCATGAAATTATCTAGCTTCTCTTTAAACTCTGTTATAGTCCTACCCTTCACAGCCTCCTCTGGCAAGGAGTTCCACAGGTTGACTACACGCTGTGTGAAGGAGAACTCTCTTTTATTAGTTTTAAACTTGCTACCTATTAATTTCATTTGGTGTCCTCTAGTTCTTCTGTTATGGGAACTAATAAATAAGGGTATTTCTACACTAAAGCACTAATTCGAACTAACTTAGTTAATTCGAAATAAGCTAATTCGAATTAGTGCATCTAGACTTAAAAACTAATTTGAATTAGAGTTTTGATCATTTGAACTAGCATGTCCACATTGAGTGGAACCTGAACCGAAGTTAAGGCTGGCTGGAACTAGTGCCGGCAGGGCATCAGGTTAGGGCTTAGAGTGTGGAGCTGCTGCCTCAGGCTAGCCGAGGGCTGTGCTTAAAGGGACCTGACCCCCACCCCGGACAGACAGTTCTCAGGGTTCCCCGCTTGCTTGTCTACTTCGATGAGGAACAGCAAAACAGTCCTGTCTTGGAGTGCCCTAAGTGCCCACAGTCGGCATATCACAGCACTCGGCCATCAGCCCAGCTGCACTTGCCGCAGGCTGCCATCCGAGGAGGTCAATCGGGGGACTGTCAGGATCGAGGAGGCCCTGCAGGAGAGCTTCCATCCCGAGGAGCCCACAGAGCCACCCCAGTCCTCCCCATCAGGGGCTCGTACCCCATTCCTCCCTCACCTCCTTCCACTTACCCCTCCTTAGCCCCCCTTCCTGATGTGAAAAATAAAGGACACGTTTTCAAAAATAGAAACTCTCTTTATTTAACAAAACTGGGGGGGGGGGGGATTAACCTCTGGGGAGACTGGGAAAAGGAGGTGGGAGAGGGGAAGAGAGAGGGTGGAAGAGGGGAGGGAGAAACCTGGGAGGAGGGAGCTGGAAGGGGGAAACCAGGGGAAGAAGGAGGAGGGGAAGTATAAAACTATGGTACGCCATTTCTTCAGTACTGTGTACAGATGTGATCTCCTCACCCCAGAAAAGATGTTTTGGCCTTGGAAAGGGTTCAGAAAAGGGCAACTAAAATGATTAGGGGTTTGGAACAGGTCCCATATGAAGAGAGGCTAAAGAGACTTTTCAGCTTAGAAAAGAGGAGACTGAGGGGGAATATGATAGAGGTCTATAAAATCATGAGTGGTGTGGAGTGGGTGCATAAAGCAAAGTTCTTCATTAGTTCCCATAATAGAAGGACTAGAGGACACCAAATGAAACTAATGGGTAGCAGGCTTCAAACTAATAAAAGAAAGTTCTTCTTCACAAAGCAAATAGTCAGCCTGTGGAACTCCTTCCTGGGAAGAGGCAGAGGACTGGGTGGCAGCGGGTGGCTGGCTCATGGCGTGCCAAGTGCAGGGTCTGCTGGCTGGGTGCTGGCAGGCTTGCACTTGGCATGGGCACCGTAGCCAGACCGTGCCCCTTTAAGGGCTCCGGGGCCAGGAGAGGGGCAGAAAAGTTTCCCTGGTGGTGCCCAGAGTGGCCACCAGGGCAAGCTGGGAAGGGCTAGTCTCCCACTAGTTCGAATTAAGTGGCTACACAGCCCTTAATTCGAACTACTTAATTCGAACTAGGCGTTAGTCCTCATAGAATGAGGTTTACCTAGTTCGAATTAAACGCTCCGCTAGTTCGAATTAAGTTCGAATTAGTGGTTTGCATGTGTAGCGCCTATGAAAGTTAATTCGAACTAACAGCTGTTAGTTCGAATTAGCTTTGTAGTGTAGATATACCCTAACTTTTCTTTATCCGCCCTCTCCACACCACTCATGATTTTATATACCTTAATCATATCCCCCCTCAGTCTCTTCTTTTCTAAACTGAAAAGTTCCAGTCTCTTTAAAGGGCTGTCATAATTGTTGGATTTTTTTTCTTCAGATGAGACAACAAAGGAATTAGGTGAGTTAAGACCCATGTACATACCTGCTGCTGTCCCCACTTCCATTGCCTGTGTTTTAGGTGAAAGGAACCATTGCTCCTGTTCTCCTGTTTTTCTTGGCTGCTTCTGAAAGGAAACACAAGTCAGAGGCTATATCTAGACTACATCCCTCTTTCCAAAGAGTGATGTAAATTAGGCAAATCGAAAGTGCAAATGAAGCGGGGGCTTAAATTTCCCATGTGTCATTTGCATAATGGCATTTGAGCACTTTTTCAAAAAAGGGATTTTCGAAAGTGAAAGCACATTCTGGACGCGGTTCTTTTGGAAAAAAAAAGTTTCAAAATTGTATCTTTAAAAAAACAGTGGGTTTTTTTGGAAGAACTGCATCTATACAGCACTTTCACTTTCGAAAAATCTTTGTTGATAAAGTGCTTGGATGCCATTTTGGAAATGAACCACGGCATATTTAAATCCTCACTTCATTTGCACTTTCGATTTGCCTAATTTATATCCCTCTTTTGAAAGAAGGATGTAGTCTAGACATAACCTGTGAGTCTGTTTCCTTCCCTACTCATAGCAAGGAATTCAGCAGCACATTGCATCTCCCCACTCTGCTCTCACATACCAGGCAGAATGGGAAATGTGACCTCTTATCCATTGACTATATTAAACTTGAAGGGTGGGACAGACCCACTGATTGCCTGAGAGTACATCTAGACTGTAGGGTTTTTTTTTTAAAAACTGTCTGTTTTTCTGACAAAAAAAATTTACTTACATCCACACTACAATTGCGTTCTTTCGAAAGAAAATCAAAAGAATGGAGGGGCTTTTCCAGCATTGGTAAACCTCATTCTACTAGGCAGAACACCTTTTCTGAACAAGCTCTTTTGGAAAAATGCATATGTGGACACACAAGAGGGAGTTTTTTTTTAAAGAAGAGGCCTCTAGGAAAAGCACAGGTGCCCTAGTGCCCACTCTGTCCATAGAAATCACAGTTTAAATGCAAGATAGTGTCCATTCAGCGTGGATGTTATCTTTTGAAAAAACATCACATTTTTGATGCCCTTTGGCAGTGTGGATACTTTTTTTGGAAGAAGATTTTTTGGAAGATCTCTTCCCGAAAAGCATATTTCGAAAGAAGCCTGCAGTCTAGACGTAACCTGAGAGCTACATGTGGGGTCTGAAAATGTCTCAATAGCCACAACTGGATTGTCACTGGCTTAGAATAGCTCTGCACAGCAATTGGAGTTTGTATCTCCCAGCTCAAGTATCAGCTTTGCTCGAGTTACTCTACTTCAAAATAGTAATGAGGCCATAGAGGCATGTACTCTGGAGTTAGGTGGAATTGTACTTGGTCAGCTAGCCTGATCCAATGTGGTCACACTGTTGGTTTTTAGTGCACTAGCAATCACATCTCCGAGCTTCAGGGTAGATGCACCCTTGGATTGCCATGAATATAGCTGCTGATGGTTGGAAATGCTGCATGTGTGGATGGAAAGGTTCGTTTTCTGCTTGAGTAAGATGGGAAGATGTAAGAGGGCTTTAGAAACAGATCAAAGCCAAGGAGAAGAGATAATATTGTGAGGGGTTGCAGGAGGAGCAAGACAGACAGACAAATTTTAGCTAGAAAAAGACTGCTGCCCTCATTTCTAAACTTAGTTCAGTATAAGTGATGTATGACAGAAAGAGAAATAGAATGACCATTCAGAGGGCATTTTCGCCTATATTAAAAGGAATTTCCCGTAAAAGGAATTTCCACTTACTACATCTGGCATCTTAATGTGACCTCAGTCTGGAACTTCCCTACTACTGGAGGGAGGAAATTAAGAGTCAAAGCCTCTCTTAATTCAATGTCTGTTGTTTTCTCACTTTCAGAATGGAGAAAGGCTCAGAACAATTCAGGTAACAGAACACACCCCACATGGACAGAGGTGCCAATGCTGATAGATGTAGCCTGAAAATCTCAGTACATTAGAATCTATCCAAATGTTAACAAAATCAGCATGTTTGCTACTATAATCAAACTAGAAACAGAAAAATAAACTTTAGCCCATTGTGTAGATATATCATTGGAAGCTAGAAAGTAAAAACCTTAAGAGCTGTGTCTCTGATAAAAAAACTAGAAAGAGAAACTTTTTCTTATCGGAGACATAGCTCCTAAGGCACTTACTTTCTAGCTCCCAATGTTATGCCTACACTGTGGACTGAAGTCAAATGAAAGTACACAACTTCAGCTATGGTAATTATGTAGCTGAAGTCAAAGTAGCTTAACTCGACTTTTGGGTATATCAACACTGCAGGAAGTTGAAGGAAGAACACTCTTCCTTCACCTTCCTTTATTCCTTATGAAATGGGGGTTACAGAAGTCAGAATAAGAAGTCTGTTATTTCAAAATTACTTTGAAATAAAAGGCTTGCTCTATAGATGCACACTTTTTTATTCTTAAATAACACTGCAGTGTAGATGTGCCCAAACTGATTTAAAAAAAATTAACCATGATCTTAACCATGTTTATTCTAAGTTTTTATTCTCCAAAGAAATGCCACCAATGGGAGTAAGACATCTAAATACCTTTTAAGGAACTAAACCGTAGGATTTATTTGTAGTGAGGTTTGCAGAAATCCCTCAGGAGGTTCTTAAGAGCCACAATGAAGGCAAAGATGATGTGGTAGCAGGGATGGTGACTGCAATGAGAACCATAACACAGAGATAGTAAGATCATGAAGGGCACTGCAGTGGTGACAGGCACGGCTGGGAGCAAGTCAACAAGGTTTATGAGGCATTTGCCAGTGATAAAGACAGTGATGGGTTCCTTTCTCTGATGATAATGGGCACTGGTGGGAATGTTGTTAGTTATAATAGTTATAGTGAGAGAAGATGAAAATTATGTGGGGGAGTCACAGGGAACAGCAATGGGTGATCTGACATTGGAGACAGTGCAGGTAATAATTTGCGTATTACAGCCATTTTCTGCTGACAATAATGATGGCATCATACTGAGCTTACTGAGGCATAAACCAGCTATCACAGAGCTTGTGTGATCCAACCAACCTCACACAGCAGCAGAGTTGGGAACCGAACCTAGTGGTTCCAGGTCTTTATTTTAATGAGTAAAATACACTGTACTATAATGAATTAGTGTTTATTTATATATTATTTATTTATAATGGTAGTAAGAGGGGCATGTTGACCAATGATCAATGATACTGAATTTCTCGTTAGAGTTAGCTATCATTGGAAGTATATGTTTGCCACAGTTCATGCACAAATCATCACATAGCGATAGCCATAGTGGGACCATTTCTTCTCTCAGTCATAATGGTAATGATATACTTTCCTGGTGAGAAGTTTAAATGAAGTTACTCTGGATTCACACCTATGTAACAGATCAGAATTAGTGCAAGTGTGATAATTTGCTCAAGGTCACGTTTATTTTACATAAATAACAAGCAATTCTCATTTCTGAAATATTTCTATGAAATATCAAATAGGCCAAGTGTGCAGCACTGGTCAAGGCTTGCGGTTCTTACTCAGGCAAAATACCCACTCAAATCAATAGCTGCTCTGCATGAGAAGGGGTGACAGGAGAAGGCCCCACGGGGTGTATTTCTTTCCGCTGTCACCAGCATCACAGGAGTGATTCTCTAAACCAAAATTTTATTTCTGTAGCTGACATCACCCTTGATGCAGACACGGCTCATCCCAACCTCTCCATTGCTGGGGATAAGAAGAGTTTGACACATGAAACCCAACCTCAACAACTTCCACCAAACCCAGAGAGGTTCGATGCGACTGTCTGTGTGCTGGGCTCTGAAGATTTCTCCAATGGAAAGCACTACTGGGAGGTGGATGTTGAGAGCAGCACTGACTGGGACCTGGGACTGGCCAGCAAATCCATAGCAAGAAACGGGAAACTTTCCCTGTCCCCTAAAGAGGGATTCTGGGTTCTGGGTCTGAGTGGGAGAGATTATTGGGCAAAAACAGATCCCTGGACCCGGATCATAGTGCAGAAAAAGCCCAAGAAAATTGGAGTTTACGTTAGTTACAAAGACAGGCAGGTGACCTTTTTCAATGTAACTGACATCTCTGTGTTGTTCGGATTTAATGATTGTTCGTTCTCAGAAGAGGTTTGTCCATTCTTTAAAAATTCACACAAAGAAACAACATTGAAAATCTGTTCAATTAAAGAGGAATAAAAGTGAAGAGACACTACTAGGATATAGATATTCAGTCCTGCCTCTAAAGTCCTATGCTTTAAGAATTTAGGTCTATTCTTACCATTCAGCTAGTTATGGGGTTAAAAAAAGAAAGACTCAGAATTACAGTCTGCCTGTGATTGGGTCTTCTCTCACTATGACAGTCTGAATCCTTTCCCTTTAGCTAATAAGCTGAGAAATGTACAGACATATCCTCACACAGTCCAAATCATTCATATTGAAATGAGGCAATTTTGGGATGTTAGAAAGGCAATCTAAACTACTGCCTACAGATAAAAGGAAGGGCCTAGAAAATTTAAAGAAAATAAGGTTGATAGTTTCCTGTCTGTGAAGTAACCACTTATCAATAGTTGGGGTTTTGAAATCCTCATGTCTTTAGTGTTTCCTCATTATACTCCCCAGTTCTCTACACTTTATCTGTATGGTCTGTCTGGAACTTTAATTGTTTCTTTCTGCTGTATAATTAATGTTTCTGAGTACAAACCAATTAAGGTTATGGGATATAATTGGTTATATAATCATAGAATCATAGAATACTCAAATGGAAGGGACCATGAGGGATAATCTAGTCCAGCCCCTTGCCCTCATGGCAGGACCAAGCACTGTCTAAATCATCGCTGATAGGGTATGTCTACACTACAGCACTAATTCGAACTAACTTAATTCGAATTCGTTAATTCAAACTAAGCTAATCCGAACTAGTGCATCTAGATCTAAAAACTAGTTCGAATTAGCGTTTTGCTAATTCGAACTAGCATGTCCACACTGAGTGGACCCTGAACCGAGGTTAAGGATGGCCGGAAGCAGTGCCGGCAGGGCATCAGATGAGGACTTAGAGCGTGGAGCTGCTGTCTCAGGCTAGACGAGGGCTGTGCTTAAAGGAACCCGACCCCCACCCTGGACAGACAGTTCTCAGGGGTTCCCCGCTCGCTTGTCTAACTCGATGAGGGACAGCAAAGCAGTCCTGGCTTGGAGTGCTCTGAATGCCCACACTCGGCACATCACAGCACTCGGCCATCAGCCCAGCTGCACTTGCCACAGGCTGCCATCTGGGGTGTCAATCGGGGGGCTGCAGGAGAGCTTCCATCCCGAGGAGCCTGCAGAGCCAGCCCAGTCTTCCCCATCGGGGGCTTGTACCCCATTCCTCCCTCACCTCCTTCCACTTACCCCTCTCTAGCCCCCCTTCCTGATGTACAAAATAAAGGACACGTGTGTTCAAAAATAGAAACTCTCTTTATTTAACAACACTCGGGGAGACTGGGAAAAGGAGGTGGGAGAGGGGAAGAGAGAGGGTGGGAGAGGGGAGGGCAACTAAAATGATGAGGGGTTTGGAACAGGTCCCATATGAAGAGAGGCTAAAGAGACTGGGACTTTTCAGCTTACAAAAGAGAAGAGTGAGGGGGGATATGATAGAGGCCTAGAGAAGCACAAGTGGTGTGGAGAGGGTGCATAAAGAAAAGTTCATCATTAGTTCCCATAATATAAGGACTAGAGGACACCAAATGAAATGAATGGGTAGCAGGCTTCAAACTAATAACAGAAAGTTGTTCTTCACAAAGCAAATAGTCAACCTGTGGAACTCCTTGCTGCAGGATGCTGTTAAGGCTAGAACTATAACAGAGTTCAAAGAGAAGTTAGATAAATTCATGGAGGCTGGGTCCATGGAGTGCTATTATCCAGGGGATAGAAATGGTGTCACTGGCCTCTGTTTTGGAAGACTGGAGATGGATGGCACGAGACAAATGGCTTGGTCATTGTCTTCTGTCCATCCCCTCCAGGGTAGCTGGTGTTGGCCACTGGTCTGACCCAGTACGGCCATTCTAAGTTCAGGGCTCAGGGTCGGGGGTCTCACTGGACCACCTTGATTTTCATGCAAACCTGCTCCTGGGTGGCGAGGCTGGCAGCTATCCTGCCCTAGACGGCCACTTTCCTGTGCCTAGTGTGGAGGTTGTGGATGAGATCCATGATCTCCGCACTAGACCACGCGGGCGCCCGCCTTTTGTGGACCCGGGCAGGCTCCTGGAAGCTGCAAGCCTGGTCCCGGGAAGAGGCGGAGGGCTGGGTGGCAGCGGGTGGCTGGCTCGTGCTATGCCAGGTGCAGGGTCTGCTGGCTGGGTGCTGGCAGGCTTGCACCTGTCACGGGCACCGTAGCCAGACCGTGCCCCTTTGAGGGCTCCGGGCCCGGGAGGGGGGCAGAAGAGTTTCCTGGTGCTGCCCAGAGTGGCCACCAGGGAAAGCTGGGAAGGGCTAGCCTCCCACTAGTTCGAATTAAGTGGCTACACAGCCCTTAATTCGAACTACTTAATTCAAACTAGGCGTTAGTCCTCATCTAGGGTATGTCTACACTACAAAGTTAATTCGAACTAACAAACGTTAGTTCGAATTAACTTTGATAGGCGCTACACAGGCAAACCTCTAGTTCGAACTTAATTCCAACTAGCAGAGCACTCAATTCGAACTAGGTAAACCTCATTCTACGAGGACTAAGGCCTAGTTCGAATTAAGCGCTCCGCTAGTTCGAATTAAGTTCGAACTAGCGGTTTGCCTGTGTAGCGCCTATTAAAGTTAATTCAAACTAATGGCTGTTAGTTCAAATTAACTTTGTAGTGTAGACGTACCCGTAGACAATTATCTAACTCAATCTTAAATTTCTCCAGAGATGGAGATTCTATCTCCCTAGACAATATATTCCAGTGTTTAACCACCCTGACAAGAAGTTTTTCCTAATGTCCAGCTCAAACTTGATGGCTGCCTCTAGACTGGCATGATTTTCCGCAAATGCTTTTTCCGTTAAAAGCATTTGCGTAGAAGAGCATATGTGACCAGTCTAGATGCAATTTTGCGCAAGAAAGCTCCGGTGGCCACTTTCGCCATCGAGGCTTTTTTGCACAAAAAATTAAGGGCCTGTCTACACTGGCCCTCTTGCGCAAGTAAGACCCCTGTGGAACCCCATTTGTTATACCCTTCAAGCAGGATTGCGAACTGTTAATAACTACTCTCTGAGAACGGTAGCCCCATCTAGGTTGTATTTCCCTAGTTTATTGATAGGAAGGTAACATGAATTATGACTCTATCCTCTATCCTCTTGCAAGTATTCTTGCGCAAGAGGGCTTATCCCTGAGTGGGCGCATCAACGTATTTGCGCAAGAAGCACTGATTTTGTACATTACAAAGTCAGTGCTCTTGCACAAATTCAAGTGGCCAGTGTAGACAGCTGGCAAGTTTTTGCGCAAAAGCAGGTGCTTTTGCTCAAAAACTTGCCAGTCTAGACACAGCCCTTTTGATTCAGGTTAAGCCCATTGCGTCTTCCCCTATCATCAGAGGCCAAGGGAAACATTTTTTCTCTCTCCTTTTAGATACTTGAAAATTGCTATCATGTCGCCTCTCAGTCTTCTCTTTTCTAAACTAAAAAATCCCAGTTCTTTCAGTCTTCTCTCATAGGTCATGTTTTCTAGACCTTTCATCATTTTTGTTGCTCTTCTTTGGACTACTGTGTAGATGTGCCAAATGTCAGAAAAGACTCTTTGACAGAAAAGTGAAAAAAGATACACAAATTGTAGTTCACGGTTTGTCTCTCTTCTTCCTACTTATATTTGTAGTTTGAACATAGCCTGTCAGACATGGATGCAGATTTTATACTGATGTAACCAAAATCAAGATTTTCACACATTTATTTTGATGTAAAAAAGCGGTTGTTTCAAATGTTCATTTTTATGCTGTCTTCATCACATAAAAATAATAATAAATAATCATTTGCTATCGAGTTTTGGTTTGTGATTTTCTCCAATTATGACAATTCATGAGCCTTTGAAAAACAATATTTAATAGAGTTTTGGTAGGGCCTTCCAAGGAGCTCACCCTTTAAAAAAAATCAGAACCCATGCAAATCCTTCCTGGCCCTATTCATGACTGTGTTCTCTAGTATCATCCTCATCCTGGGAAGTATCCCTTCCAATTACCATGCGGTGCCCTCCAGGTCCATAAACAATCACAAGAGTTGTTCCTAAGCATACTCAAAGGGTAGGAAGTATCTGTAGTTATCTTCCGCATTGCTGCCTGCCTAGACTGACCTGACTGGAGAAGATATTGTGCAGGATTTCACCTCTCTGTGTGAGGTCTAGCATGACAATCACACCATCTTCAGAAATGGGTCATCGCCTTTGGCCTGTTCCCCTGTGGTAACACATGCTATGTCTTACCCACTGCCCCGGCTATAATCCTATCAAAGGTTTGCAGTGGCAGCATCAGTGATTTGCAGTCATAGGAGGAAATATTGTGCCCAGAAAAAGCCATGTCTGCAATTGCAGCAGTGTGTAGTATACGTGCACTACTCCCCCATCCATCAGCATGGGTATAAGGAGCAATGAAGACAGGCAGACACAGCTTAGGCAAGAAAAGCCATGCCAGAACCATGGGGTATATACCCTCCATGGCTTTGTGCATACCCATGCAATGCATTCACATCTGCATTGCTATGTTCAGAGTGTAGTGTTCTGCTGCTCCCCCCTTGTGTCCCCCACAGAGGGGGATGGGGCCAAAGAGACCTGGTTCCCAGCCCTCTCCCAACATAGCCCCCCTTCTCTGTCATAGGGAAAGGCTAAAACTGTGGGGAATGCTGTGGCAGGGAGAAGCAACAGCACATGTGCCAACTTCATATTACATTAAATTAGCAGATTCTTAGTATGCACCAGCAGCTAAGCTCTGCCCCTTCTCTCAGTGCCTATTGCTTGCCAACAGCCTCACTAATCAACTCCTTCCCCTCACGTCCAGCGTTTACTGCCATCAGCTGCTCCATGATGTGCAGGAGACTCTGAGAGGGAGACAGAGGGGAAGAAGCAGAAAGTGGCGGGGAAGAGGTGGGACAAAGCAGAGCAGGGGACAAGAAGAGGTGGAATGGGGGCAGAATGGGGGCAGTAAAAGTCACGGAAGGAGGGGGCTTTGGGGAAGGGTGCAATAGGGGCAGGTCCCATGGTGGAGGGGTAGTCGAGCACCCTGAGGTAAAGAGTAACTTGAGACTCCTGGCTCTTCATTCTGCCATCCGTCACCACTGAGAACAGCCTCCCATCCTTACCGATGCTGCTCTCCTGCTGGTGCTCAGAAAGAGAGAAGCACATGATTTGAGAGGAGTGGCTGAGAGGACTGGACTTCTTTAGTTTCCAGAAGAGGTAGGAGGGGTTTGATAGCAGCCTTCAACTAGCTCCTGAAGCGGGGTTCCAAAGAGGATGGGTTTTTTTCCAAAGAAAATGCTGAGATTTTTGAACCTAAGAATGGCCATACTGGGTCAGACCAAAGGTCCTTCTAGCCCAGTAGCCTGTCTGCCGACAGTGGCCAGCACCAGGTGACCCAGAGGAGATGGACCAAAGACAATGATCAAGCGATTTGTCTCTTGCCATCCATCTCCAGCCTCTGACAAACAGAGGCCAGGGACACCATTTCTATCCCCTGGCTAATAGCCTTTTATGGACCTAACCTCCATGAAATTATCTAGCTTCTCTTTAAACTCTGTTATAGTCCTAGCCTTCATAGCCTCCTCTGGCAAGGAGTTCCACAGGTTGATTACATGCTGTGTGAAGAAGATCTTTATTTTATTAGTTTTAAACCTGCTACCCATTAATTTCATTTAGTGTCCTCTAGTTCTTCTATTATGGGAACTAATAAATAACTTTTATTTATTCACCTTCTCCACGCCACTCATGATTTTTATATACCTCTGTCATATCTCGCCTCATTCTCCTCTTTTCTAAACTGAAAAGTCCCAGTTGCTTTAGCCTCTCTTCATATGGGACCCATTCCAAACCCCTAATCATTTTAGTTGCCCTTTTCTGAACCCTTTCCAAGGCCAAAATATATTTTTGATGTGAGGAGACCACATCTGTACACAGTATTCAAGATGTGGGCGTTCCATAGTTTTATACAGGGGCAGTAAGATATTCTGGGTCTTATTTTCTATCCCTTTCTTAATAATTCCTAGCATCCTATTTGCCTTTTTGACTGCCACTGCACACTGTGTGGAAGTTTTCAGAGAACTATCCACGATAACTCCAAGATCTCTTTCCTGATTTGTCGTAGCTTCCATTATACTGTACTTATAGTTGGGGTTATTTTTTCCAATGTGCATTACTTTACACTTATCCAGTGTCAAGTTTCTGGATTTAAGAACATGTGAATTAGTGATGACCATACTGCATGAAAACAATGGTTGATCTAGCCCAATATTCTGTCTTCCATCCATGGCCACTGCCAGATATTTCAGAGGAAATAGACAGAACACAACAAACATCCAGAGATCCATCCCTTGTCGTCCAGTCCCAGCATCAGACAGTCAGAGCCGTTTTGTGGTTTCAAAAAATTTCCTGGACGTTGGAAAATTCTTTCCCGCCCAGTATTAGCAATAACAATTCTAACTGAACCCTGAGACTTTTGTTATGGTGCCACCTCAGTTTATTCCATTAACAAAGCTATAATCAATGTGATGTTTGTTACACAGTGTAAACACCCTCTTTAGTGCCAATATCCCATAGACATTTCTGGTTGTTCTGCTCTTCTGTTATTCTGCCTTCTTCTTCACGTTATGCTTCTTAGTTCTCTTAGCTGGAGCTTTCCTGTGACCTTGGCCAGCTCTTCTGAATTCTCCTCCCCTCTGTCTGTTTCCTGTTGCTGAGAGGGAAGGAGCAATGACACAGATGAGACCCCCTCCACACATACCAAAACATAAAATCAATCACCGATCACACTTCACTGGGTCGCAATGAGGAAGGGAAGTCGACAGGAGGGTTTCTGCTGTCAACTCCCAGCAGTGGGAATGCTGAGGTAAGTCAAACTAAGGTTTGTTGACCCCAGCTATACTATTCATGCTGATGGAGTTGCATTCCTTAGTTCAAATTTGTCCCCACTGTAGGCCTGGCATAACAGTGAACCTTCTGACACAGACCTCAGCACCAGAACTAGGGGAATATAGGAAGCGGTTGGGGTGTTCTGGTCAACATATACATTTTTGAAGGAGTCAAATCTATTTTTGCATTAAATTCAATTAATTCTTTCCATTACAATAATTTTTTAAATGGGTAAAATATTTGGCTTCAACTTTTCAATTCAATATGACATATCCATCTTAAATTTGTTCATTTTAAAATAAACACAAAAATGGGTAAAAATCCCTCCATAAGGTCAAATTGGGAGAGGAGGAGATATGAAAAAAATCATATTGAGTGAACTGAAATAAAATGAGTTCTTTGATTTAATGCTCAATTTAGAAAAAAAAAGTTTCAATTCCAGATGAATCAGATTTATTGGGAAGTGGTGGATTTCTCTAATTAGTTTTTTTTCTTAATTGTGCACTGAATTAAAGAGTTTGAAAACATAATTTGAAATCAACTGAAATATTTGAAAGGACTTTTATTCTGAGTCTTTGACATCATTCAGTTGTTATATGTGTCTTTTGCCCTTTCTATGTTTGTGTGTGGGGAGGGAAGTGGCATTAAAATAGCCAACTTTAAAACCAAAACACTGTTTTCAGTTGAAAAGTAGAAAGAATACCGTCACTTTCAGTGATAATATTCCATTATTATCTCAGCTCTCCTAAGCACCAATTAAGCCCTGTTTTGAAGGTTAAGTGGAAGGGTGAGGGTGAGTAGGTCTTGTGTTGGTTCATTGCATTTAGGTGAATAAGGAAAAAAATTAAGATTCTTCCCCAAATTCTGCTGACCTGCAAGACAGACGTCATCTGCCCCTTGCTGATTCTAAAAGGTAATCTCCAATCCATGGGCTGTTATGAAGCTGAAAGAAAGGGAACCATGCTTGCTCTCCCCTTTGGGCTCTGCTGACAGCACAGATATGGAACAACCTTTGTGTGGATCATAGATTCCAAGGTCAGGAGGGATCATGCGATCATTTAGTCCAGTGACTCTCATGCAGGAGTACACATCCCAGAGGTCTGCCAGGAGGTACTCAACTAATTTAGATCAGTGATTCTCAACCTGAAGATTGCAGCCCTCAGGAGATGTCACAAGATGGTTTTAGGGGATCATAACTGTGAGGTTGGCAGTAGGGAAATGCCTATTGCTTCACAATGCTAAGTTACAGCCTTCATCCTCACCTTCCTGGGATCGCATATCAGTCAAGGCTCACAAGTGAATTACAGGCTCAAGTGTCACATTGAAAGGTAAGGACAATATTCATATTCCAAGCAATTTATTTTATAATTATGTGGAAAAAATGAGCAGATGAGTAATCATTGAATAAGTATGCAGCGACGCTTTTGTATTTTTTATCTGCAAATCGTCTTTAAGTGAGGTGCAACCTGAGGTTTGGCATGACTAGACTGTCACAATTAAAAATTGCACCCTCTTTCCAGTTGGCATTTGTCTAGTCACTGGTTCGTGTTAAACCTTTCTCTGATAGACTGAGGAGCAGACTGTTATGTATTTGTTGCCCTATAGGCACTTATGGCTTTTGATCAAGTCATTCTTTAATCGTCTCTTTGTTAATCTAAATATCTCAGTGAGAGAGATTTTCTAATCCCTTCCTCATTCTCATGGCTCTTCTTTGAACCCTCTCCACTTCATCTGTCTTCAGTTATGGGCAGTAGAACTGGACACAGGATTCCAATTCTGTCCACACCAGTGCCCAAGTCAGAGGTAAAATAACCTCTCTCTTAATACTCCAGATGCTCCCGCGTATGCTTCCCAGGATTGTGACCTTCTGATTATCCACCACAACCCAGAATTCTTTATCAGAATCCCTGTTTCCCAAGATAGAGTCACCCACCCTGTAATTTTGACTCGTGTTCTTTGTTCCTAGAGAGGCAGCAGCAGCAGATTTCCCTTCGACAGGCAGAAAGGCGGGAATGATGCTTACCAAACGTGCCAGGGCTAGATCCACAAAGGGATGTGAGGCTTACCTAGCACTTTAGGTGCCTGAGTCCAAAATCTAGATCTTCCAAATTTCCACTCAGTCACTGCCCACTCATGTAAATGCCTGAATTCCTCCAGATACCTACATTTCTGCTGGTGAAGTACACCAGGTTCCTACATTTCTAGTTATGAGCTCATGCACCCTCATCTCATCTCTAGTTTCCATCACCAACATAGTGGCCAGGTCTTTGCATGGGCCCCAAATTGGGTGTCCTCCCGATCTATCCCACCAGAACATACTTTCTAGATCAGACCCTAAACTAAAATCAGCCATAGGAAGAAGTTGCTGTGATTGGTTCATGTGTTCAGTCCCATCATGGGCCCCCTAGAATTCAAGCACAGAGACAGATGGCTATTTAGTTATTTATACACAATAGAACACCCTTGACAGGAGAGAGTGAGGGAGCCCTGGAGCAGGTTGTCCTGTAGCCTTGTGTTTAGAGCACTGGTGTTGTGATCTGCATTTAAGTCCTTGGCCTACATCATACAGGGCAGGGACTTAAACCCAAACCATTACCATCCCATACGAGTGCTCTACCTAATGTGAAAGGGAGGTACTAAGTCCTCTGCTGGCTTAACTAAGACACCCCACTCCTTTTGAGGGGTAGGACACTCCTTTCTCCTTGGTGTTGCCAAGTGAGTAGCTTAGGTAGTTCCCCACTCAACCTGCTGATTTCTGTAGATCTCATTCTGAAGGGTATGCATGTGTTCATTTTAAACAAAATGTGGTTTGGAAAGTAGAGATGCATAAAGAAGCATGCTGTGGCTCACCACCCTAGGAACAGTCTAGAAAAGGCCAAGGGGAGGGGGGTGAACTCAACATGTGGAGTGGAGAAGTACAAGCATGTGATAAACAAAGCCATAAATGGAAAGGTTGAATCTGATTGGTTTAGAAGTTTGTGTTATGTAACCTGTAACTGTCATGTGCTATAAAACAGCAAGGGGAGGGGCTCCTTGCTCGAGGGGCTCTGGCTGATTTTAGTACCAGGGGCTCTCCCTTTGTGCACATTGAATAAAGTCTTATTGAACTGAAGTATAGAAGACCCTTGATTCTGCCCAGCATCTGACTCTCTGGGAACTGCAAAATCCCAACAGTTTCTTGGCACAGCGAGCAGGGTGAGAAATATCCTTCAGGATCAAGACCTACAATCAAATTAGAGGGTGATTTTGTTCATTTTTCATTTGGTTGTGTGTCCCTGACCTGACTGGTGACTCTCATTCCTTTTGTAGTAAGTGAATCTGGGTGTTGGGGAATTTAAGGGGTTTGTTGCAGTTTTGAAACATTTTGGTTGCAGTCTTAAGACACTGTACTTAGTGTGGGGGCGGGTTAAGCTGTAAGTTCCTCTGACTAAGTGTTGTTGAAGTGGGAAATCAAAGAGGCCATAAGGACCAACAGTTAGTGTAGGGGCAGGTATAGCCATAAGTACCTCTAATTAATGTGTTGGCTGGCCCAGATCTCCTAATTGGAAATTGTTATTAGTTTATAAACAGAATTGTATTTAAAGATTTTGAGATTGGAGGATATTTAGGTTAAAAAAAAGGGAAAGATGAAGGGATATGGTGATCCACAATATGAAGAGTGTTTAATTAGTGCTTTTATAACTATTGTAGCAGTAAGTTTATTAGTTTTCTTGTTGAGATATTTTGGCTGTATGACTGAAAGAAAGAAGGATGACCAGCCCCCAATACAGGTGGGCAACACTGATTTTGTGCATAAACTACAATATTTATCAGAGGAAGATGATGTCCTCAGTGTAGATGTGAGGTTGCTGGGTATAAGATCTGCCCTGTCTCAGTATGACAAGGCATTGAAACAAGGATATCCAACACATGATGATTACCCAACTAAACATCCATATTATGTTGCCTGTTGGTGTATGGGGTTAAAAGACAGTAACGAGAAGGACAAAATGGCTGGTATGTGTTTAATTGGTGATTATGAACAGCTGGTTAGAAAGTGTGATACGCTAAAAGGAAGGGTAGGAGAGTTAGAAGCAGAGGTAGAAAAACTGCAAACAGAAGCAAAAAACTATAAAGAAACAGCCTTGCAGGAAAAGAGATCTTGTCCCTCAGCACCTTTGGACCCTACATGTGGAATGTGGGGATATCAGTCTGGTTTTATGGCTCCAGTGAGAGTGCACACTGTCCCTAATCCTAATCAAGGATTACTGTTAGTCACCTAGAGCACACTCCTATGAGTCCATCTGACCTGCGGAGCATGTTAAAAGAATTGCCATCTTTGCAGCTTAATAACCCAAACATACCCTTCTGGGAAAAGGTGCAGGAGTGGATAGTAGTGGGAGGCCTGCATGCTTTTGATGTTTTCACCATGATAAAGCAAAATGTCCTGTGCACCCTGACCGTCAGTTTTGGTTTGCATTTACTGTTAAAGGGAAGCAATATACTTTTACTTGCCTAAGCCAGGGTTTTCATAACTCACCTACTTTGTTTCATAGAGCAATAGCTGATGTGCTGGCAAAGCTGCCAGACATGGCTTCTTGTGTTGTACAGTATGTTGATGATCTTCTTATCTCCTCACCAGATCGCCAAATGCACATGAAAGACTTAGAAGTGATCCTGCAGCATTTGGCAGACAGTGGGGTAAAATGTAACGCTAGAAAGGCTCAGATTGCAAAGGAGGAAGTATCATATCTGGGGTACCTAATATCCAAAGGGTACAGGCGTTTAACTGTTGACCACACTGAGGCTATTAATGCATGCCCATGACCAACTACGGTCAGGGGAGTTAGGAAAGTGTTGGGGCTATTCAATTTCTGCCAAACTCAAATCCCCAATTATTCAAGGATTGTCCAGCCTCTTAATAGTCTCCTGAAGGGTGCTGGTGGACCCCATGAGGCAATTGAATGGACAATTGACTGTGAACAGGCATTTACCACATTGAAACAAAGGCTAAGTACTGCCCCAGGGTTGGGACTTCCTAATCCATTAATGCCATTTACATTGTACACGCATGTCAGTGAGGGACATATGGCAGCAGTGTTAATGCAAAAACATGGGGACAAACAGCGCCCAGTAGCATACTACTATTCTAAACTAGATGCTGTTGCT
The DNA here is from genome assembly GCF_049634645.1 of Pelodiscus sinensis. Classification (NCBI taxonomy): domain Eukaryota; kingdom Metazoa; phylum Chordata; order Testudines; family Trionychidae; genus Pelodiscus; species Pelodiscus sinensis. The sequence goes on along the minus strand of NC_134743.1, from coordinate 4,812,239 downwards.
CAAGCAATGCCACCATGCCTTCAGGCAGTAGAAGGAGCTTCTATGGCTCTAAATCAGGCCACACCACTTATTGGTGCACAGAATGTAAATATTGTTGTACCTCACGCTGTCCTTGCTATTTTATCAGGGAAGAAATCTTCAGCAGTCCATGTAGCAAGATGGACTCGATGGGAAACGAGCTTGCTAATTCCTTCAGTACATCTGCAAAGAGCGTCATCGTTAAACCCTGCCACCCTCATGCCTACCCCAGATGAGGGACACCCACATCACTGTTGCCTTGAGGAAGAGCCCATGAACCTTCCATTTGTAAAAGAAACTGAAATACCTGGTGCCCCTTGCCTATACGTGGATGGTTCTTCCTTCTATGTGGATGGCAAGCGACACACAGGATGGGCCGTTTGTACTCAAGATGGACAGCTGGTCGCACATGGCAGTTTGCCTGGGACATCTGCACAAGTAGCAGAACTGCAGGCATTAGTTGCAGCATGTGAAGCTGTGAACATATTTACTGATTTTAGATATGCATTTGGGGTTGTACATGATTACATTAACTTGTGGGTAAATCGGGGATTCCTGACGAGTACAGGATCCCCAATACAAAATGGGGGAATAGTGGAGAAACTTCATGCAGCCATGCAGAAACCTACCGAATTAGCCGTGAAAAAAGGGGACAGACCCTCATAGTAAGGGGAACCGAAGGGCAGATGAACTAGCTAAACGAGCAGCAGTAGAAGGTAAAGAGATGCAACTGATTGCTGCAACAGAGCCTCTCATAAAACCCCCAAACTTTTTTGAATTACAGGACATCCAACATGCTGCACCAAGGAAAGAGAAGTGGTTATGGATGGATAATGGGGGCAAACTGTGTGATGATAACACTTGGAGAGGCCCAGAAAACACATTAGTGTTACCAAATGTGCTGATGGGAACTATGATACAAATATCACATGTTGGGACATGATGGAGCACGGAGGGTGATCCACCGGATGTCGGACACCTGGTGGCATCCTAAGCTTAAAGAAAATGTGCATGATTATGTGAGGAGGTGTGTAACATGTGCTCAATGTAATTCTGCTCCCACAGTAAAAGTGAGAATGCGACATCAGCCAAGACCAACACAGCCCTTCACACAGTTACAAATAGATTTCATTGGACCCATGCCAAGGTGCAGAGGGAAAGAATATGTTCTAGTGATTGTGGATCACTTTACTAAGTGGATAGAAGCTTTCCCAGTGGCCAAGGCCACTGCGTCTGATGTAGCTAAAATATTGATGACCGAAATAATTCCCCAATGGGGATTTCCATGCTTCATTGATAGTGACTAAGGTACCCACTTTACAGGGAAGGTGATGAAACGGTATGCATGGCACTGGGGATCAAACAGAAATTCCACTGTCCCTACCATCCCCAGAGTTCGGGATTAGTAGAAAGAGCTAACCGAACCATTAAAAACAAATTAACCAAACAGATGTTTTCTGCTACAAGGAAAGACTGGGTCACCAATTTACCAGTGGTTCTCATGTCTATGAGATCCAGTCCTACTAATCCACATTCCTTATCTCCTTTTGAAATGCTGACAGGGTGGGCGATTAGGACGCCAGGAAATCTGTGCATTGGAGCGGGGGAGTTGTATGTCATGGGTGACCAGCTTGCTGAATATTGCAAATTGTTATCTCAATGTGTCTCACAGGATCCCCGAACTGAACCAGACTCAAAGGCCAGCGAAGAGGACACATGTGAGGTGCAGCCCGGTGATCAGGTACTGGTGAAAGCCTATAGAAAACGAACCTTTGAACCAGCCTGGACTGGACCTCACATGGTTCTCTTGGTAACTCCTTCAGCGGCCCAGGTCACTGGAATTCCAGTTTGGGTGCACCTGTCATGAGTAAGTATACAAGGATGACACTCAACATAGGGCACACTAATCTCTGTTTACCCTATGGACTCTTTGAGGGCCATTCTCAGTATTGTTAAGTGTTTAAATTTGATATTCCCAGTTTAAAATTGATGTAGGAATTTTTTTGTGATCTACTAATTGTTTTGAGTGGTTTCTGAGACTTGAAAGTTCTTTTAGAGTCTCATCTTAATAATGCTGCCATGGCTTTCAGTGTTTTATTGATGTAGTCACCTGGGGAGGAGCCACTGGATCAGTTGTAAATGCCATTACTCAAGCTATCAAATCTCATAATAGGAACTGGGTTGAAAATGTGTTAGTAGCAGGGATGACAGTTTATTGTGGTGAAAGTAGGGCTCATGTCTAATTAATTAGATATTACCTTAACTCAGCAACATAGTTGGTTAAGTCCTCACTGTTGTACTCAGCCATCTATTAAAAACTACTAAAACGTATGAGCAAGCATTGGTCTGGAATGGTGTTATCATACTGGCATGGTGTTCAACATGAAAGTTGCAGCCCTGATAGGAGACTTGCTCGTGTCACAGGTGCCCTGTTGGGTGAGAGCCGCAGTTCTCAAAGACTGAATGTCTTCACCTTGGATGATGGCAGGGGAGTGGTCTTTATTGATAACGGGCATTTTGGAATGATCATTCCATCTTTGGAGAGGTGTTAAATCCTGTGGGTTGGTCTCCTGGATTTGAGGCTCAGCCCTTCCACCCACTCCCATTCTCATGTCATAGACACCTGTGTAGCTGAGTATGTAATAATGGCTGGAGATAACTATATAGCTTTCCCATGGGACCAATGTTCCATCCTGGGAGGATGGGTTTTGCATATAAGAAACATGGAGTCAGGACAAGCCCTATCTCAAATGTTGGGACCTGACTTAATGGTGCATGTAATGTTTAATTTAATGGATGATATTACAGTGAAGAAAGACTCCACTACCTGGTGTGGATTTGGGTATTTAGCTTTGGAAGGTAAGCCTGGCTTGAACATCTCGTTCTTCCTATTGTGGACGATATTATGAAAGAAGTGGTAAGGCAATTACAGTGATTCGGTGGATAGAAGAGTTTGCTATTGTGGGAACAGAGATTCCCTGGGGATGGATTTCAGTTGTGTTTTCGCAATGGATATGGGGACTTATTATTACTTTTAGAGTAGATATCATTATGTATTAAAGGTTGAATGTATTGTTTAATTCTGTTACCAAAACTGCAGTTAATTAAGTGTTGATAAGGTCAATTATAGCTCCTAATAAATACAAGGAAGTGGTGTTAGTGGGGTCTAAGAATTGTTCTTAGCCCCAAAACCAAATGGGGGAGCTGAAGGGTATGCATGTGTTCATTTGAAACAAAATGTGGTTTGGAAAGTAGAGATGCATAAAGAAGCATGCTGTGGCTCACCACCCTAGGAACAGTCTAGAAAAGGCCAAGGGGAGGGGGGTGAACTCAACATGTGGAGTGGAGAAGTACAAGCATGTGACAAACAAAGCCATATATGGAAAGGTTGAATCTGATTGGTTTAGAAGTTTGTGTTATGTGACCTGTTATGTAACTGCCATGTGCTATAAAACAGCAAGGGGAGGGGCTCCTTGCTCGTGGGGCTCTGACTGATTTTAGTACCCGGGGCTCTCCCTTTGTGCACATTGAATAAAGTCTTGTTGAATTGAATTATCGAAGACCCTTGATTCTGCCTAGCACCCGACTCTCAGGGAACTGCAAAATCCCAACAATTCTTAGGAGCCAAACATTCCCCATACCTGCTTGGAAGCCTGGGTACCCAATTTGATGTTATGGATCCCACTAGATAGTAAGACACCCAAGCAATAGGTTCTGCAATGTTGAATCCAAGTCCCCTTTGTGGATCTAGCCTTTGACGGCCAGCACAAGAAAATGCTGTTCCCTCCCTGTTCTCCATATAGCTTCTGCAGGACCAGGCCTTCCTTCTTTTGCAGAGCCAGTAGGTGTGGAGGGGAGGGAGATACTAAAAATCCACACACCAAACCCTTTGCTAAGGTGAAGAAAAGGTTGCAGGTGTGTCTCAATTCTGTAAATGTGTATCAGTGCTCCAGGACAGCAGAGTTAATAATTAACAGAAACTCAGGACATTCTAACTTAACAATAGCACATAAAACAATATGGCCTTGACCCTGTTGAAACCTCTGGGTGCTATTTTAGTGTATTTATAATAAACCATCATAGAAAGTCTTAAATAAGGCATTGTCTCAGTACCCAGACAGCAGTGTCTTAACACCACCCCATGCAATTATATAATGTCAGCTGTATTTCATTTCCCAGAACTCTACTTAGGTGAGTCTATTTGTTCATCTGGCACAAAACAAGGTGTTTTGTTGACTTGCCACCTTCAGTTCAAAGTCCAGCTCCTCATACCAGTCCTAAGCTCCTCATACCAGTCCTAAGCTCCTCATACCAGTCCTAAGCAGACATGCAACTGAAACATACCCGTGTCAGAGACCTGGGTTTCTTTTAGCCTCAAGACATACCCCCCTTGCTCAGTTCAAGGCTGAAGAGTTCTGCTGATCCCCGTATCTTTCATCCTGTCTCTCTGCTTGGGCACCTCCATTATAAGGGCTCAAATGAATCAATTCTGAGGCTCTACAGAGAAGCCACTTGACTGAGATGTTTGAGGGGGCCCTGACCACTGGCAGTGTGAAACCCAAGATAACGTCTCCTCCAACAGCTCCAGTAACGCAATAAAGAGAGGGAATGGTTGATACCTGAGCAGTATAAAAACACAACTGTGCTCACCTAGCTCCATAAGCAATATCCATGTACCTCAGAGTGCTCTTCTTCCCCTGAAGCAGGGCCTGTCTTTAATTTGGACTTGTCAGTTACTGTGTGCATCTATATTATATTAATGGAGATTGCCTATCTCCTAGAACTGGAAGGGACCTTGAAAGGTCATCAAGTCCAGTTCCCTGCCTTCACAGCAGGACCAAGTATCCTCCCTGACAAATTTTTGCCCTAAATCAGCCTCCAAAAGGATTGAACTCACAACACTGGGTTTAGTATGCTAATGCTCAAAGCACTGAGCTATCCCGCCTATGCCTAGCGATAATGCAGAACAAACTGGGAAGCAAGACCCCATTCTAAGAAAGAACCCTTAGGTTAGGGAGCTGTGAGTCAAGTCACCATGAGTTCTGGGTCTAACTTTTACTCAGCTTTCAAACAAGTTGGCTGCGTCTAGACTGGCAAGTTTTTGCGCAAAAGCAAATGCTTTTGCGTAAAAAGTGCTAGCTGTCTACACTGGCCACTTGAATTTGTGCAAGAACACTGACGATCTAATGTAAGATTGTCAGTGTTCTTGCACAAATACTATGATGCTCCCGCTCAGGGATAAGCCCTCTTGCACAAATGTATTTGCGCAAGAGGGCCAGTGCAGACAGGTAAAAACTGTTTTGCGCAAAAAAGCCCCAGTGGCGAAAATGGCGATTGGGGCTTTCTTGCGCAAAACCACATCTAGATTGGCACGGATACTTTTCTGCAAAAAGTGCTTTTGCGGAAAAGCGTCCATGCCAATCTAGACGCTCTTTTCCTCAAATGCTTTTAACGGAAAAACTTTTCCGTTAAAAGCATTTGTGGAAAATCATGCCAGTCTAGACGCAGCCGTCAAGTTTGAGCTGGACAGTAGGAGGTTCTAGGTTCAAATATTACATGCAGCAGATGGAGGGGAGAAATAGTGTATGGTCAAGCAATGAAAACTGTACCTGCTGCTGTGTGAGTGTGAAAATTCTAGGGGAAGATGCCGTTCTTCCAGGGCCATCAGCTGGTGGGAACTCTGAACATGGGTGTGCTGTAGGAATGGTTCACTGCTCCTCTGATGTGTGTTTCTCTTGGGCTATGTCTACACTGGCATCTACATCTTGTGCTAGTGTTCTTGTGCAAGAAGTCTTGTGCAAGAAAATGTCCACACTGCCATGTGCGAGCTGTGCTTTTGTGCAAGAGCACCCAGGGCAGTGTGGACGCTCTCTTGCACAAGAAAGCTCTGATGGCCATTTTAGCCATAGGGCTTTCTTGCACAAGAAATCCCTGCCAAGCGTCCACACTGCCCTCTTGCGCAAGAGCTCCTGCGCAAGAGGGCTTACATCTGTTAAAAAAGAGCATAGCTCTTGCGCAAGGAGCCCTCTTACCACACCGTACTCTAAATTTACTTGCACAAGGGCGGGTGGGCAGTGTGGATGCCCTCAGATTCTTGCGCAAGAACAGTCGTACTTGCGCAAGAAGCCGCGAGTGTAGACATAGCCTTGCAGTGTAAGAAAAATTTGAGCATGTACTTCTCTACATGGGGCATGGGGCTACAGCTGTTTGCATTTGAATGAGCTTTCCCATACCACTTTGCTTGCTGTGCATGCTGTCAGTCCAGAGGCTTCCCTGTGAAGCTGCTCCTTCAAAGTGTGCATCAGTCCAAGAGTATGGGACTGATTTCCTAGCTGTCTCACACACACGCATCCAGCCAGAGCTCCAGTTGACATAAGCTGTTGATTGCTGTCCCCTGTCACTTTGCTTTGTTACTTTGTGATGGCCAGATGAGGAGCCATGTTAAGAGATTGTTTGACAAAAAATTTTTTTTTAACCAGAAAATGCTAGTTCATTAAAATTGATTTTTTTTGCATGGAAGGGTCAGTCTCAAAAAATTATGTTTTATTTTTTTCTGAGTGGGAACTTTTTTTTTGAAATGGTGAACCATTTTCATGTTTTCAAATAAAAAAAAAATCTAGTTCTGCTTTACAAAACTGCTTTTGATTCTGAGACAGGAGCTAATTGGATAGACCCAGAGAGATTAAAATTAAAACTGAAACAACACATTTTGAAATTAGCAAAATCTAAAAGCTTTGCTTGATCTGCACATAATTGTGGGTAGAATTTTTGGTTCGTCACCTTTTTCAAGGCTTTGCCTTTTTTCTGGATTTGTGACAGCAAAAATTTTGGTATCTTGAAAATGTTTAGGGCATGTGGAAAACTGGTTTTTGGTGCCATGTCCACAGCTAGGTACCACAGACAGAAAGGGTGCCTCCAAAATCTCAAAGATGAATCCCGGAGGCATGAGGTTAAGGCATGAGGCTAGAAGGCAGGTGGCAGTTTACACTGGACACACTAGAGTTGCACAACTGTTGAATCACTTTAGTATAGATATGATCAATGCCAATGGAACACAGCTCCCTGAAAGGCAATTTCTAGGACAATTGAAGAACTGAGTTCTTTAACACCCCAGCTGGGAAGATGCACAATTTTTTCTCTGCTCCCTTAGGGTATGTCTACACTTGTTCCCTATCTCGAGATAGGGATGCAAATGTAGTTTACCAAAATTGCTAATGAAGCAAGGGATTTAAATATCCCACACTTAATTAGCATAACCGCGTCCTGCCGCCATTTTGAAATCGCATTATTATGAAATAAAATGCCCAATGTAGCAGCATTATTTCAAGAGAAAACCCTTCTCTCGAAATAACTGTTATTCCTCACACAGTGAGGTTTAACAGTTATTTTGAGAGAAGGGTTTTTGCTCTAAATAACGCTGCTACACAGGGTGTTTTATTTCACAATAATGCGATTTCAAAATGGCAGCCAGATGCGATTATGCTAATTAAGCACGGGATATTTGAACCCCGTGCTTCATTAGCAATTTCAGTACACTACATTTGCATCCCTATGTCGAGATAGGGAGCAAGTGTAGACATACCCTCAGTTAAGTAGGGTGCATTGCACATGGTGGCTACAAGGAGGAGGGAGAAAAATTGTTCTTCCTGGCCTCTGAGGACAGGACAAGAAGCAATGGGCTTAAACTGCAGCAAGGGAGATTTAGGCTGGACATTAGGAAAAACTTCCTAACTGTCAGGGTGGTAATCTCCATCTCTGGAGCTATTTAAGAGCAGATTAGATAAATGTCTATCAGGGATGGTCTAGACAGTACTGGGTCCTGCCATGAGAACAGGGGACTGGATTTGATGACCTCTCGAGGTCCCTTCCTGTCCTAATATTCTATGATTCTATGACTGTCAAGACACTTGCATGACTTAGACCCCTGTTCGTTCTTGTTATAATTCCATCAGATTCAATGGCCTATGCCAGGGGCAGGTCTGGCACCTTCCTCTCTCTTCTCAAGCCTCACATTGCAGAGCAGTAACAGGGAACAAAACAAGTATTTACCTTTCAACTCCAGCTCGATGGCCACCTTGTCATTCCAGTCCCCAGCTGCCACACTGCAGAGATATTTCCCTCTGTCCGGGAGCTGGATGTTGTTCAGCTTTAGAGACATGTTGCCCTTAGTCCACTCAGTGCTGAAGACCTCCATCGCACCCCAGGATCTTTCATTCTGCTGGTCCTCACTGAACCTCCCATTGTAGAGGATTTTGACTGGTTTCTTAGAGGGCTGGATAAGGGTCCATTGGACAATGATGTTTGTAGGAATAATGGTGTCTGAGAGCCGGCAGGGCAGGATCACATCCTTTCCAATAACCCCAATAACAGGGTGACTTGGGGGGAGGATTCTGAATTTGCCTGTGTGGATTTTAGAAATGAACAAATAAAGGATTTTTCATTTGAAACTCATTTTTCTCCTTTTTTGGCAGCTACAAAAACTAATGAAATAAAATAAAATTAAAAAGTAGTTTTGAATCTACCAACATTTTGTGAGCCACCTCAAAATATTTTTGTGGTTTTACAATTGATTTTTATATTGGGCATTTTGGATTTTTTTCACCACTCCCTCCTCCCCCTTTTATAAACACCATCAAGAGGTAAAATCCAGGTTTAAAGTCAAAATATAGAAAAGAAAAGCTTAAAAACACAGTGACCAAAATGAAATCTTTCAACTCTTTGCAAAAGACAACTTCTCAACCAAAGCTATTTGCTGAAGATGGGTGAGTAAATAGTTTTTGGAAAAGACATCTTTTGGCAAAAAAAACCACCAAAACATTTCTGCTCAGTTCTAATGGGAATATTGACACTCAGAGTTTCTGTTATGAATAGCCCTCTGTTTAGATGTTGAGACATCACATATAGCACCAAACTTGCAATTTTTCCATACTTGTCTCCACCCTTCAGACCTTCACCTATAAAGCAAATGTTAAAGATTTAGCACGTATTTATCATAAACAAAGAGGCTGATTCACCAACCCGTCACATCCAGTTCCACCACCATCTCATCATACCAGCTGTCAGAATCCAGGCTGCAGATGTATTCTGCTTTGTCAGAGGCCTGGACGTGCTTGAGCTTCAATGAGAGGTTCCCCTGAGTCATTTCAGTGAAGAACAGCTCCGTTCGATCCTGGTATTTCTCCCCTTCTGATTCTGCCTGGATTCCTCCATTGTAGGAGACTTCATGGACTAGTGCTGATGATCTTAACAGCTTCCACTGCACTTTGAAGCTTCCAGATAACGTAGTGACTGAGAGCTGGCATGGGAGGATGATGTCTGCTCCAATGACTCCAATAACAGGGTTGTTGGGAGGAAGGATTCTGTAGGGAGCTGTCAGGAGAGAGCAATACACGTGTTTCACGAGGCATACCTGCGCCGGTCGACAAAGGCTTCCTTGTCGATCGCAGCGCGTCTAGACTGCCCCGACCTGGCCGACAAACAGCTGAACATCAGCTGGTCGTCAGAGCATGGCAGCCATTTTAATTTAAATGAAGCCGCGATTATTTAAATTGCGACTTCATTTCCCTATGCCGGGTAGCCTAATCTATATGCCTCTGTTGTCAGAGGCATATAGCTTAGACATACCCTGAGAGGAGGACCCAGTGTGGGAGGGGTTTGGAGAATGAACCCACCCCAGGTTATTGATGGTTCTTGTCCATCAAGCTGGGCCGGAATCCTGACCCAGACTTTGTGACAGGATCAAAGGGTTCGCCGTGACAGTGAGGCTTGGCCTAGTCAACCCGCATGACAGGGGCAGCTAGGCCAAGCCTGAGTGAGCACTGCAGCAACCCCACAAGCCAGGCCACAAAGCCACTCACCTAGTTGCCTGCCCTCTCGTGAGGAAGGGGAGGCTGGGCCAGAGGAGAGCTGCGTTGTGATCCTTTGAACCAGGTCTCAGTGCCTCTTGTTTGGAGGCCCATCTTCACAATGGGCGGGACAAAACTCCCCTCCTATCCCGCCACTGCAGGCAGCTCTGGGAGGCAATTCTTCCAGTGACAGAGTCTTTTAAAAAGGAGGTGGAATCACCTACCAGATTTACAACCGGCCCTCAGAAGAAAGTGACACATTTACTTTTGTTTTGTGGCCTTGACCTGTCAGTTCCATTCACATGGAGATTTGGCTCATTAAATGATTCCACTGCTTCAGTCCCTGGGATTCCCAACTCCCAAATAATTGGAGCTGGGTCTGGGATGGATTTGGCCCCTCGTCTCCCATTGCCAGACTCTAGAAGATTTACGATTATCTTGCTGTAAAACCAGAAACTGTTTCACTGACCCGTCACCTCCAGTTCAATGTAGGCTTCTCCATGCCAGTCTGAGATATCAACCCGGCAAGTGTATTTCCCTTTGTCAGTTACCCGGATGTTCTTCAGCATCAGGGAGAGATTTCCTTTGCTCAGCTGAGAGGTGAAGAACTCTGTGCGGCCCTGGTACCCCTCGCCCTGCCTTTCTGTTTGGCTTCCTCCATTATAGGAGCTCACTTCTATGCTCTTGAAAGGTCTCACAAGTGTCCACTGGACAACAGGGCTGAGAGGGACTCTCGGAGATGACAGGGAGCAGGGTAGGATAGTGTCTTCTCCAGCGACTCCAATGACAGTGTTGTCAGGCGAATGGATTCTGAACTGGCCTGTATGGAGACACAAATACATATTTCATGTGTTTTGCGTAGTTCCCAATGGAATGCAGATGTGGATTCTTATGGGGACCCTGTCCAAACCCAAATGGAGGCAGCTAGACATGTCAATTCACTCCTAAAGACAGTTCCAATCCATGACTTACAATCTTGGGATGTGCTGGATCTCTCTTCAAAGCACACTAAATATTATAAAATGTATTCACCAGTGTCGGAGCCAGCAATGTGTCCCTTGTTTAATGGACTAAACAGATTATCTCTCTGCTCTGATTTATTTTAGCAATTTATGATTACTTAAAATAAAACATTTGAATGAGCCACATATTTAAAGACAGAAATTATTTTTTAATCTTCCATTATGTTTTTCCCATCAAAATCTAAAGAGACAAATATCTATCTATCTATCTTCGTATTACATGCCCTTCTATCAATCTGTCTACCTCTGAACTTTTCTCTATGCATCCCCCATTTACTTACACCTGCAAGTATATTGATGCATTTTGAAGGATAATAAATATTTGTGCTGAGAAGGTACAGAGTCACAGGGATTTGGATGCTATATCAAACAATGTGTCTTTTCTCTCTACTCTGTTGCACTTCCCTCCTTGCCTTAATCTTCTATTTCCTCAATCAGTCTATATAAATGCATATTGCATTTTCCCATCCACAGGTCTGGAATTGCTTTACAAAGGAGTTCAGTATCATTGTACCCATTTTGTAGATACGCAAACTGAAGGCCCGTGAAGAAACAAATTCACCAATGGACGGGTGTCCATTGTAAAGCATATAGTCATAGGGTTTGAAGAGACCTCAGGAGATCATTGAGTCCAGCCCCCTGCCCAAAGCAGGATTAAATCCCTAGAGGTTTTTAAGCCCCGGCTTGACAAAGCCCTGGCTGGGATGATTTAGTTGGCATTGCTCCTGCTTTGGGTAGGGTGCTGGACTCAATGACCTCTGGAGGTCTCTTCCAGCCCTAGGATTCTATGATCCCAGTCAGGACTTTGTCAAGCCGGGACTTGGATGCAGATTCTACCACCTCCCTCGGGAACCCATTCCAGTGCTTCACCACCATCCTAGGGAAATAGTTTTTCCTAATATCCAACCTACATCTCCCCCAGTGTAACTTGAGACCATTGCTCCTTGTTCTGCCATCCATCACCACTGATAACAGCCTCTCTCCATCCTTTCTGGCTAATATCAAATCCCTCCTCACTCTCTTCTTCTGCAGACTAAATAAGCCCCAAATCCCTCAGCCTCTGCTCACAGGTCATGTATTCCAGACCCCTCGTCCTTTTAAAGCACACAGAAGTAGAACTTCATTCTCTGGGACACTTTCCAGAACCCAGTCTGTTGACTCCACTCTGCTAATTGCTAGATAAGCAGATTCTTGGGAAAGTTTCAGCCTGTGTCGTACTTAGGGTCAGTGCATGTGACCACACTGGTCCCTTCTGATCTTGGAAGCTGAATAATATCTGTTTCACTATTTTGTGTTTGACTAGCTGCCACACCTTGGGATGGACAGGACAAAATGACACTCGTGGTAAATTCTCTGACCATAGGATTAGACTCTCATTTTTTGAAATGAAAACTCTCGCTCTTAACAATCAAACAAAAACATAGGCCTATAGGATCTAAGGCCAGGCCACTTAGTCCTTCTTTGTAACCCAGACCTAAATCAAGCCCAATACTATGTGCATTTTTTTTTATAAAAACACTCAATCATGACATAAAAATCCACCACATCCTTTAGTTCCAGTGATTTGTCTCCCTCACAGACAGAGATTTGTGTCTTATTTCTAGTTTGAATAATCTACATTCAGCTTCCAGCCAATGGATAATAATCTGCCTCTGAATACTAAAAAGCCTTTTCTTACCACAAATTTCCCTAGGTTACTCCTGGATAATGGCAAAATATCACCTTAACCTTATTTTGGTAAAATGAAATAGAGTGAGCTCCTGAAATCACTTATTTCATGATGTGTGTTCCAGATCTCAAATCCATCACTCTTGGTGCTAGTGATTTTCTGTGCTCCTAAGCAACGATTAGATGAATTGCGTTTTACAATCCGTGTGGCATAGAATTCTCATTACCTGTTGCCAGATGGGCTATTTGTAGAAAGGTCAGAATCTGAATCGTTGTCCCCGATGGAAATAAAGAACCCATCACTGAGCAGGAGCTGGAGACATTTGGCTTTCAAATTACCAGCAGGACATCAAGGGTGCAACTTCCAGCGTCTGATGTTGTCCGCCTCCTCTGGTGAGCAAATGCAAACCATAAAGTGACAGCAGTGAGGGTAGGCAATAGGCCCACACTATAGCAAGGACACGAAGAGCAGGTTATAGAAAGAACCCAGTGAGTCTAAAGGCAGTTTTACCCTCCACTTCCACAGGAACAGGCCCATTCTCTTACTACACACATGGAGCAAACATATTCTTTACATGCCCTGTCAAATGTTCATTGATTTCTGTGGGAATTGCAGCAGGAACTTCAGTGTCTCCCAGAGGGGTGAGATAACCACAAGGCTATAGGGACAGTCTCTCTGTCTCAGTGAATATTTAACTGTTTCAACAAGAGAACCCAGCTCTAAAATGTGCAGTTGCCCACTGATGATGTATAGATACTCTGCACTGTCCCTGCAAATTCTTATGTAAGAATTTGAACTAACTTTGTGTGTGGATGACCTATTCGCCTATAACCTACTAGCTGGACTTACCTGGCATTGCTTGGGAAAACGAAGGAACAAAATTTAGAAAATGTAGGAAAGGAGGGGACCCTGAGCCAGGGACCCCCCAGATCCACGGACCATGGCCCACACCTGACCCTCTGAGAGCAGCAGGACCCTCCTCCCCCAGGACCGAGCAGCCAGCCTCCAGGAGAACAGTACACAGCCATGCGGCTAGTAGCAAGGGGACTTCTTTGCCAGGTTGGCTCAGGGATCCACCTGCCCTGCCTTGGCAAGCAAAAGCTCAGAGTTCACATCTAACCCCGAAGGCTGGAACGAGACACAGAAGAGCCCCACTCACAGTACGAACAGCAGCCGGCTGGCTTCACAGCAGTGTAACGCATCGAGGGTTTAACCCGGCCCCTCTGCCCTGTGCTGCAGCAGGCACATGGATTCCTTCTGCTCAGATAAGCCCAGCGAGCTGAGCAGAAAGGCTGGCTGGCTTTGGTTTTGGTTTCTGGAGTGGGGAGTGGCAGGTAGGGAGTGACCCCAGGTAGGAGGGGAGGTTAACGCAGGAGGGGCATCCCAGCTCGTGCCGGAGGCTGCAGGTGCCGTGGGAGGCAGAGCAGGTGCCCAGGCCATTGTGCGCACTGTGTGGGGCGGGGAGGGGGGGGGCAGGAAGAGGGTCGGTTATGTAACCTCACGGGTGGGAGGGGACGAGATCTGGAGAAGCTAAATGAGGGAGGGGCACCCCAGCTCACGCCCAGGGCTGCAGGTGCCATAGGGGGCAGGACAGGACCCCGATTGGGTCCAAAAGTACCTTAAAACCTTCTCCTGGAGGAAAGGTTATCCCATGCAAAGTTTGGTTGCGGTAGCTCATATAGTGTCCAAGTTATTAGCACACAAACATTCTCCTTTATATATTAGATAGGGTGGTACTTGGACAGATGTGGTGGAAGAAAATCAGATTCTCTGTCTATGTGGGGCACAGGCTGGCAGTTAGGGAGGTGGCGGGGGAGGTGTGGGGAGGAGCGGGGCACCGTCTGTGAGGGGCACAGGGTGACTTTTAAGGAGGTGGTGGGGAAGGGCGGGGAGGAACAGGAAGCTGTCTGTATGTGGCGCAGGCTGGTAGTTAGGGAGGTGGTGGGGAAGGGGGGTGGCAGCGTGCAAAAGAGCCAAACTTGCTCTCCCTTCCTCCTCTCTCACTCCCTACCTTGTGTCTGGCCCGGCGCCATGAGGTTTAACTGTTAATTCGAAGTAAGGGGTTTATTTCGGAATCGCCCTTCTCTGCTGCATGTAGACGTAGGCAGTTATTTCGGGCTAGTCAATTTCCAAAATGGCGACTGCCCGGTAACACGGGATATTTAAATCCTGCGCTTCATTTGCAATTTCGTTCATCCTCATTAGCCTCCTTACTTCGAACTAGGGGGCTAGTGTAGATGTACCCTTATAGAGTCCAAGTTATTAGAGCACAAACATACAAACATTCTCCTTTATATATTAGATGAAGTTAATTCTGTACAAACTTTCTACAAATCAGCAGTCATGATCTCTGCTATGAAACTGACCTAAGAATTGTATCCATATCTGTGTGTATAATGATATTTTAACCACAGTACTCTGTCCTCTCTTAAAATAAATCTGATGTTAGTATATTTATTATACTATACTAGTATACATATGTAGTACTATATATTAGTACATATATTTAGTATATATTTGGGTAAGATTGGACATACTCATTGATCTGGTGGGTAATGTGTCTGATCTCTTGGGATTGGTAGAACTTTATAGATGGTGAACAAGATTTTACATAAGCCTTGTCAAATATGACAAGGATTTGTGGAAGCCCAGGGAATCTGCATTTTCATTTCTGGATAACCAGCCAGGTATTGTAGAAACTTTTTCCTGGCTAGGAGAATCTAATTATTAGAATAACCATTTATTTGGGAGATTGTTGGCCCCATTCCTTGCAGTTTGTCCTGATTGACCATGGCCCATCTAGTAAACATGGTTATATAGGCGAAAAGGGACCATTATGATCATCTATTGTGATCTCCAGCACATTACAGGTCGAAGAAATTTACCCAGCCGCTCCTGTAAGAGACCCCTACCCTCTGGCTGAGCTACAGAACTCACATTGTGGCTTACAGACTTTATATTACATAGACGTCACCATTCACACTAGGAGTTGCCGGCAAGAGTAAGTCTCAGATCCTACACTGGGTTCTCAAAGTACAAAAAAAGCTGGGCAAAACCTACACATGACCCATACTCCCTGCTATAGAGGAAAACTCCCTTATGCTCTCTGCTAATCTGACCTGAAGAAAAATTTCTTTCCAGCCCCAAATATGGTGATCAGTTAGACCTGGACCATGTGGGCAAGACCGACCAGACAGCTATCTGGGAAACTCAGCTTTACCTCCCAATTTAGTGTTCCATTACTGACCATTGGAGACCTTTGCTAGAGGCACAGATTGGCTACATTGTAGGCAGTCTTATCATACCATTTCCTCCACAAACTAATGAAACTCAGTTTCAGTTATTATGGTTACTAACAATTCTAATGTGTTATAAGCTGAATGTTTCACAGCTGGCATTTAAAACAGTAAAGAAAACTACTACTGGGACATACCACCTATTCCCTCAAGTAAAATAAGTTACACCCTCAAAATACTAAATTTCCAAAAGTTTTGAAAGGAAACATTATATGCCAACAACCTAAATTTAAAAGACCACTTAAAAATGCACATGCAGTGTTCCTGACAGGACAATTTTAATGGATAGCATTGTGTCAAAAGACACGAATCAGAGGAAGATAATAAATACAAAAAATACAAGTACCTATGCAAGGGAAAACGGAAAGAAAGTAATAGGAACATATGACATGAAAATAGCATAGAGAGCTAAAATATGTATAGAAGCTTGGACATACCTATTGTATGGATGATATGGATTGGAGGGAAGCTAACAAAAATATAACATGAAAATGTATAAGAAAGCGAGTTAGCGATGGCTGAAGTCAGAGGAATACCAGATGAGAAGGTGAAGGAACCAAGCCATAGACAGAAAAAACCCATTATGAAATGTGGGTGAGCTTCCCATTATGGCAGAACTTGGCAAGCTGGGCCCCTACTGCTTTCTTCTTGTCTGTTTCTTGTTGACATCAGTCTCTGTCGAGAAACTGCCAGTGACAACAATTCTGTCTGAATATTTCTAAATAAAGGCAAAAATGGATTAACCCTACATTGGGTGCACTTGTCACTGTTGCAATGCCAGGGCCTGATGTTACTGATCTCCACAAGTTTCCTGCTCATCAAGGCAAGAAAGTTATACCTAAAAACTTGCTTTTGTTCAGATTCTGATTTGAGTAAAAATGTTGTCAGGCCGAAATGATTACATATTTGCTTACTCAGTTAACATATTCCTTTTGTCCTTCCTGCTCTCCAAAATCAATTCCCCACTGCTAAAAAGAAAATATTTATAAGGATTGAATCACCAGTCACTGACACATGCAAATCAGCTGTAATGTAATGTTAAAATGCATAAGAACGCAAGGTAGCGATGGCTGAAGTCAGAGGAATGCCAGATGAAGTGAGTAGGGTAATATTGGTATAAAACAGAAGAAAGCAGAAGACTCAGATGGATCTTTCTCTCTGGGTTCCTTTTATGATTTTTAATAGCCAGGAGAGGATTCCTCTCCCACATTTGGTTAAAGATTCCTCAGACCTGACGAAGGGCTTTGTGTAAGCCCCAAGTTTGTCTCATTCATCCACAGAAGTTCATCCAGTAAAAGATATTACTTTTCCCACTGTGTCCGTCTAATGCCTTTTACCCACATGACTGCAACTTCATTTCATCAACAATTAATTTGTCTTAAAATCAGGGCAGATGCTGGACACATTTGTTGTGTCAACCCTCCGAGTATAGAGAACTTGAACAATTTTATATACGGTTTCATGTATATAAATCCCAGAGGGGTGAATAAAGCCATTCAATGATCAGTATTAAGCTCTTTCAAAATCCTGCTTTGGTTAGAAACAACCACCCGTCTTCACAATGATTAATCTCTCCAGTTCAGAGAAAAGTCTTAAATTCCGTGCAACTGAAACAAACACTTGAAAACAAAATCACTTTTACTTACTTACCAATGATAGGAAGATTAGCCCAGGAAAGATCTGATTTTTGTGTGTGTGTGTCAGACAGCTAGGATTGCTGCTGAATTTTTTCTCTGATTTAGCAGTAATTGCTTTCTTACCTACGCAACAGGACCCAGTGACAATAGGGCCCTCACACCCTCTGTATGGCATGTGGCTCTTGTGAACCTTTGAGCCTTTTGGGTTATCAGTTATAGCAGTCTGCAAAATTTACTATCATATTCTCATGTGCATATAGCTATCTATTAACCAGACACCAGCAAATTTGTGAACAATTTTATTGGAAAGAAATACAGGTCAGGTAGTCATGATGTCACTGAATCTGTGACAAGCTGGGCAGGTAACAATGGGATCTGCTTCTACAAAAAGCATAAATCCAAATATTAATGAGCATGCGTTGTGGTAATAACTACAGTTTAATGGAGGCATATTAATTTAATCCCTAGTTTTGTTCTTGTGTTTTTGCCTTTCACTACAGGATGGCTTGTCTGCTGGCATTGATTCACTTCATCCATTCCCTACTATGTAGGGGTATGTCTACACTGCCATCCTAGTTCGAACTAGGGTGGCTAATGTAGGCATTCGAAGTTGCAAAGGAAGCCCGGGATTTAAATATCCTGGGCTTCATTTACATCTTGCCGGATGCTGCCATTTTTAAATCCCCATTAGTGCAGACTCCGAGCCTGTGGCTACTCGCGGCACGGAGTACGTAGTTCGAATTAGGCTCTCTACCGGTACACCTCATTCTACTTAGTCATTGTTGGACCCTCACTTTCTCCTTGTCTCACCAGACTCACATCATGGTTCAGTCTCCTGAGGACTGAAAAGCTTTAGTCTAAGCAATTATTGGATTAAGCATGGGAGTAACTTGGTGAAATATAATGGCCTTCGTCATGGGGTCAGGTTAGATCAGTGATCATAGAAACAGACTCAGAGCTGGAAGGGACCTCAGGAGGTCATCAAGTCCAGACCCCTGCCCAAGGCAGGACCAATCCCAACTAAATCAACTTGGCCAGGGCTTTGTCAAGCTGAGACTTAAAAACCTCTAGGAATGGAGATTCCACCACCTCCCTAGATAATTCATTCCAGTGCTTCAGCACCCTCCTAGTGAAATAGTTTTTTCCTAATATCCAACCTAGACCACTCCCACCACAACTTGAGACCATTGTTCCTCCTCCTGCCATCCATCACTACTGTGATCAGCCTTTCTCCATCCCCACTGGAAGCTCCCTTCAGGAAGTTGAAAGCTGTTATCAAATCCCCCCTTACTCTTCTCTTCTGAAGACTAAACAAATCCAGATCCCTCAGCCTCTCCTTGTAGGTCATGTGTTCCAGCCCCCTAATCATTTTGGTCACCCTCTACTGGACACTCTCCAATGCATCCACATCCTTTCTATAGTGGGGGGCCCAGAACTGGACACAATACTCCAGATGTGGCCTCACCAGAGCCGAATAAAGGGGAATAATGACATCTCAGGATCTGCTGGCAATGCTCCTCTTAATGTAACCTAATATGCCATTAGGCTTCTTGGCTACAAGGGAACACTGTTGACTCATTTCCAGCTTCTCATCCACTGTAATCTCCAGGTCCTTTTCTGCAGAAATACTGCTTAGCCATTCTGTCCCCAGCCTGTAACAATGCTTGGTATTCTTCCGTCCTAAGTGCAGGAATCCACACTTGTCCTTGTTGAACCTCATCAGATTTCTTGTGGCCCAATCCTCTAATCTATCCAGGTCACTCTGGACCCTATCCCTGCCCTCCAGCGTATCTACCTCTCCCCCTAGCTTAGTGTCATCTGCAGACTTTCTGACACTGCTATCCATTCCCTCATGGAAGTCACTAATAAAGATGTTGACCAGTGATAGGCAACCTAGGCTAATGAGAGGGCCACAAGGTTGTTTCAATAACCAAGAGAGAGTGTCCAAGGATAGGGAAGTTTTAAGTGCCATTGTGAACCCAAAATTTTCAGGGTGTACCAATGGAACTGTGGCAGCATTTTGTTTGGATGTACTTCACTTTACTTGCCCTAGTTTTATGTGAGTACAATAGGAAAAAAAACATGCATGGATGGAAATTAGCTGGCTCTACCAACCCTGTGTGTGGGCAATGGTAAAAAAATATGTCTCACAGGCTACATATAGAAGCCATTTATGCAGCCTATGGGCTACAAGTTCCCTATTGTTGTCAGAGTTTCTGGGTTGTCCTGGCAGATCCCTGACCAGACCTCTACTCCGTTAACAATGATAAACTTTTGGCTGCATGTGTGTGCTCCCTCTATCTAAAGAGTTAAATTGTGTGCACTTTGGTCAATACAGTAGACTCCTGAGAGCCTCCAGAAATTACAGATTCAGGCAAGGATGAAACCAATCAAGCAAGTTGTGACATAGTGGGGGGTACCTTGCTGGTTGCTATGCTGGGCAGTAGGTTGTGAGTGACCTCCACTGGCTGCTGGCTGCTGTCTGCAGCACAGCCCAGCAAGGCAGGGGATGAGTCATTATGCAAGGGGACTTCTGAACCTGTCTGACGAGTTCTCCCAGGGAGCAGAACAGTGGGAAGAAGGGGAGTGGAGCCCTGACTGGGGGCAGGGCTCAAAGTGAGTTGGTGGGTTTCTGTCTGGGAGCATGGAGGAGACAGCCTGGGGAAAGGGGCTGGAATTTAAGGGCCCAGTCTCCTCCATCTCAAGGGGGGGCTGAGGCATCCTAGGCCTGCCCTGTAACCAGATTACATCTGTGCTGTATCCTGGAGAGGCAATAAACACCTCTATTCTACTGGCTGGTGGAGTCTGTTCGTGCCATTATGGGGGTGCAGGAGACGGGAAAACCTCAATGCACTGTGACACAAGTTTATTGCCAAATGCCATGCATTAACAGTTGTCAGCAGAAACTCTCAACACCAAGCCACTGTGCATTCTGCAAGCATTGGCAATGTATCAACACTTAGCAGGCCTATTGCCAAATAAATACATTAATAGATGTTAGCAGATAATCTCACAGCTAAACTACTGTGCATTCTGTAAGTCTTGCCAATGACACTTACCTATAAAGGTGCCTAGTGCACCCTCTCAAAGTGATCACCATTTGTGGAGCCCTTTTATAGACATGTACAAAACAAACAAACAAACACCTTACATCACTTCTTACGTACCAGGTTGCCAGCCTCTGTTACCTGGTTACCACCCTTCACCATGCAGAAGGCGGGGGGGATTACTTACTATCTTTCATGCTGTCAACTTCGACCCAGTCCTGAACTTTGGTCGTTATTTACATTTGTTTGAGGAATTGGCTGGTACCAAGACATTTCTTATTGAGATGTTTTACTACTCCCCTGTGGCTTACAATCCCCCATGCCCCCCATGTCCTTCCATGTTCGGCCCGACTCACACAAACATTTAATAATCAATAAGGCCTCTTTCTTGGCTGCCATGTTACTGAACCAAAGTCTTGCTTGCTAGGTTCCAGGCCTGGTGCTGTTTTTATAATACAGGCCTTTATTCAAGCCTGTTGACTCCATATTACTGACTCAACTTACTACAGCTAACAGTGGACTAGATGATCTAATGGCTCCTTCTCAAACTAAGCTCTATGACACTATGAAATCTCTCTATACAAAAAAGGTAGACTGTGTGTATCTAAAATTCTAGGCCACAATCTGTGAGTAAAGACAGATTTTCTGAGAATTTTCAAGTAGATATGGGTATGTCTACACTACCCTCCTAGTTCGAACTAGGAGGGTAATGTATGCATACCGCACTTGCTAATGAAGCCCGGGAAATTCAAATCCCAGGCTTCATTAGCAAGTGCGGTATACATACATTACCCCGCTAGTTCGAACTAGGGGGATAGTGTAGACATACCCTATGATAGTTAAATAGCGCTTAACTGAACATCAGTTTTTAAAAGATTTGTTTACTTATTTTTAGATGATAAATTATGGCACCTTTCTCAGCAGAGAACCACAACTCAACAAAAGTGCTGTCATGTAAAGTATTGGCTATGTTTAATTTGTAATGAAGTTATTAATGATTATTATATCTCATTATTATTATTACATTCAGAAAGATCAATAGCACAGGTGTCAGCCGATGGTCAGGGCAGTGAGTGGTGTGTGTGTGTGTTATACACCCAAGACTTCAACTGCTGGGACTGGGGTCCCTTCGCATCGGGCAACCTGGAGAAGGTTGCCAGGTGCCCCTAGAAGTTTACAGGGAGAGCTTATTACACCTCAGATTTTGACTGCTAGGATACACGATCCCTTCACAGCAGGCAGCCTGGGGAGGCTGAGAGATGCCCCAACGGATCTGTCCCCTGGAAGCGACATAATCCAACTCTCAAGCTTTTCCTATATCTGTCCTGAAGTTCTTTTTAAAATTGTGCTTGGTTCTGTTACAGCAACTGAAGAAGTCAGGTCACAGCTTAAACAGTTACTATTTTGTTACAGGGTAAACTTAGCTGTTAAATGCTACTGCTGTGTTACAGATAATACAGCCACTACAAAGGACAGGACAGAAATTACACTAATAAGTCACTTACAGGTACCATGAAACCCTTTTGGTTCTCTGAGCTCTTATTAAGTGCATGCAAAATAGACATCTAGCAGGTATATATTCTCACCCCTGCGTTCCAGACTTGGCATGGCAAGCATCTTTCTCTCAATCCCTCGGGAAGAAGTAGGATGAGGTTGGGCGTCCCACAGACCTCGGGAGTCAATCAATACCTGCCAGCAGGTGTAGATGATTGGAGTTCAAATGGGGTGGGCTACTAAACCCCTCTTTATACCCGTTGGGTCACTTAGGCTTCTTCCTGGTCTCAAGTGGCCAGTTAGGAAAAATGGCTTTGAATGCCAAGTTTCCCACAAAGGGTGCAAAGCATAATTCACACCTGGGAAAATTCAGACAATGGGCACCTCTGGTATGTGATGGGCGAAGATTCCTCTCCTGGGACAGTGCAGATGTGTCAACTACTGGTACTAGCCATCAGGGTGGCGGGAGGCCTCCCAGTCGTCAGCTAGCCCATTTACTGTCTGGTTTCTGTTTATGGTAGAGTCAGGGACAGGCACCACACCTGCGTTCCCAGGGCATCAAAGGCTGACTGCCTTTCTCTTGCTCTCGGGGGGGGGGGGGGGGGGGAAGAGAGAACAAGATGGGGTTCATGTCTGGCTATAACAGGTCATTCTGAGGCTGTGTCATTGGTATGGCAGAAGGAACTCAATCATTGACATTCTTTTTGGGTTAGTATGCACAGTTGCAGCCAGAGAAGAGAGACTGTTCCGGAGGTCATGCAGGAAAAGAAGTGGCATTACTTCGGAGGGAAGAAAAAAAAACTTGATTTTTTTAATATAAATGAGAGATGGGGGGGGGGGGTGAGGGGAGAGGAGATTAGTTGGATCAGGGAATTTGAATAGAAATCTCACACAATATCCTCTATAAACCTCTCAATTTCTCTTGCCAGAAATGTTCTACTATGTCTAAATACTTAAGTATTGACTAGGCCAGAAAGAGACTGATTCTATATTTAATGTGATGGTAGATTGCTCTTAGATCAGGACTGGATGTCTTTTAAAAGATTTGTTCTAGCTCAGAAAAACATTGTGGGTTTTATTGAATGAATTTCTCAAGCCTGTGTTGTAAGAAGTCAAACTTTGTAATCCAGTGTTGCTAGTTATTGTACTTTTAGTGCAAATCTTACAATATATTGTGTTTCTCTTCAGATCTACAGGAGTCATTTGAATCTCAGGTTTCATTTAACAAAAAATAGCATGTTTCTAACACTATTGTTACACAGAATATCTTGCAAACATGATGCAAGTATAGTCTAAATACCGAGGAGCCAAAATGCAATGAAAAAGAGACTTATGTTTATTTTTAATACAATTTTTTAACCAACTCCATCATTTTTCCAGACCTAATTAATGCCCTTAATTTTGAAGGGCTAATACAGTTGTCCCCTCTGATATTCAGATCTATGAAATCTATAAACCTGCAACTATCAATGATCTTCCATTCTCCCCTCCATATTTTCCTTAACCAGTACCTTTTCACACACACAAAAAAAAGGCTTCTTCCCGCTTTCCTAAGTGCCCACAAAAGATTTTTTTCCATGAGAATACGCCAGTGTTGACATAGCCTTTGAGTTGGGGGGTGCTTATGAAACCGCTTGTGGGTGGAACCAAACCTGGTATGTTTGGAGTTCAGCATAGGACCCAATACAGCTTGAGCTATAAAGCCAGCTGACGCTCAGCTTAGGCTATAGAGCTCACTCTTTCTTTTCTCTGGCTGTAAGTGGTCTAAGAACCAGTATGTCAGGGGGTACGCCCCTGACGTGGGTTGCGGCCCCCTTCTACTGGCCCATATCTTGGTCCAGGCCCTTCTCTCAGGGCGTATACAGTACCTAAAATCCCCAAAGTCTTGGCCCCTCTCTCAGGGCATTTACAGTACCCAAGGCCTAGTTCTGGGGCAAAAGCCTCTCCTGGCTTGAGTGACTCCCCAGGTGCAGCAAGGGATGGTGGGGGGGACCCAGGCCCTCCCTCTCCACCGGGTCCTGGCCCAGGGCCCTGTGGGCAGGGACTCTCGGTCCTGCCAGCTTGGCGGGGAATCCAGCCGCTACGCACCAAGCTGGATTAAGAAACCTCCGCCCTGGGCCGCTTCCTACCACCCTGGCACCTCCCCCCCCCAGTCTGTCCATCTGTGTGGCGGTCCTTACCAGGGCTGGGTTGGCAGGATAGGTGTGCTCGTTACTCCATGGGGTTGGGGTTGGGGTCGGCTTCACTCCCGGGGTCCAACACTGGCCTTCAGTGGGGTCCGAGATGTTGCAGGAACACTGGATTTGCAGCCTGGCTCCTCCTAACCTCTGATTGCTCTCTCCTCTCCTCTGCTGGGCCGCTGCCTGCTTTATATACTGGCTCTGCTGGGAGCATGCCCAGCAGAGCTGTAAGGGTGGGGCTCTTTCAGCCAGTTGGGCCTGGGCCTCTCCCAGCCCTTTAGTGTGGGGCTTGTTCGCCCCATCACACAGTACATGACACTGTGGGTGGGTTACACTTGCAACCTGGAGCAAGAACAAATGGAACTGGGGAGAGAAACTGCAACAGTCCCCTGGTTAGTAAGGGGTTAATTGGTGATGTTCAATGTAAAGTGAACAGGCAGGAAATAAAACTAAACAATGAAATGATACATCCATGTAAATATTAGCACAAGCAGTAGTTGACAGACATTTACACACCCTGTGGGCAAAGTCCGGACTGGGGACCTCTTCCCACTCTTGCACTCCAGCACTGGAATAAGGCCACAGGGGTGCTGGCTAAGATCCACCCTGCTCTATCTTTGCTTTAAGGGATGGGCTTCTGCTGGCTGGGGGCCAGGATGAATGTCTGGAGATGAGATAACAAAATGTTCCTTTGTGAGCTGCAATCAAGAGCAAAATGGAGCATATTTCGTGCATGTTGCTCTGACCCTTTCTGCCTTGTGGTAGCTGGTGGCTCTGGACCTGGTGCTGGGGGGTCAACACCCCAGAGCCCCTTTGCTGAACACAAAAAGAGATCTTCTTAAGTATTGCTATGGAAAAATCATTATGAAAAATGATGTGGGCCTGAACGTGAGCAGTGCTAGGCTCTCTGGCCCTGCAAACAGTTTGGGTATGTCTACACTACAGCGTTATTTCAAATCTTATTTCGAAACAGCACATCCACACTGATTGGACACTGAATCACTTTTAAGACTGCCTGGAACTGGTTCAGACAGGGCATCAGGTCAGTAGTTACCTTGTGTGGCTACTGATTGAGGTTATCTGAGGCTTGTGCTTAGAGGGACCCCCCTGGACAGCCGGTTCTCAGGTTTCTTTGCTTGCTTGTGTATCTTGCTGAGGGACAGCAAAGCATTTTTTCTCTATGTGCTCTGGTTTCCCCGACTCAGGACACCACAGGACTCTGCAGCACGGAGCTGGAGCTGCCCCATGGCACTCCGCAGCTCCTGGACATGTTGCTGCATGTCTGGCAGCACTTTCTGCAGGCTGCCTCACAGGCTCTGCAGCAAACCAACCCCCAGGCCTTCTTCCAGACCCTCTTGGGATATGTGGCAGAGCGGCTGCAGGACCTGGATGCTGGTGTGCCCCACCACATCTGGCATCTGGACACCAGCAGCAACTGTTGGGACCACATAGTCCTGGAGCTCTCTGGAGACCAACAATGGATCCAGAACTTCAGGAGGAAGAAGGACACCTTCCTGGAGCTCTGTGAGTGGCTTGCCCCAGCTTTGAGGAGATGGGACGCACATACGAGGCCTGCCATTCCCCTCCACAAGCATGTTTTTTGAGGATGACGTTTTTAATTAATTTTTATTACAGTCTCTGAATAGGATTTTTTTTTCTTTTTTCCTGCAACGTAAGGACATGTCTTGCCTTTGATTGCCTCAAGACAAGCATTGCATCATTTTGTACTTATTTAATCCCCCAAAGTTTATCTGTTTTACTCATGTAATTTTACTTGTGTGGAATTAAATTAATGTCCCAATAAGGTGAAATAGCAACATTCCCATTGTGTTCAGAGGGGACCACATATCACCCACACGCTTTAAATGAGACTTTGTCCTTGAGTAATGTGGATTTTTCTGAAATGAAGAAGTGAGATTCCTATTATAAGTCTAATATTGATCCTAACATCTAAAATTATTCCTGTAAGGCCAAACCAATCCACCTCTTCCCCCTCCTACACTGCTCTCCATCCTCCTCCACACCCCTCTCCAAGCTGTTTGGCAGCACCACTGCTCAGTTATCTCTTGGCACCCTGTTGGTTAGTGCCCTGATAGGATACTTGGCAGTGCCCCAATTAGCTGATAAGGGGCGTTGCCAAACAGGCGACTGGTAGCTCATGCAAGCCACAGTGGCTCGTGGGTTCTGAATACGCACATACTTTTTTTCAGGAGTGTCAAACCTAGATCTACCCAGGGACTTGGAATCTGTGGTGCCAGCAACAAACCCCTCCCTCTGCGCTCACCTGCTCTGGACAGGAAGGTTCACAACAGAGTCGTTTTCGACCCTCAGACACTTTGATTGGGGTGCTTGTAATCTGGGTCAGGAATGATAGGAACAGGAGAGAGAAACTGGAACAGTCCCCTGGTTACTAAAGGGTTAATCAGCGCTGCTCAGTGCAAGGAGAAGAATCAAGGAATAAACAGAAGTTTGAAATGATACATCCATGTAAATATTAACATAAGCAGTAGCACTATGACAGCCATTTACACACTTTGCAGGCAAAGACCGGACCGGGAACCTCTTCCCACTCTTGCACTCCAATGCTGGAATAAGGCCACAGAGGCGCTGGCTGAGATTCACCCTACTCCGTCTTTGCTCTAAAGGTCAAGGGCCAGGATGAAGCAGTGGCTGGAGGTGAGATTCAAGGTGCTCTTTTGTGAGCTGCAGGCAGGAGCAACATGAAGCATGTTTCCTGCATGTTGCTCTGACCCTTTCTGCCCTGTGGTAGCTGTTGGCTCTGGACCCACTGCGGGGGGGGAGGGGGCGGGGGTCAACACCCCAGAGACCCTTTGCTGACCACAAGCAGGAATCTTCTTAAGTCTTGTTTTGGAAAGTTCATTATGAAAAGTGACATGAGCCCAAACTTGAGCAGTGCTGAGATCTCTGGCAAAGAGCTTGAGACCATGAAAGCCCAATTAACAGCGCTTGCTTCATTGGATTGGGTCAGAGCGCTCAGCACCCTGCAGGATCAAACCCTCTGTTTTGTATAGTTCTCTGCCACCGTTACAAATGTACATTTTATTTCCCATTTGAATATCTCTAACTTTAACTTCCAGCCATTGGATCATGTTGTGCCTTTCTCTGCTAGAATGAAGGGTGCATCTACACTGCACTATAACTCAAAATAAGGTAGGCAATTTGAGCTACTCAAATTGTATATCATTTCAATACTGTTTTGAAATTGCTTATTTTGTCAACACAGCACCAAATTTAAAAATAAAGCGCTATTCCGAAACGTCCCTTACTCCTCGTAGAAAGAGGTTTATGGGGATGTCAGAATAGCAAGCCCAAAATGACAGGCTTACTGTGTAAACATAACTCAAATTCATTTTATACAAAACAATGTGGAATATACTATCATTCAAGATATTTTAATCTCCTGAATATATATATTCTATTTCTGTGTGTGTGAAGTTAGAAATATAAAGTGTAAATCTTTTTTCTTAATCTAGGTGAATGCCATTTGTGAATGCCATTTGTGGTATTTAAGCAACTTAATGGCCCGGAGCTCAAGACAATTATCTGAGTCAATAGCCTTGTTTTTCCTGCAAGTCTAAACTGTAGCTGGTCCTACAAAGACATGTAATCATGCCCCCTGATGCTGGAATCCATCTTAAATATGGTATTTTACCATGGGGTGGGGAGACTGGAACATAGGATTCCTGCCTTGGGGAAATTCTATTTAAGGAATGGGAAAGCAAATGACGACTATCTTCATCTGGCTTCATATTCTGCGCTCCACCCCCAAGAGAACACATGAAAAGACATGGAAACAAAAGTACTCTAACAAGTGGGGGGAGGGAGACTCTGTTGGGCCAGGTTAGAAAAAGAAAGATTAGCTCTGGCCTGAGAAGAACTTCACCTAAAAAAAGAATTTGGGTGAGAAATTATCATTTGTCAAAATTTCTCTTAGTGTATTAGGCGTATCTGGCATATTTTGTTTTAGTTTAGTTTAGTAACTTACTTTGATCAGTCCATCATCACTAAAAATCACTTAAATCCTACTATTTATTCTTAATAAAATCACTTCTGTATATTTTGAAACCCAATGTAAATAATTGTTTCCTGAGGGAAGCCACAGCTGTGCATTTCTCTCTTCCATTGCTAAAGGGAGTGAACTGTATGAGATTTCTCTGTGTAAAACTTTTATGCAGAGTAAGATGGATTTATCTGGTGTTCTGAGCTCATGGGATGCTGTGTTAAGCTCCAGGGCTCAGGGTTTGAAGAGCATGGGGCTCTTCAGAAGTTAAGATGTGACTCTATGCTTAGGTGCGGACTCTGGGGCCTCAGCTACAAATGCAGGCATTCCAATTTGCTTGGAGGTGCTCACTGCTTAAGCCCCAGCTCTGCCCCAGACCTTACCCCCCACTCCACCCCTACCCCCAACACCCATTCCCCTTCCTGCATCCCTCCCCCGAGCTGGCATGCCCTCTCTCCCTCAGCTCCTTAGCGCCTCTTACAAAATATGAAACAGCTGATTGCATCAGGAGCGTAGTGTGGGGAGTGAAGGGGAGATGCTAATTGGAAACTCTGCCAATAAGCAGAAGGTACTGTAAGCAGGCATGGGGATGCAGCTGATAGGTGCTACTGATATATTACTGTGGCTGACTGGCAATATACACAGTAAATTCTGGCTCTTCTTTGGGCTCAATTTGTCCACCCGTAGCACAATGGGACCCTACTCAATTTCTGGGCCACCTGGGTGATACCCTAATATACTTAAATAAATAAATCAAATAATATACTCAGTGAGATAGACCCATCATCACAGGAGAATATATCTCAAGCCCATGGTTGCACAGATGACTTACTTTCTAAAGAAGACTCAGAGTCTCCCAGGCTGGCATTTGGCCATGTTTATTGGTCTTCGCTCACAAGATAGCCAGACAAATTTACCAGACCACTCACCTTTGAGATCCTGCTGTACCTCAAGGAGAACAGTGTTGTTTCGAATAAAAAATCTGAGTTTAATTTCCCAATTATATTAGGAGCTGGACACTCAGCCATCTATTTATGACCATTGTCACCCAAACGTGATTTTTTACAAGCACAGCACAATTCAAAGTGGTGCACGGCTTGTGGCTTTGAAGGAATCTTTGAACTTTTACAAATGTGGATTATTACCACTGAAGATTGTACTTTCATTTTATACACGTTTTTAGTTATTGACTAACCAAATGCAATAGTTAAACCGGAAGCTGTTGTCCTTTGGAGAGAAACAGGCAGCCAAGTTCACATGTGATCTGAATAGAATGGGGAAAAAAGGGTCATCCACTTTGATTTCAGCACCTTCTTTCCTGCTCTCCACCAAACCTGCCAGTGCCTAAACCCACTTGGTACCTAAGGTTCTGCAAGAAAAGTTCCCTTTGCAGCTATATTCCTGCCTCTGGGGATGTGCATTGTGACTTCCCAAAGGTGTCAAAATGACAATCCTAAATCACAGGTCTCAGAGGGTTGGCGTATTAGTCTGTAACTTTAAAAACAATGAGTAGTCCTGTAACACTGCACCATTATTTTGGAATAACAGCCATTATTCTGAAATAACAATGTGAGCATCTACATAGCTATTCCATTAGTCTGAAATATCAAAATAATGGACGGCTTATTCCAAGTTCTGTAAACCTCATTCCATGAGGAATAACTCCTCTTCTGAAATAGCTCCACTGCTGCTATTTTGAAATAGCTCCTCACCCAGTCTACATAATTTCTCCCCAGTACTTCCTGGGGCTCTAAGTAGAGATAACACATACACATTAGGGAAACCTGCCTAGGACTAATTTTGAGGCTTCCCTGTAGTATAGATGTGCTATTTCGAAATAAGCAATTTCAGAATATATCGTCTGGAATAGCTTATTCTGAAATAACCATGCAGGCTGCATCTAGACTGGCATGATTTTACGGAAATACTTTTAACGGAAAAGTTTTATGGATATGGGGGTGATGTGGGGCCAAAGGCTTCTGAGTGTCAGAGGGCGGCTCAGGGCTAGGGTGGAGGGTAAACTCTTCAGCTTTCATCCTGAGACTGTTACTTTCCTTTCCATCACCATTCCTTGTGACACTGAGGTCTTAACCTTGGGGTCCAGATCCCCAACCTAGGTGTTATATTCATCTACCCTCTGTGACAAACCTGATTTGCTCTTTCTCCTTAACGTCTTAAAAGTCCACCTCTCCCTACGACAAAACAGCTTTTCCAGTCTTTCACCATTTCCCAAAGCTTCCTCCCCCACAACCTCCCCAGCTCACACCTCACGTTCCTCCTTTCTTTTAAACATCATCATTTCAAGTCAGGCTCCTCTTCTGCCCTGTGTCATGCTGCCTCCCCTCTCTGTCACATTCTTCAATACCTCTCTTAGGGTATGTCTACACTACAGCGCTAGTTCGAACTAACTTAGTTCGAATTAGTTAATTCGAACTAAGCTAATTCGAACTAGCGCATCTAGAACTAAAAACTAGTTCGAATTAGCATTTTGCTAATTCGAACTAGCGCGTCCACACTGATTGGACGCAGGGGGGCATTTAAGGGCAGCTGAAACCGGTTCTGGCAGGGCATCAGGTCAGTAGTTGCTTTGTGTGGCTGCTGTCTGAGGCTATCTGAGGCTCGAGCTTAAAGGGACCCCCCTGGACAGCCGGTTCTCAGCTTTTCCTGCTTGCTTGCCAACCTCGCCGAGGGACAGCAAAGCGTTGGTCTCTGTGACCGTCTGTGTTGGTGCTTCCCTTCGGGGGGGGCCGCCGCAGGTGGCAACATGGAGCCACAGCTCGCCCTGCACCTTCTGGTGCACTTTCTGGACTTGCTG
This sequence comes from Pelodiscus sinensis, assembly GCF_049634645.1. Classification (NCBI taxonomy): domain Eukaryota; kingdom Metazoa; phylum Chordata; order Testudines; family Trionychidae; genus Pelodiscus; species Pelodiscus sinensis. The sequence continues at coordinate 4,781,195 of NC_134743.1, read as the reverse complement.
CTGCAAGCCTGCCAGCAATGGCTTGAGGCTGCCTGGCACCACCTGGTGAACGTCAGCCCCCTGCCTCTCCACCTGGCCGCCCTGGGGGCCATGGAGGAGCCGCGGCGGCGCCCCAGCACCGGCGTGCCCCGTCGCGTCTGGCGTCTGGACACCAGCACCGACTGGTGGGACCGCATCGTCCTGGAGCGCTGGGAGGAACGACAGTGGACCCAGAACTTCAGGATGAGGAGGGACACCTTCCTGGAGCTCTGCGAGTGGCTCACCCCTGCCCTGCAAAGAAGGGACACTCGCATGAGACCCGCCATCCCCCTCCAGAAGCGGGTGGCCATCGCCCTCTGGAAGCTCTCCACGCCGGACAGCTACCGATCCGTCGGGAACCAGTTCGGCGTGGGGAGATCCACCGTTGGAGCGGTGCTCATGCAGGTACGGCACTCGTCGGCCACCGAGCCGGGGAGGAGGGGGGCTGTGAGGAGGGGATGGGCCGCCCCAGGGACAAAGGGGGGGCGGGAGGAGGCAAAAGCGCCCCGAACCGGAGGGGTCGGGCTGTCCCGGCCGTACTACACGCCGCCAAGGGGGTTGCTTCCGGGAGTGGGGCGCGGGGCACTGCCAGGGCACGCACACTCCCAGCCACCCGGGCGCCCCACTGATTGGCGCTTTGCTGTCTCTCTCCGCAGGTGGTCAAGGCCATCAACCGGGTGCTGCTCCGCAGGGTGGTCCGTCTCGCCGACCCGGACGCCGTCATCCAGGGATTCGGCGCCCTCGGCTTCCCCAACTGCGGGGGGGCCATCGACGGGACGCACATCCCCATCCGTGCCCCGGAACACCAGGCGTCCCGGTGCGTCAACAGAAAGGGGTACTTCTCCGTGATCCTGCAGGCCATGTGTGACCACCGGGGACAGTTCACGGACATTAATGTGGGCTGGTCCAGCAAAGCACACGACGCCCGGGTGTACCGCAACTCCTCCGTGTGCCAGTGGCTGCAGGACGGGACCTTCTTCCCCGACCGCCACATCAGGGTCGGGGACGTGGACATGCCCGTATGCCTGGTGGGGGATGCCGCCGGCCCACTGCAGCCCTGGCTCATGAAGCCCTACACGGGGCACCTCAATCCCTCCCGCCAGGCCTTCAATGCCAGGCTGACCAGGGCCCACATCATGGTGGAGGGGGCCTTCGGGCCACTGAAAGCCTGCTTTCGATGCCTCCTCACCCGTCTGGACCTGGCCGAGCACAACATCCCTCCCGTGGTGGTGGCATGTTGTGTTCTCCACAATTTGTGTGAGCGGAAGGGGGAGGCTTTCCTGCCAGCCTGGATGGCTGAGGCTGACCGCATGGCTGGACACTACGGTCAGCCCCGCACCGCCGCCATTCGGGAAGCCCAGCGGGGGGCCGTCCGGATCCGGGAAGCCCTGCGGGAGAGCTTCCTGGTGGAGTAGGAGGAGGACTGACCTCTCCCTGCATGCCCCACTGGGGCCTTCTTCCACCCAACCCCCCCCCTTCCCCTTTCCCCTCCCTACCTACTGTCAAATAAAGACACCTGTTTTTGAAACAAAAACGTCTGTTTATTTAACATAACTGGGTGCGGGAAGGGAGGAATGAGGGTTGGAGAGGGGAGGGGGAAACCTGGGACGAGGGAGCTGGAAGGGAAGGGGAGGGAAGGGAGGAAGGGAAAGGAAAGCTCAGGGGTGGGAGTCCGGCTGCCTCTCCCGTCTCGCCACACTGCGGGTCCGGGGGCGTCGGTGGGAAATGGTTGTGGGGGGGGGGCAGGAGGGACAGGGGGTGTGGAGGAAGCAGGAGCGGAAGCAGGAGCGGGAGCAGGGGGAGCAGGGGAAGGAGGAAATGGGAAGCGGTCCAGCAGGTTCTGGAGGTGGCCTTGCAGGGCACGGCCCTGCTCCTCCAGGGCCTCCAGACTCCTCCGGCGCAGCCTCAGGTCCTCCTGGACCCAGTGGTCCTGGAGACGGAGCTGTTGATCCAGGAACCGGAGGTGCTGCCTCTGGTAGTCCTCCTGGTTCCTGGCTGTCCTGCTTGCCCGGGCGTGGGCGGCTGCTGCAGGCGGGGTGGTGTGCCCTGCAGTCCCAGGTGCTGCAGCTGTGGTGCAACAAGACTAGCGGTCAATTACCCCAGGGGCCCAGGTGTGTGAAACCCAGCTCCCCTCTGCAAGGCCAGGGCCCCTGCAGGATCCCCAGCTGCTGCTCCTTGGTGGGAAAGGCCCAGGCGCACGGTCCCGGGGCTCCCTCTCGCCCCAGCCCCCCGTACACATAAGGGGAACACGAGGGTACTCACAGGTGGACGCCTCCCCGGCCTCAGACGACGCAGGCGAGCGGGTCTGTGGAGTGCCTCGGGGGTCCCGGGTCCTGGGCAGGCTGGCGGCAGGTTCCTGGCTCTCAGAGCCCTCTTCTTCCTCCTCCGTCTCCAGGAGCGGTCCCTCTGCCCCGGGGTCAATCACGTCCCGGGGGGCAGGGACGGCATGAGCCCCCAGGAGGCGGTCCAGGGCGTGGAAGTGGGGGCAGGCCTCCGGGTCGGCCCCTGGCTGGCAGGCCCGGGAGTAGGACTGCCGCAAGTCCTTAATTTTGCAGCGGACCTGCTCCCGGCTGCGTTGGTGGCCCCTGGCGGCCAGGCTGGCAGCCATGCGGCCGTAGACGGCCATGTTCCGGTGGCTAGTGTGGAGATCATGGACATTGGAGGCTTCCCCCCAAACCTCGATGAGGTCCATGATCTCCGCACTTGACCAGGTGGGCGCCCGCCTTTTGCACCCCCGGGCAGGCTCCTGGGAGCCGCCAGGCTGGTCCTGGGGAGCAGTGGAGGGCTGGGAGCCCTCGGGTGGCTGGCTCATCCTGTGGCAGGTGCAGACTGTGCAGGCACGGGTGCTGGCAGCCTTGCAACTGGCACAAAGTGTGTAGCCAGCCCGTGGCCCTTTAAGGGCTCCGGGGCCGGGAGGGGGGCAATAGAGTTTGCCTGGTGTTTGCCAGAGTGGCCACCAGGGAAACCTGGGAAGCCTTAGCCTCCCACTAGTTCGAATTAAGGGTCTACACAGCCCTTAATTCGAACTAGCTAGTTCGAACTAGGCTTAATCCTCGTAAAATGAGGTTTACCTAGTTCGAACTAAGCGCTCCGTTAGTTCGAATTAAGTTCGAACTAACGGAGCGCTAGTGTAGCGCCTAGGAAAGTTAGTTCGAACTAACGTCCGTTAGTTTGAACTAACTTTGTAGTGTAGACATACCCTTATCTTCTTCTCACCCTGCACACCAGAATTAAGTTTTTCATCCAGGCTCTGGGTACTGCTTCCCTCTTCCACAAGAACCTATTCAAATGAAGCATATATTAGCATATTGCCATATTTCATTTGCATAATTAATTAGGAGCCATTTTTTCACAAGAGATTTTTGCGCAAAAAGGTGCCATTTAAATAGCGCCTTTTTGCACAAAATGTCCCTCTTGCACAAGAGCCATTCTTCCTCATTTTTTCAGGAAGAACAGCTCTTGTGCAAGAGGGATTTTTGTGTGCAAAAAGGCGCTGTGTAGATGCCTTTTTGCATAAAAATCACTCCTAATTAATTATGCAAATGAAGCATGGCAATATACTAATCCACGCTTCATTTGCATAGGCTCTTGCGGGAGAGGGAAGCAGTGTAGCTGTAGCCCTGGAGTTTAGTGCATGATCCTCTTCAGTTTGAGGTAAAATCCAGCTGGCTCTCAGCTAAGGCTGTAGAGCAAACTCATTCTTATCTTTGGCTGTAAGTGGTCCAAGTGCCCCTACATGGGACAGTGAACCATAGTAGGTGTGTGGGTTACATCTGCACAGTGCAACAACACGTCCATCTTCATCGCCCACAATTTCTCCACTTGTTCTCTCCTGACTCTGATCCTACCACTCCCTATTTATCTTTCTGCAGATAACATTTTTATGCATGGCTCCCTCCCAGCTTCCCCATATTCCTAGAGTTCCCTGTGGTCTTCTTGAGCATGGAATACACACAGCCTTGCTTCACTCAAGTGTCTTTTTAGGTAAAACCCTAGTTGTGTTAACCCACTCAGCAAAATACTGTTACACACCAGTCTGGAATAAGTATTGCACACACACAATTATGCTGCAAAACATAAGCAAGACCTAGAGCTTTTTCACAGCTTGTTGTGGGTGAATATTTTTCTCTTATTATGTAGATCCCCATCCAGTAAAGCACGTAAGATACAGGCAGGTTGTCCCTTTTACATCAGTGTATCTACTGATATGCTCATAATTAAGGACTTTGGGGTATGTCTACACTACCCTCCTAATTCGAACTAGGAAGGTAATGTAGGCATACCGCACTTGCAAATGAAGCCCGGGATTTGAATTTCCCGGGCTTCATTTGCATAAGCCGGGCGCCGCCATTTTTAAATCCCGGCTAGTTCAAACCCCGTGCCGCGCAGCTACACGCGGCATGGAGTAGCTGGTTCGGATTAGGAAGCCTAACCCAAACTAGCTACTGCGTGCAGCGTGTAGCCACGCGGCACGGGGTTCGAACTAGCCGGGATTTAAAAATGGCAGCGCCTGGCTTATGCAAATGAAGCCCGGGAAATTCAAATCCCGGGCTTCATTTGCAAGTGTGGTATGCCTACATTACCCTGCTAGTTCGAACTAGCGGGGTAGTGTAGACATACCCTTGCTGACTGATGTCTTTTATTGTTAACTGTTCTTGACAGGGATCATACCTTTCACAGTGTTTGCACAGCCCTGAGTTCATCATTAGGGCTTAACTAATCTATTGGTATGGAAACCAGAGACACGCAATGATCTTTAAAGTAAGGTGAGTTGGAAGAGATAAAATAGGCTTAAATCCAACTTATCAGGAAATAACTGAAGATAATGAACACGGCATCAGTTTCCTTTTCAATATTAATCTTCTGAAAGAAAATAGCACCTTTGTAATTTATAGATAACTAGTAGGTGAGGCCCATCATTGACTGGGCAAAAGTCATTTTGTGTAGATTCATTTGGGTAGAATTTTTTATTAATATGCTTGCAAAAGGGAAGGAAAAAAAAGGTTTACATTTGAGGGATTTCAACTTCAAATGTAATTCATTTTATGGAATTACAATACTCATAGACTCATAGACTTTGAGGTCAGAAGGGACCTTTATGATCACCTAGTCTGACCCCCTGCACAGTGCAGGCCACAAAATCTCACCCACCCCTCCTAGAATAATCCTCTCACCTATATCTCAGATATTGAAGCCTTCAAATACTTTGAAGAGCCCAAGATGCAGAGAATCCTCCAGTTGTGATCTGTACCACATGCTACAGAGGAAGGCGAAAAACCTCCAGGGCCTCTGCCAATCTACCCTGGAGGAAAATTCCTTCCCGACCCCAAATATGGCGATCAGCTAAACCCTGAGCATGTGGGCAAGACTCATCAGTCAGACACCAGAAAGTTCCCTATAGCAACTCCTATCATCCCTCCATTGACCTATTTCCCACTGATAATGAATGGTCAATTAGTTACCAAGATCATGTTATCTCATCAAACCATCCCATTCATAAACCCATCTAGTTTAATCTTAAAACCAGATAGATCTTTTGCCCCCACTACTTCCCTTGGAAGGCCGTTCCAGAACCTCACTCCTCTAATGGTTAGAAACCTTCGTCTAATCTCAAGTCTAAACTTCCTACTAGCCAGCTTATATCCATTTGTTCTTGTGTCCACATTGGTATTAAACTTAAATAATTCCTCTCCCTCCCTGGTATTTATCCCTCTAATATTTTTAAAAAGTGCAATCATGTCTCCCCTCAGCCTTCTTTTGGTTAAGGTAAACAAGCCAAGCTCCTTGAGTCTTCTTTCATAAGACAGGTTTTCCATTCCTCGGATTATCCTAGTGGCCCTTCTTTGTACCTGTTCCAGTTTGAATTCATCCTTCTTAAACATGGGAGACCAGAACTGCACACAGTATTCCAAATGGGGTCTCACCAATGCCTTGTATAATGGCACTAACACCTCCTTATCCCTACTGGAAATACCTCACCTAATACATCCCAAGATCATATTAGCCTTTTTCACGGCCATGTCACAATGGCGGCTCATAGTCATTCTATGATCAACCAGGACTCCGAGGTCCTTCTCCTCCTCTGTTACTTCCAACTGATGTGTCCCCAGCTTATAACTAAAATTCTTATTATTAATCCCTAAATGCATAACCTTACACTTCTCACTATTAAATTTCATCCTATTGCTATCACTCCAATTTACAAGATCATCCAGATCTTCCTGTATGATATCCCGATCCTTTTCTGAATTGGCAATAGCTCCCAACTTTGTGTCATCCGCAAATTTTATTAGGACACTTCCACTTTTGGTGCCAAGATCAGCAATAAAAAGATTAAATAAAATTGGCCCCAAAACTGATCCCTGAGGAACTCCGTTATTAACCTTCCTCCAGCCTGACAGTTCACCTTTCAATATAACCCGCTGTAGTCTCCCCTTTAACCAGTTGCTTATCCACCTCTCAACTTTCATATTAATCCCTATCTTTTCCAATTTAACCAATAATTCCCCATGTGGTACTGTATCAAATGCCTTACTAAAGTCGAGGTAGATTAGATCCACTGCATTTCCTTTATCTAAAAAAAAAACAAAAAACAAAAAAAAACTTGAATCAGAAACTTGTAAAGCTTCCATTAATCTTTCCATAACTAATTTGAAGTATTTTATTATTTGCAACAGTAAGATATTTTTTGCACTAAAATGACAGTTGAATAGGTGACCCAATTTTAATTTTAACAAATATTTTATGAACTCTAATCATAATAGTCATGACTTTTTTCCAATGAAAATCAAAAATTACTATTTAAACCTTTCACCCAGCATATTCCAGTGTAAAAAGTATCACATTCAGCTAATTTAAGTTGAAAGATTGTTTATGCAAAATTTGGTATCTGTAGATAATTGTGAAGTCTGACTTTATTTTGCACAAACAAATCCACAAACAAACTCTTCAAAATATATAATAGATAGGTATACCGTATGCATTTGAGTTTACTAGCATGGTTCTGAGCTCTTATGAATTCTACCAAGAAACAAAGCTATTAATATCTTGTAAATCTACAGCCTGTTGATATATAATGTGGACTTTGAAACATCTTCTGTCTGCCTAGTGCGTTTGCTTGGCTCCATGCTATTTTAATCTATTTAATACACAAGCAAAAAGTTATACTTTTCATTTTTAGAATAACTATGATTTAACACCCTCTTTGGGCTGCATTCTCAAATGCTATATGATTTAAAACAGTCGCAGCTTTTGTGAGATTCCATGTGAAATGAAATGATATTCCAGTCAGGCTAGGTCTACACTATCAGCTTTTTCCAGAAAAAGCTACACAAAATGCGCTCTGCAAAATGCACTCCGCAATTTGCGTAGATTTTTCCGATTGCTTTTCCAGAAGAGGGCTTTCTTCTAGATGGGGCCAAATGGCAGAAAAGCCTCCTCTCTCAGAGGAGCCCTTATGCTTCATTGAATGAGGTATACAGGGCTCCCCAAAAGAGCGTGATTGAAAAAAAAGTGGAAGAGCAAACATGTTCCCTGGACACAGTGGTATCCCAGAAACCCCCCACAGTGTAGACGTACTCTCAGGGTATGTCTAGACTACATGGCTCTGCTTCATTGAAATTAAAATGGCTGCCGCGCTTTTGCCGATCAGCTTTTTTGTGGCACAGCGCAGTAGTCTGGACATTCCGCGGTCGACATCAAAGGCATTTGTCGACCTCCCTGGTAAACCTCATCCCAGAGCGTCCAGACTACTGCGTTGTATCTCCAAACAGCTGATCGGCACAGCGCAGCAGCCATTTTAATTTAAATGAAGCAGCAATTATTTAAATCCCCGCTTCATTTGGGTAAGTCTAGTAAACTAATCTACATGGCTCTGGCGACAGAGACATGTAGTCTAGACATACCCTCAGTGACACACATGTAGTCTTCTCTGAGGGTGTGTCTAGACTACAGGGTTTTGTCGACAACAGCGGACTTTTGCCGACAAAACTGTACCTGGGTCTACACTACCACCGAGTTCTCTCTACAGTAAATCTGCCTGTCTACACTGGTCGCGTGTTCTTCTGCAAATAAGCTGACATTCTGATGTATGAAATCAGGGCTTCTTGCATCAGAACTCTGATGCTCCCACTCAGGAATAAGCCCTTTTGTGCAACTGTTCTTGCACAAGAAGCCATTGTAGACAGGCAACATGAATTTCTTGCACAAGAAAGCCCTATGGCTAAAATGGCCATCAGAGTTTTTTTGCGCAAGAGAGCGTCTACATTGGCCTGGATGCTCTTGCGCAAAAGCACATTTCTTGCACAAAAGCATATGCCAGTGTAGATGTTCTCTTCTGGAAGAGTTTTTGCACAAGAACTCTTCCGCAAAAGAGTTTTTGCGTGAGAACGTGCCAGTGTAGACATAGCCTTTGTGGATAGTTGTCTCAAGACGTCCGTGCAGTATGCAGCAGCAGTCAAAAAAGCAAACAGGATGTTAGGAATCATTAAAAAATGGATAGAGAATAAGATGGAGAATATCTTATTGCCCTTATATAAATCCATGGTACTCCCACGTCTTGAATACTGCTTACAGATGTGGTCTCCTCATCTCAAAAAAGATATACTGGCATTAGAAAAGGTTCAGAGAAGGGCAACTAAAATGATGAGGGGTTTGGAATGGGTCCCATATGAGGAGAGATTAAAGAGACTAGGACTTTTCAGCTTGGAAAAGAGGAGACTAAAGGGGAATATGACAGAGGTATATAAAAATCATGAGTGGTGTGGAGAACGTGAATAAAGAAAAGTTATTTACTTGTTCCCATAATATAAGAACTAGGGGCCATCAAATGAAACTAATGGGCGGCAGGTTTAAAACAAATAAAAGGAAGTTCTTCTTCACACAGCTCATAGTCAATCTGTGGAACTCCTTGCCTGAGGAGGTTGTGAAGGCTAGAACTATAACAGGGTTTAAAAGAGAATTAGATAAATTCATGGTGGTTAAGTCCATAAATGGCTATTACTCAGTATGGTAAAGAATGATGTCCCTAGCCTCTGTCAGAGGATGGAGATGGATAGCAGGAGAGAGGTTGCTTGATCATTACCTCTGGGGCACCTGGAATTGGCCACTGTCGTCAGACAGGCTACTGGGCTGCATGGACCTTTGGTCTGACCCAGTGTGACCATTCTTATGTTCTTACTCAGGTAACACTCTCAATGATTGCAGTGGGAGCTCCACATGAGGAAGGACTGAAGAAAAGGCCCACAGGGTGCATTTACAGCCACTGTCTTTTTATACTGGCATAATAGGAGTGATTCTCAAAACCAAAACTCTGTTCCTGTAGATGACATGACTCTTGAAGCCGGAGCTGCCCACCTCAACCTCTCCATTGCTGGGGATATATCAGAAAGCTCCACCAAATCCGGAGAGTTTCAATTTGACTATCTGCTTGCTGGGCTCTGAAGGATTCTCCTCTGGAAAACACTACTGGGAGGTGGAGGTTGTGAGAAGCACTGACTGGGACCTCGGAGTGGCCTGAAAATTAATACAGCAAAAAGGAAAACTTTCCTTGTTCAGTAAAGCAAGATTCATTGCTCTGGGTTTGAGTGGGAGAGATTATTGGGCCATGCGACGGTACAGAAAAAAACAACAACCTTAGTTACCAAGACAAGCAGGTGATCTTTTATAATGTAACCAACATGTCTGTGTTATTCACATTTAATAATTGTTTATTTTCAGAAGTTTAGCCATTCTTTAAAAATTCATACAAAGCAACATCAATGACAATTTATTCAGTCAGGAAAGTGGGTAGGGAATTCTCCTGTTTTGTACTCCCAACTTAATGCTAACAAGTTTGCATAAGACCAAGTAATTACAAACAAATACAAATAATAGGAAGCCTAAGAAAGCTGAATTGCTCAATCTGGAAAACCCACCATAACCCATGTCTGGGCTAGTAAGAGACACAATCGATAAGTACAAAATCAGGGTGGTGTGGATTGTACTCACATGCAGGAGAAGTAACGGTAGTTCGAATTAGGAGATTTAATTTGAACTACCTAGTCTGTACTGCGTGTAGCCGTGGGCAGTTAGTTCGAACTATGGGCATTTAAAAATGGCGCCCGCCCAGGAACATGCAAATGAAGCCCGAGATATTTAAATCCCAGGCTTCATTTACAAGTTCGAATGCCTACATTAGCCACCCTAGTTTGAACTAGGGTGGCAGTGTAGACATACCCTGAAGGATTTGGGCTTATTTAGTCTACAGAAGAGAAGAGTGAGGGGGGATTTGATAGCAGCCTTTGACTTCCTGAAGGGAGGTTCCAAAGAGGATGGAGAGAGGCTGGTCACAGTAGTGACGGATGGCAGGACAAAGAGCAGCGGTATCAAATTATAGTGGGGGAGGTCTAGGTTGGCTATTAGGAAAAGCTATTTCTCTAGGAGAGTGGTGAAGCATTGGATGGGTTCCCGAGGGAGGTGGTGGAATCTCCATTCCTAGAGGTTTTTAAGTCCTGGTTTGACAAAGCCCTGGCTGGGATGATTTAGTTGGGGTTGGTCCTGCCTTGGGCAAGGGGCTGGACTCAATGACTTCTGAGGTCTCTTCTAATCCTATGATTCTATTCTCTATTCATATTCTAAAACAAACTGACACATGCACATTACACTTCATGCTGTATCAGTTTACAAATGTTTGCACCCATTCCCTGTAGAGACCATGAACCATCCAAAACCGGCAAAGTATGCCGATAAGCAAAGCTGCAGCTGAAGACATATCACACGTTTCTCTTTTTACTATTTCTCTTCCTAAGTACATGTTACTGACAAGGCCATTTGTGTGTTTATAATTTTTCCTTTGTTAGCCTCTCTTTCCTTATGCCTTTTCTTTCATTGTTCATGAAAGGCCTATAAGCTTCAATGGAGACATGATTTCAGCCAAAGTTAAATTCATATTTTATCCCTCATTGAGGTGCCCTTCTCAACACACAAATTATATCTCCAGATTCAGGCCTGGATAGAATCAGAGAATCATAGACTCTAGATCTGGAAGGGTCCATGAGAGATCATTGGGTCCAATCCCCTGCCCTCACTGTAGGATCAAGCACTGTCTAGACCATCCCTGATAGGTATCTATCTAACCTGCTCTTAAATATCTCCACTAATGGGCTATGTCTACACTGGCGAGTTATTGAGCAAGAACGGCCATTCTTCTGGAAGGCATCCATACTGCCCACCCGCTCTTACGCAAGAAGATTTACAGTACGGCGTGGTAAGAGAGGGCTTCTTGCGCAAGAGCTACACTCTTTTTTAACAGGTGTAAGCCCTCTTGCGCAGGAGCTCTTGCGCAAGAGGGCAATGTGGACGTCGGCAGGGATTTCTTGTGCAAGAAAGCCCAATGGCTAAAATGGCCATCAGAGCTTTCTTGTGCAAGAGCGCGTCCACACTGCCATGGGTGCTCTTGCGCAAAAGCACAGCTCGCACATGGCGGTGTGGACATTTTCTTGTGCAAGAAGATGCCGGTGTAGACATATCCATGGAGATTCCACTGTCTCCCTAGGCAATTTATTTCAGTGTTTAACCGCCTGACAGTTAGGAAGTTTTTCCTAGGCTGTGTCCACACTCAGGGGTTCTTTCGAAAAAAGTACCCTTTTTTCGAAAGAACTTCCCCTGCGTCCAGACTCAAGCCGCGTTCTTTTGAAAGTAAATCGAAAGAATGCGGCTTTTCTTTCGACGGCGGTAAACCTCGTTTCACGAGGAAGAACGCCTTTTTCGAGGGAGATCCGTCGAAAGAACGTGAGTCTGGACGGGGGGAGCCCTTTCTTTCGAAATTATTGGCCTCCAGGAAGAAGCCCTGGTGAACAATCTGGGCCATGGGTTGCACGTCTGTGGTTCCTGGCTGCAGCCATTCCTTAAAGGGACAGGCGCACCCTCACAGCCACTTGTTGCAGACAAGGAGCCAGAGCACACGGCTACTTTGCTGCAGCATGTCCCAGCCCCAAGAGCGTCCTGGCCCTTCCACAGAGCCTTCTGGGGACCCAGCCAAGGGCTCCAAGTGCCGGGCACCATCCTGGTCCGGCGCTGAGATCAAGAGCCTGCTGGAGCTGTGGGGAGAGGAGGAGGCCTTACAGGCCCTCAAAAGCCGGCGGCGAAATGCGGATATTTATGGCCGCATGGCTGAAGCCCTGGCCCAGAAGGGCCACTACCCCCGCACCCAGGACCAGGTGCGCTCCAAGGTAAAGGAGCTGCGCCAGGGCTACGCCAAAGCCAGGGAGGAGAGCTCCCGTTCTGGGGCAGCCCCCCACTACTGCCCCTACTACCCAGAGCTGGACCAGATCCTGGGTGGCAGTGCAGAAGCACGCACACCACGGCGGTTCGTGCAGTCCGGACTGGCAGATCCCGTGGTGGACGCTCCAGAGTGGGAGCTACAGCAGTCTGGAGACGGGGACATGGTCCCAGAGGACGACAGCGAGGAGACGGCGACCCTCACCCTGGAGCCAGTCACCCAGACCTCTGAGGCCTCCCAGGCATCATCTGGCGTGGGAGAGGAAGCAGCAGGTGAGTACAGTGAGTTTGTGTCACACCCGGGGGGGGGAGGTAGGTGGGTGCACAGTGGGTGATGCACAAGGGAAACCTGTCATGCTCAGGCTGATGCCCAGGTCACACACACACACACACACACACACACACACACACACACACACACAGTGTGACCTTCAGAATGTCTGCTTCCCCTGTCTCAAGGGAGAGGGCATGCCCTTTTGGACAGCTGTTGCATACATGACTGATTGTGATAGAAATGTAGCCGTGTTACTCTGATCTGAGGAAGTGGGTCTGGCCCTGGAAAGCTCATCCCCTAATAAACCATCCTGTTAGTATTGTAAGTGCTACAGAGTCCAGTTTATAGGACTGATTGTGTCTTCTTCTTTTCCTCCACAGCCGGACCAGCCGTGGAAGAGGGCCGCAGCACCAGAGCCCCACCTCCATCTCCATCTCGGAGACATGGGAGCCACAGATACAGGCGTGTGTACGCCGACATCCTCCGGCAGCACGTCGAGGCTGTGCAGGAGCAGAACGCTATCCTGCTACAGAGGGCGGAGGCAGAGGAGCGGTGGCGTGATTGGCTCATGAATGAGCTGGTCCTGCAGCACACGGTGCTGTACAGCACCCTGAGGGAGGTCAGCGGCTTGCCTGCTGCTGTGCCAGGTCCTGCTCCTCCAGCACCCCATGACCCCACCCCACCAAACCCCCCTTCCACAACAGCATCCCTTTCCCCCCTTGGACCTCCCTCTCCCCCAGCTCCCCCAGCTCCCCAGCCCCTCTCTCCCCCTGGCCCTCCTTTCCCCCAGGCTTCCACGTCCCAAGAGCCCCCCAGCAGCCAGCCAACTGACAGGTGCATCACCCGATCCCGTAGCCGGGGAGCACCCCAAACACGAGGCCCAGGCAGGAAAGGGAAATCTGCCAAGCCCCGTTCAACCTGATCCCCTTCCCCCCTCCAGGTTTCCAGTCCCCTTCCCCCCTCCAGGTTTCCAGTCCCCTTCCCCCCTCCAGGTTTCAATCACCCCCATCACCCCAGTTAAAGCACAAACAAAGGGTTAAACGAACTGTTTGTTTATTGTATATAGTTTGGCAACAACAAAAATGAAAAAAATTTTTGTTATGTTTGCAACATTGTTTGATAATATGTACTAAATTAAAAATAATTAAAGAGAACATTTTATTTTGAAACACACCCTGGTGTAAGTGATGTGTCCAAACTGGGTCAGGAGATGGGTTGTGGAGGGAAGCTTCTATTGGGGGCCAGGGCCCAGTCCCCAGGCAGAAGCCCCTCAGTGCACTCAGTGGCCTCCACTGGAGAATTGCTCCCGGAGGGCCTCCCGGATGCCAACTGCAGACCGGTGAGCCTGGCGGATGGCAGCTGTCCGGGGCTGGGCAAAGAGCCTCTCCTGGGCATCAGCAGCTCTCCCCCACCCTGGTAGGAAGGCCTCCCCTTTCCTCTCCATGAGGTTATGGAGGACGCAACACGCGGCCACCACCTCGGGGATGTTGGTCTCCCCCATGTCGAGGCGTGTGAGCAAGCACCGGAATCTGCCCTTTAAATGGCCAAACGCACATTCCACCTGGTTGCGAGCCCGGTTAAGGCGAGCATTAAACTGCTCCTTGCTCGCATCCAGCTGGCCGGTGTAGGGCTTCATCAGCCACGGCATCAGGGGATAGGCGGCATCAGCCACTATGCACACCGGCATGTGCACATCCCCAACCGCAAACTGGCGATGGGGGAAAAATGTTCCTGCCTGAAGCCTCCAGTACAGGTACGAGTTCCTGAGGATGCGGGCATCGTGTGCCCGCCCTGACCACCCAACACAAATGTCCGAAAACTGTCCACGATGGTCGACCAGGGCCTGGAGGACCATAGAAAAGTAGCCCTTTCGATTGATGAATTGGGCTGCTCGATGGGGCGGTGCACGGATGGCAATGTGTGTCCCATCGAGCGCTCCTCCGCAATTGGGGAAGCCGAGGGCAGCAAAGCCGGCCATGACGCTGTCCAGATCCGGTAGACAGATGAGCCTGTTGAGCAGCTCCGAATTGATGGCCCTCACCACCTGCAGAACGAGACAGACAACAAAATGTTAGAAGGGGTGCCTTATCTCTTAGGAGGAGAACCCACCGCCCACCTTCCCTCTCAACCACCCCAGGAATCCCCTCCTCAGAACCCCCCCCCCCACAATTCAGGGTGAGTGGAGGAGCTCCCTCCCACTCCCACTCCCACTCCACTTGGCCCTTCCTGACAGTCTCCCTTTTTCCTCACCCCAAACTGTGACTGTCCCCAGACAACGACTTACCTCCATCAGGATGGATCCTACGGTAGACCTGCCCACGCCAAATTGGTGTCCCACGGAGCGGTAGCTGTCGGGGGTTGCCAGCTTCCAGAGGGCAATGGCGACCCTCTTTTCCAGGGGGATGGCGGGCCGCAGGTGGGTGTCTTGCCATTGCAGAGCAGGGGCGAGCCAGGTACACAGCTCCTGGAAAGTGGTCTTTTGCATCCAGAAGTTGCGTAGCCAGTCTCGGTCATCCCAGATCTCCATCACGAGCCGGTCCCACCATTCAGAGCTGGTGTCAAACCTCCAAACACGCCTGTCCACGAAAAAGTTCGGAGGCAAGGGCAGTGTGGCTGCCGGACAGAGGAACCCCTCGTCCCTCTGGTCTGGGTCCAGCTCGGGAAGGAGCCTCATGATTGTCTCATGAAGATGCAGCAACAGCTGCAGTATGGTGGTGTGGGGCCATCGCCTGCCCAGGGGCAGCTCTGGCTCCATGCCAAAAATAAGGGTCTGCAAGCAGAAAAACCTCAAAAGAAAAAAGCTGCTGGGGTGTCCCAGGAAGCTGAGCACTCCAAAGCAGCACTGCAATGCCTTGCTTACTTCCTCGAGGGACAGCAAAGGCAGCTGCAGGAGCAGAGCAACGGGTGTTCAGGAGTGTCCCTCTCACCACGCGTCTCTGCAAAGGGCAGGCAGGCAGCACCCGGAAGGAAATGCTGCCCCCATGCCCTGGCAGAAGCAGTTCCAGGTGGCTTTGAATTTCGAAAGAGCGTCCGGCAGTCTGGACGCTCTTTTTCGAAATAGCGGATCGATCTTTCGATCCACGCATTGTAGGCTAGACGCGCTCTTTCGAAAGAGCCTCTTTCGAAAGATGCTTTCGAAAGAGGCTCTTTCGAAAGAAGCCTGCAGTCTAGACACAGCCCTAATGTCCACCTATCCCTCCCTTGCTGCATCTTAAGCTCATTGCTTCTTGTCCTATCCTCAGAGGCCAAGAAGAACAATTTTTCTCGCTCCTGACGGTGATCCTGATGTGCAGTAGCCTTCTCCCCCTTTCAGTTTTCAAGAGGCCTTACCCTGAGTGCCTCATTCAGGGTTGACTGTGTCCTTATGCAGGAAGTCAGTAGGAATATACCTCAGCAGGACAGAGTAAAAAATGGAGACCTACAGATTTAGCTGAATGGCTTCACTGGGATTTGCTGACACCCACTGGGTTGGTTCCTGCTCTACTGCCAAAGAAAATCCCACAGTCATGACTCACCCAAGTTGTTCCTGGCTTTAGAGGGTATTTAGCCTGATCAAGGGCTAAGTAAAGACCTGAAGATTGATCTATGCACAGTGGAGGTAACTGACATATCAGCTATAACAGGGAAAGCGAAAGGGCAGCAGCCACACTTCCAAAATATGTAAGGGGAAAAAAAACACCTTATTCTGGAAAGGTCTGGCTGAATGCAGCAAGCTTCTTGTGTTTGATACTGAGCTCGCTGCCAGAACTCATCCTTGAGTCACACACACTGAGGACAGGCTTTGTTATACTATGAAATCTGGGGGCTCCTTCACACAGAAGCATTTCATTGGCATTTCTGCAAGAATCACTTATAAACGCCTCACTGCTGGAGCCTGTTTGCAGAAGCTCCACACTCTGCCAAAGGTATGTATACACTGCAGATGAAGTGGTAATTTACACCTAGATGAACACCCAGGATATTTGATTGATCTAGCCTGATAAAAATAGCAGCCAAGCCAGGCACAGGTGGAGGGATGGGTTAGTCACACTGGCTGTGTCTACATTGGCACCCTTTTCCGGAAAAGGGTGCCAATGTAGACACAGCCACTGAGTATAAACCCAGGGTCTCAGATGGAACTGTCCTCAGATGATTAGCTCATGCTGCCACCTGCAGTGTCAGAGAAATGCTTCTATTTTTACTTTGCTAGCTCACTCAGAGCTAGCAGGTGTAGGTTCACCCCAGCAGGAAATTGCACCCCAAGCTGTAGTATGCATGCCCTGAGCCTATGGCCTACACACCAAAGCTGTGTGCTGATCGGAAATCCAAACTTTAGAGAGAAAGGACACTGGCAAATAGAGCCCAGAATTGCATGGAATTCTGAGAAAAATCACATTTTACACACACAAAAGGGGTCAATTTA
This sequence comes from Pelodiscus sinensis, assembly GCF_049634645.1. Classification (NCBI taxonomy): domain Eukaryota; kingdom Metazoa; phylum Chordata; order Testudines; family Trionychidae; genus Pelodiscus; species Pelodiscus sinensis. The sequence continues at coordinate 4,764,243 of NC_134743.1, read as the reverse complement.
TTATATACCTCAGAACTTCTGAGTGATACATTATCACCACAGCAGGAGGACAGGGAACATTTTGCACCTTATTGTGTTAATATTGAAGGATGTTCCTACTTCCTCACTAGCTTTAGAATCACACATAGAGCACCAATAGTTTTCAGATCTTACCAGAAGGTCCTCTAACCAATTATGCTATTACATAATTTGGTAACTTTAGCTCTACTCATGGTTCAAAAGATGATTTTCTAAGACAAGTAACTCTGTATGTTACTTGTCAGGGAGTGTGTAGGAGAAACAGAGTCTTACAAGTGTTTCAATATTTGATTTAGCAGGTCTTAACTAAACCCACTAAATTGAATGTCAGAAGATCAGTTTCTGGCATGACAAGTAAAGACATGGCCTGAGAAATAAAACTTTGCCCAGAATAAAGAGGAAGCACGTGTGATGGTGATGGATGGCAAACACATTCTGAAAAAAAATTGCTTCTATAGTAGAGAAAAAAACCTTGAAAACATAAACAAAACTTCTCATCTCAATCAGTCCATCCTGGGTTGTGTTTTCAGTTCAGTTCATTCTGCTCATCACTAGTGGATGCAGAATTTAATCTTGAACACTGGCCAATATGTTCTGACCTGTCCCTAATACATAGAAACGCCCAATTTATACAATTCCCTTCTATTGTTCCTCATAGGTAAATAGTTCCCTTAAACAGTCACAATACTTTCTCCAGTTTCAGGTGCCTTACAAACAAAAAAATTAAAAACATTAAAAAATCTTGTTTCAAAGCCACACTTTTGGGGCCAGACCCTACTCAGCTGTAGAAGGAAGCTTAGCAATCTGCATGACAGAATAGAATTTAACCAGGCTCTAAGATAACACACCTGGGCTTTTCATTGTGCAATGTGTGAACAATTTAGATAAAACATTTGTTGCTGCATCCATCTTAGATAAGACACATAAAGTTACACAAACTTTGGCACTTATTTCGACATCATTCAACCCAGGAAAGCTTCTTACTGGAGAGGGTGGGTTTGCAATGCAATGGTACATCAAACCCTCACTCACTAATTGAGGTGCCTTCATCTGGTCTTGGCTGGGTCTTCCACCAAAGAGGTCACCTAATTTTGTTCTTAAATTAGCTGAATCTCTGCAAGTTGTGGCCATCTTCATGGAGATACTCTCCACCACCTTTCTTCTCGCAGGGACAGCGTTATCTCTAGCTCTAGCTTGGCACACTCCAGGGAACACGTTTGCACTTCTGCTTTTTTTTGTGTGGAAGTGCCCCTGTATTCCTCCTTCCATGAGGAAGAAGGGGGCTTCCGAAAGAGGGTTTTTTTCTGACATTTGGCCCAGTCTAGATGGGCCAAATGTCGAAAAAGCTACGCAAAAGGCAGAGCACATTTTGTGTAGATTTTTCCGACACAACCCTGCAGTGCAGCCCTAGCCCTTAGGTAGTATCTACAGGTATGTCTACACTGTAAGGCTATTTTGAGACACCAGAGATATCCTGAAATAGCTACTCCGCATCTTTTGAATGCAAAATATAGCAGACCTGCTATTTCAGCATCCCTGTAAACCTCATTCCATGAGGGCTAAGGGATGTCTCGAAATAGTATGTTGTTTCAAAATTTGGTGCTGTGTGTAGACATGCCAAATTTCAAAATAGCCTACTTTGAAATAGAATAGGAATAGAAATAGAATTGTTTGTCTTATTTCGAGCTAAGAGTGCAGGGTAGATGTACTCTACACTACAAGCAGTTATTATGACATAATGTCAAAATAATGTTGAGCTAAAGAAATTCTTACTCCAACTCCTATTTTACAAGGAGTAAAGGAAGTCAGAGGAAGAGTGCTTTTTCTTGGACTTCCTGCAAAAAGCTGAAATAAGCTATTTTGACTTCAACTACACAATTGATGTAGCTCACGTTGCATAGCTTATTTCAGCATTAGTCCTGCTGTGTAGATGTGCCTTAGTGTTCTCCTGTTAGTATAGGCAGTCTGCCTCCTGGAGGGTGGGTTGAAGGAAGAACTGAATTCTTCTTCCCCATTGGGAAGATATCACAATTTTTCTCCACTGTCCAATATGTGGTGGGTGCATTTCACATGATGAGCATATGACTGCTAATTGTATGACCTAGACACCATGCTCCTAGCTCGTGATAATTCCATTGGATTCCATGGTGTACCCCGGAGCAAGTCTGGTAACTTTTTCTCTCTCCTCGGTCCCTGCATTGCAGGGCAGTAACACTCAGCATTACTATGATGAATGAAAAGAAAGTATTCACCTGGCACCTCCCGCTCCATGGCCATCTTGTCATTCCAGTCCCCCACCGCCACACTGCAGAGGTATTTCCCTCTGTCGGGTATCTGGATGTTGTTCAGCTTCAGAGACGTGTTGCCCCTAGTCCACTCAGTGCTGAAGACCTTCATCCCGTCCCACAATGTCTCATTCTGCTGGTCCTCAATGAACCTCCCACTGTAGAGGATTTCAACTGGTTTCCTAGAGGGCTGGAAGAGGCTCCATTGGATAGTGATGCTTTCAGGGATAATGGTGTTTGAGAGATGGCAGGGCAGGATCACGTCCCTTCCAATAACCCCGATAACAGGGTGACTTGGGGGGAGGATTCTGAATTGGTCTGTGTGGAGATTAAATCTACTACAGTTTTGTGAGTTGACTCACAACAGTCTTTTTCCTGTGGTTTTCCAATTCATTTTGATGTTGGATATTTCAGATGTTTTTCAACTCTTCCCTCTCCCACCCTCCTTTTTAATGTATTGGTAAAATTTAAAATTGAAATGCTGTTTGAAATCAAAACATTGAAAAGAAACAAATTAAAAACCATAATAATCAAACTAAAATGTTTCAAGTCTTTTGAAAAGAAAAATTAGCCAACTAAAGCTATTTGCTGGGAAAAAAAATTGGGTGGTGGTGGTAGTGGTAATCAATTCACCAACACATTTGTACTCACTTCTAGTGGGAATATTGATACATGGAATTCTGAATAGCTCCCGGTAGAGATACTTTGTCATTCCATATGGGACTCACACTCAACTTAGAATCATAGAATGATAGGTTTGTTCTGAAAGAAAATGTTTCCTTTTAAAATTTTCCCCAAATTTCTAATTTTTTTCCAAACTGGTCTCAGAAAACAAATGAATAAAGAATTTTTTTTCCCAAAAGTTTCAGTCTTTCCCCAGGGACCATCACTTATAAATCAAACATTAAAGATTTAGCATTTGTGTGTCATAACTGAAGAGGCCAGCTCACCAACCCATCACATCCAATTCCACCACCATCTCATCACACCAGATCTCAGAATCCAGGCTGCAGACGTATTCGGCCTTGTCAAAGGCCTGGACATGCTTGAGCTTCAATGAGAAGTTCCCTTGAGTCATTTCTGTGAAGATCAGCTCCATTCAACCCTAGTATTTCTCCCCTTCTGATTCTGCCTGGATTCCTCCACTGAAGGAGACCTCATGAACTAATGCTGATGATCTTAATAGCTTCTACTGCACTTTGAAACTTCCAGGTAACTTAGGGTACCTCTAAACTACATGGCTCTGTCGACAGCCATGTAGAGTAGTGTACTCAAAAAAGGGAAATGAAGTGGAGATTTAAATAATCGCTGCTTCATTTAAATCAAAATGGCCCCACGCTGTGCTGATCAGCTAATTGTCGACACAGCATGGAGGTCTATAGATGGGGATCTGCCGACCCCAGAATCCTTCGTTGGCAGATCCTGTAAGGCTTGTTTCATGAGGCATAAAGGATCTGCCGACGAAGGGTTCTGGGGTTGGCAGATCCCCATCTAGACTGCCGCACTGTGCTGACAGTCAGCTGATTGGCGCAGCGCTGCGGCCATTTTGGTAGGATAACATCTTCTCCAGCGACTCCAATGACAGTGTTGTTGGGGGAATGGATTCTGACCAATCCTGAATGGAGACACTTTTTACAGTTTTACAGCAGCAACAGTTTTTTGTTTCACAGAGTGAAAGTTACATTATTACTTAAAAAAGTAGAGTTTTTAGGATTTTTTAGGAACAGACAAAGACCAGAGGAAGTGACCACACATACATTTACCAGTACAAGGTCTAGCTTATTTTATGGTTGCTGGTGAGAATTTGCAAGTGGGTTAGAGTTAGGCTATGTCTAGACTACGCTAGACTTTCCGAGGGAATTTGCATATCTTCTTTTAAACTCACTTTCAAAAGTGAAAGTAATCAACCAATAAATAAATAGGTTGATTGGTGGTGAAGCACTGGAATGCGTTACCTAGGGAAGTAGTGGAGTCTCCATCCCTAGAGGTGTTTAAGTCTCAGCTTGACAAAGCCTTGGCCGGGTTGATTTAGTTGGGATTGGTCCTGCCTAGAGCAGGGGGCTGGACTTGACCTCCTGAGGTCTCTTTCAGCTCTATGGTTCTATGATTCTATGAAATAAGAACTCAAGTAACTATTCAAAATGCTAACTACAATAGCAAGGTCTCCCACAAGCTGGGAATCAGGATCATGAGTCCTATGAGTGAATAGTGAGATTACTCCTCTGCTCTGATTTAGCAATTTATTTAGCAAATTATTTTAGCAATTTATGATTATTTAAAGAAAAGTAACATTTTGAGTGAATGACATGTTTAAAGATAGAAATATTTTTCTATTGTCATCTACAACGTTTTTCCCATCAAAATCTAAGGACCCAAATTCTCTTTCTCTCTCACACACATTTGATATACCCCTCTGTGAATCTACCTATCTACTTCTGTCTTTTTATCTGTTCATTAACTTACATACATAAAAATTCACATGCATTTTAAAGGACAAAGGTATTTGGATATTCCATTTCTAGCAGGCATTCCATATACAGAATACCAGCCTAACCTGTAGCATGGGAAAAATTTTCTTGAGCACATGTAATAAAACTCTTATGGCAACTTTTGGTCTGTTTTATCCTGGACTGGGAAAAAACTTGGGACACAGATTTCTGAAGATGCAATAGCATTCTACACATCAGACTTCCTCTTTATAAATTTTTAGTTGTTACTTTTAGATCCAATCTGACAAGTATTTAATTAGGAATAATTCCTAGTGGAATCAAAATGCAGGACAATGTAGCACTTTAAAGACTAACAAGATGGTTTATTAGATGATGAGCTTTCGTGGGCCAGACCCACTTCCTCAGATCAAATAGTGGAAGAAAGTAGTCACAACCATATATACCAAAGGATACAATTTAAAAAAATGAACAAATATGAAAAGGACAAATCACATTGCAGAACAGAATGTGATTTGTCCTTTTCATATTTGTTCATTTTTTTAAATTGTATCCTTTGGTATATATGGTTGTGACTACTTTCTTCCACTATTTGATCTGAGGAAGTGGGTCTGGCCCACGAAAGCTCATCATCTAATAAACCATCTTGTTAGTCTTTAAAGTGCTACATTGTCCTGCATTTTGCTTCAACTACCCCAGACTAACACGGCTACATTTCTATCACTATCCTAGTGGAATGACCTTCTTCTATTAATTGACCCATTCAAACACATGAAACAGACTAAAATGCTCATCCCAAGCTCTAAGGACAGTATGTAAACTTGTGTCTAGAAGTAAACATACCTGCCCCAGTAGACAAAGTAATAAAATGCTTTCCTACTCCAGAGCAATAAAATCCCACCAGTCTCCACTCTGCTCCAGCCTACTCAAGCATTGTCAGAGAATGTTCTTATAGGATGAATGAAGTCCAGAGAATTCACAGACTGATGGGGTAAATGAAAGATTATGGCAAGGAGTGAAGTATAAAAGCCAATACATCTATGCCAGTCTTGGCTTTTATATTTCACTTCTTGCTACAATCTTCGGGTACGTCTAGACTACAGGGTTTTGTCTACAGAGGTTTTGACAAGAGACACTGTCGACAAAGCCTCTCTTGACAAAGAGCGTCTAGACGACATCCAGTTCTGTTGACAAAGCAAGCCGCTTTGTCGACATGAGAGTGTAGATGCAAAGGACAGTGTAGATACAATAACGCCTTCTGTCAACAGAACTCTGTCGACAGAAGGCATTATTCCTCGTAGAATGAGGTTTACCGCCATTGACAAAACTGCCGAATTCTGTCGATGTTATGTTGACAGAACTCGGCAGTAGTGTAGATGCAGGCATAGTTTTGTCGACAACAGTCCACTTTTGTCAACAAAACCCTGTAGTCTAGACACACCCTTCAATTTCCTGGACCAGTCTATACCTATGAACATAGCATATTCCATCCACAGATCTGGAAGTGCTTTACAGAGGAGGTCAGAATCATTATCCCCATCTTACAGATGAGTGACTGTGGACTAGGAGAGGAGAAAAACTCTCCCACAGTTGACTAGCAAAGCACACAGGAATAGAAATTCACTCTGCTGAATCACCTTCTTGAACCCAGTCTACTGGCTGTACTCTGCTGATTGCTAGATAGATTTCAGGGGAACTTTTGTCCTGTGTCATATTTGAAGTCAGTATGGTCTGACTTAGAGCTGTCATCAGGCACCGTGCACCCGATTGCAGGTGTAAGGTGCGCAGCACACCGGGGGGCAGGGTCACACATGCGCAGTGAGCCCAGGGGCAGAGCCGCGCATGCATCGTGCGCCCGCTGCCCACGGTGCAGGAATAGCTCGAGCTGGCCCTGATTCTATGATTCTATTGGTTTCTGTTCTGGTATCCACAAATGTAAGGAAACAATTCAGAAAAAACTCTGGAGAACCTGCCTTACAGGCAAAGATTAAGGAAGCTCAATTTATTTAGATCCATAAATCAAAGATTAAGAGGTGAGTTGATCATTGGTCTATAAACTATGCAAGGCAGGGGAGGAGAATGTGGTAGCAGCAGCTGTTTCAGTTCCCAAGTTGGCAGGGGGAGTGGTGTAAAGCAGGAAGGGTCTTGGCTAAGGTTCCTGCCACTGTGTGGTTACCCCAAAGGGGTGATGGCAGCTGGCTTGGAGCCAGGAGAAAGCAATGTCTGGAGGTGAGATACAAGCTGCTCCTTTGTGAGCAGCAGCCAGGGGCACTATGGAGTGTGCTGCCTGCACATCACTCTGCCCCTTCCTGCCCTGCTGCGGCTGGATGGCTCTTCACTGTGCGACTGAGCTGCCTGGTGAAGAGAAGCAGGTTTCTTCCTAAGTGTTACTATGGGAAAATCCTTATGCAAAGTGCTATGGGTCAGAGCCTGAGGAGTGCTGAGAACAACTGACTGTAACTGATTTGTTTTATCAGGTCACAATGCTGAGCATCCTACAGAGCTCGTTCCCCATGTGTTGTATGCACACACACACACACACACTACTTGGCACCAGTCTAAGGACATCAGAAGTAATTAAAATCGCCCAGAGAGATAAGAGACTCCTATGACAAAAGTGCTTTAAAACCAGGCCTCAATGACCAAGTGACAACTGGGAGAGCTGACTCTGTTGGTGTTCAGTAAGAGGTTGCCCTCAGGCCCCATCTTCAGACAACATGGTCCATCCTGGAGCTGCCATAAGACAGACCAGTGGAGAATATTGTGGTCATTTAGCCTGGTGTAGTCAGTTGCTCTATCCTGCCTGGCAAGCTCTAAGGTGCTCACCTCAGCCCATGTCTATCCTGATGCTGGCTTAGACTCCCAAATCTGCCCCTCTCCTTCTTTTCACCACTCCTGGTAATCCCCTGGTGCCATCACTCATAATCTTGGTGTTATTTTCATCTCCTCCCTGTTGACAAACCTGGTCTGTTCTTTCTCCCCCACACCTCAAAAACCCACCTCTCTGCATCTCCCTGTGACTCAACTGCTTTTCCTGTTGTGAGTGATCTCTTGCTTCCATGTCTCCTATAATCACCAGCTCTCTGGTCCCCCACCTCACACCTCGCATCCCTCCTTTCATTTCTACTGCAGCGGCTGGAGGCCTTTTCCTTCTAGCTGGGTGTGGAGCTCCAGGTGAAGTTGTGCTGAGTGATTGCATCACCTTGAAGGGTTTGCTGCTTGTCACTAGCAAAGCATTGTGAGAGACAGCCCAGGCTGGTTAGAGGGGGCCCATCAGTCCCACAGTCCCAACCTGCACTTTGGGGATCTTGTCAGAAGTCTCTCTACCCATGTAGACTTTTTCTTTGATGTGCCAGAATCGCACCTCCATACTACTACTGGGTGATGTGTACAATGTAGATTCAAGTCCCTCCTCTGAATGAACTAGAGGATGAGCTTGAACATGGCTTTTTTCTATCTCAGACAAGTGCAGTACTTAGTGGTTGCTAAGTTTCTTCCTCTGATATCTCTCTGTCTCTGGCTTTTGGGGACAAAATCATAGAATCATAGAGCTGGAAAAGAACTCAGAAGGTCATCAAGTCCAGCTCCCTGCCCAAGGCAGGACCAATCCCAGCTAACTCAACCCAGCCAGGGCTTTGTCAAACCAACACTTAAAAACCTCTAGGGTGGAGATTCCACTACTTCCCTAGGTAACCCATTCCAGTGCTTCACCACTCTACTAGTGAAATAGTTTTTCCTAATATCCAACCTGGACCTTTCCCACCGCAACTTGAGACCATTGCTCCTTGTTCTGCCATATGTCACTACTGAGAACAGCCTTTCTCCAGCCTCGCTGGAACCTCCCTTCAGGAAGTTGAAGGCTGCTATGAAATCCTCCCTCACTCTTCTCTTCTGCAGACTAACAAATGACAGATCTTAATTTCATGTCAATGTAGGTCTGGGCTTTTTAAGAAATCTCTAGCATTATTGCAGGAAGGGAAGTCTGTTTCCTGCCAAGCTATGATGGAGTTAGTGATTTCATGAGAGACCTGATGTGGAGGTGATGGGGTTGAGTCTGCTGGAGGGGGTGACCCCAGTATGGACTCTGATGCCCCAAAAAAGATACACTAGAGATGAGGGGTGCTAATAACATTGTCTGAGCACTTCCCTGAGGGCATAGAGTAAACTATAACAAATTCCCAATTTATCTATATAGATCTATATTGTTCAACATCTTTCTTAATGACCTGGATGAGGGGATGGATTTCACCCTCAACAGATTTGCAGATGACACAGCTAGGGGGAGAGGTAGATATGCTGGAGGGCAGGGATAGGGTTCAGAGTGATGTGTACAGATTAGAGGATTGGGCCAAAAGAGTTCTGCACTTGGGATGGAAGAATCCCAAGCATTGTTACAGGCTGGGGACCAACTGGCTAGGTAGCAGTTCAGCCAAAAAAGTCCTGGGGATTACAGTGAACGAGAAGCTGTATATGAGTGAACAGTGTGGCCTTGTAGTCAAGAAGACTAATGGCATATTAGGGTACATTAGGAGACTCATTGCCAGCAGATCTAGAGAAGTGATTAGTTCCCTTTATTTGGCACTGGTGAGGCCATTATCTGCAGTACTGTGTCCAGTTCTGGGTCCCCCACTACAGAAAAAATGTGAATGCATTGGAGAGAGTCCAGCAGAGAGCAACCAAAATGGTTAGAGGGCTGGAGTGCATGGCCTAGGAGGAGAGGCTGAGGGATATGGGCTTCTTTCGTCTACAGGAGAGAAGAGTGAGGGGGGATTGCAGCCTTCAACTTCCTGAAGGGAGATTCCAAAGAGGAAGGAGAGAGACTGTTCTCAGTGGTGATAGATGGCAGAACAAGGAGCAATAATCTCAAATTACTGTGGGGGAAGTCTAGGTTGGATATTAGGACAAACTATTTCAGCAGGAGGGCGGGGAAGCACTTGAATGGGTTACCTAGGAAAGTGGTGGAATCTCCATCCCTAGAGGTTTTTAAGTCCTGGCTTGACAAAGCCCTGGCTGGGTTGATTTAGTTGGAGTTGGTCCTGCTTTGGGTATGGAGTTGGACTCGATGACTCCTAAGGTCTGTTCCAACCCTGGGATTCTATGATACTATGATTCTGTATATTTTAGAGCATTTGTGTATCTCTCTGTCTGTAGATGAGTCTATCCATCTATCTGTGAGACTGTTTGTACAAGAACTCCTCCTAAATTATAAGCGCTAAGGTCTCCAAATTTGCTCTGCAGCTTCCTGTTATCCTAAGTTAGAACAAGGTTAGGGGTTGGTTGCAACAGGAAAATGGGGAATGCTTGGGACTGAACTGTATGGGATTCCATAACATGGAAAGGGAGGGGTCTAATAGGAATAACAGTATTGCTCCACAATCACCGCTGGGGACAGCGAGCAAGGCAGAGTGTTATACTGAAGCGTGAGAAGGGGCCGGAGGAGGACACACCAGGAAGAGAGTAGCTAGACAGGCCTAGGGCTCTCCATATTGCTTTCCACTGGCAGCTGCCTCAGTTAGTCTCATGGTAAGGCCGGCCCTGCTCATGTTCCAAACCCATCCTTTCTGGCCCTCACCTTCAGAAGTAGATAGGGTGGACAGAGTCTTGATGACCAGCAGAGCCCCACAGAGCTCCCACCAGGAGCACCACTAAGGCCTTCCCTGCCCTCCCATCCAGAGGATGGGCAGTGAAGGTTCCCGTTCCCCCCAAAAGAGACAATGGTTGAATGTAGGTACTGTAGCCCCATCCCTCCTTGACAGGTGCTGCCAGCCTGGCCCAGGAAGCCTAGTCCCAGTTCCCTGGCAAGAGTCGCAGTCTGGACAGGAGGCCCTGGGTATCCTAGGAAGCCACTATTGCTGATGTAAAGCCACCTTGCTGTTGTGGGCAACCTTAGTGAACCTTCCCAGAGCTCTTAGTCCCCAGCTCTGACTCCTGACACCCTCTGCCCAGAGCTCCCACAAGGACCTGAGCGACACCGGGTAAATCTTCTAGTTGTCTATATTACATCATCAAACTTGTGTGGAACATTATTCGTTTAAATGTCCCAGGAGAGACCTAAAATGTCATTTGGGGCACAAGGTTTATATTAGAAATAAAATCATATCCATAAAGTCAAGTCTCATTCCTTTCAGAGTTTTTTATTTATTTCAACTTTGGAGTCTTCCCTTGTATTTAACCTTCATTTTCCACTTGGCTTCTTTTGCTGTTTCTGATGTTTCACGGATTAACATTCCCTTCTCCCCTCTGTTGGGAATTGTAATTCTCCACGATAACTAGATCTCATTTTTCCTTTCTCAGAGGCTGTAAAGGGACAGGGAGTCTGACAGGGAGGATTGTGAGCGGTCTCTGCTCTCCTGTGCTGTTCCCAGCACTGAGGAATGGGTAATACAAACATTTCTCAGATAATTCTGCAGGGATAGTTACAATGTATAACATCACCCCTGCCTCATAAAATGTGATTCTTCCTTCTTCCTGATCCAGAAATACCCCAATCACTGCATAGGGTGCATCGTACTTTTTTATCTTTTTATTTTCTGGGCTTGAAAAAAGGTCTCCCTGGGATCTCCGCAGAGACCAGCATCCCTCCCCAGGCAGTGTCGCTGGCTTCTCTCTTTTCACTGTCTCCCTCACAGCCTGACTCAGCACCCCCAGCTCCCAGTCCACTTTGTACCCCACCTCCACCTCCCAGTACTGCCTGCCAGCTGCAAACCCCTCCCTCCCCACCACTAGCAGGGCCCTGGAGGCTGCAGCCGGCTCTGGAGATTCAGCTTCATGCCAGACTCGTCTCTGATCCTCCGACAGTCTGAGCTCTGGGTGTTTGCAACCCGGGTCCAGAGTGATGGAAACTGGGGAGAGAAACCGGAACAGTCCCCTGGTTAGTGAGGAGAGACTCAGAGACACTCAGCGTGATAAACAGGAACAGAGAATAAACCAAGGCAGAACTGAACTTTAAAGAAATAATGTCAAGTAAATACTAACCTGAGCAGTAGCTCTACAATAGCAAGTTACACACTCTGGAGGCAAAGTACAGCCCATGGGCAGAAAGTGGGTGTGGGAAGCTCTTTCTGCTCTTGCCCTCCAGCACTGGGGGAAGGGAGCAGGGGCTCTGGCTAACATCCCTGCTTCTCTGCCTTTGCTCAAAGGGAGGGACATCAGCTGGCTTGGGGTCAGGAGGAAACAATGTCTGGAGGTGAGATATAAGCTGCTCCATTGTGAGCAAAAGCCTGGGTCACTATGGAGAGTGATGCCTGCATGTCACTCTGCCTCCTCCTGTCCTGCTGCAGCTGGATGGCTCCTGGACATGCTATTCAACTGCTGCCTCCTGTTTGGGGAAGAGGAGCAGGATTCTCCCAACATGTCATTATGCATAAATTGTTCATCTCTCTGGCCATGCAGAGTACCTGAGAGCATCAGTACCACATATGACTGCATCTGTTTTACTGGGTCAGGTCACAGTGTTCAGCAGCTTGTTGGACAAAATATAACAAGTACTTCAAAGACCAGTCTCAATGGATGAGTTACAACTGGAGTTATAGATCCATTCCTCACAGATTATATTTAAATAAGAGGCTGGTTTCCAGCCTAATCTTTCAGAACCATTGTCCATTCAAGAGCTCACAGTGTGATGAAGGGAAACATGAAGGAGAAACCATTTAGGACGGGGCAGCCTGATTCCCTGCTGTGCCTGGAAAACTGGGGAAGCTTCCATCAGCCCCTGACTGTCCTGCTGCCAGTTGGACCTCCATGTGGCTAAAACTGATTAGAGTTGTGCTTGTGTTTAAACATTGTGCTGGATGAGGGTCTTCAACTGTAAAACTGTTGTTGATGGAATCCATTTTTTCCGTGTGTTTGTAGAGAAATGAGCACAGAGAAAACAGGTAAATACAGTAGAATTTAACATACAGATGGATTTAGAGATGTAACATTGATGTGCAGGTCTCTTCGCCCTGAAGGTGAAAACCTGGCCCTACCTGGATACTCCGCTGTGTCTTTTCAGATCAATCTGTTTTTATCATCTGTAAATATATCCAGCTAATGCACATGAAATTTCCTTTCTTTCAAATGTGAAGCTTTCAAAGAAAAACATCTCATAATTTATTGAAAACAGATGTACTGTGTGTTCTCCAGCTTACCTGCATAGCTCTGAGCTCTTCTGAAATCTACAGAGGAGAAAAGCCGTTACTGCCTGGACAATCTATGGCACAGTGGCTACGTCTATACTACACTTCTTTTTCAGAAAAAGATGCAAATTGTGGAGCGCAATTCGTGCTCTTTTTTTCCGATTCTTTTTTCTGAAGAGGCTTTTGAAGTTTGGCCTATCTACACTGGGCCAAATTTCAGAAAAACTTCCTCTTTTGGAAGAGCCCTTCTTCCTCATGAAACAAGGTTTATAGGGCTTCTGAAAAAGTGTGCCCGCTCATCCAAAAAAAAAAAAGAAAAAAAAAAAAAAGGAAGAGTAGACACATTCCCTGGACACAGTGGAGTTTTTCTGGGATACTTCTGCAGAAAAACTCTGACATTTCAAACATCTTCTGCTTATCTATGTGTTTATACATAACATACTCACCTCTGTGTTCTTTTAACCTACTTAATACATGTGTAAACATTACAATGTTCAATTCAATTATATCTGGATAATTTAAAATAATTCAACTTACCCAGCTCTGCTAAGAGTTGGCCTGAAATGAAAAGATACTTCAGTAACTGACCCAAGCTTATGCTTTTCTGACATAGGTTTAAAATTCTGAGAATTCTGTTCAAACAATGCTCAGACAAAGGGGCTCATGCAACTCCTATTTGCTGTAGAAGTTCTTAAACTATCCTAATGTTTCCATTACAGCCAATGGATTTACTCACCTCAATAAGACCTGGGTTGTTAGGCTATGTCAAGACTCTTTTGAAAGAGGCTTTTTTGAAAGATACTTTCGAAAAAGAGCGTCTAGACTACAACCAGTACTTTTGAAAAAGCAAGCTGCTTTTTTGAAAGAGAGCAGCCAGGCAGTCTGGATGCTCTCTTTCAAAAAAGCACAGTTTGCATTACATAGCGCCTTTTTTCGAAAGAGCACATTCGAAAAAAGGCATTATTCCTCATAAAACAAAGTTTTCTGTGGTCGACAAGACTTCCGAGTTCTTTCAATTTACTTTTGAAAGAACGTGGCAGCAGTCTAGACGCAGAGGAAGTTTTTTTTAAAAAAAACCCTGTAGTCTAGACACACCCTCAGTTGCCTGCTGTGTACTACCCCATTAACTCACCCATTCAGAGCATCTTTGGCCAAAAGAGACTGTCAGGGGTCTGTGTTTGCAGATGTAGCCTCATAAGTCTTATGTAAAATACTGTACCTGTATCATACAATCAGGCAGCAGAAATATATGGTTTGAGTTCTCATTTTAAACAGCATCTTTTACCAGTGCTATCATCAAGTACTATTGCATTCAGTACTGGAAAAAAACTGTGAGTCAGCAGTGCAGTGTAGAACGTGTTAGCTTCTATGACTGCTGTCTCTGTCCTAGCACTATTGCAAAAAACTAAATGAGCCACTTGCATCCCTTCTGCAGTTGCAATGGTGGTGACTTAAAAAACAAAGATGATTTCTTTAAAATAAATACATCCCACAAGAACCAATGTTAATGTTCTCAGCACAATTGCTTGTGCACATAGTATAATTATATATCCCAACTTGAGTAAGTAAAGAGCTCTCTACCCTTATGATTTTGCAAATGTATGTATCACAAATGCCTTCTGCCAAATAGAATCAGAACTGTTGAAATGTATTTCACAGTCCCTTTAGCTACCAAGGATCCTCAGCGGAAGCAGAAGCAACAAGGGCCTGTGTTATAGAAATGGGAGACATCGGGATTCCATCTGTGCTCTTGTCATGAAAATCCAAGTGTGTAGACTAGAAACATCTGATGTCCTAATTGGATTATGATCACTTTTAGGAAGGGGGTATTTGTTTGTTCTGTTTGTGCAGTGCTTAGCCGGCCAGGGCCCTTGTCCATAACTGGGGCTTCCAGGCACTGCCATAATAAACCATATAAATAATGTACAGTGCCTCACACTGTGGGGGTCTTGGACTGTGCCTGTGGATCCCAGGTGATGCCATAACTCACATAATAAATAATATTCACCACCAAGCAAGTGCCATGACTGGGATCCTAGAGGATGCTGCAATTTACCAAATACATATTGTACAGCTCCTAGCACAGAGGAGTTTGGGAGGGGCTCCTAGAAGTTATGGTAATTCTAATGTTACCATTTGTCTACAGCTTTGAATCAGTGCCTTAAGCAAGACAGACTCATAATCAAAGGAGAATATTTCACAAGAAGAGCTGGGATAAGTGAGGTAAAGATTAGCGTTCACAATACAGAAAGCAGAGCTCACACTGTGAAACTGAAAGGCAGGTATAATGAAAACAAGAGGAAGAACAGGTTGGACCCCCCACAGTCCAATGCCCTCGGGACGTGAGCTGTCCTGGACAGGGAGTCTGCCAGATGAGGGGAGGTCAGTGCTCCTCTGCTGGCTGCGCTACTGCTAGCTCCTCTGCTTGTGGCTCCCTGCCCTACTGCTGCCCTGCTAACACTGGTGGACCAGGATCCCCAGCTGCTGAGCTGCCCTGCATGGCCACTCCCCATCTCACTGCCACCGAGATTTCCCTTGCTGGGGCTGCCTAACCACCCTGGCCCTGCTGCCCCTGGTGGTTTTCCTGGCTGCCGAGCATATTGCTACAGGGGATTTCCCTGCCAGGTCTGGGGCTCCTCAGCCACTGACTGTCCCTGCTGCTGCTAGAGCTTTCCCAGGATTCCTCACCCAGGGCTGCCTGGTTGCTGCTGCTGGCTGGCCCCTCTATCATTAGGGCTCCCCAGCCATCTGGCCCACTTCCTGCCAGGGGTTCTCTTGCTGGAGCAGGGACTTCCTGGCTGCCACCTGTCTCCACTGACACCAGGGGCTCCCTGGCCCAGTCGCTGCTGGGCTCCTGCATTCTCCTGAATGGCTCCCATTCCCAGCCTCTGGGGCTCTTTGATCTGGTAATATCCATGTTCCTTCAGCCTGTACAGTTTTCACCCAGTGTCCCATCAAACTGGCATGTTATGATGGCTATGTATATAATGGGTTTGAAGAAGGACCTGATCTATTTATGGAGGATGCATACGTCAACAGCTATGAGCCAAGGTGGTGTGCAGCTTTGTGCTCCTGGTGACCCTAACTCTTTCCCTGCCAGAAGGGAAGGTTCGGTTCAGATGGGTCTCCCCACATTTGACTGCCATATACACTCCTCGGCTGTGTCTACACTGCACCCCTTTTCCGGAAAACGGATGTAGATTAGACAAGTCAGAATTGCAAATGAAGCGGGGATTTAAATTTTCCCCGCTTCATTGGTATAAACATGGCTGCCGCTTTTTTCCGGCTCGGGGCTTTGCCGGAAAAAAGTGCCAGTCTAGATGGGGATCTTTCGGAAAATAAAGCCTTTTCCAAAAGGTCCCTTATTCCTGATTTTAAGAGGAATAAAGGCCCTTTTGGAAAAGACTTTATTTTCCAAAAGATCCCCATCTAGACTGCACTTTTTTCCGGCAAAGCCCCGAGTTGGAAAAAAGCGGCAGCCATGTTTATACAAATGAAGCGTGGAAAATTTAAATCCCCGCTTCATTTGCAATTCTGACTTGTCTAATCTGCATCCCTTTTCCAGAAAAGGGGTGCAGTGTAGACACAGCCCTCCTGTTGCTCTGGCACAGACCACTGGGACAGGATTGTAGTCTGGGTGGGTCTTTACTATGACCCAGCATGGCAGATCTTACATTCTTGAATAATTAATCAAACCTGGGACCTCTGGAGTTTAGTGCATGAGCTTTGTCACAAGAGCTTAAATCCAGCTGACTGTTAGCTAAGGCTGTAGAGCAAACTCATTTCTCTCTCTCTAGATGGGACAGTGCACCACAGCCAAAAGGTGTGTGGGTTACAGAAGCAGAGTCTCCCACAATGGTGTTTGACCACATTTATTGGGTTCACCTTCAAGGTGCCATAGACCGACTCACCAGAACTCTCACCTCTTGTAAATTTATCACAAGTAACAAAATAGACAAGTTAACTTACCAATGTTTTCTTGTATGTCTTGAATTGCTGCAAAATAGTAATTAAAATTACTGCACAGAGAGAACATGAACTGAGGGTATGTCTACACTACCCCGCTAGTTCGAACTAGCGGGGTAATGTAGGCATACCACACTTGCAAATGAAGCCCGGGATTTGAATTTCCCGGGCTTCATGTGCATAAGCGGGGAGCTGCCATTTTTAAATCCCCGCTTGTTCGAACCCCATGTAGCGCGGCTACACAGGGCTCGAACTAGGTAGTTCGGACTAGGATTCCTATTCCGAACTACTGGTACACCTCATTCCACGAATAGGAACCTAGTCCGAACTACCTAGTTCGAGCCCCGTGTAGCCGCGCTACACGGGGTTCGAACAAGCGGGGATTTAAAAATGGCGGCTCCCCGCTTATGCACATGAAGCCCGGGAAATTCAAATCCCGGGCTTCATTTGCAAGTGCGGTATGCCTACATTACCCTCCTAGTTCGAACTAGGAGGGTAGTGTAGACATACCCTGAGAGACTGAGCAAAGATCTATAGAAAATTCTGCTATAGCACGTGCATAACTTTCACTCAGTATGTTATAACATTAATACTCTGGGTGTCCCTAATTTGGGAATAGTCTTAGTGTGGAATGTGGGAGGCAGAGGTGGAAGTGGCTCTTCACCCTTCCCTCCAGGTGGGGAAAAGGCAGCACAGTGACCCTACTCTGCTGGAGGCTTTACCTCACTGCTCCCAGTGTGGCAGAGGGCAGTGCCTGGGAGTATCGGGAGCACGAAACACCATGTAAGCACCCTAAACCCATTCTCCTCACTCCTTCTTTGGCCAGGCAAAAATTTAATTCAGCAAACTGAGGTGCAAGTGTATTTAATATGCCATTAGCCTTCTTGGCTATAAGAGCTCATTGATGACTCGTATCCAGCTTCTCATACACTGTAATCCCCAGGTCATTTCCTGCCAACTTCTGCTTATCCAGTTGGTCCCCAGCCTGTACCAATGCTTGGGATTCTTCTATCCCAAGTGCAGGACTCTGCACTTGTCTTTGTTGAACCTCATCTGCAAACTTGCTGAGAGTACAATCCATCCCCTCATCTATGTCATTAAGAAAGATGGGGGGGGGGGGGGGTGTAGATTGGATATTAGGAAAAACTATTTCACTAGGAAGGTGGTGAAGCCCTGGAATGGGTTACCTAAGGAGAAGATGGAATCTCCATCCCTAGAGGTTTTTAAGTCTGGGTTTGACAAAACCATGACTGGGATGATTTAGTTGGGGTTGGTCCTGCTCTGGGCAGGGGGCTGGATTTGATGACTCCCAAGGTGTCTTCCAGCTCTGGGATTCTATCATTCTGTCAGTATCCAGTCCCTTATATGGGAGCAATGATTATGGTGACTGTGGGTAGGCAGGTGAGTATGATCAACCTTTCCTGTAGTCTCATTTATAAACAGTTTCTGATCAATGTCATTCAAATAAAAATGTGCTGCTATTTATTTTAACAAAGCCATTTGTAGCAAAGTTCTGTCTGTCCACACTGAGCCGTTTTATAACATGAGACTCACCTATTGCATCTATCCTTTTGTTTGTCTCTAATGCAGTAAATGAAAAGAAACATACATGTTACTGGAGCAGTGATTTGCTTTACTTTAGCGAGTTCCAAGATTCAGAGATTCTGAGGACAGATACGACAGTTGTGATCATCTAGACAAGGGGTGGCCAACCTCTAGCTCTAGAGACAGCTGTGGCTTTTCTCTCAGGCAGTGACTCCAGGGCTGCAGCTACAGTTGCCAATTTTCCCATGCTCAACTCCTGATTCCACCTCCTCCTCCAAGCATATTGTGCCCTCGCGCCTTCCCTCCCCATCAGAGCCTCTTGAATGCCATGAAAAAGCTGACTATAGTGGGCAGGAGGTGCAGGGAAGGAAGAGGGGCTGCTGGTGGGTAAGCCACTGGAGGCGGGAGAAGAGGCACCTCCTGGGGACTGCTCACAATTTACTGTAGTTCTTTGGCAATATACATTGGTAAACAGTGGCTCCTTCTCAGGCTCAGGTTGGCCACACCTGCTCTAGACCAGTGATGAACAACCTAGGCTAGTGAGTGGGCCACATGGGTGACCTCCTTCATCGCAGCAGGCCACAAGATTCTCATAACCAAGATGGTCTCCCGGCAAAGGGTGATTTTCCTGACTACCCTTGCATCCCTAGAGTTTGGGGTTTGCCAGCTGATCCATCGCAGAGCTCTGACTTACTGCAGAGAGATCTCATGGCTCTCAGAGCAAGTGTTCTGTGTAATCAGCACTCATCTCACTCCACAGGCCCATGTTTACATGCATGTCACTTTAGCAGTACCAGTCGGAAAAAGCTATGCAGATGGAAACTTGCAGAATCTGGCAGCCCTGCACGTGGGCAACAGTAAACAAAATGGCTCATGGAAGATACATAGAAACCCAAAGGCCCACATGCATCTCCTGGATCACAGGCTGCCTCCCACTCTTCTAGCCTGACCTCCCAAAACAGTGGCTCCAAACAATTCCTTGGGTCTTGGGTAATAAGCTGTGAGATGGGCTGTTATAGCTTATTCTTACTATTCCATTGTTAAAGCAGCTTCAAACCTTTGGATACAAAAAGTTTTCCTAAAAAAATAAATAACCCTTAACTGTTTTTAAACATTCATCTAAATATCTCCACACACATAAAGGAGCATTTCCCATGGAAATGACCTGTCCTTAAAGTGCCTTATTGAATATTGAAAATTTGAACTCATATAAGAAGTTGATTGAGCCTGTTAAACAGAGAAAACTGTTTGGGTGTGCTGGAATTTCTTCTATGGGAGCACATACAAACATGCACAAGGGAAACAGTGGATCATAAGACTCTTTGTATTCTCACCTAGTGCATTGAGCAGACGTTCTTTTTCTGAAAGAAATAATATTTAACATCATTGTAAAATAGAAGTCAAATGTTATTCACTGTATTTATGACACTGAAGAAATATCCATTACACTTTTCATCTGTATCTATAATTTGTTTGAAAATAAATCATTTATATGTTATGAGACTAAGTCTGCTCTCATTTTCATTGGTGCAAATCCAGTGTAAAGTGACTGATTGAATCCATAAGAAAATCAGATAGTTTTTCACTTCATTTGAATCTTTGCATAGTGTGATGTAGCAGGGATTGTGTTGCTTCATTGTGCTGTGTATGATTCCTACTGTCCTGGGCACGGCCACACTGTCTGAAGGAATGGGGATGACTCACTGCAGAAGTGTGTTGGGCCCCTCACACGTGGGAGCTAGATATAGGAGATAACTCCTGCCTGGAAAGCGGAATGAAGGGAAGGCTGGGCTGACACCAGATGGGGAGTCAGACCTGGGGAAAGGTCAGTCTTGGCTGGGTTAGGATAAGAAAAGGAGCTAAGAGCAAGAAGAAGGGAGAAGGGCCCAGGACCCATCCTCCCTGAGAGGATAATACTGGCTGTTCTCTGTCCGGAAAAGTTTTCCATTAAAAGCATTTTTGGAACAGAGAGTCTAGACTGGCATGGACGCTTTTCCGCAAAAGCACTTTTTGTGGAAAAGCATCCGTGGCCAATCTAGACGCGCTTTTCCGCAAAAAAGCCCCGATCGCCATTTTCGCGAGGGAAACAAATCTCAGCTGTCTACACTGGCCCTTTTGTGCAAAAGTTTTGCGCAAAAGGGACTTTTGCCTGAACGGGAGCAGCATAGTATTTCCACAAAAAGCACTGATTTCTTACAGTAGGAAGTCAAAGCTTTTGCGGAAATTCAAGCGGCCAGTGTAGACAGTTGGCAAGTTTTTCCGGAAAAGCGGCTGATTTTCTAGAAAAACTGGCCAGTCTAGACACAGCCTCCCTGTATTAACATCTATCTTATGCTATGTTGTATCCCTGTGAACTAATAAACCTTCTGTTCTACTTGCTATCTGAGAATCTGGTTGCGGATGGGGTTGCATGGCTTGGTGACTCTCTCGTGCTCTATAACCCATTGTTCAGAACTATTTTATGTGTAACTGAAAGTGAGCCTTCCTTGTAGGCCTTGTCAGGTTTTTATTTATTTATTTCCAATGAAAAATTACAGATTTTTGACAAAAAGTAAAAAATTTTAAACATTCAGGGAAAAGCTTTAATTTAAGAAGTGAAAAAAAAAACATAAAAAGCTGAAAAGACCAATCTATTTGACCCTTGTTGGCAAATGCAGTATTCCTGTGCTTTGATATATTGCTCACATGCAACCTTAGATATTGAATATATTTCAATGATGGAGGAGAACTGACTTGGACCAAAGGTTTATCTTAAAATCTATTATCTTAATATGTGGGTTAAGTCAATTGGAACAGATTTCAGAACAGGAAGAGTCTATGGCTGTGTCTAGACTGGCAAGTTTTTCTGCAAATTCATCTGATTTTGTGGAAAAACTTGCCAGCTGTCTACACTGGCCGCTTGAATTTCCAGAAAAATCACTGACAATCTCATGTAAAATCATCAGTGCTTTTCCGGAAATACTATGCTGTTCCCGTTCGGGCAAAAGTCTTTTTCCGAAATACTTTTGCACAAGAGGGCCAGTGTAGACAGCATAGTACTGTTTTCTGCAAAAAAGTCCCGATCACGAAAATGGCAATTGGGGCTTTTTTGCGGAAAACCGCATCTAGATTGGCCACGGACGCTTTTCCGCAAAAAGTGCTTTTGCGGAAAAGCATCCTGCCAATCTAGACGCTCTTTTCCAAAAATGCTTTTAACAGAAAACTTTTCCTTTAGAAGCATTTTTGGAAAATCATGCCAGTGTAGACGTAGCCGCTGTCTATCCAGCTTTTATTGACTTTACTGTGGTCGTTTGTGGTAACCTGGGTTATGTCTAGACTGCAGGCTTCTTTCGAAAGAGCCTCTTTCAAAAGAGCGTGTCTAGACTACAATGCGCGGATCGAAAAATCGATCCGCTTTTTCGAAAAAGAGCATCCTGACTGCTGGACGCTCTTTCGAAATTGAAAGCCACCCGGAACTGCTTCTGCCAGGGCATGGGGGCAGCATTTCCTTCCGGGTGCTGCCTGCCTGCCCTTTGCAGAGACGCGTGGTGAGAGGGACACTCCTGAACACCCGTTGCTCTGCTCCTGCAGCTGCCTTTGCTGTCCCTCGAGGAAGTAAGCAAGGCATTGCAGTGCTGCTTTGGAGTGCTCAGCTTCCTGGGACACCCCAGCAGCTTTTTTCTTTTGAGGTTTTTCGCTTTGAGACCCTTATTTTTGGCATGGAGCCAGAGCTGCCCCTGGGCAGGCGATGGCCCCACACCACCATACTGCAGCTGTTGCTGCATCTGCATGACACTGTCATGAGGCTACTTCCCGAGCTGGACCCAGACCAGAGGTACGAGGGGCTCCTCCGTCAAACAGCCGCACTGCCCTTGCCTCCAAACTTTTTCGTGGACAGGCGTGTTTGGAGGTTTGACACCAGCTCTGACTGGTGGGACCGGCTCGTGATGGAGATCTGGGATGACCAAGACTGGCTACACAACTTCCGGATGCGAAAGACCACTTTCCAGGAGCTGTGTACCTGGCTCGCCCCTGCTCTGCAACGGCAAGACACCCACCTGCGGCCCGCCATCCCCCTGGAAAAGAGGATCGCCATTGCCCTCTGGAAGCTGGCAACCCCCGACAGCTACCGCTCCGTGGGACACCAATTTGGCGTGGGCAGGTCTACCGTAGGATCCATCCTGATGGAGGTAAGTCATTGTCTGGGGACAGTCACAGTTTGGGGTGGGGGGAAGGGAGACTGTCAGGAAGGGCCAAGTGGAGTGGGAGTGGGAGGGAGCTCCTCCACTCACCCTGAATTGTTGGGGGGGCGGTTCTGAGGAGGGGATTCCCAGGGTGTTTGAGAGGGAAGGTGGGCGGTGGGTTCTCCTCCTAAGAGATAAGGCACCCCTTCTAACATTTTGTTGTCTGTCTCGTTCTGCAGGTGGTGAGGGCCATCAATTCGGAGCTGCTCAACAGGCTCATCTGTCTACCAGATCTGGACAGCGTCATGGCCGGCTTTGCTGCCCTCGGCTTCCCGAATTGCGGAGGAGCGCTCGATGGGACACACATTGCAATCCGTGCACCGCCCCATCGAGCAGCCCAATTCATCAACAGAAAGGGCTACTTTTCTATGGTCCTCCAGGCCCTGGTCGACCATCGTGGACAGTTTTCGGACATTTGTGTTGGGTGGTCAGGGCGGGCACACGATGCCCGGATCGTCAGAAACTCGTACCTCTACCGGAGGCTTCAGGCAGGAACATTTTTCCAGCATCGCGAGTTTGCGGTTGGGGATGTGCACATGCCGGTGTGCATAGTGGCTGATGCCGCCTATCCCCTGATGAAATGGCTGATGAAGCCCTACACCGGCCACCTGGATGCGAGCAAGGAGCAGTTTAATGCTCACCTTAACTGGGCTCGCAACCAGGTGGAATGTGCGTTCGGACGTTTAAAAGGCAGATTCCGGTGCTTGCTCACACGCCTCGACATGGGGGAGAGCAACATCCCTGAGGTGGTAGCCACGTGTTGCGTCCTCCATAACCTCGTGGAGAGGAAAGGGGATGCCTTCCTACCAGGGTGGGGTAGAGGTGCTGATGGCCAGGAGAGGCACTTTGCCCAGCCCCGGACAGCTGCCATCCGCCAGGCTTACCGGTCTGCTGTTGGCATCCGGGAGGCCCTCCGGGAGCAATTCTCCAGTGGAGGCCACTGACTGTAGTGAGGGGCTTCTGCCTGGGGACTGGGCCTTGGCCCAATAGAAGCTTCCCTCCACAACCCATCTCCTGACCCTATTTGGACACATCAGTAACACCAGGGTGTGTTGCAAAATAAAATGTTCTGTTTAATTTTTGTACATATTCTCAAACAATAGTATAAATGTAGCAAACATAACAATTTTTTTTTTCATTTTTGTTGTTGAAAACACTATTTACAATAAAGAAACATTTTGTTTGTGCTTTAACTGGGGTGATGGGGGTGCTTGAAACCTGGAGGGGGGAAGGGGACTGGAAACCTGGAGGGGGGAAGGGGATCAGGTTGCCCGGTGCTTGCCAGATTTCCCTCTCCTGCCTGGGCCTCGTGTTTGGGGTGCTCCACGGCTACGGGATCGGGTGGTGCACCTGTCGGTTGGCTGGCTGGGGTGCTCTTGGGATGTGGAAGCCTGGGGGAGAGGAGGGCCAGGGGGAGAGAGGGGCTGGGGAACTGGGGGGGCTGGGGGAGAGGGAGGTCCAAGGGGAGAAAGGGATGCTGTTGTGGAAGGGGGGTTTGGTGGGGTGGGGTCATGGGGTGCTGGAGGAGCAGGACCAGGCACAGGAGCAGGCAAGCCGCAGACCTCCCTGAGAGTGGCGCACAGGGACGTGCGCTACAGGACCAGCTCGTCCATGAGCCGGTCACGCCAGCGATCCTCTGCCTCCGCCCTCTCTCGCAGGATGGAGTTGAGCTCCTGCACGGCCTCCACGTGCTGCCTGAGGATGTCCGCATAGACACACCTGTGTCTGCGTCTCCCATGTCCCCGAGATGGAGATGGAGGTGGGGCTGGGGTGCTGCGGCCCTCTTCCACGGCTGGTCCGGCTGTGGAGGAAAAGAAGAAGACACAATCAGTCCTAAAAACTGGACTCTGTAGCACTTACAATACTAACAGGATGGTTTATTAGGGGATGAGCTTTCCTGGGCCAGACCCACTTCCTCAGATCAGAGTAACACGGCTACATTTCTATCACAATCAGTCATGTGTGCAACAGCTGTCCAAAAGGGCATGCCCTCTCCCTTGAGACAGGGGAATCAGACATTCTGAAGGTCACACTGTGTGTGTGTGACCTGGGCATCAGCCTGAGCATGACAGGTTTCCCTTGTGCATCACCCACTGTGCACCCACCTACCCCCCCCTCCCCCGGGTGTTACACAACCTCACTGCACTCACCTGCTGCTTCCTCTCCTGTGCCAGATGACGCCTGGGAGGCCTCTGGGGTCTGGGTGACTGGCTCCAGGGTGAGGGTCGCCGTCTCCTCACTGTCCTCCTCCTCTGGGACCATGTCCCCGTCTCCAGACTGCTCTGAGTCCTGCTCGGGAGCGTCCACCACGGGGTCTGCCAATCCAGACTGTACGAACCGCCGTGGTGTGCGTGCTTCTCCACTGCCACCCAGGATCTGGTTCAGCTCGGGGTAGTAGGGGCAGTAGTGGGGGGCTGCCCCAGAACGGGAGCTCTCCTCCCTGGCTTTGACGTACCCCTGGTGCAGCTCTTTTACTTTGGAGCGCACCTGGTCCTGGGTGCGGGGGTAGTGGCCCTTCTGGGCCAGGGCTTCAGCCACGCGGCCATAAATATCTGCGTTTCGCCGCCGGCTTTTGAGGGCCTGTAAGGCCTCCTCCTCTCCCCAGAGCTCCAGCAGGCTCTTGATCTCTGGGCCAGACCAGGATGGTGCCCGGCGTTTGGAGCCCTTGGCTGGGTCCCCAGAAGGCTCTCTGGAAGGGCCAGGACGGTCTTGGGGCTGGGACATGCTGCAGCAAAGTAGCTGTGTGCTCTGGCTCCTTCTCTGCAACAAGTGGCTGTGAGGTGCCTGTCCCTTTAAGGAATGGCTGCAGCCAGGAACCACAGACATGCAACCCATGGCCCAGATTGTCCTCCAGGGCTTCTTCCTGGAGGCCAATACTTTCGAAAAAAAGGGCTCCCCCCGTCCACACTCACTTACTTTCGACGGATCTCCCTCGAAAAAGGCGTTCTTCCTCGTAGAATTAGGTGTACCGCCATCGAAAGAAAAGCCGCGTTCTTTCGATTTACTTTCGAAAGAACGCGGCTTGAGTCTGGACGCAGGGGAAGTTCTTTCGAAAAAAGGCTACTTTTTTTGAAAAAACCCCTGAGTCTGGACACAGCCCTAGAGAAGCTGATGTTAGTTTTGATTCAATATGAGATTAGCACCTAATAAGTTTAGAATTAACTCAGAGTACTTTGGTGATAAAAATTGAGCAAGTGCTTCAGTGTTAAATTGTATTTCAGCCTAGGCTTATTTCACTAAATTCATCAGTGATCTAATTCCTGTTCCAGTAGTTTGATCTGTCTTTTGAGAGTACATGTAGGGCTGAAATATAGAAGCTCATGGGACTGGGAAATGACTAATTTCTTCTTTTCTATCCTTTCTTCCCCCCTCCCTCCAGTATATTCTATTTTAAATTGTCTTACCATCTGAAAGAGAGGGCTGCAGCAGGTCTAGAATTATTCATAAGTACCCAGACTTGCTGGCTTTCTTATTAGTATTTGTCTTGTGTTCCCTAAGGAAAGAACTTGGCATGCTCAATAGCAAAGTTCACTCATCACAAAATTCTCCTTGGTGCAGAGTGAACATTTCATTTACTATTTAAGACCTCAGAGTGATGGTATGTTTACACATTAAAGTTATTTCAAGATACCTTTGGTTTCCTTCTTCACAAGCTACCTAGAGTTAAGGGAGATCTTGAAATAGCCTGTTTTGAAATAAACTCAAAATAAGTACATAGTGCAAATTGTGTATCTTATTTTGAGCTAAGGGTGCTGTATAGACAGCCTAATGCATGTAGTGCACAGGACTTGTGTTCAAAATGTAGCTGTTCTAAGCAGAGAATGAACTTTTTAGTAGACTCAATCAATGATCTCTCTAAGCTTTTCCATCCACAGGGCAGAATAAATTTTGTTATGTGAACCATGGCATGTGCAGGAGTACATCACTAATAGAAACACATACTGTTGACTGTCAGCACTGTGGGCACTCTGCTAATTAACTGGATGGCATTTAAAACCCTCCTAAGCATCCTCACAAGTGCTCTGCTTTCAGGAAACCCTGGACTCAATCCTCATACAACAAGCAGCTTTAACTGAGTTGGCAAAAGTCCCACTGGCAAAGCAAAACCTACATCCACACATAATTTGGTTACATTACTCAGGAAGGGGTGGCTCATTCATATCTCTGAGTAACAGGTATTATATTAATCGACACTGTAGCACATGCATAGTCTGAATTTCACTTAAGCTTTGTTTTGAGGGCTTATATGGGCTTTAATGGTGAATAGCTTTGGTGTAATCCTTAGTGATAAAGGAACTCACAGATTCTTATATAAACAGTGGTCCCAGTCCTCAGTAATTTCTTTCCCTGGATAAGGACTGACACATCTGTGATTCACATCTTCCAAAATTTCAGCATGCCATGTAATAGTATCTCCATGAAACTGACCCATGGAAATATTTCTAACACATTATGTGACATCACATCAAAATATATTTACCTTCTTCCATCTTTTTCTTTTCATTTACTGTAAACACAAAGAATCACAAGGCAATCTTAATTCTTCTTAAAAGTTTCTCCAAGCCTTATTTCAATCCCAAAGCAAATTAAAAATGCAGGGCCAGATATTCTCTGTGTAGGGAAAACCTGGTTACGTGCTCATTCAGGGTGTATCTACAATGCATGGCTATTTCAAAGTAAGCTATTCCAGAATAGTTATATTCCCAAATAGCATATTTCAAAATAGCATGTTTATACTGCAGAGAAGTTTCAAACTTAGTCCACGGCAGACTCCCCTAATGTAGACATGCTATCTCGATTTAGAGCCCCCAGAAGCACTAGGAAGTAATTATTATGAATGGCCCTGGGAACAGCTATTTCAAAATAGCAGCAGAGGAGCATCTACACATGCCTTATTTTGAAATAACTGTTTCAGAATAGGCATTATTCCTCGTGGAATGAGGTTTACAGATTTCGGAATAAAAGGTCCGTTATTTCAAAATAACAGACTGGCTGTGTAGATGCTTGTATTGTTATCTTGAAATAATGGCGCACTGTAGACACTCCTTCATTGAATGAAAGTTGGTTTCTGTTAGGCCTCTGATTATGCAGAGAATCTGGCCACATAGAACAGTGGCCCATTCTCTGTGAAAATATCAGGATACATGTGAAGATCCCTTGCCAAAGCAAAGCCCATCACCTGAGTCAGCAGTAAAGTGACTGACTTAGTTAAAAAAAAGCATCAGTGAACAGGCTCAGATATTTACTGGTGGAATTACTGGTGTAGATAAGAGGGGCATCAGACCCAAGTTTAGGAAGACATAAAAATAAAGCATCCAGAAGAGTTAAGTGTATATGAACTGAACTAAAAGGCACCTATAAACTGAAAAAAAGACCAAAGTGAAATGTTAACTGAGGAAGCTTTTTTACCAGATAATTTAAAGGAATCCTGAAGTTCCTAGGAGATGCCATGAATACGCTCAAGGGAAATGAGTGATCAGAGTAGCTAGATTATTAACTAGCTTATTGAGAAAATCCAGATCCTGCCTTAGTGCTCAGTGAATCTTGCGTACCAAGGGAAAATCCATGGTGACTACATATTTTTCACAGCCAACCAGCTGGAGGAAATCTCTCCTGTTTCCAGGGAATATTTTACAAAATGCTTTGAAGTTCATACTTTACCCAGTGTGCATTGGGAACTGTAAATGATTTCTGCATGTACATGACTAACCCTATTCTACAACTTTTAATGATTCTGTAGCAATGCCATGCAAGGCCCACAGAAGAATGACTGGCAGAAGGGTTGTCTCCATGGGATCTCTTTCAAGGTATGTCTACACTACAGAGAATTGTTGGAAAAACAGCCATTTTTTCCAACAAAACTTGAGGAATGTCCATACTTTAGGTGTGTTCTTCCACTAGAAAATCGAAAGAACAGAGGGGTTTTTCTGGCATTGGTATGAGGAAGAAGCCTTTTTCCAGAAGATCTCTTTCGGAAAAAGGCATTTGTGGATAGGGAAAAGGAAGTTCTTTTGGAAGAAGAGGAAAGAGGAAAAAGCATGTGCGCCCTTGTGGCCATTCCATCCATAGCAATCACTGCTTACATGCAAGAAAGCATCCATTCAGTCTGGACTTTCTGATTTGCAAAAGTGCCTCGCTTTTTTGATGTGATTTTGCAGTATGGACTCTCTCTTGCACAAGAAGTTTTTTCAGAAGATCTCTTCCAAAAAAAGCTTCTTGCACAAGAAGCCTGCAGTCTAGACAAACCCTTCAGTCTAGAGGTAGCCTTAATTACAAGATCTGTTTATGTCAGAAAGAAACAAACTTTCCTGATGAGCCACCAATGGCAATAAACTCTCTTGATCAATGCCTGAATATAGACCCCAACTCTCATTACATCACTGGCTGCAAATTGCAAATGGTAAACAGAACAAACCCTCCCAGCTCCTGTGATATATCAACAGCTTCTCAGATCAGAACACCAACTACTCTCTTGAACTTTTCTTCAGGAATCATAGAGATGTAGGGGCAGGAAGGGACCTTGAGATGTTATCTAGTCCTGATTCCATAGTCTCCCTGAGACTAGGTCAAAATTAAAATGATAAAATATGTTCATATTAATTTGCAGTCACCTGCCCAGTTACTTACCTGAGTGAGATGTTGTGTCGTTATTTTCTGAAAAAAAATTAAAATGCTCTCTGAAAATAAGGTACTTTTAATAATATCCCACAATAGTTTTGGAGGAAATAAATCATTATCATTGGCATGAATGCGAGGTTTGTAATCCTGAACTGTACCTTGGTGAACTTCTAATCTTGATCACATTCATATGTGAAGAATTAAAAAAAATATTTTCACAACACAAGACCTATCTGGTAAGAAATTACCCTTTTATAAACCTTTATATTTCACCTTCTGAATGAATATTCAATTCAATTTTTATTGTTCCACATTTCCATAAAATCTGTTTTAATAGTTTCATATATTTATAAAGATAAAATAAAAAGAAATACTCACTTTTCAATTTATATCCTACAGCCATAATAATAGCTATGCTAAGAAATAAAATGATCAGGAAAACAGTCATCCAAGGGGACGTGGTAGGGAAGAAAGCATCTGAAAAATATGGGAAAATGTCAGGAATATTCCCCTCATTCTAAAGAAAAAACTTCAAAATTAAAGCCAAACAACTAGAGCACCTCAGAGGACCTACTGAAATCACATTTCACTTCAATTTAGAGATGGA
Organism: Pelodiscus sinensis; assembly: GCF_049634645.1. NCBI lineage: Eukaryota > Metazoa > Chordata > Testudines > Trionychidae > Pelodiscus > Pelodiscus sinensis. The sequence continues at coordinate 4,734,417 of NC_134743.1, read as the reverse complement.
TGTCTCTTTTTGACAGAGCAAAGTCTAGATGAATTTAGATCTAGAGAGTCTGCATGTCTTCCAGATATCATAGGGAAGAGAATATATTGCCCATATATTCTTCCATGTGTTCTGAAAAATCACACCCCTTCCACCATATGCTGCTCACCCTACTCGAGTACATAGAAACACCAAAGTCATTGGCATGGCTCACAGGAGTAAGATACACAAGATTTTCCTAATACTGTATACTGGTTTGGTGCTAGTATTCAGGCAGAAATTCAATGCAAGTTTAATACAAAGTTTTAATTCTCACACAGTTAAATTATAGCTTGTTCCTTTTTAGTCCATGAAATGGCAAGAACCATACCCAAGCCACCTCATTAGCACAACTGCTGTTGCCTGTGAGGGAAAATACAATGTGCATCACTTTGCTAGACCATTCTCACCAGAAATAGTGTCAAATAGAAAGAAAAGCAGACAGGTTTTCTACAGAGAAAAGGAGGCAGAGAACTTAATGTTATTATTCCTGGTGATGTTGCTATGGTTAATGAGATGAGGCATGTATCATATGTCCAGATATTAGTTATTTCTGTCAACGGCCATGTGAGGTAGATGGGATAAATGAAGTAGGGAAAGTGAAAGAAATGAAGCATTTTCTCTGATGCCATGAAGGAAATCAGAGGCAAGCTCTGAACTCAATAAAGAATCTTTCCACCCAACAGACATAAATGGGAAAACTTCCCTGGGTGAGGGCTTCAAAGCAGGAAGAAAGTCTAATCAATCAATTTACCATTAAATAATAATGGAAAGTTAAAATACTATTAATGTTGAAAATTAAGCACATAAGTGTTGGGAGAGACCAAAATGAAAGTTAACTGCACCATCTTAATTTTGCTCTCTTTTTCAATCATGTACCAGTACGCTGAATAAAAAAGTTTTCTCTTTCTTCTATTAGCATTGAAAATGCCAGGCAGCTTTGCTACATATTTGTGTGCAAAGAAAGCCATTAGAGCACTGGATCATTACGTAGAAAGAAAACACTTTAAAATGTATCTGTGCAATTTATTATTTTTTAACTTAAACTCAGCCTAAACAAAATGGCTGTGTCTACACTGCACCCCTTTTCTGGAAAAGGGATGCAGATGAGACAAGTCGGAATTGCAAATGAAGCGGGGGATTTAAATATCCCCCGCTTCATTTGTATAAACATGGCTGCCGCTTTTTTCCGGCTCGGGGCTTTGCCGGAAAAAAGCGCCAGTCTAGAAGGGATCTTTCGGAAATAAAGCCTTTCCGAAAGGTCCCTTATTCCTCTTAAAATCAGGAATAAGGGACCTTTCGGAAAAGGCTTTATTTTCCGAAAGATCCCCTCTAGACTGGCACTTTTCTCCGGCAAAGCCCCGAGCTGGAAAAAAGCAGCAGCCATGTTTATACAAATGAAGCGGGGGATATTTAAATCCCCCGCTTCATTTGCAATTTCGACTTGTCTCAACTGCATCCCTTTTCCGGAAAAGGGGTGCAGTGTAGACACAGCCATTTTGTTTAGGCTGAGTTTAAGTTAAAAAATAATAAATTGCACAGATACATTTTAAAGTGTTTTCTTTCTACGTAAGAAAGAAAGGTTTTTCCTGCAAACTGAAAAATACATATTTAAAAGAAGATTATCCCCTTGCTCTGATAACAACAGACCTCAACACATTTTACAGTGGAGATCAATGTCATTATCCTTATGTATGGGGAAACAGAGACACAATCAGGAAAGTGATTGGCCTAGTATCAATCAGTGAATCAGCACTATATTGAAGAATACAACTCTGGTCTCCTGGATCCTAACCCAGTGATCCATCTCTTTGCTTACTCAGCTCCTGGGCATTTATTTCTTGCCACAAAAGGAAAGAAAAAAACAGGACCCAGCTCATGAATCTTGCCACTTCTTCACTGATTCCAGTCTCTAACCACAATGTGCACTCACCTGAAATCAGGACTCTGGATTCACTGGATGTATTTAGCACATTGTTGATTATTTTGCAGGAAACTTCATTATTTGACCCTGGTTCTATGTGAATGGAGCTTTCAATGTTGTAGGTACCAGCAGGTGTCTTTCTATAGATGGTGGTCATCTTTTCTGTTCGGTTTTCTCCTTCACTGGCTAGCCAGAGCACCTGGGGCTCTGGGAACCATCCCTCAGTCCTGCAGGCAAGATTGATCCCCTGGCCTGTATAGTGCTCCAGGAAAATAGAAGATTCACCACCCCTAGCTACAAAAAGGAAGTAAAAACAAAAACAGATTTAAACTTTTTATGCTTTGCACAAATGACCCAGCTGTCTACACTGGCCGCTTGAATTTCCGCAAGAACACTGACAATCTCATGTAAGAAATCAGTGCTTCTTGCGGAAATACTATGCTGCTCCTGTTCGGGCAAAAGTCCTTTTGTGCAAAAGGGCCAGTGTACACAGCTCAGATTTGTTTTGTGCAAAAAAGCTCCGATGGCTAAAATGGCGATCGGGGCTTTTTTGCGCAAAAGCATGTCTAGATTGGCCAGGGATGCTTTTGTGAAAAAGCGCTTTTGCGCAAAAGCATCCGTGCCAATCTAGACGCTCTTTTCCGCAAATGCTTTTAAGGGAAAAGCTTTTCCGTTAAAAGCATTTGAGGAAAATCATGCCAGTCTAGACGTAGCCCTGGTGTAAAATATTTTTAAAAACAGCTTGTGAGGTCTATCAAACCTGGGTACCGATCAGAAGGACCTTCCCAGGCTCTGTGTCCCTCTGAGCTTTTGTGTAGGTTGCTTCCCTCAGGTTAATCGGAGTACCTTGCAACTGAAACAAAGATATTGTTCCTCAAAGGCACTGCAGGGAGTAGTGACTCAAGAAATATTATTTTCCTGGATATCATTTGCATGTTCCTGGACACTGCCTTTTTTAAATCCCCCTCAGTCCAAACTCCGTGCCCGCGGCTACACATGGCATGGAGTAGTTAGTTCGAATTAAAGATCCTAATTCAAACTATCATTACTCCTCATGGGATGAGGAATAATGGTAGTTTGAATTAGGATCTTTAATTCGAACTACCTACTCCGTGCCACATGTAGCCGCGGGCACGGAGTTTGGACTGAGAGGGATTTAAAAACGTCAGCGCCCGGGAACATGCAAATGAAGCCCAGGTTATTTAAATCGCAGGCTTCATTTGCAACTCCGGTTGCCCTCATTTGCCTACCTAGCTCGAACTAATGAGCTAGTGTAGACAAACCCTAAGAAGGCTAAAATCCTGTGTGGACATTCTCTCTCCTGGGCTATGTCTATACTGGCAATTGTGTGACAAAAATGTCTCTTTCAGAGGTTTACCCTCCACTCCATAGCAATAAGTATTTGAGAGCAATTTGAAATCAGTTCAATAGTTTTAAAGGCCAGAAAGGATCATTAATGTAGGCCAAAAAATTTCATCTGAATTTTTCTGAGTGGAGACCAGTAGCTTGTGGTGGTATGTTTTGGAGAGAAAATTATCAATTTTGATGTAAAAAGGATTGAGAAAAGATCAAATAGCTTTGGAATTTATTCCAATAGTTATTTACCCTCATTGGTAACATTAAGAATTCTTTGTTATTTCCAATTTCAATTTTGCTAATCTTAATTTTAAGGGAGCCAATCTAGTTTTGCCTTTGTCCATGTGACTAAAAAGCATTCCACTAGGTAGAAGCTCTTCCCCATCCAGGTCATTATAAACTGTGCCCAAATGTCTCTTAAACTTATCTTACTTAAATTATATAGACTGAGCTTCTTTAGTCTATCTCTGTGAGGGTCAATATTTTCTGTGTCTGTTCTGTGCATTCACTAATCATTCTCACAGCTCTCCCTGCTATGCCTACACTACAGGCTTCTTGAGTAAGAAGTTTTTCGTGGAAAAGATTTTCCACAAGATTTCCACAAGAGAGCATCCACACTGCAAAAGAGCATCAGAAAACTGATGCGCTTCTGCACAAGAGTGTCCAGACTGCATGGACACTCTCTTAAAAAGAAGCTCTGACTGCTATTCACAGAATAGCCAACAGAGCACTTGTGCTTTTTTCAATTGGCTCTATTTGCACAAAACCCCCCTGTTTCCCATCCACATACACCTTTTTGTGCAAGAGCTTTTGTGTAAAAGGGGGTTATTTCTCATAGAGGAATACCAATTGCACAAAAATCCCTCTGTTCTTTTGATTTACTGTAAATTTACTTGTGCAAAAACGTGCTTGAGGTGTGAATGTTCCACGAGTTTTTACTCAAAAACTGTTGTGTAGACATAGCTCCTGAGACAATCCAGTTCAGTGTGAAAGATCTTCATGAAGACTTAATTGATCTATTTCTCTCCAAAATGCAAAAATGCCTGGTTCTAAAAGTTTGAAAGTCACCTTCACTGACCTGTTACCTGCATTTCCATCTCCGTCTCATCATACCAGTTCTCAGAAACCACTCGGCACACGTAATTCCCTGAGTCAGAGGACTGCACATTCTTCAGCTTTAGAGACATGTTTCCCGTGCTCATTCCATGGTGAAAAAACTCTGTGCGACCCTGGTATCTCACATCCTGCTTTTCTTCTTTGTTTGCTCTGTTGTAGGAGCTCACATCTCTATTTTCCTGGGGTGTAACCAGTCTCCACTGCACATTGATGTCCTCAGGGATATTTGCAGCTATCATCTGGCAGGGCAGGATAACATCTTCTCCAATGAACCCAATCACTGAAGACTCATGAGGAACAATTCTATATTCACCTGTAGGGATTTATAGATATGCATTTTTTAATTTCAGATAATTAAGAAATAAATGAACTTCAAGATATAGAAACACCTGGAGGTGAGGCAAAATAGTCATAATGATTTTCCAAGTAATTTTACTGCTTTTTTTTTTAGTTTGTAAATATTCAACACAATAATAAATTGGCATTTCAGGCTGTGATTTTTGGCCCTATGTAGACTCTTTACCCCTGTGAAGGTCACTGGATTTCTGAGGCGCCTTAGCCGGTTCAGTGGGATCAGATATAGTTGTGCCAAGCACCCAGCATCCTATATTCCCATGGGTGCAATGTGCCTCCTGCTTTCTGTGCAGGACCCAACAAGCCTTGAAAAGTGCCCCAAAGGTGAAGCAGCCTTTCCAATTACTCAGGCTATGTCTACACTGGCATGATTTTCCGGAAATGCTTTTAACGGAAAAGTTTTTCATTAAAAGCATTTTCGTAAAATCACGTCTAGATTGGCAGGACGCTTTTCTGCAAAAGCACTTTTTGCAGAAAAGCGTCCGTGGTCAATCCTAGATGCGCTTTTCCACAAAAAAGCCCCGATCACCATTTTAGCTATCGGGGCTTTTTTGCGGAAAAGAAATCTGGGCTGTCTACACTGGCCCTTGTGCACAAAAGTCTTTCAGAAAAAGACTTTTGCCCGAATGGGAGCAGCATAGTTTTTCCGCAAAAGCACTGACAATCTTACATGAGATCGTCGGTGGTTTTGCGGAAATTCAAGCAGCCAGTGTAGACAGCTGGCAAGTTTTTCCACAAAAGCAGATGATTTTGCGGAAAATCTTGCCAGTCTAGACACAGCCTGGGTGATTCAAATTCCTAGGAGTTGCTGGACTAGTGCTCTCCAGTGGCTGAGAGCTTCTTATGGTTATTTCTATGCTGTAATTAGACACATATGGCTAGTCTGTATCAGCTGAGTGGGGGTTGTGGGTTCAAGCTAAGTGGAGACTAATTGCCGTGTAGATGTTTGGGCTTTAGTTGCCTTTTCTCAGGCACAAAAGCTTTAGAAAGGTGAGTGACTGTTAGTAACCCACTTGTTGATGAGGAATCCAGGATAGAGAGGAATTAATTGACCTGCCTGAAGTCACAAAAAGAGTTACTTGGTAAGTGAAGAACAGTACTTAGGTCATTTAATACTCAGTATTGTGCCTTAACACATAAACCACACCAATGAGAAATGGCATTTATAGCCTTTAAGTCCTAATCTCTGAAATAGCCTCTCCTTGATTTGTGAACACATGTTTCACCACAACATGAATGTACACGTCTTGCATTTTTATTAGGCAGCACAGTTCTTGCTGATGGCAGGGAGACCCTTTTTTGTTTCTGAATACATTTAATTAATTAATTGGAGATTGCCAATCTCCTAGAACTGCCAATCTCCTAGAACTGGAAGGGACTTGAAAGGTCATCAAGTCCAGTCCCCTGCCTTCACAGCAAGACCAAGTACCAACCCTGACAAATTTTTGCCCCAAATTGCCTCCAGCAAGGATTGAACTCACGTTTCGCAGGCCAAAGCTCAAACCACTGAGCTATCCCTCCCCCCTATGAAATTTAGAAGTTTCATAGAGTGATGTGAGAATAGGGGTGTCCCATGAATGACATTAGTCAGTCAATATTCTATGTAGCGCATATGCAAATGGAATTGAATGATTTTTTTCCCACATTGTTGTGAATAAAGAAGTGAGCTGCACTGTACTGAGAAATGAAAATGTCAGACACTAATCACATATACTGAAACCTGACACTGTCTCTGCCTGTGGTTTTTCATCTCCCGGAAATCAGTATTTACTTTATAAAAATAAATTGAAAAAAGAACTTTGCTTACCTCTTATTAAGCAGGGCGTCTTTAGGAAAGTCAGTATTAGCATTGCTCTCGTCCACTGGAACAAGGAATCCATTGCTAGGCACACATTCAAAAGAGTGGTAGGTCAACAAACTCTAACAAAAGTCAGCATGCTGGGGCAGATGTTGTGATTTTCTCCCAAGCTCTTGAAAGGCAAGTACATTATATTTCAGTGTTATTGCTTAACAAGAAAGAGAAAAGGAGCAATGCTGGAATCTCAGTTATTAACTAACCTTTTTGTTGATTTATTCTAAATGCACCCAATTCACAGTTTGATTCAGAAGTTCAGAGTTCTGCACAGAAGCCAAACAAAACAAAAGGTAGTTATTAAGAAATTGCAGTAACATTACGTAGGACAGATCCTTCACTTGGCTCAATTGAGCTGTGACAATTGTCCCTGTCTACATGTTGTACATGGATTGTGGCTTTCAGGAAGTTCTCTGTCTTGGGTGTTGTTCATGGCAGTTGAAATTTGTACTTTGTTTGCTGGTACCATACATGTAGCTATTCATTAACCAAGTACAAAAGTAAAAAATGAAACCAATTTTCCTTCTGAAAGAAGCAGTACACCATGTTCAGTTTTGACCTGAGTGTATTAGACTTGGCTGTATATAAAATCATTTGGCATCTGTCCCTCTTTTAGACATCTATGCCAGGCTCTGTGGAGTAGCTCACAACTGTGAGTGTCCATCTCAGGGCAGATTGTCAGAAAACAAGGACAAGCTGGTGGTGTGTTCTATCATTTGTCTTCACCTAGTCACTAAGAAATGTGATCTCCTGGATCACTATTCCAGTCTTCCAGTGGAGACAGACTCCTTAGTCTCTCCAGACTGTCTTGCCACCCAGACAAACTGTACTTTGTGAGAAAAGGTTACTTTAACTTAAAGTCACACCACATCAGGCTTCTCTCAGGGTATGTCTACACTACAGCACTAATTCGAACTAAGCTAATTCGAACTAACGCAGCTAGACCTAAAAACTAGTTTGAATTAGCGTTTTGCTAATTCGAACTAGCACGTCCACAGGGACGCAGGGGCGCATTTAAGGGCAGCTGAAACCGGTTCTGGCAGGGCATCAGGTCAGTAGTTGCTTTGTGTGGCTGCTGTCTGAGGCTATCTGAGGCTCGTGCTTAAAGGGACCCCCCCAAGACAGCCGGTTCTCAGATTTTCCTGCTTGCTTGTCAACCTCGCCGAGGGACAGCAAAGCGTTGGTCTCTGTGACCGTCTGTGTCGGTGCTTCCCTTCCGGGATGCCTCCGCAGGTGGCAACATGGAGCCAGAGCTCACCCTGCACCTTCTGGTGCACTTTGTGGACTTGCTGTTGCAAGCCTGTCAGCAATGGCTCGAGGCTGCCTGGCACCACCTGGTGCACGTCAGCCCCCTGCCTCTCCACCTGGCCACCCTGGGTGCTGTGGAGGAGCCGCGGCGGCGCCCCGGCACCGGTGTGCCCCGCCGCATCTGGCGTCTGCACACCAGCAGCGACTGGTGGGACCGCATCATCCTGGAGCGCTGGGAAGACCGACAGTGGACCCAGAACTTCAGGATGAGGAGGGACACCTTCCTGGAGCTCTGCGAGTGGCTTGCCCCTGCACTGCACAGAAGGGACACTCGCATGAGGCCAGCCATCCCCCTCCAGAAGCGGGTGGCCATCGCCCCCTGGAAGCTCTCCACGCCGGACAGCTACCGATCCGTCGGGAACCAGTTCGGCGTGGGGAGATCCACCGTCGGAGCGGTGCTCATGCAGGTATGGCATTCGTCGGCCACTGCGCCGGGGGGGGAAGGGGGGCTGCAAGGAGGGGATGGGCCGCCCCAGGGACAAAGGGGGAGCGGAAGGAGGCAAAAGCGCCCCGCACCAGAGGGGTCGGTCTGTCCTGGCCGTACTACACGCCGCCAGGGGGGTTGCTTCCATGAGTGGGACGCGGGGCACTGCCAGGGCACGAACGCTCCCAGCCACCCGGGCGCCCCACTGATTGGCACTTTGATGTGTCTCTCCGCAGGTGGTCAAGGCCATCAACCGGGTGCTGCTCCGCAGGGTGGTCCACCTTGCCGACCCGGACACCGTCATCCGGGGATTCGGCGCCCTCGGCTTCCCCAACTGCGGGGGGGCCATTGACGGGACGCACATCCCCATCCGTGCCCCGGAACACCAGGCGTCCTGGTACGTGAACCGCAAGGGGTACTTACCGCTCAGAGAACTTGTAGGTAAGGTCCCATGGGAAGCAAGACTGAAGGGAAAAACAACTGAGGAGAGTTGGAAGTATTTCAAAGGGACGTTGTTAAGGGCCCAAAAGCAAACAATTCCGCTGTGTAGGAAAGATAGAAAATATGGCAAAAGACCAGCTTGGCTTAACAAGGAGATCTTGCACGATCTCAAAATAAAAAAGGAGTCATAAAAAATGGAAACTAGGACAACTAACAAAGGATGAATATAGGCAAGCAACACGGGAATGCAGGGGCAAGATTAGAAAGGCAAAGGCACAAAATGAGATCAAACTAGCTACAGGCATAAAGGGAAACAAGAAGACCTTTTATAAATACATTAAAAGCAAGAGGAAGACCAAGGACAGGGTAGGCCCACTGCTTAGTGAGGAGGGAGAAGCAGTAACAGGAAACTTGGAAATGGCGGAGATGCTCAATGACTTCTTTGTTTCGGTCTTCACCGAGAAGTCTGGAGGTGTGCCTAACGTAGTGAATACAAGCAGAGAGAGGGTAAGTTTAGAAGATAGGATACACAAAGAACAAGTTAAAAGTCACTTAGGAAAGTTAGATGTCAGCAAGTCACCAGGTCCTGATGAAATGCATCCCAGGATACTCAAGGTGCTGATAGAGGAGGTATCTGAGCCTTTAGCTATGATCTTTGAAAAATCATGGCAGACAGGGGAGATTCCAGAAGACTGGAAAAGGGCAAATATTGTGCCCATCTATAAAAAGGGGAATAAGAACAACCCAGGAAACTATAGACCGGTCAGTTTAACGTCTGTCCCAGGGAAGATAATGGAGCAGGTAATTAAGGAAATCCTATGCAAACACTTGGAAGGTAATAAAGTGATAGGGAATAGCCAGCATGGGTTTGTGAAGAACAAGTCATGACAAACTAATCTGATAGCTTTCTTTGATAAGATAACAAGCCTTGTGGATAAGGGAGAAGCGGTGGATGTCATATACCTAGACTTTAGTAAGGCATTTGATACGGTCTCGCATGATATTCTTATTGATAAACTAGGCAAATATAACTTAGATAGGGCCACGATAAGGTGGGTGCATAATTGGCTGGATAACCGTAGTCAGAGAGTTGTTGTTAACGGTTCTAAATCCTGCTGGAAAGGGATAACAAGTGGAGTTCCTCAAGGGTCTGTTTTGGGACCCGTACTGTTCAATATCTTCATCAATGATGTAGATATTGGGATAGAGAGTACGCTTATTAAGTTTGCAGATGATACCAAACTGGGTGGGGTTGCGACTTCTTTGGAGGAATTATAGAGACATAATTCAAAATGACCTTAGCAAGTTAGAGAAATGGTCAGAGGTAAACAGGATGAGGTTTAATAAAGAGAAATGCAAAGTGCTCCACTTAGGAAGGAACAATCAGTTCCATACATACAAGATGGGAAGCGACTGTCTAGGAATGAGCATGGCAGAAAGGGATCTAGGGGTCATAGTAGACCACAAGTTGAATATGAGTCAACAGTGTGATGCTGTTGCAAAAAAAGCAAATATGATTCTAGGTTGTATCAACAGGTGTGTTGTAAGCAAAACTCATGAAGTCATTCTGCTGCTCTACTCTGCACTAGTTAGGCCTCAGCTGGAGTACTGTGTCCAGTTCTGGGCGCCACATTTCAAGAAAGATGTGGAGAAATTGGAAAGGGTACAGAGAAGAGCAACAAGAATGATTAAAGGTCTAGAGAACATGACCTATGAAGCCAAGCTTCATGAACTGGGCTTGTTTAGTTTGGAAAAAAGAAGATTAAGGGGGGACATGATAGCGGTTTTCAAATATCTAAAAGGGTGTCACAAGGAGGAAGGAGAAAATTTGTTCCTCTTGGTTTCTGAGGACAGGACAAGGAGTAATGGGCTTAAAGTGCAGCAGGGGAGGTTTAGATTGGACATTAGGAAAAATTCCTAACTGTCAGGGTGGTCAAATATTGGAATAAATTGCCAAGGGAGGTGGTGGAATCTCCCTCTCTGGAGATATTTAAGAACAGGTTAGATAGACATCTGTCAGGGATGGTGTAGATGGAGCTTGGTCCTGCCTTGAGGGCGGTGGGCTGGACTCGATGACCTCTCGAGGTCCCTTCCAGTCCTATTATTCTATGATTCTATGATCCTCCTGCAGGCCATGTGTGACCACCGGGGACAGTTCACGGACATTAATGTGGGCTGGTCCGGCAAAGCATACAATGCCCGGGGGTACCGCAACTTCCCCGACCGCCACATCATGGTTGGGGCTGTGGACATGCCCGTGTGCCTGGTGGGGGATGCCGCCTACCCACTGCAGCCGTGGCTGATGAAGCCCTACACGGGTCACCTCAATCCCTCCCGCCTGGCCTTCAGTGCCAGGCTGACCAGGGCCCGCATCGTGGTGGAGGGGGCCTTCAGGCAACTGAAAGCCCGCTTTCGATGCCTCCTCACCCGTCTGGACCTGGCCGAGCACAACATCCCTCCCGTGGTGGCAGCATGCTGTGTGCTCCACAATTTATGTGAGAGAAAGGGGGAGGCTTTCCTGCCAGCCTGGATGGCTGAGGCTGACCGCATGGCCAGCACCGCCACCATCCGTGAAGCCCAGCGGAGGGCCATCCGGATCCGGGAAGCCCTGCGGGAGAGCTTCCTGGTGGAGGAGGAGGAGGACTGACCTCTCCCTTGCATGCCCCATTGGGGCCTTCTTCCACACTACCCCCCTTCCCCTTTCCCCTCCCTACCTACTGTCAAATAAAGACACCTGTTTTTCAAACAAAAACGTCTTTTTATTTAACATAACTGGGGTGGGGGGAGGGAGGAACGAGGGTGGGAGAGGGAAGGGAGAAACCTGGGACGAGGGAGCTGGAAGGGGAGGGAAGGGAGGAAGGGAAAGGAAAGCTCAGGGGTGGGGGTCCGGCTGCCTCTCCTGTCTCGCAACACTGCAGGTCTGGGGGCATCGGTGGGGAATGGTTGTGGAGGGTGGGGCAGGAGGGACGGAGGGACGGAGGGTGTGGAGGAAGCAGGAGCGGAAGCAGGAGCGGGAGCAGTGGGAGCAGGGGGAGCAGGGGGAACAGGAGTGGGAGCAGAGGGAGCAGGGGGAGCAGGAGCAGGAGCAGGAGGAATTGGGAAGCGGTCGAGCAGGCTCTGGAGGTGTCCTCGCAGGGCAAGGCCCTGCTCCTCCAGTGCCTCCAAGCTCCTCCGGCGCAGCCTCAGGTCCTCCTGGACCCAGTGGTTGCCTGGAGACCAGCCCCTTCTGCACGACCAAGTGGGTTAACGGAGAGTCCATTAACCCTCACTGGGCCTTTCTCCCCACCTATGTTGGGACAGTGGGCAGACTCCGCCTCCTGTCTGGTCCTCCTGCCTGAGTCAACCCACAGAACCCCACATGTCCACAGTCCATACTGTCTGGGCAGTCCCATTTCCTATGCCCTTCCCTCCCACATTGCCTGCATGTCGTTGTGCCAGCCCCTAAAGATGCTCCTCGAGGTGCCTCCTTCCTCTCTGAGTCTTTCCCAGAAAGGGGCTTCTCTGGCCTCCTCTCTGGTTCCTTGTCCCTGTTGGGTCGGCCTTCTTTCGGGGGAACCTCCGCCTCAATGTACTCCTCCGCCATCCTGACCACTGCACCCACTGTGTCAGGCTGGTGGTGCCTGACCCACATATGGATATTTTCTGGAAGGGTTTGCAGCAAATGCTCGAGTATGAGTGAGTCCATTATTTCCTGAACTGTCCGTGTCTCTGGCCTCAGCCAGTCAGTTGCCCAGTCTAGCAACGTTTGGGAAAATGCCCAGGGCCTCACTGTTGCTGTCCATCGAGCTGACCAAAACTTCTGCCCATATTTTTCTGTGGACAGACCCATCCGGTCCAAAATGGACATTTTCACCGCCTCATAGTTGCGGGCTGCCTTAGCCTCTCCTGCCAGGTAGGGAGCCAGATGAAGGGCCCAGGTAGCCCTCTCCCATCCAGTGCCCATGGCTATCTGCTTAAATGTTCCCAAAAAAGCATCGAGGTCATCTGCTGGCCCCATTTTACAGTGTCCCAGGCCTGGCAGCCCTTCCTCAGGACTCACCATTTTTTCCAGGAGTTGCTGCTGCACCTTGGCCTGCTCCTTAATGAAGTCCTGCAGGCTTTGCTGTTGCGCTGCCTGCCAGGTTAGCAGGGCCTGTCTCTCTGCCTGGTGGGACTGCTGGAAGCTTTGCAGGGCCTGCTGCATGTGCTCTTGATCCTTGACCAGCCAATGCAGGGTTTCCTCCATCTCTGGACAACCAACCATGTTCGCTGGCACTGAATCCCACCCCAGCACTGTTACCCACACAAATGTCTCTATCCCTTCCACATTGTAGGGATACATACCTTTACTAAGTTCCTAGGGCTCTAGGTGCAACTCTGTTAATTTGCACCCACCCTTACCCAATTCCTAGGGCTCAGGGCACATCTTCCTGTGGGTTAGCGCGATCTTTAGCCACCGAAAGAGCCTCACACTTATCCTCTATTTATTGACAATTCCCACACAAGCAGAATACACATGCTAAGTGCACAGTGTCATGCTCACCGATCCTGATAAAAGGCAGGCAGACTTCCTTGTTGGTCAGGCAATATCAATCTTTTCGGTCTTAGGTTGTGTCTTGGAGGTGAGTTCTGGTTTCCAGGTCTTCCCCTTCCCCCTGGTCTTCTTTTAGCCTTTTCTTCCTTCTGTTGTTCCTGATCTTTCTTCCTTCTCTTTCTTGGACTTTATATAATGAAACCTGTGTCATGCTTAGCTATACCATAACCAATTATTTTAGTATAATTTTACTAACCATGTAAATAACAAAATTTCCTAACCAATCATACCCCAACACCTTAATTGATTTACAGCTAGCAAAATTAATTATACAGCAGACAGAAACAGTTACAAACCAGACAGAGACCTCACAGTCAAACAATAGGAAAGTAATGACAATGATGATAGAATGAGGATTCCACAACATTCTCTATTGATAAGCAGTTTCTTACCATACAGAATGGTGTGACTTCAGTTCCCTTTACCCATCTTGAGATCTGTGTCTTTATCTGGTGGCAGTGGGGAGCTATCAGAGCAAAGTCCCCTCGTCACACCCTGGTGTGACACTTCTTAATACAATTTCAATGGATGTGAGTATGTGTCTCCAGACCTACAGCAATGGCTGCTGCCCTTCAGTCTGGCTTCAGAAGGTGGCTTTGGTTCAGGCCTAGCATAGGTCTTCCAACATGGCTACAGAAAAGCCATATTGTTACAGCACCACGTGTGGCAAAGTCCTCACTCAGGCCCCTTGCCCTCGGACACCTTCTGGTCCACAGCACACCAGGAGGCCCTTTCTTGGTGCAGTCACCCATGCCCCGAGGGCTTGTGCTATCCCACCCTCACACAGCCCTGCTGCTGGGGGGGGGGGGGGGCAAGCTTGTAGGGGGATGGTTCCTGGGGAATGAGGGGAAAAGGAGGGGAGGAGGAGGGGGACCTCCTAAGAACCGAACAAACCCTCTCTCATTCTCTTTGTGTATTTCCTTGTCTCCTTCTGCAAGTCATCAGGGCCATCAACTCCCTGCTGATGTGCAGACACATCCATCTTGAGGACCTGGATGCAACCATGGCTGGATTTGCTGCCCTGGGGTTCCCCAACTGTGGAGGAGCCATTGATGACACATGCATCCTAATCCAGGCCCCAGAACATCAAGTGGCCCAGTTCATCAACCTCAAGGGCTACTTTTCAGTAATTCTGCAGGCCCTGGTGGATCACTGTGGCCTCTTTACAAACATTTACGTGGGTTGGTGGGGCAAGGCACACAATGTCCGAGTTTTTAGAAATTCTAGCCTGTGTGCTAAGCTGGAGGTGGGCATCTTTTTCCCCTGCTGGGACTTTGCGGTGGGCGATCAGGGAGATTACCTGGGTGGGAAAGAAACATTATTTGGTGAAATGGCTCCTGTTTCATGGAGCTGACATTTGAATTATGGCACCGACTAGCCAGACCCTTGTGTGTCATCTTTGGGGGCATCCACATGCCAATCACAGGTGTGACTGAAGCACAGACCTGCGTTAGCTGATCACACTAGTTCAAGTAACCAGGGAAGTGAAGATGTAGCAGGACGGGGCAGCTGCTCGAGTGTGAAGCCAGGGTCTGAGGCTCCTGTGCCTTCACTGCTGTTTCTATTTGAACTAATCTACCTGCACCGGCACAAATTCAGGAAAAATCAATTGTCACCTACCACTCCACCCCTTTCTCTGATTGATTTACATCCAATTCCATGTAATTGGTTCTAGAGTCAGTACTGAGCTTTTTTACAGTCAGTGGCAAAATCTAAAATGTCCCCAATAATTCCCGATTCCCAGTTCTCTGCTCTTCCTGCTGAATGCACAGGGCCTGATTCTCATTTGCACTAAAGCTCCATGCACTAGTAAAGTGAGTGTGAATTTCCCCCCTCCTTTAGCCCCATCTACTATCAACAGGCCTCAGTGTGTCTGAAGATCAGGCCCCTCTGTTCTATAATTAACATCGTTAACTGGCACCAACACTCACCAGGAGAGCGGCATATTTCCTGACTGGCAACCAGTGTCCCTGTGCAATAAAATATGAATAAATATAAATTTCTGACATTAGAGTTGACAGGCCAACTGGGAGCTTACCAGAGCTACACACATTTAAAATACATGAAGGCTACGTCTAGACTGGCATGATTTTCCAGAAATGCTTTTAAAGGAAAAGTTTTCAGTTAAAAGCATTTTTGAAAAAGCGCGACTAGATTGGCACGGACGCTTTTCCACAAAAGCACTTTTTACGGAAAAGCGTCTGTGGCCAATCTAGATGCGCTTTTGTGCAAAAAAGCCCGATCGGGGCTTTTTTGCGCAAAACAAATCTCAGCTGTCTACACTGGCCCTTTTGTGCAAAAGTCAGTGCTTTTGCGGAAATTCAAGTGGCCAGTGTAGACAGCTGGCAAGTTTTTCTGGAAAAGCGGCTGATTTTCCAGAAAAACTGGCCAGTCTAGACACAGCTGAAGCGTTTGCTATAATTGCAATGAGCACATGGGGCATCCTCCCAGTCTCATGCTGATGTGAGTCTCTGGTGGGAATCCCGTCCCCAGTCTGGTTTCCTCCACTATAGTTTTGTTCTGTCTTTTGTCAGTTCTGCCATCTTTATAGTCAAGCAACTGCACCTCTCCTCTCTTGTTGACAGCCCTGCCCCGATCCCAGCCTTTATTCGCCATCCTCAGGCTTTCCCCCTTGTCTGGGAGCTCTCTGAGTTAGGAAGACTCTGTCTGCTTTGGATTTGTACAGCCCCTTGTGCAATGGAGCACTGGGCCATGACTGGGCCTTGTAGAGGCTACTAATACACCTAATATAAAATCTACCATGCTCAGCACAGTGGAGTGTGACCCCATGACTGGAGTTTCTAGCTATTACCATAATACAACCAATACATTATGTACAATGCCTCACACAATGGGGCTTGTAGGGGCTATTTTAGTAATAGATAATCTACAACTCTCAGCCTAATGGAGTGCTGGACCATGCCTGGAGCTCCTAGGCATTACAGTAATACACTTAATAAATCATCTCAATCCACAACCTAACCACATAATAAATTCTTATAATTCTACCACTGAGCAATGAACTAATTTGGGGTTTATTAGCTGCCCTCTGCCCACAGCACATTTTGTGGAAGCTAAATTAGTTTAATTAAGAAGTTTGGGAAAAAATGTCCCCGGACACAGAAGTCTCATCTTGGCACAATCCACTGCTTTGCCATTGCTTGGTTTGTATGGTGTTAGTGCCCTTTTGCTTAAAGTTCCCAGTGTTACAATGTGAAGTTCAGAAACAGCCCCTTACACAGTACACACACACATACACAAGTGAAACCTCTTGAAGACTTTAGATTAGTTCTTTCTTGTTTTGCATCCTTTCTCTTATGTTGTATCTTCTCTGAAAACAATGTATTTTGACATCAAAACATCAAGGTAGCCGAATTGGCACAAAATCCTAGTGGAGACGTGATTTGGCCAATGGAGTTATACATGGTCAACCCCAGCTGGAGGGTTTATGATAGATTCTGACTTGCTCTGCTGAGGTAGCCCATATCTGTGCTTTGCATCCTCTTTTCAAACAACAAGCAAACCTCTTTTCACAACAAAACTGTAGCGTTAGTTTCAAATGAAGGTCATTCCAGCTGGCAATGTATGATTTGTAGAAAAAAAAACCCCAAAGATTGTTAACATTACAATATTTTTCTTCTTTTCACATCTTATGTGATATTAGATCTTAAAATTACATTTCCATGACTCATATGCGAGTCAATTTTAAATACATCTGCTATGTATTTTAGAGAGATTGTCTGTCTGCCTATTTGATCAAGGACTACCAAATTCGGTTTACAGCTTCCTCTTTCATAATTTAAAGCAATGTAAGGATTTGGCTTTGCCAGGAAAATGGGAGGTGCCTGGAATGGGATTGCTTCTCATAAAATCAAAAGGAAATGAAACAGAATCACCAAATCAAGTACAATCCTAAAAAATTACATAACTGAGTGAATAGTGAAAGAGACTGAACCAAGATGAGCCAGAAAAATAGGATGAACCCGGAATAGGACTGCTTCTCAATAAACCTTACAGAAAACAGATAAAATAGAGACATTTTTGGGGGGTAATGTTCTGTTTTGACACAGACATATCAATGCTTAAGGTATGAAAACTAGAAGAAAATTGTATTTGAAATCAAATTCACTATAGCCCTTTTATGTTAAAACATAGTGAATATTAAAAATTTATAGGGATGAAGAAAAATTATTTGATGGAATTCCCATTAAAAGTGTTTAAAAAATTCATCTCTTTTTTTAAGAAATCTGAAATAAAATTTAACTTCATAAAATAACGCTGTATTTTTGAAAAATAAAAGTCTGTACTTTTTCCTGGTTTTTTTTTAAATACCCTTAATTGAGATTCTGAGCAACACTGAGTACATCTCCTATTTTTAGGATAACTGAAAATTTCTTGGTTGGAAATTTCATTTATAAGAGGCTGTACTAGGCAGTTTACCTGACCTTTAGAGAAAGGCTGATTTGAGGGTGAAATGATCACGGAAAGTTTTTGAAAGAAGTAACAATAAAAGAGTGATCAAAAGTAGAAAATGTGTTATCAAATTGGTGACTTGCTTCATTCTCAGATTTACTAGGAGAATCCAGTACAGAGCCACGCACACACAGAGTGAAAAAAACTAAGTTAATATAAAAATGTAAATCATGCATAAATCCTGCTGTTTTGTGGGCCAGTGTTGAAGACTGTGCTCTATGGGACAGCACTGAAGGGTTACCCAAAATTTCACCTTCTCTGGGGCTGGCATGGAAGAATATGGTTCAGAGCTACATAGAGATGAAGACCCCCGTGTGATCACCTAGAACTTTCTCACAATAATTCTGGTGGAAAAGATCTGCTAAAAAAATCTTCATATAGGGGTGAAGAGCTGGAGGAAGGGTGTAAATGTAGCAGAGGGGAGTTCTGGGGATGGAGCAGGCTCAGGCTATGTCTACACTCGCGGCTTCTTGCGGTAGTAATATGCAAATGAGGCTAAGCATGGAATATCACCGAGCCTCATTTGCATACCTAATGAGCCACCCTTTTTTCAGAAGAAGCTCTTGTGCAAGAAGGAGTGTCTACACTGCCCCTTCTTGCGCAAGAAAAACCCTCTTGCACAATGCCATTACACCTATTACTTTTCAGGAAGAACAGCATTGCGCAAGAGGGTTTTTCTTGCACAAGAAGGGGCAGTGTAGACACTCCTTCTTGCACAAGAGCCTCTTCTGAAAAAAATGGTGGCTCATTAGGTATGCAAATGAGGCTCAGCGATATTCCACGCTTAGCCTCATTTGCATATTACATAGACATAGCCTCAGTGTTTGAGTGGAGGATGGGTGCACATGGCTGCTATCCGCTACAGGTCAAAGGCAGAGCCTGGATGTCCTGGGGCATCACTTAACAAGGGCAGAGTTAAGGTTGTGTGGGCCTCTCCCTTCACTCAGTTTCCTGGTTTTCAGAAGCCTGAGTATGAAATACCTGAACTCAGCATGGTCTGGGGATCAGATGTTTGAGCTTGGCAGGTCTCTGTGTTCTGAAAGGGAGTGAGGTGCCATGAGGCAGCCTGAACTCAGAGCTGTTGAAATGGTTTGTTAGAGGTTATGTGTCTCGATAGGTGACAGAGAGAGAGAGAGAGACTGATGAGCACATACTCATACATCCCTGTCCAGAAGTGAGGCATGGCTCTGGGTAATGGGGGACGGACAATTGTAGGTTCTGGGGGCGTTTATGGCTGCTCCACACATCTTCTCTGAGCTCTTTCCCATTTCCCCATCCTTCCCATTCCCAAAGTGACACTGCCCTGCTCCCATTCTCCTCACAGCTCCTTCTCCTTCTCCACCTGTACCATTGCCTCCCTGCTGCAGGCATGGCCTGGGCAGGCGCAGGCTCCAGACACCCCCGCTGAGCATTGGGAACTGCGGTTGTAGGTGAGGAAGGGACGGGGCTCAGCAGGGTTCTCTGTGTCCCCACCTGGTGGAGCCGCCCTCCAGATTCTTTCTTGCTCTGGGCTATTCTTTGTTGGGCTCAGCATGAGCACTCAGTGCCACTGTCATTCCCAGCCACATCCCACTCAGTGAGACTCCTATGCAGGTAGATATACGGGGGGCACATAACCTTGCTTGCATGCTCCCCCCACATGGCCTCTGTGCTGGCTAACTCAATCTGTTTTTCTATCCTTCTCCTAATGGTTCTTATCATTCTGTCATTGTGTTTTACAAGGTGCATTACATTACAGAGGTGACAGGTGATTGTGACTAGTGGGAGATCACAAATGAAAGGGTTCAGTGGGGAATCATGTGCCCCCATCCTGCTGATTTCTCAGCATGCCTCTGGCAAGGACGCCCAGCAGGGAGGAGGCAGGGTTCACCTATGGCAGCAGAACACCTTTGTGTCCGTGCAGTGCGCGGAGTGAGGAAGCAGCAGGACAGCTGGCTACTGACTAAGCTCCGCCCCCTCCACCAGGGGCTGCTTCCTCTTCCCAGCTGCTGGAGTTCCAGGCACTGCCTGTGTCTCCACCCCCTCTCAGCGCCTGGTCTGCAAAGCAGGAGGCAGCACTGGGGCTGAGATGTAGCAGCTGTGTGTGGGGAGGGTATGAGGAACAAGGCCTAGCTGGAGAACAAAATAACTAAGGCAGGAGTGAGGCTACTGACCCAGAGAAAAAAAGAGTGCCCAAAATGGTGTGTTCAGTTGGGCTGAGTATATGGGTCTAAAGAATTAACATGTTGCTATGACCATATCCAGGCCAGTGACAGGGCCAAGATAGCACCATTACCTCTTTGGGACCTTGGGCTGAATCAAACCCTCTCAGCCCAATTTCCAGGCCATAAGCTGCCATGTTCACACTAGCTCCTCTGGGCTGATCTCCGAGGCTGCGGGCTCTGATATTGGAGCGGTGACTATTTCCAGACAAACCGCATCTCAAATATTAGCCATTTGGGGCCTCCAATGGGCTTGACTCAGGAGCCTTGTTGGGAGCAGAACACTGGAGAAGCCCTGGGCTTGTGTCTATGGGGAGGCTCAAATAACATCAGCGAGAATGGTTTGATCAGTGGGCAATGGGCATTTTTCTGTTTTCCTCCCTCTCCAAAGCTGATCAGCTGGTGTTACTCAAACATTTCCAAAAAATGCATCTCAGAGCAGTGACCACACCTGGTAGTTTTCACTCCTGGCAGGTGAAATCTGAATGAAGTTACAACCATCTAAAAACATGATATATACCCAAGCTGTTTTGGAAACAGCTCCTGCCGAGAGCTGTGACTCCCTGAGTAGCTCTTGCAGAGTGGGAAAGGCACAGTCACCTTGTCTGCAAGCAGGGAAGCTGCAATTATAACATACTGGGAGGGCTGCAGAGGTTCCCCCAGTTTGTGGCAAAGCAGTGCAATGGGGATTCAGCACTGGAGAAGCAGCACCTGACCCAGATAGATATCTATGGGGAGAGTGTAGAGGGGAGAGCTAGCAAGACATTTTGGTGCCTTTACTAGAACGGCACATGTTGCCTGCAACTAATGCATTGAACCCACTGCCACCCACTGGCAGAAACAGCAGGCCTGAGCTGTCATTGTATTAAAGACAGGGACTTTCAGAGTTATGACACTTGAATTAGCAGGCAGCCGTGTTTCCTGTAAGCTGTGTGTTTCACAGATGGTGGTGCACATATGTACATGCCCCCGTGCACATAACAAAATTTATTCTGCATGCAGATGGGGAAAAACAGAAGAAATATTCTCTAGGAGGGGGATTCTTTGCTTTGGTTTTAGGAGGGGGCTCATGTTTTGTAACTGAATTGAAATTTGAGCTTGAGTGGTAGCAGGGGAGGTTCTGAGAAATTTTTAATTTAGGATCACAATATGGAATATAAAGACAATTATTTTCATGATGCTATTCTGTCAGCAGTCACCAGTTAGTGACACTCTGCATCTGCATTGTCTGACATAGAAGCTGTAAGCAGTTTTTGGGTGCATCTACACTATACCATTACTTAAAGTAAGATACACAATTGGAGCTATGCAAATTGCTTATTTCGTCATTTTGCGCTGTCTCCGCAGCACCAAATTTTGAAATAAAGCACAATTCCAAAATGTCCCTTACTCCTCATAGATTGAGTACATTGGAATAGTGAGCCTGAAGTAACGGGCTTTCTGTGAAGACATGGGGTAGTTATTACCGAGATATTCTGGTATCCCAAAATAGCTCCACAGTGTAGACTCAGCCTTTGAGGTCATGGGATATTGCTGTCAGATTTTTGATGCACATTATTCTGGGGTGAGCTGTGCTAAGGGGCAGGAGAGTTTGCCCTTTGATTTCATCTTTCCACATATTTAATGCTTAGAGAAGAGCTGGTTCTTGGTAACCAGGCATTGGGGTTCAGCAGAGACTGTCTGTGTGCTGTTTATTCCCACCTCTGTTCCAGGACCAAACTAGTGCATAGAACTAAATAAACTGCATTAAGGCTCTATCCAAAACCACTGTCTCTGATTTCCTCTTTAATAAGAAATAATTCTACAAGGCCCCAAGATCTGCCATCACTTGCCAAGGTCCATACTGCGATGGAGCCTCAAAGTGCCCCCAAAACAGAGCAATCACAGATGTGTCCTGATCAACTTGAAGAACAACAGATGGTCTGGTAGTACTTTAGGGTATGTCTACACTAGCTCATTAATTCGAGCTAGGTAGGCAAATGAGGCAACCGGAGTTGCAAATGAAGCCCGGGATTTAAATATCCCAGGCTTTATTTGCACGTTCCTGTCCGGCCACCATTTTTAAATCCCCTTAGTTTGAACGAACTGCCCATGGCTACACGTGACAGTTTAAAGTTAATTCGAACTAAGTCCTTAATTCAAGTTAACTTTAAACTGTTGCGTGTAGCCGCGGGCAGTTTGTTCGAACTAAGGGGGATTTAAAAATGGCGGCTGGATGGGAACATGCAAATAAAGCCTGGGATATTTAAATCCCGGGCTTCATTTGCAACTCTGGTTGCCTCATTTGCCTACCTAGCTCGAATTAATGAGCTAGTGTAGACATACCCTTATAGACTAACAAAACATGTTGCTGGTATCATGAGCTTTTGTGGGCACAGCCCACTTCTTCAGATGACAGGCATTTTAGATGTGTCATGCTTGGGTCAAATGCTGATCCCACTGAAGAGAAGGGCAAAACTCTTGTTGATTTTAGATGGGCCAAGATTTACTCCCTAACTTTGGAGCTAGAGCTCGTGATGACTAAGATCCCATGCTCTCAACAAAACTCCTCCTAAGGGTATTTAGATGTGACAGCACATTTTCAGCTCTGGATTGATGCTCCAAATGGACACCAGGGGGGAGATGGAGCCACTTAAAAGGCCTTTAAGCTGGCAGGACTTGGAGTTCAGGATTTGTTTTTAAAAACAGGCCCCTTGACTGTGGATTTTCTGGTCCCAGTGACCGTGTGAAGCACTGACAGATGCACACCTGGGCACACTGCACTTGACACATTTTAATTGTTAGGGCACAACCACACACCAGCAGTAACAGGTGTGCTGCCAAGTGAGTTTAGTTCCAAGACTGATGGGCTCCAGTCGAGGAGAATGGGAATGTGAAGCCAGACTGCGAGGGGCACCGGCAGAGCTGTGCCTGTGAGGTGGGATCCCGGGGCAGGGAGAGCAGGGCGCTGGGTGTCTGGCTTGAGAAGAGAAAATACAACACGAGAAGAAATTGCAGAAGAAAGAGCAAAGCCACAAGCCGCCTATAAATAAGCCCCATCTGAGCTGTGGTCAGGAAGCGAATTTGTGTGACTGGAGAGTCGCGTGAGGCTGCTGCAATGCACCGACACAGAGCCCGGCCGCAGGCCGCCCCTGGGCTGTGGTCACTGTATTACCAGAGACATTTCCCCATCTCTCCAACCCCAGCTTCTCTAGCAGCTCGTATGTTTTGATACCATGGCTCGGAGGAGTATTTTTAACAGCACAGACGCAGTGTGAGGCCTCCCCATCGCCTGTCTGCTGCAGCCTCTGCTGTCTCAGGGACTCAGCAGCACCTCCATCCCCTGCACCGTGTCCCAGCCAGCACTGATACCCCCAGGCCAGAGTCACTAGGCCAGACTGCCCCTATGGGGGGTGCTTTGCCCTGAACCTGCCAGCCCCCACGCAGATGGAACTGGTCTGCGCAGGGTCGCCCCAGTGCAGGGATTCTGTACAAAATGGTACTTTGCCTGCTCCTACACCTGCCCTGTCCCAGGGGCATGGCCTGATGTACAGGGGTGTGGTCAGATTTCCTGAGCCCAGGTAATCCCTTGCTACTGTGTCAGCCCATTGGCTGGATGGCTCATGTGCGTCAGTGCTCAGCCAGTCAGTGCAGGTGGCGGGGGATCAGAGGGCACAATCTGTAAGAAGTGGAGCAGCCTGTAGCTAACCAAACATAGAACAAGGCTCCCAGCCCCCGTTCTGCTCTGCAGGACTAGGAGCCCTGGGCCCCTCACCCTGGGCTAGTGCCGCTTCAGCCTGATCCTGTGATTAGTTATTGCTCAGGTTATTAACGTGGAGTCCTCTGTTGGCACACTGGTTTGCTAGGTTCCTGCCCCCAGACCTGTATTATTAGAGTCACTGCTTTGGGGACCCTATGCAGCACTGTAACATCACTCACACCCTCCATACACAGCAAAACCCTCCATAACTGTAAAATTTTTATCACTAAAATGATTAGCCTAATATGTAAAACAATGCCAACAAGTCAAGTGATGCAATACAGCACAATGAGGAACACCCTCCCCACTGGGTCTGTGTACCCACCCTGCCATTGGGGGGAGCTCTACGGGTGAGGGCAGACCCTGGTCTGACTCCAGCATGCCGATGAAGAACTCCAAAGGCTGTACAGTAGACGAGATTTTTCATCCGCCATGATGGTCCTGATGTATCTGTATGCATAGATCTTCCCTCCTTAGCCCTATCTTCCCTTCCTCAACCGATAGACACCAATAACGAGTGATTTGTGGAGTAACTAGTCCTGGAACCTACAAAGGGAGAGGAAGCCCATGATTTAGTCCTAAGCAAAGCTCAGGGTCTGCTCCAAGAAGTCAGTATAGCTGGACTGCTTGGCAATAGCACCCACAATGCAATGGTATTGAACAACCTTCGGGAGGGAAATCGTATTTAACTTCGGAAAGGGGAATGGCACAAAAATGAGGAGACTACTTACATGTAAATATAAAGGAACAGTTAACTGAGTGAAGTACTTGCAAACAGCCTGGGAAAAAAACAAAACAGTAAGAGGATCCCCGAAATGGTATCCTAGCTAAACAAGGGTATGTCTACACTACCCTCCTAGTTCAAACTAGCGGGGTAATGTAGGCATACCGCACTTGCAAATGAAGCCTGGGATTTGAATTTCCCGGGCTTCATTTGCATAAGCGGGGAGCTGCCATTTTTAAAACCCCGCTGGTTCGAACCCCGTGCAGCGCGGCTACATGGGGCTCGAACTAGGTAGTTCGGACTAGGCTTCCTATTCCGAACTACCGGTACACCTCGTGGACATACCCCAACAGAATAAAGGAGGCAGGTAGAGACAAACAAAAACAGCAGTCAAATCCTACAAGGAAAATAGAAAAGAACATAGGCTCTGTCAAGTCAAATGTAAAAATATCATTAGGCCAAGAAAAGAGTTTGAAGACACTAGCAAAAGACACAAAAACCGCCAGAATTTTTTTTAAGTACCTCAGAAGCAGGAAGCCTGTGAACAATTAGTAGGGACGCTGTACAATTGAGGTGCTAACAGAGTATTTAAGGAAAACAAAGCTGTTTCAGAGAAGCTAAATGAATTCCTTGCATCTGTCTTCAGTGCAGATAACATGAGGCAGAGTCCTACAACTGAGCCATTCTGTTTAGGTGAGAAATCTGTGGAACTGTCCCACAGTGAGGCGTTCAGGAGAATTTGGAACAAATTGATACATTAAACAGTAATAAGTCACCAGGAGCAGATGGCATTCAGGCGAGAGTTCTCAAGGAACTCAAATATGAAATTGCAGAACTACTGATTGTGGTATGTAACCTATCCTTTAAATCAGCCTCTATACCAAGTATAGGGATGGTACTTGGCCATGCCATGAGGTCAGGGGACTGGACTAGATGATTTTTCAAGGTCCCTTCCAGTTCTATGAGATGGTATTTCTCTATTATATTATATTATATTATATTATATTATATTATATTATATTATATTATATTATATTATATTATATTATATTATATTATATTATATTATATTATCAGACCGGGGGGGGGGGGGGGAGCTCCTTGGCGCAGTACGCAGTGTGACAGTCTCATAATCTGGAAGTCCTGTGTTTAGCCCTGAGAGAAGGCAAGATGGGTTTGGTTCAATTTTTTTTTGAAAGGCAAACATGATCTAGGTGGTGCTTGGTCCTGCCGTGAGGGCAGGGGACTGGACTTGATGACCTTTCGAGGTTCCTTCCAGTTCTAGTGTTCTATGATTCTATGATTGGGGGATGATTAATCTAACTTCAGTTTATATAAAATAAAAGTCTCCAGTGGAAATCCTGGCAATTACAGACGGGTAAATCTAACTACAGTAAAAAATAGAAATATCAGACACATAAGTAAACATGATTTCTGTGGAAGTTAATATGGCTTTTGTAAAGGGAAATCATGTCTCACCAATCTATTAGAATCCTTTGAGAGGATCAACAAGAAATGTGAACAAAGGGGATCTAGTGAACAAAATGTAGTTGGAGTTTCAGAAAAGACAGGGAAAAACGGGTAGGAATAAATTGTCAATTTTCAGAATGGACAATGTTCCTCAAGGATCAGTAGTGGGATCTGTGTTGTTCAACATATTCATAAATGATCTGGAGAAGTGGGTAAATAGTTAAGTGGCAAAGTTTGCAAGCAATACAAAATGACTTAAGACGGTTAAATCCAAAGCAGACTGTGAAGAGTAACAAAGAGGGTTCATAAATTTCTGTGACTGGGTAACAAAATGAGATGACATTCAACACTGATAAATGCAAAGTAATGCACACTGGAAATGAATAATCTCGATGATACAAGCAAAATGGTAGGGTCTAAATTAGCTGTTAGAAGTTAAGAAAGAGATCTGGGAATCATTGTGGCTAGTTCTCTAAAAACATCTGCTCCGTGTACAGTTGCAGTAAATAAAACCTAATACAATGGAAGATAATAAGTCAGGAAATATCATAATCACAATAAATAATATGAAATGGCCAGGGATATGGAATACTCAAGAATAAGAAAACTCATAAATGTAATTATGCGAATGACTGGCATGCCCACACATGGAAAACGTCATGTAGTTTTGGTCACTTCATCTCGAAAAAGATATTTTTGAATTGGGAAAGGAATAGAGAGGGGCAAAAATGACTAAGTATATTGAACAGCTTCTATATTAAAAAGATTAAGAAGTCAGGGACTATTATTCTTAGAAAAGAAATGAGTAAGGGGGATATGATAGAGGTATGTAAAATCATAACCGGAATGGAGAAAGTGAATAGGTAATCATTGTTTACCTCTTATGTAAAGACAAGAACCCAGGGTCACCAAATAATTTTACAGATTACAAGTATAAAACAAACAAAAGGAAGTAATTCTTCATATAGCACATTATCACCTGTGGAACTCCTTGCCAGTGGGTGTTCAAAAAGTCCAATTAGTTAAGTTAATGGAGGATAGTTCATCAATGGCTATTAGCCAAGATGGCCTGTCACACAACTCATTGTTCAAGTGTCTTTAAATCACTGAGGGTGTGTCTACACTGCAGACTTATTTCAAAATAAGCTATTTTTGAGTATTTCTTCCGGAATAGCTTATTTTGAAATAGTGCATCTACACTACAAGGAAGCCTCAAAATTAGTCCAAGGCAGGCTCCCCTAATGTGGATATGCTACCTCCATTTAGAACCCCAGGAGGCACTGGGGAGTAATTACTCTGAATGGCCCCGGGGAGGAGCTATTTTGAAATAGTTGCACTGGAGCGTCCACACTGCTGCTATTTTGAAATATCTATTTTGGGGAGAGGCATTATTCCTCGTGGAATGAGGTTTACAGAAGTTGGAATGAGCCACCCGTTATTTCAAATGTATTTCAAAATAATGGAATAGCTGTGTACACTCTTGCATTATCATTCCAAAAATGCTGCTGCTATGTAGATGCACCATAATTGTCAGATGCTGTAACTGGAGGACTGGGGTTGGATCACTTGATTATTGCCTTGTTCTTTTCATTCTCTCCAAAGCATTGGGAAATAGCCACTGACACATGACAGGATACTGAGGTAGGTAGATCATTGATCTGATCCAGTATGACTGGTCTCACATTCTTTTACATTACTCTCCTTTAATTCTAACTGCTCTTGCTGGGGAGCCATGTCCAACTGACAAGACGATAATTATCTGGGCCATCCCATTAGCCATTTTTAAATATTGGCACAACCTTAGTTTTCCAATGCTAAGGTCCTGCATCAGGCCAACCTTTGGCCTACGTATCATCTCCAGCCAAAGGGAGAACTGTACTGAGACATGTCCTAGTGTTACCAGCATAGTCACCATGTTCCGTGTGATGCCAGTGTCCCAGGTCCCCCTCACATGAGCACCAGGCCCAGGCTGGGTTTTCATTCCTTCCCTCTCCACATCTGGTTGTTCTACAGGCACAATGTCTGGCCAAGCAGGCCTGGGTCAGTGTGAGAGGGACACAAGGCCCCTGGAGCCATAGGCTGAGGGTGGGCAGTGAGGAGTAAGCGGAGTGAAAGCTGATGCTGCCAGAATAGGCCTAAAACTCAGAATAGTTGTTATTGACCCTCTCCCATCACCCAGACATGTTCTGCCCTGGCAGTGGTGCACATTGTGCACTGTAGAGGTCGGTGAGGCTGAGACAGACACCGGCTCACGCCAACAACCTGCCCTTGTGCTTCACTTCTCAGGGGAGACTTGCAGCTGGAGCAAGGGGAAAACAATGGAAATTGCAAAGAGCCATTTGCCCTTTTCCAGGGAATGGATTTAGAAATTCACTAGTTTTGGCTCAGCGGGACTATTGAGCCAGTTGCAGGGAGATTTCTATGGGAAACCAGGGGGTCCAGCACTTCCTCATACAGAGACCGGATGACTGGGGAGGGAGGAGTGGTGGTGAATGTTTCCCTTCTCGTCTCACAGGGGAGGGCTCTTCTGGCCACAGAAACGTCAGGGCCTGTCTCAGATACGCTACTGGAGCCCAGAGCCTGTCCAAGCTGGAAGGAGGGATCTGGGCACAGAGCTCATCACAGATCAAGTCTGGATGCTGCTGTGGGATATTCAGGTGGAGTCACCAGCTCTCGGTCCCCCCATGATCCTGCTGTGGCTGCTCTGTGAGTTTGCAGTGAGCTCTCTGCCTGGGCACTTGGGGGAGGCAGATTTATGGCTTTGTTGGGGCGGAGGACAAAGAGGGAATAGCCTGGTGAAGAACTTACGGTAAAAATTCTTTCAACGGACAGCTGCCTGTGGATATAATACTGAGCCCTGAACAATTATTTCATGTTGGGTTTAAAAGCTCATTTTCAATTTGCAGACCAAAGTTTCTTCCTAAATTCTGAGAGAATACTTAATTCTCTGAACATTATTTGATAACTAGCTCTTTTACTTTATCTATATATGTAATGCCTCTGAGAGTGTGTACTGTGCTCAGATATAGACTATACCCTGTGGCTGAGATTTTCAAATGTGCCTAAGGGATTTGGACACCTTGTTCAAATAAATGGAAACTAAGCATTCAAATCACCTACACAGCTTTGAAAGGCTGATCCTGCGGGCAGATCTGCAATAGTCCAGAGACTGGAGCTGCATGAAAAAGATGATATTGAGGTTACAAATCAGGAAATGAAAGGGTTAGGTCTGACTGCAAGGAGCTCATTTCAGGGATGAGGACAAAGAGTCAAAGATGATTTGGAAAGTAGAGAGCATAAGAAAATGCTGCGCAGATCACTCATGTTTGTGTGCTGTGTTTTTGGGAGGTGACATGGTGAGGAGTGTTTTACCATTAGAACACATTTCACAAACTTTAAGGGAGACTCTAATCCTGCCTTGCAAATTATTCTAGCTTTGTAAGATTCCCATTTGGGGTTTTCCATTGACAGCCATGTTGAGACCCAGGAAAAAAGATGGATCAGATTGTAGGCTCTTACAACACCCCTTAGCCAGGATTGCTGGGCTGTTCTTGGCTTAAATATTAATAGTAATGTCCCCGTGCATCTGTGTGTATACTTAGAGATGCTGTGTCTGTCACTCATTCCCTCTTCTCTCTGCTACAGGTGTGGGAGTCACAGGCCAGGATCCTTGCAGCTCCCCAGGTGAGTAGGAGCTCAGGAGACATGGAAGAAGGGGCACCATAGAAAAGTGTGAACCCCTAGACAATAGCAATGGGAGGGTGGATGGGAAGGTGTAGGCAGGGATGGGTAGAGAATGAGTATTGTGTGAGTCCCAACTAAAAACCTGGTAATCACACAGTAAATAGAATTTGTCACAGTGACAGATCATCAGTATGACTGGAAATGAAGGTCAGATCCTCAGTAGGTTTAAATTAGCATCACCTGGCTGGTTCCAAAAGAATGGGGCCAATTTACACCAGTCAGGGACCTGGCCCAATGTAATTGGGATACATATCTAAGAAACGTTACAGGAGTAAATCTTGGCAGGCATGGAGCTAAAACATGAGTTTATTAATGAGACCAGAGTACTCTCTTAGATGGATTTGTCTTAAATGTCCTGCATTGCACCTTATTTATTTATTCCAACATGAAGAAAGATGCATTTCTTACAAATTCTTCATTAAACCTTAGCTCCCTGCCTGGCTCTGCCTTCACTGCAGAGATAACTCGTATTACTCACACTCAGTGACTCTCCTGAAGTTAGCTGAGCTTACATGAGAACAACCAGGCCACTGCGCCCACATTGGCTCTGTGCTCACTCACATGTGGGCCTCTTGGCTTCTGGGGGCATGTTCCACAGCTCTGAGAGATGAATAGTGGGAGAACGTGTTGGTCCTTTCTGAGCACTCTAGAGGGATGGTGGGAAAGCACGGGAGGACCAGGGGTACTTGTGTGCACACTGCAATGTTTGTGATGACAACTTGATACTCACTCAGAGTTCCCATCTATCCCCCTTGGGCTAGCCAGCTCCAAATAAGAGCATCGACACACTGGAGTTATGGGATTTCTGTATAGATGGGACTCAACTTAGGAGCAACCTTTGAGTCATAACTTGACTTAATGCTGCTCTGAAAACAAGCCATTAGTCTCCTCTCAGAAGTGTGTTCTAGAATCTCCCTACACTGCAGGGAGTCTCCCAGCCCAACTCCATTGACTGAGGCTTGAGCTGGAAAGTGAAAATATCAGCGCAGACGCCCTGGCAGGAATGTCTGCACAGCAAGTTTTAGTCCTCTCACATGAGCCCCCAAGTCTGAGTAAGTTGGCCTGAACTCTGGGACTTGCTACCATGTCAGGGTTTTGTGGTGTAGACGTGCCCTTAATCTCTCTTTTTTTTTTTTTTTTTTTTTTGTTGTTGCAGGTGAATTCCCTTCTCCTAAATTGTCCCTGAGCAGCACTTCAGCTTGGATGGGAGGCTCCGTCTTGGCCGAGTGTTCCTTACTTCCCCTCATTGCAGCTACTTTAGTTATTTTCTGTCAGGATGGCAAACAAATCTCCAACCAATCGGTAATACCAGGCCAGTCGCTGTACCAGTATCACATCTCTGTGCAGCACTCAGCCCAGTTTCGGTGCATGTACCAGTACAGGAATAACCAAAACCATGTGGGCAATTCTCTTCTCAGTCAACCCCGGACCTTGCATGTCACAGGTGAGTTGTCGGACCCTAACACTATGTGAGGTGGGGGAAGGGAAGAGCTGGCTGGTGCCAGGTATTTTAGAATTATGAGGGTTTCTGCCAGAGGGATCTGTGAAAGGCCAGGAAACTGATCACTGCCAAAGCGGGGAGGGTTGTGCACAGCCTAGTAGCTCTGTTACCCCATTTCCCGTCCCACCCCTTGGCCTGTGTGTCTGTCTCATCCCCCCACCATGTTTTGACTTGAGAGCAGGGACTGACATTTATTGTGTTTGTGACACTCCCAGCACAATGGACCCCCACCTGGACCTGTCCTTCCGGTGCTAGTATGTTATTATTATAACAATAACAGCAGCTGGGGTTCTGATCCATTGACTCCAATGCAGTGACATGGGGAGCTGGCCCATTGACACCAATGAACTGATGCTGATTTACACCAGCTCACTGATATAACAATTCTCCCAGCGTGATCAGTTCTAGGAGTTACCCTGTAGCTGACTCACTGTATCTGAAGATTCAGCTGACAAGGACCAACACCGTGTGACTCTGTGTGTGTTTATTGCCCAGGCAAGAATGTTCCGTCCAGTACCACTGAGCACAGCAGTAGCGGCAGCTCTGAGAAAAAACCCACCTCTCCTAATGGTAAGTAATTTGCATTCGCTAGTGGCCAGATTCCCAACCCAGTGGGGGCAGTGGGAAGATTTCCCCTGATTGCTTTAGGCTGTGTGTGACGCACTAATTTGGTGTATTTCCTGCATGCCGACCTAGAAGGGGGCATCTTCTTCTCATCCTCTCCATGAGGAACCCCAGCTAAGCAGCTTCCTCCAACCCACCCCACACCAGGGAGCTTGGGGCAGCACGGGGCAAAGAGGGGTGGTCAGGGGTGCAGGAGAAAATTGGTTTGTCTCCTCATCTCCTCCCACAGCTCCCAGCTGGCATCACCTGCCAGGGTTGGTGTGAGAGGTGCACTGGACAGGGGTCTATGAGGCATTCCCCCCCCAAATTGTCCAAATGAGGAGTTTTCCTTTTTCAGTGCAGCAAATAGAAAAGGGAAAATATTCCAGTCTCTGGTTGACAACTGGTTGCTGTTCAGTGAGTTCTGATGCTGACGGACACAAAATGTTTTTGCTGTTTGCTGAACAGTTGCAATTTTCCCTCCAAAAATGGTGTCAAACTTTTGTTTTTGTTTTCATTTCCATCTGCTTTTTCTGAAACAAACAAAACCCTTTTCTAACCAGCTTTGGGGCTCCTCCTCCTGCCCAGGCGACCTTCCCACCAGCCAGGGCAGCTTCAGAGCACTGCCCATCTAAAAACCCCTCACGCTGTGTCAAGAGCAATGAGAGCTGGGTTGGGAGATGCATCCTGTGCTGCTCCAGCCCAGCCCTTCCCCCACCAGCCAGGGAAGTCTTTGCCGGGAATGTAATCACAGAGTCACAGAATGGTGGCTCTGGAATGAACTTCCAGAGGTCTCCTGGCGCACCCCCTGCACCAAGGCAGGGCCAAGTCAACCTAAGCAATGCCTGCAGGCAGGGATGGATTAAGATTTATTGGGGCCCTTGTAAAAGAACTTTGGGGCTCCCCACATTCCCTCTGCTCCTTCCTTTCCCCCAAGGAACTTTCTCCTGGCCTGGGTGGAAGCTGGGGCTTGGGCAAGAGTTGCTCAGGGAATCCTGGACCCACCCTGGAGATCAGGGCATGGGCTGGAGGCTGTTCTTGAGCCTCCCAGTTCCCCCAACCAGAGCAGGTGAAGGTCCTAGGCTCTCCATAGCTGCAGTGGATCCCTGGGTGAATTTTACCTCCATCTAGGACAGTAGTTCCCAAACTACTAGTTCCAGGGACATGAGGGAACTTTTGGGGAAGGGGTGGGGCTCAGGTCAGTGACCAACAATTTCTGCTCTGCCCCCAGGTCTGCTCCAACCTGACTCCAACCGTACCCTCAGCCCCACCATGGCTGCGCCCCAGACAGACCTCCAGCCCCACTCCCAGCCACCAGACATAGCTGCCAGCACCACTGTGACCCTCGACCTATGTAGCAAGCTTGAAGAGGTGCATAGACAACGTAAGTGGGGGACAAAACTGAAAGGTTTGAGGACTTCTGGACTCGGGTGACCATACGTCCTGTTTTGGCCCTGGCTGCCCAGTGTTTTTTGGAAAAACTGGGTCTTTGTCCCATTTGCTCTTGTTACCTGATCACCGGTTGGCAGGAGCTATCAGCACAAATAACCTGCTTTGCCAAAATGAGGCTCGGGGGGTGAGCAATGGGAGAAGAGTGGGGAGGCAAGAGGCAAGGTTCAGGCCAGTCTTGCACAGGAAAGGAGGGGGCTTGGGAAAGAGGCTCAGGCTGGCTCTCATGGGGGGTAGGGTGCTCAGGCGCACACTGCGGGGGAAGGGGGGGACTGGAAGGCTGGGAGGCAGGGCTGGGGGGGAGGTATCTTCACTCACTCCTGACACAGGCTCTGTTTGTCTTCTGTCGTGCTGGGGTGCAGGCCTCAGGGGTAAAAGGAGGAGCAGGGGAGAGGAGCAGGGCAGAAGAGTGGTACAGGGAGTGGGAGCACCGTGGGGTGGAGGGGAGGGAAGGGTCAGAGTGCTGGTAAACCTGTGGGAGCCCCAAAATTGTCTGGTGCTTGAGAGCACAGGCCACATTGGCCCACTGGCTCTGCCACTGCCTGCAGGGGTTTGTGCAACCTGTCTTTCAAACCCCCCTCCCCAGCATGGGGTTTCCAGAGCTGAGCTAGCCTTAGACTGAGTCAGGGAGAGCTACCAGCCCTGCCGAAGGAGCCATGACTCAAGGCTCGGAGTATGCAGAGCTGGCCATGGGTCTGTACAGCTGGCTGT
Source organism: Pelodiscus sinensis (assembly GCF_049634645.1). NCBI lineage: Eukaryota > Metazoa > Chordata > Testudines > Trionychidae > Pelodiscus > Pelodiscus sinensis. Next base: position 4,700,436 of record NC_134743.1, on the reverse strand, counting down.
GTTGCCCGGAGTCACATCCAGCATTGCTGCTCCCATATCCTCACACTCCCCTTTCCCAGGCAGCAGTTCCTAGCCCCTTCCCCTCTCTCCTTTCTCTGTCCCTCCTGGAGAATATCCTGGGGGGGCGCTGGCGCTGGCCCTGTGCTGAATGTGCCCCGTGTCTCTGACGTACCCTCACTTTCCCTGGGCATGGCTGCTCCCAGGTCTCCGTCTTTCCCTGTCTCTTTCTGGCAGTGGCTTTGTTGTCAGGAGCTGACTGGGCAGAAGCAGGGAACACGGACAGATCTGTATGAGCCCAGCCAGGCAGGGACTGTCCTAGCCAGAGCCCAGAAGTGACTCTGTCAACATGACCCCTGGTGCAGAGAGACCTGCACCATGAACCTGGCAACACTGGCTCCCGCAGGCTTGCTCATGTTGTTCTGGTTTTCCCAGGAGAGCTTTGGGGACTGGCAGCCATCGGGGGAGTCATAGGGCTCTCTATCCTGTGTCTGGTGCCACTGATCTGCTTGCTGAAGAAAGGTAGGTGACAAGGACTTAATCATAGAATCTTGGGGCTGGAAGAGACCTCAGGAGTCACTGAGTCCAGCCCCCTGCCCAAAGCAGGACCAACCCCAACTAAATGAGATATGAGCCCAAGGGGGTGAGTGGACAGTGGCCATGTCAAGGAGAGACCAACGGGACCATTTTCCAATGAGCCTATGAAACAAATGCAGCTACATTCAGTGGCTTTCTTAAGCAGCCTGGTCTCTCAGGGGCTTTCGGAAATGCTGCCCCAAATGCCTAGGGAAATGCTGTTTCAGAAGCTGCTAAGGAAAGTAGGAACTGAAGTGCCATGAGCTGACCATGTAGTGGGAGCTCCCTAATCCCATGGGCACATTGGCAAATACCACCCCAGTCTGTCCTGGGTGCCAGCAGGGGATGGACACACGACACAGGGGGGAGCTGCTCATGACTTTCCGGACAGAGCCAGAAGCCTGCTCGGCTCCAGGGGGCTATTCTGGGGAGCTACGTTGAGGCCACAATTGCCAAAGCTGCCCAAGGATTTGGATGCAGTAAGTTCACAGATAGATCTGCGAATCCCTTGGGCGACTCTGAAATGCTCATCATAACCATGGTGCAGAGCCCAGCCCCTGGTCACACATGACAGGGCCCATCCCTTGTTCGGGCAGGGAGGGATGGACGGCGGGGACACTGCCAGCTGTAATTTCCTTCCTTTTTCTTTCAGTCACAGTGAAACGGAGTGATCCAAGGTAGGGAGGAGGGGACCTTAGCCTGGGGTTGTGAGTCTGGACGTGTCTCCAGGGGGTGATGCAGGGAGGGGCAGATTCCAGGGAGGGAACTGAGTTTCTAGCCACCCTGGAATGTTCCCTGGTAAGCGGGACCCCTGGGATTTCCCAGCCTCTCTCGCTGTCAGTGTCTAATGCAGGCTGAGACGCACCTGCTGGCCAAGGAGACTTGTGCATCACACAGCGCCCAGCAGCAGCGTGTGCACCACAAACCCAGTGCAATACCCTGCTGCACTGACACGTTTCACACTTGCCTTCGACAGGGAAGAGCTCCCAAACCGCAGCACCGAGAACACGCCCACAGAGGAGCAGATCCACTGTAAGGATCTATTCTTCCCCCTTCCTGCCTGTGTGTGGATACGGTCTGGTGCCCACTGATCCCGGAGAATGGTGCGCCAGGTGCTGTACAGACACAGAGTCAAAAGACAATCCCTTTCCCAAAGCCATTATAACTGCAGGCCCAGACCCTTAGAGGTCGTTTAGGCTCCTAACTTTGTCAGTTTAAATTCTGAGCCTCAGTACCTCTGAAGGTCTGGGCCTAAGGGCTTGATGACTAAACACAGCTGGAAAAACCAAGCTGAGGGAGGATGGGGTGTGACAAGGAGCAGACACACCAAACACCCAGCCACGGAGCCCTGCTAATAGCCCCAAATCTGTACAGCTGAGCTGGGACTCACCCCAACATGCTCCCCCTGAACAGCATCCATGCCTGGTACCCATGCCTGGCTTCTGGCCTGTGTCTGATCTTTCTGTGTTTCCACAGGCCCCAAATTCCCTGCTCAGATCTGAAAAACAGGAAAGGCTACCCATAGCGCTGGACTAACTCTTCTGGGGGTCCGGGGCTATTAAATTGTATGGGTCTGGCTGTGGGGTGGGACCAAAATGAGGAATTCAGAGTGCAGGAGGGGACTGTGGGTTGAAGCAGGAGGGTGAGGGCTCTGACTGTGGGTGCAGGCTCTGGGGTGGGGTCTGGGGCTGAGGTGTTTGGGGTGCAGAAGGGGGGTGCAGTCTGAGGCCAAGGGGTCTGGAGTGCAGGAGGGGGCTCAGGGAGGGAGGTTGAGATGTGCAGAGTGGTGTCTCCTCCCCTCCACTGCCCCGCCAGGCAGGGACAGAATGCAGGGGCTGAAGATCAGGGCCTGGTCTGGGGGGGACTAAAAAAAAAAATCCACAATTTTGGTGGCCTGGAGATTTTTTGTCCCCCCCCCCCAATATTAATCTGGCCCTGGCTACACACCTGAAAGGACCAGAGAGCTGAATGGATGGAAAGGACTTCAAGGGATCATCAAGGGCAGCCCCGTGTGCCACGGGAAGGTTAAAACTACCCTTGTACTGTAATTCATGACCATCAGGGGAACCTTGTGCTGTAATTCATAGATCCTAAGGCTAGCAGGGACACCAGTGGCCATCTAGTCTGACTTCCTGTACAGCACAGGTCAGAGACTTCCTCTGTGTCTTACACTAACCCCGACCTGCTGTGATCTGCTAATTAATAATAACTGGGGTGCATATTTCAGCGCTCCCTTGCAACTCCCACGACACAATTAGAGCTGACACCAGAGAGAAAACCTGATGTGGTTCCACTAGCCCCAGCACTGGCTTATTTTGGGCTGTCTCAGGCTGCTGCTGTGTTTATTTCACTGCTGTTTCCATTTCAAACCCAGCCCAGCTAGATAAAACTGTGAAATGTCTCTGTTTAAAGAACCGGATGGGTCTGGGGGAGGGGAGTGGAATTTCTCACGGTCAGGAGTTGCTGGGCCCGCGAGCCAGCGCTGCGCTGGTTGTGCTGCGGAAGTGGGGTATGAGCAGAGCCCACAATGTAGAGTTTAACTCCATCACAAGATCTCAGGGTGGGAACTAGCAGGGGTTATTTTTGAACACCTACCTCAAGCAATAGATACATCTTTCTGCTTGCGAGGTCAGCACTTCCCCTTGCTGGGCTAGTGCGGAGAGAGTGTTCAGTCTTAGGTGAGTGACTGCAGGACAGTGAATGAAGGCTGAGCGGGGTTTATCACACACTCATCTCATGGACACTGGAGCAGCAGCTGCATGTACTGTTCTGCAGAGCTCCTTGTGCGCTGCGTTGGGGTGGGAGCTTTGGGCTGGTTCAGTTAGGGGGACATTTCCCAGGGAACCTCGCATCCCTCTGGTCTATGACTCCAGTTCCAGCTACAAGGCTTGGCAGAGCGGCTGGTCTTGTGTTTGGGTCACTGAGGCTCGGGGGATCTGAATTTAATTCTTGGCTCTGCCACAGGGTCCCCTGGTGACCTTGGGTAAGTCCCTTAGCAGCAGGTCATTCTGCCATTGCCCGGGGTGAGTAACAGCTCACTCTCTGAGCTCTGCCTGACACTCCTTGGGGCGGCTCTCAGAGCGAGGAGCTATTCAGCGTGTGGGAGGTGCACTGCAGTGTTAGCTCTCTGTGCCACTGCTCCCCATATGTAGCCACAGGCTGGTTTGAACAGATTGAGGGGCTGGGAGAATAGCCCCATACGCATGGGAAATGCTGGGGGCCATGTAAGTAGGTGGAGGACTAGAATTTACACTGGCATCCCAGTGGATCCAGCTGCCAGGGAAGGGGATGCAGGAGATTGTGGCCCATTTGGAGATGAGGTTGGTCCTGCATATCCTCTGCTCCTCACCCCCTTCTGTCAGCGCTCAGCTGGCTACTGTGAGGTGTGGCAGGGTCTGAGACACCCACATAGCACAGCATGGTACTGAGTTAAACGCTGGCACCTGGGCCCACCCAAGAATCACAGCACCTCCACAGACCCACTTGCTGAAGAAGGAATGGCCTGGTCCCTGCCCAGAGGTGCTGTTGAGACAAGGAGCAAGTCATCCCCAGCCAAGGCAGCCTCCCTCTGACCCCGCTGACCCCGAGCCTTCTGTGCTGCTGGCTGGTCACGGACAGGAGAGGATTTGGGGCTGGGAAGGTGTCATGAGGGGGTGCTGGGAGCTTAATGGGAGGTGAAGTATGAGGGGCTCTCCCAGGGAGCAGCACGTAACCCTCTGCTCTCTGCTAACTCTCCCCCAGATGCTGCCATCAGTGAGTTTGGCGCAGCCAGGGTGAGTCATGACGTTAGTTGAATCCTGACTGTAAATATCAGGCTCAGGACCTGGGACTGCCCAGTGGGAATTTGCATTTGCTGCTGTCCTCTCTCTGCCCTGTTGGGCACAGGGACCAGCCTCAGAGATTTCAGTGCAGAAGGAATCGCTGTGCTTGTCTGGTCTGCCCTCCAGCAGGGTCTCACCCAGCGATTCCTGTGTCCCACCCAGAACTTCTGCCACTGCAAGCATGGCTTCTAACAACCCATGAAAAGGATGAGATTTGTCTCTTCTTCTGTCCAGGTTTCTATCCCTGCCTGCTCCCGCCCTGTGTTTGAGCTCATTGACATTTTTGGAACAAAACAGGATTTTTTTTTGGTAGAAAAATAAACCTGTTTTTCCCAAAAGGAAAATTTCCACAAAAACTTGCAGGATTGGGCCACTTAAACTGTTTGTTTCCTGATAACTAGGCTTTCAGTAAATAAAAATAACTATAATGGTGCGAGGCACATTGATTAAGAATTCTGATGACAAATAATGGCAAATTGTGCAAACTGAAACATGACTGGATCCATCTGGAACCAGCGAGATGCAAACAAATGGGCATTATTTTTCAAAATTGTTTCTCCATATTGGGTGTGTCTAGACTGCATCTCTCTCTGCCAACAGAGAGATGCAGATTAGACACATCGAAATTGCTAATGAAGCGGAGATTTAAATATCTCGCGCTTCCTGAGCATAGAAATGGCCACTACTTTTTTCGGCATGGAGCTTTGTCAGGGAAAAGCAGCATTCTAGAGGCTGATCTTTCGAAAAATAAAGCCTTTTTCGAAAGATCCCTTATCCTTCGTGAAATGAGGTTTACAGGATCTTTCAAAAAAGGCTTTATTTCTCGAAAGATCAGCCTCTAAACTGCTGCTTTTCTCCAACAAAGCCACATGCCAAAAAAAAGCGGTGGCCATTTTTATGCTAATGAAACATGGGATATTGAAATCCCCCCCTCTTCATTAGCAATTTCAATACGTCTAATTTACATCCCTTTTCCGAAAAAGTGATGTAGTCTAGACGTATCCATTCTGACCAGCTGCTTTGCCTGTAGTTCCCTTCAAAGAGCTATTCTGCTGCTGTGCCAGTCGCTCTCTTCTGGGGTTTGGGAGTTAGCAGAAGAATAACAGGATTTTGTTTTCATTTTAAAGCATCTTCAGGTGCGGGAAACCGAGGTTACCACATACGCCGTCATAGGGAAAGCCTGTGACGTGTCCATTGAATGCGCCAGCATATGAAGGACATAACCCAGTGTGCACCTGCGGTCTGCACTGACTCTGAAATGGCCGGCATTGATAGGGCCACTGGGCCAATTGCTGAGTAGCCTGAGAACTTTGCAAGTTTTTAGAGAAAATCTTTCTGCTCTATGACCCTTCCCTGCTCCCCAATGTCTCAGTGTTCTCAGCCTGTGTTTCTCCAAGTCTCCCCATCACTGCTCCTCTCCTGCGTTTGGACTTTTATAGACACTGGAGCAGATGGTCAGCATGTTTATTCCCATTGCAATAAAGCTGCAAGTGTGAATTCGTGCAGTGGTGATTTTTTTCTGGATGCTCAGGAGTTCAGCTCCCCTCAAGACCCATGGAGTCCTGCCAAGCCACGGTCCCCATAGACTTGAGCCGGACAGCACCTTAATCCCAGGCCAGGAGCAGGCCCCATAGGCAGGGATGCTGCACAGCCCAGCAGCCTGGCAATAAGAGGGAGCAGCAGGCTCTCCCTTCTCACTCTTTTCCAGCCCTCAGCTGGGGCATGTCTAGGGACTCTGCCCTGCACCTGGGGTCTGTTCCCCCTTTGCAGGGGCCAGGAAACCCCTCATCACTGCCTGCCCCCCTCATGAGGACTGCAGCTCCCCCGACCCCTAGTCTGCCTCTGTGGGGGTGGGGAGTCCATGCGCAGCAGGGGGATTCACTGGTCCCCTGCCCAGGGCCAGGCCGTGGGTTTGCTGGGGAACCTCTCAGGTCATTTCTGCCCCAGCCAAGCTGTCGCCCCAGGGCTGGGGTCAGGGCTGGGCTGGCTCCCAGCTGGGCTCCCCTCTCCCCAGAGTCCCACTGCCCTTCTCCTCAGGCTGTTTGTTCTGACCCGCCCCTCCCCCTCTGGGGTCCAGGCCAGGGTTTGTCTGAGTCTCTTGTGTGTTCTGGCTGCTCCCCTTCTGTTGTACCCCAGGGCTGTGGGCCTGGACAGATGCCTCTCGCCCCCAGCCAGAGACCTTAGCTCTGAGCTTGCACCTCTGGCCCATAGAGCTCACACTCAAGAGTCCTGACTCCCACCCTCTGCTCTAATGACCAGACCCCACTGCCCTGCAAATCCCTGAGGCAGAGTTAGGGGCTGTCCATAAATTACATATAACTTTTTTTGTGTTGTTTTCAAGACCCATGAACACTTGGTAACCCTGAAACAAACATGCAGCATAAAGGACTCCCTGCTGCCCCTGTAAGGTATTATGTAATTTACTATCCAATTAGCCCATCATAAGACGGGATTTTCAGGTCTCTCCTCCATGTCGGTCTTCTCTCCTGAGCCTCCGGTCTCTTGCTCCGTCTCTGTCTCTCTCGCTCCTCCTCCTACTGCCTCCCCCTCTCTGGGTATGACTAGACTAGATGGCTCCCTCGATGGAGCCATGTAAACTAGTTTACCCAACATAGGCAAAGAAGCGGGGATTTAAATAATCCCCGCTTCATTAAAATAAACACGGCCGCCCCGCTGTGCCAATGATCATCTGATCCAGCACAGCGCGGTAGTCTAGACACGGATCGGTCGGCTGGGGAAGCCTTTGCCGACCAATCCTGTAAGCCTTGTTTCACCCTCGGGCTGCATAGGGAGCGCTGGGCCCAAACAGCTGCTTGAGCCACTTGCTCCCCCGCGGCGGCCCAGCTGAGCGGTGCAGAAGTCAGCCGAGCACCATGGCGGAGGCAACAGCACCCCCTACAGGCAACTCGTAACGCTACAGTGTTAAAGAGCCACAGACATAGGGCTACTATATATATGATGAACAGCCCCATAAAACCAAGGAGTCCTGGCTCCAGGTCCCCTGTTCTAACACACTGGGTCTCACTGCTCCCCCTCCTCCTCAAGCCAGGAAAAGAACCCAGGAATCCCTCTTCTCCTCCCAAGGCCAGGAATGGAGCCCAGCCAACATCCTCTCCTCTCATGCCTAAATATGGCTTTAGCAGTGACTATTTGCTGTGCAACACTGGGGAGCTGGCTGTCAGAGAAGTCAAGCCCAGCCCTGGTCTCTCCATAGCTCTGAGAATGGAACTGAAAGGCCAGGCATAAGTAAAAGTGAAACACTGTTTAGCAGGACTTAGCCTAATACGTTGTTTGAACCCTTAGCTTTCCGGTGCAAAGCCAGACAGCAGCTCCACAGTCACTGAAACCCAGCTGTTCAATCACCCTCAAAACCAGTCTGAGGTGTTCAGCTAGTGCAGAGGGAACAATAAAATCAGGTTGTGAAACAGAGAGCTCCCCCGAGGGAAGGTTTCTGAGCAATACTGTTTGGCTGTGTCTACATTGGCACCCTTTTCCGGAAAAGGGATGCTAATGAGACACTTCGGAATTGCAAATGCCGCGAGGGATTTAAATATCCCCCACGGCATTTGCATGAACATGGCTGACGCTTTTTTCCGGCTCGGGGTTTTGCCGGAGAAAAGCGCCAGTCTAGACGGGATCTTGCGGAAAATAAAGCCTTTTCCGGAAGATCCCTTATTCCTACTTTCAAGGAATGTCCTTTCAAGTAGGAATAAGGGATCTTCCGGCCTTTGCAGATGTTTACATGAAGAATCTGTGGTAGCATTAGGCTCACAAATGTGTATGGAGCATCTGGACTCACCTTCCAGCTGTGTAGTTAACTAGAATTAATTGGTTACTTGAGTTCCACAGGTTCACAAACTATAGACAAACACACTGGAAATCATGAAAATGGAACCGAGGCTCATCAACTGCAAATTATGGTCAGAACCAAATACGTCAGAAGAAGATACAAAGCCCCTGCAATAAATAATGATGGGGGAACCTGAACCCAGGTACTTAGAGGCTGGTTTAAGTCTTGAAGCACGACCTGTAATATCTCTCCCATACTATGCGATTTATCATTAAGTATTATAGATGTAGGATCTTCTTTTATCCATAATATGTCCAATTCCTCTTTGCATCTTGGTAAAGTGGGTCAGTGTGACTGACCAGGCCGTGTCTGGGCACAGCTGAGGGCGTCCACTCAGGGCGAATTGCTCAACTTTGGGGTTACTTACAGTCCCCAGACTGGTGACCTCCCCAAACAGGCCACAAACCAGTCCCACAGAGCGCTTCAGCTGCCTGCCTGAAACCTCATGAGCAAAACCCCTCCGATACCCCAGCAATATCCGTGCCCCAGATGGCCCCGGGCCTCGTACACAGGTGGGGGGTCCTAGCACCTAATCCCACCTACCCCAAACAAGTTGTGTCCGGTTCCAAGAAACCAGCCACAGATCCCTGGTCAATTTACCCTCTGGACCTTACCCACAAATCACTGAGCCAATCCTTTAGCATCTAACAACTAAAGGTTTATTACCACAAGAAAGAAAAGCATGAGAGTAAGGTTGTTAAAGGAATAGTACATTACATGCATTGAATCTCTCAGTTCTTAATGCAGGCTCTAGCAGAGATGTTACAGCTGCTGGTTTAAAAGTCCTTGTTGCGCATCCTAAGATCAGGATGGGTCCACAGTTCTTCCAGGCTCTTCGATCCCTGCACTGCTGCCTCTGGGATGAAGTGCTGAGCTGAAGACCAAGATGGTGTCGACCACATGGAACCTTTATACATTCCTCTCTGGTCTCTTCTTGGCTGCAGCAGGTCACCTGGCCAGCAGTCTATCCCTGTGTTCCCTGCTGGCAGCTCTCAGATGACAGCCCTCATTCTTTAGGTGTGTCCTTGGCCCATTGAGAGCCATTGTCCCACAGGGCCTCGCTAATTAGCATGTCCACAGGCCCAGCCCTGCCCAATGCTCAACCACATGAAGGGAAATGTTCAGTATCCACACAGATTACAGATTCCTAACTACACACACAGACATTATACAATTCCATGAACAGCTTACGTAGATTTATCAGATAATAAGCTTCTATTCAGCACCCCACATGGCCCCCTTTTATATCATTTTCTGGGGCCAACACCCCCACCTATGGGTGCAGCAGCAATCTGGCTGCTTCCCTCAAATTCAGTAATGTGACAGTCAGATTTCTACACCCTTTGGAAAATATTGACTTAAAACAAACAAACAAACAAACAAAAGGGACACAAACTGCAGAGAAGAAAAAAAGGCTGCTGAAAAGCAAAACTTTTTGGGCTGTTTGGTTACTGGATAGAGTCTGCAGTTCTGGTATCCACACTTCAAGACATATGCTAACAAATTGGAAAAGGGTCAGAAAAGAACTAAATGCCCAATCTATTTAGTTTATCAAGATGAAACTTAAGAGGTGACTTAAACATGGTCTATAACAGGGATGTGACCCCTGATTTGCCTGGATCTTGCATCCTCTTGCACTGGGGAGCCTGCTCTGGTGCTCTAGTCCCCTGCCATTCCCCCATGGGGCTGGCACATACAAATTCTAGTAGCCTGGGCTCCCCTAGACTTTGGTGTGCAAGGGGAATGTAGGGAGTGTCTTTCTCCTTCTCAGTTGGGGGGCACATCAGTGAAAGTATGTCTACACTTCATTCCTCTTTCTAGAGAGGAATGCAAATGTAGGCATCCACATCCGAAATTGCAAATGAACTGGGGATTTAAATATCCTGTGCTTTATTTGCATAATTGTGTCTGGCCGCTATTTCTAAATATCCTATTTCAAAATAAAAACCACTGTCTAGATGCGGTTATTTCGAAAGAAAACCCTTCTTTCAAAAATAACCATTAAACTTCATTTTATAAGGAGTGAGGCATACCCTGAGGGTTTTGTGTGTGTTTTCTTTTCCTTCAGTATTTGCCGACCCCTGCACTAAGAGCTTATGTTAAGATGCCTGTACACGAGTGATGACTGTTGAAAACAATAAACCTGAAACAAAGCCATAGCTCATGACCAGTGATCATAATTGTGAGCATCATGGTCCTTTCCTTCTATAAGTCATCCTATGTTACAGAGCAGAGACTTGCAAACAATTACTCTAGAAGTTGCAGATGCTGCCCCAGTTCTGGCTATGATACTTACAAAATGCTGTCCAGATTGAGGAGTTTGACTTCAGCCTGAAGGCATAGCATGTTTCATATTGCTGACTGTAGCTTTGATAACAGTACATAGAGTCCTGACACTCCATAGCCATGAAAAACATGTCACAGATGGGAAAATTGCCCTGATCTGTGAAAACTGATCTCTCTAAAATCAGCCATTCTGGAGAGGGACAGGTTTTGTCCTTCCCCTGCTCTTATACCAGTGGAAGATCACACTGACACCCCCATAGACAGTGCAGGAACAGCTCCAAGTAGCTCCAGCAGCAGCACAGGTCATCTACTCCCCCTGCATCTTGACAGCTCCAGCTGGAGCTAGGGGCTGCCACCCCTCCCCCTGAATACAACTCTTGCCCAGAATTGGATGCTTGAGCTCCAGGGAGGCCGCTGCCACTACCCTCCCCTCTCCTCTCCTGCTCTCCTTGGGTATGTCTACACTACCACCCTAGTTCGAACTAGGGTGGTAATGTAGGCAACCAGAGTTGCAAATGAAGCCTGGGATTTGAATTTCCCGGGCTTCATTTGCAGGTTGCCGGGCGCCGCCATTTTTAAATGTCCGCTAGTTCAGACTCCATGCCCGCAGCTACACGCAGCACGAAGTAGGTAGTTAGGATTAGGGTTCCTATTCCGAACTACTATTACTCCTCGTAGAACGAGGTGTACCGATCGTTCAGGTTGCGTACATTAACCACCCTAGTTCGAACTAGGGTAGTAGTGTAGACATACCCCTTCTCTGGCCCCTGATTAGGCTCAGGACACCACACCTCCAGGGCTCCTGCTGCTGCTTCCTCTCCCTCTCACAAACTTCTGCCCAGGCTTCCAGCCCCTGGGCTCTGGGCTGCTACCCTCCTCTCCCACACTCCCAGTGGTTCTGGCTAAGTTTGGAAGTGTCCCATCTTCAGCTGGGACTAGGGCTACCAGCCCCTGCAGCTGCAGCCCCCATAGCTCCTGCCAGGTTCAGGGTTGCCCCCTCCTTGTGCCTCCTGCCTGGGCTCAGAGCTTCTATCCCCTTTTGACACCTTCCTGGGCTCAGGGTTTTCACTGCCTGCAGGTCCCACCTGGTCTCAGGGACTTGGACTGAAGGCTGCCATCTCCTGCCCCTTCCCCCACCCCCAAGGCTTTTGCCCACCGCAGGTCCTGCCTGAGTTCCAGGTTTCTGCCCCATCCCCAGGGCTCCATCTGGGATCCACCCCACCAAGCAGGTTTATCCGGCCAGAGGAAGTCATTGGCTAGGAGGAGTTTACCTTAGTGTCTCACCACTAAAGCAGGCTGCTCTGCCTGCCTGTTGCAGCCCCAGCACATTGAAAATACACACTGCTCCCTCCTCCTGGCTCTCAACTCCAGGTGCGGGAACAGACTTGAGACCCCTAGTCTCTCAGATCAATTTCTCAGCCCTGATTAGCTGGCTGTTTCCAGCCAGTAGGAGCTGAGAGATTGGCTGAGGTAAATTCTTATTGGCTGGTTTTTTCTGGCCAATAGGAGCTGAGGATTGGGCTGGAGATGCAGAGATCACACAAAGCCTCCCCCACACTATGAAGCAGAGAGCTGAAGGGACTGTGTTTTAAACCAGGTGTGGCCTAAGGGTCATGGCAGGGGGGTCCGTGAGCTGGATCTGGTGGTTTGGTGGGCCAGATCCAGCCCCTGGGCCATATTTTGCCCAGTCCTGGACTAGGTACTTCTATACACAGTTAATAAACATGGCTATTTGGAGCTCAGTTGTGCCTCTGTGATTTCTGCTTATTACTACTCTACAATGAAGAGCAAAGACACAGCACAAACACATTTAAAAAGTTTAGTCTAGACAAGTAGGGTTGCCAGATGGTTTAACCAAAAATACCAATTCCCCCTCTCCCCCCAAAAGAACACTGGGGAAAAAATTCTGTTGAGAAAAAAACGGGGAGATTAAAGGACCCCGAAAAATTTAAAAAATAAAGCATGGCCCCTTTAAGAAATGCTTTTGAGGCTCTTTGGCCCTGACAGGCTACTGGTGGCTGTCCATCATCTTGTCTTCCTGCTCTATGCCAGACAGCTCCCCTGCAGAACCACGTAAGCACCTGGTATTTTTGCCTCCTGGCTGGCAAAAAATCAGAAAATATCAGACATTTTAGGTGTCCAGTATTTTCTGAATTTTTTTTACTGGACAGTGGACAAAAATACCGGACTTCTGGGTCAATACCAAGCACCTGGCAACCCCATAGACAAGGCTTTAAGCCAAAGCCTAGCGTGTCCATTATGGTTAATCCCTACTATCTAGCACTTGCTGAAATACAAACTGTCCTATCTATTCTTGGGGTTTAACACAGGTTAATTAACATAATTTTAAAAATATGCAATGTATACTAGTGAATTCACAGCTAGAGTGAAGGCTTTTTTATGGTAGTGGTAAATTTTGTTTGAAATTTTGTTTGAAATAGATAAACTTTTATAATCTAGTTTCAGTTAAAAATACCATGGAAATATGACCTGACCACATCAACTATTGTTTTATCGGAACAATGAAAATAAAAAATGAAAGCTTTGTAAACCAAAGGCACATTCTTCATGTTTGCTGTATAAAAATAAAACTATCACATTAAATTTTATTTTTTATTACAATAGCACAGTACAATAAAGGCAACAGACACCTCTTTTTCTCACTCACTCCATTTTTTAGTCTATTTTTTCACTTTTGTTATTTATTCCTATTTCATTTATTTCCTTTTATAGATAGAAGTTTGGTTTTGGAACATGTTGATAATTTTCATATGAATATACTATCAAGATCTATGAATTTATATTTATCATATTACCTCTTCATTAAACTGGAAATTAAGTATTTTCATTACAGTCTAGTTCTTTCAGGTTTCCAGGCACTACAGTTCGGGGCCAACCCAGTGCACAGCTCCAGGAAGGTTGCTTTACGTATAGCCACTGGTCATTACCCAGCTGCATCACTATGTGATCCCACTACTAAATGCTGGTTTCTCCAGCTCAAAAACAACACTGTGCTGTATAAAGCTGCTGTACTATGACAGCCTAATGCAATGCCATTTCAGTGATGTCCCTGTTATTCAAGGAATGTCTAGACTATGCTTTAAAAAGAATTCAGACTCTTTTGTTAAAAGAAGTTTTTCTGATATTTGGCCCATCTAGACAGAGCCAAATGTCGGAAACACCCCCTCTTTTGGAAGACCCCTTGTTCCTCATAAAACTAGGAATACAGGAGCTTCTGAAAGTGCACATTTGTTCTTCTGCTAAAAAAAAGTGGAAGAACAAACGTGTCCCTGGATGCAGAAGAGTTTTTCTGGGATACCAGAGGTATCCCGGAAAAACTCCTGGGTTGTGTCTAGACTGGCCAGTTTTTCTGGAAAAGCAGTTGCTTTTCTGGAAAAACTTGCCAGCTGTCTACACTGGCCGCTTGAATTTCCGCAAAAGCACTGATGATCTCATGTAAGATTGTCAGTGTTTTTGTGGAAATACTATGCTGCTCCCGTTTGGGCAAAGTCTTTTTCTGAAAAACTTTTGCACAAAAGGGCCAGTGTAGACAGCAGAGATTTGTTTTCCGCAAAAAAGCCCCGATCGCAAAAATGGCTATCGGGGCTTTTTTGCCGAAAAGTGCATCTAGATTGGCCATGAATGCTTTTCCGCAAAAAGTGCTTTTGAGGAAAAGCGTCCCGCCAATCTAGACGTGCTTTTCCGAAAATGCTTTTAACGGAAAACTTTTCCGTTAAAAGCATTTCCGGAAAATCATGCCAGTCTAGACGTAGCCCTGTAGTGCAGCTGTACCCTCAGTGTCATCTACATCTGTGTTTTATTCCTCTGTTATTAAGGGCAAAAGTAGCTCTGCTACAATGTGTGAGGACCTAAGCACATTGGACACACCCTGGGAGTAAAATCTTGGACCCATGATTTCCCACAGGAGATGCTGAAATGTGCAGCAAGGTCTGTCATTCAAGTAGTGGAAAAATAAGTTGTAGTGTAGGAGGTCTAGGTTGGATATTAGGAAAAACTGGGATGCTTCATCTCCATCCCTAGATGTTTTTAAGTCCTGGCTTAACAAAGCCCTGACGGGGATGATTGAATTGCGGTTGATCCTGCTTTGGGTGGGAAGGTTGGACCCGATGGCCTCCTGAGGTCTCTTCCAGCAGTAGGATTCTATGATTCTAAGGAGGAAGCCCCAGGAGGGCTGGGAAACAAGGAGGTGACTGACAGGATGTTTTTCATGTTTCCAAAATGCCTACCACTATATTGTGCATTTCCATGTAGGCCCTGTATGAATCCTACAGTATTTGCTCTTTCTGTCAACCACAAAACAAACAACATGACAATGATTTATTGACAGCAGGAACCAGAAAAACAGGTCTGAAATCTCCAGAACAAGAGCATCAGTTTCATAGATTCAAGTTCTGAGCATTTTTTTTATTCCTTTCATCCTGCAGAAGGGCTTTTGGCACGTGTTGCTTGTTTTTTGCAGCTAGGCTTTCAGACCTCAGAGAGTTTGGTATTTCTTTTTCCCTGCTCTGTTTGATCTCCCTTTTTCTTCTTCAGGGAGAAGAGCTTTTTGGTCTTTTTGCTCACAGGTGACCTAGAGCTGTTTTCTTTCACATCCTGATCTACAGGAGTAGAATGTTGTTCAGAGCCTGTGGATGGTTCTTCTGTTGTATGTGGCTCTGTGTTGTTTCCTGCTCCTTCCCCATTTTGGGGGGTGGAGGACTGGGCTGGGGTTGTGGATATTTCTTCAGTTGTAGATGGCCCTGTGTTACTTCCTGCACCTTTCCCATTGTTGGGGATGGGGGACTGTACTAGGGTTGTGGATTTTTCACTTGTCGAAGGTCCTGTGTTTTGTGCCCCTTTCCCATTATTGGGAGTGAGGGGAGACTGTGCAGGGGCTGTGGGAACAGGCCCACTAACTGTGCAAGTCAAGGAGAAATCCCAGTCCCTGAGGGGACAGATGCTGAGGGGTTTCCTCTGGTCCTGCCCTGCAGAGTGACCAGGGCTGAGGAATGGGAACAATCTCACAGAACTTTCCACAGGAATCTCCAGGATCAGGGCCATTGAATTGACACTGTAAAATGAGAGAGTCTCCTGTCCTAGATCCAGAAACACCCCAATCACTGTTGGCTTCACAGTCCAGCTCTGGATCACATTGTTGGCCTCATTGGGTTGATACCGCCCCTCTGATCTCCCCAAAGACCAACACCCCTCCTTGGGGAAACTCTCCAGTTCCTGATCTTTAACTTTCTCCCTCACAGACTCATTCAGCACCCCCAAGGTCCAGTCCAGGCTTTCCCCCACCTCCACCTCCCAGTACCACCTGCAAACCCCGCCCTCTGCACCGTGATCCCTCCTGACCACAAACCCCTCCCTCCCCACAGCAACCAGGGCCCCAGAGGTAGCACCCAATCCTGAGGATAGGGGTTTTTGCTGGACTTTTCTGTCATCTGCAGTCACGATGAGTTCAGAATGTTTGTAACGTGGATCCAGGGTGATGGGAACTGGAAAGAGAGACCAAAATGACCCACTAGACCCTTTGCCAAAGATTCCAGGATCCCACAAATGAGGAATGAGAGTAACCCCATTTAGCCACATGTGAGTCAGATCTCAAAAACGAAGGAAAGCTTGAGGAGAAATGAAGTAGCCTCTAATGTTAAGGCAAATATTTAAAATAACAATTTCCCCTGTTTTACTTGTGATAGGAAACTAGTTTCTAGCGTTTGCTTCCAGAATTGAGATAGTGGCACCCCCTACCATTAGGAATCTACTTGAAACTTTTTTTTCTTATTTTAGTGTATGAAAATCACTGGATGTAGGCTGAAGAAGCTGCCCAAATTATGAATACATCCCACCCACTTGAGTAAAAGAACACAAATATAAAACTCATATCTGGAAGTAAGGAAGAAAGAAAGAAACCCACCAAATATTGGTATCTGCTATTAGCATATACCTTAAGTCAGTTTTTTATGTATCATTGCTACCCCCTGTCAATGCAAATTCTGGAAAAATTGCCCTCTTAATGTGGCAGGATAATTATAGAGTTAAACTCACCCATATAGCTCCAAACCCTCTTGAATTCTGCAAAAGAAGAATCATGAAGTTAATGGAACACAAAACAGTGAGAATTCGTATTTGGCCAGTTTCTCCAGTTCTCACTCAGGAAAGGTACTATTGACTCCAATGAGAATACTGGTAATGAGTGTGAGGGTTTCAGAACCAGCCTATGGTTATACTGTGTCCTTAAGTCTCATGCTATGTTTCTCATCTGCAGATCTCAAAGTGCTGTATAAAGGAAAGTGAATATTGTTATAGTGGAAGATGCTGATAGTTTGCCATTGGGATCTTGGAAGCAAGTCAACCATGGAGCTTGATGGAATAAGTGGAGGGAGGGAGGAATTAAAGCCTCTCTTTCCAACAGCAGGAACAACTCTTTATTAGCACAAAATAACGGACACAAAGGAGGGGATTAATGTCCAAGAGCACTGACTGGCCATGTGGCCTGGAGGGGAGCATAGCTCTGATGGGGTCTCATCAGATGCAAATGCAGGTGCGGGGGCCTGTCATAAGGCTGTATCATAGAATCATAGAATCATAGAACTGGAAGAGATCTCAGAAGGTCATCAAGTCCAGCCCCCTGCTCTAGGTAGGACCAATTCCAACTAAATCAACCCGGCCAGGGCTTTGTCAAGCCGAGACTTAAACACCTCTAGAGATGGCGACTCCACTACTTCCCTAGGTAACCCATTCCAGTGCTTCACTACCCTCTTAGTGAAATAGTTTTTCCTAATATCCAACCTGGACCTCTCCCACCAAAACTAGAGTCCATTGCTCCTTGTTCTGCCATGCGTCAGTACTGAGAACAGCCTCTCTCCATCCTCTTTGCAACCTCCCTTCAGAAAGTTGAAGGTTGTTATCAAATCCCCCCTCACTCTTCGCTTCTGCAGACTAAACAGACCCAACTCCCTCAGCCTCTCCTCATAAGTCATATGCTTCAGCCCCCTAATCATTTTGATTGCCCTCCGCTGGATCCTCTCCAATGCGTCTGCATCCTTTTTGTAGTGGGCGAGCCAAGAACTGGACACAGTACTCCAGATGTGGCCTCACCAGAACCGAATAAAGAGGAATAATTGCATCTCTGGATCTGCTGGCAATGCTCCTCTTAATGCAACCTAATATGTCATTAGCCTTCTTGGCTACAAGGGCACACTGTTGACTCATATCCAGCTTCTCATCCACTGTAACCCACAGGTCTTTTTCTGCAGAACTACTACTTAAGTAAAGGTGCCACAGGACTCCTCGCCGCTACTACTTAACTGGTTGGTCCCCAGCTTGTAACTATGCTTGGGATTCTTCCGTCCCAAGTGCAGGACTCTGCACTTGTCCTTGTTGAACCTCATCAGACTTCTTGTGGCCCAGTCCTCCTATTTGTCTAAGTCACTCTGGACCCTATCTCTGCCCTCAAGCGTATCTACCTCTCCCCTTGTATGTTTAAGCAGTTGCTGTAAGTAACCAGCAGCAGTTGTGTGTGACTCAGGTGAGGAGGCAGGGGCTGAAGGATGGCAATTTCTCAGATACAACACTAGCCAGAATGTCTGCCATGGAATTTTGGCAAAAGCCCGCATGCTCTGAGTTCATACTGCTGTGCAGAGAAATAGCAAGACTTGTACTTATTTCCATAGTTAGATTGTTTACCCCAGGTATTACCTAGATGCTGGGTGACTGATCTCTTATGCAAGAAAAACCACTCCACGGAGCACTGAATTTCCGTTCAATCAGCCTGTGTCTACACAGCAACATTGTTTCAAAATAACTTAATTCACGTCTACACAGCAGGCAATTATTTCAAAATCATATTGAAATACTGTCAAGTAGGAGGACTTTTATTTTGGCTCATGTAACCCTCATTGTATGAGAGGATGAAGAGTGCTCTATTTAAAAATAAGTGCTATGTAGACAGCACCAAAATGTGAAATAAGATACTGCAACATAAGCTAAACAATTGACTTAGCTGTAGCTTAGTTCAAGATAACCCCTGCTGTGTAGACATACCCTCAGTGTCATAGTCTGTGTTTACCAATGAGGAATCTGAACCCAGGAACTGGGAGTGACTTCCCTTCATAGGTGCTCAGAGTATGTCTACACAGTAGCATGTACCTCGAAATAAGCTACACAATTTCAGCTACACTAATTGAGTAGCTTATTTCAAAATAGCTTATTTCCAAATTTGGCACTTTTTATACAGCACTTATTTTGAAATAAATTGCTATTCCACTGACTTCCTTAATCCTCGTACAAGAAGCCCATTATTTTGAATGTAGTTCGATATAATGGGCTTCTTGTGTAGACAGCGTATAATGTTATTTCAGAATAATGAACATTATTTGGAACATTATTCCAAAATAACCGCTGTGTAGACATACCCTCAGGAAGCTAGAGGAAGAGTTTTGACTCACTAGAGCCCCATTCACTGGGCCACCCTGTTCCACCCTGGGCCACCACTGCAGGTCTAAGAAGAGAATACTGCTTCTTCTGAGGGTAGGATTTGTGTAAGCCATGCACATCCAGCTGTGTCTACACTGGGCCACTTATTCTGGAAAAGCAGCCGCTTTTCCGGAATAAGCTGCGAGCTGTCTACACTGGCTCCTTGAATTTCCGGAAAAGCACTGACGATCTACTGTAAGAAATCAGCTGCTTTTCCAGAAAAACTATGCTGCTCCCGCTCGGGCAAAAGTCCTTTTTCCGGAAAACTGTTCTGGAAAAGGGCCAGTGTAGACAGCACAGTAGTCTTTTCTGCAAAAAAGCCCTGATTGCGAAAATGACGATCGGGGCTTTTTTCCGGAAAAGCGTCCGTGGCCAATGTAGACGTGCTTTTCCGGAAAAGCATCCTGCCAATGTAGACGCTCTTTTTCCGAAAATACTTATAATGGAAAACTGTTCCGTTTTAAGCATTTCTGGAAAAAGGTGCCAGTGTAGACGTAGCCGCAGTGTAATACGCTGTGCCCCTCTAGTACTGGCTGAACCAACTAGAACTTGGTATGCCTGTAAAGGTGCATCTCCACAATGGCACTAGCTCAAAATAAGCTAAGCAATTTGTGTATCTTATTTCGAGATAGTCTATTTCAAAATTTGGTACTGTCTACAAAGCACCAGATTTCAAAATAGAACGCTATTCCAACAAACCCCTTAAACTTGGGAGGAACTAGTTTTACCGGGACATTGGAATAGCAAGCCAATTATATTGATTGAATTTTGAAATAATGGGCATACAGTTAAGATGCAGAAAATGCTATTTTGGGATGCCGGATGTATCCTGAAATAGCGCCCACTATCTAGATGTACCCTAACAGGTCAGGTGTGGAAAATAATTTTTTACTGGGGGGCCACTTCAGAAATTTTTGAAATCTCCCTGGGCCACACCTAAGGGGCAGGGCCTTGAGTGGAGGGGGCGGGGCCAGGATACTTCCCTGCCTCCCCTCCCACAGATTATGATTAGTCTGGGGGTGGGAAAGTACATGAAGTCTTTGCCCTCCCCCTGAGGTTCCTTCTAGGTGACCATGCCCTTGGTGGTGTGAGGAGACTTTTCATGCTCCCTCTTCTGCACCCAGGCCAATCACATAACCTCCCCCCACCACCCTCCGCAGAGCAGAGAGCCATAGGGATTGTGTTTTAAACTATGGCAGCTGTGGCCTGAGAGTCATTGCAGGGGGTCAGTGGGCTGGATCCCGTAGCTTGGTGAGCTGGCTCCACCCCCCGGGCCATATTTTGCCCAGCCTTTCAGTTTGGGCAGCAGAGACTCTAGGCCTTTCAGTTTGGGCAGCAGAGACTCTAGGCCTTTCAGTTTGGGCAGCAGAGACTCCTGCAATAATCTCCAGGTTCAAACCCTATCCCACTCCTTCTGATTTCCTACCCCTCTGTCTTCTGAGCATTGGTGTAGAAGACATGAAGCAA
Organism: Pelodiscus sinensis; assembly: GCF_049634645.1. Taxonomy (NCBI): domain Eukaryota; kingdom Metazoa; phylum Chordata; order Testudines; family Trionychidae; genus Pelodiscus; species Pelodiscus sinensis. The sequence goes on along the minus strand of NC_134743.1, from coordinate 4,679,958 downwards.
AAAATGTGACTTACCTAGTTCTGTGACTGCTCTGTCTAAAATGAAAAGACATGGTGTTAGTTCCTTTTATTAGAGCAGAGGTTTCTGTGTACTGGACATTTCCATGAGCACAGAAAAAATATAACTAAATTAATTTTGTTTTCATACAGCACAAATGCTAGATTGTCTCATCCCTTTGAAAAACTCAAGAAAGTGAACAAGGGACAAAGGCTGTTTGAAACACATTACAGAAAAAAATAACAGGGAAAGTTATGAAAGCTTTATTAATATACAGTTAAAGCTTCAGTTCTTGTTGTAGCTCATCTCTTTTAACCATTCAGAGACTTGGTACAGCCGATGTAGTCTAACAATGGAGTTTGTTCCCTTGTTCTACAGCTTTATCTATTATTACACACATCATCAATTTTCCCCAACAAACTGAAGCCCAGAAGAGCAGCACTGCTTTTTGTTTTCCCATTTCAACCTCTGAAATCTGAAAGTGTCCCTTAAATTCTGCTTTTTTTCCAAGGAAAAGGGAAAAATCACGTTTCTCTATAGTATGGCAATTCTGGGCTACTCTTCAGATTATCTTTCTGTTAGGAGAGAAGAACCTTCCTTCAAAGGTAAACTTGGGAAAAACTACCAAATGTACACAACCCTGCCTCAAGGTAAAAGTGGTAAAAGCAATGCCTTCATCTCAGAAACTAAAATTTACTCACAATCTAATTTTGCCCTTTCCAATATTTAGTGCTATTTTCCTTAAACCCTGGTTTATTATGAATTGTCTTTATCATAAACAGACAGCAAGGGGGACAGAAGCTAGTTGGCTACATCTAGACTGGCATGATTTTCCGGAAATGCTTTTAACGGAAAAGTTTTCCGTTAAAAGCATTTTCGGAAAAGCGCGTCTAGATTGGCACGGACGCTTTTCCGCAAAAATTGCTTTTGCGGAAAAACGTCCGTGCCAATCTAGACGCACTTCTCCGCAAAAAAGCCCCTATCACCATTTTCGCGATCGGGGCTTTTTTGTGGAAAACAAATCTGAGTTGTCTACACTGGCCCTTTTGCGCAAAAGTTTTGTGCAAAAGGGACTTTTGCCCAAATGGGAGCAGCATAGTATTTCCGCAAAAAGCACTGATTTCTTAGAATAGGAAGTCAGTGCTTTTGCAGAAATTCAAGTGTCCAGTGTAGACAGCTGGCAAGTTTTTCTGGAAAAGTGGCTGATTTTCCGGAAAAACTGGCCAGTCTACACACAGCCATTGTGTCTTTGTTTATCATTCACTTTAATGTAGCCTGTCGCTAAGTGAGGGGGTGCCATATGCAAGTTATATAAAATATTCAGTGCAAATATCAATATTGGTGCAATAGGAAGAATGGGAAATCAGGCATTTAAAAGTCAGGAAATGCAGAATTAAATCTGAAGATTAAGCATAGCTCTCCTTCTTGTGCTCTAAGAACATAAGAACATAAGAACATAAGAACGGCCGTACTGGGTCAGACCAAAGGTCCATCTAGCCCAGTATCCTGTCTACCGACAGTGGCCAGCACCAGGTACCCTAGAGAGGGTTGACCGAAGACAATGATCAAGCGATTTGTCTCCTGCCATCCCTCTCCAGCCTCTGACAAACAGAGGCCAGGGACACCATTTCTATCCCCTGGCTAATAGCCTTTTATGGACCTAACCTCCATGAATTTATCCAGCTTCTCTTTAAACTCTATTATAGTCCTAGCCTTCACCGCCTCCTCTGGCAAGGAGTTCCACAGGTTGACAACACGCTGTGTGAAGAAGAACTTCCTTTTATTAGTTTTAAACCTGCTACCCATTAATTTCATTTGGTGTCCTCTAGTTTTTCTATTATGGGAACTAATAAATAACTTTTCTTTATCAGCCCTCTCCACACCACTCATGATTTTATAGACCTCTATCATATCCCCCCTCAGTCTCCTCTTTTCTAAACTGAAAAGTCCCAGTCTCTTTAGCCTCTCCTCATATGGGACACTTTCCAAACCCCTAATCATTTTAGTTGCCGTTTTCTGAACCCTTTCCAAGGCCAAAATATCTTTTTTGAGGTGAGGAGACCACATCTGTACACAGTATTCAAGATGTGGGCGTACCATAGTTTTATACAGGGGCAGTAAGATGTTCTGGGTCTTATTTTCTATCCCTTTCCTAATAATTCCTAGCATCCTATTTGCCTTTTTGACCGCCGCTGCACACTGTGTGGAAGTTTTCAGAGAACTGTCCACGATAACTCCAAGATCTCTTTCCTGATTTGTCGTAGCCAAATTAGCCCCCATCATACTGTACGTATAGTTGGGGTTATTTTTCCCGATGTGCATTACTTTACACTTATCCACATTAAATTTCATTTGCCATTTTGTTGCCCAATCACTCAGTTTGGTGAGATCTTCTTGGAGTCCCTCACAGTCTGCTTCTGTCTTGACTATCCTAAACAGTTTGGTATCATCTGCAAACTTTACTACCTCACTGCTTACCCCTTTCTCCAGATCATTTATGAATAAGTTGAAAAGGATTGGTCCCAGGACTGACCCTTGGGGTACACCACTAGTTATCCCTCTCCAATCTGAAAATTTACCATTTATTCCTACCCTTTGTTTCCTGTCTTTTAACCAGTTTGCAGTCCAAGAAAGGACCTTCCCTCTTATCCCATGGCCTTGTAATTTACACAAGAGCCTTTGGTGAGGGACCTTGTCAAAGGCTTTCTGAAAATCCAAGTATACTATATCTACTGGATCCCCCTTGTCTGCATGTTTGTTAACCCCTTCAAAGAACTCTAATAGATTAGTAAGACAGGATTTCCCTTTACAGAAACCATGTTGACTTTTGTCCAACAAATTATGTTCTTCCACATGATTCACAATTTTATTCTTTACTATTGTTTCGACTAATTTGCCCAGTACTGAAGTTAGACTTACCAGTCTGTAATTGCCAGGATCGCCTCTAGAGCCCTTTTTAAATATTGGTGTCACGTTGGCTACCTTCCAGTCATTAGGTACGGAAGCCGATTTAAAGGATAGGTTACAAACCACAGATAATAGCTCAGCAATTTCCCATTTAAGTTCTTTTAGAACCCTTGGATGAATGCCATCTGGTCCCGGAGATTTGTTAACATTAAATTTTTCTATTTGTTCCAAAACCTCCTCTAATGACACTTCAATCCGGGACAGTTCCTCAGATTCATCACCCACAAAGGACGGTGCAGATTCAGGAATCTCCCCAATGTCCTCAGCCGTGAATACTGAAGCAAAGAAATCATTTATTTTATCCGCAATGGCTTTATCATCCTTGATTGCTCCTTTTATAGCTCGATCATCTAGGGGACCCACAGGTTTTTTAGCAGGCTTCCTGCTTCTAATGTACTTAAAAAACATTTTGTTATTTCTTTTTGAGTTTTTGGCTAGCTGTTCCTCAAAATCTTTTTTTGCTTTTCTTATTACATGTTTACACTTGATTTGACAGTATTTATGTTCCTTTCTATTTATCTCACTAGGATTGGACTTCCACTTCTTAAAAGATACCTTTTTGTCCCTCACTGCTTCTTTTACATGGTGGTTAAGCCACGGTGACTCTTTCTTAGGTCTCTTGCTATGTTTTTTAATTTGGGGTATACATTTAAGTTGGGCCTCTATTATGGTGTCTTTAAAAAGTTTCCATGCAGCTTTCAGGGATTTGGCTCTAGTCACTGTGCCTTTTAATTTCTGTTTAACAAACCTCCTCATTTTTGTGTAATTTCCCTTTTTGAAATTAAATGCCAGGGTGCTGGACTGCTGAGGTGTTCTTCCCACCACAGGAATGTTGAATGTTATTATATTATGGTCACTATTCCCAAGCAGTCCTGTAATGGTTATATCCTGGACCTGATTCTGCACTCCACTCAGGACTAAATTGAGAATTGCCTCTCCTCTTGTGGGTTCCTGCACTAGCTGCTCCAAGAAGCAGTCATTTAAGCCATTGAGAAATTTTTTCACCGCTTCTCTTCCTGAGGTGACATGTATCCAGTCAATATGGAGGTAATTAAAATCCCCCATTATTATAGAGTTCTCTATTTTGGTAGCCTCTCTAATCTCCCTCAGCATTTCTATGTCAGTATCGCTGTCCTGGTCAGGTGGTCGGTAATATATCCCTACTGCTAATTTCTTATTATTGGAGCATGGAATTTCTATCCATAGCGATTCTATGGAACATGTTGATTCACTTAATATTTTTATTTCATTTGATTCTACATTATCTTTCACATACAGTGCCACTCCGCCACCCACCCGGCCTGCTCTAGCCTTTCTATATATTTTATATCCCGGTATGATTGTGTCCCACAGATTTTCCTCATTCCACCAGGTTTCAGTGATGCCTATCATGTCTATCTCCTCATTTAATACGAGGTACTCTAGTTCACCCATCTTATTAGTCAGACTCCTAGCATTTGTGGACTCCCTTTATATAACTATACATTATTTTATTAATTAATGAATATTTGAATCAAATGGGATGTTCCTTCATAGAGCAAATGGCAGTATAGTGTGGCAAAGTCAGGCTGGACATCTGTAAGAGGGGGATGGAAGGTAGTTGATAGGCCTAGAATGATACATTCCCTTTTCACTATAAAAAGATGAACAGTGGTTCAGATTAGCTAGGGACACCTGAGTCCCATTAAGGGCTTTCTGAGACCTTTAAATACCCCTCTTCTGGTGAAAGAGGAGAAGAGAGAAGCTGTCACAAGATTAGGATAGCAGGGAGAAAGTCTCCCCCACCTTGGAGCAGCCTACATGTCTCCCTATAGGGTAATTTATATTCCTGTTTGCCTCTTTAGAAGAAGGATGGCCCATAACAAGGCAGGGGATATTGGAAAGGCATTTTCCTTTATTTTGTGTTGTGAATTTTTTTTTTAGTTTGGCAGAGGAACATATCTTGGGTCTGCCATGAGGCCTACTTGGACAATAATGAGAAATAAATCCCAAAACATCTAGGATGCATCTAGACTGGTAAGATTTTGTGCAAAAGCAGTTGCTTTTGCGCAAAAACTTGCCAGCTGTCTACACTGACCACTTAAATTTGCACAAGAGCACTGACGTTCTAATGTAAGAATTCAGTGCTTCTTGCGCAAATACTTTGACACTCCCGCTCAGGGATACGCCCTCTTGAGCAAGAATACTTGCACAAGAGGGCCAGTGTAGACAGGAACCTTAATTTTTTGTGCAAGAAAGCCTGATGGCTGAAATGGCCATCAGGGCTTTCTTGTGCAAAAGCGCGTCTAGACTGGTCATGGATGCTTTTGCGCAAAAGCATTTTTTGCACAATAGCATCCATGCCAATCTAGATGCTCTTTTGCGGAAATACTTTTAATGGAAAAACTTTTCCGTTAAAAGTATTTTTGCAAAATCATGCCAGTCTAGATGCAGCCCTATTGTCTCCAGTGGAGCTCAATTATTCCAGCCCTCCCTGTTGCCTACAACACCAGTGGGAAAAGCAGTGAGTCTGGCAATGTGAAGGAGAAGCCTTGATATGATAGTAAGTGTAGTAAGTTGAGGTCAGTAACGAGTCAGCAGGCCTAAATAGAGGCCTATAACATGAAAACAGCAACAGACCTGCAATCCAGTGTGCAAGACTTTGGTTCAGTAACAGGAGCCAAGAAAGAGGCCCTATTGATAAATTGTGTGATTGTGTAAGTTAGGTCGAGCATGGAAGGACACAGGGAGGTACTGGGTACAGACTGTGAGCCAAAGGGGAGTATTGGAACATCTTAATAAGAAATGTCTTGGTACAAAAACTCCCTAAAAACTAATGCACATATCGACCTAAGTTCAGGACTGGGTCGAAATTGACAGCATGAAGGATAGTAAGTAAGCCCCCCTTCCGTAAGGTGAGGGGTGGTAACTAGGCAACAGAGGGTGGTAACCTGGTGCGTAAAGAAATTATGTAAATTGTTTGTACCTGTCTATAAAAGGTCACCGCAGAGGGTGCTCTCCGGCCGACCTTGGGGGGGGCGCACTAGGTGTCTGAACGGCAGGTGTCATTGCCTAAACTTACAGAGTGCACAGTAGCTTAATTTTGACTAACTGCTGTTAATATCTGTTATATGGCAATAGGCCTGTCCGGTGTTGGTACCTTGTCAACGCGGGCCATAGTGCCCAGTGGTGTAACATTGTACTGATCTCTGTTACCAACTGGTAGAGCTTCGCATTTGACAATAAACCTGCTTGATTGATTTCAAATCTTGCCTGCATCTGTCGTTTCTGGGGCCTCTCAGAGATCTCTTGTGTTGACCCAAGTGCACGGGGTCTAACGCTCTAGATAAAGGGAGTACCGATTGTTACGCACGCAGCCGAGAGTTTAACAACGGAGTAGAGGTCCTGTCAGGAGCGCGCCAGGACAACCCTGACCAGACGACGCTGACACTGACAGTCCAGACCACCGAAGGTACCGAGGTACGAAAACACCGAGGTACGACAGTAAGGTATAATCTTTAAGTATAGCTTGATATTGAAGTGTTACTAAACCAAGTCTGAAGGAACTCAGTTCTGTAGTTTTAATGTTATGCTTATTTACAGTCAATAATTGGAAATTTTCTCATTAGTTATAGGATCATACATAGAGGCTATGTCTACACTGGCATGATTTTCCGGAAATGCTTTTAACGGAAAAGTTTTTCCGTTAAAAGTATTTCCGGAAAAGCACGTCTAGATTGGCAGGATGCTCTTCTGGAAAAGCACTTTTTGCGGAAAAGCGTCCATGCCAATCTCGACGCGCTTTTCCGCAAAAAAGCCCTGATCGTCATTTTCGTGATCTGGGCTTTTTTGAGGAAAAGAAATCTCTGCTGTCTACACTGGCCCTTTTCCGGAACAGTTTTCCGGAAAAAGACTTTTGCCCAAACGAGAGCAACATAGTTTTTCCGGAAAAGCACTGATGATTTTACATTAGATCGTCAGTGCTTTTCCGGAAATTCAAGCGGCCAGTGGAGACAGCTGGCAAGTTATTCCGGAAAAGCGGCTGATTTTCCGGAATAACTTGCCAGTGTAGACACAGCCAGAGAGTAAGGATGGAGGGAGGAGAAGAGAAACTGTAAGCAAGAATTCCTAGTATCTTGTTGTATACTTCAGATTACCCACACTTCATTGTACATTGTACAGTTATAGTTGCTAATTAATTCTAAACCATAAAATAGGCCCTACCAAGTTTTTCCCGTAGCTCCTGACATTCTGTAAAAGGAAAAAGAGAAAGCAAAAGCTTTTATTACCAATTTGATATTGTAAAACAGATTTCAGCTAATCCTGAGAAATACATACACTGATTCTCTGAATAGACAAAACTATTGATCTCTATAAAGGTGACAAATAATCTGTTGTTACATCTAATAACTGGTCTATACTAGAGACTTAAGTTGACACAGTTGAGACATTTAGGCTACGTCTAGACTGCAAGCCTCTTTCGAAAGAGGCTTTTTCGAAAGATACTTTCAAAAAAGCCTCTTTCGAAAAAGAGCGTCTAGACTGCAAGCAGTACTTTCGAAAAAGCAAGCCGCTTTTTCAAAAGAGAGCACCTAGGCAGTCTGGATGCTCTCTTTCGAAAAAGCCCTGTTTGCATTCAAGAACGCCTTTTTTTGAAAGAGCACTTTCGAAAAAAGGCATTCTTCCTTGTGAAATTAGGAGTACCACTGTCGAAAGAAAAGCCACGTTCTTTCGATTTAATTTCAAAAGAACGCAGCTGTAGTCTAGACGCAGGTGAAGTTTTTTCGAAAAAAGGCTACTTTTTTCGAAAAAACCCTGCAGTCTCGACTCAGCCCTAGGGCACATCTACACAGCAGCATTATTTCAAAATAACAGGACACATCTAAACAACAAACCCATTATTTTGAAATAATTTTGAAATAATGGGCTTCCTATTCTGACTCCTATAACCCTCATTTCATGAGGAGTAAGAGAAATCAAAGGGAGAGTGTTCTTCCTTTGTCCTCCTGCAATGTGAGCAACACTAAAAGCCAAGTTAAGATACTATACTTTGACTTCAGCTATGTAATTAATGTAGCTGAAATTGCATAGCTGAATTCAAGCTTAGCCTGCAGTGTAGATGTACCCTCAGGTAAAATTCACAGCCCCCAGAGACAGTATTAAGTTGAATCAAACCATAGTGTAGATAGTGTTAGATAGACAAAACAGTTCTTGCATTGACCTTACTGCTACCTCTTGGAAAGATAGATTCACTACATTGTACATGCTATGTACATGCTATGTACATAAAATGTACATGCTATGTACATTGGACAAACGTCTCAGACACTTCGCCAAAGGATCAATGCCCACAAAACAGATATCAGACGGGATCACAAAGAAAAAGCAGTTTCTTGCCATTTCAACCAGAAAGGACATTGTCTCAATGACTTGATTACCTGCATCCTGCTTCAAAGACCTTTTAAGACTTCACTTCAAAGAGAATCCTCTGAACTGTCATTCATGCTTAAATTCAACACTTTACATTCAAATTTGAATAAAGACGCTAATTATCTTACCCATTACAAAGATAGCTTCCCCAATTATCACCTCTAATATAATTAGCTCACAGACGTTTACCTCCTTCCCTCCCCCCTTCATCCCCCTTCTGTTCTGAAATTTGATTTGTCCTTTTCATATGTGTTCATTTTTTTAATTTGTATCCTTTGGTATATATCAGTGGTGGGCAACCTTTTTTTTCAACTGAGCCAAATCTCGCCAAAACCACGATTGAAATTTATTTTGAGAGCCACATTTTTAAACCCGAAAATACATAGGATGGTACACTGTTTTTAGTTTCAATAAGTTTTTATTGAGAATATTCTGCATGCAAGTATGCCTTTTCACCACTCTTGGGTATGTCTACATAAAAAAAGTATGCTTAACTCAAGGGTAGCTAATTTAGGATAAAACAGTGAAGATACAGCAACACAGCATTTAACTCTTATTAGTATACTGTTAAAGTCTATAGGGCAGCCTCAGATGAGCTAGCACTGCTAACCCAAGTTTAAAGCTAAATTGCTGTGCCTTAGTGAGCATGAGTTAAAACCCTTTTCCTCAGCAGTGAACTGTTCTCTTCTGATTCCCCTACATCTCTAATCCTCCATCAATAGGTCTTTCTGAAAATCCTCATCCCCACTCCATCTTTCTGTGGAAGTTGTATAGGGCTCTTCATCTATACCTTATAGCCAAGTAAACTAAATTGCAAAGAAGTTCAACTACCATCTCTATGCTGCCAGCTCAGTATTTCAGATCAGTCTCCCTCTGTCCAAATTCACATCTCAAGCTTGAAATTCCTAACTATAAGGTCACAGAAAGCAAATAAAACCTTAAAATGTTCAGGCTACAGTTACACATCACAAAGCAGCACAAAAGGAACAACCCCCTCCCAGCAGGTCAGTTTTAAATAAACAAAGCTTCCCCAGCAGTATCTGCAATCCAAACATGAGGAAGTGCATTAACTCACTGGAACAATTACAGAAAGGCTACAATAAAAAAAACCAAATCCTGCAACCCAATCGCCCTATTTTCATTGTTCAATTGCAAGAAGTGAGTAACCTCAAGGGTGAAGACTGCACTGGATTTTTAGAGAGCTTCCAGTTTCCAGAATCCCGGCTGTTCTTGTTAACACTTCTTAGAGGTATCTGTGTGTTGTCGGGTCTCTGGCTATCATGATAAGGGACCTTCTGCACTGAGTATCTTTGCACAGGCCCCTCCGAGTGATTACGATAAGAAAGAACTAGTATTTTACAGACTGTTTAATTCACACAGAAAGAAACTTCTTCTCTCATTTCAGACCAAGCAAAAATTCAGAATGAAGCATCGCTAAAATCCACCCCTCTACTCTCCCGGGCCGTTTATCTGCCCAGGAGTGTTTTACACAGGTTCAAACTAAATGCTCCAAAATGCTTAGCATAACATTCAAAGCGCAACAGCAGCACAGGCCAGCCAGGGTGGGGGTCTCAGCTGAGAAAAGGCTCCGCAACAAAACAAACGAGCTGTGAAGCAAGGAGTGAGACCCGCGAGCAAAGGCAGCCCGCCCCAAGAGACTGGGGTCCCAGCACCAGAGACAGGCAGCTCCGTGTAGAGACCCCAACGCCACCACCCCCCGACCATGCAATGCAGACACCCCGACTTCCCGCAACGAAAAGAAGTGTCTGATCTGCCCCTCCTCCACGCGTCCGCACTGTCCTTTCCCGCACCCCGCCCTTCCTGCCACTTCCCCGTCTGCCCTCTCCGTCCCCGCCCGCCTCACTGACCCGCCCCGTCCTCTGCCCCTTCCCAGTGCCCCTGTCTCGTCCACTCCCCCGCCCCGCTGTGTGTCCGGCCGGGCGCCGTGCTGCCCCGGGCGCCACCCCCCCACTGCCCTTGCCCCCTCCTTTCTCCCCACCCGCCCCACTGCCCCTGCCCCCTCCATTCTCCCCCTCCGCCCCTGCCCCCTCCATTCCCCACCCGCCCCACTGCCCCTGCCCCCTCCATTCCCCACCCGCCCCACTGCCCCTGCCCCCTCCATTCTCCACCCGCCCCACTGCCCCTGCCTCCTCCTTTCTCCCCCTCCGCCCCTGCCCCCTCCATTCCCCACCCGCCCCACTGCCCCTGCCCCCTCCTTTCTCCCCCTCCGCCCCTGCCCCTGCCCCCTCCATTCCCCCCCCCGCCCCACTGCCCTCCTTTCCCCGCCCCTGCCCCCTCCTTCTCCCCCCCGCCCCATCTTCCCCTCCGTCCCACGGTTCCTCCACCCGCCACTCTGCCCGGGCGGCGCCCCCCCCGTCCCCGCCTCTAGCCCCCTTCCTTTACCCCCCCCCACTATCTCTATGCCCTCCTATTCCCGCCCCCCCCGTCTCATTGCCCCCCGGCCCGGCACTCACACGAAGCGGCGCTGAGCAGCAGGAGGTGCCGAGAAACACCACCCGGCCCCCTTCCCAGGTGAGGCCCCGCCCCCGGAGCCCCATTGGATCCCGGCCCACGCCCACCCGCCCCCTGCGGCCCCGCCCCACTCCAAATGCGGTTTGAATTGCGGTTTGGTCTAGTAACTAGACTTTTGGGGCGGCCGCCCGAGAGGAGGGAGGGGAGCGGGCGCCCGGCACACAGAAGAGCCGCATTAAAGCGTGTAAAGAGCCGCATGTGGCTCGCGAGCCGCGGGTTGCCGACCACTGGTATATATGGTTGTGACAATTTTCTTCTAATATTTGATCTGAGGAAGTGGGTCTGGCTCACAAAAGCTCATCACCTAATAAACCATCTTGTTAGTCTTTAAAGTGCTACACAGTCCTTTTTTTTGTTTCAGCTGCACCAGACTAACACGGCTACATTTCTACCACCAGATTCACTACAGTGAGGGAAAAACCTCTTCCACTGTTTTACCACTGTATTATTTCTAGTGTAGACACAGCTTAATATGGGGCAGATCTACAATGATTTGCTTGCACAATAGCAATGAAGGGAGTGATATTTTCCATCTTTGTTATACCAACAAAACCTTTACTTACAATGTCAAGAAATGTTGCTTACTGTGGCTTAGTCAGTAAAATAAGCTATATGAGTTAAAGCACTTTTTTGCCTATCTAACTGCAACTACACTAACAACAACATCATAAAAATATTATATTGTAAAATATAGATTTCAGCTAATCCTCAGAAATACCAGTACATACACTGATTCTCTGGATAGACAAAATTGATAGATTGCTATATTGGTAATTTTTTTCTAATGTGGCTAAGACCATGACCTGATTATATTTCTAACTTTGAATACTGTCTAATTCTTTCCCTTTGCCTAAGTCTACACTAGACCAGGCAGATCGACTTAAGGCATGTCATCCTCTGTTTCTAATCATTGTGTGAAAATCCATATCTGAATTTTTCTGTCCTCACTTTTCTGTCCTTTACTGTACCTGAATGCAGCGCCTTCGTCTCAGTGTCTGCATGGGAGAAAATGGCATGTTACTATACAACAATGTAATGATTTTCTATATACCACCGATGCAAAACATTTTAGAAAATATTTGACAGTTATGCTTGTCAGGGAAGTAATCAGTTAGGGTATGTCTATACTAGCCCCCTAGTTCGAACTAGGGAGGCTCATGTAGGCATCGAAGTTGCAAATGAAGCCCAGGATTTAAATATCCTGGGCTTTATTTGCATCTTCCCGTCCGGGTGCCATTTTAAAATCCGAACTAACTGCACGTGTCAGTTAAATGTTAACTTGAACTAAGGACTTAGAAAGCGACACACTCAGGTCTATTTTATTAGTATGTAAGGGTATGTCTACACTAGCCCCCTAGTTCGAACTAGGGAGGCAAATGAAGCATACTGAAATTGCTAATGAAGTGCGGGATTTAAATATCCCGCGCTTGATTAGCATATTCATGTCCGGTCGCCATTTTAAAAAGCCAGTAGCCTGAATTAATTTGCCACATGTAGACACGGTATTCCAATCCAAAACCCTTCCCTCAGATTAACTGTTAGTCCTCATTATACAAGGACTAACAGTTAATCTGACGGAAGGGTTTTGGATCAGAACACCGCATCTACACGCAGCGAGTTAATTCGGGCTACTGGCTTTTTAAAATGGCGACCAGATGCAAATATGTTAATCAAGCGCGGGATATTTAAATCCCGCACTTCATTAGCAACTTCGGTATGCTTCATATGCCTCCCTAGTTCGAACTAGGGGGCTAGTGTAGACATACCCTTACATACCAATAAAATAGCCCTGAGTGTGTCTTTTTCTCTCTCTCGCTTTCTCTGGCTACGTCTACACTGGCCAGTCTTGCGCAAGAACATATGCAAATGAGGCACGGTGCTGAATATCATCTCACCTCATTTGCATACTTAATGAGCTGCCATTTTGCGCAAGAAGGAGCAGTCTACATTGTTCCTTCTTGTGCAAAATCCCCCTCTTGCGCAAGAGCCGTTCTGCCTAAAAATAAGCAGCAATATGACACTTGTGCAAGAGGGGGTTCTTGAGCACGAAGGAGCAGTGCAGACTTGCCTCTTGTGCAAAAATGATGGCTCATTAAGTATGTAAATATTCATCCCTGCACCTCATTTGCATATGTTTTTGCACAAGACTGGCCAGTGTAGATGTACCCTCTCTCTGAATATTATCTTCCTATGGGTAAACCAACAATACATAGTTTTGAAGGAGATGTCTGGAGACTTTTCATTTTCTTGCTGATCACAGCTCCTGGAGGAGATTCTCTTGCATGTGCCAAATCCAAGAGGACCATTAAGGAAACACAAATTATAAACAGGGGATCAGTAACCTGTTGATATGGGGTGTGACTGGGAGAACCACAAAGGAGTCTAGCCAAAGAGAAGTGAAGACACTGGGGCTACGTCTACACTAGCCCCTAAAAACGGAAAAGCGAAGCAAAGCAGGTAAGTCAGCATAGGGAAATCCGCGGGGGATTTAAATATCCCCCGCGGATTTAAATAAACATGTCCGCCGCTTTTTTTCCGGCTTGGGGAAAAGCCGAAAAAAAAGCGTCTAGACTGGCGCGATCCTCCGGAATAAAGCCCTTTTCCGGAGGATCTCTTATTCCTACTTTCAGGAAACTAGGAATAAGAGATCCTCCGGAAAAGGGCTTTATTCCGGAGGATCGCGCCAGTCTAGACGCTTCTTTTCCGGCTTTTCCCCAAGCCGGAAAAAAAGCGGCGGACATGTTTATTTAAATCCGCGGGGGATATTTAAATCCCCCGCGGATTTCCCTATGCTGACTTACCTGCTTTGCATCGCTTTTCTGTTTTTAGGGGCCAGTGTAGACGTAGCCTGGGCCTGTCACATGAAAAGCCAAGAGAGTTTGTACAGGGACCAGAAGTACAGCTACGCATACTAAACCTTGGGCCTATGGTGAGAAAAGGCCTGCCCCCACAGAGGTGGGGGCAAACACTGCAATTCCCTTGGGGCCCAGGCTCTGGTTGTTGCTGTGGAAGCAGCAGAGCTGACTCCTTAGGCTCCCTGGGAAGGTAGGGGTGCCATGCAGCACACTCCAGGCAGTGCTGAAGAGGAAGGTGACCCAGTCTAGGCATCACTGAGGGCCTGCTGCCTTCCCCCTTCAGGTGTAGCTGTTGGACCCCTTGGGTGAGAAAAGCTGAGTTGTGAGATCTAGTCTGATTCTTTTGCCAGAACACAGCTAGATCCTAAAATGTAATAATAACAATACCTAGCTCTTATCTAGTGAGTTTCATCTTTAAATCTTAAAGCACTTTATAAAGGTGCTTCATGGGATAACTGAGTTAGTCTGTTACTGAAAAAATCAACAATGTTTAAAACAAAAAAGATAAGAATCAAACCAGTTCTACAAGCTAGATCCACAGGGAAGCATTGGAATTACAGTTCATCCATAAATTCAGTTCACATGCTAATGGACTCAATCTTGATGAAAGTTGGTTGGGACACTACCAACTTAACAGCCATTGAAGGTGCAAATAGCTCTTTGTGTAGAGACTCCAACGTCAAGAAGGATCCTATCTACTGACTTTGATTCTTATCTGTTTCATTATAAACTTACTGATTCCCTCTGCTCTCTGTCTCCCACCCCCATTTCTTTTTCTTCCCTCCCTCCTCCCCTTCCCCTCTCCTATTTATTTTGGGTGTGCACATCCTAAACTCATAACTCCGGTCATCTGAAGAAATGGGCTGTGCCCACAAAAGCTCATGATACCATCTACATGTTTTGTTAGTCTATAAAGTGCTAACAGACCATCTGTTGTTGTTGGGTTTTTTTTATAAAGGAGGTGAGTGTCCCTATCCCCCATTCTAAATGTAGGGAAACTGAGGCATGGAATGGTGATGTGACATGACCAAGGACAGTCACCAAAGTAACAGAAACAAGAATAGAAATGAGGCTGGACAAATGCTACACCACACCACCTCACATGGCCTCAGGGGAGATAGTAATTGTTATATTGACTGTGGGTGACATCCTGGCTCATTGAGATCGGTGGCAAAATTCTTAAAACTCAAGAGGGCCAAGATTGCACCATCTATGTGCACTGAACTCTGTCCCTTTCCTGAGGTGGGTTTCATTAATCCTACCCTTTTGTGCCTCTAGGGATATTATTAAGGACCTGAGCATATTCACACCTCACTGATTTCACAGTGGGAGTGATGCACTATGGTACCTAAAAGTTTTGCAGGATCTGCTCATAAAACAGATTCAACAAAGCAAGGGGTGAAAATAGGCTGAAATACAGAAAGATGAGAGAATGTAGTTGAAAGGGTGTGAGATACACTTAGCATTACACGTGCACCTTGAAATCCATGTAATGACTGACATGCAGTCTCCTGGCTTAGTGACATTTATTTGATGTGATAAAACATTAAAGGAAAGCTGTCAGGATGCACAGGCCTTACCCTGTAACATGTAATCAGTAGTGGAGACAGATCTCCCAGGAAGAAATAGACATATGATTAAATTTATGAGCAAATTTTAAATAAAAAATAAATGGTCTTTTTTATATAACTTATTAAATACTTTTAATTACGCTATGACATAACAAGTGTGTGTGTGTGTGTATGTGTATATATATATAAAGAGAGAGAGAGAGAGTAATTTCAGTTAAAACAGACGTCAAAACTGGGTATAAACATATCAAGTACAGCTTAAGACAGAGAAATACATTACCTCTCACTAAAAAAGTCTCTTCTTCTGATCTTTTTTTCTTTGATGTCTTCTGCTTGGCTATAAGAATAAGAATCAAAGATTTTGGTATGCTGTATAAATTGTTGGAGTGCCAGAGAGAGCCAATGAACAGATGTTCAGCAAAGTGCTTTTGTAACTCAAGTAGAAAATATAAGTACAGTGTACGTTTGTTATACTGTGCCTTGCTAGAAGAAGG
Source organism: Pelodiscus sinensis (assembly GCF_049634645.1). NCBI lineage: Eukaryota > Metazoa > Chordata > Testudines > Trionychidae > Pelodiscus > Pelodiscus sinensis. The sequence goes on along the minus strand of NC_134743.1, from coordinate 4,664,133 downwards.
GAAAAAAATACAGAGGAAACTGAAGAGTTAAGGGAAAGGGAGCATGAACAATTTGAGGAAATAGGTTTTACTTTGTGTACACTAATGATATTAAATACTTCAATTTGCATAATTAAACCTATTTTGAATTGATAATGTCAAACTGCTTCTTAACAGCCTCTTCTGAAAACTTTCATACTCATAAACTGCATCAGAAGAATATCTCCTCTTTCAAATATATACAGACCTGATCTTGCAAACAATGGTTGAAAAACTGAAAATATTTTCTATTCTGATGTGTTTTATTTTCCAAATTGTCTGGCAAAATATTTTCAGCAAAATTGCTTTGATCTTTATATGTTGAAATATTTTAAAATGAAATTTTCAAATATTGACAAAAGTACTGTGTCTCAGAGTGACTAGTCAAAATTGGTAAAAACAAATAATAATAATAATAATAATAATAATAATAATAATAATAATCAAAATAGTATAGTTTTATCGATTTAAAGATTCTGGTGAAAATTAGAAAATTCTGAAAAAAAATTGAAATATTTTTGTAAAAATGCTTTTCAAAGGAACTCATTTTGATGAAAATAATTACATAAAAAATCTGACAAGCAGCATTTCCAAGTCTAGTGTATACCACCATAAATAATCACACTGAAGTCCAATGAAGTCAGTTAGGCTATGTCTACACTGCAAAGCTTTTCTGCGATACCGGAGGTATCCTGGAAAAGCTCTGCCGCGTCCAAGGAACGCGTTCACTTTTTCGGAAAAGTTTCCGAAAAAGCAGATGCATTCTTTTGCCATCCCTGTAGTCCTCATTGTATGAGGAATAAGGAATGTGCCAAAAGAGGAGTTTTTCTTAAATTTGGCCCTGTGTAGATTGGTCAAATTTCAGAAAAGACTCTTTTAGGAAAAAAAGTGGGGAAAGATCTGCAAATTGTGGTTCGCAGTTTGCATATCTTTTTCCAACTTTTCTTTTCAGTGCAGACCTAGCCTTAGACTATTCATGGCAGTAAACATTAGGCACAATAGTTCTTCCAAGATAAGGCTTCAAGAAGATTTTGCTGCTATGCCCTTATTTTATTTTGGATATTTTATCTATGAAATTCATAGATTGGAAAGACACAAAAAATCTCTGTGATCATTCTAGGCTCACCTCCTGTATAAGAAAGACCTTGGAACATCAAATAAAAGCAATTAATTAAAAAAAATTCTGACAAGCTACACTCCTAAGTCTAGTGCTTACTACTGTTAGTGATAGGAGGTGTGTGTGTATGTGTGGGGGCAGCTCTGATTGGAGCCCCCTCAAAGGGGTGGGAAGAGGTGAGGCTTAGTACAGGGGTGGCCCTTGACTATAGGCGGACTCAGCCGCCACCTAGGGCACCACCTCCCGGTGCTCCCGATGACAATGTCACGGAGCACCTGGGGCACCTGATGATCACGTCAGTCCATAGATGGCCCTGCAAGCAGGGGCGCCGATCACATGTTCCGTCTGGGGCGCCAGCTGCAGAAGCCAGCCTCGGGCTGCTCCTGGGCTTAAAGCTAGTCTCTCCTACCCAGTCCTCAGTACTGCTTGGATCATGGCACTTGGGGCTCCAGCATTGATTTAAACAGCCTTGGGCTTTGGTTGTTACTGTTGCTATGGTAGCAGATGTGGCAATCCAGAGCCCTGGGTCCTTTTAAATTGCCAGGCGCTTGAGGCAGCTGGCCCCTTCCCTCCCACCCCCATCAGCAGCCCTGCTTTTAAATATTCAATTTTGATACACCTTTCTCTGCTAGCCTGTAGAGCCCATCATAAAATGTTCCCCATGTAGCTTATGGAACGCGAGATCAAGTTACCCCTTAACCTTCTCTGTTAAGTTAAACACACTGAGCTCCTGGAATCTGTTCATGTCAGGGGTATTTTCTTGCTCTTCAATTATTCTCATAGCTCATGTCAAACCCTCTGCAACATAACACCCTTCTTGAATTGTAGGCACCAGAAATGGACACAGGAGTCATGCAGGTGTCACATCACTGCCAAATACAGAAATCATAGAATCTCCTTAGCCCCACTCAAACCACCCAAACTGACAACTTTAAAAAATTCATCTTCTGGTACTAGATGTTAATCTGAGAACAACAAATATTAACATAAAATCCTGAAGTCATCTTGTGCACCAATGAACACTATGTAGTTCAGTTTAATGTGCTGTGTTGGTGTCAAATGGTTATAATTCTGGGAAAATTATTTCCCCCTTTGTGGATGGATTTTAAACATGCAGATAACACACTTACCTGTGTATCCTAAATATGCACAGACACCAATTACGAGAAGGTCTATGATAAATAACACCCAGAATGCAGTGAGCCATGGAGAAACATGAGGGAAAATATCACCTTTGAAAACAAGATATGAGCAATGTTACTCTGACACATTCTATCTCTTCCTTATGCTTAGAATCAATAAGTTTGGAGCTAGGGATGTGAGCAGTGCAGGAGCTAATGGTTTTTACTGGACTCAATACTGGCTAGGTCCAGAACTAATGTAAATTGCTATTGATTTATAATAGCTGATCATCTGACCCTTGAGCAGGAGCTGCCAAATTGGATATTCCAGATTCATTCTTGCTCTTATGCTGCCTGCTTTCTACATCCTGGCTTCTGACAGCCTTACTCCCAGTGAATTGTGTGTTACTCTTTGAAACCAGTGGGGCTAATTTCAGATTCATTAGATATTTAGTGTCAAGTGTCAGCGAGGGCATCGTGATTTTGTCCTAGCACCTTAGCAGTTTTGGACAACGATAAGTACACTGGTCCAGATTCCCAGCTGACACAAACTGGTCCCGCTCCATTGGAGTCAATGGGCCAGATCCTTAGCTGCTGAACCAACAAGGGGGGATGCTATTTTAGATTTGGTTTTGGTGAGTAGCGAGGACCTCATAGATGAAAAGGTGGTAGGAGACAACCTTGGCTCGAGTGATCATGAGCTAATTCAGTTTAAATTAAGTGGAAGGATAAACAAAAATAAATCTGAGACTAGGGTTTTTGATTTCAAAAGGGCTAACTTTAGTAAATTAAGGAAATTCGTTAGGGAAGTTGATTGGACTAAAGAAATTATGGATCTTAAAGTGGAGGAGGCCTGGAATTATTTTAAGTTAAAGTTGCAGAAGCTGTCAGAAGCCTGTATCCCTAGAAAAGGGAAAAAAATTATAGGCAGGTGTGTTAGACCAAGCTGGATGAGCAAGCATCTCAGAGAAGTGATTAAGAAAAAGCAGAAAGCGTATAAGGAGTGGAAAATGGGAGGGATCAGTAAAGAAAGCTACCTTATTGAGGTTAGAGCATGTAGGGATAAAGTGAGAAAGGCTAAAAGTCAGGTAGAGTTGGACCTTGCAACGGGAATTAAAACCAATAGTAAAAGGTTTTATAGCCATATAAATAGGAAAAAAACAAAAAAAGAAGAAGTAGGACCGCTAATTACTAAGGATGGAGTGGAGGTTAAGGATAATCTAGGAATGGCCCAATATTTGAACAAATACTTTGCTTCAGTTTTTAATGAGGCTAAAGAAGATCTTAGGGATAATGGTAAGTTAACAAATGAGACTGAGGATAAGGAGGTAGATATTACCATATCCCAGGTGAAAGCCAAACTTGAGCAGCTTAATGGGAGTAAATCAGGGGGCCCAGATGGTCTTCATCCAAGAATATTAAAGGAACTGGCACATGAACTTGCAAGTCCATTAGCAAAAATTTTTAATAAATCTCTAAACTCAGGGGTTGTACCATTTGACTGGAGAATTGCTAATATAGTTCCGATTTTTAAGAAAGGGAAAAAAAGCGACCCGGGTAACTATAGGCCTGTTAGTTTGACATCTGTAGTATGTAAGATCCTGGAAAAAATTTTGAAGGAGAAAGTAGTTAGAGACATTGAGGCTAATGGCAATTGGGACAAATTACAACATGGTTTTACAAAAGGTAGATCGTGCCAAACCAACCTGATCTCCTTTTTTGAGAAAGTAACAGATTTTTTAGATAAAGGAAATGCAGTGGATCTAATCTACCTCGACTTTAGTAAGGCATTTGATACAGTACCACATGGGGAATTATTGGTTAAATTGGAAAAGATAGGGATTAATATGAAAGTTGAGAGGTGGATAAGCAACTGGTTAAAGGGGAGACGACAGCGGGTCATACTGAAAGATGAACTGTCAGGTTGGAGGAAGGTTACTAGGGGAGTTCCTCAGGGATCAGTTTTGGGGCCAATTTTATTTAATCTTTTTGTTGCTGATCTTGGTACCAAAAGTGGAAGTGTCCTAATAAAATTTGCAGATGACACAAAGTTGGGGGCTATTGCCAATTCAGAAAAGGATCGGGATATCATACAGGAAGATCTGGATGATCTTGTAAATTGGAGTGATAGCAATAGGATGAAATTTAATAGTGAGAAGTGTAAGGTTATGCATTTAGGGATTAATAATAAGAATTTTAGTTATAAGCTGGGGACACATCAGTTGGAAGTAACGGAGGAGGAGAAGGACCTCGGAGTCCTGGTTGATTATAGAATGACTATGAGCCGCCATTGTGACATGGCCGTGAAAAAGGCTAATATGATCTTGGGATGTATTAGGCGAGGTATTTCCAGTAGGGATAAGGAGGTGTTAGTGCCATTATACAAGGCATTGGTGAGACCCCATTTGGAATACTGTGTGCAGTTCTGGTCTCCCATGTTTAAGAAGGATGAATTTAAACTGGAACAGGTACAAAGAAGGGCCACTAGGATTATCCGAGGAATGGAAAACCTGTCTTATGAAAGGAGACTCAAGGAGCTTGGCTTGTTTACTTTAACCAAAAGAAGGCTGAGGGGGGACATGATTGCACTTTTTAAATATATTAGAGGGATAAATACCAGGGAGGGAGAGGAATTATTTAAGTTTAATACCAATGTGGACACAAGAACAAATGGATATAAGCTGGCTAGTAGGAAGTTTAGACTTGAGATTAGACGAAGGTTTCTAACCATTAGAGGAGTGAAGTTCTGGAACGGCCTTCCACGGGAAGTAGTGGGGGCAAAAGATCTATCTGGTTTCAAGATTAAACTAGATGGGTTTATGAAGGGGATGGTTTGATGAGATAACATGATCTTGTTAACTAATTGACCATTCATTATCAGTGGGAAATAGATCAATGGAGGGATTATAGGAGTTACTATAGAGAACTTTCTGGGTGTCTGGCTGATGAGTCTTGCCCACATGCTCAGGGTTTAGCTGATAGCCATATTTGGGGTCGGGAAGGAATTTTCCTCTAGGGTAGATTGTCAGAGGCCCTGGAGGTTTTTCGCCTTCCTCTGTAGCATGGGATATAGATCACAGCTAGAGGATTCTCTGCATCTTGGGGTCTTCAAAGTATTTGAAGGCTTCAATATCTGAGATATAGGTGAGAGGATTATTCTAGGAGGGGTGGGTGAGATTTTGTGGCCTGCACTGTGCAGGGGGTCAGACTAGATGATCATAATGGTCCCTTCTGGCCTTAAAGTCTATGAGTCTATGAGTCTACTGTAATTAGCACAGCTTTAGCAAAGTCAGTAGAACTACTGCCATTTACACTACGCGAAGTTTTGGCCCATTGATTCTAGAGTTCATGCACCAAGATAAAGAAAATCATGTTCAACCCCAGCCCTTCATGAGCAATAAACATCCCTGCACATTCTCCAGTGGTAACATTAACCCCTGGGTAGGTGGCCAGCTCAAGACTTCTTGGATTTAGGTAAGACTGATGTGTTTTATAACCTTTGTTTTGATTTTCTGCACTGTGGGAATTGTAGCTCAACAGAGTGTGTCCTGACATACTGAACTGGCTGATATTTCACACCAGTTTGGAGTCTCCATTGCTGATTTGCATGCACATGGGAACAGGAGTAACATTTAGAGGGAGATGCCTTGTGAGAATAACAATTAGAAGTTGGCCTCCTGCTGCTGCTAAACAACTGGATGATTTATCCAACTTCTAATAAGTCACCAGAACAGTGAAACAGGTGGAGAGCCAAGATAACTGATTATTACTAACAATCATCTCCAGCACTTACACAGTATATTTTACCAGGGGAGTCTCAAAGGAGAGCAACAACAGTATCCCCATTTACAGATACAGAAACTGAGGCACAGAACAGGGAAGCATCTTGCCCAGGGTAGGACACTGACAGAACTGAGAATAGAACCCATGTGTCCTAAGTGCCATTACAGTGTTTTCTCTACAATGTCAAGCTGCAGGTAAATGCAACTTCTTTTTCTATTGACTTTTCCTCCCAGCTCACCCTTTTCCCATTTTTCTTCTTCTAATCCTACCCTGTGAGCTCTTTGGGGCAGCAACTGTCTAGTTTAGTTATTTGTACAGCAACAATAGGCCTTTCTATCAGTACAGGGCAGTGTCTGTTTGAGTTAACCAGGTAGCTGTGTGCTGCCCCATTTCATTCTATTTCAGTTGTACGGACACTGGAACCTTATGGGCCATGACTCTGGACATAGAGGCAGCACAAGGTATGATGCAAAAGTCACCTGAGAGAAGAATAATAGACTTCCGCTCTGTTTTCAGCAATCTGTTCTGGATAACGCAGCTGATTTCTCCCGTTTCCTCTCCCAGCACTGTGACATGGCTCAGAACATTGAAGAGAAGTTCACGGTCCTGGTCCATTTTCGTCACGGCCTGCAAATCCTGCCCCTTCTTTGTCACCCATAGGAGTTCAGGTTTGGGGAACCACCTTGCTGACCTGCAGGCTAGTCTGATCCCTTGGTCCTGGGGACCCAGCACAGCAATGGACACAGGAGCATCAGCTAAAACAAAACAAGAGAAATTAGGAAGGGTCTACTTTCAGGGAAGCAACATGGTCCCTTTGTTTTGGTTTTATTTTTAACTCAGAACTTTGTCCCAGTTTCTGTATCTTTGTTCCTGGAGTTCACAGACATATTTCACCTGCTTCGCTCGTGAATTCCAGATTCTGGTGAGTATCCACAAGAATGGTGCATCTACACTACACTGTTATTTCGAGATAACAATGTCGGAGTCTACACAGCCATACTGTTATTTTGAAATAATTTTGAAATAACAGACAGCTTATTCTCAAATCTGTAAACCTCATTCTATGAGGAATAATGCCTATTCCGAAATAGCTATTTCAAAATAAGGCAAGTGTCGATGCTTCACTGGTGCTATTTTGAAATAGCCCCTCACCAGGGCCATTCTAAGTTATTCCTCCCCAGTGCCTCCTGGGAGTCTAAATGGATGTAGCACATCTACATTAGGGAACTCTGCCTTGGACTAATTTTGAGGCTTCCCTATAGTGTAGACGTGATATTTCAAAATAAGCTATTTCCGAGTATTTCTTCCGGAATAGCTTATTTTGAAATAAGCCTGCAGTGTAGACGTACTCGAAATGTCAATTTATACAACAGCCTGTGCCAATACTCAGTCCAGTCTACACTCAAAAGTGAGGCTAACCCAGCTATATTATGAGGGAAGTGAAAAATCCACCCCCTTCAGTGATGTAGTGAAGTGGACCTGACCCCAATGTGGACAGCACTAGGTTGATGCAAGAATTCCTTCTGCCATCTTAGCTATCGGCTCTCAAGAAGGTGAATGATGGGAAAACCGCTCCTGTCACTGCAGTGTATGTCTATGCTGAAGTGCAGACAAGCCCTTAGACTGGGCTCTCACAGGGTGGGCCTGTTTCAGAGCTTCCCAGGCCCTGCACTTTGTGGAAAGGATGGAAGACTGAGGAAACTTTAAGCCATCTTCACTCTTTGTATTCTGGGGCTAGGCAGAGCCTGACAAGCCCTCTGGTGTAAGTTAGAGCAATTGGTCCCTAAGTGTATGTCTACATTTGCACCCTCTTTCGAGAGAGGGATGCAAATGTAGACATTCGAAATTGTAAATGAAGTCAGGATTTAAATATTCCGTGCTTCATTTGCATATTTGCGGATGGGTGCTATTTCAAAATACTTTATTTTGATGTGGTTATTTCAGGAGAAAACCCTTCTTCTGAAATGACCCTTACTCCTTATAAAATGAGGTCAGGACACTCTGAGGAACAGGGCCGGGAGTACCTCCTGGCATTTACACAACTGCACAGAGTGACAAGACTTATGCCCCCGCCCCCCCCCCCCCCACACACACACAGCATAGCTGCATCATGGACACACAAAATCTGACCCAGTCCAATGAAATCACCCACCTGCAAGTTGAAGCTCAGTTGTGGTATCTGCGCTCCAGGCGTTGGACTTCACAATGCAGCTGTACGTTCCCTCATCGGCTGGTTGGACATTCTTCAGCCTCAAAGACACATTCCCAGAGATGAATCCATCCTTCAGGAGCACGGCCCGGCCCTGGTACATCGGCCCTGTTCCATCCTGGCCTGGCTGGGGTTGGTATCCATAGACAACCTCTATATGTGCCTGAATAATTTTCTTCCACTGCACCTCCATATTGTCCGGCTGCTTCCCCGTGGAGATCTGGCAGGGCAGGACCACATCCTGGCCAACAATTCCAGTGACAGTTCGGGACGAGGTGACCTCAAAACTCCCTGGAAGAAGCAAACCCAAATGAGGCCGAGTCTACATGCTTGTGCTAGGTTGAGTCTAGCTGGCCTGGCTAAAAAGAGCAAGGAACACAGAATGGCATCAGCATCAGTGTCACATATCTGCCCAGAACCCTGGGGACATTGTCACATTCCCAGCTCACACTGGGGTTCATGCTATTGCATCTTCAATGCCATTTTTTTACCAAGGGTACGTCTAGACTACAGGGTTTTGTTGACAGAAGTTTTGTTAACAGATACTGTCGACAAAGCTTCTGTCGACAAAGAGCATCTAGACTACATACAGTTCTGTCGACAAAGCAAGCTGCTTTGTCGACATAACAGTGTGGATGCAAAGGACAGTTTACATGCAATAACACCTTCTGTCAACAGAACTCTGTTGACAGAAGGCGTTATGCCTCGTAAAATGAGGTTTACCAGCGTCGACAAAACTGCTGAGTTCTGTCGACGTTATGTCGACAGAACTCAGCGGTAGTGTAGACGCAGGTATAGTTTTGTCGACAAAAGTCCACTTTTGTCGACAAAACTCTGTAGTCTAGACACACCCCAAGATAGCTAGAGTCAAGTGATCAGGTTTTCCTACTTGATCTGCAATCAGTCCTCTGACATTAGTGTGATCGTACCCTGAGCCTGTGTTCCAAATACAATTGATGGTGTCAAGAATGGCCACGAATTTCAAAGGGTAGGACAGGAATCTAGCTACACAAATGAAAGACTAAAAATACTCTACAAATATGTGCTTGATTGCAGAATTCTGCAACAGTACCATGGCCCCAAATGCCAACAGTTGCAGAATTCCAACTGGAGTATATTGTTAATTAGTAATAAGGATCTAATATTGTTCTTCTAGACATACCCTTAGTGTTCTATGCTATTATGCTCCAGAGGAATGTTTAACTGACAGAGCTTTTACCTGCAAAGGGAATTGCTGACAGGACAATGGCACAGACCAAGCAGCTGACAGCGTGTGCCTTTCGCTCCATGCCTCTGGTTGCTCATGTGGAGAGTCCCAGGGGCAGATCTGAAATGAGAGCAGCAATAGAAACAGAAACCGGTACTCAGAAATCCAAGGTAGCTGATTTCTCATTACTACCTTTGCAATGCACCAGGCTGGGCCTTCCCTTCCTTCTCCCCGTCGCTGAACATTGCAGGAAAAGCAGAACAATGGGGGAGGGTATCACTGTGTCCCAGCTGCCTGAGGGTGAGTGCAAGGGGATACACATGAGAATCTTTGTTGTGGTGCAAGGGACATTCACTATCATTGCCCTAGTGCCCAGCGAGGCTATGTGATTCCAGCACTATTGATGCCCAAGGGCTGTGCCAGGCACCGATTCTCCCATAGACACCATGGGCCAGAGATGCAGGGTGTGTCTAGGCTGCAATCACTGCCCATGAGCTCTTTGTTCTCCTAGCTCGAGTCCTGGAGCAGTGAAATTACAGCAGCACAAGCTTCAGTCCTGGCTGCACAAACCAACCAAGCACCCGGGGTAATTGCATCCAGGATTATCTGGTGCTTCACTGCTCCAGGACCTGAGCTAGTGATATTAAAGTAAGCTCAGGCATGGCCCCTTGAGCTGTAATCCTGTTCCGTGGCCACAGCACAGACATACGCTTATCTGCACCTAGTTACAGCTGGATGTGCTTTGATGATGTGGCCGTTTAGAACACTAAAGAGCCAGGTGCAGCTTCCCTAATTCTGGTCCAGTTCTATGCCAGCCCTGAGGCTGCTCTAAGATCTGGTGCCAAAGGGCCATTATATCAGCTAAGATTAGCTGGAGTTTTAGTGGAATCCAGCAGTTTTGCAGCCCCTTTGCACTTGCCAGAGCTTTTAGAATTTCTGTTGTCAGAGGCTGTGCCTTAAAGTCCATCTATGCTGCAATAAAAGCCTGAAGTACAGCCACAGCTGCGGTTTGGTTGTGGGCTATAGATTGTCATGTAGCTGTTTGGACTCAGGCTGGAGACCCAGCTATGATATGCACTGGGAGGAGTGGGTCTCAAGCCTAGCCTCCAGCCTGGCCCTGAAGGTCTACAGGGGTAGTAGACATGGGTTGTGTAGCTCAGTGGTGGCGTGATTGATGGTCGATCAAGTGATCCTTGGTTCAAATCCAAGTGAACCCTTAAAACACTGTCCCTATATGAAGCAATTTGCCAGAGGATGTGGTGAAGTCTAGGACCCTAATGGGGTTTAAAAAGAGCTAGATAAATACTTGGAGGTTAGGTCCATCAATGGCTATTAGCCAGGCTGGGTAGGAATAGTGTCCCTACCTCTGTTTGTCAGGGCTGGAAATGGGTAACAGGGGAGGGATCATGTGAGGATTCCCTGTTCTGTTCACTCCCTCTGGGACATCTGGTATTGGCTAATATCAGCAGGTAGGAATCTGGGCTGGATCAACCTCCAGTCTGGCTGTTCTTATGTTATGTAGTGCACTTTGTAGGTTATGACCTTGAGTCAATTGACCCAGTCTCTGAATCCTGGTCTACACCAGGACTTTATTTCCAAATAATCCCCCCCACCAGGTTGAATTTATAAGCGAAGCAGTGTCACTGCCAAGTAAATTATTTTGAAATAATGGGACATGGAATTTGAAATCTGTACCCCTGGTTTTCATCAGGAGTAACACTGGTTTCAAAATAGTTATTTCAAAATAATGGTAGTATGGATGCTCCATTGCTGCTAATTTGAACTAATTACTCCCCAGAGTAATTTGAGCTAATTACTCCCCAGTGCTTTGTGGGGGTCTAAATCAAGGTAGCATGTCCATAATTTAGACTAATTTCAAACTAATTTCAAGGTGTACTCCTAGTGGGGGCATCTTATTTTAATTTTGTTATTTCCAGAGTTATTAAGTTGAATTTAGTCATTTGAAACACTTTCCTTCTGTAGACTTGGCCTGCAATTTGGTATTGTGGGCTTTTATTGTAGATATGTTCACACACACACAATTCACTAAAAATTTACATTTGTCATCAACAAAAGAGGTTTGTCTACACAGCGTCACAGAAAAATTACTCCAGCTTAGCAAAATGTGTGAATTTAAAACGAATTTGTTAAACTGAATCACAAGATGCCCCACACAGACAAGCGCTACACCAGGAAATGTTTCTTTAGTTTCAGTTAATATGGTCATTGTTGAACTGCTTTCTGGGTCCATATATCTTTCTAGAAAACTACATAATTTCTGGAGAAACCATCCTTCAGCCTGTTGCAAAATTAATGTCTGAAACAAACAAACTGATGCTGAATATTTTAACCCCTGAGGTCCAAATTTCATCTGCCTTTTCTTGGGTGTGCAGGAAGGGGAAAAGAAGGAAACAAAGAGCTCCTCCTACCCACTTCTCCTGGCACCCATGTAGAAAGCACATGTAGGTTGACTGTAAAAAGCTGAAGACACGAGGGGGAAACAATTGGCCTTGAAGTCAGAAGGGGTTGGGGTTTCCCCACATTGCCTGCATTTGGCTGTCTGAGGAAAATTATCCTTTGACCTTAGCCTTGTGGTAACATGGGCAATATGGACTTGACTCGTGCGAGCTGGTACCCTGCACTATGAACAGTCCCAGTGAACTCAATGGCCACAAGTTTCTAAACTGACTGTTGATTTTGGGTGTCCAACCTGGGAGACTTTAAGAAGGCCTGATATTCAGCGCAGCAGGTCCCCATTATGCTATGACATACAGCCCCCTCTGAGGGCTCTCACACTGGGGTCTCAAGATCCCCAATCCATTTTGATACACTTGTCCAGGAAAACCACCAGTGGAGTGAGGTGTAACATCACAAGAGTTGAAGGGGGTAGCTGAGTTAGTCCGTACAGGATAAACTTTAAAAACAACAAATGGTCTGGTAGCACTTTATAGACTAACAAAACATGTAGATGGTATCATGAGCTTTCTTGGGCCCGGCCCACTTCTTCAGATGACTGGCAAGAGTGACAACCATGGAATAAGGTGTTGTTCATGGGGTCTGCTCCTACAGCTTGTCTCTGCAGAACCCTGGTGGTATTTTTCACCAACAACTTTTTCACTCTAAACTGACCATTCTTGAGCACAACATCTGGCTGAGCATGAAGGCTGTGGACATTTTTGTAGGCCTTTCAACTTCTCCCCAAATGGAGTGCATGTAACAGAGACACTGGATAAAATTCAATGCAGATATTTCATGGTGCTAATGAAGATTTTGACTGATCACATTGCCTGCCACTCCTGTCCTCCTTCTGCCTATCTTCTCTTTCAGCGGGGCGGTTCCTGGACTTTGAGCTCCCCCATGTGTTTATTGCTGCACTTTCTGCAGTCTTATCAATGCCAGTGTCCATATATCTTAGTTATTTTACTGTCAGCTCTGTTTACTATTTGTTGTATTAAGTACACAGTACAGAAGGTGCGGCACATCCTGATACTGGCTAACCCTCCTCTAACGCCTGACACTGAGGTGTATAAATGATCTCCTTGTGCAGACCGCTAAGAAACTCCACAAAGTTATCGAGTGGTACTAAAGAGGGGGCTGTCAGGATAGCCAGGGGTAACCAAAAGCTGTTTCTTTTTCTTGTATCTCATTGAAAAGAACATCTAATTCTTTGTCACATATGAGAAAAGTCCAACAGAAAAGTACTAGACATTATTGCTTCCTTTACATAGTTTTGATACAGGCTTATTTGGTCCCCAAGTAAGATTTGAAAAATGTCTAGGGGCACTCTGAATGGAGACAGATGGTTGAAACTAGATTCTAGTCCCACATCAAAGATAACAGTGTACTTTCATCATGAGCAGAATGATTACTCAGAGTCACCAGAGTGAGATACTGAAAATGGGAGAGCATCTGTTACAGGCTCCCCTTCAGCAAAGTACCTACCCACACAAGTCCTTTTCTAAGTTCAGCATCTTGCATTGCTGAAAAGTGATGCTTTGCTCAACTGGAGACACTGTAAAGACACCTGGCCCTCTTCTCCCTCACCTTAGTCAGGAGAAAGGCAGAAAGCCAAATACAATGTTGTTGTGGTGGCGTATTGAAAACTGAGTTAAATTATAATCTATCACTGTGCATTCTCAGGGGGTTACCTGGTCCTGTTTGCAGGCAGGTGCTCCAGAAGGAAGTGTGGGATTCAAATAAGTGAGTAACTAGCTCAGTGTTTCTTAAACTTTTTAAGGCTGAGGCACACCAAGCAATACATTTTTTATGAGGAACGCCAACGATTTATTGTTGAGAAAAAAAGAGGGGAAGGACATAGGTAAAGTTGTTGAAGGGAAAAAATGGTGTCAGAGGAAAGTTATTGAGCAAAAAAGGGGGGGGAAGGGTTGGGGGAAGTTATTGAGAAAAAAAGTCACCATTTAGGGGCAGCCATTTTGAATTCTGTTGTTCTTCATGGCACACCGGTGTGCCCTGGAACAGTTTAAGAAACAATGAACTAGCTAGTCTGCAGTATGGATGGATGAGTTAAACCTCTCTGTTTCAGGGAGTGTCCTGCTTTGTCTCTTTCTTTTTGGTTCTTAACTGTTATCTTCTGAATTCTAAGCAATAAAGTCATTTTATCTTGCAAGCTTCCAGCAAAAGTGTTTGTTTTTATTTAGCTTTCGCCATGTATGGCCTGAGCCTGATGATTCTACAACCATAGCTGTTTCAATCTGAAATAATATGTGAAAGCTTTCAGTCCATTTCACTGCAAGATGCTACAAAGAAGAGCTTTAGAGAGGAATCAGAGTTCTTGGGTACAAGTTTTCTGTTCTGCTGGCTGTGTAATTATATTTAGTTACTTGCAATTTACGGCAGTGATGCCCAGACTCTAGCATCTAGACTACATGGCTCCATTCACAGAGCCATGTAAAGTAGTTTACTCAACATAGTCAAAGAAGCAAGGATTTAAATAATCCCCACTTCATTAAAATAAAAATGGCCACTGTGCTGTGAAAACGATCAGTTGATCCAGCACAGGCGGCAGTCTAGATGCACCTCTGTTGACAGGGGAAGCCTTTGTCGACTGCTCCGGTATGCCTCATGAAACGAGGTTTACAAGAGCGGTCGACAAAGGCTTCTCTTGTTGACCGTGGTGCATCTAGACTGCCTCCTGTGCTGGATTAGCTGATTGTCGGCACAGCGCAGCAGCCATGTTTATTTTAATGAAGTGAGGATTATTTAAATCCCCGTTTCTATGACTATGTTGAGTAAACTACTTTACATGGCTCTGTGAATGGAGCCATGTAGTCTAGATGCACCCTAAGATAGGGACCGGTTTTATTTATTTCAGTCTCTTGAAATATTTATTAATTACTTATGGTAAACCATCTGTTCCATCTTGTATTTATCTGTGTCACTCTCAAGTTTTTCAGAGCTGAAGAAGAGCTCTATGAAAGCCTGTCTCTCTCACCAAACGTACATCTACACTGTGGCTATTTTGGGATATCCCGAAATAGCTACCCTGCATCCAAGGAATGTGCCTGTTATTTTGAAATGACAGACACTCTATTTTGGCATCCTGGTAACTCTCGTTGCATGAGGGTTAAGGGCATATCCCGAAAGAGTACTTTATTTCAAAATTGGCACTGTGTAGAGGTTCCAAATTTTGAAATAGCCTATTTTGAGATGCAATCAAAATAAGATACACAATTTGTGTAGCTCAAATCACGTATCTTATTTCGAGTTGAAGTGTAGATGTTCCCCAATAGACTTTAATCCAATAGAATATGCTTAGTATAGGCACACATTTTATTTTACTTCATGATTTTTAAAGCTAAATTAAAACAAAGAAACAAACAATAAACTAAACAAAAAGTAGCAGAATTCAGGGTCTGTCAGGAAATTTTCTCGTATACAGGACCAATCAGTGATACATTTATTTGCTAAATGTACATCAGTCCTTTCCATTGGAACAGGGAGAGTAAAAAACACATGCAAACTACTCCCTCCTACAGAAATCTCTTGCCAGCAAAGCCACCCTTTCCTGACTGCCTGCAATTTTGGGCCTCTGTTTCTCTCTTTCCAAACTCACTAATCAGATTCTTTGTTCTGCATCAGCCTCAGCCCTACGCCAGGGTGGTTCACCAGAGCATCCCCCTCCTTTTCTGCTTCTGTTCCGAAGCCATGTCCACTCTACCAGGACTAAAGTGGCAGAGCTGGGCCTGCAGAGCCCCAAGGTGCAGCCGACTGACAGAAGAGTATTTTCTCTCAGCATAGGAGCTTCATCTCTCTGAGCGATGGCACTGGAGAGCTGCAGCCGGGCCATGGTCAGAGCCACCTGCGAAGCTGTGGGGAGCTGTAGTCCTTACGCCTGCCATGGGCATGTGGAGCAGGGGATGGGGACCTGGGCCAGGGGCTGCTCTCAGGCTTTCCAGTGGGCAACCCCTGGCAGGAGGAGAGTGTGTGGCTCCCCCAAGCTGCCTGGGCTCCCTGTTCTATGGTTACTAAGCTGGGCTCCAGCTTCCAGCCTGGTTGGCAGGATTGGGATGGGTGTGTGACGGGGGGCGGGGGTGAGCTAGAAACTCATAATTTAATAAATACTCTCTAGATGACAATTTGCATGAAGCTCTTACTTAGCTAATAATTATGACACGAGAAATATGAATCTAAACTGGATGTGTAAACTTGTACACTTATGAGACTTGATATGGAAGGTCAAGAGAGGCCTAAGTTTAAGAGGCCTAAGGGGGTCTCAGACTCCTGGTCCGAAGGGCATCCTGGGATGGAGCAATTGCACAATCCAGCCTGGGAGTCCCAGCAGACTGGGAGAGAAACCTGTCTATTAATGTACCCCATCCCCTAACATATCCTTCCATCATCCTGCCCTCTTCTCTGATGGCACCCTGTCTCTCAAGGGACACAGACTCAGGGTATGTCTACACTACAAAGTTAATTCGAGCTAACGTCTGTTTGAACAGACGTTAGTTCAAATTAAGTTTCATAGGCGCTACACTAGCGCTCCGCTAGTTCAAACTTAATTCGAACTAGCGGAGCGCTTAGTTCGAACTACGTAAACCTCATTCTACTAGGACTAAGCCTACTTCGAACTCACTAGTTCAAATTAAGGGCTGTGTAGCCACTTAATTCGAACTAGTGGGAGGCTAGCCCTCCCCAGCTTGCCCTGGTGGCCACTCTGGGCACCACCAGGGAAACTCGTCTGCCCCCCTCCCGGCTCCGGAGCCCTTAAAGGGGCATGGGCTGGCTATGGTGCCCGTGCCAGGTGCAAGCCTGCCAGCACCCAGCCAGCAGACCCTGCACCTGGCACGCCATGAGCCAGCCACCTGATGCCCCCCAGCCCTCCGCCTCTTCCCGGGACCAGGCTCTCTGGAGCCTGGCCAGGACCACAAGAAGCGGGCACCCGCCTGGTCTAGTGCAGACATCGTGGACCTCGTCCACGAACTCCGCACTAGGCACAGGAAAGTGGCCGTCTAGGGCAGAATAGTTGCCAGCCTGGCCACCCAGGAGCAGGTGTGCATGAAAATCAAGGTGGTCCACTGAGACCCCCGACCCTGAGCTCTGAGCTTAGAATGGCCGTACTGGGTCAGACCAAAGGTCCATCTAGTCCAGTAGCCTGTCTGCCAACAGCAGCCAACCTTAGGTACTCTGGAGGGGATGGACCAAAGACAGTGACAAGCCATTTGTCTCGTGCCATCCCTCTCCAGCCTTCTACAAACTTTGGACAGAGACACCATTTCTAACCCCTGGCTAATACCACTCTATGGACCCAACCTCCATGACTTGATTTAACTTCTCTTTAAACTCTGTTCTAGTTCTAGCCTTCACAGCCTCCTGCAGCAAGGAGTTCCACAGGTTGACTCTTTGTTTTGTGAAGAACAACTTTCTGTTACTAGTTTGAAGCCTGCTACCCATTCCTTTCCTTTGGTGTCCTCTAGTCCTTCTATTATGGGAACTAATGGAGAACTTTTCTTTATGCACCCTCTCCACACCACTCTTGCTTTTATAGACCTCTATCATATCCCTCCGCCGTCTCCTCTTCTCTAAGCTGAAAAGTCCCAGTCTCTTTAGCCTCTCTTCATATGGGCCCTGTTCCAAACCCCTGATCATTTTAGTTGCCTTCCCCTCTCCCAGCCTCTCTCTTTCCATCTCCCACCTCTTTTTCCCAGTCTCCCCCAGTTTTGTTCAATAAAGAGAGATTCTATTTTTGAACACACGTTTTCTTTATTTTGTACATCAGGAAGGGGGGCTAGGGAAGGGTCAGTGGAAGGAGGTGAGGGAGGAATGGGGTACAAGCCCCTGATGGGGAGGACTGGGCTGGTTCTGTGGGCTCCTCGGGGTGGAAACTCTCCTGAAGCCCCTTGATTGACCCCCCCCCCCCTCCAGATGGCAGCCTGCGGCAAGTGCAGCCGGGCTGATGGCCGAGTGCTGTGATGTGCCCAGTGTGGGCATTCAGGGCATTCCAAGTCAGGACTGCTTTGCAAGCAGGGAACCCTGAGAACTGTCTGTCCAGGGTGGGGGTCGGGTCCCTTTAAGTACAGCCCTCGGCTAGCCTGAGACAGCAGCTCCACGCTCTAAGTCCTCATCTGATGCCCTGCTGGCACTGCTTCCGGCCATCCTTAACCTCGGTTCAGGGTCCACTCTGTGTGGACATGCTAGTTCGAATTAGCAAAATGCTAATTCGAACTAGTTTTTAAGTCTAGCTGTGCTAATTCGAATTAGCTTAGTTCGAATTAACTAATTCAAACTAAGTTAGTTCCAATTAGCACTGTAGAGTAGACATACCCTCAGAGATTACAGGAGCAGTCACAAGGGGAGCCTAGTGTGGGGCAACAGCAGTGGCATTCCCACCACCGGTGTCAGGAGTTACGGGAACGTGGAGCGAACAGGAGCTACAGGAAAGTGGAGCGAATTTGACAGGCATGCTCACTCTTCTATGCTTTGCTTCCCTGCAGCTCCTGCTGCTGTGAGGAATACAGGGTAGGGGCCCAACTGCTGCTGCCCTGCCAGGCCTCTTCATTAATCCCTTTGGCCACATCCTTCAGGGCAGGAGAGGGTGGGATGGTGGTGGGAAGGGGCAGAGCTTGGGAAACAATAACAGGACTTCCAAGGCGCATTGCACAATTGCTCTGGCCCAGGATGGCCCATGGTGGGTCAGGCATTTGAGACCTCTCCTTTACAGCCTAGCTTTCACTCAGAAAAAAAGTGTGGTTTAACACATGCTCATTAATGTTTTAAAATGCTGGAGTAGCAAATGCAGATAGGTTTACCTTGACTTGCTAACACATTAAAACTACAACTGTCGTGTCTATAATTAGGGTTCTAATATGTGTTAAAATATACCTTCCTAGGCAACATATTCTAATGTTTTAACTACTCTGACAGTTAGGAATTTTTTCCTAATGTCCAACCTAAATGTCCATTGCTACCGTTTAAGCCCATTGCTTCCTGTCCTATCCTCAGAGGCCAAGGAAAACAATTTTTCTCCCTCCTCCTTGTTACACCCTTTTAGATAGCTGAAAACCGCTCTCATGTTCCCTCTCAGTCTTCTCCTTTCCACACTAAACAAGTCCACTTCTATCAGTCTTCCTTCACAGCTCATGTTCTCTAGGCCTTTAATCATTCTTGTTGCTCTTCTTTGAACCTTCTCCAGCACAGAGTAGAGTCCAAGAATGACTTCTTGTGTCTTGCTCACAACACACCTGTTAAAGCATCCCTGAATCATGTTTTCTTTTTTTGAAGTAGCATCACACTGTTGATTTATATTTAGCTTGTGGTCCACTATGACCCCTAGAACCTTTTTGCAGTACTTCTTCCTAGACTGTTGCTTCCCATTCTGTATGTGTGAAATCCTAAGTGAAGCACTTTGCATTTGTTCTTATTAAACTTCATCCTATTTACCTCAGACCATTTCTACAGTTTGTCCAGATAATTTTGAATTATGACCCTATCCTCCAGAGCAGCTGCAACCTCACCAAGCTTAGTATCATCTGCAAACTTAATAACCATAGTCTCTATGTCTTCATCTAAATCGTTGATGAAGATATTGAACAGAACCAGTCACAAAACAAACATCTGCAGAACCCCTCTTGTTATGCCTTTCCAGCAGGATTGTGAACCGTTAATAACTATTCTCTGAGAATGGTTATCCAGCCAGTTATAAACCCACCTTCTAGTAGCCCCATCTAAGTTAATATTTGCCTAGTTGTTTGATAAGAAGGTCATGTGAGACCATATCAAATGCCTTACTAAAATCTAGGTATACCACATCCACTGCTTCTCCCTTATCCACAAGACTTGTTATCCTATCAAAGAAAGCTATCACATTAGTTTGACATGATCTGTTCTTTACAAATCCATGTTGGCTCTTACTGATGACCTTATTGTCTTCCAGGTGTTTGCAGATGAATTCCTTAATTACTTGCTCCATTATCTTTCCTGGCACAGAAATTAAACTGACTGGTCTGTATTTTCCTGGGTTGTTCTTATTTCCTTTTTTATAGATGGGCACTATATTTGCCCTTGTCCAGTCTTCTGGAATCTCTGCTGTCTTCCATGATTTTTCAAAGATGATAGCTAGAGGCTCAGATACCTCCTCTATCAGTTCCTTGAGTATTCTAGGATGCATTTCATCAGGCCCTGGTGACTTGCAGACATCTAAGTTTTCTAAGTGATTTTTTACTTTTTATTTTATTTTATTTTATTTTGTAAACCTACCCCCTTCTCGCTAGCATTTACTATGTTAGTCATTCCTACATCATCAGACTTCTTGGTGAAGACCGAAACAAAGAAGCCATTAAGCACCTCTGCCACTTCCAAGTTTCCTGTTATTGTTTCTTCCTTCTCACTGAGCAGTGGGTCTACCCTGTACTTGGTCTTCCTTTTGTTTCTAATATATTTCTAATATATAACATAATGCCATGAGTAAAAGCAAACAGAGCTCAGTCTTTTTATTCACAACAAATATATAGAAAGATTTTTTTAAAATTGATCTCTACACATTATTACAATAAACTCTTCTGAGAGACCAGTATATTATAATAACAAGGATGACTTTGATTTAATAGCGCACCAACCAAACTGAGCATTTCAAGCTCTTTAAAATGGTGGATACAATTTATCATTCTTTTGCTTCTCGGAAGCTATTAACATGTGACTTGACCAAAGTTGAACAATGAATCATCAAGGGAGATTAACTATATAACCTGCAACCATTAGCACAACCTCCTGTTCTATCTCCTAGCCAACCCTCAGACAATTCAGTAAACCAAATGAAAAAGGAAAATGTGAAGAAGTTGTTACACGTTTGTTTAAAGAAATAATTTTTCTAGCATTCTTCACCCTACAAGCTCACTTGTAGAATCCAGCCACTGTCCTCTCTAAGCAATATTAATTAATTTAAAATTAGCCAATAAGGGATATAAAGGATTCCTCAATGCAATACACACAATTAGCCAATAAGGTATATAAAGGATTCCTCAATGCAATACACACAATGTTCTGCTGGTGTAAATGGTCAGAACTCCCCTGAAATTAAAGGTGCCACACCTATCAATACAAAGAGAGGATTTGAATTAAAGCAGAGGCACCTACCTTTTCCAGAGAACTAAACTGGACCACAGTCTGAAAGGTCCATCATCCCTCAGCGCCAGGTGTGGGGGATCTGGCGTTAAAAAAACCAAGAAATTAAACTGAGATTTGGAAGCCTGTGTGGAGGGAATGGATCATATAGTTTCAATATACTGAACAAAAGAACTGAACTTTGACCAAGGAAAGTGAAAGCAAGTTTATGTTTAAATATTAACCCTTACTCTTCTTCTATCTGCCATTTACGTGTCTTTTATAGAAAAGTTGCCAGTAAATCTCCATCTCCACATGTGTTTAAGTCCTGGCTTGACAAAAACCTGGCTGGGATGATTTAGTTGGGGTTAGTCCTGCTTTGGGCAGGGGACTGGACTCAATGACCTCCTGAGGTCTCTTCCAGCCCTAGGATTCTGTGATTCAAAAGCTATAGCAGTTCTTAGACCAGAATGCATTTTGTGTTTCTAGCAAACATGTATTTAAAAAAGAAGATTAAAATAATCCCTATATTGGAGGTTTGATACAGACGTGGAAATACCAGGCAGGAAAATACCAGGCAGGATAATTGAAACTCATCCCATTACTATTCAATATCAGATTAACAGAGAGGTTATCTCCTCCTCCCCTCCCTAAACATCTCCACAGATATGGGGAGGTACAGACCAATCGAGTGGCCTGCAAAGAAGGCCCATGTGACTTCACAAAGAATAGTAGGAAAACATGAACTGGAATATTTAAAGTGATGGCAGAGGTTTGGGTTTTAAAAAGCAATAAGAGTAAGAAATACTGAGTATTATAATGAACGATCATGGCAATATGCTGTGAAATTGCAGGACAAAGAACAGATGAAACAAACCAATTAAAAGAAGCAACAACCATGGAAAGCACAGCAACAGGATAGAAAATTGGAAACCATTATAGAGAATCTGTGCAAAAGAGAAATGCCAACCCCTATTCTAAATCTTGTCTGACAACAGCAGACTTTGGATACATATATGACACCTGAAGAATAGGACGGAACTGGGAGAAGATGGCCTGAGCAAAACTAAAAATGGAATGATTGGATGGATGCTGGAAAGAGACATTGGGAATGACCCAGACCAAGTGCATGGGCCGGGGTTGTCTGATCTCGCAACAACATGTAGATTCTGGTAAAACTTAAATCGAGACCCAGACTAGGCTCATCAGAATGGGAGAAGTGAATGCAGAGGAGGAAGAAGACGCAAACTATACTTTCTCATAAATCAGATAAAGGAGAAAATGGAACAGTTGATGGAGCATATTAGGAGACAGGAGCCCTGACTTGACTGCAGGGGAGTGAATAAAATGAATTGCCAAGTGAAAAACCAAGCATGAGTAGGTTAGCACCTGGGATTGATATGGAGTTGCCCAGAAAGGGTTAACTGCCGCAGGGAAGGGCACTACAATCTATTTGGCATGTGGACAAAAGCAACAGACTTTGGGGGAACAAAATCAGGTTTTGCAAGAGCAGGGAACAACTTTCACTCTCCGCCCAGAGCCAGGATAAAAGCCAGGGGAGTGAGTTCACAATTCCCTGCTTTAACCTACAAAGCCGCACTCTTCACTCCGAGCCATAATAGAACTTTTTTATCAAATATTTGTACATGGTGCTTACATTTTCCTGTATATCCTCTCTGTGTGCTAGACTGACTGCTTCTGTCTCTACTTAAAGAAGACTGGGTTAATCTCTTGGCTCAGGATTACCTCTCTTTCTAGCTTGTTTTTCCCCCATATACATTTTCCTTTCCTTCTACCCTCTCTTTTCTTAAAGGTTAAAAGTTATAGACTTCACTATCGCAGAAAAAGACAAAGCATCAAATAGAAAAAATGAGGTAAAAATTTAATTTAAATAAGTTCAGTAAAGAAATTATAATAACAATTTGGGCATGCAACAGCTAGTTATTCTCCTAAATTTCTTGAAAATATGATTGACAAAAATGTTAACTCTTCTTCTAATCCTAAACATTAATTAGTATATGAAACATGGGTATTTGTTATTTCCATAGAGGAATATTTTAAAAATAAAAGTAATGTAAAGCAATGGAAACTGCCTTAAAATTAACCGATTAATACAACAACATAGGCAGATAACTAACTATGAATTTTTATCTAGTCTTAGTAAAACTTTTAAATACAAACTTATTTAAATGTTTAACTCTTTTGGTAAATTGTCCGTGTGCTAAAATGTGTTCCTTTAAAAATTTACCTCTTAATACCTTGTCTTGTACAGTTTTCAATACATTTCCAGCTTGTATAGCTATAAACACATTTCCACTTTTAATTGTCTTTTATGTCATGTATGTTATCTCATGTAGTATGTTGATTGTGTTATGTGACTAATTTTTTGCTCTAATTTTGTTGCAATAAAGTCAATTTTATCCTTTTAAAAATGTAAGTGGTCCCTTGGTATTTGAATACTGTGGTTGGGAAAAATCATCATAATATTATTAACCACCAATTTGTTTTACATAGTTCAGAAAGGAGTCAATTATAAATATATCGGCCCATGTCTTTGCTGCAACAAATATTGAAATTGCAAATCAAGTAATTCTCCTTTAGTAGTCAGAGGTTTTTTATTCAAAGAAAAAAAATGGAAGGGGATCCTCAACATTCATTAAAGGATAATGGGCTTGTCTTAATCATTGTCTGTAAACAGCTAAACATGGATAAGTATTTGGCACTGGTGGCTCTTTTAGACAAAGGCAGAGCAAGGTCCAGTGTCTATAAATTGAAGGTAGAGAAATTCAAAGTGGAAATGGAGAGAGAGAGAGAGAGAGAGAGAGAATAACTAACAGACTCGCAGGGCTCATGGCAAGGTGTGTATGGATGGAGTGGGAGACTCTGAGTTCATAGATGTGGGACCTTGGGTGGAAGGGGCTGGTGGAAGCCAGACCTCAGTATCAGCCGCAACACACCACACCACAGCTCCCTGAGCCACCCAGAGAATGCCACTCAATGCTACAGCAGCCATTTAAAGGGTCCAGGGCTCCGGATCTGTGGTAGCAGCAGCTCGGGCCCCCAACCCTCTCGCAACCTGGGGCAACTAGCCCCCTCGCCCTTCCTGTTGGTAAGCCTGGAGTTTAACCACTGGCAGAACTTCCCTGGGGATATGCTTAATTCCCCATAGCCTGGAGTCTTTAAAACAGGATTGGACATCTTTTGGGCTATAGTTTAGCTACAAATAGTTGAGCTCAATGCAGGAATCAGCGGGTGAAATCCTAGGGCCTGTGCAATGGAGGAGTTCAGACTAGAGCAAAAATGGCCTTTGGGCCTTATCTGTCAGACCATAAATAGCAAGGAACAGACAAACTTGCTCATCCAGAGGTTTTACACTAGGCACACGACAGAGGTACCGAGGCTGTACCATAGTACATCTAAAAAGTAGCATGTAGGGTCATAATCCAAACACCCAGTTTCTGCCAGGGTACTGAGCGGAATCACATGCTACACAGGAGTCAGCACTGTTGAATTAATGGTGAGCAGCACAACTGGTTTGATGTTGGAGCGAACCAGAGAAGTGGGGAGACCAGATCCCCTAGGCTTGCAGAGCTGCTGAGACAGGCTCTGGGCATGTGACTTTAGCTCTCACAGCTATTTCACTGGAATGGGTTCCCTAGGGATGTAGTGGAGTCTCCATCCCTAGAGGTGTTTAAGTCTCAGCTTGACAAAGCCCTGGCCGAGTTGATTTAGTTGGGATTGGTCCTGCCTAGAGCAGGGGGCTGGACTTGGTGACCTTCTGAGGTCTCTTCTAGCTCTATGGTTCTATGATTCTATCCTGAGAGGATCATCCAGATGCATCCACCAAGCTGGGGGCTTAGATCAGCCGAGGGACCAATAGCCAATTTCTCCCTGAGCCAGTTGGGTTGCCATGGAAACAAAATGAGGTGGTGGGCAGGAGATGTTCCCTCCACCTGCTGGGCCACAGGAGATTTCACAAACAAACATGAAAAGGGATTTGTTTGCTTGCTTGTTTCACTGGGCCAGGCCAAATTAGATGCCATGTTTTTCTCTGTTGTCTCTTCATAGGGTGCTCAGTTCTGTTTTAGTCTTAGAAAGGCCTAGAAACTGATACCAGACAATTTCTAATTAGGCATATATATATGGAGGATGATTGCCAACCCAAAAGTTCAAAAATCAGAAATAATACCCCTTCTAAAATTGTGGGATTAAAAAGTATCATTTAAATCATATTTTTGGCCTGGGGATTTACCCATTAGGCTTGGACCTTTATCTAAGAAAGATAAAAGTGAAGTTTTCAAGTCAGGAACTTATTTGAATGTAGATACTGAGAAAATAGCTTAGTTTGCCAGGGTTAAAACCATTCAGCTCTGCTGACTGCTCCATCTCTGCCCCCAAGACTCCAAATATATTTATGATGGGAGGGAGAGACAACCACCTTTGGCACCTCAGAATTCAGATCAAGAGATAAACAAGACTCAAAATCTGAGCTCCCCTCCAACAAAAAGCACAAGTTGCCTCAGGGCAGATCTAAGGCTCTGGATAAAAAAAAGGACCATTCCAGTTCCACAGCTGTCCAAAGTGGCAGCACTGAGGGAAGAAAATATCGACAGTGACATTTCAAACGGTGTTGCATTCCTGGGAAGGATTGCGGCTATGTCTGTTTCAGGGTCAGGGCAATGGGTAGAGACAGGCAAGATTGGAAAGAGAAGGGGAATTTGACTCAGGCTGGTGGATTGTCCATTTCTTACACTCTGCAGAGTCAGAGTGGATGATGTGCTGGAAATTACTGTAGCCAAACAGATTGTTGGGCTCAGTTTGGGGTAACTGTAGGGAAATCAACAGTGTTATACAGGTCAGTGTCAATGATCTAATGGCTCCTTCCGGTCATCAGCTCTATGGCTGTCTGTACTGCGGTTGCATGGCAGCAGTTGCCCTGTGTTTGCTGACTGAGGCTTCCAGGGATCAGACTAAGAGGTTGTTTAATAACAGTGCACGTGTTCCACCTTGGGATGCAGTTTGAGCTCTAGGACCCTCCCATCATGTAAGGTCCTTGTACCCAGCCCAATGTTCCTTCTAAGGTGACTCCATGCACAGAGCCCTGAGCCTCTGACTGGGTGGGGCTGATTAATCTCCTGTGAAGCAGTGCTGCCGGGCAGCTTAGTACAGTGGCCACCAACCAGTAGACCAGGATCTACCAGTCAATCTTGGAGCCTCTGACAGGTGATTCTGACTGGTTTGACTGGGAAGCTTTTAGAGCTGGCACTTCAGCTGCCCCTCCACCCACTGTCATGCTGTTCTTGTTCTCTTGCCTTGGAACTGCCTCTTGGGAGCCTCCTGCTTGCTGTGCACGGTGTGGGAGGGAGAAGTGCTGATATCAGAGTGTTCCTCCTCCCCCGAATCCTGTACCCTGTTTCCACACCGAGAGAAGGGGATGGAGGGAGCTCTGCAATGCAAATCACTGTCATTCTCCCACAGTGTGTGTCTCTGTCATTCTCACAAAGCACACTGTCTTTCCTTCTCATCTCCTGACACAACATGGGGGAGGGGTTGTTAGTACTTTTACTGCTTGCAAAGTGGGTTATTTTTAATTTTTGACTGGTCTGTGCATTTCATAACTTTCATTTCTCTCTTATGCCTAGCTTTAATTCTCTGAGTACTAAAATTCCTAACTTACCATGTCTGGGGTAATTAGGGTTGGTTATGCTCCTGGAGGTGGCTGGCATCTCTCTGGAGCCCCCTGAGAAGGTCAGAGCAGGGTGTCTCCACATGTTGTCCTTGCCGGCAGACACCACTCCTGCAACTCCCATTGATCAGTGATGGAGAACTGTGGCCAGTGGAGGCTGTGGGGTTGGTGCTGGAGCTATTGCTGTACATGCCAGCTGCTTTGGGGGGTGGGTTGGGGCTCAGGAGCGGCCTGAGGCTGGCTGTGGCAACTGGCGCCCCAGGCGGAGCACGCGATTGGCACCCCGACCTGCAGGGCCATCAATGGACTGACATCATCAGTGAGCACCCCAGGACATCATCATTGGGTGTCCTGGGTGGCGGCGCCCTAGGCACCCTACCCCTAGCCCTGGAGGAGCAGCTTTAGCTCTGCTACTCTATTCCTGGGGCAGCTGTTCAGCTGCTCCCAGGGTGGGCAGGACTTGAACACACAGCTCTGGGGTCCCTTAGTCCACTCCAGAGCCCACCCCACCTTCAGGGATCCCTTATCCTGTGTCTGGTCACTCCCACAGTCGGCAGACAGGGTGGCTTGAAGACAGGGATGTGGAGCGGGATCTCCAGAGATCTTGAGGATGGGCAGTAGCCTCTGGAGCACAGGATGGTGGTCTTCCAACACAGGTGGCCTGAGGGATGGACCTGGCTCCTGTATTAGGAAGGCAGGATAAGGGACCTGGTGAAAACACAGGCAGGTTCTGGAATGGCTTAGGAGATGGGGCATTTGGCTAGGGGTACATATGATGGCAGGTTCAAACCCCACACCCTTAGGCAGCCCAAGCTCCTCCACCCACACTGGGAGCAACTGGACAAACACAAGGAGGATAGGTGGCTGGGTACATGGGCCCCTGAGTGGGCCAGGAGATACAGCATCTGCCCAAGGAGGACAGGATTGTGGGTTGGATTCTCTACCTGGTAACCCAAGTCCCATCCACTTTGGAAGCAACCAGAAGCCACCAAAGGTCAGGCAGGCTCAGCTCTGGAGTGGCCTAGGGGAAAGCACAGGGTGGTGTGGATTCCTGGGAGCCATTGGCAGCTAACTGAAATTTGGAGAAAACTGACTTTTTGTTTTAAGTGTAACAGCATTTGTATTATTTTTGTACTTTTTACACCCAATTCAGTTGTTTAAACAAATGTGTTGTGACATTTTTGGGTTTTTTACGTGTGTGTGAAAACTGTAGGTACGGGGGGTTACTTATACATTTTTGTTTTGAAAAAGGGGTATTTTTTTTTTTTAAAAAGGTTGAGAAACACTGGCCTAGGGGCTAGGACATTTTCCACACACCCAAGACTAGATCCTGCAGCCCTATTCCAGCCTGGTGAAAGTGAATGAGATTCGGGGAGGAAGGGAAATGGAGTGAGCAGGGTGAGGCCTCGGAGAAGGGGCAGAGTAGGGGCAGGGTCCCAGAGAAGGAGGGAAGGAAGCCGGGCAAGGGCATTTGGGTTGGGGGTAGATCTCACGTTGCACTTACATTGAAAATGTGATCTCGTGGTTAAAAAGGTTGGAGACCCTTGGCTTAGAAGCAAAAGTGGCCCAGCCCAAGCCCAGACATCTACACTGCAATTCATCAGCCCCATAGGCTGAATCCCATAAGCTACAGGCCATTGGCAGGTTTTTAATTGCGGTGTAAACATCCCCTATGGCTCTGTGACTCTACAACAGCCGCTGTCGTGCTTTCTAAACACAAATCACTGAAATGAACCAAGCCAAACAAATGAATACGAACATGATTGATTTTATTATGAACTCTTGCCAGAAAAAGCCGGCACACCTGATTCTTTGCCAAGCAATTCTGGTTTCAGAGCGATAGTGTGGCGTTACAGTGCATGGCGGAGAGGCGGATAATGTGACAGGGTAATTCATATATATCATTCTGAACTATTCATTTATTAAGTAATAATCCCAAGCAGTATACAACCCATTGTGTGGGGAACTGCACGATAAATTCAGGCCTCAAACATCTTAGAGTCTCCAACATTTAGGTTAGATTTACACGATCAAGAGTGCAATTTGCGTAACTTTTTCTGATTGTTTTTCCAGAAGAGGCTTTTCCACCATTTAACACTGTCTAGATGGGGAAAAGCCTCCTCTTTTAGAGGAGCCCTTATTCCTCATGAAATGAGGAAGACAGGACTCCCCAAAAGAGTGTGTTTGCTCCTCCATGAAAAAAAGCGGAAGAGCAAATGAGTTCCCAGGCTGTGGCAGGGTTTTTCTGGGATACCTTTGGTATCCCGGAAAACCCCCGCAGTGTAGACATAGCCCAAGTGACTGCAGGTAGAATTTCTAATAGCTCAGGCATTGGTTTTATTTATGTCAAGTTTTTCAGTAGGTAATTGCCCTGTGTAACTGCTCACTGGTTTCTGCAGCTGATTACAGCCTTGTACCCCCACACTCAGCACTCTGACACTCCAGCCCTACAGCTCCCTTCAGCAGCTCTCTCAGCACCATCCCAAAGCAGAAAGTGTGACACCTTTCGTGATAGTACGGCTGGCTTCTGGCTCCCTCAGCCCTCTGCAAACCTGAGGGCTCTCCCAGAACTAGCCCTTCCCTGGTGGTTGGTGTGGAAGTGGGGCCGCATCACTTCTTTTGCTCCAATAATAAATGTAGGGGCAAGGGGAGGGAGTACTTAAACAGGACACATTTCCTCCAAGCAGCGCTCCCCTCGTCTTGAGACACATGCATTGCTACTAAAATAACGCCCAGGCCCACACACATAAGGAAGCATGGCCAATTGTTCTGCCTTCGCTAACAGTAGTGCTAGACAATGGAAGGGAGAATTATTGGCTACAGCTTTAAAGCAAGTTGTCAGTCAGGGTGAGCATGGAGCTTATGCTAACCAGGTACTCACAGATACTGGCTTTTCCCTTTGCCTGGGGGAGGAGGCTCAACCTACACTCAGCCCCAGGCCTTTTCCCCACTCCCCCCTTCTCCTAACAGCAAGAGTTTTTTTAGTGGTTATTTTTTTAAAGGAACAGGCAGAAGCATCATGCTAACGAATGTGTCATTTATGTGAACATGTTCGGGGAGGAGTTTTCAGAAGGAAGACTCACTGGGGAAATAGATGTGAATAAACAGAAATATCCACGGCCAACCAGCAGGCAGTGTCTACAGCACAGGTGGGCAATAAGCGGACTGCAGGCTAAAGGTGCTTTAGTCAGGGTGACTGGCGGGCTGCTAATGCTGTATTTACCTGTGCGTCTGTAGATACAGCTGCTTGCATCTCCTATTGGATGTTGGTCAGTGCTCCTGACCAATGGGATCTGCGGGAAGTGGTATTCCAGTCCATGTCGCTACCAGCAGCTCCCATTGGTTGGGTAGGCAATCCACAGTCACTGGGAGCTGCAAGCAGCCATCTCTTCGAACACCCAGGAAAATAAACACCATCAGCCTTCCAGGGGCTAATCCAGGTGAACCACCTCTGGCTTATTGCCCACTTTTGGTCTAAGGCTACGTTTATATCTAAACAGTCGCATAACTTCTGCTGTACACCTGTCATGTGGCTAATCCATCTGCTTATGAGATGGAAGTGAGGCCAACAGAAGAATTCTTCCATTGACTTGCCTATAATGGGGGTTAGTTTGGCTTAACTAAGTTGCTGAGAGGTATGAAAAATTACACCTGATTTTTTTCACACCCCTTTTAGAGGTGGCCATTCCAATGTAACTTTTTATTGTAGACCGTCCTGAATAAATTTGATTATATTAAAAACATTCTCTGGGAGGAGAAAGAGAAAGCTGTAATCAACAGGGATCAATAAGTTAAGAACATTGGAATCTCCCTCCATGTCATACTCAGGTATAAGAGCATTTGTATGAAGGAAGAGAAACAGCAAGTGTCTTCCAAATTCTTCCCTCTTTCAGGCTTTTTCTAGCCTGAGAAAAGTTCAGGGATGGATGGCTTGAGGGGTCTATCATCTGCTGAGAAAGAAAAAAAAAAGAGTCTCTTTATTACAGTTCAGATAAGTCATTAGGATAAGGCCAGCTAGCACAGGCTATGAAATGCGGTGATACATTCACCTCTCTTCCTTTCATATGACCTTATCCCTTTGTGTGGATGTGCTTCTGTGAAAAAATGTCTGGTGTTGGGGCTCACGTGGGAAACAAACATCGGAACACCTACAGTGAGGTAATTATGCACATGCCAATTGACAGAAAGGTTAGTGCAAAGAGAACTTTTGCAGATCTAAGTACTGCGTGAGTTTCGTTGTCGACAAGATGAGGTGGGAGTCGAGTGAGGCCCTGAGGATAGCAGCGGAGTCTAAAACAGGGGTAATGAGCCTAAACTGGGGAGGAAACCCAGTTGTCATCACAAAATCATTGTGATGAAGGTCTTGACCACCTTGATCAGAATATTATCAGTGGAGGGTTCTCAGCTCTAAGGGTCTGCCAAAGCCAGTGGTTGGATGAATTTAAAATTCCATGCAAAAATATTTCTTTTCATTTGAAAATTCTTGTCTACTGAGTTACTCAATTGGGGACAGCTGGAGTCAGCAGAAAGTTTTGCTCATGGTGGGTAATGCTGGCATGTACATCTCAAGATGGTGGGCTGTGAATTCATTTTAAAAACTGCGTGAGAAATTTGAAGTCCTACAATTAAGCCATTTTGAGTTAAAAAAGCATTTGAAAATGACACCTTAAATATTTGCTATGTTATAAAACAAAACATATTTTCATCAATACTATGATACATACATAAAAAATCTGTCCTAAGAGAAATAGGTAGCAATAGAAATTAAATAAGGAATGGCTGCACACCGTGGGTTTCCTCATCAACAAAAAAGTAAAACAAACAAACCAAAAACCCCACAAAACTAAACATCCCCCCCTTCCCAAATAGGGAACATTCTGAACTAAAACTAAAAACATATTTTCGTAAGAATACTCTTCCATGTAAACAGCTATACTAGTGTCTGGGGTGATTATGCACTTGTTTATGGGGTATGAAGGTGGAGAAAGCTGTATTTGTGTGATTTGTCAATGGGGCAGAAGGCTGGGTCTGTGTAAGCATGAATGAGAGGGAAATATGCTCATAGCACAATGTCTCTTCAAAATGTTGTTCGCTATAAATAACATTGACCTCTTTTAAACAGGTGAGAAATGAAACGTTTTGAACTGGCTTTGCTGAAATGTAAGGAAAGCACGATAAGGGTCTCTGTGATGGAGAGAAAAGCCAAAAGTATCCCTGGGGAAACGAGATGCAGTGGCAGGCAGAACTACCGTGCCTACAAGGAGTACTGGGCATGGAAATGGACTGGGCCTTGAAGCACAGATTGGAAGTACATAGGAAAATGTCTATTTAGTCACAGTCAGGTTATTTTCTTGGTTTTGTTGTTTGGTTAAACTTCCCTGTGCTAAATCTATGTGCCCCCCTACCCCACACACACTGTATTTAAGCTGTAGTCCAGAGTTACCATTTCCTCTGTGTTTTACTCTGTTCTTTTCCCAGTTGCTCTGTAACACCTAGTAACCTAGTTTGCTTTACCAAGTATATTTTTTGTTCTGTTAATAAAATCACCATTTTTAAGGCTATAATCTGACTCTTGTGTCCTGGAAGGTAACTGGAGGTGTGTGTGTGCATGCCTAACACTGAGAGGTCAGCTATCAGAGACTGCAGTTTGGTTTCTCTTTTTGTTCCCAGCTCTCTTGTGGTAAAAGTGCTTGGGGCTACTCCCCTGAAAGAAATCCAAGTGCTTTATTCCTGGGTTCAAGAAAAAAAGGGGGTTTTCATTCACTTGGTGGTGGCAGCTACCTTCCCAGGTCAGGGACTCTGTGACTTTGAGGAGCTTTTAAGTGGAAGCATAGAGGCAAGGTATTTAAGGTCTCCCATGGGCCCACACCTTCTGCACACAGTATGCCAAAGTGGGGAACCGCCTTGACAATGCCCTATACTTTTTAAATAACAAACTGTTAAAATATAGCTCCATGATCTCTACCTTCCTCTCCGCTGTTACCTCTCTCTGAAAAGAAAAGAAAACAACAAAGAGAAGGTGAGATTAACAGGAGATGCCTTCCCATCAACATAGAACTGTCCACCCCAGGGGCTAGGTCTCTTTAACAGAGTCAATTAGTGAGTCATTGGTGAGCAATGTAGATTTATCAACCTAAGTGCAGACCTGTCCTGAATCCCACTCAACCTCACTGTGTTAAGTTTCATCATTTTAGGAAATCATTGTATTAAAAATGCAAATATGCAGGTTGAACCTCTGTAAACCGGGGCTCTCTTGTCTGGCAACATCTGTGGTCTTGGAGGATGTTCCAGGACCAGGGAGTCCAGGTGGACCGTGAGTGCCTTGTAGCTCTGCTGCTAGGCACCAGCGAGGCTGCTCAGTGGGATTGCCTAGTGCGCCCCAGCTGGGTTGGCCAGTGGAGCTGGGAGCCCGGCGTGCCCCAGTGGGGATACTCAGTGGAGCCTGGGCTGAGCTGTCCGGTGTGGCAAGCAAGGGGAGATTGGGGCCAGCAGGGCAGTGGGGTCGGCAATGGGTCCAGGGCTGGGGGACTGGTAGCAGTGGGCGGTGGCAGATATGACATCCGCTAGTCTGGCAAAACACATCTAGGATTGGTCAGGTCCTGAGAATGCTGGACCAGGGACGTCCAAACTGTTTTGGGAGATTGCCTGGAACTTCTTTGAAGGAGCATGTTTACATTAGGAAATTATTTCAAAATAACTACATTCAAAATAATAACTCCTGAAATTAAAAAAAAAAATCAAAATAGCGTGTCCCCAAGACGGGGGAGCCATGAATTTAGTCCTAGGCAGGCTCCATTATTGTGGACGTGCTATCTTGTGCAATGCCCCAGGAAGCTCCTCCCAGGTGACATTCCTGTGAATTACTCTGGGGAGTAGTTATCTTGAAATAGCAGCAGTGGAGCAGCCACACTAACCCTATTTCGAAATAAGCATTATTCCATGAGGAAAGCAGGAGTGCAGATTTTGAAAGAACAAGCCCAATATTTTAAAGTGGATGCTGAGGTTTTTATTTTGAAATAACTCCGTAGTGTAAACCTGCACAAAAAGAAACATAATTCAGGGACGCCCTGGTGCACGTTGTGAGCATCAGACAATTCTTTTAAAACAGTGGGCCAGGCAAGACTGAAATTTAGCTGAGCACATTTCCTAAGAAATACTCAGGAGCAGAGGAATGTAAATTATCCAGCCCCTAGACCCACCTTTTTAAAGCTACACCCTAAGGAGAAATACAGTGGGTAGCTGATTACCTACTCACGGGCTCTGCAGAGCAAAGAGACACAACTGGATAAAGAGGTGTCTCAGGTCCCTTGGGCTTATCCTGAGCTCACAGCTGTTCTATAGATGTCACCATAAAAAAAAAAAAAGTGGCTGGGGTTTAAAGGGTTGTCTACCTACAAGAGACCAAGCTGGAGTAGGGGTGATGTCTGGAGAGCTTATTAGCATGTGTGTGGGGGGAGAGAAGGTTTCATTTATTGTTTTCTTTGTAACGCTTTTGCCCTGTGAATTAATGTGCTTGCTTAGAAGCTGGGTGGTAACTCAGGTGTGGCAATTACACCATTTACAGCCTCTGGGCAGAGGGCAGAGCAGGCCTGCAGAGGGAGACTAACTTGGTGGGGAACTGAGAGCACAGGCAGGCAGTTGTGAAGCCTGGAACTACCCCAAATGAAGAGGGAGAGATGCAGGCCTCATGGAACGAGTTGTACCGGTAGTTCGGAATAGGAAGCCTAATCCGAACTACCTACTCCGTGCCGCGTGTAGCCGCGGGCACGGAGTCCGAACTAGCAGGGATTTAAAAATGGCGGCGCCTGGCAAGATGCAAATGAAGCCCGGGAAATTCAAATCTCGGGCTTCATTTGCAACTTCGGTTGCCTACATTAACCACCCTAGTTCGAACTAGGGTAGTAGTGCAGACATACCCTAAGAGCTTTCAACATTATACCGGCATTCAGCAGAATCTATCCCTGACTGAATGAAGGAGCAGACACCTGACTCCCAGCGGTTTAGCACCCAGCATTCACCCAAGACGTGCTGAGTCCTTCTCACAATGCTCCTCCCAGTCACCCCTGTCTAGGAGCTGTCTGAAGGCCTGAGAGGGAAGCATGGAGCTAGTGCCTCTTGTGTCTGGGGACCAGCTGGTGCTACGCAGGCATGTCCAGCATCACACAGGAATGCTGTGACAGAGGCAGGGATAGTGTACAACGGGTCCTGAGAAGTGTTCAATTGACTTCATCAAGAGTCCCTCCTCCTCCTCCTGTCACTGCCCATGCGGTTCACTCATCCCCCTCCAACTTTTGTAATGATTGAGGCGTGGGACTTACACGTAACAGGGTTACTTTCCAAGAGCCCTGAATCACTGAGCACTTGGTAACAGATGCTCCCATGGAAAAAATATGATCTTTTAAAGACTGTAGCAAATGCTTTTGCACAAGAAGTCCAAATTCAGGTCACTTGGGCAAACTTAATTCTCCCATTTCCTAACTTTTGAAAGCTTCAATTGGCAACATTTTTGTTCTTTTATGTAGTTTTGTGTGTCTGTGTGTGGTTTTCTTTATCCGTTTCTTTGCTTTTGGAAAGCGCAAAATAGACAAACCCCAGAAATTCCATCATGTGACATCATATAATACATAATTGATTCACTCACAATTGTGTTTTCTGCCACAACCTGCCTCCTCATCAAATCTGTCTCCTCTGCCTGCTTTGATTCTTTGTCGCAGTGTATATTACCAGCTATTCCTAGTGTCCGCCTCCCCAGGTCCTCCTCCCACTCTGTCACTCCCTCTATCAGCTGTCAATATATTCCCATTGTTAAGATCCCCATTCCAGTTCCCTAGACAAAAAAGTACTATTGATTAGATCTGAAAACATGAACAATCGACATACACTCAAATATGTTGCTTGAATTACAAGCAATATAAACACTTGCCAGACATGTACCTCCATCTGCCTTACCTCCTGCAGCATTCCTCTGTCTCTTGTCTAAAAGCAAAGTTAGAGAGAATGTATGAACACCAGAAAGAGTTCCACTGCTTTCCCCTCCAAAGAACCCTACAGTCTCAACCTTGGCCAACTTTGCCAGTAAGAAAGAGACTGTTTTTTCCATTATACAAGAACTCAGTATTATTTAAAGATTTCAGGGCAGGGAATTTGGGCGTAGAACAGATTCTAAGGGGCCAGATCTGTAGCTGGTCTCTATTCTCTCTCCTATCTCTCTATAACAGAAGGCAACATGAAATCAACACACATGTGTGTGTCTAGTCAGGGTTTGGGCCCTTTAACACGGAGATAAAACGAGTGAAATGTTTAGTTCCTAGCTTGCTTTTGCCCAGGTTTACAGGGCAAACCCTGCAGTCCTGGCTCAGGGGAAATTCCATTTTCTGTCAGCCACACTAAGAACCGCAGGACCCTGTCTTTGTATCAGTAAATCTGAGTTATGAACATGGCTCAGTCTGAAAAAGCAGAAGTCCCATTTTCATACCTAAGTAGCAATGATAATACATCAGGAATGGGATGAGGATGATGAGGGAAACACTTGCAACGCCGACAAGAATTTTGAAGACCAGGACCAGTTTGGGCATGTCCAGGTGTCCTTTGGAAGAAGACAAAAAATAAGCCCTGTAGTAAGTGTAATCTCCATCACATTTGTCCTGCTTTAGAAATGTCTTTTTATTTTAAACATGGAAAACAATTCTAGGTGTCTCTGGCTTATCTATTTTAGTTTGGACTCCAAAGAAGGCAATCATGGGTGGTTAAAACAAGGAGCTCAGCATATCACAACAGCTATTTCTTATTTTCTTATTACTTATTATTATTGTCTTGCAGCTGTGTTTAGGGTCCCATTGTGTCCTGTGCTGAACACCCCAGAGCATGAGACAACCTTGTCCCAAATAGTCCATCCTCTAAATAAACCACAATTTATGTCACACAGTCCTTCATTTTCTTCCTATTCTTTATATGAATTGGTGAATTATTTGGTGGGATATAGCGTATCTCATTTCCTACATAAAGCAATATGAAGGCATAATGAAGAAGAAGGGATGGGGCATGTTAGGTGTAGCTGGCTCCATATTCCACAAGTCACCTATTACCAACAAGCAGAGATTCACGTATTTAACACAGCTTAATACAAGGTGCGATGGCCGGGCTTATATTAAAAAACATAAGTTTGTTTAATTATGTGTCTCAGGGGTTTGAAAACCCCCTTTCACCAAGTAGCACACTTAAATCAACCCACCCTCACATGGTCAGCACTAGGCCAATGGAAGAATTACAAAAGTTATTTTAGTCTACACTAAAGTGCTACAGTTGCAGCATGTCCAGTTTATATGAGCCCTAAGTGGCTTATTTAAGTTAAAAACAGGCATAGTTCAGTTTGTTTTACATCAGTGAATGGGAGATTGATGCAAAGCCTGTTGCGTGATAGACTTTTCTGGAGAATGGGCACAGAAGGAGATGAAAGTGGGACCTTATAGTTCAGGGGTGGGTGATTATTTTCAGAGGGGTTCCACTGCATCGATTTTGGTATATATTCATGGGCTGGCTCCACCCTCCAGAAAGGGCAGGGCCTAAGTCAAATGGGGTGGGTTCATACTACAGGGTCAGGGAGAGAAAGAGAGTGTGTGTGTATGAAAGAGAGGCACTCTGTGTGTGAAAGACAGACTTTGTGACACAGAGCGAGTATAGCACAGAGATGGGAGAGTCTGTGCGGTGATTGTGTGGGACAGTGTCTGTGTGTGGCAGAGCGACAGTGTGTGTGTGAGACAGTGACACAGAGAGTCTGAGCACTGGCTGCTGTTGGGTAACTTTCTCAGAGAAATCATGCACTGCCTCTTTAAGACACAGAAAGCTGGCCTGCTCTGTGGTCTCTCTTCCTCTCCTGCATTGCAGAGATGGAGTATGGGGGAGGGAAGTGTGTGTATGTGAGAGAGAGAGAGACAGAGCATGAGAACCTCTGAGTCACTTTACCTTCCATGCTTCAGATTGGAGCAGCTCCCCTCTCTCTGACCTCTGTTCTGCAGAGATGAGCTACAGGGGCAGAGGAACACCCTGACTTGAGTGCTTCCCTCTCCTCTGCACCTGTTCCCCTCTACATCGACTCCCCTCTTCCCCCCCACTCTGCACAACTAGCAGGGGAAGCATCTCGGCTGCAAGCATCTCTGCTGCAGGAAAGAGCAAGGTGGGGGAGGGGAAGCTGAACACACACTGCTGGCTGTAGGTTTGCATCTCTGCTAATCAGCTGGGTGGGCTGGCAAGAAATACTTGGCAAGCCGGATCCAGCCTCCGAGCCATATTTTACCCATCTCTGCTATAGTGGGTGCATATTTCCAGCACTGAAACGTGCTGTGTTAGAAAGGAAGGTTTAGGATCCCAACCCAACTTACCTAGTAAGGCTTGTGATGACTCTGCAAAGGAATAACAGACATTTCATTGGGTGCCGCTTGCTCTCCAAACATGGCCTCACACCTGAGATTGGATCTGCAGAAACAGACCTTGAATCTAGGGCACCCCACATTGAATTCGGCATGGGCACAGGAGTCCATCCCCCGAACATCCTGCAGGATGAGTTCTTTGGGTTAACAAAGGCATTCTAAGAATGCTGAGTTGATAGGGGATCAAAGCCCAAGTATGAATGACCACTGCTAACGTGCTTTTAATGCATCAAGCAAAGTGCCAGGGACAGGACAATGGGATGGTGTAACTAGTGGTTTGGCATGTGCCATAAATCTCATCTATCCCACCTCCAAATGTCTGGCCTGATCCACTGAAAATCACGTGTAGTTATTGAAATATTGAAACATGTTCCGATTTTAAATTGTGCTTTAGCGTGTGGTGACAAAGGAACCTCTCCTATTTGGCAGTCTTTGGAAGGATTTCTCTCTCCACAGAATGTGGAAGTGAATCAACAGTCTTTTTAAAAGATGGCTCAGCAAGACCAATGATGACTGAATTGAACTCTTCCATAGCTCGGCCACTCCTCAGAGTGCAAAAGGAGAGAGCAATTTGAGAAATACACTGTGTTCATTTGAATGGAAATGTTTCTTAGGGCATGTCTACGCTACAAAATTCTTTCGAAATAAGGAAATCTGAAATGATAACTCCAAAAACAACAAAATCGAAATAGTGTGTCCCCACTATAGAGGACTCTCAAAATTAGTTTGAGAAAGGCTTCCTTAATGTAGACATGCTACCTCAACTTAGATCCCCAGGAAGCATGGGGGAGTAATGACTTTGAATGATGCTGGGGATTAGTTATTTTGACATTGCAGCAGCTAAGTGTCCACACTATGGCTATATCATAATTACTATTCAAAATAAGAGTTATTCCCTGAGGAAAGCAGGAATAGAGATTTTGAAACAACCAGCCCATTATTTCAAAATAATGGACTTGGTAATGTGGACCCTCCACTTATTATTTCAAAATAAAGGGGCTATTTCGACATAACTCCCTAGTGTAGAGCAGGACTCATTAACCAGAGGGGGCCTCCAATGAGACCAGTAGCTCTATCTCAAATGAGCTGAAACCAATTCATCAGCCACAAAGGGGAGGAGGGGTAAGAGAGAGAGAGGGAGAATCTGGTCCATACCTGACCACTGAGACGTGAGGAAGATGGCTCCGATGATGATGAGGGTGAGGAGGGAAATGACTATAGTGATCAGGAGAATGAGCTCCGCATGTAGTAGTTTAGACGTATCTTTGATTTCTCCTGAAGAAAGCAAAACGATCCCTTCTAGTTATTAAAATTCTGTAATAGATATTTGCATATCTCTAGAGAGATTGTTCTATGCTAAACACAAAGCATAAGTCTACATTGTCTAAGGGGTTTTTTTTTCCTCTTGGTTTAAACTGAGACTATAATTATTTAACAAATGCAACAATGAAGGAACATGTGGACTTTGAAGAAAGCAAGGAGCACACCACAACAACATTTTCTTTTTTCTTCTCATTTGGTCTCAGTGGGTAGGTCTACACAGCAGCATTATTCTGAAATAATAAAGAGCGCATCTATGCAGCAAGCTTTTATTTAGAAATAATGTCCAGTTGGAGGTCTTCTTACTCCAACTCCTGGAACCCTGATTTCATGAGGAGTAAGAAAAGTCAAAGGAAAAACAATTTTCCTTTGACTTCCTGTTGTGTAGAGAGCGCCAAAAGTCGAGTTAAACTACTTCAACTTCAGCTACGCAATTAATGTAGCTGAAGTTGTGTATCTTAACTTGACTTTAGCCCACACAGTAGCCTATCGTGATTATTGTTAAGTATGCACATACATTGTTACAAAGTCTTAAAGTTGCCCCGTGGTGCCTTTTGCCCTTCCCTATGTTAGCGAGGACCAAACAATCTCTGAAAACCAGGAAAAAACACTAAGAAGTGCCATCTTGCAGCACAACCTTAACTCTGCCCTCGGAGGAAGCAATATATGATAAAGTAAGGAGATGGGCAGGCAACAATTTTTTGTCAGCTCATCTACTGGCTAGTTCTTGGGCAAAGACTCCAGCTTTAACTTCCAGCCCTAGCAGCTAGGATCAGCAATTACATGGAAAGTCCTCAGCCCTGGGCTTGGAGCAGGCTCAGTTGCTATGTCTGCACAGTATGGTTCACATTGGGTGCTGCGAGGCAATGGAGCATGCTCAGTGAAGGTGGAATCTCGGCCGGTTTTAGTGGCTATACTCCATCTCTACAGAGCATGTGCAACATGGTTCTTTTTTCACAAGCTTATAATGTGACTGAATGTGGATGGATTTTCACAGGAATGGCAAAGGGCATGACCCTGACATAAAGACCACTTCTACCCCTTTTCCTGCCACCAAATTTCAAATCCCTGCTACAAAGCATGAGGGTGCTAGAGATTCTCAAACAAAAGGTTGACAGAATCTCTTTAAGACTGTAAAGCAATATGTGCCCCCTAACCTGGTTCTCAGAAATAGCTTTTTGGTGCAAAACAAAACAAAAATCAGCCTGAGGCAAACACCCAACATGGGAAGTTTGAGCCCAAATGGTTAATGTTTGGAAAATTTGTCAGCTGCAAATAAGGACTTCTAATGGGAAATTTTGGACAATATTAATAATAGTAGGTGTTACCAGCAACACGTATAATACACGTATAATATAAGTGTTATAATACTGCTTGGATTCTATGAATCTAGCAATGTCTCAGACCAGAAAGGACCATTTTCATTACCTCATCTGACCCCCTGCATAACACAGGAGATCTTCCTCAGAATAATTTCTACAGCATACACCAACGCAGACCACTGGTCGCATTGTGCAGTCTAGCCCACAGACAACTAGGACATGTCTACACTAGGAAATAATTTTGAAATAACTCCCAAAATAACTATTACAAAATAGCATGTCCACACTACAGGGTAACCTCAAAATTAGTCTAAGGCAGGGTCCCTTAATGTGAATGAATTACCTCGATTTACAACCGCAGGAAGCACTAGGGAGTAATTACTTTGATTGACTATGGGTAGTAGTTATTTTAAAATAGTAGTAGTGGAATGTCTACACTAAAGATATTTCAAAATCACTATTTTGAAATAAGTGTTATTCCTTGTTGAAAAAGGAGTTGTTTTTTCAAAATAACGAGCTTGGTAGGGTGGACTCTGCGGCTACGTCTACACTGTCATGATTTTCCGGAAATGCTTTTAACAGATTGGCACGGACGCTTTTCCACAAAAGCAGATGATTTTGCGGAAAAACTTGCCAGTCTAGACACAGCCTGCTTGTTATTTCAAAATAAGAGGATTTATTTTGAAATAACTTCCTAGTGTAGACCAGGTCTTAGAGACTATCCCTCCTCATTGAGCTCCCAATCTAAACAAATCTCAATAGATTCAAATTATGGAGCATGTCTCTAATAAAATTTTGTAAAACTGGCAAGTTGTGGATCCAAAGCTGCAGCCTCTAACCAGCAAAATTCTCCTCAATAACAAGATCTAAGAACTATGGGATTAGCTTTATATAATGACAGAGAATCTGAGGCAATTCAGAAATAAGGTTTCCATACCTTTGCGATGATAAATGAGGAAAGCAATCCCAATAACTATGAGCATGACACCAAGAACAATAATGTCCGTGAGCATTTTGTTATCCAGGACCAGGTTAGGAAAGTCCATGTTATCTGCAGAACAAAACAAAACAAAACTATGGTCTGTACTTTCTGACAAGTTCCATTACATAGATTATGTTGCTGCTTCAGAAATGTTTTCCCATATAAAAATATAGAAACCTGGAATATTTACCCAGAGTTG
Organism: Pelodiscus sinensis; assembly: GCF_049634645.1. Classification (NCBI taxonomy): domain Eukaryota; kingdom Metazoa; phylum Chordata; order Testudines; family Trionychidae; genus Pelodiscus; species Pelodiscus sinensis. Next base: position 4,622,187 of record NC_134743.1, on the reverse strand, counting down.
CTCCATTAATTTTTGTTTTTCTTCATTTAAATCAGTGCTCTGAGCTGGAGCTGAACATAAGAACATAAAAATGGCCATGCTGGGTGAGACCAAAGGTCCATTTAGCCCAGTATCCTGTCTGCCGACAGTGGCCAATGCCAGATGCCCCAGAGGGAGGGTATGTCTACACTTGCACCCTCTTTCGAGAGAGGGATGCAAATGTAGACATTCGAAATTGTAAATGAAGCCAGGATTTAAATATATTTCAAAATACTGTACTTTATTTTGCAGTAAAAAAAACACTGTTTAGTCGCGCTTATTTTGGAAGAAAACCCTTCTTCTGAAATAACCCTTTCACCTCGTTGTATGAGGAATAAGGGTTATTTCAGAAGAAGGGTTTTCTCCTAAAATAACTGCGTCTAAACAGCGTTTTTATTTCAAAATAAAGTATTTTGAAATAGCTCCCATCCGCGAATATACAAATGAAACACAGGATATTTAAATCCTAGCTTCATTTACAATTTCGAATGTCTACATTTGCATCCCTCTCTCGAAAGAGGGTGCAAGTGTAGACATACCCGGAGTGAACAGAAGAGGAAATCACCACGTGATCCCTCTCCTGTCATTCATTTCCAGCTGCTGACAAAGAGAGGTGAGGGACACCATTCCTACCCAACTTCTTTAATAGCCATTGATGGACCTAACCTCAATGAATTTTTATAGCTCTTTTTTTAACCCTGTTAAAGTCCTGTTCTTCATAACATCCACTGGAAAGGAGTTCCACAGGCTCACTGTACACTGTGTGAAGAAAAATTTTCTTTTGTATGTTTTAAACCAGATACCTATTAATTTTATTTAGTGACTCCTAATTCTTAGGTTATGGGAACAAGTAAATAACTTTTCCTTATTCACTCTTTCCATGCCAGTCATGATTTTATATACCTTGATCATCTCTCCCCTTATTCTCTCTCCTCTTTTCTAAACTGAGAAGTCCCAGTCTTTTTAATCTGTCTTCATATAGGACCTGTTCCAAACCCCTAATCATTCTTGTTCCCCTTTTCTGAACCTTTTCCAATGCCAATATATGTTTTTGAGATGAGGCAATCAGATCTGTACGCAATATTCAAGATGTGGGCGTACCATGGTTTTATACAGAGGCAATAAGATACTCGCTGTCTTATTCTCTATCACTTTTTAATGATTCTCAACATTCTGTTTGCTTTTTTGACTGCCACTGCACATTGAGTGGATGTTTTCAGAGAACTATCCACAATGATGTCAAGATTTCTCTCTTCAGTAGTTCTATCATTAGTCCCCATCATTTTGAATGTATATTATTTTTTCCAATGTGAATTACTTTACAATTACCAACATTAAATTTCATTTTTGCCATTTTGTTGCCCAATCATTTAGTTTGGGGGAATCTTTCTGAAGTTCTTCACAGTCTGCTTTGGTCTTAACTATCTTGAGCAATTTGGTACTATCTGCAAATTTTGCCATGTCACCGTTTATCCCTTTCTCCAGATCATTGCTAAATAGATTAAATAGGTTGGGTATGGACACTTGGGGGACCCCACTAGTTACCTCTCTCTCCTTTGAAAACTGACCATTTATTCCTACCCTTGTTTCCTGTCTTTTAACCAGTGATCAGTCCATGAGAGGACCTTCCTCTTATCCCATTGGGGATGAGTGGTTCACTATGTCAGCTGTTCCAGGAACAGAGGACTTCCCCAGCCCTCTGTCAACATGGCAGCAGGTTGAGGCTTGGTGAGAAGCACCTCTCTATGGCAGTGCAGCTCCAGTGGGCACAGCTGGGGGAGGGGCACATTATCCCCAAGTGGGGCAAATCCAGGTTTGTCCGCCCACTGGACTCCCCAGCCAGAGTGAGGAATGCAGCAAACTGTGCACTTTCCCCTCACTCCCTAATGAAGAGGAACACCCTGCAAAGGTTCCCCTATGAATGCTCCCTAGGGGGAGGGGAGGAACAGCAGCCCCCTGACCCTTTTTAAAGGGTGCCTGAGGAGTGTGTGAGGCTTGAGGCTGGGACAGCTCCTGAGGGGAGCACCCCCAACCAGCCTCTTTCACCAGCGTGGTGATTTTGTCTCTTTTCAGTCTGGTTTTATGAGTCCCCTTAATAAATCTGATGGGGGGGGGGCTTCAATCCCTCCCTCCAGGCCCCCACACAACTAAACCCTTACCTTCTGTTATGTTATCAGGGAGCTGCATATCAGAAATGGTGTTGCTACTCATACTGTATAGGAGGAGTTCTTGAACAAATAGGCCGTTGGACAGACAAACAGACTTGTTTACTCGCTCACAAGCAGACATATATAGCAGAGGTTTTGTGTGGATGTGTGGGTGGGAGGTTCAGTGGGTGTTTGCTCCAAACACAATAACAGTTGTTAGGCAAATGAGCCAAAGGCTGAGGGTTTTGCAAGGAGCCCCAATGTATAATGGGGGAAGACAGATAGGGCATGTTGCCATTTTAGAACACAAATTATTTAATTTTCCCTTTAGAAGAGCTCACCGACTTGTAAAGGAAGAGGAATCCAGTCAGAACCTGTTCTCAAACCAGTCCTAGAATGATAAACAAGGCTGGATTTACAATTGTTGGTTGCTGTTCACAGATGCCTGCGACAGCTCAGTGCTTTCCACGGACACATCCTGATGGTGACGTTTGCATTGACTGAAAACTATGTTTGTTAGGGCCACTCTTACTATGCAAGAATCTCCTATGGCAGAATTTGGCCTTTAGACTTTGCTTGTGTGGTGAATATGAGATGTGGTAGAAAACGTCTCACAGATTAACGTCACACCACAAGTGCCTCATGTAGAAAAAGACCCTTCTGTGATGTTGTACAACTTTTTATTAATTATATTCTCGATAGGTGTCTGATATACATGTCCAACCATCATGCTAGAAAGTATATTCCTATTACATAGAAAGTAAAAGGGGAGGAGTTAGGTAGGATCTCTCAGGGCACATATACAGATCCAAGAAGATCATTGTTTGGAGGTCGATCTCCTGGTGTTCAATTTAATGGGTCCAGTAAGAAACTGATACATCAAATGCTGAAAGTGCTCCCATTGACCCTAGAACTCCTTGCAGTCACAAGGAGTTTGGGTAGCATATGGGAGTGTTTCTCCCATTGACCTCCCACTATGGAGCCACCCTAGAAAATCGAGGCAAGGTACCTCAGCTCCAGCTATGTAAGTCATGTAGCTGGAGTTGTGTATCTAGCACTGATTTCCTCTGCCAGTGTAGACCTGGCCTCCCTAATTGGCTGTGCTTTGAAAGAAACAGAGATTCCCAGGCGAGAGGATGGGCCTATGGAAATCCAGGAGCATGGCCCACTAATAAACATTCATGCAAACAGTGATTGTCAGTCAGGACATTAAGGGCCCTCACAGTCACCTTTCACACAAGGGCAAGCAGTTGGTATGGGACACAAGTTCTCAAGCTTCTTTATTCCTTGTCTCCCTTCAAATACCAAAACCTACTATATGACCCCAGGAGGAGGAACCAAATATGGAGCCAATCTGAGTGGTGGGAAGAGCTGCCATTCAAGTGCTCCAGTCCCCATTGGGGGCCCTGTAACTTGAGCCCTGCCATCCAAGGCTAAGGCCCTTGACCTTCAGCTTTGACCCTGGGCAATGTTTTCAAATCAGTTTGGTCTTAGGCCATGGGGTTCAAGCTTGGGCCCTGGCTGGTGGACGCAAGGTTTTGGTTTCAGTCCAGGCCTCAGCAAGTCCAGGCAAGCCCATAAAGATGAGGGTGTGTCTCAGGTTGGCGTCCAAACCACAGTTTGAAAGCCACTGTCCTAGGAGGAAAGAGCAAAGGGGTGAGGCAATATATTAGTGAGACAAGCTTTGGAGCCACACAGAGCATTTCGGTGTTGTTGTAGCCATGCTGCACTCAGGATACTAGAAATAAGGTTTATAACAGAGACAAGATGGCTGACAGATATGACCTCACCAGCCTTCTCTCCCAACAAGTCAACAGCACTTTGAAGGGTAGGATCAAAATTAAAAACATCTTGGAGAATTGGCCTGAACTCAACAAGGTGAAGTACAATAAAGACAAGTTCAAAGTATGGCATTTAGGAAGGAAAATTCCAATGTGCACATGCTTAAGAGGGAACAACAGGTTAGGTAGCTTTTGGTCAGTTGTTCTCCCATTTCCCCCCTTATGACCTGGAATGGTTGAACTTTTATCCATCCTCCCACTTATGGGCCAGAATACAAAACAACTGAAGAAATGAAGGCTTAAGCTCACACCTCTGAAAATCAAAAAATTCAAAATTAAAGTTAATGCCACAAAATAAAATCTCCATGTTTCTACACAAAAAAGGGAGAGAGGGAGGTGTGACGCTCGCTAGCTAGCTAGAAGATGGTGAAGTGCCATTATGAATAGCCAGCCATTCAGCTAAGAAGAAAATCATGAGAATTACTCTAGAACTTGGAGAATTTACTCAGAGTATGTGAGACCCAAATTCAAATCACTACTTCAAAGACCATTTAATTGTTTAACCGGAGAGGCACTGGGGAGCTTGAAGAAACTTCACACCAGCACATCCCATAGCTTAGTGGCTGGGGCAAGCATCTGATGCTACGTCTAGACTACATAGCTTAGCTTATCTGGCACAGCGCAGCAGTCTAGACGCGGCATGGTTGACAAAGGAAGCCTTGTGAAACGAGGTTTACCAGAGCGGTCAACAAAGGCTTCTTTTGTTGACCACACCACGTCTAGACTGTCGCACTGTGCTGGATCAGCTGATCGTCTGCACAGTGCGGTGGCCATTTTTATTTTAATGAAGTGGGGATTATTTAAATCCCCGCTTCTTTGACTATGCTGAATAAACTATTTTACATGGCTCCGACGACGGAGCCATGTAGTCTAGATGTAGCCTGAAAGATGCTACACTCCTGTTCCAATCCCTCCTTCCTGGGAAGGGAAAAAGGGGACAATTGAACCTGGATCTTCCATATGTGTCCTAATGCTTGGTTTAGATGGAAAGTACTGTCATTCTGTGAATGGAATCTTCTTTTGCTTTTATCCAAATGCAGTATTTCAAGTAAGGTCAGAAGAAATGTATTATTATTTTTGATTCTTCAAAAAATTGTTTTGGTTCAACCCAAAACAAAATATTTGTCCAATTTTTTTTGAAATTGGGAGTTAAAAAAAATCACCAGCTCTTGTTACAATAAAGATAAAGCAAGATAAATACTTCAAAACATCTTCTGTTCGTGTTCTGTTGCATTTTAATATTGATTTTAAACACAGCATGAAAAACATTCATCCATCCACACATCACATCTGTTGTGTTTTATTGCTGCATTATAAACACAGGAGATTTTATTGCATTCTTCCTGAGAGCTTTAGACTAGTAAACTTGGAGGGAAAGAATTGCAGAGAATATGACTATTCATTAATGTATTGTCAAGCTAGACACATGGATTTACTTACTATAAATTGGTTGGTATGAAAAAAAACTTTGAATGGGTATTTTCATTAACTATAGATGCTTTATTTATGAATTCTTAATAACTGGATGGAGATAGTTTTCCTATATTCATATTCCATTACACTAAAAGAAAGAGAGAAGTATTCACCATGCTTTCCAAAAACAGGGCCCTATTCATTCTCCATTGAAGCCAATAAATAATTCACATTTTTGTCAGTGGAAACTGATTACATTGAGAACATTAAGACTGATCAAACAGTGTGGGGAAAGAGCTATAGAATGTTACGAAGAAAAATCTTAGGCAAGAAATAGCCTATGACTGTTTGCAAAGCAGCCCTGTGTATCTGCTAGCAAAGCAAAGCCTTAGGAGTTAGGTTTGCAGTAATTAAGGGTTTTGAGTGGACAAAGAAGGGATAATAGAATCACAGAACACTAGAACTGGAAGAGACCTTGAGAACATGACCTATGAAGGGAGGCTGAAGGAATTGGGTTTGTTTAGTTTAGAAAAGAGAAGATTAAGGGGGGACATGATAGCGGTTTTCAGATACCTAAAAGGGTGTTGTGACGGGTCGCGCCGCCCCCCACACCCCACCCGGTGGCCCGCCCCGCACCCAGCCCGCGATCGCGCTGTCTCTCCTGGGCGCCACCCAGGGAGCGCGGCGGCACTGCGGGGCCTGCTCCCTTGCCGCGGCCCGGATGACGGGCAGCGCGGCGGGGGCGGGGCTACGCCCGGACGATGACGCACGGCGGGGGCGGAGCCTCGGCGACGTGGCGTCTGACGTCACCGGGCACAGACGCACGGCGAGGGAGGAGCCTGGTGATGTGGCGCACTGCGTCACCAGGACCGGACGCCGGCGGGGAGTTCAAAAAGGGGGGGGGGAACGGGGGAAGAGGGAGAGGATGGAGGAGCAAGGAGGGGAAGGAGGGAGACGGAGAGCGAGCAGAGGAGGAAAGGAACGGAGAAGGAGGAGAGAGCGGAGGAGGAGGAAAGAGCAGAGGAGGAGGGGAGAACAGAGGAGGAAGGAGGCACAGGACACTGAAGGAGAGGCACGCAGCACAAGAAGGAGGGAAGTGGAGGAGCACGAGTGGTGAGGGGGACTGTAAAAAGGGGGCAAGCAGAGGCGGCGGGGGGCAGGACGGGCTCCCGCGTTACAGGTGTCATAAGGAGGTGGGAGAAAACTTATTCATCTTGGCCTGTGAGGATAGAACAAGAAGCAATGGGCTTAAACTGCAGCAAGGGAGGTTTAGGTTGGACATTAGAAAAAAGTTCCTAACTGTCAGGGTAGTCAAACATTGGAATAAATTTCCCAGGGAGGTTGTGGAATCCCCATCTCCTGAGATATTTAAGAGTAGGTTAGATAAATGTCTATCAGGGATGGTCTAGACAGTATTTGGTCCTGCCATGAGGGCAGGAGACTGGACTCGATGACCTCTCGAGGTCCCTTCCAGTCCTAGTATTCTATGATTCTAGTATTCTATGATTCTATGAAGTCATTGAGTCCAGCCCCCTGACCTCACAGCAGGAAGACCAGTACTACCTAAGGAGAATTGTACATGGGGAAGTCATTTATAATTGAGATTGTATTACACTGGCAGAGCAAAATCAAATACAGTGTGAGAGAAGGGTCCTTCTGTGCATTTTCTCAAAGCTTTCTACAACAGGGCTGACAGAATTTTAACAACGAAAAGCAAAGGGAAGAGACAGCCACTGACTGTACGGCAGCCCTTTGAAGCAGCTAGCAAAGTGATGCAGAAGGAGTTAGGTTTGCAGTCATTAAGGTTTTGGGATGGTCAAAGAGTGCAAGGTGGGATTCTACAACTGGTTGTAAGAGGAGTATTGTGCTGAATAGATTTATGAAAGAGTCATTTACAATGCAGATTGAACTCAATTGATAACACAGATTGCTGGACTATCAGGTTTGGTGCATGATGCTTCTCTGATAGTTCACTAGAAAATCTCATATACCATTTAGAACATCCTTGAGCAAAGACATGGGAAGGCAGTGGCAAGAAAACAACAGACTGGAACTGCCACTCATGATATGATGCCCTGAGCAAACAAGCCCTAGCAAAATGTCTGAGCAAAAGCAGTAAGTGGCTCTGTACTTACATATTCAGCTGGAAGAGAAGCTTCAGCTTCTTGCTCTGTCTACAACCTCCAGAGATTGTCTGGTTAAGACACAATTTTAGGGAACGAGAGAGAAAGTGCTCCTACCGGATGCAGGTGATATCCTGGAGATGGTGTGTAACCAGACCAGCTGTTCAATATGAAAGGGAGGCAGTCCTGCTCCTATTTATACTGGTGTGGCATTAGAGGAAGTTGACATTTGTTTACATGAGAACAGAAATTCAGCACAGTATTAAAATCTACCAAACAGTTACATGATTCCTGGGTATTTAAATCAGCAAAACTTCTGGCTTTTTAAGTAGAACAATTATCTGAGAATTGACTGCACCCCACCAGGCCCGGCTTAGATCTCAGACAGAGATGATGCATCAGCACAAGCCAGGGGGTACAGTGTGTGTGTATTCACAGAGTCCAAGGGCAGACCTGTTGGCTCAGGATATAACACCCTGTTTGAAGTTCCTGTCCCCTACCCATGTCTCCCCCTTCCCAGGGGGTTGCAAGGTGTCTGGTTTTCAAACGGGACACCCAGGTGAAAAGGGATCCTGGTTGCTCCGGTCAGCACCATGGACTCGGCAGTTAAAAGTCCAGTTGGCTGCACAGCGCTGAGTCCCTGAGTCCCCGTGTCCCCTCCCGCACCCTGGCTCCCTCCCGGAACCTAACCCCCGGACCCATCCCTGAGCCCCTCCTGCACCTCAGCCTCTTGCCCCCAACTGGTGAAAGTGAGCGAGGGTGGGGCAGAGTGAGCAAAGTTGGGAGGAGGGAAGGAGGAGGTGAAGGGGAGACCCCAAGAGGATGAGGCAGGGGTGGGTTCCTGCAGAAGGGGCGGGTCAGGCAGTTTGGTTTTGTGCAGTTAGAATGTTGGCAACCCTACACACCACTCTCCCTGACCTGACATGGCCTCCATCTCAGTGCCCTGTGCGTCAGGGCAACAGACATGTGACAAATGGTCTCCACACAAAGGGGGAGCTGGAGAATGGAGACCCAGCCATTCGGTTGGAGATGTCTGAGCCTGTCTCTGTATTGCCCCTGTGTGAGTCAGCGTTTTAGGATCACGGAGTGTTCCACCTGAGTTTCTCTCTGTTCCATGTATCAGAGGGGTAGCCATGTTAGTCTGGATCTGCAAAAGCGACAATGAGTTCTGTAGCACCTTAGAGTATGTCTACACTAGCCACCCAAGTTCGGATGAGGGTGGCTAATGTCGTCATTCAAACTTGCAAATTTGCATGTTCCCGGGCACCATTTTTAAATGCCCGGTAGTTCGAACTACCTGCCCGTGGCTACACACGGCATGGTCTAGGTAGTTCGAATTAAAGCTCCTAATTTGAACTACCATTACTCCTCATCTGATGAAGACCCATGCATCTGACAAAGTGGATCTTTGCCCACAAAAGCTTATGCTCCAATCCATCTGTTAGTCTATAAGGTGCTACAGGACTCTTTGTTGCTCTCTGTTCCATGTGTTAGCTAGAGCAGTCAGTGCATAGAGAACTTAAAACAGAATAATTGAGCGCTGCTGAAATCCAAGAAATACAAAGGGAGGGTAAAATGTCACCAAAAAAATCTGTATTTCCCTTTCTCCACATAAAGAGAGTCAACCAAAATGGGGGCATGTATGTTTAGACACAGTGCTGAGGAATGACCATGAATTACTGCTCTGGAGGATGATGAACACTGAGCCATGGGAAGGGCATGTACTTGACTCTGTTACCTTGTGGTTAGGTGCACAAATAAGGTGTTGGAACCCACAGCTCAAGTTCCTGTGTGAAGGACTGTTTAATTAGCTAGTCAGAATGGGGCAGCATCAATAGGAAAGATTGAGGAGCCCTTGTGCCCCCAGAACAGCCCACAGCTCAGGGCATGTCTACAGAAGGAAAATCATTGCGAAATACAGGCAGTCCCCGGGTTACGTACAAGATAGGGACTGTAGGTTTGTTCTTAAGTTGAATCTGTATGTAAGTCGGAACTGGCTTCCAGATTCAGACACTGCTGAAACTGACCACCAGTTCTGACTTACATACAGAATCAACTTAAGAACCCCAGGCATCCCCAAGTCAGCTGCTGCTGAAACTGATCAGCAGCTGATTCCAGGAAGCCCGGGGCAGAGCAACTCTGCCTGGGGCTTCCTGTAGTCAGCGCTGGTCAGTTTCAGCAGAAGCTGACTTGGGGACGCCTGGGGCAGAGCAGCTGGGGTGCTACTGGACCAACCCAGCAGCACCCCATCTGCTCTGCCCCAGACGTCCTGATTCAGCCGCTGCTGAAACTGACCAGCAGCGGCTGAATCAGGACCTGGGGCAGAGCAGCTGGGGTGCTGCCGGGTTGGTCCAGTAGTGCCCACGGGCGCTGCAGGACCAATCGGCAGCGCCCCAGCTGCTCTGCCCCAGAGTCCAAAACAAAAGCCTGGTCTGCTGGGGGGGGGGGAGCACACTAGCTGCGCCCCCCCCCCAGCAGACCAGGGACACGGGGAGCAGAGCCACAGCGGCAGCGGGGTGCTGCGCCTCTGAGGCTTTGCTCTGGCAAAGCCTCAGAGGCGCAGGACCCCACCGCGGCTGCGGCTTCAGTCAGGGTGCCTGTGGTCTGCTGGGGACCGTCCCCAGCAGACCACAGGCACCGGGTCTCAAGGGGCAGCAGCAGCGGTTCCCGCGCTTCTGAGGCTTTGCTCTGGCAAAGCCTCAGAAGCGCGGGAACCCGCCCGGTGCCCCTGGTCTGCTGGAGACGGTCTCCAGCAGACCAGGGGCACCGGAGCAGCTTACGAACGGGGCTTTCTCGCCCCGACTTCCGGGGCGAGAAAGCTCCGTTCGTAAGTGCGGATCCGACGTAAGTCGGATCCGCGTAAGTCGGGGACTGCCTGTAACTAAAATCAACATCATCACTCCTGAAATAACAAAATCAAACTAGCGTGTCTTCACTTTAGGGAGGCTTCGATATTAGTCTGAGGCAGGCTCCATGAATGTGGATGTGCTACCTCAACTTAAGGTATGTCTAGACTACAGGGTTTTGTCGACAGAAGTTTTGTTGACAGATACTGTCGACAAAGCTTCTGTTGACAAAGAGCGTCTAGACTACATCCAGTTCTGTCGACAAAGCAAGCTGCTTTGTCGACATAACAGTGTGGACGCAAAGGACAGTGTAGATGCAATAATGCCTTTTATCAACAGAACTCTGTCGACAAAAGGCGTTATTCCTCGTAGAATGAGGTTTACATACGTCGACAAAACTGCTGAGTTTTGTCGACGTTATGTCGACATAACTTGAAGGCAGTGTGGACGCAGGTATAGTTTTGTCGACAAAAGTCCACTTTTGTCGACAAAACCCTGTAGTCTAGACACACCCTTAGAGCCCCAGGAAGCACTCGGGAGTACATAGTTTAAAGGACTCTGGGGAGTAGTTATTTAGAAATAGAGACACTGGAGCATCCACACTTCTGATGTTTTGAAATAACTTTGGAGTCAACATTATTCTCCAAGGAAAGCAGAAGCCCAGATTTTGAAATAACCAGCCCATTTTTTGAGAAATAATGGGCTCGGTAGCGTATATGCTTCGCTTATAAATTTGAAATAAGGGGAGTTATTTTGAAATAACTCCTTAGGATAAACCAGGGCTACTATAGGAGCCTTGAGATACAAAACCCTCCTTTGTCTGCATTTGGAATATAAGAAAAATTAACCAAGGTACTCTACCCACTATTCCCAACATTATAAAGAGAGAGCCCCCATCTGCTCCGCCCTCCCTTGCATCTGGTAAAGTTCCCAAAACTGAAACAAAAATTTCAAATCAGGGCCAACAAAATATTTCATTTGAGCAGACTCCAAACATTTTCACACTTTTGACTGTCTGAAAATGTTTAAAAAAATTTTTGGTTAGACTGAATTTTTTTAAAATTTATTCAGAATCACTGGTAAACTGAAAAAATCTTTTATTTGCCCTGCTTTTGTTACAGTAAGTAACTAACTAAACAAATTCTGAGAATATGAAGTTCAGTTTTTCAAAGAATTTAAACCACAAAATGCACATAGAAATGTATCACTCCTGAGGTATTTTATTTCTGTATAATTAACACACAGTTTTACTGCATTAATTTCAGAGGTCTTTAAACTTATGAACAGAGAAAACATTTCCAGGGAAAAGGATTATTCTTTTCACGCCTGTGCCAGGGAACACACCTGTGTTTACAAACTGTGAATTAGTTTGTGCAAACAGCATTGAGGATGGATATTTCTACATCATTTTTTAATATAGTTAGACTGTCAGAAATGAGGTTTTACTGAGCTGAGCTGTTCTTTTTGTCTATGTTACTCTGCTGAGGGCTGTTACCTCAAATCTGTGCCTTTGTTGGGGAGACCAGCGCTTCGAGCCCAGCAGGACAGGATGGTGGGGCACCCCAAATGGCAAGTAGGTGGGCTCAGTGTCACCATCAGGTGACAGTCTCATGGGGATCTCTGTGATCCAGCTCCTCACAGTGACACAGTCTGGCAGAATGATGTGCCCAGCTGGCAGCTCTGGATGCTAGTGATGGTTGTAAGTGTTCTAAATGCGGTGTCTGGAGAACAGAGAAAATGGTTCCTGGTTTGTTACTGTCTTTGTTGCCTTATTTCAAGTAAGGGAAATAGAGGCAGGAAAACCAGCAAAATGAGTGAGAGTGAGGTTTGAAAGAACCTGGATCTTCACAGGGCCCAAGAGGAATAGTGGGAAAACAAACACAGAAGACAAATGGAATTACGGAGGCGGAAGCACAAGCTGCCCATGAGAGAGCCCTGGAAGAGTAGAGGTTTGTCCTGGAACTGAAATAGCTTGAAAAAGATAAGAGTTGAAAACCCAGAAGGATGCCCAAGGAGCTACTCATCACACGGTATAGGGCAGAGGGCAGGCAAAGCAGCCACAGGGCATCGTACCACCTTGGTTGCAATGGTGGGACATGATTAGCCAGGAGCAGCTGGTGCAGGGGGACGGCTTGGCCAAATGAGACCGTGCTACAGCATCTACAGGAGTGTCAAGGACTGCATTGCAATGATTTGCTAAACTATAAAAAGAAGTGAAGGGAACCCCGCAGTTATCTTTCATGGGAGCAGTTCATGATACCAAAGGCTTTTGGCTCTGTGTTAGACCGTGGTTAAGGAATGGCCAGTCCTGCAGAGAGTTAAAAAAAACAGGGAGGATGAAAATGTTCAAAAATCACAAATAAGACACCCTCCCCAAGATCATGGGATTTAAAAAAAATCATTTAAGTCACACTTTTGGCCTGCGAATGTATCCTCAGTGTGGGACTTTATCTATGAAAGATAAAAGAAAAGGCAGGCACGCCTGATTCTTTGCCAGGCGATTCTGGTTTCAGAGTGATAGTGTGGAGTTACAGAGCATGGCAGAGAGACGGATAATGTGACAGGGTAATTCATACATAACATACTGTGCTATTCATTGATTAATTATTATTGTTATTATTGCACTTAATAGTCCCCACCAGTTGGCATCCTGTTGTGGTGGGCACTGCACAGATACATGAGAGACAGGCCAACAAGCATCTTACAGCGTGTAACATTTAGTGACTGCAGGTAGAATTTCTAATAGCTCAGGCATTGATTTTGTTGGTGTCAAGCTTTTTAGTAGACAGTTCCGTACTCACTGGTTTCTGCAGCTGTTTACAGCCTTGTGCCCCTACACTCAGAACTTCAACATCCCCAACCCTGCAGCTCCCTCCAGCAGCTCTCTCGATGCGCAGCCCAGACCAGAAAATGTGACATCGTTCACGATAGCACGGCTGGCTCCTGGCTCCCTTGGCCCTCTGCAAACCTGAGGGCTCTCCCAGAACTAGCCCTGTCCTGGTTGTTGGTGTTGAAATGGAGCTGTGTCACTTCTTTTGCCCTAATAACAAATGTAGGGAGTGTGTGGGGGGTACTTAAACGGGACACGTTTCCTCCAAGCAGTGCTTCCCTAGCCTTGAGACACGCACATTGCTACTTAAAGTAGCACGACCAATTATTCTGCCCTCGCTAACAACAGTGCTGGACAATGGAAGGGGGAATTATTGGCTACAGCTTTAAAGCAAATTGGCTGTCAGGGTGAGCATGGAGCTTATGCTAACCAGGTACTCACAGGCACCGGCTTTTCCCTTTGTCCAGGGGGTCTCAACTCACACTCAGCCCCAGGTCCTTTCCCCTCTTCCCTCCCTTTCTCAAATCCCCACCTCCACCCTACCCCTGGCTCTGTTCCTTGTCCTTCCTCTTCCCACCCAGTTCCTCCCCTCCCCCATGCACACCCTATTCCTGCTCTCCTCTATGCCCCACCCCCAGTGCCTTCTGCATGCCAGGAAACAGCTGATCACAGTGGACAGGAGGCACTTGAAGGGAGAGGAACTGGCTGATGGTGGGTGTTAAACATCCACTAATATTTTTGCATCGGTGCTTCAGCCCTGGAGTCCCCCTGGAGTCATAGCCTGTGAAGATACTTGTGCATTTCAAGGGGAGAGGAGCACTATTGTTCTGTAATTAAAGAATTTCACATTTCTTCATTTTTTCAGGAAGAACGGCTCTTGCGCAAGAGCGGGTTTTTGCACAAAAAGGCACTGTGTAGACAGCTCCTAATTAATTATGCAAATGAATCATGACAATATGCTAATCCATGCTTCATTTGCATAGGCTTTTGCGGAAGAGGGAAACTGTGTAGACATAGCCTTAGGGAACAGCCTGCTTTATCTCTGTGATGGTTTCTGCATGTTAAAATTCTGGCTTCTGTGAAATAGTGCTGTGTTGCAACCCTCCAGCAAGAGTGTGTGTTATTTATCTAACCTTCCTGTCCGTATGCTCTGAAAGTTCCACAAACCCAAAACAAGAATGTTCCACAAATCCATACACCAGCACAGTCTCTCTGACCCTACCTCATGGCAGTGCCAGGACAAAACCTAGCAACCTAGCCTCTGTTTCCCTGCAGCTACTTGTGGTGTGACAGCCCACAGGTCCACACATGCCCCTGGCTACGTTGACTTCCCCAGTGTGACAGTGTCGGGATGCTTCCCTGGTTCATTTACATAGCAGGACTGAACTTGAAATAAGCCACACAACTTCAGCTAGGCTAATTGCGTAATAGTGAATTAAGTTGAAATAGCTTATTTCAAATTTGGGTGCATCCACATAGCACTTATTTCAAGATAGAGCATTTTTCCCCTGACTTCCCTTACTCCTCGTACAATGAGGGTTACAGGAGTTGGATTAGAAAGTCCTCTGAGTGGAGATTATTTCCACGTTATGTCGAAACAACTACTTGTGTGTAGACACACACTTCATTATTTTGAACTAAGGTCATAGAATCATAGAAATATAGAGCTGAAAGAGAACTCAGAAGGTCATCAAGTCCAATCCCCTAACCTAGTCAGGACCAATCCCAACTAAATCATCCCAGCCAGGGCTTTGTCAAACCAAGACTTAAAAACATCTAGGGATGGAGATTCCAGGTAACCCATTCCAGTGCTTCACCACCCTCCCGGTGGAATAGGTTTTCCTAATATCCAATCGAGACCTCCCCCACTGTAACTTGAGACCATTGCTCCTTGTTCTGCCATCCGTCACTACTGAGAACAGCCTCTCCCCATCCTCCTTGGAGCCTCCCTTCAGGAAGCTGAAGGTCAGTTATTCTGAAATCACGGTACTAGGTACACCTGTCCTGAGTCACTACTGACTTTACGGCCCTCTTGTCCTGCTGACACATCAATGCCTTGATTGCAGGCCTAACTCTGCAGTAAATCCCGAAGCTTTTAAGCCGCTGGTGCCAAAGGGAAAATAATACACTAAGCCTGATTCTCCTCTTACACATAGTGGTGTATGTGGGGATTACTTCCCCTGATACCATTGGAATTAAACTGTAGTGAAAGATATTGACTTTGTGGAAGAGTCTTACTGAAGGACCATCCCCAACCACAGCTGCTTCCCCAGAAGATAAGAAAGATCAATGGAAGCCAGGGATGTCTGGAAACTGGCAAAACTGCTAGGGTGACCGTATTTCCTAAAGCAAAAATGGACAACTGAACCATCCTATGCTTGGAGGGCTCACAATTCAACTAAACTAAGTTGCTCTGATAGTGTGAAAAATAATCCCCCTGATTTTTTCACATTTCTGAGAGAGGTTTCTATCCAAATGTAACTTTCAGTATAGGACGTCCTGGAGAAAGTTCATTATAACAGAAACATTCCATCTGCTCATGTAATCTGGGAGGAAGGGCTTTGCCTCGGCAAACAGGAAAGCTGGAATCAACTGCAATCGTAACCCTAAGAACATTGGAATTCCCCCTCCATGCCATACTAAGGTATGAGAGGCTGTGTCTACACTGGCAAGTTATTCCGGAAAAATCAGCCGCTTTTCCGGAATAACTTGCCAGCTCTCTACACTGGCAACTTGAATTTCCAGAAAAGCACTGGTGATCTAATGTAAAATCATTAGTGCTTTTCCAGAAAACTATGCTGCTCCCGTTCAGGCAAAAGTCTTTTTCCGGAAAAATGTTCCAGAAAAGGGCCAGTGTAGACATCACAATAGTGTTTTCCGCAAAAAAACCCCGATTGCGAAAATGACGATCGGGGCTTTTTTGCGGAAAAGCGCGTCTAGATTGGCCACAGACGTTTTTCCGCAAAAAGTGCTTTTCCGGAAAAGCATCCTGCCAATCTAGACACGCTTTTCCGAAAATGCTTTTAACAGAAAACCTTTTAATGAAAAAATGTCAATAACAATCAGGAGAATGAGCTCTGCATGCATCAGTTTACACGGATTTTCATTCCACGAGGAGTAACAGTTAATTCGAACTAAGGAGTTAGTTCAAATGAACTTTTAACTGCCGCGTATAGCTGTGGGCAGTTAGTTTGGACTAAGGGGGATTTAAAAATGGTGGCTATTTAAATCCCGGGCTTCATTTGCAACTCCGGTTGCCCTCATTTGCCTACCTAGCTCAAACTAATGAGCTAGTGTAGACATACCCTCTGAGGCGATATAGAAATAAGGTTTCCATACCTTTGCGATGATAAATGAGGAAAGCAATCCCAATAATTATGTGCATTAGACCAAGAACGATAATGTCTGTGAGCATTTTGTTATCCAGGACCAGTTTAGGAAAGTCCATGTTCTCTTCAGAACAAAACAAAACAAAACTATGGTCTGCACTTTCTGACAAGATCCACTGCATAGATTATGTTGCTGCTTCAGAAATGTTTTTCCATGTAAAAATATAGAAACCTGGAATAATTACCCAGAGTTTCTTCAATCTCTACATTGATTTTTTCTTTTCTTTTCATGTAAATCAGTGCCATGGGGTGGGGCTAGGAACAAGGGGCTCAGTGTGCCTGCTGTCCTGGGGAGAGAGAACAACCCCTGCCCTCTGTCACCATGGCAGCAGCTCGGGGCCAGGTGAGAAGCGCCTCTCCATAGCTGCTGCAACTCCAACAGGCACAGCCAGGGGAGGGGTGCATGTCCCCCAACAGGGGCAGGTCCAGGTTCATCTGCCCCCTGAACTCCTCAGCCAGAGTGAGGAATGGAGCAAACTATGCACTTTCCCCTCACTCCCTGATGAAGGGAGCACACAGCAATGTTCTCCTCTGATTGGGGGAGGGGAGGAACTGCAGCCCCCTGGCCCTTCCTAAAGGATACCTGTGAGCCCATCTGAGTGTGGGATAGAGCTGAAACTCAAGCGCTTCAGTCCCAGGTGGGGGCCCTGTAATCTGAGCCCTGCCACTCAAGGCTAAGGCCCTTGACCTTCCGCTTTGCCCTGGGCGATGGTGGTTGGTAATCAGTTTGGCCTTAGGCTGTGGGGTTCAGGCTTGGGCCTTGGTTGGTGGGATTTGGGCTTTGGTTTCAGCCCAGGCCCCAGAAAGTCCAATGGGGTCACGTCCCACCTTGGGGTCCCAACCCACAGTTTGGAAACCTCTGCCCAAAGAGATAAGAGACATGAGTGTGGCAATACGTTAGTAAGACAAGCTTTCAAGCCACTCAGAGTATTTCAGTTTTCTAGCTATATTGCTCTCAGGAGACTAGAAACAAGGTATATTATAGACAAAAGGTGGGTGACAGATATGTCCTCAGAAACTTTCTATCCCTAGGAGGCACACTGATAAACCGGGAAATAAGGGCAATGAACCTGAGAGACGGTGGGATAGCATTGGTATGGGGACAAGCATAGAGGAGAGTAAATGCAGATGCAAGTTCAGTCTCTAGCATTTGCTCTCTGAGGTTGAAGAGTGTTTTACCACCATCTGTTCTGCAATTGTCTGCTCTGCTTTTGAGAAGTAAAATGGAGGCTCGATGAAGTAATTTAATTTTGTTTAAGCCTCTTTTCTCTCTGTGAACCAGTCAGACTTGATTTGCCAGGAATTCCCACACAGTGACATCTCTGAATGGGAAATGCAGAAGTGATCCCCCATGAGGGAGCCATTCTGGGGCCTGCAGCACCTCATCTGTGGTCTGAATTGTATGCAGAGGAGAACAGGGTGCTTTTCCCAGGGAAGGGAAAGCTGCAATCAGGTGCAAGAGGGCACTTATCAGGAGTATCTGTTGAAGGCCGAAGGAGACAAAAGTGATGGAAGGATTTTAGGTGACACCTGGAATTAATCATGACCTACTAATATATTTGTAGACATGTCTGTTTTGGTCGACACTCGCTGCTTTGTTGCGTTTCACAAAACAGTCAGTAAACATGTTAACTGACATATTTCTAACCCCTCTAATTTTCCCAGCATAATTAGAGGCAGCTTCCTTGGGGCAGGTTCAGAACTGTGGGTGTGGTTCTGTCTTAGAATTCTGTGGGTGTGGTTCAAAGGAAGGGAAAGGAAGACACAGAGGCTACGTCTAGACTGGCATGATTTTCCGCAAATGCTTTTAACGGAAAAGTTTAATGTTAAAAAGCATTTGTGGAAAAGAGCATCTAGATTGGCATGGACCCTTTTCCGCAAAAACACTTTTTGCGGAAAAGCGTCCGTGCCAATCTAGACGCGGTTTTGCACAAGGAAGCCCCGATCGCCATTTTCGTGATGGGGGCTTTTTTGCGCAAAACAATACCGCGTTGCCTACACTGGCCCTCTTGCGCAAAAGCATTTGCGCAAGAGAGCTTTTGCCCGAACAGGAGCAGCATAGCATTTCCGCAAGAAGCACTGATTTCAGACAGTAGGAAGTCAGTGTTCTTGCGGAAATTCAAGAGGCCAGTGTAGACAGCTGGGAAGTTTTTCTGCAAAAGCACTTGCTTTTGCAGAAAAACTTGCCAGTCTAGACGCAGCCTCTAGAGGGAAAAGCGTGAGGGAAGCAGGAGAAAGAACATTGGAAGGAAA
Organism: Pelodiscus sinensis; assembly: GCF_049634645.1. Classification (NCBI taxonomy): domain Eukaryota; kingdom Metazoa; phylum Chordata; order Testudines; family Trionychidae; genus Pelodiscus; species Pelodiscus sinensis. The sequence goes on along the minus strand of NC_134743.1, from coordinate 4,603,327 downwards.
GGGGTGAAAAAGATTTGAGAGGAGTCACCGACTATGCTAAAGTTGACAGTAATCAGGGACATATATTTCAAGGTCCACAGTTCTTGACAAGATTAAGTCAACATCCAACCTCCAAAAAATAATGTAAAAAAAATAATAAATAAAATAAAAAAGATTTAGGGGTCAGGGCAAAAGTGTCTGGAATTTGGTCTGCTGTCTACTTTTAGACTATCTCTGTACCGGTTTACAGAGGGAGAAGGGTGAAAGGTGTAAGAGACCGCGCAACCTTCTTTAACTGGAGAAGAGACACTAATGCAGGATTCTGCTTTAATTTCAAAATATATAATATTTAATAGTGCACTTTATAGGATCTGCTTTCATGCATGTTATAGAGGGTGCACAACTAGTTCAAAAACTGTACTCAAGGAGTAGTTATCAATGATTTGCTGTTAAAACATGAGGGCACATCTGATGGAGTCCTGCTTGTTCATTCCGGGGCCTGACTCTATTCAGTGTTTTCTTTAACAATTTGGATAATGGACTGGAGTGTACATGAATACAATTTTCAGATGACACCAAGCTGACAGCACTTTGGAGGTTGGGACCAGAATTCAGAAACATTTTGATAACTGGAGAATTACTCTGAAATAAACAAGGTGAAGTGCAAATAAAGACAAGTGCAAAGTAAATAAAGACAAGTGCAAAGTAATGTAGGAAGGAAAATTGCAATGTGCACATGCTTAAGAATGAATCACTGGCTAGGAAGCAGTACTGCTGACAAGGACTTGGTGGGTTATAGTCAATCACAAGTGCAAAATGAGACAGCAATGTGCTGTTGTAAAAAAGGAAAATACCAGTCTGGGATATACTAATAGGAGTAAGACATAGCAGGTCATGTTCCCCTTTACTTGGTACTCGTAGAGTCCACATCTGGAGAACTGTATCCAGTTTCAGGTGTTTTTGAGGGTCTAGAGAAAAGCAGCAGTGTAGAAGCTGAGGGATTTGGGTTTGTTTAGTCTGAAGCAGAGAAGAGTGAGGGGGGATTTGATAGCAGCCTTCAACTTCCTGAAGGGAGGGTCCAAAGAGGATGGAGACAGGCTGTTTTCAGTAGTGACAGATGTGAGAACAAGGAGCAATGGTCTCAAGTTCCAGTGGCATGGTCTATACCATTTTTCAATTGTGCTCTGGTGTGTGCAGCTGATATTTCCAGCCCACATCCCCATTCCTTTCTCCTGTGGTTTAAAGCTTTTATTGGAAGGAAAGAAACAAACTGAAAATAACAAAGTACTTCTTCACGCAAAACACAGTCAGCCGTTGCAATCTGTTGCTAGAGCATTTGGGGAAGGGAGGGCAGGAGGATCAGTTAAGAGAAGATACAACAGACATACATCGTACAGCCCATGGACAACATTAGAAGGGGCTCAGGTCCATGCCAGGAAATACACAGTGAAGATAGAGGACTGTGCAGCCTGGAAATAACCTGGTGAGAAGGACTGAAGGACGTGGGTTTCAGTCCAGGAGCTTAAGATTGGTTGCCCTTGTTGGGCTGCCACGGGGAAACAGAAGTGCAGTTGAACAGAACAGCGAGAGTCATAACTCACTCTCACAGGTACAGACATTACTATGTTGCTGAAAAGGGCTGTTCTGGGGGGTGGACTGCTGGGACCATGTGCAAAAGAGTGTGACTGGGGAAGCCGAGCTAGCTCTGTATTCCTCCCTCACAGCAGCCAAGGCAATGTTGTTGCTACTATTTTGGCCATGGTATGGGTCACGGGCTTTTTTAAGGATATTTGCATTCAGTAATGGCATTGGCAGGCTGCTAGTGAAATGGTGAATTTCAAAACTCAGCCAAACCTTAACAAAATTTCCTGGGACACATAAAAGGCATTTCTCTAGCTCAGGGGCTCCCTCTGGTGACATTCAAAGGTATCCTGCAAACAGTTGAGGTGTGGGCATGGCTAAACGATGTTGGAAACGTATTTAATAAAATCAAGTAAGCCAAACAGAAGTCACTACCAGCTCCCCATTAAAATGTAAAAAAAGAATTGTGAAACTGAGGTTCTGTAAAGGTGTGTCCACACAGCAAAGTTATATTGGAATAATGGCTGTTATGCTGAAATAACGATGTGAACATCTACACAGCAATTCTGTCATTTCAAAATAATTTCAAAATAACAGGCAGCTTATTCCAATGCCTGTAAACCTCATTCTGCGAAGAATAATGCCTGTTCCAAAATAGCTATTTTGAAATAGCACTTCACTAGGGCCATTCTAAGTTACTCCTCCTGGGTTCTAAATCGAGATAGCATGTCTACATTAGGGAAGCCTGCTTCGGACAATTTTGAGGCTTCCCTGTAGTATAGACCTGCTATTTCAAAATAAGCTATTTCAGAATAACGATTCAGGAATAGCTTATTCCGAAATAACTGCAGAGTAGATGTAGTCGAAGAGGGTATGTCTACACTACAATGTTAATTCGAACTAACTTAGTTCAAATTAGTTAATTCGAACTAAGCTAATTCGAACTAACGCATCTAGAACTAAAAACTAGTTCGAATTAGCGTTTTGCTAATTCAAACTAGTGCGTCCACATTAAGTGGACCCTGAAGCGGGGTTAAGGATGGCCGGAAGCAGTGCCGGCAGTGCATCAGAGGAGGACTTAGAGCGTGGAGATGCTGTCTCAGGCTAGCCGAGGGCTGTGCTTAAAGGGTCCCGACCCCCACCCCAGACAGACAGTTCTCAGGTGTGCCCCGCTTGCAAAGCAGTCCTGGCTTGGATTGCCCGGAGTACCCACACTGGGCACATCACAGCACTCGGCCATCAGCCCGGCTGCACTTGCCGCAGGCTGCCATCTGGGGAGAGGGGGCAATTGGGGGGCTGCAGGAGAGCTTCCACCCCAAAAGCCCACAGATCCAGCCCAGTCCTCCCCATCGGGGGCTCGTGCCCCATTCCTCCCTCACCTCCTTCCACTTATCCTTCCCTAGCCCCTCTTCTTGATGTACAAAATAAAGATACCGTGTCTTCCAAAATGGAATCTGTCTTTATTGAACAAATCTGGGGGAAACTGGGAAAAGGAGGTGGGAGAGGGGAAGAGAGAGGCTGGGAGAGGGGAGGGCAACTAAAATGATCAGGGGTTGGGAACAGGTCCCATATGAAGAGAGGCTAAAGAGACTGGGACTTTTCAGCTTAGAAATGAGGAGACAGAGGGGGGACAGGATAGAGGTCTCTAAAAGCAGGAGTTGGGTAGAGAGGGTGCATACAGAAAAGTTCTTCATTAGTTCCCATAAAGAAGGACTAGAGGACACCAAAGGAAAGGAATGGGTAGCAGGCTTCAAACTAGTAACAGAAAGTTGTTCTTCACAAAGCAAAGAGTCAGCTTGTGGAACTCCTTGCTGCAGGAGGCTGTGAAGGCTAGAACTAGAACAGAGTTTAAAGGGAAGTGAGATCAAGTCATGAAGGATGGGTCCATGGAGAGGTATTAGCCAGGGGGTAGGAGTGGTGTCTCTACCCAAGGTTTGTGGAAGGCTGGAGAGGGATGGCACGAGACAAATGGCTTGGGTCACTGTCTTCGGTCCATCCCCTCCAGGGTCCCTAGGGTTGGCCGCTGTTGGCAGACAGGCTACTGGGCTAGATGGACCTTTGGTCTGACCCAGGACGGCCATTGTAAGCTCAGGGCTCAGGGTCGGGGGTCTCAGTGGGCACCCTTGATTCTCTTGCACACCTGCTCCTGGGTGGCCAGGCTGGCAGCTCTCCTGCCCAACCCGGCCACTTTCCTGTGCCTAGTGCGGAGATCGTGGACGAGGTCCACAATGTCCGCACTAGCCCAGGCGGGTGCCCGCCTCTTGCGGTCCCAGGCAAGCTCCCGGGAGCCGCCAGCCTGGTCCCGGGAAGAGGGGGAGGGCTGGGGGGCATCAGGTGGGTGGCTCGATCCATGCCAGGTGCAGGGTCTGCTGTCTGGGTGCTGGCAGGCTTGCACCTGGCACGGGCACCGTAGCCAGCCCGTGCCCCTTTAAGGGGTCCGGGGCCGGGAGGGGGGCATAGAGTTTCCCTGGTGTTGGCCAGAGTGGCCACCAGGAAACCTGGGGAGGGCTAGCCTCCCATTAGTTCGAATTAAGGGGCTACACACCCCTTAATAAAGGGTGTGTAGCCCCTTAATTCGAACTAGCTAGTTCGAACTAGGCTTAATCCTCGTGGAATGAGGATTAGCTAGTTCAAACTAAGTGCTCCGTTAGTTCAAATTAAATTCAAACTAACGGAGCTCTAGTGTAGCACCTATGAAAGTTAGTTCGAACTAACGGATGTTAGTTCGAACTAACTTTGTAGTGTAGACATACCCAGAGAGATTTACATTAACAAGATGACGCTCATGTCATTTTCAGGGCCCTGAAAGTATTATTAGTTCTGTTCCTCATTTTGGGTCTCTCTCACATATTGGTTTTGTGCACACAGATGGCAAAAAATATCAACTCTCGCATTTTAACTGGCATGATGTTAAATAGGATTTGTGCCCATCGGGTGGACAAGGTGAGCCATGTTTCAGAAGGGCAAGCTGGTTGTGGACAATCTCCCTTGACCCGTTAATATACATGTCTGTCCTTGACCACATGAAGGACCAACTGTTTCATAGCATCCCAGCTAAAATGTGTTGCTTTTTGACAATGGCGCTTTCCCCTCCAAACTAGACACTCCCACTAGGAATTGTGCAGGCTGAAGAATGTGTTCCTTGTGTAGATGTTTTTTTCTGCCTCATTAGCTTTGGAAAGTGGCTTGTTTTGTGTGTAAAGGACGTTGGCAGCCATAGAATTATTTTCCTTCTGGTTGCAGCCAGGGGAGTTGACAATCTCCACGGGCCCTGGGGTAATGTGGGAAGGGCTCAGCTCCATGCTCCTGGAAGGGCTTGGACCTGGGGCGGGGGGGCAGACTGTGTGAGTTATTCAATTGTTTTAGTATGTTTTCTCTGTAATTACACCTGATCACTGCCTCTGAAGAAAAGGCAAACAGGGGTCCCCAAGCCATCCTCCTGTGCTGGGAAATACACAGTGAAGGCAGGGGACTGTGCAGCCTGGAAATAACCTGGTGAGAAGGGACTGAAGGACGTGGATTTCAGTCTAAGAAAGGTGATGACTGGGAGTCCAGGAGCCTGAGATTGGTTGCCCTTGTTGGGCTGCAACAGGGAAACAGAAGTGCAGTTGAATAGAGCAGTGAGAATCTTACCTCAACATCCCCACAAAGGGACATAATTGTGAAAGTTGTTGTGGATGAGGTACCATAAGCACAGTTGCAGCTGTGAGCACCTACAAACCATCTCTAGCAATGGTGCCAGGTCAATGTAGCGTGTTAAAGGTTTTAGTCCCCACTACACTCAGTATAACTTACACTCTTTGCTCAACATGGACACCATTAGCTGTCAGACTATGCTCTGCTCTCTCACCACAGAGCAGTAATACACTGACCCACCTATCAAACAGGTCAGTTTCCCCGGAACAGCCACACTGTTACAAACCTTTTATTTTTTTCCCTGGAATGATCAATTTTCTCACAATCTAAGCGGCTGCACATTTCTTTTATTCCACAACTAAGCAGTTATTCACCGTGGCTACATCTAGACTGGCCACAAATTCTGGAAAAGGGATGCAAATCAGATAAGTCAGCATAGGGAAATCCGCGGGGGTATTAAATATCCCCCGCAGATTTAAATAAACATGTCCGCCGCTTTTTTTCCGGCTTCTGGAAAAGCCGGAAAAAAAGCGTCTAGACTGGCGCGATCCTCCGGAATAAAGCCCTTTTCCGGAGGATCTCTTATTCCTACTTGAAAGGGCTTTATTCCGGAGGATCGCGCCAGTCTAGATGCTTTTTTTCCGGCTTTTCCCCAAGCCGGAAAAAAAGCGGTGGACATGTTTATTTAAATCCGCGGGGGATATTTAAATCCCCCGCGGATTTCCCTATGCTGACTTACCTGATTTGCATCCCTTTTCCGGAATTTGTGGCCAGTCTAGACGTAGCCTTTGGGACCAGATCATTATCATGCCTCTACAAAGCACCCTAAAGTTGAAATAAGATAGGCAATTGGCACTATGTAACTTATGTTTCTTATTTCGAGTGTATTTCAAAATAGCTTATTTTGAAATATGGCACATCTACAGAGCACCAAATTTCAAAATAATACATTTTTGAGACATACTTTAACCCTTGTGGAATGAGGGTTACAGGGATGCCAAAATAGTGCGCCCATTATTTCACAATAACACGTGGCTTGTTAAGATATGGGGTAGCTATTTTGGGATACCTCCCATTTCCTGAAATAGCCACACTGTGTAGATGTACCCTATGGATATGTCTACACTATATAGGAAGATCGAAGCTGCCGATGTTAATCTTCCAGGGTTCAAATTAGTTGTCTTAACTAGACATGTCTAGTTAAGACAACTAATTTGAACTGAGAGGGGCACTCCCAGTTGATGCCGATAGTCATGCTTTCATTAGGAATAAAAAAAGTTGAAAGAAGACAGCACCAAAAGTCGAGTTAAGGTACTTCATCTTCAAATATGCAATTAACATAGCTGAAGTTGTGTATCTTAATTTTACTTTGTCCCTTAGAGTAAATATACTCTAAGTGTTTTGTTCCTTACAAACCCAAAACAACATGAAGAAACAACATTGGCTCCAAATATTCCAAATAAACAAGTTTATTCCAAATACTGTAAATGAGTTTTCTATGTATAGACACAATCGTACAATTCAGAGATTACGGTGAACACCAACAGAGAGCTCATAGACTATTTAAAGGGCCCCCACTCCATTTCAATAAACCTCACAAATGCTCGATTAAAGACTTAGTTTTTGAAAGGGTTTTGGTCAGAATCACTGGACAGTTTCCTGAATGGAGGATCAAGCAAATGTCCAATCTGAGAGATCACTCAAGGGTGGTAAGTGGATGGTACAACCCAGGTTAGTCTGTAGTCAGACCCCTGCCTAAGACTTGAAGACTCATGAGATTCTACCCTGACACAGATAAGGGCGAAAGGCTACAAGGTGTGGCCTCTCAGAGGAACTAGAAAGGGGTCAGAGGTGCTGCTGCTTTGTGGTTATGACAGTAAATCTTTTGTGCTTGTGTAGAGAACTGGGAACTCTTATATTCCCTTACCTCACAGTGGGGCTGCACAGGCCAGTCACAAGCCCTTTGTCTAAGTGTGGTGATGACATGTCTGACATAAAAATGAATGTGTGATGTATGAATGTGAATGAGTTGGATTTTTTTCTTTATTAATAGCCACCCAGCAGCTCCCACAGTGACAGTTGCTCTCAGATTTTCTAAGGAGCTCTTCACATTGGGTAAATGGCAGTGGATCTCCTGAAAATCTGGAAATCCTAAAAATTCTGGAACTTCTCTTGAAGATCAGCAACATTAACACCTTTTTCTTCACAGCCAATTCAAATATTTGTCAGCAGTCACAAGCTCATCTGAAAGCAAGTAATTACGTATGGCATAAAAATTACAGTTCACATTGTATTGGAGAGAAACTTGATGACATAGGTTCATAGCTAGAAAATAAAGTAACAGTGCCGGCCTAGAGATGGCACCACAGATGATATAGAAACAAAATGTGATTCAGATTGTGACTGGTGGTGCCTGGGGCAGCCCGCAATGAAAATTCCAAGTTTGGAATGGGCTGCAAAATGGAGAGCGGATACTCCCAACTCTGGTGAGTAACATGGAAATTAGACTCCTCAAGCTGTCACAAACTGTGCTTCCAGTCCCTTACACTGGTTATCAAGAAAAAAAAATCACACAGCCCCCTTATAGCCTTCCAGGTCTCTGGCTCCCAGTCAGTACCTAGGCCCAGAGCAGTCACATGAGATTTTAAATTCTACTCACATGCACAGCATGTTCTTCTGACCCATTGCTGGATCATATTATAGTTTGGATCTTACCAAAATACAACAGAGCCAGCTAGTCCCTTAGGATACATCTACACAGCAGTGTTATTTCAGAATAACAGATGTTATTCTGAAATACATCGTGTGCATCTACACTGCAAGCTTCTTTTGACATACTGTTGAGCTGGAGGGCTTCCTACCCCGAATCCTATAACCCTCATTTCACGAGGTGTAAGCAAAGTCAAAGGAAGAACGTTCTTCCTTTAACTACCTTCTGAATATACAAATTAAGCTATTTCGACTTCAGCTACAAAATTGCATAGCTGAATTCGACTTTAGCACCTCAGTGTAGATCTGTCATTGTCTAAAATTAAAGTATTATTATACAGAAAGAATGAGAGATGTTAAGTGATCAAACACTCACATACCAACAACAAGTTCAAAGTCCATTAGATTCCTAGCAGTACTGGTGTATAGGAGTTTGTGGTATCTCCGTGTCTAGCTGGGCTGGAGATCACATCACCCCCTCCTGGAGCATCTCAGTCCAGAGGAATCAATGAGGAATCAGTAGGCTCAGCTGCAGTCCCAAATTCTAGGGTCCGTCTAGACTACATGCCTCTGTCGCCAGAGGCATGTAGATTAGGCTACCAGACATAGGAAAATGAAGCGGCGATTTAAATAATCGCCGCTTCATTTAAATTTACATGGCTACCGCGCTGAGCCAACAAACAGCTGATCAGCTGTTTGTCGGCTCAGCGCGATAGTCTGGACGCGCGGGTGTCGACATCAAAGGTATTTGTCGACCACCCAGGTATGCCTCCTGGGATGAGGTATACCTGGGTGGTCGACAAATACCTTTGATGTCGACACCCGCGCGTCCAGACTCTCACGCTGAGCCGACAAACAGCTAATCAGCTGTTTGTCAGCTCAGCGAGGCAGCCATGTAAATTTAAATGAAGCGGCGATTATTTAAATCGCCGCTTCATTTTCCTATGTCTGGTAGCCTAATCTACATGCCTCTGGCAACAGAGGCATGTAGTCTAGATGTACCCTAAGTCCCTTACCTCAGGGGTAAGCTGCAGTCTATAAAAGCCATGTTTCATGGTAGCAAGGTGCTATGCAAGGGGGTGGTGGAGGATCCAGGCCCAACCACTACTCTGGGTCCTTCTGGGCTGCTTTTAACCCTTCTCTTGCCAGAGTGGGGCAGGCACCCCCCTACAAAGTAAGAAGCTTCAGCAGGTAGCTGAGTAAATCTGTACAGGATAAACTTAAAAAACAACAAATGGTCTGGTAGCACTTTATAGACTACCAAACATGAAGATGGTATCATGAGCTTTCATGGGCACAGAGGGCTTCTTCAGATGATTGGTGTTTTGCTGTGCCCACGAAAGCTCATGATACCATCTACATGTTCTGTTAGTCTATCAAGTTCTACCAGGCCATTTGCTGGGTTTTTTAAGTTTACAAAGTAAGAAGCAGGAATGAAGACAACATGGAAAAGATGCAGCTGACTTTTATATTCCTGTTGCCATGTGGCTTCCTTTACCCCAAACACAATAAACCCAGCACATGGCTTGGAAGCGTGAGAGCTGAGTCCAGAGGCATGTCTCTACATGGTTTGCTGAGTGACAAGGCTATCTCTTGCCTTCTTTCAGTGAGTCATTTGAATAGCAGATGGGTTTTGATGCCATCAAGCAGGCTAGCCCATGCATTATCAGACTTTCTGTGGGCATCCCCCAGAAGCATAGCACAAGTTTGCAACACTGGCATACATACATATTTATAACCCTAATGCAAAGGAGACACAAAAAAGTAACTGAAATTATCATCTTTGGCAGATTATAACAATTTTGCAGATATCTTACATGGCAGATCTGTCATAACTCATTGGAACTTTATCATATTAATATTCATAATATCCAAATGAAGAGGTGGGGAACCTTTTTTGGGTTGGGGCTGACGAAATCATTTGGGGCCTGAAGACTCTGGGGAGGCAGCGGGGGAGGGAGTTGGAGTGCCAGCATGGGCTCCCCATTCCTGGGGAAGGCCCTAAGCCTTGAGGACCAGATCCAGGCTACCTAGGGGCCACATCCAGGTCCCAGGCTTTACGATCCCCAACCTTATCCTAAAGTGTCCCCCAAATTCCATACAGTGTTACACAGATTCATTGCTGAGAAACTCCATTTCAAAGATAGACTGGGATAAATGAGTAGCGGTCCCACATTACAGTCATTCATCTCTTAAAGAACAAATTCTCAGTGTTGTTTCTTTTTGTGGATTTTTAAAGAAAGGAAAAATCTCTCCTGTGAAACTGCAATCGCTAAATGTGAACAACACAGACATGTCAGTTACACTGAAAAAGGTCACCTGACTCTCTTTGCAACTAAGGTAAACACCGATTTTCTTGGGCTTTCTCTGCACCATGACCCGGGTCCATGGGTCTGTTTTGGCCCAGTAATCTTTCCCACTGAGACCCAGGACCCAGAATCCCTCTTTAGGGGACACAGACAGTTTCCCTTTTTTCTCGATGGATTTTTTGGCCACTCCCAGGTCCCACTCAGTGCTGCTCTCGACATCCACCTCCCAGTAGTGCTTTCCAGAGGAGAATCCTTCAGAGCCCAGCACACAGACAGTTGAATCAAACCTCTCTGGCTTTGGCAGAGCTTTTTGAGGTTGGACTTCATGTGTCAAATGCTTCTTATTCCGAGCAATGGAGAGGTTGGGGTGGGCTGTGTCTGGATTAAGAGTTATGTCTTCTGCAAAAAGAAAATTTAACAAATCCTTATTTAAAGGCAGCAAAAGCTGATAATATGGGAGATAAGGTTCATGGGTCAATTCCTGCTGTTCTTACCAAGGCAAAATGCCTACTGATATTGGGGTTTGTTCTGTTCTGATAGTTTAGTTACCCTGAAATATTTCAGAGATGTGACATTTGATTAAATGTCATGCAGAAAAGGGAGGGATCTTGAAATATTTATCTTTCTGATGCTCATCTATATTGCACCAGATTTGGATACAAGCTACCCAGACTGAAAGAACAGAATGAATAAGGCCCGACAAGAAATATTGTAAAGCCCAGTTGCTATTTACAGTAGTATGTTCTGTTTCTAGGTTTTGTAAAGCATGAAGATTACCAGGAGAAAGGTGTATTCTGTTACCTGCATAGCGGTGAGTCTCTCTCCACCCTGAAATCAAAGTGAGAAACAACAGACATTGAGTTCAGAGACATTTTCTTCCTTTTGCAGTAGGAATGTTCCAGGTTGAGTATAACTGAGGCTCAGGGTGGGTGCGGTAATATTGGATGTTGGACCAGATTCTCCCACCTCATCTCTCTAATATCCTGGACTGACATGGCCCCAACTACTCTCTACATAGCGAAGAGGTTGGACACAGCACAGAGTGATTTAGTTGTGCACAGAAGGGGAAAGTAAAGCAGCATACTAATGACTCACACACACACTGCGGTTATTGTGCTGTGTGGGGACTTATTTGTGCCACTCATGGATTCCCCGGGTCTGTTTAATCCTTCACTCAATCCTTAGCCTCAGAGGAGTTGGCAGATCACCTGGCATTGTGTGTGGTGCTGGCAGTGTGGGAAGCAACATACTCTCTACTGGGGATGTTCAGGACTAATCGACTAGTCGCTTCTCCCCAAGGTTGGTGCCTCTATCAGATAGAAGCAACAAGAGGGGGAGAAGAGAGGAGAACTTCAAAGTGGCAGCGCACACAGCTGATCCTGGGCTCTGAGTGGCACCGCCCCTTTGAAATGCCGCTGTGGTGTTCCAAAGTGGCAGTGCCACATGGAGCCCAGGAGCAGCTGGGGAGTCCCCAGCTGATCCCAGGCTTCAAGTGGCACTTCAAAGCAGCAGAGTTGCATGGAGACTTGGATCTGCTGGAGACTGCAGCCACTTTTAAATGCCACTTTAAAATGCCAGAGGGAGCACCCAGGCTCTGTGTGGCATGCCAGCTTTGAAAAAAATGAGGAGTAACGTTAGTTTGAACCAAAGGGTTTGATTTGAACTAACACGTCCAGGAGCGCACCTCCTGGTTCAAATCAGCTGTTGAGTGGGATAACGCACAGGCGAGATCATGCTAATAAAGTGCAGGATATTTAAATCCCCACTTCATTAGAAATTTCGGTCTGCTACATTTGCATCTCTAGATCGAACGAGGGAGCAAGTGTAAAAGTACCCTCATTCTCTCAAAGCATGTGATTCTACTGCTGTGATTGATGTCAATGACAAATTCCAAATCACCCCATTGGAGACCTATTGTCAGGGCCTAACTCACTATATATTCAAATAATGGTAAGGACTGATTTGAGATTAAATATAACCGAGGACAGTGAACAAGCACAGAAGATATTTACGTGTGTCCTATTTTGAAGGGATATGAGGGATGTAAGACACATGTAGCCCAGGGAAGACTTTTGCCAAGGGGTCAGGAATAGGGCTGTATCATTCAGCTGTCTGTCCTAGCATATTTTATCAGAATAATATTCTACTAACTTCAAAAATCCTTTAGTTCCCTTATTTCTAAGTGTGATAACTTCATTTCTTTTTGGATCTCTTTTCCAGCATTGACTGGACTTTTATAATAAAAAGAATCCACACACACTTACTCAGTTCTGCTTGGAGTTGACCTGAAAACAAAAAAAAATATTTTTAATTCAAACAAGTTGTGTCATTGATGGGACAAGAAGCAAGGGACTTAAATTGCAGCCCAGGAGGTTTAGGTTGGACATTAGGAAAAACTTCCTGTCAGGGTGGTTAAATACTGGAATAAACTGCCAAGAGAGGATGTGGAAACCCCATAATTGCAGACGTTTAATAGTATGTTAGACACTTGTCAGGGGTAGTCTAGATCGATGTTCCAGATCGATTTCCCACAGACTGACCCAGTTTGTTTATTTACTGGTGTCGTGGTCATCGACCCTCGCAGCTTGCATTGGCTCTGTTTTGCTCTTTTCAGCCAAGCATAGCAGTGGGAAGCAATGGCTGGGACCATAATGCTTCCTGTGGCTCCGCTTGAGAGTCATAAGGATCTTGCAAAAAATGGGGAGGGGGGGGGGTTGGCAAAAAGGAAATGTCCACACTGCTTCTTTTAGTGCAAAAACCCCTAGTGCAAAAAGAAACAGCAGATAATATGCTAATGAGATTGTGATTTATGCAAATGAGTCCCTCATTAGAATATTTTCTGCTACAAAGCTCACAATATAGATGAAGGCCACAATGTTTATCCCAGCTCCCTAGCAGTATACCCCATTCTTCTATTAGGAATATTTTTGAGATTTGAAAATAAAGGAAATGGCAGAGACACTTAATGACATCTTTATGTTGGTCTTTACCAAGAAGTCTGATGAAGGAATGCCTAACATAGTGAATGCTAGTGGGAAGGGGGTAGGTTCAGAAAATAAAATAAAAAATATAAGTTAAAAATCACTTAGAAAAGTTAAATGTCTGTATGTCCCCAGGGCCTGATGAAATGCATCCTAGAATACTCAAGGAGCTGATAAAGGAGGCATCTGAGACTTTAGCTATCAGCTTTGAAAAATCAGAAAACAGAAAAGATTCCAGAAGACTGGAAAATGGCAAATATAGTGTCCATCTACAAAAAGGGAAATAAGAACTACCCAGAAAACTACAGATCAGTCTATTTAACTTCTGTGCCAGGAAAGATAATGGAGTAAGTAATTAAGAAATTCAGCTGCAAATATCTGGAAGATAACAAGGTGTTAGGTAACAGCTAGCATGGATTTGTAAAGAAGAAACCATGTCAATACAATATGATAGTTTTCTTTGATAGGATAACAAGACTTGTGGATAATGGAGAAGCAGTGACATGGTATACTTAGACTTTAAGAAGGTGTTTGATATGGTCTCGCATGATTTTTTTATCAATAAATTAGGCAAATATAACTTAGTGGGGCTACTATAAGGTGGGTGCATAACTAGCTGGATAACCATTTTCAGACAGTACTTATTAACAGTTCACAATCCTGCTGGAAGAGCATAACAAGTGGGCTACGTCTACAATGGCAGCTTCTTGTGCAAGAATAGTTGTTCTACAAAAATTTGCCGGCTGTCTACACTGCACGAGCATTCTTCCAGAAGTAAATTTACAGGAGGCATACCTGGGAGGTCAACAAATGCATTTGATGTCGATCGTGGAGAGTCCAGACTACCACGCTGAGCCGACAAACAGCTGATTAGCTCAGCTTGGCAGCCATTTAAATTTAAAAGAAGCACCGATTATTTAAATTGCCACTTCATTTTCCTATGCCAGGTAGCCTAATCTACATGCCTAGAGAATAGAGTCCTGCTCTGTGTGTTTTCAAATACAGATACATTATAAAAGACACTTGCACTTACCTTGAGTAGGCTTGTCATCGTCTTTGGGTACTGGCACGAAATAAAATATCAATACATAATTTTAATTAATACTAATTAACAATAATCATTACTTAAGTTCCTGAATTATTTATTAATGTGTCAGAAAACTCATTTTTCTATGAGGTTTCCTTAGAAAAAATGAGTATTTAAAAACAATATCGCATTTTACCATAGGGTTGTGTAACTGGCACTTCTCAGACAAATCAAAAAGCCACATTTCTACCATGGGGAGTGTTTGCTCATAATTACACCAAAACTAAAACAAAACTAAATGGTGCCCATAACCACACTACCACATGGGCCAAGGATGAGATTTGAGACCAGGCCTTTCAGCAGGATTTGTAGCAAGAAATTATTCAGAACAGCACATTATTCTGCTCTTAAATGGACTAGACACTAAAGTAGGATAAAGAGCCATGCACAGCGCTATGCTGAGTAGATAAGTGGAGAGACAATGTTACATGTAACTCAGCAGGCACTTTATCCTCCTTTAATGGCTGCACTACACAAGGAAGTTTATAAATAGGGCTGGGAGAGTAATGAATTTTTCAGTCTGGAGATGGAATGAAAATACCCCAAAAAACCTAAACCAATTTAAAACAACTATATTTTTGTCACATAAAAACAAACAAAAGACAAAAAACCCTTGAAAATATAAATTCAAATACACCAAAATGTTTCAGTTGATACAAAAGATTTTCTTACATTTTTGTTTTTGATTCAACCATTTGTGATGTTTTTGCCTCAAGAAATTGAGCAAAATAGCCCCAAAACTGTAACCGTTGATGATCATGTTAGTCACTAGAATTTCAGAGACAGTGATTGTCTGTGGCATAATTGATCTGAGGCTCTGGATCATTTTTGTCTAACTGTCTTAGAGACAGCCCCTCTCCTTCTTCCCATTTGTGGCAGATAGGATTAGCTTGAGCATTTGTACATGACCAGTGTCAGGGGGCTGCTCGCTAGTGAGTCCTCAGATCCAGAAATCTACCCAAGTTTTAGGTTTGGTTGGCTTTAGGATGCTATGGCCAACAAATCACTTTATTATAAAAATGTCTTGGTCATAAAGTTTTCCTCTTGGGTAGGTTTTATCTTTAAGTTAGTGGAGACAAGTATGGCAAGATAACATATTATTCTTTTGGTAAATGAGGAAACTTGTTTTCTTCTAGTATAAAACTAGCTATGAAAGAATAAAATTTAGTACTGTAGTTCTAAAAAAATTAAGGAACTAATGACTAGAAACAAAAGTTCAGTTCACTAACTTCAGAGGGTACTTTATTTAATGAATTAAATAATATTAATGCAAATCTTGTTTTTATATGTATCCAACGAATAAGAATAAGAATAAGAATAAGAATAAGAATAAGAATAAGAATAAGAATAAGAATAAGGGGGTTGCACCACCTGTTTGCTACACTTGCCAATGGGAGGGCCAGACTGAAGCACGGCAGCCGTGGCCCACCCAGCCACCAGGCCAAGGCTATTCCAGCTCTGACTCTCCTGCCATAGCATCCAAAGAGTGCGGGTGGGGCAAGGCTGGACCAGCTTCAGCTCTCCCTCCCCAGTCATTGTTCAGGGCCAAGTCCAGGACAGACCCAGTTCTACCTTTCGCACCCTGTGGCTATGCAAGCCCTCACTCTACTCCTCACCCACCCCAGCCACCGGGAAGAGCCTAGGCCACGCCAGCCCTGGTGCCACCTCTGCAGCTATATTTAGATGCAAGTTAAAATCTTTAATGATTACAAATCAATGAGAATAAACTTTCCATTGGGAAAACAACTAAAAAGTACAATACAAAACACCATTAACATTGATTTTTAAATCAATATGTACTGGTTCAAATTATGTTTAAAACCAGGAATTTAAATCCTTTTGATTAAAATCAATCCATCCCCAGAAGCCCACCATTTTTCTTCCACCCCACCCCATCTAGACTGCGCTTTCCCTTTAGAAAAATCCTTTATTGAAACACAGATTGGAAGTAAATATGCAAATGATATATGTGATATTTAAATCTGTGCTTCATTTGCACTTTCAATTTGCTTCATTTGCCTACCCCTTTTGAAAGAGGAATGTAGTTCACCTTTAGGATGCATACACAGGAAAAGAGAGACCACAGTGTAGAAAGGACTTCATTTTGAAAACAAAATAAAAGCCTGATATGGAACTAAAATACCACAATATTTTTATTAGTTCCTGATATGGAACTAAAATGCCACAATATTTTTATGGCACATTCTGGACCAGTGTTCCCTATAATTTTTTCACTCTCAAGTGGAACAAATGTTTGTTGTGCACTAATGCAGAGGTGATGTGTGATATGTAAGTGGTGTTTGACACGTCACCTTCATACTGGTGCCCATAATAAAATTCATGTCAGGATGCTATAATTTCTTCATATGCTGTGACCTCTCTTTTTCCATGAATGAAGATCATGGTGCTGGGGGCATTCTTCCCTGCTGACAAGGGCATTCTGGTGCCAGCTGTATGTATCCATTCAGGACTACCCCCCACAATTACTGCTGACGTGAAAATAAGGATGATGTGATAACTTGTAATAATTGGAAACTGTTTACTTTGAGTTCCTTTATGATTCTTATGTTAATTACAAAAACATATATCTGAAAATAATAAATTAGTCCATCATCATCATCATCATTACATTCGACTTATGTTTAAAATGAAAGTGATCCAGGAAATTTAGGAAGACGCAAAGGTGTCATTGGAAGAAAAAGCTTTGGGAACAATTTTCTTTCAGGGACTCTGATGACCTCTGACTAAAGGCATCTAAAAAGACACAGCACTTTCTCAGTAATACTTTTCCGTGAAAGAAATCTTGGTAGATGCCCAAAGGGCATTATGCAGTTGTTACTGGCAGGGTTGGCAGAGTGTGTTTCACCAAGATCCATCACAAAATACATTTAAGAAGATGTGTCTCATATATTGACAGCCCCATTTTACAGCAATGAAAAGCAAAACATTATGAATTTGTTTTGAAGAAATCTAGGGACAACGTAATAGAGTCTATATATTATTATGTGAATGAAAGAGGACTCTCATCATTTTACACAATGAATTTAAATGATGAAGTGATGGAATATGATCTCATATCTACCTTCTTCCGCAGAGATGAGTTTTCCTTTAAAAGAAAGCAAAGCAACACAGAGAAGGTTAGAATATTTAACAGCAATACCACCTGCACACTGACAATCATTATCACATAATTACTGCATCACATTCATATTGCCTCAGAAAAATCCCTCTGCTATTATATGCTGTGGACATATGGGGCAGATCGTCAGCTGGTATTATTTGGGGTGACATAGAAATGTTGGCCTGGAATGGACTGTGAGAGATCAGTAAGTCCAATCCCTTGTGCAAGTCAGGATCAAGTGAACCTACACCATCACTGATAGCTGTTGGTCCAAACTATTCTTAAAACCCTTCAATGACAGGAACATGTTGTGAAACCTCCTTTGGAAGCCTGTTACAGAGCTCTATCAAGAGTAAGGCTGGAGATAACAAGGTAAATTCAGTCAGGGAGGATGAGGCCCATTTCTAGAAGCTGACGTGGAAGTGTAAACACCAAAGCTACGTCTACACTGGCCCCAAATTCCAGAAATGGGATGCAAATCAGGTAAGTCAGCATAGGGAAATCCGTGGGGGATTTAAATATCCCCCGCGGATTTAAATAAACATGTCTGCCACTTTTTTTCTGGCTTGGGGAAAAGCTGGAAAAAAAGCATCTAGACTGGCGCGATCCTCCAGAATAAAGGACCTCAGGTAGGAATAAGAGATCCTCCGGATCCTGCAGGAGAGCTTCCACCCTGAGGAGCCCACAGACCCACCGCAGTCCTCCCCATCGGGAGCTCGTGCCCCATTCCTCCCTCACCTCCTTCCACTTACCCCTCCGTAGCCCCCCTTCCTAATATAAAAAATAAAGGACACGTATGGTCAAAAATACAAACTCTCTTTATTTAACAAAACTGGGGAGGGAGGGATTAACCTCTTGGAAGACTGGGAAAAGGAGGTGGGAGAGGGTGGGAAAGGGGAGGGGGAAACCTAGGAGGAGGGAGCTGGAAGGGGGAAGCCAGGAGAAGAAGGAGGAGGGGAAGTATAAAACTATGCTACGCCATATCTTCAGTACAGATATGGTCTCCTCACCTCAAAAAAGATATTTTGGCCTTGGAAAGGGTTCAAAAAAGGGCAACTACAATGACTAGGGGTTTGGAACAGGTCCCATATGAAGAGAGGCTAAAGTGACTGGGACTTTTCAGCTTAGAAAAGAGGAGACTGAGGGGGGAATATAATAGAGGAATATAAAAGCATGACTGGTATGGAGAAGGTGAATAAAGAAAAGTTCCTCATTAGTTCCCATAATAGAAGGACTAGAGGACACCAAATGAAATGAATGGACAGCAGGTTTAAAACTAATAAGCGAAAGTTCTTCTTCACACAGCACATTGTCAATGTATGGAACTCCTTGCACAGGAGTCTGTGACGGCTAGGACTATAACAGAATTTAAAGAGAAGTGAGATAAATTCATGGAGATTGGGTCCATGGAGTGCTATTAGCCAGGTGGTAGGAATGGTGTCCCTGGACTCTGTTTGTGGAAGGCTGGAGATGTCTAGCACAAGACAAATCGCTTTGTCATTGTCTTCGGTCCATCCCCTCTGGGGTACCTGGTGTTGGTTGCTGTCGGCAGACAGGCTACTTGGCTAGACGGACCTTTGGTCTGACCCAGTATGGCCATTCTTATCTTCTTAGGTTCTAAGCTCAGGGCTCAGGGTCGGAGGTCTCACTGGACCAACTTGATTTTCATGCAAACCTGCTCCTGGGTTCACATGTGGCCTCTGGTGGCCAGGCTGGCAGCTATCCTGCCCTAGACGGCCGCATTTCTGTGCCTAGTGTGGAGATCGTGGACGTTGGAGGCTTCCCCCCAAACCTTGATGAGGTCCACGATCTCCGCACTAAACCAGGTGGGCGCCCGCCTCTTATGGCCCTGGGCAGGCTCCTGGGAACCGCCAGCCTGGTCCTGGGAAGAGGCAGAGGGCTGGGTGGCAACGGGTGGCTGGCTGGTTCGTGCCGTGCCAGGTGCAGGGTCTGCTGGCTGGGTGCTGGTAGGCTTGCAACTGGCATGAGCACCATAACCAGACCATGCCCCTTTAAGAGCTCCAGGACCGGGAGGGGGGCAGAAGAGTTTCCCTGGTTTGGGCCAGAGTGACCACCAGGGCAAGCTGGGGAGGGCTAGCCTCCCACTAGTTTGAATTAAGTGGCTATTACTTAATTCGAACTAGGCGTTAGTCCTCGTAGAATGAGGTTTACCTAGTTTGAGTTAAGCACTCCGCTAGTTCGAATTAAGTTCCAACTAGCGGTTTGTATGTGTAGCGCCTATGAAAGTTAATTCGAACTAATGGCTGTTAGTTCAAATTAAGTTTGTAGTGTAGACATACCCAGAGAGAAAGAGAGAGTGAATGTGTGTGTTTGTGTTTGAGTTATAACTGAATAAACATAAATGCTTACTTTTTTCAGGATCTTCCTTTTTGCATTCTAAAATAAAATCAGAAATAATATATGAAATCACCAACGGAGGTGCCAGTATCAATTATTAATTAAATATAGCACTATGGCTATAGGTTAAAATTCTAACATATACATAGCGAATGGTGAGTATTCATTAAACATGATCTCAGCATTCCTCAGTGGTAATCACATATCAAGGTGGAAAATCTACCCTATATGTTAAAGACAGTGTCACAAATGGTTAGGACTCTGGCTTCAAATGCCTAATCTCTAGGTCATCCGACTCCTAGTGCAACATAGAAGTTGGAGTGAGGCACTTGCATTACCTGTATAATGTGTGAGGAGAGTTAGACACCTAAAAATGACTACACAGAAGCCAGTATGCTGTGAAGGGACATGCCCTAACTAGCCAATAGGAAACACTGAGGATAAGGGAATGACTTACGTCAACTGAGAATTCTTAACCCTGCGACCTTAGGTTCAAATACTTTCTCTGTCTGAGAGGATTGGGGCTTGATTTAGGCTTGTTTACCCTACAAATTGACATCGATATTATTGTCAGGGTTAGAACATAACTTACTGTAGCCCTTTCCCAAAGCACAGGGAAATACCAACAAATATCTGCTGTAATTCCTCCTAGTCTTGGAGAGCTCTATTTGTGGAAAGATATTATTTTCATTAGCTTGGTATCTAAAGCTAAGAAAACTTGTAATACATGAGGGCTGAGTGAAAAATTGGAGTCTCTGTGTAGTAATTTGGCCTTATAAGCATGAAGAAAATTTAGAAATGTAGAATGAAGATTTTCTTACCTCGACATAAAAAAAACAATAAAACAATCACAGTAAGTAAAAGGATAACAACCACGCCTATGAGAATCTTGTTTTCGAGGGCTAATTTAGCCTCAAGCGGAGTTTCTGTAGAACAAAAGAAAAGTTTATTAGTTTATTAATTACTGAAAATGTCTAATGTGTATATTTGTCCTTATCCTAAAGTATCTAGGAAAAACTTATAAACCAACAAATGGTCTGGTAGCACGTTAAAGGCTAACAAAACATGCAGATGGGATCATGAGCTTTCATGGGCACAGCCCACTTCTTCAGATGACCGAATGAATGAAATATCTGTCCATTTTAAAAATACAGAAGGATTCTAGGTTGTTTAGAGTAATTTGTTGTAAAATGTCTCTTTTGCCTTTTTGTACCAAAAAATTGTAATTACAATTATTGGACAAATGAAATGGACACAATGGATACAGAGAGCCAGGCCCAGCATGACTTTGGCCTGGTCCCCCCACCCCTGGTTGCTAGTGGTAGAGCTGGGCACCCCCAGAGGGGGTGCAAAAGCCTGGGAGAAAGGGGCCAGGGAACTCAAGAGATGAGGTGGCCTTGAGGCCATGGCAGACTTGGGGCCAGGTCTAGGGGAGGCTCAAGGCAAGGGGGAAAGAGCCAGGACGGCCTCAAACCCTCCCTGCCGGTGGAGGGCAGGCGAAGAATCTCAGCTGGGTCCCTCCCAGTGGCTGGGGGGAAGTCAAGCCTAGTGAGGCTTTGACCTGGCTCTTCTTGGCGGCCAGTGGAAGAGTAAGGCCTAACGTGCCTCAGACCACCCCCTCTCAGTGGCTGTCGGGAGGGGAGGCAAGAACCAATGTTGTCCTGGGGCTGGGGCAGCTTCAGGGGTGGGCTTTCCCTGGCACCCAGCAGCAGCGGGGAAAAGCCAGGTCCAGGCCAGTCTCTGGGTATGTCTACACTACAGCACTAATTCGAACTAACTTAAGCTAATTCGAATTAGTGCATCTAGACTAAAAACTAGTTTGAATTAGTGTTTTGCTAATTCGAACTAGCATGTCCACACTGAGTGGACCCTGAACCGAGGTTAAGGATGGCCGGAAGCAGTGCCGGCAGGGCATCAGGTTAGGACTTAGAGCGTGGAGCTGCTGTCTCAGGCTAGCCGAGGGCTGTGCTTAAAGGGACCCGACCCCCACCCCGGACAGACAGTTCTCAGGGTTCCCCGCTTGCAAAGCAGTCCTGGCTTGGAGTGCCCTGAGTGCCCACACTCGGCACATCACAGCACTCGGCCATCAGCCCGGCTGCACTTGCTGCAGGCTGCCATCCGGTGGGGGGGTCAATCGAGGGGCTTCAGGAGAGCTTCCACCCCGAGGAGCCCGCAGAGCCAGCCCAGTCCTCCCCATCGGGGGCTCATACCCCATTCCTCCCTCACCTCCTTCCACTTACCCCTCCCTAGTCCCCCTTCCTGATGTACAAAATAAAGGACACGTGTTCAAAAATAGAAACTCTCTTTATTTAACAAAACTGGGGGGGGGGAATAAAACTGTGGGAAGACGGGGGAGAGGAGGCGGAAAGGGCAGGAGAGAGTGTGGGAGAGGGGAGGGGGAAAACAGGGAGGAGGGAGCTGGAAGGGGGAGACAAGGGAAAGGAGGGGGAGGGGAAACTCAGGGTTTGGGGTGGGGGTCTCGCCGGGCCAAGCACCTCCCAGCACGGCAAGGGAGGGGGCCTCGGCGTCCCCGGGAAGATGGAGTGGAGGGTGCGGAGGTTGAGGTGGGGGGTGTGGACATTGAGGAAGAGGGTGTGGGGGTTGAGGAGGAAGAGGTGGGGGGGCAGGAGTGGGAGGAGGGACTGTAGTTGGGGGGGGTAGCAGGCGCAGGACCAGCATAGGGCACCATGCTCTATAGCAGGGCCTGCAGGTTTAAGTTCAGCCCTCGGACCTCAGCCAGCTGCTCCTGGCGGAGCTGGAGGTCTGCCCACATCCAGGCCTCCACTGTGCGGTGCAGGGCTCGCAAGGACCCCAGGTGCTGGTCCCAGTACTCCTGCTCTGTGGTGGTGGTCCAGAGCAGGCCGCGGGTGCAGGAGCATGTCCCGGGTGGGATGGTGTGCCCTGCACGAGCAGCTGGTGCAGCTGTAGAGAAAGAAGAGAAGTGGTCAGTTCTCCCTGGGGACGCAGCGGATGATGCCCAGCCTCCTTCCCCCCCTCCCACCTGCCCAAGGGTGGCATGGCACATGCTCTCACGTGCACAGGTGTCTGCGTGATCCGTGGAAGGCATGGCTCACACACGTGGTCTCTGGTCTCCCTCCCACCTCCCCCCCCCCAAACTACTTAATTCAAACTACTTACCCGGTACGGTCTCCCTGGACGACCCTGCCGACTCCAGTGCTGGAATACTTGGCGGTGGCCCCTCCGATGTGCCCGGGTCAGGGCCCTCCGGTCCCGGTTCGCTGTCCCCCAGACTGGCACGGACCGCCCCGTCCCCCAAGAGTCAGTTGAGGGTGGGGAAGTAGGGGCAGGTGGCAGCCCCTCCTGTGGTGCCGCCCTTGGTGGCCCTGGCGTACGCCTGACGCAGCTGCTTAACTTTCAGGCACACCTTTCGGGCCATGGCAGCCACTATGCAGCCATAGACAGCCGCGTTCCTCCACCTAGTGCGGAGATCATGGAGGTTGGGGTCCTGCCACCAAACCTCAATGACGTCCATGACCTCCGCACTAGACCAGGAGGGTGCGTGCCATCTACGGCCCCTGGCTGGCCCCTGGGTGCTGGGGGACTGAGCAGGGGACGGCTCACTGGCACTGGCTCCCTGGCTCATCCTGGGGCCACTGGTTCGGGCCAGAGACTGCTGGCAGGGCGGGCTGTGTCAAGTGCTCTCTGGCCAGAGTCTACCCCTTTAAGGGCCTGGGGCTGGGGGAGAGGAGAGGAGTTTTCCTGGTTGTGCCCCGAGTGGCCACCAGGGGAACCTGGGGAGGGCTAGCCTCCCACTAGTTCGAATTAAGTGGCTACACAGCCCTTAATTCGAACTAGTTAATTCGAACTAGGCGTTAGTCCTCGTAGAATGAGGTTTACCTAGTTCGAATTAAGTTCGAACTAGCGGTTTGTATGTATAGATGCTATCAAAGTTAATTCGAATTAACGGCTGTTAGTTCGAATTAACTTTGTAGTGTAGACATACCCTCAGAGACTCCCTGGCAGCAAAGAGTGTAGGGTAGGAAGATCCAGGGCCAGGTGGCTTAAGATTTAAGCCCTCCCAGACCAAGAGGGGAGTTGGCAGCCATAGTGGGCACAGCTCCTTGGTTATGATATTCATCAAATAATAATAAACGTTGTGGGGTGACTGAAAAAAAGCACACACAGATTGCAGACTTACCAGTTCTGTTCTCTGAGGTCTCTAAGGGAAAAAATAAAAAATGTTTTACACTTGGTTTCCTCAAAACTGCACTGGTTTATGAGCACAGTGGGTGGGAAATAGACCAAAAAGGAGAGAATGTGCCCACATTTTAGCAATCAAAGAATTTGCATTGAGACAAAATGATTTTTTCCTCTTCCTTGTAAGAATCATTTATATCTGTTTCCTGTGTAAAAAGGGTGAATTTTTGGTGTTCTTTATCTAACCAGCTCCTTTCTTTTCTGTGATTGGGTAAACGATGGGATATGTAAGTGCACAATGTTAAAGGAACCATGGTTTGATCTAATTTATATTTCATTCAGGCATTTCATATCACAACCTCCCATGGGAGGACCCTCAAAGCAGGATTGTTGTTTTGTTGTGTGTGTGTGTGCATGTGTGTGTACCTGTAAGAAATTTAAGTGTGAAGTGTGGTGCAGGGTGCTGAAGGTTGAGAGCACTGAGGAGTTGAGGGACTCAAAGCAAATGTCTGGGCTTGTTGGGGTGCAAAAGGCAGGGACTGAGAATGAGGAGTGGCTCATGGCAAGCAACTGGAATTGGAGATGTGTGGGGGAGTACTCAGGGCAGGAGGCTGGTAGTGTGGAGGCTGCAGGAATCAGGATGGTAGTGAGAAGGGGCTTAGGGCATGGGGTTTTATGTGTGTGCACATGCTTGTGTGTAGAGATGTGTACTGGGAGGATGGAAGCCATAACCCCTCCCCCCCAAGTTGTATACAAGGGGTGCTTGCTCTTCCCCTTCTGTTTGTCTGTCTGTTCAAGAACTCTTCCTAAATGGCAACAGCTGGGATCACCACATTTCTGTGTATGTCTCTAGAGTTTTGTGTGAGAGGTCTGACAAGTGAGCAACTGGCAGTAAGGGGGTCAATGGCACCTCTTTTGGCATCATTTTATGAATGGACTGATCTGGAGGGCAGGGCGCAGTTTGACTATCTTGCTCAAGATTAGGTGTGAGTGAGGCACCTGGCTTCCAGGATTTAGGTGGCTTTGCATATGCCCAGCAGCAGAAATGTAGGCAAAATAGGGACTTTACGAATTAAAATGCAGCTGCTAAGGGACTTCAGACCATTACAGATCAAGCAGCGCAGAATAGAGACTGTGAGAATCTGAACTTTGGATGCAGGCATCTAATGTGCTGTGATGGGGTAGACTAAGCCCTGATGCCCCCTACTAGAGGCTGGAGGTCTTGACACCCTCTGCCCCAGTGAGAGGAGCAGAAGAGAAGTCCTTCAAGCAGGATAGAGAGGCTGCTTCTGTGGAGGCCAATCTGGGCCCAGCTGGCCAGTATTAAAGAATCTGCTGAGCTAGGGCCTGGCAGTTCCTCACTGGAGCTAGACCCAGCAAGACATAGGCTCTGACTGGGACGACAGCAGCACGTTGGCCACCTCTGAGCATGAGCTGAACTTTACACCTGATTAAGCTCAAGTTCCAGGGACCGAAGACTAGCCACAACTGGCACCCAAAGTCTGCAGAACCCAGGATAGGGTGTTCAGAACTGGGCCTTAAAGCCCTAAAATAAGAACGAGAGGGATGCCACAGCATCTTAGGGAAGTGGCCCAGGGAGCAAGGTAGCAGCAAGCACTAGAGACTCTGAGCAGGTAACTGCTGCTCACAGGATTCCTGGTCCAGGACCCAGAAAAGTGGGTATGCCTGGGTCCCTCCCAACCTCTATCAACTGCATCCAGGGGGTTAAAAGGAGCCTGGTCCCAGGCCACATAACAAACACCTCCTCTCCAGCAAACAGCCAACTAGAGAAAGCATGAGACATCCTTGGCAACGGGGGAGTGCTAATGTGGGGGTGGACCCCATCGCCCTTTTGTGAATCTCCAATAGTTATGACCTCCTCTTCCCCAGTTTAACAAACTGTAATATGAAAAGAAACATGTCTGCACCAGGTAATGAAAGCTCTACAGGGACATGGTGGTTGGGAACTTTGCTTTCCCTAAGTGCATCAGTCCTAAGGAAAACATTTAAGGATACCCACATGTTATGGTGCCAATACCCAGGGCCGGATTAAGGGGGGCTAGCTGGGCAGCTCCCCAGGCACCAACCTATGGGGGGCACCTGATGGCAGCTGTAAGGGGTGCTGCACGCCCAGGGCCGGGGGCTGTGTGGCACCCCTTAGAGCTGCCATCAGGCACTACACGTCCAATTGCAGATGTAAGGTGTACAGTGCACTGGGGTGAAGGGCCACACATGCACCGTATGCTTGGGGGCAGAGCCAAGCATCTGTCGCATGCCCACTACCTGGGGTGCAGGAATGGCTCAAGCCGGCCCTGCCAATACCACATGCTTCCAGGCAGAGTTTGATCCTATTTGGAATAAATGCCAAGATCAAGGCCCATGCAGGCACCAGTGTGTTGGGCATTCCTGGAACACTTGAATTCTCTAGCACCGACTCTTCTTTTCTCGCTTCCTCCTTAGGAATACCCAGAAGGACTATTACCACCCTATGCCACCACCTCTAAAGATGAGATTTGAGCAAGAAGATCATGCCCCAATGAGGCAGCATTTGCTCTGAGATTGAGGGCAGGTCTACCCTAAAAATGTACTTTGACCTACAATAGGCCAACTTACAGCCACAGCAGTCATAACTGAGGGGTGATTCATGCCCACACTACAGCTCATAAGTTAGTGGTTCACAGTTTCCCCAGGAACTCTTCCACTATAGGAGGAAAAAATATGTAGCACTTTAAAGACTAACAAGGAGATTTATTAGGAGATGAGCTTTCATGGGCCAGACCCACTTCTTAAGATCATATTCTGAAAGAGAATTGGGGGAGCGGGAAGGAGGAAATATCTTAGACTATGTCTACCCTAGCCCCCTAGTTTGAACTAAGGAGGCTAATGTAGGCATTCGAAGTTGCAAATGAAGCCCAGGATTTAAATATTCTGGGCTTTATTTTCATCTTCCCGTCTGGGCACCATTTTTAAATCCCCTTAGTCCAAACTAACTGCCCGTGGCTACACGCGGCAGTCAAACGTTAACTCGAACTAAGTCCTTAATTAATTTAGCATCATGGCCACAGGCCATTGCACATCCTATAATAAATAGAAAATTAATTTTAAATGATAGCCAATTAAACAGATACAAAGTTTAAGAACACAGGACTTGCACATCCTAAAAGAGGTTTATTATTGTCAGAAAAACCCCTGCATTCTTTTGATTTTCTGTTGAAATAACACAATTGCAGTGTTGACATAAGTAGTTTTGCCTGAAAAACTCTGCAATGTAGACATTGCCTGTGATAGTCTCTTTCCTCAGCAAATGGAGAAGGTTTCTCCCTTCCCATCCCCCTGTATCAAAAATGTGGGAATACTCTTGAAGTCCTCAGCCCTTTCATCACTCTGCTGCTGGGAAGGCACCAATACAATTTGACTCTGCTCCTTTTCTCTCCTCTTTAGCTCCATCATCCCCAGCCCATTAGGTCAAGAGTAATAGCCCACAAAGATATGGAGGAACATGGAGGCCTGGCCAGTGGGACAGACTTTGAAGGGGTTCCCATACACTTGGAGCCTGGCAGAAGCATACGATTCCGGCAGAAGCATACTCCCCAGACTTCAGAGGGGTTGGGAGGAGGATGATAGTGGAGAAGACAATTGACACATATAGCAAACAATTAGGCCGTGTGATAAATATTTTATACTTTGAGTGAGGGACACCCATTCATTCTCTTAAACCGTGTGATTCTACTGCTGTGATTGACGTGAATGGAAAATTCCAAATCACCTCATTGGAGACCCATTGTCAGGGTAGTTAAATATGTTGTCCTAACTCCCTATATATTCACATACAGGTAAGGACAGCTTAATGATAAAATTCATTCCAGGACAGTGAACAAGTGCTAGCTAGACCTGTACAGCACAAGATACTTACATGCCCTATTTTGAATGGATATGAGGAATGTAAGACACAGATAGCCCAGGGAAGACTTCCGCCAAGAGGTCAGGAATAGGTCTGTATAATTCAGCTGTCTGTCCTAGCACATTTTATCAGAATGATATTCTACTAACTACAACCATCATTTAGTTCCCTTATTTCTAACTGTGAGAACTTCATTTCTATTTGCATCTCTTTTCCAGCGTGAAATTGAATTGTCTTTTATATTAAAAGAATCCATACACACTTACTCAGTTCTATTTGAACTTGACCTGAAAAGAAAAAAAATATTTTTATTTCAAACAATTTGTGTCCTTGATAGGGCAAGAAGCAAGGGGCTTAAGTTGCAGCAAAGGAGGTTTAGGTTGGACATTAGGAAAAACTTCCTGTTAGGGTAGTTAAATGCTGGAATAAACTGCTTAAGGAGGCTGTGGAATCTCCATCATTAGAAATATTTCACAGTATGTTAGACAAACACCTGTCAGGTGTTCTATGGAATCTCACTCAGAAACATTAACTGGACACCCCAATTTGTTTAGTTATTTACCGGTGTCGTGGTCACGGAGCCTCAAGGCTCCCATTGGGTCCATTTAGTTCTTTGCAGCCAAGTGTAGCAATGGAAAGCAGTGGCTGAGCACACACCACTTCCTGTGGCTCCCCTTGACTGCAAAGAGTGAAAAGGAGCCAATGGGAGCAGTTGAGGGTCCATGGTCATGGCGCTGGTAAACGAACAAACTGGAACAGCCTGTTGAAGTGTTTCTGAAAGTGATTCCTTAGAACACTTTAAGAAAAGTTGATCTAGATAATACTTATTTGTGCCAAAAGTGCAGAGACTCGATTAGATGACCTCTCATGGTCTCATTTTGTCCTAGGATTCTATGATTCTAGGCAACCTCATCATATCTAACTCAACATTCATATCATGTTTGTAGTAATGTTTCTCAAAATTCTGCTAAATATGAGACAGGTATGGAAATAAATCAGACAGGAAAAGAACAGCATCTTTTTTCCTCAATAGTCCAATCCAAGCTATTAAGATTCTCAGGAACCCTTTCAGGGTTGTCAACCCTTGCCATTGCAGATCAATGAGTCTAAATCTCCAGTCATGACACTAGCTAATAAATTTGGAGGATTTTTTTAAAATAAAACTGAGCTCTCTTTGTTTTGCTTTTAGGTTCTGACTATTTAAGGTGCTCTCAGGGCACATTTTCAGTGTTTCCTCTGTAACCAGGCAGGCCATAAATGCAAGGAAAAAAGAAAAGATGTCCTTGCTCATAGGTGTAGTTTACACACATCCCAATGACTTCAACAGCCCCCTTCCTTTGAGGAGTGTGATGTGTCTATGAGTGACTATGGCATTGGACCCAAATTCTCCTGGATTTGAGAAAATCTCCAGCTACAAGTATCATTATTATTTTAAGGGTTGCCATAGAAGCCACTTTGACAAACTTCATCCCAGTTCTCTAGCAGTATTCCTCATTCTTCTATAAGGGTATGTCTACACCTGAAGCCTAATTAGAAATAGGGCTGCAAATGTATGCATTCAGAATTGAAAATCAAGCCTGGGATTTAACTATCCTGTGCTTGATTTGCATCTTCCCAGCTGGGTGCCATTTTTTGAAATTGACAAGCCCGGAATAACAGCCCGCGTCTACAAGCGGCAGGAAAACGGGCGCTTGAAATAAAGCCCTGTATCAAAATACCTGATATTCCTCCTGCAATGATATTTAAACCCTGGCTTCATTTGCAATTTCAAATGCATTCATTTGCACTGCTATTTTGAATTAGGCTACAAATGTAGACATACAATATGGGATATTTCTGAGATTTGGAAACAACAGGAAACCTAGAAATGGCAGAGATGCTTAATGATTTTGTTAGGATCGTCACTAAGAAGTCTGATGATGAAGGAATGCCTAATATAGTGAATGCTAGAGGGAAGGTGGTAGGTTTAGAATATAAAATAAGAACAAGAACAAGCTAAAAATGACTTAGAAAAGTTGCCTGCAAGTCACCAAAGCCTAATAAAATACATCTTAGAATACTCGAGGAGCTGATAGAGGAGGTACCTCAGCTTTTACCTCTTGACTTTGAAAAAATCATGGAAGACAGGAGAGATTCCAGAACACTGGAAAAGGGCAACTATACAGACAAACTATAAAAAGAAAAATGAGAACAACCAAGGAAACTACAGACCCCTCAGTTAAATGGATCACAAATTCACAGCGTTGTTCAAGGACAATTCCACAAACCAAATATACAGGGAAGGGTTAGAACATCATTTCATTTACAAGTTTAATTCTTATGAGAATGGCAAGAACACTGACATCAGCTGGCTTCCACACCTGATGTGATAACTGTTCTTATCAGCCCCTTGATAGTACTTGAAAGATCAGTCCACTCTCTCCTTTTTCTCCCCTTCGCTTTTCTTCCCCCTCCCCCATCTTCCTTATTTATTATTGGAGCTGAACTTCTAAGATTCTAGTCCTCTGAAGAAGTGGGTTATGCCCGCCAAAACTCATGATACTATCTCCATGGTTTGTTAGTCTTTAAGGTGCTATCAATCAGCTGCTAAACCTGCACTCCCTTTCTCTAGGAGCATTAGCTCTGAATGCTCTACCATCTGCAGAATCTCTCTACCAGCTCCTGTTTTCCCATTATTCTTCTTTAATCATTCAATAGTCACTGGCCATGAGGAGCTATACTCTGGCCTGCCCCTGGTGCAAACTGTATACAAGAGAGGGAATCTGTAAATCCTTTCCTCTGCCAATTAGCTGACTTTTCAGTCTTTGAGGTAATCTCTGGGGATTAGAGATCACAGTCCTGCCTGGTGTGTTTGCAAACACAGATACCTGAGAAAAGACCCTTACACTTACCTTCAACAGGCTTGCCGTCATCTCTGGGTATTGGCGCTAAAGAAAAGAGAAATACATAATGTTAATAAATTCTACGGTAATTAACAATAATCATGACCTGAGTTCCTGGGTGGTTTATTAATGAGTCGGAAACCCCCACAGGGGTGTGTATGTGGCACGTTTCAGACAAATAAAAATGCCACGTTTCTACTATGGGGAGTGCTTGCTCATAATTACACTGAAACTAAAACAAAACTAAATGATGCCACTGCCTCATGGGCCAAGTATGAGATTTGAGTCCAGGCCTTTCAGCAGGAGCTGTAGCATGAAATCATTCAGAATAGCACATTATTCTACTGTCAAATGGACCTGCCACTAAAGTAGGACAAAGAGCCATGCACAGGGCTAGCTAGATCCATGGAGAGACAATGTTACATGTAACTCAGTGGGCACTCTAACCCCCTGTAGTGGCTGGGCTACGTAAGGAAGTTTACAAATGGAGCTGGGTAAATAATGGATTTTTCAGACTGGGGATTGAATGAAAAAACAAAGAAAAACTACTTCAGTTCAAAACAATTTTTTTTATTTTTCGCACGTGAAAAAGAAAAGAAAAGAAAACCCCACCAAATACTTGAAAATACCAATTCAAATGCAACAAAATGTTTCAGTTGACATACAAGATGATCTTACATTTTTCTCTTTCATTCAAGCATTTATGATGATTTGCCTCAAGCAATTGAGAAAAAAATCGTGACCATGTTAAACACTAGAGTTTCAGAGACAGGGATTGTCTTTGGCACAATCGATCTGAGGCTCTGGATCATTTTTTGTCTCGTTGTCTGAGAGACAGCCCCTCTCCTTCTTCCGATTTGTGGCAGATAGGATTAGCTTGAGCATTCTAATTGACCAGTGTCAGGGGGCTGCTCACTAGTGAGTCCTCAGCTCCAGAAATCTACTCAAGTTTAGGATTGGTTGGGTTACGGCCAACAAATCACTTTATTAGAAAAAGGTCTTGACTATAAAGCATTTCCTCTTGGCTAGGTTTTATCTTTATGCTAGTGGAGACAAGTAAGGCAAGATAAAATGTTACTCTTTTGGTAAATGAAGAAGCTTGTTTTCTTCTTGTATAGTACTAGGTATGAAAGAATAAAATAAAGTAGTTCTAAAAAGTTTAAGGACATAATGACTAGAAACAAAAGGTTCAGTTCACTAACTTCAGAGCGTGCATTGTTTAATAAATCAAACAGTTTCAATGCAAAACTAGTTTAGCTATGTATCCAGCAAATAAGGATGTTCTATAAGTATAAGTATAAGAATAAAAATAAGAATCATGGGTCCAAATCCCCAAATTAATGAGAGTAGTTTACAAATGTGGAGGATTTTTTTTAAATGAAGTCCGGGTTCTCTTTGTTTCCCTTTTAGGTTCTGACCCTTTAAAGTGCTAAAGGGGGACATTTTCAGTTTTTCCAGGTAGGCCAGAAACACACGGAAGAAAGGAAAGATATCCCTTGCTCATAGGTGTAGTTTACTCACATCCCAATGACTTCAAGAACCCTTTCCTTTGAGGAATGTTATGTGTCTATGAGTGATTGTGGAATTAGACCCGAATTCTCCTGGATTTGAGAAAATCACCAACTACATGTGTCATTATTATTCTAAGGGTTGACATAGTAGCCACATTCACAAAGTTTATCCCTCCTCTCTAACAGTATTCCCCATTCTCTATAGTGCCCAAGTATAAAAATGTAAATCAGAACAACCCAGGAAACTACAGACCCCTCAGTTTACTGGATTTCCAATTCACAGTGTTGTTTCAGGCCAGTTCCGCAAACCAAATTCACACATAAGTGTTGGAACATCAGTTCATTTTCAAGTTTAATTCTTTGGAGAATAGCATGAACAGAGACATCAGCTGTCTTGCACACTGGAGGTGATCATTGTTCTTATCACATTATTCTGCTGTTAAATTGACCAGCCTCTAAAGTAAGACAAAGAGCCATGCACAGCCCTAACTGGGGCTACCACACCAGGCTGGCTATGATGTGGCTATGGCTACGATAATGTCTCTCCATGTATATCTCCATTAATATGTATCTGTAGCCAAGTTTTCAGAAGAGTTCAGCACCCAACATAGCTTTTGAAAATCTACACCCACGTTTCTCCTCAGTAGGATCAGTCATGATGTCTAAGGCTGCCACTGCACTGCAGTCAGGGAGTGCAATAGCAGCATGTGTAATACTTAGCACCCTCCGCAGCAAGTTTTCCCCTCAATGCTAATTCAACTAAAGATTGGGAAAGTGTTTTAATTTAGCATTATATCCACAGGCCATTGCACATTCTACAATAAATAAAAAATGAATTTTAAACCAATAAAGCAGGTACAAAGTCTAAAAACACAGGACTAGCACTTCCCTATCATCATTTGTGCTTTTATAATCACTGCCCCTAAAATTATACAGAAAACTAAAAGAAAGAACGAAAGAACGAAAGAAAGACTTTTTTCATCTAGAAATATCCTTTTGGTCATATACATTTTACAGAGAATTTGGCCTTATATTATAATTATGAAAACAGATTAAAAATACAGAAAGAAGATTTTC
Organism: Pelodiscus sinensis; assembly: GCF_049634645.1. Classification (NCBI taxonomy): domain Eukaryota; kingdom Metazoa; phylum Chordata; order Testudines; family Trionychidae; genus Pelodiscus; species Pelodiscus sinensis. Next base: position 4,570,037 of record NC_134743.1, on the reverse strand, counting down.
TTACCTAGACTAGAACCATTTATGAAGAAAAGCCCAATGATAATAATGGCTAAATGATCCATGTCTATGGGAATCTTGGTCTCATTTAGTCTCAAACTTTTTTCTGCAGATCAAGAAAAAAATGTTAGTTATTGAAAACGTCTGAGTCACAGATTTGTCCTGATCCACAGGTATCTGTCTATAAAGGCATGTCTACACTAGGGAGTTATTTTGAAATAACAATTAGAGTGTCTACACTATGGGTGCATCTGCACTGTATTGTAACTCAAAATAGTTAATTTTTGAGACTATTTCAAAATAGCTTATTTCGTTATATGGAGCACCGCATTTTGAAATAAAGCTCTGTTCCAAAATTCCCTTACCCCTTGTAGAATGATGTTTACAGGGACTTTGGAATAGCGATCTCAATAATGGGCTTGCTGTGAAGACATGGGTTAGCTATTTCAGAATACTCCAGTATCCTGGAATACTATTGCAGTGTAGGTGTATCCTACCCAGCCTGTTATTTTGAAAGAAGGGGCTGGTTATTTTGAAATAACTCCTGCTTGTGAGGAGTAGCAGCACTATTTTAAAAAAGTTATTTCAGGAGTTATTATTTCTAAATAACTCATTTTGAAATAATCTTGTAGTATAGACATAGCCTAAGAGACAAAATGATTTTAGGTTGGGGTCATTTATTGTGTGTGTTTGCTGGAAGCACAGTTAAAATTATTTGACAAATGAACTGGACAAAATGGATACATGTCAGGTTTTCAAAACAAATAAAACACACACAACATCATGATTCCTCAATAATTTATCAAAGAGTGTTAAAAAAACAAATAGTTTTCACGACATGCAAAATCTTTAAGAATGTAAAAAGGAAAGATATAGTCTAAAATTTATCCAGTGATTTGCTAATAGATCCAGACCACAAATTGACTATAGATATGGCTTACATATAGATATTGCAGTTAAGGAATTTAATTAAACCCTCTGCAAAATTCCCTCATTTTAGGTTCTCAAAAATGCATTTTTCTTCTTTGACTTTCCTTAAAGTTGTTTCAGTACCTAAAAGGACTGTTATCTGCAACTCACAAATGATTCTTACCTTTTATTTAGATGATATTACTCAATCAATAATAAACAGACCTACCAGTGCTCTTGTTTCAAAGTTTTCTGAGGGGGGAAAAAAGAAATAAAATGTTTTACATATGGTTTCCTGTGCATTGGTCTATGTGCATTATGGGTGAGAAATAGATAAAAAAACCACCAGTGAAGGAGAGACTGCTAACATTTTACTAATAAAATAATTTGCATTGTGACAAAATCAATATTTCCCCTTCTTTGCAGGTATCATTTCTATCTGTTTCCTACATAGAAAGGATGAGATTTTTTATGTTCTCTAGCTAATCACTTTTTTCCTTTTAAGTGTTCGGGCAAATTATGTAATAGGTAAGCACACAGGGCAGAAGGAACATCTGTTTTTATAAAACACTAAGTTGTTGTACACACATGCTAACCAGCTCCCCAGAGATTACTGCCAAGTTACTGGGAGTTGTGGGCTGGTAGAATCTCATATGCTTTAGGCCCATATAAATTGACGTGTGTGTGTGTGGGAGGGAAAGTTTGCAAGTGCTTTGGAGCATCGGGCCGTAGTATAAAATGATCTAGACAAACTTCAGAAGTGGTCTGAAGTAAATAGGATCAGCTATGCTGTCGCTGCCTCTTTAAAATGTTGCCTCCACTTGCATTTGAAAGGGGCAGCCCTGGAGCCCTGGAGCCCGGGGGTCAGCTGGGGACTTCCCAGCTGATCCCAGGTTCTATGCAGCAGTTCCCAGGAACCCAGGGTTAGCTGTGGAAATGTTGCACATAGCCTAGCTTAGCTGTGAGGTGGCTGCTCCTTAGAAATGCCTCCTCTGCATGTTTCAAAGGAGCAGTGGAGCCCAGGGTCAGCAGCACTTCAAAGGGGCAGTGTAGCATTAACACCTGCAATTAACGCATTACAAAAATGGAATTGCAGGCATTAACACATTTCAACTGACAGCCCTATACAGAACTATTAGTTGTTTTTTTTAAGTTTATCTAGGAAGGAGTACCGCAGAAAGGGATCTCTGCATCAGTGGACCAAAACCTAAATATGAGTCAGTGTGATGTTTCCAAAAAAAGTCAATATCACACTAGGATGCACTCACTGGAACATTGTAAACAAAATGTGAAAAATCCTTCTATCAGTCTACTCTGTGTTGATTAGGACTGAAGTAGAGTATTCTTTGAATTTTGGGCACCAGATTTCAGGAAATAGAGAAGGTCCAGAGCAGAGCAACGAATTACAACTAAAGGTCTAGAGAGGGACCCGTGAGGGAAGACTGGGTTTGTTTAATCTGGAAAAGAGAAGACCGAGAGGGGACAGTATAACAGTTTTTAGGTCCAAGTTGAACCTCTCTAGTCTGGCACTCTCTAGTCCAGCAACATCTGTAGTCTGGCATGAGTTTAGTTAGCCAGATGTGACCAAGTATCTGTGTCCCCATAAAGTTTATTTACAGTCACCAGTTCTGGCTCCCAGTGATCTGCTCTGTTATTTTGCTCCAATTTACCCCTTAAATGTCTTCTAAGAGCCCAGTAAGCAGAGGAAGTGTTGATAATGCTGATAGATAATATTAACCTCCCATAGTTTGATTCAGCATAGGTCAGATCATGAGCTGTTGAATTAGAGAGGTTTAACCTGGATTTAAAATGTCACAGGGAAGAGGAAGAGAAATTATTCTCCCTAATCTCTGAGGATAGGATAAGAAGCAATGGGCTCAAATTGCAGCAAGGGAGGCTTCAACTGGACATTAGGAAATGCTTCCTACCTATCAGGCTGTTTAAACCCTGGAATAAACTGCCTTGAGAGGTTGTAGAATCTCCATCACTGATGATATTTAAGAGCAGGTTAGACAGACATCTCTCAGAGATGGTCTAGACGGTGCTTGGTCCTGCCATGAGGGCAGGAGACTGAATTAGGTGACTTCACAAAGTTCCATTCTGTTCTATGATTCTTTGATTTCAAAAGGACAAACTTTAAAAATGTGGGGAATTAGGAAACTGGATTGGACTGAAGAACTGAAGGATCTGGATGTGAAGGAGGCTTGGAATTACTTGAAGTCAAAGATACAAAAACTATCCGAGGTCTGTATCTCATGCAGGGTGAAAAAAACATAGAGAAGGTTTGCATATAAAACTAGGCCTCTTAAGTGGGTTTTTTACTGAAAGCAGGATCAGGAAGTAAAACTACCGTGTAGAGGTACATAAGAACATAAGAACATAACATAAGAACATAAGAACGGCCGTACTGGGTCAGACCAAAGGTTCATCTAGCCCAGTATCCTGTCTGCCGACAGTGGCCAGCACCAGGGCTACGTCTACACTGGCCCCTTTTCCGGAAGGGGCATGTAAATTTCACCTATCGTAGTAGGGAAATGCGCGGGGGATTTAAATATCCCCCGCGGCATTTAAATAAAAATGTCCGGCGCTTTTTTCCGACTTTTAAAAAAGCCGGAAAAGAGCGTCTACACTGGCCCCGATTCTCCGGAAAAAGCGCCCTTTTCCGGAGGCTCTTATTCCTACTTCAAAGTAGGAATAGGAGCCTCCAGAAAAGGGCGCTTTTTCCGGAGGATCGGGGCCAGTGTAGACGCTCTTTTCCGGCTTTTTTAAAAGCCGGAAAAAAGCGGCGGACATTTTTATTTAAATGCCGCGGGGGATATTTAAATCCCCCACGCATTTCCCTACTACGACTCATGAAATTTACATGCCCCTTCCGGAAAAGGGGCCAGTGTAGACGTAGCCCAGGTGCCCCAGAGAGGGTGGACCGAAAACAATGATCAAGTGATTTGTCTCCTGCCATCCCTCTCCAACATCTGACAAACAGAGGCCAAGGACACCATTTATCCCTTGGCTAATAGCTTTTTATGGTCCTAACATCTATGAAATTATCTAGCTTCTCTTTAAAATCTATTAGGGTATGTCTACATTACAAAGTTAATTCGAACTAACGGACGTTAGTTCGAATTAACTTCGATAGGCGCTACCCTAGCGCTCCGCTAGTTCGAACTTAATTCGAACTAGCGGAGCGCTTAGTTCGAACTAGGTAAACCTCATTCTACGAGGACTAAGCCTAGTTCGAACTTACTAGTTCGAATTAAGAGGTGTGTAGCCCCTTAATTTGAACTAGTGGGAAGCTAGCCCTCCCCAGCTTGCCCTGGTGGCCACTGTGGCCAACACCAGGGAAACTCTATTGCCCCCCTCCTGGCCCTGGACCCCTTAAAGGGGCAGGGGCTGGCTACGGTGCCCATGCCAGGTGCAAGCCTGCCAGCACCCAGCTAGCAGACCCTGCACCTGGCACAGCTCGAGCCAGCCACCCGATGCCCCCCAGCCCTCCCCCTCTTCCCGGGACCAGGCTGGCGGCTCCCAGGAGCTTGCCTGGGACCGCAAGAGGCGGGCACCTGCCTGGGCTAGTGCAGACATCGTGGACCTCATCCACGACCTCCGCACTAGGCACAGGAAAGTGGCCATCTAGGGTTGGAGAGCTGCCAGCCTGGCCACCCAGGAGCAGGAGTGCATAAAAATCAAGGTGATCCACTGAGACCCCCGACCCTGAGCCCTGAGCTTACAATGGCCGTCCTGGGTCAGACCAAAGGTATATCTAGCCCAGTAGCCTGTCTGCCGACAGCGGCCAACCCTAAGGACCCTGGAGGGGATGGACCGAAGACAGTGACCAAGCCATTTGTCTCGTGCCATCCCTCTCCAGCCTTCCACAAACCTTGGGCAGGGACACCACTCCTACCCCCTGGCTAATACCACTCCATGGACCCAACCTCCATGACTTGATCTCACTTCCCTTTAAACTCTGTTCTAGTTCTAGCCTTCACAGCCTCCTGCAGCAAGGAGTTCCACAGGTTGACTCTTTACTTTGTGAAGAACAACTTTCTGTTACTAGTTTGAAGCCTGTTACCCATTCCTTTCCTTTGGTGTCCTCTAGTCCTTCTTTATGGGAACTAATGAAGAACTTTTCTGTATGCACCCTCTCCACCCCACTCATGCTTTTAGAGACCTCTATCCTGTCCCCCCTCCATCTCCTCTTTTCTAAGATGAAAAGTCCCAGTCTCTTTAGCCTCTCTTCATATGGGACATGTTCCCAACCCCTGATCATTTTAGTTGCCCTCCCCTCTCCCAGCCTCTCTCTTCCCCTCTCCCACCTCCTTTTCCCAGTCTCCCCCAGTTTTGTTCAATAAAGACAGATTCCATTTTTGAACACAATTGTCCTTTATTTTGTACATCAAGAAAAGGGGCTAGGGAAGGGTAAGTGGAAGGAGGTGAGGGAGGAATGGGGTACGCGCCCCCGATGGGGAGGACTGGGCTGGCTCTGCGGGCTTTTGGGGTGGAACCTCTCCTGCAGCCCCCCGATTGCCTCCTCTCCCCAGATGGCAGCCTGTGGCAAGTGCAGCCAGTCTGATGGCCGAGTGCTGTGATGTGCCCAGTGTGGGTACTCTGGGCACTCCAAGCCAGGACTGCTTTGCAAGCGGGGCACCCCTGAGAATTGTCTGTCCGAGGTGGGGTTCGGGATCCTTTAAGCACAGCCCTCGGCTAGCCTGAGACAGCATCTCCACGCTCTAAGTCCTCCTCTGATGCCCTGCCGGCACTGCTTCCGGCCATCCCTAACCCCGGTTCAGGGTCCACTTAATGTGGACATGCTAATTCGAATTAGCAAAACGCTAATCAAACTAGTTTTTTAGTCTGGATCCGTTAGTTCTAATTAGCTTAGTTCGAATTAACTAATTCGAACTAAGTTAGTTCGAATTAACTAATTCAAACTAAGTTAGTTCGAATTAACTAATTCGAACTAAATTAGTTCGAATTAACGTTGTAGAGTAGACGTACCCTTATAGTCCTAGCCGTCACAGCCTCCTTTGGCAAGGAGTTCCACAGGTTGACTACACGCTGTGTGAAGAACTTTCTTTTATTAGTTTTAAACCTGCTACCCATTAAAAAAGGTCAGATAAAAAAAGAAAGAAGTGGGACATCCAATAACTGATGATTGGGGAGGAGCTAAAATTAACTATGCAAGTCCCATTACCTACACAAATATTTTACCTCAGTTTTTAATGATGGTACTGAAGAGCTTAGGGACTGTGGCAGGATGGGTAATGCGAATGATGTTATGAAAGTAAAAATTAGTGCAATTCCAAAATAATAATGAGACCAAGCTGAGACCAGTTAATCTCCGCTGGAGACTAATTAAAGGAATTGACACATGAAATTGCAACCCAATTGCAAGGATTTTTAATGAATCTGTAAACTCAGGGGTAATATCTGTAGTAAGTTGAGGGTCAGTAACATGGAGTCAGCAGGCCTAAATAGAGGCCTGTAACATGAAAACAGCAACAGGCCTAGAATCTAGTAAGCGAGACTTTGGTTCAGGAACACAGGAGCCAAGAAAGAGGCCCTACTGAGAACTGTGTAATTGTGTATGTTGAGCATGGAAGGAAACAGGGAGGCACTGGGTACAGACTGTAAGCCAAATAGGAGTAATGGAACATCTTAATAAGAAATGTCTTGGTACAAAGACTCCCCAAAAACAAATGTACACACCGACCTAGCTTCAGGACTGGGTCAAGACTGACTGCATGAAGGATAGTAAGTAAGCCCTCCTTCCGTAAGGTGAGGGGTGGTAACTAGGCAACAAAGGGTGGTAACCTGGTACGTAAAGAAGTGATGTAAGTTGTTTGTACCTGTCTATAAAATGATACCACAAAAGGTGCTCTCTGGCCGACCTTGACTGGGGGGGGGCGCACTAGGCGCCTGAATGGCAGGTGCCATTGCCTAAACTTACAGAATGCACAGTAGCTTAACTCTGACTGACTGCTGTTAATATCTGTTCTATGGCAATAGGCCTGCCCAGTGTTGGTACCTTGTCAACACGGGCCATAGTGCTCAGTGGTGTAACATTGTATTGATCTCTGTTACCAACTAGTAGAGCTTCGCATTTGACAATAAACCTGCTCGATTGATTCAAAATCTTGCTTGCATCTGTCGTTTCCGGGGTTTCTCAGAGATCTTTTGTGTTGACCCAAGTGCACAGGGTCTAACACTGTAGATTAAGGGAGTACTGATTGTAATGCACACAGCCAAAAGTTTATCATCGCCGACAGAGTAGAGGTCCTGTCAGGAGCACGCCAGGACGACCATTACCAGACGACGCTGACACTGGCAGTTCAGACCACTGAAGATACCGAGGTACAGAACACCGAGGTACAATAATATACTATGACTAAAGAATTGCTAATAAAGTTCCTTTTTTTAAGAATGCAGGGGGAGAAATGATCCAAGAAATACAGGTCTCAATTGTAAGCAAGGTGTTGGAACACATTTTGAAAGAGAAAGTAGTTAGGGACATAGAGGAAAATGGTAATTGGAATACATTTAACATGGTTTTACTAAAAGTAGATAATGCGAGACCCACCTGATCTCTTTCTTTGAGAAAATAATTTGATTTTTCAGGCAAAGGAAACGGAGTAGATCTAATCTACCTGAATTTCAGTGAGGCATTTGATACAAATCCACATGAGATATTACGAATTAAATTATGAGGGTTAATACAAGACTTGTAAGGTAAATAAAGAACTGCATAAAGGAAAGACTAAATTGGGTCATAATGAAAGGTGAGTTGTGAGACCGAGGGAAGGTACTGTGGAATTCCTCAGGGTGTGTCTACACAGCACCATTATTTCAGAATAAGAGACGTTATTCCGAAATAAAAATGGAAGCATCTACACAATTCCGTTATTTCAAAACAACATAAAATAATGGACGGCTTATTCCAACTTCTGTAAACCTCATTCCATGAGGAATAACTCCTATTCCAAAATAGCTATTTTGAAATAGCTGCAGCGTGAATGCTCCACTGCTGCTATTTCAAAATAACTCTTTACCAAGGCCATTCTAAGTAATTTCTCTCTAGTGTCTCCAGGGTCATTAAATCAAGGTAGAGCATCCACATTAGGGGACCCTGCCTTTGACTAGTTTTAAGGCATCCCTATAGGCTGTGTCTACACTGGCATGAATTTCCGGAAATGCTTAAAACAGAATAGTTTTTGTTATAAGTATTTCCGGAAAAAGAGCGTCTACATTGGCAGGCTGCTTTTCCGGAAAAGCCCTTTTCCTGGAAAAGCATCTGTGGCCAATGTAGATGCGCTTTTCCGGAAAAGAGCCCCGATCATCATTTTCGCGATCGGGGCTTTTTTCCGGAAAAGACTACTGGGCTGTCTACACTGGCCCTTTTCCGGAACAGTGTTCCGGAATAAGGACTTATGCCCGAGCGGGAGCAGCGTAGCTTTTCCGGAATAGCGGCTGATTTTGTACAGTAGAGCGTCGTTGCTTTTCCAGAAATTCAAGGGCCAGTGAAGACAGCTCGTAGCTTATTCCAGAAAAGCGGCTGATTTTCCAGAATAAGTGGCCCAGTGTAGACACAGCCGTAGTGTTTACATACTATTTCGGAATATATCTTCCACAATAGCTTATTCCAAAATAAGCGTGCAGTGTAGACAGACCCCCAGAGATCAACCTCGGGACCAATCTTTTTTCATTAAGGACCTTGGCACCAGAAATGGGATTGTGTGAACAACTTTTGCAGTATCAGAGGGGTAGTCGTATCTGCAAAAGTGACGAGGAGTCCTGTGGCACCTTATAGAGTAGACTAACTGAATTTTGCAGATGATACAAAAAGAGGAGCTATTGCCAATATGGAGGAGAACCAGAATATCATATAAGATCCAGACAACCTTGAAAACTGTAACAATAGGAAAGGGATTAAATTTAACAGTGGAAAGTGCAAGGTCTAAAAATATTTTGTTACTATAAGATGGAAATGTACCAGTTGGGAGCAACAGAGGAAAAGAGATACCTGGGTGTTTTGGTTGATATCAGGATGACTATGAATCACCATGGCAATGCAGCCAGGAAAAGGGCTAATAATGTGTAGCATGGAACTAATGAGGTATTTCCAGCGGAGATAAGGAAGTGTCATTATCACTGCACAAGGCACTGGTAAGGCCTCCTCTGGAATAATATGTACAATTCTGGTTTCCCATGTCTGACAAAGACAAGCTGAAACTGAAACAGATGAAGAAAAGGGCTACTAGGATGATGAGAGGAATGGAAAACCTGGGTTCCAACAAGAGACTCGAGCAGCTTGTCTTGTTTTACCTAGTCAAAAGAAGGTTGAGGAGAGAGGAGATGGCTTTCTATAAACACGGCAAAGGGATAAACACCAGGGAAGGAGAGGAGTTATTCAAGTTAAGCATCAATGCTAACAATAGAGGAAATGGCTGCAAACTGGCCATTAAGATGTTGGGGCTTGAAAACAGATGAAGATTTTTAAACAGAGAAGTGGCCTTTTGGGAATGCTGCCCCAAAGAGATTTTAAGAGTGAGCCTGTTAAGTTTGTGGAGGAAAAAGTATGTTGAAATTGCCTACAATGTCATGTGACCAGCCTACAACTGGTAGTAGCAAGTATCCCTAATGGCCTCATGTGGGACACTACATAGGTAGGGCTCTGAGTTAACACAGAGGGTTCATACCCATAAGTCAAACTGGATCTGTTTGGCCTTCTTCTGCAGCAAAGGGCACAGGTCAAAAGCACATTTAAATTAGAGACAATGGTGGCTTCTCCTTAACTTAAAGACTTTCAGTAGTCAGTAACTCGGAGGTTAGGGGTCTGTTACAGGAGTTGGGGGAGGGTGGGGATGAGGTGCCAGGCCTATGATGTTCAGGACCTCAGACAAGATGATCACAGTGGTCCTTTCTGGCCTTAAATTCTGTGTGTCTGCACATTTTGGCGTTTCGTTCCCAACACTGCAAGTGGAATCTCTTGCCGACCATCCTGGGGGTTAGAGGTGATCCCCTCCTGCCCCCAGCAGTGCTTTTCCTGTTGTCCTCTCACCATAAACACCCCTCTCACTCCAGGAACGGCAGCCTCCTCTTCCAGAGTTGCCCCTCCAGCTGGGTCACCATATGTGTCTTCCCCTTCTGGAGAAGGTGTAATCAAGTCTTTCCAGAAGCCTCAGGCTGTCTGCTGTCTTTTGCCATGCCCATAGGGGCTAATTGGGGAACCCAGGCTCTCGCTCTACTCTAGGATCCAATCTAGGGACTCTCCACTCAGCAATTCATGGTTTTCCTGCCCCAGCTCTCACTGCTCCTTCCCTGGACTGCTTCTTGAAGCTCCAGGCCCCCTCCTTGTTCTGGGTGTAGCAAGTCCAACCCCTCCTCCCTCTACCCAGGGAATGGCTGCCCTTTCCAGCAGCCCTTCGACATTGCCAGCTTCTTGGCTTTATAGGCCCCACCTGTTCCTGCTCCACTAAGCCTCCTTGTTCTCAATTCCCTGCTCTCTGGCTCTCCCTCTGAATGCAGCATGTGGCTCAAACAGGCAGACCTGGCCACCTTAACCCCTTCCAATCCTGTGTGCAGTGGACACTCCCCCACTGAACCAACCTTAACTTGGGCAGCCCCCTGATTTCTGAGCACATACCCATCCCATCTCAGTCCTTTCTCCATCTAGTACCAAGATCACATAGACAGCTTTATGACTCAGCTACGGAAATCAAATTTACTGTTGTCATTATTTATCAGAAACAGCAGGGGATCCTGCCTTTGGATCTCGGAAGCCCGGATTTAGTCTCCACACCCAGCCTTAGTGATGGAAACATTATTGGGCACGATATGGGAAGCTGAAGTTCTGTGGAGTCCTGAAGCAGAGAGTGGCCTTTCTACAGTGGGGATGAGTACGTAACCCATGCTCAAAAAGCATGGCTGTCTGTCCCCTCCTAGGGACTCCTGTGTGTTTCTAGGATAATAGCCTGCTAATGATTCTGAACCTGCCAAGTTGTCCCATGTGCAACTATAGCCTGTGCTTTCAAATCTGGAAGTTCTAAGTTTACTTCCCTCAAGGGACTTTGTTATACTTAGTAGCCATTTTGCATGAAATAAAATGAAATTGTCAGCAAATGTGAAGCTGGCATTTAAATGTGAAGTTAAATACTTCAAGCAATTATATGAATATTCAGCTCAAACTTTTGCATTCATTCAAACCACAAAATATGCCAAACATATACCCAGAAGTAAATCATTCTACCTGCATTGTGTTGCTGAGTTATTTATGCTTTTGGTTTTGTAACAAATCTAAGAGCTTTAGATTAGCAAATATTGAAAGGAATTTTAAAGCATTAGTTTATCTATGAATGTCTTACAACCTACACACCCATATTGATTTAGTGCAAAATGGTTTGTGCAAACAGTTTTAGCCACAGACCAGACGTTTAGCTTTCATGTTCACTAATAGTATTGTGCCGTCACAGAGGATTTACTTATGAATTCTTAGTAACTGGACAATTGACGTTCTGACCCATTCAAATTTTTTTATATTAATATAAAAGAGGGAATTAGTAAGGGTAGGTCTACACTGCAAGCTTCTTTTGGAATCAGCTATTCCAGAAAATATCTTCCTGAAAAGCTTATTTCAAAATACAGCATCCACACTACAGGGAAGACTCAAATTTAGTCTGAGGCAGGCTCTCCTAATGTGGACACACTATCTCAATTTAGAGCCCTAGAAGGCAGTGGGGAAAATAACTTTAGAATGGCCCTAGTGAGGAACTATTTTGACATAGCAGCAGTGGAGTGTCCACACACACCCTCTTCCAAAAAAGCTTTTCAGAAGAAGCATTATTCCTCATGGAATGAGGTTTACCAATGTCAGAAAAAGCCCTCTGTTATTTCAATTTTCTTTCAAAAGAACACAATTGTGATGTGGATGTTAGCATTCTTTTGCTAGAATAACGGCTGTTATTCCAAAAAAACGGTGCAGTGTAAATTCACCCAAAGATGCAAAATAATCCAAAAAACCTGACAATAATGGGAAGCTTCAATGACTCGCAGAAGGATGTCCAGACTCGCAAATGGCCAGAAGGACAGTTTAGACACACAATTTCTCAACATTTTAAAGGATTGCTTCTTAGATCAGTTAGGTTTAGAGCAGTGATTTTCAAGGTGGGCTGAAGGCCCATTTTGTCAAAGCCACTAACATGCCTGCACTTCTTTGTTTACATAAAGGGTCCTAGTCACAGAGCCTCACAGTTCCCATTGGCTCCAGTTCACCATTTCCAGTCGTCAATCAATGCAGAGTAACCCACAGTGAAAGGAAAATTTTAAACCAAGGCTACGTCTATACTACAAGACTCCTGCGTAAGAGCAAATGCAAATGGAGTGCTCATTTACATATATCATGTGTTTTTTGAAGAAGAACGACTCTTGCGCAAAAGGTGGGTTTTGCTCAAAACCCTTTTGTGCAAAAACCTCTTACACAAAAGAGAAAGGAAGAGGAAATGCAAATGAGAGTGTGACATATGCAAATGCTCTTCTGCAAGAGGCTTGTAGTATAGATGTAGCCCAAGTGAAGAAGGGGCAATGATACCTTGGAAGTGTATGTTATGAAATGTCATAGCTTAAGAGTTTGTATGTGGAATTTTATGATGGATAATGACCAAAAAGGAATGTATGGCAGTGGCTGCAAAGACACACAGAGGAAGGGAATCCGGAATGGAAACTCCACCAAGGTGGATTGTTTGGAATTTGTGGGGGGTTAATATGAAGGTTACCAGGTGACCCTTGAAGATAGAGGAAGCAGAATCATGGGACGAGGGGAGCAGGAAGCTAGAAAATGATCAGGAAGAAAAGCTCTACCAGGCTTTTTTTCAAATTTGGTTTCCTATAGGAGTAAGTAAGCAATCTGCACTGAAAATTGATGTTAACCCAGTTGCATTGCTCAGGGGTCTGAGCAATCCATACCCCTGAGCGATGTCATTAAGCCACCCTAATCCCCAGTGTAGACAGGTGATGGAAGAATTCTTCTCCCGACCTAGCTATCGTCTCTGTTGGAGATGGATTTACTATGCCCTTTGGAGCTGTGCCACTCTGGCATTTCAAGTGTAAACCTGCCTCTGCGAAGCAGAAGTTTTATTGCCGGCTATTGTTAGGGCTATGTTATGTTTATTCTGGTTAATTAAAAACTTAAAGGGTCAAAGGTATAGGAGGGTATGAATGATCTATGAAGATTAGATGCTGATGTTCTTTTCTCAGTGTCTCTTAACACAAGCATGATGAGGTAATCAATGCATTTAAAAAGGTGACTGTTCTGAATTTGGGAATTTTGTTGGTGTTTTGCAGTAATACTGTATGTGCCTCAGTTTCCCTGCATGCTGCATGTTTACTGGGGTGCTGGCAGAGGGAGTTTGTTATAGAAGGGGACCTGGTGTGATCATACCTAGCAGCCAGGGTCCTAGACAATGGCCTAGAGATGGGGAACTCTACTGATGGGTGACCTGGTCACCAGGAGAGCTAACTCATCTTAGAAATCACCCGGATCTGGTGAATTGGATGACTAAGGGCTGAGGAGAGAGGACCCCAGTGACCTGGCAGCTAGTTCCAGCCAGTGGGAACAAAGGATGTAAGAGGAAGGGCCCAGGAAACTTGTTTAACTAGGATCAAAGACAAAGGACAGGGGGAGATGATACAGGATGACCTGCTAGAAGGAGGAGGCTTCTGAACTGGAGAGAGAAAGCAGCTGGGCTCCCCCTGGGTGCAGGAAAGAACTAGATGCATTGTGCTAAGCCTGGGAGCCCAGAGAGTATTCCCTCTGGAAGAGGATCCCACAGGCCCAGAGCGAGTGGCCTCCCTGTGGGGGCCACCACAAGCGACTTGTGTTTTGAAGGCTCAGGGATGTGGTTCCAGGAGGTTGGCTGAACCCCCAAGAAAGAGTGGACCCCTGAGAAGGGATGTTGCAATGACAAGGTTTCCTTCCAGGAATGGAGCTGGGAGAAAGCCTGAGGCCCGTGAATCCATGACAGTGACTAATTGAAAAGTGATGAACCATAATAGTTTTTTGCAAAACAAACAATTAACTTTAGAACTCAGCGCGATGGGAAGAGATTGGGACCAACATCTCAGTGAGAGTAGGAAAGGGATTGGGCACTTCAAGGAGTGGGGAGATGTGGCTCTGGCCTGTGAGGGGGAACAGAAAGGAACCAGGACTTAGACTCCCCAAAGAGAAGGGAGACCTTCTCCACCCTTGCCAGAGCAGGAGGGGGCTCCCAGGAATTCAGGCAATTGGCCCCTTAGCTTACTACTGTCAGGCCAGTCTGAGCCTCCCCCTGCAGGCCAAAACCCTGGGCCCCAGCCTGGAGTCCCTTCTAGTACCCCAAATCCCTCAGAACCCACCCCCACCACCGACAGAGTCCTCATCTACTCTCACCGCCCAACCCTGGAGCCCCTTCTGCATTCTGAAACCCTTATTGTTGGCCTCACCCTATATCCTGGGGAGATTCCGGGGGGGGGGGGGCATAAGAGTGAATCTGCCCATGCCCACCTTCCTCTATGATTAACCTCCCCCATCTCTGCCCTCTTCTGAATCGTGTTCCCCAAGGGACTCTCCCAAACCCGTGATCCCCCATCTAACCCCTGGCCTGGTCTACTCCAGAGACTTGCTTATTTGTTTGCTGCTGCCTGGGGGCTGCCATGCTAAGCACAGCTCTCCACCCAGCAGTCCCCGCCTGTACCTCCCGGCAGCTGTTCCCTTTCTGCCCCTCAAACAGCTGCCTTCCCTTACTGACAGCACCCCTCTCCCCACAGCAGCTACACCTTTCCCTCCCCTCTCAGCAGCTGCTCCCATTTGCTCCCCATGGGGTCCTGCCCAGCCCTTCCCTCCTCCAGTCCCAGTACCTGGCAGCAGCAGTGGAGGTGCAGGGGTCAGGCAGCATTTCCACTGTCTTTCTCATGCAGGCTGTGTGAGCAAAGTGCAGCTTCTGGCTGCTGACTCCTTGCCCTGACTCCTCCCTCTCCTGGCAGCTGGGGTGCCTGTGCCACGTTGCCTGTGCTTCCAGCATGTAGCCAGATCATAAATGAAGTAAGAACCTCATGAGCAAGATCTCCTATAAAATGTGCCAGGATCCGGTAGGTGGAATACAACATAAAAAAGGAGAAAATTCATTTTTTGTTTACACTGGTGTATCCCTAAATGAGTTGGCATCTGTACATATCAGAACAAACATAAGCCCAATGTTTGCTCAACTTTGAAACAACAAATTCACATGGTTTAACTCAAAGCCTCTATTGCAAGGTTCTGGTATTTTCCTGAAGGCATGAAAATAGCAAAACCCTAGTGTGCTACATCTACATCTCAGGCTTTTTGAGCAAGAACCTTTTAGTGGAAGAAATCTTCCACAAAAACGTGTCCACACTACAAAAGCTCACTGTAAAGCCATGTGCTTTTGTGCAAGAGAGTGACCACACTCATTGGACACTCTCTTACATATAAAACCACCTGGAACTGGTTCTAGCTGGGCTTTAGGTCACCAGTTGCTCTTGAGTGCTGTTGCCGGAGCCCTGTAGAGACATGCATTTAAAGGGACCCCCACCCTACCCCCACCCCAAACAAACGCTTCTCTGTTTCTGTTGCCTGCTTACGGACCTCTGTTGAGGGACAGCAAAGCATCAGCAGTGCCTGCTGTGGTTGTCTTGTGCTGTTTAGGGACACCACAGTTTTTTCCTGTTGAGTTCTATGGAGCCAGAGCTGCCCCAAGGCAGGCGCCAGCCCCACATGGCCAAGCTGCAGTTCCTGCAGCATTTTCTTCCAGCTGCCTACATGTCCATGCTGGACGTGGACTTGGAACTCCTCCTCGTCACCCTCTGTGTGACTGCAGCTGCTCCTCTCTGGCTGCCACACTCCACCCTACACAGAAGGTTCCAGTTCAGACGGGTGGGACTGGCTGGTCATGGAGCTGTGGGACAACCAGCAGTAGCTAAAAAACTTTTCACATGCACAAGGTCACCTTCCTCAGCTCTGTGCCTGGCTTGCACCTGCCCTCCAGAGATGTGCAGACATCCAGACAGCTACCAGTTGGTGGCCAACCAGTTTGGGGTGGGGAAGTTCCTGTCAGGCCCCTGCTTATGCAGATGAGGAGCTTGTGGGCTGCAGTCCTTGCTGGGGTAGGGGGGGAGAGAAGGTATAGGATAAAGGGGGACCCTTCGGAATGGGGGTCTGAGGACTGTAGGGGGTGGAATGGGGGTGGGGGAAAAGCCTTGGCCCAGAGGGCTTGTTCCGTCCTTCCCTCATACAGACCTGCTGCTCGCTGGTGGGGGCACAGGCTCATAGGGGGTGGCTCCTGGGAGGTTGGGGAGGCAGAGGAGGAGAGGGGTATGGGCACTTCCCAAGGGCTCATGCAATCCCTCTCTCAATCTCTGTTTTGTGTATTTCTTTGTCTCCCCCTGCAGGTCGTCAGGGACATCAACTCCCTGCTGCTGCAGAGAGTCATCCGTCTTAAGATCCTGGATGCAGCCATGTCTGGATTTGCTGCCCTGGGGTTCCCTAACCACAGGGGAGCCATCGACTGCATGCACATCCCCATCCAGGCCCCAGACAATCAAGCAGCCCAGTTTATCAACCAAAAGTTCTACTTTTTTGTACTCCTGCAGGCCTTGGAAGACCACCAGGACCACTTTACAAACATTTATGTGAGTTGGTCGGGCAGGGCACACGATGCCTAAGTTTTTAGGAAGTCCAGCCTGTGTGCCAGGTTGGAGGCAGGCACCTTTTTCCCCTTCCGGGACTTTGTGGTGGGTGAGCACAACATGCCAGTGTGCTTAGTGAGGGATGCGGCGTACCCACTCATGCCTTAGCTGATGAAGCCCTTCACTGGCCACCTTGATCTCAGCAAGGACCTTTTCAATGTTTGCCTCAACCAAGTGAGGATGCAGGTGGAGTGTGCCTTTGGGCTCCTTAAGGCATGGTTCTCCTGCCTCCTCACCCACCTGGACATCGGGGAGCACAATATCCCTGAGGTGGTGGCAGCATGCTGTGTCCTCCACAATCTTGAGGAGCACAAGAGGGATGCCTTCCTCCCAGGGTAGGGGGCAGACACCAGCCACAAGGGCTGTGCGTTTGAGATCCCAGGGTGGCACCAGGGGGGGCATATAGGGAAACAATCTGTCAACTCCTTTCAAGAATTGCTTAACCATGGCATTAGCAAACACGGACCTTTGAACCTCCCCATGCTGAACTGGTTGCCCACAGACCGGTAACTGTCCGGTGTGGAGAGCGTCTAGATGGCGATGGCAACCTGCTTCTCCGGGGGGCTGATGGGTCACATCTGGGTGTCCTGTCATCGGAGGGCAGGGGCAAGTCAGGTACACAGCTCCAGGAATGTTTCCTTCCCCGTGTGGAAGTTTTGGAGCCACTGCTGGTCACCCCACCACTCCATCAACAGCCGGTCCCACCAGTCTGAACTGGTGTCCAGCCACTAGAAGCCCTGCTCCACTGCAAGGCTGCAAGGGCTTTGCTCCCACACATAAGCAGAGGTTCTCAATGATCAGCTCAGGATCGAGCTCATGCAGGGCTATGAAGGCAGCCTACAGAAACTGCAGTATGGGACCATTACATGTCCAGATGCAGCTCCAGCTCCATAGTAGGGAGTTCTGTGCTGTCCTGAAGCAGGGCAACAAAGCACACAGAGGAAAAGCTTTGCTGTCCCTCAGAGAGGCAGGCAAGCAAGTGTAAGGGGACTGTTAGCCTCTTACTAAAACTCAGGGGGAGTTTTTGGTTGGCCAGCTCCCAGTACCAAAAGGGGAACGGTCCATGAGAAATCAGGGCCTTGAGACTGACAGACCCCAGGGACAATGGGAAGAGGCCAATGCTCCAGGCCAGCCTGATAGACAGGTTGGACAGGCCAATGTGGGAATTAGAAGGCCAGGTCCCACCCTCCGTGGGAGCTGGGATTTTCTGGGTCTGAATCAAAAGGGTAGAGAGGTAAGATAAGTAGCAAGGGGTCCAGGCTGTGCTGAGGAACAGACCTGCAGTGACCAGAGCCAAAGAGGTCAGAGAAGCAACACAAGGAGCTGGAGGCTGGCAAAGCAGCATAGTCTGGAGCTGGGTGTGCTGAGCAGCTGGGACCAGCAAAGGGGGGAAAAGAAGCTCTGGGCAGGGAGACACCATCAGCCAAGAGGCCCTGCAGGCCAGACTTGGAGAGGGATTGTAATTCCAACTTGGAGAAGGACCATGCCACCTAGAGCCTGAAGTTGTATGGTCACTGCCAGAGCAAGTGTGTGCAGACTGCAGCCCCCCTGCAGCACAGCCAGGGCCTGAGAGAGCGCCCTGGGATCTATAAGGAGAAGACTGTGAACTGTCCTTACACTCTGCAGACTGCTGTTTGTGATGTCCCCATGCTACAGAGCGGGGCTGAGTGTTCTCTTTTAATCTTTCTTATTTTTTCCTTATTCTTTTCTTTTTAATCATGTGGGCTGTGTCTAGACTGGCAAGTTTTTCCGCAAAAGCAGCTGCTTTTGTGGAAAAACTTACCAGCTATCTACATTGACCGCCTGAATTTCCGCAAGAACACTGACTTCCTACTGTCTGAAATCAGTGCTACTTGCGGAAATGCTATGCTGCTCCTATTCAGGCAAAAGTCCCTTTTGTGCAAAGCTTTTGAGCAACAGGGCCAGTGTAGACAGCAGAGATTTGTTTTGTGCAAAAAAGCCCCGATCACGAAAATGGTGATTGGGGCTTTTTTGCGCAAAAGTGCGTCTAGATTGGCACGGACGCTTTTCGGCAAAAAGTGCTTTTGTGCAAAAGCATCCGTGCCAATCTAGACACTCTTTTTCGCAAATGCTTTTAATGGAAAACTTCTCCGTTAAAAGCATTTGCAGAAAATCATGCCAGTCTAGAGGTAGCCGTGCTGTTTAATAAATTGTATTCACTGTGAACTGTATGTGGTAATCACTGGGTCAGGAAAGCATGCAGTGTGAAGAGAGCACCCTGGAGAGGGGACACCCTAGCCCCTGCCCTAAATGACTACAAGGTTAGAGATTCAGCCCCAGAAAACCTAGGCCCAGTCTTGTTGGGATTTCGAGAACTCTGCTACTCAGGAGAGTAGAAGGGGAGCCCTAAAGGTCAGGGAGGCCTTTGGGTAAAAGAAGTGAGAGCGGGGACTCAGATCCTTTCACTGGGGTAGTATAGAAGCCAGGAAAGTTCCCCACAATAGCAGGACCATTCCCCCGCTTACACAAGCAGAAGAACCTGACAAACAGCTGTCCAGGGGGATCCCTTTAAGAACACATCTCAGCTAACCTTAGGCAGCAGCTCGAGAAAGCAACTGCTGACCTGATGCCCTGCCTGAACTGGTTCCAGGTGGCCTTAAATGTGAGCTAGCCAATCCGTGTGGATGCTATCTTTCAAAATAGAAAATTGCTATTTTGTTGCGTGTTTTGTGTATAGACGCACTATTTTGAAATAAGCTGTTCTGGAAGAGCTCTTGCGGAAAAGCTTATTCTGAAAGAAGCTTACAGTGTAGACGTAGCCATGGTCACTTTTACAAATGGGACTTAGGGGCCTGTAAATGAGTCCATTCACCACTGTGCTCCCCCTGGTGGCCGGGCAGGGCATCTCAGCATTGTTGCTGGACTAACACCCCTGCTGACAATTGTTGCAGCCTTGTGGCCATTTCTTGCCAGATAACTTGGGGCTCTGACCTGGTCACCATGTTTAGTCCACCCCCTTCCAGGGTCACAACTCTCTAAACTAAAAGTCAAAACATATTTAACAGAAACAATTTCTTCTGCCCTCTCTGAGGCAACTACTCAATCTGTCTCAGCCACCTCCTTCCTGCAATTGGTGAGCCTTTCTACAGGCTTGTATACCTCCCCGCCCCACTTCCTTGGGGCCAAGAGGGGAATCCACTCCCACTCTCAAGGACAGGTTCTGGCCCCTGTACTGAACAGCTAGGTGTGCAACTTCACCTGTGCTGGGGTGTTCCCTTGGCCTCTTCCCGCTTCCCATCTCAAGTTCCCTCTGGCAGACGCACAGCACTGAATGACCCTCTGAACAGCCACAGGTGGCCTGCATCAACTGACTCAGGCTCATAGAATTTAGACTTCAAATCTAAGAGTTGCAGTGTAAACATTGAGACTCAGGCTGGGTTCCAGGTTCTCCCCAGGAGAAGGGAGGGTCTCAGAGACCAGGCTCCATCACAAACCTGAACATTTACACTGAAGTTTTTATTCCCGCAGCATAAGCCCCACAAGCCCATCTCTACTGAGCTAGTTCTGAGACACAGTGTCAGAGGATTCTGTTGCCATGTAGACGTACTCACATCACTTCCCATGCTGCCTACCCTGGAACATTTCCTCCTTGCTGCAACCATCCTCCCTTGTTCAGGCTCCCCCTGCTGCCTCAGAGACTCTAATGCAGCCTTAATGCTCCCTGCAGCACCTGTGTAGACATAACTGTAGGAATCACCTGAGTCCTTTTGGGTGAAGCCCATCCTGTAAACAGCGTTGGCTTAACCACAGGCTCCAGCTGCCCTGTTACGGGCCCTAAGCAAAGATGGGACTGTTCAGTCTGGTGGCTGAACAAAAACATTGACCAAAATATGCTTTGCTTCTAATCTACATGGATAATTTTCCCGCTGACGTGAACCTGGCCCCCTGAAAAATCATTTGTGTCAACTTGAAACAAAATGAAAAGTCAATGTAAAATGGACTTCTAAATGAAATTCCATTTCAATTCGACTGTTCTTTATTTATGTCTTTAGAAAATGTTGACTTTAAATGAAATGTCAGAAAAGGTCATTTCAGTATTTTCTAAATGGACATCTGAATTTTTTTGTTTTTAGAGTGGGTTTTTTTGGGGGGGGAAGAGGGGAGGCCTGAAACTATTCATTGATTTTTACCTGAGTGTGCTAGTAATTTTTGCACCCGGAAAAGTGCATTTTTCAGCACATTTACTATTATTTACTTGTCTTAAAATCAGGGTTAGATGTCTTTCTAAAACACACACTCTTGCTCATCCAGAAAGTATTTGGCATGACAGATAAAATAGCTCTGGAAATTCTCTGTCCTATGTTATTCAGGCTAGACTTTGCCTAAATCACTGAGGGGCTTTTGGAAAGTTAGCCCTTTGGGAGGTAGAAGAAGGTAAACATGAATTGCCTAGTGAACAAGAAGCAACTGAAGTTCAAAGTGGAGACAAGATGCAAATTTTTAACAGCCAAGGTTCGTAACTATTGGAACGATTTACTAAGGGTTGTGGTAAATATTCCATTATTCGTTTAATGGGATGGTACTCCCCTCCCATGAGTGTCCCTGTTTGGCCGAGTGCGGGTTCCTTTATTGCCTCAGTCAGCTGAAGTTCTTAAAAGGCCTTGCAGCTACTCAGCCCTCTGGCCAAGTCACACATACTCATGTGCATTCACAACACTCTTTCAGGGTACACCTCTAAGGGTATATCTACACTGCCACCCTAGTTTGAACTAGGGTGGCTAATATAGGCATTCAAAGTTGCAAATGAAGCCCGGGAATTAAATATCCCGGGCTTCATTTGCATCTTGCCAGGCACCGCCATTTTTAAATCCCCCTTAGTGCGGACTCCGTGCCCACGGCTACACGTGGCACAGAGTAGGTAGTTCGAATTAGGCTCTCTAATTTGAGCTACCGTTCCACGCACGTGGAACGAGGTGTATCGGTAGTTCGGAATAGAGAGCCTAATTCGAACTACCTACTTCGTACCACGTATAGCCGTGGGCACAGAGTCCGCACTAAGGGGGATTTAAAAATGGCGGCACCCGGCAAGATGCAAATGAAGCCCGGGATATTTAAATCCCAGGCTTCATTTGCAACTTCGAATGCCTATATTAGCCACCCTAGTTCGAATTAGGGTGGCAGTGTAGACATACCCTAACAGGGGCCCATCCTGGGACCCTCTGTAAAGTGTCTCTGAATCCAGCATCTCAGTCTCTTTCTCCACTCAGTAGGAGAGTGGTGCCTCTGTAATTTTTTTATGGGACACATTCAAAAGAAAGCCCAGGGCCACACTTGGAGTGATAAACTTTCAGCTTCCTTACATAATTCTAACTAGTAAAGTAAGATGTAAGTGGCTTATTCGGAAATCTGTAAACCTCATTCCACAAGGAATAACATCTATTCTGAAACAGCTATTTCAAAATAAAGCGTGAGTAGATGCTCCACTTCTGCTATTTTGAAAGATCCTCTCCCCAGCACCATTCTAAGTTATTCCTCCCCAGTGTCTCCTGGGGCTCTACATCAAGAGAGCACATCTACATTACTGAAGCCTGCTTCAGACCGATTTTGAGGCTTCCCTGCAGTGTAGAAGTGCTATTTCAAAACAGGCTATTTTGGAATAATATTTACTAGTTAGCAGTAGGTTGTTGATTATCAAGCATCTCATTTCTCTCTTTCTCTTTCTAGAGCTGTTGCCAGAGCGTGCAGTGTAGATGTACTCTTAGAAAGTTACTGTGTCCATGTATCCATAAAAAACAACAATCAAAAATTCCCCACTGAATGCCCATTAACAGTTCAGCTATCCTTTGCCTTGGAAAGACCAAATCTAGGAAAGAGATAAATTCTTTTTCTTTGGTCCATTGAGTTCTGGGCCTTTCTGCTAGATGTTCTATAAGTATGGTGTATAATTAGTTATTTTAATGTAGGTCATCTGATGAGTAAAAGCAGATTTTAGGGTGTTTGCAGATCAGATGCCTTATGCTAGAGAAATCAGTGACACAGTCTGGCTATTTTATTAGAGTAATTTGTTTATTCAGACCATATTTACAAGTCCTGGAACAGAGGTGGTTACAAAGAGCACGTAGCTAACCTTTTTCCTTAGTCAAACTATCAATTCACAGTTCTGCATCATGATTTGACTCTAGTTAAAGAAATAAAATCAGAGAGATTCCAGCAGCTGGTAAACTCACTTAGCAAGTGGAAACTTTAAATCCTTTCCACACACCAAGCATATGGGGAAGTTGAGCCTATACCTCCTCTGTCCCTCTGATGAGGGGCTGGAGCACATGGCCTAGGAGAAGAGGCTGAAGGATTTGGCCTTGTTTAGTCTGCAGAAGCGAAGAGTGAGGGAGGATTTGATAGCAGACTTCAACTTCCTGAAGGGAGGTTCCAAAGAGGATGGTGAGAGGCTGT
Source organism: Pelodiscus sinensis (assembly GCF_049634645.1). NCBI lineage: Eukaryota > Metazoa > Chordata > Testudines > Trionychidae > Pelodiscus > Pelodiscus sinensis. The sequence goes on along the minus strand of NC_134743.1, from coordinate 4,546,991 downwards.
TCTCAGTAGTGTCAGATGGCAGAATTAGAGGCAACGGTGTCAAGTTACAGTGGGGGAGTTCTAGGTTGGATATTAAGAAAAACTATTTCCCTAGGAGAGTGAGGAAATACTGGAATGGGTTACTTAGAGAGGTGGTGGAATCTCCATCCCTAGAGGATTTTAAGTCTTGGCTTGACAAAGCCCTTGCTGGGTTGATTTAGTTGCGGTTGGTCCTACTTTGGAATGGGGGCTGGACTTGTTGACTCCTGAAGTTTCTTCCAATTTTAGGTTTCTATGATTCTAGGATGTAGTCATGGGATGCTTTGTAGATCTGTTTTTATAGAAATACCAATGAAAAAAAAAAGAAACAGGATCAGGTGAACCCCATATGTGATACTGAAGTATATTATTGACAGCACTGTAGACAATATGGAGGTGGCAGGGAAAGCAGCAGATTATTCTTAAATAATAATAAATTATTCATAAATAGACCAAGTAATTTTATTTCAAAATATAAGTTTTGTTTTAAAAACCCAAAATGATTTGTTTAGAGAATTTCAAAACAACATTTTCATGAAATATTGAAATATTTTGTTCAAAAATTAGTTGTATTTCTGTTTTAAATAAACCAATGAAACCCCCTTGCTTTGTTTTGGTTTTTCCATTTTGTTTCTTTTTTATTTCTGGTGTTTTACATTAAAAAAAAAGGTAGTTGTGGGGTTAAGTTAGTTCTGACAAGAAAAAATCCCATTTCAGTATAATATGAGCAGATCTTTTTCTCCAGGGCTACGTCTAGACTGGCATGATTTTCCGGAAATGCTTTTAACGGAAAAGTTTTCTATTAAAGCATTTGCGGAAAAGAGTGTCTAGATTGGCATGCTAAGTAACCCACTTTTTGGGGAAAAGCATCCGTGTCCAATCTAGACACGCTTTTCCGCAAAAAAGCTCCGATCGCCATTTTCGCAATCGGGGATTTTTTTGCGCAAACAAATCTCAGCTGTCTACACTGGCCCTTTTGCGCAAAAGTTTTGCGCAAAAGAGACTTTTGCCCGAACAGGAGCAGCATAGTATTTCCACAAAAAGCACTGATTTCTTACAGTAGGAAGTCAGTGCTTTTGAGGAAATTCAAGCAGCCAGTGTAGACAGCTGGCAAGTTTTTCCAGAAAAGTGGCTGATTTTCTGGAAAAACTGGCCAGTCTAGACACAGCCCAGGTGTGGCTTTTTTGTTTGTTTTTTGTTCTTTCCCTGAACTGAAAAATCCATTATCAATGAGTTTACTGATATCAAAGATTAATGTGTAACCAGCTCTCTTGTGCTTTCACTTTCCCTGATCAGTTTCCAGACAATTCTTTTGTTGAAGAAGTGGATGGTTCATTCTCTCTTCTTCCCTTTCTCTCACAGTGTTCCCATATTGATTCTTTGGGGGGGGGGGGGGTTTGTGCATAACACAGGAACGAGCTTCATGGATGGCTGAAGGAAGGCTCTTCCCACTAAAAGAACATTTTGAGGCATTAAGGTAGGTTCCTTTCCATCATTCTTTGGCCTTAACACTTTTCTAGGCTGCCTGCAACTGTTCTTGGGAACATTTCACCTGCGTGACAGCCCCATCCCATCTCCCTTCATCAGTGAAAGACCAACCCAATGATGTGAGATTCATGGCTCTGTCCTTAATTTACTTATGATATCACATTGCCATGTGGTGTTTGTGACTTGAAGTCCAAGACCTATCAACAGAGGGCATATGGATAGAAGTCCAAGACCTATCAACAGAGGGCATATGTGTAACAGGGCATATGGATTTGTCACATGATTTCAAGCAAAACATCAGAGCCCTGCCTCCCAGTGCCTGTTGTGTTCTCAGCATGCACAGAGAGAATTTAGATATGATGTAAATACCCTCTCTGAATGCTTGCAATGGAATGCTGCTTATTCTTAGAATCCAAGACATTGACACCCAATCACCACAACTGGGGAGTGCCAAATCAGGCTGCTCCCCATGGATGAGAGACTGATCCCTTGCCAGTTTGCTCTAGGCTGGGTCTTTTGAGATGGCTGCTCTTTGCATGCTCCCTACAAAGCTCCCTAACCTTCCAGCAGGAGACGGAAACCCCACCACGCTCAGGCTACATCTACACTGCAGCCTTTGTCAGCAGAGACAATGAATAAGAAGCGCTCATTAGCATTTCTCGTGCTCTCATTTGCATAGTCTCTTCCATTCCATTTTGCAGAAGAGGTTTTTGTGCAAAAAAACCTCAGTGTAGCTGGGGTAAAAAAAATCTTTTGCTCAAGATCCTGTATACCTGCTTTTTTGAGGAATAAGGGTTCTTGCGCAAAAGGTTTTTTTGTGTGCAAAATGGCCCTGTCTACACTGCGGGGCCTCTGTGAGCCAACAGCTGGGCTGCTGTCCTGAGAGGAAGACCTGTGTAGAAAATAGAAATTTCTAGAAATGCGAGAGCTGCCCTGTGTGTTCTCCTGTTTTGAGCGGAATAGGGCAACCCAGAGCCATGTGCCAGCCATGACACTGGGGGCGGGGGTGGCAGCTCTGTGGCTTTACCTCCATTTCTTCATTCCTGAGACATGTGTAGAGACATTTTTGGGCAAGATTGTAATTTAGAGAGCTTTCCTTGTAGGGCTAGCATTAGGAATATAGTGTTAGAAACCATGCCCTGGAAGCAGGGATGCAGAGCACAATGTTCACCACAGATACACTCTAGTTTGTTTGCAACAAGCTTGTATTTCTTTCTCATTCACTGGTTTGATATTTTATGACGCTCAAGACCATTCCTTGGTGTCAGAAGCGTTGAATGAGAAGGAGACGTTAGTCACCTTGAGTTTGATCCCTGTGTTTGAAACTGAAAGCAGAGGAAAGGGGAGCAGGTGCAGCAGCAAACAAAGAAGAAACAAAAGCTTCTGTGTGTATTTTATGAGAGCAGTAGAAGCTTCTGGGCCCTGGGCCTCCTATGGGCTCCCAGCTCTTGCTGAGGCTGCTGAACACTGCTGTCCCTGGATTCCCAGCCCGATGCTCTCTGGTCCAGGTACATGCATGGTTCTGTTGGATCATGGATATTGCCAGGTTTATGGAGGTACAACCTGCACTGTAAAGATCAGAAAGGAAAATTAAATGTCCTGAAAGACCCAGAGAGACCTACTACTAATTTGCCTAGAGAAGGGGTATTTGAAGAAAGTGAATAATAAAACTCACCCCAGCTGTATGTGACTACAACTTCCCCTCTGTAGGTATTTGACATGTTGGGTTGCGCAAAAAAGCCCCGATAGCCATTTTCACGATCGGGGCTTTTTTGCGCAAAACAAATCTCAGCTGTCTACACTGGTCCTTTTGCGCAAAAGTTTTGCGCAAAAGAGACTTTTGCCCGAACAGGAGCAGCATAGTATTTCCGCAAAAAGCACTGATTTCTTACAGTAGGAAGTCAGTGCTTTTGTGGAAATTCAGGCGGCCAGTGTAGACAGCTGGCAAGTTTTTCCAGAAAAGCAGCTGATTTTCCAGAAAAACTGGCCAGTCTAGACACAGCCGTGTAGTTTAGACACACCCCATGGAGACTAAGCAGAATGGGGCCACTTGGGAGGAAGAGGGCATCTCTCTACCTTAGTAGGGGTAACAGTACAGTCCCCACTACTTACTCCAGCAGCTGGGAGGATGACTGATGGGCTGAGCCCTCTCTGCCACACAGACATTGACAGGGTCACCCACCTTTGCAGAGCCTGGGTCTTAACACCCCATAGCAAGCCACAGGGTCATTCCCTCCCCCCACACCACAGCTCTTGTTTCAAGCTGTCAGTTGATGGGGGCAGACTCTTGCCCTCTGCACTGAGGCTGGGCTGCTGAACGATATCAGAAAGTGCTTCCCTGTGAGCAGGCAAAGTCCAATCTCTGTGCCAATGGGGCTGGGAGCACTGAGGAGAGCCAACACCCAGCTCTCGTGGGGGAGGGGAATATTTCATGTCACTCATGGGTGACTTTCTGGGGACCTTGGAAGCAGCACTGATAGAGCCAAAGGAGAAATTTCTTTGGAGGGAAAATCTTCCCTTAACTCTAACCCTATCCCTCCCTGCCCTCCCCTCCCCCTCCCCCCCAATGCAGGGGACTTGACAGAGAGAGGAGTAAAATACAAATGCAGGAGACAGTCCTGAGTCCCTGGGAAGGGTCAAGAATTACAACAACAAGGGTTAACGACAAAAACACAATGCCCCATGGTTCTGGTTACTTTAGCCCAGATCTACTTACTGCCTGGTTCTTTGCAGCTTCTAGCAGCTGGTGCTGGACAGCATCAGAGATGAGATATTGAAGTAGATGGGCCCCTGGGTCCATTTCACTGTGGGGATTTATACACTTAGGAGAGGTGTTCATGCGGCCCCTTTACACACTGGTTAGAAGCTGTTTTTACTGGCTTTGCTAGGACTCTGCTTTCAATGGGGCAGAAGCTGTAATTTCAGTGAAGTCCCTTGTGTCCTTTGCAATCCCTTCTGAGTAAAAATGGGTCAATCCCCTTTGCCAATCCACCCTCCCCCATCACAGCCACTCCAAGTGGAGGCAGGACCACAGTGTCATAATCTCGGGGTTCATTAAACTACAATCTGTTCAATAATGGGAGAAGGATAAAACTTGTATTAAACAAAACAGACAAGCACAATGGAGAGCAGCTGTAGTGAATTCCTGTGCAGAGCTACCCTGTGTTCTCCACCCAAGTGAGATGCTGGTGTTTGATTTTAGAGTCTGAGTAGAGCAATAAAATGGCAGTAGTTTATTAGGACTATCCCCTGGTAGGCTGCCACTATATTTACCTGCCCCTCTGCAGGTCCCGGTGATCGCGGCTCCCAATGGCCAGAAATTGAGATCTATGGCCAATGGGAGCTGTAATCCTCAGTGTGGGGACCTGCCAAGGGCTAACACTGATAGTCCAGATCTGGCCTGCAGGCCGATATTTGCCCACCCCTAGAGTAGTCCATGTTGAGACAGGCAAACATATAGGGCATGAGACCCACTGCTCCTTTCATATGGTATTCTCATGGTAGGGTTTTATTTTCACTGTTCTTTCCCTTTCAGGTCCCTGCCTGACAAATTCCACCTGCCTCAATGGCTCCACAGTGGCTCAGTGCAGACCTCCTGGGGATTCTCATCCTGCTGACCCATTCGGTTTCTGGTAAAGACACTTTAATTCCACTGACTTCCTTTTCCATCTTTTATTGGGATTTTCACAACTAGAATCTTAAAAGATCCCCCTCCATTGTCCTGGGCAAGGGTTTTGAAAATTCTTCACATAATGAATATCAGCACCTCCACCTCAAGTCAAATAACCCAGCAACACTGTAACTTTGAGCAAGGATTGTCCAACCTCCGTATACAATCCCCACCGGTGTCCCACAACATAAGTATCTTCTCTCTATGAGGTGGGATTTGGAGCAGGTGGAGGCTTAGGTCCAATGAACCTCCTGCAGCACTTTGATGGAATGAAATACTTCAGGAAGAGGCAGTTCTGGTGAAGGGAGGGACAGGGATGGATTTAAATGACAAGATAGATCAAGGTGTACATCAAGGAACAACCCCACAGGCTGTACATAGAGGATGAGGTGCTGTGTCCTGGGAGCAATGACTGAAAAAGATTTAGGGTTCCTGGACAATGAACAGCTGATACATAATCCTCAAGTATGACTCAGTGGCCAAAAAGTCTTAAAGTGGTCCTGGAATTCATAATCAGAAGAATCTTGAGCAACAGAGAAGAGGTCATATTACCTCAGTAATTGGCACTGATGCAACTACTCTACAATATTGTTGTAGCTGTGTTGGTCCCAGGGTATTAAAGGAAGACGGGTGAGAAAATATCTTTTACTGGACCAACTTCTGATGATGAAGAAGAGCTCTGAGTAAGCTTGAAAGCTGGTGTCTCAATTGGTCCAATAAAATATATTACTTCTCCCGCCTTGTCTCTCTCAAATCCTGTGTCCAGTTCTAGTGTACATGATTGAAAGAAGATGTTGATAACTTGGAAAGGGTTCAGAAAGAGCCACAAGATGATTAAAGGATTAGAAAACTGCCTTTCCTGAAGGACTTAATGAACTCAATCTATTGTGCTTACAAAGAGAAGGTTATGGGGAAACTTGATTAGTTTTAAGTATATGCAGGGGATTAAATCTACTATATAACTGAGGGTATGTCTACACTTGCTCCCTAGTTCAAACTAGGGGTGCAAATGTAGGTGACCGAAATTGCTAATAAAACAGGGATTTAAATATCCCAGCTTCATTAGCATGATCTCGCTAGCGCGTTACTCTGCACAACAGTTATTTCAAAAGTGAAAGTGTGCGCCAGGATGCATTAGTTCGAACCAAACCTGTTGGTTCAAACTAACGTTACTCCTCAAAAAATGAGGATAGAGCCTGTGTACCCTGAGAGAGTCTGTGTGTCTGTCTCTGTATCCATGTGTCTGTCTGTCTGTTAGTTAAAGTATGTCCCCTGAATGGTAAGAGCTGGGACCACAAAATTCGGTGTACATCTTATCATACCCGAAAGCAAGGTCAGGGTTTGGTTGTGCCAGGAAAATGGGATGTGCCTGGAATGGGATTGCGTCTCATACAATCATACAGAAAAGAGACAGAATTGCCAGGCAGGTGAAAGGGACTGGCTGGAAATGCCCCCTCCTGTCCAGGACTGCCTAGCCCCTAGCCTCCCATCACCCAGGTGACCTTTGGGGGGGGAGCTGATTTCCCCCACCCCCCTCAATTCATGCAAGAACATTGCTGACTATATCTTTTTCAGCAGGGTGCAAGGAGAAAGTACAGTTTGCCCCATTTCTCTCTCTGTCTGGGAAGTGCAGGAGACAGATCAACCTGGAGCTGCCCCAGATCAAGGACATGAGCCCCTCCCTCAGCTGTGCCCACTGGAGCTGATGCTGCCATGGAGAGGCACTTCTCACCTGGCCCAAGCTGCTGAGGTGATGGAGAGCTAGAGTTGGCTCCCCTCCCCAGTGCAGCCTGCACCCTGAACTCCTCCTCTCCAGCCTACCCCAGAGCACTGATTTAAATGAAGCGTGGACATTTTCATTTTATTTTCCAAAAAACAAAAATGAATTGAGTTAAGCACCTGAGAAACCTTCTAATATTCAGGTAAATCTTCTAATATTTAGTAACGGACTCTTCAGTCGAATCAATGTGTAGATCCCAAGATCAGAAGGGACCAGTTTGGGGATCTAGTTTGATTTCCAGCATAGCGCAGGCCACTGGGTCAAGAGGGGATTAGAAAATGCTTGCCTCTTGGGCTACGTCTAGATGGCATCTCTGTCGACAGACGGATGCAAATCAAGCACGTCAAAATTGCTAATGAAGCCGGGATTTAAATATCCTGCACCACATTAGCATAAATATAGCCACCACTTTTTTCAAAACGGATTTTTGAAATAAAAAACCATCAGTCTAGATGAGGATCTGTCGAAAATAAAGCCTTTTTTGACAGATCCTATATTCCTCAAAAAATGAGGTTTACAGCATCTGTTGAAAAGGGCTTTATTTTCAATAGATTGGTGTCTAGAGTGCTGTTTTGTTTTGGTTTTTTTTTAAAAAAACTCTGTTTAAAATAAAAGTGGCAGCTATGTTTATGCTAATGAGGTGCAGGATATTTAAATCGCACCTTCATTAGCGATTTCGACTTGCCTGATCTATATCTCTCTGTCGACAGAGAGGTGTAGTCTAGACACAACCTAGCGCTCCCAAGTCAGGATTTAGTGCCAAGGCAGAGGCTGTCCTGAACTCATCTGGGGACAAGAGACTCCTGTCTGAACAGCAGACTTAGCAGAGCTGCCCGCAAAAGATTAGATCCTGTAGCTTTTACACTCCACCTTTCAGGGAAGGAGACCCCACCTTGCTGCATTCTGCAAAGGGAATGTGTTGCCTGAGTAACTCCCCACTCCAGGCCAATCATGGGCAGGAGAGATTGAATGGGGGACTTTGGATTCTGAAATCAGGAGCTGCTGCTCTCTGAGGTAAATTACGCTCCCCTGCTTGCTGAGCCTCAGTCATTTCTGCATGTGGCCCAAGCACCAGGAGAAGGGAGTTAATCTGGTTTACACTTATTGCTTGTGCACAGTAGTGCTTGCTTTATTTAGACTTAATACACAGGATGTTTATTAAGGCCTTCGAAGGTTTCTTCCAGCTCTATGATTCTGTGATTCTATGTGAAGCCACCTCCCGAAGCATTGCAAGTTACACTGACCTAAGGGTTGCGATGGACAGCCCGATGCCAGCAGCGTAAGCTCGCCGGCTGACTGCTGGGGGAGGCAGGGTAATTACATTGATGAGAGATCTTCTGAACTAGGAGTGCTCAGCAGTGCAGCTACATGGGGACAACTGCTCTGCTGCAGCAAGTCTAGGGCAGACTAGCCCTCCATGGCTACGTCTACACTGCAGGCTTCTCACCTGGCCCAAGAATTCTCTTCTTCCACAAGAGCACATCCACACCTCAGAGCGCAATGCAAAAGTAATGTGCTTTTGCACAAGAGAGCATCCACCCTGCATGCTCATCAAAAGGAGCAAGTGAAATCACATGGTTATATTTGTCTGGAAATAGGCAAAAATCCACAATGATTCATCCCTGCAGTAGAATGTGTGGATAATGGACTAAAAAGGGGTCATGAAGTATAGCAAGGCAGCATCTTTGACAAATAATCTCGTCAGCAGGACGGCAGTTTTGGGTCTACTCAAAGTATTCCAGAATTTTGTTTGGGTGAAAGAAAAACTTTTTTTTTTGTTTGAAATATTTTGTTTCAATATTTTCAAATGAAAGTTTTCAACATATGATTAGAAATGGAACTACATTTATTTTTTTAAAATAGAAAACCTGCCAAAAAGTGAAAATGTCACTGAAAGCCAAAGCAAAATGAAAATAAAACCAAAACCTCAAACAAAATGATTTTTATAATTTAGCCACCCAACCACAAAACTCAATTCACGCAGCCCCATTATAAATACAAGTTGAACTATCCAGACATATTTGTACAGACTGGGTCAGCTGAAAGACTCTGGGCTCTTACACTTCTGGGATTATCAGCTGAGGTCAATATGATGATGTACTGCTAATCAATTATCCCTCTGTGTGTGTCTAATATCTATCCTTATTGTAATTAGCTATCTTCATTTTGATCACAAAGGTCCTTTACAGCCTTGGAATTTATGCTCATTTAACTTCTGGTGAATACCTCTCCTCCCAGGGACAGAATATCCCTTTCACTGCTCTTTTTGGACTATTTCTTACAGAGAAATTCTCCCTGTCTGGATCACCCCACCCCATTATAGGGATTGTTGGTCAAGATATGGTGTTACCCTGCCAGCTCTCACCCAAGACTTGGCCTGCAGACATGGAATTGCTGTGGACCAAAATTGAACAGACACACAATGAAGCTGGATATGTGAATGTCCATCGGTACAAAGATCAACCTAATCTGGACACATCAGGAGAAAATTACCAGAATCGGACAGAGTTGTTCCAGAAGGAACTGAGGAATGGGAATGTATCACTGAAGCTAAAGACGCTCCATGTTGCAGATGCTGGGACATACATCTGTTTTGTGAAGTCTCCTGCATGGAGTCATGAGGTCAACACTGAGCTACAGATTGCAGGTAAGATATGTCAAGATCATCTCATTTGGAATGCAGGCCGGCTATGCAATCCACACTGATAAGAAAATGTGCCCTGCACTGCCATTTAACCTGCGGTGTCTTGCAATGCCTTGCAGTTGTAACCTACAGCCTGAGTTGCTCATAGTCAGCCTCCTTCATGCTGGCAACTTGCACATGTGTTTGTGTAGCTGAAACCTATGAGTCTGGTCTAACCAACCTGAGTTATACAGCAGGGTGACCCCAACAGACTTCTGGTTACCAACTTTTCTCCAGAAATATATATCCGGCACTGTCCAACCCTCTCCCAGGCAGTCCAGATTTATTATGTTCATTTATTAAGGGAATAATACAAACCAGCTTGTCACGACACCAGTTTGGTGTTGCTCAAACTGCTTAAACACACTAGACTGGCATGATTTTGTGCAAATACTTTTAACGGAAAAGCTTTTCCGTTAAAAGTATTTGTGCAAAAGCGCGTCTAGATTGGCATGGATGCTTTCGCGCAAAAGCATCCGTGACCAATCTAGATGTGGTTTTGCACAAAAAAGCCCCAATTGCCATTTTTGCCATCGAGGCTTTTTTGCGCAAAACAATTCTGGGTTGTCTACACTGGCCCTCTTGCGCAAAAGCATTTTGCCCGAGTGGGAGTGTCATTGTATTTGCGCAAGAAGCACTGATTTTGTACATTACAAAGTTAGTGCTCTTGTGCAAATTCAAGCGGCCAGTGTAGACAGCTGGCAAGTTTTTGTGCAAAAGCAGTAGCTTTTGCGCAAAAACTTGCCAATCTAGACACAGCCACTGGGTTAAATTAAACTATCAAACAAATGTATTAACTATCAAAGAGAGATTTTAAGTGAACACAAGTAATGAGGCACAACGATCAGAACTGACTACAAGAAATAAAGATATAATACCTACTACTGGTTAAGTTAGAAAACTACATTTGATTTTACCAATGTTTCTTAACATATGCTACCAGCAAAACTACTGGCTCTTCAAGTCTGGACCTCTTTCCACAAAACTCAATGTCTGTTTTCCATTTTTTTTTCTTAAGTGCAATGCCAGAAACAGGGAGAGAGAGGGGGTGTCTTGGGATGTGTCTTTGGATGGTTGCGCCTTCTTTTTGTATTTTCCAAAAGGGAACTAAGGGGTACAGTTTTTATGGAAGCATGGTCTCCACCTGTTTGTGCTTATTTTGTTTTCCCTTTCTGCTTCCTGATTCTTTTTACTGCTTACGTGCAAATTAAGGCAAATGCACACTCCATTGTTCAAGATAGCTCATGATCATGAACTTTTAACATCATACTGGGGAATATTGGAACTTCACATGCAATGTTGCCACACATATTTTCCCAGGACAATAATGACCAGCAAATTAGAAGTTTTTCAATGATAACTTACAATTCACACCATGTGCAAAGATTATTACAGTAGCGTGTAGGGTGGGAATACAGACCTGTATTCTATCACAGAGTTTGAGATTTTTCTCGGCAACATTACCTGCTGCTCTGGGGATATAACAAATTCAATCCTAGTACTAACTAACCCCAGTGTCCAAATGGGATGCTAAGGGGCACTGTGCTGCAGAGAATGGAGTGAATCACTCAGTAAGGTATGAACTGAGCACTGACCTCAGTGCAGTGTTAGGGGCACTGCGCCTTTTGCATGAAACTTGTCCTCACCATTTGGTGAATTGAGGAGTATGCCCTGTGAAAGGAGTGTGGAGACACAGGCAGGGTCAACACACTTCATCTCCTCATTTAAACTGAAGTGTAGTGTTGCAGTATGAAGTGTTTTCACCACCACTGTATTTCCTTTCCAGAAATTGAGAAATGGGTGATCTTTAAATAATGCTTTACATTGGTAATGGCCCTCTTGAGTCTTGAGGCTAATGTGTTACACATGTAAAAAACTAAGTTGATTGGTTAATTTGTTTACTCGTACATTCTATATCTTGTTAGAATGAGAATTCTAACATTATGATATAGAAGAGTTATTTTTCTTAGCCAACGCTTACTAGACTAACCATTTGAGAGGGCTGGCACACACTTTCCTGGTCAGTTACGGTGCATCTACACTGCACTGTTATTTTGAGATAACTAGCGTTGTTTCAACTTAACAATGTGAGCATCTATACATCCATTCCATTATTTTGAAATAATTTCAGAATAATGGATGGCTTATTCCAAAATCTGGAAACCTGAGTCTATGAAAAAAAATGCATATTCCAAAATAACTATTTCAGAATAAGGTGTGTGCAGATGCTCCACTGAAATAGGGCTATATTCCTCCTCAGTGCCTCCTAGGGCTCTAAATTGAGATAACAAGTCTACATTAGGGAAGTCTGCTTCAGACTAAATTTGAGGCTTGCCTGCAGCGTTGACATGCTATTTTGAAATAAGCTATTTTGGAACAACTATTCTGGAACAGCATATTTTGAAATAAGTGTGCAATGTAGACATAGCCTTATAGAGTTTTCTACTAGTCAGCAGTAGGTTGTTGATTATCAAGAATCTAATTTCTCTGTCTCTCCCTGCAGCTGTGGCTCCAGTGTTCATTGATGTGTTGGGTCCCCAGGGCCAGGGGATTGGGCTGGCCTGTAAATCTGGAGGGTGGTTCCCCAAACCTGAGCTCCGGTGGATTGGAAATAAAGGGCAAATCTTGGCACTGGAGTCCAAGGTTGGAATGACTCAGGACAGTGACCATCTATATAGTGTTCTGGGCCAAGTCACTGTCCCAGGTGGAGAAGCATCAGCAGCACCAATTGCTTGTGTGGTGAGGAATAACCTACTGAAGACAGAGCAACAATCTGCCATTCATCTCTCACGTGAGTCACCCCTCACCCAGGAGGGTGTCATAGAGGAAGAGGAGGGGGTGGTCTCTCGCTTTGAATTTGCTCCTTGGCTACTATTTTTTTTTTTATGTAATGGAGGTGGGGAGTGTGGGGAATAACGAGCAATCTTCTCCCTTTTTTGTAGAGATCCAAACTGACTAGGCTATGTCTACACTGGCACGTTCTCACACAAAAACTCTTTTGCAGAAAAGTTCTTCTGCAAAGCTCTTCCAGAAGAGAGCGTCTACGCTAGCATGTGCTTTTGTGCAAGAGCATCCATGCCAGTGTAGACACTCTTGCGCAAGAAAACTCTGATGGCCATTTGAACCATAAGGCTTTCTTGAGCAAGAAATTCATGTTGCCTGTCTACACTGGCCTCTGGAGCAAGAACAGTTGCGCAAAAGGGCTTATTCCTGAGCGGGAGAGTCAGAGTTCTTGCGCAAGAAGCCCTGATTTTATACATTAGAATTTGTGCAAGAACACGCAGCTAGTGTAGACAGGCAGCAATTTTTTGCACAAGAACAGTCACTTTTGCGCAAGATTGAGCCAGTTTAGACACAGCAATCATTGTCTCACATTCTCACTGCATGTGTAATAGCTCTGGATGAAAAATAAAATCACGTTTTGCATTTTCTAACACGAGTGTCCCAGCGGAGACTCTTCAGCCAAATTCCATTTTACATGTTTAGTTTCTTTTCTTGTATTAACACGCACCAGTAGTAACACAGGTTAATGAGGGGATTGTGACCCACACGACTGTAATCATAAGTTGTCACCATGTTTCTGTGGCTTTGGAGAGACATTTGAGTCCCATTCCCATAGATATCCGTACTCTAGCCCAGCACCAGCTAGAACACCAGTGCAACTGGGGCAAGTTAGAGGACAGAAATGCAAGCCATGGGCAAGGTGGCTGGCAGGGTTGGCTACATGCTCCTGCAAGGGGCAGAGTCTTGGGTGGAAGGGACAGGTTTGGGGACAGCTAGCCTTCAGCGCTGCCACGAGTGCATCTCCTCAGCCAGCCCTTAACATCGCATAGAATTCAACTCCCAGGGCTCCAGCAGTGATTTTAAAGGCTAAAGGCTCCCACTGCCACCTCAATAGCAGCAGCAGAGGCTGGGAACCCCAGGCACTTTTGAATCGCTGGGCCCTGGAGCTGTTGCTTCCTTTGCTATCACCTACCAGGCTCCTGTAAGCAGGGTAATAATTATGGCAGCTCAGATTAGTCACCCAAGTATCAAACCATCCAGATCCCTGGACACACACCCAGACCAACTGGGACCAACTGCTACCATAAAACCCCAGGCATAGGGCTAATTTTTCTAGTTCAAGCAGAGCTAGTGCAGGCACATCTACATGAGCTGGGGATCACACTGTGCTTTTGCTCCAAGAGGTAACACTGCCTGGCCTCTGAACTCCACCGGCAAGAGGCCCAGGCCTATGCATGAAGAATGACTGGGGGGAAAATTCTCAATTTTTCATTCTGAATCACCTTCAGTGACCCAGCAGGTGTTGGCCGATGGGCACAGACCAGAACAAACCATGACCAGAACAAACCTTGTTTGTTTGTTTTTTAAGCTCATTATAGCGTGGATTTTGGTCTTAAATATTTTCCCAGATCATTGTAGGCTTTGGAGACCATGTGCCCTTTGTCTCTGCTTGGCTTTCCATACGCAAATAGCAAAATGTGACTTTTTAATTTCAGAGAGCAGAAAGTACCCAACAAATGAAGGAGAACTATAACTCTCCCTGGGAGATTGCAGAGTGGGTCTACGACAGACATGGCATCATAGAACTGTAGAGAATTCAGTAAAGATAAATGTAAAGTGCTTCACTTAGGAGGAAAAATGATGATTCACGGATACAAGGTTGGAAGCATAGTTCCCGCTACAGTGTGTGACTGCGCAGCACACACACAAAATTCTTCCCATGCAAAAAACTCTTCTTCTGGAGAGTCACGCAGCAAAACTTGTACATCAGATACAAGTGCTCTGGTGGGTGGAGCCGGCTGAGACAGCATGGTGGGGGAGCCACTGGCCGAAGGGGCCAGGACTTTCTGCAGCCTTTGGGGGGAGGCTTTCTCCAATGGCTGGGGCTGCCACTTGTCAGAGGGGAACTAGGCCTGTGTTGGCAACTGTGGCCAGAAATAGTGGGGGTGGTGGAGGCAGGGTCTGCTCCAGCAGCCAAGAATGGGACATGCTGCATGGTGAGGAGAGGGATTCTGCTGTGGGGGCTGGGATCATATTTGTGTGTTAATAAACTGGGTGCCATAGTGGAACACATCCAAATGAGCACACATGACCTCAATATTGGTGCAGTAGCTAAAACTCACTCTGCTCATGGATGGAATTGATGAAAAATTACGTTTCATCCCTTATAATGAAGCAGGCCCAAAATTAATATAATGAAGCAGGCCCTTCTCTGGCATGTCTTTATCCAGCTTTTTTTAACTTTTCTAGTGATGGGGATGCCACAAACCTGTTCCAGAGTTTAGCTACCTTTATAGTTAGAAAGATTTCCCTAATGTCTAATCCAAACCTCTTTCGTTTCACATCAAACCCCTTATTTCTTGTTCTACTTTCAGTGGACAGGGAGAACAATTGATCACTGTCGTCTTTATAATGGTCTCATCCTCTTCATAACATGTTTGAAGACTGTTATAAGTTCCTTCCTCAGTCTTGTTTTTTCAAGGCTAAATAAGATGATTTTTAAAATTGTCTGCAGAAGTCAGGTTTTTATTCCTTTTCTCATTTTTGTTTCTCTCCTATGACTTTTTCACAAGTGTGGCTTGCAGAGTTGGATGCAAAAGTCTATGGGAGGCATCACTATGAAGACTAGAGTAATAAAATTACATTCTGTGCCTTCCAAACAATACTCCTGTTAAAAGGTGACAGAATATTAGTCTCTTTTGGGTGTGTTTACACTGCATGCCTATTTCAAAATAAGCTATTCCAGAATAATTATTCCGAAATAGTTTATTTCGAAGTAGCATGTCTACACTGCAGGGACGCCTTAAAATGAACCAAGCCAGGGTTCCCTAATGTAGATGTACTATGTTGATTTAGAGCCCCAGGAGGCACTGGGAAGGAATCATTTAGAATGGTCCTTGTGAGGGGCTATTTTGAAATAGCAGCAGTGGCACATCTACACATGCCTTATTTTGAAATAGCTATTTCAGAATAGTCATTATTCCTTGAGATTTACAGAGTTTGGAGCAAGCCATCCATTATTTCAAAATTATTTCACCATAATGGGATAACTGTGCAGATGGTCACATTGATATTTCAAAATAATGCTAGTTATCTTGAAATAATGGTGCAGTGTAAATGCACCCTTTCATAGATGCATCATATTGTTGACCCATATTCTAATCTTTTTCAGCAGTATTGCCAGCTAGCCAGTTATTCCCCATTGTGTGTGGGTGCATTTATTTTTCTTCCTAAATTAAGCACTTTATAGGTATGTTTATTGAATTACATTTTGCTGAATTTAAACATATTTTCTGTTGTATTACACTTGTTTTCAATGCTGATCTTGTCCTTCAAATTGTTTGTGAGTCCTCTGAGCTTGTTAATATTAATAGCCTATTCTCCCCAATAATTACTAATGAAATATAGCATAGTACTGGATGTAGAACTGCCACCTGTTGGACTCCACTAGACATGACCTCTCAGTTTGACAGTAAACCAAAGATAATTGCCCTTTAAGTACTGTCTTTCAGCCAGTTGTGCATCCTCCTTATACATGAGACTCTTGTGATTCACGGAATCACTATATGTGGCACTGTGTTTTTGTGAGAGTCTCTTGTGCCAGCAAAGGAGGCTGGCAAAGGCTGGGAGCCGGAGGGAACTCATAGCAGCGCCTAGCCTCTGTCACAAAAAACAGCACTTTAAAGACTAACAAGATGGTTTAATCATGGTTCCCAGTCTGGAGTGAGTTTGGGACCTGCAGGGAGTTCACCATGAGAGATGGTATCCTCAGCTTCTATTATTCATGAATGTCACTATTCGCAGTGGTGCCAGGAATGTATTCCCACAAATGACAAGGGTTTCCTGTACTCATTTCATGAGAATTTCATGTGACCTGTCAAAATTCTTATTAAATCAATATACATCACTCTTACTGCTTCCCCCATCTATGCACCATTTTGCACTCACCAATAGTACTGACTTCTTGGGTGGAAAGGTGGGAGAACGAAAGATCATTTTGTGAGGGACTGAGGTGTCTAAAGAGGCGGGTTGCTCATGCTTCCCAGGATTTTCAAAGATCACCCATCTGCCAAGGCACTTTGAAAATCTCACTAGTTTCCTATCTGCCACTTCAGTCACCTTAATTCCTTTGCAAATCTGTTCCTGAGGAAATATAATCCAAGCATCTTCCCTACATGCAACAGAATCCTTAGGACTGGCTGAGTATCATTGGGTCTCATTCCTCCAATTCTGGGATGGGACCATGTTTCTTATGCACTGTTATATTTTTTTGCTTCACAGATGACATTTTCCCTCATACTTCTCCCTGGCTGGCTGCATTCTGGGTGTCATTTGTGCTACTTCTTCTTACTAATGGAGTCTGGGCATTTCGTGGCTATAAAGGTGATGAGTATGAATCTAGGTAAAACAACAAAAAAATATGTACCACTTTAAAGACTAACAAGATAGTTTATTAGGTGATGAGCTTTTGTGGGACAGACTCACTTCTTCAGATTATATTCTGAAAGTTAATAGGCATGACCATATATAACAAAGGAATACAATGAAGAAAGTAAACAAATTATAAACTAATAAATCAGCTACTAGAACAGAAAGTGGGGTGAAGAGCAAGGAAGACACAAGGAAGGAGGAAATAGTTTATTTTAAATCACTGAGTGGCTAATCTGGAGTTACTACAAGGTGGGGAGGCTGTCTTTGTAAGCCTGGGATTTTTTTAAAACAATGAATAACAGATTCATTCTCTGTGGAAACAGCAACACTGGGCCTATCCATGTCAGTTACATGACCAAAGGCTCATATTCCTGTATGTCCAGCAATGTGATTTACTTCAAAGTAGGAATAAGAGCCTCCGGAAAAGGGCACTTTTTCCGGAGGATCGGGGCCAGTCTAGACGCTCTTTTCCGGCTTTCTTAAAAGCCGGAAAAAAGCGGCGGACATTTTTATTTAAATGCCGCGGGGGATATTTAAATCCCCCGCGGATTTCCCTACGACGACTAGTGAAATTTACATGCCCCTTCCGGAAAAGGGGCCAGTGTAGACGTAGTCACAGTGGTCCCAGTCCTTGACCTTTCAGAATGCCTGTTATTGAATATACCCCTTAGAAGGCCATGGTCCCTCTAGGTCATCTTTTGCTGTCCATGTCTAGCATTGACAAGGGTGGAGATAATCAGCCTGATAGCCCATGGAAGCTTTGAAGGAGTGGAATTCCTTTAACTTTAACAGGTTGGAGTTTCAACACCAGCTCTGGGGAACTCTGGTTCCTTTGGCACATTTTTTTTGGAGACCCAACTGTTCCATTTCCAGGTGAAGCACAGGCATCCCCACACAATAATCCATCTGGCTCAGTAACTTGTCTCTGCAGAGGCCACTATTTCTCACGGCTCTGCTTAGAGTCACAGATACTTGGCCATGCACTGATCACTGAATATTGGACTATAGTACTCTGACGGTTCATGTTATTTTATTGATCATACTGCTTATGACTTCAGACAGCTTTTATGTCTCTAACTGCAAGTTTAACTCTTAAAATTATAGAGAAGCAAAACGTGTCTCAGAAGAAAAACTCCAAAGAGGAGACTTTATTATCGCTGGGTATGTTGCTTGCATTATTAGTTATTATTATTAATTATTATCTTTCTGTAGTACTATGTGAGCTGGTTTGAGGTGCTGAATGGAACAGGTCTGTGTCGTGATTCTCTGCCTCATCCCCCTTTATCATTACCCACACTGGTTCTGACAGTTTTAACAAATGTGTACTTTGCAGGGGAAGCCTGACATTCAGGGCTTCTGTTTTCTTGCTGTAGGTGGGGTTCAGCTCGGAGCTCTTGCTTGCCATGATGATTCTGGGCCTTCTTCTGCAAGCTTTACTCACACTGCATTGTACTTCAGGCTACATCTACATTATGAGGTTTTTTGGCAAAAAATATGCTAATGAGGGACTAATTTGCATGAGTCACAATCTCATTTGCATGTTTTATGCCGATCCGTTTTTGCACTGGGGTATTTTGTGCAAAAACAAGCAGTGTGGATGTTTTCTTTTTGAGCAACAACCCCCTTTTCTGCCAGATCAGAAGAAAATATGCAAATGAGATTGAAACTCATGCAAATTAGTCCCTCGCTAGCATATTTTTTGCCAAAAAAATTCATAGTGTAGATGTAGCCTCGGTGTCCTAGTCTCTGTCTACACAATGTGGTTTTTCCAGGATATCAAAGGTATCCCAGAAAAAAATGCCACATCCAGGGAACACGTCTGCTCTTCTGCTTTTTTTTTTTTTTTTTTTTTTTGTGCAAGAGCAGACGCACTCTTTTGGAAGCTGTTTTCCTCCTCCCATGAGGAAGAAGGTCACTTCTGAAAGAGTGGGTTTTTTTATCCAAATTTGGCCCAGTGTAGATGAGCCAAATTTTGGAAAAGCGTCTTCCGAAAAAACTATTGGAAAAAGGTAAACAAATTGCATAGTGTAATTCACATATCTTTTTCCAAGAAAGTCCCGTAGTGCAGACATAGCCTTAGGGAGCAACTTCCATGGGTAAAGGCTGCAAAATCTGGCTTTCTACTTTGAGTAGTTTTATCAATTATTAAGAATCAGTGCTGACTCAGCGAAGCCTCTTCTGGTGAGTTCCCTCGTGGATTGAAAATGGAACATGGAATCTAGCGTGAGCTGATAAATCCTTTTGTAACCCATATATCCAATTGGGTGTGGTTCACTGTTCCATGTAGCAACACTGAGACCATTTACAAAGAGGTTCTACAGCTTCAGCTAAGGAGTGTTTGGCTTTTAGCCCACGTGCTAAGCTCCAGAGGTCCCATGTTTTGTAGTCCCTACAGGTAACTGGGATGTGTCAGCATCAGCATACATGACAGTCTAATACACAAATATATCACATTATTAATTATTTGACCTTATTTATGATTTGCCACACATTAACCAAGAAAACATTGTTAGTTGAAAATAAAAAAAGAAACACTGTGAATTGTGAGAACAGTGGGGCATAAAACACAAGCTAGTTAAATAACTTAACTACTTATCTATACTAGATTTCTTGTTTCCCCTGATACTCAGTTCATTAGCTAATACTCAGGCTGGAGATTCATTTAAACTATATGGCTACGTCTACATTGTATACACATATACATACGTACAAATATTACATATTACATGTATAAATATAAGCTTGCCACCTGTCTACACTGGCTGCAAATACTTGCGCAAGAACACTGACGTTCTAATGCATAAAATCAGGGCTTCTTGTGCAAATATTTTGATGCTCCCACTCAGGGATAAGCCCTCTTGCGCAACTGTTCTTGAGCAAGAGGCCAGTGAAGACAGGCAACATCAATTTCTTGTGCAAGAAAGCCTGATGTTTAAAATGGCCATTGGAGCTTTCTTGAGCAAGAGAGCGTCTATACTGCTCTTGTGCAAAAGCACATCTTTTGCGCAAAGGCACATGCCAGTTTAGACACTCTCTTACTCAAATACTCTAACGCAAAAACTCTTGCATTAAAGAGCAGTTGAGCAAAATAATGCCGATATAGACATAGACAAAAGGTTTAATTAACAAGAAGTAAGACAATTACAGTTCAGAGAATTGTTAGCAGTTCTGCCTACCTCCATATCACCCCTGAGCATTGGAGCATAGCATTGCAAGCATTTTCACCTCCAGCACCCCTGCGGGTTCCTTCTTAAGCCATTTCTGTCTACAGTCTAGTCCTCTAGCTAAGTCACATCTATTCTGGATTCCATCTGGGCCCAAAAAGTCCTAAACAATTCTGTGGATAAATCGTATACTCAATAGCTTGATCACACTTTTGTTTGACATGAAATGCAGTCAAGGAGCCAAACCATCAACATTTTTCAAGTTTATTGCTAAAAGGAAATAATAGCATAGTACAGGAAGAAAAGGTGAACGCAATACCAGATTCTGGGAAGCCGTTTCATGCAATTTTGTTCATTCATCCTGCACAAAAGATGTGCTTCCAGAGTTACATGTTTCAGCTGCGTAACTGTAGTATGTAGTGGGTGACTTTACAAGTTATAAAAAATCACTAAAATTCAACCCACCAGTTTGACCCAGTTCCTTAACTTCTTGTTCCATACCTTTCCTTATCTTGTTTTGGACACCAGCATTCCAGGTACTGGGCCATGATGGTACCTCTCCAGCTTGTACAAGAGCAAGCCGTAATGCATTTTGCCTTTGACAAAGTTTCTATTTTCCAATCCCAAGGCTGCATTATAGATAGATAGATAGATAGATAGATAGATAGATAGATAGATAGATAGATAGATAGATAGATAGATAGATAGATAGAATACCGTGCTATATTGTGTACTTAATACATATTAATATGTTTGTCAGGAATAATAACATGATATATATGCGTATTAGACTGTCATATATTGATGAACATTTCTCTGACCCTCTGTAGTACCTTTTAGTCTGTTTAACTTTGTCACGAGCCTTCACTCACAGGTTCCTTTCCATATCCTCAGCTTCTCTTCCAGACCCTACTTCAGGTCCTTCCACAAGAGCTCAATCTTGATTCCCAGAATAGTAATAGAGATGTAGCAGTATTAGTCTGGTCTTGCTGAAAGAGACAGGACTATGCAGCACTTTAAAGACTAACAAGATGGTTTATTAGGTGATGAGCTTTTGTGGTCCAGACCTACTTCCTCAGATCAAATTGTGGAAGAAAATATGGTCATGCCAATTTTCTTCCACAATTTGATCTCAGGAAGTGGGTCTGGCCCGTGAAAGCTCATCACCTAATAAACCATCTTGTTAGTCTTTAAAGGGCTGTACAGTCCTGTCTTTTGATTCCCAGAGTTCCTGCTGCAAAATGGGGTTTTCCAAGGCTCAGGCAGTGTAGGCTGTCACATGACCCCAATTAAACCTGTCATCTCTGGCAAAGATATAGTTAATTATGGCACAAGCAGTGCTGCTTGAAAGTGGCTGGCTAACCCCAGGCCTCTTGCCCCTTAGGGACAGGCTACTCTGTTATGTGAATACAAGGAATTGCAAAGCAGGAACGAATGTGCCTGAGGTAACAAGGCTTTTCTGTGGCAGATCCGAGAACAGAGGGCTTCTTGCCCTGTTGTCTTAACTAAATAACCATCCTACCTCTTCTCTTGAAACCTCCAGGGGTCTCCTTTAGCTATCCCATCACTGGTGAGAGGGATTGCTAGGCTAGGCAGCCAGTATGGTCATGTCTAATGCTGATACAGCACAGCCCCTCCCCAATCTCCACTGTGGCTGGCCATGGGGAGCATTGTTACCTAACCTGTACAAAGCATGGCAGAGCACATGACTGACTCTTCTCTCTCTCCTATTCCAGAGGCTCTGAAGAAGGAGTTGGAATCAGGTACTTTGATAAATCCCCTGGTAAACCTGTGTCTGTGTTTCCCCATTATAATTAAATAGACAATTTACCTCCTCTGGGTGTAGGAACTTTACTCACCTCCATGTTTGTGGGTTTTCTGACCCCAGTTAATTCCCATAGGCTACATTTAGACTACCCTGGGCTTCCAAAAGACATGCAGATTAGGGATGAATTTGTGTGTCTTCTTCCAATCCCTTTTTCAGAAGAAGTTTTTTTCGAAAAAGAAAAAGCAGTGTAGATGGAGGTTTTCATGCAAAAACAATCTTTTTTGAAAGCACCCTGTACACCTCATTTCCTGAGGATTAAGGGTTCTTTTGAAAAATGGGGAGTTTCTGCAAAAAAAAACCCATCTAGACTTTTTTTTTTTTTTAAAAAACCTCTTCTGAAAAAGGGATTGGAAGAAGATATGTAAACTCACAACTAATTTGCATATCTTTTGGAAGCTGAGGGTATTCTAGACATAATGTTAGAAATAAGGTCATATACAGCAGAACGAGCAGCAGCTAAGTTTTCTGTGGCATTTTTCACAATGTTGACTTAGTGTCATGTTTATGGACAAGAGGGATGTACTGCACTGGTTAGTCACACACAAGGACAGTTGGGGCTGGGCAAGCTACTTCCATGACAGAGTCGTGCTGCAGTGTTGTTCCTTTTCTAGTCATGCCTCATCCCCTCCCATCTCTTCAAATGCACCTGACTCTCAGTCAGCAAACCCTCATTTCATGAACCCCACAGTCGCACCCTAGCTACATCTACACTGCATTGCTATTTTTGGATACTGGAGTATCCCAAAATAGCTATCCTGCATCTTGATAGCAAGCCCATTACTTTGGGCTCGCTATTCTGACATCCTTGTAAACCTCATTCTATGAGGGTTAAGAGACATTATATTTCAAAATATAATGTCCCTTAACCCTCATAGGATACGTCTAGACTACAAGCCTCTTTTGAAAGAGAGTGTCTAGACTGAACCTCTTCTTTCGAAAAAGTGAGTCGCTTTTTTGAAAGAAAGCACCCAGGTAGTCTGAATGCTCTTTTTCGAAAAAGCCCTGTTTGCATTCAAGAACGCCTTTTTTCGAAAGAGCACTTTCGAAAAAAAGCGTTCTTCCTCGTGAAATGAGGAGTACCGCCGTCGAAAGAAAAGCCACATTCTTTCAATTTACTTTTGAAAGAACACAGCTGCAGTCTAGATGCAAGTGAAGTTTTTTCGAAAAAAACCCTGCAGTCTAGACAGAGCCAGAGACAGCACCAAATGATGAAATAAGCTATTTTGAAATAGCATAGAAATAAGATACATAATTTGTGTGGCTCAATTTGTGTATTTTGAGTTACGGTGCAGTGTAGCTGCACCCTCAGTAGCCAAGCCTCTTCAAACAAGCCCTTGTAGTTTCAGTGTTATAGAGGTGTTGTAGTTGTATTGGTCCTGAGAAATATAGATGGGTGAGATCATATCTTTTAGAGCTCTGTGGTCTTGAAAGCTTGTCTGTGTTGCCAACAGAATAGATCCCAAACCAATATTTGTTCACCTGTCTTGCCTCTCTCTCTCTCAGTGTTACAAATCAGTCTCATAAAGGACATACAGCACTATAGGCATACAGAGCTCTTAAGTTATATTATACGCAGTGCCTCTGCTCTTGTTCATTAACAATAATAAGTGGGATTCTCAAAGTTATTGGGTGTCTAACTCATTGATTTCAATGGGAGCTAATGCCTATTTTCCTCTGTGGACTTCACCCAACATAATTTTGGCTCTGAGCGATGTGGTTCAAATTGCTCTACTACAAATTCCACATGCTGAGTTTGTGTTACTGTCTTCTCTTCCCAGAACTGCATGATCAAAGCAAGAGAATTGGTAAGAGCGTCAGTTGCCCTGTCAGTGAATCACTGAGCAGAAGTTACCCCCTGCACGTGGTGCTGAAACGTCTATGCTACAAGCCTTGTCTGCTGATCATACTACAGAGAAAAGAGTGTGAGGCAAATCTGAGACAGCCACCTTACCCTTTTCAGCATGCATGCGTTCTCCATCAGAAATGTGAGAGCTATGAATCCTAAGGCATAAGGGATCAGTCGACTGCATGCTCACTTGCATCTTGACTTGCATGCTGTGCCGACAATCAGCTGAGCCAGCACAGTACGGTGGCCATTTTTATTTTAATGAAGCCAGGGATATTTAAATCCCCACTTAATTGACGATGTTGGGTAGCCTATTTTACATGCCTCTGGCGACAGGCATGTAGTCTAGACATACTCAAAGAGATTCACATGGCTTTGGATCAACAGAGCTCCGCTTAAGTTACAGGGAATAACACAATCTCTTTCCATTTCAGAGAGACTGACTGCAGAATTAGGTAAGGTGAAGTCTTTCTATGTCACATGTCATGCACTGAGTATTCTTTATATGCACATTCTAATCTGCTCCAGAAGGACATTGCTTCTCTCTACAAAGGTCCAGGCAAGCCAACTTCCATAAACATATTCATCTTCCTTCCTTTGCAGATTTCAGGAAAGCTCGAAGCTACATGGGTGAGTAGGAGGGTTCTGGGAGGCAGTGTTGCCTCTGAGCTGGGCCAAATATGTCTGCTGATAAATTATTTGACCACACTTTGGTTCATCATTATGAAATATGCTCAAAAGACCAAATAATCATATAATTAAGCATTAATATGTCATGTGGTACAGGAAAAAGGTTCTATGAAATACCTCGCTACGAAGAGCAGTCTCCTGTAGTGTTAAATAGTGTTAAAACACTGACCTGACACAGAAGTGTGCTTCCCAATGTTACATTTTTTTAAGGCCAAACTTTCATACCCTCCTTTGTTTCCCAGTAAAAGTTACTATATACACAATTTGAAACTAGATTCAGATTTCATCTCCCTTTTTTCTGGTCTTACGATGAACCCTAACCTTTGTTCTGGGTATGTGCATTTTGAGTTCTAAAGGGCATGCAGACACCTCATAGTTCCTGTACTAGGATAGATTGAGAGGGCTACTCCCTCTTTGTTGCTTTATGGAAACAATTATATGTCTAGATATTGCCAGTTTTCCAATCTATTTAAGTCAAAGTTTTCTTCAGTTAATACAAGATTTGTGGGATACTTAGCATAAGTGAACAGGATTTGGGCTACACAACTGCTATATTAATGCTTAATTATATGCATTTTAAATACACCGCATATATAGCACAATGTATGTGCACTATCCAGCATATATTAGTTAATGTTGCAAAGCACAAAAACTGTAGTTTGCAGTTAGAGATTGCGATGGAGGAGACTCGATGGCTGGAACCATCTAACCTCCAAACAATCAGCACCCAATTGGGGAGTGGGTTCATTGCAGGATATAAGACAGAAGTCTCATGTATGGTCAGTCCTCCACTAAATCTTATTACAAGTTAGTTTTGCTTCGGTGAAAGAAGATTGAATTCTCTGTTGCAATGTATTGACCCTGTTACAAGTACCAGGATAAGCCACATTTATTTAAAGTTCACAACTCTATGAACAGAGAGGATTAAAGAAACAATGTGGTGCCTGCTCTCTTCTCTTCACTACATCTCTGTCTGCAAAGAAATCATATGTCTGAGCTTGGGCAGGAATGGGTTTTCCCCAGCACCAGCAAGGATTTGATTTTGACTCACTCTTATGGCCCTCTGTGGACTGGTCTTGCTCCTATGTAGCACATTCAGAAGAAGAGTCAATTGTGCCAAGTGACACAGAATGTGGATTAGATTGAATGGATGGGTTCTCCAAGCTCTTCCTTTAAATCTTGCTCTCCTTCTGGTTTGCTGTCTTCTTGGAACTTGATAGGGTCTCATCTATTACCAATGTGTGGTTATAGGGTCATAGAAATGTTGGACTGTTTGTCTAAAAAGTTCTTTAAAACCTCCATTGTTGGGATTCCATTTCCACAATCAGTTCTAGTGCTTCTCATCCTTGGCGTTAGATAGCTATTCCTAATATCTAACATAAATCTTCCTTGCTGAAGATTAAGGCACTTCATTTCTGTCCTGCCATTGGTGGATATGAAGAACAATATATCTCTATCTCATAGAACGTAACATATTTACAGACTGTTATTAGGCCCCTCTCAAGGCAAGACGTGCCCAGTTTTGTTAACCTTGGTCTGGTTTCTCTCCCCAGAATCTATCACTCTGGATCCAAATTGTACACACCCTGAACTGAAAGTATCTACAGATAAGAGAAGTGTCTGGAATGAGCCTGGATTTCCAGAATCAACCACACCCTCTGAAGTCCTGATCGCAGTGGGGGAGGGTTTTGTGAGGAGGAAGCTGTATTGGGAGGTGGAGGTGGGGGAAGAACCAGACTGGGAGCTGGGGGTGCTAAGTGAGACTGTGAGGGGTGAAGTGAGAGAAGCAGCATTAGAGCACCCACCTGTGGAGGGATGCTGGTCCCTGCGGAGGTCTGAGGGGCAGTATTACCCCACTGAGGCACATACTAAAATCCAAGAGTGGGATTTATGGCCGACAGTGATTGGAGTTTATCTGGATAGAGATGCAGAGACAATTTCATTTTATAATGTCAATGCCTTGGCTGATATTTTAGTGATTCCTTTTGACAATTCAGAGAAAGTGTATCCATTCCTCAGGCCACGCCCTGCTGTAGGGAGAGACAAAGGGAAATCCCTCAGGATCTGCCCTGACACAGACTGGGATTTCCCTACAAAATTATCAGCGCAGACTGTTTGTCAGGACAGAGACCTTTGCTCATAGTCACTGTCATCCTGAGCCTGCAATGATGGAAGAAGAGAAGGCATCAGTGCAGGAGCATCCACAACCAAACAGAAGGCCAATGCAAGAATGAAAGAAATTGCTGCGTCTCATGGTTTGAAATTCAGCCCACAAGAAATGGACTCCTAGATTTAAAAAAAATCAGTCAGGGAAATGCACTTACCCCTTGCCATAAGACCTGGACCTTAGCAGGTCTATTTTCTGCTGTGAATTTTTTAGACATGGATTTTGTTCTGTTCAATATCCCCATCTCCTGAGAAGCAGGAAACCCCACAAATATTAACCCCAAACTGCATCTTGGGAAATATCACAGTGCTAATTGGCCCACTGGTTGGGACACTCAGCAGAGAATGGGTGATATAGATCCCATTCCCAGTGCCAAAAATCACTCAGTCTATTATACAAAATAGGAGAGCTCCATCAAGAGAGATGGAGCAAGTCCTGTGTCCGAATATGGAAGAATCCTCTGATTAGGGTGCTCACAAGGGGTGCATCCAGACTACAGGATTTTGTTTTGTTTTGAAAAATTGCCATTTTTCCAGAAAAAACTTCACTTATTTCCGCACTGCAATCATGTTACTTCGAAAGAAAATCAAAAGAAAGCAGGGATTTTTCTGACATTGGTAAACCTCATTCTACAGGGAAGAATGCCTTTTCTGAAAGCTCTTTTGGGAAAAGGCGTGTGTGGACAGGGAAGAGGGAGTTTTTTTGAAAGAAGAGGGAAGAGGAAAAAGCACAGGTGTCCTAGTGGCTATTCTGTCCATAGCAATCACTGCTTACATGCAAGATAGCATCCAGGTAGTCTGGATACTAACTTTCAAAAAAGCTCATCACTTTTTCGATGCGCTTTTTCAGGTTAGCAAGGAAATGTCACTCCTTCCACATTAAGTGGTGGTGGAATATGAAGCTCAGTCGAGTAGTCTTGCTCCATCCCAAGACTTTCAATGGACAACTGTCAGTGACAACTGCACACAATCAAAACCACTCAGAGATTAAAAGGGAATGTTGCAATAGACCAGAGTTTGCTCTTTCAGTGAACAAAAGCACATTTCAAGATAGCAGAGTGGAGAGACACACTCTGCATCCATTGATAGAGGAAACATCTCAAGGCAAGAGGTGTTCTCATAAACAACTAGAACCTGGTTCCTTGGAAGCCCTGCAATGAACTCTGAAACTGTCTGAATTTTGGAGGAGGGGTTTGGAAACAAACTATATTGAATGGGAAAGTTTTCTATGAATGGATGTAGGTCTTAGATGACATTTTATTATTTTGTTTTGTAGTGTAACATTTTTTCCTGTCAATCCTGTTTCAAGTAGAACTTCCAGCTTTTCTTAAATAAACCCACTTTTGTTTTACTACACATGACTACAGTATTTTGTCCTTCAGGAGTGGGGATTGTAATGGGTTAAAATCACAGATGTCCCCTTAAAGTTGCTCCTTGGTGTGCTGATGATGCTACTGATGCCAGCCTTTCTGCTGTCTCGGGCTCCCCACCATCCTGTTCTGCTGGGCCAGATCCTCTGGTCTCCCCCAAACATGGCACAGAGTTGTGGCAACAACCTTTCTCTGCAGAGTAACACAGACACTGAACCAGTTCAGCTCCAAGAGGGCTCAGCTCTGTGGGCTCAGCACCCAGGAAACTAACTAAAAAATGGGACCAAAAGGTTTTACACAAGGAAAGTTAATAAAGTCTGCACAGTGGTTGCTTTCCTCCCTCAGGTAACAATTATTTACACTGAGGCTTGATAATAAACAAAATTGTTTTATTACATGTAAAAAGTTGGCTTTAAAGTGGCTGCAATTGAAAACAGTAAGATTTAAGTAAGTTACCAAATTTAAATACATTAAAATGCTTAGCTAGTTCTAATCCACTAAGAAATTTGTCAAAGATAAATTATTACTCAAAACAGCTGTTCTTATTTCAAGTATAAGTTTAAAATCTGCGTTGATCTTTTACTATTACTTGGGTCTGCAGTTTCTTCAGGGTTCCTTTGTATCCTCTTGGGGTGGACCTGACAGTTTAAAAAGCCAACTGAAGACAAAAAGCCGATGGCTTCCTATGGCTTAAATAGACTTTTCCGTATGGTGAGAACCTTTTGTTTGCCATCCTCCATCCTCATGGAAAAATACCAGATTCAAGGTGAATTCCAGTACCAAATGGCATGGTCACATGTCTTTCTAGGACCAACCATAGTCTGGGCTTACAAGACACACAAAACTATTCACAGGTCATTGATCTGAGTACTGAGTCATTAAATATGTGAAATATCACTAATGGTCTTCATTAGCACATTTAGAACTATAAATAGATCCACACTTCATATTTGGAACTCCACATACAAGAAAGAAACATGCACAAAAATAGGATATGTTGATTCAGAAATCTGTAACTGTAAAATTGACCTGTTTTGTAATAGGTGTCTTTGAGTTATGCACATACATATCCATAAGCCAAGTCCATAAAGCATTGGCTGGCATGACAGGAGTTTGTGGTAAAAGTGGGATGCGTTGCTCTTAGGGAACAGAGGATTTAGGATTTCTGTGAATATCCAGTGTCACGGTGTGGCTACCTCAGGGATGGTATATCTACACATCAAAGTTATTTTGAAATAACGTTAGTAGTGTCTACACAGCGAAACCTCTATCTCAAAATTAATTCAAAATAGCAGAACGCTTATTTCAAATTTAGTAAACCTCATTCCACAAGGAATAATGCCAAATTCAAAATAGCTATTTAAAAATAAGTGCTGTGTAGACACTTATATCGAAATAGGGGACCTCCAGCCTTCCCAGGGTGCTCTGGTGGCCACTCCAGCCTCACCAAGAACACTCCTCTACCTCCCCCCTCCTCAGAGCCCTTAAAGGGGTTGACTCTGGCCACAGTTCCTGTACCAGCTCCAAGCCTGCCAGCCCAAAGCCAGCAGTCACTGCCCCAAAACATGAGCCAGCAAGCCACTGGCAGCCAGCTCTCCATGGCTCCCCAGGACTAGTCTGCCAGCTCCCAGGAGCCGGCCCGGAAAAGGTGGGTGCCTTCCTAGTCCAGGATGGAGATCATGGACCTTATTCAGGTTTGGGGGAGGATGCCCCCAATGTCCATGATCTCTGCACTAGACGGACAAACATGGCCGTTTATGGCAGGATAGCTGCTAGCCTGGGCACCAAAGGCCACATGCAAACCCAGGAGCAGGTTTGCATGAAAATCAAGTTGGTCTGGTGAGATCCCCAACCCTGAGCCCCGAGCTTCCCCTCCCACCTCTTCCCCTTGCTTCCTTCTTCCAGCTCCCTCCACCCAGGTTTCTCCTTCCCCTCTCCCACCCTCTCTTCTCCCTTCTTCCGCCTCCTTTCCCAAGTCTCACCAGAGTTTCATTCCTCCCCCCCTCCCCAGTTTTGTTAAATAGAGAGAGTTTGTGTTCATGAAAATACATATATTTTATTTGACATCAGGATGGGGGATTAGGGAGGGGTAAGTGGAAGGACGTGAGGGAGGAATGAGGCACAAGTCCCCAGTGGAGCAGACCAGGGAGGCTCTTAGTGCTTCTCAGGGTGGAAGCTCTCCTGCAGGGCCTCATCGATACTGACAGCCCCACAATGGACCTCCTGGATGGCAGCCTGCACAAAGTGCAGCCAGGCTTGCAGCAACACATCCACGAGAAGCACCAGAGTGCCCAGGGGCAGCTCTGGCCCCATGTTGCAGAGTGCTGTGGTGTCCTGAGTGAGGGCAACCAGAGTATGCAGAGACAAAATGTTTTTCTGTCCCTGATTGAGGTAGGCAAGCAAGCAGGAAAACCTGAGAACCAGCTGTCCAGGGGGGTCCCTTTCAACACAGGCCTCAGATAGCCTCAGGCAGCAGCCACACAAAGTAAATCCTGACCTGATGCCCTGCCAGATCTGGTTCCAGCTGGCCTTAAATGCGATTCAGTGTCCAATCAGTGTGGATGCGCTATTTTGAAATAGCCAAACGCTATTTCAAAATGCATTTTGTGTGTAGACGCATTATTTTGAAATAACTTATTTCAAATTAATTACAGTAGTTTTCCGATAATCCGGAACCTATGGGACCTAGGTGGAGCCGGATTATCAGATATGCCAGACTATCAGGAGGTACTATAAACCGGTTATATATATACTGTATACATTATATACTGTATATAAAGTGCTCTTAACCCTTTTTATTGTACATACTGTATACAGTATACTGTAATGTTTTAGTTTTTTAAAGACTTTTTTACCCTTTTTGTCAGTTCAGCTGCTGCTGCTGTTACCTTGTGACTCATTTTTTGCCGAAGCTCACTCACTAGGCTCTTGCCATTTTGATGCCGGACTATCAGGAGTGCCGGACTATTGGATGCTGGA
Organism: Pelodiscus sinensis; assembly: GCF_049634645.1. NCBI lineage: Eukaryota > Metazoa > Chordata > Testudines > Trionychidae > Pelodiscus > Pelodiscus sinensis. The sequence continues at coordinate 4,515,875 of NC_134743.1, read as the reverse complement.
CTATTGGAGTTTTACTGTATTTTGAAAGAAGATATTTCAAAATAATGCTGTAGTGTAGACATGCCCAACGTGTCCAGGGAAGTTACAATGATCTGCTACCAGCTTATTCTGTTTTATAGAGATAGCCCAGTTTGTCCAATTTTGGTGGAGAGAGATCATGATGGCATATATCACATTAAAAGATGTTCAGGTAAGTGAGTGTTTGATGGTATGGCTGATATGATTAGGGCTTACGATGGTGTCACTAGCATTGAGGTGTGGACAGAGTTAGTAATGGAGTTTGTTGCAGGGATTGATTCCTGGCTTAGTGTTTTGTTGAGGAGAGGTGCGGTTGATTGGATGTTTTTCAAATTGGGGAACTGTAAATGTGGATTTTCCTGCCTCCCAACATTATCATCTAGGATAGGATATAGATCCTTGATGATGTGCTGGAGAAGTTTTAGCTGAGGACTGTTAGATAATGGCTAATGGCATTCTGTTTTATTTTTTGAGCCTATCCTGAAGCAGATTACTTCTGTATATACTCTTCTGGCTCTGTCAGTGTGTTTCTTCAGTTGTCCAGGTGGGTATTGTCATTTAAAGAATGCTTGTTAGAGTCTGAAGGATTGAGCAAATATGTTTGTATCTTAAGTAGGGGTGGGCAAAAGGGCCTCTGCCGGTCAGATCCAGCCCACCAAGAAAGTAGATCCTGTCTGGAGAAACCTGCTGCTCCCCTGCCTCCAGGCCGATCAGGACCTGGGGGTGGGGGAAAGTGCATGAAGTTTTCTCCACCCTGCCCTGCAAGGAATGTGAGGTGCTTTGAAGCGCCATGAGCTCCTGTCAGAGTGGGAAGAGATTTAGTGTGCTCCCCCACCCCCAAACCCTGATTGGCCGGGGGGCAGAAGGGAGAGTAGGAGAAGTCTCCTCACACTGCCAGGGACATAGGTGCCTAGAGAGAACCTCTGGGGGGAGGGCAAAGACTTCACATGCTCCCCCACCACCAGACCAATCATTGTCTGTGGGTGAGGAATCAGGGAAGTATCCCGGTCCTGCCCCTTCTGCCTGAGGCCCTGCCCCTTCTGATGCAGCCTGAGGCCACTTAAAAATGACTGAAGTGGCCCTCTGGTAAAAAAAATATTTCCCACCCTTGATCTTAAGGTTTCTAGGGATCTGGATGATGAAGATGTTATCAGTGTAGCACATGCAGAGGTGGGGCACTTGGGTCAAAAGCTGTGGAAGCAATGTTTTAAGTCACCCATAAAATTGTTGGTGTTGTGTGAGGACATGTGGGGCCCCACAGCAGTGCTGCTGGCTTGAAGGTATAAATTGTCCTCAAATCTGAAATGGTTGTGGCTGAGACTAGAGTCACAAAGCTCAGGAACCAGCTGTGCCATTATATCGCTGGGGATACAGTTCCTGACAACCTAATTTTGGGGGCTGAGTTCTTTTGAAAATATACAACACAAATATCATTTCCTTTCATTGTTGGTTGAAAGCATGTAATTAAGATGGCATCTCACAAAGTGGAGTGTATAAATTATAGTTTAAATTTTATTGGAGAGAAACTTGATGTCATAAGTTTATAGCTCAAGCAATAAGTAAAAAAGATGATGTAGATATGTTACCATGAACAATATAGAGGCACATTGTAATTCAAATTAATTGATGGTCAATTTGATTTTAAAAATAGAGTTGGATAAAAGAGTGGCAATGACACTATAAGTTCAGTCCTCTTCTCTCATGGAACAAATTCTCAGTGTTGCTCCTTTGTGGGAATTTTTAAAGAATGGACAAACCTCTCCTGAGAATGAACAATCATTAAATGTGAACAACTCTGAGCAGTCAGTTACATTGAAAAAAGTTACTTCCCCCTTATCCTCATAATTAAGGTAAACTCCTATTTTCTGGGGCTTTTTCTGCACCTTGACCTGGGTCCAGGGATCAGTTTTTGCCCAATAATCTCGCCCACTAAAACCCAAAGCCCAGAATCCCTCTTTAGGACTCAGTGAAAGTTTCCCTTGTTTCTGTATTGATTTCTTGATTACCCCCAGGTCCCAGTCACTGCACTTTCTAACATCCACCTCCCAGTAGTGCTTCCCAGAGGAGAATCCCTCAGAGCCCAGCACACAGACAGTCGAATCGAACCTCTCAGGAGCTGATTTAATTTTCTGAGGTTGGGCTTCATGTGTCAAACTCTTATTCTCAACAATGGAGAGGTTGGGATGGGCTGTATCTGCATCCAGAAAGATGACATCTGCAAAGAGAGATTGGGATTTAAAAAATTGCTTGATGCTGGTATGAACTGGAAAAGGGGAGGAGATATGACTCGTGGACCACTGCCTGCTGAGGTTTACCCAGGCAAAACTCCTATTGCCATTTGGTTTTGTTCCAGTCTGACAATTTGGTTACACTGAAATATTTCAGAGATGTTACGTGTGATTGAACATAACACAGCAATGGGAGGGATACTGAAATGTTTATCTTATTGATACTCAAATATATTCTTCCAGATTGTGATACAAGCTACACTGGTCAAAGGAACTGAATGAAAAAAGTCTTGAGATGAAATAAAGAAAGCCTCAGATTTCATCACCATGGTAACAATACTTTCTCAGCTATTTTTAAGTATGAATAGGGTTTCTGATTACCAGGAGAGATGTGTATTCTGTTACCTGCATAGCGGTGAGTCTTTCTCCATTCTGAAATCAAATTGAGAAACAGCAAACATTGAATTCCAAGAGGCATCTACTATGGACTTTCATCCTTCTAGAGGCAGAAATGCCCCATGCTGAGGACAATGAGGTTGACAGATAGAATACATGGTGAAGTATTGTGCAAAAAACTGAAAGTAAAGCCCAGGAGTAGAACACACACAGTGGTTACTGTACTTCTTTAAGACCTATTTGTAGCTTTTACTGAGTTCCAGGTCTGTTCTATTCTCTCACATCAGTCAGAGACATCAGATCATGACAAAATGATCAGGGCTGTCCTGTGGGGAGTATGAGGCCTGGGAAACCCCAGCAGTGCCTCAGGAACAAAGCCTGGGGCAATCCCCCTGCTGCAGGTCCCACCTCTGTTCCACCCCTTCCCCACACTCAACCCCCACTCCACTCCCTTGCCCCTTTCCCTGAGCAACATGGCCTGTGGCATTACATGAACCTGGTGCAGCGGCAGCAGGGGTGCCCCCACACTCACCAAGCAGACATCAGGAGCTGGAGTGGTGGACAGTCTGCTCTGATTCACCCCACCACAGCCCCCTATCTGGGCCTGCTGTGCCCCACTTTTCTGTGGTGGCTCGAAACAGAGAGCCCTGGGGCTGCAGCTTTCTGCTTCCCACCACCACAGAGAAGACATTGCACATTGGTCTGGGAGGAAGGCACTGTGGGGAGGAGCAGGCTGCTGAGCTGCTCCAGCTCTTGACACCCAATGGATGACACCCAGTGCTCTTGACACCCAGTGCCAGGGGATGGGATGATTGGGGAATCCATTGTAGGAGCCCCAAAAGTGCAGGGCCTTGGGCAGTCAGCCTGATTCATCCTATGCATTGGACCACTCTGGTGGTGATGTTGGAATTTTGGGTAGCTGCATTGTCTCTTCCGGGGGCTGCTGGCTTCCCTGCTATGAGACAGGTGAGAAAGGGCTACCATGGCAAGGGAAGTAGAAGGGCAAATCAGAAGAAAGGCCTGAAGCCTTCACATAACCTAGAGATGATGGTATCTTTTCCATCTCATCCACTTCTCCCCTGACCACTTAAGCATATTCCCTTCTAGGTTATTGGAGACTTCAGGTCTTTCTTCTGTAGAATCCCAAGCATTGTTACAGGCTGGGGACCAGCTGTCTAAGCAATAGTTCAACAGAAAAGGACCTGGGAATTACAGTGGATGAGAAGCTGGATATGAGTTTGTAGTGTGCCCTTGTAGCTAAGAAGGCTAATGGCATACTAGGGTGCATTAGGAGAAGCAATGCCAGCAAATCTAGGGAAGTATTAATTCCCCTGCATTTGGCCCTGGTGGGGTCACATCTGGACTACTGCATCCAATTCTGGGACCCCCATTACAGAAAGAGTGTGGATGCACTGGAGAAAGTTCAGTGGAGGGCAACCAAAATGATTAGGGGGCTGGAGCACATGAACTACAAGGAAAGGCTGAGGAATTTTGGCTTGTTTGGTCTATGGAAGAGAAGAATGGGGGGGGGGGGGCAGGGTTGGTGGAAGCCTTCATATACCCGCCAGGAGTTTCCAAAAAGAATGAAGAGATGCTTTTCTCAGTGGTGATGGATGGCAGAAGTACTGGGATGGGTTCCCTAGGGAAGTGGTGGAATCTCCATCCCTAGAAGTTTTTACACCTGGGCTTGACAAAGTCCTGGATGGGATGATTTGTTTGGGATTGGCCCTGCTCAGGGGCGGCCTGTGATGATGTCATGGCCATTGACGGCTGTGCAGGTGGGGGTGTGAATTGCACGGCCCACCTGAGGCGCCAGCTGCCGCAGCTGGCCTCAGGCCACGCCTGGCCCTGCTTTAAGCAGGTGTTGGACTCAATGATTGAGTTCTCTTCCAGCCCTAATCTTCTATGACTAGCCAATTAGCCCGTCATAAAATGGGATTTTCAAGTCTTTTCTCCACATCAGTCTTCTCTCCTGAGCCTCTGGTCTCTTGCTCCATGTCTCTCTCTCTCTCTCTCTCTCCCCCCTCCTTCTACTGTCTCCCCCCCAGCTCTCCTCCACCTCCTGCCTCTCTCTGTCTCCTCCTCCCGCTCCTGCCTCTCACTCTCTCTTTCTATTCTCCTCCTCCTCCTGCCTTTCACTCGGGGGACCATGGAGCCCAAACGGCCATCTGGGCTCTGCACTCCCCGTGCTGCATGGGGAGCGTGGAGCCCAAACAGTCGCTTGCACCACTTGCCCTCATGTGGTGGTGCGGCTGAGTGGTGCAGAAGTCAGCCGAGTGCCGCTGCGGGAGGTGGGGCCTGGAGCTGCTGTCACACCGCATGTAACTGCCCTGCCTCCCTTCACCTCCTGACGTAGTGCTCGGCTGAATTCTGCGCTGCTCAGCTGAGCCACCGCGGGGGAGCCCAAATGGCCACTTGTTCCACTTGCTCCCCCATGACGGCCCGGCTGAGCAGCGCAGAAGTCAGCCGATGGGTGGCGAAGGGGGAGGGCATGAAGGGGGAAGGGGCGGTGACATACACGGCCAGGCGGGAGGCGAAGGATGTGACTCAGGCAACAGCTCCACCCAGAGGGAACAACCAGCGTTTCAGTCACAGACATTGGGTTACTATATATATGATTCTGTGATTACTGTTGGCCTTTATTTTTCCTGGTTCATGGGATTTCCCCTAAATCTATAGGTTTTCAGATGTTTCTATGGTTTAATTCAATTCTGACTGGCAACCTACCACTCTCCTTTGCATTGCAGCCATTCAGTGCTCTTCCACAAGCTGAGAGACAGACTGTTATCTCAGCAAATGAAATAAATCTCTCTTACTCTCTTTAGCTCCCTGTACAAAAAAGGAGAGCTCCTGAAATCCTTCCATCTTAGTTCTGGCTTGGAAAGTGGCATTCCATGTTAGTTCTGCTTCTCCTCTCCTCTCTCCATCACCACCAACCCCTAGGAAAATAGTGGCCACACAGGCTTGGTCAGGATGAAATGGGTTAGAGAGTTTCTTATGTCAATGGTTCCCAACATGTGGTCCATGATGGTACTATCGGGGGTCCACGGAAAGTTTAAAATAGAAATTAAAATAGATGTACAGTATATAAAAACATGTATGAATTTGAATGAATAAATATTCATACATTGTGTAATTATAAATATATATTAAATATTTTGGTAAGTGGTCAAGGGCCGCACTTTTCTATGTGATATGTGTGTAAGGTTTGGGACAGAGTTTGGGTGCAGAATAGAGCTCAGGGTAGGGGGTTGGGATGCCTACCCCTGAGTTAACATCATGTCTTCCCCAGACCTCAAAGGAGGATAGAGAAAAGACAATTAAACAGATGTACCAAAACTTTCAGTAGAAGGGAAAGGGAACAAGGCGTGATGCTTTTCAAATGCTTTAAGTGTTTTTCCTTCTGTTCTTTATCTTTAATAAAAGGTTTTCAATGAGCATGTCTACACTGATGAGCTAAAGCTGAATTATGCTATACAATTTCAGCTATGGCAATTGCGTAGCTTAAGTTGAAATAGCTTAATTTGGTGTTTGGCACTGTCTCCACAGCAGGAAGCCAGAGGAAGAACACTCTCCCTTCAACTTCCCTTACTACTTGTGAAATGAAGGTTACAGGAATCCCAATAAGAAGTCCTCCAGCTTGACATTATGTCGAAATTACAGCTTTCAGTGTAGATATGCTCTTTGTTATTTTGACATAACGTTATACTGTGTAGATATGACCAATGATGGCTTTGCCAAGATACTAAGCAAGATTTGTACACCAAACTTCACACCCTTTTCACAAATTAATGATGTATTGTGACTGTCTTTTGTTGATTTCAGATGAATTAATTATGGAAAGTGTGGAGGCAGGAAAAGGGAATAAGGGAATTTGTGTGCAACCATCTTGGTCTTGTTAACAAGACAGCAAGAGTCAGGCTAAGTCTGTGGCCTGACAACATGAGATCTGTAATTAGATGCTTCCTTTGCCTCTCGCCTCCATACGGAGATAAGGATAGAATGCTGACTCTGGTAGGGACCTTGAGATAAGGAGCATCTGGGTGGAACTAAATAACTGTTAGCCATTGGTGTTTGTAATGGGAAGGAGACTAATTGTTATTGTTATTATATCTAAGACAGTATATAAACTGCTTCAGAATTGCTTGTATTTGAAGATCTGCTGCGGAAGGGGAGGGGGCTCCCCCCCCCCATCCGAACCAGTTTTTCCCTTGCTGCAGCTCATAATAAAACTGCCTCTGGCTACTTGTTGCTTACAAACTCAGAGTGAGGACAATGTTTTCTTCCACAAAAGAAAACGAGTGATAGGCCACTGCTAAACTATTGCCTATTTTTAAGGGTTAAGTGGGATTGAAGTGACAGAGCCCATTGCACAAAAAATACTGTCACCCAGTGGGAGCATATATAGTTCTATAGCATTGATCTGTGTATCCTAGCGAATTTTATCAAAATAATATTCTAGCAGCCCTTCAGCTCCCATGTGTTTAACCATGAGAGTTCATCTCTATCTCTCTTTTTCAGCATGAAACGTAATTGACTTTTACTTTAGAAGAATCAATGCACACTTACTTAGTTCTACTTCTTGTTTATCTGCAAAGAAAAAAAATATGATTGTCTTCATTTACACACATTGTGAATTTCAGTTGCATTAGCAAGCAGAGATTATTCCTCTCCTCAAAAGTTTATAATCTGAGACCCCTTGCAAACTCTACTGTGAAAGATTTGCAATCAGATTCATCTCACTACTGTAAAACCAACCACAAAAACTGACACTGGATTAGAGGAAATCCTGAGCATTATTGTAGCTTTAAGGATGCAGCACATGCCTGTAATTCAAACACATTCCATGAGATGAAATAAAAGACTATTAGGAAAATAGTTTTGTTCCCAAACTTCTAACAGTGAACCCTTCATAACTCTTTATACATAATTAGTGAGTTTCATCAGTTAAATAGAATTATATTCCGGAGGAACGAATTGGAAGTTACTTTTTTTCACATTGATTATTGTCTCTTATAGCAGCTATGTATGTATGTACCTATGTGTATGTGCAAATATTATGCATCAAAAACTCCTGAAGAACTACTAATCTGAAGCACACCAAATATTCCACTGTCACATGCTGCCAATTTCTGGCCCAGTGTCCAGTGCCAACCAGACCCATTTTATAGCCATGACAAACTTCTGACATGCCTTCTCTTAGCATTAGACACGCTTCAGACATCTTGTCTTCCCATGGAAGCTGAACTTACAAACCATCACTCCCATTTGCAAGTTAATTTTTGTCTACCAACTTACAATCATCAATCTTCTTGCATTCATAGTTCTTGTTTCCAAGAATATCTCCATCAAATATTACCCAACAAGACAACCTTCAAGCTATAGAATCGATAGTGTTTCACCCTGCACTTCTGGTTCTGTCTCCATAGCATAACATAATATTCAGAACCAAGATAAAGTCAGGTATATAACAAAAATAGATTTTAAGTACAGGAATAGTAAATTACTAGAATCAAAGAAAATGGTACCTCGCTATCACTTCAAATGATATATTCCAAGTCTAAAAAGAAGCATTGTGATCATTTAGTTTGAGCTCCTGTGTGATATGACCAAATAACTTAGTCAAAGTATTCAGAGGGGTAGCTGAGGATATGTCTACACTAGCTCATTAGTTCAAGCTAGGTAGGCAAATGAGGGCAACCAGAGTTGCAAATGAAGCCCGGGATTTAAATATCCCAGGCTTCATTTGCATGTTCCCAGGTGCCGCCATTTTTAAATCCCCTTAGTCCAAACTAACTGCCCACAGCTAGACGCGGTAGTTAAACGTTAATTCAAACTAACTCCTTAGTTCGAATTAACTGTTACTCCTTGTGGCATGAACCCCCAGTGGGAAGGACCAGGGTGACTCTCAGGGCTCTTCGGGGTGGACGCTCTCCAGCAGCGACTCCTGGATCCTGACAGCCCCCCGATAGACCCCCCAGATGACAGCCTGCAGCAAGTGCAGCTGGGCTGATGGCAACGATCCCACGAGATGCACCGGTGTGCCCAGAGGCAGCTCTGGCTCCATGTGGCGGAGTGCTGTGGTGTCCCGAGTGCGGGCACTCATGGCACTCCAAGACAGGATTGCTTTGCTGTCCTTCACTGAGGTAGACAAGGAAACGGGGACCCCTGAGAACTGTCTCTCCAGGGTAGGGGTAGGGCCCCTTTAAGCACAGAGCTCAGTTAGCCTCAGGCAGCAGCCCCACACAGTAAGCCCCACACACCTGATGCCCTGCCAGCACTGGTTCCGGCCAGCCTTAGCTTCGGTTCAGGGTCCACTCAGTGTGGATGCGCTATTTCAAAATAGCAACATGCTATTTAGAAATAAATTTTGTGTATCGATGCATTATTTTGAATCTTAATTTGAATTAAGTATTTCGAATTAAGTTAATTCGAAATAGTGCTGTAATGTAGACATATCCTTAATGAGTGTCCATGGAGGTTAAAGTGCTCCCAACAGGTATTTGTGTGTTGCCTTTTCAGATATCTGATTTGTGTCCATTAATTCTTTCCTGTAGGGACTGTCCAATCTGTCCAATATATATTGCAGTAGGGCATTGCTGGCATTTGATGGCATAGATCACATTACTGGATGTGCAGTTAAATGAGCCTCTGCGGTGGTGGCTGATGTGGTTGGTTCCATTGATGAAATTGCTAGTATAGATGTGTGAGCAGAGTTAGCACCAAGGTTGATTGCAGAGGTTGATTCCCTGGATGCTTATGATGTACCTGTGTAGTGTGGTTATCAGAAAGGATTTGTTTCAGGTTGGGGGGTTGTCTGTAAGCAAGAATAGATCTTTCCCCCCAAGGCCTCTGAGAGTGAGGAGTCATTTTCCACAATCAGTTGTAGATCGTGGATAATGCGTTGGAGGGGTTTAAGCTTTGGACTGTAGGTAATGACAAGTAGAATTCTTCTGTTTTCTTTTTTGGGTCTGTTTTGAAGCAGTTCATGTCTAGGTACTTTTTTGGCTCTGTCAATCTGTTTTTTTCACTTCTCCAGGTGGGTATTTCAGTTTTAGGAATGCTCTATATAGATCTTGTTTGTCTCTGTCTGTGGGATCAGGTTGTATCTTAGGGCTTGGCTGTATACAATAGACTGAGAAATGTATCTGGGATGGAAGTTGGAGGCATGAAGATAAGTGTACCAATCAGTAAGTTTCCAGTATAGGGTGGTAGAAATTTGTCCATCATTTAATTGTGTAGTTAAATGCACAATTTGCAAGGAAGTAGATTTCATTTGCAAGGAAGTAGATTTCTTGTGCGGACTGATGCAGGCTGAGGTTGATAGTGGGGTGGAAGTTGTTGAAATCCCTGTGAAATTATTCAAGGGTCTCTTTCCTGTGGGTCCATATGATGAAGATTTCATCAATGTAGTGTAAGTAAAATAAGAGTGTTAGGGGGTGAGAACTGAGGAAATGTTGTTCAAAGTCAGCCATAAAGATGTTGGCATATCGTGGTGCTATGTAGATTTCATTTGCCCATGGCTGTGCCACTGACTTGAAGATACAAATTGACTCCGAACTGGAAATAGTTGTGTGTGAGGACAAAGTCAGAGAACTCTGTAATCAGGTGTGCAGTGCTGTCATTGGGGATGATGTTTCTGATGTCCTATAATCTGTCTTCATGTGGATGTTGGTGTAAAGGGCTTCTATTTCCATAATAGCGTGGATGGTATTTTCAGGTAGATTACTGATGTTAGACCCTATGCTACCAGCACACCTAGCTACCTCCATAACACCACTGATTTCCTGAGGAAACTACAAAACATCAATAATCTACCTGAAAAAACCATCCTGGCCACTATGGACATGGAAGTCCTGGTGGGGTCTTTGTATCATCCATGGTGCCATGGGCTGTGGGGCTACAATGGCCTCGTCCAGAGAGGAGGAAGATGAGACTAAACTCCCAGCCTTCTTCCAGGATGGTGTATGGTCTTCTGAAATCCAGCTGAGGCATGAGTAACCTCTTACCCCTGCTACCAAGACTGATGTGGTGCAGCTAAAAAAGGCTCTCCTGTCCTTGCAGGAGGAATAATAGGTAGTTCGAATTAGGGCTTTAATTTGAACTACCGGGTCCCTGCCACGTGTAGCCGTGGGCAGTTAGTCCGGACTAGTGGCATTTAAAAATGGCGGCCAGACAGGAAGATGAAAATAAAGCCCGGGATATTTAAATCCCGGGCTTCATTTGCAACTTTGAATGCTTACATTAGCCTCCCTAGTTCAAACTAGGGGGCTAATGTAGACATACCCTAAGGTGCTACAGGACTCCTTGTTGCTTTTGCAGATCCAGACTAACACGGCTACCCCACTGATACTTAACTAACTGTTAACTACCTATTCGCAATCGAATAAATGGAATGACTAATGCTACAGCTAAAGCTGGAGCAGAGTGTTCCAAGTGTAGACATTCTTCTACTCCATCAGTGATGATAATCTTTCAGCTGGGTGTATGCATGTGCTCCCCAATCTAACATGTCAACCTGCCATTCTTCAGCATTCCTCAGAAACCATGTTTCACTGCCATACGCAGAGTTGATATAACCATGGCTCTGTATCTTCATATCTTTATAGCAAGCCTAAGGCAATTTCCCTATAAAGAGCCCAAAACACAGCAACAGCTGCTGATACATGTCTACATGTTTTGAATATCATCCCATGATGCCTGATGATTCCCAAGTTTTGGAACTCCATTTGCTGGACATCACTTATATTTGAGTTGGGTACTAACCCATGGTCTGATCTGGGTTTTGCCCTGCTGTGTAGATGCACCCACAGAGAATTTAAAGGGACCCCACTCTGTTACTATATACAATAATATAGGTATATCAATGTAATATGACCCTGCCAACCCAAATGGTTAAACAATTACAAATGATCCCCCCAATAATCCTCAAAGTATTAAACAGAAACATTTTGGTCCTGTTTTCTGGTTTCTCAACTCCACCCACATGACCCATGTGTAGCTGAATGCTGCTAATTCTCATATATTTATGATGAGTAAGATGATTCTGTACCCTGCTACAGGAGAGCTTGCCTGAATACCCAGCTGAGATCAGATGTCACACATTGATGGAAAGTGCTCATTGGGGTACAGCATCCAGCTTCTCCTCAAAATTAAAATAATTAATTCTGTGTTCCCTCCCACTATTCATTTTATGCTTCACAACTTCAAAATTCTCCCACCCCTCATTAATTCTACCCACTCATCATACATCATTTCTGTGCAGCCCAGCTCCACTTTTTCCCATTTTCCTAGACCAGCTCTGCTCCTCCTGCAGCTGTGGGTGTTCTACATATACCCAAGCATCAAGCTCCTTGAGCTTTTGGTCATAAGGAACAGATTAAGGGGGTTTATCAAAAGTTGTTGTTCCTGGCCTGCTGCCAGCATCTCATACAGACAACCTAGCTTGCACAGGGTGCACTTGACATACTACTAGAAATTAAATATGGGGTCAATTCCAGGGTGCTACTCTGTGTTAGGGGGCCAGAGCATATGACCTATGAGGAGAGGCCTATGAGGGAGTTGGGTCTGTTTATTCTGCAGAAGCGAAGAGTGAGGGGGGATTTGATAGCAGCCTTCAACTTCCTGAAGGGAAGTTCCAAAGAAGATCGAGAAAAGATGTTCTCAGTAGTGACAGATGGCAGAACAACAAGCAATGGTCTCAAGTTACAGTGGGGGAGGTCTAGATTGGATATTAGGAAAAACTATTTCACTAGGAGGGTGGTGAAGCACTGGGATGGGTTCCCTAGGGTAGTAGTGGAGTCTCCATTCCTAGAGGTGTTTAAGTCTCAGCTTGACAACCTGGCTGGGTTGATTTAGTTGGAACTGGTCCTGCCTAGAGCAGGGGGCTGGACTTGATGACCTTCTGAGGTCTCTTCCAGTTCTGTGGTTCTATGATTCTATGATTCTACAAAATTCAAAATGAGATAATTGTTTCCCAGAATGAGAAATCAGTGAGGACTTACTTATTTGTTCTGCCAATTCATCTGAAAAAGAAAAAAAATGTTTTAATGGGAATGAATTTTAGTGTCTAAATTGAGATAATGGCTTATCTCGCAGAGTGAGAAATCATTCAGCCTGACCCACTGCTGATCAAGTTCCCCCATCCTTCCCCGGAATTAACTTCCTGTCCCTGCCCACAGCCTCTGTCTAGAAACAGAGCCACCGAAATGAGGCAACATTTGAAATTCCACTCTGTACATTTATTCTCCTGAGGGTTCGAGTTGAGACCCATGGAGTAGGAATAATCTCTGATCCACAGAAAATGTGCTCCATGTGCAGGGGTCATGTGAGCCTTCCCCTCACAGCCTCACCAATGGGCTCTCGCCTGGCCTGCAGAGACAGGTGTCCTATCAATCACCTAGTGAACTCCTGCCCCTGCCCATTTCTCATCCACAGCTCTGCTTCTTCGACCACCATCAGCAGAGCCGACTCTCCACCCCTTTCCCTAATACAGGATCTTGTCTCTGACTGATATATTAGTATGATGCATGCATGGGAAAGGGAATGTTCCTTAGTGCTGTGCTCACTCTATGCAGGATGCAGACTATTGAGTAGCATACAGAGGGCTGCTGCATGAGCCCCCCTATATTGAACTTGCACTGTGATGCAACACAGCCCTGTGTTCACACCTAGCACACTATTATAATAAGGATAAAGTCAGGTCTTGTAGGGCATTATTAAAAAACAGTCATGGTTTGGGCAATATTGCCCTGATCAACTATTACTATTACTGGCAACATTTTATGTACGGTTATAAAATTCCCCTGAGTGATGTTAATAATACTCGTTCCACACCCCACAACTCTGCCCCAGCAGAAGTCAACAAACAGGAAATAGGTGCTCGCCGTACTATTCATTGAGGCACTAAATGGAGTAAACAATCAGGAAGGGTGAAAACAAAGCTCAAACAGTTAGTGCCTTGTTTTCCTGAACCTTTGTAGGCATCCAGTGATTGCAGCTCTCATTGGCTACACTACTTTCTGCTGCTCCCATTGGACATGAATGGCAATCTGCAGCCAATGGGAGCTGTGATCACCCAATACCTGCAGAGGCAGAGGTAAACACAGAAGTGGAAACCCACCACGCACTAATCTTGGTGGGCTGCTGTTTACTGCCATCCCTGCTTTAGCTAGATGTCTGACTCACCATCTGCTGAGTTACTGAAGCAGCCAGAATATGACAGCAAGGAAGAAGAACGAAGAGCTCAAGGCTTCCCTTGCTCCTTTCTCCCCCTGCATGAACCTGCTGACTTGATCCAGCAGCTCCCTGTCTCCCTCCATCTTGGAAAATTAACTGCCCCTCACAAGCACCTCTCCTCTTCTGTCCAAGGCCTCTCTCTGCTCCTCTAGGTCAAGCAGAAGAAGAGGGAGCCTAGTGCTGTTGTATGAGCATTTCCCCCTCCTCCTATGCAGAGCAGGGCACAAAGGCTGGCCAGAGTACAATAGGGTACGCAGTGTACAGTCCTGTACAGCTGTGAGCTCTGACCCAAAGTCCTGCACTCAGTGGTGAATCCAACTCCAGACTCTGGGATGGTGCAGAGGTGAAGGAGGGCACTGTTTGGTCCCAAGAACCTAAATAAGGAATATAGAGGAAAACTTACCCTTCTCCTTCTTTAGTTGCTCTGCCAAATAAAAACAGTTATGTCAATGGGTGCACAGGTTTCAGACTGGACATAGATCTATCATTTCTATTGGTGATTACTGCAAGCAGTTAAGCTCAGTGACAGCATGTAACCTGCTTTTCACCATCACCTACATGGAAGGGATGGTGGCCTGAGCATAGAGCTGTTAACCCAGGTGCATGCCCAGGCAGGAAACTCCTGCATTTCCTAATGCAGTAGAACTGGAAAGACATGAAGTCAGCAGAAATGAGCCTGAGCCACAGTGTTCAGCTCAGATTCTGAAAGTTTCTCTGTTAAAGAGAAAGGGTGACCTGCAGTTAGATTCGGGCCCATGACTTGGAAACAGCATCAATGTGTTAATCAATGTGTTGGGTTTGCACTATGAAAACTTTAAAATCATTTAGGTTTTGAGCAATCTCAGAAATGATCCCTTTCCCAGGGTGACGTGTGCTGCAGCAACTGCAAAGTTAAAATGCTGAGCTAAATGCCTGGATTTATTCAGAAAGGTCTTAGAGACTGGTGATTTTCAGAGAAGGACCATCGTCTTCAGCAGTAGCTTCCCTATACGCTCAGAATTGTTGAAATTAAAGACATGCTGAAACTTCATCTTTTATCTCAGGCATTTGTCTGGGACAGTAGGTAGGATGGAGTGGGAGGTGGGGTGAACTTGGAGGAGTGCAGATTAGGGAAGTTATTTGGGATGATTCCTTATGTTTGATGTTTTTCCCTGCTGTGTGCTTCACCAAATATTGTACAACCCACAAAGTTCTGCATGGGTTCATTTACAGGAATAGTGACTCATATACTTGTCATTATTCACATATTGTTCTGTGTCCTCTGTTAACATTCCAGATGACAATGTTGTTGGTATATGATTACTGCCACATACATTAGCGGAAAACGACACTTCCTGAAGAGAAAGGACTCAGGAAAGCAGCAACAAAGCAATACTCACACTATATAGTCTGGACTATTTAGACCATAAAATGGATGTCAGCATCCAATATCTTCTTGCTGAAATGTTAGGTCATTTTGTACAAGTGTCTACTTGCTCACTTGTTGCTCCAAACCCACAAACCCTTCCTTGAATGTGGAATCCCATCCAGTGAAGCTCCAGTTAGCAATAAGCATACTACACACATATTTGCATGGTCAATCACTAGGGGATGTCTACACTATAAAGTTAATTGAACTAACAGCCGTTAGTTCGAATTAACTTTGATAGGCGCTACACGGGCAAACCGCTAGTTCGAACTTAATTTGAACTAGCGGAGCGCTTAATTCGAACTAGGTAAACCTCATTCTACGAGGACTAACGCCTAGTTTGAATTAAGTAGTTCGAATTAAGGGCTGTGTAGCCACTTAATTCGAACTAGTGGGAGGCTAGTCCTCCCCAGCTTTCCCTGGTGGCCACTCTGGCCAACACCAGGGAAACTCATCTGCCCCCTCCTGGCCTCAGAGCCCTTAAAGGGGCACAGTCTGGCTACGGTGCCCGTGCCAGGTGCAAGCCTGCCAGCACCCAGCCAGCAGACCCTGCACCTGGCACGGCACGAGCCAGCCACCCGCTGCCACCCAGCCCTCCGCCTCTTCCCGGGACCAGGCTGGTGGCTCCTGGGAGCCTGCCCGGGGTGGCAAGAGGTGGGCGCCCACCTGCTCTAGTGCGGAGATCATGGACCTCGTCCACGACCTCCGCACTAGGCACAGGAAAGTGGCCATCTAGGGCAGGAGAGCTGCCAGCCTGGCCTCCCAGGAGCAGGTTTGCATGAAAATCAAGGTGGTCCACTGAGACCCCCAACCCTGAGCCCTAAGCTTAGAACGGCCGTATTGGGTCAGACCAAAGGTCCATCTAGCCCAGTAGCCTGTCTGCTGACAGTGGCCAACACCAGCTACCCCGGAGGGGATGGACCGAAGACAATGACCAAGCCATTTGTCTCGTGCCATCCACCTCCAGCCTTCCACAAACAGAGGCCAGGGACACCATTTCTACCCCCTGGTTAATACTACTCCATGGACCCAGCCTCCATAAATTTATCTAACTTCTCTTTAAACTCTGTTCTAGTTGTAGCCTTCACAGCCTCCTGCAGCAAGGAGTTCCACAGGTTAACTATTTGCTTTGTGGAGAAGAACTTTCTGTTATTAGTTTGAAGCTTGCTACCAATTCATTTCATTTGGTGTCCTCTAGTCCTTCTATTATGGGAACTAATGAAGAACTTTTCTTTATGCACCCTCTCCATACCACTCATGATTTTATAGACCTCTATCATATCCCCCCTCAGTCTCCTCTTTTCTAAGCTGAAAAGTCCCAGTCCTTTAGCCTCTCTTCATATGGGACCTGTTCCAAACCCCTGATCATTTTAGTTACCCTTTTCTGATCCTTTTCCAAGGCCAAAACATCTTTTCTGGGGTAAGGAGACACATCTGTACACAGTACTGAAGATATGGCGTACCATAGTTTGATACTTCCCCTCCTCCTTCTTCCCCTGGCTTCCCCCTTCCAGCTTCCTCCTCCCAGGTTTCCCCTTCCCCTCTCCCACCTCCTTTTCCCAGTCTCCCCAGAGGTTAATCCCCCCTCCCCAGTTTTGTTAAATAGAGTTTCTATTTTTGAACACACGTGTCCTTTATTTTGTGGAACGAGGTGTACAGATAGATCGGAATGGCTACGTAGTTCGAACTATCTAGCCCGTGCCACGTGTAGCCGCGCGGCACGGGGTTCGCACTAGCCGGCTTTTAAAAATGGCGGAGCCGGCTTTATGCTAATGAAGCCCAGGAAATTCAAATCCCGGGCTTCATTAGCAAGTTCGGTATGCATACATTACCCCGCTAGTTCGAACTAGTGGGGTAGTGTAGACATACCCTCCCTGATTAGCAAGGGAAGAGGAAGAAAAGCAAGGAGTGCCTCTCCCCAACTAAGCCCTCCCAATATGGTGCCCTTGCAGGGTAGGTAAAATTCAGCCTGTGAGCTTTATCCACCTTCTAAGGGTTTTCCTCTGTCCTGCCATAACCTGCCACACCTCCTCTGGCAGAGACCCATGGAAAAGGTTCCACTGCCCAGCAGGGCTCTCAGGCAGCCTTCCTGCTAGATACAGGTTCAGCCAAACCTCTTCCAGAAGCACCATGGAAGAAATCAATTGTCATGCCCCTTGGAGGTGGGGGGTGGGGGGACAGGTATTTACACACTGACATGCCCCCCAACACACCATCCTCACAGCACTCCTTGGGCAGAAACTAACCAGTGCAAGCCTGTGAGGTGGTGCTTGCAGATGAGGGCAGTGTGTGTAGACCTGGCCTCCTCACCCAATATGGAGCTATTTCTACGTTTGCTCCAGCAACTGCCAACTTTGAATGGCATGAAGGCCATCTTGGCATGCAGGAAGCCTGCCTGCCTGATTGCTCCGCAGCTCCTCAGCTCAGCTCAGCTCAGAATCCCTCCTCGACCAAACTCCCATCCAGACCCTGCACACCCCCCTGCTCCTCAATCACTGCCCAGAGGCCCCGTCTGCAACGCAACACCAACTCAGACTCTGTACGCCCTCCATTCATATAATAGAAAAGTGCAGCCCATGACCACTCACCAAATTGTTCGACTACCCCCTCCCTACAAATAATTATTACCCACCACTAGTATCAACACATATATGAACACAGTCATTTGTGGTGGAGGTCTGGGATCTGAGGTGAACATTTTCTACTTGAACCGGACTGCACCTACGGATCCCACTTTCTATGGACCACTGTGAGATGGTCCATAGAAAGATGGCACTGAAGAGAATGAGGGCACTGTTTGGTCCCCAGAAGGTAACTAAGGAATATAAAGGAAAACTTACCCTTATCCTTTCCTTGCTCTGCCAAACAAAAACAGTTATTGTCAGTGGGTGCACAGGTTTCAGATTGGACACAGACCTGTCATTTCTACCGTGGATTCCTGCGAGCTGTTAAACTCTGTGGCTATGTCTCCCTGGCAAGCTTCTTGCACAAGAACTATTTTCCGCAAGAGTTGCTGCACAAAAATTCTTGCACAAGAGCGTGTCAACACTGCCATGTGCTTTTGTGCAAGAGATG
Organism: Pelodiscus sinensis; assembly: GCF_049634645.1. NCBI lineage: Eukaryota > Metazoa > Chordata > Testudines > Trionychidae > Pelodiscus > Pelodiscus sinensis. Next base: position 4,497,512 of record NC_134743.1, on the reverse strand, counting down.
TGCTTTTATGCAAAAGCATCCATGATAGTGTGGACGGTCTCTTGTGCAATAAAGCTCTGATGGCCATTTTAGCTATAGGGGTTTCTTGCACAAGAAACCCCTGTTGCCCATCCACACTGAGCTCTTGAGCAAGAGGGCTTATTCCTCGTGGGGAGAGGAATAACTCTTGCACAAGAAGCCCTCTGTTCCAACGCCTTACTGTAAATTTACTTGCCCAAGAACGCGTGTGCAGTGCAGACGCTTCACAAGCTTTTGCACAAAAACAGCCGTTCTCGTGCAAAAACCCTGCAGTGTAGATGTAGCCTGTCTGCATGTAACCTGCTTTTCATCATCACATACATAGACGGGATGGTGGCCTGAGTTTGGAGTCCATGCACCTGGCTGGACAGGAAACTCCTGCATTTCATATTGAAGTTGAACTGGAAAGACATGAAGTTAGCAGGAATGAGCCTGAGCCACAGTGTTCAGCTCAGATTCTGAAATTTTCTCTGTTAAAGAGAAAGGGTGATGTGCCATTAGTTTTGGGCCCATGGCTTGGAAACAGCATCAATGTGTAAATCAACGTGTTGGGTTTGCACTATGAAAACTTTAAAATCATTTAGGTTTTGAGCAATCTTAGAAAAGATCCCTTTCCCGGGGTGACGTGTGCTGCAGCAACTGCAAAGTTGAAATGCTGAGCTAAATGCCTGGATTTATTAAGAAAGGTCTTAGAGACTGGTGATTTTCAGAAAAGGACCCTCGGCTTCAGCAGTTGCTTCCCTTATACTCGGAACTGTTGAAATTGAAGACATGCTGAAACTTCACCTTTTATCCCAGGCATTTGTGTGGGAAAGTAGGTAGGATGGAGTGGGAGGTGGGGTGAACTTGGAGGAGTTCAGATTAGGGAAGTTATTTGGGATGATTCCTTATGTTTGATGTTTTTCCCTGCTGTGTGCTTCACCAAATATTGTACAACCCACAGAGTTCTGTATGGGTTCATTTACAGAACTGATACATGTCATTATTCATAAATTGTTCCATGTTCTCTGCTAACATTTAGGATGACAATGTTATTGGTGGATGATTCCTGCTATGTACATTAGGGAAAAAGTACATTTACTCAAAATATTGACACTATATAAGTCTTAGAGTCTGGACTATTTAGACCATGAAATTAATAATGGAGATTGTCTATCTCCTAGAGCTGGAAGGGACCTTAAAAGGACACTGAGTCCAGTCCCCTGCCTTCACAGCAGAACCAAGTACCATCCCTGATGAATTTTTGCCCCAAATCCCTAAATGGCTTCTGGGAGGATTGAACTCACAACCCTGGGTTTAGCAGGCCAATGCTCAAACCACTGAGTTATCCCTCCCCCAATTGCTTCTTTATGAATTGTTGGGTTGTTTTGTACAAGTGTCTACTTGCTCACTTATTGCTCCAAAGCCACAAACCCTTCCTTGAATGTGGAATCCCATCCAGTGGAGCACCAAATAGCAGTACGGGTGTGAGTACACACATGTTTTCATGGTGAATCACTAGGATATTTCAAAACCAAGATACAGCCAAATATTTCTGGGGGAAGATAGATATATGCAATTTTGAAAAATACAATTAATATTTCTATGTGATAATAAATCTATTTTTTACTGAAATTTCTTCAATATCCAAGTAAACTTACTTAATCTTTTCTTCAATGAGTCTAATGGAGAGAAAAAGAGAGAAAGAAAGTGAGAGGGAGAGAGAGATTCAAATATGGATATATTGATTGGTTGAAACTGTATATTGTTTAAATCTGGTTCACTATATTAATTAAACAATGTTATAAATTAGTAGGAATAAAATCACCATGAAAATATAAACACTTCTTAATTTTTGTCTTAGCAGAGAATGCAAAATGTCTAACGTTAGTCATTTCTGTTTAACATCCTACAGAGAAACTACAGGTTGCACTACACTTAACCGGGACTCTGTCATTTGGCAAATTCCATTGTCTAGCATGACTACGGATGATCCTGGAAGAGTAAACCTCAGAGCAGGAGAACCATCTGCTAGGAGCCATGTGAGTTTGGCGGCAGCAGGGCTGCAGCAGCCAGGGTGGCAGCGGTGCTGGGGCAGCCCAGGCGGAGGGGGAGTGCTATCTAGGCTGCCTGTCTGGCAGCAGAGCCAGGACCATGGCTACCCACAAGGCAAAGCCTGGCTGGATCTGTTTCAGCCCAGGCAGCAGTGGGCCTGTAATATCCTGGGAAGCGGCAGCGGGTCTGTGGTTTACCAGGCAGCAGCATTATTGGGGCTGCCTGCTGCTTGGCAGCAGATCTGGGGTTGTCGCGGTAGCAGCCCAGGAAGGGAAGGTGGCCAGGCCACAGCATCCTGACAAAAGCAGCGCGGTCATGGAACGTGTTACAAAGCAGGCAGCAGTGTCGGCACTGGGGCTAGCCAGCAGGCATCCTGGCTAGGCCAAAGGAACCCAGTGAGGGCAGGGGCAGTGGCTTGATGGGCTGGTGTCAGAGCACCTCTCATTGTCCGGCAAATTCCTTCATCCAGGACTTGTCATGACCAGGGAGGTCCAACCTGTAGCAGCATGAAAAGATGGGGTGACATGTAAGCTGCATTTCACAGCCCCACAAAGGAATGCCTTAGCCGTACCTTGAAACACCTAGAACAAGTCTGAGGGGAGTACAGAATCCACGGCTCATTCAGCCCCTGGAGTGTCTTGTGAGTCCTTGAGTAAATAACAGTCTTTGCATATGTGTAGGTCAGGGTGGCAAAGATGCCATTTTGTGAAATGCCAGAGGAGGGGAAGGATTAGGGGGAAGCTGCAGCTCTGCCTTCCAGGATGCTTTCCTTTAGTAATAGAGATGTAGTCGTGTTCGTCTGGTCTTGCTGAAACAAAAAACAGGACTATGTAGAACTTTAAAGACTAACAAGATGGTTTATTAGGTGATGAGCTTTTGTGGGCCAGACCCACTTCCTCAGATCAAATTGTGGAAGAAAATTGGCACAACCATATGTACCAAAGGGATACAATCAAAAAAAGTGAACACGTGTTTTGGCATGTGTCTTGTGGGGTGTGGGGACAGAGAAACAGGTTTTTAAATATTGCCCTCTCCCCCCATTCTTACAGCACTCATTGGGTAGAAACTGACCAATGGAAGCTGGTGGGGCAGCACTTGCAGATGCAGGCAATACGTGGAGACCTGTTTCCTCCTCAGCATACATGGAGATATTGCTTCATGTTTGCTCCTGCAGCACAGAAGCCTTCAGCTTTGAATGGCATGAAGGCCACCTTGGCATGCAGAAAGCCTGTCTTGCTGCTCCATTGCAACCCAGTCAGAATCCCCTCCTCGACCAAACTCCCATCCAGACCCTGCACACACCCCTGCTCCTCAATCACTGCCCAGAGGCCCCTCCTGCATCCAAACACCATCACAGTCTCTGTACACCCTCCATTGATATAATGGAAAGTGCAGCCTGTGACCACCCACCAAATTGATTGAATGTTCCCCCTACAAATAATTATTACCCACTGCTAGTATAGACACAGTATATGAACACACCAGTTGTGGTGCAGGGCTGGGATCTGATGTGAAAGGTGAATATTTTTCTGCTTGAACTAGACTCCACATCTGGACCCCACTTTCTATGGACCACTCAGTTGTCATCAGAAAGCAACTTTTTCTGCTACCAACAAGTGGCACCTAATGTGAATATTTAGTGTTCTCATTTAATGGCTACACATCAGAAATCATATTATGTATGTACAGCTGTGAACACCGAGCCAAAGCCCTGCACACAGTGGTGCATCCCACTCCAGTCTCTGGGATGGTGCAGAGGTGAATGAGGGCACTGTTTGGTCCCCAGAACCTTACTAAGGATATAAACAAAACTTACCCTTCTCCTCCTTTAGTTGCTCTGCCAAACAAAAACAGTTATGTCAATGGGTGCACAGGTTTCAGAATGGATATAGATCTGTGATTTCTACTGTGGATTCCTGAGAGTGGTTAAACTCAGGGTGTGTCTAGACTACAGGGTTTTGTTGACAAAAGTGGACTTTTGTCGACAAAACTATACCTGCGTCTACACTGCCACTGAGTTCTGTCAACATAACGGCGACAGAACTCAGCAGTTTTGGCGACAGCTGTAAACCTCATTCTACGAGGAATAGCGCCTTTTGTTGACAGAGTTCTGATGACAGAATGCATTATTGCATCTACACTGTCCTTTGCGTCTACACTGTCATGTCGACAAAGCGGCTTGCTTTGTCGACAGAACTGGATGTAGTCTAGATGCTCTTTATTGACAGAAGCTTTGTCGACAGTATCTGTCAACAGAACTTCTGTTGTCAAAAGCCTGTGGTCTAGACATACCTTCAGTGTCTGCATGTAACCTGCTCTTCAGCACCTAAATGGAAGGGATGGTAGCCTGAGCCATCTTGGATCAGCCACAAAAGTTCCTGCATTTCCTATTGCAATTAAACTGGAAAGACCTGCAGTTAGTAGGAATGACCCAAAACGCCAGTCTTCAACTCAGTTTCTGAAGATTTCCATAATCAAGAGAAAATTTGATTTGCCATTTTTTTCAGTCCCATTGCTTAGAAACAGCATCTGTGTATATGTCAATATGGTGGGTTTGAACTATGAAACTTTAGCCTCATTTATATTTTGAATGACCTCAGAAAACAACTCTTTCTGAGCAGGATGTCCCAGCTGCTTCAATCAGTTGAAATGCTGAGCTAAGAATTGCCTAGATTCAATAAGGAAGATCCTTTTTTTTTTAGAAAAGGACCCTCAGCATCAGCAGTTGCTTCCTTTTTCACCCCTCCAAGCTCAGAATTGTTGACATGAAAATCAAACTGAAACTTCACTTTTTCTGTCAGGCATTTGTCTGGGAAAGGTGGAGTGGTGGGATGAACTTGGAGGTAGTGCACAGTGAAGACGGAGTTATGATGATATGCTCAGGATTCCCCCCGCCCTCGCTATGTGCTTCACCAAATTCTGTATAAGCCACGCTGCTCAGGATAGGCTCATTTACAGGAATTATGTCTCTTGTCATTATCCACAAATTGTTCCATGTTCTCTGTTAACATTTCAGATGACAATGCTGTTGGTGTATAATTCCTGACATGTTATGGAAGAACCATATTTTCTAGAGGACAGATATAGGAAAGGAACTGCACTGCAATGTTTAACCAGGAATATTCACACTTATATGTTTCCTGGGAAACAGATTAGAGTCTGGACCATCTACATCAGTGGTGGGGAACCTTTTCTGGGTTGGGGGCTGCTGACCCACAGAAAAATTAGTCAGCTGGGGGACAGCAAGAGCCTGAGTTCCAGCACATGCTCTGCAATGGTAGTGGGGAGAGGGATCCCTCAGACCCAGGGCCCGGATCCAGGTGAGCTGAGGATCACTTCTTGCCCCTTGGCCTTAAGGTCCCCTCCCCTGATCTACACCGTAAAATGGCTGTCAGTCTTCAGTTTCTCCTTGCTGAATTGTTGGGAAGGTCTGTCAGAAAGTCTACTGGTCCACATATTATTGCAGGATGCTCCAAATCCACGCACCCTTCCTTGTATATGGAATCTCATACGCTGGAGCTCTAATGAGCAACAAGGGCATGACTGCATCTCTGTTTGCAGGGTCAGTCAGTGGGAGGTTTCAAAATCATGGTGTTTCTAATTATTTCTGAAGGCAGTAAAATATATGCAATTTTAACAAATACAATAAATATATCCAAGTGGAATACATTTTCTGCATTTTACTGAAATTGCTTCAATATCCATATGAACTTACTTAATCTTCCTATCAATGGTCCTATACAGAAAGCAAGAGAGAGAGAGAGATTTAAATATGTACATCTTGTTTACTAAAATGGTATATTCTTTAAATCCAGTTCACTGTTTTAATTAAACAATCTGATAAACTAGACAGACTATGTTTACTCCAAGTCCCCTGAGCCATGAAAATCTGAACACTTTTAGTTCTTGTCTTAGCAGAGAACAATAACAGAGCGAGTGCAACATGTCACCGGCAGAGCCAGGAATAGGACCTAACTCTCCTGGTTGTAGCTGCATCAATACTGCACAAAGCCCCTTCTTTTGGGTAAATAAAAACTTTCACTGTGGCTTTGAGCAGTGTGGAGCCACAATGGGCTGCCTGTCTGAGTTCTCTGCTGCGCTGCCAACTGGGATCTGCCTATGGTAAGCACTTCCCAGCAAGTGCCAGAGCATACACCTTGGACCCCCTTCCATACCCCACCCTCTGCCTCAAGTAAGAATCCCCTGATGGACCAGCCTACCTGCCTGGAACACCCTCCTGCACCCAGACGTCATGTCAGACCCACAGCCCCTCCACTATTATTGCAGAAAAGTGCAGGCCTGACCACTTAACACAATTCTTGCAAAAATTGTCGTCCAGCCCTAGCATAGCTACATTTATGACCACGGCATGTTGTGCTGGTGGGCTGGGATCTGAGGTGAGAGGTGAATACTTGTCTAAATGAATAGGACTCTTCTTATGGACTCCTCTTTCTCTGGGCCACAGAGGGTACATCTAGACTACATGCCTCTGTCGCCAGAGGCATGTAGATTAGGCTACCAGACATAGGAAAATGAAGCGGCGATTTAAATAATCGCCGCTTCATTTAAATTTACATGGTTGCCGCGCTGAGCCGACAAATAGCTGATTAGCTGTTTGTCGGCTCAGCGCGATAGTATGGACGCGCGGGTGTCGACATCAAAGGTATTTGTCGACCACCCAGGTAAACCTCATCCCAGGAGGCATACCTAATCAGCTTTTTGTCGGCTCAGCGCGTCAGCCATGTAAATTTAAATGAAGCGGCGATTATTTAAATCGCCGCTTCATTTTTCTATGTCTGGTAGCCTAACCTACATGCCTCTGGCGACAGAGGCAAGTAGTCTAGACGTACCCCACTTCCCATCAGATGGCTACAGGTTCTGCTACCAGCAACTGGCACTGACTGTGAATATTTAGTGTTTTCATTTCCAGGCTACACATCAGAAATCCTGTTTAGAATCCGCCCCTCTCCCCCCAGCTTCTGGTCTCCTCTGTCCATCAGGTTGTAGCCACCAGCCAGTTATTCACAGGAACTCACCTTTCTCCTCCTCTGGAATATCTGGAAAGACAAATAGAGAGAGTCAGACTTTCTACACATGCACATTGTATGATCAACCGTGTTCAGCTGAGCACGCACAGTGCGTTGCAAGGCTGAGCTGGGCACTGAGGGGGTTTGCCAGAGCAGCATCTCTGGTTTATTACAAGTCCCCTGAGCTCACTTGGACCTGTGCAGTCCCTGGCAATGAGGCTAGAGCATGATAAAAGTGTTAGATACCTGCTGAATCACAGGCTCCCAGTATTGGCAGGTCAGCTTCATAATGTTAAGTGGGTTGCATTAAACTTACTCTAACCTGTGTACCCGTTCCTTTCATTTAAAATGGCCATAGGAGACAGCTAAACAGACCTACATAAAAAGGGGGGAATGAAATAGCAACTCAGTAATTTAGACTTTGTGGACAAAGAGCTAAAAGGGGCATTCATTGTCTCTGGGCATGTCTACACTGCATGCAATCTTAAATCAACCTATTGGAGGTTGACTCACAGTCATCTAAATAATTACTGGGGGAGGAAGATGGGCTGATGTACACATTTCCTCCTGTCAGTGGTGAATGCTCAGACTCCACTGTCTATTTCTATTCCCATCTGAAACATTCCCAGAGCTGGAATGGTTTGATCACTTAGGATGAAATGGAAAGTAATATTAACAGAAATTAAAGTCAACAATGGTTGGCTGTGTCTACATTGGCCCCTATTCCGTAATAGGGATGCAAATGTAGCACTTTGGAATAGGCAAATCCGCGGGGGATTTAAATATCCCCCGCGGCATTTGCATTAACATGGCTGCCGCTTTTTTTCCGGCTTGTAGATAAGCCAGAGAAAAGTGCCAGTCTGGACGCGATCCTCCGGAAAATAAGCTCTTTTCCGGAGGATCTCTTATTCCTATGACCACTCTGGCCACATTTTGCATCTCTACTGCTCTCCCACTGACCTAAAAAAGTCCCAGGAAGAGTAAAAAGGCCTGTTTCATCTCACCAGCTTCATGATCCCTTTGGGAGTGAGCAGCACTCCACAGGACATGTGGGCATGACTTCCATCCCCAATCTGTCCAACACTGCAACAACAGTGAGTTCTGCTCCCATCCCCTCCACTTCCCAAAGACAGAGGAGTGCTCCAGCCTGGAGTGCCCAGAAGATCCTGGATGATCATCGAGGTCTGGGGTGGGGGAGTTGAGGGGGAAGGGGATGAAGCCAATCACACAAAGCTCAGGACCAAAAAAACAATCCTGTTGTATCAGGGTACTATGTGGAAAAATGGATGGGGGTTAAAATAAAATAAAATATCTACTCACCACTGTCTACAATGCTTAGAAATATCAGTGGGAACTTACTTTTATTTTTTCTCACGTCCCCTGCAAAAAAAAGACAACATTTCAGTGTGTGAATATTTTTGTCCATACAGGGTTTAGCGAAAGGTTTCTATAGAAGCAAGAGTTGGATTTGGAACAAGCTATTTGGAAAGTCAAAGCAAGGGAGTATTGGAGACAACCTGCTCTGAGCTATCAGGTACAGGAAAAACGCTGGGATATCTCAGCATAAGCTTGAGCTAGGTTTTATTTTTCTGCATGAAACTGTTTCCTGAAAAGAAAGGTTAAAAAAGTTGCTGTTAAAGAGAAAAATGTGATGTATTCTTATCCCTGTAGTTACTATGGGTACAGCTCCACTACAAGAGTCTTTCTGGTATACCAGAGGTATCCCGGAAAAACTCTTTCATGTCCAGGGATGTGTTAGTTCTTCCACTATTTTTAGTGGAAGAACAAATGCGCTCTTTCAGCAGCCCCTGTATTCCTTGTTCTCTTAGGAGTAAGGGGGCATCCAAAAGAGGGGGGGGTTTCTTACATTTGGCCCAGTCTAGATGGGCCAAATGTCAAAAAAACCTCTTCTGATGAAATATTAGAAAAAAGCCTACACAAAATGTGGAGTTCATTTTGCAAAGCATTTTTTTAAATAACAGTGTAGTCCAGACATACTTAATGTCACCTTCATAATTATAGACAATGGAAAAGGGGAGAGATGCTGAACTATTTACATGCTTCCCGTGGGATCAGGGAGCAGTTAAGAGCCAACAGGTGGAGAACTGGAGATGAGAAAATTTCCTTGCTCATCTGTCTGCATCCTGATTATTCTTTATTTGCATGAGGGCTGTCCGAGGGTGTGAAGACCTTTTTGTTGATCATTTGCTTATGCATGGAGTGTAAACTCAGATAAGGGAGAATGTTGGGGCAGGGAACAGTGGACAGGCACTTCGCTTGCTGATGATGCCCTTCTCAATAAGTTGTATTTGGTTCCTCAACTACCTGGTGCGAGCATTAAGAGGCAGCTTTTATGCGGTCAAAGAGATGGACATCATGGGGATAGAGTACCTGGTGTGGAGGCAGGAAAAGGGAATAAGGGAATTTGTGTGCAGCCATCTTGGTCTTGTTAACAAGAGAGCAAGAGTCAGGCTAAGTCTGTGGCCTGAGAACACGAGATCTGTAATTAGATGCTGCCTTCGCCTCTCGCCTCCATACGGAGATAAGGATAGAATGCTGACTCTGGTAGGGACCTTGAGATAAGGAGCATCTGGGTGGAACTAAATAACTGTTAGCCATTGGTGTTTGTAATGGGAAGGAGACTAATTGTTATTGTTATTATATTTAATAGACAGTATATAAACTGCTTCATAATTGCTTGTATTCGAAGATCTGCCTCGGGGGGGGGGGGCTTCCCCCCTGTCCGAACCAGTTTTTCCCTTGCTGCAGCTCGTAATAAAACTGCCTCTGGCTACTTGTTGCTTACAAACTCAAAGTGAGGACAATGTTTTCTTCCACACTGGTAAGTCTTTTAGGTCAGTGCTGTGTTCTGGGGGGACTGTGACAAGGAACTAACTGAAAAACCTTCTGTGGGGGCTGAGGAGTCTTGACTCCAGAAGGTCCAAACAACTGAAGCCTGGTCTATACTAGACCAGGTAGGTTGGCTTAAGGTACACCACTCCAGTAATGTAATATGCATACCAGGAGTTGGCTTACCATCAGCCAAGCTATGGTGGTATCAAGAGGAAAGCCTATGGGAGCAAACAATCCTGTCGGCTTCTCTTACTCCATGCAGAAGGAGGAGTACTAGTGGGGGCTGCCCTCGGCATTCAGGTCTATTCTGGATCTGCTAAAGCGAACTCTAGAAGATTCTGGTCTATTCTGGTTCTGCTAAAGTGAAACCTAGACAATCGAGATATAAAAGGAGCAATCAAGGATAGATAATAAAGCTATTGCAGAAAAACTAAATGATTTCTTTGCTTCAGTCTTCACTGCTGAGGATGTGAGGGAGTTTCCCAAATCTGCACCATCCTTTGTGGCTGACGAATCTGAGGAATTGTCCCGGATTGAAATGTCATTAGAGGAGGTTTTGGAACAAATAGAAAAACTTAATGTTAACAAATCTCCAGGACCGGATGGCATTCATCCAAGGGTTCTAAAAGAACTCAAATGGGAAATTGCTGAGCTATTATCTGTGATTTGTAACCTATCCTTTAAATCGGCTTCCGTACCTAATGACTGGAAGGTAGCTAACGTGACACCAGTATTTAAAAAGGGCTCTAGAGGTGATCCTGGCAGTTACAGACCGGTAAGTCTAACTTCAGTACCAGGCAAATTAGTCGAAACAATAGTAAAGAATAAAATTGTCAGGCACATAGAAGAACATAATTTGTTGGACAAAAGTCAACATGGTTTCTGTAAAGAGAAATCATGTCTTACTAATCTATTAGAGTTCTTTGCAGGGGTTAACAAACATGCAGACAAGGGGGATCCAGTAGATATAGTATACTTAGATTTTCAGAAAGCCTTTGACAAGGTCCCTCACCAAAGGCTCTTGTATAAATTACATTGTCATGGGATAAGAGGGAAGGTCTTTTCATGGATTGAGAACTGGGTAAGAGACAGGAAACAAAGGGTAGGAATAAATGGTAAATTTTCAGAATGGAGATGGGTAACTAGAGGTGTCCCCCAAGGGTCAGTCCTGGGACAATCCTGTTCAACTTATTCATAAATGATCTGGAGAAAGGGGTAAGCTGTGTGGTGGTAAAGTTTGTGGATGATACCAAACTGTTTAGGATAGTCAAGACAGAAGCAGACTGTGAGGGACTCCAAAAAGATCTCACCAAACTGAGTGACTGGGCAACAAAATGGCAAATGAAATGTAATGTGGATAAGTGTAAAGTAATGCACATTAGGAAAAATAATCCCAACTATACATACAGTATGATGGGGGCTAATTTGGCTATGACACATCAGGAAAGAGATCTTGGAGTTATCGTGGATAGTTCCCTGAAAACTTCCACATAGTGTGCAGCAGTGGTCAAAAAGGCAAATAGGATGCTAGGAATTATTAAGAAAGGGATAGAAAATAAGACCCATAATATCTTACTGCCCCTGTATAAAACTATGGTACGCCCACATCTTGAATATTGTGTACAGATGAGGTCTCCTAACCTCAAAAAAGATATTTTGGCCTTGGAAAGGGTTCAGAAAAGGGCAACTAAAATGATTAGGAGTTTGGAACGAGTCCCATATGAAGAGAGGTTAAAACGACTGGGACTTTTCAGTTTAAAAAAGAGGAGACTGAGGGGGGATATGATAGAGGTATATAAAATCATGAGTGGTGTGGAGAGGACTAATAAAGAAATGTTATTTATTAGTTCCCATAATAGAAGAACTAGAGGACACCAAATGAAAGTAATGGGTAGCCGGTTTAAAACTAATAAAAGAAAGTTCTTCTTCACACAGAGTGTAGTCAACCTGTGGAACTCCTTGCCAGAGGATGCTGTGAAGGCTAGGTCCATAAAAGGCTATTAGCTAGGGGATAGAAATGGTGTCGCTGGCATCTGTTTGTCAGAGGCTGGAGAGGGATGGCAGGAGACAAATCGCTTGATCATTGTCTTTGGTCCACCCTCTCTGGGGCATCTGGTGCTGACCTTTGTCGGCAGACAGGCTACTGGGCTATATGGACCTTTGGTCTCACCCAGTACAGCCGTTCTAATGTTCTTATGGTTTTAAGATTGATCTCTGGAGCATCCATCTTGTGCAAAGTATAAATGTGTCTTGAGTGATTTTACACTAGGGATATGCCTAGACTGCATCCCTCTGTTGGCAGTGGGATGCAGATTAGGCAGGTCGACACTGCAAATGAAGCAGGGATTTAAATATACCGTGCCTAATTTGTATAAAAAATGTCCACTGCGTTTTGCTGACTCAGCACTTTGTCAGCAAAAAGTGGCAGTCTAGAGGGGGATCTGTCAAGAAGGATCCCCTTTTTCGACATATCCTGTAAACCTCCTTGCAGAAAGCATAAGGGATCTGTCGAAAAAGTCTTTCTTTCTCGACAGATCCCCCTCTACACTGCCGTGTTTTGCCAAGAAAGTGCTGAGTCGGCAAAACGCGGTGGCCATTTTTATGCAAATTAGTCACGGGATATTTAAATCCCTGCCTCATTTGCAATGTCGACCTGCCTAATCTGCATCCCTCTGCCAACAGAGGGATGCAGTAGACATACCCAAGTTGATTCCAGTTCACACTCATAGTCCTCCTTATGGAGGCCTGGGAGAAACAGGTGGTAGGAAGCAACCAACAGGAGAAAATGTTTTAAATTCTGTAAAGCAGTGTGCCTGAGAGTACTAGTATTCACATGAGGGACCACTGGTTACTCTTCCTTGATAGAGTTTTTGGGTAGGAAATATGTCCTCATCTGTTTCAAGGAACAGATAAAATCAAACACCTGTCAGAGGCAGATGGACAGACTTTAAGAAACATTTTTTTTTGTCCTACAAAATGTTGATAATCAGTCTGTAGGTGAGCTGAGACCATTGTTCCTCATGTTGTCCAGTACTGTCTCATTGTGCTCTCTGTCTGTATCTCTCTCTTATCCCTCATCTTGCACTTGGAGTGCCAGCTCTCTGGTGCAGGGACAGTCTCTTCTGTGTGTGTACGGAGCCTGGCACAGGAGGGATCCATTTCTGACTCCTCGGGCCTATCACAACATAAATCATAATAATTTATTTTTAATTTTACCATTTAATTTGGTAATAATTTTTATCAGCTCCAAAATGTTCTAAACAATGAAATGTGTAATGGCCAATTTTAAGCAAGTGAAAATTCATTTACTGTTCAGAAATAGGACAGAAAGTACAGGTCTGGGGGGAAAAAAACCAAGTTGTGTTCTCCAGGCAAGGCATATTTGCATGAAATATCATGGCATTTCACACCAGGCCAAGCAGGCTGTCCTTAGGGAGAATGTCACCCTGGGAGAACGTTTATTTTGGTACTCCTTGCCCCTGCTGTCTCCCCAGGCTGCTCATCCACCACCCCCAGTGTCTCTGGCTCTACTTCCTCTGCACCTCCCTTGGGCCTACTGCTTCTCTGGGCTTCCTACCCATCCCTATCACATCACACCTCTTCTACCTTGGTCCCTTCTTTCTCTTCCTCCCCACACCCTCATCACCCCCAGGCCTTGAATATTCCCCCAATGCATTGACCCAAGCTTCCATCTGGGCCTGCCCCCCTCCAAAGCCTGCCCCTTGGCCACTTCACCTCCTGACCACAGTGCACTGGGTAAGGCTGGTTCTGCTGCATAGTAAAGGTGTATGTCATGAGGATGAGAGGGAGAGAACATGGACAACTGACTATAGGTAACTCAAGTTCTGAGGGAACAGTTGTCATTGTCAGGGACTGGATCCAGAATACAAGGAAGTACAAAGTTGTCTTTTAGTCCCCATTTTCTCTCTTTCCACTCACCATGAAACCTGGCCAGGAATCACTTCTGTGAGCGAGAATGGGGAACAGGGCTTGTGTACGGATGCTTTAGCAAGAGAGGACCGCACAACAGCAATTCCTGGGAGCAGATTCAGAATCAAGCTGCTCCCACACACTTCAGAAGGCAGGATGTAAAGATTCTAGAAATACAATTAACATTTGTACTGCCCACATCCTGTATGTGGGAGGATGAGACACAAAGGCTATGTCTAGACTGCAGGCTTCTTTTGAAAGAGGCTCTTTCGAAAGATCGCATCTAGACTGCAGGCGGATCTTTCGAAAGAGAAATCCACTTTTTCGAAAGAGAGCACCCAGCGAGTCTGGATGCTCTCTTTCGAAGACGGCCTCTTTGCATTGAAGAACGCCTTCTTTCGAAAGAGGAACTTTCGAAAGAAGGAGTTCTTCCTCGTGAAATGAGGTTTACCGCCATCAAAAGAAAAGCCGCGTTCTTTCGAAATAATTTCGAAAGAACGCGGCTTGAGTCTGGACGCAGGGGAAGTTTTTTCGGGAAAAGGCTACTTTTCCCGAAAAAACCCCTGAGTCTGGACACGGCCAAAGAGAGAGAAAGTGAATCTGTTTCTAGGCAAACTTACCTATTAATTCCTGGGTAGATTCTGGAAACAAACAAACAAAGGCAGTTTCAATACTTGCACACTGTAGACTTCAGACTTACAAAATGTAACTGATTTATATTACAATCCATATGTCCAGAGAAATAAGTTCCAGCCCAATCAACCATTCTGATACAGTGACAATTGTTAAGCTTACAACATTTCTTCATTAAGTTGTAGGATTTTCTGCACTGAAATCCATAGCTTGATATAACCTTGTGATTCACCAGTAATTTACAGCTAGATTTTTAAAGATATTAAACTGGGAGTTAAGTATCAATGGCCTGCTCTACACTAGGACTTTATATCAAAAGTCCTGCTTTTCACAAGAAATAATACTATACCCAACCATGCATGGCTGAAGTTATTCTAGTGTAGATGTTGTGTTGCAGGCAATCCAACTCTATTGGTCTCTGGGAGACTTCCCGCTACTGTCCCCTATGACCACTCTGGCCACTTCTTGCATCTCTACTGCTCTCCCACTGACTTAAAAAAGTTCTAGGAACAGTAGACTGGCCTGTTTCATCTGACAAGCTTTGCAAGCCCTTTGTGAACGAACAGCACACCATGGAACATGTGGCATGACTTCCACCCCAATCCATCCAACACTTCAACAACAATCAGTTCTTCTGCTCCCATCCTCTCCACTTCTCAGGGACAGAGAAGTGCTCTAGCCATGAGTTCCCAGGACATCCTGGACCCCATCAAGGTGTGGGGGAAGGAGGGGGATGACAAAATTCTCACAGAGCTCAGCATCAAAAAACCAAACACCAATATCTACAACAGGATCGCTGCAAGCCTCACGACAAAAGGGCCATTCCAGGAATGTTGAGCAGGGTGAAAATCAAGGGGATGTGTGGCAGTCCTATCAGAAGGCCAATGAGCAGAGGAGATAATTCTACAGCCACCTGGATGCCTTTCTGTTGTGTGTGGGGGTGGGGGGAGGCCAGCTCTCCCACCGTGGTCATTGAGTCTGATGTTAGTGAAGTTGCCCTTGTGATCTCCCGGTACTTGCAGCATCATGGAGAAGTATCGCTTCTTGCTGATGTATCCTGTTGTCTCAGGGCAGGAGTGAGCCATTCACAGAGTTCCAGGAAGGTCGCCTTGCACGTGCGGAAGTTCTGCAGCCACTGCTGATCATCCCATCCTTGCATGACTATGCTGTCCCACCAGTTTGAGCTCCTCTCCCAATGTCAGAAGCAACGTCCCACTGTGTCCAGGGGACTGAGCAGCAGCCACAGTAGCATGAGTGCTAGGACTTCCCCGAGCAAGGCCTCTGGGCTATGCCAAGATTCATCCTCCTCATGGAGCAACATGTGTGTACTCTTGAAGTACTGCACTATGAGTGCACCATGAGAGACATGAGCATGGCAGTGCATTCCAGCACCTCACGCTCCATGTTTGCAATGCTGTGGCATCTGCATGTGTAACCAGGGCATGAAAAGGCACCCACCCACTGTGACCACTTTATGTCACATGAGGGGAGTAGAGGAATGGCTTCTGGGATGCAGCTGACATGAGCCCCTGTAAGCACCTGCTGATGAATTTTGGACCTTGTGGACACTGGAAATATAGGTGAAGTTCCAACCACCTCATGGTGCTCTGAGTTGCTGCTAGGCTGCATACATGTGAACACACTATCTCAACCAACAGTCAATTCTTGCTTGAATTGGAGATGTGACTCTGAGCCTTCTCAGCATTGGATACCCAGAAATCACCTACAGTAGATTCGGCCTTGTCTCATAGTATACAGGTGCACTAAATGTCTTTAAAAACTGATACTATTCTAAAGAAAATTCATGATTATCTATTTTAAAACCTAATGTTAAACTGAATTCAGTGGGACTATGTTGGATTAACAAGGCATAGGTGATTCTGTTAATGGGATCCTACTGTAGACTGTATCAGACCTAAGATACTACAGACATTTATGTGGAAAGGATGATATAAAGTTTTCAAAAAAGACAGTAAATAGATGTATATCCTGTTGATCTTATCTGAGTTAAAGTGATGAAAAATCCATGCAGACTTACTCCTCATCTTGACAGATCCTGAAAAAAAGGAAACTCATGTAAGTGTCTTCACATTACTTTATCAAAACTTTGTCATTATAAAATGTAACCTGATTGTGTCAACTAGAAATTGTCCTAAATGATAAGCTACAGAAGAGCAATACTTTGGCAATTTTTGTTAGATAATATTAAAATACTGGTTCCAAAATAGTTATGGTTGAGAGAAACTCACTAATTTTAAAAATGATTTTTCTAAGTGCTCTGCATTCCTATATGATATTTATAGTGCTGCTGTGTACTTATCTGTATTTCCTGGTTTTCAGACATGTAAGTATAATTTGCACACAACATTCTGGGATGGTATGAGACATTGCATTCACACATGTTTGGGTCAGGGAATAATGATCATTTAGCAGCAGGTCTCATAGGGTATGTCTACACTAGCCCCTATTTCAAAATAGGGAGGCTAATGTAGGCATTTGAAGTTGCAAATCAAGCCCGGGATTTAAATATCCCGCGCTTGATTTGATTCTTCCCAGCCGGTCGCCATTTTTGAAATTTACAAGCCCGGACTAACTGCCCATGTTTACATGCGGCAAGGAAGCCGGGAGTTCGAATTAAAGCCCCTAAATCGAACTACCTGGTAAATCTCCTTGCAGGAGGAATACCAGCTAATTCGAGTTAGGACTTTCAATCGGACTCCCGTTTCACTGCCGTGTGTAGACGCAGGCAGTTATTCCGGGCTAGTGAATTTCTAAAATGGCGACTAGCCGGGAACATGCAAATCAAGCGCGGGATATTTAAATCTCGGGCTTGATTTGCAACTTTGGTATGCTTTATTTGCCTCTCTACTTTGAAGTAGGGGACAAGTGTAGAAATACCCTGGGACTGCTGCTGAGAACTCAGATCTGACACTGAATAACCTCAGAGACCGTCATAGGGTGCAAGCGGGGCACCCCTGAGAACTGTCTGTCCGGGGTGGAGGTCGGGACCCTTTAAGCGCAGCCCTCGGCTAGCCTGAGACAGCATCTCCATGCTCTAAGTCCTCCTCTGATGCCCTGACGGCACTGCTTCTGGCCATCCTTAAGCCCAGTTCAGGGTCCACTTAATGTGGACATGCTAGTTCGAATTAGCAAAACGCTAATTCGAACTAGTTTTTTAGTCTGGATGCGTTAGTTCGAATTAGCTTAGTTCGAATTAACTAATTCGAACTAAGTTAGTTCGAATTAGCGCTGTAGTGTAGACGTACCCATAGGCGCTACACAGGCAAACCGCTAGTTCGAATTTAATTCAAACTAGCGGAGCGCTTAATTCGAACTAGGTAAACCTCATTCCACGAGGACTAACGCCTAGTTCGAATTAAGGGCTGTGTAGCCACTTAATTCTAACTAGTGGGAGGCTAGCCCTCCCCAGCTTGCCCTGGTGGCCACTCTGGGCACCACCAGGGAAACTTGTCTGCCCCCCTCCCGGCCCCGGAGCCCTTAAAGGGGCACGGGCTGGCTACGGTGCCTGTGCCAGGTGCAAGCCTGCCAGCACCCAGCCAGCAGACCCTTCACCTGGCACGGCACGAGCCAGCCACCCACTGCCACCCAGCTCCTCCGCCTCTTCCTGTGACCAGGCTGGTGGCTCCCGGGAGCCTTCCCAGGTCCGCAAGAGTCGGATGCCCGCCTGGTCTAGTGCGGACATCGTGGACCTCATCCACGACCTCCGCACTAGGCACAGGAAAGTGGCCGTCTAGGGCAGGAGAGCTGCCAGCCTGGCCACCCAGGAGCAGGTTTGCATGAAAATCAAGGTGGTCCAGTGAGACCCCTGACCCTGAGCCCTGAGCTTAGAACGTAAAAACATAAGAACAGCCGTACTGGGTCAGACCAAAGGTCCATCTAGCCCAGTAGCCTGCCAGCCGACAGCGGCCAACACCAGCTACCACGTAGGGGATGGACCGAAGACAATGACCAAGACATTTGTCTTGTGCCATCCATCTCCAGCCTTCCAAAAAAGAGGCCAGGAACACCATTTCTATACCCTAGCTAATACCACTCCATGGACCCAACCTCCATGAATTTATCTAACTTCTCTTTAAACTCCGTGATAGTTCTAGCCTTCACAGCCTCCTGCAGCAAGGAGTTCCACAGGTTGATTCTGCTTTGTGAAGAAGAACTTTCTGATACTAGTTTGAAGCCTGCTACTCATTCATTTCATATGGTGTCCTCCAGTCCTTCTATTATGGGTACTAATGAAGAACTTTTCTTTATGCACCACTCGTGCTTTTATAGACCTCTATCATATCCCCCCTCAGTCTCCTCTTTTCTAAGCTGAAAAGTCCCAGTCTCTTTAGCCTCTCTTCATATGGGACCTGTTCCAAACACCTGATCATTTTAGCTGCCCTCCCCTCTCCCACCCTCTCTCTTCCCCTCTCCCACCTCCTTTTCCCAGTCTCCCCGAGTTTTGTTCAATAAAGAAAGTTTCTATTTTTGAACACGTGTCCCTTATTTTGTACATCAGGAAGGGGGTCTAGGGAGGGGTAAGTGGAAGGAGGTGAGGGAGGAATGGGGTACAAGACCCCAGTGGGGAAGACTGGAGTGGATCTGCGGGCTGCTCGGGGTGGAAGCTCTCCTGCAGCCCCCCGATTGCCACCTTTCCTGCGGATGGCAGCCTGAGGCAAGTGCAGCCGAGCTGATGGCCGAGTGCTGTGATGTGCCAAGTGTGGGCACTCAGGGCACTCCAAGCCAGGACTGCTTTGCAAGCGGGGAACCCCTGAGAACTGTCTGTCCGGGGTGGGGGTCGGGTCCCTTTAAGCACAGCCCTCGGCTAGCCTGAGACAGCAGCTCCACGCTCTAAGTCCTATTCTGATGCCCTGCTGGCACTGCTTCCGGCCATCCTTAACCTCGGTTCAGGGTCCACTCAGTGTGGACATGCTAGTTCAAATTAACAAAATGCTAATTCGAACTATTTTTTAAGTCTGGATGTGCTAATTCGAATTATCTTATTTTGAATTAACTAATCCAAATTTAGTTAGTTCGAATTAGTGCTGTAGTGTCGACATATCCTTTGAGTTTGTGTGTGTGTCTGTATAACTAACATGCCATTTTGCTGCTATCTTTGTTTGCTCTGTTTATGTGTCCTTCCCCCAAGAAGAGACCATAGATTTGTATTTGCCTAGTGCCTGGCACTGTGGAGACCTAATCTATGACTGCGGCTTTGAGTCCATGTTGAAAAGCACATATATAAATAAATAACGTATTCCTGGTCTACAAATACCTACGGAGTGGAGAGATATCTACCATTTAATGACTCTTCAATCTGCCAATCAGAAACAAACAAAAAAAATCCAGTTGCTGGAAATGTAAGCCAGAAATAGTGAAGCTGGAACTAAAATGCAAATTTTGAATTATCAGGGTAATTAATCATTTGGACAACTGCTCCTAACTTTTGGGGCATGGGGCGTTGACCTGATCACTCAGATTCCGAACATGTTAGGGTCAATGCTGGAATCAGCTAGTGCAATTCTCTGGCCTATTTACACAGGACTTCAGACTGGATGTACACAATGGTCTCTTCTAGCTTTGGGAATCTATACATCTAAAGTGTCTTAATTTATTAATTTTATTTTCATTTAATAAATTAACCTCCCTTTTATATGCTACATACATTAGATTTTCAGTACTTTTATTATGATTTGTGATGTGTGCGATCTAGTGACAGCCCCAAAGGATTAGGCAGTGTACTCACAAATTTCACCAATTCCCCCCCCCCCAAATAACCCACCCTGACCAAACAAGAGAAGGAAACAAAAACTTAGTTGGGGGGGCAGGAGGAAATAAGAACTTAGCATAAGAATGGCCATATTGGGTCTGACCAAAGGTTCATCTAGCCCAGTATCCTATCTGCCAAGAGTAACCAATGTCAAAGGGAATGAACAATATAGGAAATCATCAAGTGATACATTTCCTGTCATCTATTCTCAGCTTCTGATAAACAAAGGCTAGGGACACCATTCCTGCTCATCCTGGTTATTAGCCATTGATGTACCTATCCTCAGTGAATTTACCTAGTTCTTTTTTGCATATTGTTATAGTCTTGGGCTTCACAGCATCCTCTGGCAAGGAGTTCCAAAGGTTGACCATGCACGGTATGAAGAAATGGTTCCTTCATTTGCTTTAAACCTGACCCCTGGTTCTTGATTTTGAGAAGGAATAAATAATTCTTCTTTATTCCACACCAGGCAAGATTTTATAGACCTCTATCATATCCCCCTTAATCTCTTTTCCAAGCTGAAAAGTTCCAGTCTTATTAATCTTTTCTCCTATGGCCGCTATTCCAACCCTCTAATAATTTTTGTTTTCCTTTTCTGAAATTTTTACCAATGCCAAGATACCTTTTCTGAGATGAGGCAAACACATCTGTACACAATATTCAAGATGTGGACATACCAGGGATTTATACAGAGGCAATAACATTTTCTCTGTCTTATTCTCTATCCTTTTCTTAATGATTCCAAACATTCTATTTGTTTTTTGACTAGTGCTACACATTGAGTGGATGTTTTCAGAGAACTATCCATAATGAATACAAGATCTCTCTCTTGAATAGTAACAGTTAATTTAATTCCCATAGTTTTTTATGTATAGTTGGGATGTTTTCCAATATGCATAACTTTGCATTTATCAACATTAAAATTTGTCTGACATTTTGTTGTCCTATCACCTAGTTTTGTGAGACACTTTAAAGTTCTTTACAGTTTGCTTTGGACTTAACTAGCTTGAGCAGTTTTGTATCATCTGCAAGTTTTGCCACTTCACTTGTTTACCTTTCTCTCTCCAGATCACTTATGTATTTGTTCAATAGGATTGGTCCCAGTAGTGACCCCTGTGGGATACTACTAGTGGCCTCTCTCCATTCTAAAATCGGACCATTTATTCCTACCCTTTATTTCATGTCTTTAACTAGTTATCAGTCCATGAAAGGACCTTCCCTCTTATCTCATGATAGCTTACTTTGCTTAACAGCCTTTGGCGATGGACCTTGTTAAAGGCTTTCTGGAAATCTAAACACACTAAGCACATACATAATTACATAATGAAGGGTGCATCTTCCCTGAGGTCCGGCTTCTTGTGTATATGGGCTACATACTGGCAGAGCTGATTTATTTTAGGTTTTCAAAACAACTTTGGATTATTTGCTCTGATCAGGAGAGAGATCTTTTCTTTAGTTTCTATATAATCCTAAGCACATCTATAACACTGCTTTACTAATATTAATAATAGTTATTTTAACTTAATTCATTTTACAAATGAGATGATACTGTGCCAATTTTTGTTGGTTTTCAATATCTGCAATTAACAGCAGAACTGGGCCACTAACTGATTTTTCAATTTGGCATCTGAAACATTCCCCTCCCCCTAAAAATAAAGTTAAACAATATGTTTCATTTTGGTTTTGAGTGTTTTATTACTTTGTTATGTTTTGTTTTAATTACAGTAGCTAATATTTAGGTGAAACAGCATTTTGAAATGAAAGGTTAAAATGTTTCATTTATAAAAAGATAAAACTGTTCAGTTTAACTTTTCCAAAAATGTTGTTCCCTTTTTTAAAGAAAAACTATTCACCAAGTTCAATATGAATTTGCCAACTGTTTCAGTTGACCTGAAAAAATATAATCACTTAGTTCATGTTGAGAGGCTGATGTTCCCATCTGACTTTTAACTGCACAAACAAATAGATTAAGGAAGTAGACAGGAACCCAAAATTAAATAACACCTGAAAAGTCCACCTACTTCCAATAAAATAAGAAGAAAAAGGCAGCTAGTGGCATTTGCTACCTAAGTGTGTTAAACATGTCTAGTCCTAAGTGGCTCTGATGGAAGGAACGCTTGAGATACTCCTGATAAAATAATTTACATTGTTATTTATATATCAGGACAAAGGTGAAAGCTAAACACTCTCAAGGAGAAAGAGGAAAACAGCAACTGCCATATTGGAGCAGACAAAGTACAAGAACCCTGTACTAGCCATTGCTGAATAACCTGCACATATATGCAGAAACACATATTTTATCTGAACATATTTTGTGTTCCTTTATTTCAGTTTTTGTTTCAGCTTGATCTCTATTTTCTGAAAGAATTACTTCAAGTCAATTCATGTAGGGAAGCCTGCCATTTCGCCATTCTAGTTTACCTCTTGTATACTTTCTTCTTTGGTTCTAAGTATGCATTACACTGTGTGATACATGGATTCACGCTCCTCTTTTGTATTCTAAAGCTTGTCACATTTGAAATTTGGGTAGTTTGAGGGTTGTTGAAATTACCTATTATTAAAGGTTTATTAGACATATTTGCCTCTTTGACCATACTCATTCTTTCATAAATACTGTCCCTTTGTTGATTGACAGTCTAATAGAATAGCCCTATAAGAAGGTAACTTCAACAACAACACTTACAATTTGAAGCAATAGAACAAAGCCTTATTTAGAAGAAAAAACAAAAGCATTATCACTGACGCACATTTTCACTTGGAAGTTAATTATGGTCCTCGCGAATGCCTTCTGGAATATTCAGTTGCGTTAGAGCCCTGATCGGCCCTAACTCTCTTTTCTGTTTCTAAAGAGAAACCAGTCTCCAATCAGGAAAAACTAAGGGCAAGTTTCATTCTCTGCAGTTGGCATGTAGAAAGGTTCAAAGGGCAAGACTCTCCCTGTTACTTTGGAAACACACACACAAAGTTAGAAAGAAACAATGCTCTGCGATTGCAACATAACTCTGCTTTATGTCTTTGGATCCAGAAATTTAATACATAATAAAGAAACAGAAAGAGACTCAGCAGGCTTCTCCTTCGAGAAGAAAGGCAAAACTCCACCCTTGTTGATCCTGACTCTTCTGATAAAATACTGATTGCTGATGACCAAGAATGCACATTTCCACTCACGCCCCTCTTGCACAAAGGAGCAGGCCCCCTCTATCACTATAGAATTTAAGGTGATCATTTGTAATGTTAATGCCATCCCACATACATGGGAATTATGTGACCTTGCTCTTTAAGCGTGAAGATACATTTCATCTAAATGGAATACAAATGTAACAATTCAGAAAAAAATGGGGCTTCCACAAAAGGAAAATTTTCCTTCCAATTGTCAGAAGTCTTCACCTACTTTCAAATCTGAACTTGGTGATGGCCAGTTTACTTCCATTTGTTCTTTTGTCCACATTGGCGCTTAACTGACTCCCCTCCTTCCTTGGTATTTATCCCTCAGGGTGTATCTACACAGCACCCTAAACTCGAAATAAGTACACAATTTGCACTATTCAAACTGCATATCTTCACAGGGCCAAATTTCAAAATAATGCGTTATTTCAAGCCATCTCTTATCCCTCATGCAATGAGGTTTACCAGGATGGTGAAACAGTGCACCCGTTATTTTGAAAAATATTTTATAGATACGGGGTACCAATTTTGGGATCCCTCTGGTCAATTTTCACAATGGAAAGAGGTAAATAGTGGGGTTACGCAAAGTTTGTTCTGGGACTTGTGCTGGTCAATATATTCCTTAATGATCTTGAAAAAGTGGACAACAGGCTGAAGAACAGGAATTCATTGCCTTTGCATTCACCAACATATGATGTCACTATGGCCAAAAGCTAGGTAGGATTATGACGCGTTTATGGAAAATGAGGCCACATAGTTACATTAAAGAGAAGAAAAATGAATAATTTAATAACACTGCTCTACAGCCAAAATGCTTCTGAAATAAATGTAGTCAAACTTTACTAATTCTGGGTCACTGAGAACGAAAATGATGCTTAAAATTGTTGATTGGCTCTAGTTTTCAAGATATGCTATTGGGTCAGTATATATGAGCCTGGACTTGGGAATGGCGGAGGATAAGTGAGTTACAAAGGGAAGGGATCTCTATTTAAACCAGAAATGTCTAAAATACATCTTTGACTGTATTTTATACAGTCTATGAATAAATCTATGACTGGGTTTGGACAGTACTTGTTTTTTAGGCAAAACAATGAATGATGCAATCTGAAGCTGGTATTGTGTCATACATGATGGCTGTGTCTACACTGCACCCCTTTTCCGGAAAAGGGATGCAGATGAGACAAGTCGGAATTGCAAATGCAGCGGGGATTTAAATTTTCCCCGCTGCATTTGCATGAACATGGCTGCCACTTTTTTCCGGCTCGGGGCTTTGCTGGAAAAAAGCGCCAGTCTAGACAGGGATCTTTCGGAAAATAAAGCCTTTTCCGAAAGGTCCCTTATTCCTGATTTTAAGAGGATTAAGGGACCTTTCGGAAAAGGCTTTATTTTCTGAAAGATCCCTGTCTAGACTGGCGCTTTTTTTCGGCAAAGCCCCGAGCCGGAAAAAAGCGGCAGCCATGTTCATGCAAATGGAGCGGGGAAAATTTAAAACCCCGCTGCATTTGCAATTCCAACTTGTCTCATCTGCATCCCTTTTCCAGAAAAGGGGTGCAGTGTAGACACAGCCACTGGGTGAGAGCACATAGGTCTTACAAAGATTTATACCTTAGGCTATGTCTAAACTACAGGCTTTTGTCAACAGAAGTTTTGTCGACATATACTGTCGGTGGCTTGCTTTGTCGATATGACAGTGTAGATGCAAAGGACAGTGTAGATGCAATAATGCCTTCTGTTGACAGAACTCTGTCGACAAAAAGCGATATTCCTCGTAGAATGAGGTTTACCGCTGTTGACAAAACTGCTGAGTTCTGTTGATGTTATGTCGACAGAACTCAGAAGCAGTGTAGATGCAGGTATAGTTTTGTCAACAAAAGTGAACTTTTGTTGACAAAACCCTGTAGTGTAGAAATACCTTTATTGTTGGGTTTTTCTAATGAGTTAGGTACCACAACATCCAGGGTTTGGTGTGGCCACGGATGTTCCAGAATCAGATTCCCAGTGTGCTGCAAAAGAACATGGGGCAAAAAGTTGGTATGAGGCTCTGTTGGGTTGTGAGGGGGACCAGGAGACAGCACATAGCACATCTGGGCTGAGGGATGGGGAACCGGAAGCTGTTGTGAGGCTCAGCTGTGCTGCTGGGGTAAGGGGCAGGAGCTGGTGCATGGCTCAGCTGGGTTGTGGAGGGAGCCAAGGAGCCAAGAAGTAGGGTGCTGAAATGACCTCCCCCATCCAGAAAAATCCCTCATCTAAGACCTGTCAGGTCCCAAGGGTGCCGGACCAGGGAATTTCAACCTGTACTAAAATCCCATTGAAAATCAGTGGGAGCTGGGTTTCTAACTCCCACAAGCCCCACTATAAATCTCCATTTAATAATCTATTTCTACTTAGAGTTTTACTAGGTTCCAGTTCAACAAATCAGTTCAAGATTACCACAGCCAAGGGCTTGCGTCTTTTTTTTTAATTAGGGCCTAGTGCTTGCTACTATTTACTTTTAACAGACAAGTAGGGGAAATGGGATGCATCAACACTGGAATGATGAAAGATGTAACATATAGCATGCTTTTTGCTTTTTCAGCAATTTATGATTCTTTTTTTTAAAATCTGTTTCATTTCACTGTTACATTACTACATTTATGTAGAGGGCCTGGAAGTAAGTTTCACAGATGTTGTTTTACATATGTACAGTGATTTGAGTTTTAGAAAGTCACTTCAAAAAGTGGACATGAAAAAATAAATGTGCCTCAGAAAATAAAGACAGGACGGCACATAAAATCATCTCCTCTGTTGGTAGCCCAGATGTGGGAGGGCCTGTGCAGACACGGAGCTGGGAGGAACTGGTTTCTGCTTTGTTCTCATGCACTTTTTATTGAACTCTAGCCACATCCTGTGGTTCCCGGGCCTACATCTCTGAAAGTGTATGAATATGAAATCAAATTATGTCCATACCATTAATCAAGATTGAATCATTTCAAAACCATCACTCAGCTTACCTCTAATATTAGTTGTTACATTTCTGTGCAGCATTTGCAAACTGTGACAGGCAAGTGTTGTCTCACAATACATCCCCTTTCTTTGCAAGAAAAAGTAAAATGGTCTATACTGTTCTTGGGATGAGCAAAGAAAATCTTTCCTTGTGTCTCCACTTAGGCTCTGATCTTATAGTGGGTTCTGCATGGATGCTGGAATCCATCTGCATGGGTCTCAATGAATGACAGAAGCTGTATAGGAAGAAACTTCACAGTTAGTATTGCCTCCCTCTTTCCCATTCAGGAAGACTTTTCCTTGAGACATCCCCTTCCCTGGTGACACCAGCTCCCTCTTGCTCCTCTAGCACCTAAAAATACAAATAATCAATGTAAAAAACATGACCCCACCCCCATGAGAATCAAATCCTAACTTGGTACCAAATCTGTAAACTGAAAAGCTAGACCCTGGATCCACAATAGAAAAGAAAATAGATTCTGAAAGCTAGACATTGTTCATAAGGCTTAAATATTTGTGTTGAACTTAGTTGTTATATATTTTACTCTTTGAGCATTTTGAGCAAGATTTTCAAAGATATTTAGGCACTTGAGCTATGTCTAGGCACTTGGGCTCTCTGCATTTCGTGTACCTTTTTTCATATTCTTTTGTTGGAAGAGGCTTTTCCTACATTTGGCCCATCTAGACTGAGCCAAATATTGGGGAAAAAAACCTTCTTTCAGGAACCCCTTTCTTCCTCATAGAACGGGGAATACGAAATTCCGAAAAAGCATGTTTGCCCTTCCACAAAAAAAGCAGAAGAGCAGATGCATTCCCTAGATGCAGCAGAGGTTTTTTTGGGATATCTCTGGTATCCTTCAGGATCAGCACTGAAGTTTCCCCAGATACTTGCCTGACAGAGATTACAAACCTTTCTGAATTCATTTGAAGTATGTTTAAAATTTGTGCCATTAAGAATCTGAATGTTTCTATACCAATGTGGGGTTATGTAATTCCTTGTGGGACAGGACTGCAGCCTTCCAGGAACTAAAAATGGTGCAGCTAAATTTGTTAAGCAAATTCATTCTGATTACAACATCTCCAGAAAGTCACTGCCACCCAGAGAAAGACTCACGTATACTGATTCAAAATGGATTCTCCAAGATGCCTGATTAAATACCCTGAATATAAACTAAGACACACTTTTTGATGTAGCTAATGGACAAAGACCAATCCTTAGGGATGACTTAGAGAGTCTTTGGTCAGCTGGGTCTCCATAAGATGTGAGCGCTTTCTTAATTGAAGCTGATAAACTTGAGGCTACAGGAAACAATCCCTATATGAGGTTTTGAAAGACTAATCTCCAACCAGAGTTCTTGCTGGAGTTGGAAGGTGAGTTCTGGAAAGCTTATTAGCATGCAGGTAGATTCTTTTATCTATTATACATTTTGAAGAGTTTGTTTGTTTGTGGATTGGTTTGTGCAAAATAAAGTCAGACTTTGTGATTACCTACAGATACCAAATTTTGCATAAACAATCTTGACAGTTAAAGTAGCTGAATGGTCTACTTTTTACACTCTGAGAAAGCTGCTACAAGGTCTGTCTGGTTTGTTTACTTACCAGCTCTGCAGCCACGGAGTCTCATGACTCCCATTGGCTGCGGTTCTGTGGTGAGCCTGGAAACCCAGCAGTTAGCAAGTGCCAGCCTGAGGAAAGAGGAAAGGACAAGAAGCAGCAGCATCTTGAGATGGGGAAACTACCTTCACCACTGAAGTGCTGGTGGGGCACATTAATTCCTTGCTGTAAGGAGGGGGATAGCCTGGTTCTCAGTGGTGTGACAGACTCAGACCAGAAGGATATAAAAGAACAGTGGAAGACAAAGCATATCAGCCCCAGGCTGAGCAAGTCCCTATTCCCTGGGTAGCCAAACAAAGGTTATGCCTGGCCAATTGAGATATTTGATATCCATAAACCTGCCAAAGGAGCATTTAAGAGCATGACGCTAATGTGGACATCAGATTCCAATTAACCTGTGAAGAGTCAATTGAGAAGGTTAGGCTAATGGGGAGTCTTAGGACCAATCAAAACCCTGTCCATGCTGTTTAAAAGCTCTCCCTCCAATAAGTCCCTGAGGTAGGAGGCCGAGCAGAAGTGTCACCAGGGAAGTGTGAAATACAAATGCCAACAAGCTACAGAGAAAGAATTCCTGAGATAAGGGAAAGAAGTAGGTGTTGAATGCAAGGGGGCCATGGGAAAGTGTCCTAGAGAATTGCACCAGATCCAAGGGTGAAGGGAAGACACCTGAAAACCAGACCAGACGTGAAGGGCTAACAAAGACCATGGGAATTTTCCTGCCAACCTTCTTTCTGGCCTATGATGGAAGTGGCTCAGTAGGTTGTGGCCCTTTCCTCTAGTGGGAAGGGGGCTATGTTATGGGGTGTAACAAGCCCCTAGAGCATGTGTAACACACGTGGAAGTGTTGGACCCATCAAACCAAGGCTAGAGCTTTTTCACAGTGCTTTTGTAATGGGGTGAAACTTGAATGAGGTGGCACAAGCTACCAGGCCCACCTGCCTATTGCTTGGAGATGAAGGTGATAATTAATGGGGAGACATTCCCTTGAAGGAGGAATAACAGGTGTAGCACCCCCTCTCCACCTAGTTACCTTCTTTTAAAGCCAATCTCCTTTCAGGTTCGGATGGATAGGTCTGGGTTCTTCTGGATCCCGCCACCTACTCAATTTTATTCTTTCTGATTGATGTACTTGGCGGTGCCTCCACCCCCCTCACTCTTTCCTAGCAGGGTCGCCAGGGCAGCTTGGGAGGAAAATTCTAGCCCAGGATAATCCCCACGTATTTGCCAGATAGTTGGAGACTCCCAGAAAATAACACAAACACATACACTATAATAAACACAATTATATTAAACAGGAGACAATTATAACAGAACAGGGTAAAACACTATTTTTAGGGTCACCGGTGCCCAGCAACTGTGAGGTTAGTGTCCCGTTGGTACGCGTACTTTGTTGGGGCCCTTGATGACTGTTGACCACACAATCCTTCTCTGCAGTGGTTTAGCAGTGGAGCTGACTTGGTCCAGTACAGCCCAAAGGACTCACACATGGGAGAAGGCAGTAAATCCCTCCACAGTTTAATATGCTGCAGGTAATAAAATCCCCAAACAAATTCCCTGCCTGACTAACTAAAAATTGGTGCACTCACACACTCCATGAATGAGCCTCAGGTTGAGAGATGACTCAGTCTCTGCAAAGGGCTGCTCTCTTCTCACAGGGGTCCTCTTCAAGCAGGAACCAGGCTGCTTCGGTCCCAGAATTTCCCCTCACCACAAAGGGGTGCAGGGCTCACGATGCAGACCCCACAACTGCACCAAAATTCAAAACTACAGCCTCCCAGCCCAGCCTCCAGACCCACACAGCAGGCAGCAGCCCTGAACTTGCTGCTAGAGCCCAGCTGACCATGCAGTGACTCTCTCACCCAGGGAGCTGGAGCCAACTCCGCCTGGCTGGGGAAGCCTCCCAGCAAACTCCACAACTGGGACTCAACAGTGGAGAAATAAACCCAGCTGAGGGATCCTGCCTTCAGGTCCCTAGAGGCTAGCTCTCAGGGGGAACCCTGCATGCAGGCCTGGGGCTTACTAGCTCCCACACACTCAGTCCTCCCCTTTCCCTGGCTGGCTCCAGACTCCCCTCAACAATGGTCTCTCCTTCCCCCTGGGAGGGGCATCTCACTCCCCATGGGTTGCCGGGCAGACTCTGGCCCTGGTAGGGAGGGGGAGCCAAGGCAAACTCAGAGCCTCTCCCTGAGCTGCCAGCAGACAAAGCCCCGGGAATCCAAGCAATCTCCTTGGGGGTTACACTGGTAGTTCAATTTAGGGCTTTATTTCAAAATACCGGGTCCCTGCCATGTGTAGACGTGGGCAATTAGTCTGGACTTGTAAATTTCAAAAAATGGCAACCGGCAGGAAAGATGCAAATCAAGCATGGGATATTTA
Organism: Pelodiscus sinensis; assembly: GCF_049634645.1. Classification (NCBI taxonomy): domain Eukaryota; kingdom Metazoa; phylum Chordata; order Testudines; family Trionychidae; genus Pelodiscus; species Pelodiscus sinensis. Next base: position 4,467,110 of record NC_134743.1, on the reverse strand, counting down.
AATCCTGAGCTGGATTTTCAACTTCGAATGCCTACATTAGCCTCCCTAGTTCGAACTAGGGGGCTAGTGTAGACATTCCCTTTGATACAGATCATATTTACTTCTGTATAATGCCTTTGCATTTATTTTATAACATACAATTTTTTGGTGGAGGTTTGGTACAGAGAGTGGAATAAATATGTTGTGGGTAGAACAGTGATGCACAGAAACTGTCCCACAGTCAAAGAGGTCAAAGCAGAGGGGGAGAAAAACACCAACCTGTCTGCTTTCTGACCTCTGAAGAGGAAAAGAAAAATTCAGGACAAAAACAGACAGCAGTTTTTTTCCAACATCAGAAGCCCAAAGAGGACAGTGGAGCTCAGTTCAGATTGCCTGTTTGCTGCACTATGAAGCTCATTGAGTGTGTATAGACTTTTCTAGTGTACGTACGCAGCTGCATAAGTCTCTGCAAATTTTCAAAATTGAGCTATCATCATAGATTCTTCTAATGATTATGTACCTGGGTCTCTGGATTTGCTGTGAGTATTATGAGGATAGTCTGGGTTTAAGAAAAGACAAAATAGCTTAGAAATTGCTTTACTCATTTTGAAACATTTTAATAACCTTTCTAAGTTAGACATTTAGGACTGGATCCTCGATTCCAATACAGCATATTTACATAGTTTAGTGCCAGGTATTTCAATTAACCTGAGTGGAAAATCAGATCCTTCCTTGGTGGTATGTCTACACTACCCCGCTAGTTCAAGTGTCCACCCCAAGGAGCCCTCAGAGCTACCCCAGTCCTCCACTGGGGCTCATGCCCTATTCCTCTCTCATGTCCTTCCACTCTACCCCTTCCAAGCGCCCTTTCTTGATGTCAAACAAAAGATAGAAACTGGGTTTATTAAACAAAACTGGGAGGGGGGGGTGAACCTCTGGGGAGACTGGGATAGTCTAGACAGTACTGGGTCCTGCCATGAGGGCAGAGGACTGGACTTGATGACCTCTAGAAGTCCCTTCCAGTCCTAGTATTTTATAATTCTATGATTCTATGCTGTGTCTACACACTTCACAAATTCTTAGGTTTGGAGATGCTCTGTGTCACTTTGCCTAACTTTTAGGTGTCCAAGGAATCACCTGGGGGCTGGTCTACACTGCAGAGTTAGATTGACTTCACTACAGCACTCCAGGCTGTGACTAATTTCACTCCCCATGGTGTGGATTGATTACAACAATGAAAGAACCCTTCCTGTCACTGTAGGAAGTGTCTATGGCAGCATACAGGTGGGGCCCTGTAGCATTTCTAGTTGGTACATACTCTGAGATTCACAGAGACTGTTCAGTGCTCTGGCCCACAGTACTATTATGAGCTTAAAATAGAGTTGCTTTAGGGGGAATATGAGAGGGGGCTATAAAATCATGAATAGTGAGGAGACAGTGAATAGGTATTTTTGTATCCTTTCCAGCAACACAAAAACTCGGGGTCACCCAAATCAAAACTATTCAAAAGGAGGAAGCACTTTTTTCACCAAAATGAAAATGTCTATAGAAACAATTCATTTTGATTGAATCTTCCAATTTTTTAATGAGAAACTGGAAAACGAAGGCTGATGATTTTTATCTATTTATTAAAATAACACAGCTTTTGAAAGCTAAATGATTGGGGGTTTAGTTCAAGCAGTTTCCTGCTCAGCATGCTGGCTTTTGTGAATCCAGTTCTTTGGTACCTGCCCCCCATTATGCATTGCATAGATGGCTTAGGTACCTACATCAGAGCTGTGGATTCTACTGGGCATCTAAATTTGGATCTTGCAATGCTATGTCTCCTTTGTGGAGCTATCCTAAGTTGTGAATATATTTAAAGGTATGTTGCTCCTTAAAATGCTTATGCTTAAAAACCAAATGCCTTTGGAAAGGTCACTTATGGTTTTGGAGCAAAATTCATCCTTCATATACATGTTATTATCATTTAAAGTATATAACTGAGAGCATAGGTGTTTCAATGAATGTTTCATGACAATACTTTTTTGATAAAACTGATAAAAATGGCATGACATATTTTCAGTATGAAAATGTGGCTTTGTCAAAATCAAAATTTTTCACAAGATTTTTTTTTCTTTTTATTACTTTTTTATTCTTGATCTGGAAAATTGAAATTATGGTTATTTTAAAAATTTAGAAATCTCAATTCAATACAAAAATTATGTTCAGATTGACATTTTTATGTAAAGATATGTCATTTTAAGTGGCTCTCAAATAATCATTTAGACTTAAAATAATATGTAGTTTATATTTTTTCATTTCAAATTGAGATTTCAAAGTTAAATATTTCATTTGTGTGTCAATTCAAAATGAAAAAAATATTTCATTTTGATAAAAGTTTTTAAAATAATTATTTTTACATTACAAAAAATGTTAATATTTGTGACAAAAAAAAACACTGAAAAAATGGGAATTTCACAGAGAATGGAAATTCCATTTTCCAATTAGTGTTAGGTTTTTAACAAAGTTCTTCTGAATAGGTGGGTTTCTGAATATGCAGAATGTTCTGTACTGTGACTGTTCATTTATATGATCTATTTTCTCTCTTCTCTTTCCCACGTTACATAGGTTCTGGCCTTTGATCCATCTTCTGAGAACAGCTTGGCACTAGATTCTTACCCTTTACAAATTTTTGGATTTGCTTTCTCCCTTGACCAGAAATCCATTAATAAAAAACCCTCACATTTCATAGTTACTCTTCAGAAATCCATTTCTTTGCTTACTTTAAGGCTATATTCACAAAGGGGAATTAGGCCTAGTCTATGCTAAAAAAAGTCTAGTTTAATGATATCACATGGGAGTGTGAGAAATCGAAATCCTTGAATGGGATAGTTAAGCTGACCTAAGTCTCAGTGTAGACATAATGCTTCTGTTGAACTAGTTACTGTCTCTCAGGGAAGTAAATTAATTGGAGTGATTGGAGATCCCATCCCATTGGTGTAGGTAGTGTCCATACTGAAGTGCTTCCATGGTGCTGCTGTAGCATTTTAGTAGTAAACAAACCCTTAGAATCAATGTTGCAGCTATTATGTTTTAGGACCCCTTGCACCTGCTGGCATCCACAGCCCCAAGTTAGAAGTCTGAATTAAACAAGATGAAATTCAATGAAGTGCACAGAAAAGCCAAACTACTAAATGGGGAATAACTGGCTAGATGGTGGCACTGAAAAAAAGATCTGGGGGTTCCAGTGGTCTAAAAATGTAATATAAGTGAATAATTAGATATCACTGCAACAAAGGCTGATATGATTCTGGAGTGTATTAATAGGAGTGTTGTATGTACCACAAGGGAAGAAATTGTTCCATTTGCAGTGCAAGGAAAGTCTGAGACATAAGGCAGAGGATCAGAGATCTAGTGTGAGTCCTAAGCTCTGAATTAAAGCAGTGGTCAGGACTTGCTAGAGTAAAGCAAAGTTAGCAAGAGACATAATCTCGTCTAGCATCACCACCACCAAATTGGCAGGATCACTGCTGTTATATTGTTTGGAGTTACAGAGTTTAGAAAGAAATCACTTGAAACACCGAGAGCTTGAAGCAGCTGCAAGTGTCCATTTATTCTGTAAGCAGGGTCTGAATCAATGCACTCAATGCAGCCAGCTGGAATGGGAAAGGAATCCTGGGTGTGGTTATGTAAACACACTTCAAGCAGGTTGTTCAGGTCTGCTAGATGTTCAACTGTTAGAAGGTGATTTGCCCATTGGAACCAATTTAGCTGTTGTTGGCATCACAAACTGTGTTAAAACTAAACACAGGGACTGTGTCTAGACTGGCCAGTTTTTCTGGAAAATCAGCTGCTTTTCCAGAAAAACTTGCCAGATGTCTACACTGGCCACTTGAATTTCCGCAAAAGCACTGATGATCTCATGTAAGATTGTCAATGTTCTTGCGGAAATACTATGCTGCTCCCGTTTGGGCAAAAGTCTTTTTACGCAAAACTTTTGCGCAAAAGGGCCAGTGTAGATAGCTGAGATTTGTTTTCCACAAAAAAGCCCCGATTGCAAAAATGGCGATCGGGGCTTTTTTGCGGAAAAGCGTGTCTAGATTGGCACAGACGCTTTTCCGCAAAAAGTGCTTTTGCGGAAAAGTGTCCGTGCCAATCTAGACACTCTGCTCCGAAAATGCTTTTAATGGAAAACTTGTCCGTTAAAAGCATTTCCGGAAAATCATGCCAGTCTAGATGTAGCCAGGTATTGTAAAATATGACCACCAATGCTTGCAGGTATTGTTGGAATGTGCAATGCAGGATGCCAGACTGTGTTTAATTCAGTTAAAAGAAGAGCCCCTGTCAGTGTAAATACAATTGGATGGACAGAGTCTGGTCTTTCAGAGATTGAGCTGGAGTGGGAGGTGAGTCATAAAGCTATATGTCCTCCAGGACTTGCTATCAGACTGCTTCAATCTGTTTCTTACCACTGTTTCAATGACAGAGTTATAGAAAGGCTCCATAAGGAATTCCTTTTGTATATACCTGTGTATTCCAGTGGATGCTGCAATCTCTTATGGCTGAACTGTGCACTAGGCCAAGAGCTGAGATCACAGAGCCAAATTCACCATAAGATACAAAGTGGTGTTGGAGAGGCCTGAGGAGTGGCCAGCAGAGTGGTGGCAGTGAGGGGCAATGAATGGCCAGCAAGGCAGTGCCAGAAAGCAGGTGGATGTCAAGTGACCAGCAGAGAGCATAAGATGACTCCTACACTGCCCCTGCCCCCAGGATGAGCTGTGAACTCTGCAAATCACCTCTAAACTCTTGTCTGCCCTGACCATGGGCCATGACTGAGTGGGATGCAGAGAAAGTTTGAGCATGTGAATGGGACACTTACATTGCTGGACTTGAAAGCTTGAGAGGAAAAGGCCATTGCCCAGTCTGTTTGAGCTGGGACACTCACTCATGGGTTTGTTTGAACTGTGTTTGTATACTACCAAACTGTTTAGGATAGTCAGGAAAAATAACCCCAACTATACGTACAGTATGACGGGGGCTAATTTGGCTATGACAAATCAGGAAAGAGATCTTAGAGTTATTGTAGACAGTTCTCTGAAAACTTCCACACAGTGTGCAGCAGCGGTCAAAAAGGTAAATAGGATGCTAGGAATTATTAAGAAAGGGATAGAAAATAAGACACAGAATAGCTTACTGCCCCTGTATAAAACTATGGTATGGCCACATCTTGAATACTGTGTACAGATGTGGTCTCCTCACCTCAAAAATGATATTTTGGCCTTGGAAAGAATTCAGAAAAGGGCAACTAAAATGATTAGGGGTTTGGAATGGGTCCCATATGAAGAGAGGTTAAAGAGACTGAGACTTTTCAGTTTAGAAAAGAGGAGACTGAGGGGGGATATGATAGAGGTCTATAAAATCATGAGTGGTGTGGAGAGGGCCGATAAAGAAAAGTTATTTATTAGTTTAAAACCTGCTACCCATTAATTTCATTTGGTGTCCTCTAGTTTCTTCTATTATGGGAACTAATATAAGAAAGTTCTTCTTCACACAGCGTGTAGTCAACCTGTGGAACTCCTTGCCAGAGGAGGCTGTTAAGGCTAGGACTATAACAGAGTTTAAAGAGAAGCTAGATCATTTCACGGAGGTTAGGTCCATAAAAGGCTATTAGCCAGGGGATAGAAATGTTTGACAGAGGCTGGAGAAGGATGGCAGGAGACAAATCGCTTGATGATTGTTTTCGGTCCACCCTCAATGGGGCACCTGGTGCTGGCCACTGTTGACAGACAGGCTACTGGGCTAGATGGACCTTTGGTCTGACGCAGTATGGCCGTTCTTTTGTTCTTATGTTCTTATGTTAGACATTCAACTAGATCAGATGAGGGAGAGATGTGGCAAGAATATCCACAGAGTGACATGTTGTTATGATGCTCAGCATTGCAGATCCTGAATTTAAGACACCTAATTAAACTGTGGAACCCTCAACCCCTGAATTTCTCATTAGGCTCTGTACACCAGTGGCTCTCAAACTTTGTTTTCATTTGAAGTCCCCTACAAATTAAATAGAGATGCAGACCCCTCTGGAAACGTTGTCTGTACATGTAGTTGAATTTTGTTCAGTCAGTTTTTAGTCTTAATATTTTGCAGACTCCAGGTTGATAGCCATACACACTGCATGGGGAGGGATAGAAGCCAAAGAATAGGATCATCAGAAGTCAGTATGCTTTGCAGAAGCCTCCTAAATCAGCCAATAGCAAATGTCCATGAGAGAGGTGTGTCCTAATCCTTACTCTGTTCAGATTTATGTTACCTTAAGCTTGAATTTAGGTGTCTCACATCTGCTTTAGATCCATAGCCCCAAATCCACTCCTGGAGTCTAGTGGCTGAGCATTTGTTATGAGAAAATAACAGCTATAGGAGAAGTGTGGAAGGCAAATATTCCCCTTGTAACTTTTAGCCCTATTCACTTCTCTCCCCTCCAGGAAAAACGTTGCACACGTTTCTACCACCTCTCACATGATGGTTCAAACTGCTGGGCTATGAGTCTGAGGCAGAGCTCTTTCCCTCTCCATCCTGTGACATAACTCAATCCTGTATGTCCCAAAGAGAATGATAGAATGACTCCATAGCCCATAACCAAGGAATTCCCCTGAGAGGTGGGAAACCCCTTCTCCACATCTGGCAGAGGAAACAACCAAACTAGAGACTCTCCAATCCCAAGCAAGCGCACTTACCAGTGAGTAAACATTATTGCTGCATCTAGACTGGCATGATTTTGCGGAAATACTTTTAACAGAAATGTTTTTCCGTTAAAAGTATTTCTGCAAAAGAGCATCTAGATTGGCATGGATACTTTTGCGCAAAAAGTGCTTTTGCACAAAAGCATCCGTGCCTAGTATAGACACGCTTTTGCGCAAGAAAGCTCCGGCGGCCATTTTCGCCATTAGGGCTTTCTTACACTAAAAATTCCTGTACCTGTCTACATTGGCCCTCTTGCGCAAGAACACTTGCACAAGAGGGCTTTTTCCCAAGTGGGAGCATCAGAGTTCTTGCACAAGAGCACTGGCAATCTTACATTAGATCGTCAGTGCTCTTGCACAAATTCTCGCGTCCACTCGCGCAAAATCTTGCCAGTCTAGATGCACCCTACAAGTAAGTACCTGAGCTGGAATGGGCCACACACACAAGGTTGTGGGGCAACTTCTCATTTCCAAACTTCAGGATTGTGTGATGATGTCTGACTGAATATGAGCATTTTAGTATGGTTACTACCATTGTAATTCAATTGCAACTAATAGTGTACAAACTATGACATGTCAAGTATCAATGGTGAATTTATTATTTGCAAAGTATGACCATCCTGTTGACATTTAAAAGACATCTGACATATCTCCATCTGGTCTTTATTTTTTTTCATTTCTCTGGAGAGGAGTTTCATATGTAAGACACTGGTGAGCAATGTCCCTCTAATTTTTCCATCCATATGTCCGAATTTTGGTATGTATACTAATATCAAAATAATGTGCAGATATACACAACCAGTACAAATAAATACATCCTGGAATTTTTTAAAAAAGCTTGATATGTAAGTAGAAAATATTAAAAAAGAAATAATTATCAAGGTGCACTGCTTAAAATATTTATTTCGTATGAAATCAAATTAAAAGAAAATTAGCTTTACCTTGCAGAACATGTATTTTATCATCCTTTCTAACTCAAACTAGTTACATATGTCAAATGTGGCATAAAAACACAGCTATAAAACTAAAATAAAGACATGGTCATTAAGCAAAAGCATAGAATATCAAAGGCCCAAAGTAATAACTTTCTCTATCATAGTAATTTATATTTTCAGGGAAAGCTGCTCTGAACAAATGAAGTACAATCAAAACACTACTGTTCCCAACAATCCTGGGTCTAGAGCTAGAACATGACAGTTTAGAAAACACAAGAGTGATATTGCAAATCAAACTTTAAAGCTGCGGTACATGTTTCCAAAACTAAATCCAAACATTTTAAGCACTGGTGGAGGTAGCTTTAATTTTAGTAAGCAGATTAATTCACTTCTGTATTAGTTAAGCAATTATAAAATGCCATCAAATAAAGTCCTAAATAATACATTGTCACTTTTGTGATCATTAAAAAAACTTACTACATGGTTTTAATCACAGCTTTGGGGCAAGCGATAGTTTACTTTGATTCTTCTTCAAAAACTAATTCCCATAAACAATAGATACACTATTTCTCCAGAAGGGTCTCCCAATACCCACATCCAAACTAGGGCTCAGATTCTCCTCTCTCCCAAGCCACCATCCAGAGATAATCACTGGAATCTTATTTCACTTCTGCATGCTCTAAAAGCCTTTTTTATTCTCCTGATCTGCCTAGATGTTTTCCTCTCTTTCTTAAATTAATCACCTTAATTCCTAATGAATCTCACCATATGTTTTGCCATGTACAGCAATCCCACTCAGTGGTGTAAACTGGACTGTCATATGCTTTCCCTAGACCTCATCCAGTTAAGAAACATATAGGCTGCATCTAGATTGTCATGATTTCCCGGAAATGCTTTTAACGGAAAAGTTTTCCATTAAAAGCATTTTTGGAACAGAGTGTCTTTTTGCGGAAAAGCACTTTTTGCGGAAAAGCATCTGTGCCAATCTAGACGCACTTTTCCACAAAAAAACCCCAATCGCCATTTTCGCGATTGGGGCTTTTTTCCGGAAAACAATCTGAGCTGTCTACACTGGTCCTTTTGCGCAAAAGGACTTTTGCCCAAATGGGAGCAGCATAGTATTTCCGCAAGAACACTGACAATCTTACATGAGATCGTCAGTGCTTTTGCGGAAATTCAAGTGGCCAGTGTAGACAGCTGGCAAGTTTTTCTGAAAAAGCGGCTGATTTTCCGGAAAAACTGGCCAGTCTAGACACAGCCATACTGTCAAGGCATTCCCTCCTAACACATCCCCTGGATTCTTTCTTTCTTTTTTCTACAAGGGTTCATCTACATAGGAGCATTATTTCAGCATAACTAGTGTTATTGTAAAATAACAATGAGGATATGTCTACACTTCATTCCTCCTTTGTAATTTGACCCAGTTTCCATTTTTTATATGACTCATTTTTTATTTTTAGATCATGCAAGATCTCCTGGTTAAACCAAAGTGGTCTTTTGCCATATTTACTATCTTTACTACGCAATGGAATACCTTGCTTTTGAGCCCTCAATAATGTGCCTTTGAAAAATTGCCAACTCTCTTCAGTTGTTTTTCCCCTTAGTCTTATCTTCCATGGGACCTTACCTACAAGCTCTTTGAGCTTACAAAAATCTGCCTTCCTGAAATCCATTGTCTCTATTTTGACATGCAAGGTGAACATCCACACAGCAAACCTGGTTTTTTAAAATTATTTCAGAATAATAGGCTTCTTATTCTGGAACAAGAAACCCTAATTTCATGAGGAATAATGCCTATTTCAGAATAGATATTTTGAAATAGCGGTAGTATGAATGCTCCACTGCTGCTATTTTGAAATGGCTCTTCCCCAGGCCATTCAAAGTAATTACTCTCCAGTGGCTCCTGGGGCTGTAAATCAAAGTAGCCCATCCACATTAGGGGAGCCTGCCTCTGACTAATTTGGATGCTTCCCTGTAGTGTTGATGTGCTCTTTCGTCTTGTAAGTGTATACAGGGGAGTTATTTGATATTGTTTTGTATTGATTAACCTGGGTTAATACTTTTGCTTTAACTAATTTCATTTGAAATTATTAATCTTCTTTTACAGAACAAATTTGCATTGTTGTTTCCTTGTGGGAATTTTTAAAGAACGGACAAACCTCTTCTGAGAATGAGCAATTCTTAAAAATGAATAACACAGACATGTCATTGACATTGAAAAAGGTCACCTGTCTTTCTTGGTAACTAAGGTAAACTCCAATTTTCTTGGGCTTTTTCTGCACCATGACCCGGGTCCATGGGTCTGTTTTGACCCAATAATCTCTCCCACTCTGACCCAGAACCCAGAATCCCTCCTTAGGGCACAAGGAAAGTTTCCCTTTTTTCGTTACGGATTTTCTGGCCACCCCCAGATCCCAGTCAGTGCTGCTCTCGACATCCACCTCCCAATAGTGCTTTCCTTTGGAGAATACTTCAGAGCCCAGCACACAGACAGTCGAATCGAACCTCTGTGGAGTTGTTCGAACCTTCTGAGGTTGAGCTGCATATGTAAAACTCTTCTTATCCCCAGCAATGGAGAGGTTGGGGTGAGCCGTGTCTGCATCAAGAGTGATGTCATCTGCAAAGAGAAAGCTTTAATTTTGAGACTCACTGTTATAATGGCAGCTTGAGCTGAGGGAATGGGAATTAATTGGACCTAATACTTCCGTTTTAATAGCATTTTAGCTGAAATTATCCTAGTAGAACTTAGTCCTTTCATGTTGTACATTGTACAATTCAGCTTAAATTAAACATTCAAAACTGTGTTTGAAGTTTGTATGGAATATTTGGCCCATAACTTAGAAATAGTATAAAAAGTCATTTCAAAACACAGGAGCTGAGTATTTAAATGAATTTGAAGGACACGTTGTTGCAAATTACCTTAAAACCTACTGTTGTTTCTCTTATTATCAGCAATTGAGCCTAAAAGGCTCAGAACAGAACAGAGCATTTTGTGCTGAGCGCTGCACAAGCAGAGGTAGGCACAGTCCCTGATAAAAGAGCTTACAATCTGAAGAGGCAAGGAAGATGCACTAAAAAGAGACAGATAATATCTAGCACAGTCTAAGAAATTCAGTTCTTGTCCCATATAAGAAGTTACTTGCCTTGTGCAGTACTCATCGATCTTTGAGATGTATTTCCCTGTGTGTGCTCCACTCTAGGGCTGTATCTACATTGGCACCCTATTCCGGAAAAGGGATGCTAATGAGACAAGTCAGAATTGCAAATGCCGCGGGGGATTTAAATATCCCCCACGGCATTTTCATGAACATGGCTGCCGCTTTTTTCCGGCTCAGGGCTTTGCCGGAGAAAAGCGCCAGTCTAGACGGGATCTTTCGGAAAATAAAGCCTTTTCCAGAAGATCCCTTATTCCTCTTAAAATCAGGATCTTTTTATTTTGGCACAGAGCTTTGTCGGAGAAAAGCGGCAGTCTAGAGGCTGATCTTTTGCTAAAGAAAGCCTTTTCCGATAGATCCTGTAAACTTCATTTTACCTGGCATAAGGGATCTATCAGAAAAGGCTTTCTTTAGTGAAACATAAGCCTCTAGACTGCTGCTTTTCTCCGACAAAGCTCTGTGCCGAAAAAAAAGGGGCGTCCATGTTTATGCTAACGAAGCACAGGATATTTAAATCTCCACTTCATTAACAATTTCAACCTTCCTTATCTGCATCCCTACGCCAGCAGAGGGGTGCAGTCTAGACATACCCTAGGTGTTAGTGTGACCTCATGCTGGAAATTGGATTTTTTTTCTCACAGTGCCTGACTGCACCACACATGCACAATTGTTGTCTTCTGGTGCCATTGGTACCTGCTTCTCGTGTGCACAATTCCTTCACTACCATAGAATTCCGTAGGTGAACTCCAAAGTAGAAAGGAAGAGGGTGGATTGAGGAGCATTTACAGGAACACACATTTTGAAGAACCATCATTACTGCACAAGATGAGTAGCCTCTTCTTCTTCTAGTACTGACTTGTGGGTATTTCACTGTAAGGCTACATCTACACTGCATGATTATTTCAAAATAAGCTATTCTGGAATAGTTATTCTGAAATAGCTTATTTCGAAATAGCATGTCCACTCAGCAGGGAATCCTCAAAAATCGTCCAAGGCAAGCTTCCCTAATGTAGATGTGCTGTCTCAATGTAGAGCCCCAGGAGGCACTGCAGAGGAGTAACTTAGAATGGTCCTGGTGCTGGGCTAGTTCAAAATAGCTGTTCCAGAATAGACATTATTCTTCATAAAATGAGGTTTACAGATGTCGGAATAAGCCATCAGGTATTTCAAAATTATTTTGAAATAACGGAATTGCTGTGTAGATGCTCACATAGTTATTTCAGAATAACAGTCATTATTTCAAAATAACTTTGCTGTGTAGATACACCCTAAATGTCTATAGAGCAGTGTCCTCCAGAAAGGTGGTAAGCTTTTGAGTCATGCCTGGGGCATAGAAGTGAGATCAGGGAGACTGACTATGGTATTAGGAATGGGCCCACTTGCAGTTGCATACTGGCTTGCAAATGTACATTTCAAAGACCAAGTTTACAGTTCTGTATATGTCTGCTGATGGTACATTCTTAAGGAATGCTGTGGAAGCTGCTACTACTTGGGTGGGATGTGCTTGGACAACCTGTGGGAAGAGTTTATTGTGTACTATATAGCAAGTGTTTATAAAAGTAAAGATACACTTGGAGAGTTGTTGGGAAGATATTGCCAACCCTTTTCATCATTCTGCTTTGGAGATGAATAATCTTATGGATCCACAGGATGATTTGGCCCTATCAAAGTAGAAGGTCATTTCCTGTCTGATGTTGAACATGTGACAGGATGCTTTGAGGGTGTTCTTGGGCAGTCTAGGAAAGAATGATGGTAATTGCAGATTCATTATTGTGGAAAGTAGGTGCCACTTGTGGCAAAAAGTTGGGTATGGATATAATGTGATTTTATCTTTTGTGAAGTTAGTGTAAGGATGGTCTGATCACCTTATCTATCAAGGAGGCAATCCTCGTGCTGGTAGATGTTTGCAGGATCTTCAGGAATTTGTGCCATTTTTCCTGCACTTTCTGTAGTCTGATTTTCTGTATAGTAGTCACTCTTTTGAACAAAAGCGACAAGGAGTCCTATGGCACCTTATAGACTAACAGATTTATTGGAGCATAAGCTTTCATGGGGCAATGATCCACTTCGTCAGATGCATGTAATGGAAACTCCAGAGGCAGGTATAAATATACAGGCATAAGAAAAGAGTTCCAATCAAGAGTAAGGCTAGAGATAATGAGGTAAATTCACTCAGGGAAGATGAGGCCCACTTCTAACAGCTGATGTGGAGGTGAGAACACCAAGGGTATGTCTAAACTACATGCCTCCATCGACGGAGGCATGTAGATTAGACAGATCGGCAGAGGGAAATGAAGCCGCAATTAAAATAATCGCGGCTTCATTTAAATTTAAATGGCTGCCCCGCTCTGCCGATCAGCTGTTTGTTGGCAGATCGGGGCAGTCTGGACGCGACGCGCAGACAAAGAAGCCTTTCTTGATCGGCACAGGTAAACCTGGTTTCACGAGGCATACCTGTGCCGATCAAGAAAGGCTTCTTTGTCGGCACGTCGCGTCCAGACTGCCCTGATCTGCCGACAAACAGCTGATCGGCAGAGCGGGGCAGCCATTTAAATTTAAATGAAGCCGCGATTATTTTAATCGCGGCTTCATTTCCCTCTGCCGATCTGGCTAATCTACATGCCTCTGTCGACGGAGGCATGTAGTTTAGACGTACCCCAAGAGAGGAGAAACTGCTATTGTAGTTGGCTAGCCATTTGCAGTCTTTGTTTAATCCTAAAATGATGCTGCCTAAGGCCTCCAGGTCACTTTTGCAGATCCAGACTAATACAGCTACCCCTCTGATACTCTTGAAACTGTTTTAAGTCATCCTCACATGTTGATATAAGTGATATGACCGCTTCGTGCACTGAGGAAGAAGAATTGTTGGCTGGTGGCACCTCATCCTCAGAGCGCTCCCTGTATCAGAGATCATCACATAGGTCTGAGGTGGGAGAGACCTGATTGCTCATTGGGTTGACATGGATGGAGATGTGTAACAGAGGTTGTAGTTTGCCCAGAGATCCTTTGGTGACAAGTGAATGGGGTAAAGTGGTGGTGTGTATCGCCATGGTTGTCCAGATCAAGGTTGTACTGAACCCCTCTGATTAGTCTTGGTATGGTTGAGGTCCCTGGGAAGTCTCCTTACAGTGGGCAAGGAATACTGTAATGAGAACCTGTTGTCATATTCACGTGTTCCCATACTGGGGCAATGAGGGAAGGGGGCAAGAGATAGAAATGGGTGGTCTTTGCTTTGGATTGGGTCTGTGCCGAGGAGCAGGGATTGCACTATCCATGTGAGCTCTATATCATTATGGTGGAGGAACTGCAGAAGTGCCAACTGCTCTTTGTTTATTATGTGTTTCTGTGCTGCCATGTTGGTGGTCAGTGCCAGTTGGGATTTGTCTGTCATTACCGAGGTCTGGGTTGGTGCCAGTGGAAGCAGCATATCTGATTGTGTTGAATATTATTCTGGATCATGAATTGGTGTCAGTAATGCCATGGAGAGGAGTATGCATCTTGGCTCTGATACATAGCAGGTTTAAAACAAACAAAAAGTTTTTCTTCAAGCAGCACATAGTCATCCTGTGGAACTCCTTGCCAGAGGATTTTATGAAGATTAGGACTTTAATATGTTTCAAAAAAGAGCTATATAAGTTCATGGAGGTTACGTCCATCCATGGCTACTAGCCAGGATGGGTAGGAATGGTGTCCCTAGCATCTGTCTATAAATGGGTGACAGAAGAGGGATCATATGATGATTATCTGTTGTGTTCACTCTCTCTGGAGCATCTGGCATTGGCTCCTGCTTTAAGGTGGTTACATTCTGAGCATTTCTGAGAGATATGGGCTTCTCCCAAGCATCAGACACAGGAAGAGTATCCATAAAAGACTGGAATGTCATCTCAAAAAGTGTAGTATTTTATGAAGTGAGGAGAGTCCAGCTTAATGTTGTTATTAGATGGCGTGATAATTTGCAGGATTAGGACAGGAAGGAGATCTAAAGGAAAACCTTTTTTTTTTATCCAAGAAAGGTAGGATAAGTAAAGGTTAAGTAAAGGGAACAATTGTTTTTGTTTTTGGTTGTTTTCTCAAATTTTGGGGCAAAAGAGCAGAGGTGTGGACCTCTGTCCTCCATTGAGGAGAACAGAGAAGGAACCAATGGGGCCACATTACACACACAAGAAGCAGGCATGAATGTGCAGCCAGGCACTGCTAGGAAAAATCTCTGACCTCCTGGAATGGAGCACCTGCAGGGACAGCACTCAGAAAAGAACACTTTCTTCATCAGTTCAGATCTTCAGACTTGTTCAGTAAGGATCACATCCCTTATTGACCAACTATGCCCCTTTCTGTACAACCCAGCAGTTAATTAGTCCTGATCTCACCAACCCCTGTTTAATTCATCAATAACTTCCCAGTAGGGCTGGAATTACACCAGTGTGAAGCTGAGAGATCAGAGTCAATCCCTAAAAGAAATGGGAAAATGTCTTAAGTGAGGAATAAAGCTTCAAGGTCAGTTTTTGACGGTGGGATGACAACAGTTTTTGACCCAGATGCTGAGCTGCAGGTGAGGAGTCAACAATGTGTCTGAACTCCCCCAATCTGTCATTGCCTCATATGTTAGAACAGCCTCTAGGGCAAGGCTGGGCAAAAAGCTGTCAGTGGACTGCATCTAGCCCATGGGAGTTCCCAGTTCTGCCACTAAAGCATTGCCTGGGAGGTGAGCCCTTTCAATTGCTGCTATTTAAAGGGCTTCTGGGAGCCCTTTAAATAGCAGTGATTGAAGGAGCTCTTGACCCAGGACCACCCTGCCACTCATCCACCCCAAGGCCAGTCGAGTCCAGGGGACAGGGGAATGGTGCAAAGTCTCCTTCCCCCATCAGGAGCACACAGCACCAGATGAACCACCAGCTGTTCCCCTGGCAGGGTGAGGGCAAGGGGACAGGGCTAAGACTTCACATGCTCCCTGATCCCCAGGCCAATCAGGATTGGTGGGTGGTGAAGTCTCCTGGCTCGGCCCTTCTGCCCAAGGCCACACCCCTTCCAAGGTGGCCCGTGTCCACTTCAGAAATTCCCACAGTGTTCCCCCTTCAAAGTTTATTGCCCAAGTGGCTGCCATGCAGCTGGGGGAGCAGTAGGACATGGGAGGAACCCATATCCTATTTTTTCAGCTGTTTCAGCCACCGACATCGGTATGCTAGGTGGGGAAAGCATTGCCTTCCCAAACTACCAGCCTGGTCCTGCCCACACTCTGCCCCCAGAGTGCCTACTGTATGTGTACCAAAGGGAGAGTATTGCTGCCCCCGAGCTCCCCACCCTTCCCCATGCTCCAGTACTAGTAAGCTTGGTGCCACACACCCTCCTCCCTCTCTGTATTCTGGCTCAGGGAGGTTGGGGCCACATGCCACCTGCCTGAATTTCCTGTGTTGGTGGGGGGAAGTCATAGTGCACTGACCTGACTCCCAGTGGTGTAGGGTGAGGGGAAAGGAGGTAAGTTGGCTCCCTTGTGGGCGGGGCCTCAACCAACTGGGTGTGTCTTCACCACTGCCCATGGCCAAAGGCAATATCTGGCACCAGTAGGTGGATGGCAAAATTGCTGTAGATTACCGTATAATGGGGGAATCTTGCAGGGGCTCAGCTGGCTTTAGGTCTGCTTTGAGCCATTGAAGCAATTCAGAGAAGTCTGGTCACAATACGGGATTTAAACCTAAGTTCTAATGTATGTTTACAGAACTATTCTCTTCCTTCCTTATTCCCTACAGGATCTCACACTGCACTCCTTGGTGCAGTAACCAGGTGCTGTCTGTGTATTCTGTTACCTGCGTTGTTGCGAGCCCTTCTCCAATCTGAAATGACAGTAAGAAACAAACATTAACTGAGACGCTGCACCTGCAGAAGATATTTTCCCCCTTCAGGCAAAAGGAATCTTTCAGTGAAGTGAAGATGTCAAACAGTACCTGCGTTGATTTACTTGTACAACATGAAACTGCGGAAATTAAAATACACAAAAATGGCACTTACATGTTCACACACACACACACACACACACACACACACACACACACACACACACACACACACACACATGACACAACCAATATACACACCAGATATACACATTAAGTACATGGGAATTGCCTGTAGGGTCATGTATACATGAGGATACTATTTCAAAATCTCTAAATTCAACTTAACCCTAGATTTTACAAAATTGAAACAGAGTGTCCCCACTACAGGGAAACCTGGAAATTAATCCAAGCAGGATCCATTAATGTGGATGCACTACTTCAACTTAGAGCTCCAGGTATCATAAGGGTGAATTACCCTGGGGAACAGTTATTTAGATATAGCAGCACTGAAGTGTCCATACTACCGCTATTTTGAAATAACTATTTCGAAATTAGCATTATTCTCTGAGGAAAGCAGGAGTACAGATTTCAAAATAGTGTGGATGCTCCACTCATACATTCAACCTAAGGGGGCTTATTTCAAAATGAAGTCCTTGTGTAGACCAGGACTATGGATCAGACCAGAAGATCCATTGAATTTAGTATCCTGTCACCAATAGTGGCTAGTGCTAGCTGCTGCAGAGAAAGGTATATTTTCCATCCTTCCCTGCACTATCTACTGCTGTACTGACTTTGATCTAACAAATGAATACTAGAGAACTATTTACTTTATTAACTGAAAATGCATTTTTCTTACCTAATTCAGTCCTTACTTTTTCCAGTTCTAAAAGAGAGAGAATAAAAAGGTCAGACCAAGTGAATTTACACGAGTTTTCTGGTTCAGAATTGAGTTGATATAGAAAGGCCTTATCTACACAGGGGAAAGATTCCAACATGGCTCTGTCAAAATAACAATTCAGCAATAGCAATTCTAGTATAACTATGACATATGGCCATTCTATTCCAAAATAAAACAGATTTCATTCTGGAATAATTACTACACTTCCAGAGCAGAGTAATGATGCTGGAATAAAGTTACTTTTGTTTTGGAAAGAAGCATACACAGAGGACTTATTCTGTAATAGCTATGGGTATGTCTACACTACCCTCCTAGTTCGAACTAGGAGGGTAATGTAGGCATACCGCACTTGCAAATGAAGCCCGGGATTTGAATTTCCCGGGCTTCATTTGCATAAACTGGGCGCCGCCATTTTTAAATCCCTGCTCGTTCGAACCCCGTGCCGCGCGGCTACACGCGGCACGAACTAGGTAGTTCGGACTAGGAAGCCTAGTCTGAACTACCTAGTTCGTGCCGCGTGTAGCCGCGCGGCACGGGGTTCGAACGAGCAGGGATTTAAAAATGGCGGCGCCCAGTTTATGCAAATGAAGCCCGGGAAATTCAAATCCCGGGCTTCATTTGCAAGTGCGGTTTGCCTACATTACCCCACTAGTTCGAACTAGCGGGGTAGTGTAGACATACCCTATGTTGCGAATGCATGCAAGCCTTCAGAGCTATTATAGCAGCCAAAGAATCTGTAGGATCTTAGAACACAAAAGGAGCCTTCTCCCACACTGGGGGCTCCTGACACAAACTGGAATTTCCCCTAGAGGTTTTAATAACAGTTGAGCGGCTGCCCTGTAGCACAGCATCTCAGCATCTCCATCTAGACTAGTATTCTGTCACCAATACTGGCTAGCATCAGCTGCTGCAGAGAAAGGTACATTTTACATCCTTCCCTGAATTCGACACTGCAGTGCTGACTTTGATCTAACACATGGTTACTAGAGACCGAAAGTGAATTTTTCTTATCTATTTCAAATCTTTGATTTTCCATTTCTGAAAGAGACACAGTGAGAAGGTCAGAAAACTGAATTTATACAAATTTTCTGCTTCATAATTAATTCAATGAACATAGTAAGGCCTTGTCTACACAAAGGCAAGTTTGCAAGATAACTGTGATGAAGTCCTCAATGCAGAATAGCTATTCCAGTCACACTTTCCGTGACACTGTTATACTGTCCCACCTCGGCTACGTCTACACTGGCCCCTTTTCCGGAAGGGGCATGTAAATTTCACGAGTCGTCGTAGGGAAATCCGCGGGGGATTTAAATATCCCCCGCGACATTTAAATAAAAATGTCCGCCGCTTTTTTCCGGCTTTTAAAAAAGCCGGAAAAGAGCGTCTAGACTGGCCCCGATCCTCCGGAAAAAGTGCCCTTTTCCGGAGGCTCTTATTCTTACTCTTATTCTTACTTTGAAGTAAGAATAAGAGCCTCCGGAAAAGGGCACTTTTTCCGGAGGATCGGGGCCAGTCTAGACGCTCTTTTCCGGCTTTTTTAAAAGCCGGAAAAAAGCGGCGGACATTTTTATTTAAATGCCGCGGGGGATATTTAAATCCCCCGCGGATTTCCCTACGACGACTCGTGAAATTTACATGCCCCTTCCGGAAAAGGGGCCAGAGTAGACGTAGCCCTCCAGTATGAGAGCCCCAGTACTGTTAAGGAGGATGAAAGGCTCAGCAGAAGAGAGCAGTTAATGGAAGCTGAGGGAAACCATCCCGTAGTTGGAACCCTCCTTCCAAAGGATGTTGTGGTATCCTCTCTCACTGAGGATACCTCTCTGGGAAGAGGCAGGTATTAGTAGTCGGTAATTCGATCATTAGAAACATAGATAGTTGCATTTGTGATGACCAGGAGAACCGTATAGAGACTTGCCTGCCTGGTGCGAAGGTTGCGAATCTCTCGAGGCATCTAGATAACTTATCTGTAGTGCTGGGGAGGAGCTGGTGTTCATGGCACATGTAGGTACCAATGATGTAGGAAAGGGTAGGAAAGATGTGCTGGAAGCCAAATTTAGGTTGCTAGGAAAGAGACTGAAATCCAGGACCTTTATGGTGGCATTCTAAGAAATGGTTCCTGTTTCTCGCACAGGACCAGGTAGACAGGTAGAATTTCAGAATCTCAGTGTGTGGATGAGATGACGGTGTAGGGAGGAGGGGGCTAGATTTATTAGGAACTGGGGACACTTTGGGAGAGGGGGAGCCTACACAGGAAGGATGGGCACCACCTAAACCAAGGTGGTTCCAGCCTGCAGGCACTAAACATTAAAAAGGTCACAGAGCAGTTTTTAAATTAGGAGATAGGAGAAAGCCGATTGGTGCAGAGAAGCACATAGAACAAATGGAGACTTCTCTTAGAGGAGAATCCATTGAATGGAGAGTCTCTAGGCTGTAGTCAGAAAGAGAGGAGGGGAGATGATAATGCCAGATGAGACAAACAATCACATATAAAATGATTATACATCTTGGAAGGACAGACAAATAAACAGTGGCAATTTTTTAAAGTGCTTCTACACAAATGCTAGAAGTTTGACTAATAAGGTGGGTGAACTAGAGTACCTCATATTAAAGGAGCAGATTAACATAATAGGCATCACAGAAACCTGGTGGAATGAGAACAATCTTTGGGACACAATCATACTGGGATATAAAATATTACAGAAGGACAGAATAGGTCGTGTGGGTAGTGGAGTGGTACTGTATGTGAAAGATAATGTAGAAACAAGTTAAATAAAAAATGAATCAAAATGTTCCATAGAATTACTATGGATAGAATTTCCATGCTCTAATAAAAACATAGCAGTAGGAATATATTATGGATCACCTGACCAGGACAGTGATAGTGTTTATGAAAGGCTAAGGGAGATTAGAGAGGCTATCATAATAAAAAACTCAGTAATAATAGGAGATTTCAATTATCTCCATATTGACTGGAGGACAAGATGCAAAGACAAAATTTCTCAATGCCTTAAATGACGGCTTCTTGGAGCAGCTGGTACAGGAACCCAAAAGGGGAGAGGCAATTCTTGATTTAGTACTGGGTGGAGCACAGGATCTGGTCCAGCAGGTAACCATTACTGGACCGCTTGGGAATAGCGACCATAATATAATAACATTTAACATTCCTGTGGTGGGAAGAACACCTCAGCAGTCCAACAATCAGGCATTTAACTTCAAAAAAGAGCCACCGTGGCTTAACAACCATGTAAAAGAAGGAGTGAGAGATAAAAAGGCATCTTTTTAAAAGTCCTAGTGAGGTAAATAGAAAGGAACATAAACACTGCCAAATTAAGTGTAAAAATTTCAGAAGAAAAGCCAATTTTTTTGAGTAACAACTAGCCAAAAACTCAAAAAGTATTTTAAGTACATTAGAAGCAGGAAGACTGCTAAAAACACAGTGGGACCCCTGGATGATTGAGATACAAAAGGAGCAATCAAGTATGAAAAAGCCATTGCGGAGAGACTAAATTGTTTTTTTGCTTCTGTCTTCCTCAGTTGAGGAAGTAAATGTGTGGTTGCACAGGAGGTGTCAGAGAGAGGGCTTTGGTTTCTTCGACCATGGGACTCTGTTCCGGGCACAAGGATTGCTAGGAAGAGATGGGATCCACCTAACAAAGAGAGGAAGGAGCATCTTTGCCGGCATGCTTGCAAACCTAGTGAGGAAGGCTTTAAAGTAGGTTCGTTGGGTCATGGTGACCAAAACCCTGAGGCAAGTGGGAAAGTCAGATAGTAGGAAGAAATGCAAAGAGGAATGAGCAACAAAGGAGGACCCCTGAAGGTAGGATGATCAACTGGTTATTTGAGGTGTTTGTACACCAATGCGAGAAGCCTGGGCAACAAACAGGAAGAATTGGAGGCTCTGGCCCAGGCCAAGAAATATGATTTAATTGGGATAAGAGACACTTGGTGGGAAGACTCGCATGACTGGAGCACTGTCATGGAAGGGTATAAACTGTTTAGAAAGAACAGGCAGGGGAGAAAAGGAGGAGGAGTTGCACTATATGTAAGAGAGCACTATGATTGCTCAGAACTCTAGTATGTAGAGGGAGAAAAGCCTGTTGAGAGTCTATGGGTTAAGTTTAGAGGTACAAACAACAGCAGTGTGGTGTCTACTACAGGCCACCGAATCAGGTGGATGAGGTAGATGAGGCTTTCTTGGGACAATTGAGAGAAGCTTACAAATCACAGGCCCTGGTTCTTGTGGTGGACTTTAATCACCCTGACATCTGTTGGGAGACCAATACAGCAACCCAGGAAGTTTTTGGAGAATGTTGGGGATAACTCCTTGGTACCAGGGGCCGTGTGCAGCTTGACCTTCAGCGCACAAACAGGGAGGAACTAATAGGGAAAGTAGAGGTGGGTGACAACCTCGGAAACAGTGATCATGAGAAGGTAGATTTCAGTATCCTGACGAAAGGAAGAAAAGAGAGTAAGTAGTAAAATACACACCTTGGACTTCAGAAAAGCAGATTTCGACTTCCTCAGAGGCCTAATGGGTAGGATCCCCTGGGATGCTAACAAGAAGGGGAAAGGAGTCCAGGACAGCTGGCAATATTTTAACAGAACCTTATAGAAGGCACAGAAAGAAACCATCCCGATGCGTAGCAAGAGAGGCAAACATGGTAGGAGACCGGATTGGCTTACAGGGGAAATCCTTGGTGAACTTAAGCACAAAAAGGGAGCTTACAAAAAGTGGAAACTTGGACAAATGACCAGGGAGAGCTATAAAGGTATAGCTCGAGAATGCCGGAGGGTTATCAGGAAGGCAAAAATGCAATTGAAATTGCGACTGGCAAAGGATGTAAAGGTTAACAAGAAAGGTTTCTACAGGCATGTTAACAAGAAGAAGGTGATCAGAGAGGGCGTGGGGCTCCTACTGGATGAAGGAGGTAACCTAGTGACAGATGATGTAGGGAAAGCTGAAGTATTCAATGCTTTCTTTGCCTCTGTATTCACGGACAAGGTCAGTTCCCGGACTAATGCACTCAGTGATGCAAGATGGGATGAAGAAGAGCAGCCCTGGGTGGGTAAAGAACAAGTTAGGAACTATTTAGAAAAGCTAAATGTACACAAGTCCATGGCTCCGGACTTAATGCATCCAAGGGTACTGAGGGAGTTGGCAAATGTCATTGAGGAGCCTTTGGCCATTATCTTTGAAAAGTCATGGAGATGGGGAGAGATCCCAGATGATTGGAAAAAGGCAAATGTAGTGCCCATCTTCAAAAAAGGGAAGGAGGACGATCCAGGGAACTATAGACCGGTCAGTCTTACCTCGGTCCCTGGAAAAATCATGGAAGGGATCCTTAAGGAATCCATTTTGAGTCACTTGGAAGAGAGGAAAATGATCAAGAATAGTCAGCATGGATTCACAAAGGGGAAGTCATGCCTGACCAATCTGATCAACTTCTATGATGAGATAATTGTCTCTGTAGACCTGGGAAAGTCAGTGGATGTGACTTTAGCAAGACTTATGATACGGTCTCCCACAATATTCTTGCCAGCAAGTTAAGGGAATGTGGATTGGATAAATAGGATGGTAAGATGGATAGAAAGATGGATAGAAGGTCGGGCCCAGCGTGTAGTGATCAACAGCTAGATGTCAGGATGGCGGTTGGATTCTAGCAGAGTGCCTGAAGGTTCGGTTCTAGGATCAGTTTTGTTCGATATCTTTATTAATGACCTGGATGAAGGGATAGATTGCACCTTCAGCAAGTTTGCAGATGACACTAAGCTAGGGGGAGAGGTAGATAACCTCGAGGGCAGGTATAGGGTCCAGAGTGACTTAGACAAATTGGAGGATTAGGCCGCAAGAAATCTGATGAGGTTCAACAAGAACAGGTGCAGTGTCCTGCACTTGGGATAGAAGAATCCCAAGCATTGTTACAGGCTGGGGACAGACCAGCTAAGTAGTAGTTCGGAAGAAAAAGATATGGGGGTTACAGTGGATGAGAAGCTGGATATGAGTCAACAGTGTGCCCTTGTAGCCAAGAAGGCTAATGGCATATTAAGTTGCATTGAGAGGAGCATTGACAGCAGATCCAGAGATGTCATTATTCCCTTTTATTCGGCTCTAGTGAGGCCACATCTGGGGTATTGTGTCCAGTTCTGTGCCCCCCACTACAAAAAGGATGTGGACACATTGGAGAGGGTCCAGCGGAGGGCAACAAAAATGATTAGGGGGCTGGAGCATGTGACTTACAAGGAGAGATTGAGGGAGTTGGGTCTGTTTAATCTGCAGAAGAGAAGAGTGAGGGGGGATTTGATAGCAGCCTTCAGCTTCCTGAAGGGAGCTTCCAAAGCAGATGGAGAAAGGCTGTTCTCAGTAGTGACAGATGGCAGAACAAGGAGCAATGGTCTCAAGGTGTGGTGGGAGAGGTTCAGGTTGGATATTAGGAAAAACTATTTCACTAGGAGGGTGGTGAAGCACTGGAATGGGTTACCTAGGGAAGTAGCTGAGTCTCCATCCGAAGAGATTTTTAAGTCTCGGTTTGACAAAGCCCTGGCCGGGTTGATTTAATTGGGATTGGTCCTGCCTAGTGCAGGGGGCTGGACTCGATGACCTTCTGAGGTCTCTTCCAGCTCTATGGTTCTATGATTCTATGATTCTAGTGTTCATGCTGGGGTAAATAGAACCAAAGGCCAATTGGGAAAGTCATTCCATTGGGAAAGGATGGGCAAGGATGTGTATAGTTATGTCTGGTTTTGTGAGGTGTGCCAGTGGGGGGAAAGCCTCAACACCAGGTCTAGACAGCTCTCCAGCCACTTCCCATAACAGAAGTTCCATTCTAGAGTGGCTATTCTGGGTCCTTTTCCTAAAATGACAGACATCAAGAGGAATACAGTATAACTGGCTTTCATGGATTTTGTCACCCAATGGCCTGCTCTAGGGACCACCATGGCCAAGATCTTGTTCTAAACACCAACAGATATTTTTGTCAGGGTAGGTTGGCCCTCCAAGATCCTTACTGAGTCAGGAATTAACATCCTGCAGGAAACACAGAACTTCTTTGGGACGCTCATGGAGTGAAACACTTGGTTGCCACCCCTTACCACCACTGGACGAATGACCTGGTAGAGAAATACAACAGAACTTTGGGAGCCATGATATGCAAATTCATGAATGAAGACTCCAGTGACTGGCACCTGGTGCTACAATAGTTACTGCTTTCCCACACACTTTACCCCATCCCAGTTTAGTATTTGCATGCTTTGAATTTGATTTTGGCCATGAGGTTAAAGGCCCATTGCAATTATTGAATCAGCAAATGAAGGAACTTACCCCTTCTCCAGCAACTGACATTTTGGATTTTATGGGCAAACTGGAAAACACCATCAGAGACTCCTTCCTCAACAAAACTTGAAGAAGTCTCTGCAAGAACAGAAGGCCTGGTATGATAAACATGCCAGAGAATGTTCCTTCAAGGTCCGAGAGCAAATCATGGACTTGAATAGTGATAGAAATGTAGCCGTGTTAGTCTGGGGTAGTTGAAGCAAAATGCAGGACAATGTAGCACTTTAAAGACTAACAAGATGGTTTATTAGATGATGAGCTTTCGTGGGCCAGACCCACTTCCTCAGATCAAATAGTGGAAGAAAGTAGTCACAACCATATATACCAAAGGATACAATTTAAAAAATGAACAAATATGAAAAGGACAAATCACATTGCAGAACAGAAGGGGGATGCGGGGGGGGGGGGAGAGGGGGAGGAAGGAAGGTAA
Source organism: Pelodiscus sinensis (assembly GCF_049634645.1). Taxonomy (NCBI): domain Eukaryota; kingdom Metazoa; phylum Chordata; order Testudines; family Trionychidae; genus Pelodiscus; species Pelodiscus sinensis. Next base: position 4,441,830 of record NC_134743.1, on the reverse strand, counting down.
GTGTCTGTGAATTGATGATATTAAAGGTAGGGAGAGTGGGATGTTTGTGAGTTAATGGTATTACAGGTGATAATTGGGGAAACTGTCTTGGTAATGGGTGAGATAGTTCAAATTCTTGTTAAGTCCTTGTTGGCAAGTGTCGAATTTTAACATGAATGACAGTTCATGGACTTGAAGGCATTCCTGGCCAGTTAAATGGAAACATTCAGGGATGAACCAGTCAGAATCCAAGAGTACATAGTAGCAGTTAACCTTCTATCATTTCCAGACCCTAATTTAAGGCTAATATATACCATGTTAATTCTCTAAAGCCCTTTCATTCCCAAGAATTAAAGGTTCTTCAGTTCATGATTCATGAGAGGGATGATGCTGAGTGGCCTGAAGGAGCCTACTATGACTGGAAAGGCAAAGGTAGCATTGAAGAGGTGACCCTCAGCAATGAGAAACAACAGAAGATCCAGGAACTGTGCACCTGCTTCACACCAAACTTTTCAGTCTTCTCCCCACCCTTTGCCCCGCCCAGGACAGATTAAACGGGCTTACTACTCCATTAACTCAGGTGAAATTCACTGGATCAGAGCCCATCGTACCGGATGGCTTCTTCAGCCAAGGTGGCTATAGAGAAAGAGATCAAGGGCATGCAAGAGATGGGTGTCATTTACCCCTCTGAAAGCATAAGGACCTCTATGGAGGTCCTAGTCCTCAAACCAAATGGAGAAATTCACTTTTGTGTCAACTACCATAAGTTAAATTCTGTAAGTTGCCCATACAACTATCCATTGTCGTGCACAGATGAGCTATTGGAGAGACTGGGTTGCACCCAATTCATCTCCACCCTAGACTTAACAAAGGGATATTGGCAAGTACCTCTGGCTGAGTCATCCAAGGAAAGGTCAGCCTGCATTACATATGTGGAGCTGTATGAATTTAATGTACTCTCTTTTGGGCTGTGCATTGTACCCACATTGTTCTAAAACTTGCAGATAATCTGCTAGCTGGATTTGGTGAAATTGTAGTAGACTATCTGGATCATGTGGCTGTATATTCTGGTTCGTGGGAAGAGCAGCGCCCAAACTTTGTTGATGGGACCCACCTCTGTGGATGGGGAAGGGAAAAGGGACTAAAGAGGGGAAAAAGGTTTCCCATAGCATCTGTCCTCTACCATCTGCAATTAATGCCTCAACATGCTTATCTTGTCCGCATTCAAAGATGCAGGTGATGCCAGATCACAGTGCATTCTCAAAAACACATAGACATATTAGGGCATTGCTGAAAATTGGACCTAGGGACGTTTCCATGGACTCCCTTAGTTGGGCGTGTCTGGTTTCAACATTCTGCAAGGGAAAAACATGGCACTAAGGGTATGACTAGAGTGCATCCCTCTGTCGGCAGAGGGATGCAGATTAGGCAGGTCAACATTGCAAATGAGGCAGGGATTTAAATATCCTGTGCATAATTTGCATAAAAATGGCCGCCATGTTTTGCCGACTCAGCACTCTGTCAGCAAAAAGGGGCAGTCTAGAGGGGGATCTGTTGAGAAAGAAAGGCTTTTTTTCAACAGATTGTTTATGCCTCCTGCCTGATCTCTGACCTCTATGCTACTCTGGATTAACAATTAAATTTTGTGTAAGTTTATATAAAAACATATTTATAAAAAATTGCCTTCTCTTACTTGTGTTCTCTTGCTCATGCTGCTGCTCATGAATTTTGGCAAACTGCATGTTGTATAAAGTTTTCAGTTTTCTTTCTATTATCTGTGAAACTTTTTGATCAGTGCAGGACAACTGAGGAGTCAGCTATTTCATTTGTTTTTCTATGCCTGGGTACGTCTACACTACAACGTTAATTCGAACTAACTTAGTTCGAATTAGTTAATTCGAACTAAGCTAATTCGAACTAACACGTCTAGAACTAAAAACTAGTTTGAATTAGCGTTTTGCTAATTCGAACTAGCAAGTCCACATTGAGTGGACCCTGAACAGGGCTTAATGATGGCCGGAAGCAGTGCCAGCAGGGCATCAGAGGAGGACTTAGACCGTGGAGATGCTGTCTCAGGCTAGCCGAGGGCTGCGCTTAAAGGGTCCCGACCCCCACCCCGGACAGACAGTTCTAAGGGGTGCCCCGCTTGCAAAGCAGTCCTTGCTTGGATTGCTCGGTGTACCCACACTGGGCGCATCACACCACTCAGCCATCAGACCGGCTGCACTTGCCGCAGGCTGCGATCTGGGTAGAGGGGGCAATCGGGGGGCTGCAGGAGAGCTTCCACCCCCAGAAGCCCGCAGAGCCAGCCCAGTCCTCCCCATCGGGGGCTCGTACCCATTTTCTCCCTCACCTCCTTCCACTTACCCTTCCCTAGCCCCCCTTCCTGATGTACAAAATAAAGGACAATTGTGTTCAAAAATGGAATCTGTCTTTATTGAACAAAACTGGGGGAGACTGGGAAAAGGAGGTGGGAGAGGGGAAGAGAAAAGCTGGGAGAGGGGAGGGCAACTAACATGATCAGGGGTTGGGAACAGGTCCCAGATGAAGAGAGGCTAAAGAGACTGGGACTGTTCAGCTTAGAAAAGAGGAGATGGAGCGGGGACAGGATAGAGGTATCTAAAAGCAGGAGTTGGGTGGAGAGGGTGCATACAGAAAAGTTCTTCATGAGTTCCCATAAAGAAGGACTAGAGGACACCAAAGGAAAGGAATGGGTAGCAGGCTTCAAACTAGTAAGAGAAAGTTGTTCTTCACAAAGCAAATAGTTAACCTGTGTAACTCCTTGCTGCAGGTGGCTGTGAAGGCTACAACTAGAACAGAGTTTAAAGGGAAGTGAGATCAAGTCATGGAGGTTGGGTCCATGGAGTAGTCTTAGCCAGTGGGTAGGAGTGGTGTCCCTGCCCAAAGTTTGTGGAAGGCTGGAGAGGGATGGCACGAGACAAATGGCTTGGTCACTATCTTCGGTCCATCCCCTCCAGGGTCCCTAGGGTTGGCCACTGTCGGCAGACAAGCTACTGGGCTAGATGGACCTTTGGTCTGACACAGGACGGCCATTGTAAGCTCAGGGCTCAGGGTCGGGGGTCTCAGTGGACCCCCTTGATTTTCATGCACACCTGCTCCTGGGTGGTCAGGCTGGCAGCTCTCCTGCCCTAGACGGCCACTTTCCTGTGCCTAGTGCGGAGATCATGGACAAGGTCCACGATGTCCGCACTAGCCCAGGAAGGTGCCCGCCTCTTGTGGTCCAGGGCAAGCTCCCGCCAGCCTGGTCCCAGGAAGAGGGGGTGGGCTGGGGGATATCGGGTGGGTGGCTCTGTGCCGTGCCAGGTGCAGGGTCTGCTGGCTGGTTGCTGGCAGGCTTGCACCTGGCACGGGCACCGTAGCCAGCCCGTGCCCCTTTAAGGAGTCTGGGGCCGGGAGGGGGGCATAGAGTTTCCCTGGTGTTGGCCAGAGTGGCCACCAGGGAAACCTGGGGAGGGCTAGCCTCCCAGTAGTTTGAATTAAGGGGCTACACACCCTTTAATTCGAACTAGTAAATTCGAACTAGGCTTAATCCTCGTAAAATGAGGTTTTCCTAGTTCGAACTAAGCACTCCGCTAGTTCGATTCAAATTCGAACTAGCGGAGCGCTAGTATAGCGGCTATGAATGTTAGTTCGAACTAATGTCCATTAGTTCAAACTAACATTGTAGTGTAGACATACCCCCTAAGAGAAGATTTTGAAGCTGGGCTTCTGAATGTAGTGCCCAACTTTAAAAAAGGGAAGAGGACAATCCAGGGAACTACAGACTGGTCATCCTTACCCAAGTCCCTGGAAAAGTCATGGAGGAAGCCATGGAGTACTTGGAAGAAGAGAAAGTGATCAGGAATAGTCAGCATGGACTCAACATGGGCAAGTTGATTAGCTTCTATGATGAGATAACTGGATCTGTGGATATGGGAAAGTCAGTGATTGTGATATACCTTGACTTTAGCAAAGCTTTTGATATGGTCTCCCACAATATTTTGGACAGCAAGTTAAGAGAGTATGGATTGGATAAGATGGTAGGAAGCTGGCTAGAAGGCCAGGCCCCAAGGGTCGTGATCAACACCTCTACGTCAGGTTGACTATCAGTTTCTAGTGGAGTACCCCAAGGATCAGTTCTAGGGCCAGTCTTGTTCAACATTTTTATTAAAGACCTGGAGGGAGGTTGCCCAGGGAGGTTGTGGAATCTCCATCTCTGGAGATATTTAAGAGTACGTTAGATAAATGTCTATCAGGGATGGTCTAGACAGTATTTGGTCTGCCATGAGGCCATGGGACTGGACTCGATGACCTCTCGAGATCCCTTCCAGTCCTAGTATTCTATGATTCTTTAATTCTATGGATTAGAGGCCGGATTGCACCCTCAGAAAGTTTGCAGATGACACTAAACTAGCAGGAGAGATAGACATGCTGGAAGACAGGGACAGGGTCCAGAGTGACCTGGACAGATGAGAGGATAGGCCCAAAAGAAATCTGATGAACTTCAACAACGACAAGTGTAGACTCCTGCACTTGGGACAGAAGAACAGCAAGCATTGTTAGAAGCTGGGAACCAACTGACTAAGTAGCTTTTCAGCAGAAAAAAACCTGAGGATTAAGGTGCATAAAAGCTGGATGTGAGTCAACTGTGTGCCCTTGTAGCCAAGAAGACTAATGGTATATTTGAGAGCATTAGGAGGAGTATTGCCAGCAGATCCAGAGAAGTGATTATTTCCCTTTATTCACTTCTGGTGAGGCCACATCTGGAGTATTGTGTCCAGTGCCAGGCCCCCAATATAGAAACGATGCAGATGCATTGAAGAGGGTCCAGCGGGGGGCGACAAAATGATGAAAGTACTGGAGCACATGATGAATTAGGAGAGATTGAGTGATTTGAATTTGTTTAGCCTGCAAAAGAGCAGAGTGAGGGTAGCCTTTGACTTCCTGAAGAAATGTTCCAAAGAGAGGATGGAGAAAGATTGTTCACAGGAATGAAGGACGGCAAAACAAGGAGCAAGGGTCTCAAGCTAAACTGGGAGAGCTCTAGGTTGAATAAAAGAGAAATTTATTTTACAAGCAGGATGGTAAAGTACTGAGAGGGAGTTGGTGAAATCCTCATCCCACAAGGATTTTAAGTCAAAGCTTTACAAAAATGTGTTTGGACTGATTTACTTCAGTTTGGATATGCTTTGAGCAGAGGGCTGCACTTCATATCCTCCTGAGAACCTTCCTGGTCTCTGATTCTCTGACGAATTGATTCTATGCAATTGCCTGAGTTTGGAAAAACAAACAAACAAACAAACAAACAAACAAACAAACAAACAAACAAACAACACAGCCTCGCTTTCTGTGCAGTGCCATTTCCATGACAAATTACAAAAACAGACACACACGCACACACACAACCTCCTCTCAGCTGAATTGGGAACACCTTGTCTAAGAAATAGCTTCAAATTACCAAGAACTTAAAGAACATAAAAGCCATACTGGGTCAGACCAAGCCTCCAGCTAGCCCAGTATCTTGTCTGCCGACCGCCGTCAGTACCAGATGCCCCAGAGAAGGTGAACAGAACAGGTCATCCTCACGCGATCTGTCCATTGTCACCCTTTTCAGGCCTTTGACAAACAGAGGCAAGGGACACCATTCCTACCAATGCTGCCTAAGAAGTACTGATGCACCGAATCTCCATGAATGTATCTAGTTCTTTTTTTCAAATACTTTGGATGACAGCACTGGATAACAACATAGTTTAATCCTTACTGTACTTGATGAAATTATAGAGGGGAACGATAACGTCTGGAAACGGAAGCTTTAATGTATTCTAGAAATAGCTTAAGTCTGAGCTGAGGTACAAACCCCAATCTTTTCTCTGTATTAGAAACGATGCTGAATAGAAAGCCCTGACCACAAATGGTGTGGGTACCTTCTCAGCAGCTCTTCTCTGGGGAAGCTTGAGAACAGGCATTTCTAAATTCTCCTTCCACCCCCCACCCACAAACCACACACATTCACCTGAAGAAAGGGGCTAAATTGAAGGTTGTTGTGAACCTCGGAGGCAAGGAGTCTCTGAAAGAGCTTGACCAGGAAGAGAAGGACATTGGTCCCAGTTCTATGCGTAAAATTAGTTTCTCTTACCCAACTTTTTCAGATGGTCTAATTTCTTCTCCACATAGTTAATTTCAAGGTTGGGTTCAGAAGTTGAGAGTTTCTTATCTAGGAGACTTATCTGTTCCTGGAGCTCATCTCTGGAGGCAAACTGCATCCTTTCTATAGTATTCAGTTTTCTTTCTATTTCCAGAGAAACTTTTTGATCAATGCAGGACAATTCAGCAGTCAGCCGTTCAATCTGATTGCGTAGCTGGGCTTCAGATTGTGTTTGGACCCCGTTTAATTTCTCATCCAATAACTTCTTGATGGCCTCCTGACTGCCTTGAATCTCGGCCTTCAACCGCTCTTCCATCTTCTTTTCTAAAAGCAAGGAAGTGATGTCTTTTTTAAAAAGTACTTATTTTGATTAATTATTGATGTCTGTTAAAGGCTAAATTAATCAGTGAAGAGCATAATATTGAAAGCAGTAGCTTTTTATTAGTGAAAAATGTAGCTCATTGGATATGAATTGAAAGGAGAAAAGTACATCCGCAGTATGTTCCAAATTATTTGCCAGCTATGTGGATGAATGTCTAAAACTCCATCATATAACTACAATGAGTAATACACCGTTCCCATAATGTGAACCTTTCTCACATAAGTGGAACGAATGAGCTTCTCCTCATGGTCTCTGGTAAATTATACTTGTTATACTGTGCGTTACCAACTACACAACATGGCAGAGGTATTGTGCTTGAACCAGACGTGTCTAACTCCAACACACTGCAATGTGAGAATTCTGGGAGCGGGGAAGGGAGATCCCAATGACCTTGAATTGTAAATGGAGAGACATGGGTTCCTTGAACCTGTGTATTCTAAAATCCTCTTTTCCAGACAACAGGCTGTCACTGGGTGTAGTATGGGAATATCAAAGAAATCCACAAGCTTGGGCAAAGATTAGAACTTCTTTTTAATTGACAGGCAGTGCCTGGACTCAGAAGAGGGCAGTAGTAATGTTGCCGTGACAAATGGGAAGTTTAGCTGCTGAAAGGGGCTCCATGCCATTGACCAACTTGGGGAAAACAAACAAACAAACAAACAAACAAACAGCCTCGCTTTCTGTGCAGTGCCATTTCCATGGGAAAACTAACACATCTTGCAAAAACAGACACACACACGCACACACACAACCTCCTGTCAGCAGAATTGGGAACACCTTGTCTAAGAAATGGCTTCAAATTACCAAGAACTTCAAGAACATAAAAGCCATACTGGGTCAGACCAAGGCTCCATCTAGCCCAGTATTTTGTCTGCCGACCGCCGTCAGTGCCAGATGCCCCAGAGGAAGTGAACAGAACAGGTCATCCTCACGCGATCTGTCCTTTGTCACCCGTTCCAGCCCCTGACAAGCAGAGGCAAGGGACACCATTCCTACCCATGCTGTCTAAGAAGTACTGATGCACCAAAGCTCCATGAATGTATCCAGTTCTTTCTTTCAAATACTTTGGATGACTGCACTGGATAACAACATAGTTTAATCCTTATTGTGCATGAGGAAATTATGGAGGGGAACGATAACGTCTGGAAACGGAAGCTTTGATGTATTCTAGAAATAGCTTAAGTCTGAGCTGAGGTACAAACCCCAATCTTTTCTCTGTATTAGAAACGATGCTGAAAAGAAAGCCCTGACCACAACGTGGTGTGGGTACCTTCTCAGCAGCTCTTCTTTGGGGAAGCTTGAGAACCGGCATTTCTAAATTCTCCCTCCACCCCACACCCACAGACACCTGAAGAAAGGGGCTAACTTGAGGGTTGTCGTGAACCTCGGAGGCAAGTAGTCTCTGTGAAAGAGCTTGACCAATGAAGGAAGAGAAGGACATCGGTCCCAGGTCTATGCATAAAATTAGGTTCTCTTACCTGACTTTTCCAGCTGGTCCAATTTCATCTCCATACGGCTAATTTCGGGGTTGGGTTCGGAAGTTGAGAATTTCTTGTCTAGGAGACTTATCTGTTGCTGCAGCTCATCTCTGATGGCAAACTGCATGGTGTCTACAGTTTGGAGATTTCTTTCTTTCTCCTGGGAAACTTTTTGATCAATGCAGGACAATTCAGCAGTCAGCCGTTCAATCTGATTTCGTAGCTGGGCTTCAGATTGTGTTTGGAACCCGTTTAATTTCTCATCCCATAACTTCTTGATGGCCTCCTGACTGCCTTGAATCTCGGCCTTCAACCGCTCTTCCATCTTCTTTTCTAAAAGCAAGGAAGTGACGTCTTTTTTAAAAAGTACTTATTTTGATTAACTACTGATGTCTGTTACAGGCTACCTTATTCAGTGAACAGCGGAATATTGAAAGCAGTAGCTTTTTATTTGTGAAAAAAGTAGCTCATTGGATATGAATTGAAAAGAGAAAAGTACATCCGCAGTATGTTCCAAATTATTTGCCAGCTATGTGGATGAATATCTAAAAGGCCATCATATAACTACAATAAGTAATACACCGTTCCGATAATGTGAACCTTTCTCACATAAGTGGAACGAGTGAGCTTCTCCTCATGGTCTCCGGTAATTTATAATTGTTATATTGTGCGTTACCAACTACACAACATGGCAGAGGTATTGTGCTTGAACCGGATGTGTCTAACTCGAACACACTGCAATGTGAGAATTCTGGGAGCGGGGAGAGAGGGAGGGAGATCCCAATGACCTTGAATTGTAAATGGAGAGACATGGGTTCCTTGAATCTGTGTATTCTAAAATCCTCTTTTCCAGACAACAGGCTGTCACTGGGTGTAGTATGGGAATATCAAAGAAATCCACAAGCTTGGGCAAAGATTAGAACTTCTTTTTAATTGACAAGCGGTGCCTGGACTCAGAAGAGGGCAGTAGTAATGTTGCCGTGAGAAATGGGAAGTTTAGCTGCTGAAAGGGGCTCCATGCCATTGACCAACTTGGGGAAAACAAACAAACAAACAAACAAACAAACAAACAAACAAACAGCCTCACTTTCTGTGCAGTGCCATTTCCATGGGAAAACTAACACATCTTGCAAAAACAGACACACACACGCAAACACACAACCTCCTCTCCGCAGAATTGGGAACACCTTGTCTAAGCAATGGCTTCTAATTTCCAAGAACTTCAAGAACGTAAAAGCCATACTGGGTCAGACCAAGGCTCCTTCTAGCCCAGTATTTTGTCTGCTGACCGCCGTCAGTGCCAGATGCCCCAGAGGAAGTGAACAGAACAGGTCATCCTCACGCGATCTGTCCTTTGTCACCCGTTCCAGCCTCTGACAAGCAGAGGCAAGGGACACCATTCTTACTTATGGTGCCTAAGACGTACGGATGCACCAAAGCTCCATGAATGTATCCAGTTTTTTTTTCAAATACTTTGGATGACTGCACTGGATAACAACATAGTTTAATCCTTATTGTGCATGAGGAAATTATGGAGGGGAACGATAACGTCTGGAAACGGAAGCTTTGATGTATTCTAGAAATAGCTTAAGTCTGAGCTGAGGTACAAACCCCAATCTTTTCTCTGTATTGGAAACGATGCTGAATAGAAAGCCCTGACCACAACGTGGTGTGGGTACCTTCTCAGCAGCTCTTCTTTGGGGAAGCTTGAGAACCGGCATTTCTAAATTCTCCCTCCACCCCAAACCCACAGACACCTGAAGAAAGGGGCTAACTTGAGGGTTGTCGTGAACCTCGGAGGCAAGTAGTCTCTGTGAAAGAGCTTGACCAATGAAGGAAGAGAAGGACATCGGTCCCAGGTCTATGCATAAAATTAGGTTCTCTTACCTGACTTTTCCAGCTGGTCTAATTTCATCTCCATACGGCTAATTTCGGGGTTGGGTTCGGAAGTTGAGAATTTCTTGTCTAGGAGACTTATCTGTTGCTGCAGCTCATCTCTGGTGGCAAACTGCATGCTGTCTACAGTTTGGAGATTTCTTTCTTTTTCCTGGGAAACTTTTTGATCAATACATGACAATTCAGCAGTCAGCTGTTCAATCTGATTTCGTAGCTGGGCTTCAGATTGTGTTTGGAACCCGTTTAATTTCTCATCCAATAACTTCTTGATGGCCTCCTGACTGCCTTGAATCTCGGCCTTCAACTGCTCTTCCATCTTCTTTTCTAAAAGCAAGGAAGTGATGTCTTTTCTAAAAGTACATATTTTGATTAACTACTGATGTCTGTTACAGGCTACGTTATTCAGTGGACAGCGGAATATTGAAAGCAGTAGCTTTTTATTTGTGAAAAATGTAGCTCATTGGATATGAATTGAAAAGAGAAAAGTACATCTGCAGTATGTTCCAAATTATTACCAGCTATGTGGATGAATATCTAAAAGGCCATCATATAACTACAATGAGTAATACACCGTTCCCATAATGTGAACCTTTCTCACATAAGTGGAACGAGTGAGCGTCACCTCATGGTCTCCGGTAATTTATAATTGTTATATTGTGCGTTACCAACTACACAACATGGCAGAGGTATTGTGCTTGAACCGGATGTGTCTAACTCCAACACACTGCAATGTGAGAAATTTGGGAGCGGGGAGAGAGGGAGGGAGATCCCAATGACCTTGAATTGTAAATGGAGAGACATGGGTTCCTTGAACTTGTGTATTCTAAAATCCTCTTTTCCAGACAACAGACTGTCACTGGGTGTAGTATGGGAATATCAAAGAAATCCACAAGCTTGGGCAAAGATTAGAACTTCTTTTTAATTGACAGGCGGTGCCTGGACTCAGAAGAGGGCAGTAGTAATGTTGCCGTGACAAATGGGAAGTTTAGCTGCTGAAAGGGGCTCCATGCCATTGACCAACTTGGGGAAAACAAACAAACAAACAAACAAACAAACAAACAAACAAACAAACAGCCTCGCTTTCTGTGCAGTGCCATTTCCATGGGAAAACTAACACATCTTGCAAAAACAGACACACAGACGCACACACACAACCTCCTCTCCTCAGAATTGGGAACACCTTGTCTAAGAAATGGCTTCTAATTTCCAAGAACTTCAAGAACGTAAAAGCCATACTGGGTCAGACCAAGGCTCCATCTAGCCCAGTATTTTGTCTGCCGACCGCCGTCAGTGCCAGATGCCCCAGAGGAAGTGAACAGAACAGTTCGTCCTCACGCGATCTGTCCTTTGTCACCCGTTCCAGCCTCTGACAAGCAGAGGCAAAGGACACCATTCCTACCCATGCTCTCTAAGAAGTACTAATGCACCAAAGCTCCATGAATGTATCCAGTTCTTTCTTTCAAATACTTTGGATGACTGCACTGGATAACAACATAGTTTAATCCTTATTGTGCATGAGGAAATTATGGAGGGGAACGATAACGTCTGGAAACGGAAGCTTTGATGTATTCTAGAAATAGCTTAAGTCTGAGCTGAGGTACAAACCCCAATCTTTTCTCTGTATTAGAAACGATGCTGAAAAGAAAGCCCTGACCACAACGTGGTGTGGGTACCTTCTCAGCAGCTCTTCTTTGGGGAAGCTTGAGAACCGGCATTTCTAAATTCTCCCTCCACCCCAAACCCACAGACACCTGAAGAAAGGGGCTAACTTGAGGGTTGTCGTGAACCTCGGAGGCAAGTAGTCTCTGTGAAAGAGCTTGACCAATGAAGGAAGAGAAGGACATCGGTCCCAGGTCTATGCATAAAATTAGGTTCTCTTACCTGACTTTTCCAGCTGGTCCAATTTCATCTCCATACGGCTAATTTCGGGGTTGGGTTCGGAAGTTGAGAATTTCTTGTCTAGGAGACTTATCTGTTGCTGCAGCTCATCTCTGGTTTCAAACTGCATGCTTTCTACAGTTTGGAGATTTCTTTCTTTCTCCTGGGAAACTTTTTGATCAATGCAGGACAATTCAGCAGTCAGCCGTTCAATCTGACTTCGTAGCTGGGCTTCAGACTGTGTTTGAAACCCGTTTAATTTCTCATCGAATAACTTCTTGATGGCCTCCTGACTGCCTTGAATCTCGGCCTTCAACCGCTCTTCCATCTTCTTTTCTAAAAGCAAGGAAGTGACGTCTTTTTTAAAAAGTACTTATTTTGATTAACTACTGATGTCTGTTACAGGCTACCTTATTCAGTGAACAGTGGAATATTGAAAGCAGTAGCTTTTTATTTGTGAAAAATGTAGCTCATTGGATATGAATTGAAAAGAGAAAAGTACATCCGCAGTATGTTCCAAATTATTTGCCAGCTATGTGGATGAATATCTAAAAGGCCATCATATAACTACAATGAGTAATACACCGTTCCCATAATGTGAACCTTTCTCACATAAGTGGAACGAGTGAGCTTCTCCTCATGGTCTCCGGTAATTTATAATTGTTATATTGTGCGTTACCAACTACACAACATGGCAGAGGTATTGTGCTTGAACCGGATGTGTCTAACTCGAACACACTGCAATGTGAGAATTCTGGGAGCGGGGAGAGAGGGAGGGAGATCCCAATGACCTTGAATTGTAAATGGAGAGACATGGGTTCCTTGAATCTGTGTATTCTAAAATCCTCTTTTCCAGACAACAGGCTGTCACTGGGTGTAGTATGGGAATATCAAAGAAATCCACAAGCTTGGGCAAAGATTAGAACTTCTTTTTAATTGACAGGCGGTGCCTGGACTCAGAAGAGGGCAGTAGTAATGTTGCCGTGACAAATGGGAAGTTTAGCTGCTGAAAGGGGCTCCATGCCATTGACCAACTTGAGGAAAACAAACAAACAAACAAACAAACAAACAAACAGCCTCGCTTTCTGTGCAGTGCCATTTCCATGGGAAAACTAACACATCTTGCAAAAACAGACACACACACGCAAACACACAACCTCCTCTCAGCAGAATTGGGAACACCTTGTCTAAGAAATGGCTTCTAATTTCCAAGAACTTCAAGAACGTAAAAGCCATACTGGGTCAGACCAAGGCTCCTTCTAGCCCAGTATTTTGTCTGCCGACCGCCGTCAGTGCCAGATGCCCCAGAGGAAGTGAACAGAACAGGTCATCCTCACGCGATCTGTCCTTTGTCACCCGTTCCAGCCTCTGACAAGCAGAGGCATGGGACACCATTCTTACTTATGGTGCCTAAGACGTACGGATGCACCAAAGCTCCATGAATGTATCCAGTTTTTTTTTCAAATACTTTGGATGACTGCACTGGATAACAACATAGTTTAATCCTTATTGTGCATGAGGAAATTATGGAGGGGAACGATAACGTCTGGAAATGGAAGCTTTGATGTATTCTAGAAATAGCTTAAGTCTGAGCTGAGGTACAAACCCCAATCTTTTCTCTGTATTGGAAACGATGCTGAATAGAAAGCCCTGACCACAACGTGGTGTGGGTACCTTCTCAGCAGCTCTTCTTTGGGGAAGCTTGAGAACCGGCATTTCTAAATTCTCCCTCCACCCCAAACCCACAGACACCTGAAGAAAGGGGCTAACTTGAGGGTTGTCGTGAACCTCGGAGGCAAGTAGTCTCTGTGAAAGAGCTTGACCAATGAAGGAAGAGAAGGACATCGGTCCCAGGTCTATGCATAAAATTAGGTTCTCTTACCTGACTTTTCCAGCTGGTCTAATTTCATCTCCATACGGCTAATTTCGGGGTTGGGTTCGGAAGTTGAGAATTTCTTGTCTAGGAGACTTATCTGTTGCTGCAGCTCATCTCTGGTGGCAAACTGCATGCTGTCTACAGTTTGGAGATTTCTTTCTTTTTCCTGGGAAACTTTTTGATCAATACATGACAATTCAGCAGTCAGCTGTTCAATCTGATTTCGTAGCTGGACTTCAGACTGTGTTTGGAACCCGTTTAATTTCTCATCCAATAACTTCTTGATGGCCTCCTGACTGCCTTGAATCTCGGCCTTCAACTGCTCTTCCATCTTCTTTTCTAAAAGCAAGGAAGTGATGTCTTTTTAAAAAGTACATATTTTGATTAACTACTGATGTCTGTTACAGGCTACGTTATTCAGTGGACAGTGGAATATTGAAAGCAGTAGCTTTTTATTTGTGAAAAAAGTAGCTCATTGGATATGAATTGAAAAGAGAAAAGTACATCTGCAGTATGTTCCAAATTATTTGCCAGCTATGTGGATGAATATCTAAAAGGCCATCATATAACTACAATGAGTAATACACCGTTCCCATAATGTGAACCTTTCTCACATAAGTGGAACGAGTGAGCTTCACCTCATGGTCTCCGGTAATTTATAATTGTTATATTGTGCGTTACCAACTACACAACATGGCAGAGGTATTGTGCTTGAACCGGATGTGTCTAACTCCAACACACTGCAATGTGAGAAATTTGGGAGCGGGGAGAGAGGGAGGGAGATCCCAATGACCTTGAATTGTAAATGGAGAGACATGGGTTCCTTGAACTTGTGTATTCTAAAATCCTCTTTTCCAGACAACAGACTGTCACTGGGTGTAGTATGGGAATATCAAAGAAATCCACAAGCTTGGGCAAAGATTAGAATTTCTTTTTAATTTACTGGCGGTGCCTAGACTCAGATGAGGGCAGTAGTAATGATGCCGTGACAAATGGGAAGTTTAGCTGCTGAAAGGGGCTCCATGCCATTGACCAACTTGGGGAAAATAAACAATCAAACAAACAAAAAACAAACAAACAAACAAACAAACAAACAGCCTCACTTTCTGTGCAGTGCCATTTCCATGGGAAAACTAACACATCTTGCAAAAACAGACACACACACACACACACACACAACCTCCTCTCAGCAGAATTGGGAACACCTTGTCTAAGAAATGGCTTCAAATTACCAAGAACTTCAAGAACGTAAAAGCCATACTGGGTCAGACCAAGGCTCCATCTAGCCCAGTATTTTGTCTGCTGACCGCCGTCAGTGCCAGATGCCCCAGAGGAAGTGAACAGAACAGGTCATCCTCACGCGATCTGTCCTTTGTCACCCGTTCCAGCCTCTGACAAGCAGAGGCAAGGGACACCATTCTTACTTATGGTGCCTAAGACGTACGGATGCACCAAAGCTCCATGAATGTATCCAGTTTTTTTTTCAAATACTTTGGATGACTGCACTGGATAACAACATAGTTTAATCCTTATTGTGCATGAGGAAATTATGGAGGGGAACGATAACGTCTGGAAACGGAAGCTTTGATGTATTCTAGAAATAGCTTAAGTCTGAGCTGAGGTACAAACCCCAATCTTTTCTCTGTATTAGAAACGATGCTGAATAGAAAGCCCTGACCACAACGTGGTGTGGGTACCTTCTCAGCAGCTCTTCTTTGGGGAAGCTTGAGAACCGGCATTTCTAAATTCTCCCTCCACCCCACACCCACAGACACCTGAAGAAAGGGGCTAACTTGAGGGTTGTCGTGAACCTCGGAGGCAAGTAGTCTCTGTGAAAGAGCTTGACCAATGAAGGAAGAGAAGGACATCGGTCCCAGGTCTATGCATAAAATTAGGTTCTCTTACCTGACTTTTCCAGCTGGTCCAATTTCATCTCCATACGGCTAATTTCGGGGTTGGGTTCGGAAGTTGAGAATTTCTTGTCTAGGAGACTTATCTGTTGCTGCAGCTCATCTCTGATGGCAAACTGCATGGTGTCTACAGTTTGGAGATTTCTTTCTTTCTCCTGGGAAACTTTTTGATCAATGCAGGACAATTCAGCAGTCAGCCGTTCAATCTGATTTCGTAGCTGGGCTTCAGATTGTGTTTGGAACCCGTTTAATTTCTCATCCCATAACTTCTTGATGGCCTCCTGACTGCCTTGAATCTCGGCCTTCAACCGCTCTTCCATCTTCTTTTCTAAAAGCAAGGAAGTGACGTCTTTTTTAAAAAGTACTTATTTTGATTAACTACTGATGTCTGTTACAGGCTACCTTATTCAGTGAAGAGCGGAATATTGAAAGCAGTAGCTTTTTATTTGTGAAAAAAGTAGCTCATTGGATATGAATTGAAAAGAGAAAAGTACATCCGCAGTATGTTCCAAATTATTTGCCAGCTATGTGGATGAATATCTAAAAGGCCATCTTATAACTACAATAAGTAATACACCGTTCCCATAATGTGAACCTTTCTCACATAAGTGGAACGAGTGAGCTTCTCCTCATGGTCTCCGGTAATTTATAATTGTTATATTGTGCGTTACCAACTACACAACATGGCAGAGGTATTGTGCTTGAACCGGATGTGTCTAACTCGAACACACTGCAATGTGAGAATTCTGGGAGCGGGGAGAGAGGGAGGGAGATCCCAATGACCTTGAATTGTAAATGGAGAGACATGGGTTCCTTGAACCTGTGTATTCTAAAATCCTCTTTTCCAGACAACAGGCTGTCACTGGGTGTAGTATGGGAATATCAAAGAAATCCACAAGCTTGGGCAAAGATTAGAACTTCTTTTTAATTGACAGGCGGTGCCTGGACTCAGAAGAGGGCAGTAGTAATGTTGCCGTGACAAATGGGAAGTTTAGCTGCTGAAAGGGGCTCCATGCCATTGACCAACTTGGGGAAAACAAACAAACAAACAAGCAAACAAACAAACAAACAAACAAACAAACAAACAAAGAAACAAACAAACAAACAAACAAACAAACAGCCTCGCTTTCTGTGCAGTGCCATTTCCATGGGAAAACTAACACATCTTGCAAAAACAGACACACACACACGCACACACAACCTCCTCTCCGCAGAATTGGGAACACCTTGTCTAAGAAATGGCTTCTAATTTCCAAGAACTTCAAGAACATAAAAGCCATACTGGGTCAGACCAAGGCTCCATCTAGCCCAGTATTTTGTCTGCCGACCGCCTTCAGTGCCAGATGCCCCAGAGGAAGTGAACAGAACAGGTCGTCCTCACGCGATCTGTCCTTTGTCACCCGTTCCAGCCTCTGACAAGCAGAGGCAAGGGACACCATTCCTACCCATGCTCTCTAAGAAGTACTGATGCACCAAAGCTCCATGAATGTATCCAGTTCTTTCTTTCAAATACTTTGGATGACTGCACTGGATAACAACATAGTTTAATCCTTATTGTGCATGAGGAAATTATGGAGGGGAACGATAACGTCTGGAAACGGAAGCTTTGATGTATTCTAGAAATAGCTTAAGTCTGAGCTGAGGTACAAACCCCAATCTTTTCTCTGTATTAGAAACGATGCTGAATAGAAAGCCCTGACCACAACGTGGTGTGGGTACCTTCTCAGCAGCTCTTCTTTGGGGAAGCTTGAGAACCGGCATTTCTAAATTCTCCGTCCACCCCACACCCACAGACACCTGAAGAAATGGGCTAACTTGAGGGTTGTCGTGAACCTCGGAGGCAAGTAGTCTCTGTGAAAGAGCTTGACCAATGAAGGAAGAGAAGGACATCGGTCCCAGGTCTATGCATAAAATTAGGTTCTCTTACCTGACTTTTCCAGCTGGTCTAATTTCATCTCCATACGGCTAATTTCGGGGTTGGGTTCGGAAGTTGAGAATTTCTTGTCTAGGAGACTTATCTGTTGCTGCAGCTCATCTCTGCTTTCAAACTGCATGGTGTCTACAGTTTGGAGATTTCTTTCTTTCTCCTGGGAAACTTTTTGATCAATGCAGGACAATTCAGCAGTCAGCCGTTCAATCTGACTTCGTAGCTGGGCTTCAGACTGTGTTTGGAACCCGTTTAATTTCTCATCGAATAACTTCTTGATGGCTTCCTGACTGCCTTGAATCTCGGCCTTCAACCGCTCTTCCATCTTCTTTTCTAAAAGCAAGGAAGTGACGTCTTTTTTAAAAAGTACTTATTTTGATTAACTACTGATGTCTGTTACAGGCTACCTTATTCAGTGAACAGCGGAATATTGAAAGCAGTAGCTTTTTATTTGTGAAAAATGTAGCTCATTGGATATGAATTGAAAAGAGAAAAGTACATCCGCAGTATGTTCCAAATTATTTGCCAGCTATGTGGATGAATATCTAAAAGGCCATCATATAACTACAATGAGTAATACACCGTTCCCATAATGTGAACCTTTCTCACATAAGTGGAACGAGTGAGCTTCTCCTCATGGTCTCCGGTAATTTATAATTGTTATATTGTGCGTTACCAACTACACAACATGGCAGAGGTATTGTGCTTGAACCGGATGTGTCTAACTCGAACACACTGCAATGTGAGAATTCTGGGAGCGGGGAGAGAGGGAGGGAGATCCCAATGACCTTGAATTGTAAA
The DNA here is from genome assembly GCF_049634645.1 of Pelodiscus sinensis. Taxonomy (NCBI): domain Eukaryota; kingdom Metazoa; phylum Chordata; order Testudines; family Trionychidae; genus Pelodiscus; species Pelodiscus sinensis. The sequence goes on along the minus strand of NC_134743.1, from coordinate 4,423,558 downwards.
TGGAGAGACATGGGTTCCTTGAATCTGTGTATTCTAAAATCCTCTTTTCCAGACAACAGGCTGTCACTGGATGTAGTATGGGAATATCAAAGAAATCCACAAGCTTGGGCAAAGATTAGAACTTCTTTTTAATTGACAGGCGGTGCCTGGACTCAGAAGAGGGCAGTAGTAATGTTGCCGTGACAAATGGGAAGTTTAGCTGCTGAAAGGGGCTCCATGCCATTGACCAACTTGAGGAAAACAAACAAACAAACAAACAAACAAACAAACAAACAAACAAACAAACAAACAAAACAGCCTTGCTTTCTGTGCAGTGCCATTTCCATGGGAAAACTAACACATCTTGCAAAAACAGACACACACACGCAAACACACAACCTCCTCTCAGCAGAATTGGGAACACCTTGTCTAAGAAATGGCTTCTAATTTCCAAGAACTTCAAGAACGTAAAAGCCATACTGGGTCAGACCAAGGCTCCTTCTAGCCCAGTATTTTGTCTGCCGACCGCCGTCAGTGCCAGATGCCCCAGAGGAAGTGAACAGAACAGGTCATCCTCACGCGATCTGTCCTTTGTCACCCGTTCCAGCCTCTGACAAGCAGAGGCAAGGGACACCATTCTTACTTATGGTGCCTAAGACGTACGGATGCACCAAAGCTCCATGAATGTATCCAGTTTTTTTTTCAAATACTTTGGATGACTGCACTGGATAACAACATAGTTTAATCCTTATTGTGCATGAGGAAATTATGGAGGGGAACGATAACGTCTGGAAACGGAAGCCTTGATGTATTCTAGAAATAGCTTAAGTCTGAGCTGAGGTACAAACCCCAATCTTTTCTCTGTATTGGAAACGATGCTGAATAGAAAGCCCTGACCACAACGTGGTGTGGGTACCTTCTCAGCAGCTCTTCTTTGGGGAAGCTTGAGATCCGGCATTTCTAAATTCTCCCTCCACCCCAAACCCACAGACACCTGAAGAAAGGGGCTAACTTGAGGGTTGTCGTGAACCTCGGAGGAAAGTAGTCTCTGTGAAAGAGCTTGACCAATGAAGGAAGAGAAGGACATCGGTCCCAGGTCTATGCATAAAATTAGGTTCTCTTACCTGACTTTTCCAGCTGGTCTAATTTCATCTCCATACGGCTAATTTCGGGGTTGGGTTCGGAAGTTGAGAATTTCTTGTCTAGGAGACTTATCTGTTGCTGCAGCTCATCTCTGGTGGCAAACTGCATGCTGTCTACAGTTTGGAGATTTCTTTCTTTTTCCTGGGAAACTTTTTGATCAATACATGACAATTCAGCAGTCAGCCGTTCAATCTGATTTCGTAGCTGGACTTCAGACTGTGTTTGGAACCCGTTTAATTTCTCATCCAATAACTTCTTGATGGCCTCCTGACTGCCTTGAATCTCGGCCTTCAACTGCTCTTCCATCTTCTTTTCTAAAAGCAAGGAAGTGATGTCTTTTTTAAAAGTACATATTTTGATTAACTACTGATGTCTGTTACAGGCTACGTTATTCAGTGGACAGCGGAATATTGAAAGCAGTAGCTTTTTATTTGTGAAAAATGTAGCTCATTGGATATGAATTGAAAAGAGAAAAGTACATCTGCAGTATGTTCCAAATTATTTGCCAGCTATGTGGATGAATATCTAAAAGGCCATCATATAACTACAATGAGTAATACACCGTTCCCATAATGTGAACCTTTCTCACATAAGTGGAACGAGTGAGCTTCACCTCATGGTCTCCGGTAATTTATAGTTGTTATATTGTGCGTTACCAACTACACAACATGGCAGAGGTATTGTGCTTGAACCGAATGTGTCTAACTCCAACACACTGCAATGTGAGAAATTTGGGAGCGGGGAGAGAGGGAGGGAGATCCCAATGACCTTGAATTGTAAATGGAGAGACATGGGTTCCTTGAACCTGTGTATTCTAAAATCCTCTTTTCCAGACAACAGGCTGTCACTGGGTGTAGTATGGGAATATCAAAGAAATCCACAAGCTTGGGCAAAGATTAGAACTTCTTTTTAATTGACAGGCGGTGCCTGGACTCAGAAGAGGGCAGTAGTAATGTTGCCGTGACAAATGGGAAGTTTAGCTGCTGAAAGGGGCTCCATGCCATTGACCAACTTGGGGAAAACAAACAAACAAACAAACAAACAAACAAACAAACAAACAGCCTCGCTTTCTGTGCAGTGCCATTTCCATGGGAAAACTAACACATCTTGCAAAAACAGACACACACACGCAAACACACAACCTCCTCTCAGCAGAATTGGGAACACCTTGTCTAAGAAATTGCTTCTAATTTCCAAGAACTTCAAGAACGTAAAAGCCATACTGGGTCAGACCAAGGCTCCATCTAGCCCAGTATTTTGTCTGCCGACCGCCGTCACTGCCAGATGCCCCAGAGGAAGTGAACAGAACAGGTCATCCTCTCGCGATCTGTCCTTTGTCACCCGTTCCAGCCTCTGACAAGCAGAGGCAAGGGACACCATTCCTACCCATGCTGTCTAAGAAGTACTGATGCACCAAAGCTCCATGAATGTATCCAGTTCTTTTTTTCAAATACTTTGGATGACTGCACTGGATAACAACATAGTTTAATCCTTATTGTGCATGAGGAAATTATGGAGGGGAACGATAACGTCTGGAAACGGAAGCTTTGATGTATTCTAGAAATAGCTTAAGTCTGAGCTGAGGTACAAACCCCAATCTTTTCTCTGTATTAGAAACGATGCTGAAAAGAAAGCCCTGACCACAACGTGGTGTGGGTACCTTCTCAGCAGCTCTTCTTTGGGGAAGCTTGAGAACCGGCATTTCTAAATTCTCCGTCCACCCCACACCCACAGACACCTGAAGAAAGGGGCTAACTTGAGGGTTGTCGTGAACCTCGGAGGCAAGTAGTCTCTGTGAAAGAGCTTGACCAATGAAGGAAGAGAAGGACATCGGTCTCAGGTCTATGCATAAAATTAGGTTTTCTTACCTGACTTTTCCAGCTGGTCCAATTTCATCTCCATACGGCTAATTTCAGGGTTGGGTACGGAAGTTGAGAATTTCTTGTCTAGGAATCTTATCTGTTGCTGCAGCTCATCTCTGATGGCAAACTGCATGCTGTCTACAGTTTGGAGATTTCTTTCTTTCTCCTTGGAAACTTTTTGATCAATGCAGGACAATTCAGCAGTCAGCTGTTCAATCTGATTTCGTAGCTGGGCTTCAGACTGTGTTTGGAACCCATTTAATTTCTCATCCAATAACTTCTTGATGGCCTCCTGACTGCCTTGAATCTCGGCCTTCAACCGCTCTTCCATCTTCTTTTCTAAAAGCAAGGAAGTGACGTCTTTTTTAAAAAGTACTTATTATGATTAACTACTGATGTCTGTTACAGGCTAACTTATTCAGTGAACAGCGGAATATTGAAAGCAGTAGCTTTTTATTTGTGAAAAATGTAGCTCATTGGATATGAATTGAAAAGATAAAAGTACATCCGCAGTATGTTCCAAATTATTTGCTAGCTATGTTGATGAATATCTAAAAGGCCATCATATAACTACAATGAGTAATATACCGTTCCCATAATGTGAACCTTTCTCACATAAGTGGAACGAGTGAGCTTCTCCTCATGGTCTCCGGTAATTTATGATTGTTATATTGTGCGTTACCAACTACACAACATGGCAGAGTTATTGTGCTTGAACTGGATGTGTCTAACTCGAACCCACTGCAATGTGAGAATTCTGGGAGCGGGGAGAGAGGGAGGGAGATCCCAATGACCTTGAATTGTAAATGGAGAGACATGGATTCCTTGAACCTGTGTATTCTAAAATCCTCTTTTCCGGACAACAGGCTGCCACTGGGTGTAGTATGGGAATACCAAAGAAATCCACAAGCTCTGGCAAAGATTAGAACTTCTTTTTAATTGACAGGCGGTGCCTGGACTCAGAAGAGGGCAGTAGTAATGTTGCCGCGACAAATGGGAAGTTTAGCTGCTGAAAGGGGCTCCATGCCATTGACCAACTTGGGGAAAATAAACAAACAAACAAACAAAAACAAACAAACAAACAAACAAACAAACAAACAAACAAACACAGCCTCACTTTCTGTGCAGTGCCATTTCCATGGGAAAATTAACACATCTTGCAAAAACAGGCACACACACACACACACACACACACACACTCACACACAACCTCCTCTCAGCAGAATTGGGAACACCTTGTCTAAGAAATGGCTTCAAATTTCCAAGAACTTCAAGAACGTAAAAGCCATACTGGGTCAGACCAAGGCTCCTTCTAGCCCAGTATTTTGTCTGCCGACCGCCGTCAGTGCCAGATGCCCCAGAGGAAGTGAACAGAACAGGTCATCCTCACGCGATCTGTCCTTTGTCACCCGTTCCAGCCTCTGACAAGCAGAGGCAAGGGACACCATTCCTACCCATGCTGCCTAAGAAGTACTGATGCACCAAAGCACCATGAATGTATCCAGTTCTTTTTTTCAAATACTTTGGATGACTGCACTGGGTAACAACATAGTTTAATCCTTATTGTGCATGAGGAAATTATGGAGGGGAACGATAACGTCTGGAAATGGAAGCTTTGATGTATTCTAGAAATAGCTTAAGTCTGAGCTGAGGTACAAACCCCAATCTTTTCTCTGTATTAGAAACGATGCTGAATAGAAAGCCCTGACCAAAACGTGATGTGGGTACCTTCTCAGCAGCTCTTCTTTGGGGAAGCTTGAGAACCGGCATTTCTAAATTCTCCCTCCACCCCACACCTACAGACACCTGAAGAAAGGGGCTAACTTGAGGGTTGTCGTGAACCTCGGAGGCAAGTAGTCTCTGTGAAAGAGCTTGACCAATGAAGGAAGAGAAGGACATCGGTCCCAGGTCTATGCATAAAATTAGGTTCTCTTACCTGACTTTTCCAGCTGGTCTAATTTCATCTCCATACGGCTAATTTCGGGGTTGGGTTCGGAAGTAGAGAATTTCTTCTCTAGGAGTCTTAACTGTTGCCGCAGCTCATCTCTGATGGCAAACTGCATGCTGTCTACATTTTGGAGATTTCTTTCTTTCTCCTGGGAAACTTTTTGATCAATGCAGGATAATTCAGCAGTCAGCCGTTCAATCTGATTTCGTAGCTGGGCTTCAGACTGTGTTTGGAACCCGTTTAATTTCTCATCCAATAACTTCTTGATGGCCTCCTGACTGCCTTGAATCTCGGCCTTCAACCGCTCTTCCATCTTCTTTTCTAAAAGCAAGGAAGTGATGTCTTTTTTAAAAAGTACTTATTTTGGTTAACTACTGATGTCTGTTACAGGCTAACTTATTCATGGAACAGCGGAATATTGAAAGCAGTAGCTTTTTATTTGTGAAAAATGTAGCTCATTGGATAGGAATCGAAAAGAGAAAAGTACATCTGCAGTATGTTCCAAATTATTTGCCAGCTATGTGGATGAATATCTAAAAGGCCATCATATAACTACAATGAGTAATACACCGTTCCCATAATGTGAACCTTTCTCACATAAGTGGAATGAGTGAGCTTCTCCTCATGGTCTCCGGTAATTTATAATTGTTATATTGTGGGTTACCAACTACACAACATGGAAGACAGGGGAGATTCCAGAAGACTGGAAAAGGGCAAATATTGTGCCCATCTATAAAAAGGGGAAGAAGGACAACCCAGGAAACTATAGACCGGTCAGTTTAACATCTTTCCCAGGGAATATAATGGAGCAGGTAATTAAGGAAATCATATGCAAACACTTGGAAGTTAATAAAGTGATAGGGAATAGCCAGCATGTTTTTGTGAAGAGCAAGTCATGCTAAACTAATCAGTCCCAGCTGCCCCAGAGGAAGTGAACAGAACAGGTCATCCTCACGTGATCTGTCCGTTGTCACCCATTCCAGCCTCTGACAAGCAGATGCAAGGGACACCATTCCTACCCATGCTGCCTAAGAAGTACTGATGCACTGAACCTCCATGAATGTATCTAGGATTGGACAGTCCACTTATTCTGCCTCCCTATGCTTTATGAAATTTGTCTTCTGAATATGAATACACATAACTCAAGGATTCTTTAGACAAAATGGCTCCTGTGACATATAATTTTAAATTTATATTCTGCTGAATATGTGCATTCTATTTTATGAATGCATCTTATGAAGTTAGAAATATTAAGTGTGAATCTATTTATAATTCTATAAATGCTAATGATGGCCATTACTGATATTCCAGAAGCATACTGGCCCAGTGCTCAGGATTAACACCTGTTTTGTTTTTCTTGTAAACCTGGATTGTGGTTGTTGATGTTAGCATATGTAGGTCAGCCACCTGATCCTGGAGCCTATTTTGTACATGATACTTTTCCACGCATGGGAAGAAAAAAATTGAACTGAGCAAAAAGAATTTCAGACCTGGGCAAAAGAGAAATTAAAGGGAGATCCAAATAATATTCTTTGGCTACGTCTACGCTGGCCAGTCTTGTGCAAGAACATATGTTGGACAATGTGTTATAAAGATGAAAATCACCCATCACTTTCCATTGATATGGGTGTGGAAAATGGTCAACCTCTGTCCTACTAGAAAGGGGGACGGAAAGACTCTGGCAGACACATGTTACTGTGGCAGTTGGAATTGTGAGTCTGGGAATGTTTGATCCTTTGTTTCCTTGTTTGCCTTTGATCTGTCTCCCCCCTTGTGGCTAAGGAGGGAGTAGGACTGACCACGGTGAGGAGGCTTTAAAATCCAGTGGCAAAGTGACCAGGGGAGAGAAGCAGATGGAGGCTGCAGATAGGGACTTTAAGAGGGGGTTTGACAGAAAGAGTTCCAGTATGGTTAAGAAGACCTGCAATACCTGTGCCTGCACTGTTTTTCTTGCCTCCACCTGCCTCTGTAACCAAACAGAATGAAAGAATGTTTAGTTTGGAAAAGAGAAGTCTGAGAGGGGACATAATAGTGGTTTTCAGGTTTCTAAAAGGATGTTCCAAGGAAGAGGGAGAAAAATTGTTCTCCTTGGCCTCAGATCATAGTACAAGAAAGAATAGGTTTATACTGCTGCAAGGGATGTTTAGTTTAGACATTGGGAAAAACTTTCTAATTTCAGGGTCGTTAAACACTTTAATAAATTACCTAAGGAGATTGTGGAATCTCCAACACTAGAGATATTTAAGAATAAGTTGGATGGACATCTATCAGGGATGAACTAGACAATGCTTTGTCCTGCCATGAGGGCAGGAGTCTAGACTTGATATTTTGAGGTCTCTTCCTGTTCTAGGAATCTAGGATTCCATTATTTTATTTTCTCAGCAACATTACCAGTAACATCAGCCACAAACAGCTCAGCACTTGAATCTGCAAACAAAGTGACAAACAATACCCTAGCACACCATTTTTTTCAGGAAACAAGGAAGTAAACCCCCTACTGGAAACATATATGCTATAGACAGCCACTTACCCCTTGGGTCCTGTAATTGCTTCTCCTTCACCTGAAGAACTCCCTGATGCAGCTTCCTGTTAGCTGCAGACAAGAACAGACAAAGACAGCCCTTAGTCTGCTGTGCGGTTGGGAACATGCTCCAACTGCAGAAGCCAGTGCTGGAAGGGGAAATGTCTCAGCACAGACCAATGGGATGAAGTGGTATTTCCTGGTATCTCTAACCCCTGGCTAGGAACCAATACTAGGGTATGTTTGGTAAACTGAAAAATATCCCTTTTCAATATTGCAAATGAAGCGGGGATTTGAATTTCCCATGCTTTATTTGCACAATGTCAGCCGCCGCTTTTTTTTGAAACAGGGCTTTTTTGAAAAAAAGCAGCAGTTCAGATGTGGATCTTTAGAAAATGAAAGCATTTTTTGAAAGATCCGATATTCCTCAACAAATGAGTTTTACAGGATCTTCAGAAAAAGGCTTTTATTTTCAAAAGATCCACATCTAAACTGCTGCTTTTTTTTCCAAAAAATCCCCATTTAAAAAAAAAAGCTACATCCACCATTATGCAAATGAAACACAGGAAATTGAAATCCCATGTTATTTGCAATATTTATATGTCTAATTTATATCCCTTTATTGAAAAAGGGATGTAGTCTAGACATACCCTTAGTGTCCAGAGAATTGCCACTATTGATCTCCCAGGAATAAAGACTTCAGTATTGACTCAGGGACAGGGAATGGGATTTTTAACTTAAGGTGATGTGTTCCAAGACACTTACCTCGGGTATTTAAAAGTTAATTTTTTTCTCAGACATTGACATCTAGCATATTTTGGTCAGATTCTTTCTCTTCATTGGAAAGAAAAAAATGTCTTTACTCTTTTTTACAATCTTCACTGTTTCTATAAAACACAGTTCTTAACAGGACAAATACCTGCCACTCAAGTGGGATTAGCTGCTGTAATTGACACGATACGTGATGGGAGCTGAAGCTTCTCAGCATCGTTGTCATCAAGCTGTAAGATTTTTTCTGGCAGGTGATTGCTCTGTTTTAAAATCTGGTCCATGCACTTGAGCTACACTAAGGTGAAGTTGTATTCAGTCCTAGGTGAAGCTGCCTGTGACTCTAGGATCAAGTGTGGTGAGGAGTGGGACCATGCTAAAATAATATTGGATGCACAGGATGATGAGTTTTGCACATATTCACCATTGACCTCCTCAAGTCCCATTCCTGATACTCCAGAAGCTTAATGGTCCAGTGCCCAACATAACTATCTGTGAATGGTTTTGTTATTTTCTCGTAAGCCTGGATTGTGCTTGGCTATGCCAACATATGTTACCAGACCACTTGATGCTGGAATTCATTTTGGATCTGCTATCTTTTCAATTCAAGGTGAGAAAAATCTGAACTGAGCATATTAAGGCGCAGGAAGATTCAAACAACACTTATAATGGGCAGACACCAGGGAACCCATTTTTATCACCCAATGTGCCAGCTGGAAATAACTAAAATGTAAGAAGGGGGAAGGAATGAGCCCAATCTCAGCAGCTGATTTCCTTGTGAAATAGAAGATTAAAGCATTTGTTAGGGTAACAGTTTGCATGTGATAAGTTTCTTAGAGTGTTATAATTACCTTGTATCTTTTGTTTACTTTGGAATAATAACTTGTTTCCATATGTCTGTTTTCACTTAAAATCATATACAGCCTTTTTTATACTTAATAAAAACACGTTTCTTTACTGTCAAGCCCAGTGTAAATAATTGTTTCCTGTTGAGAAGGGAAGCAACCACTACACATAATTCTGTTTAATTGATAAAGGGGATATATTGTAGGTGCTTTCTCTATGTAAAGCTTATACAGACTAAGACAGATTATTGAGTGCTGGCCCTATTTGGTGTTGGCAATGGCAACAATGTAGCCCTCCTACACCTGAGCTGGTACAATGTCTCTGTAGCTCTCAAGGGGGCAGTGACCACAAATCTATGTTTTGTCTGGGAAGACCAGAAGTTGTGACCCAACAAGACAGGGTGGTAGGGTGCCTCAGATTCCAGGTAGGTGGGTTCAATGGCATGACCAGTATATTGTGTGGCAGTAACAAGGGGCCTCTGTGATCAATTTCATCACAGTCATCTACTTACCATCATTTCTGGTAGAGTTGTTCTTGGGGGTAAGTTCTGGACTCCTGGTAGTTTGGGGTGTTTCTCGTCCTTTAGCCTGATTCTGGTTTCCTGCATGGACACAGTACAGTAGAGACATCTGTGTAGTAGCCGTTCCCTCTTGTTAATGTTTGAGTCCAGCCTTCTTGCAACTGTTATGTTAAATGTATGGAGTCGTTTTCTTTATTAACACCCTTTGTTTCAGTGTATCACTGTGAGAGTGTTATTGTAGGGAATATTGTTGACACCATTTAGTTGGATTTTTAATATACGTACCTGAGAGATTGTTCTCTGTGAAGCCATTTTCATGCCTTACTCATATTTTACTAAAGACACCACAAAAGAAATAAAATTCCCAATTGTATTTATCTCATCATTTAGAGGATGCCCTGGCAGAGACTATAGGTTTAGAAGAGGAGAGAGCTCAATATAGTCCCACTGGGACTGCATATTGGTAATGTGAAATCCTGACAGTATGAAGACAGCAAATAGTCTGGTAGCACTTTAAAGACTAACAAAACACATAGATTTTTTCATGAGATTTTGTGGACACAACCCACTTCTTCAGATGACCGGCCATCTGAAGAAGTGGGCTGTACCCACAAAAGCTCATAATTCCATCTACGTGTTTTGTTAGTTTTTAAAGTGCTCCCAGACTATTTGTTGGTTTTTTTAAAGTTTTTCCTATTGAAGACTAACTCGGCTACCCCACTGAAACAAAAACTATGAAGACTGTCATTTCTGCAATCAATCTCAAAGTCACCTAGGGAAGTACCGCTTGGGTGAGTGATTGGCACAGAATGAAAAGGTATAGGCAAGGAGTGGCTACTGGCAATTAAGAAAAAGGATGAAAGAACCTCCTCTGTTGAGCACTGGGGATGGAGTTGTGGGGAGGACCAGGGATGCTACAGCAGCTAATTTTAAATGGGAGTGAAGGGACACAGATCCTATGCATTCCTTCTTCTCCGTTTTGTCAGAAGGATCCCCAACACTTGCCATGACTGGAAGAAATCACCTTTCTCTCCTCATATTGGTTGATATTTTGAGCAACAGTAACCTAAAGGGGACCCCATAGTTTACATAACTACTGTTCTGCAGCATTTGATGAAATACTCCATCATTGTCCCCTGGAGGTACCTCAGTTCTGGCCCAAATGGAGAGTTAGACAATGACTAAATATGAAGAGATATTCAATTCAATTCTATAAAGTTATCTACTAAAATTGAAGATATCAATTCAGTTCTACTAAGCTGACTTTTGCTACCAAAAAACTGTCATGCAGCCTCTGACAGGAGTTGGGCCAGCAGAATTCCTCTGATTCTTGTAGTTTGCTAATCACCTGAAAATAATCTAATTCAGACATTATTTTGTGTCTATTCTCTATTAATTACTGATAATAGAATAACCTATGTTTTGTTTTCAGAGCTACTAAGTTTCCACACAATCCAATTAAATCAATTGGAGATGCAGGTCACAAAAAAGTCAGCCTATATGCTTAAATTCAGTTAATTTCATTATCACGGTAGTGCATGACAGACAATGCATCACACAGAGAAAAAACAGTCATTTCTGAAACTCAATCAATCCCCTAAATGAAATCAAGGAATATGTGATCACAGACTATATAGTAGCCCATAAAGAGCCCAATATTAGATAGAAGGACAGCACTTTGTCTCTTCAGTGTGTGTGAAGGGCAAACTGAAATATTTTGAAGATTGAGAGATGTACACATCTGTGTTTATGAAAATAGAGAAACTCACCTGCCTGGAACTGATGTTGCACCTGTCTGTCAGGCTGGGCCCCAGCTGCATTTCCTGTAATGGAATAGCCAATAAAAACTATTCATCTATTTACTTCTTGACTGTTGCTCATAGATTTGAAGACCAGAAGAGGTCATAAGTTCACATTACCATCACCTGCTAGAGTTTTATTTTATTAAGCAATAATTATTCTTTTATATTAAAATGCATACATTGGACTGAGGTGATGAACATAGGAGACAGATGTGTTGAGAGTCTCTGAGGGTACGTCTACACTACAACGTTAATTCGAACTAACTTAGTTCGAATTAGTTAATTCGAACTAAGCTAATTCGAACTAACGAGTCTAGAACTAAAAACTAGTTCGAATTAGCGTTTTGCTAATTCGAACTAGCAAGTCCACATTGAGTGGACTCTGAACAGGGCTTAAGGATGGCCGGAAGCAGTGCCGGCAGGGCATCAGAGGAGGACTTAGAGCGTGGAGATGCTGTCTCAGGCTAGCCGAGGGCTGCGCTTAAAGGGTCCCGACCCCCGCCCCGGACAGACAGTTCTTAGGGGTGCCCAGCTTGCAAAGAAGTTCTGGCTTGGAGTGCCCGGAATACCCACACTGGGCACATCACACCACTCGGCCATCAGCCCGGCTGCACTTGCCGCAGGCTGCCATCTGGGGAGAGGGGCAATTGGGGGGCTGCAGGAGAGCTTCCACCCCCAGAAGCCCACAGAGCCAGCCCAGTCCTCCCCATCGGGGACTCGTACCCCATTTCTCCCTCACCTCCTTCCACTTACCCTTCCCTAGCCCCCCTTCCTGATGTACAAAATAAAGGACAATTGTGTTCAAAAATGGAATCTGTCTTTATTGAACAAAACTGGGGGAGACTGGGAAAAGGAGGTGGGAGAGGGGAAGAGAAAAGCTGGGAGAGGGGAGGGCAACTAACATGATCAGGGGTTGGGAACAGGTCCCAGATGAAGAGAGGCTAAAGAGACTGGGACTGTTCAGCTTAGAAAAGAGGAGATGGAGCGGGGACAGGATAGAGGTCTCTAAAAGCAGGAGTTGGGTGGAGAGGGTGCATACAGAAAAGTTCTTCCTGAGTTCCCATAAAGAAGGACTAGAGGACACCAAAGGAAAGGAATGGGTAGCAGGCTTCAAACTAGTAAGAGAAAGTTGTTGTTCTTCAGAAAGCAAATAGTTAACCTGTGGAACTCCTTGCTGCAGAAGGCTGTGAAGGCTACAACTAGAACAGACTTTAAAGGGAAGTGAGATCAAGTCATGGAGGTTGGGTCCATGGAGTAGTCTTAGCCAGGGAGTAGGAGTGGTGTCCCTGCCCAAAGTTTGTGGAAGGCTGGAGAGGGATGGCACGAGACAAATGGCTTGGTCGCTGTCTTCGGTCCATCCCCTCCAGGGTCCCTAGGGTTGGCCGCTGTCGGCAGACAGGCTACTGGGCTAGATGGACCTTTGGTCTGACCCAGTACTACCATTGTAAGCTCAGGGCTCAGGGTCGGGGGTCTCAGTGGACCCCCTTGATTTTCATGCACACCTGCTCCTGGGTGGCCAGGCTGGCAGCTCTCCTGCCCTAGACAGCCACTTTCCTGTGCCTAGTGCGGAGATCGTGGACGAGGTCCACGATGTCCGCACTAGCCCAGGAAGGTGCCCGCCTCTTGCGGTCCAGGGCAAGCTCCCGGGAGCCGCCAGCCTGGTCCCGGGAAGAGGGGGTGGGCTGGGGGACATCGGGTGGGTGGCTCTGTGCCGTGCCAGGTGCAGGGTCTGCTGGTTGGGTGCTGGCAGGCTTGCACCTGGCACGGGCACCGTAGCCAGCCCGTGCCCCTTTAAGGGGTCCGGGGCCGGGAAGGAGGCATAGAGTTTCCCTGGTATTAGCCAGAGTGGCCACCAGGGAAACCTGGGGAGGCCTAGCCTCCCACTAGTTCGAATTTAGGGGCTACACACCCCTTAATTCGAACTAGCTAGTTTGAACTAGGCTTAATCCTCGTAAAATGAGGTTTACCTAGTTCGAACTAAGCGCTCCGCTAGTTCGATTCAAATTCGAACTAGCGGAGCGCTAGGGTAGTGCCTATTAAAGTTAGTTTGAACTAACGTCCGTTAGTTCGAACTAACTTTGTAGTGTAGACATACCCTGGGTTAGGTTAAAAAGGGTGAAAAACAAGGGTGATGTCATGCTAGGGATCTAATACAGACCACCTACCCAGGCAGAATGTGGATGAGGCTTTTTTAAGCAAACAAAATCATCGAAAGTGCAGGATTTAAAAGTGATGGGGGACTTTTACTATCCAGACAGAAGTTGAAAAACTAACATAGTTGGGTGCATATTATCAAATAAATTCTTAGACTTCATTGGAGATATTTTTTATTTCAGAATGTTGAGAAAGAAACTGGGAGGGGGGAGCTGTTCTAGATTTGATTTTAACAAATGGGGAGGACCTGTTTAAAAATTTGAAAGTAAAAGGCAGGTTGAGTGAAAGTCATCATGAAATCATAGAGTTAATAATTCTACAGAATGGTAGCAAGGAGACCAGCAAAATAGAGACAATGGATTTCAGGAAGGCAGATATTACTAAACTCAGAGATCTGGTAGATAAGGTCTCATGGGAAACAAGACTAAAAAAACAATTGAAGAGAGTAGGTACTTTTTCAAAGAGACCTTATTATGGGCCCAAAAGCAAACAATTCCACTGTGTAGGAAAGATAGAAAGTATCCCCTTGGCTTAACCAGGAGATCTTACATGATCTCAAAAACAAAAAGGAGTCATATAAAAAGTGGAAGCATGGTTCTGGGATGTATTAACAGGATGATTGAAGTCATTCTTCCCATCTACTCTGTGCTGATTATGCCTTAATTGGAGTATTGTGTCCAGTTCTGGGCATCACATTTCAAGAAAGATGTGAAGAAATGGAAGAAAGGCCCAGAGAAGAACAACAAAAATGATAAAAGGTCTAGAGAACATGAACTATGAAGCAAGACTGAAAGAATTGGGCTTGTTTAGTTTGGAAAAGAGAACAATGAGAGGGGACATGATAGTGATTTTCAGGTATCTAAAAGCATGTCTCAAGAAGGAGGGATACCATTTGTTCTCCTTAGCCTTAGATGATAGGACAAGAAGCAATGATCTTAAATTGCAGCAAGAGAGCGTTAGGTGGAACATTAAGAAAAACTTCCTAATTTCAGGGTGGTTAAACACTTTAATAAATTGCCTAGGGAGATTGTGGAATCTCCAATACTAGAGATATGTAAGAGCAAGTTGGACAGATATCGCTCAGGGATGATCTAGACAGGGCTTTGTCCTGCCAGGAGGGCAGGGGACTGGACTCGATCACTTGAGAGTTCTTCCAGTTCTAGGAATCTAGGATTCCATGATTTTATTTTCTCAGCAACATTACCAGTAACATCAGCAACAAACAGCTCAGCACTTGAATCTCCAAACAAACAAAACTCAGCGCACAGTTTTTTTCAGACATCAAGCAATTAACCCCCAAACACAGACATACACACTACAGACAGCCAGTTACCCCTGGGGTCCTGTAATTGCTTCTATTTCACCTGGAGAACTCCCTTACTCAACTCCCTGTTAGCTCCCCCTGTTTGCAAAGCTGAACACATCATACAATCAGATCTGCATCTTCAAAACTAGGCTGAGCTCACTCCCATCCTTGTAAGTGGAGAGAGCAGGAAAAATGCCCTATTACTGACCATGAGGACTGTGATTTTAGCTCAGCACCAAAGAAAGAAGGTGGGGAGAAGCTATTTTGCTTTCTCTCAGGACACATCTTCACTGCAGGGCAAAACTCATACATTTGCATTCCTCTCTCGAAAGACAAATGCAGTGTAGACATACTCTAGATGTGCACTATATTATTTTGAAATAACCTCAGTTATTCCAAAATAAGGCAGCTGTGCAGACTTGCCCTCAGTGGTGTGGGGAGTCACACTCATCCTGGCTAATGTATTTTGAAGTTGAAAAGCAGTGACCATATCATTCCGTGGAGCTCAATGTGGAAAACCATCAAACTCTGTCCCACTGGGAAAGGGCAAGGAAAGATATTGGCAGGCACATGTGGGAAAAGGGGAAGAACTGATCGAGAAGAGACCAACAGGCAGAGAGGAGGGACATGATCCTTGCAGAGCAGAGAAACTACAGAACAAAGCACGTAGGCTGTGTCTAGACTGTCCAGTTTTTCCGGAAAATCAGCCACTTTTGCGGAAAAACTTGCCAGCTGTCTACACTGGCCACTTGAATTTCCGCAAAAGCACTGACGATCTCATGTAAGATCGTCAGTGTTTTTGCGGAAATACTATGCTGCTCCAGTTCGGGCAAAAGTCTTTTTCCGAAAAACTTTTGCGCAAAAGGGCCAGTGTAGACAGCACAGATTTGTTTTCCGCAAAAAAGCCCCGATTCCAAAAATGGCGATCGGGGCTTTTTTACGGAAAAGCGCGTCTAGATTGGCCACGGACACTTTTCTGCAAAAGCACTTTTTGCGGAAAAGCGTCCGTGGCCAATCTAGACGTGCTTTTCCGTAAATGCTTTTAATGGAAAACTTTTCTGTTAAAAGCATTTCCGGAAAATCATGCCAGTCTAGACGTGGCCATAGGGTTTTACAATGGTCCTATCCCAAGTATCACTGTACGATTAGGACAGGCAAAAACAGCCCTTAGTCCTTGGGGCAGTAGGGAACATGGTCCAGTTGCAGAGGCCAGTGCTGGAGCGGGAAATGTCTCAGCAGAGACCAATGAGATGAAGTGGTACCTCCTGGCTAAAAACAAAGACTTCAGTACTGACTCAGGGACAGAAAATGGGACTTTTAAAGTAAGATGATGTGTTCCAAGACACTTACCTGGGGTATCAAAATTTTTCTTTTTTTTATCGACGTTGCCTTTTAGATTTTTTAGATCAAATTCTTTATCTTCATCTAAATGAAAAAAAATCTATTTACTCCTTTTTATAACCTTCACTGTTTCTATAAAACACAGTTCTTAACAGAATTAATGCCTGCTACCCAAGTGGGATTAATTGTTGTAATTGACAAGACAAGTGAAGGGAGCTGACGTTTCTCAGCCTCTTCGTCATCAAGTTGTAAAATTGTTTCTGTCAGGTGATTGCTCTGTTTTAAAATTTGGTCCATGCACTTGAGCTACCCTAAGGTGAGGCTGTATTCAGTCCTCAGCAAAGCTGCCTGTGACTCCAGGATCCAGTGAAGGGAGGACTGGCACCATATTAAAGCTTAGGAAGATCCAAGCAATACATGTAATGGGCAGACATCAGGGAACCCCTTTTTATCATCCAACATACCCTCTGGAAACATCTAAGACTTAAGAGGGTATAGGAATGAGCCCAATCTCAGCAACTGATTTGCTAATGAAAGAGAAGATTAGAAAGACTCTTAGAGTAGTAGTTTGCATGTGATAAGTTTCTTAGGGTATGTCTACACTAGCCCCCTAGTTCGAACTAGGGAGGCTAATGTAGACATTTGAAATTGCAAATGAAGCCCGAGATTTAAATATCCCGGATTTTATTTGCATATTCTCGTCTGGTTGCCATTTTTAAATGCTACTAGGCCAAAGTAACTGCCCGCAGCTACACGCAGCAGTGAAACGGCAATTCGAACTAATTCCTTAGTTCAAATTAAATGTTACTCCTCCTGGAATGAGGCGAACAGTTACTTCGGACTAGTGGCATTTAAAAATGGCGACCAATAGGAATATACAAATAAAGCACGGGATATTTAAATCCTGGGCTTCATTTGCAATTTCGAATGCCTACATTAGCCTCCCTAGTTTGAACTAGAGGGCTAGTGTAGACATACCCATAAAGTATTAGAATTAATGGGTGTCTTTTGTTTATTTTGGAATAGTAACTTGTTTTCATAAGCCTCTTTTCACTTAAATAAAAGCTTATACAGAATAAGACAATTTACTGAGGCTACGTCTACACTGGCCCCTTCTTTGGAAGGGGCATGCTAATTTTGAAAGTGGGAATAGGGAAATCCGCGGGGGATTTAAATATCCCCCGTGGGATTTAAATAAACATGGCCGCCGCTTTTTTTCCGGCTTGGGGAAAAGCCGGAAAAAATCGTCTAGACTGGCCCCATCCTCCGGAATAAAGCCCTATTCTGGAGGATCTCTTATTCCCACTTTCAAAATTAGCATGCCCCTTCCGAAGAAGGGGCCAGTGTAGACGTAGCCTGAGTGTTTGGCCCTGTTTGGTGTTGGCAATGGTTTATAGTGTAGCCCTCCCACAGATGAGCTGCTACAATGTCTCTGTGATTCTGCGGGGGGGGGGGGGGGGGGGGCAGTGACCACAAATTTGTGTCTTGGCTGCGGAGACCAGAATTTGTAACCCAGCAGAACAGGGTGGTAGGGGGACCCCAAATTCCAGGTATGTGTAGCCAGACAGGAACCCCTCTGTAACATCCATCTTTGCTTGCTTGGAAGCATACAGGGCACACAGAGCAGTAAAATCAACATAGTCTTTGAAGCCTTGACAGGAGGCCCGGATATGCTAGCTCACAAGAGACCCAGGACAACTGTAGGCAGAGATAACAGGGTGGTCGAACTAATAGCTGACCAAGAGGCTGCTGAGGAGTGCTCTTGACTGAAACCCATATTGATATGATCACACACTTGTCCGGGGGGAATCTCCTGCCCAGCAAAGAATGTCCAGTACTTCTAATTTAGTTATCTCTCTGGGTACGTCTACACTACAACGTTAATTCGAACTAACTTAGTTCCAATTAGTTAATTCGAACTAAGCTAATTCGAACTAACGGATCCAGACTAAAAACTAGTTCGAATTAGCATTTTGCTAATTCGAACTAGAATGTCCACATTAAGTGGACCCTGAACCGGGCTTAAGGATGGCCGGAAGCAGTGCCGGCAGGGCATGGAGATGCTGTCTCAGGCTAGCCGAGGGCTGTGCTTAAAGGGACCCGACCCCCACCCCGGACAGACAGTTCTCAGGGGTGCCCCGCTTGCAAAGCAGTCCTGGCTTGAAGTGCCTGGAGTGCCCATACTCGGCACATCACAGCACTCAGACATCAGCCCGGCTGCACTTGCAACAGGCTGCCATCTGGGGAGAGGGGGTAATCGGGGGGCTGCAGGAGAGCTTCCACCCCGAGGAGCCTGCAGAGCCAGCCCAGTCCTCCCCATCGGGGGCTCATACCCCATTCCACCCTCACCTCCTTCCACTTACCCTTCCCTAGCCCCTCTTCCTCATGTACAAAATAAAGGACACGTATGGTCAAAAATAGGAACTCTCTTTACTGAACAAAACTGGGAAAAGGAGGTGGGAGAGGGGAAGAGAGAGGCTGGGAGAGGGGAAGGGGAAAACTGGGAGGAGGGAGCTGGAAGGGGGAAGCAAGGGAAAGGAGGGGGTGGGGAAACTCAAGGATCAGGGGTGGGGGTCACGCCAGGCCAACCGCCTCCCAGCACGGCGAGGGAGGGGGCCTCGGCCTCCCTGGAGGGATGGGGTGGAGGGTGCGGAGGTTGATGTGGGGTGTGTGGACATTGAGGAAGAGGGTGTGGAGGTTGAGGAGGAAGAGGTGGGAGGGGGGGCAGGGGTGGGAGGAGGGACAGCAGTTGGGGGGGCAGCAGGCGCAGGACCAGCACGGGGCACCATGCTCTGCAGCAGGAGCTGCAGGTTTGTGCTCAGTCCTCGGACCTCAGCCAGGAGATCGTGGCGGAGCTGCAGGTCTTCCCGCATCCAGGCCTGCAGTGTGCGGTGCACGGCTCACAGGGCCCCCAGGTGCTGGTCCCAATACTCCTGCTCCGTGGTGGTGGTCCGGAGCAGGCCATGGGTGCGGGAGAATGTGCAGCTGTAGAGAAAGAAGAGAAGTGGTCAGTTCTCCCTGGGGACGCAGAGGATGATGCCCAGCTCCCTCCCCCACCTCGCAATGTGAGGGTGACCATGTCCTGCACCGTCAGAGCCGCTGTGCTTGTACAGAGGCCATGGTCAGGATGTCTGGCTCTCCCCGGGACTGGGAGCTGCCCCAAGACCACACCCATGTCCCTGTGCCATGTATAGTGTGGCCGGGGCGGCGGAGGGGAGGGGGACATCTCCCCGCCTCCGTGTAGAGGGGACATGTGAAGGGAAAGCATCCTGCTGGGTCCTGCCCCGGGGTTGGGAGCATATCAGGTCTCTTTACACAAGCATGTGCGTATTGGGCCATGGCCCCTGGGTGCCACGCAGCTGGAGCCACCTGCCCAAGGGTGGCATGGCACGTGCTCGCACGTGTACAGGTGTCTGCATGATCCGTGGAAGGCATGGCCCACGCGTGTGGTCTCTGGTCTCCCTCCCGCCTCCCCCCCGCCCCGAACTACTTAATTCAAACTACTTACACGGTACGGTCTCCCTGGACACTGGGACATCCTGTGGTGGCCCCTCCGGTGTGCCTGGGTCAGGGCCCTCTGGTCCCGGCTCGCTGCCTCCTGGGCTGGTGCGGACTGCCCTGCCCCCCAAGAGTTGGTGGAGGGCGGGGAAGTAGGGGCAGGTGTCATCCCCTGCAGCGGCGCTGCTCCTGGTGGCCCTGGCGTACCCCTGCCGCAGCTGCTTAACTTTAATGCGCACCTGCTTGCGGGCCATTGCAGTTGCTATGCGGCCATAGACGGCCGTGTTCCTCCTCCTAGTGCAGAGATCTTGGAGACTGGGGGCCTGCCCCCAAATCTCAATGAGGTCCATGACCTCCACACTAGTCCAGGGGGCTGCGCGCCGTCTACGGCCCCTGGCTGGCCCCTGGGTGCTCGGGAACTGGGCAGGGGATGGCTCGCTTCCACTGGCTGCCTGGCTCATGGTGGGGCCACTCGGTCAGGGGCAGACTCTGCTGGCAGGGCTGTCTGTCTCCAGTGCCGTCTGGCCAGAGTCTACCCCTTTAAGGGCCCAGAGCTGGGGGAGAGGAGAAGAGTTTTCTTGGTTGTGCCCAGAGAGGCCACCAGGGGGAACCTGGGAAGGGCTAGCCTCCCACTAGTTCGAATTAAGGGTCTACACAGCCCTTAATTCGAACTAGTAAGTTTGAACTAGGCTTAATCCTCGTGGAATGAGGATTACCTAGTTTGAAATAAACGCTCCGTTAGTTCGAATTAAATTCGAACTAACGGAGCGCTAGTGTAGCGCCTATGAAAGTTAGTTCGAACTAACGCCCGTTAGTTCAAACTAACTTTGTAGTGTAGACATACCCTCACTTACAAGTGTAAATTATTTGAAACCTCCTTGTAAGAACTGGCATCACAATGAAGGACCAACAGAATTTGGCATCTTAGATAAGAAAGAGGATACGGGCCCCTATGAGTATAAAGATGGGTCCAGCAGCACATCACGCTGAGTGTCAATCTGCCATCTACCTGCCGGCTGGGTTAGGTGTTTGACCTCCCGAGGTTCCATGGGGACGCCCACGTTGTATTTGTCTTTCTGAGGAACTGAGAGACCGACGCTGGCCTGACCTGCTGGAGTCGAGAGGCACAGAAGGGGGTAAAAATTGTACCTGTATGTGTCCTTTGCTTAAGTATATACATAGTATCAGAGCTCTTTAAAGATTAAGCTGTCAGTTGGTACCATTATTTTCTATCCTCCTTTTTCCTTTGTAACCATTTTAAGATCTGTATTTGCTAGCAGTTAAGAAGCAGAGCAATATCCCTTGTAACCACATGCTTTATAAGCATTCTTAATAAACCTGTAACTGCTTAAGTTTTAAGCTGACTCCTTCAGTTGCTGTAATGGAACCAAGCACAATTTAAAAGAACTCCAGCCGGTCATAAAGGACAGATACAGGCAGATCTGGGTGTTTGGATCGTGTCACTTCCAGAGGACAGATCCGTAGGGGCATCTCTCAGTCTTCCTTAGGCTCTCCACTGTGAAGGGATCATGTATCCTAGCAGTCAAAATTTGAGGTGTAATAAGCTCTCCCTGTAAACTTTGAGGTGTCTGTCAGCCTGTTGGCTGCCCACCGTGGAGAGATCCCAGTCCTAGTGGTCAAAGACATGGACATTAAACTTCTCGGGGCACCTGTCGGTCTTCCCTAAGGCCGCCCGCTGTGACAGGACTTTGTGTCCCTGCAATTGAATACTCGGGAATATAACACACACACACACTGCCCTTACCACCGGCTGACAGAATGAGGGTTCAATGGCCTGACCAGTATATTGGGTACCAGTTTGAAGGAGCCCCTCAGATCAAATTCATCACAGTCATTTACTTACCATCATTTCTGGTAAAGGTGTCCCTGGGGGTGAGTTTTGGGCTCCTGGCAATTTGGGGTGTTTCTCGTCCATTAGCCTCATTCTGGTTTTCTGCATGAATACAGTACAGTAGAGACATCTGTGTAGTTGCCATTCCATCTTGTTTAGTGTTTGGGTCCAGCCTTCTTGCAACTGCTCTTCATTAACACCCTTGGGTACGTCTAGACTACAAGCCTCTTTCAAAAGACAGCATCTAGACTGCAACCACTTCTTTCCAAAAAAACAAGGCAGTCTGGATGATCTCTTTCAAAAAAGCCCTGTTTGCTTTCAAGAATGTCTTTTTTCGAATGAGCTCTTTTGACAAAAGGAATTCTCCCTTGTAAAATGAGGTTTGCAACACCCCGGCACAGAACACTGAGGGTACAGAGAGGAGATATTCCAGCAGTAATGACTGTGATCAAAAGGGAAAGTAGCCTCACATGGGGATTGAGAGAAGAAGCCTCATTCCTGTGCTGGAGGGCTGGAAGAAACATCCCTACTGACTCAAGGGGAGAGCAGACTTTAGTGGAGGACAAAGGTAATGGCCTGGTGGGTAAAACCCAGCAGTGTCCTACCAACTATCTTAAATCGGGCCCTTCTTTCCCAGCATCATATAGAAGAGCTCAGCGGTTACCAGAACCTTTTATCTCTCCTGGTATCTCTGAACCCTGGGCTAGGAAAAAATACTAGTGTCCAGAGAACTGCCACTACTAGTCTCCTATGATCATAGACTTCAGTATTGACTCAGGGCCAGGGAATAGGACATTTACCTTAAGGTGATATGCTCCAGGACACTCACCTGGCATTTCAAAACGTTTCTTTGTTTCTTGGACAATGCCTTTGAGTATATTTTCATCTGAAAGAAAAAAATATCTTTACTTCATTTTATAATCTTCATTGTTTCTATAAATTACAATTCTTAACAGAACAAATACCTGCTGTTCAAATACCCCCTTGAGGGCGGGGGGCTGGACTCGATGACCTCTCGAGGTCCCTTCCAGTCCTATTATTCTATGATTCTATGATTCTATGAAGTGGGATTAGCTGCTGTAATTGACAAGGTAAGTGATGGGTAAGCTTCTCAGCATCTTCGTCATCAAGCTCTAAGTTTTTTTCTGGCAGGTGATTGGTCTCTTTTAAAATTTGGTCCATGCACTTGAGCTACACCAAGATGAGACTGTATTCAGTCATCAGTGAAGGTGCCTGTGACTCTTGGAACCAGTGAGAGGAGAACTGGGACCATGTTGATATAGTATTGGATAGAGGGGATATTGGAAGATGAGTTTTGCAAATGGCCTGGTCAGCAACGGCAGTGAGCAGCTGGCCCAGAGACCAGCATGGAACTGACGGGAACTAGTATTAGGCACTGAACGGGGCACATGATGTGACTCTGATGATGAAACTGGTCTCAGAAAAGGTTTTGCGGCATGAGCAGCTGCTGAAAGAACTCTTTGGGCTATTTTTGGAGGAGCTTTTTGATGCCGATCTGCCCCCCATGGAAACAGCAACAGATACAGATAAGTGAGAAAATCCTCTTGAATCTGGCAAGTTTTCAACACCACTTTTGTGTGTATTCATATGGAAACTGACAGATTTCTACTCTGTGAACCAATGCATTGGATATTAGAAGACCCATGTAACATCACGCATGTGTTAATGGCAGACTGAAGGCCAGAACCTTCATGACCTCTCACCCCCCCACACACACAAACACTTCTACACCATCTCCATCCCCATCGTACAATTCAAACTGGGGACCAGTAAATGGAAACAATTAAAGAAATACAAAAACCTGACTTTTAACCCACTGCATTGCTTTTCCAATCCACAGGTGTTAACATGACACCTGAGAAAGATGAACTATGCAGTGGGGAAGGGAAAGAGTTTCATGATAGTTCAGTAATTCATTTGTGCCATTTCACACTTCACACAGGGCGAAGTCAACCTATAGAACTCCTTGCCAGAGGAGGTTGTGAAGGCTAGGACTATAACAGAGTTTAAAGAGAAGCTAGATAATTTCATGGAGGTTAGGTCTGTAAACGGCTATTAGCCAGGGGATAGAAATTGTGTCCCTGGCCTCTGTTTGTCAGAGGCTGGAGAAGAATGGCAGGAGACAAATCACTTGATCATTGCCTTTGGTCCACCCCGCTGGGGAACCTGGCGCTGGCCACTGTTGGCAGACAGGCTACTGGGCTAGATGGACCTTTGGTCTGACCCAGTACGGTCATTCGTATGTTCTTATGTTCTTATTTACTCCCAAATATGAAAGGAGGTTGTAACTGAGTCCTGAAATGTATCAGGAAGGAAAGGGGATGTCCCTGGAGCCTGTATATGAAGCTTTGAGAGATATTAAGCCATGCTCTCACTTCCTCTTATTCTCTCCTGGGAGGACCAGTTGATTGGAGCCAAGTTCTGGTTTGCCCTGCTGTCTTCCCCTTCATCCTTGGATGTGAGAGCTCACTTTGCCACAGAGCTATCTTGAAAAACGTACAAAAAACAACAACCCATCTTTCAAACATCATTGGCCCCACTCCTTTAATCTGTAGAGAAAGCTATTGCTCTGAGGTTGGCAGAATAAAAACACCCAACTCTTTGATATAAAACATGAGGGCTGCATCTAGACTGGCAGGTTTTTCCAGAAAAGCGACTGCTTTTGCGGAAGAAACTTGCCAGATGTCTACACTGGCCTTTTGAATTTCCGCAAAAGCACTGACTTCCTACTGTATGAAATCAGTGCTTCTTGCAGAAATACTATGCTGCTCCGATTCGGGCAAAAGTCCCTTTTATGCAAAAGTTTTGTGCAAAAGGGCCAGTGTAGACAGCTGAGATTTGTTTTGCACAAAAAAGCCCCGATCGCAAAAATGGCAATCGGAGCTTTTTTGCGCTAAAGCACGTCTAGATTGGCAGGACGCTTTTCTGCAAAAAATGCTTTTGCGGAAAAGTGTCCGTGCCAATCTAGACGCTCTTTTCTGAAAATGCTTTTAACGGACAACTTTTCCGTTAAAAGCATTTCCAGAAAATCATGCCCGTCTAGATGTAGCCGAGGTGAAACTGCAGACTGGGAAGTGGGGAGGAGACTCTTTGGGGGGAAATATTTCACAAAAGTGGACACCCAAGAAAAAAGTGACTTACCTTTCGTAACAGCTGTTCTTTGAGATGTGTTGCTCATGTCAACTCCAGCCAGGTGTGCATCCTCCACATTCATGGATTCCTGAGCTATTTTCCCTCAGTCGTACTCATTGGGCCAGCCAAGGAGCCCCTTGGAGTAGTGCTACCATATCGGCTCACATATACCCCTGCAGGACTTCCACCCCTCGGTTCTTTGTTGCCAGAATCCTCCAGTGAAGGGGAGGTGGGTGGGATTTGGAATGGACATAAGCAACACATCTTAAAGAACAACAGTTATAACAAGTAAATAACCATTTTTTTCTTGGGTGCTTGCCCAAGTCCATTTGAGTTAGATGACTCCCTAGCTTTACCACAGGAGGCGAGATGAGAGACTAATATGCAGTGGACTGCAGCACAGTCCTGCCAAATGCTGCATCATGTCTGGCCTGCTGCACAGTGGCATAATGGCTGGTAAACATATGTACTGAGGACTATGTGGCTGCCCTGCACAGAATGGGCACTTACGTTACAAAGGGTGTTAACCAGGCCTGCACCCACATGAAGTGGACTGTAAGAGGGGGCACTGGCCTATTGGCAACATTTTCTAATGTAGGTTATGATCCATGATGGCAAGTACTGGGCCAATACTGGAAAGCTATGGAAATAAAGAGTTGTGCTAACCTGAAAAACACTCTCATCCTGTCTATATAAAATGCCAAGACTCTCCTGACATCTAAGGAGTGTAGGGGCCTTTCTTTAGGCATGTGAGTGTGGTTTTGGGGAGTAAAAACTGGGAGATAGATACCCTGGAACATGTGGAAGTGGAATACTTCCTTAGGGGGAAATGTGGGACGGAGCCTAACCCTATAGTTGAAGAAAACCATATAGGGCAAGTCAGGTGTGAGGGCCCTTAACTCCAACACTCTCCTGGCTGACATAATGGCCACTTAAGAAGCTACCTTCCATGAAAGGTGTTTCAAGGAGCAAGTGGCCAAGGGATCAAACCCGAGGCTTCTGAGTCTTGTGAGGACAAGATTAAGGCCGTGTCCAGACTCAGGGGTTTTTTCGGGAAAAGTAGCCTTTTCCTGAAAAAACTTCCCCTGCGTCCAGACTCAAGCCGCGTTCTTTCGAAATTATTTCGAAAGAACGCGGCTTTTCTTTCGATGGCGGTAAACCTCGTTTCACGAGGAAGAACGCCTTCCTTCGAAAGTTCCTCTTTCGAAGGAAGGCGTTCTTCAATGTAAAGAGGCCATCTTCGAAAGAGAGCATCCAGACTCGCTGGGTGCTCTCTTTCGAAAAAGTGGATTTCTCTTTCAAAAGATCCGCCTGCAGTCTAGACGCGATCTTTCGAAAGAGGCTCTTTCGAAAGATGCTTTCGAAAGAGCCTCTTTCGAAAGAAGCCTGCAGTCTAGACATAGCCCAAGGTCCCAAAGGGGTAAAGGCTGATGAACATGTGGGTACAGCCTATTCCCTTGAGGAATTGCTTAATCATCACATTCGCAAACACCATCCTGCCTCTTTTGCCTGAGTGAAATGCTGCAATGGCTGCTAGGTGGACCTGCAAAGATGATGCGGAAAGGCCCTGCTGTCTAAGATATAGGAGGAAATCCAGAATGAGAAGGATGAAGGTGTCCATGGGTTCTACAGCCCCTGTGAAACCCACAGAGAGAAGCATCTCCACTTTGCAGAGTATATGGCTCTAGTGCAGGATTTCCTGGTCTCCAGAAAAACCCTCCTCACTGCTTCTGAGCAGAGGAATTCAGACCCCTGACAATTATAAGGCTTCCACATCATGAGGTTTGGATGGCATAACTGCCTCTCCTCCAGGTCCTGAGTTATTAGATCTGGTACTAGTGGTAGCATCACTGGTTTCTCTATCAGTGGGTCTCAGAGGATGGGTGAGATAGTGCTGGTGAGATCACACCATTGCCACGGGGATCATTAAAGCTCTGAACCTCTTGATCCTGGGGAGGATCTTGTGAATTAAAGAGACTGTAGAAAACATGTATAGGAATTGATGAGGCCATTCCACTTGACAGAAATACATGAGAGGCCAATCTGACACCCCTGAGTTCCCTGACATTTATGTGAAGGGAGCGCTCTGTAGAGAACCACATATCACATCGCCTGAGATTCGAAAGATGGGCACTCCAACACATGTGCAATGCATCCATGACCAATTGCACTGATGGGCTTTGTCTGAGAAATGGAACGCACTTGCAGACTGTCAGCTTCTGCAGCAACCACTCAAGAGAATGAAGGACATCCTAGGGACTGTGATTACCGCAGCTAGCTGGACACTCACCACATTTTGGACTCTCACTAGCCATGTTTGCAGAGCCAGTGTCCCAGTCTGGAATGTTGCACCACATGGTATAGGTCCAGCAGTCTCATACAGTTCCTTACCATTGAGAGGGGGTGAAGTTCAGAGTACCTTGATTACAGCTTTCATAGCCAGAAACCTGGCCTCTGAGAGAGAGGCCCTCACTATAGTTGAGTCCAACTAGGGGCCCCAACAAAGTCTATTACTGGATGGATTTCTCCTTGTTTATGAGGAGACCCAGAATAAGTAAGAATTAGAAGCCCTGACACAATAATGGAGACTTGGTGGGATGACTCGCCTGACTAGATCACTGTCATGGAAGGGTATAAGCTGTTCAGAAAGAACAGGGAGGAGAGAAAAGGAGGAGGAGTTGCATTGTATGTAAGAGAGCAGTATGATTGTTCAGAACTCCAGTATATAGAGGGAAAAAAGCCTGTTGAGAGTCTTTGGGTTAAGTTTAAATGTGGGAGCAACAGGGGTGATGTTGTGGTTGGTGTCTGCTACAGGCCACCGGATCAGGTGGATGAGGTAGACGAGGCTTTCTTCAGACAACTGAGAGAATATTCCAGATCACAGGGCCAGGTTGTCATGTGGGACATCAATCATCCTGACTTCTGTTGGGAGACCAATACAGCAGTACACAGACAATCCAGGAGATTTTTGGAGAATGCTGGGGATAACTTCTTGGTACAAGAGCTGAAGGATCTGACCAGGGGCCATGTTAACCTGCTGCTCACAAGGAGGAACTAGTAGGGGAAGGAAAGGTGGGTGACAACCTGGGCAGCAGCAATAATGAGATGATAGATTTAAGGATCTTGACCAAAGGAAGAAAGGAGAGCAGAAAAATGCACATCCTGGACTTCAGGAAAGTGAACTTTGACTCCCTCAGAGACCTGATGGGCAGTATCTCCTGGGACACTAACGCGAAGGAGAAAGGAGTCCAGGAGAGCTAGCAGTATTTTAAAGAAGCCTTATTATTCACAAGAACAATCCCTATGCGCAGTAAGAAAAGCAAACATGGTAGGCGACCAGATGGTCTTATCAGAGAAATTCTTGGTGAGATTAAACACACAAAAAAGGGAAGCTTATAAGAAGAGGAAATTTAGACAGATGACTAAGGAGGAGTATAAATATATTGCTCAAGAATGCAGGGGAGTAAACAAGAAAGTGAAAGCAAAATTGGAATTGCAGCTAGCAAGGGATGTGAAGGGTAACAATAAAGGTTTCTACAGTCATGTTAGCAATAAGAGAGGGTGTGGAACCCTTACTAGAAGAGGCAGGAAACTTAGGTTATGTCTACACTGCAGAGTTTTTCCAGAATAACGTAAGTTTTCCGGACAAACTATACTGATGTCCACACTGTTATTGCATGTTTTTGACAGAAAGTCGAAAGAATGGAGGTTTTTCTCTAATGGCGGTAAACTTCATTCTACGAAGAAGCCTTTTTTACGAAAAAGCTTTTTTGGAAAAAGGAGTGTGTGAACACGGAAGAGAATTTTTTTGAAAGAAAAGGCTTTCAGCAAAAAAGCACAGGTGCGCTGGTGTCTATTCCATCCACTGTAATAACTTAAATGCGATATAGCATCCACTCAGTGTGGATGCAATTTTTTGAAAAAGCTTTTTCATTGCGCTTTTGTTCCATGGACGCTCTCTTTTAAAATAAGTTTTTCCGGAAGATCTCTTCCAGAAAAGCTTCTTCTGAAAGAAGCCAATAGTCTAAACATAACCTTAGTGACAGATGATGTGGGAAAAGCTGAAGTACTCAATGTTTTTTTTCCTCTGTGTTCATAGACTCCCAAAACTACTGCACTAGGCAACACAGTATGGGAAGGAGGTGGGCAGCCTTTGATGGAGAAAGAACATGTTAAGAACTATTTAGAAAAGCTAGACATACACAAATCCATGGGTCCAGGTTTAATGCATCCAAGGGTACTGAGGAAGTTAGCAGATGTCATTGCAGAGCCTTTGGCCATTATCTTTGAAAACTCATGGAAATCGGGAGAGGTCCCAGATGACTGGAAAAAGGCAAATGTAGTTCCTGTCTTTAAAAAAGGGAAGAAGCACAATCCAGGGAACTAAAGACCAGTCAATCTCATCTCAGTCCCTGGAAAAATCATGGAGGGGATCCTCAAGGAATCCATTTTGAAACACTTGGAAGAGGGGAAAGTGATCAGAAATAGTCAACATGAATTCCCCAAGGACAAGTCATGCCTGACCAATCTGATTAGCTTCTACGATGCAGTGGTGTAGACATGAGGACATCAGTGGATGTGATATACTTTGACTTTAGCAAAGCTTTAGATATGGCTTTTGTCGATATTCTTTCCAGCAACTTAAGGAAGTATGGATTGGATAAGAACAGAAGAATTTCCATACTGGGTTGGACCAAAGGTCTATCTAGCCCAGTATCCTGTCTTCTGACTGGCCAATACCAAATGCCCCAGTGGAAGAGATCACAACAGGTAATCCTCATGTGATCCCTCCCCTGTCACCCATTTCCAAACAAACAGAGGACACCATTCATACTCATCCCGACTAATAGCCATTAATGGACCTAACCCCCGTGAATCTATCCAGTTCTTTTCTGAACCTTGTTAAAGTTCTAGCCTTCACCACAATCTCTGGCAAGGAGTTCCACAGGTTGACTGTGCACTGAGTGAAGAAAAACTTCCTTTTGTTTGTTTTAGACCTGCTGCCTAGTCATTTCATTTGGTGACCCCTAGTTCTTAAACTGTAAGAATAAGTGAATAACTTTTCCTTATTCACTTTTTCCACACAAGTTATGATTTTTTAGACCTCTACCATATCCTCTTTTAGGGTATATCTACACTAGCCCCCTATTTCGAAATAGGGAGGATAATGTAGGCATTCGGAATTGCAAATCAAGCCCAGGATTTAAATATCCCGCACTTGATTTGCATGATCCCAGCTGGTCACCATTTTTGAAATTTACAAGTCTGGACTAACTGCCCACATCTACACGTGGCAGGGACCCGATATTTCAAATTAAAGCCCTATTTTGAACTACCTGGTAAACCTCATTCCAGGAGGTAGTTCGATTTAGGGCTTTATTTCGAATTACCGGGCCCCAGGATGGTCCCAGAACAGACATTTGGAGGACCCCACTAGTTACCTCTCTCCACTCTGAAAACTTACCATTTATTCCTATCTTTTGTTTATAGCCTTTTAACTAATTATCAATCCATGAAAGGACCTTTCCTCTTATCCCATGACAACTTACTTTACTTAAGAGCTTTTGGTGAGGGACCTTGTCAAAGGTTTTCTGAAAATCTATGTATTCAGTATGCACCGGCTCACCCTTGTCCACATGTTATTCCCTCCTCTCCTCCCCAAAAAAGTTCAGAAAATTAGTAAGGCATGATTTCCCTTTACAGAAACCATATTGACTTTCTCCCAAGAAATTATGTCCATGCATGTGTCTGAAAATTTTATTCTTTATTATAATTTCAACTATTTATTTGCCTGGTACTGACATTAGACTTACCAGTCTGTAATTGCCAGAATCACCTCTAGAACCCTTTTAAATTATTGGCATCATGTTAGCTATCTTCCAGCCATTAGTATGGAAGACATTTTAAACGATAGCTTACAAACCACAGTTAATAGTTCCTCAACTTCCTATTTGAAATCTTTTAGAACTCTCGGGAGAATGCTATCTGGTCCTGGTGACTTATTACTGTTAAGTTAATTAATTTGTTCCAAAACCTCCTCTAATGACACTTCAATCCGGGACAATTCCTCAGATTTGTCCCCTAAAAAGAAGGGCTCGGGTTTGGGAATCTCCCCAATATCCTCAGCCTTGAGGATTGAAGCAAAGAATTCATTTAGCTTTTCCACTATGACTAGCATCTTTGAGTGCTCGTTTAGCGTCTTGATTGTCCAAGGGCTCCACTGGTTGTTTAGCCAGCTTCCTGCTTCTGATGTACTTAAAAACATTTTGCTATTACTTTTTGAGGTTTTGCCTAGCTGTTCTTCAAACTCCTTTTTGGCTTTTCTTATATTTTTACACTTAATTTGACAAAGTTTATGGTCCTTTCTATTTTCCTCACTAAGATTTGTCTTCCACTTTCTAAAAGATGTTTTTTATGTGTCTATAAATGGACTATGAAGTGGATAGAAAGCTGGCTAGATTGTCGTGCTCAATAGGTAGTGATCAATGGCTCGATGTCTGGTTGATATTCGATTTCAAGTGGAGTGCCCCAAGGATCAGTTCTAGGACTGGTTTTGTTCAACATCTTTATTAATGACATGGGCAAGGGGATCAATTGCCCCCTCAGCAAGTTAGACAATAAGCTAGGAGAAGAGGAAGATACATTAGAGAACAGGGATAGGGTTCAGAGTGACCTCAACAAATTGAAGGATTGGGCCAAAAGAAAACTGACGAGGTTCCAAGAGGACAAGTGCAGAGTCCTGCACGTGGGATGGAAGAATCCCAAGCATTGTTACAGGCTGGGGACTGACTGTCTAAGTAGCAGTTAAGGAAAAAAAGGACCTGGGCATTACAGTGGATGAGAAGTTTAGGATTAAACAACGACTGTCAATGACTAGCCAACTACAAAAGCAGTTTCTCCTCTCTTGGTATTCACACCACCACATCTTGGTGCTAGAAGTGGGCCTCTTCCTCCCTGACTGAATTGGCCTCATTATCTCCAGCCCTACTCATGACTGGTACTCTTTTCGTATGCCTGAATATGTATGCCTGCCTCTGGAATTTCCACTATATGCATCTGACGAAGTGGGTCTTTGCCCACGAAAGCTTATGCTCCAATACATCTTAGTCTATAAGGTGCCACGGGACTCCTCGTCACTCTTGCAGAAGGCTAAAGATTAGACTATCAGTATAGTGAAGTGCTCCAGCTACTGTCATGGACAGTAAGAAGGAACAGAGGGTGTGGAGGGCCATGAGGGGTATGTATATGCCGACATAGCAGTGCCACTCTAGGGAACTCTACTGAAGACACAACAGGCACTGCTGAGGGAAAAAGGCTCAGGACCACTGCATGGATATGCGCACACCTAACTAGAATGAACATAAGCAAGCACTCAAAGAAGAACCTACCAATTCATCATTTTAATGTTTTTCTTGTTTGTGATCTGACAGTTACCACGCGTTCATTTTCCCTCTTTCTATCATTGACTTTTTGGGGGCATCATAATGTCTGTTTGTATCCCATGTTGTTCAACAGGGTTACAATCCTTGATTAGAATCTCAAGGCACTGCCATAGAACAGAGAAGTAATAATACAAAGAGCAAGATCAGATTTATTAATAAATATTAATTATTATATTTAGTTTATGTAACTTTAATATGGCACTGCAGAGTTACTTGGCTGTCTACTTACATTTAAAGATCTCACTTTTAGAAACTTATAATGTGAATTATGTAGGTAACTGAGGGTGTGTCTAGACTACATGCCTCCGTCGACGGAGGCATGTAGATTAGACAGATCGGCAGAGGGAAATGAAGCCGTGATTAAAATAATCGCGGCTTCATTTAAATTTAAATTGCTGCCCCGCTCTGCCGATCAGCTGTTTGTTGGCAGATCGGGGCAGTCTGGACGCGCCGCGTCGACAAAGAAGCCTTTCTTGATCGGCACAGGTAAACCTGGTTTCACGAGGCATACCTGTGCCGATCAAGAAAGGCTTCTTTGTCGACGCAGCACGTCCAGACTGCCCCGATCTGCCGACAAACAGCTGATTGGCAGAGCGGGGCAGCCATTTAAATTTAAATGAAGCCGCGATTATTTTAATCATGGCTTCATTTCCCTCTGCCGATCTGTATAATCTACATGCCTCCGTCGACGGAGGCTTGTAGTTTAGACGTACCCTGAGTGTTAAATGCTGACAGAATAGGAAGGAGATGAATGGGAAAGAAGAAAAGAAGATACGCAGTGTGTATGTGTATGTGTGTGTGTGAGCACAAAAGACCATAAACAGGTACTGTCCTCTCTACCTGTCTCTATTCTCACACCTCTTTTTGCAAGGTCAACATAGAGCTACCTGAGGTTTAAAAATAAAATTAATCTTTCTGTCATCTGTTTCTTATTGCAGGTTGGACCTCCCTGGTCTGGCACCCTTGGCACCTGGTCCTGGATGAGGGATTTTGCCAGACCAGAGGAGGTCATTTGTGGATCCCCTGCAACAGCTCCTTCCCCAGCTCTGTCCTGTCTTGGTGGCCTTCCCGATGGCTCCTCGTCTGCTGCCTGCCCTGCTTACCTGGTAACCCCACTGTGCAACCACCACTGCTGCAGCTCTTAGTCACAGCTCCAACCCTGACAGGCAGCCATGCACTATTCTGGATTCTGACCCTGCCTTCTGGGCCACTGAAGCTGCTGCAGCTCACAACCCCACCAGGCAGCAATGTACTGGGTCTCCCAGCCCCACCAGACAGCCTCACCAGCTGCTCTGCCTTCCTCATAGGACACCCTGCTTCTGGGCCTCCACAGAGACTCTCTGGTCCTATAATATCCGTGCTGGACCATGGATGTTCCTGGACCAGAAAGTCCCAGTCTAAAGAGTTTTAACCTGTAGTTACAATTTTATTTTTCTTTGTGATAGTTACAGAACTTACCATTTCTTCTGCTTGTCATGTCTGGGTCAGTTTTCTGCTCTGTTGACTCAATCAACACCACCCTCTGGAGTCAATACATAGTAACCATGTTAACATATATTTCTTGTAAAAATCTCACGTTAAGGAGGCATTAGAAATGACAAATTTGGACCAGACTTCAGAGAATTCCAAACACTAAATATGAATAAACATCTCACAATTTTATTAAACTACAGTTAAGAGTATAAACATGTACCAATAACTGAGTGGGCAGTTAGGAAGATATTTAACACATATTTATATTCAAAATTTACTCTGACTTCTGGTCTAGTTAGAAAGTATATGTGGGGAACCAACAATTGATTCAGTGAGTGAGCTGTCACTTTGTTGGTTCCCCACATACTTTCTAGCTAGACCGGAAATCAGAGTAAATTTTTCACCATAAGCTTGTATTGTACACTTTCAAGACAAAGGTTTTTGCACTATATCCTAATTTCCTTATTTGCATAACATTTCAGGAGTCTGATTAAAGCAAGCAAAGATCTTCTTGTATCCTAAATCAGGACAGTTCCCTTTTTATTTTTTACCTCCAAGCATGTATAATAGATTATTATAAACTAGAAGGTGGACCTGGCAATGCTTTAGGGAAGGGGGCTAGGATAGTGGGGGCTATAGGAGTCAGGATTGAGAGGTGAAGGGGTCTCGGTATAGTTTTGGGGTACAGAGGTCAGGGTAGGGGATTGGGAAATATGGGAAGAGCACAAGGAAGAGTGTGGGGTTACAGGAATAATGACATGGGGTCGGGAGGTGTGGGAAGTTTAGGACAGGGATTTGGGAGATGTGGCGGGACTCAAGGCAGGGTATGGGAATACAGAGCAGAGACTTCAAAAGTGTGGGAGGGGCTGCGGTTTTGGAGGCTGCTCTGCCTGGATGACAGGTTCTCTGCGTGGCAGACCATAGCATTACGGGTTACTCTGCCAGGCAGATGTTTGCTGGAGTTTGTGCCCTCCTGTGGTCATTCTTGGGTATAACTATCCCTGCTATAAAAGAAACAACTGGATTCCAGACACATTCCATTCCCACAACACAACCAATCCTTAGTTGCTTTCAGTTATCATTCAGAGGAAGCTGCATACCAGCTGAGGTGGTCCTAGTTCTTACCAGATAGGAGTTCTTGAACCAACAGACTCACAGATGGAGGAACGGTCAGACAGACTGTAGATACAGATATAGTACATAAATAGGTCAAAAAGCGACAGTCCCAAATATTTCATAAAGCAACAAATTTCGAAAAAATCTATAAAAATACTGAAACAGAGAACAACAATCCTACCTTGTGGGGTAACATCTCTGCATTAGTTCTGCCGGGGAGTGGAATGTTTTCCCTTTCCACAGAAACTCATACACAGCACAGCCAGAGCGCAGTGCCTGTGGACTTTACTCAAGTTACTGCTCATAATTCTGATAAGGGTTTATCTCTGCTTCCAGGCACTCCCATACATGGGGGGATGGTATGGAGCTCCCTGCTAGACAGTGGGAATGAGTTCTTTCCATGTGCCACCATGGGGCAGAGAACTCTCAGTTTCCCCTCTCCCTCTCCAATGTGTGTTTGGTTTGTTCTGAGGCTGATGTAAAAGGAAAACAACAGATTCATGGATCAGTCTCTTCATACAACCTATACTTCAGAGCCACATGGACGCTTGCACTGCAGTGTCTGATCTTTGCTTGTTCCACTGAAGGTAGAGTGGGGAGCAGGGTGAAGAAGTTCTTGTCACCCTCTATGCTTCTGTCATTGTGCTTCTACAGAGTGCCTAGGCTCTTCTGGCTATGAATCATTGTACATTGTGTATCCAGTGAAAGCAGTTGCATTGTACCCTGAAGCTTTACTGAGTGAAATGAAATGACCTGATACAAGTAACAGGTGGCTGCTGAATATCACACTGATGGTTTTCTGCTCTGCTTGGAATCTACCCTAATGCCTAATGTTGCTTTAAAGCCCTGTGCTAAATCATGAGATAATCAAACTGAGTCACAGCAGTATGAGATGGAAACAGAAATTTCTGAACAGCTGAGGGTGTTCTAAGTTGCACACAGCAGTGGGGGGGAGAATGGCTGCAAAGAATGTTACTTAACATTTTATTGATTTACATTCCTTATTGCTTGTGAGATATCTTGATTAGAAAAAATGAAAACTATGATCCCGACTTGACACTCACTGCTGCAATAAATCAATATATAAATGCACAACACAAGCTATTATAATACATAATTTGGCAAGTTTGGTGTTTCTATTTTATTTACATGATATAAATGTAATACTCCTTAACCCTATTATTTCTTTTCTCCACATAGATTAAGGTTCTTTAGCTTAAGAAGTTACATTTGTTAAATAAGTCTTGATAGTGAACAAAAGTGATTTATTTCAAGAGAAATCTGCCATTTTCATCTAAATATACTCCTTAGAGCCAGTTGTGGATGGATGGGTGCAAGATATTGCTGCTTTATGCTCAGTTTTGTGGTTAACAATTGGTGTGTTAATTGGTGTGTCAAAAAGCCTGGGAAACCATGTGGTCTGGAATAATTAGGCTGGCTGATTTGATGCAAGTATTTTATGAGTGTTAAATACATTTGTAATGGTTTTTATACTGCATTGACCAAAAAGAAATTTGAATGCCTCATAATGAATATGGCTGGTCAGATAGTTTTACTTCCCCTGCATTTTTTATTATAAGGATATTATACTATCCTTTTGCTAGTTTTCCACTTCCTCTTAATGTATTCATAGAATGTTACCTTGTTGCCCTTTATGTCTCTAGCTACTTTGATCTTATTTAGTGTCCTGGGCTTCCTAATTTTGACCCTGCACATTTGTGGGGTTTTTTTTATATTCATCCTTTATAACCTGGCCTAGGATCCATTTTTGTAGTATTCCTCTTAAAAAAAAAATGTATATCATTCAAGATCTCCTGGTTAAGTAAGGGTCATTTCTTGCAATACTTCCTATGTTTCCTGCACAGTGGGATAGTTTACTCTTGTGCCCTTAACATTGTCTCTTTGAGAAAACTGTTTTTCCCCCCCTTAGACTTGTTTCACACTGGCTCTTATCTTTCAATTCCTGGGTTTGTAAAGTCTGCCTGTGAGCAGATTCTGTGCCTCTCCCTTTAGTCCTGAGAGGTTCTCCCCCCTTCCTATTAAGCTCCCTCCTAATAAACTCCCTCCTGGTAAACCACCTCCCCAGCCCTTAGTCCTCTGGGTCTTCCTTTTCCTGCTAGTTCACCACCTGACATTCTGAGGGTAAGCTCTGCTGTCCTCCTCCCCACCGAGTAGCCAGGTCCCTGAACACTCCCCCCGCTTGAAATTATTGGAGGCAAAGGAGGAGCGACGGGAGAGTTAAAATGGACGTTGTTCTCTTTCTCACCTGTTAATGATGTTATTTGGTTCCCTAAACTGTTAAAGTGTTATATGTTAACCCCCTACCCTTTCCTGGAGTGAGTGCAGAAGAATGTCTGAGGTAAACAGCAGGGCTGCGTCTAGACTGGTATGATTTTGCACAAAAGCGGCCGCAAGTATTTGCGCAAGAACACTGACCTTGTACTGTACAAAATCAGTGCTTCTTGCGCAAATACTCTGATGCTTCCACTCAGGGATAAGCCCTCTTGCACAAGTATCCTTGCGCAAGAGGGCCAGTGTAGACAACAATTAATTTCTTGTACAAGAAAGCCCGATGGCTAAAATGGCCATTGGAGCTTTCTTGCACAAGAAAGCGTCTACACTGGCCCGGATGCTTTTGCGCAAAAGCATCCGTGCCAGTGTAGAAGCTCTCTTGCGCAAATACTTTTAATGGAAAAACTTTTCCGTTAAAAGTATTTGCACAAAATCATGCCAGTCTAGACGCAGCCCAGGAGTAAACAACAATGCACACGGCCCCCTGCAGAGATGCACATGGCCCCAAGAGGCCCAGAGACTCAGAGTCTGCATGTGGCTGATCCTTAAAGGAGAGAGGGACAGAGACAGGGACACAGTTGGCTGACCATCAAGTGTAGCCTCCCAGAATGCCCTCTGCTCTGATCGCCTGGCCAGCAGACTAGCTTAGGAGTCAACTAGGGAAGATCAAACAACATGAACTGCTTTCTGCTTGCCTTATCATCCTGCCTGGGACTGTCAGTGTGGTTCAGTGTATGAGTGAGATTCCCCTCCCCTCCCAGTTTTAACTGAATAAACAAACCCTTTACACGCCTATGTCATGATCCCCTCTCCTTAGTGTTTAAAGCAGTTGCAGTCCACATCCCCTTGCAACATTTTTGGTGGAGATGCCGGGGAGGAGAGGATAAGTAAAAGTCCTTTCCCCACAGTAAGATAAGATGGTGAACTTTGGGCGACTGACGTGCATTGAAATGTGGTAGGCTAGCAACCCATGGCACACAGTCCAGGTTCCCGACAAGATGCCCATTTGGGGTAAAGGAAAGGGAGGTGTAAAGGACCCCCAGAAGGGAGGAGAAGGGTGGAGTGCATCACCTACGCCCAGACCCCTGAGGGAATGGATCCAAAGTAAAGGGGTGACTCCTGGACTCAAGAGGTGGTGCTCGCTGGTGTTTCAGTGACTGATTTGGAACTAATGACGGGAAAATATGTGTTACTGTATAAGGCAGACAAGGGAGGTAAGGAGAGAGCAGCTGCCTGGCTGCTATAGCAGGGAGTACATCAGTGGCGGGCAGCTAAGAGTCAGGTAGCACAGGATATGGAGCAGAAACTGAAGAAAGAACAGGATATGTGGGAAGCTCAGGCGCTGACAGCCAGAGCCCAAGCCTCTTCTCTTTCTGTTGCCACCATACAAATGGCAGCTGCAGAAGAGGAACAGGAGCATGTGCAGGAGGAGAATAGAACTTTAAGTGAAAGGGTGCAGTGTCTCAAGGAGTTGGTTTTGGGAGCGTGTAGGCCAGAGGGAAGGTTGCTTTCTAAGGGAAAAGTAGAGGCTGTAGGGCTTCCTAAGAGAAGTGATCGATACCTAGACTGTGGTGAAGATTGGGATGGGGATATTTGGGATGACCTGGAACACCCAGATCCAGACCCTGGAGGGCCAGATCTCAGACATCAGGTTACAGCAATCCAGAAAGGCCCCAAATATTGGGCATACAGTGACGGAGACCAGTTGACCCCTTCACAGGAGGTGGAGTTGGCCAGAACCTGCCGCACCAGGGGAAGACCCTACTAGGTTTGTGGAAAGGATGTTTCTCCTGGCATGTCTATGTGGTTGGGGTATGCCTGTTGCAGCAAGGAGTGGTACCCCCACGTCCATAGCTCAAATAGCTTTATCTGTGGATGAATTAAGGCTAATCGTGCAGGGTCTCACAATATATATATAGCAGGCAATAGTGAGATGGAGGCCTAGGGAACCTGAAGACATGGAAGCCTTGCTGGATGCCATCCGACAGGCTGCCCTAGTCACCCCAACACCCACAGACAGGCAGAAGCCCAGACAATCACTCACCCAGAAAACATTTGGTTCACCATGGTCAGCTGAAGCAAGTGTCAGTGATTCAAGAAAACTACCATGCTTTATGTTAATCTGAGTATGTGAGTTTTCTTTTAAAACAGAGGGTGCTAGTATGCTGGAGCTTAGGGGCATTTGAACTTTCAGTTTTTTCCACCACCTGCAGAGCGGACACCATGGTGGAATGAGACAACAGGCACGCATGTGAACCATTCCAACATTAATTCAACACTGTGGTGTAAATCAGCAGACAATTATCCCTCAATTCCTTTAAGGCCTTTTTTGCAAATTATTGCTTCCAGTGCTGATGGAACCGACTTTCCCATAATTGACCCATGTGGCCACTTAGGACCAAATCGGGGAGGGAACCCATCAAGAATAAGAGATTATTATATTATTATATTTAAGTGAAAGGGTACAATGTCTCAAGGAATTGGTCTCACCCTTGAGTTCCATGGATAGGCCTGGCAACACTTCAACTGATCTGTAGGCATGGCAATGGGTCTTTAGCTGACCCAGGCAACTCTGTCTGGTGGGAAGGAATCTGAAAGCACACTAATATGGTTGCACGAACCACAACTTGCAATTGGTTCAACCAGCTTCAGGCCCAGCATCAGAGGTGGGATCCCACTAATTCCTCCATTTTTCTTTCCACCAACTTGAGCTCACAGCAGCGGGTGATTTTGTGGTCCCAATGGTGGGATAGCAGTGTCCAAGTGATAGAGCCATGTCTCAAAGGCATTCTAAACTTATATAAAAACTGTGGAGGCCAGAACCACAGATTTCGGAGATGGCTGTTGCAACTGCAGGGGGAATGGGAACCTGGCCAGATATCCCCATGGGCCCCACCATCACCTCTAATTTGTGCCCAAATTCCCTCTCTACAGGTGAAGGCGGTTACAGTGGCTCAGTTGGTTTTGTATCGGATTCAATTTGACATGTCTTTAATTAATGTGTCTACCGTGTGTTCCAGTTGTTCCCACCTCGTGAAAGCATGGTTGAAATTAGCTCTTAACCCCCCTTACCGTACTAAGCGGGATTTAGGAGGGCGGGTTTTGGGAGGCTTGGGCACGGGAGCAGGCATTTTAAATGCTGTAGACATTGAAGTGGTGGCCAACAAGTTATCTGCCACAGGGACCCTATTTCAAAAGGCCCAAAAGATGGCTGCTAGTATTTCTGAGGACTTGGCAGATGGGCAGAGTCTTGTTGCCTCAATCGGGGTTCTACCCCTCCATCTGTTAACTAATACCCTTTCGGCCTTGGTAAAATCTTTTGTCAATCGTTCCTGGGTGGAACAGTGTTTAACAGTTCAGCAAGTTTTGTTTGTAAGCTGGTTCCAGCAACATACCCTGCTAGACCAGGGTTTGGTTCCAGGGGTGGTGCAACAGCATTTTACTGAAATCAATTGAAAATACACTCACCGTATATCCTATGTGCCTAAGGGGCCCTGGCCAGAGGTTTTGTCATGATTGGCATTTCCCCAAAAGTACCCACACTTTACCCTTTTGCAGTTCAGGGGGAGGGATAGCTCAGTGGTTTGAGCATTGGCTTGCTAAACCCAGGGTTGTGAGTTCAAGTCCTTGAGAAGGCTTTTTAGGGATCTGGGGCAAAAATCTGTCAGGGATGGTATTTGGTCCTGCTGTGAAGGCAGGGGATTGGACTCAATGACTCGGTCCCTTCCAGTTCCAGGGGATAGACATCTCCATTCATTTTATGTACCCTGGCTCCTATGTCCCCAGCTTTAGGACCATTTCTCTGGATTCCCAGTAGTGTTGACAGCCATCACCACCCACAACTGGTTTTTTTAAATTTAGGCAAAGAATGTGTAAGCCCAAACTTTGGTCAATGGATATATCCTGCCAAAACGCCAGCCAAAGATGACTGTTATTCCCCATGGGATGCCGAAATCATGGGTGTGTTGCAGCAATTACAAGAACAAGTGGTGGTATTGACCCCTAGTCCACTATTTATGTGCATGGTTCAGGCAAACTTATCTACTGCAGTGGTGTGGACCCCATCTTCCAATGCATCTTGGTGCGCATCCAGTAATCATACTTGTGTATCTAACGTTATCGGGATTGTTGTAGATGGGATATTTTCACCTGCTTTACTGCCTCCCCCAGTTGAGAATTTGGCTATACAAGCAGTTATGTGGTCTTACTGACACCCCGCCTGCCCCCAAGCATTAACTTTAGTGTTTGGGCCAAACTGCAAAAGGATGCCCAACATAATCTTCAGAAAGCCAAGGCTATGGCACAACAAATTAAAAATAAAGAAATACACATTATTCAACAAAGTAAGCACTTTGTAGAAATAGGAGATGAGGCTGTTCGAATTATTCAAAATCATTGGTGGGACATTTTTAAAGGATGGTAAGGATCTTCCAGATATATCTTACGAGTCCTGGTCCACCCTGTTGTGGGACTCTAGCTATTGTTAATTGTGTTCTTTATTGTATTTATATGTCTATGTTGTTATACTCGTAGATTGGTAAATAGGGTAGTACGCATTCAACAGGTAACCTTTGCCCTCCAATGACATAACCTAATGGGATGATCAATAGATCAAGGGGCAGGGTGTTGGAGGCAAAGGAGGAGCAAGGGTAGAGTTAAAATGGACATTGTTCTCTTTCTCACCTGTTAATGTTATTTGGTTCCCTAAACTGTTAAAGTGTTACCTGTTAACCCCCTACCCCTTCCTCAAGTTAGTGCAGAAGAATGT
Source organism: Pelodiscus sinensis (assembly GCF_049634645.1). Classification (NCBI taxonomy): domain Eukaryota; kingdom Metazoa; phylum Chordata; order Testudines; family Trionychidae; genus Pelodiscus; species Pelodiscus sinensis. The sequence goes on along the minus strand of NC_134743.1, from coordinate 4,381,774 downwards.
CTGAGGTAAACAGCAAGAGTAAACAACAATGCACACGGCCCCCTGCAGGGACTCACACAGCCCCAGAGTGCAGGCCCAGAGACTCAGAGGCTGCATGTGGTTGATCCTTAAGGGAGGGAGGGACAGAGACAGAGACAGAGACAGAGACAGAGTCATGGTTGTTTGACCATCAAGTGGAGCCTCCCAGAACACCCTCTGCTCAGATTGCCTGGCCAGCGGATCAGCTTTGGAGTCAACTAGGGAAGATCAAACAACATGAATTGCCTTCTGTTCGCCTTATCATCCTGCCTGGGACTGTCAGTGTGGCTGAGTGTATGAATGAGATTTCCACTCCCTTCCCAGTTTTAACTGAATAAACAAACCCTTTACACTCCAATGTGGTGATCCCCTCTCCTTAGTGTTTAAAGAAGTTGCAATCCACAACCCCTTGCAACAGAAATGTGCCAGGGTTCCTCAGTCCTCAGGGCTGGTGGCTCCAGTTCTCCATGCGTTCATGGTGCAAGTAGCCTCTCCTTCCGTTTTCTGTGGGGGAAAGGATGAGAGAAAGCCCCGCTCTACCCGAGCTACCTTCCCCCCTTCCCCAGATCCCTCTCTCCCAGCTTTATATGCCAGGATCTTTTACGGCCAAGCTTCCCTGGCATCCCCCTGCCCAACACCATCACGCTGCCCCTTCCCCCAGCATCTTTCCCCCGGGGCCCTAGAGGTCACCAGTTTTGGCTCCACCGCGACTGCACCAATGCACCACCAGCTGCAGACCTGACCTTGCCACCCATGGACACTGCATATGTGGTGCAGATGTACTCTGGAGGCCACTTCATTGGCCCTGTCAGTGCGGAGGTGGGAGCCCTCATAACACTGCCACCTTGAAATCCCCTTTCACTTTTTTTTTCCAGTTCTCTCTTCTTCTAGTCCATGAAATCATGAAACCTATCACTTCATGGTGACTTTCATCCAAGCTGCCTTCCATTTTCAAATTTACAACCAGTTCCTCCCTATTTGTCAAAATCAAATCTAAAACAACCTCCACTCAGAGGAGCTTTCTCAACTTTCTGAAATAAAATCTATCTATCTATCTATCTATCTATCTATCTATCTATCTATCTATCTATCTATCTATCTATCTAATGCATGCCAAGAACATGTTGGATAATCTGTGCCCTGCACTACTATTTTCCCAACAGATAGTCTGGGTAATTGACTTTCCCCATCTTCATCAATTCCTGCAATATGGATGATTTTGTTGCTGTTTGAAAGAAACCTCCCCCATGTCTTCTTCAAGGTTAGGTGATATGTTTCACTGCCATCACATCACTCTCATTTTTTACTGTTTTATCTTTACACAAAGACTCTCAACAATTCTGTCATCTATATCCATCTCAATCTCAGTCCAAGTATGCATTCTTAATCTATAAGGCCACGCCTCCCTTTTCCCAGCCTGTCCTTTCCAAGCAAGCTGTTCTTCAAATGCAGAAAGTGGGCACCTATGTAAGACTTTAAAATACCCTGCCGCTAAAGGTTTCTATTTAAAAATTCCCTAGTGTCACTGATTCCCTGAACTTGGATTGGTATTGCTGCTTCCACCTAATGCAAAAACTCCAGTCAGAACCCAGGAAGACACATTTCAGAATTTATTCTTGTGGGATACCCTCAATCTCTTTAGCGCTTCATCTGGAGAGAACTTGGAAAAAATCCCATATTTTTTTCTTAGCTGGCTCTGCAGTCTTAGGCATACAGAGTCCCCTGCCTTCTAGGACACAGGAATCAGATCATGGTCTTAAAAAAGGTAGAGGGAGGAGGTGTTGCCTTATACTTTAAGAATGTATATACATTTTATCACATACAAAGATGATTTTTATGAACAAAACAAAGAAAACATACTTGGTAAAAGATTACCTGGATGCTAGGTGTTACAGAACAATTAAAAAAAAGAGAGATCAAACCACAGAGAATAGCTTCCCTGGAGTTCAGTTTAAAAGTTACAGGATTTGGGTAGAGGCATCCATGGTTATGTTGTCTGTCTGGATACAGGCACAGACAGAGGAAATAAAAGGTTCCATCAATCATTCAGGCTGGGCCTGGGAAGTATTTCCTTTCCAGAGTAATTTCAGCAGCACTAGAAGTGGGTAAGAGTGTATATCCCTGATTGCCATCTTCTGTTTCCCATTCCAAGCAGATCATGGCCTAATTCCCTTCATAGATCCAGCCTCACAAAGTCTGTTCATGGGTTACCAGGATGTGAAGAAAGTCCATGAACTGATGCCATCTATTAATTTTTGCACTGAAATCCAAATCCTGACCACTCAAAATGAAGTCATCAGCTCCCAAACTACCCTAAAATATAGTTAACTTCCCAATCCCCAGATAATTAAATCCCCAAGCAGACTGTGAAGCGTTACAAAATTATCTTAAAAAACTGGTGACTGAGCAACAAAATGGCAGATGAAATTAAATGATGAAAAATGCAAATTAATTCAGCTTGGAAAAAAATTAACTCCAAATGTGTATATACAATGATGGGATCTCAATCAACTGCTAACACCCCCCTAAAAAAAAAGAGAGAGAGAGATATCTTGGAGTAATTGTGGATAGTAGTCTGAAAACTTTCAATCAATGTGCCGTGGGAGTCAAAAAATGCAAACAGGCTGAGGAAAGAGGAAAGTCCCCTGCCTGCCAGTGGGTTGGGTGGAAAGAGAAGGCCCCTACCAGCTGGGGAGGGTGGGGGGAGGAGACATGGCTCCCAATGCCTGAGATGAGGAAGGGTGAGGCCAGTCTCTGGCCTGATTACTGCACCCCCCACCACCAACCCCCTGCTCTGAAGGACCTGGGCACTTGTCTGTCTGCTTGTGAATCTGTTTGTTCAATAAATGCTCCTAAACAGTCAGAGCTCGGGCCACCAGATTTGGTTCAATATGTCCTCTTCTTAAAGCAAGGTCAAGATTTGTTTGTACCAGAAAGAAGGGCCGGGAATGAGACTGTTTTCCAGAACATGGAAAGGGAAGGGCAGTTCAGAGGGTTGCGATGCTCATTGACCACTGGCGACAGTGAGGGCAGGGGACAGCAATACTGCAGAGAGACCACTGCAGGCAGCTACACCACCAAGAGATCAGCCAGCTGGGACTGGTGCTCACCATCTTGTCTGGCACAGCACCAGATAAGTGGGGCCTTCCTGCTTCAGACACTTACCTCTTCCTCACCTTTGGCCACAGTGCCAGAGCGGGGGGAGGAGGCATCATATGTGGGAGGGAGAAAGGCCCACAGGAGGAGGAGGGAGGGGATGAGGAAAAAGCTCCCACTGCCCCAGGAGTAGAGAAGGGAGGATGGAGAAAGCTCCTGCCAGCCCTCCCCACCCAGAGACGGTGAGAGAGGGAAAGAAGAAAGTGTCAATTGCCACCCTCCTGCCCTGTGAGTTGGGAGGGAGACGTCCCTTGCCATACCCCCCACCCCAGGCTGAGGGAAGGAGAAGGAAGAAAGCCCCCACTGAGCCACCTCCCCCTGAGTCGGGGGTCAATGGGCAAAGAGAAAGACCCAATGGCCCCTCCGTACTAGAAGGGGACAGAGAACAAGGAGAAAGCTCTTACCAGCCCTCTGGACCAGGCCAGGAGATTGAGAAGGGCAGGTTGTGTGGCAGGGGTGGGGTGCATGGTCCTCACGTCCAGGGGATATGCTGGCAATTAGAGTGCATGGTCACTGCTGTCCTGGGACACTCCTAGGGACAAGCCAGCATTCACCCCTTTCCACTGTCCTCAGCCTCCCTCAATCTTCCCTGAGCTCATTCTTCTGCAGCCCCCCTGTCCTGCTTCTTGCATCCTGCATGCCCTGAGCCCCTCCTCACGCTCACTCTCACAAACCCCTACATCCCAGCCCCTGTCCTGAGCCCTCCCTCATCTTCCCACCCTGACTCCTGCACCCCCACACCCTCCTCCTTGTGTCATGAGCCTTCAAATTTCCCAAGGCTCTGGCCTGATTGGTGCATCCCTCCCACCAACAGCTGCCAGTCCTGAAGGACCTGTGCAGTGCTGGGTAAGTCTTCATGTGTTGTAAAGCCAACAAATCACAGAATCATAGAATCCTAGGGCTAGAAGAGACCTCAGGTGTCATTGAGTCCAGCCCCCTTCCCAAAAGTAGAACCAGGTCCAACTAAACCATCCCAGCTAGGGCTTTGACAGGCTGACACTTAAAAACTTCTAGGGATGGAGAGTCCACCATGTACCTAGGGAACTGATTCTAGTTCTTCACCACCCAACTAGGGAAATAGTTTTTCCTAATATCCAACCTGGACCTCCCCTCCTGTAACTTGAGACCATTGCTCCTTGTTCTGCCATCTGTCACTACTGAGAACAGCCTCTCTCCAGCCTTTTTGGAACCTCCCTTCAGGAACTTGAAGTCTGCTATCAAATCCCCCCTCACGCTTCCCTTCTGCAGACTAAACAGACCCAACTCCCTCAGCCTCTCCTCACAGGCCATGTGCTCCAGCCCCCTAATCATTTTGGTTTCCCTTTGCTGGACCATCTCTAATGCATCCACATTCTTTCTGTTGTGTGGGGCCCAGAACTGGAAACAATACTCCAGATGTAGCCTCACCAGTGCTGAATAGAGGGGAATAAGCACATCCCAAGATCAGTTGGTAATGCTCCTTTTAATGCTCCTTACTATGCCATTAGTCTTCTTGGCTACAAGGGCATCCTGTTGAGTCCTATCCATCTTTTTACACACTGTAATGCCCAGGTCCTTTTCTGATGACCAGCTACTTAGCCAATCAGCCCCTAGCCTGTAGCAGCTTGAAATTCTTCAGTCCTGTGACAGGGCTATGGGTACGGCAGCAGCAGCCACAGCAGTGCTCCCCGAGCCCTGCACTTCTGAAAGCCCCAACATTTTTTTTGCGGGGAAGGCATTGGCTCATGACGGACGTGTGCTGTCTGCTCCAGCGCCAGCCCTAGGGGTGGAGCCGGGCATGTGCTGACATCAAGGGAGGCACCAGAAGCTGGAGGGGCTTGACGTCAGAGAAGGGCACAGAGCATCAAGAGAGCCCCGAGGGGCCTGAACAGGAGAAGAGGAAAAACGTGCAAAGCGCGTGGTAGATGGGCAGCAGCTGGAGGGGTGGCAGCAGGCAACCTGAGGAGGAGCAAACCACTGGAAAGGCTGATGAGCTACCTGGAGCCTGGCCTAGAAAAGAGACATGACGGAAGGAAGGAAGTGACCCAGGTCTGAGAGTTGGAGCTGTGAGGCCACTCGAGGGTTGGTGAGTTAAGGTGGCTGCCCCACCAACTGCGCAGGGAGTTGTGTCCCTGTCCTTAGGGTCCTGGGTCGGGACCTGGAGTGAGGGTGGGCCCTGGTCCCTCTCCCTTCCATCGAGTGGTACCTTTGGCAGAAGCCCTATGGGAGCGGTTGTCCATTAGGAGCGATTAGGAGCACCAGGACAAAAATAAAATAACACAAAAACCCAAGAAACTGGGACGTGGGAAAAGGGGAGCACTCAGGGGAGAGGGAATTTATGCCTTTAACCCCAGTAATGACACTGCTGTAGATCTGAGGGTAGGCACAGACCGTGACAGGTCCCAAATGCAGGATTCTGCACTTGTCCTTGTTGAATCTCAGATTTCTTTTGGCCTAGTCCTTCAAGTTTGTCTAGATCACTCTGGACCGTATCCCTGCCCTCCAATATGTTTATCTCTCCCCCTAGCTTAGTGTCATCTGCAAACTTGCTAAGGGTGCAATCCATCCCCTCATCCAGGTCATTAATAAAGATGTTGAACAAAACCAGCCCTAGAACTGATCCTTAGGGCACTCCACTTGAAACCAACCATCAACCAAAGATCAAGCCATTGATCACTACCCATTGGGCATGACAATTAAGCCAGCTTTCTATCCACTTTACAGTCCATTTATCTAATCCATATTTCCTTAACTTGCTGGCAAGAATATTGTGAGAGACTATATCAAAAGCTTTGCTAAAGTCAAGGTCTATCACCTCCACTGACTCCCCCATGTCCACAGAGACAGTTACCTCATCATAGAAGCTAATCATATTGGCCACTGTGTACAGATTGTTTATTCAAGGGTCTAATAAAACCTTCTGCATCCTAGAATACATTTAATTTTTGCTCTCCTTTATAATTCTGAAAAGATTTCATTTTTTAAAGGCTTTCAACTCTGTGTAATGTGCATCTAGAAGTGTTCAAATTTACCTGAAAATAACAACAGAGTGAGCTCTATGTAGTTTTAATACGAATAATACTTTCCTGATTTACTCAATCCACCCTTCCCCTGAACTTTTTACCTTTGCACTTCTTGCTTATCATGTCTTTACTTTCTTTTTTGAAAGTTACCCATTAACTGGAACATCAGAATGAAACTTGTTTCTTGTGAAAGAGAATGAGTTGACAAGGGCAATTAAAGTGGACAATGACTCATTGTTCTGAAGATTTAATATACAGTGTACTAGCACAGTGGTTCCCAACCTAAGGAGACATATGCATGCCAGCTCTGCTTGAGGGAATCACCAACAATAGCAGTGACTGCAGTGGCATGGGTAGTAGCTCAGACTAGCTGCCTCGGTACATATCCAGGAAGTACGCTGGGATTGGACGTGCACCGTTAAGCTGGGATAGCATGCTCACATTGTTATTTTTAGTGCACTAGCACAAACAGAGCAGGTACATGAATGACTACTCATGCTGGGCATCACACCTTCCAGTGTCAGTGTAGACACACCCTTGAAGGGAAGTCCTGCCCAGTGGGTAATGGAGTGTTGTGAATTACCGCCAGTGGTGGTCTGAAATGCTGTGTGTGCATACAGGAAGGTTTGTTTTCCAATAGCAAGGGTATGGAAAACCCAAATTTAAGCCTTTGTTCTGCCTACTATGGTGCAAGAATTTCCGTGTTGGTCATCCATATATCAAGGAGATCTCCTGAGGCTCTGGAGTCAATAGCCTCTCCTAGAGCTGAAAAGAGACATGACAGATATTTAAATATTTCTGTTTGACAAGGGATCAAAGTAATAAATTTTGTTTTTCTCTTCTTCCCAGCACGAGAACAAGAATCCTTGTCATTTTACTTCACCATTTCTGACTCTTCAAAAATGCAACATCCCCCCCTGCCCAAAGTAAAAGTTCTCACTATTTACCCAGATATACACTTTGGAAGGTGTCAGAGGAGCTAGAAACAGACCAAAGCCATGGAGAGCAGGTCTCTTGGCTAGGTGAAGCAAGGCAAACAGATTATATCTCAGCCAGACTGGAATTTCTGACCTGGATTCTATCCTAGCTTAAAACATCCCATGTGTGTGTGACACACTGAGTGAGACAGGGCATCCTCCACTTGCCCTCTCTCTGGACCGTTCCTGCCAGAGGCAGGCTATGGATACTCTAATCCTCTCTTAATTCAGTGTCTTCTGTTTTCTTCCTTTCATTTCAGAACTGAGATGAGCTCGGAAAAATTCAGGTAACAGAAGACGCAGCATGTAGACAGTGGTGCTAATATAACCTATGCCTGCTTCGTGTGGTGCTTTGTCCCCCTCTAGTGGTATTTAGACCATCTAGCAATTGGTAAGTCTGCTATAGGTGGCTTTTAGCTCATGGAGTTCAGACATATATTAAGCTTCCGATCCCACCCACCAGGAACCCAGGTCTCCAATACTATGGTGGTAATCTCAGAGGGGTAGCCATGTTACTCAGTATTTGCAAAAAACATTGAGGAGTCCTGTGGCATCTCAGTGTGTGCCTACAAAGCAACATTATTTCAGAATAACACATTCCGAAATAACTTTGCAAACATCTACACAGCAATTCTGTCATTTAGAAATAATATTGAAATACTGGGTGGCTTATTCCAGATTCTGTAAACCTTGTTCCATAAGAAATAATTCCTCTTCCAAAATAGCTATTTCAAAATACCAGTAGTGTGGAAACTCCACTGGTGCTATTTCAAAATAGCTCCCCCCTCAGGCCATTGAAGGTAATTACTCCCCAGTGCCTCCTGGGTCTCCAAATCAAGATAGCACATCTACATTAGGGGATCCTGTCTCAGACTAATTTTGAGGCTTCCCTGTAGTGTAGATGTGCTATTTCAAAATAAGCTATTTCAGAGTATTTCTTCTGGAATAGGTTATCATATATATAGTACCCCAATGTCCGTGACTCTGAAACACTGGCTGTTCCCTCTGGGTGGAGCTGTTGCCTCCCGCCATGGCACTCAACTGATTTCTGCGCCGCTCAGCCAGGCTGCCACATGGGAGCATGCGGCACAAGTGGCTGTTTGGGGTCTCTGCTCCCCATGCAGCATGGGGGTGGTTCATGAGGAGCACGGGGCCCAAATGGCCACTTGCTCCCACTCAGTGGCCCAGCTGAGTGGCACAGAAGTCAGCTGAGCGCCACGGCCGGAGGTAACAGCACCGCCCAGAGGGAACAGCCAGGGGGAGGGACCTGAATGAGCGTACATCTCTGATGTCAGGAAAGGGCGCTGGATTCAAAAGGAGGAAAGCGGAGCAGACACAGAGAATGTGGAGGAGACAGTGAGGAGAATGGAGGAGGCAGAGGACAGTGAGGATATGTCTAAACTACATGCCTCCGTCAACGGAGGCATGTAGATTAGCCAGATCGGCAGAGGGAAATGAAGCCATGATTAAAATAATTGCGGCTTCATTTAAATTTAAATGGCTGCCCCGCTCTGCCGATCAGCTGTTTGTTGGCAGATCGGGGCAGTCTGTTCGCGCCGCGCCGACAAAGAAGCCTTTCTTGATCGGCACAGGTATGCCTCGTGAAACCAGGTTTACCTGTGCCGATCAAGAAAGGCTTCTTTGTCGGCGCGGTGCGTCCAGACTGCCCCGATCTGCCGACAAACAGCTGATCGGCAGAGCGGGGCAGCCATTAAAATTTAAATGAAGCCGCGATTATTTTAATCGCGGCTTCATTTCCCTCTGCCGATCTGGCTAATCTACATGCCTCCGTCGACGGAGGCATGTAGTCTAGACACACCCTGAGAGAGAGAGTGAGAGAGACACAGCAGGAGGAGGAGAAAAGAAACACAGAGTGAGAGGCAGGAGAGGGAGAAGAGAAAGAGAGAGAGCTGGAGAGAGAAGCAGGAGGCGGACGAGAGCTGAGAAAGAGAGAGGGCGACGTAGCAGGAGGAGGAGAAGAGAGAAAGAGGACATTTGCGCTGCTTGCTCCCATGCAGCAGCCCAGCTAAGTGGTGCAGAAGTCAGCTGAGTGCCATGGTGGGAGGCAAAGGGGGGTGGGGCAGTGACTTGCATGCCCAGAGGGTGGGGCCTGGATGAGCGTGCATCCCCAATGAAGACAGACGAGAGCAGAGAGAGAGTGGGAGGTGGAGAAGAGAAAGAGAGAGATGGAGCAGAGAGAGAGTGAGAGGCAGGAGGAGGAGAAGAAGAGAAAAGGAGAGTGAAAGGCAGGAGGGGGAGAAGAGAAGGAGAGAGAGGCAGAAGGCCGAGGAGAGCTGAGACAGAGAAGTGGAGGCAGTAGGAAGAGGAGAGAGAGAGAGAGGGTATGTCTACACTACAGCACTAATTCGAACTAACTTAATTCGAATTAGTTAATTTGAACTAAGCTAATTCGAACTAGTGCATCTAGACCTAAAAACTAGTTTGAATTAGCATTTTGCTAATTCGAACTAGCATGTCCACATTGAGTGGACCCCGAACCAAGGTTAAGGATGGCCGGAAGCAGTGCCGGCAGGGCATCAGATTAGGACTTAGAGAGTGGAGCTTCTGTCTCAGGCTAGCCGAGGGCTGAGCTTAAAGGGACCCGACACCCACCCCGGACAGACAGTTCTCAGGGTTCCCCACTTGCTTGTCTACCTCGATGAGGGACAGCAAATCAGTCCTGTCTTGGAGTGCCCTGAGTGCCCGCACTCGGCACATCACAGCACTTGGCCATCAGCCCAGCTACACATGCTGCAGGCTGCCATCCGGAGGGGTCAATCGGGGGGCTGTCAGGATCCAGGAGACCCTGCAGGAGAGCTTCCACCCCGAGGAGCCCACAGAGCCACCCCAGTCCTCCCCATCGGGGGCTCGTACCCCATTCCTCCCTCACATCCTTCCACTTACCCCTCCCTAGCCCCCCTTCCTGATGTACAAAATAAAGGACACGTGTGTTCAAAAATAGAAACTCTCTTTATTTAAGAAAACTGGGAGGGGGGGGATTAACCTCTGGGGAGACTGGGAAAAGGAGGTGGGAGAGGGGAAAAGAGAGAGTAGAAGAGGGGAGGGGGAAACCTGGGAGGAGAGAGCTTGAAGGGGGAAGCCAGGGGAAGAAGGAGGAGGGGAAGTATAAAACTATGATACACCATATCTTCAGTACAGTGTACAGACGTGGTCTCCTCACCTCAAAAGAGAAGTTTTGGCCTTGGAAAGGGTTCAAAAAATCAACTACACTGATTAGGGGTTTGGAACAGGTCCCATATGAAGAGAAGCTAAAGAGACTGAGACTTTTCAGCTTAGAAAAGAGGAGACTGAGGGGGGATATGATAGAGGTCTATGAAATCATGAGTGGTGTGGAGAGGGTGCATAAAGAAAAGTTCTTCATTAGTTCCCATAATATAAGGACTAGAGGACACCAAATGAAATAAATGGGTAGCAGGCTTCAAACTAATAATAGAAAGTTCTTCTTCACAAAGCAAATAATCAACCTGTGGAACTCCTTGCCACAGGAGGCTGTGTTCTTATGTTCTTATGGACCACCTTGATTTTCATGCAAACATGCTCCTTGGTTTTCATGTAGCCTTTGGTGGCCAGGCTGGCAGCTATCCTGCCCTAGACGGCCGCATTCCTGTGCCTAGTGCGGAAGTCGTGGACATTGGAGGCCTCCCCCCAAATCTGGATGAAGTCCACGATCTCCGCACTAGACCAGGCAGGCGCCCGCCTCTTGCGGCCCGAGGCAGGCTCCTCGGAGCTACCAGCCTGGTCCCAGGAAGAGGCAGAGGGCTGGGTGGCAGCGGGTGGCTGGCTTGAGCCGTGCCAGGTGCAGGGTATGCTGGCTGGGTGCTGGCAGGCTTGTACCTGCCACGGACACCGTAGCCAGACCGTGTCCCTTTAAGGGCTCTGGGGCCAGGAGGGGGGCAGAAGAGTTTCCCTGGCTTGGCCCAGAGTGGCCACCAACTAGTTCAAATTAAGTGGCTTCACAGCCCTTAATTCGAACTACTTAATTCGAACTAGGCGTTAGTCCTCGTAGAATGAGGTTTACCTAGTTCAAATTAAGCACTCTGCTAGTTTGAATTAAGTTTGAACTAGCGGTTTGTATGTGTAGCACCTATGAAAGTTAATTCGAACTAACGGCTGTTAGTTTGAATTAACTTTGTAGTGTAGACTTACCCAGAGAGAGAGAGAGACGGAGCAAGAGACCGGAGGCCCAGGAGAGAAAACTGACATGGAGGAGAGACCAGAAAATCCCGTGTTATGATGGGCTAATTGGCTAGTTCCAAAATAAGTGTGCACTGTACAGGTAGCCTTAGGGTATGTCTACACTAACACGCTGGTTCGAACTAACTTAGTTCGAATTAGTTAATTCGAACTAAGCTAATTCGAACTAACGCGTCTAGAACTAAAAACTAGTTCGAATTAGCGTTTTGCTAGTTCGAACTAGCGCGTCCACAACTGATTGGACGCAGGGGCGCATTTAAGGGCAGCTGAAACCGGTTCTGGCAGGGCATCAGGTCAGTAGTTGCTTTGTGTGGCTGCTGACTGAGGCTATCTGAGGCTCGAGCTTAAAGGGACCCACCCGGACAGCCGGTTCTCAGCTTTTCCTGCTTGCTTGCCAACCTCGCCGAGGGACAGCAAAGCGTTGGTCTCTGTGCCCGTCTGTGTTGGTGCTTCCCTTCGGGGGGGCCGCCGCAGGTGGCAACATGGAGCCACGGCTCGCCCTGCACCTTCTGGTGCACGTTCTGGACTTGCTGCTGCAAGCCTGCCAGCAATGGCTCGAGGCTGCCTGGCACCACCTGGTGAACGTCAGTCCCCTGCCTCTCCGACTGGCCGCCCTGGGGGCCGTGGAGCAGCCGCGGCGGCGCCCCGGCACCAGCGTGCCCCGCCGCGTCTGGCGTCTGGACACCAGCACCGACTGGTGGGACCGCATCGTCCTGGAACGCTGGGAGGACCGACAGTGGACCCAGAACTTCAGGATGAGGAGGGACACCTTCCTGGAGCTCTGCGAGTGGCTCGCCCCTGCCCTGCAAAGAAGGGACACTCGCATGAGACCCGTCATCCCCCTCCAGAAGTGGGTGGCCATCTCCCTCTGGAAGCTCTCCACGCCGGACAGCTACCGATCCATTGGGAACCAGTTCGGCGTGGGGAGATCCACCGTCGGAGCGGTGCTCATGCAGGTATGGCACTCGTCGGCCACCGAGCCGGGGGGGGGGAGGGCTGCGAGGAGGGGATAGGCCGCCCCAGGGACAAAGGGGGGGCGGGAGGAGGCGAAAGCGTCCCGCACCGGAGGGGTCGGGCTGTCCCGGCCATACTACACGCTGCCGGGGGGGTTGCTTCCGGGAGTGGGGTGCGGGGCATTGCCAGGGCACGCACGCTCCCAGCCACCCGGGCGCCCCACTGATTGGCGCTTTGCTGTGTCTCTCTCCGCAGGTGGTCAAGGCCATCAACCGGGTGCTGCTTCGTTACGTGAACCGCAAGGGGTACTTCTCCGTGATCCTGCAGGCTGTGTGTGACCACCGGGGACAGTTCATGGACATTAATGTGGGCTGGTCCGGCAAAGCACACGACGCCCGGGTGTACCGCAACTTCTCCGTGTGCCGGCGGCTGCAGGATGGGACCTTCTTCCCCGACCGCCACATCAGGGTCGGGGACGTGGACATGCCCGTTTGCCTGGTGGGGGATGCCATCTACCCACTGCAGCCCTGGCTCATGAAGCCCTACACGGGGCACCTCAATCCCTCCCGCCAGGCCTTCAATGCCAGGCTGACCAGGGCCCGCATCGTGGTGAAGGAGGCCTTCGGGCGACTGAAAGCCCGTTTTCGATGCCTCCTCACCCGTCTGGACCTGGCCGAGCACAACATCCCTCCCGTGGTGGCGGCATGTTGTGTGCTCCACAATTTGTGTGAGCGGAAGGGGGAGGCTTTCCTGCCAGCCTGGATGGCTGAGGCTGACCACATGGCTGGACACTACGGTCAGCCCCGCACCATCGCCATCCGGGAAGCCCAGCGGGGGGCCATCCGGATCCGGGAAGCCCTGCGGGCGGAGCAGGGGGAGGAGGAAATGGGAAGCGGTCCAGCAGGCTCTGGAGGTGGCCTCGCAGAGCACGGCCCTGCTCCTCCAGGGCCTCCAGACTCCTCCGGCGCAGCCTCAGGTCCTCCTGGACCCAGTGGTCCTGGAGACGGAGCTGTCGATCCAGGAACCGGAGGTGCCGCCTCTGGTAGTCCTCCTGGTTCCTGGCTGTCCTGCTTGCCCGGGCGCGGGCAGCTGCTGCAGGCGGGGTGGTGCGCCCTGCAGGCCCAGGTGCTGCGGCTGTGGTGCAAGAAGACCAGCGGTCAATTACCCCAGGGGCCCAGGTGTGTGAAACCCAGCTCCCCTCTGCAGGGCCCCTGCAGGATCCCCAGCTGCTGCTCCGTGGTGGGCAAGGCCCAGGCGCGCGGTCCCGGGGCTCCCTCTCACCCCAGCCCCCCGTACACATAAGGGCCGTGTCCACACTCAGGGGTTCTTTTGAAAAAAGTAGCCTTTTTTCGAAAGAACTTCCCCTGCGTCCAGACTCAAGCCGCGTTCTTTCGAAAGTAAATCGAAAGAACGCGGCTTTTCTTTTGACGGCGGTAAACCTCGTTTCACGAGGAAGAACGCCTTTTTTGAGGGAGATCCGTCGAAAGTAAGTGAGTGTGGACGGGGGGGAGCCCTTTCTTTCGACGACGACCCTCACCCTGGAGCCAGTCACCCAGACCTCTGAGGCCTCCCAGGCATCATCTGGAGCGGGAGAGGAAGCAGCAGGTGAGTGCAGTGAGTTTGTGTCACACCCGGGGGAAGGGGGGGAGGTAGGAGGGTGCACAGTGGGTGATGCACAAGGGAAACCTGTCATGCTCAGGCTGATGCCCAGGTCACACACACACAGTGTAACCTTCAGAATGTCTGATTCCCCTGTCTCAAGGGAGAGGGCATGCCCTTTTGGACAGCTGTTGCACACATGACTGATTGTGATAGAAATGTAGCCGTGTTACTCTGATCTGAGGAAGTGGGTCTGGCCCTGGAAAGCTCATCCCCTAATAAACCATCCTGTTAGTATTGTAAGTGCTACAGAGTCCAGTTTATAGGACTGATTGTGTCTTCTTCTTTTCCTCCACAGCCGGACCAGCCGTGGAAGAGGGCCGCAGCACCCCAGCCCCACCTCCATCTCCATCTCGGAGACATGGGAGCCGCAGACACAGGTGTGTCTACGCCGACATCCTCCGGCAGCACGTCGAGGCTGTGCAGGAGCAGAACGCCATCCTGCTACAGAGGGCGGAGGCAGAGGAGCGCTGGCGTGATCGGCTCATGAATGAGCTGGTCCTGCAGCACACGGTGCTGTACGCCACTCTGAGGGAGGTCAGCGGCTTGCCTGCTGCTGTGCCTGGTCCTGCTCCTCCAGCACCCCATGACCCCACCCCACCAAACCCCCCTTCCACAACAGTATCCCTTTCCCCCCTTGGACCTCCCTCTCCCCCAGCCCCCCCAGCTCCCCAGCCCCTCTCTCCCCCTGGCCCTCCTCTCCCCCAGGCTTCCACGTCCCAAGAGCCCCCCAGCAGCCAGCCAACCGACAGGTGCACCACCCGATCCCGCACCCGGGGAGCAGCCCAAACACAAGGCCCAGGCAGGAAAGGGAAATCTGCCAAGCCCCGTTCAACCTGATCCCCTTCTCCCCTCCAGGTTTCCAGTCCCCTTCCCCCCTCCAAGTTTCCAGTCCCCTTCCCCCCTCCAGGTTTCAATCACCCCCATCACCCCAGTTATAAAGCATAAACAAGTATATAGTTTGGCAACAACAAAAATGAAAAAAAAAATTGTTATGTTTGCAACATTTATAATTTTGTACATATTACCTAACAAGTAAAGAGAACATTTTATTTTGAAACACACCCTGGTGTAAGTGATGTGTCCAAACTGGGTCAGGAGATGGGTTGTGGAGGGAAGCTTCTATTGGGGGCCAGGGCCCAGTCCCCAGGCAGAAGCCCCTCAGTGCACTCAGTGGCCTCCACTGGAGAATTGCTCCCAGAGGGCCTCCTGGATGCCAACTGCAGACCGGTGAGCCTGGCGGATGGCAGCTGTCCGGGGCTGGGCAAAGAGCCTCTCCTGGGCATCAGCAGCTCTCCCCCACCCTGGTAGGAAGGCCTCCCCTTTCCTCTCCACGAGGTTATGGAGGACACAACACGCGGCCACCACCTCGGGGATGTTGGTCTCCCCCATGTCGAGGCGTGTGAGCAAGCACCGGAATCTGCCCTTTAAACGGCCAAACGCATATTCGACCTGGTTGCGAGCCCGGTTAAGGTGAGCATTAAACTGCTCCTTGCTCGCATCCAGCTGGCCGGTGTAGGGCTTCATCAGCCACAGCATCAGGGGACAGGTGGCATCACCCACTATGCACACCGGCATGTGCACATCCCCAACCGCAAACTGGCGATGGGGGAAAAATGTTCCTGCCTGAAGCCTCCGGTACATGTACGAGTTTCTGAAGATGCGGGCATCGTGTGCCCGCCCTGACCACCCAACACAAATGTCCGAAAACTGGCCACGATGGTCGACCAGGGCCTGGAGGACCATAGAAAAGTAGCCCTTTCTGTTGATGAATTGGGCTGCTCGATGGGGTGGTGCACGGATTGCAATGTGTGTCCCATCGAGCGCTCCTCCGCAATTGGGGAAGCCGAGGGCAGCAAAGCCGGCCATGACGCTGTCCAGATCCGGTAGACAGATGAGCCTGTTGAGCAGCTCCGAATTGATGGCCCTCACCACCTGCAGAACGAGACAGACAACAAAGTGTTAGAAGGGAATCCCCCCGGGAATCCCCTCCTCAGAACCCCCCCCCCCCCAATTCAGGGTGAATGGAGGAGCTCCCTCCCACTCCCACTCCCACTCCACTTGGCCCTTCCTGACAGTCTCCCTTCCCCCCACCCCAAACTGTGACTGTCCCCAGACAATGACTTACCTCCATCAAGACGGCCCCGACAGTAGATCTCCCCACGCCAAATTGGTGTCCCACGGAGCGGTAGCTGTTGGGGGTTGCCAGCTTCCAGAGGGCAATGGCGACCCTCTTTTCCAGGGGGATGGCGGGCCGCAGGTGGATGTCTTGCCGTTGCAGAGCAGGGGCGAGCCAGGTACACAGCTCCTGGAAAGTGGTCTTTCTCATGCGGAAGTTGCGTAGCCAGTCTTGGTCATCCCAGATCTCCATCACGAGCCGGTCCCACCAGTCAGAGCTGGTGTCAAACCTCCAAACACGCCTGTCCACGAAAAAGTTCGGAGGCAAGGGCAGTGTGGCTGCCGGACGGAGGAACCCCTCATCCCTCTGGTCTGGGTCCAGCTCGGGAAGGAGCCTCATGACTGTCTCATGAAGATGCAGCAACAGCTGTAGTATGGTGGTGTGGGGCCATCGCCTGCCCAGGGGCAGCTCTGGCTCCATGCCAAAAAAAAGGGTCTCAAAGCGAAAAACCTCAAAAGAAAAAAGCTGCTGGGGTGTCCCAGGAAGCTGAGCACTCCAAACCAGCACTGCAATGACTTGCAAAATTCCTCAAGGGACAGCAAAGGCAGCTGCAGGAGCAGAGCAACGGGTGTTCAGGAGTGTCCCTCTCACCACGCGTCTCTGCAAAGGGCAGGCAGGCAGCACCCGGAAGGAAATGCTGCCCCCATGCCCTGGCAGAAGCAGTTCCAGGTGGCTTTGAATTTCGAAAGAGCGTCCAGCAGTCTGGACGCTCTTTTTCGAAATAGCGGATCGATCTTTCGATCTGCGCATTGTAGTCTAGACGCGCTCTTTCGAAAGAGCCTCTTTCGAAAGATGCTTTCGAAAGAGGGTCTTTCGAAAGAAGCCTGCAGTCTAGACATAGCCAAGCGGAACACAAGGGTACTCACAGGTGGACACCTCCCCGGCCTCAGACGACGCAGGCGAGCGGCTCTGTGGCATGCCTCGGGGGTCCTGGGTCCTGGGCTGGCTGGCGGCAGGCTCCTGGCTCTCAGAGCCCTCTTCCTCCTCCTCCGTGTCCAGGAGCGGTCCCTCTGCCCCGGGGTCAATCACGTCCCGGGGGGCAGGGACGGCATGAGCCCCCAGGATGCGGTCCAGGGCATGGAAGTGGGGGCAGGCCTCCGGGTCGGCCCCTGGCAGGCAGGCCCGGGAGTAGGACTGCCGCAAGTCCTTTATTTTGCAGCGCACCTGCTCCCGGCTGCGCTGGTGGCCCCTGGCGGCCAGGCTGGCAGCCATGCGGCCGTAGACGGCCGTGTTCCGGTGGCTAGTGCGGAGATCGTGGACATTGGAGGCTTCCCCCCAAACCTCAATGAGGTCCACGATCTCCGCACTTGACCAGGCGGGCGCCCGCCTTTTGCGCCCCCGGGCAGGCTCCTGGGAGCCGCCAGGCTGGTCCTGGGGAGCAGTGGAGGGCTGGGAGCCCTCGGATGGCTGGCTCATAGTGTGGCAGGTGCAGGCTGTGCAGGCACGGGTTCTTGCAGCCTTGCAACTGGCACAAACTGTGTAGCCAGCCCGTGGCCCTTTAAGGGCTCCAGGGCCAGGAGGGGGGCAATAGAGTTTCCCTGGTGTTGGCCAGAGTGGCCACCAGGGAAACCTGGGAAGCCTTAGCCTCCCACTAGTTCGAATTAAGGGTCTACACAGCCCTTAATTCGAACTAGCTAGTTCGAACTAGGTGTTAGTCCTCGTAAAATGAGGTTTACCTAGTTTGAACTAAGCGCTCCGTTAGTTCGAATTAAGTTCGAACTAACGGAGCGTTAGTGTAGCGCCTAGGAAAGTTAGTTCGAACTAACAGACGTTAGTTTGAACTACTTTGCAGTGTAGACATACCCTTAGAGACTAAGGGTATGCCTACACTACAAAGTTAATTCGAACTAACAGCCATTAGTTCAAATTAACTTTAATAGTGGCTATACATACAAACCGCTAGTTCGAATTTAAATCGAACTAGCGGAGCGCTTAAATCAAACTAGGTAAACCTCATTCTACAAGGACTAATGCCTAGTTTGAATTAATTAGTTCGAATTAAGGGCTGTGTAGCCACTTAATTCGAACTAGTTGTAGGCTAGCCCTCCCCAGCTTGTCCTGGTGGTCACTCTGGGCCAAGCCAGGGAAACTCTTCTGCCCCCCACCTGGCCCCAGTGCCCTTAAAGGGCCATGGTCTGGCTACAAAAACTATCAGACTTTTCTAGTCACTCTTAGCGCAACATTGTCTGTATTTCCTGTTGCACCATTTACCACATCTTTCAGGGCAAAGAGTGGATGTGGTCTCACACCTTTTGACTGGCCTGGGGTGCAATATGGTGATGCGTCCAGGATGTGAACCCCAGCTTGTCAGAAATCACATGTGGGAACTCCTGCAAAAGCTGTTTTACCTCCTCCTTTTGGTGGGTGTCCAGGTCCTCACCTAGGGTGCCCTCCTTTGGGTTCTTACCCTCCTCTACCGAGGGCCCTAACTCAGCCCCTGGGGTTTTTGGCATAATAAAGAAGGACTTGTGTGCCTGCCACTTCTTTAATAAATTAACATGGTAAATTAGTGTTTGTAGGCGCTTACCTGACAACCTAATTTCATAATCTACCAGGGCTATCCACCGCACCACCTCGAAGGATCCTTGCCATTTAGCCATTAGTTTCGAACCCTGGGTGGGTAACAATAATAAGACCCAATCTTCCGGGACAAAAACCCTCAATTTCATTTTTCTGTCATAATATCAGGCCTGTTTTTCTTGGGCTGCTAGTAGGTTTTCCTTTGCAAATTTCCCTAACTCCCAGCGCTTCTCCCATAACCATAAAATATAAGGGACGGACCCCACAACCTGGGATTCCTGCTCCTCCCCCCACTGTTTCAGTAGATCTAGGACATCTCCTATACAATAATTCAAATGGTGCAAACCCATAGATGTCTGGGGCACCTCTCGTATTGCACACAATAATGCTGGAAAAGCTTATCCCACTCCCAAGGGTCCTCTTCTATGAACTTTCTATTTATCGCTTTCAGGGTCTGATTAAATCATTCTACCAGACCATCCATTTGTGGATGATAGACAGATGTCTTTAAGATTCTGATGCTTATGAGGCAGGCCAATTCGGCCATCAATTTGGACGAGACATTAGTCCCCTGCTCCGTCAATATTTCCCTGGAAATACCCACACGGGAAAACATCTTTATCAACGCTGATGCTATGATTGGGGCTGTAGTACTCCATAAGGTCATGGCCTCTGGGTACCAGGTAGCATAGTCAACCACCACTAGTATATATTCGTGGCCTGTCTTGGACTTCTCTAGAGACCCCACCAAATTGAGCCTGATCCTTTCAAAGGGCACCCCTACAACTGGCAATGCTACCATAGGTGCTTTGGTACTGGCCGTAAATCTGCCCGTTGACACTCTGGGCAGGACTCAAAATTATTTGACTTCTCTATGAATCCCAGGCCATTAAAACTGCTGGGTGATACATTGTAGGGTTTTGTGGTGCCCTAAGTGGCCGGCCCAAGGGTTCACGTGAGCAATCTCTAGAACCCGATGTCAATATGACCTAGGGACTAACAGCTGTCCCAACTCTTCTGACTCCCCTGAACCCGTAACCACCCGGTACAGATGGTCATCCTGTACCTCAAATCATGGTCCCTGGGGCTTAGGGAGCAAGGATTCTCCGACTTCTTCCTGTACGACAGCCTGCTCCCTGGCTCAGGTCATCTGGTTAGTCTTGCAAGAAGTTCTCTCCCCTTTCCCACCAAGTGGGAACGTTCTCCTGTCAATCCTGAGGGTCCATCTTTGTACCCTTGCCCTGGGCCCCTACTTCCAACCTCATTTCCCTTTCCTCTTTCCTATGGGGTGCCTCTTGGCTCCACTCCCTTATCAGGATGAGGAACCCAGGCCAATCTCTTCCTAACAAAACAGGATAAATTAATTTTGGTGTGAGGGATACCCAATAGAAGGCCTCAGTGCCCCCAGAGGATATCTTTACCCAGGCTGTGGGGTACATCTTAATGGGTCTCTCCCTGTTTGCCAGCGGTCCCCTCTTCCCCTTCCTGGAGGGAACCCTCACCTTACCAGGCCCTGGGGCCTCAGTGGGGGTCCCCGCTTTCTCCCTCTCATGGAAGTCTCTTTATCCCCTTTGCCTCTCTCCTTATCCCCTTCTGCAGCCAAAAAATCTTCCATTAATGTTACCGCCTCTGCCAGGGTGGTTGGGTGGTGGCGTTGCACCCACCGCTGCCCGTTGATATGGAGGATCTTAATGAACTGTTCCAAAAATATCATCTCCACCACCTGTAGGCTGGATCGCCATTCCAGTTCTAACCACTGCAGCCCCAATTCCCAGAGGCTCTTGGTCACACCCCGCTGGGGTATTGTTCTTTGTGGAATCTCTGGTGGTACATTTCCGGCATAATTCTCGTATAGTCCATAATGGGAGGTCAATGGGAGAAACTTTCCTTTCAACTTCCCTTAATCCCTATGACCCGGGGGAGTATCGGGATTGACAGGGATGTCATCAGTGATCAATTTAGTGGGTCTTTACTATACCCACTAAATCAAAAACCTGAGAGATAGATATCTGAAGTACTGATCTTCACGTAAGTGAAAACAAACTCATTGAAATGGTGCAGCAACACCTGGGAGCTGTTTCAGTGTAGATACTAATTATGCTGATACAAGGGTCCTTCCAGCTTCATATCTAATCCAGCTCCCTGAGAGGAGGTAACTAAATGGATGGAAGAATTCTTCCACCTACATAAGGCTGTCTACAGTGACAGTTAGGTCAGTGAAACTATGTGTCTCAGGAAATTTGGATTTTCCACAGCCCCATAGTTATGCCAGTGTAAGTTCCTAGTGTAGACCAGCCCTTATAGCTTCTCGTACTCAACCATTGGGTTTCATGGAATAACACGTGTAAGAGATGAAATGTGGTGGCCTTAGCATGGTTTTATTTTTTCCCCAAAAGCAGGAGTACAAAGAAATCTCTAGCTTCTCAAAATACCCCAAACATAGTTCAACAGTGTCAAGAGCTCAATAAAATGTCTTCAAAAAAATATTCAAAAGTAGGAGAAAACTACCATCATGTCATGTTTTTCTATAGTATCAAGAACCAGATTCTCCAATACAGGTTTGCTATTTTGCACAATATCATTGTGCTGAACAGCTGTAACCCAGCCTAATTGGTTAGTTAATTTTGGCTGCTTTGGGACACTGAATGAATGTGCAGCTGCCTGAGTCAACTAGGGTGTCTGGCCCAATCTGTTTAAAGCAGACTCAAGGGCTACATCTAGACTGGCATGATTTTCCGCAAATGCTTTTAATGGAAAAGTTTTTCTGTTAAAAGTATTTGAGGAAAAGCGCGTCTAGATTGGTCCCAGAGTTATCGTTATAATGATGCGCTTTTGCGCAAAAGCAGAAGCCTGGAACCATTTTGAAGAGGGCAAAAGCCCTTTCCGGGGCGGGGGCTGGAGCTCCTTTCAGACACGTGCTTAAAGGGGTCTTGCCGGACAGCCGTTTGTCTCCTGCTCCGTGGTTTAGGACCTCTTGCAGGGACTGACAGCCCCTAGCAGTTTTGGTGGTTGCCCTGTGTCTTTTGGACACCACTGCTTTTTGCCCCCCCAGTGCTTTTGCCTGCTTTTGGTTTCTTGTGCCTTGCTTTGTTTGCCATGGAGCCACGGGTGGCCATGTGCCTGCTCTGGCCCCTGTCAGCCATTTTGGAGTGCCTGCGAAAAATGTCTTAGCTGCCTGTCTACACTGGCCCTTTTGCCAAAAGCATTTCTGGAAAAGGGCTTTTGCCTGAATGGGAACATCAAAGCATGTCTGCAAGAAGCACTGGTTTCGGACAGTAGATCGTCAGTGCTTTTGCGCAAAATCAAGCGGCCAGTGTAGACAGCTGGCAAGTTTTTGCGCAAAAGCACAAGCAAAAGCAGTTGCTTTTTCGGAAAAACTTGCCAGTCTAGACGCAGCCTCCTCCCGTTATCTGATCACAAATTTCTGCTGTTTTCTGTGCACTCAGTCCTGGATTCTCCTATTTCTTCTAGCTTTAATCCCATCTATATCAAACAAACTTCAAGATTCACAGGGTGTATTTTTATTTCTGATGGGGGAAAAAACAGAATTAGTGACAGTAGTCTTGAAACTCATTGACTACGTCTACACTGGCATGATTTTCCAGAAATGCTTTTAACGGAAAAGTTTTCCATTAAAAGCATTTTCGGAAAAGCGTGTCTAGATTGGCAGGACGCTTTTCCGCAAAAGCACTTTTTGCGGAAAAGTATCCGTGGCCAATCTAGACATGCTTTTCCGCAAAAAAAGCCCCGATTGCCATTTTAGTGATCGGGACTTTTTTGCGGAAAACAAATCTCTGCTGTCTACACTGGCCCTTTTGTGCAAAAGTTTTTTGGAAAAAGACTTTTGCCCAAACGGGAGCAGCATAGTATTTCCACAAAAGCACTGACAAACTTACATGAGATCGTCAGTGCTTTTGCAGAAATTCAAGTGGCCAGTGTAGACAGCTGGCAAGTTTTTCCGCAAAAGCAGATGATTTTGCGGAAAAAGTTGCCAGTCTAGACACAGCCATTATGACATTCCTTATCCACAAAGTGCCTATGGGTACTCTACATAGCAGTATTATTTTGGAATAACTGACTTTATTCCGAAATAACATAGTCCGCACATACACTACATGCAGTTATTTTGATATAACGTCAAGCTAGAAGACTGCTTACTTCAACTCCTATAACCCTCATTTTATGAGGAGTAAGTGAGTTGAAGGAGGACTGCTCTTCCTTCGACTTCCTGCTGTGTAGCCAGTGCCAAAAGTTGAAATAAGCTATTTTGACTTCAGCTATGCAACTGATGTACCTGATGTAAGCAACTTGTGTAGCTTATTTTGGCTTTAGCCCTGCTAGGTGAACATGCCCTGTTTTTTAATTATTCTCTTTCAAAGAATTACAGTCACTCCCACAAATGTGTGGTATATCCATTGTCTGATTAGTACATGACCTGGGTGTGATCTGAAAATGAATGCTGCATGCCCAGAAATACCCATTATGCCAAGAGCATTGCTGCTTGGATCACAGATTTGTATTCTGCAATAACTGTGAGGTTTTGGAATTTGTTCCATAGTGTGACGACTCTGAGACCTTTCAAAATGTTTCATGACAAATTAAGACAAGCACATCCTGAAGTAGCCAATATTTGCATTGTGAGGTTCAAGACTTTTTTCTACTTGTTTTGGACCACAGTCTCTTATGTTCCAGGTAAATACTATAAATAAGAACCTAGTGGCTCTCCTTGGTTACACACACTTTAAGACATTTTCCTAGTAATTTTCCCCCATAGAATTATCCTTTCCCGTAATTAACTGGTATTTTCTGATGAAAAAAAGTGTGGTTTTTTCCCCAGACATTCCTTGACCCACTCTATCCATGAGCCTATGAATTCATTCTTGGGTCATAGGCTATTTTCAGTGACGTTTTGGCCATTTATTTCATTATTGATATTTTTTTAAATCATGCAACTGATACTTCTACTGTGACAGTTCCACAGAGAAATGTAATACACACATATCCCCACTTATTCATCAATTTTTAAGCTTGTTATGTTTAAAGCTGAAGTGAATGCGTTTCCTAATTACCCACCAGGAATGTGCTAACAAGACTCTCATTGGCCCTTTACCTAGTTCTTGTGCAGAATTAAGTATAATAATCAGTTTGAACTCACGTTCCTATAAAAGTTGTGGGCCAATGTGCTTCGCTAGCTCCAGTGGCATAAAGCAACACCAAATTTTTCATGTTAGTGATGTCCTTCCTGACTTGTGCCCATGGTTATTGGAATAGATGGAGCTATGGGAGAGGAGTGCTGTGTGTGACTCAGAAAGGCAACATGCCAAAGAGAGAGGCACTAAGCTACCTAGCTGATTCCACAAATGCTGAGGACAGAGATACAATTTAGAGCAGGATTGGGGCTACTTTAAGTTGTGCTGGCTGCTATGCCATTTCCATAATTGGGTCTTGCTAGGAATAAGACAACTCTGATTTCTCCCACTCTCTGGTAACAGCTTTTGCATCAAGTATTTGGAAGGAGTTTGTGAAGAGGCCTGCTATGTTGGCTCTGCATATTTCAGGTTCTCCTAGGGTACGTCTAGACTACCGGGTTTTGTCGACAGAAGTTTTGTCGACAGTATCTGTCGACAAAACTTCTGTCGACAAAGAGCGTCCAGACACATTGAGTTCTGTCGACAAAGCAAGCTGCTTTGTTGACAGAACCCTGTAGTCTAGACGCAACCCTACAAGCAATAACACCTTCTGTCGACAGAACTCTGTCGACAGAAGGTGTTATGCCTCGTAAAATGAGGTATACCAGCGTCGACAAAACTGCAGAGTTCTGTCGACGTTATGTCGACAGAACTCAGCGGTAGTGTAGACGCTGGTATAGTTTTGTCGACAAAAGTCCACTTTTGTCGACAAAACTCAGTAGTCTAGACAAACCTCTAGAGAGAAAGAATCTACCAGTGAGGTTCAGACAAGCTTTATGATGCTAGATTGGAGCCAAGCAAGGTAGAATATGGGCTATAGTGACTAGGCCCAGCCTTAGACCAAGGGCAAGATTTCAGTGGGTTTTAGGCACATCAGTGATTTTGAACACCGCACAACGCACCAAAATACCTTTAAAAATCTCTCAATCTATACAAATACAAAAAGTGGTCTTCCCTGGAGAAATTAACCCCAGAACAAAATCCTAACGAGAAAAGAATATATAATATGCATCAACCAACTAACCTGTGGAGAAGTATGTGTGACAGAAGGGATCACAGTTGGCCGTTAGCTTGTAACATTTACCTTGCAGAGAACCTGAGCTGTGACTGCTGGAATAGGAAAGAATGAAATCAACCTGGCCACCTGAAAGAATGACCAGCCTTCTAGGAACTGCTGATGGGCTCTTCTTTGCACTGTTCAATGCAATATCACAGTCAGAACCTCCTCCTCCTCCTTCACTAGAAACACTGAAAGCAGGTTTCAAAACCCTAAGGAAGTGTCCATTCAAAGACAAGATGTTCAGGGTAGCTTAAGGAGGTATAATACATCATGGCTGCAGCAACAAAAATAATTAATATAAATCTAGATCCTGCAGTGATCTCCAATTAAGCACTATAGTAATACAAATATGTCCAATATCGCAAATGAATTTTTAAAGTAGTTCCTCTGCAATGTACATGCTCACTGAGGCACCAGCCATACAGCTGACTGAAAATTGCTTTTATTTTTGTTTTTCAAAAGAAAATGTCAGGAGTTGGTCAATTTCAGACACTGGGGCTCTGCTTTCCAGAGATGCAGAGTTTCACTCAGCCCCAGCCAAAATCAGTGAGAGCTGTGGCATCCTGAAATCAGGCATCTGTAGTCATTTTACAGGATATGGAACTTTTGGGTGGAAAGTGCCCATCACATGGCCTGAGCTAACCTAATTGACATAAATAACGGCTATCAGTGGGTTTTCAAAATGCCCCAAACAACAGAGTTTTTCCCTTTGGCCACTGCAAGTTCCTTCCAGTACACTTGATTGGCATCGTCCACCTTCATCTCATATAGGCACAAATCGTAGCCCAAAGTTCTGATCTGGTATTTGGATGGGATCAGCCAAACTCTGATCTCCACCTTAGGTGTATATTGCTGACTATATTGGAATTTCAAAAATGGCAACTGAGAATTTCCTGGTCTTGCTTTCAGGCAGGGGGCTCGGTCAGGAAACAAGTATGCAATCAGAGTCCGTGTTCTAAGAGTTGCTCTCCACCCGAGAGATCAGCCTACTTTATCTCTCTGATTTTGGTTGTGTTTAAGGAGCATAAAAGGTCAGAGATAACTACCACAAAACATAAAAAGTAAGCCCACAATAAGTAGTATTTGGATCAAGAAGTTTTTCTTACCCCTTTCAATATTTAAGCAGATGACAATCCTTAATACACAAGATTTCCCTTTGAATCCAAGACTACTGTCTTCAGTTCAAGTTTTTGGCCATGTCTTCACTATGTGGAAAGGTTGAATTAAGATATGCAACATTAAGTACGTAGGTGGAGTCAACAAACCTTAATATGAGTTTCCATACCATATCCACAATGGGAGGTGGACAGGAGCAAAAACTCCTACTGGCTTCCCTTACTCCTCATGAGGAGCAGAAATACTGGTGCTGATGGGGGCACTCTCTAAAGTTCAATTTAGTGGATCTTTACTAGACCCACTAAAATGAACTTTAGGACACCCATTGCAGCAGCAGCAGCAATCTTCCTCATAGTGAAGACATGGCTTTTGTCTTCCCAGTATTCTTGTTGTCTTCAGCATAAATGAAGAAAGAGAAAGGTAACCACATGGTGGCACTGTCTCTTATTTTATACCTTCAGTCCCTGCGCCTGGAAAATATTAAACCCAGACATGTCCTGGCAGGGCTTGCTGAGTCAAGGGTTGATCAGTTCCCCTGCTGCAGGCATATGCAGCTGAAACATTGTCTACACAGTCATTTTTTTATAAAGTGAAAGACAACTTTTTTTGACAAAACAGTGACAGTGTACACACTTCAAGGCTGTTTTTGTAGTGAAAAAACTCCTCAGTTTCATTGATGAAATAAAACCACCAAGATGATAGTCATGGGCCTTTTGGCATAAACGTTTGTTGACAAATTGCCATTTTCACAACAAACTTATTTTTTAACTCTGATCAGCAGTTCCAAGTCCAGTGCTGGGAAGCCACGTACGCAACCTGCTGCCATTTACCCTTTAAAGCTCTGGAGATTTTTAAAATTCTACTTCCTGTTTACTTGGCACAGAGAGCTCACATTGCAGTTTCCCAGGAGACCATGGTGGCTTCCACTTGGACAAAAGCAGAGTTGCTGGTTTAACACACACGTCCTTGTGGTGTGGTGTACTGTCTGACCTAGTGGCACCAGACGACGTAGGCTACATCTAGACTACAGGTTTCTTGTGCAAGAATCATTTTTCAGAAGAGATCTTCAGAAAAAACTTATTGCACAAGAACATGTCCACACACAAAAGCACATCGAAAAAGCAATGTGCTTTTGCAAAAGAGAGCGTCCAGACTGATTGGACGTTATCTTGCATAAAAGGCCACCCAGAGCCATTTCAGTCAGGTCTTTAGGTCTCCAGTTGCTTCTGAGTGCTGGTGCTGGATCCTTGCAGAGACATGCCCTTTTCCCTGTATCCCTAGAAAAGGGAAAAAATTTATAGGCAGTTGTGTTAGACCAAGCTGGATGAGCAAGCATCTCAGAGAGGTGATTAAGAAAAAGCAGAAAGTATATAAGGAGTGGGAAATGGGAGGGATCAGTAAAGAAAGCTACCTTATTGAGATTAGAGTATGTAGGGACAAAGTGAGAAAGGCTAAAAGTCAGGTAGAGTTGGACCTTGCAAAGGGAATTAAAACCAATAGTAAAAGGTTTTATAGCCATATAAATAGGAAAAAACAAAAAAAGAAGAAGTAGGACCACTAATTACTAAGGATGGAGTGGAGGTTAAGGATAATCTAGGGATGGCCCAATATTTGAACAAATACTTTGCTTCAGTCTTTAATGAGGCTAATGAAGAGCTTAGGGATAATGGTAAGTTAACAAATGGGACTGAGGTTAAGGAGGTAGATATTACCATATCCAAGGTGAAAGCCAAACTTGAACAGCTTAATGGGAGTATATCGGGGGGCCCAGATGGTCTTCATCCAAGAATATTAAAGGAACTGGCACATGAACTTGCAAGTCCATTAGCAAACATTTTTAATAAATCCCTAAACTCAGGGGTTGTACCATTTGACTGGAGAATTGCTAATATAGTTCCGATTTTTAAGAAAGGGAAAAAAAGCGACCCGGGTAACTATAGGCCTCTTAGTTTGACATCTGTAGTATGTAAGGGTATGTCTACACTGCAATGTTAGTTCGAACTAACGGACGTTAGTTCGAACTAACATTCATAGCTGCTACACTAGCGCTTCGCTAGTTCGAATTTGAATCGAATTAGCGGAGCGCTTAGTTCGAACTAGGAAAACCTCATTTTACGAGGATTAACCCTAGTTCGAACTAGCTAGTTCGAATTAAGGGGTGTGTAGCCCCTTAATTCGAACTAGTGGGAGGCTAAGGCTTCCCAGGTTTCCCTGGTGGCCACTCTGGCCAACACCAGGGAAACTCTATTGCCCCCCTCCCGGCCCCAGAGCCCTTGAAGGGCCATGGGCTGGCTACACAGTTTGTGCCAGTTGCAAGGCTGCAAACACCCGTGCCAGCAGACCCTGAACCTGCCACAACCTGAGCCAGCCATCCGAGGGCTCCCAGCCCTCCACTGCTCCCCAGGACCAGCCTGGCGGCTCCCAGGAGCCTATCCGGGGGCGCAAAAGGCGGGCGCCCGCCTGGTCAAGTGCGGAGATCGTGGACCTCATTGAGGTTTGGGGGGAAGCCTCCAATGTCCACGATCTCCGCACTAGCCACCGGAACGCGGCAGTCTACGGCCACATGGCTGCCAGCCTGGCCGCCAGGGGCCACCAGCGTAGCCGGGAGCAGGTCCGCTGCAAAATTAAGGACCTGCGGCAGTCCTACTCCCGGGCCTGCCAGCCAAGGGCCGACCCGGAGGCCTGCCCCCACTTCCACGCCCTGGACCGCATCCTGGGGGCTCATGCCAACCCTGCCCCCCGGGACATGATTGACCCCGGGGCAGAGGGACCGCTCCTGGAGACGGAGGAGGAGGAAGAGGGCTCTGAGAGCCAGGAGCCTGCTGCCAGCCTGCCCGGGACCTGGGACCCCCGAGGCACGCCACAGACCCGCTCGCCTGTGTCGTCTGAGGCCGGGGAGGCGTTCACCTGTGAGTACCCTCGTGTTCCCCTTATGTGTACGGGGGGTTGGGGCGAGAGGGAGCCCCGGGACTGTGCGCCTGGGCCTTACCCACCAAGGAGCAGCAGCTGGGGATCCTGCAGGGGCCCTGGCCTTGCAAAGGGGAGCTGGGTTTCACACACCTGGGCCCCTGGGGTAATTGACCGCTGGTCTTGTTGCACCACAGCCGCAGCACCTGGGACTGCAGGGCACACCACCCCGCCTGCAGCAGCTGCCCGCGCCCGGGCAAGCAGGAGAGCCAGGAACCAGGAGGAGTACCAGAGGCGGCACCTCCGGTTCCTGGATCAACAGCTCCGTCTCCAGGACCACTGGGTCCAGGAGGACCTGAGGCTGCGCCGGAGGAGTCTGGAGGCCCTGGAGGAGCAGGGCCGTGCCCTGCGAGGCCACCTCCAGAGCCTGCTCGACCGCGTCCCATTTCCTCCTCCTGCTGCTCCCCCTGCTCCCCCTGCTCCCTCTGCTCCTCCTGCTCCCCCTGCTCCTCCTGCTCCCCCTCCTGCTCCCGCTCCTGCTTCCACTCCTGCTCCCGCTCCTGCTTCCGCTCCTGCTTCCTCCACACCCCCTGTCCCTCCTGCCCCCCCCCACAACCATTTCCCACCGACGCCCCCGGACCCGCAGTGTGGCGAGATGGGAGAGGCAGCCGGTCTCCCATCCCTGAGCTTTCCTTTCCCTTCCTCCCTTCCCTCCCCTTCCAGCTCCCTCGTCCCAGGTTTCACCCTCCCCTCTCCAACCCTCATTCCTCCCTTCCCGCACCCAGTTATGTTAAATAAACAGACGTTTTTGTTTCAAAAACAGGTGTCTTTATTTTACAGTAGATAGGGAGGGGAAAGGGGAAGAGGGGTAGGGTGGAAGAAGGCCCCAGTGGGGCATGCAGGGAGAGGTCAGTCTTCCTCCTCCTCCACCAGGAAGCTCTCCCGCAGGGCTTCCCGGATGGCTGCGGTGCAGGGCTGACCGTAGTGTCCAGCCATGCGGTCAGCCTCAGCCATCCAGGCTGGCAGGAAAGCCTCCCCCTTTCGCTCACACAAATTGTGGAGCACACAACATGCCGCCACCACGGGAGGGATGTTGTGCTCGGCCAGGTCCAGACGGGTGAGGAGGCATCGAAAGCGGGCTTTCAGTCGCCCGGAGGCCCCCTCCACCATGATGCGGGCCCTGGTCAGCCTGGCATTGAAGGCCTGGTGGGAGGGATTGAGGTGCCCCGTGCAGGGCTTCATGAGCCAGGGCTGCAGTGGGTAGGCGGCATCCTCCATCAGGCACACGGGCATGTCCACATCCCCGACCCTGATGTGGCGGTCGGGGAAGAAGGTCCCGGCCTGCAGCCGCTGGCACACGGAGGAGTTGCGGTACACCCGGGCGTCGTGTGCTTTGCCGGACCAGCCCACATTAATGTCCGTGAACTGTCCCCGGTGGTCACACATGGCCTGCAGGATCACGGAGAAGTACCCCCTGTGGTTGACGTACCGGGACGCCTGGTGTTCTGGGGCACGGATGGGGATGTGCGTCCCATCAATGGCCCCCCCGCAGTTGGGGAAGCCGAGGGCGCCGAATCCCCGGATGACGGCGTCCGGGTCGGCGAGGCGGACTCCCCTGTGGAGCAGCACCCGGTTGATGGCCTTGACCACCTGCGGAGAGAGACACAGCAAAGCGCCAATCAGTGGGGCGCCCGGGTGGCCGGGAGCGTTCGTGCCCTGGCAGTGCCCCGCGCCCCACTCCCGGTAGCAACCCCCCTGGCGGCATGTAGTACGGCCGGGACAGCCCGACCCCTCCTGTGCGGGGCGCTTTCGCCTCCTCCCACCCCCCCTTTGTCCCTGGGGCGGCCCATCCCCTCCTCGCAGCCCCCCTCCCCCCCGGCTCGGTGGCCGACGAGCGCCATACCTGCATGAGCACCGCTCCGACGGTGGATCTCCCCACACTGAACTGGTTCCCGACGGATCGGTAGCTGTCCGGTGTGGAGAGCTTCCAGAGGGCGATGGCCACCCGCTTCTGGAGGGGGATGGCGAGCCTCATGCGAGTGTCCCTTCTGCGCAGGGCAGGGGCGAGCCACTTGCAGAGCTCCAGGAAGGGGTCCCTCCTCATCCTGAAGTTCTGGGTCCACTGTCGGTCCTCCCAGTGCTCCAGGACAATGCGGTCCCACCAGTCGGTGCTGGTGTCCAGACGCCAGACGCGGCGGGGCACGCCGGTGCCGGGGCGCCGCGGTGGCTCCTCCACGGCCCCCAGGGCGGCCAGGCAGAGAGGCAGGGGGCTGACGTGCACCAGGTGCTGCCAGGCAGCCTCGAGCCATTGCTGGCAGGCTTGCAGCAGCAAGTCCAGAAAGTGCACCAGAAGGTGCAGGGCGAGCCGTGGCTCCATGTTGCCACCTGCGGCAGCCCCCCCGAAGGGAAGCACCGACACAGATGGGCACAGAGACCAACGCTTTGCTGTGCCTCGGCGAGGTTGGCAAGCAAGCAGGAAAAGCTGAGAACCGGCTGTCCAGGGGGGTCCCTTTAAGCTCGAGCCTCAGATAGCCTCAGACAGAAGCCACACAAAGCAACTACTGACCTGATGCCCTGCCAGAACCGGTTTCAGCTGCCCTTAAATGCCACCCCTGCATCCAATCAGTGCGTCCAAACGCTAATTCGAACTAGTTTTTAGTTCTAGATGCGCTAGTTCAAATTAGCTTAGTTCGAATTAACTAATTCGAACTAAGTTAGTTCGAATTAGCTCTGTAGTGTAGACGTACCCTAAGATCCTAAAAAAAATTTTGAAGGAGAAAGTAGTTAGAGACATTGAGGCTAATGGCAATTGGGACAAATTACAACGTGGTTTTACAAAAGGTAGATCGTGCCAAACCAACCTGATCTCCTTTTTTGAGAAAGTAACAGATTTTTTAGATAAAGGAAATGCAGTGGATCTAATCTACCTCGACTTTAGTAAGGCATTTGATACAGTACCACATGGGGAATTATTGGTTAAATTGGAAAAGACAGGGATTAATATGAAAGTTGAGAGGTGGATAAACAACTGGTTAAAGGGGAGACTACAGCGGGTCATACTGAAAGGTGAACTGTCAGGTTGGAGGAAGGTTACTAGCGGAGTTCCTCTGGGTATGTCTACACTACCCCCAGTTCGAACTAGGAGGGTAATGTAGGCATACCGAACTTGCTAATGAAGCCCAGGATTTGAATTTCCCGGGCTTCATTAGCATAAAGCCGGCGCCGCCATTTTTAAAAGCCGGCTAGTGCGAACGAGGCGTACAGATAGTTCGGATTAAGAAGAGTAATCCACACTATCTAGTCCGTGCCGCGTGTAGCCAAGCGGCACGGGGTTCGCACTAGCCGGCTTTTAAAAATGGCGGCGCCGGCTTCATGCTAATGAAGCCCGGGAAATTCAAATCCTGGGCTTCATTAGCAAGTTCGGTATGCATACATTACCCCCCTAGTTCGAACTAGGGGGGTAGTGTAGACATACCCTCAGGGATCAGTTTTGGGGCCAATTTTATTTAATCTTTTTATTGCTGATCTTGGCACCAAAAGTGGAAGTGTCCTAATAAAATTTGCAGATGACACAAAGTTGGGAGCTATTGCCAATTCAGAAAAGGATCGGGATATCATACAGGAAGATCTGGATGATCTTGTAAATTGGAGTGATAGCAATAGGATTAAATTTAATAGTGAGAAGTGTAAGGTTATGCATTTAGGGATTAATAACAAGCATTTTAGTTATAAGCTGGGGACACATCAGTTGGAAATAACGGAGGAGGAGAAGGACCTCAGAGTCCTGGTTGATTATAGAATGACTATGAGCCGCCATTGTGACATGGCCGTGAAAAAGGCTAATACAATCTTGGGATGTATTAGGCGAGGTATTTCCAGTAGGGATAAAGAGGTGTTAGTGCCATTATACAAGGCATTGGCGAGACCCCATTTGGAATACTGTGTGCAGATCTGGTCTCCCATGTTTAAGAAGGATGAATTCAAACTGGAACAGGTACAAAGAAGGGCCACTAGGATGATCCGAGGAATGGAAAACCTGTCTTATGAAAGGAGACTCAAGGAGCTTGGCTTGTTTACTTTAACCAAAAGGAGGCTGAGGGGGGACATGATTGCACTTTTTAAATATATTAGAGGGATAAATACCAGGGAGGGAGAGGAATTATTTAAGTTTAATACCAATGTGGACACAAGAACAAATGGATATAAGCTGGCTAGTAGGAAGTTTAGACTTGAGATTAGACAAAGGTTTCTAACCATTAGAGGAGTGAAGTTCTGGAACGGCCTTCCAAGGGAAGTAGTGGGGGCAAAAGATCTATCTGGTTTCAAGATTAAACTAGATGGGTTTCTGAAGTGGATGGTTTGATGAGATAACAGGATCTTGGTATCTAATTGACCATTCATTATCAGTGGGAAATAGGTCAATGGAGGGATGATAGGAGTTACTATAGAGAACTTTCTGGGTGTCTGGCTGATGAGTCTTGCCCACATGCTCAGGGTTTAGCTGATCGCCATATTTGGGGTCGGGAAGGAATTTTTCTCCAGGGTAGATTGGCAGAGGCCCTGGAGGTTTTTCGCCTTCCTCTGTAGCATGGGGTACAGATCACAGCTAGAGGATCTCTGCATCTTGGGGTCTTCAAAGTATTTGAAGGCTTCAATATCTGAGATATACGTGAGAGGATTATTCTAGGAGGGGTGGGTGAGATTCTGTGGCCTGCACTGTGCAGGGGGTCAGACTAAATGATCATAATGGTTCTTTCTGATCTTGGAGTCTATGAGTCTAAAGGGACTCCCCTGGCCATCCGTTTCTCTGCTTCTGCTGTGGGCTTACTACCTCTTTGAGGGACAGGCAAACCTCTCTCAGTGCCTGCTGTAGTTGCCCTGTTATTTTTTAGATTCCACAGCTTTTTCCTTTGTGCCATGGAGTCGGAGCTGCCCTTGGGCGCACAATGGCCCCACATGGCCATGCTGCAGTTTTTGCAGCACTTGGTTGAAGCTGCCTTCCTGGTCTTGCATGACCTGGACACTGAGCTTATTCTGGGGACCCTCTCCGTGGATGCTGCTGCTCCACTCTGGCAACTGCAACCCACTGTGGAAAGGCATTTCTGGAGGCTCGACATCAGTTCAGACTGGTGGGGTCAGCTGGTCTTGGAGCGGTGGGTCAGCCAGCAGTGACTTCAAAACTTCCACATGAAAAAGACCTCCTTTTTGGAGCTATGTACCTGGCTCATTCCACCCTCCAGAGACGCGACACCCACCTGTGGCCCACCACCCCCCTGGAGAAGTGGGTCGCAATTGCCCTCTGAAAGCTCGCCACCCCCGACAGCTACCGGTCAGTGGGCAACCAGTTTGGCGTGGGGAAGTCCACCATTGGGGCCCTCCTCATAAAGATAAAGAACTCTCAGGCTGCAGTCCCTGCAGGGTGGGAGGAGTGTTTCATAAAGGGGACCCTCAGGAAAGGGGGGCTGGGTGCTGTGCGGGGTGGAGTGTGGGGGGAAGTCCCATCCCCAGGGGCTTGTGCTCTCCTGCCCTCACACAGCCCTGCTGCTGGCGGGAGGTGGCCTCATGGGAGGTGGCTCCTGGGATGTTTGGGAGGATAGGAGAGTAGGGCAGGGCTCCCAAGAGCTCAGGCATCCCCTCTCTCATTCTCTGTTTTGTGTGTTTGTCTCCTTTTGCAGGTTGTAAAGACATGAACTCGATCCTACTGTGGAGGGTCATCCATCTGGGAGACCTGGATGCAACCGTGGCTGGATTTGCTTCCCTAGGATTCCCGAACTGCGATGGAGCAATTAATGGCACCCACATCCCGATCCGTGCACTGGACCATTGATAGCATATTAATAGGAAGGGCTACTTCTCAATTGTGCTGCGGGCTATAGTTGACCACCGCGGACACTTCACAAACATTTTTGTTGATGGTCGGGCAAGGAACACCATGCCTGAATGTTCAGGAACTCTAGCCTGTATAGGAAGCTGGAGGCAGGCACATTTGTCCCTCGCTGTGACTTTGCGTTTGGGGACGTGCAGATGAGTCCCCCTCCCCTCCCAATTATGAGTCCTTTGCCCCTCCCAGTTATGAGCCCCTCTCCCCCTGCCCACGTTTTTGAATCTTTAATTAATACAGACTACTATTTTTGAGAAAAAACAAACAAACAGGTGTGTTTATTGTTAGGTCAGGGAAAGGGCAAAGAGAGAGATTGGGGTGGGGAAGGGATAGGGCTGCAAGCCAGAGGCCCCTGTTGGGGAGGCCCTGGGGACAGTTACTGGGGTCCTTGAGAGAATGTCTCCCTCAGGGCCTCCTGGATGCACACCCCAGCCTCATGGTCCTGTCAGATGTCAGCAATCTGAGGCTGCTGAAAGGCTCACTCTTTGTGGCCAGCGTCTGCTCCCTACATTAGGAGGAAGGCCTCCCTCTTCCTCTCCACAATGTTGAGGAGGACACAACATGCCACCACCACCTCAGGGATGTTGTGCTCCCCCATGTCGAGGCGGGCCAGGAGGCACTGAAAATGTGCCTTGAGGCGGATGAAAATGCACTCCTTCTGAATCCGGGCCTGGTTCCATTGGGAATTGAATTGGTCCCTGCTGGGATCCAGGCCTAAGACCAATCTGATTCGGTTGAATTGGGCCCCGCGCCTAAGGGGGCCCCATACCTCTGAACCCGGAAGTGCCAGTTGGTGTTACAATTCAGAACCAGGGGCCCTGCTCCACCACTATGTGGAGCTGGGTCTCTCCCCCGGCTCTTCCTAGAGCGGGCCCTGTCCCCCACCCCTCCGTCCTCCCACCCCCAGCCCCAGACTGTCTCTGTGCGGCTCCCCCTCCCTCGCCACCTGCTGCTGCCCATGTGGATTTTAAAAGTACTCGGAGGCATGCCACGTGGCTCCCTCCGGGTTCGGACTACGGGACTTGAGTGCAGACTCCGGTCCCGCAACATGGAAGGCAGAAGGTAGGGAAGGGGTTTGTGCAGCAGCGGAGGGGCTGGAGAAGAGGCTTGGGGGGGGGGGGGGCGTGTGCAGCAGGGGAGGGGCTGGGGAAGGGGCTTTGGGGGGCTTGTGCAGTGGGGGAGAGGCTGGGGAAGGTGCTTGGGGGGGGCTTGTGCAGCAGGGAGGGGAAGGGGAAGGGGACGGGAGCTTGGGGGGCTTGTGCAGTGGGGGAGGGGGAGGGGAAGGGGAAGGGGAAGAAAGGGCAAGGCACTGGGGGTATGTCTACACTAGCCCACTAGTTTGAACTAGGGAGGCTAATTTAGGCGTTCGAAGTTGCAAATGAAGCTGGGGATTTAAATATCCCGGGCTTCATTTGCATCTTCCCGGGTGCTGCCATTTTTAAATGTCCCTTAGTCCGAACTCCGTGCCCGTGGCTACATGCGGCATGGAGTAGGTAGTTCAAATTAGAATCTTTAATTCAAACTACTGTTACTCCTCATGGAACATCCAGTGTTCAAAGGCAGAGCTGACCAGAATCAATTGAGAGTCCTTGTCTTGTCTCAGTGATTGCTTGAGCAAAAATAATTGATAAAATCTTGTGTAGACTGACATTGGACTCAACATGCAGGCAGTGTGTTGAAGGGCAGTGCAAAGGAAGCAATGGTGGGAAGGTACCATATTACCTAGTGAAATCATTGATGCTGAAATCACTCAGGCTTGGAATTTGACCACAGAAATGACACTTTCTTAACAAAGACTCCATTTTTGCTATTTAAAAAGTAAATCAATGTAACCGAAAACTACAATGCTCTGTGGTAACTTTTTAAAAATCAAACTTTAAACTTTATTGAAAAGATTAGATAGTTTGCAATTGAAAATATTTGTTCTGCACTTCAGGCAACTGATTTAATTTTGTGTAAAATTTTGCATAAAGGATGGCATTTTTTTTTAAATGTTCAACTATATTGATATACATTTTGATCAGAGCTACTTCTGATGTGATATTTGTGTGTGGTTGTGTGCGGGGGCATGGGTGGTTGTGTTTATATTTTTTTTTTGCTCAACAAAAAATCCTGTGCGGTGGGGCTCTGCAAAAACTGTTCAAATCTTCCTAAAGCCGGCCCTGGATCCAGGTGTATGGATTCATAAGCCGTAGCATGAGGAGCTAGGCCATGTCGCCCACGATGCACAATGGCATCTGCACGTCCCCAAGCACAAAGTCATGGTGGGAGAAGAATGTGCTCACCTCCAGCTTCCTGTACAGGCTAGAGTTCCTGAACACTTGGGCAGGGCACACAGCCTGCAGCACCATGGAGAAGTGGCCCTTCCTATTAATATACTGGGCCACTCAATGGTCCAGTGCGCGGATCGGGTTGTGGGTACCATTGATCACTTCTCCACAGTTCGAGAACCACAGGACAGCAAATCCAGCCATGGTCACATCCAGAACTCCCAGATGGATGACCCTCTGCAGCAGGATTAAGTTGATGGCCCTTACAACCTGCAGAAAGAGGCAAACAAACACATAAATCATAGCGGCTGCATCTAGACAGGCATGATTTTGCACAAATACTTTTAACAGAAAAGTGTTTCCGTTAAAAGTATTTGTGCAAGAGAGTATCTACACTGGCACGGATGCTATTGCACAAAAGACATCTTTTTTGCAAAAGCATCCATGCCAGTGTAGACGCTCTCTTGCACAAGAAAGCTCCGATGGGCGTTTTAGCCATCGGGCTTTCTTGCGCAAGAAATTAACGTCCCTGTCTACACTGGCCCTCTTGCACAAGTATTCTTGTGCAAGAGGGCTTATGCCTGAGCGGGAGCATCAGAGTATTTGCGCAAGAAGCACTGATTTTGTACATTACAAAGTCAGTGTTCTTGTGCAAATACTTGCAGCCAGAGTAGGCATGATTTTGCACAAAAGTGGCCGCTTTTGTGCAAAATCTTGCCAGTCTAGATGCAGCCAGACTGAAAGGGATTGCCTGAGCCCTTGGGAAGTGCCTGCCCCCCTATACAGCCTGGTAGCCACTCTCTATGAGGCCACCTCCCCAGAAACAGGGCAGTGTGAGGATGGGATGACATAAGCCCCGTGGGGATGGGGCTTCCCCCTACCCGCATTCTACACCCCATGGCACCCAGTTCCCCTTTCCTGAGGGTCTCCCTTATGCTACACTCTGCACACTCCCCTATAGGGACTGCAGCTTCAGAGCTCTTTATCTCCATGGGTATGTCTACACTACCCTCCTAGTTCGAACTAGGAGGGTAATGTAGGCATACCGCACTTGCTAATGAAGCCCGGGATTTGAATTTCCCGGGCTTCATTAGCATAAGCGGGGAGCCGCCATTTTTAAATCCCCGCTGCTTCGAACCCCGTGTAGCGCGGCTACACGGGGCTCGAACTAGGTAGTTCGGACTAGGGTGCCTATTCCGAACTACCGGTACACCTCGTTTCACGAGGAGTAACGGTAGTTTGGAATAGGCACCCTAGTCCGAACTACCTAGTTCGAGCCCCGTGTAGCCGCGCTACACGGGGTTCGAAGCAGCGGGGATTTAAAAATGGCGGCTCCCCGCTTATGCTAATGAAGCCCGGGAAATTCAAATCCCGGGCTTCATTAGCAAGTGCGGTATGCCTACATTACCCCGCTAGTTCGAACTAGCGAGGTAGTGTAGACATACCCCATGAAAAGGACCCTGATGGTGGACTTCCCCACACCGAACTGTTTGCCCTTTGACCAGTAGCTGTCGGGAGTGGTGAGCGTCCAGAGGGTGATTGCGACTCACTTCTCCAGGGGGATGGTGGGCTGCAGGTGGATATCACATCTCTGGAGGGTGGGGTCAAGACAGGCACACAGGTCCAAAAAGGTAGTCTTCCTCATGTGGAAGTTTTGAAGTCGCTGCTGGTTGTCCCTCCGCTCCATGACCAGCTGTTCTCACCAGTCTGAAATGGTATTGAGCCTCCAAAAATGCCTCTCCACTGTGTGGTGTGGTTGCTGTGGAGAAGGTCCCCAGAATAAGGGGTCCAGGTCATGCAGGACCAGGAAAGCAGCTGCAACCAAGTGCTGCAAAAACTGCAGCATGGCTATGTGGGGCCATCACATGCCCAGAGGTAGCTCCAGCTCCATGGCACACAGAAAAAATCTGTGGCATCTAAAAAAGAACAGAGTAACCACAGCAGGCACTGCGAGGGTTTTGCTGTCCCTCAAAGAGGTAACAAGCAGGCAGCAGAAGCAGAGAAACGCCTGTCCAGGGGGTTCCCTTTAAGCGTGTGTCTCTGCAAGGCTGTGGTACCAGCACTCAGAAGCAACTGGTGACCTAAAGCCCTGGCTGAAGTGGTTCTGGGTGCCACTTTATGTGAGAAAGCGTCCAGTGAGTTTGGACACTCTTTCACAAAAGCACATCGCTTTTTCAATGCTCTTATGTATGTGGAAGCACTCTTTTGCAAGGATTTTTTTTTGAAAGATTTCTTCCAAAAAAAGCTTCTTGCAAAAGGAGCTTGCTGTCTAAATGTAGCCTTTTTTAAAGTAAGGAAATGGGTTGGGGCATAGATATGCACAAGACTGACTGTGTTTCTCTGTGCTGGAAATTACCTCATGAAACAAAGCAACTAGGTACACGTAAGAATCGTCCAGAGAGATTTTTTAGTATTATTTCCTGGAGCCACACTGCCTGTTCCTTCTCAGAGCTGCTCTGTTTCCCTTTCAGGAAATCTTTCCTGTGCCAATCTACAGTTACAGGTGTAGGGCACAAACCAACAAACAGGCTAACAGTGTAAGGCTCGGGGCCTAGTGTGTTGTAGATGCTCCCTTTCTTTTTTTCTTACCCTCAGGAATGAAATGTTTGGCACTACATATCCCAACTGTTGAAAAGAGTGGAAAGATTTAGAATATAGTCCCTAGACCACTGCACTGCTACCCTTTCACACTGATTTTCTTCCTACGTACAATGCCCATAGCATGGGGGAAACTGATCAGGCTTGAGATGTTCATTGGCTGGTGGGCTTTTCAAGAGTCAGTGTAAAAGTGATTGCTATGTTAGTGAAGGTGGCTGTGTCTAGACTACAGGGCTTTGCCTTTTTTCCAAAAAAACTACCTGCATCTAGACTACTGCCACATTTTGTCGACAGTAATTCGAAAGAACGTGGCGGTTTTTTTGACAGCGGTAAACCTCGTTTTATGAGGAATAACACCTTTTTCGACAGAGATCAGTCGAAAAAAGGTGTGTGTGGATGCAGAGAGCCAGTCCTTTTGAAAAAAAAAAGGCCTCTAGGAAGAAGCCCTGATGGACAGTCCAGCCTTTACATGCTGAGCATCTTTATGGTTCCTGTCTGCAGCCTCGTAAAGGCACAGGCACTCAGACAGGCATTGCTGTCCGACAGCTAGCCAGAACACCTATGCCAGTCGTGTTAGCCTTGTGCCAGCCTCAGGGCCCCCCTGGCCCTTCTCGGGACAGTGAGGAGAACCCACCCAGGGGCACCAAAAGGCGGGCACCAACCTGGTCTGGCCCAGAAATAAAAAACCTCCTGGAGCTCTAGTCCCAGGAAGAGGCCCTGCAGTTGTACCGCAGGAATGCTGACATATATGGGCGTATGGCCCAGGGACTGGCCAAGAAAGGGCATCACCCCCGCACCATGGACCAAGTGAGGGCCAAAGTGAAAGAGCTATGGCAGGGATATGCCAAGGCCCAGGACCAGAGCTCCCACTCCGGGGCAGCCCCACAGAGCTGCCCTTACTACCAGGAGTTGGAGTAGATCCTGGGTGGTGGGGAAGCCCAGACTCCAATGCGTGGTGGAATCCAGGTTATCCCACCACATCATGGACCTACCCCTGATGGAGGATGATCAGGCAGGAGAGGCAGGAGAGCTGTACCCAGAGGAGGGGGAGGAAGAAGAGGAGGCAGCAGGAACCCTCTCCCATGAGCCGGTCCTCCAGATCCCAGAGGCTTCCCAGGCATCCATGGACATCAGGGAGGGATCATCAGCTGAGTGCTTTGAGGGGTCACCACACACGGGTGGGTTGGCAGTGTGGGGGGCCATCTAATCCCATTGCCACTGTGGGACCCTTGTGAGGCTTCCAGGCTGCTGCCCAATTCACATGTGGTGTAACATGTAACACCCCTGAGTCTCCTGTCCAAAGGAGAGCCCCTGACAGCCACAGCATGCCCTTAGGGACAGCAGGGGTGCACACAGACATTGATTGTCTCTTCCTCTTTTCCTCAACAGCAGGACCCTCTACCCAACAGGGGAGCACCACACCCACCCCACCACCATCCCTGGACCCATGGCACCTGCAGGGACTGGCATGCAGGACCTCAATGGGACCCTTCAGCAGAGGACGGAGGCAGAGGCCAAGTGGTGCAAAAGGCTGCTGGATGAGCTGGTCTAGCAGTGCACTTCCAACTGTGCCACTATGCGGGAGGTCCTAGCCTTGCCTGCCCCTGTCATAGGCACTGCTCCTCCTGCATGCCAGGACCCTGCTCCCTCAGCCCCTTCCCCCTCAATCCTTCCTTCTCCTGTTCCCTCAGCCCTTCCAGCCCCTCCTTCTCTTCCCAGCCCCTCCTGCTCCCACGTCCTCACAGGCCCAACAGCTGTCCTCCCTCCTGCCCAGGCCAGGACTTGCTCTCACTCCACCCGAGCCCCCAAAGCCATGGTGGTGCCAGGATGCAGGAAGGTGGCAGGACCCTGCGATCATGGAAGTAGTGGCCTATTTGAGCCCCTTCCCTCCTCTCCCCCCACCCTCCCCTGTCCCAGTGTTCAGTCCCCTACCACCCCAAGGAAAGGACATTTCAGTTATGGAACAAATTCTTTATTTCTGAGTGACAGATTTACTTTGTTTATAAAAAGTTGAACGGTACCAAGAGAAAGGTGGTTATACACAGTTAGCACATTTTCTGTATTGCTAGTGTTTCTAATAAAAAAAAACTGTTTCCAAAGGAAACCTGGTGTGTATGTCTTTATGGGAAGAGAGTGAGGGTTGTGGAGGGAAAGGTAGGGGTGGGCAAGGACAAACCCCGCATGGGGG
The DNA here is from genome assembly GCF_049634645.1 of Pelodiscus sinensis. Taxonomy (NCBI): domain Eukaryota; kingdom Metazoa; phylum Chordata; order Testudines; family Trionychidae; genus Pelodiscus; species Pelodiscus sinensis. The sequence continues at coordinate 4,339,885 of NC_134743.1, read as the reverse complement.
TGGCCCTAGGGAGAGTCAGTGGGGTCCTTCTGGATATGTCTACACTACAGCACTAGTTCGAACTAACGCGTCTAGAACTAAAAACTAGTTCGAATTAGCGTTTTGCTAATTCGAACTAGCAAGTCCACATTGAGTGGACTCTGAACAGGGCTTAAGGATGGCCGGAAGCAGTGCCAGCAGGGCATCAGAGGAGGACTTAGAGCGTGGAGATGCTGTTTCAGGCTAGCCGAGGGCTGCGCTTAAAGGATCCCGACCCCCACCCCGGACAGACAGTTCTAAGGGGTGCCCCGCTTGCAAAGAAGTTCTGGCTTGGAGTGCCCGGAGTACCCACACTGGGCACATCACACCACTCGGCCATCAGCCCGGCTGCACTTGCCGCAGGCTGCCATCTGGGGAGAGGGGACAATCGGGGGGCTGCAGGAGAGGTTCCACCCCCAGAAGCCCGCAGAGCCAGCCCAGTCCTCCCCATCAGGGGCTCGTACCCCATTCCTCCCTCACCTCCTTCCACTTACCCTTCCCTAGTCCCCCTTCTTATTGATGTACAAAATAAAGATAACGTTTCTTCCAACATTGACTCTGTCTTTATTGAACAAAACTGGGGGAGACTGGGAAAAGGAGGTGGGAGAGGGGAAGAGAGAGGCTGGGAGAGGGGAGGGCAACTAACATGATCAGGGGTTGGGAACAGGTCCCAGATGAAGAGAGGCTACAGAGACTGGGACTGTTCAGCTTAGAAAAGAGGAGACGGAGGGGGGACAGGATAGAGGTCTCTAAAAGCAGGGGTGGGTGGAGAGGGTGCATTCAGAAAAGTTCTTCATGAGTTCCCATAAAGAAGGACTAGAGGACACCAAAGGAAAGGAATGGGTAGCAGGCTTCAAACTAGTAAGAGAAAGTTGTTCTTGACAAAGCAAATAGTTAACCTGCGGAACTCCTTGCTGCAGGAGGCTGTGAAGCCTACAACTAGAACAGAGTTTAAAGGGAAGTGAGATCAAGTCATGGAGGTTGGGTCCATGGAGTAGTCTTAGCCAGAGGGTAGGAGTGGTGTCCCTGCCCAAAGTTTGTGGAAGGATGGAGAGGGATGGCACGAGACAAATGGCTTGGTCACTGTCTCGGTCCATCCCCTCCAGGGTCCCTAGTGTTGGCCGCTGTCGGCAGACAGGCTACTGGGCTAGATGGACCTTTGGTCTGACCCAGGACGGCCATTGTAAGCTCAGGGCTCAGGGTCGGGGGTCTCAGTGGACCCCCTTGATTTTCATGCACACCTGCTCCTGGGTGGCCAGGCTGGCAGCTCTCCTGCCCTAGCCGGCCACTTTCCTGTGCCTAGTGTGGAGGTCGTGGACGAGGTCCACGATGTCCGCACTAGCCCAGGAAGGTGCCCGCCTCTTGCGGTCCTGGGCAAGCTCCCGGGAGCCGCCAGCCTGGTCCCGGGAAGAGGGGGTGGGCTGGGGGACATTGGGTGGGTGGCTCTGTGCCGTGCCAGGTGCAGGGTCTGCTAGCTGGGTGCTGGCAGGCTTGCACCTGGCACGGGCACCGTAGCCTCAGAGGGTATGTCTACACTGCCACCCTAGTTCAAACAAGGGTGACTAATGTAGTCATTCGAACTTGCAAATGAAACCCGGGATTTAAATATCCCGGGCTTTATTTGTATGTTTCCGGGCGCCGTCATTTTTAAATTCCCCGTAGTTCGAACTATCTGCCCGCGGCTACACTCGTGATGGGCTAGGTAGTCTGAATTAAAGCTCCTAATTCTAACTACCGTTACTCCTCATTGCAGGAGTACATGTAGCAGTGGGCAGGTAGTTCGAACTACGGGGCATTTAAAAATGGTGGCGCCCGGGAACATGCAAATAAAACCTGAGATATTTAAATCCCAGCTTTCATTTGCAAGTTCAAATGACTACATTAGCCCTAGTTTGAACTAGGGTGGCAGTATAGACATACCCTCAGAATCTCTTCCTCAGGGCCTGGTGAGCCTGGTGGATGGCGGCTGTCCGGGGCTTCTCAAATGGCCTGTCCTCGACATCAGGACCTGTTCCCCAACCTGGCAGGAAGGCCTCCCCTTTCCTCTCCACCAGGTTATGGAAGGCACAACATGTGGCCACCACATGTTGCGTTTGCACATTGCTAGGCATGTTAGGAGGCAATGGAACCTCCCTTTCAGACGGCTGAAGGCATATTCCACCTGGATGTGAGCCTGGCTATGATGCATATTGAAAAGCTCCTTGCTTGCATCCAGGTGGCCGGTGTAGGGCTTCATGAGCCATGGCAACAATGGGTAGGCTATGTCGGTCACTATGCACACTGGCATCTGCACGTTCCCGAATGTGAGGTGCCACTGGGGGAAAAATGTTCCTGCCTGCAACCTGCGGTACAGGTAGGAATTATGGAATATGTGGGCATCATGTGCCTACCCGACACCCAACACAAATGTCCATAAAATGTCCCCGGTGGTTGACCAGGACCTGCAGCACCATCGAATAGTAGCCCTTCTGGTTTATAAATTGGGCAGCTTGATGGGGCGGTGTGCAGATTGGGATGTGTGTCCCATCGAGGGTTCCTCCGCAGTTCAGGAAGCCAAGGGCGGCAAACCCGGTGATGATGTTGTACAGGTCCCTGAGATGGACAAGCCTCTTCAGCAGCTCTGCACTGATGGCCCTCACCACCTGCAGCATGAGACAAATAGACAGAATCCAGGGAGTTAGACAGGTTACCTAAGAGCTTGGGAGGAGAATCCTCCCCCTGTTCCATCCCACCTCTCCCCTTGTCAGGATGCCCACCTTCCCCACATCAGTGTAGGGGTGGCCAAGGAGCGGCCTCCAAGTGCTACTCCAACCCTCACTCCCTCTTTCTCAACCCCCCCACTCAGCGGGGCCTGTCCCTCAAAAGTGACTTACCTCCATCAAAATGACCCAGACAGTAGACCTTCCCACGCCAAACTAGTGTCCCATGGAGCGGTAGTTGTCAGGGGTGGTCAGCTTCCACAGGACTATTGCGACCTGCTTCTGCAGGGGAATGGCAGGCCACAGGTGGATGTCCTGGTGTTCCAGAGCAGAGGCAAGCCAGGTACACAGCTCTAGGAATGTGGCCTTCTGCATCTGGAAGTTACGGAGTCAGTGGTCGTCATCCCAGAGCTGCATGACGAGCTGGTCCCACCAGTGCGAACTCATCTCATGCCTCCAAATCCGCCTGTCCCCAAAAATGTTTGGGGTCAAGGACAGAGCTCCAGCATCCCAGAGGAGGGTCTCCTTGGTGTGGTCCGGGTCCATATGGGTCAGGAGATTCATGACAGAGTCATGAGGAGGCAGCAGAAGCTGCAGTATGGCAGCGTGGGGCCATCGCCTACCCTGGGGTAGTTCAGACTCCCTGGCCAAAAACAGTGAAAAGCAGAAAAAAACCCTGCAAATAAACTGCTGTGGTGTCCAAGGAAGCAGGGGAACCAGAGCAAACACTACAGCAGTTTTGATTTTGCTCTAAGAGGTCGGCAAGCCAGAAGAAGAGCAGAGCAATGGCTGTCCAGGGGGATCCCTTTAGGCACTCTGCAAAGGGCATGCAGCAGCACCTGGAAATAAAGTCTGCCCTCATGACCTGCCAGAAGCACTTCTGGGTGCCTTTTTTTTTCCAAAAGAGTGTCCGGCAGTCTTTTTTGGAAAAGCGGATCGATTTTTTAATCCTCGTAATGCAATCCAGATGATCTTTTTCGACAGAGGCTTTTTCGAAAGATACTTTCAAAGAAGCCACTGTCAAAAAAGGCATGTAGTCTAGACATAGCCGTAGAGGTTTTATGGACTTCTTTCAATGTTATGTGTGTAATTAACAACCATGTCTCTGTGAAGAGTCTTTGTGCTTTTGTAGATGTGTCCGTGACAGTCCCCTACCTCATACGCACCTCCATTGGTAGAATGCTGCTGTTGACTAAGAAAGCATCCAAGATGGCGCAAAGGTGATATGTTCCTGGTGGTGATGCAATGCTCATATGTAAAAACAGTGAACACAGGAAAAGGAGGGGAAAAGAAAGTCAGGAAAGAGCAGAAAATGAGGGCTAATCTAGGGCCACAATGGAGAAAAGGGATGGAGAAGCAAACAGACATGCTAAAGGCTCTCATTAGGCTCTAAACCAGTGGTCTCCAACCTTTTTATGCTCAAGATCACTTTTTTAATTGTCAGAACAAGCCAAGATCTACCGTGCCATCCTTCCCCCAAAACCACACCCCTTCCTTGAAGCCTTGCCCCCTGTTCTCCTCCTCTCCATCACTTACTATCCCCAGCCCTTATACAGTCTCAGGGTATGGCTACACTGCCACTTTCTTTTTTATTCTTCTGTAGGAAGAGGTTTTTCCAATATTTGGCCTGTGTAGACTGGACAAAATGTCAGAAAAAAACCCTTCTTTAGGAAGCCCTCTTATTCTTCGTGGAACAAGGAATACAGGGGTTACCAAAAGAGCATGTTTTCTCTTCTGCTAAAAAAAGCAGAAGAACAAACATGTCCCTGGACATGGAAGAGTTTTTCTGGGATACCTCTGGAATCCTGGAAAAACTCCTGGGCTGTGTCTACACTGGCCGCTTGCTTTTCCGGAAAAGCAATGACGATCTACTGTAAAATTGTCAGTGTTTTTCCGGAAAAACTATGCTGCTACCGTTCGGGCAAAAGTCCTTTTCCGAAAATGACGATCGGGGCTTTTTTCCGGAAAAGCGCGTCTACATTGGCACAGACGCTTTTCCGGAAAAGCATCCTGCCAATGTAGACGCACTTTTTCCGGAAATACTTATAATGGAAAAGCTCTGCAGTCTAGCTGTACCCTCATTGGGTTGAGACAGGATATGTGAGCTCTGAGGTGGGAATGAGGGATCTGGGTGTCGGAAGGGGTGAGAGGTGCAAACTCTGGGAGAGAATTTGCAGGAGGAGGTGGAGAAGGGGATTCTGGCTCAGGGAGGGAGCTCCAGGCTGGGGAGTGTTAGGGTCAGGTGGAGGGTTTGGGTGCTGAGCAAGCCACAGGCTTGTGGATATGAGGGTGCAAGAGTTTGGGTTGGGGGATGTGAGGGGCTCAGGGCAGGGAGGTTGGGTGTATGATGGGCTTAGAACACAGATTTGCGGTTTGTGGCTGGTGTAGGAGTGTTGTGGCAGAAGACTGAGGATGTGGGGGTGTCACATTACTGGATCTTGAGGGGAGCAGCCAGATCACTGATGCACCCATAGGTGGGGGTGTTGGCCCCAAAAATGGTATAGAAGGGGGCCATGTGAGGTATTGAATAGAAGCTCACTGTCTGATAATCCTATGTACGCTGTTCATGTGTTTGTATAGTGTCTGTGTGTGCAGTTATTAGCATGTACTTGTATGGACACTGAAGATTTCCCTGCATGTGGTTAAGCATTGGGCAGGGCTGGGCCTGTGGATATGCTAATTACCGAGGCCCTGTGGGACAATGGCTCTCAATGGACCCTGGACACACCTAAAGAATGGGGGCTGTCACCTGTGAGCTGCCAGCAGGGAACACAGAGATTGGCTTCTGGCCAGGTGACCTGCTGCGGCCAAGGAGAGACCAGGAAGGAGGTATAAAGAGGCCACGTGGTCGACGCCATTTTGGTTCTCAGCTCAGCACTTCATCCCAGAGGCAGCATTGCAGGGATTGAAGAGCCCGGAAGACCTGTGAACCCATCCTGATGCTAGGATGTGCAACAAGAACTTTTAAACCAGCAGCTGTAACATCTCTGCTAGAGCCTGCATCGAGGACTGGGAGATTCGATGCATGTAATGTACTAATCTTTAACAACCTTATTCTCATACTTTTCTTTCTTATGATAATAAACCTTTAGACATAGATTCTAAAGGATTGGCCCAGCGTGATTTGTGGGTAAGGTCCAAAGGGTAAATTGACCAGGGATCTGTAGCTGGTTTCTTGGAACCGGACAGAACTTGTTCGGGGTAGGTGGGATTGGGTGCTAGAACCCCCCACCTGTGTATGAGGCCCGGGGCCATCTGGGGTACAGATATTGCTGGGGTATCGGAGGGGTTTTGCTCATGAGGCTTCAGGCAGGCAGCTGAGATGCTCTGAGACTGGTGTGTGGCCTGTTTGGAGAGGTCACCAGTCTGGGGGCTGTAAGGAGCCCCGAATTTGAGCAATTCGCCCTGTGCGGATGCCCTCAGCTGTGCCCAGACACGGCCCGGTCTGTCACAGGGGGTGCAGGAGTTTGGGGATGTGAGAGGCTCAGGACAGAGTATTCCAGTGTATGATGGGCTCAGATCTAGGGTCTGGGGTAAGGGATGCAGGAGTGTTATGATGCTGCGGCCAGATGGGGGCTTGGCTCCAGTTGAGGGTTTGTTGGCCAAGTTTCATTTTTAAATAAAATATGTCAAACACAAAAAGTTTCAGCGTTGTTTTTATTTATGAGAAGGGCGGGGAACCTGTTTTGAGTCAGGGGTCACTGACCCATAGAAAAGTCAGTTGGGGCCACACAAGTGAGATGCAAAAAAACAACTCCTCCAAAAAACCCCAAGCCTCACTAATGTGGCCCTAATTGTGATGGTGGGAGCAGGGGACATGGTACTGGGGAAGGGTGCTAGTGGGTGCTGAGGCAGGGGACAGGGTGCCAGTGGGAGCAGGGGACAGAGTGCTGGGGCAGGGTGCTAATGGGTGCTGGGGTGAGGACAGAGTGCCAGTGGGTGCTGGGGCAGTGGCCAGGATTCTGCGGCAAGGGACAGGATGCCAGTGGGGGCAGAGTGCCAGTGGAAACCGGGGACAGGGTGTTGGTTGGTGCAGGGGACAGGGAGTCCTTGGCATGCACCTCCCCCCTGCAGAGGAGGGAAGCTCCAGTGCCCTCCTCCCGGGACTCCTACCCACTCCCACTGTGCAGCAAGTTCCCAGCACGCAACAGACCAGGAGGAGGGGAGAAGCCAGCATACTTCCGGAAACCCCGGAAGTGAAGCACAACTACTGGACTTCTGTCCACCCCATGGGAAGCCAGCACTACCTCCATTGTTGCTGGAGGTAGGTAGTGGGGCTTCTTGGGGGTGGGGGGAAATGAGGGGCCCCAAACACCTTGCAGTCAACTGGTTGAACCCTCCCAATCGACCAGTCAATCGCGATCAATGGGTTGGTGACCACGGCTCTAGACTGAGTATATCCTTTGCCTCCCTCCCCTTCAGCACATTCAGAAGTCTCTCTCATGCTTTTCCTAATGTAGTGTATAGGGCTAACCTGCTTGCTTGCCAATAGATATACAGTATATATATTTCCTTATTGATTTCTTATTTCCTAATAGGTCTGATCACTTGGTTTACAATAAAGCAGTTTGGCTGTAACACAGGGGACCTACAGGCCACATCCTGTGTGCTGAGCTAAGGCAAAGTTAGCTTACACATGCCTGGGACCTTTCACCCAAATAGTACAGTTGGCTTACGTATATCTTTCACTTGATAGCAAAGTTGACATGCATATATGCAGGATCTTTCACCTAGCTAGATAATGATAAGATAAAGCAATCTTTAATGGCATAGGGGACTTTCAACCATATCCTTAGAGATAATAGCTACACCTCAGGGAGAACAATAATCGATGTGAGAATGATCTAATATCATTAATATGTGTGTATGTCATCAATACCTACAAACATATCATAGGTGTCCAGCCTATGAAGTAAGTGTATCCTAATATTTTTGTGGGTGAGAAAAAAAGTTTGGGCATAGAAATAGAGCCCAAATAAGCCACATAAAAAGGGGTACCGGGGACTTGTTTTAGTTAAGAGGTTGTAGGAGGGCAAGCACTTGTTTTATAAGCTACCTTCTAAGTCCAAAAAATTTGTCTTTCTAGTAGTCTGTTAATTTTCATTGTAAGTTTAAGTCAGTCAGTGAAGTAGATTAAGTTGGCTTTAATAGCGCTTCATTTTAGATTCTTCTGTGTTTCACACCTCCCTCTCAAGAACTGAGGAACTTGTACTGTCTTGGCATACAAGAGGTGAGGCTAGGAGCGGCCCGAGGCCAGCTGTGGCAGCTGGCATCCCAGGTGGAAGGCGCGATCAGTGGCTCTGCCTGCACATCTGTCAATGGCCATGACGTCATCATTGGGCACCCCAGGTCGGCGGCGCCCTAGGCGACCATCGAGTCTGCTTAGGCTCATGGGCCACCCCTGCGTGAGGCTTGTCTTTTGTCTCTTACCGCTAGGTTATAAGACTGGTTGTGAATATATTAACCAAAACTTTACACAAATTATACCACATGTACCTTTATAATAATAATATGGCATCTGTAACCCTGATTTATTTTGCCATTGCATTGTTATTTGATCACTACAGGTTTAACTTCTCTGCTCTGGATGTTGCTGGAGCCTGCCAGCCCAGGCTGGCCATGAAGCAGTGGAGAACTGGTGGCCCCAGGACTACGGAGCCCTGGAAGCTCTGGGTCTGCAGAGCCTCAGTGGCCCCAGAGCAGCAAGGCCTCAGCAGAGCCAGCAACCCAGCAGTGGGAAACCTGGCAATGGGAAAGGAAGTCCAACCAACTAGGTCCTAAGGGAAGTTCAAGCTGGGAACCTGGACTAGGGAAGTTCAAGCTGTATTCCATATAGCTTAATAAAATGTTAAACTTTGTCTCAGAGGGTATGTCTAGACTGCAGGCTTCTTTTGAAATAAGCTTTTTCGGAAGATATCTTCCGAAAAAACTTCTTTCAAAAGAGAGCTTCCACACTTCAAAAGCAGATTGAAAAAGCGATCTGCTTTTTCAAAAGAGAGCATCCGCATTCATTGAATGCTCTGTCACATAAAAGGCCACTTGAAACCACTTTGTCCAGGGCATTAGGTCAGCAGTTACTTCCAGGTGCTGGTGCCTACGGCTATTTGAGACAGGAGCTTAAAGGGACCTCCTTGGACAGCCATTTCTCAGATTCTACTGTGGGCTTGTCTACCTCTCTGAAGGTATGTCTAGACTACAGGTGGGTTTTTTTTAAAAAAAATGTCACCTATGTCTAGACTGCTGCCACATTCTTTCGAAACTAAATCAAAAGAATGCGGCAGTTTTTTCGACCACAGAAAACCCCATTTTATGAGGAATAACGCATTTTTTTCGAAAGTGCTCTTTCGAAAAAAGGTGTTATTGAACACAAACAGAGCTTTTTAGAAAGAGAGCATCCAGACCAAGTCGCTTTTTAGAAAATACTGGTTGCTGTCTAGACGCTTTCTTTTGAAAGAGGCTTGTAGTCTAGACGTAGCCTGAGGGACAGCAAAGCACTTGCAGTGCATGCTCTGGTTGCCCAGCTTTGTTGGATGCCACAGTTTGTTTGTTTTGTTTTGTTTTTTTGCTACAGAGATGGAGCTGCCCCTGGGCATACGATGGCCCCACACAGCCGTTATGCAGCAGTTTCAGCAGACCGTCTTGATGGTCCTGCTCCAACTTGACTCCAAGTGTATCTGTGAGTCACTCTGCCTGGGTGTGGGAGCAATGCCTTTGCCTCTGCACCCCACTCTTGAGAGATGATTTTGGAGGCTGGACACCAGTTACAATTGGTGGGACCAGCTGGGAGATGGAGCACTGGAACAACCAGTAGTGGCTCAATAACTTCCGCATGCAGAAGGCCACCGCCTTAGAGCTATATGCCTGGCTCGTCCCTGCCCTACTGAAATGTGACACCCACCTGCGGTCCGCCATCCTCCTGGAGAAGCAGGTTGCTATTGCCTTATGGAAGCTTGCCACCCCAGACAGCTACCGGTCGATGGGCCACCAGTTTGATGTGGGGAAGACCACTGTCAGGGTCCTCCTCATGTAGGTAAGGCAATCTAGGGCTGCAATAACTGCTGGGGGGGGGGGAGAGTCCTGGAAAAGGGGGACCCTCAGGAAAGGCATGTAGGTGGTTCAGGGGGTGGAGTGGGGGTCGGGGGTTGTGCCATCCTGCCCTCACACAGCCCTATTGCTGGGGGGGACAGCCTCATAGGGATGGCTACTCGGGTGTTTCAGAGCAAGGGGAGGGGGGCAGGCACCTCTCAAGAGCTCAGGCACTCCCTCTCAGCCTGTTTTGTGTGTTTCTTTTTCTCCTTCTACAGGTGGTAAGGGCCATCAACTCTGTCCTGCTGCGCAGGGGCATCTGCCTCAAAGACATAGGCTTGCGCAGGGGGTGTACCGGGTGTGTCCAGGCACACCCTAATGTCTCAAAAAAAAAGTGGCTTTGAATTTTAATTTAATCACACGATAAGCTCTTTTAAGTAAAGTTTAGTTGTTAATTTAAAAAAAATTAAGTTTAGTTAAGTTTTAGTTTCTTTAGTATGTGTAGCAGGGCCCTTTAAGAGCCAAACCCCGGCCTGGAGCAGGCCCGGGGAGTTCAGCCCAGCTGGGCGGCGTTGGCCCATTAAGGCCCAGCTGGGAGCTATAAAAGGGAAGGGCTGCTTCAGCAAAGGGAGTGTGAGCCTGGCTGCCGAGGGAGCAAGACACTCTCTGGAGCTAGGGCAGGGCTAGAGAGTCAGGCTGGGCCAGGGCGCTTGGACAGCCAACCGGCCAGCCTGCTAGGCCTGCGGCAAGGCTGTGAGCCTGGCTGCCGAGGGAGCAGGATGCTCTCTGGAGCTAGGGCAGGGCTAGAGAGCCAGGCTGGGCCAGGGCGCTTGGACAGCCAACCGGCCAGCCTGCTAGGCCTACAGCAAGGCCTGCTGGAGAGACACCAAACCCCCGGAAGGGGGGCTCAGAGCGAGTGACTTGGGCACTGCCGGAGGGCAGTGTGGCGAAGAGAGCAACGCGACCGGAAGATTCCAGAGGGGAAACGCCACGTGAGCGGAGGCCTGTGCGGGCGGAATGGACTGATTCCGGGGGACAGACGACGGACCCCCGCTACGGTGATGAGTGACCCCCTCACAGATGGTGGAGAATGTGGGTACCTGAAGATACGCGATCCCGGACCTGATGTAAGGGCTCCGCGTGTGCCTCAGTGGACCCTAAGCAAAAAAAAAAAAAAAAAAACCCCACGCAAAGAGAGAAGTTTGCGGGGTTCCCTCCTCCCCTCTCGGCGAGCTCGAGTGTGAGGGCCATGGAGGGAGAGGCAATGCCCGACGGACTGACTAAGGGGCGACAGCCGCCATTGAAGCTTCGAGCCCAACGGTTGGCGGCGCAGCTCCTACAACAGCAGAGGCTGGTACAGCAGCTGGACGCGCAGTACCGCCAGACTCTACAGGAGGTGGCGGAGCAGGACCAGGCCGGTATGGGGGCCGCCCCGACTCCACTGGCTAGCTCCCCATCCCTGACCACGCGGGAACCCGCGGTGTTTGCCCTCCTCGACTCGGGATGCAGCCAGACGCTTATCCGCCCCGATGTACTGCCTGAGACCGCGGCGCCCGAGGGGGCGCTGCAGCTGCGGTACGTCCATGGGGACATGAAGACCTATCCCCAGGTCCGGCTCCCCTTGATGGTGCGTGGAGTCACCCGAATGATGCGAGTGGGGGTGGTGTCGCACCTGCCATACCCTATGGTGCTAGGACGCAACTGGCCAGGTCTTACAGCTCTCGTTAAAGACTTACCTGCGCCGATCGAGCCCCGCGTGGAACTCCTGGGGGAGGAACTCCAGGCAGTCTGGCCGCAGGGGTCGCCCGACAGGGAGGACCCCGCCGAGCGCGACGCCCCTGTCCCGGCCGACTCAGTGCGCTCAGACCCGGAGGACGTGCCGATTGCGCGGGACTCGGCGGATTTTCCCCACGACCAGCGGGAGGATCCCACCCTGCGGGAGGCCTACGCCCAGCTCGCCTGTCGATGGAACGGTAGTGGATCCGCAGAGGGCGGCACACTGGCCCCGGTTTGAGCTACGAGCCGACCGGCTCTACCGGGTCGGGCAGAACCCGCAGACGCAGGAGGAAGAGGCCCAGTTGTTGGTACCCTGGGTCCATCGACGAGCCGTGCTGAGGTTGGCGCACGACATTCCCGCCGCCGGGCACCTCGGGCACGAGAAGATCCTGGCCCGAGTCCTGGCCCGCTTCTTCTGGCCCGGGGTGTACAAAGAGGTCAAAGACTATTGCCAGTCATGCCCAGCCTGCCAGCTCGCCGCAGCCCCCGGGGTGCCGAAGGCTCCCCTCGTCCCTTTGCCCGTGGTAGGGACCCCCTTCGAAAGGATTGCCTTGGACATAGTGGGGCACTTTCCGCGGAGCGCGGCTGGGTTTCGATATATCTTAACGATCATGGACTATGCAACCCGGTTCCCCGAAGCCATCCCCCTTCGAAACACCCGTGCCCGCACGATCGCGAACGAGTTGGTGCGGATTTTTGCCTGGGTCGGGCTACCTCGGGAACTACTGACGGACCAAGGAACAAACTTTACATCCCAGTTGCTGCGTCAGGTCTGCGACCTCCTGGGTATTCACAAGCTACAGACCTCCGTCTACCACCCCCAAACTGACGGGCTGGTAGAGCGGTTCAACCACGCCCTGAAGGGGATGCTGAGAAGATTTCCCCCACTGGACATGAAGCACTGGGACCAGCTCATCCCTCTGCTCTTGATGGCGGTGCGGGAGGTGCCACAGGCCTCCGCTCGATTTTCCCCCTTCGAGCTCCTGTACGGCAGACGACCTCGTGGTGTCCTCGATCTGGTCAGAGAGACCTGGGAACGGACCCCCTCCTCCTCGGTCGGGCTTCTGCAGTACGTACTCCGGCTTCAGGAGAGACTCACGCAGGTGGGGGCCTTGGCTCAAGAAAACATACAGGCGGCCCAGGGAGCGCAGGAGCGAGGGTATAACCGGGGGGCCCAGGAAAGAGTGTTTGAACCCGGGGAACGGGTGTTGCTGTTACTCCCCTCAGAGGAGTCAAAATTGCTGGCCCGCTGGCAGGGGCCGTATGAGGTCTCCCGACGAGTGGGCCCGGTCACCTATGAAATTCATCAGCCGGACCGGCGAAGGAAAAAACAAATATACCATGTGAACCTCCTCAAACCTTGGCGAGGGCGAGAAGGCATGTTGGTCGCGCCATACCCGTCGGAGCCCGTGTTAGGTCCTAGGGTCCCTGACACCAAGGAGGAGGAGATACCCCAGCTCGCGGACACCCTGTCTAAGGACCAGCGGCATGTAGCCCAGGTGCTCATCGAAACGTTCACCAGGACCTTTACTTCGCGTCCGGGCCGAACCTCGGTGATAACGCACACCATCCGAACCCCGCCCGGACAGGTTGTTCACGAGGGAAACCGACCTCTTCCCCGACGGATGCGCGACGTCGTGGAACAAGAGGTTCGCACCATGTTGGAGCTGGGAGTGATCGAGCGATCCAGAAGTGAGTGGAGGAGCCCAGTCGTGTTGGTCCCTAAGCCAGATGGAAGCATTAGGTTTTGCATCGACTTTCGAAAGGTGAACGCGATATCGAAGTTTGACGCCTATCCGATGCCCCGGATGGATGAACTGCTGGAGCGCCTGGGAAAAGCCAAGTTCATAACAACCCTCGACCTGACCAAGGGCTATTGGCAGATCCCGCTGGATCAGGAGTCCCAGGAGAAGACAGCTTTCACCACCCCGTCCGGGCTCTTCCACTTCGTGCGCATGCCATTCGGCCTCCATGGGGCACCCGCCACCTTTCAGTGGATGATGGATCGCCTGCTCGCCCCTCATCTGGAATATGCCGCAGCTTACCTGGATGACGTGGTCATCTATGTTCGCGACTGGGAGGACCACATAAACCAAGTGGCGGCCGTGTTACGGACGCTCCGCGACGTGGGTCTCACGGCCAACCCCCAAAAGTGTAAAATCGGCGCACAAGAGACCACCTATCTGGGTTATCGTTTGGGGCACGGGCTAGTCCGGCCCCTGGTGGGGAAGGTAGAGGCCATACGAAATTACCCCACACCGACCACGAAAAGGAAGGTCCGACAATTTCTGGGACTGGCGGGGTATTACTGCCGATTTGTCCCCCAATTTGCTAGCATAGCGGCGCCGCTCACCTCTCTGCTCACGAAGGACAAACCTCAGAGTGTGAGGTGGAACACAGAGTGTGACTCGGTCTTTCAACAACTTAAAGAAGCCCTGTGTAGCGAGCCCGTTTTGCTTAGCCCAGACTTCGATAAACCTTTTTGTCTACAGACAGATGCCTCCGCCACTGGGCTGGGCGCCGTACTCTCCCAGGAGGTCGGTGGAGAAGAGCATCCGGTGGTCTTTATCAGCCGTAAGCTGTTTACCCGAGAACGCCAGTACTCCGTAATAGAAAGAGGCGCTGGCGATCAAATGGGCGGTTGAAGCCCTAAGGTACTACCTGCTAGGGGGTGAGTTTACCCTATTGACAGACCATGCCCCGCTAAAGTGGCTACAAACTATGCGGGACACCAATAGCCACCTTATGAGGTGGTATTTAGCCCTTCAACCCTATGTGTTTTCCATACACCACAGGGCGGGCAAGGCCAACGCCAATGCGGACGCATTGTCCCGCCTGGATGAGGAACAAGAATCCAACCCCGAGGTGGGGGACCGGGACTTATGGGGGAGGGCAGGTAGCAGGGCGGATTGGCCGCCCACGGAACCAGAAGAGGAGGAACCCCTCAGGACGCCCGGGTGGGCGGAGGCGGACCCCACTCCGTCACCTGACCGGAAACCAGAGGGCGGGGCAGGGAGGTTAAGAATACGGCGGGAGAGGGCAGTCAGGGCCCAGCCACTGGAGGAGCAGGAGGCAGACCCCGAACTCCTGCCTGGGGAGGCTGAGGCCCGGGCTGGGCTGCCCCCAGCTGAGTTCCTGGAGGCCGGCCGAAACTTCCCAGAATGGGGTACGGAGGCTGGGCGCAGACCAGCGGCAGGAGCACCCCTGGACCCCGAGGACGAGCCCAACGTGCTGGACCAGCTAGATCCCCGGTGGGTGCTGGAACGCCGTGGCCGAACTGCCGGCGGGACCTCGCGGGACCCAACCCTTGACCCCTGGAGCGGGCCGCCCAGACCCTACTAGAACGACGGGGACAACTCGACAGCCGATGAGCCCTCAGAAGTTACAGGTACCCGGGAAAGGGGGGGGAAGAAGGGGCCCAGGGATCACTCAGGTAGGAGAGCCGCCACGGCCAGCAACGTCCGGACTGAGTCAATCGCAGCGACGCGGCTGCACTCAGGGTCCCTGGGCCGGGGCGCAGTGAGACGGGTGGGCCTGTGCCCCCCCCTCTACCCCCCCGGCCGGGCCGTCCCGGGTCCACTCCGGGAGGAGGACTTGATATGGACGCATGGAACTGCGGCCCCGCCTCGTAGCAGGACTGGGACTTGTGGAACAGGGCAGGCACCAGGGGACCCCCCCCCCCGGGGAGATATTTAAGGGGGAGGGTGTGTAGCAGGGCCCTTTAAGAGCCAAACCCCAGCCTGGAGCAGGCCCGGGGAGTTCAGCCCAGCTGGGCGGCGTTGGCCCATTAAGGCCCAGCTGGGAGCTATAAAAGGGAAGGGCTGCTTCAGCAAAGGGGGTGTGAGCCTGGCTGCCGAGGGAGCAAGACACTCTCTGGAGCTAGGGCAGGGCTAGAGAGTCAGGCTGGGCCAGGGCGCTTGGACAGCCAACCGGCCAGCCTGCTAGGCCTGCGGCAAGGCCGTGAGCCTGGCTGCCGAGGGAGCAGGACGCTCTCCGGAGCTAGGGCAGGGCTAGAGAGCCAGGCTGGGCCAGGGCGCTTGGACAGCCAGCCTGCTAGGCCTACGGCAAGGCCTGCTGGAGAGACACCAAACCCCCGGAAGGGGGGCTCAGAGCGAGTGACTTGGGCACTGCCGGAGGGCAGTGTGGCGAAGAGAGCAACGCGACCGGAAGATTCCAGAGGGGAAACACCACGTGAGCGGAGGCCTGTGCGGGCGGAATGGACTGATTCCGGGGGACAGACGACGGACCCCCGCTACGGTGGTGAGTGACCCCCTTACAGTATGTTTGATGAATAAAAATTGTCGTTTATGATAAATGTTCGCCTTTAAAAAATATAAAAAATAAAATTCCCTGGGTGCACACCCTAACGAAATGTGCTGCACACACCTATGCTCAGAGACCTAGACCCCATTGTGGCTGGATTTGCTGCCCTCAGCTTCCCAAACTATGAAGGAGCAGTCCATGGGACCCACATTCCGATCCGCGCACCACACCATCGAGCCACGCAATATGTCAACCGAAAGGGCTACTTTTTCATGGTGCTGCAGGCCCTGGTTGACCACCGTGGACAGTTTCTCGACATTTGTGGCGGGTGGTGAGGCACGGCGCAACAATGCCCACATATTTAGAAACTCTGCCTCTACCGCAAGCTACAGACTAGCACATTCTTCCACCAGCAGGACTTTTGCAAGGGGGATGTACAGATGCCAGTATGCATCATCAGGGATGTAGTCTACCCATTCATGCCCTGGCTCACGAATCCCTACATTGGCCACATGAACCCCACCAGGGAGCAGTTCAATGCACACCTAAACCAGGCCCATATGCAGGTAGAATGCACCTTTGGGCACCTCAAGGAGAAGTTCAGGTGCTTCCTGACCTGCCTCAACGTGAGGGAGCACAACATTCCCAAGGTGGTTGCGGTTGCAGTATAGTGGGGGTGCTGCCCACTCTTGTGGCCCTGCATACACTCTGGTTTTGCATTCACTGGTTGCTTTGTTGTGCTGTGTGTGACCCCTACTTCCCTATGCTGGTCTGCAATGACTCTGTGTGTGTCTTATGTGCAGCACGCAGCGGGGGATGGGTCCTTGAAGGGAGGCATGTAGGAAATGGCCAAGCCACCTGACACCTGGGCTAGGTGGAGGAATCTGAAGAAAGCAAGGAGTGTGGCCGCCTGGGAGCTAAGGGACCAGTAGCTGGGAGTGTGAGTTAGTCTCAGCTGGGTAGAATGAAGAGAGCAGACTGAGAGCAGGAAAGGGGGGTTCAGGGCCCATAAGCCCTTCCCTCCCTGCCCCCAAGAGGAATAAGGCTGTCTGCTCTCGGTGTCTGAGTTAACAACGCTGTGTCTCTGAGAAGCAATAAAACTTACTCTGCTGGTTGGCTGAGAGTCACATCTGGCTACACATGAAGGTGGAGGGTTGGGGGTGCCCTGACATGCCATCACAGTGGTGTCAGAAGTGAGATGGACTGCACCCTGTGGAAGGAGTATCCAGCAGTAAGTGACTGGGGTTCAGTAGTAGGAAGGGGTAAGGCATGCTGGAGGCAGAGAGAAGCAATTCCAGGAAGTGGCGGGGCAGGTGGCTTAACCCAAGTGTGGCCACAGAGCAGTAGTGTCCCCCAGGATAGGCAGTGGTGCTCAAGGAGCCTGGCACTTTGAGGGGTTCTTTCTGGGAATCGTGGGGTACTGCAGCATCATCCGGTAAGTCTGCACCTCAGGGAACGGCAGGGAGATGGCCTACAACTGACTCCTTAAGGCAGATGTTGTGAGACTGTGCAAGGAGAGGAGCCTGCCTGTGGGGAAATCGACCAAGGCCCAGCTAATTGCCTAGCTGGAAGAGAATGACCAGTCCAGGGGCCTGGATCCTGTCCCAGCTAGGAAGCCAGACAACCCCTGGGAGTGTTTCAGGCTATGAGTCAGGAGAGAGGGCTGGAGTCTGCCAAACAGGCATTGTGCCCACCAGGCCATGCTCCACCAGCAGCGGTTCATCCTGGGCAGGATTTTCCTCTGTACAGCTGCAACAGCAGGAGGCTGAGCTGAGGCTAAAGGAATTGGAGGACCACATGGAACAGCAGCAGCATGAGTGGGTGATGGCAGAGCGGAGAAGCCGAGAGGCCCTGGCTGCTGTGAGTGGGGAAGGGCCCAGGGGGCCTAGGATGGCAGGTCACTTTGAGAGGTTTGTGCTGTCCCAGTGTAAGAATGTAGGGGACCTGGACAGATTCCTTAGTTCTTTTGAGTGAGCCTGCAAGCTGCACCAGGTCCCTGTAGCTGACTGGCTCTGGCAGCTAACCCCATTATTGGATCAGAAGGCTGCAGCGGTGCTCGGCCAGCTGGGGCTGCAGCTGGGGTGCTACGTATGGGTCAAACAAGCCCTGCAGCACAAGTTCAGGCTGACCCCTGAGACATACAGGAAAAACTTCCAGGAGGTACAGAAGGACCTTAAGGAGACCTACGTAGACCTGGCCTCCCACCTGATGTAATACTTCCACAAGGGGCTGTTCAGGGCCAGGGCCCAGACCACAGAGGACCTGGTTAAGCTGATGGTCCTAGAATGGTTCTATACAATGTGTTCGTCTGACACGGAGTGTGTGCTGTGACTGGCAGCTGGAAACTGTTGGCTTCTAATTAAAGTGTGAAATCTAGAAGCCTCTGCTGATTGGCTGAGCCTTGGTAGGGAGAGGGACTATCAGAGGGACCAGGGAGCTTGCAAACAGGTGATTGCAAACAGGGAGTTTAGAGAGGGAGTTTGGAAGGGAAGAGGGAAGGGGGTGAGGTTCTCTTGCCTTTCCTGTAAACCCTTTTTTAGGACAGCAGGTATGGATGGTGATAGGTCTGCTATTGTTACCTGCACAGAATATGCCATGTTTGTCTTTCTCCCGGAAGAAAGAACGGATTTCATCTGTACTAAGTGCAAGCTGGTCGCCATTTTGGAGGAAAAAATTAGAGGACTGGAGGCCCAAGTGTCAACTCTCCTCTCGATCAGAGAGGGTGAAGACTTCCTTGATAGAAGGGAGCATTTAATCCTGCAAGCACAGCAGGCGGAAGAGCCAGAGAGGGCAGTACAGGACGAGGAAGAGAACTGGCAGCATGTAACTTCTAGAAGGAAAAAAAGGCCAGCACAGGAATCCGCCATTCCTACAGAGATGAATGGGCCTGCCTAATAGAGGGGTACTAGGTACATCAAGTAAACTACATAATATCTTCTTTTCCTCATTTTGTATAGGGATAAACAAAGTTGGAAAATTTGAATCCCAATTAGACCCTTTAATTTAGGGTATCAAGATTCAGGAAACTCTTGTCTAATTAACTTCAAACTTTGTAGAAAAATCTGATTGCCTTTCAGACATCTTCCCAATTGGGAAGCCACTAGGATTTGTAATTGAAATGTGGGGCCATGTTCAGCAGTGCACCATGACTAGAAATCAGCTGTTCACCCAACAGAGTGCTAAATCTGGCCTTTAGAATCTGGCAAACTTAAATATGAAGCATTTGCTACAACTCCACAATATTATTTAAGATATTGGGCCTGATTCATCATGTTGTTACACCAGTTTTGTGCTGGTGATCCCACTAAACTACTGTAGTCACAGCTGCATAAAATTCTGTAATGACATGTTGACTCACACTACAGATATTCAAAGAGTAAGTGTAAAGTTCATCCTTATCTGCTGTAGTTGACTTTTGTCTCTAAAGATCTTTGAACTTTGTCATGTTGGCTTACTGTTGATGTAAATTTCACTTTTATTGTTCAACATGAAAACTGTCATCTGTCTGAAAGGGACAGATAAAAAGGGAAGTGTGTGAACTTACTCCCTTTCTCTCAACTGGAAGCTAGAAGACAGACGCAGAGACCGGATCCTGTGCAAGGAGCATCGTAAGTCTGAACATGAGCACTATTATTAATAAAAAATCTTCTATTTGATCATATTGAAATTCTAGTTTAATTTTGAATTGTCAATATTTTTTCTTCATCTCTTTGTTTAATTTCATTTTCCTCTCTATTAAGATTTCTTAGAAATTTATTAATCTAACATAATCATCCATCACTGATAGTCCAAAACATCTAAAAAAACTCATTAAAAGGAAATATGTTTAATTATTGTTTACTCTTAGTGTTACCTGTGCTACTAAAGGTGGCATAACACTTTACAGAAATAAGAGATGTCAAAAGACTCTGTTTTGAGGAACACAGAGTTATAGATCTGTAAAAATGATTTAAAATAACCTGCTATTGATTCTCTCTCACCTAATATTTATTCATCTAGAGTGACTACATAGTAAGTAGCCCATTAAAATGTTATGATAATACAAAGGTAGAGTGCTGTATGTTTGCCTTCATTCTTTCCTTCAGAAAAGGTAATACAAAAAATGTTGACTTTTATTTGCCTAGTTTAACCTCCTCAGCTGAGGAAACATGTAATGATGTTGATGTTATAAATATAAAATAAAAATTGTTTGAAAAATAATTAATCTAATTTCTTTAGAAAGGATTTGTAGCGACAGTATTTAGTGCTGTGCTTCTTTAAGTCTGCTCAAGTGTATTAATTTACATCATAAGCCATGACAAACAGAAGCTGAGACAGTGTCAGAACCAATCACCACGCAGTATCTCAATATAGTCATGACACTTCATTACACCAACAGTCTCTATAACACACTCCATTTCAAATCAACAATATTAGTACACACTATGGAACCTAAAACCCACAACGTTAGCCCAGTACACAGGAATGGTGCAGTGTCCTTTTACATATTCTGTGAGCCTATACTCTACCCCTGTTATTTTATTATATAACGTCTTCTTATCTTATAAATGCAATATTTTTCTATATAGCTTGGTAGGGTGTACTGTATAATTATTTTCAGATACTTTGAGTATCTAATTTTGTTTTTTATAAAATCGATGTGGTTTTTATAAACTGAAAATGTTTGATATGTGATCGGCTTTCTATCTTTTCCCTGTCTCATATAGGGTTAGACTAAGTTTAAATTGAGTTAAACATGTAGGCTGTGTCTACACTGGCACCTTTTTCCGGAAATGCTTAAAACGGAACAGTTTTCCGTTATAAATATTTCCAGAAAAAAAGCGTCTACATTGGCAGGATGCTTTTCCGGAAAAGCCCTTTTTCCGGAAAAGCATCCATGGCCAATGTAGACATGCATTTCCGGAAAAAAGCCCCAATCATCATTTTCGCGATCGGGGCTTTTTTGCGGAAAAGACTACTGGGCTGTCTACACTGGCCCTCTTCCGGAACAGTTTTCCGGAAAAAGGACTTTTGCCCGAGTGGGAGCAGCATAGTTTTTCTGGAAAAGCAGCTGATTTATTACAGTAGATCGTCAGTGCTTTTCCGGAAATTCAAGGGGCCAGTGTAGACAGCTCGCAGCTTATTCCGGAAAAGCAGCTACTTTTCCGGAATAAGTGGCCCAGTGTAGACACAGCCGTAATGTTTCTCCCTCCCCATCTCCTTTATTTTACAAGAATTGATATGTTTCTCCAGCAAAAAGAGTGGAGAAAGCTGAATTAACTGGTAGCCAGGGATTCTTCCACCATAATCCTATGCCAGCTACTCCTGATCTCTGTTGCAGAGGGCTTATCAGGAGTGTGTCCAGAGAAGGGTGCCTGGCTGAACCTCTATCATAACTTCAAGATGGAGCAGTCCAGTGGTGGCATTATAAGCCAGTGCAAGTGCAACTCACTGGAGCCCTGATGCTACCCTCTCTAACCACTAACCCCCAAAATGGAGCACAATGTGAAAGGAGACTTAAAGTCTTGCTTGAGCCACTTTCTGAGCTGGATCCAGACTAAATTTTGTTATTAAATTCTTAGATAAAGAAACGTTCCAGCTAGCATCTGGCCACCATTCTTTGAGCACCATTTGTCTCCAATGGTGAAAGGGATGTCGGGGAGGGATGGGACATTAGGACCTAAACAGGAGTTTTTAGAAGACCCCTTTTGGAGGTTCAAGGGCTGCCCCAAGTGCTAAAGTTGCAGGTACAGGACAAGACACCTCCTGTAGGCTGTTGTGCACCTGAAAACAGACCACACTAGGATAATGACCCTACCACCCACACACATGTGCCTGAGTGAAAAACTGACAGTCCAAGTGTTGAAACCAGTGTTTAGTTGTTTAGTGAGAGTTAATAAGATCAGTACATGGAAGGAGCAGAGCTAGGATTTGTTCAGAGGCCTGGAAAAGGGAAGGAAAGTGTAGAGACACATAGATCACAGTCTAGAAGCATTAGGAGGAATTAGGTGGATGTTGCAGGCTCACACCTGACTAAATCTATACAGTGTGAGACAACAGAAGTGTCAATGAGGAGGAGGCTGAAGCCCCAAAGCCCCCAACACAGCTGAGCACCCCAGAGGACTTTATTCATAGGCTATGTCAATCTGTACTACTTTTGGTACAATGTGGTCCCCAGCACTGAGCAGCACTGAGCAGTGAGTCACCTGGTCTGCATAAAAAACTCTGGCTGGTTCTTGCAGAGGACAGAAGCCTGGTCATCAGCTGTCAGACTGCAGAGTGTTCTGCTCTCTCCCACAGAGCCAGTCACCAGTCCCACCTCTCTCCAATACTACAATAATCACAAACTCACATCACACCCCCAAAACTTGAGCAATGCATGAGGAAAGTGAGGCACACAATGTATTCAAAGAAGACATCAAGAATATGTCCACGTCCCCTCTGCATTCATTCAACTCACAACATGGGGCTCACAGTTCCTTCTATGTGGGGGTCTGTACAAAAGCTCATTCTCTAGTCGGGCACTTCCATAATGGTTATATTACTTCCTGGGTCTTTTAAAGTTTCACATAGCTACACACAGACTTTCTAGCTCTGGTCCCCACCCCAGTAGGCATGGTTTACATTGCAAACTGCATATCAGACCTTTGTCCCATTAAGAATATTACTACATTTGGGTGATTTGTCCCTCATCTTGTGAACCCTGGACGTCATCGTTTCACCTGGACTGTGCCCTTAATAACTGGGATTTTACCACTTAGTTGGCTTTATCATTTAAATGCAGAATTATCTTGTGGTTTCTTTTGCCTGTAACAAAGATATATATTTTTTTAAAGAGATGGGTGAAAGTTCCAGGTTATAGGGCAGGTTCTCAAAGATATATATGAAAGCTGGCAGTGCCTTTTCAGCAGACAGGATACTGGGCTAGATGGACCTTTGGCCTGACCCAGTATGACAGTTCTTATGTTCTTATCTTCCAGATGTTTGCAGATGAATTCCTTCATTATTTTCTCCTTTGTATTTCCTGACACAGAAGTTAAGCTGACTGGTCTGTGTTTTTCTGGGTTGTTCTTATTTCCCTTTCTATATAGACGGGCACTATTTGCCATTTTCCAATCTTGTGAAATTTCTCCTGACTTCCATGAATTTCAAAGATAATAGCTATTGGCATAGTTATCTCCTCCATCAAGCTCCTTGGTGCATTTCATCAGGCCCTGAATGAGCTGAGAGGTGCAGTTAATATCTGGATTTTATTTTTAAATGTGTGAAGGTAATATAGTCTGACAATTAATTTTAATGAAAAATAGTGATATAAAAAATGTCATATTTTATTCTATTAATATATCTGCTAACCAAAGAAGCTTTAGTTGATATATTGTGTTCAATGTATTATCTCTGTTTTGAAGAATGAAAAAGCTATAGAAGGTTATTAAACCTACACTCTGACAATTGGGGTTATGTTCATGTACAGAAAGCAGATAACAGTTAAATACAAAGACTTTTTTTTTCCTTTGCAGGGGGAGCCAGCATGATAGAACCCAGGAAAGAAAATTGTAAGTCTGAACTGAGTTTCACCTTTTTAACTGAAAAAGAGAAGTTCTTTAAGAAGGGGAGGTAGACAACATAGTTCTTCAAATCTGTATATCTTTCTTTCACATAAATGTATTTGTTACTTCATGTGCAGCAAAATAGAAAGATTTGTTAGGCTCTTAGAATTGCTATTAATGATTTTCTAAATTTTGTTGTTCTTTCCTACTCTCTTAAAATAGTTTGTTCTGTACTGAAAATATGTATGGGAGTATGGATAAAGCCTGGAAGTTTGTCATTCCTAAGAGGCAGAGCTAGGGTTGTGATGAGAATTGTGTTCTGTACTGTAATTACAAGAGGTTGTTCAGCTCAATCACATAGAGCAGCCCAGTGAATAATGCAGTCCTAATTGTTCTTTCCCTCCCCTAGCAATTTCCCACTATACTTCCACCCGTATTCCCCTTACTCACCCCTTGCTCTCTAAGCACTCACCAAATCTCTGTCTGTCTAAGGCTTTCATGCCCCAATGCATGCTCATTTAAAAGTTCCCTATATTTTAAAAAGATTGAAATCTGTGGACAATGGAGATCTATTTCCTTCCTCCATAGGCTTCAGATGAAGGAAAACAACTGGTGAGCTGAGTGAAGTGGCCATGGGAGCAGGGAATAAAAGATGAGGAATGTGTATGCACTACCAGCTGTGAGCACTTGCATATGTGCTGGGCCTGCATATCAAATTATGATAATATCTCATAGTATATGGCAATATTGAGAGCATTCTATTATGTCTCTCTCAAAAGCAGGCTTGTCTAAAGAAATATTTCTGATAGATTTCTAATTCTGAGTTTCCTCCAGCATCCATTGTTGCACAATTTAAAATAATATTGAGATGCATAGTCACCTGACAAACCATTTCTGACTTCAATGTTTCTAGGCCTTACATGTCTGTCTATTGATCTAATTGCAACATTCTTTCCTCAGGTAATGAGAAAGCAGAAGACAGTGGAGAAAAGGGATTTTTTTCAAATATTTTGGCTTTTGGGAATCGTCATTTCCATGTGCACAAGATCATCCAAATTGTATATCCGGGTAAATAGTGGGAACTTTTACTTTGGGCGGGGGGGGGGGGGGGGGGGGGCGGAATGTTGCATTTTTGAAGAGTCAGAAATGGTGAAGTAAAATGACAAGGATTCTTGTTCTTGTTCTGGGAAGAAGAGAAAAACAAAATGTATTACTTTGATCCCTTGTCAAACAAAATATTTAAATATCTGTACAAAGTGGAGCAGCTCCAAGAGAGGCTATTGACCCCAGAGCCTCAGGAGATCTCCTTGATATATGGATGACCAACACGGAAATCCTTGCACCATAGTCGGCAGAACAAAGGCTTAAATTTAGATTTTCCATACCCTTGCCACTGCACTATGAGTGAAAATGTATATACTGCTAAGCAGTTGCCTATTCATTGATTAGTAGGGAATGCATTGATGGGATATGTGTGTTAGGATGGACTGATGTCAGTAAAGGGAGTGGGCTGGGAGCACTTAAAGAATTATATAAAAAGGTAGACTGAAATTGTACAGCTGGTCTACAAAGTCAGATACGTTATTCAGAACCCTACGTGGAAATTGATCAGGTTTTTGAGTTCTCCTTGAGCTGACAAATTTATTTTGGGACATAGGGGGAAATAATGAATTATTGGCAAACCCTTGACTGAGAACACTTTGGCTGCATCTAGACTGGCAAGTTTTTCTGCAAAAGCAGGTGCTTTTGTGGAAAAACTTGCCAGCTGTCTACACTGGCCGCTTGAATTTCTGCAAGAACACTGACTATCTCATGTAAGATTGTCAGTGTTCTTGCAGAAATACTATGCTGCTCCCATTCGGGCAAAAGCCCTCTTGCACAAATGCTTACATAAGTGGAAGAGGCACAGGATAGAGTTATAGAAATATAGAGCTGGAACTAGCCTCAAGAAGTCATCTATTCCAGTCCCCTTTATTGAGACAGGATTAAGTAAACCTAGACAATCCCTAACAGATATTTGTTCAACCTGTTCTTCAACACCTCCCATGTTGGTGATTCCACAGCCTCCCTTAGGGTATGTCTACACTAGCCCCCTAGATCGATTTAGGGAGGCTAATGAGGGCGACCGAAATTGCAAATCAAGCTCAGGATTTAAATATCCCATGCTTTATTTGCATGTTCCAGGCCGGTCGCCATTTTAAAAATTGACTAGCCCAAAGTAACTGCCCACGTCTACACACAGCAGTGAAATGGGATTCTGATTTAAAGCCCCTAAATCGAATTAGCTGGTAAACCTCATTGCAGGAGGAATACCAGCTAATTCG
Organism: Pelodiscus sinensis; assembly: GCF_049634645.1. NCBI lineage: Eukaryota > Metazoa > Chordata > Testudines > Trionychidae > Pelodiscus > Pelodiscus sinensis. Next base: position 4,314,253 of record NC_134743.1, on the reverse strand, counting down.
AGTTAGGGCTTTTGCAAATCAAGATATTTAAATCCCGGGCTAGATTTGCAATTTTGGTCGCCCTCATTAGCCTCCCTAGATCGATCTAGGGGGCTAGTGTAGACGTACTCTTAGAAGCCTAGTACAGATCTAGTACCTAGTACCACTTCTTCTTAGAAATTTTTCCTAAAATCAAACCTAAATCTCCCTTGCTGCATATTAAGCCCATTGGTTCTTGTCCTATTTTCAGTAAATACAGAGAACTATTCATCATAGTCCTCTTTACCTCAGTTCTGTACACTATTGATGATGCTTATCATGTTTCCTTTCAGTGTTTTTTTCTCTAAACTAAACATGCGAAGTTTTAATAATTTTCCCTCATATGTAAGATTTCCTTAAAACTTTTTTATTTTTATTTTTTATTCCCCCCACTAGACTCTCTGAAATATTTCCACAAGCTTCAGAGGATTAGCTGAGTTAGTCTGTAATTGGAAAAACTTAAAAAACCAACAAATAGTCTAGTGGCACCTTAAAGACTAACAAAACATGTAGATGGTATCATGAGCTTTCATGGATACAACTCACTTATTCAGATAAATGGCATATTAAAAGTCCAGATTCAAATATAAATAGAGGATAGGGGAAGGAGGAAGGGAAAAAATAGTATTCAAATTACAAGAAGCTGACAGAGAAAGTGTGAATTGTTTAGTTGGTTAAGTCATTAAGTACAAATTATTTAGTTGGTTAAGTTTTAGGATATGGAAGGTAGTGTGCTAGCTGGGTAATGTCTTTATTTATAACTTTTTTGGTGGCTCCCAAACTTATAAATGAAGTTAAGTTCCAATGTTTCCATGTATTTGTCTGAGTGAATGGTTCCAAGAATTGGATACTGTATCCAGCTTGAACACTGCCAGTGCTAAATTGTGCAGGAAGATTACCTCCCAGATCTTACATATGACATTCCTGTTAATACAAGCCAGAATGATATTAGTCTTTTTTTTCTCAAATGCATCATCTTGTTAACTTATGTACAATTTGTGACCCACTCTGGTCCTCAGATCCATTTTTGCATTATTACAACCTAGCCAGAGGACTATCCCAGTCCTCTCTTACCACATCAGGTTGGGGCCAAGTGAGAATCTTGCAGCTCCAGTGGGCATAGCTGAGAGAGGGGTGCATATTCTCCAGCTATGATAGGTCCAGGTTCATCTGCCCCCTGTGCTCTGCAGTCAGAGTGAGGAATGCAGCAAACTGTGCACTTTCCCCATGATCCTTGATGAACAGGAATAGTCAGCAATGTTCCCATACAAATCTGTGTTGGGGAGCTTCAGCCTCCCTTTCCTTCCTTAAATGGTGCTTGGGGGGTGGGAGGATCAGGGGCATGGCAGTCCCAAACAGAAGGTGGGTGCACCCCCAGCCAGCCCCTTTCACTTGCCTGATGATTCTATTTATTTTCTGTATGGCTTTATGAGACACAATCCCATTCCAGCACATCCCATTATCCTGGCACAACCAAACCCTGGCCTTGCTTTAACTTATGATAAGAGGAAGCTGCATAACGAATTTGGCAGTCCTAGCTCTTACTCTTTAGGAGTTCTTGAAACGCATACAGACAGATTGGCAGACCCATTTCAGGACTAACATGATTAATTCGTTTCCTCAAGTTTCATATTATCAGAGGAGCTCTAAAATTAAATGGAGTACTCTCTATACATCTAAATATATTTACATGGATTGCATTTTTTTTCAGAAGGGGGAAATGCAGAAGATAGTCAGCCCAAACTAACTACAGCTATACTTACTGATGCCATCCAAATGTGGAAAATGAAGATACAAATCCCCAGTGATCTTTGTGGGATTTTTAAAGGTGAGGTAGGAGGAAGAAGGAGGTGAAAGGATCATTCAGGAGAGCTGGGATCTCAAGTGCTTCTCTTCTTGTGCCTAGAAAAGGAGAAAATCAGAGTCCATCACCAAATTCATGATACACATGCCTTTTGTTATGGGAGGGAAAGCAGATGGCAAGATGATAATAGAGGAAAGGAAGCCCAGGATTATTTGGCTATGGAAGGCAGACTGCCAAGTGGCTACATTGGAAAAAAATCAGTTTAATACAGCGAGGCAGCAGAGTTCATGTTCAGGGACAGACATATTGTCCTGCAGTGGTGTTCTACCCTGAAAATATAGACACTGAATTTAGGAGCCAAATGAGCTGGAATTTTGTGTTTACAGTAGCACTATATCTAGGACATACACACTTAATTCCCTTTGCAGAGCTGTCCGTTGAATCTTATCATGAATCAGAATAAGTGACCGCATGAATCAGAATAAAATATAATTGTAAATACTTATAAAATAATTATCTAATTCTTTTTATTTTATTTTACAGGCAAACTCCCGATAAAGAAGAGTAAGTTTGTTTTGCTATTTTATCCAAATGATGAAAGTCCATTATGAAAAATGGCACCATTTTTTCCTGTTAAAATATCTCCCTCCAAATATAGTCCAATATTCATCTATTTGTGCTAGTGTTCATGTCTAAAGGTCCTGGCCAAGCCAGGAATGTATTGTGCAAGGTATTATAAATAACCCCCTTATTTCAAAATAATAAGTAGAGTGTCCACACTACCAAGCTTGTTATTTACAAAAAAAAAAAAAGACTGGTTATTTTGAAATCTGTCCTCCTTCTTCCTTGAGGAATAAGCTTATTATACAATAGGAATTTCAGGAGTTATTATTTCAAAATAACTTATTTTGAAATTATTTCCTAGTATAGATATGTCCTAAGTCAGAGGTGAGGATCCTTTTTTGGGTTGGGGGCTGCTCTGCTGACCCAGAGAAAAATCAATCAAAGACTGCGCATACACGTGAGAAGCAAAAACAAAAAACAAATAAAAAACAACTCCCCCCCCCCGAAAAAACCCCAAATTCCAAACCGAAACAAACTTTCACAAATGTTACACTTGAATAAGGAGAAAGATGCTCACGTTCCCTTCACACACCACAGCCTACCACAGACCAAGCTAGTTCATTTTGTGTGGTTTAGCCCCACAGTGGGAAAGATGGTCTACACAACCAGTGTGGGATGAAAGATCCAGGAAGCTGAGAGGTGGAGACTGTATCCAGCCACCGGGGCTTTAGGTTCCCCATCCCTGCCCTAAGGATATGTGGACAGAGCCATGTAGTCTAGACATACCCTAAGTGTTCTTATTTCTTCTTTAGTCTAAGTACTAAGGCTATGTCTACACGACAATGTTAGTTCGAACTAACCGACATTAGTTCGAACTAACTTTCATTGGCGCTACACTAGCGCTCCGTTAGTCCGAATTTAAATCGAACTAGCGGAGCGCTTAGTTCGAACTAGGTAATCCTCATTCTACGAGGACTAACGCCTAGTTCGAACTTACTAGTTCAAATTAAGGGGTGTGTAGCCCCTTAATTCGAACTAGTGGGATGCTAGCCCTCCCCAGCTTTCCCTGGTGGCCACTCTGGCCAACAACAGGGAAACTCTATTGCCCCCCTCCCAGCCCCGGACCGCTTAAAGGGTCACGGGCTGGCTACGGTGCCCGTGCCAGGTGCAAGCCTGCCAGCACCCAGCCAGAAGACCCTGCACCTGGCACGGCACAGAGCCACCCACCTGATGTCCCCCAGCCCACCCCCTCTTCCCGGGACCAGGCTGGCGGCTCCCGGGAGCTTGCCCGGGACCGCAAGAGGCGGGCACCTTCCTGGGCTAGTGCAGACATCGTGGACCTCGTCCACGATCTCCGCACTAGGCACAGGAAAGTGGCCGGCTAGGGCAGGAGAGCTGCCAGCCTGGCCACCCAGGAGAAGGTGTGCAAGAGAGTCAAGGGGGTCCACTGAGACCCCCGACCCTGAGCCCTGAGCTTACAATGGCCGTACTGGGTCAGACCAAAGGTCCATCTAGCCCAATAGTCTGTCTGCCGACAGCGGCCAACACTAGGGACCCTGGAGGGGATGGACCGAAGACAGTGACCAAGCCATTTGTCTTGTGCCATCCCTCTCCAGCCTTCCACAGACTTTGGGCAGGGACACCACTCCTACCCACTGGCTAAGACTACTCCATGGCCCCAGCCTCCATGACTTGATCTCACTTCCCTTTAAACTCTGTTCTAGTTGTAGGCTTCACAGCCTCCTGCAGCAAGGAGTTCCACAGGTTAACTCTGTGCTTTGTCAAGAACAACTTTCTCTTACTAGTTTGAAGCCTGCTACCCATTCCTTTCCTTTGGTGTCCTCTAGTCCTTCTTTATGGGAACTAATGAAGAACTTTTCTGTATGCACCCTCTCCACCCAACTCCTGCTTTTAGAGACCTCTATCCTGTCCCCCCTCCGTCTCCTCTTTTCTAAGCTGGAAAGTCCCAGTCTCTTTCGCCTCTCTTCATATGGGACCTGTTCCCAACCCCTGATCATTTTAGTTGCCCTCTCCTCTCCCAGCCTCTCTCTTCCCCTCTCCCACCTCCTTTTCCCAGTCTCCCCCAGTTTTGTTCAATAAAGAGAGATTCCATTTTTGAACACAATTGTCCTTTATTTTGTACTTCAAGAAAAGGGGCTAGGGAAGGGTAAATGGAAGGAGGTGAGGGAGGAATGGGGTACGAGCCCCCAATGGGGAGAACTGGGCTGGCTCTGCGGGCTTTTGGTGTGGAAGCTCTCCTGCAGCCCCCCAATTGCCCCCTCACCCCAGATGGCAGCCTGCGGCAAGTGCAGCCGGGCTGATGGCCGAGTGCTGTGATGTGCCCAGTGTGGGTACTCCAGGCAATCCAAGCCAGGACTGCTTTGCAAGCGGGGCACCCCTGAGAACTGTCTGTCTGGGGTGGGGGTCGGGTCCCTTTAAGCACAGCCCTCGGCTAGCCTGAGACAGCAGCTCCATGCTCTCAGTCCTCATCTGATGTCCTGCCGGCACCGCTTCCGGCCCCCCTTAACCCCGGTTCAGGGTCCACTTAATGTGGACATGCTAGTTCGAATTAGCAAAACGCTAATTCAAACTAGTTTTTTAGTTCTAGACGCGTTAGTTCGAATTAGCTTAGTTTGAATTAACTAATTCGAACTAAGTTAGTTCGAATTAGCGCTGTAGTGTAGACATACCCTGAGCTATCTACGGTTGTTTTTACACTACAAAGAAAAGTTGGAAAAAGATATGCAAATTGCAAATCACACATTGTGTACTGTTTTCAGCTTTTCTTTCAGAAGAGGCTTTTCCAGAATTTGGCACATCTAGAGAGGGCCAAATTTTGGAAAAACCTTTTTTGGAACATCCCTTTTTCCTCATACAACAAGATTTACAGGGATCACGAAAGAGCATATCCGCATTCCCAAACTTTTGGATGTAGCATAGATTTCCAGGAGACCAACGATATATTGGGAAAGAGCTGCAGAGTAGAAGTAGCCTAAATATTACCACACCACTGCAGAAGGTACAGATGTTGCAGATTTGGAAAGATTTAGGAAGAATGAATTGAAGGGAGAAAGATTCCTGCTCTTGTGCCTGAAAAAGGAGAAAAGCAAAATCTCTTTATCTAATCACTAATTTAAACATATCCCTTTATTTTAGATAATGAGAAAGCAGAAGTCATTGAAGAAAAAGGAATTCTTACAGATATTTTGACTTTTTGGCATTGGCCCAACCATATTCGTAACACCATCCAAGCTCTACACCCCTTTGGTAAGTAATGGGAACTTTTATTTCAGGGGAGGAATAGAAACAATGCTGGTTGTAAAGAATCAGAAATGGTGAATTGAACTGACAAGGAAAGCTGCTCTTGTGACTGTAAGACGAGAAAGACAGAACTGATTTCTTTTCTCACTCCCCAAAAAAGATATGTAATTGTTTTTACAAATTGGAGCAGTTCCAAGAGAGGAGATTGACCTGAAGGCTCAGGTTGAGATCTCATTGTTAAAAGCGTGACCCACGTTCAAGTCCTTGCTCCACATTATGCAGAACAGAGACTTAACTTTGGCTTTTCCCCAGCATGGTGGAGCACGCTAACCATAGTGCTGTGAGCTGTTCTGAGTTTAGACGTACTCTGGTTTTCACCAGAAATATCACGCTGGACCTCAGAAACCTTTGTGACAAAATACTTTTCTCTGAAATATTTCAGTTTTGGGAAAATGGTGTTTTCAGACAGAAACAAACTATTTGAAATAGTTTCTGTATCTTTTTGAATTTCAGATGCTTTGGGGACATGGATGAATGGAGTACTTCTGTGGATTCCTAGAGGTATTGCAGAAGGGGCTGCATTTCTGATATTAGGTAGGATAATAATAAATACAGAGATCGGGTCCCAGGATTGAGGTTAATGGCTGTAATGGTGAAAATAGATACACTGCAGGCCAGTTGCAAATTCATTATGGAGAGGCAGAGAATGGAAGGGAAACTGATCAGGTTAGTGACTTCTTCAGGAACTGACTGGTTCATTTGAGGAAGTGGGAGGAAATAATGATTACTGGCAAACACCTAGCTGAGGAAGCTTAGGGTAGGTGTGCAAAGAATACATTAAAGGGAAGAGGCATGTAGAAGAGACTTACAGAAACATAGAGCTGTAAAGGATCTCAAGAGATCATTTCATCCATGCACCTATAAGAATGGCCTAGGTCAGTGTTTCTCAATTTTTTTTATAAAGTAACCCTTTTAAATATATATATGTACCCCAGTACCTACAGTTTTCAGACACACAATTTTTTCTACCATTGCAACATAGTTGTTTAAATAACTTAATCGTAGCCAGGCTGGCAATGAAATTTGTCAGTATAAAAAGTTCAAAAAAATAAAACACTGTAAAATGTAAAACAAAAATTCAGTTTTCTCCAAATTTCAGTTGTATTGACGTGCCCCTCATACTTCTCTCATCTACCTCTAAGGGTACTCATACCACTTGTTGAGAAACACTGGTCTAGGTTTACCTGGCCCTTCCTCTGTCTGGGGCTGGACAAGACCGGTTTGTAAGACACAAACACCTGTAAACAGAACCTCTGGTCATGTAGAAGAAGGAGAGAAAAAAAGCTGAGACGTGTATGTGGTCAGTCAGTAAGTGGCTCTTCGCATATATACTGTGACTGTATGGCACCTCATGGAGGGGGTGCCATGGAATTGTTAGCATCCTGTTCTGTCTCTACTCAAACAAATCTGGGGAATAAGGAATGTGATGTCCTTCCTTCCCTTTGAACTCTGCTTTGTAACTTACAGAACACAGAGTTTAAAGGGATATAACTTATTATAGGGTATATAAGGGAGTTAATTTATTATGATCTGTAAATGCAAAGTGGTCTTGAATTCTTGGATTTCACTATGGTGTAGAATTAGTTGCATCAAGTTACACTTTGAGTTCTTGCATCTCATTTTTAATTTCTCAGTAAGGCTACATCTGCATTGTGCATTGTTGTGCAATAAGATATGCAAATGAGGCACGGGGATGAATATCGCTGCGCCTCAGTTGCATACCTAATGAGCTGCCATTTTTGTGGCACGGACTTTTGCACAAGAAGGAGCTGTCTACACTGCTCCTTTTTGTGCAAAATAACCCCTCTTGAGCAGAGCCGTTCTTCCTGAAAATAAGTAGCAGCTTCCACCTGAAATCTATTTGTGCATATATTACTAGCGTTCATGTCTATAGGTCCCAGCCAAGCCAGGAATGCATTGTATTAGGTATTATTAATAACCCCTTTATTTCAAAATAATAAGTGGAGTGTCCACACTACCAAGCTTGTTACTTAAAAAACAAAAAGATTTAGTTGGGATTGGTCCTGCCTTGAGCAGGGGGCTGGACTTGATGACGTTCATGGGATAACATGATCTTGGCAACTAATTGACCTTTCACTATCAGTGGTAAATAGGCCAATGTTGGGATGATAGGAGTTACTCTAGATAACTTTTTCCTGGGTGTCTGTCTGGTGAGTCTTGCCCACATGTTCAAGCTTCAGCTGATCACCATATTTGGGGTCGGGAAGGAATTTTCCTCAAGGGTAGATTGGTAGAGGCCCTGGAGGTTTTTCGCCTTCCTCTGTAGCATGGGGCACGGGTCACTGGTCACGGGTCACTTGCTGGAGGATTCTCTGCATGTTGGGGTCCTTAAACCATTTGAGGGCTTCAATATTTGAGTTATAGGTGAGAGGATTATTCTAGGAGAGGGTGGGTGAGATTCTGCGGCCTGCATTGTGCAGGGGGTCAGACTAGATGGTCATAATGGTCCCTTCTGACCTTAAAGTCTATGGGTATGTCTGCACTGCCACCCTAGTTCAAACTAGGGTGGCTAATGTAAGCATTCGAACTTGCAAATGAAGCCTGGGATTTAAATATCCCAGGCTTCATTTGCATGTTCCCGGGCGGGTGCCATTTTTAAATGCCCATATTTCAAACTACCTGCCAGCGGCTACACGCGGCACGGACTAGGTAGTTCGAATTAAAGCTCCTAATTCGAACTACCGTTAAATCTCCTTGCAGGAGGAATAATGGTAGTTTGAATTAGGAGTTTTAATTCGAACTCCCTAGTCCGTGAAGCATGTAGCCGCAGGCAGGTAGTTTGAACTACGGGGCATTTAAAAATGGCAGAGCCCAGGAACATGCAAATGAAGCCTGGGATATTTAAATCCCAGGCTTCATTTGCAAGTTTGAATGCCTACATTAGCCACCCTAATTTGAACTAGGGTGGCCGTGTAGACATACCCTATGGCTGTGTCTACACTGGGCCACTTATTCTGGAAAAGCAGCCGCTTTTCCGGAATAAGCTGTGAGCTGTCTACACTGGCCCCTTGAATTTCCAGAAAAGCAGTGACGATTTACTGTAAGAAATCAGCTGCTTTTCTGGAAAAACTATGCTGCTCCCGCTCGGGCAAAAGTCCTTTTTCCGGAAAACTGTTCCGGAAAAGGGCCAGTGTAGACAGCCCAGTAGTCTTTTCCGCAAAAAAGCCCCGATCGCGAAAATGACGATCGGGCTTTTTTCCGGAAAAGTGCATCTACATTGGCCACGGACTCTTTTCCGGAAAAAGGGCTATTCCAGAAAAGCATCCTGCCAATGTAGACGCTCTTTTTCCGGAAATACTTATAACGGAAAACTGTTCCGTTTTAAGCATTTCCGGAAAAATGTGCCAGTGTGTAGACAGCCTATGAGTCTATGAATCTATGAGACTGGTTCATTTGAAATGTGTCTGCTTTTCCTTGAGGAATAAGTTTATTATAAAATAGTTATTTTAGGAGTTGTAATTTCAAAATAACTTATTTTGAAATAATTTCCCAATACAGATATGCCCTAAGAGTTGAGGATTCTTTTTTCGGTGGGGGGGGCTGCTTTGTTGACCCACAGAAATATCAGTCAAAGGGCTGCACACACAAGTGAGAAGCAAAAACAACACACAAATAAAACAACCCCCTGCTAAAAACAAAACCCAAATTCCAAAACAAAACAAACTTTCACAGATGTTACCCTTGCATGAGGAGAAAGATGTTCACGTTCCTATCACACACCAGAGCCTAGAAGGGACTAGGCTAGTTCATTTTGTGTGGTTTAGACCCACAGTGAGAAAGGTGGTCTACTCTAGACCACCAGTGTGGGATCCCCAATGCTGGGGTGAAAGCCACAAGCTTTGGGGGCCAGATCCAGGCAAGAGGGAGGTAGGAACTGTGTCCAATCCCTCGCGCATTTGGTTCCCAATCTCTGCCCTAAGTGTTCTTGTTTCTTCTTTAGTCTATGTATTAATTGGTTCTAGATCTCTCTGTGCTATCTATGGTTGTTTTTATACTACAAAGAAAAGTCGGAAAATGATACGCAAATTGCAAATCGCACTTTCTGTATTGTTTTCCTCTTTTCTTTTGGAAAAGGCTTTTTTGAAATTTGGCACATCTACACAGGGCCACATTTTGGAAAAACCTCCTCTTTCAGCACATCCCTTCTTCCTTGTACAATGAGATTTACTGGGATGGTGAAAGAGTGCATCTGCATTTCCAAATTTTTGGACGTAACCAAACTTTTGGACGTTTCCGGAGGTATCCTGGAAAAGAGCTGTAGAGTAGATGTAGCCTAAATATTACCACACCACTGCAGAATGTACAGATGTTGCAGATTTGGAAAGATTTAGCAAGAGTGAATTGAAGTGAGAAAGAATCCTGCTCTTGTGCCTGAAAGAGGAGAAAAATCTATTTATCTAATCACTAATTTCAATATATCCCTTTTTTCAGATAACCATTGGTCCAACCGTGTGTATACCACGATCCAAGCTCTATACCCGTTCAGTAAGTAGTGGGGACTTTTATTTGAGGGGAGGAGGAGAGACATTGCAGGTTTTGAAGAATCAGAAATGGTGAATTGAACTGATAAGGATACCTGCTCTAGTGTCTGGAAGAGGAGAAAAGCAGAAATGATATATTTTTTCACACCACAAACAAAATATTTAATTGTTTTTACAGATTGGAGCAGTTCCAAGAGAGGAGATTGACCTGAAGGCTCAGGTTGAGATCTCATTGTTAAAAGTGTGACCCATGTTCAAGTCCTTGCTCCACATTATGCAGAACAGAGACTTAACTTTGGCTATTCCCCAGCATGGTGGAGCACCCTAACCATAGCGCAGCTCACAGGTTTAGACCTACTCTGGTTTTCACCAGAAATATCATGCTGAACCTCAGAAACCTTTGTGAGGGTCAAAAAGGTATCTTTTTAGAAGTGGAAGTCCAATCCTAGTGAGATAAATAGAAAGGAACATAAACACTGTCAAATCAAGTGTAAAAATGTAATAAAAAAAGCAAAAAAAGATTTTGAGGAATAGCTAGCCAAAAACTCAAAAAGAAATAACAAAGTGTTTTTTAAGTACATTAGAAGCAGGAAGCCTGCTAAAAAACCTGTGGGTCCCCTAGATGATCGAGATATAAAAGGAGCAATCAAGGACGATAAAGCCATTGCGGTGAAACTAAATGATTTCTTTGCTTCACTCTTCACGGCTGAGGACATTGGGGAGATTCCCAAATCTGCATCATCCTTTGTGGGTGATGAATCTGAGGAACTGTTCCGGATTGAAGTGTGATTAGAGGAGGTTTTGGAACAAATAGAAAAACTTAATGTTAACAAATATCCAGGGCCGGATGGCATTCATCCAAGGGTTCTAAAAGATCTCAAATGGGAGCTATTATCTGTGGTTTGCAACCTATCCTTTAAATCGGCTTCCGTATCTACTGACTGGAAGGTAGCCAATGTGACACCAATATTTAAAAAGGGCTCTAGAGGCGATCCTGGCAATTACAGACTGGTAAGCCTAACTTCAGTACTGGGAAAATTAGTCAAAACAATAGAAAAGAATAAAATTGTGAGGCATGTAGAAGAACATAATTTGTTGGACAAAAGTCAACATGGTTTCTGTAAAGGGAAATCATGTCTTACTAATCTATTACAGTTCTTTGAAGGGGTTAACAAACATGCAGACAAGGGGGATCCAGTAGATTTAGTATACTTAGAGTTTCAGAAAGCCTTTGACAAGGTCTCTTAAAGGCTCTTGTGTAAATTACATTGCCATGGGATAAGAGGGAAGGTCCTTTCTTGGACTGAGAACTGGTTAAAAGACAGGAAACAAAGGGTAGGAATAAATGGTAAATTTTCAGATTGGAGAGGGGTAACTAGTGGTGTCCTCCAAGGGTCAGTCCTGGGACCAATCCTTTTCAACTTATTCATAAATGATCTGGAGAAAGGCATAAGCAGTGGGGTTGGTAAAGTTTGTGGATGATACCAAACTGTTTATGATAGTCAAGACAGAAGCAGACTGTGAGGGACTTCAAAAAGATCTCACCAAACTGAGTGATTGGGCAACGAAATGGCAAATGAAATTTAATGTGGATAAGTGTAAAGTAATGCACATAGGGAAAAATAACCCCAACTATACATACAGTATGACGGGGGCTAATTTGGCTACGACAAATCAGGAAAAAGATCTTGGAGTTATCGTGGACAGTTCTCTGAAAACTTCCACACAATGTGCAGCGGCAGTCAAAAAGGCAAATAGGATGCTAGGAATTATTAAGAAAGGGATCGAAAATAAGACACAGAATATCTTACTGCCCGGGTTCGTCTACACTGGCCCATTTTCCAAAAGGGGCATGTTAATTTCACAGGTCGTAATAGGGAAATCCGCGGGGGATTTAAATATCCCCCGTGGCATTTAAATAAAAATGTCCGCCGCTTTTTTCCGGCTTTTAGAAAAGCCGAAAAAGAGCGTCTACAGTGGCCCTGATCCTCCAGAAAAAAAGCCCTTTTCCGGAGGATCTTATTCCTTTGAAGTAGGAATAAGATCCTCCGGAAAAGGGCTTTTTTTCCGGAGGATCGGGGCCAGTGTAGACGCTCTTTCCCGGCTTTTCTAAAAGCCGGAAAAAAGCGGCGGACATTTTTATTTAAATGCCGCGGGGGATATTTAAATCCCCCGCGGATTTCCCTATTACGACCTGTGAAATTAACATGCCCCTTTCGAAAAAGGGGCCAGTGTAGACGTAGCCCCCCTGTATAAAACTATGGTACGCCCACATCTTGAATACTGTGTACATTTGTGGTCTCCTCACCTCAAAAAAGATATTTTGGCCTTGGAAAGGGTTCAGAAAAGGGCAGCTAAAATGATTAGGGTCCCATATGAGGAGAGGTTAAAGCGACTGGGACTTTTCAGTTTAGAAAAGAGGAGACTGAGGGGGGATATGATAGAGGTCTATAAAATCATGAGTGGTGTGGAGAGGACAGATAAAGAAAAGTTATTTATTAGTTCCCATAATAGAAGAACGAGAGGACACCAAATGAAATTAATGGGTAGCAGGTTTAAAACTAATAAAAGAAAGTTCTTCACACAGCGTGCAGTCAACTTGTGAAATTCCTTGCCTGAGGAGGCTGTGAAGGCTAGGACTGTAACAGAGTTTAAAGAGAAGCTAGATAATTTCATGGAGGTTAGGTCCATAAAAGGCTGTTAGCCAGGGGATAAAATTGGTGTCCCTGGCCTCTGTTTGTCAGAGGCTGGAGAAGGATGACAGGAGACAAATCGCTTGATCATTGTCTTCGATCCACCCTCTCTGGGGCATCTGGTGCTGGCCACTGTTGGCAGACAGGATACTGGGCTAGATGGACCTCGGTCTGACCCAGCATGGCCGTTCTTATGTTCTTATGTGACAAAATACTTTTCTCTTAAATATTTCAGTTTTGGGAAAATGGTGTTTTCAGACAGAAACAAACTATTTGAAATAGTTTCTGTATCTTTTTGAATTTCAGATGCTTTGGGGACATGGATGAATGGAGTACTTCTGTGGATTCCTAGAGGTATTGCAGAAGGGGCTGCATTTCTGATATTAGATAGGATAATAATAAATACAGAGATCGGGTCCCAGGATTGAGGTTAATGGCTGTAATGGTAAAAATAGATACACTGCAGGCCAGTGGCAAATTCATTATGGAGAGGCAGAGAATGGAAGGGAAACTGATCAGGTTAGTGACTTCTTCAGGAACTGACTGGTTCATTTGAGGAAGTGGGAGGAAATAATGATTACTGGCAAACACCTAGCTGAGGAAGCTTAGGGTAGGTGTGCAAAGAATACATTAAAGGGAAGAGGCATGTAGAAGAGACTTACAGAAACATAGAGCTGCAAAGGATCTCAAGAGATCATTTCATCCATGCACCTATAAGAATGGCCTAGGTCAGTGTTTCTCAATTTTTTTTATAAAGTAACCCTTTTTAATTATATATATATATGTACCCCAGTACCTACAGTTTTCAGACACACAATTTTTTCTACCATTGCAACATAGTTGTTTAAATAACTTAATCGTAGCCAGGCTGGCAATGAAATTTGTCAGTGTAAAAATTACAAAAAAATAAAACACTGTAAAATGTATAACAAAAATTCAGTTTTCTCCAAATTTCAGTTGTATTGACGTGCCCCTCATACTTCTCTCATCTACCTCTAAGGGTACTCATACCACTTGTTGAGAAACACTGGTCTAGGTTTACCTGGCCCTTCCTCTGTCTGGGGCTGGACAAGACCGGTTTGTAAGACACAAACACCTATAAACAGAACCTCTGGTCATGTAGAAGAAGGAGAGAAAAAAAGCTGAGACGTGTATGTGGTCAGTCAGTAAGTGGCTCTTCGCATATATACTGTGACTGTATGGCACCTCATGGAGGGGGTGCCATGGAATTGTTAGCATCCTGTTCTGTCTCTACTCAAACAAATCTGGGGAATAAGGACTTGATGTCCTTCCTTCCCTTTGAACTCTGCTTTGTAACTTACAGAACACAGAGTTTAAAGGGATATAACTTATTATAGGGTATATAAGGGAGTTAATTTATTATGATCTGTAAATGCAAAGTGGTCTTGTATTCTTGGATTTCACTATGGTGTAGAATTAGTTGCTTCAAGTTACACTTTGAGTTCTTGCATCTCATTTTTAATTGCTGAGTAACTGTATTCACATGCCACAAAAAAGTGAAGCTTGTCATTTTCCACTGAATTTAAAATATGGCTGCTGTGATTCTAATATATGTTTTTGCCCCGTAGGTGATCTCCAGGAGAAAATAGGTAAGTTAATATTGGTTTGTGAATATCTTCACTTAAAGAGAAGCAGATATTTTTCTGAAACAAGGAATCATTGATATGTATTCAACTTGCTGCCTTTAAAAATTGCTCTTGATTTGGTTGCCTTTCTCGTTCTTTGACTTTGTCAGAGATAACCCCAGACAACCTAGGATGAGAAATCAAGTATCTAGTTATTTTTCTTATTTAATCTTAGTGCACTAAAAATAGTATTGTGGTCTCAGGGGCGTAAGTGGAGGCTCAGGCTAACCACTCAAGTTCAGTGGTGTCTGACCCCCATGGTACATATATCTACATACACTGAGCATTAGAAAGGAAGTACGGCAGTACATAAAATTCTTCCAGTGTTTTTGCTTTGGGCAGGAGGCTGGACTCGATGACCTCCTGAGGTCTCTCCCAGACCTAGGATTCTATAGATTCTATTACATGACTCTGTGAAATACATTTTAATTTTATGTTTTTCAGAAGAACTTCAGAAAATGATTGGTAGGTTTTCTTTGATTTTTGAAATTATTGTTAAGTGAATTAAACTCCAATAATTTGTATTTTCTTGGTGGTCCCTGTACAGCCTGATGTTTCAAGCCATTGTCAGTACAATAGCAGTGGTAAACTATGATTGGGAGAAGGATAATTGTAAATGGTTCCGTGAAAGCAGCATCAGTAGTGTTGTGAGATCACAGCACCTTCATTTTATTTAGCTGTAGAGTACAAGATTTGGAGCTGTGATTGAATCGGTTAAGAGTGGCGTGTAAGAAAGGTTATGAATGAAATCTGGCAATTGATGATGGGGTTGGTGTGCTGTGGCAGCTCCTTCAGCTATACTAAAGGGGAAGGTAACTTAAGATACACAACTTCAGCTACATTAATACATAGCTGGAGTCAACCTATCTTAAATCACTGTCCATACACTGAGAGGTCAAAGGGAGCAAACACTCCTGTCGGCTTCCCTTACTCCTCATGAAGAGCTGGAGTATCTGTGCCAATGGGGGTGCCCCCTCAGTTCAAATTAGCGGGTCTTCGCTGAACTCAGTAAATTGAACACCGGAATATTGACCAGCAATCATCCGTGATGTGGAGAAATGGCCTTAGTGAGGTACGTAATGACTCTTCACACCTTTTCTAATAAAATCACATTGTTCTTTTGCAGACCAACTCCAGACAGAACTTGGTAAGTTCTTTTTGATTTCTCAGCTTTTTCTCTATATATTTATTATAACTATTGTGTAGCCCTGTTGTAATAGTAGAAGTTTGAATTGAAAAAAAAATTCAGATTTTCTTTGCTACAATGCAACATCTTCTTGCCACTGTGACTACGAAAGTTCTCCAAAGAACAATGGATCAGAGCACTAGGGGTTACTCTGTAGTTACTATTTCACCATCCTTCTTACCAGTGCAAATGTTGGGACAGGAAAGAGGGGACAATCCTCAACATTTTTACTGCCTACCTCCTGCAGTGATCTTTGGGTTACCAGAACAGTTCAAAACATCCTTTGAGCCGGGGTATTCTGCAGAGTGGTATAGGCATAGAAAGTAGTGGTGTGGGAGTGAAGGGGTGCTGGTTTTGCACCCAGCAGCTGACCACCCGTTGCTGACCACCCATTGACCCATTGGCTTCACAGTCCACATGAGTCCTGCTGGCCTACGGGCTCTGTTGTCTCCGGGGTTGCAGGTCACGGGCCCTGGAGGTTCCTCTGACACACAGGGTACTGCCCCTGGTCTGAAGCTCAGCTCCTGGCTTCAGCCCAGGGCCCTGCAGCTGCCTCCAGCTCTGGTCCCAGCCTGGGCTGGTGAAGGGTGTGAACAGGTGTAAGGGGCAATTCAGCTCTGCACCTGCACCCTAAAAATTCCAGTACACCGCACAGTGTGGAAAGCCCACTGCAGAGTCATTCAGAACTGGCAGAGAGGCTGTAAAAACAAAACCTTCCCTCACTTGTCATTCATTAGCCACAGCTCAGGATTTCCCTTATAGCCCACAGCCTGGTGTGTAGGGCACTAAGGGGAGAAATGTGAATTCCAAGTTCCAAATCCTGATCGACGTGAGGCAGAGGATGAGAGCTCTTTCTGGACTATGCCTTCCTATACCATCACTTCCCATTCTGTATGTCTGAAACTGATTGTTCCTTTCTAAATGGAGTACTTTGCTTTTGTCCTTATTGAATTTCATGCTATTTGCCTCTCTTTTGTCCATATCATTTTGAATTAAAATGTTATCCTCTAGGGCTGTGTCTAGACTACATGCCTCTGTCGGCAGAGGCATGTAGATTAGACACATAGGCAAAGGCAAATGAAGCCGTGATTTAAATGATCGCGGCTTCATTTACATTTACATGGCTGCCGCGCTGAGCCGACAAACAGCTGATCAGCTGTTTGTCGGCTCGCCGCTAGTCTGGACGTTCCCCCTGTCGACATCAAAGTCCTTTGTCGGCAGCCCAGGTAAACCTCATCCCATGAGGAATAACGGGGCTGCCGACAAAGGGCTTTGATGTCGACAGGGGGAACGTCCAGACTAGCGCGCGAGCCGACAAACAGCTGATCAGCTGTTTGTCGGCTCAGTGCGGCAGCCATGTAAATGTAAATGAAGCCGCGATCATTTAAATCGCGGCTTCATTTGCCTTTGCCTATGTGTCTAATCTACATGCCTCTGCCAACAGAGGCATGTAGTCTAGACACAGCCTAGGAGACTTGCATCCCCTCCCACCTTGGGACTTGTTTAAGTCAATGGTTTTTATTTCTTATTCTGATTTCAGAATGGAGAAAGGCTCGCAATAATACAGGTAATAGAAAGCACATTTCTTCCAGATTGAAGTAATCCTTGTATTAATACTGCAAACTGTCTAGAAACATGCCATGCAAATGATGTTATCCTGAGAACAAATCCTTAGATCCATACTCAGTTTTCACAGAATATTTACTTGTGGGGGTGGGGGATATCAAATTTATATCAGGACCTATGTCTGACCTCATACCAATTTCACACAAGTGTCATTTATTAGATTTAGTGGAGTCACTCCTTATTTAAGCTAAAGGAGTCCTGTGTCACCTTATAGATTTACTGGAGCATAAACTTTTGTGGTCAAAGACCCACTTCATCAGATGCATGCACTCCTTGTTTACACTGATGTGAAATCAGAATCAGTCTGAAATGAGATATTTTGTTCCTGAGGAAACATTGAGTCAAGGACTCTGGAATTGGAGCAGGGTAAAGTGGGATGGTAGCAATGGGGCTGATTCCTTTGATCATGACAATAAGAGTACAGATGTCAAGGGTTATGATTAAGTGCTATGGCCAAGAATAAAGTGTGTGAGATCATGATGGCATTTGGTAGCTGTGGGAGAGAGGGTGTTGATTTCAGATTAATGCTGATTAAGGTGATGTGGAGAAATGAAAATGGTACTAAGTGATGATCATTATGAGGTTGTTGAAAAAGTTGTAATGATGGGGATTTATGAGAATATGTCCGTGATTATAGTAACTTACATTTTATTGCAGTTTTCTTCTGATCATCTCAAAGCTCTTAGCAAATATTACCGTATATTCCCGCGTACAAGACGACCTCTGAAGTTAAAAAACATCCCCCAAAAATCGGGGGTCGTCTTGTACGCCGGATGCCCCGCCGCCGGAGCCCCTCCGCGGCTTTGAAAGCCTCGGGGGAAGCCGGCGGGGGGGCATCCCAGGCGCGCATGGGCTGCCCGCCCGCCGGAGCCCCTCCGCGGCTTTGAAAGCCTCGGGGGAAGCCGGCGGCGGGGCAGCCCATGCGCGCCTGGAATGCCCCCCCGCCGGCTTCCCCCGAGGCTTTCAAAGCCGCGGAGGGGCTCCGGCGGGCGGGCAGCCCATGCGCGCCTGGGATGCCCCCCCGCCGGCTTCCCCCGAGGCTTTCAAAGCCGCGGAGGGGCTCCGGAGGGGGGGCAGCCCATGCGCGCCTGGGATGCCCCGCCGCCGGCTTCCCTCGAGGCTTTCAAAGCCGCGGAGGGGCTCCGGCGGGCGGGCAGCCCATGCGCGCCTGGGATGCCCCCCCGCCAGCTTCCCCCGAGGCTTTCAAAGCCGCGGAGGGGCTCCGGCGGGGGGGAGCCCAGGCGCTCCTGGCGGCTTTGCTCCCGGTGCCTCTGGTCTGCTGGGGACCATCTCCAGCAGACCAGGGACACCGGGAGCAAAGGAGGCGGAAGGGCGCTGGGGTATAAGATGAAACCCTATCTTTTAATTAAAAAGATAGGGGGTCGTCTTATACGCCCAGTCGCCCTATACGCCGGAAAATACGGTAGTCCAGCTAGATCTGTCCCTCAGTAAAGCTGGTCTCAATCAGTCAGTGTCAATGAGGAACAGAACTCAGAAGTGCTGATGCTCAATCCTCACATCTAGGTTCTAGACAAAATATTACTTTAAATTCTAAGGTATGCCGGTATAATATTGATGGTACCATAAAGACAATCGAGAAGATCATTGATCCAATATAATAGGGACAATATTTTTTCTCTACAAGCTGATTGGTTATTTGGAGGGTTTGTTTTTTTACCAGATGTCCCTGATATTCATCAGAGTACTTAAGAAGGGCTAAATATTAAACACACACAATAGTGGTGCCTCCTCATCCAGGCACATCTACTTATTTAGACCCATGTTAGACCCCTGATATTAGAGAGACCAAATGAACGAGCTTCTGTTGGAGCTAAAAAGAGATCTGTGTGCCTTGAAAGCTTCTGTTTCTTCACAAACAGAATTTGGTCCAATAAAAATATTTCCTGACACACCTTGTCTCTCTCACTTTTATTGGATCAGACCCCAAAGGTAGTCTGGGCAGGAGACCACATATTTTGTCAATCTGGATAGGGCTTTATGAATGACACTCCAATAATTGAAAATAACTTTCAGTTTTGTATGAATCTCAAGCTCCAATGTATCTGAAATATTTCAACACAACAAAAAACTTTGTCAAGCAGGCTTTAACCAGACAAATTTCTCACCTAAGAAAGAAGTGCAGGAGGCCTCTATGCTGTAAGCTTCTCTTAACCCAGCTCAGACAGTCATGAGACCAGTGCTTTTGAAAACCCAATCTCTCTTTGCAGATGACATCACTTTTGATACAAACACAGCTCACCCCAACCTCTACATTGATACGGATACAAACAGTTTATCTTATAAAGCCCAACCTCAACAAGTTCCATCAGATCCAGAGAGGTTTGATTCGGCTGTCTGTGTGCTGGGAGCTGAAGGATTCTCCTCTGGGAAGCACTACTGGGAGGTAGATGTTGGGTGCATCAGTGACTGGGACCTGGGAATAGCTGGAAAATCCACACAGAGAAAAGGAAGATTTTCTCTGTCCCCTAAAGAAGGATTCTGGGTTCTGGGTTTCAGTGGGAGAGATTACTGGGCAAAAACAGACCCATGGACCCGGGTCATGGTGCAGAAAAAGCCCACGAAAATTGGAGTTTGCCTTAGTTACGATGACAGACAGGTGAGCTTTTTCAGTGTAAATGATATGTCTGTGTTGCTCACATTTAATGATTGTGCATTCTCAGAAGAGGTATATCCATTCTTTAAAATTTCTCACAAAGAAACAACAATTAGAATTGCTTCAATTAAAGAAGAGGAATAAATTTTAAATATCCTGGAGTCTCTGTTTTGTTGATCAAACTAAGCTAAAGACCCCTGATGTGTCATGGTAGTGTTACCAATCTGAACCAAAGTAACAGACTGTTTTGCAGCTAGAAGACAGGTACTTTGGAAAATCATCGCCTATGAAATTTTAGTAACATATGTTGCTAATGCTGCAGCGGTGGCTTCCCATATAAAGAATGGAACTATACTGGAAATTGTAAAACTGAGCTCTCACAAACAGAACTGTTAACTAGAAAAGCAATTTATTTTCAGTGCTTAGTGATAGCCTGTCTGGATAAGGTATATGATAGCAGATAAAAGTAACCAAACAATATCCTATTATTATACTAATGTATCTGTGCTACAGTGTATAAACAACCTTTTTATTAATGGAAATTGATTGAGCAGAATTATTTAATATACCATAAAAGTAATGTATATCAAACCCCTAGCTGTTTATACCGATACATCCTCGTGGAACAAAAGAAGAAGAGCTGGTTACTTTGATGATGTTATCCTAGGTGTGCAATTTACATAAAATAAGTGATCAGCCTCTTAGCAGTTACTGATACCTGAATAAATTTTTGAGCTTTCTGACACAGAAATGTTTGAATTTTACTAAGGAAAATGCAGCAATGTTTCATAAGACCACTGCTTGGCACTGGCCTTGGAATCAACATAGCACCGATACTATTGCTAATTTAATGCCAGCATATCTCTGTACAAGACATGGACCAGATTCATTTCTGATTAAAAAGTATAACTTGGATCTGTACTAAAATGAGTAAGTCTTTCTCTGTGCATGCCCCTTCCCCTGCCATCTGGGGTCACAGAAGCTCAGCTACCATTAGAACCAGCAAGGAGCCTATAAAAGCAACTTACAGGTAAATGTAGTTCAGAGAAGGTAGGTAGTCATTCTGTTCACCCACTGATACAGAGGATGTACCTCCTATCAATGCTTCTACACTGCAATGCGGAAAATCATGCCAGTCTAGACGTAGTCCAGAAGTGCAATAGGTACCAGAGACAATTCCATGTTTGACTGGGAAGGGAAAGAAGATGTTCTGGTGGCTTAGGGTAGGTCCTCACTGCAAGGCTTAACTTGAAATAAGCTATTTCGAAATAGGAAGTGTCTATACTGCACTTATTTTGAAATAGAGCACTCCTTCTCCTCCTTCCCTTACTCCTCATACAATGCGGGTTACAGGAGTTGGAGTAAGAGGTCCTCCAGCTTGACAGTATTTTGACACTATTTTAAAATAACTGCCTGCTGTGTAGATGTGGACTGTTATTTTTGAATAGTGCTAGTTATTTTGAAATAGTGTTGCAGTGTAGACATACCCTTAGCCGTGGACAGTTAGTTTGGACTAAGGGGGTTTAAAAATGGCGCCCGGACAGGAAGATGCAAATAAAGCCCGGGATATTTAAATCCCATGCTTCATTTGCAACTTCGAATGCCTACATTAGCCTCCCTAGTTCGAACTAGGGGGCTAGAAGACATACCCCAAGAGAATAACTGATAGGACGTTGTCAGGACAGGGGCTGTGCTGTATATTACCTGACAGCACAATACACAACCCAGTCACAATGAGGACGGTCTTGTGAAACACTTTAACAAGTTTACTTACTTGTGTGTGGAAATCCCTGGGCCAGCTGGGCTCCAGGGCCCCTCCCAGAGCTGGAGAGTTTGCGGCAGAGGGAAGGGAGGGTATAAATGGGGAGGGGGAGAAGAAATGAAGGGGTGGAGATTGTGATCAGGGTATTGAAACAGGATGGGGAAGAGGAGAGAGGAGATGGAAAGAAACAGGGTGGTGAAGTCATGAGGGTTCATGAGCCCTGACAGGGCATTTAGGGCTTAGGCACACAGTTCTGAAGCTCGCCTGAAAACCATATTAAAAGACTTTGCCAGGCAAAACTAATCGGGTTAAATTTAAAAATACTTTTGCATTGACCAAAACTGAATTTTTTGGTGAGTAAACAATCACCCAACTCTATTGTGAGAACACAAACAGGTTTTTTGCACTCAAATAGACTTGTTTCAAGTCTGTGACTAGTGGGGTGAATTTTGATTTATTTTGATAGGTGTATCCATAAACATTCTAGAATTTGAATTCTAGAAGCCTCTGCTGATTGGCTGAGCCTTGGTAGGGGGAGGGACTTTCAAGCAGTCCGGGGCTTTATAAAGCAGTGAGCAAGCGACCAAGGAGCTTGCCAAAAGGTGAGCACTAACAGGGAGTTTAGAGAGGGAGGTCTCCAGGTAAAGGAGAAACAGATACAGGGCTCTTGAGGAAAGTGTGTGTTGTGTCTGGGACTTTCTTGCTGTGTGCTGAGCTTGTGTTTGTGAGTGAAGTTTGGTGTTTGTGTGGTGTGGTTTTTTTTCCCCTTGTCCTTGTAAGGCTTTTTTTTCCCATTTCCCCTTTCCCCTCCCCCTCTCCTTCACGTAGTGTGTGCTGTGACTGGCAGATGGAAACTGTTGGCTTCTAATTAAAGTTTGAAATCTAGAAGCCTCTGCTGATTGGCTGAGCCTTCCTAGGGGGAGGGACTTTCAGGCAGTCCAGGGCTTTATAAAGCAGTGAGCAAGCGACCAAGGAGCTTGCCAACAGGTGAGTGCTAACAGGGAGTTTAGAGAGGGAGTTTGGAAGGGGAGAGGGAAGGGAGTGAGGTTCTCTTGCCTTTCTCTTAAATTTTTTCTCCAGAACAGCAGGGATGGATGGTGATAAGTCTGCTGTTGTTACCTGCACAGCGTGTGCCATGTTTGTCTTCCTCCCAGAAGAAAGAACGGATTTCATCTGCACTAAGTGCAAGCTGGTCGCCATTTTGGAAGAAAAAATAAGAGGACTGGAGGCCCAAATGTCGACCCTACGCTCGATCAGAGAGCATGACGACTTTCTCGATAGAAGGCAGTGTTTGCTTACAAATCGGGGGGTGGTATTATTTTGGAATAAGGTCCTAATGTAAGCCAGGGCAAAATAACAAACCCACACTGAGAAACTACCATGTCACCCTACTAGTTTGTAGAGTGATTAATCCAGTTTGAGTTAACCTGCTTTTAACCACTGTAAACCACAATCCTTTCCCAGATTTAGGGGTAAGAGCCATGATTCCCTATCATGAATATTTGACTGCTGACAAGTTAATACTGGCATAACCCATTGAGAAGGCCATTGTCCTTCTCCATTAGCTAGTGTAAATTTTAAAAAGGACCTAAATTAGACATGGGATGCTTAGGTGTTCAAATCCTGTTGCTTGGATTTGGTCACATGGATGGTGACTGCCTTTACATTCTGGGTTTTGTACACCAGTTAGCGAGGTGGGGGCCTTGTGACTGTGGAGTTAGGTGCTACCACTATGCAAATAATAAGAGTAGTCTGGCTTTCTGGGATTCACAAAGTGAAAAGCTGGTTTTAAAACAGGGCTTTTATTTTAAAAGCATGATAATCTGTACATTGTGGTGTGACTCACCAAAATACTCTGACTGAGCTACTTGGCTGGATGGATCTGGAGCAGTGGGGAGGGTCTCAGAGGCCAGTGAGGTGCTACAGGATAGTTCAGATACTTCATCCCCACCCACTTTCCCCATAACAGCAACCTGTAGACATGGAACCATCCCAGAGGAGTTTGACTAGGAAGGACCAGGCATCAGGAGAGGAGCAGATCCAGGGTGATTGTTTGCCTGTGAATGAATCTCTGGTTCTGAAGGGTCTCAGCTCTCAGGAACACATCCACCTGCAAGTGGCTGGGTTTGCAGGACACAGAGCTGCTGTAGAGCTCCCTGTGTGACAGCCTCCCACTAGCAGCTTCCTTCCCAGAAGTGAGCTGGTCACTGATCCAACACTCCCAGGCCTAGGTGAGGTGTATCTGGTACATAACACGCCCATAACAGCAAAGCCAGGCAGTTATCAATCAGGCTCTGACACAGGACAAGCTGGATCTGGGTAACTAAGGGTATGTCTACACTACCCTCCTACTTCGAACTAGGAGGGTAATGTAGGCATACCACACTTGCAAATGAAGCCCGGGAAATTCAAATTCCGGGCTTCATTTGCAAGTGCGGTATGCCTACATTACCCTCCTAGTTCGAACTAGGAGGGTAGTGTAGACATACCCTTACTGACCCTTGCCTGGCACAGTTCTCTGAGCTCTTGCAGTTAAGGAAACAGGAACTGTGTTTCTGAGGTGGCTACAGCAGCTTTCTCCCTCTTGCCAGGTGATGGTAACAGACATTTTGCTCTGTACGGCCTATCCCAGCATGCCACACCCCACCAGGAATACCCAAATGGGAAGCAGATAAGAAGCGCTAGTAGAGCTTGTTCCTTAGCACAAAGGGATGAGTCCTATGCTGTGGCCTGGCAGATATCGGTTCAAACCCTACTCATCGCCCCTCACAGAAGCCCTTTGTAACAAAGTATCCAAAGGGGTCCACACAGTGGGCCTATAAAGGGGTCCTCCCCCTCAGGAGTGCCCTTGACCCTCCATGGCTTCCTGCCCCTAGTCTAAACTTAAATTCCTGCAATAAGTTTGTAACTGCTCTAAGTCACACAAAAAGCCTGACAAGGGGTGTGAGGGTGACCTAGGCCCTCCCTCTCCCCAGGTCCCAACCCAGGGCCCTAAGGTGAGGAATCCCTTCCCACACCTGGCTGATAGGGCCAACCACCTCACTTTGCCAGCCTGCAAGCAGGATTCCTTCTGCCCGCCCTGGGTCACTTCCTCACTTTCTCAGCTACCTGCTTGGGTGCACTCTGCCCTCGGGTCACCCACCTAGTTCGTCCCCTGTTCTGTTGGAGACACTGGCCCCTTCCTGAGTCTGCCGTCCCCATTTTATGGGGCTCCTTGTCCTTCCCCATCTCCTGCCACCCCACAGCACTGTGATTCCGGACACCATGAGCACCCCTGCACTGGCGCCTTAAGGGATGCCCCTAATGCGCCTGTGCCGGCGTTCTCTGGGCCCGCGTCTAACACACCTGCACCTGCGCCAGCACTTCCCTGATGCTGGTCGGCATCCGCCATCTTCCCCGCTGCCGGGTGGAAGCCCGGCTCTCCATCCGCTCCTTTCCCTGGGGGGGTATGTCTACACAACAAAGTTAATTCGAACTAACGGACGTTAGTTTGAATTAACTTTGATAGGCGCTACACTAGCACTCTGCTAGTTCGAACTTAATTCGAACTAGCGGAGCGCTTAGTTCGAACTAGGTAAACCTCATTCTATGAGGACTAACCCTAGTTCGAACTTACTAGTTCGAATTAAGGGGTGTGTAGCCCCTTAATTCGAACTAGTGGGAGGCTAGCCCTCCCCAGCTTTCCCTGGTGGCCACTCTGGCCAAAACAAGGGAAACTCATATGCCCCCCTCCCGGCCCCAGACCCCTTAAAGGGGCACGGGCTGGCTACGGTGCCCGTGCCAGGTGCAAGCCTGCCAGCACCCAGCTAACAGACCCTGCACCTGGCACAACTCGAGCCAGCTACCCGATGCCCCCCAGCCCTCCCCCTCTTCCCGGGACCAGGCTGGTGGCTCCCGGGAGCTTGCCCGAGACCGCAAGAGGCAGGCACACGCCTGGTCTAGTGCAGACATCGTGGACCTCGTCCACAACCTCCGCACTAGGCACAGGAAAGTAGCCGTCTAGGGCATGAGAGCTGCCAGCCTGGCCACCCAGGAGCAGGTGTGCATGAAAATCAAGGTGGTCCACTGAGACCCCCGACCCTGAGCCCTGAGCTTACAATGGCCGTACTGGGTCAGACCAAAGGTCCATCTAGCCCAGTAGCCTGTCTGCCGACAGCGGCCAACCCTAGGGACTCTGGAGGGGATGGACCGAAGACAGTGACTAAGCCATTTGTCTCGTGCCATCCCTCTCCAGCCTTCCACAAACTTTGGGCAGGGACACCACTCCTACCCCCTGGTTAATACTACTCCATGGACCCAACCTCCATCACTTGATCTCACTTCTCTTTAAACTCTGTTCTAGTTCTAGCCTTCACAGCCTCCTGCAGCAAGGAGTTCCACAGGTTGACTCTTTGCTTTGTGAAGAACAACTTTCTGTTACTAGTTTGAAGCCTGATACCCATTTCTTTCCTTTGGTGTCCTCTAGTTCTTCTATTATGGGAACTACTGAATAACTTTTCTGTATGCACCCTCTCCACCCCACTCATGCTTTTATAGACCTCTATCATATCCCACCTCCATCTCCTCTTTTCTAAGCTGAAAAGTCCCAGTCTCTTTAGCCTCTCTTCATATGGGACCTGTTCCAAACCCCTCATCATTGTAGTTGCCCTCCCCTCTCCCACCCTCTCTCTTCCCCTCTCCCACCTCCTTTTCCCAGTCTCCCCCAGTTTTGTTCAATAAAGAGAGATTCTATTTTTGAACGCAATTTTCCTTTATTTTGTACATCAGGAAGGGGAGCTAGGGAGGGGTAAGTGGAAGAAGGTGAGGGAGGAATGGGGTACAAGCCCCCGATGGGGAGGACTGGGCTGGCTCTTCGGGCTTGTGGGGGTGGAACCTCTCCTGCAGCCTCCCAATTGCCCCCTCTCCTCAGATGGCAGCCTGCGGCAAGTGCAGCCGGTCTGATGGCCGAGTGCTGTGATGTGCCCAGTGTGGGTACTCCGGGCAATCCAAGCCAGGACTGCTTTGCAAGTGGGGCACCCCTGAGAACTGTCTGTCCGGGGTGGGGGTCGGGTCCCTTTAAGCACAGCCCTCGGCTAGCCTGAGACAGCATCTCCACGCTCTAAGTCCTCATCTGATGTCCTGCCGGCACTGCTTCCGGCCATCCTTAACCCCGGTTCAGGATCCACTTAATGTGGACATGCTAGTTCGAATTAGCAAAACGCTAATTTGAACTAGTTTTTTAGTCTGGATGCGTTAGTTCGAATTAGCTTAGTTCGAATTAGCGCTTTAGTGTAGACATACCCGGGATTCTTCCTCAACAGTGCGGGATTCCTCTACCCTGTTGCACCCTTGTGCACGTTAACATTGTTGTAGCTTCTTAGATGTCACTGGGGCTCTTCTACCCTGTGTATCTTGTCCCCCATTGAAATCACTTGCAAGGTATTGCACTGAATCTTAGAGGCCTGGGCTCTATGGCACAGCCTGCTAATCACCCCACAGTGCAACACAGTCAGGGACAGGAATGGCAGCTTGGTGGTGGTGATAGGAGGGGAGCAGATCCAGGGACAGGGGAGCTGCAAGATGCCCAGGTATCCCAGCAGCACCTAAACTCCTCCCAGGTGACTGAACACTGGCTCTGGGTCCTGGGCACATCATAGCTCTGCCAGGTTAATGTGTGACAGGTGCCCTGGTGCTTTCACTTTCCCCCGCTCAGAGTTCACACACTGCTCCGGGATCCATTTCCCTGTCTGCCCCAGCACATCTATTCAGTTCGTGGAGTGCTGTATGGCACCAAGACCCCTGACTCACTGCCTGGCATTCTCTGGGACACACTGAAACTTTAAGGTAAGTCCCTTTCTATTATTATCCCTGTTCCTTTGCTCTCAAGGGCTGCTCACACTCCTGACCCCCAGAAGCAAAATTCCCCTTACTACAGGCTGTTCTCACTTCTTGTCAGTACCTTGGCAAGGCCCAATGGTCGATGTGAGTCACTGCCCCCCATTAACCCCTCACTGCACAGTGAGCCCAGTTGGGGTTCCTTGTGGCCTTTCCCTGGAGGGTGTGATGGGGTGCACAGGTGATTTGGCGTCTCTTCAAAAAGGTCTTACAGCTAGCATGACTACACCTTCTGTTTTGTCCACAATCATCCCATTTTTAATCCTGCTGTCTTGTGGAAGAGTTTTTGCACAAGAAGCTGCCAGTGTAGATGTAGCCCAGGAGTAGCAAAAAGTTGGCCTAGCCTCAGGCTCAAGGAGGGGAGTCATCTGGATGATGTGTCAGGGTCTGCACTGACTGGACAGAGCTGTAAGTGGGGCATCTGAAGTGGGGTACGGAGAGAGTTTGGGTAAGTGAACTCTGTTGTGGTATTTTCCCAAGATAATGCCATGTGACTTCTCTGTCTTCCATTAAAAGTTTCTTTTCTTCACTCAGACTGTGCTTGTGAGTGGGGAAGCATTGTCTCTCAGAGGCACCCATGGGTGTGCGAATTTCCCAGGCTACTTGGTGGGGGCTCGAGCCGGTTCTGTGTGAGGTAGACCCCTAGGTTATGTCTACACTGGTGGCTTCTTGCACAAGAACATCTTGCGCAAGGGTTCTTTTGCAAGAACTCTTGCACAAGAAAATGTCCACACTGCCATGTGCAAGCTGTGCTTTTGCACAAGAGCATCCATGGCTGTGTGGACACTCTCTTGTGCAAGAAAGCTCTGATGGCCATTTTAGCCATAGGGCTTTCTTGTGCAAGAAATTCCTGCCAAGCGTCCACACTGCCTTCCTGTGCAAGAGCTCCTGTGCAAGAGGGCTTACATCTGTTAAAAAAGAGCGTAGCTCTTGCATAAGAAGTCCTCTCTTACCACGCCATCTTGTACATCTTCTTGCACAAGACCTGGTGTGCAGTGAGGACACTTTCTGGAAGAACAGCCATTCTTGTGCAATAACCCGCTAGTGTAGACATAACCCTAGATATTGAACCCAGCCCTGGTTGCTGCCAGGCCTACCCGGCAGAAGGGTTACACATGTAACAGCAGGGCTGGGTCCTAGATAGGGCCGAATGTGCTGCCTGTAGCACAATTTGAGGGAGGGGATTGGCTGCTGGGGTCTCTGGGAAGGGAAGGGGACAGGGTAGGCGTGGAAGAGCAAGTCAAGCATAGGGGCACCAATTTAATAATCCCACCTAGGGCACCATAAATCCAAAGGACAAACTAAGATTAGTTTCCACTATGCAGGGTGCAGCAGCAACCCTGATGGAGATCTGTACCCTCCTTGTGCTGGGTGCAGTACAGACTGTGACACAGGCCGGGACCTCCATTTTCCCATGCACTGCACAGATCATGACTGAGATCAGGGCCCTATTGTGCTGGGTGTGGCACATACAGTCTGTCAGAGATTGTCTTTGCCCCAGAGCTGGGCTCAGACCCTTTCAGACCTTGTCTCCATGGGACATTACACTATGCTAGAATGCATGGTCTGGTCTGGTCTGTTAGAACACAGGTCTGATCCGTGCTGGAGGGGCATGTGGTGTTATGTAACATATCCACTGTCAGACCTAGTCATGCCTCATGCACAGGAACAGCTCCCCACCAAAGTTCACAAATCCACCAACTTCCTCACTTCAAAGTGCATCCTCAGAGCTACCTCTGCCATGGGGTCCTTTGCCCACTGCCTTCTGATGCTGGCCAAGGAAGTAGCCAGCTAAGACTCTGCTTCCCTGCTATGCTCTTTTCTGTATTATTTTCTCGCCGCCGCTCCCCGCACAATCCTTCACCTATTGTTTGTCTGTTTCACTGGTTGGCTTTCTCCTGCCTGACTTTTAGACGGTAAACTCTCTCAGGCAGGGCTGTGATTGTTAGATTTCCTGATCAGAAGTCCTGGAGTGGTGGGACTTTAAGAATTGTCCTTTGTGTCGCTGTGTGTTGATTTCTATGGTGGGTAGGGAACTCACAGACTTGTCAGCAGCAAGAAGCTCATGGGATTGGCTCTGACTCCTGGCTGGTGGATAACATCTTACAAACCACTCATATGGTTGAGAAGCTTAGTCCTAGAATCACAGAGTTGCTAGGTGTTCTGTTGCCTAGAAGTCTTCACAGTCCCGTGCTTGGCACCCAGGCTCCCAGTATAATGCGTAGGCAGAGTTGGCACCTAACAAATGGCTCCTCACAACCTCACATGCTGAGCAAGCAAACTCCTGTGCCAGACAGAGACCTTCAAAGGAAAAAGGGCTGGGATCATGTTCCAGATTCACAATGGGATTTAGGCTCCTCACTCCCATTGATCTGCACCTCACATGCTTAGCTCATGGCTGGAGTTAGGTGCCTTTCTCTGGTCAGGATTCTCAGTGTTAAAACCCTCAGTTGAATCAAATCAGCTCTTCCTTGCCTAGAACCAGAGAGGGACCCTCTCCCCCCACCCTCCTTCCTTGCATTACAACCAATAGCCCAGGGGTCAGGGTGTCTAACTGGGTGGATGTGAGAGACCCAGTGTGGAATCTCTGCTCTCTGAGTGTCTGACAGACTTTGCTTGACCCTGGGCAAGGCTGGGGATGGCTCCAGACGTCTGGAAGGGGGCGGGGCCCTTAGGCAGAAGTAGTGAGGATGGGAACTGGCACCCCCCAGCCAGTTCTTCAGTGCCAGCCGTGGCCCCAGTGTCAATTTAAAAAATCCAGGCTCCGGCAACTGTTGTTGCTGCTATAGTGGCGGCTGGGAGCCCTAGGCCCTTTTAAATCACTGGACCCTGTAGCACTTGCCCCATTTACTCCCCTTCCCCATGCTGGCAGGCCTGCCTGCTCTAGTAACTATTTATTTAAAGTGGACCCGCTCCAACAGGAGAGACTCACCCACAATCTGTTACTAGGGGGCTAATCTGGGAAGGAAAGACCTGGGATCAAATCCCTGCCCCAAATGAGAGACTGGAAATCAAACCTGGTTCTTCTACATGCCAATGAGTGCTCCACCCAGTTGACTCTTGCATACTCTGGCCACAGGCCCATGCTCTGTCTCTCCCACCCACTCCCCGTTGTCTTTAGGACAGTGTCTGAATTGATAGGCACTCGCGGAGCAGTTAGCAATTAATGTGTGCCCTTTTGTGGATCTCATCCCTATCACCTATAGAAAGCTGGTGGGACTTAGATGCATTATGAACATTTTATCCTTTGTTATGAGGCTCAAGAAGAGCCCTGTAAGAAGCTCGAAACTAGAGCTTGTCAAGACTATTTCATCAAAAATATGTTTAATGAAAAATGGCTTCATTGAATTTGAACATTTTCATTAAAATGATTTTCAACAAAAATGTTCATTTCAATTCCAGTGTGATGGGAAATTGAACTTTACAAGAAAATACTTTTGTTCTCTTTTATTTAATTGAATTTCCAATTTGAATCAATTATTTTTTTGTTTTGGGGTGGATTATTTCCAGTCATTTTGTCAGAATATTTTGAATAAAAATAAAATTTTCCTCAAAAAAAAAAAAATCCCCAGCACCTGCTATAGCTTGGTTCTGTGGCTCCCTCCGAGTCCCACTTTACACAAGTGCATGCGAGTAATAAAATGGCCTCCAAACCTTTGTTCTGGGATAGGCTAGATATGCAGTGATAACAGAGAGAGCTTGGCTCAGTCTCCAAACCCTTCTTCCTCTGCAGGAAGCTCTTAAGAAGGTGGAGCTGGACTGAGGAAATAAAGGGCCTCAGGTTCTCATGGACTTGAGGGCCCCATAGTCCTGCTCCCTACATATTGGAGAGGTAATAGCAGGGTTCTGCCTCCATAACATTTGGGACATTAACACAGATTTTGCCTCTCACCCCCATTATTTCTCTCAGATCCAAGGTCTTGGTTGTAGAGGTATATTTGTTCAAGAAGGTAATTTAGAGAAGCCCTTTATAAGGATCAGTGTTATAAACACAGGAATTTTGAGCTGTATCTGATAGCAAGGTGCAGAACCCAATGCAGCTGTGCACAGCAAGCAGGGCCAGTTTTAACTAGCAGGGGGCCCTGGGCCAAGCTAAATAAATAAAGGGTCAGGCTGAAATGCAGTTACAGCCCGCTGCTAACACCGGCTCTGACAGCAGTGCACCACAGACATGCTCTAGTTTGTTTTTAATTGAATATTATTCAATTCCTTTTTCATTCATTGGATTGTTGGTTAGTGAACTCCATAGCAGGGGACTTGTGTCCTTAAGGCTGTCACACATAGAATCAGTGAGGGGTTGGGTTGACAGGTCTCAGAGCAGTTACCCCATAAAGCTCCAACCTCTGGCTCTCTGTAGCCTCAGGTCTGAGCCTTTGAATTTCTTTCTTTCTTTTTAGTGCCAGGCCTGGACAGCGAGTACAGCAGCTTGAGGGGGTGAAATACTCTCTTGTTCTTGGGCAATGTTCTGCCTGGGAGCAGAGTCCATCAGGTCAGGTGATGGATGGAACCTGTTCTCTGCACTGCCTACTGTGAGGTTTTGATCACAGAGGTCCCCTTGAGACTGTCACATGGTTTTGTCTGTAAATGGGTGACAGGGGAGGGATCACTTGAGGATTACCTGCTGTGTCCCCTCCCTCTGGGGCATCCAGTATTGGCCACTGTCAGCAGACAGGACACTGGACTAGATAGACCATTGGTCTGACCCAGTCTGGCTGTTCTTATGCTCTGATGTTCATACGATGGTCATGCCACTCAGCCTGCCTACTGAGCTTCTGGGGTGCCTCACCTCATTTCACGAGGCAAAAGGATCTGCCAACAAAGGGTTCTGGGGTCGGCAGATGCCTGTCTAGACTGCCGCGCTGTGCCGACAAACAGCTGATTGGCATAGCGCGGCGGCCATTTTGATTTAAATGAAGCGGCGATTATTTAAATCGCCGCTTCTTTTCCCTTTGTGGTCTTGCCTCATCTATATGGCTCCATCGACATGTAGTCTAGACACACCGTCAATTACTAAACCAAAATAAATAAAACAACTAATACTAATACACAAACTTGTTACATGAAAATTCTTTCCCTAACAGTTGGTCTAATTATCTCTTTCACAAGCTAGACAGTCTCCTAGCTTGGGCCCAATCCTTCTTTTGTTTAGTCTTAGATATTTCCATCAAGCATTGTGGGTGGTAAGAGAAGGTTGCATGGAGTCTAGCAACTAGTATTGTTTCATTTCCACCTTTTATATCTTTTTTCCCAAAAGGCAAGAATTCTTTGTGCTAAGTTTAATTTTTTCTCACCATGAATAGAAAAGTACCAGATCAAAAATGGGATCCAGAATCAGGTGGTCTGGCCCCATTTCCTGGCATGACCAACAACAATCCAGATGTTAAGGAAAACTAAAACCATTCATAGATTTTTACCTTTAGCTGTGGGCCATTAAGTTTCCAGAGTATTAGTAATGGCCCTCAATAGCACAATTAATACACTAAGCAGTTCCACAATACATATTTCTAACTTCACAAAGAAGAATGATACATGCACAAAAATAGAAAATACACATTCAGCAAATCATAACTTTAAAATATGTTACATGATGTATTTTGCCTAAAGAATATTTAAGTTATGCATATTCATATTCATAAGTAAATTTTCATAAAGCAGGGGATGGCATGAAACCAGCCCATCACACGGGGAGGGGAGTTATTAACCATACCTATTCTCTCCTTACAGGTCCTTGCCTGGTGCCTCCCCATGGCAACATGTTGGCAGCTTTTTGTTTGCAGCCTGGGGCTCCTCCTCCTGGTGCCATGTTGTCTCTCTGGTAAAGCTTTTGAATCTCAATTATTTCCCTTCTCGTAACCTATGCACACTACCCTCTCAAGGGCTGGGTAAGGGGAGCTATGGTGGTCCAAGGGAGGAGGCTGTGGGGACAGAATGATTTGGGGGCAACTGAGGCATGTCCTAGCTCTGGTTAGCAAGATTTTTGGATTTTGCAGCAAGTCACCGAATCCCTGCTCCTCTTGAGAGGGGCCTGCAGAGCATCCTGACATTTTCAAGCTTTTCTTTGCTACAGCTAGAGCTAGAAACTGGCTTTGTTTTAACCGAAAGCTGAGATTCTTGAAGTATCACAAGTCTCCAGGAGCTGGGATTTTATGAAGAACAAATCACAGTCCTGAATTTGGCAACACTTGGTATAAAAATCTGCTTGGTGGCTTTGAAATCTCAACCTTATCCCTCCCCACCTGTAGCCACACAGTAAGGCTGTGTCCAGACTCAGGGGTTTTTTCGGGAAAAGTAGCCTTTTTCCGAAAAAACTTCACCTGCGTCTAGACTGCAGCTGCGTTCTTTCAAAATTAAATCGAAAGAACGCGGCTTTTCTTTTGATGGCGGTAAACCTCATTTCACGAGGAAGAACGCCTTCTTTCGAAAGTGCTTCTTTCGAAAGAAGGCGTTCTTGAATGTAAATAGGGCTTCTTCGAAAGAGAGCATCCAGACTCACTGGGTGCTTTCTTTCGAAAAAGCGGCTTGCTCTTTCGAAAGTTCCGCGTGCAGTCTAGACGCTCTCTTTCGAAAGAGGCTCTTTCGAAAGTATCTTTCGAAAGAGCCTCTTTCGAAAGAGGCTTGCAGTCTAGACATAGCCTAAGTGTCAGGTGCAGCAGTTTGACAGTAATTGCTGTATAAGCTCCATGGTGGGACAGATTAGTGTAGTTCAGACACAAATATTCTAGGGACATAAATCACCTTCAAATTTCACACATTGCCCACAGTTACGTTCTTTCAGAGCATGGTGTGATTGATGGCCTGTCACACTTCCATTAGCACAAGTCCAATGGTCGACTTTCCCACTCCAAAGTGATTGGTGACTGAGTAGAAACTGTCTGGAGTAGCTGGCTTCCACAATGTGATCGCCACACGCTTCTCCACAAGCAGAGTAGTTCTCATCCAGGTGTCCTCAAGCTCAGTGCTTGTTTCCCTAGCTCCATAAGTAGTGTTTCACTGTGATCAGAATGGAAGTTGGAAAAAAACCACAAAAGGTCACTGGAAGTCCTAGAACAATGCAGTGACCGCTGAGACATTTTGCATGGCCCAAAGATGCTCTCTGATCTGCTCTGAAATCCCATAACACCTCGTCACCCAAACATTGTGGAATACATACCTTCCTAGGGAAGTGCTGAGTGTCCCCCAGAGATTTCTGTTGCATGTTTCTGCGTGGAAGGCACAGAAATATGCAGACCTTATCAATTCTATCAGGAGTAGGGACTGAAGGGCATCATTGGAAGACTATCTTGTGTCAACTTTGGTTCAGCTGTATTGCCCTGCATGCACAATGACAGTAACTCAATGGTCCTAAACATGCTCAGCCTCAGGAGCTTTTTTTTTGTGAGCAATGCAAGACTGAGGGAATTCTGTTTCCCTCTGCAATGTCCTCTCTTCTCACTCACTGTATCTGTACAGATGGTCCCTGGCTCAGCAATGCTCTCTCCTCTTTCTTCTCACTCACTGTGCTCCTGGGGTTTTCTGTTCCAGAAAAGTTCTCAGTGACTGGCTCCCAAAGTCCTGTGGTGGGGTTTCTTGGACAGGATGTGGTGTTACCCTGCCAGCTCTCACCACCAGCCCAGCTGCCCAACATGGACCTGTGGTGGAGGAAAATTGAACAAGAATTTATCCTAGTTCATGAGTACACAGACAGGGGTACCCAAGAACTACCGGGGGAAGGTTACCAGAATCGTACAGAACTGTTCCTGCCAGAGTTCAGCAGCGGGAACGTCTCCCTGAGGCTGAAAACACTCCAAATAACAGATAATGGGAAATATCAGTGTTTTGTGAGGAACCCAGAATGGAGCCGTGAAGCCATCACTGAGCTGCGGGTTGCAGGTGAGACACTGTGCTATGGGGTGGGGCACTGTGTCTGGGTTGCCAGAGCTGTAGCTCTGTAAAGTGCTCCCATACTGATCCAAGCACAACAAAGTGCCATGTCTGGGCACCAAGAGAATTCTCTGCCATTGGGGTTTCCCCAAACCTGAGGCCAGCATGCGGGAAGGGGCCTGTGTTTCAGGGAGTGATGTGCAGGACTTAGTAGGGGGCGGTCTCCCCTCAGACACAGCATTGACCTCACTGTGGTGCCAGTAGGGTCAGTGCTGCATTAAACATCCTTTCTTTAATGAGAAGTAAAGCTACAGTGCTCAGCTCTCATGCTCATTATGACACTGTTTGAAGGAGTGGGACCTTTACACCCATGGTCTGTCCAAATCCCAGCTCAAGTGATAGCGATATTCAGTTCCCAGTGACCCAGTCTTCTCTCCCATTCCTATGGTAACCCCTTCTTGAGGAAGGACTCACCTGCCGTCTTTCCAACACCCCACTGCCCCTGCAGTTTCCAAGGACTGGGATATTGGGGGGTTGTATTTATTTCCTGAGCACTGACCCATGTTCTGTGCTGCACAAGGTCAGTGGAAGGGAGCATCTCTGCCCATTGAGCTCACTAAGTAATGCAACCCCAGACAATGCAGTTCAGACACACCAAGTTCCGGATGAGGAGCCCTACTATGATGATGCCAAGCATGGAGGTTGATTTCCCTAATTTCTCACCTTTGGTGTCTCCTAGTGCAAACTCCACAGGAGACATGTGCTCTTAGAGGAAGATTCAAATGAAGGCAGGGAGGTTTTGTGCAGCCCCCAATGTCAGAGAGAAAAACAACCAAGAGAGGTGGCTTTACCAGGGGGCACCGTTCCCAGTGTGGGAGGACACTAGAGACAGGACAGTATTTAGGAGGGTGGCACAAGAGGAATTATAGCAGTGATGTAGGCAGTTTGCAGTACCTCTCTTCCTGCTCTATACTAACCTGCAATAATCCTGACAGCTGCTGGGCTCCACCCCAGAAGTGATTGCATTTCATCAGTAGCTGCAGTAATATCTGTATATCATTAAACCTGAATATTTCTTTCTCAGCTTGCAGGGAAAAGGGATCCTGGGGAGGCTTTGCACATAAGGGGATGGAGCTTTTCAGTTACAGCCCACTATCCCCAGAAGTATCTGAGGACTCACGTGATGCTACTCAAAACATTGTTCTGTGACACACACAAACTCTGTCTCTCCCTGCAGCTGTGGCTCCAGTGTTCATTGACGTGCTGGGTTTCCAGGGCCAGGGGATTGGACTGGCCTGTAGATCCACAGGCTGGTTCCCCAAACCTGAACTCCAGTGGGTTGGAAAGAACTGGCAGAATTTGGCAACAGACATTGTGACTGATGTGACTGAGGACAGGGAGAACCTGTACAATGTTGTGAGTCACGTCACTGTCACTGAAAGAGAAGGCAGTGGAGACATCAGCTGCATAGTGCGGAATAGACTGGTGGAGACAGAGCAACAATCAGCCATTCATCTCTCTGGTGAGTTCCCCTGTGCTGTGGGAGAGGGAAGGGAGAGGGGTACTGGAATAGCACTCTCCTATAGTTGATTTCTGGTACTGGAATAGGAAATCCCATTCTAGTCTGTGTTGTGGAGGCCTTAGCAAAGGAGATTTCTGTGATCTAGACAAACTGCAGGTCAGGAGCTGGGCTGGTCCTTGTGAAATGATCTTAAAGGTGTTCTTTGAGGGGATGGTTCATTTGGTGGGGCTGCAGTAATCGACTCAGAGAGATGTACCTTAGAAATGCTACAAGAGCAGTGTCGTAGTGTACTCTCTTATTACAATGACAGAAGAGGTTCTGCCCTGGCTGTAGTAAACACACCTCTCTGAGAAATGATTTTTTTCCCCATTGATCTAATGATGTCTATGCCAGTTCTTAGACTGGCATAAATACATTGCACAGAGAGAGATTTTACACAGTCTTTCACAAGGTAATTAAGCCAACATAAGTTTGTAGTTCACTTTGGTAACAAAAACTAGTACTGTACATAATCAATGTAGCTCACATTAATTAGGTAGATTAAAAACTGGATAATGGATGTATTTCAAAGTAATTCTAAAGAAGAATCATCCTTCATGGGGGATGCTATTGTTCTGGGTTTGAACATGCTAGTGTTCTGGGTCAGTGCTCTTCTATGAGGTGGAAGGAAATATAGAACCATTGCTAGTAAAATTGGTAGATGATGTAAACAATGGTAAAACAATAAAAAATTATGGGGAAGGTCAAATTTGTAGACTGACCTATCTGACTGGTAATGCGAACTCACTCCACGTGCATTTCAATGTTACCAAATCCCACGTCACACAATTAGAAGCACAATGCTCTGATCACGATTACAGGATAGGATACTAGGTGCTAGCAAGCAGTGACTCTGAAAAGGACTTAAAGATCATATGGAAAATAACTGAACATGACTTTCCAAAGTGATACTGGAGCTAAGATTCTGACTATAATCTTTCTATGATTCTATTTATGCATGAGAATATCTAGGAGAAAGTAGGTAACATTGCCTCTATATGGTTTTAGCAAGACCATTATGGAACACTGTGTCCTGTTCTGGGGTCTACACTTTTAAATGGGATGTTGACATACAGGAAAGTGCTCAGAAAATACATACAAGAGCAGTTAGGGATCTGGAAATCCGCTTCACAATCCAAAACATAGGAGTTGAAGTTATAAAGCTTGTCCAAGGGAAATTTAAAAGTTGACTTGATCATAGACTGTAAGTACCTATATGGGAGGAGATTTCTGACAGTACACAGGTGTCTAATCCAGTCCACAAAGTCAGAACAAGATTTGATGGCTGAAAGTTGAAGCTAGACAAATTCAGACTAGAAATAAGGTCCATCATTTTAACAGGGAGAGGAATTAACTATTGGCATAATTGCTCTAAGGACATGATGAGTTCTCCATCACTTGGAAGCCTTAAAACCAAACCAGATATTTCTTTCTGTGAGGTCTTCTCTATCTGGAACAGAACAGGAAACCCTGGGAGAGGATCTGTGGCCTGCGTAATACAGGAGGTCAGACTAGATGGTTGTAATGGTCATTTCTGGTTTTATTATCTATGGGTATGTCTACACTACAGCATTATTTCGAAATATCTTATTCCAAAATAGTTATTTTGAAATAAGTTATTTTGAAATAATGTATCTACACACAAAATGCATTTCGAAATACCATTTTGCTAGTACGTCCATACTGAGTGGACACTAAATCTCATTTAAGGCCAGACGGAAACAGGTCTGGCAGGGCATCAGGTCAAGACTTACTGTGTGGGGCTGCTGCCTGAGGCTATCTGAGGCTTGTGCTTAAAGGAACCGCCTCCTCCCCCCACCCCTCCCCTGGACAGACGGTTCTCAGGTTTTCCTGCTTGCTTCCCTATCTCGATGAGGGACAGCAAAGCATTTTATCTATGTGCGCTTTGGTTGCCCTCCCTTGGGACACTGCAGCACTCTGCAACATGGAGCCAGAGCAAGAACAAGTTAGGAACTATTTAGAAAAGCTAAACGTACACAAATCCATGGGCCCAGATTTAATGCATCCGAGGGTACTGAGGGATTTGGCAAATGTCATTGCGGAGACTTTGGCTATTATCTTTGAAAAGTTGTGGAGATCGGGAGAAATCCCGGATGATTGGAAAAAGGCAAATGTAGTGCCCATCTTCAAAAAAGGGAAGAAGGACGATCCAGGGAACTATAGGCCGGTCAGTCTTACCTCGGTTCCTGGAAAAATCATGGAAGGGATCCTTAAGGAATCCATATTGATGCACTTGGATGAGAGGAAATTGATTAGGAATAGTCAGCATGGATTCACAAAGGGCAAGTCGTGCCTGACCAATCTGATTAGCTTCTATGATGAAGTAACTGGCTCGGTGGACATGGGAAAGTCAGTGGATGTGATATACCTTGACTTCAGCAAGGCTTTTGATACGGTCTCCCACAATATTCTTGCCAGCAAGTTAAGGGAATGTGGATTGGATAAATGGACGGTAAGATGGATAGAAAGATGGCTAGAAGGCCGGGCCCAGCGGGGAGTGATCAATGACTCGATGTCAGGATGGCGGTCAGTTTCTAGTGGAGTGCCCCAAGGTTTGGTTCTAGGACCGGTTTTGTTCAATATCTTTATTAATGACCTGGATGAGGGCATGGATTGCACCCTCAGCAAGTTTACGGATGACACTAAGCTGGGGGGAGAGGTAGATACGCTTAAGGGCAGAGATAGGGTCCAGAATGACTTAGACAAATTGGAGGATTGGGCCACAAGAAATCTGATGAGGTTCAACAAGGACAAGTGTAGAGTCCTACACTTGGGACGGAAGAATCCCAAGCATAGTTACAAGCTGGGGACCAGCCAGTTAAGTAGTAGTTCTGCAGAAAAGGACCTTGTAGCCAAGAAGGCTAATGGCATATTAGGTTGCATTAAGAGGAGCATTGCCAGCAGATCTAGAGAAGTGATTATTCCCCTTTATTTGGCTTTGGTGAGGCCATATTTGGAGTATTGTGTCCAGTTCTGGGCTCCCCACTACAAAAAGGATGTGGACGCATTGGAGAGGGTCCAGCGGACCCAAAATAATTAGGGGGCTGGAGCATATGACTTATGAGGAGAGGCTGAGGGACTTGGGTCTGTTTAGTCTGCAGAAGCAAAGAGTGAGGGGGGATTTGATAGCAGCCTTCAACTTCCTGAAGGGAGGCTCCAAAGAGGATGGAGAGAGGCTGTTCTCAGTAGTGACAGATGGCAGAACAAGGAACAATGGTCTCAAGTTGTGGTGGGAGAGGTCCAGGTTGGATATTAGGAAAAACTATTTCACCAGGAGAGTGGTGAAGCACTGGAATGGGTTCCCTAGGGAAGTAGTGGAGTCTCCATCCCTAGAGGTGTTTAAGTCTCGGCTTGACAAAGCCCTGGCTTTGTTGATTTAGTTGGAATTGGTCCTGCCTAGAGCAGGGGGCTGGACTTGATGACCTTCTGAGGTCTCTTCCAGTTCTATGATTCTAAGAGCCTCCCTGGTCTGGCCCAGTGGGGACTTGTGCCTCATTCCTCCCTCACATCCTTCCACTTACCCCTCCTTAACCCTCCTTCCTGATGTAAAATGAAATACACGTATTTTCATGAACACAAACTCTCTTTATTTAACAAAACTGGGGGGAGGGGAATTAAACTCTGGTGAAACTGGGGAAAGGAGGCGGGAGAAGGGAGGAGAGAGGGTGAGAGAGTGGAGGGGGAAACCTGGGAGGAGGGAGCTGGAAGGGGGAAGCAAGGGGAAGAAGGGGGAGAGAAAGCTCAGGGCTCAGGTTTGGGGGTCTCGCCGGACCAATTTGATTTTCATGCAAACGTGCTCCTGGGTTCGTATGTGGGCTTTGGTGGCCAGGCTGGCAGCTATCCTGCCATAGACAGCCACATTCCTCCAACTAATGTGGATATCATGGACATTGGGGGCATCCCCCCTAAACCTGAATAAGGCCCATGTTCTCTACCCTGGACCCAGAAGGCGCCTGCCTTCTCCAGGCCCTGGCAGTCTCCTGGGAGCTGGCAGACTGCTCCTGGGAAGTGGTGGAGGGCTGGCTGCCAGTGGCTTGCTGGCTCATGTTTTGGGGCTACAGGGTCGGGGCAGTGACTGCTGGCTCTGGGCTGGCAGGCTTGAAGCTAGCACAGGCACTGTGGCTAGAGTCAACCCCTTTAAAGGCTCCAGGGAGGCAGTAGGGGGGAGGGAGAGGAGTGTTCTTGGTTGAGGCCAGTGTCCACCAGACATCATGGGAAGGCTGGAGGCCCCCTATTTCGATATAAGTGTCCACACTGTATTTATTTTGAAATAGCTATTTCTAATTTGTCATTATTCCTTTTGAAATAGCGGTTTGGCTGTGTAGACACTAGTAAAGTTATTTCAAAATAACAGCTGTTATTTCTAAATAACTTTGCTCTGTAGTCATACCCTATGATTCCATTAATTCATAACACACTGGAGTCAACTGGGAAAATACTTGTTCTTTGCTGAAATTATCTGGGCTGGACATGATGAATTAAAACTGGGAACTGTGTGACAGTGATAATCTGGACAGCTGGCTTCCACTGACAGGGATGGACAGAGCCATTGGCTATTGGCTTGTAACAGTGAGAGAGACTCAGGCAGGACAAATTCCTGGTTTTTGGAACAGTTTCTGTGTTGGCTTCTCTGGTTTCAGTGGCTCTGAATGGAGCCTGGAAGGGATATTTCCTTCGTTCCCATGATTTTAGGGGTCCCTGAGCCAGGACTAAGCTATCAGGATAAGTGGCAAGCCCCACTCCTCAGCTCCAGGATGGGATCATGCTCCTTACACTCTGTCCTCTCTGTTTGCCAGGTGCTATTTTCCCCCGGGTGTCTCCCTGGCTGGCTGCATTCTGGGCACTATTTGCTCTGGTTCTCATTGTTGCTGGAGTTTGTGCATATCTTGGATACACAGGTAATGGGAACCTGTTATTTTCCTGGTTGGAGGGTCCTGGGCTGGACATGAAATAGTCTTATCGATCAGATATTTTCTTTATACAGTTTCAGAAAATAAATGCAACGAACAAACTGGGGTCCCTGCTCACAACCTGTATTAGTGAATTCTTCACTGTGTCCCCTTCTTTCCCTGTCTTATGCCAATGTCTGATTCCCTGTCCCACAGCAAAGCAAAAGGCCTCTCAGAAGAAATGCTCTAAAGAGGAAGCTCTGTTAACTCTTGGTAAGTCTCCAGCTCTGTCTCTTGCTCTGTCCATTGAGATGTGTGAGCTCTGTGACTGCTCGCTGCTATTTGTGGGCTTAGTGAAATGAGGGGGTGGAACCAGGAGGTCTGTGCCTAGTGATTCCTCACCTCCCCATGTTCATACACACAGGTCAGGAAATGTGTATTTTGCAGCGGATGTGGAAGTGTCAATGCTTGTGATTTTCCTTGCACAGGGCTAGGGAAGAGAGACATGTTTGCTGTATAAACTCTGAGTCACCTTCTGTCCCACTAATTTTTGGCAATTGCTCAGAGGCTCTGTCTTCTTAAAGGAAACAACATGGCCAGATTAATGATGTTCTGAGCTGATACCATTCCTGTGACTGTTGAATGCCCGGGGCACAGGGGGTGACTAGCCACTGGCACAAACTCCCAGGGCTGTGGTGAATTCTCCATCTCCTGATGATGTCAGATCCAGACTGGGCACTTTTCTGGGAGCTGCTGTAGCCCAGCCTGACTTATTGAGCACAGTGCAGGGGGAACAGGATGAGATTCTATGACCTGTGCTGTAGGTCCAACATGTCTAATTTCATCCACTGTGTACTTTTCCATATGTAGCACCAATATTGGTGGGCAGTGGTGATGCTGAGTGGTGCT
This sequence comes from Pelodiscus sinensis, assembly GCF_049634645.1. Classification (NCBI taxonomy): domain Eukaryota; kingdom Metazoa; phylum Chordata; order Testudines; family Trionychidae; genus Pelodiscus; species Pelodiscus sinensis. The sequence continues at coordinate 4,271,403 of NC_134743.1, read as the reverse complement.
AGCCCGTTCTGCTGAGCACTGCACATACATACAAAGACATTCAAATGTAAGAGAGGGAGAATGGATTTGACAGGGCCACATGGTTATTGAGGTTCTCATAACAATGGCAGCCCAGAAGAGACCTGAAGAACTCCAACCCCCTTTTCATCTTTTTTGCCCTCTCTGATGCCTGCTAATGGCCACCATTCCTCCAGCTGGGGATGGCTGGATGGGGCTCCCCTAGCAATCAGTGCTGTGCTGCAATGTACCAGAGAGGGTGCTATGGAGTAACTGACCATGCCCCATTGTTCTAGTAGCTCTATGCTGGAGCCCTATGCCTGCTCTACACACAGCCATGCCCCAGTTTAACTCAGGGAGTGTTTTAAAAGTTAATTAATTTAACTGGTTTACATGTGTGTGTACACAAGGGCTAAGGAGTGAGAAACTTCCCCAGATATCCTGTGGGTTGGTGCATATTACTAACCAGCATCCCTGCTTCTGAAAACCCTGCAGGATCCTGCCTTGGGTTTGGGAGAGTGGTGCTATGTCTGTGACTAACCCCAGTCATGCGGGGGTGTGCAGAACCTGTGTGTCTCTTGGGTCTTAAATTTTTTCTTTTCCTTATTTCAGAGACTAAGAAGAAGACCTTGGAAGCAGGTATTTGTCTAAACCCCAGTGAGCATGTCTGAGCTTTCACAGTATAACGAGGTAGAAATATCACTACACGCACTGTATCGGCCTTCATAATCATCTCCCTCTGCCCAGGAAACAAACACAGCTGAGTTGGCAGCTCACATTTCAGCTTTGGCAACAAAGAGTGAATGTACAGCCAATGGGCGGGTGGGACTCAGAGTATGTCTACACTGCCCAACAGTTCAAATTACAGAGTTGTGAATTAGAATGTGCACCCAAACGCTGCACAGTAAAAGCCCCATGTTGACACTGTGGGTGTGAACACAAAGGTTCCTTGTCTATCTTAACATAGTCACATTTAAATAAGATGAATTACTTAAAAATTAAATTGATGGAGATTGCCTATCTCCTAGAAGGGACCTTGCAAGGGCATTGAGTCTAGTCCCCTGCCTTTATAACAGGACCAAGTACCGTGCCTAATTTTTTTTTGCCCCAAATGGCCTCCACCAGGATTGAATTCACAACCCCGGGCTTAGCAGGTCAATGTTCAAACCACTGAGCTATCCCTCCCCCTGTTTAGTTACTTGTTACTGTTTAGTGGATAGTTAGAGCACAGCCCTTGGATGTGTGCTGCAAATCATATCCCCATTTACAGTACCCAGGAGCTCAGCAAACTTCTTCCATGTATGTTTACGGACATATTTCAGTTCTTCTTTGAGTGATGTTGCTGTGGATGCTCCACTGTTAGTTGACTGAAGTCCCAGAGCTACAAATTGGGGCATTGCAAAGCAATTTCCCCCATCAGCCCATGCATGCTCAGGAAGTTCCTTGCCCCCCTGACTCCCGAGTGCCTGCCATGCAGCCTAATCTCTTGCCTTTAGTTCCTCTTCAACTGCCTTCAGCTGCAGATGGAGCTTGAAAATGCTCTCTCATGATTACTTCAGATAGTTATACAGTGTTTGGACAGTTATTTTTATAGAGTTAGCAATAGAAATTCGTGTAAATAGTTTCCATCTTTCACCTTTACCTCAAGAAAACAACACCAAAAAATTTGTCTTCCCTCAGGGGGTTTGAACGCAGTGCTAGCTGCTCAAGTGTGGCAAACCGGATGCCTTTCCGTTCTCCATGTCTCTTAAAAAAAAGGCAAAAAGAAAACAATTATCAAACAGAAGAACAGAGATGAATCAACAAATATTAGCAAACTAACATGTCTGCCTCTTTAGTCTTTAAGAAATGCTGGACTTGATGACCCTCTGAGGTCTCTTCCAGCTCTATGATTGTAAGATGGCTCTCCAAAGAAAAGGACTACCATCCTGCATCCCAGGAAAGCCACAAAAAAGAGAGCTTGTCATGCTGACGCTCTCACACCTTCTTCTTCCCCAAGAATGAGCGGGGGAGAAAGACCGGGAACAACTGGGGCCTCTGCCACAAAATCAGTGGGTAGCAACTGCACTGGTGTGTTTCTCTGTGGCACAGCTGCTTTTGTGGAAAAACTTGCCTGTCTAGACGCAGCTAATCAGTGCATTCTTGTCACTGACAGGTTCACACTCATACTGTTGTGGAGAAAGACCTTGTGAGGCTGCCTGGTTTCCACACTGGGCTTACCCAGACCATAGGAATCTACATAGGCTGGACTGATTAACCCACTCCACATCAGCAAACCACCACAACCACCCATTTGGTAGCTGGAATGTTTGGACCATGTATCAAGTGTGGAAGACAGCAGAGATGAAACAGTACAAGCTTGCAGTTTTGGGCTTGTGTGAGACAAAATATTGGTCCTCCATTACATAATACATAAGAACATAAGAACAGCCGTACTGGGTCAGACCAAAGGTCCAATAATCTAATAGTTATACAGGGGATGCATCTACACTGAAGCTGGGAGAGAACTTTGCTTTGGCTAGGTTATTAACAATGGTTGGGGGAGCCAGAGGAGTCTCTGAGGGTAGCCACTAGAATTCATACCTAGTGTCCAAGGGGTATTGTACTGGAGCAGCTGCACCAACCCGCTGAATGTGGTATCTCACCAAACTGATGCTTTAAGTGCATTAATCAGAGTACAGCTAGCATGTATCTGACTGCCCAGACTCGGAAGCTCACTTGCAGATATGGTGCACATGTACCCAGAGTTTGAATAATTGCTTGGAAAGACCCACAGCAAACCCATAATTGTCTTCTTTTCTTCTCTTTCAGATCACCAGAACCTGCAAGAGAACCTTGGTAAGTGCATCCACCTTCCTTTAGGGGGCATCTACACAGCAGGGCTGAACTTGAAATAAGCTATGAACACTGAGCTATGTCAATTGCGGAGCTTAATTCAAAATAGCTTATTTTAAAATTGGGAGCTTCTACACAGCACTTATTTTGAAATAGAGCACTCCTCCTCCAACTTCCCTTACTGCTCATACCATGAGGGTTACAGAAGTTGGAGTAAGAAGTCCTCCAGCTTGACAGTATTTCAACATTATTTCGAAACTAGCCAATTAGCCCATCATAAGAGGGGATTTTTAGGTCTCTCCTCCACGTCAGTCTTCTCTCCTGAGCCTCCGGTCTCTCACTCCGTCTCTCTCTCTTCCTCCTACTGCTTCCTCCTCTCTCTCTCAGCTCTCTTCCACCTTCTACCTCTCTCTCCATCTCTCTCTTTCTCTTCTCCCCCTCTTGCCTCTCACTCTCCCTTTTTCTTCTCCTCCTCCTGCTTCTCACTCTCTCTCCGCTCTCCTCTCTCTCTTTTGGGGATGCATGCTCATCCAGACCCTACCCCCTGGGCATGTATGTCACTGCCCTGCCCTCTTCGTTGTCTGCCATGGTGCTCGGCTGACTTCTGCGCCGCTCAGCCAGGCTGCCGCGTGGGACAAATGGTGCAAACGGCCTCTCTCTCTCTCTCTCTTCTCCTCCTACTGCCTCGCCTTCTCTCTCTCTCTCAGCTCTCGTCCGCCTCCTGCCTCTCTTTCCGTCTCTCTCTCTCTTTCTCTTCTCCCCCTCCCACCTCTCACTCTATTTCTCTTCTCCTCCTCCTGCTGCGTCTCTCTCACGCTCCCTCTTGCTGTCCTTTGCCTGCTCCATTCTCCTCTTTGTCTCCTCTGCATCCTCTGTGTCTGCTCCGCTTTCCTCCTTTTGAATTAGGAGCCTTTTCCTGATGTCAGAGACACAAGCTTCTCCAGGCCCTGCCCCCTGGCTGCTCCCTCTGGGCGGTACTATTGCTTCCCACCATGGCAATTAGCTGACTTCTGCACCGCTCAGCCAGGCCACCGCGCAGGAGCAAGGGGCACAAGTGGCCATTTGGGCCCCGCGCTCCCTATGCAGCACCTCCGTGATGAATGGGGAGTATGGACCCCAAACGGCCGCTTGGTCCACTTGCTCCTGCGCGACGGCCCAGCTGAGCAGCGCAGAAGTCAGCCGAGTGCCACGGCGGGAGGCCACAGCACCACCCAGAGGGAACAACCAGCGTTTCAGCATTACACAGTCACAGACATTGGGCTACTATATATATGATAACTGCCTGCTGTATAGATGCGGAGTAAGATATTTCAAAATAATACTAGTTATTTTGAAATAACGTTGCTGGGCTGACGTACCCTTAGAGAGCTGCTGGGTAGAGGCTCCAAGTCACACATGGTGCTAAGTAATACAGAAGCACGGATACCACTAGGCAGGGCTGATTGAATAGTTCAGGCCAAAATATGAGTATTACAGCACAGGGTTACCTATTCCCATGACAAGTGTCACCAGGTCTTAAACAAGCCAGTACCAGTTATGGTATTCTGAAGGGTACCAGCAACTTTCTATAGATGGCTGCAGCAGTGCAGGCTAATTTCTGGGCTGTTTCCCAAAATATGGAGATGAGCAAGAAACCTGATGCAGAATCACTTTTTATACTTTCTTACTAAGGTCATTTCCCAGATGTATGTGAGCTCTAATTGTCAGAATGTCCATCCTTTAGTCATACCTTGAGTGCATAGGTTTAATACTCCAAAGGGCTGTTAGTAACTCAGAAAAGGAATTCCCTTTAGATGGGGAGTTAAGAATGTCAGAGTTGTATCAAAATCCAGACCCACATCTTTCATTAAAGTTAGATGCTTTGCAAATCCAGTGTTTTGGTGTGACACATTAACTGCCAACCCAACTCTTATTCAAGCTGTTAGATCTTGTACTGGGGCTTGGAGTGTGACTTTGGGTATCTATAACCAACTCCAGTCGTTATGCAGCATACAGCATCACATAGTGTGTCTCTGTCTAACTCTTTTCTTTTCCCAATTTCAGAGACTGAGAAGAAGGAGAAGGAGACTCTGAAATCAGGTATTTGGATAATCCCTAGGAAAGAAGGCTCTGAACTTTCACATTATGAGATAGAAAAATCACAGCACACACTGTATAATCTTGTCACCTATATGTTCATCTCCCACTCAAATGGAAAAAACACTACAGAGTTTGCAGTAAGTATAGCGGGACATAAAGTGGCAGGTGAACTTCCTCCATGCACTTCTGTGAATACATCTCATTTCTGAATTGCAGAATCTCTGCTACCTTATCCTGGGCTCCCATACATACAGCTCTGCTGGTACCCCTCAATCTCTACCCACCCACAAACAGCCTACTGTTATCTGGCCCTGGTCTCTGAAGCACCACAACTCTGCCAGTGCCTCTCACTGCTGAACTACAGTTATTGATGGAATTAGCCACCTGCAAGCAGTGCAACTGATGAGAATCTCAAGACAGCGAGTTACTCCCTGAAAGCCAGATCAGTCCCACCAAGGGTTAGCTCATCTTTCTTCCTTAGTGCTGCCCAGAGCTATGAATGGTGTCTTCTGCACAGTGTGACCTTACCCACCATACATGCCAGGTCACTGAGAAAGGCTCCAAAACTCAGAGGTGCAATATCTCCGTGACATAAAAACTGCCACTACCTGCAGCCTCCATCTATCGCAGCCTTGCCTTTCTCCCCCAGCCACAGCTCTGGAATCATCCCTCAGCACCCACCCTCAGGTTCCCTGCTATCTCGGCCCTTAGATTCTCAGTCCGGTCTGTTTCCCGTTCTAGGCCTGGATCTCAAATCAACTCTAGGTCTGGGTCTCAAATCAACTGAGCCATCAAACTAGGGTTCCTATGTTTCATGTTCCCAAGCACAGAACATTGCAGGGGAATGAGGACGAGAAGAAGGATGGGAGATACAGCTTTCTGACCACCCAGTTCTGATGGCAGTGCCACCACAATCAACAAAGCACACGTGTTAGTGACATAATAATTGGTTGCAACTTTTATTTTTTCACTACTGCTGGCAATGGCACTTGTCTTCAGACCTGGGCTCAGCCAGCAGACCCCACTCTAACTGCACTGTTCAAAATTATGGAAATGTTTTTCATATTTCAAAATCCACCCAGAAAGAGTTCAGAGGACCAAATAAGAAGTCATGTCCAGGAAACACTGGGTGTATGGTCTCCTTATGCTCTGTATAGAATTGTATAATGATGGCCTCTTCACACACATTGTCTCACGAAGAACCTATACAGTACCAGACTCCATGGTTCTAGAGGTGAACAGGAATCACAGCTCTGTGGAGCCATTCCCAGCAAAATTTACAACAGCTGACTAGATCTGAAAGGGATTGTATGGTACAGAAATACGTTCTCTGAAACCAGGTGACAAGCTACAGCAGTATAAGGTGATACATGTTCTGAAGTGATGCTCCCTCCCCTCATTCCTGGCCCTACCATCAGCTCAAAGTGTTGCCCCATGAGATGCTTTGTGAGCTCCATTTCAGGACTGATCTAGGTCCTTGTCTGTTGTTCATTAACAGCAGTTCTTTGAGTGATGTGTTTCTGGGAACTCCACTTTAGCTGTTGGCACATCTTTGCAGCATTGATCAGAGAATTTCAGAGGCAGTGTATGTCTGGGTCACACATGCACAGCAGTTGCCTTGTAGCTCTATTAGTTGCTCTTCTATGTCTACACTAAGAAATTATTTCAAAATTACTAATATCAACTTAATAACTCCTGATTTAACAAAATGAAAATAGCACATCCACACAATGGGGAAGCCACAAATTTAGTCTGATTGTTCATTCGGCTGTATCTACACAGCACCCCTAAATTAAATTAAGGTATGTAATTTGCGCTATGCAAATTGTGTATCTTATTTCGATTGGATTTCAAAATAGCATATTTTGAAATTTAGTGCATCTATGCAGCACCAAATTTTGAAATAATATGCTAATTTGAGCCATCCCTTAACCCTTGTGGAATGAGGGATGACATAATAGTGTGCCCAATATTTTGAGACCTATCTCAAAATAGTGAGTGTGTTCAAAAGGCACAGGATAGCTACTTCAGGATATTTCTGGTATCCTGAAATAGCCCTGCTGTATAGATGTACCCTTAATGTAGATGTGGTTCCTCAACTTAGAGCTTCAGCAATCACCAGGAAGTAATTAGTTTGAATTACTCTGGGGAGTAGTTATTTCAAAATAGTGGCAATGGCGCATCCACACTACTGCTATTTCAAAATAGCTATTTTGAAATTAGCATTACTCCCCAAGAAAAGCAGGAGTAGAGATTTTGAAACAAATAGACAGTTATTTCAAAATAAGAGACTTGGTAGTGTGAACTCTCTGCTTACAAATTTGACCTGAGGGGGAGTTACTTCAAAATAATGCCCTACTGTAATATAGTCCTTCATTGGGACCCCAGGTTTTAAGACTAGCGAATACCTCATTCAATCTGCATCAACAGGAAGTCAGTGGAAATAAACTGCAATGAAGGGTGTGGTTCCTTGCTACTTCGAGATCTTTCCTAGGACAGCCTCCTCCACTCAGCCTCAGTGCTGATCTTCCAACAGAAGTGACATGGCTTGCAGGAAGATATCCCAGTTTGAAAGCACTGGGCTGTTACTGGGGCTGTACAGGAAAGGGAGACTTAATTTCAGACCTCTCCCTGCAGCAGGCTATAACCAAAGCCACCTTTTCACAGTCAGTCAAGGTCTGAGGACATGCTGATGAAGGTGACATTGGTTATACACCTCCAGAATTGTTGGCAGTTAGGGTCAAATCATTCAGGCAGAGGTAACAGAAAACAGGCATTTGTAGGCTGTGTTTGGAGCAGAAGCATTTTCGATACGCAGCTTCCTTACTAGCTCTTGAAATACCTGGCTTTCTGAAGTCAGCTGTGTAACCCAGGCCTGAGAGGCTTGGTAGTCTACCTGAAGGTGGATGGCCTGCTCAAGCATACCTGGTGCTGCAGAGGGAGTAGAGTACCTGGATCCATTCACCCAGTACCAGGCCCACATCTGTGACCAACTCAGTCCATGCAGACAGTCAGAACTGGGACATGAGTGGTCAGGCTTAGTGTTCAGAAGAGGGGTCAGAAGCCAGGATGAAGTGCAGGTCAGGCTATCTGGAGATCAGAGTGACAGTGCCAAAGGGCAAATGAAGATTCAGGTGTCAAGAAGCAACAGATTCTATGACCAGGATATGAGAGTCTGCAAGCAGAAGATAGCATAGGGGACCCTGAGCTAAGCAGGGGAAAACAAATTGTGAAGATGACTTCTTATTCTGTGATGAGTTTAAATAGAATCAGGGAACCAATAAGGACTCCAAGTGCTCCACCAATCAGATCTCAGGACTGGACTTCTCTGTCAGGGCAGAGCTTCACATTATGGGAACTGAGTGGATAATTGGAAAATACTGTCTCCTATGAGTCCTGTAGATGACTATTTGCTACTTAAGGTAACCCTTCTGATCACTTAAAATGCCACATATAACAGTGTATTTGGGAGTAGCCTGGGCAGCAGCTCAGCACCTACTTAAACAATATACCCATGAGATCTAAACAACTTTGTAATGCAGTGGCTAGTCCAAGTTACTGCATATGCCACTGTGCTACTTTTACCATACTCCTTAGAGCAGAACCGGCCTGTGTCTGCCTGCTCAAACCAGGAAGTGCCTAGACAGTGTTAGTGTTGGTGTATCCGAACACTGGAACAGCCCCACATTGTCCTCTGAATAACCCATGCAGAAACCCTGCTGACCTTCTTTCTTCTCTCCCCAGAGTGTCTGGACCTGCGTAAGAAACTGGGTATGTTACCTGTGCTCACGTCTGGCAGACAGACGGTGTCACTGTAACTTTGGCAATCCAGCACCAATAACATTGTTCTGCTGCAGAAGAAAGGGATCAGCCACTTGCTAGAGCCAATTGCTGCAATGCACACTCTTTTGGGTCACTTCCCGGAATGTGGCTCACATTCCCATTCTCTGTTGCTCAAGCCAAATCCTAGAATTGAGCCCCATCCCCTAGTTATGCCTAGTGTGTGTAGCTCTGATGCTCCAAAGCACTGGTAGCAACATCGGTTTCTCTGTGACAATGCTTTGAGCAGCTGCAGCACAACACAGATGATGATACAAATTGTGAATGAATGCCTGTCACTGACTAGGTTCAATGGTGATCTAGAAGAGCTGCATCATGCCATTGAAAATGCCATTGCTTGCCTAGACCATGCAGATACTAAATAAATACTGCTAGTAACAGGAAAGGAAATCTCCTTGGGAGGGTTGAAATTATCAGAGGTGTATCAGGATCCAGACCTACCTTTTCCAACTAGCTTAAATGCTTGCAAATTCTAGGTCTTCCACATGTTGGTGTGTATCACTAATTGCCAACTCTACTCCCATCAAATCTTCTGGCTTCAGAACTGGGACAAGAAGTATGACTTTGGGGTGTCTGTAACTAATGCCAGGCATTCTGGGGCCACCGCATCAAACAATTCATCTCTGTATATAACCCTTTTCTCTTTCTCTTTTCAGAGAATCAGGAGAATAAGAACAAGTGGCTAGAAAAAGGTACTAGGAAAATCCCCATTAAATGTGTGTCTGTGCTTTCACACTAGAGTAAGATAGGGAAATCATCATATGCAATATGCGAATTTTGTTCCTGATGGTCTTCCCTTTCCCTGGAAATACACCCTGAACTGTTTATAGCTACAGTATTGTTCTTAATGACAGAAATTATCACGTATGGATTAGGGGTATTTAATCAGGGGTCTGGGCAAATTTCCTCCATGCAATTCTTTGGCTATATCTCAGTTCTGACTGCATTCTTCTGTCTACAGACGGATGCAAATCAAGCACATTGAAACTGCTAATGAAGCCGGGATTTAAATATCCCACACTTCATTAACATAAACATGGCCGCCTTTTTTTTTATGGAGTTTTTTCAAAAAAAATACCTGGCAGTCTAAACACGGATCTGTTGAAAATAAACCCTTTTTCAACAGAGCCTGTATTCCTCAAAAAATAAGGTTTACAGGGTCTGTTAAAAGGGGTTTATTTTCAACAGATCTGTGTCTAGATTGCCAGATTTTTTTTTTCAAAAAAACTCCATTTCGAAAAAATGCGGCAGCTATGTTTATGCTAATGAAGCGTGGGATATTTAAAACCCAGCTTCATTAGCAATTTCGATGTGCCTAATCTACATCTCTCTGTCAACAGAGAGGTGTAGTCTAGACACACCCTCAGCAATTGAGATTTTAACCTCACAAATACTCTGTCATTACAGGCTTGCCAAGCTTTAAGAAATGTGAAATGTTTCATGAGCCAGTGCCTGTATCGGACTAACATTCAGCATGCATACGCTGCTTGGGGAAGATCATGTACCCCACAAATGTTATCATTGCTGCAGCCTCATAGCCAGAGACAGAAAAGAGAGGGAGCTTTGGCTCGGTATGATTTTATTTGAGAAGACTATTCAGCCTACTGAGGAGTCTCAATCCTCTCTGCTGCTGGGACAGGCTCCTAGGAAAAGGTCTGCCTCTCCATCACCTCACAAGCATTCAATAAAGACCCTCTCCAATGAAATTGCTGCCCCCACCCCATCTCCTAGGGTGAGCAATGGGGACACACCAGGCACTTCCAGGACCATGGAGCATAGATCAGAATCTTGAGTGGTGATGCTGCTTTTTTCAGTGCCACATCATTAAATATTGCTGGCACTGGCATAGGCATTTGCCAGTGAGACCCTCCATTTCTTCTTCGAGGGTCCCTGTGGGTGCTCCAATTAGGTGTGTCAGCACAGCCCGGAGATCTTTAGTAGCAGTCCCCAGATGCCTGTGCATGCTGCACTATTGCACAGTCGCTCAGACTGACAGTTTAGCTCATGCCATCAGCCATTCCCCCAGTTCCTTCTCAACCGCCACCAGCATCAGTTGCAAGTAGTACTGTTTCCGGAAAAGCCCGTTTTTGGATGGATGAATGGAAGGAAGGAAGGAAGGAAGGAAGGAAGGAAGGAAGGAAGGAGAGTGTAGCAGCTTGAGCTGATTAACATAGAAAAAGCCACAGAACATAAAGAACAAGCGGAGCAGGACACTGGTGCCACTGCTGTATCCTGCTCACCCGACGCATCTCAAATGGAAAAACCCTGTCATGCTAGCACCTTCTGGTTTCAAAAGGTGCACAGGGTGCAGCATATTTATCTCGGCAGCAGATGGGCATGAAAGTGTCTCTGATGCCTAGGGCAGGACCACTCAATAAGTCACTGCCCTACTGTCAAAAACTCGCTTTTTATGGGAAAGGATGTGGCTGAACCGCAGCCTGACTCACCCCTTTGCCCCAAGAGAGACTACACTTGGGATGGAGGGCAAAAGGAACACTCCCTTGGAGGAACATGCTAGAAAGCCAGACAAGGAATGCAGCACAAAATGCTTCAGGTCCACTACTAACACTCTGTAACCGAGCAATAAAAGACCTCTAGGCAAGGAGGCAGACAGTGCTTGCCCTGAACAGGGCAGCATAAAGCGGGTTAAGGGATTCTGCTCAGAAAAGTGAAGCACAAAGCTGCTGTCCAAGCTTCGAGCTCTCCTCAGAAATGGCACACGTTACTGCAGGAAAAGCCAATACCAGCAGCAGATAAAAAAGCAGACAGGGTGCAAAGCAGCAGAATGATGCATTCAGACAGACTCACAGTACTGTTCATACCGGTGTACCCCATAACACTGAATGCAAAGATGCATCCAGCAGTGACAGGCTGTACAGCGATGCTGTCGCTGCCCCTGATCCCAAGATACATGACAGAGCCAGACATTGTGTTTCTGGGAACTCCGCTTTAGCTGTTGGCACATCTTTGCAGCATTGATCAGAGAATTTCAGAGGCAGTGTACGTCTGGGTCACACATACACAGCACCCTTAACTTAAAGGTATGCAATTTGCACTCTGCAAATTGTGTATCTTATTTCGAATGGATTTCAAAATAGTATATTTTGAAATTTAGTGCATCTACACAGCACCAAATTTTGAAATAATATGCTAATTTGAGCCATCCTTTAACCTTTGTGGAATGAGGGTTGAAGGGATGCCAAAATAGCGTGTCCACTATTTCGAAACCTATCTCAAAATAGTGAGTGTGTTCAAAAGGCACAGGATAGCTTCTTCAGGATATTTCTGGTATCCTGAAATAGCTCCATTGAATAGATGTAGCCATAATGTAGATGTGGTTCCTCAACTTAGAGCTTCAGCAAGCACCAGGAAGTAATTAGTTTGAATTACTCTGGGGAGTAGTTATTTCAAAATAGCAGCAATGGAGCATCCACACTACTGCTATTTCAAAATATCATCCCAGGAGGCAAACTTGGGTGGTCGACAAATGCCTTTAATGTTGACACCCACGTGTCCAGACTACCGCGCTGAGCCGACAAACAGCCGATCAGCTCAGCGTGGCAGCCATGTAAATTTAAATGAAGCGGCCATTATTTAAATCGCCGCTTCATTTTCCTATGCCTGGTAGCCTAATCTACATGCCTCTAGCAACAGAAGCATGTAGTCTAGACGTACCCTTAATTTCAGACCTCTCCCTGCAGCAGGCTATAACCAAAGCCACCTTTTCACAGTCAGTCAAGGTCTGAGGACATGCTGATGAAGGTGACATTGGTTATACACCTCCAGAATTGTTGGCAGTTAGGGTCAAATCATTCAGGCAGAGGTAACAGAAAACAGGCATTTGCAGGCTGTGTCTGGAGCACAAACATTTTTGATACGCAGCTTCTTTACTAGCTCTTGAAATACCTGGCTTTCTGATATCAGCTGTGTAACCCAGGCCTGAGAGGCTTGGTAGTCTGCCTGAAGGTGGATGGCCTGCTCAAGCATACCTGGTGCTGCAGAGGGAGTAGAGTACCTGGATCCATTCACCCAGTACCAGGCCCACATCTGTGACCAACGCTGTCCATGCAGACTGTCAGAACTGGGACATGAGTGGTCAGGCTTAGTGTTCAGAAGAGGGGTCAGAAGCCAGGATGAAGTGCAGGTCAGGCTATCTGGAGATCAGAGTGACGGTGCCAAAGGGCAAATGAAGATTCAGGTGTCAAGAAGCAACAGATCATATGACCAGGAGATAAGAGTCTGTGAACAGAAGGTAGCATAGAGGAACCTGCACTAAGCAGGGGAAACCCAGTTGTGCAGGTGACTTCTTATTCTGTGATCAGTTTAAATAGAATCAGGAAACCAATAAGGATGCCAGGTGCTCCACCAATCAGATCCCAGGACTGGAATCCTCTGTCAGAGCAGAACTTCACATTATGGGAACTATCCACAGGTCACTGAGGGTGTGTCTAGACTTCATGGCTCCAACAACGGAGCCATGTAGATTAGTTTACTAGACATAGCAAAATGAAGCGGCAATTTAAATAATCGCCGCTTCATTTACATAAAAATTGCCACCAGCGCTGTGCTGATCAGCTGATTGTCAGCACAGCGTGGTAGTCTAGATTGGGATCAGCCTACCCCAGAACCCTTTGTCATCAGATCCTTTAACGAGGTATAAAGGATCTGACGACAAATGGCTCTGGGGTCGGCTGATCCCCATGTAGACTGTAGCTGTTCAGCACAGCATGGCAGCCATTTTGATGTAAATGAAGCAGCGATTATTTAAATTGCCACTTCATTTTGCTATGTCTACTAAACTCATCTACATGGCTCCATCGATGGAGCCATGTAGTCTAGACATACCCTGAGTGCATAATTGGAAAATACTGTCTCCTATGAGTCCTGTAGATGAGTATTTGCTACTTAAGGGCCCTTCTGATCACTTAAAATGCCACATATAGCAGTGTACTTGGGAGTAGCTTGGGCAGCAGCTCAGCATCTACTTAAACAATGTGCCCATGAGATCTAAACCGCTTTGTAATGCAGTGGCTAGTCCAAGTTACTGCATATGCCACTGTGCTACTTTTATCATACTCCTTAGAGCAGAATTGGCCTGTGTCTGCCTGCCCAAACCAGGAAGTGCCTAGGCAGCGGTAGTGTAGGTGTATCCAAAAACTGGAACAGCCCCACATCATCCTCTGAATGACCCATGCAAAAACCCTGCTCACCTCCTTTTCTTCTCTCCCCAGTGTGTCAGGACCTGCGAGAAAAACTGGGTATGTTAATCCACATTCCTATTAGAGCCCTTGGGCAAAGGCTCCCAGCCATACAGGGAACTGAGCAGACCCAGAAGCATCAGCAACACAGGAAAGGGCTGAGTGAACAGTTTAGGCCAAAAACTGTCACATTAGAGTGATCTGGTCTCAGCACTGCACCATGAGCTCTGTGGGGCAGACACAGGGTTACTTGTGCACATTTCTGGCAGACAGACAGGTGTCACTGTGACTTTGACAATAGAGCACCAATCACATTGTTCTGATGCAGAAGAAGGGGGACAACCACTTTCTAGAGATGATTGCTGCAGTGCAGGTTCTGCTGGGTCACTTCCCAGAATGTGGCTCACGTTCACATTCTCTGTTGCTTAGGCCAAATGCTAGATCTGAGCTCCTATCACTGGCATGCCCATCCCCTAATTATGCCTAGTGTGTGTAGCTTTCATGCTCCATAGCACTGGTAGTATCATCAGCTGCAGCGCAACACAGATGATGACGCACATTGTCAATTAATACCCGTTGCTGACTGGGATCAGTGGTGATCTAGAAGAATTACATCATGCCATTGAAAATGCCATTGCCTGCCTAGACTATGCAGATGCTAAATAAATATTCGTAGTTACAGGAGAGGATATCCCATGGGGAGGGTTGACAATATCAGAGCTGTATCAGGATCCAGATCTACATTTTCCATCAAGGTTGGATGCTTGCAAATCCTAGGTCTTCCACATGCTGGAAGTGTGTGCCAGCCCTATTCCCATCAAAGTTGCTGGCTCCAGAACTGAAACAACAAGTATGGCTGTGGGGTGTCTGTCATTCTCAGGCCACAGTATCAAACAACACTTCTCTGTATCTAACTCTTTTCTCTTTCCCATTTCAGAAAATCAGGAGAAGAAGATCAAGCGGCTGGAGTCAGGTGCTTGGATAATCCCCATTAAATGTGTGCCTGTGCTTTCACACTAGAACAAGATAGGGAAATCATCACACAGAATATGCTGATTTTGTTCCTGATGGTTTTCTTTTTCCTTGGGAATACATACTGCAGTGTTTGTAGCTGACATTTCAGATTAGGGTGATTTAATCAGGGTCTTAGCAAATTTTCTTTATGCAATTCTGTGGATATATCTTAATTCTGACCTGCAAAATCCATGCTGTACCATACCACTTTGCCAAAGCCACTCACTTCCAATCTGTCACTCCTGCTATATCTGCCCCCCTGGACTCTGCAGTCCCACCGCTCTGCCAGTGTTCCTGAGTCCTGGCCTGCAGGTAGCATTAGGCACCAGCAAGTCGTACAATTGCAGGGAACCCTGAGGCTGTGAGAGGTCCCCTGAATGTGGGAACTGGCCAGTGAGGTGTCAGATGTTCCATCCAGGTCAGTGCAGCCCAGGTTCTGAATGAGTCCTCTAAAGCAACGTGACCTTGCAAATACCATAAATGTCAGGTAACTGGTAGGAGGAACTGAGCTGTGCACTGGGGTTTACAAAGGACAAATATCACCACTGCCTGCAGCCCCTCTGTATCCCATCTTTGACTTCCGCCAGCCCCAGCTGCTGGTATCCCTCAGTCCTCACTCTAGCTTCTCTGTTCTTCTTTGGTGATGTGACTGTGGGTGCTCTAGTGTTGATGGGTTGTCCCAGAGCCGCAGCATGGAGCTTTTTTTCAGCAGTTGTCAGTAGGCCACACACGTGCAGAGAACACTTTGCATGGCTCTTGCTTCAGCGCCTCATGCATGTATCCTGACATCCTCACTTTCTGCCTTCAGTCACAGACGGAGCTCTTCTTTCTCCTCAGAATTTCATTTCCTCATGGAGATAGTTCAAGTTATACCTTTTCCTTAGGTTTTTTCTTGTTAACCATTCATCTTTCAGTTCCTGTAAAAAAAAAAATCTGTCAGCTCCAAATGTAGTTGCCTGCACTGGCTTGTCCAAGCAGCCGCATAACACTTTTACCCTCCCCTCCTTCCCATTGGGTGTTTTTTTTATTTTTTTAAGAAAGAGAAGCGCAAAGAAGATAAAGGAAGTGGAGATTGACAATCTCAGCAATTGAGAGTTTAACCTCACGCAGACTCTGTCATTACGAGCTTGCCAAACTTAAAGAAATGTGAGATGTTTCACGAGCCAGTGCTTGCATTGGACAAACATTCAATATGCATATGCTGCTTGGAGAAGATCATGTACCCTAAAAGTGTTATCATTGCCACAGCCTCACGGCCAGAGACAGAAAAGAGAGGGAGCTTTGTCTCTGTGATTTTTTTCAAGAAGGCTATTCAGCCTACTGAGGAGTCCCAATCCTCTCTGCTGCTGGGACAGGCTCCTAGGAAAAGGGCTGCCTCTCCATCACCTCACAAGCATTCAAAAAAGAGACCCTGTCCAGTGAGATTGTTGCCCCCACCCCATCTCCTAGGGTGAGCAATGGGGACACACCAGGCACTTCCAGGACCGCAGAGCATAGATCAGAATCTTGAGTGGTGATGCTGCTTTTTTCAGTGCCTCATTATTAAATATCGGTGGCACCGGCGTAGGCTTTTGCCGGTGAGACCCCTCCAGTTCTTCTTCGAGGGTCCCTGTGGGTGCTCCACTTAGGTGTCACAGCACCACTGTCTGTGAAGCCCAGAGATCTTTAGTAGCAGTCTCCAGATGGCCGTGCATGCTGCACTATTGCACAATTGCTCAGACTGACAGTTTAGCACATGCCAGCAGCCATTCCCTCAGTTCCTTCTGAACCGCCACCAGCATGAATCATGAGTAGCACTGTCTCCCTAAAAGCCTTTTGAAAGAAAGAAAGAAAGAAAGAAAGAAAGAAAGAAAGAAAGAAAGAAAGAAAGAAAGAAAGAAAGAAAGAAAGAAAGAAAGAAAGAAAGAAAGAAAGAAAGAAAGAAAGAAAGAAAGAAAGAAAGAAAGAAAGAAAGAAAGAAAGAAAGAAAGAAAGAAAGAAAGAAAGAAAGAAAGAAAGAAAGAAAGAAAGAAAGAAAGAAAGAAAGAAAGAAAGAAAGAAAGAAAGAAAGAAAGAAAGAAAGAAAGAAAGAAAGAAAGAAAGAAAGAAAGAAAGAAAGAAAGAAAGAAAGAAAGAAAGAAAGAAAGAAAGAAAGAAAGAAAGAAAGAAAGAAAGAAAGAAAGAAAGAAAGAAAGAAAGAAAGAAAGAAAGAAAGAAAGAAAGAAAGAAAGAAAGAAAGAAAGAAAGAAAGAAAGAAAGAAAGAAAGAAAGAAAGAAAGAAAGAAAGAAAGAAAGAAAGAAAGAAAGAAAGAAAGAAAGAAAGAAAGAAAGAAAGAAAGAAAGAAAGAAAGAAAGAAAGAAAGAAAGAAAGAAAGAAAGAAAGAAAGAAAGAAAGAAGAGTGTAGCAGCTTGAGCTGATTAACATAAAAAAAGCCACAGAACATAAAGAACAAGCAGAGTGGGGCACTGGTGCCACTGCTGTGTCCTGCTCACCTGGAGCACCTCAAGCAGAAAACCCTGTTATGCCACAACCTTCTGGTTTCAAAAGGTGTACAGGGTGCAGCATATTTATCTCATCAGCAAATGGGCAGGAACAAGGTCTGTGCTGCCTAGGGCAGGACCACTCAAAGAGTCACTGCTCTCACTGTCAAAAAACTTGGCTTTTATGGAAAAGGTTGTGGCTGAACTGCAGCCTGACTCACACTTACCCCACCCCTAAAGAGACTACACCAGGGATGGACAGAAAAAGGAATACTCCCTCTGAGGGACGTGCTACAAAGCCAGACAAGGAATGCAGCAGAAAATGCTCCCGGTCCGCTACTAAATGTCTGTAACCGAGCAATAAAAGCCTTCTAGGCAATGAGGCAGACAGTGCTTGCCCTGAACAGGGCGCATAAAGTGGGTTAAGAAGAGACGGTGATCCCAAAGTGAAGCACAGAGCTGCTGTCCAGGCTTTGCGCTCTCCTCAGAACAGGCACATGGTACCACAGGAGAAGCCAGTACCAGCAGCAGATAAAAAGCAGTGGCAGGCTGTACAGTAATGCTGTCGCTGCCCCCGGTCCCAAGATACATGACAGAGCCGGACATTGCAGTACCATCAGTACCATGCTCACCATAATTTGGTACAGTACCGATGTCACACCATGATCTAGAGGTTCTGTACTATCGTCCTCACCAGCATCACTAATATCAGTGAGATTTAGTGATGATGACAACGAGGAAATAAGGGGCCAGTGCAGATTTCATCAATACACTATTACACAGCATCAGGAAGCCCAAAATTGGCAGATGGCACAGTGGGTTCTCCCACAGCTCCTTCTGTGGCCCTACTGGGACCCTGGGAACCCTATACAATTCAACAACCGCAACTACAACCACCCCTTCAGGTATCAAGAGCTAAGATGGCTGATGCAAACATGCAGGGGCACCATACTGTCCCACATCTAGCTCTGCAACATGGAACACCCACCACCAAGCAGGAATACTCATGCGTGGTCATCTAAGTGGAGCACCCCCGGGGACCCTCAAAGAAGAAGGGAAGGTTACACACCTTGTGCAGTAACTGGAGTTTTTTGAGGTGTGTCCTTGTGGGTACTCCACACCCACCGTCCTACCCTCTGTTCTGGGCAAAGAAAGTCCATTATGGAGAAGGAACAGAAGGAATGGCAGCCAGTGTGTGCTAAACTGTCAGTCTGAGCAATTGTGCAATAGCACAGCACACACCAGCATCTAGGAGACTGTTACCAAAGATCTCCAGGCCATGTGCACAGCCGCACTGACACATCTAAGTGGAGCACCTATGGGGATACATCTGAAGAACTCCAGTTACTGCATGAGGTGAGTAACCTTCCCATACCCACCCTAAAGATGTTTTGAAGCAATTCCAAGAGCTTTTGAAGCACATGGCCGAAAGTCAAGATGTTCAGGAGGTCACGGAAAAGCAACACCGCCTCCTCAAGGACATCCACCCTTCTCAGGGAAGGATCACATCCATCAATGAAGCCATTCTAGAAGTTTTAGATGAAATTTGTCAAACCCCTGCCTCTATGCAACCAACATGCAAGAAGGCTGACAGGAAATCCTTTATTCCTTTGAAGGACTTAGATTTTCTTTTCTCACATCCACAACCAAATTCCATGGTTATGGATACCAGTGTCTAATGACAAGGAGCATAAAAAGTTAGACTTATTCAGAAGAAATGTATACTCTTTGGCCACACTACAGCTGAGAATTGCTAACAATTCCAAACTATTTAGTGAAACATTACTTTGATAACTCCTCTAAATTTGTCGAGCTCATGAAGCACCTCCCAAACTTTAAAGGACCCATACTCAAATTGATTATTCATGAAGGGCATACCATTGCCCGTACAATCCTGCTGTCCTCAATAGACATAGCTGATATAGCAGCTACAGCAACTGCCACAGCAGTGGTAATGAGAACAGCCTCATGGCTCCTATCAACAGGAATGCCTAAGGAGCTCCAGTAGAAGGCTTGAGGACCTCCCCTTTGAGAAGCACAAACTCTTTGTAGCCAATACGGACAAGGTCCTTCACAGCAGCAAGAACTCTTGGATTACACTTTGGACACTGGGCATGTACATCCCTCCATACTGTCAAAAATAGGATTACATAACATTGGTTCAGTGCGTGCTAGAAATCATCCATATAGGCTATGTCATCCCCTTTACATTGCTTCCCCATCCCTTCCCTTCCCCCTTCCTCTTCAGGGACACCTCCCATGAGATCTCTTTTGAGACAAGAAATCAATCACCTCCTGCATCTAGGAGCAATAGAAAGGGTGTCAGATGCATTTCAGGTTTTTACTCCAAATAACCAGAAGGGAACACCATCTACTGGAAGGCATGGGATGCGTAGTCCTAGGGATGGGGGTTCTATGGCCACCACACCCAAAAGAAAACGATGGGTGGTGGTGGTTGGGGACTCCCCCCTAAGAGGCACTGAGCCATCCCTCTGCCGTCCAGACCTGGAATCTCGAGAGGTGTGCTGCTTACCGGGAGCTCGCATTCAGGATGTCACTGAGAGGCTTACCAAGATGATCAAACCTTCAGATCGCTACCCCTTCCTGCTTCTCCACATGGGAAGTAATGATACGGCCAAGAATGACCTTGAGCGGGTTACTGCAGATTATGTAGCGCTAGGAAGAAGGATCCAAGAATTCGGAGCGCAAGTGGTATTCTCCTCCATCCTTCCTGTTGAAGGGAAAGGACTGGACAGGGATCGTCGAATTGAGGATGTAAATGCGAAGTTGCGCAGGTGGTGTCGCAGAGAAGGCTTTGGTTCCTTCGACCATGGGACTCTGTTCTGGGCACAAGGATTGTTAGGAAGAGATGGGATCCACCTAACGAAGAGAGGAAGGAGCATCTTCGCGGGCAGGCTTGCAAACCTAGTGAGGAGGGCTTTAAACTAGGTTTGTCGGGGAACGGTGACCAAAACCCTGAGGGGAGTGGGAAAGTCGGATACCGGGAAGAAATGCGGAGAGGAAGAAGCAAGAAAGGAGGACCTCTGTTTCAAATGGAGAAGATAGAGCAATCAACTGGTTACCTGAAGTGTTTGTACACTAATGCGAGAAGCCTGGGCAACAAACAGGAAGAACTGGAGGCCTTGGCCCAGTTCAAGAAATATGATTTAATTGGGATAACGGAGACTTGGTGGGATGACTCGCATGACTGGAGCGCTGTCATGGAAGGGTATAGACTGTTCAGGAAGAACAGGCAGGGGAGAAAAGGAGGAGGAGTTGCACTATATTTAAGAGAGCACTACGATTGCTCTGAACTCCAGTATAAAGAGGGAGAAAAACCTGTTGAAAGTCTGTTGGTTAGGTTTAAAGGAGCAAACAACAGCAGTGATGTTGTGTGTTTGGTGTTTGCTACAAGCCACCGAATCAGGTGGATGAGGTAGATGAGGCTTTCTTCGGACAACTGAGCAAAGCTTCCAGATCGCAGGCCCTGGTTTTCGTGGGGGACTTTAATCACCCTGACATCTGTTAGGAAACCAATACGGCAGTACACAGGCAATCCAGGAAGTTTTTGGAGAATGTTGGAAACAACTTCTTGACACAAGTGCTGAAGGATCCGACCAGGGGCCGTGCACAGCTTGACCTTCTGCTCACAAACAGGGAGGAACTAATAGGGGAAGTGGAGGTGGGTGACAATCTGGGAAGCAGTGATCATGAGATGGTAGATTTCAGGATCCTGACCAAAGGAAGAAAAGAGAGTAATAAAATACACACTTTGGACTTCAAAAAAGCAGATTTTGACTCCCTCAGAGATCTGATGGGCAGAATCCGCTGGGATACTAACATGAAGGGGAAAGGAGTCCAGGACAGCTGGCAGTATTTTAAAGAAGCCTTATTGAAGGCACAGAAAGAAACCATCCCTACGCGTAACAAGAGAGGCAAACATGGTAGGAGACCGGATTGGCTTACAGGGGAAATCCTTGGTGAACTTAAGCACAAAAAGAAAGCTTACAAAAAGTGGAAACTTGGACAAATGACCAGGGAGGAGTTTAAGGATATAGCTCTAGAATGCCGGGGGGTTATCAGGAAGGCGATAGCGCAAATTGAATTGCGACTGGCTAAGGATGTGAAGGATAACAAGAAAGGTTTCTATAGGCATGTTAAGAAGAAGGTGATCAGAGAGGGTGTGAGGACCCTAATGGATGAAGGAGGTAACCCAGTGACAGATGATTTGGGGAAAGCTGAAGTACTCAATGCTTTCTTTGCCTCTGTATTCACGGACAAGGTCGGCTCCTGGACTTCTGCGCTAAGTGACACAAGATGGGATGAAGATGGACAGCCCTTGGTGGGTAAAGAACAGGTTAGGAACTATTTAGAAAAGCTAAATATACATAAATCCATGGGTCCTGTAGAAGCAGCCACCTAAACAGAGAGGAGCGTGTTTTTGCTTCGACAGTCCGGACTTAGTGCATCCGAGGGTACTGAGGGAGTTGACAAATATCATTGAGGAGCCTTTGGCTATTATATTTGAAAAGTTGTGGAGATCGGGAGAAATCCTGGATAATTGGAAAAAGGCAAATGTAGTGCCCATCTTCAAAAAAGGGAAGAAGGACAATCCAGGGAACTATAGGCCGGTCAGTCTTACCTCGGTCCCTGGAAAAATCATGGAAGGGATCCTTAAAAAATCCATATTGAGGCACTTGGAAGAAATGAAAGCAATTAGGAATAGTCAGCATGGATTCACAAAGGGCAAGTCGTGCCTGACCAATCTGATTAGCTTCTATGATGAGGTAACTGGCTCGGTGGACATGGGGAAGTCAGTGGATGTTATATACCTTGACTTTAGCAAGGCTTTTGATACGGTCTCCCACAATATTCTTGCCAGCAAGTTAAGGGAATGTGGATTGGATAAATGGATGGTAAGATGGATAGAAAGATGGCTAGAAAGCCGGGCCCAGCGGGTAGTGATCAACGGTTCGATGTCAGGATGGCGGTCGGTTTCTAGCGGAGTTCCTCAAAGTTCGGTTCTAGGACCAGTTTTGTTCAATATCTTTATTAATTACCTGGACGAGGTGATGGATTGCACCCTCAGCAAGTTTTTGGATGACACTAAGCTGGGGGGAGGGTAGATCGCTTAAGGGCAGAGACAGGGTCCATAATGACTTAGACAAATTGGAGGATTGGGCAACAAGAAATCTGATGAGGTTCAACAAGGACAAGTGTAGAGTTCTGCACTTGGGACAGAAGAATCCCAAGCATAGTTACAAGCTGAGGACCAACCAGTTAAGTAGTAGTTCTGCAGAAAGGGACCTGGGGGTTACAGTGGATGAGAAGCTGGATATGAGTCAACAGTGTTCCCTTTTAGCCAAGAAGGCCAATGGCATATTAGGTTGCATTAAGAGGAGCATTGCCAGCAGATCCCGAGATGTCATTATTACCCTTTATTCGGCTTTGGTGAGGCCACATCTGGAGTATTGTGTCCAGTTCTGGGCCCCCCACTACAAAAAGGATGTGGACACATTGGAGAGGGTCCAGCGAAGGGCAACCAAAATGATTAGGGGGCTGGAGCATATGATTTATGAGGAGAGGCTGAGGGACTTGGGTCTGTTTAGTCTGCAGAAGCGAAGAGTGAGGGGGGACTTGATAGCAGCCTTCAACTTCCTGAAGGGAGGTTCCAAAGAGGATGGAGAAAGGCTGTTTTCAGTAGTGACAGATTGCAGAACAAGGAGCAATGGTCTCAAGTTGTGGTGGGAGAGGTCCAGGTTGGATATTAGGAAAAACTATTTCACTAGGAGGGTAGTGAAGCACTGGAATGGGTTACCTAGGGAAGTAGTGGAGTCTCCATCCCTAGAGGTGTTTAAGTCTCGGCTTGACAAAGCCCTGGCTGGGTTGATTTAGTTGGAATTGGTCCTGCCTAGAGCAGGGAGCTGGACTTCATGACCTTCTGAGGTCTCTTCCAGTTCTATGATTCTATGATACTTCCTGAATCAGACGTACACAGGGGGCTGGAGACCCATACCAGATCTCTGTAAACTAAACAAATTCCTGCAGAAGCAAAAATTCAAGATGGCAACATTGGCTTTCATTATGCCGACACTAGATGAAGGGGACTGGCTCTCGACCTACAGGACACATACTTTTACATCACCATACATCTGTTACACAGATGGTACCTTCCATTCAAGTGAGGTGACAACTACTTCCAGTACAGAGTACTACCTTTTGGACTGCTCCACCCCAGCACTTCTCAAATCTCCTTGCTGCAGTCACCGACTACCTCTGCCAGCAAAGAGAAGTGATTTTTCCATACTTTGACAACTCTGGGTATGTCTACACTTGCAGCCTATTTCGGAATAGGGCTGCAAATGTAGGCATTCGGAATTGCAAATCAAGCCTGGGATTTAAATATCCCGAGCTTGATTTGCATCTTCCCGGCCAGGAGCCATTTTTTGAAATTTACAAATCTGGAATAACTGCCCGCATCTACTTGTGGCAGTGAAATGGGCATTCAAAATAAAGCCCTATTTCTAACTACCTGTTATTTTTCCTGCAATGAGGAACCATTGGTACAGATCACTTTGGATGCCTTTTTCCTGGGCAGGAGCCCACCATGCTATTCAGGGCAGATGTTTACCACACAACAACAGGGCGGATGCCCTGAACCACAGTCATTCCATGGACCATGAATGAGAACCACACCCAGCAGTGCTTGCTTACATCTTTCACTGCCAGGGATATCCATCAATAGATCTCTTTGCAGCCCCCAACAATTCGAAGTGTCCGCACTTCTGCTCAAGGACACAATTGAGTGATCTGTTATGAGGATCAGTTTCAGCCTGCTAACACCAAGAGGAGAACCACTTTCATTTCTGCAAGTAAGTGGCTCTGGTGGATGCCCTTCTGATGTATAGAAGAATGGATCTCATCATTCTGAGCATAGGGAATCTGACCTGTGGAACCAGATAGGAGACACACATGCAGGTAGAGTGTGGGGTTGGGTGTGAAGGAGTTCACTCCCATCCTGGAAGAAAATGACATGATGGGATGGAAGAGGATAAGATGGTGCAATGAACATCAAGTGACTTAAACTCCGTCAGTCTGGATCTTGCACAGGACTCTGGGAATGAGCAGGATGGGTGGAAAGGTATAATGTAGCAGCTCTTTCCAATGGGTTAGGCATACATTGCCAAGGGATCCTTTGCCCAGACCTGCCCAGGAGCAGAAATGTGGGCACTTGGCATTGTTGGGGGCTGCAAAGAGATCTACTGATGGATATTCCCAGCAGTGAAATATGGAAGAAAGCACCTCTGGGTGTGGTTCCCATGCGTGTTATCCAGGGATGCTATGCTCCAGACCCTGGACATTCACGGAGCTCTGGCTTTTTATGTAGCTAGGACACAATCATACCAGAAGTCCCCACAGCTCTTGATATCCATCACAGCACATTCAAAGGGCAACCCAATTTCCATCCAACAGATCTCCAAATAGATATCATCATGTATACTGTGATGCCATTCCCTTCATAACAAACTAGTGACCATCCCAAGGGCACATTCCACTCATGCTACTGCAACCTCCATGGCTTTCCTAAGCAATGTGGCCCATAAGGATATTTAGTGAGCAGCCACTTGGTTGTTGAACCACATCTATGCCAGGCACCATGCCATAGTACCTAAACTGGCAAAGGATATGGTGGTGGCTACAGCGGACCTATCTTCAGCCACCAAGCAGTGACTCTGATTCCACACTGAGTATTGTTTTGTAGTCACCAAAAGTGGAGCACCATGGGAACATGATCCAAAGAAGAAAAGGAAGTTACTCACCCTGTGCAGTAATGACTGTTCTTCAAGGTGTGTGTCCCCGTGGATGCTCTACGATTCTCCCTTTCGCCCTTCTCCTGGGAGTCTTAGTTACTCAGGCATAGATGAGGAACTGAAGGGGAGGGTCAGGCCTTGTGCA
Organism: Pelodiscus sinensis; assembly: GCF_049634645.1. Lineage (NCBI taxonomy): Eukaryota > Metazoa > Chordata > Testudines > Trionychidae > Pelodiscus > Pelodiscus sinensis. The sequence goes on along the minus strand of NC_134743.1, from coordinate 4,246,024 downwards.
CAAGGTGGCAAAGTGAGAGCAGTGTGAGGTGCTTTCCATGCTTGCATGGCCTGCTGACAACTGCTCAAAAAAACTCTGATCTGTGGCTCCGAGATGACCTGTCACCAACAATGGAGCATCCACTGGGACACACACCTCAAAGAACCCTTGTTACTGCACAGGGTGAGTAATTTCCTTTTGTCTCAGCTTCTCAGTACTTTCCTGTTCCTGCCCCTCCCCACACCGCTTAGTCTAAGCCTGGGCCTCAAACTAATGGTGTCTCCAAAGCCCTTTTCCCTCTATGTGAGCTTCACTCTGATGGGCCCACCACCCACATATTTCCACTGGAAGCCAAGACAGAACCTCATACCATATTTCTAGGGGTGGACAGTAAATCCCATACCACACAGCACCATGGAGCCCTTCCCCAGCTAACATCCTGCCAACCCTGCAGCTACACACTTGTTCAAATCAGCACCATGCCTAGAACTAGGAGGTCTGAGGCCTGGTGAGCCTGCATATTCTGGTGTGACACTCCTTCCCTCCCATTCCCTGCTGAGCTGGGGGTGCTACCCCCTCACTCCTCCAACTTCCTTCTACCTTCCTCCCTTTAGCATACTTGCTTGAACTAATTTACCACTCATCTGCCTGTCAAAACTGGAAGTGCCTTCCCAGCTGTACTGTTGATATATTCAAAGTGTGAATAAGCCCAGTCACTGTCCTCAGAATGAACCACAGGCTATGTCTACACGGGGTTCTTTTTCCATTTTTTTTCCAGAAGAGGTTTTTCCAACACTTGGACCATCTACATGGTGCCAAATGTGGGAAAAACCTCCTCTCTTGGAAGATCCCTTATAGCTCATAAGATGAGGAATACAGGGCTTCCAAAAGAATGCACCTGCTTTTTTGGAAACTGTTCTGAAAAAATGGACATGTTCCCTGGACGCGACAGGTAGTGTAGATATAGCCACACTGAACCAATGATGACCTTCTTTTCTCCTCTCCCCAGAGTGCCAGGAGCTGCGACAGAAGACTGGTAAGTTTATCCACCTCTTTACTAGAGCCCCTGGGCAGAGGCTCTTAGCCACACAAGGTGCTGAGTAGTTCTAGAAGCACCAACAGGACAAGGCTGAGGGAGCAGTTTGAGCCAAAAGTAGAGTCGTATTTTTTACTCCAGGCTCACGGCAGTACTGTGAGCTCCCTGCAGCAGACACAGGGTTTCATGTGCTCATGTCTGAATAGATAGAGAGGTATCACCTGGCATTTGACAAGCCAGTGCCTGGTTGAACAGAACTGGACCAGTTACTTTCTACAGATAATGGCTGGAGTGTAGGCTCTGCTGGGCTATTTCCCAGAGTATGACTCACGTTTCCATAATTTGATAAGAAGGTCAGATCCCAAATGTGAGCCCCAGTAATCAGCATGACCTTTCCCTAGGTATATCCAGATCATGTAGCTTTGATGGTCCAAAGGACTATTAGTAACATAGACAAGAGATTCCGCTTAGACAGAAGTTCCCTTAGAGCTGTATCAGGAACACGAGCCATGTTTTCCTTCAAGGTTAACTATTTTGCAAATGTCAGGGCTCCTGAATTTTAGTGCATTTCAATAACCACCAGCTCAGCTCCTATCATAGCTGCTGTTTTCTGCACTGGGGCTGGGAGTGTGGCTGTGGGGTGTCGTTCTGAGGCACAAAACATTACACTGGGCTGCTCTGACTAACCCTTTTGTCTTTTCCTTTTCAGTGCCTCAGAAGGGTTGGTTCTTCGGTTAGTGTCCCTGCGGGTGCTCCATTCACGGTGCACTAGCAACCTCTGCACCTTTGACTGGATATTTCTCAGAGCAGTTTCTTTGGAGCTCATGCATGTGTGCTAGTCAGCACATGTCTCCTGCCAGTTATATAGCACTGCATGGGCAAACCACCCTCAGTCCCTTCTGCACCATAAAACACCTTTGCAGAGAACTCCAAACCAGAAGGCACAGAGGGTGAATAGTGGAGCACCCACAGGGACACATCTCGAAGGACCACAGTTACTGCACTGGGTGAGTAACCATTTCTTCTTATAATCAGGGACTGAGATAATCCCTGAGTCTCAGCTTTTGCACGGCAATGTGATGGGAAAGTCAGCACATGCGCTGTATGAACTTCAGTTACTATCATTATTATCCCCCCATTCTCAGGACACAAACACGGCTGAGTTTGCAGCTCAGGTTTCAGTATTGTCCTTAACTAAGGAACGTGACTCTAGCATGTAGTGAATCACAGGACTTGGACAAGTCTGGACTCCTCCAGGACGTTTTGTGGATAAATCACAACTCTGACTTGAAAGTTCCTCCTACATAATGCAGGGTCCCATCATGCACACAGCTCTCGTGGGCTCTCTCTGTGCTCAACCACAGCCCCTAATATTTCAGATTTGGACTCCCACACACACCAGAGCACCTTAGTCACCTCTGTCAGAGCTCCTCAGTCACCTCCAGTAGCCCCCGGCTTTTCCACTGTGTAGCATTTCTGATGACTCTCAGTCCTGACTAGCAGCAAATGGTGGCATCACTCACCTACAAGCTATACAATTGTAGGGAACATTAAGGCTAAGATGGTGTCAGGGGGTTCACACCCCAGTGCGCCTCAGTGCCCCCCGACTGTCTCCATATAGCCCATCTCAGGGCAGAATACAGTCTGTATGGGTTGCTCATCATAGGCCTTTGGGCTTATCTCCGCAGCCCCCGCTTACCTAAGCCAGGCTGTAACCTGCCTCCAAGCCCGGGCCTTTCCTCCAGCCCCTCATCAGGGTAGCCTTAACTGGCCTTCTCCCAGCTCTAGCTGGCTAGCCCCAGCGGGTCTCCCTCCTGGGAGCTCCTGCTTCCTCCACAGCCAGCCCCTCACTGGCCTCTCTCTCTCCCAGCAACCTGGGCTTCTCTATATATACGTGCCAGCTGTGCTCATACTCGCCCTAATGAGTTCAGCTGGCTTCTCCCAGCCACTCGTGCAGTCCTGGGTCTTTGCCAGCTGGGCCCTCTCTAGCCCTAACTAGCTCCCGCTGGTCTCCTTTCTGCTAGCCCCGGCTCCGGGCCGGAGTCCTGGTATTAAAGGGCCAGTGCAGGGCAGGCGCCCTGTCACAGATGGGCTTCCCGAAAGACAGCTCTCACCACCAGGCATCAGCAGTTCCTCTAGGTCAGTGCTGCCCTGGACTATGAATGCTGCCCTCTGCACAGCATGACCTAACAAAACCCACATCTGCCAATGTCACTGGTAGGGACCCTGGAACTGAACTGTTCACGGGGTCCCCACTGGAAAAAAACCACCACTGCCTCCAGTGCCCTCCTATCTCAGCCCAGGACTTCCTGCCCCAGTCCTAGATGAGTTTTATTCCTCAGCCTCCAACTTCACCTTCCCTACTATTGCAGCCCTAAACTCCTCAGTTCTGTGCTGTTTCCCCTCCTAGTCTACACTTGAGCCTCTAATGAACAAGAACTTCCAAACTAAGCTCCTGCCATCCACTGAACCTAGAATTACACACTTCCTTGTGCAGATCAGCACCACAAAGGGATTGCACAGCACAGAAAGAGGAGGTTTTCAGGCTGTGTGACAGGCTGCTACCCAGCTCTGTTTAGGGATGATCTGTTTAAGCTCTGTTTAGGGATGATCTTGGGCTTTATTTTTTATAATTAACAACAGCTGTGTCGGGTGTCCTGTCACTTCTGAGACCCTTGGCTCATTTGGTGCAACTATACACCTGGGTAACACTAGTGCAGTAACAATAGGAGTGTGAAGTATCAGGGGTAGCCGTGTTAGTCTGGATCTGCAAAAGCGACAAGGAGTCCTGTAGCACCTTATAGACTAACAGATGTATTGGAGCATAAGCTTTCATGGGCAAAGACCCACCTCATCAGATGCATGTAGTGGAAATTTCCAGAGGCAGGTATAACTATGCAGGCCAGAATAAGGCTAGAGATAATGAGGTTGATTCAGCCAAGGAAGGTGAGGCCCACTTCTAGCAGCTGATGTGGAGGTGTGAACACCAAGAGAGGAGAAACTGCTTTTGTACTTGACTAGCCATTCATAGTCTTTGTTTAATAGGAGTGTGGCAAGAGCAGCAGCTCAGGGTGGTCATCCAAGTATGTACCCAGCAATTGGGGAAGGAGGGCGGGGGTTGTACATGAGTGGTTATCCCAAGCCTATGGCTATTCTGCTGCTTTTAGTGCACAGGCTCCAACAGAGCTAATATGTCTCTGTCTGCACAAACTGGGCAGCTCACTCCCAGCTGATGGCAGGGCTGGACCGAGCCATTCTGGCACCCCGGGCAGACAGGTTAATTGTACCCCAGGTTGGTACCCCGGGCAGACAGTCTGCGTGCCCCTTACAGCTGCCAAAGGCGCCCACCATAGGTTGTCGCCCTGGGCAGCTGCCCAGCTAACCCATGCCTTAATCCTGTCCTGGCTGTTGGGCAGATGTATGAAAAGTTTAGAACACATCTCACAATGGCCCACACTGAATCTGAGTCATGTGAGTCATCCCACTCCCACGGCAGCACTGGAGACACTGAAAAAAGAACAAATAGTCCTGCTGCACCTTAGAGACTACCTCTATCAGTTTCATCTAGCATGGACATTCTAATCGACTATTCTTTTCCCCCTTTTTTATTCTCCTCCTCCCTACCCATCCCCTCTCTTTCTCTGCTTATTTATTTGGAACTTGAACTCCTTAAACTCCATTCATCCAAAGAAGTGGGCTGTACCCAGAAAACTCAGGATACTGTCTTCATTTTTTGTTAGTCTCTTAGGCTATGTCTAGACGTCACCTCTCTGTCGACAGGGAGATGTAGATTAGGCACGTCGAAATTGCTAATGAAGCAGGGATTTAAATATCCTGCACTTCATTAGCATAAACATGGCCACCGCTTTTTTTGAAACAGAGCTTTTTTGAAGAAAAAAACCCAGCAATCTAGATGTGGATCTGTCGAAATTAAACCCTTTTTCAACAGATCCTGTATTCCTCAAAAAATGAGGTTTACAGGATCTGTCAGAAAAGGGTTTATTTTTGACAGATCCACGTGTAGACTGCCGGGTTTTTTTAAAAAAGCTGTTTCAGAAAAAAGTAGCGGCCATGTTTATGCTAATGAAGCATGGGATATTTAAATCCCTGCTTCATTAGCAATTTTGACGTGCCTAATCTACATCTCCCTGTCGACAGAGAGGTGAAGTCTAGACATAGTCTTAGATGCTGCAGGACTATTTGTTCTTTTTTCAGTTTTTCCAGTTACAGCCTAACTTGGCTACCACTCTGAAACCACAGCAGCACTGTGAGCTTTCTTCAGCAGACACAGCTTTACCAGCCCTTGTGCTTGAATAGACTGACAGGTGTCACCAGGCCTTTGATGATCCCATGACAATCATATAGTTTTGATGCAATGGGAGGAGCACCTGCTTTCTACAGATGACAGCTGGAGTGCATAGCTTTGATGCTCTTCAGGGTATTAGTAACTCAGAAAAGGAATTCTCCTTAGACAGAAGGGTTAAGAATATCAGACCTGAATAGCGATTCACACCCACGTCTTCCATCATGTTTAGATGTTTTGCAAATACCACCCAGGATTTGTATCCTACCAGTGCCCCTTTAAAATCTCCCACTCTGTGGGAGCAACTATAGCCAAACTACCTTCTCACAGGCCTCAGTTCTCCTCTGGGCAACTCTGGTGTAAAGTCAGATTCATTTCCCTGAAGCACATGCAGATATTGTGAATTTACAAGAGTCACTGAAAGCAAAATTTTCTCCAGGATGTTACAAACAGAAAATATAAAGGTGTCTATGAGAATTGGTTGTTGCTGTTAGCAGAGGTCTCAGGGGAAAGGGCCTGTTTTTGTGTCACATTTCATATTTCTCTGTTCCTTTCTATTTTTCAGTGATGCCTGTCCCAGAATGGCATCTCCCGTCAGAGTGAGTTTATTGTGTTTGCTGGCCCCTGACCTTGTTTGTTCTTCTTCCCTTGCAGGTTTCAGGAGGGCTCAGAGCTACACTGGTGAGTGGGGCTGGGAGGGTGAGCAGATGCTGCACTGTGCTTAGTGATATTGCCATTATGTAGCTGAGCTGTCAGAGGTGTGGGGTTGCCATGGGAACGGTGGGGTAGGTGGTGTGCTGGCTACAGAGCCATGGGGTTGGATTCTGAGAATGGCCCTGAACACGTTGTCCAGAGCTGTAAGTGTCACCTGTGGGCAACTCCCTGGCAACCCTCCATTCAGTTAGGGTATGTCTACACTACCCCGCTAGTTCGAACTAGCGGGGTAATGTAGGCATACCGCACTTGCAAATGAAGCCCGGGATTTGAATTTCCCGGGCTTCATTTGCATAAGCGGGGAGCCGCCATTTTTAAAACCCTGCTGGTTCGAACCCCGTGCAGCACGGCTACACGGGGCACGAACTAGGTAGTTCGAACTAGGCTTCCTAGTTCGAACTACCGTTACTCCTCGTGGAATGAGGAGTAATGGTAGTTCGAACTAGGAAGCCTAGTTCGAACTACCTAGTTCATGCCCCGTGTAGCCGCGCTGCACGGGGTTCGAACCAGCGGGGTTTTAAAAATGGCGGCTCCCCGCTTATGCAAATGAAGCCCGGGAAATTCAAATCCCGGGCTTCATTTGCAAGTGTGATATGCCTACATTACCCTCCTAGTTCGAAGTAGGAGGGTAGTGTAGACATACCCTTAGTCCTAATGCCCCATCCTAATCTCCCAGTGACCCTTCAGCATTGATCCATCCCCACCCTATTAGATACACCAACAGTCATACTCAGCCCTCCCTGTGCAGCCTGCAATCTTCACCACTTGGACACCTTCCATGTCCCGTCCCCCCCGAATCCTGCAGAGGGGGGAAGTGAGAGGATATAAGCAACCCAATCTCCCACTCCAGCTACCCCCATCTCCTCACCAACTCTGGGGCCAGGCCCAGCCACAGGCCTGAAGCTCTCTGGTCCCTTTGCTCTGTCTTTTCTGGCTGGAATCTCTCTCCTTCTGGGTCATGGAGTCCCTGACTGACCCCTGGCTAAAAAGGCTGTTCTGGTTTCTCTCCCCAGGTTCTGTCAGCATGAGCCAGGCTGAAAACACCCTGAACTCATCATGTCTGAGAATGGTAGAAAAGTCCAACATGACACTTCAATTTTCAGGTCTGAAACTCCATCTGTTGAATCCTCCCTTGGGACAATGGGAATCTTGGAAAGAAAAATGCACAGAACTTGACTTCAGATAGGATATCTGGGTCAGACTCTTGCTCCAGGGATACCAAGGCCAGGAAATTTGACAGCGGTATCGTAGGTAAAAGCTGACACCTGGGAAAGATCCTTGATTAATAAGCAGGCTTACACTTCATATTTCTAACTTCATGTACATGGAAGATATCTGCCCACTGTGATGTAACTGGGTTCTGATATGACCATACAAAACACTGTTTCAACCACTGTTACATGTTTGCACTAAATCTTGCTCAAAGTGTGAAAATTGAAGTATCTACTGAAAGCCTATGACTCGCTGATTCTGTTTATATATGTATGTTTTTTCTATTTGAAGTTATCAGCCTTAGCTACATACTTGTATTTCAAATGTTTGCTTCTGGGAGATATCAACAGGTTTTGCTGACCTACTGTGAAAAAGTGGCCAGGCAAGTGAATCTGAGTACAATGGACCTTTAATTGGTGCCAATCCACAACGGAGGAACTTTCCTGTGATCCTTCAGACCAGCATGTACCATGGTTACTTACCTAGGAAAGGATTGTGTCATGCATGTACGAGTGACTTGCTCATGTGACAAACGCCATCTTGGACATACTTTCACACAAGGAAAACAATGGAATTCTCTTCACACGGGCAAGGGTATAAAGAGGATTGTGGGAATTCCTCCATCTTGGTCTTCATTCTAGCTCCTCACTTCAGAAGCCTCTTTGTTATGAACTGAGCCGGAAAGGACTGATAACCCACCCTAAAAGAGGAAGTATTCCAGAGACTTTAAAGATAGCACATTATTCCATCTCTACTACAAGCTTGCACCAACAACTTTATAACCGGCGTATATCATTTGTTTCCTGTAATAATTTTACTTATCAATCTTTTCTTTCTCTCCTTTATGAATAACCATGTAGATTTTAGATTCTAAAGGACTGGCATAGTGTGATCTTTTGGATAAGATCTGACGTGTAAATTGATCTGGGAATGTGGCTGGTCCTTTGAGATTGGAAGAACCTGATCAGATTTGTTGAGAATGGTTTTCATAACATATCATCTGTCTAAGGAGTGCTATAGGTTGTGGCATGGGAGAAACTGAAATGTCTAAGGGGGTTGCTTTTGTGATTCCTTGCTGGCCAGTGTACAAAGAGCAGTGTTCTTCGTTGCTGGTTTCATGTACCCTATATTGAGGAACCCCAGTTTTGGGCAGTAAGAAGCCCTGTTTCTAACCAATTTGTGCTATTTTGACCATCTTAGCGATGCACCCTAGAATCTCTTATATTTTGCATGCTCACACGCACACACACATGCACAGAATCTACACATTTAGAGACTACAAAATCTTGACTGGTAGGTTGCTTGCTCTGTTTTACATAAATCGTATTTGAGTTATATATATTCAAAACATATTTCCATAAAAATTATGGGGCACTGTGTCACACCTCTCCCCTGAATTCACTGTTAGAGGGTTGGACAGTGTCTGATGGAGGGGCAGTGTGCTCAGAAATTCTGTTTGGTTTTAGTTACACATTACCCAATATCATTAAACTCTGTGATGCTATTATAAGTGTCTTTCCAGAGTTCTAGCTTCCTGTCCCCCTAGTGAGAAAAATTTTCTGGGGTGTAGGACTGCCCCCAGAATGCAAACAGCAAGGTCATCATCTTTAAAAGTGTAGGTACCTTGGCTTTTAGCCACCAACACCATAAGTTGGCGTGCCTCAGTTACCCCTTTCACACAGTAGTGTAGATTTCCTATACCCTCACTATTATATCCAGCGCTAAAACTGTTCTCAGGTATTAGCTTAGAAACTGAATGCTTATGTGAGTCTCTTGTCCATATCCCTAGCATGTACAATTGCTTTCCGCAATAATCAGATGTGACACATTGTTTCAAGGGTTGCCTCTGGGAGGCAATGCTTCCCCTCTCGCCATCCCAGAGCCTGAGCATAGAAGAGAAACTTTTAATGAAAAGGGAGGGAAGTAACTTGGTATTATTTTGGGAAAACCATACAAATAGCATGCAGAAACATAAACCATGACTAAGAGTCCCTTCAGGTAGTTAAAGGCTGCTATCAAATCCCTCCTCCTGCAGATGAAATCCTGCCCAAATCCCTAAGTTTCGCCTTCTTAGGTCATGTGCTCCTGCCTCCTAAACATTTTTGTTGCCCTCTGCTGCACCCTTTCCAAAGCGCCCACATCTTTTCTGTAGTGGGGGCCCCAGAACTAGATGCAATGCTACAGATGTGGCCTCACCAGTGCCAAATAAAGGACAATAATCAGTTCTCTATATTTAGGGTCCTCCTAGTGCACCCTAATATGCCATTAGCCTTCTTGGCTATGAGGGCACACTGTTGACTCATATCCAGCTTCTTATCCACTGTAATCCACAGATCCTCTTCTGCTGAACTGCTCCTTAGCCAGTCAGTCCGCAGCCTATAACAATGCTTGGGATTCTTCCGTCCCAAGTACAGGACTCTCCACTTGTTCTTGTTGAACCTCATCAGATCAGTTCTTATGGAGTCTGTCATTAGCTTTTTTATTGAAACAGTGGGGAGATACAGATTGAACCAGTTTTACAGCTCATGCTTGAAGGGCATTTAGCCTGACTCAGACTATGTCTATACTACAGCTGTGTCTAGACTGGCCACTTTTTCCGGAAAAGCAGTTGCTTTTCTGGAAAAACTTGCCAGCTGTCTACACTGGCCGCTTGAATTTCCGCAAAAGCACTGACGATCTCATGTAAGATTGTCAGTGTTTTTGCGGAAATACTATGCTGCTCCTGTTCGGGCAAAAGTCTTTTTCCAAAAAACTTTTGCGCAAAAGGGACAGTGTAGACAGCAGAGATTTGTTTTCCACAAAAAAGCCCCGATCGCGAAAATGGCGATCAGGGCTTTTTTGCGGAAAAGCACCTCTAGATTGGCCACGGATGCTTTTCCGCAAAAAGTGCTTTTGCGGAAAAGTGTCCTGCCAATCTAGATGCGCTTTTCCGAAAATGCTTTTAATGGAAAACTTTTCTGTTAAAAGCATTTCCGGAAAATCATGCCAGTGTAGACGTAGCCTACAAGTTTTTCTTGGGAAAAGGTATTCAACTTGTGCTCTGCATTCTGTATATATGGCTATGCCAATTCTCTTCCAGAATTTGATCTGAGGAAGTGGGTCTGGCCCACAAAGGTTCATCACCTAATAAACCATCTTGTTAGTCTTTAAAGTGCTGCATAGTCCTCTCTTTTGTTTCAGCAAGATCTGACTAACACGGCTATATCTCTATGGGTATGTCTACACTACCCTCCTAATTCGAACTAGGAGGGTAATGTAGGCATACCGCACTTGCAAATGAAGCCCGGGATTTGAATTTCCCGGGCTTCATTTGCATGAAGCCGGCTGGCGCCATTTTTAAATGCCGGCAGTTCGAACCCCATGCCGAGTAGCTAGTTCGGATTAGGCTTCCTAATCCGAACTAGCTGTACTCCTCATTCCTCATTCCATGAGGAGTACAGCTAGTTTGGATTAGGAAGCCTAATCCGAACTAGCTACTCCATGCCATGTGTAGCCGCGTGGCATGGGGTTCGAACTGACAGCATTTAAAAATGGCGCCGGCCGGCTTCATGCAAATGAAGCCCGGGAAATTCAAATCCCGGGCTTCATTTGCAAGTGCGGTATGCCTACATTACCCTCCTAGTTCGAATTAGGAGGGTAGTGTAGACATACCCTATTACTACTCTGCATTTTGGGTACCTTTTGCCAATTATTTTATCAGAAGAGACTTTTCTGACATTTAGCCCATCTAGACCAGGCCAAATTTTGGAGAAAAAACCCCTCTTTCAGAAGCCCCCTTCTTCTTCCTAGAACAAGGAATACAGGGGCTTCCAAAAGAGCATGACTGTTCTTCCTCTAAAAAAAAGTGTAAGAGCAAACACGTTCCCTGGATGTGGCAGAGTTTTTTCGAGATACTTTTGATACCCTGAAAAAACCTCACAATCTAGTCATACCCTCTGATTCCTGAAGGAAGACTGAAATAATTGGGCTTGCTTAGTTTGGAAAGGAGAAGACTGACAGGGGACATGATAGCATGCATGCGTGCCTGATTTGTTTTCACATATGCAATCATCTGTAACCTGAAGAAAGGCTGTGTGTACGCTTGAAAGCATATTTATCTTACAAACAGAAGTTGTTTCATTTAAAAGTATTACCTTGTCCACCTTGTCTTTAATTTGTGTTTACCCATTTTCAATATATGCAGTCTCATTTGGATTTTTAAAAAACATTTTCCACATTCAGTTCTTTAAGATCTACTATAATTTTTAGAGTTTGCCTGTTTGTTTCTTTGATCAGGAATTTCTCCTAAAGACCATAAAATTCAGGATGCAACTTCCTCTTATAATTACTTAAAGCAAAGTCAGGGCTTGCTAGGAAAATGGGATGTGTCTGGAAAATGGGATTGCATCTATTAAAACCAAACAGAAAAGGAACAAAAATAATTAAATAAAAAACTGACATAACTGATGGAATGTTGAAAGAAACTGAACCAAGATGAGCCAGAAAAAATAGGATGATCCTGGAATAGAATCATAGAATCATAGAATCATAGAGCTGGAAGAGACCTCAGGAGGTCATCAACTCCAGCTCCCTGTCCGAGGCAGGCTTGCTTCTCAATGAAACTTACGGAAAACAAATAATTTGAAAAAAATTGGAGCAGTGCTCTATTTTGGCACAGTTCAATCAATGCATATGGTTTGAAAACTAGAAGAACATGTGATTGGAAACAAATTGGCTATACCTTTTGTGTTGTTAAAACAGCAAATGATAAGTTTCTAGGGATGAATGAAAGTATACTTGACAGAATTCCTATTTTAAAAACTTTACAAACATTAAATGGACAAATTGGCACAATCTCTTTTTAAAGAAATATTAAATAAAAATTAATACTGTATTTTTGAAAAATACAGTCACTTAAGCAAAGCATATTCATTTTCTTTTATTATAAATTGGTAAATCTGATAGAACTATATATTTATACAGGAGATTACCAAAAACTACATTTCATCATTGCTGAAAGTTTAATATCAGAGGGTATGTCTACACAGCAAAGTTATTTCAAAATAACTTTCCTAGCATCTACACAGCCAAACCACTATTTCGAAATTAATTCAAAATAGTGGAGCATTTATTTCGAATTTGGTAAACCTCATTCTACAAGGAATAACACCAAATTCAAAATAGCTATTTTTAAATAAGTGCCATGTAGACACTTATTTTGAAATAGGGGGCCTCCAGCCTTCCCAGGGTGCCACTCCAGCCTCAATAAAGAACACTCCTCTACCTCCGTCCTCCCTGGAGCTCTTAAAGGGGTTGACTCTGTCCACAGTGCCTGTGCCAGCTTCAAGCCTGCCAGCCCAGAGCCAGCAGTCACTGCCCCTGACCCAGTGGCCCCAAAACATGAGCCAGCAAGCCACTGGCAGCCAGCCCTCCACCGATTCCCCAGGAGCAGCCTGCCAGCTCCCAGGAGACCGCCAGGGCTTGGAGAAGGCAGGTTTCTTCCTGATCCAGGGTGGAAATCATGGACTTTATTCAGGTTTGGGGGGATGCCCCCAATGTCCATGATCTCCGCACTAGTTGGAGGAACGCGTCCATCTATGGCAGGATAGCTGCCAGCCTGGCCACCAAAGGCCACATGCGAACCCAGGAGCAGGTTTGCATGAAAGTCAAATTGGTCCGGCGAGACCCCCAACCCTGAGCACTGAGCTTCTCCTCCCCCTTCTTCCCCTTGCTTCCCCCTTCCAGCTCCCTCCTCCCAGGTTTCCCCCTCCCCTCTCTCACCCTCTCTTCTCCTCTCTCCCACCTCCTTTTTCCTGTCTCCCCAGAGTTTCATTCCCTCCCCCCCAGTTTTGTTAAATAAAGAGAGTTTGTGTTCATGAAAATACATGTATTTTATTTTACATCAGGAAGGGGGGATATGGAGTAGTAAGTTGAAGGATGTGGGGGAGGAATGAGGCACAAGACCCCAGTGGGGCAGGCCAGGGAAACTGTTAGTGCGCCTCAGAGTGGAAGCTCTCCCGCAGGGTCTTCTAGATACTGACAGCCCCCCCGATGGACCTCCCGGATGGCAGCCTGCAGCAAGTGTAGCCAGGCTTGCAGCAACGCATCCACGAGAAGCACCAGAGTGCCATGGGGCAGCTCGGCTCCATGTTTCAGAGTGCAGTGGTGTCCCAAGTGAGGGCAACCAGAGCATACAGAGACAAAATGCTTTGCTGTCCCTCATGGAAGTAGACAAGCAAGCAGGGAAACCAGAGAACTGGCTGTTCCAGGGGGTCTCTTTAAGCACAGACCTCAGATAGCCTCAGGCAGCAGCTCCACATAATAAGTCCTGACCTGGTGCCCTGCTGGAACTGGTTCAAGCCAGCCTTAAATGCAATTCAGCATCACTCAGTGTGGATGTGCTATTTCAAAATAGCAAAATGCTTTTTTGAAACGCATTTTGTGTGTAGACTCATTATTTTGAAATAACACTGTAGTGTAGACATACCCAGAATTATTACAGTTATCACAAAGACCTACGAATGATGAAAATATATTAAATAACTAACATGGAATAACACAAATTCCAATGACCAGAAATAAAATTAATTTAATCCAGGATCCCATTTTCATACGATGTGTATTACATATACATATCTTCTTTGGTTCTGCATTTTTATTAGTGGAAATAGAAGATAGCAGCAAATATATATATTACACAGAGAGGGTGTGTCTAGACTACAGGGTTTTGTCGACAAAACTATACTTTTGTCTATTCTACTGCTGAGTTCTGTCGACATAACGTCGAGGAATAACGCTTTTTGTTGACAGAGTTCTGAGTCAGAAGGCGTTATTCTGTTGACAGAGTTCTGTCAACAGAAGGCATTATTGCATCTACACTGTCCTTTGCATCTACACTCTCATGTTGACAAAGTGGCTTGCTTTGTCAACAAAACTGGCTATAGTCTAGACTCTCTTTGTCGACAGAAGCTTTGTCAATAGTATCTGTTGACAAAGCCTCTGTCGACAAAAGCCTGTAGACTAGATGTACCCAGATAGACAAACATGGACACTCACAAATCACATTAAAAGAACTTGCAAAGTCAAGCACACAAAAATAACCCCTTCTGCATATGCATGATGAGTCACTCTTCAGTTACATGATCACATATTGTGTTTCATAGGACTCCTATAACTTTCAATGTGCTGGCTATCAAGTGCCCATACCCCCACTTCCATGTTATTTTTGCCCAGTGCCTTGGAGCTGCCCACAAGGAGTCTCCTGTTTGCTGTACAAGTCAAGGGATACAGAAGAGGGGGGTAGTAGATCCTGGACTGGCTTACATTCAAAAACTGATCTTGAGCTTGAAAAGGTTGGAGACCACTGCTCTGGATGATTTCTTTGCTGATAGCAGGGAGCAGGGGACAGCAAGGGGACTACTCCATACTCAGAACTGATTGTTAAAGTATCACGTAGACCAGTGTAAAGATGGAAAATGAAAGTACAAACTTCACCAACAATAAACGATCTCTGTTAAAGTTCAAAAGTTCATCAAAGACACACAGTTTTATCTACAGCAGAAAGACAGCCATTAATATTACTGTACTGATATTCAGGGTACTGCTGCAGTGACTTGGTGAAAACTATACTAATTTTTCTAAAAATTAGAAAACAGTTTTGCCAAGTGTAGGAGATGGATAGGGAACTTGTGAACATCTCCTTTATTTGCTCTGACTGGCTCTCAGCATCTGGATTAGGCTTCAGATCTTCTAGCATACCCAATTTCCCTCCACTTTGTTTACTTTTCTAATTTTTACCAAAAGCAGGTGGGTTCTGACCATTGGTACCAACCATGTTCCCCGAAATCTTGGAATGGATGAGATGTGGGATTCAAAAGTATTTCTGTAGTTCATTCTGAAAAAAAAACCAACCCTCGAATAAGTAGCGTAATGCCATTGAGTTGAGCCAGTAATTTCATAATATAAATAAGGGATTCACGTGATGTGACAATTTGCAGACTATATACAGTTTACGAATTCTGATTTTGCAAAATTTAAATTTAAAAACCAGGTTTTAATTAGATTGAATTGTCTTTCTCTGGCCAGATTTGAAATTAAATTTTTTATTTGATTAAAGACCATATGAGCACAGACTCCCTAATAGCTTGTAGCAGGCCTATAATACATGCAGGCCACATGTCATTATCATCATTATGTTCCTGTTATGCTTCTAACCTTCATTCCTATAGTTTTCTGAAAAAATCCTCCAATGCTTTCCCAGTTATGAACTAGGGTTGTCTGGTCAGCTTCCAAAGCTCTTTGCTGTGGGTTTGTTTGTTTGTTTGTTTGTTTGTGGGGGAGGCGACCTTCATTTATTTGCCTCAAGTGTCCATCTTATTGATACTCTGGGTGGTGGATCAGTTTCCATCCAAAGCACCTGGCCAATCATCTCCGATGTCTCCTGGCAATGATGGGGCTCAGATCTTCTTGGATGCACTGGGTAAGTAGATCTTGATCTGAAATTATTCTGAGTCAAAAGAGACAGAATTTTTGTAAGGTGGGCCAGAGGTGAACCCCTTTTAAATCACACAGCCTATCAACAGCCTATAGAATCAGATGAACTCCTTTTTAAAAGACAGTGCAAACAAGGCACAATTGCATCTCTGATAATTTTGCTTTTCGCATGTAACTTAGGTATTTAAATGTGTTTCTTCCCTTGTCAGTCCCCCTTCCCCTCCATGCATCTACTCTATTCTGGTCCAGTTTGTATACTATATTTGATGGATTGAATTCTGAGGGTAGTAGATCTAAGGGTAAGAATTTTCAGTCTTTAGGACTGATTCCTCACTCATTTATACCAGTTTTACAGGGCTGGCCTTACCATGAGGTGAACTGAGGTGGTCGCCTCAGGTGCCAGACTGTGGCGGGTGAGAGGGAGGCCAATAGGACTCAGAGTATAGAAAATTGTGTCTGCAGCTGGTGCATATTTGCATATAGGGGCATCATTTGAGCTTCCCGCCTCAGGTGCCAGAATGTTGTGGGCAGGCCCTGCAGTTTTATGGCAGTGAAACTCTACTGAAATCAGTATAATTGTATGGATGTAAAACTGAGGCTAAAAGATGACTTTGACCCCCTTTGTAGATGAGGAAACCAGCACAGTGACTTGAATAATGCATGGATACAAAAGCCAAGTTATTGTTTGATCTGTAAGCAGAACAAAACTATCCTCTAATTATGGCTATGTCTAGACTGCAGGCTTCTTTCGAAAGAGCCTCTTTCAAAAGATCGCGTCTAGACTGCAGGCGGATCTTTCGAAAGAGAAATCCGCTTTTTCGAAAGAGAGCACCCAGCGAGTCTGGATGCTCTCTTTCGAAGACGGCCTCTTTACATTGAAGAACGCCTTCTTTCGAAAGAGGAACTTTCGAAAGAAGGCGTTCTTCCTCGTGAAATGAGGTTTACCGCCATCGAAAGAAAAGCCGCGTTCTTTCGAAATAATTTCGAAAGAACGCGGCTTGAGTCTGGACACAGGGGAAGTTTTTTCGGGAAAAGACTACTTTTCCCGAAAAAACCCCTGAGTCTGGACACGGCCTATCTGAGACTGCTTCATTAGGCATAGTATTTAATGTTGATTTTTATATTAAAAATGGGCACATCTGGACTCATAATACAATTTTTGGCATATTTTCAATCCCCCTTTCTTTATGTATTTCCCACATGCCAATGTAATTTCTGGATACATACACTTTTGGTGTGGTGGTCACTTTACATTTTCATTTAATTTGTATGGGGTGCATTAGGAATGCTTGTCTGTGTTTTCTTTCCCCACACACTCAGAACAATTTGAAAATATAAGTTTAGAAAAAATAAAGTGTTTTCACAATAATTTTTGTATTTAGTTAGGTCCATTTTAAGTTTTGTTGGGTAAAAAGAGGATTAAAGTGTTAAGACATAAATAGCTTAACAGGACTTCTTAGAAAAAAATGTAGTTGCATGGCTTTGGAAAAAAAGGCATTACATATTAGTAAAAGAAAATGTATTTGTAAAAAACTATTTTTATTCATTTAGGCTATTTTGAAATATAGCTTCAATGACAGACATTTTTAGAGAAAAGTACCTATTTTTTAAAACAAAGGCATTGCACATTAACAATAGAATATGCAGGTCTGCGAGTACATTTTTTAGCAGGCTGGCTGGCAGGCTGTCTCAGTCTTATGCCAAGTCTCGGCAGAAACCTCTGCTGCAGCTTTGCACAAAAAGTATTCTAGGAGCCGGTGGGCAGACAAGCTCTTAAATTACTTTTATGTACAGCTGCAGTGGGATAGCTGCTGGGACCTGGCATGAGCTGGGACTGATCCAGCTTGCCTGCCCTCCAACTCCTAAATAACTTTTATTGCAGAGCCACAGAGGGGGTAACTCCGAATATGTGGAGCAAGCTGGGACTGAATGAGCCTGCCTACTCACTGGCTCCCATGCTATTTTCAATGCAGAACTGCTTACTGGATAATGCACACAATTTTACATCCCTAATTTACAAATAGGTAGGTGAACATAGTATATTTATGCATTAATGGCTATTAGAGAGAATGAGCAGGGATCCCAAACAATGCTCTGAAATGTCCTAACCTTTGCCAGAAGCTG
Source organism: Pelodiscus sinensis (assembly GCF_049634645.1). Classification (NCBI taxonomy): domain Eukaryota; kingdom Metazoa; phylum Chordata; order Testudines; family Trionychidae; genus Pelodiscus; species Pelodiscus sinensis. The sequence continues at coordinate 4,228,184 of NC_134743.1, read as the reverse complement.
GGAATGGACAACAAGGGATGGATTACTACATGAATATCTGTTTTGTTCTTTCACCTCTGAGGCAACTGGCATTGTCCACTGTAAGAAAACAGGGCACTGGGCTAGATGGACCATTTGTGTGACCCTGTATGGCTGTTCTTATGGTTTTAAGAAATGTTTCATTTTACTTTAAAAAAAAATTTTAAATTTGGTACAAAATATTTTATTAGCAGTCAAGCTATACTAGCATGTTTTATACACAATCTAAACATGACACTTAAAAGAAACATTATGCAACAAAGATACACCTGTGTAATAAACCAGTTAGAAAGGTTCCATTATTTTTTGTTTGCATATGTGGCATAGAAAGAAAAAAAACTGTAAAAATAGTATTAAATGTGGAGAAATAAGTTCCTGCCCATCTGACAGTACGCGTTCTGCACCCTGTGATTTCCCAAGATGGCTACCTCAGCAAATGGATCATGATGGGAAAATCTGGACAGTGACAGGCATGGGCTCAGTGAAAAGAAATGAGAGCAATGAGCTTAAACTGCAGCAAGGGAGATGTAGGTCCATAGAATCATAGAATCATAGAACCATAGAGCTGGAAGAGACCTCAGAAGGTCATCAAGTCCAGCCCCCTGCTCTAGGCAGGACCAATCCCAATTAAATCAACCCAGCCAGGGCTTTGTCAAGCCAAGACTTAAACATCTCTAGGGATGGAAACTCCACTACTTCCCTAGGTAACCCATTCCAGTGCTTCACCACTCTCCTAGGGTACGTCTAAACTACATGCCTCTGTCGTCAGAGGCATGTAGATTTGTTGTTTTGGCAAAGTCAAATGAAGTCGCAATTTAAATGATTGCCGCTTCATTTAAATTTACATGGCTGCCGCGCTGAGCCGACAAACAGCTAATCAGCTGTTTGTCCGCTCAGCGCGCTAGTCTGGACGCTCCCCTGTCGACATCAAAGCCCTTTGTCGGCAGCCCCGGTAAACCTCATCCCACGAGGAATAACGGGGCTGCCGACAAAGGGCTTTGATGTCGACAGGGGAGCGTCCAGACTAGCGCGCTGAGCGGACAAACAGCTGATCAGCTGTTTGTCGGCTCAGCGCGGCAGCCATGTAAATTTAAATGAAGCCGCGATCATTTAAATCGCAGCTTCATTTGACTTTGCCTATGTGTCTAATCTACATGCCTCTGACGACAGAGGCATGTAGTCTAGACACAGCCCTAGTGAAATAGTTTTTCCTAATATCCAACCTGGACCTTCCCCACCACAACTTGAGACCATTGCTCCTTGTTCTGCCATCTGTCACTACTGAGAACAGCCTCTCTTCATCCTCTTTGGAACCTCCCTTCAGGAAGTTGAAGGCTGCTATCAAATCCCCCCTCACTCTTCGCTTCTGCAGACTAAACAGACCCAGCTCCCTCAGCCTCTCCTCATAAATCATATGCTCCAGCCCCCTAATCATTTTGGTTGCCTTCCGCTGGATCCTCTCCAATGCGTCCACATCTTTTTTGTAGTGGAGGGCCCAGAACTGGACACAATACTCCAGATGTGGCCTCACCAGATCCGAATAAAGAGGAATAATGACATCTCTGGATCTGCTGGCAATGCTCCTCTTAATGCAACCCAATATGCCATTAGCCTTCTTGGCTACAAGGGCACACTGTTGACTCATATCCAGCTTCTCATCCACTGTAACCCCCAGGTCCTTTTCTGTAGAACTACTACTTAGGTTGGACATTAGGAAAAAGTTCCTAACTGTCAAGGTGGTTAAACACTGGAATAAATTTCCCAGGGAGGTTGTGGAATCTCCATCTCTGGAGATATTTAAGAGTAGGTTAGATAAATGTCTATCAGGGATGGTCTAGACAGTATTTGGTCCTGCCATGAGGGCAGGGGACTGGACTCGATGACCTCTCAAGGTCCCTTCCAGTCCTAGTATTCTATGATTCTATGATTTTAAGAGGGAAGGTGTGTCTCTCTGAGCAGATGGGCCAAAGCCTTCCCCTACACTGCCCCAAATCGCTGCTGCCTCCTGTGCTGCTCTGTCCCGCCACTGAACCTGGTTCTCATTGCTGTAGGTCAGTGAGGTTTTACTCTCCACTTCCCTTATTCTGTGTGTGTGCTGTGGGGAGAACTGCTCTCCCCAACATAGCACTATCCACACCAGCAGTTAGATCACTGTAACTTGCATTGCTCAAGATGGTGGAAAGCCACTATCCTGAGTGACTTAAGCTACACAGAAATAAGGGCTAGTTTGGACAGGCCCTCTGAGGACTTTCTCAACAATTACTCTGTGTAAACTTAAAAGCTTGTCTCTTACCAATAGAAATTGAACCATTCAAAGATATTTCCTCGGGCACGTTGGCCCAGAGTTAATTATTAAATAGATATTATACAAAACCCGGAAAAAAGTCTATGAAGGAGAGGCAGTCACAGAAGAAAAAAAAGTTTTATTCCAAAACACAACAGGAGATCATGGGTGGCAGGTAAACCAAGAGCTGGGGAGGCAAGCCCTCTGCCCTGCCCCTTGTGTCCAAGAGCAGGGGAGTGGAGAAGTGGTGGCCCTGTGGGAGGCAATTGCGCCATGTTCCCCCCCCCCCCCCCCGCTGCACAAGAGCATGGGGGGAGGGGACTGGTTCATGGTTTTAGCATTCCTCAGCCCAGGACAGAGCAAGGGGGAGGGAGAGTAGGCAGCACATAACCCCAGCCTTTCCCAGTCAGAGCAGGAGGGAGGGAGAGCAGGCGGAGCTTGGCTCCAGCATTCCCCACGCCAGTCAGAGCACAGAGGAGGAAGAGTAGGCAGTGTGTGGCCCCAGCCTTCTCCAGCAGGAGCACAAGGGAAGGAAAGCAGAAGGCACATGGGTTCAACCTTCCCCGGCCCCAGCCGGAGTCCAGAGGAAGAGGGAAAGAAAGAGGGAGAAGAAGGGAAAGAAAAGAATGGAGAAAAGAAAAACAGAGAAGGGAAAGAGATAAAGGGAGAAGAGAAAAAGGGAGATGGGAAAGAGAAAAAGGGAGAAGAGATAAAGGGAGAAGAAGAGAAAAAGGGAGAAGAGAAAGAAGAAGAGAGAAGGTAGGTGACATATGGTCCCCAGCTTCCCTGGCCCAGCTAGAGCACTGGAGAGACGGTGGATAGCCTCAGCTTCCTCAGCCCCTGGAGAGCTGGTGGCACAGCCACAGCCTCGGAAAAGCTGAATTCCAGACAGCCTAGGAGGAGACGCACTGAAGGAAGGAGGTTGGATGGAAGCTGGGACAGAGTGTGGGGGGGCCACTCTGGCAGTTTTTGAAGGAGGTGCCTACCCTTGCCTATTATATCCACTGTTCATGTAAGAGATCCTAAAATATCCTATCAGAAAAAGAAATTTTGAACAAACTATTGTCTCATATTGATGTTCTGTGTATTTTCTACCTGAGAATTACAGTGACTCTTGAGAATTTTTTTCAGAGGGGTTTTTTCATTTTGCCCTTTGGTGTAACTTTTTCTGTCTGTGATATGCTCAGTCTAGCATAAACTCTCCTCCCTTTGGTATTTCTGAATTATGTAGAAGGTCATGTGTAAAGAGCCTTGACCTCTGAATGCCCCATTTTTACAGTATTTGTTGTATTAAGCTGTCATTAATTTACACATGTCCTTCCTCCATTCATTTGGAAGAATTGATAGTTGTTAACCTGAAACTCTTTCCATGTAATCCTGCAGGGCAGATTGATTTAAGGAGGCATTTAAAAGTAAGGCAGTGCAATCTGTCATTTTATTCATCTATTTTATTTATTATTAAATTAGACTTACCCAGTGTTACGCTAGTCCAGCCCAGGGAGAAAGAATGAGGCTTTGCCCTCCCTGGCTGCCAGCTTTGCCCTAGGGCTAGGCCAGAGGAGGAAGGAGGTCCCAGTGTTATACCTGAAAGAATTTTATAGGATCCTTTTTAAGGGGTAAGGGAAAACGCCACATTTATTGACAATGTAACATTACTCTGTTATATACATGTTCACATATACAGTACCCACATACACAAAGACACAAACACACCCATATATAGTTTTGTTGTTGCTTAAAGTTACCAGTCTGTTGTTCACAATAACTCACTGGCCAGGTGAGTTCAACGGAAGAGGTTTACCATATGGTGTTTAGACCGTCAGGTCACCCCATTTACTCCCTTTATCCATTATCCTTGACTACTTGCTGCACCTTAAATAATCAGGCCTTACTACTAGTTCTATCAAGGTCCATCTGGCTGCTATAACAATTCACCTCAATATAGAAGACTCCTCGATTTTTGCACATTCTCTCACATAAGAGATTCTTGAGAGGTTTACAAGCACTTTACCCAGGGGTAGTTCCTCCTGCAGAGGCCTGGTCTTACATGTACTTACACATGCTCCAATTGAAACAATGTCTAGCAGTTTATTACTATACTTATCTGTGAAAACAGCATTTCTTATAGCCAGCACATCAGCCAGGCAGGTAGGAGAAATTGCAGCATTCATGGCAGACCCTCCATACACTATCCTTTTCAAAGATAGTACTTTTGTGTACCCACTCCAAATTTCTCCCTAAGATATGACCATCCTTTCAGCTCAACCAAACAATAAATCTACCTATGTTCTTCTCCAAACCTCACACTAATTCTTTTGAGTCAAAAATGGATACTCTTGACTTGGGTAGAGCACTTTCTTTTTATCTATCTTGTACCAGGCACCTTAGGACTTCTCCTAAACTATTCATTTCCATAGCAAGCATAACAAAAGATAATCTATTTAATCACAGACTTTCACACTGGATATCTCATGCATCAGACTTTGTTATACTCTGTCCAATAGCAATTCTCCAATGATCATATGGGCACACTCTACTAGAGCCACGTCTACCTCAACAGCATTTCTTTGAATGGTTCCCATAACAGAAATTTGAAAGGCTGCTACATGGACATCAATCAGACATTCCCAAAGCATTTCACACTTACTCTGGGATCTCTGTCAGAACTTAAATTTCCCAAGGCAGCCTTTTTCATTGCTTTTATGTCATATCCAAAGTTCCCACCTCCATAAATCCATATAGCCTTGTAGTGAGTGACCTGATGTGAAGTACCCATGGGGACATCTTTCCCTCAAAGAGGAGGTTACTCATCTGTGCAGTAATTGACAGTCTTCAAGATGAGTGTCTCCATGGGCACTCCACTATCCTCCCTTCTTCCCCTTTGCTTCAGAGTTCTGTCCTCTCCAGAGGGTCTTTCTCTGAGATAGAGAAGGGACTGAGGGGAAGGGGGGAGATTGTGCATGCACAATGCCTGCACACTAGGAGTGTGTGGCTAAAGACATGCGCATGCATGGCCCCAGGGACACTGCTCAGAAGACTTCAATTCTTGACACGGCAGCGGTGCACCAACCTGGATCACCCATGGGGATTTTAATCTTAAAGAAAGTCAGTTTCTGCACTGGTGAGTAATCTCCTCTTACCAGGACATGGCAATTACTGTGCATCTCTCTCCTTCACTGTTAAAGTAAGTGGACCCTATTAACTTAATTCTGTGTAAAACTTTTTATTTTGGGGTGTGGGAAGGACGCAGAGCTCATTGCTGGAACAAAATCCCTGGGGAATAATTACTGCAAAGCCTAACAAAGAAAAACAGTTCTGTAGAGGTATCACATCCTGATGTGAATTCTGTAGAATGGTTCAGACCAAGGTCCAGAGCTTGCCTCTTCCCCCAAAATTGTGATATAAGAGATTTACTTGAGCTGTTTGAAGGTCACTAACTCAGATTTTAAAATATGGCATGAGCTTGTATTAAGGAGGGCAGAACTCTGGTGTCAGGGTTTGAGCGTCTGGAAACTACTAGGATCTCCACCTACATGATGGGTGACAGGTGGTCAGCATTCATGTGTGTAGACTCTTTATTGCTATACTAGGGGGCAGTGCCCCCCTGCTTGCTACACTTGCCAATCCCCCTCTTTGTGGGAGTAGGCAGCCATGGGCCAAGCTCAGGGCTCAGAATTTCTGGCTCTTCCCCTCCCCACTCCGGTCCCCAGTCCCAAAGCCATATCAGTGCTGGCTCTCTGCACTCCTGGCCCCCACACTAAAGCTAGCCTTTTCCCTCCCCTGCCTAGGCTGTACCAGCCCCATCTCCACCCTCCCTGCCTGGGGTGTATGTGAAAGACCCAGAGCCCGGAGCTCCATGGACCAAAGCCTACCCCCTCCTTCTATCCCTACACCACTTCCATCCTCCATTCCTACACTCCCATCCCCCTGACTCCATTGCTACACCCACTATCCTCTCTAACCCCTCTCCCTCCCCACATTGCCTATCCCTATCTCTGCTTCCTACATTCCTACACCTTGGACAGTGTTCTGACCATTGGCCTATTGGGTAAAAGGATAGCACTTCTACCTTTGTTTTTGGTGGAAAAAGCAACTAAGCCAGGTTGATTCTAATATGAGGAAAGTGTTTATGGCTTTGAATTTGAGTGAAGGGAGTTTTTCACTACATCTCCAATTTAGGTACCTTTTACTTGTGGAGATTCAGTCATGCCTCTCTCAGAACTGTTTCCCACTGGTTAATTTAGATATTTACCCACTCAACACACTGGCTTACGTAGATTCAATTTATTATGGGTTTAATTCTCCCCATGGACTGTAGAGGGTGCCTGAGATCCTAATACATGGCTATAAGATACTCCTGGAAGCAGGACAGGTAAACATTAGTCATTACAATCCTGAACTTGATAGTACGTTTGCAAATTCTACCTGTAAATCCCAAATAAAATTGAGTTATTTTATGTTCAACTATCTCTGCCCAATGATTAATAATATTTTTGTACCATCTGGAGGTACCTTGAGTTTCTAGTGGAATATTACCATGTAATGCTCTGCTAGGAAGTAAAATAATCTATTTCAGAAGGTCACCACTGAAAATGGGAATTAGGCTTCTCAGCCACTTAGAGTATGTCTACACTAGCTCATTAATTCAAGCTAGGTAGGAAATCAGGCAACCGAAGTTGCAAATGAAGCCCGGGATTTAAATATCCCAGGCTTTATTTGCATGTTCACGTCCAGCCGCCATTTTTAAATCCCCCTTAGTTCGAACAAACTGTCCGCAGCTACACGTGGCAGTTTAAAGTTAATCCGAACTAAGTCCTTAGTTCGGATTAACTGTTACTCCTCGTGGAAGTAGGTGTAACAGTTAATCCGAACTAAGGACTTAGTTCTGATTAACTTTAAACTGCCGCGTGTAGCCGCGGGTAGTTCGTTCTAACTAAGGGGGATTTAAAAATGGCGGCCGGGAGGGAACATGCAAATAAAGCCCGGGATATTTAAATCCCGGGCTTCATTTGCAACTCCAGTTGCCTGATTTGCATACCTACCTCGAATTAATGAGCTAGTGTAGACATACCCTTAGGCACTTCAGAAATTCTTTCCCGTGATTTTGTTATTATACTAGTATTCTAGATTAGAGTGTAGGACAGGGTGAGCAAAGGGGCCTTCCTGATTGGCTTGAGGGTATGTGGAATGTGTGAAGTTAGCTGGCACTCTAAGAACTGCATGCCTCTTGCAGGGCAGGGAACAAGAGACTTTTTGTGCTCCTACTGCCCCAGATACTGATTGACCTGGGGGTGGAAGAGAGCGCGAATTCTCCTCCTGCCACCAGGATGAAGGTGACTGGGGGGAACTGCCAGCTGTTCAGATCAGCTGGCAGTTCTCTTGAAGTGGGGGGAGAGCAGGGGCAAAGACTTCACATGCTTCCCTACCACCAGGCTAATCAGGGTCTGTGAGTGAGGGAGCACAGACATGCCTTAGCCTGGCCCCTTTTGGGGCCACTTCAAATATTAGTGAAGTGGCCCCCCATCTAAAATTATTTCCAACCCTTAGTCTAGGACCACCAGTCATGAAAAATGTTCCCTGTAATTGTTTGCCTCCTTGTGTGGAACAATATTTGTGTGTACTGACACATGTATGAATATGCCCCAATAGTACAAATCCAAACCTATCTGTGGGTACACTGCTAATCCTCTGGGAAGCATAGGAATCTCTCTTGAGTGGGTGCACAAGTACACAGATTACAGGAAGCAATGGTTCATGACCAAGAAGCCATTGCATTAGGCACTGCATATTGTGTATTAGATAAATTGTGGTAGTGCAAGAAACTTAAGATCCCAGCATTTCACTGTTTATTCAGTGTATTATGGTAGGACCTAAGATGCTCCGTCATGGCTCAGAATTAATTTATCTAGGTGCTGTGGATTATTAATTGGGGTGAGTTTATAATGCACCATTATTTCAAGATGACTAGCATTATTTCAAAATAACTATGTGAGCATCTACAAAGCCATTCCATTATTTTGAAATAATTTGGAAATAACAGATATCTTATTTCAAAATTTGTAAACCTCATCCTACGAGAAATAATGCCTATTCCAATATAGGCATTTTGAAATAAGGCATGCGTAGATGCTCCACTATTGCTATTTCAAAATAGCCACGTCCAGGGCCATTCTAAGTTATTCCTTCCCAGTGCCTCCTGGGGCTCTAAATTGATTTAGCATGTCTACATTAGGGAAGTCTGTCTCAGACTAATTTTGAGACTCCCCTGCAGTATAGATGTGCTATTTTGAAATAAACTATTTCAGATTTCAGAAAACTATTCTGAAATAGCTTACTTTGAAATAGTTGTGCAGTGTAGATATACCATAGATGTTTGCAGCTAAGAGTGCCTGCTATGGACCAGGACTTCTCTGTGCTAGACACTGCACAGTGAGGGTATGTCTACACTTACACCCTAGTTCGAACTAGGGATGCAAATGCAGGCATTCGAAATAGTCAATGAAGTGGAGATTCAAATATCCTGTGCTTCATTAGCATGATCTCGCCGGCACACTAGTTTTGAATCACAGCTGATCCAAACCAGGAAGTGAGTGCCGGGACGCGTTAGTTCGAACCAAACTTCAAAGTAGGAATAAGAGCCTCCAGAAAAGGGCGCTTTTTCCGGAGGATCGGGGCCAGTGTAGACGCTCTTTTCCGGCTTTTTTAAAAGCCGGAAAAAAGCGGCGGACATTTTTATTTAAATGCCGCGGGGGATATTTAAATCCCCCGCGGATTTCCCTACTACGATAGGTGAAATTTACATGCCCCTTCCGGAAAAGGGGCCAGTGTAGACGTAGCCACAAAGTTTTCCAGCAAGTACACCACAACCTGAATATCCATGTATAATTCAGCTAGCCATCTACATTTTAGACTATGTTCTGGATCTCATTAAGCTTGGTTGTACACAGTACACACCCCAGTCTTAGAATCCTCCCCCCGCCTCCTGAAATGTATGTCCCGTAGGCTTTGGCTACACTGCAGGATTTTTGTGCAAGAAGCTTTTTCTGGAAGAGATCTTGTGCACAAACTTCTTGCACAAAATCATATCCACACCTCAAAAGCTCATCGCAAAAGCAATGTGCTTTTGTGCAAGAGAGTGTCCACACTCTTGAATAAGGAAGTTCTGATTGGCATTCACAGAAGGGCCATCAGAGCACCTGTGCTTTTTCTGATAGGCTCTTTTTGCACAAGAAATCCCTGCTGAGCATCCACACACACCTTTTTGTGCAAGAACTATTGCACAAAAAGGAGTTATTCCTTGTAGAAAGAGTTTACCTACACCGCAAAAAGCCCCCTGTTCTGCCATTTTACTGTAAATTTTCTTGTGCAAAAATGTGCTTAAGGTGTGTATGCTCTGTGGGTTTTTGTGCAAAAAAACACAAGGCTGTTTTTGGGGAAAAACCCTGTAGTGTAGACATAGCCATACTCTTCAGTCCTCTCCTGTGCAGTATAAACTTATATAAAAACAAATAGCAGTCCTAATAGCAGTCGAGTTACTAAATTCAATTTAATGATACATGATTTTACAGAATGGTCCAAGGCAGGCTCCATTAATGTGGATGCACTACCTCAGACTTAGAACTCCAGGAAGCAATGGGAAGTAATTAATTCAAATGACTCTGGGGAGTAGTTATTTTGAAATAGTGGCACCAGAGCATCCACACTACTGTTGTTTCAAAATAACTATTTTGAAATTAGCATTATTCCCTGAGAAAAACAAGAGTACAGATTTTGAAATAAGCGGCCCATTATTTTAAAGTAACAGGCTTGGTACTGTGGGAACTCTGCTTATAAATTCAGCATAAAAGGGGGGTTATTTCAAAATAAAGCCGTAGTGTAGAACAGGGCTAAGGTGTCATAGGACTACTAGTTGTTTTTCAAGTTATTGTACGTGGACACTACAGAGAAGATCAAAACTGCCACTGTCAAACTTCCAGGGTTCAAATTAGTGGATTTAGTGAAGACAGTTAATTCAAACTGAGAGGGGTGATCTGGTTTGATGCTAATAGTCCTACTCCTGCAAGAAATAAGGCAAGTTGAAGGAAGAGTGCACTCCCTTCAAGTTCCTGCAGTGTGGACAACTCTAAAAGATGAGTTATGGCACTTCAACTTCAGCTATGCAATTAATGTAGCTGCATTTGCGTATCTTAATTCAACCTTATCCTGTAGTGTAGACCTACTCTTACCAACTAACATGACTACCCCTTTGAGACTTTTAAACATACATTAAATCTTTTTATTAATTGAAATGATATGCACGCATCTTGGTACCCCAAATGGAGTTTGTAAAATACTTCCATTCAGACACACTAGATTAAATAAAACAATATAATTAGTTTATTTACTACAAAGAGATAATGTACGTCTAGACTACAGGCTTTTGTCGACAGAAGTTTTGTCAACAGATACTGTCGACAAAGCTTCTGTCGACAAAGAGTGTCTAGACTACATCCAGTTCTGTCGACAAAGCAAGCCACTTTGTCGACATGACAGTGTAGACGCAAAGGACAGTGTAGATGCAATAACGCCTTCTGTCAACAGAACTCTGTCAACAAAAGGCGTTATTTCTCGTAGAGTGAGGTTTACAGCCATCAACAAAACTTCTGACTTCGACAGAACTCAGTGGCAGTGTAGACACAGGTATAGTTTTGTCGACAAAAGTCCACTTTTGACAAAACTCTGTTGTCTAGACACACCCATAGATTTTAAAATTCTAGAAGTAATGATTCATAATAGTTGGAAATGGTTACAAACAGATTTTGGTTTCTCTTTTTTGCGGGGGGAGAGGGTTAAAATAATGATAAAAGGAAATTAAACAAGATCCATGCACCCACACCCAAGAATTCCTGGTAAAATAATTCTTATTTTTGTTTTGAACCACCTCTAGGTATAATTGCAAGGCTCAGAAGAGCTACAGCAAGTAACCTCTTTTTTGGCATATACACAATTATATATAACAATAAATTTAAGATAAAACACAATTTGTACCTAAGGCTGTGTCTAGACTGCAGGGTTTTTTTTGAAAAAAGTAGCCTTTTTTCTAAAAAACTTCACCTGAGTCTAGACTACAGTCGCGTTCTTTCAAAATCGAAAGAACGCGGCTTTTTTTTCGACGGCGGTACTCCTCATTTCATGAGGAAGAACGCCTTTTTCGACGGAGATCTGTCGAAAATAAGTGAGTGTGGACGCGGGGAGTCCCTTTTTTTCAAAAATAAGGGCCTCCAGGAAGAAGCCCTGGTGGACAATCTGGGGCATGCCTTGCATGTCTCTGGTTCCTGTCTGCAGCCATCTTTTAAAGAGACAGTCACCCTCACAGCCAGTTGTGGCAGCAAAGCAGCCAGAGCACACAGCTGTTCCAGTGCAGCCATGTCCCAGCCCCAAGACCCTCCTGGCCCTTCCAGACAGCCTTCTGGGGACTCAATCAGGGGCTCAAAACGCCAGGCACCAGCATGGTCTGGGCCAGAGCTCAAGACCTTCAAGAAGCTTTTTTATGTTTGCAACAGTTATACATTCTTTCAGTTATTGACATTTATAACAATAAAACAGACGTTATTCTTTTCAGACAAACCCTGGTGTTTATTATTTCTACAAACAGGGTCAGGATAAGGGTTTAGGAGGGAAGCTTGTATTGGGCCAGGGTCAAGCCCCCAGACAGGAGCCCCTCAGGAGAGTCAGTGGCCTCCAATAGAGAATTGCTCCCGTAGGGCTTCCCGGATGCAAACAGCAAACCGGTGAGCCTGGCGGATGGCAGCTGTCTGGGGCAGGGCAAAGTGCCTCTCCTGACCATCAGCACCTGTACCCCACTCTGGTAGGAAGGCATCCCCTTTCCTCTCCACCAGGTTATGGAGAACGCAACACGTGGCCACCACCTGTTGCATCCCCCCATGTCTAGCTGTGTGAGCAAGCACTGGAATCTCCCTTTTAAACGTCTGAACGCACATTCCACCTGGTTGAAAGCCCGGTTAAGATGAGCATTAAACTGCTCCTTGCTCGCATCCAGGTGGCCGGTGTAGGGCTTCATCAGCCATGGCATCAGGGGGTAGGCGGCATCAGCCACTATGCACACCGGCATGTGCACATCCCCAACCGCAAAGTCGTGATGCGGGAAAAATGTTCCTGCCTGAAGCCTCCGGTAGAGGTACGAGTTCCTGAAGATGCGGGCATCATGTGCCCACCCTGACCACCCAACACAAATGTCAGTAAACCGGCCACGATGGTCGACCAGGGCCTGGAGGACCATTGAAAAGTAGCTCTTTCTGTTAATGAATTGGGCTGCTTGATGGGGCAGTGCACGGATTGGAATGTGTGTCCCATCGAGCGCTCCTCCACAATTCAGGAAGCCAAGGGTAGCAAAGCCGGCTATGACACTGTCCAGGTCTGCTAGATGGACGAGACTGTTCAGCAGCTCCGAATTGATGGCCCTCACCACCTGCAGAAAGAGACAGACAACAAAATTTTAGAAGGGGTGCCTTATCTCTTAGGAGGAGAACCCACCACCTATCTTCCCCCTCAAACACTCGGGAATCCCATCCTCAGAACTCACCTCCCCCCCCCCAGCAGCTCAGGGTGAGTGGAGGAGCTCCCTCCCACTCCCACTCCCTTGCCCTTTCCTGACAGTCTCCCTTTCCCTCCCCCAAACTGTGACTGTCCCCCAACAATGACTTACCTCCATCAGGATGGACCCAACAGTAGACCTGCCCACTCCACATGGTGGTAGCTGTCGGGAGTGGTCAGCTTCCAGAGGGCAATAGCGACCCTCTTTTCCAGGGGGATAGCGGGCTGCAGGTGGGTGTCCTGCCATTGCAGAGCTGGGGCAAGCCAGGTACACAGCTCCTGGATAGTGGCCTTCCGCATCCGGAAGTTGCGGAGCCACTTCTGGTCATCCCAGAGCTCCATAATGAGCCGGTCCCACCAGCCAGAGCTGGTGACAAGCCTCCAAAAACGCCTGTCCACGAAGAAGTTTGGAGGCAAGGGCAGTGGGGCTGCATGACGGGCGAACCCTTCGTACGTCTGGTCTGGGTCCAGATGGGGAAGTAGCCTCATTACTATGTCATGCAGATGCAGCAAAACTTGTAGTATGATAGCGTGGGGCCATCGCCTGCCCAGGGGCAGCTCTGGCTCCATGCCAAAAAAAGGGGTCTAAATCAGAAAAACCTCCAAACAAAAAATCTGCTGGAGTGTCCCAGGAAGTTGGGCGCACTCCAAACAAGCACTGTTATACCTTGCTTACCTCCTAGAGGGATAGCAAAGGCAGCTGCAGGAGCAGAGCAACGGTTGTTCAGGGGTGTCCCTTTAATCACATGTCTCTGAAAAGGGCATGCAGCAGCACCCGGAAGGAAATGCTGCCCCCATGCCCTGGCAGAAGTGGTTCCGGGTGGCTTTTTCTTTCGAAAGAGCATCCAGCAGTAAGGACGCTCTTTTTTGGAAAAGCGGGTGGATTTTCCAATCTGCATATTGTAGTCTAGATGCTCTTTTTCAAAAGACACTTTTTCAAAAATTTCTTTTGAAAAAGCATCTTTCAAAAGAGCCATGCAGTCTAGATGTACCCTAACTTAAGAAAGTAGGTTAAATTCAAAGTAAAGTTTTGTCACCAAATACTTTACTCTCACCACAACTACAGCCTCACGGGCCAAACTTCACGGGCCAACTACAGCCTCACGGGCCAGGACCCTTTCTTTTGTTCAACACTGCTTCCTTTGTCCCTTCTCATGCAGTGAATTGATGGACAATGAGAGAAGGCAGAGGAGGGATGCCTTGACATGTTTGCCACTTCTTTTTATAGCCCTATTGCCCTTTGAAAAACACTTCCTGCTGAAGCAAGGTTACAGGCAGTCTGTGTGGAAAGGCCCACCATGCTGTTTTATTCCTCACTTACTCACTGAGGAATAGTGATATGTCTACACTACAAAGTTAATTCGAACTAACAGACGTTAGTTCGAATTAACTTTGATAGGCGCTACACAGGCAAACCGCTAGTTCGAACTTAATTCGAACTAGCGGAGTGCTTAATTTGAACTAGGTAAACCTCATTCCATGAGGACTAACGCCTAGTTCGAATTAAGTAGTTCGAATTAAGGGCTATGTAGCCACTTAATTCGAACTAGTGGGAGGCTAGCCCTCCCCAGCTTGCCCTGGTGGCCGCTCTGGGCACCACCAGGGAAACTCGTCTGCCCCGCTTCTGGCCCAGGAGCCCTTAAAGGGGCACGGTCTGGCTACCTGCACCTGGCATGGAACGAACCAGCCACCTGCTGCCACTCAGCCCTCGGCCTCTTCCCGGGACCAGGCTGGCGGCTCCCAGGAGCCTGCCTGGGGCCGCAAGAGGCGGGCTCCCACCTGGTCTAGTGAGGAGATCGTGGACCTCATCCATGACCTCTGCACTAGGCACAGGAAAGTGGCTGTCTAGGGCAGGATATCTGCAGCATGGCCACCCAGGAGCAGGTTTGCATGAAAATCAGGGTGGTCCAGTGAAACCCCCGACCCTGAGCCCTGAGCTTAGAACATAAAAACATAAGAATGGCCGTACTGGGTCAGACCAAAGGTCCATCTAGCCCAGTAGCCGCCTGTCTGCCGACAATGGCCAACAGTAGATACCCTGGAGGGGATGGACCGAAGACAATGACCAAGCCATTTGTCTCGTGCCATCCATCTCCAGCCTTCCACAAACAGAGGCCAGGGACACCATTTCTACCCCCTGGATAATAGCACTCCATGGACCCAACCTCCATGAATTTATCTAACTTCTCTTTAAACTCTGTTCTAGTTCTAGCCTTCACAGCCTCCTGCAGCAAGGAGTTCCACAGGTTGACTATTTGGTTTTTTGAAGAAGAACTTTCTGTTATTGGTTTGAAGCCTGCTACCCATTCATTTCATCTGGTGTCCTCTAGTCCTTCTATTATGGGAACTACTGAAGAACTTTTCTTTATGCACACTCTTCACACCACTATGCTTTTATAGACATCTATCATATCCCCCCTCAGTCTCCTCTTTTCTAAGCTGAAAAGTCCCAGTATCTTTAGCCTCTCTTCATATGGGACCTGTTCCAAACCCCTGATCATTTTAGTTACCCTCCCCTCTCCCACCCTCTCTCTTCCCCTCTCCCACCTCCTTTTCTCAGTCTCCCCGAGTTTTGTTCAGTAAAGAGAGTTTCTATTTTTGAACACACGTGTCCTTTATTTTGTACATCAGGAAGGGGGGTTAGGGAGGGGTAAGTCGAAGGCGGTGAGGGAGGAATGGGGTACGAGCCGCCGATGGGGAGGACTGGGGTGGCTCTGCGGGCTCCTCAGGGTGGAAGCTCTCCTGCACCCCCCCCAATTGACCTTCTCCCCCCGGATGGCAGCCTGCGGCAAGTGCAGCCAAGCTGATGGCCGAGTGCTGTGATGTGCCGAGTGTGTGCACTCAGGGCACTCCAAGCCAGGACTGCTTTGCAAGTGGGAAACCCCTGAGAACTGTCTGTCCAGGGTGGGGGTTGGGTCCCTTTAAGCACAGCCCTCGGTTAGCCTGAGACAGCAGCTCCACACTCTAAGTCCTCCTCTGATGCCCTGCCGGCACTTTTTCCGGCCAGCCTTAACCTCGGTTCAGGGTCCACTCAGTGTGGACATGCTAGTTCGAATTAGCAAAAAGCTAATTCGAACTAGTTTTTAGTTGTAGATGTACTAGTTCGAATTAGCTTAGTTCGAATTAACTAATTCGAATTAAGTTAGTTCGAATTAGTGCTGTAGTGTAGACATATCCTTACTCATTTTCACCAGGCTGGGGAGGGCTAGGCAGGGTCCTTTTCCACAAAGTGTTCAGCTGAAAGCTGGATACCTGGCAGCCCTAATACCATGCATAGTTAACAGCTTTAACAAGACACCCTGAGGCAGACACAACCTCTCCGTGGGGGGATTTGGGTATCCTGTGGAATATAGGAGACCTGGATTCAAATCTCTGTTCCAGATCAGGTGGAGTCAGGATTTCAAGCAAAGGGAAATTCTTTGGTTACTGTACAAAACAAACAAACAAACAAAAATAAAAAACCCCTCTTTAATTTTTCTTTTGAGAAAAACACTGATCTGGGTTTAGGCACCTAGCACCAGGAATACCTGTGAATCCCAAATGGAGGAAAGTTTCTCTCTTCAGCCCAGACATAGGCACCTGTCTTTTGGGGGCACGTATTAGGTCACATGCAACTAGGCATTTCACAGGCATCTCCCCATTCAGCATACTGGTTTGAGGATCATATTTTTAAGTGACTAACGCTCCCTGTGCATTCTATAGGGAGTCTGGATCTCTGAGGCTGAGTATTCCATTAGATGGTGGTATAAGGTGAGTACTTCAACACTGAGCCCAAGACCCTTTTTGTGGATGTAGTTGTAATAAATGAAGTATATTTAAGTGTAGAAGATAGCAGGCCAAAATCTCACAAGACAAAAATAATCAAGTTTTGGCCCACCACTCATGTGGATTGTTGAACATTTTTTAAAAAATGCTTTTTATATTTGTATTTTGTTTTTCAAGTCAAATTTGGTAACGTGATCAAAACACATAATACTAAAGTGTTGCAAATGCTAAAGGTGTTCTAAGACACATGGATGGTTCTAATTCAATTCTACTCTTCCTCTTTTGATCTATTTCTGAATATATTTCCCATTCAAAAGTGAAGATTTTGTTTAAATTTGTTATAAGAAAATACATAACATTAGTGAAGATGTGATAGTTTAACATGTCAAAATATAAAAGAAAACCTAGTAATATTAAAATAAAAGTTATTGGTTTTTTCCTTCATACACAAAGCACAGCATTTTAGAAAACCAAATATAAAACCCTTTCTAAAATCCTCCCAACTGAAAAAGTATGTGCAGAAAATGAGAAAAATCAAATGAGGCAAATAGACACAGCCACTGATAATAGCTCTATCTGCAGACACAAAGTCTGAAAATGGCAGAAAACTTTGAAACATATTAATCAGTAAACTGCTATCAGTGCTTTCTGAGACAAAAAAATGACTCTGAGGATGCGTCTATACTGCAGAATTTTTTTTCTGGAAAAATACAGACTCTCCAGAAAACTCTCTCTTTCATTATCAGTGGGAAATAGGACAATGGAGGGATGATAGGAATTACTATAGAGAACTTTCTGGGTGTCTGTCTAGTGAGTCTTGCCCACATACTCAGGGTTTAGCTGATTGCCATATTTGGTGTCGGGAAGGAATTTTCCTCCAGGGTAGATTGGCAGAGGCCCTGGAGGTTTTTCGCCTTCCTCTGTAGCATGGGGTACAGATCACAGCTGGAGGATTCTCTGCATCTTGGGGTCTTCAAAGTATTTGAAGGCTTCAATATCTGAGATATAGGTGAGAGGATTATTCTAGGAGGGGTAGGTGAGATTCTATGGCCTGTACTGTGCAGGGGGTCAGACTAGATGATCATAATGGTCCCTTCTGACCTTAAAGTCTATGAGTCTATGAAAACAAAGACTCTCCAGAAAAAAAAAGCTGCATAGGCTGAGTGACCAGAGGAAGGATTGTCATGTAGAAGTTAGTGAGAAAAAGGAGGTCCTCGCCACTCGAGTTTCTGTTGCAGCTTCAACATTTGGGAACACTACTGAAATGTGTTCACCCAAATGTGATTGTCAGGCACCCCTGAGAAGGGCTTTTCCTAGATGTTTGAATGGAAAGGGTGTCAGGGAATGGGCAACAGGGGAGGGATCACTTGATGGTTTCCTATTTTGGTCATTCCCTCTGGGGCACCTGGCATTGACTACTGCCAGCAGACAGGATACTGGGCTAGATGGACCTTTGGTCTCACTCTGGCTGTTCTTTTGTTCTTAATAGTGCCTTCTGATCCCACCTGAGACCTGGGATTCTGGAGATGCCAAGTGCCCCAACCACAGCCAGTGGCCCCATTCTGCCTGTACTGCACACTGTCTCTGCTCCTGTGCAACTGCAAATGCACCTCGCAGTATCTTGCCCAGGTCCCATGAGTACATTACTGTTCAGTGTTACTAGCACGGCTGCACTTGGAGGATGTAAAGGAGTGAGATCTCCTCTGTGGGATGACAGAGACAAGAACTGGACACTTGGGCCAGCATGCTGTAGAGCCTCCTAAGTAGCCTCCATCCGTTCTTCCCCTTGATCATATAAAAGGGAGTGGAGTGACCAACTGACATTCCTTCCATTCACCACTCTTGCCTATGAGGCAAAGCCCTTTGGCAATTCCCATATGATCTGCTTATGTAGGTTAGTTTGTATGTGAAGGGTATGCATGTGTTCATTTTAAACAAAATGTGGTTTGGAAAGTAAATATGCATAAAGAAGCATGCTGTGGCTCACCACCCTAGGAACAGTCTAGAAAAGGCCAAGGGGAGGGGGGTGAACTCAACATGTGGAGTGGAGAAGTACAAGCATATGACAAACAAAGCCATATATGGAAAGGTTGAATCTGATTGGTTTAGAAGTATGTGTTATATAACTTGTTAGGTAACCTCTTATGTAACTGCCATGTGCTATAGCAAGGGGAGGGGCTAACAGCAAGGGGAGGGGCTCCTTGCTCAAGGGGCTCTGGCTGGTTATAGTACCAGGGGCTCTCCCTTTGTGCACATTGAATAAAGTCTTGTTGAATTGAATTGAAGTTTCAAAGACCCTTGATTCTGCCCAGCACCTGACTTTCTGGGAACCACAAAATCCCAACAGTATGCAAATAGTTGAGTTAGTGTATAGTGTAGTTTTTCTGATCAATTTTTTTAGTTTAATGGTAGTTTTGTTTGTATTTTGTTTTTCAAGTATAGGAAAATTTCCTCCTACAAATTTTGACTACTCCAAAAACCCCACATTTTAATTGCGTGAGGCTGCTATGCCCCTTAATAATACTCTCTCTATTTCTCTTTATTGCTTAAGTGGGTATGTCTACACTTGCCCCCTCGTTCGATCTAGGGAGACTAATGAGGGCAATCAAAATTGCAAATGAAGCGCGGAATTTAAATATCCCATGCTTCATTAGCATGTTCCCGGACGGTCACCATTTTAGAAATTAACTAGCCCGAAGTAACTGCCCATATCTACACTCAGCAGTGAAACAGGATTCCGAATTAAAGCCCTAAATTGAATTAGCTGTTAAACCTCATTCCAGGAGGAATAACAACTAATTCGATTTAGGGCTTTAATTCAGAATCCTGTTTCACTTTCGCATGTAGACTTCGGGCTAATCAATTTCTAAAATGGCGACTGGCTGGGAACATGCTAATGAGGCACGGCATATTTAAATCCCACGCTTCATTTGCAATTTCGGTCGCCCTCATTAGCCGCCCAAGATCGAACTAGGGGGCTGGTGTAGACATACCCTGAGAGGGACACATTAGGGGGAAAGGATGAGATTATAAATCTCATACCAGAAGAGCTGGTGCAGGAGGAAAACACTAAAACTCTTTTTTGTTTCATAAATCAGTGAGGCCGGCTTCAGACCCAGAAAGAAGGCAAGATCCTCCAAGTTCAGGACAATTATCAGCCAAAATCATCACTTATGTGACCTTAGCCTGAGGGGTCCTGTTACCAGAGTCTCTGCTTGAGTAAATGGAAATATGTTTCCCAAAAGGAGTGCATGGTTTAGAGTTTTTCTACAGTTAATATTTATAGAGAGGCTAATTGGATTGATGTACATATCTTCTTGAAATATGAGTCCATTGTGAAGGCATCACACGCAGATGCTCAATTTGTCAGGGTTGTATTAAAATCTCAACTTAATTGGACTTGCAGTAACTTCTGACTTCCATGATATGCTGCTGGGGAGTCACCATACATCAATCGCTGAGAGACAAGGACTTTAAAACGAAGGAAGATACCTACCAGTTCAGTATTTGGAGGTCTCAGAGATGTGTTATCTATAGGTGTTCTATGACCCACTATCCTTTCTCAGCTTCTACTGAGAGATGGATGTAGGCAAAGGAATTGAAGGTGAATTGTCCACTTGTAAGTTGGTAAGAGAAGGGTTTGAGTTTATTCAAGGAGCAGGTTTAACCGACGGACACTACTAATTGAAGTATTTCAATCTTTGGAACATGGAACCCACCAGGTGAATCCACGGGTGAAACTCATGTAGGCAATACATCTCAAAGAACTTCCCTTTTTCTTTGAAGTACTGAACATTTTTGAAGTGGCATTCTGGCTAGCTCACTAGATGCACCTATAATAGAGTTCTACGTTTATATGTCTTCTAATGTTCTCTACTCACTTCTGTCCCTTGATACCTAGAAAGCATAAACAATCACATTTTTAAGGAAGAAGAAGTAACTAGACACATTGTCTTTGTTTGAAATGAAAGTAATTTGCTAAAAGTATATTCAATATAACTGAACATTTCTAACATTTTAAAATTCTAGTATCTGTCGTATGTTATGGTCAAACTGCTGCAAGCATAAAATCTGCATAATTGGAGCTGGTGTTGGCACCATTGCCTTTCTTCTGTGTTATTGGAAAAGAGGTAAGAATTTCAAAACTCTGTAATATGTTATTCATTCACTGACTTCATGTAGGATTTAAATTAAAAAAATGGACTGAGGCCTTGTGCTTTGTCCAAGTGTAGGACAGAGAATGAAGCAAAGGCATAAAAATAGGCCTTTATTAACAAAACTGGAGGTAGGAATGTTTATCACAGCACCTCCCAATTACAAAACAAACAAAGAAACAACCCCTCAGAACTCCTCGATCGGAAGCATATCGCCACCTAGTGCAGGAAACACTCGGGTTTTCTTCACAAGGCCAGTGGTTGAGACATTAAGTCATTTCCTGTGTAGACAGTTATCACCTTCCTATTCCCTCCAAGGTTTCCAAAGACCAGCAGAGGGTATGAATAGGTACAAGTAATATCAATCGGACATATTAGCCAGCTTTGCTGCTAATGATGGAAGTGGAGAAAGAGGCTGTGGCTAGGTCTAGTCTGCATTTTGCGTAGCTTTTTCCGCTTTTTTTTTTTCGGAAGAGGCTTTTCTGCCTCATCTAGACAGGGCCAAATGGCAGAAAAGCCCACTCTTTCAGCGAAGCCCTTATGCCTCATGAAACGAGTTATACTGGGCTCCCTGAAAGAGCGTGTTTGCTCTTCCATGATAAAAAGTGGAAGAGGAAACACATTGATTGGATGCAGCGGGGTTTTAGCAGGATACCTTTGGTGTAGATGTAGCCTGTGAGAGTAATTGTGGGATGCCAGTGTGACAGACCGGCTGAGCAAGCCCAGGCCTGAAGGGCTATTAAAAGCAGCTGTGGGCCTCATTAGTTAGTGCACTATATAAGGAGCCAGAGGAGAGAGGAGCAAGGGGAGGAGCTAGGGTGTGGCTGGGTGTGCTCCCAGGCAGAAGGAGAGGCAGGCTGAGTTTGCTGCAATCTACAACTCTGTAAATAGAACGTGGTGGAAAACTGGCAATAAAAGGCACAGGTGACTGCACCAGAAGGGGACTCCAGATGACTTGTGGACCAGAAGGTGTCCCAGGGCAAGGAGCCAGAGCGAGGACCTTGCCACACCAGTATTGAGCAGCTTATTCTCCACTGCCCACCGCTCAGTGTTATCATATATATTTGTGCAGAATGTATAGCTACTAAATCAGACTGGGCTTATAAATTTGACTCATCTAAAAGGAATCTTTCAGAAGAGGAGGGAATAGGAAGAGTAGGGGGCAGAGCCACAGTGCCGACACCAGTGACACCCCCTTCCTCCCCACACACACTTCTAACCAGCACTTCTATGGATGTTCTGACACTTCCGTGAAGCCCCCAGATGTGCCATTCTATCTACCCCAACACAGATTTCAGAGGTGTATTATAGACTTATAGACTCATAGGCTACGTCTACACTTGCATGATTTTCAGGAAATGCTTTTAACGGAAAAGTTTTCCGTTAAAAGTATTTTCGGAAAAAGTGCATCTAGATTGGCAGGATGCTTTTCAAGAAAAGCACTTTTTGTGGAAAAGTGTCCGTGCCAATCTAGACGTGCTTTTCCGCAAAAAAAGCCCCGATTATCATTTTCACGATCGGGGCTTTTTTGCGGAAAAGAAATCTCTGCTGTCTACACTGGCCCTTTTCCAGAACAGTTTTCCGGAAAAAGACTTTTGCCCGAATGGGAGCAGCATAGTTTTTCCGGAAAAGCACTGATGATTTTACATTAGATCATCAGTGCTTTTCTGGAAATTCAAGCGGCCAGTGTAGACAGCTGGCAAGTTATTCTGGAAAAGCGGCAGATTTTCCGGAATAACTGGCCAGTGTAGACATAGTCATAGACTTTAAAGTCAGAAGGGACCATTATGATCATCTAGTCTGACCCTCTGCACAGTGCAGGCCACAGAATCTCACCCACCCCTCCTAGAATAATCCTCTCACCTATATCTCAGATACTTTGAAGACCCCAAGATGGAGAGATTCCTCCAGCTGTGATCCGTGCCCCATGCTACAGAGGAAGGCGAAAAACCCCAGACCCCAAATATGGCGATCAGCTAAACCCTGAGCATGTGGGCAAGACTCACCAGCCAGACACCCAGAAAGTTCTCTATAGTAACTCCTATCATCCCTCCATTATCCACCTTTCCTTTCCCTCCTGCTACCATTTTTCATTTTAAAAGCATTCCTCAGTTATCGTCACACAAGACAAACACAGAGCAATTAAAGAAAACCCTAAAGGACTCTTTCTGGAATGTTGCAATTCAACGTCACTACTTCCGAAGGATAACACTGAATGAAAAACAGAGAGTCAAAACAAACTGGTCACAATGTCAAATGGGCCCAACTCACTCCCACCTTGCTGTGAGGCACCTGTCTGCACACTTCTCTGCTAGGCCCAAGTTGCAAGCTCCCCAATAGAACCCGTTAGCCTGCAAGCAGGCTTGTTTTGTTTTTTAATTTCATTTTCAATACACTTTACTCCTGTCCTGTAACTCCCTGAATTGACAAACACAATGAAAACCCTCACAAGTCTAGCCTTGTGAAGGACTCACAGTTTCACTGTGGCTGCTTGTGCCTGCTAGGGAGAGAAAGTGACAGCAGGTCTTCATGGGCAGTGCAGGACTCCAGCGTATGGTGAGGCTGGGCATGAGCTCCCTAGGCATGTGGCAAGCCAACAGCGCCTAAACAATGGCCAGGTCTCTGATCTGCTCCAAGGCTCAGATCATCTTGTCCTTCTCCTCCAGGCCTTGCCCTTGATCCATGCCTGATCCACCCCACTCCCAACCCTGCTCCCTACCTCAGGCCCTCTGTTACTGCTCTACCTTTACACTCCTTCTCTGGACACTCTAGCATATGTTCCTAGTGCCTCATTGCCTCTTCCCCTAAGGCACCCCTGCCTGCCACTCCTCAGGCTGGGGATGCCTTGGGGAGGGGAGAGGAGGAGAAAGGCAGGGACATCCAGGGGAAGTGGCAGAGCTGGGGTGGTAAGAGGAGCAGTTCAGGAGAGACCATGTGGAAAGAGGATGATTGGGATGGGGTTGTCAAGGTGATGCAGGAGTGGGATTATGGCCTGGGTGCCCTTTCCCCAGAAGCACTTCAAAAGCAGTGGGCTGGCATGCCTCCATGAAGTGCACCTTGTCCTGTTTGGAAAAGCTTAGCCTCCCCGGCCTCTCATGTCTTATGCTGGCTGTCCACACTGATCTTTGTGTTGTTTGTTGGGGAGACAATTGGGATCAATTGCAACAGGAGCACTCACATTCTTCCTTTTTTGAGCATTATTTCCTGGCATTGTTTCCCCTTCCTCAGGCCAATGAACCCTATAATCATCTTGACTTGCATCAGAGACGCACTATAAATAACGTGAGCTTTTATATGGCAATAGCTTATAAATGGACCTCTTCATTACCCTTTTCAGTATGAACATCTAGGTAAAATCCATACATGCACAAGTGACATCCCTCTCTTTACCTCCCTCCCATGCTATGTGAAATCACTGATGGCCTTGCTCCTGTGTCATGACTCAAGACCTTTCCATGGCTCTGCAGAGCAGGATACATCAAGCTAAATTTGGGATTTGATCTTTTCATGCCTCATTTTTAGCCCTCAGTAACTCTATTAACATGCCACAGGAAAGTGGTGTTTGTCACTCAGTGGAATTTTGGAACATGGCTGTTTTGATTCTAACACTTGTAATCTGAAGTAGGAAATTAGTGAGTTAGGTTTCATTTGTGAACTTTTTCACTTACTCAGGGTATATTTACATTTCTCGGCTTTTTTGGCATGCAAGAACTATCCTGAAATGGCTACCCTGCATCTACACAAGCAGCCCGTTATTTCAAAATATTTTTCGAAATAACGGGTGCACTATTTTGCCATCCCAGTAAACCTTGTTGCATGAGGGATAAAGGAAGGCTCAAAAGAGTGCATTATTTTGAAATTTGGTGCTGTGAAGACACACTAAATTTCAAAATAAGCTATTTAAAAGTAGTTTTGAAATAAGATACACAATTTGCATAACACAAGTTTAGGGTGCTGTGTAGATGCACCCTGAGCAGCAACTTCTGTGTTAAAGTCAAAAGTTATTGATATATTCGTCTCACTGTCCATTACAAATAATCTCCTCTTATGATGGTTCACTCTTTAAATTGCTGGGAAAACCTCCCACACAATTTAGGCAGAGAATTCACAAATTTCTCTCTCTCTCTTTTCTCTTGAGCTGGCTACAGTGTGGATATGGTGGTAGAGGCATCAGCTCAGATTAGGACCCCATAAACAACAATGCCTGATTTATGGGTATGTACTTGGGTACAAAGCTCCAACTGCTGGCCTGCCACTACAGCCACACTGCCATTTTTGGGCAGAAGCTCAAGCAAAGATTCTCTTTGTCTGTCCCCAAACAGTTACTTGCACATCCCAGCCACCATCTAGACATAATGTGAGTGTTATGGATTACATAGAGCAGCACAGGGAATCTGCCTGTTACTTCAAATGGGGGTGCTAAAGTTCACAATAAAACCTGACATCAATCTGAAATACTTGTTTTTGTTTGTTTTTCAGTGAAGCTTATGAAAGAGAATGGTAGGTTAACTTTCATTTTTTTAATGTAATCTTACTCAGACTCAGCACAAATTGCTCGTAGACTGTGGGTATCACTTAGGATGACGAGATTGCGAGAATAAAATATAAGAACGCATGGGGGAGGTGGGGAGGGTTAACCACAGGTGCAAAGACCCAAGCGGAGCCATAGGAGAGGGGGGCGTAGACCCTAGAAGGTTTGAGAAAGCAATATGGCCCCTTCTGCAGCCCCTATTGCAAGCCACAGGGCAAAGGTTAGAGTTAGGACTATGGCTTAAGGAAGTGCTCTCAAAGGCAACTTTCAGGGCATTTCTATAAATCATTCTCTGGAAGACCACCCAAAACTATGTTTATGTAGCTCCTCCTCCCTCTGAGTGATTCTAGAGCCAGAGAACAAGATGCATGATTTTTGCAAATAGTATAGTGTCATTTCTAATGTTGGTAGAGTACCGAGAAACTGTATTGTTATTGGCTCTCATTGTTATAGAATAACAGGAGAGTGTAGCATAGGTCGATGGAGAGAATAAGGCCAGGATGCACACCATAGTTCTCATGAGTGGAGTGGAGTATGTTTTAGACATGTCTATGTGTAGTCAGTTGACTTGGGAATGTGTTCTATTTATAAGGCCTACTCGTGTAAGACTATTTCCAGTAGGGGGAGGGCACTGACAGACATTCTATACAGTGAAATCCTCTTCACCATGGAAAGCAGATACTGACTTGGGTTATGTTACATGCTACAGTCCATCATGAGGCATTGCTCCATCTCAGCAATGTTCTCTAGTAAAGGGATGTTGCAGTTGTGCTATGCAGGGTATGTGCTGGGTCAGACACATATACGTGCACACTCCACTGAGCCTAGGTCCATTGGTTGCCTTCATCTGTGTGACCCGTCATGGCCAGTCAGAGGATGTCAGAGTGTATGTGTGAGGGGACTTGACTGGACCCCTTCCTGTTAGGGGTGGGCTTATGCTATGCCACATGGCTGTCCTTCCCAGGGCATTCTGGGCCTGCTGTGTTCTGTGCTCCAAACAACTAAGCCAAGAGCCACCCCCTGCAACAAACACAGCCCTTCTACCATAAATGCACAGTGCTATACACATCATCACACCTGCCCAATACTCCCATCTACAGACTCACCACAGCTGCCCAGAACCCTACACAGAACTCCTTGGCTCCTTAGTTCCCTCTACACACATATTTCCTCTCTCTCCTTCAATGCAGTGCTCTTTCCCTCAGCCCAACCAGCACAAGTACACAATGTCCCACACAGACTGCCCTGAGACACAATCACATTTCTCCCACATTATTCAGCACTCCCAACAGGTTCCTCAGCCTGCACTCCAAAACACACAGTCCTCCCTCACCTACCAAGCACCTTCCACTCCCTCAGGGTATGTCTACACTAGCCACCCTAGTTCAAACTAGGGTGGCTAATATAGTCATTTGAATTTGCAAATGAAGCCTGGGATTAAAATATCCTGGGTTTTATTTGCATGTTCCCAAGCACCGCCATTTTTAAATGCTAGTTAGTTCGAACTACAGCCCCTAATTCGGACTACTCCTCATTGCAGAGAGTCCAAACTACTGGGCATTTAAAAATGGCAGTGCCTGGGAACATGCAAATAAAACCTGGGATAGTTTAATCCCGGGCTTCATTTGCAAGTTCGAATGACTACATTAGCCACCCTAGTTCGAACTAGTGTGGCTAGTGTAGACATACCCTCACAGACAACTCAGCACCCTATCACACCCTATCTCTTAGCAAGAGCACCAGAGCCTACAGCCCCTTTTACTGGGATGCTACTAGTTCTTCATCTCCTTCCCCTCATTATCAGGAAGCAGGAGGAAATCACTCAGCTAGCGTCATTCACTCCTCTACCCCTTTCCTCCCCTCAGCCAGGAGAGAGAGGCCAGCACACAAGCTGTGTACATTCCTCTGACAAGGGACACAGGAATGGACAGAAGAGCAAAATACAGCATCCCAGTATGTGTGGCTTAGGCCTTTGTCCTCCCTAAGTATTGCCCTTGTCTCCCAGACTCTCAGTCCCTCATGCCCCTTCCCCAGTATCCACCCCACCCCTCTCACATTCATTAGCCCAGCTAGGATTCAGGGAGTCTCTGGCTCAGAAGTGAGAGGATCCAGGGGAGGGAAGAGTGTCTCCACATGCTGTGCACCACAAGTACAAGCTCCTCGGCTCCCATTGGTTGAAACCATGACAATGGGAGCTGCAGGGCCAGTACTTGTAGGCACAGGCACTTAGTACCCTGCACTGAGTACCTTGCAACCTCCAAATGTAAGAGCCATGGAGATCTGCTAGGAGTAGGCATGGGCTGGAGGTACCAGTTTCACTTACCTGGTGCATTTCCCAGGAAGTGTCCAGCAGGTCCTAGGACTGGAGGAACTAGAGAGCTCTGTGCACTGTGGTTAAGTCTACAACACAGAGTTTAGTTGGGAAAATGGCCACTTTTCTGACAAAACCTGAATTACAGCCACACTGCAGCTGCGTCTAGACTGGCAAGTTTTTGCACAAAAACAACTGCTTTTGCGCAAAAACTTGCCAGCTGTCTACACTGTCCGCTTGAATTTGCGCAAGAACACTGACTTTGTAATGTACAAAATCAGTGCTTCTTGCACAAATACAATGATGCTCCCTCTCGGGCAAAAGCCCTCTTGCACAAATGCTTTTGCGCAAGTGGGCCAGTGTAGACAACCCAGAATTGTTTTGCGCAAAAAAGCCCCTATGGCAAAAATGGTGATTGGGGCTTTTTTGCACAAAAGCACTTTTGCACAAAAGCATCCGTGCCAATCTAGACACGGTTTTGCTCAAATACTTTTAATGGAAAAACTTTTCAGTTAAAAGTATTTGCACAAAATCATGCCAGTCTAGATGCAGCCAGAGTGTTCTTTTGACAGTAAATTGAAAAAACAGAGGGTTTTTTCCAGCATTGGTATTCCTCTTTCTATCAGGAAAAAGCCCTTTTATGAACAGGGAAGAGGGAGGTCTTTTGGAAGAAGAGGAAAGAGGAAAGAGGAAAGAGGAAAAAGCATAGGTGCCCTGGTGGCCATTCTGTCCATAGCAATCACAGCTTACATGCGAGATACTGTCCATTCAGTCTGGACACTCTCTTGTGCAAAAGTTCATTGCTTTGTTGGTGTGCTTTTTCAGTATGGATGCGCTCTTACACAAGTAGTTTTTGTGGAAGATCTCTTCCAAAAAAAGCTTCTCACGAAAGAAGCTTGTAGTGTAGACATAGCCTGTATGTGCCTGTAAGCCCTGTCCCTGCAGCCCCTAGTGGTTTGGTTCCTGGCCAATGGGAGCCACCCATGCTTGAGGTAAGTGCAGTACAAGGAGTCCTCTCCCTCATGCCTAGGCGTCACCCAACTACAGACTACTGGTGGCCACTTACCTATGTGGAGTAGCACTGCATATAAGTGCCCCCAAACCTCCAGGTAAGTGCTTGCAGCCTGCCCATGCCAAAATATCAGGGAAAATTGAACCCAAATAATGTGTGATTGTGATGTGGGACAAATATCTAAATATCAGGACAGTCCCTCATTCATCGGGACATCTGGTCACTCTAGTATCACTATAATTCCTTGGAGAAAATGAATGGCTTGTAAGTCAGTGAGCAATTTCACTAACAAAGATGAAAGCCCTTGGGCAAAGCTCTGCCATGTACATCCCTCAAACCTTGGAATTGGACCTCCCATTGGCTTTGTGTAGACCTATGCTAAATGTCACAAATGAAGTAAACCAGGGGAAGAAATAGTCCCATTACTGAACAGATGGAGAGATTATTGAACAGATATATTGCATAAAGGAAGACTTTCATTACTTTGAAATATATTTTATCTTTATGTTTCTCAGAGGAACTTCAGAAAGAGAAATGTAAGTTTATTTTTATTTTTTATTTTAGTGATAATCAAATTAATCTCAAATTACTTCTGGATTGCATACTGATTGAGGGCTCAAGCCATTCTTAGTAATGTATCTGTGGTGCTGTGTGACTAAGAAAAAGGCATTTGTAATGAGTGTGTGGTGGGATGAAGAATGGTTTCCTATGTTTGTGAGAGGACAGGGCCTTTGACTTAATGGTGGATTAGAAGATTTGCATTATATTTACAATGAAAGATACAATACAAACCTTACATTGTTTTGAAATACTTGCTTATTTTGGTTTGTTTTTCAGTGATACTTAAGGAACAAATTGGTAAGTTTATTTTTCATTTTTGAATTTAATCTTACTCAGACTTAGCACAAATTGCTTGAAGAATGTGGATATCACTTAGAGCAGTCCTGTCAAACTGGCATTTGGCAGGCCACATGCAGTCCAATCGAAATTTTTTGCATCCTGCCAGTACATTTTTATAAAGGAATAAAGTGTGGCCTGCTAGCCACTTGGAGCATGTGGCCAAGTGCAGATCACAGCTAGCCAGGCCACTCTGTGCACGGTGCCCAGCATGCATTCACAGCTGGACACTGTGCTCACGCCACCCCAGCGTACCTGAGGAAGAAATGTGTGGCAGCGGCAACGGTGACTCCAGGACCTAGGTATTAGGTTAGGGGAGGCATTGGATTTGGGGTGCCTGGCTCTGAGGGAGGGGGAAAAGGGTTAGGTTGGGAGGGCTGCAAATGCCTGACTCTGGCGGTGGGAGGAGGCATTAGTTTGGGGGTGCCTGGCTCTGGAGAAATGGAGGAGGATTGAGTTAGAATGAGGATATAGGAGTGCCCGCCTATGAGGAAGGGGGGAGGGTTATTTTGTTTATTATTTATTTATTCCCAAATAAAATCACAAAATCTATATTAATTTTATATTAATAAATATGTCAATTTTTGCAATTGCATGAATAATTATAGGTTTATGCAAAATCTCAAACTTACAAAGTACAGGCAGTCCCCGGGTTACGTAAAAGATAGGGACTGTAGGTTTGTTCTTAAGTTGAATCTGTATGTAAGTCGGAACTGGCGTCCAGATTCAGACACTGCTGAAACTGACCGCCAGTTCTGACTTACATACAGAATCAACTTAAGAACCCCAGGCGTCCCCAAGTCAGCTGCTGCTGAAACTGATCAGCAGCTGATTCCAGGAAGCCCGGGGCAGAGCAACTCTGCCTGGGGCTTCCTGTAGTCAGCGCTGGTCAGTTTCAGCAGAAGCTGACTTGGGGACGCCTGGGGCAGAGCAGCTGGGGTGCTGCTGGGTTGCTCCAGTAGCACCGCCCCTGGGTGCTACTGGACCAACCTAGCAGCACCCCATCTGCTCTGCTCCAGGGTCCTGATTCAGCCGCTGCTGAAACTGACCAGCAGCGGCTGAATCAGGACCTGGGGCACAGCAGCTGGGGTGCTGCCGGGTTGGTCCAGTAGTGCCCAGAGCGGGCGCTGCAGGACCAATCGGCAGCGCCCCAGCTGCTCTGCCCCAGAGTCCAAAACAAAAGCCTGGTCTGCTGGGGGGGGGGGGAGAACACTAGCTGCGCCCCCCCCCCCCCAGCAGACCAGGGACACGGGAAGCAGAGCCTCTGAGGCTTTGCTCTGGCAAAGCCTCAGAGGGAGGGACCCCGCCGCGGCTGCCGCTTCAATCTGGGTGCCTGTGGTCTGCTGGGTTCCCCGCGCCTCTGAGGCTTTGCTCATGGGGCACCGGAGCAGCTTACGGGGCGAGAAAGCCCCGTTCGTAAGTGCGGATCCGCGTAAGTCGGGGACTGCCTGTATATGAAATTTTCACAGAAACATGTTCTATTTGATTAACCACAAGTCTATACTTGTTTTTATTTCAACAAAACAAGTTATATATCATATACAAAATTTAAAAGTACCTTACATTTATATTTAAATTAAAAATGATTTTATATGACCAAATAACAATTTTAACAACAAATTATTGTATTAAATCAAGACCTGAAAAAATACTAGAAAATATACCTAAAACATAATTTATAATAATACATAATTACGACTTTCTAATGAAGTATATTTTCTTTGGTGGTCCTGAAAGCAATCAGTTTTCATTTGTGCATCCCTTAGTAGGCTTCGAGTTTGACATGCCTGACTTAGTGACCAGATTGCAAAAGTAAAACAAGTGGGATGGGGAGGTCAACCATAGGTGCAAAGACCCAACCGGAGCCATGAGAAAAGAGGACATATAGCCCTAGGAAGGTGTGAAGAAGGCATATAGCCCCTGCTACACACCATAAGGCAAGGGCTAGGCTTAGGAGTAGGGCTTAAATATGTGCTTTTAAAGGAAGTTTTCAGCTAGGCATTTGTAAAGATTATTCCGTGAAACAGACCTTATTTGTTCACATGTCCCAAAGTCATGTTTATGTAACTCCCCCTTCCTCTGACTGTCCTTGGGATAGAGGACAAGATACATGATTTTTAAATAGTATAGTGTCATTAGCAAGGCTGATAGAATACCAAGAAACTATTGTTTGTGCTATATGGTTCATCACATTATACTTAAAAACGATGTCCTTTGGATTTTGGTCTTTACATTTGTAGAAGAAAAACACTGAAATACAACTCTTCTTTTGCAGACCTGGTTCTGAAGAAAAATAATAAGTTCTCTAGTTTCTCTGCTACTCCTATCCTTCAGATGAATATTTTTAAATAAAAACTAAAATTTCTCCATTTCATTTTCTTTCTTCAACCCTTTCAATCATTACCCTATAATTCTTTTACACCATATAAGAACTGTTCATGAGTTTCAATGACAGAATACCTGTTTAATTATAATACTAATTAATTGTTTAATTAACCTAGAATACATGGATGGAAACACTGATTTTTGAACTATCACTATAGAGTATATATTTTCAATATTACTATGCCTCTGATTATGTTAATTTTATGTTTGAATATACAAAAGAGGCTATCATGATGTTATGATGGGTTTTATGTTTTCCTAATTTACATTTGGTATAATGTGGCTAGGGCTATTAATTGGGAAAATCATGATCAAAATTTTGTGTGCTAAATTTTGTACACTCCTATGAAGTAGTAAGTCTTCAAATCAAAAGAAAAAAAAGGTAGCTTCTTAACAATTTCTTCATGCTGTTCTCACCATAAAATCTTCCCCAAAACATAATGGTTATTCAGTTTGGAAAAACTTTGTATGGTGCACCTCTACTGCCCTGTTTGGGTATGACTACACTAGTTCATTAATTCAGGCTAGGTAGGCTGCAAATGAAGCCTGAGAGTTAAATATCCCGGGCTTTATTTGCATGTTCCCGTCCAGTTGCCATTTTGAAATTCCACTAGTCCAAAGTAACTGCCATGTGGCTACACACGGCAGAGAAACGGCAATTCGAACTAAGTCCTTCAGACTAGTGGAATTTCAAAATGGTGACCGGATGGGAACATGCAAATAAAGCCCAAGATATTTAACTCCTGGGCTTCATTTGCAACTCCGGTCGCCTGTTTTGCCTACCTAGCTTGAATTAATGAGCTAGTGTAGACATACCCTTTGAGAGTCAGAGCAAGGGCCATGATAATGGGGGCATGGTTCAGCATTCTTTTGAAGAAGGGCTCTGTGGGGTAGCCTGGGTGCTCTCTTTCAAAAAAGCAGCTTGCTTTTTCGAAAGTACTGGTTGTAGTCTAGACACTCTTTTTCGGAAGAGGCTTGTAGTCTAGACATAGCCTATCACTCACAAATAAGCCATCTCACTGTTAAAATCAGGAGACATTGATATCCTACTGTTTCCAAAATCTTCAAGAGGTAGCCAAGTTAGTCTGTACAGGAAAAAACAACAAATGGTCTGGTAGCACTTTATACACTAACCAAACATGTAGATGGGATCATGAGCTTTCGTGGACACAGCCCACTTCTTCAGATCTTCTCCGGTCATCTGAAGAAGTGGGCTGTGCCCACAAAAGCTCACGATACCATCTACATGTTTTGTTGGTCTATAAAGTGCTACTAGATCATTTGTTGTTGTTTCCAAAATGTATTTTCTTCCAATGGCTCCTTCGTTAAATTTGTAGAGTAAAAACCCACTTCAAACAAGAGATGTAATTAATCTCATTATTTTTCATACTTAAGCTAACTAGCAGAGATGGATATGATGGTAGAGACATAGGTTCAAATAAGTTGCTGAAGTACAATGCTGTCTTTCCAGGAAAAAAATGAGTAAATTAGGTTTGGTTGGTTTTTTACAGTTGTTCTGTAACTCCAGACAATCAAGTATGCTTTACCAAATACGTCTTCTTTGTTTTGTTTTGTTTTGTTTTGTTTTGTTTTGTTTTGTTTTGTTTTGTTTTGTTTTTAATAAAAGCACCTTTTAAAAGCTATGATATGATTCCTGAGACCTAGAAGGAGAAGCCTCCTGACTGAAGATCAGTTATTAAGAGATTACAGTTTATATTCAAGGTCTTCCCTAAGCAAGGATTAAAGAGTTTGCAGATACCCCACAGGAAGAAATTCCCAAGTGCGACTTCCTGGCTTTTGAGGGGCTATTGCATTTGGGTGCTGGCAGCGTACCAGCCAAGATCAGGAAATCTGTGACCTTGGGGAGATTTTAAACAGAAACCTTTAATGGCAGGGTAGTTTAAGGAGTTTTGCAGGCACTCACTTTCTTTACTTGAAGGCTAATTAATTATACAAATGAAGCACAACAATATCCTAATCCGTGCTTCATTACCATAGGTTTTTGTGGAAGAGGGGAGCTGTGTAGATGTACACAAAGTGCCAGAATAGGGAACAGCTTTAATATAGATTTTGTTCATAATGCACTTGTGGTGATGCATTGACTCCTGGGCTTTCAAACCCTTGTGGCTGCACACGAATAGACCAAATGATGTATGATCACTACAGTTGACCATTTGGCATAAACATTGAGGAAGATGATGTGCGACTGGGAGAAGGATCTCTATAAACCATATATGGTGGAGTGAGGGCAGATTCTTCAGTAATGTGAGATCACAGGGCTTTTGTTTTTTTGTTTGTTTGCATTTTCTGTTTGTTCTTATGACATACAAGATTTGGAGTTGTTATTGAATTTAGATAGAAATGTAGCTGTGTTAGTCTGTTGTACCTAAAACAAAAAACAGGACTATGTAGCACTTTAAAGACTAACAAGATGGTTTATTAGATGATGAGCTTTCGTGGGCCAGACCCACTTCCTCAGATCAAATAGTGGAAGAAAATTGTCACAACCATATATACCAAAGGATACAGTTAAAAAAATGATGAACACATATGACAAGAACAAATCAAATTTCAGAACAGAGGAGGGATGCGGGGGCGGGGGAAGGTAGATGTCTGTGAGCTAATGGTATTAGAGGTGGGGAAATGTCTGTGAGTTAATGGTATTAGAGGTGATAATTGGGGAAGCTATCTTTGTAATGGGTGAGATAGCCAGAGTCTTTGTTGAGACTCAAGCGTAGAGTGTCATATTTTAGCATGAATGACAGTTCAGAGGATTCCCTTTGAAGTGCAGATTTAAAAGGTTTTTGAAGCAGGATGCAGGTGATTAAGTCGTTGAGACAGTGTCCTTTCTGGTTGAAATGGCAAGAAACTGTTTTTTCTTTGTGATCCTGTCTAATATCTGTTTTGTGGGCATTGATCCTTTGGCGAAGTGTCTGAGATGTTTGTCCATCTGCTTTGTACATTGGTGGGTGTCCTGTCATCGGAGGGCAGGGGTGAACCAGGTACACAGCTCCAAGAAGGTGGTCTTCTGCATGCAGAAGTTTTGGAGCCACTGCTGGTCATCCCACCACTCCATGATGACGCAGTGTCACCAGTCGAAACTGGTGTCCAGCCTCAAAAATTGCCTCTTGACAGTGGGGATGGTGGTAAGGGCATTGCTCCCACATCCAGGAAGAGGTTCTCAGTGCTGAGCTGGGATCTGAGCTCAGGCAGAACTGTCATGACAGTCTGTTGAAACTGCTGCAGAAGCTGCAGCACGGTAATGTGGGGACATCTCCGGCTCTGGTAAAAAGAGAAGAAAATGATGTGGTGTCCAAGA
Source organism: Pelodiscus sinensis (assembly GCF_049634645.1). Taxonomy (NCBI): domain Eukaryota; kingdom Metazoa; phylum Chordata; order Testudines; family Trionychidae; genus Pelodiscus; species Pelodiscus sinensis. The sequence continues at coordinate 4,192,915 of NC_134743.1, read as the reverse complement.
AAGCTGGGCAATCAGAGCATGTGCTGCAAAAGCTTTGCTATCCCTCAGAGAGGTAGGCAACCCCACAGCAGAAGCTGAGAAATAGCTGTCCAGGGGGGGTCCCTTTAAGCACCCATCTCAGATAGGCAACAGCAACTGGAAATGATGAGCTAATGGCCTAATGTGGACACTCTCTTTCAAAAGAGATCACTTTTTAGATCCACTTTTGCTGTGTGAATGCTCTCTTTTGAAAGAAGCTTTCAGTCCAGACGAACCCTGAGATGATACAATGCATATTTGAACATTTGAAAATGTGTATTGCTTTGGCATATTTATTTTTCTTGTTTGAGTACCCAAGTTAAAAATACAAGTGTATATAAAATACATAAAGGTGTCATCACTAGATTGTCACCCTGCTACAAAGCCACCTGACTCTCTGGATACATGCTTGGGCATATAACCTAAGTCATCCCATATGCCATCAGAGCCCCAGTGCTATATTTAGGCAGCAGTCTGAGCAAAGCTCTGCCATGTACATCCCTCAAACCTTGGAATCAGACCACCCATTGGCTTTGTGTAGACCTATGCTAAATGTCACAAATGAAGTAAACCAGGGGAAGAAATATTCCCATTACTGAACAGATGGAGAGATTATTGAACAGATATATAGCATAAAGAAAGTCTTGCATTACTTTGAAATATATTTTATCTTTATGTTTCTCAGAGGAACTTCAGAAAGAGAAATGTAAGTTTACTTTTATTTTTTATTTTAGTGATAATCAAATTAATCTCAAATTACTTCTGGATTGCGTACTGATTGAGGGCTCAAGCCATTCTTAGTAATGTATCTGTGGTGCTGTATGACTAAGAAAAAAGCATTTGTAACGAGTGTGTCGTGGGATGAAAAATCGTTTCCTATGCTTGTGAGAGGACAGGGCCTTCGACTTAATGGTGGATTAAAAGATTTGCATTATATTTACAATGATAGATACAATACAAACCTTACATTGTTTTGAAATACTTGAAATATTTGCTAATTTTGGTTTGTTTTTCAGTGACACTTAAGGAACGGAATGGTAAGTTTACATTCATTTTTTAATTTAATCTTACTCAGACTCAGCACAAATTGCTTTAAGAATGGGGGTATCACTTAGCATGACCAGATTGCAAAAGTAAAACACATGGGGGTGGGAGTGGTCAACGATAGGTGCAAAGCCCCAACCGGAGTCATGAGAAAGGAGGGCACCCAGCTCTAGGAAGTTGTGAAGGAGGCACAAAGCCCCTGCTGCAAGCTATAAGCCAAGGGTTAGGTTTAGGCTTAGGACTTAAGTAAGTGGTTTCAAAGGAATTATTAAAGATTGTTCCCTGAAAGATACCTTATTTGTTGACATGTTCCCCAAACCAACTTTATGTAACTCCCCCTTCCTGAATCCTAGAGGAGGCTGTGCATTTATCTGCCTGTGATTGAAGGTCAGTAATTAAGAAATTACAGTTTATATTCAAGCTTTCCCCTAAGGAAGAATTGAAGAGTTTGTGGTTCCCACACAGGAAGAAACTCCCAAGTGCAACTTCCTGGCTTTGAGGGGCTATTGCATTTGGGTGCTGGCAGCGTACCAGACAAGGTCAGGGAATCTGTGACCTTGGGGAGTTTTTAAACAGAAACCTCTAGTGGCGGTGTAGTTTAAAGAGTTTTGCAGGTACCCACCTTCTGCACTCAAAGGGCATGTCTAGACTACATGCCTCTGTGCCAATGATAAGCGCGGTGGCCATGTTTATTTTAATGAAGCGGGGATTATTTAAAACCTCGCTTCTTTGCCTATGCCAGATAGCCTAATCTACATGCCTCTGTCACCAGAGGCATGTAGTCTAGACATACCCAATGTGCCAGAGTGGGGAACAGCCTTCACATAGATGTTTTTCATAATGCATTTGTAGTGATGCATTGACTCCTGGGTTGTTAAACCTTTGTGGCTGCACATGAATAAACTAAATGTTGCATGATCACTACAGTTGACCATTTGGCATAAGCATTGAGGAAGATGATGTGCGACTGGGAGAAGGGTCTCTTTAAACCATATATGGTGGGGTGTGGGCACATTTTCCAGTAATGTGAGATCACAGGCCTTTTTTTTGTTTGTTTGTATTTTCTGTTTGTTTTTATGACATACAAGATTTGGAGTTGTTATTGAATTTAGGTGATTGAGCAAGTGTTTAAGAAAGGCCACAAATGAAAATACTGGCAACTGCTTTATGGGAAGGTCTATGGGGCAGATGCTTCGGAGAGCTAAGTAGTACCTGCCCACCTGATATATCATTGACATCCCACTCTTCTTTTGCAGACCAGCTCCAGAAGGAAAATGGTAAGTTCCCTAATTTCTCAGCTACTCCTACCCTTCAGAAGAATATTCTTCAATGAAAACTGATGGGTTTGTTTCATTTCATTCTCTTTCTTCAGTGCATAGTTGTTCATTTACTTTACATTTTTTTACTCCAAATCAGAACCGTTGATGATTTTCTCTGACAACACTTTTTAATTAACCTAGAACAGAGTCGTGAATTAACACAGGCTTATAGGCTGCGCTGGTGCTGGGGTCCTCTGAAGGTGGGGGGGACCTCTAAGAGACATTGGGCTAGCACTATGGGATTCTGGGGGATGAAGCCAAAACTGTGGGTCTCTGTGGGTGTAATTAGTACTGGGGGGCTCTAGGTGGTGGGAGCCTGACTTTGGGGCACATTGGCACCTCTGGGGTTGGGGGCTGACAATGGGGAGCTCTGGGGCTGGGGCTAGTAGTAAGGGGATACATTGGGAACAGGGCTAACATTGTAGACTGGGGGGGTGGCACTGAGCAAGACCCTGAGGGTGGCTGGGTGCAGAGGGTCTCTGGAAACAGGAGACTGGCACTTGGTGGTCTGGTGGTGGGGGCTCTAAGGAACAGGAGTCTGGCACTAAGGCATTTGGGATGGGGGCTGGCACTGGGGGTTCTGAGGACAGGAGTCTGGCACTTGGGGGTGGGGTTGGTGCAGAGGACTCTGTGGTCAGTGGATGGCAGTGGGGAATAGTGGAAGAGTGAGGAACTCTAGGGATTAGGGCTGGCACTGGGGAGCTTGGGGACCCGGGGCTTTTCATACCTCAGACTGGCAAACTTATTCACAAATTTTGGGGAGAGCTAACATTTTATTTGCATATTTGAATATTCATTATTTGCAGAATAAATATGAAAATATGCAAATAAAATATTACCAGCCGGCCAAAATTTCTGAACCTGTATGCTGGTCTGTGGCATAAAAAAGGCATGGCTCAGCATCCCTTTAGCCTATTTTCTGCAATACTTATGGCATCTGTTGATACCAGAACAATTTGGATCAGTCATGGGGAAGATATGTCCCAGGGTCTGGATTCTGCCCTCCAAGCCTTTCCATCTGGTCTGCAACCCACTCCACTGGAAGCTTGATGCACTGTGAACCCCCTCCTTTACCCAAACTCCCTCTCAGACTCCACACCTTCTCCTGTACTCCTATCCTTTACCCTGCTCTCCCTTCTACACTCAACCTCTGTCCCAGACCTCACACCCCTTCCATAGAAAACTGTGACCCTTGACCATTTATCAAAATCTTCAAGATGGGAGCATCCCACAGCTAAGGTAACTCATAATAGGAGGGAAGAATCCAAACGGACTCTTTTATCATTGCTCCCAATCTCCACCCTTGTTCATTGAATGCTCTTTAACTGCTGCTCTGGGTGTCTCTTATCTTATCTTACTATACCTCAGAAAAGGATTTCCTCTGGGACCACAGAGTGACATCATCACGTCACTCTGCATTACACAGGAACATACAGCACCCACCCCCAGCTTGGTCTTTCCCAGAGCACAGATGGAGGGCTTGGGTTGCCTACGGCTCCAGCCATTCCCTTCCCTACCTATTAGTGGGAGGGAAAGCTGGGCCTTTGGCTGGTGCGACCCTCCAGGTGGGAAAAGTGGTCTGGTGTGGCTTACGTCCGGTCCTCCAGGTGGGCAGGGGGAAAGCCACACCCAGTCCCTCCCAGTGGGAAAACCTGTCCAGCATGGCTGGAGTCTGGCCTCTTCCAATGCATGGGGGGAAGGTTGGACTAGCGCGGCTCCTCCAAGTGCACGGGGAAAAAGCTGGGCCCAGACCAATCTTTCTCTGTGCATGGGGGGAAATTTTGCCCAGCCCAGTCCCTTCTAGCATTCAGGGGGAAAATTGGGCCCAGAAGCCGGTCCAGATGCACATTGCAGCCTGGCCCAGCCTGGCCTGGCTGCCGAGGTTAGAGCCAGCCCTAGTGTACTGCCTTGTCACTAAAGTTATCACTGCCTTCTCCCTGGAGAAACAGTTAAGCCACTGTGGGGGGTGTAGGGAGGGAAAAGGGGGCCCTGGTTGGCAGAGGGGGGAAGAGGAAGGGAGCCCTGGCTGGTAGAGTTGGGGGCAAAGGGGGTCCTGGTTGGCATGGCCTCATCCTGGTGTGGCAGGGGGAGGGAGCAGGGACCCTGGTTGGCGCGGCCACATACTCGCCCTCCCTGGTGGCTGGAGGGAGAGAGTGGGGGTTGCCTCCACCCACAACAGAGGGATTGGTGAATGCAGTGAGCAGGAGGCACAGCCCCCTAGTAACCTTAGGTACATCTAGACTCCAAGCTTTTGTCGACAGAGGCTTTGTCGATAGATACCGTTGAGAAAGCATCTGTCGACAAAGAGTGTCTATCTAGACTACATCCAGTTCTGTTGACAAAGCAAGCCTCTTTGTCGACATGAGAGTATAGACGCAAAGAACAGTGTAGATGCAATAACTCTGTTGACAAAAGGCGTTATTCCTCATAGAATGAGGTTTACCGCCATAGAAAAAACTGCTGAGTTCTGTCTACATTATGTCGACAGTACTCAGCGGCAGTGTAGTTTTCCTAAGGTATACTTTTGTCAGGTATAGTTTTGTTGACAAAAGTAGACTTTTGTCGACAAAACCCTGTAGTCTGGACACACACCTTCAGCCTAGTTATTATGGAACTCAGGTGAGATGTGGGAAATTCAAGTTCTAATCTCCCTTGTCTCTCATTCAGGGAGTGAGATGTGGTTCTTCCACATCCTAAATGGGTGCTTAACATCTGAACTATGGGTGAAAAGGGGAGGTTGTCTTGCTCCCCAGCTATTTTATGTGCCTGGCTGAAAGAGATGAGTCATGCCTTTGAATCCTAAGAAAAGAAGGCACCTTCCTCATCTAGAATTAGTTGGCTCCCTGGCTTTTGTGTCGTATATTGTTTGGCACCTCTCTCCTCTTGATGTGAATAGGTAGCTGGGGCACATAACTCAGTCTTTGTAAATTCCATTGGGTGTCTAGACACCTAAAAATAAGATGTGGCCATATGCTGAGTACAACAGCTTTGTCTTTTTCAAGCTCTGGGCCTTAAGCCCTGCCTCATTCGGTGTACTTCTGTTGCCACACTGCCAAAGTAAACAATAATATTTGGGTCTAAATCATTGTTAACTACTCTCCTAAAAGAAACAGAGTGTGTATGACTAGAAAAAATTGGGGGTGAGTCATTTTATGAAAGAAAAATTTAAAAACATATCGCATTCCAAAAGGGCAAATTCATAATGAGATGAGGCACAAGACATAGAAGTTCATAGGAAGACCAAGGCCCATACTTAGGTTTCTAATCATAGCAGTTCAGAAAATCCCACATCTATGTGTACTATTAAATGTACTGTGGGTACATTCTTGGGACTTCTCTTTGTTGTTTAAAAACACTGCTATACAATTAAATCCCCCTGAATGCTCCCTCAGTTTGTAACATGTTACTAGCTTCCTTTAATTCAATGTCTGTTATTTCTCTGGTTTCAGAATGGAGAAAGGCTCGCAATGAAACAGGTAACACAAACCACATTTCTTCCACTTTTAATAAATCATTGTGTTAATACAGCAACCAGACTAGAAACAGCATAAAATTCTGTTTGCCTGAGAACAGATACAGAGACTCATGCTCACTTTTTTTAACCAGTGAAAACTCCTTTTTATACTACTACTTGATTCTGATCACATACCAGCTTCACACCAGTGTAACCTCATGGATTTATATGGAGACACTTCTGATTCACACAGATGTGAGTTCACAATTAGCCTTCACTGAGAGTTTTATCTGCTTAAGGACCAAGGACATGGTAAGTACCTCAAGATTTGGAGCAGGGTAAAAGCACCCTACAAGAATTGCACTAACCACCACCCCAGGGACCCAGATGGAGAGAGAGCCCCTTATACACTCCCCACCACACAATAAGCTGTGGGGAAAGAGGACCCCATGATCTGCCCAAAAGTAGCCCCCTTACCTCCTCTGCCCCAGGGGAAGCAGCAGCCACAGCAGCAGGAAAGGTGGAGTCCAAGCCTGCAGAAGTGAAGAAGAAAGGGGCCAGGTGGAACCCAAGAAGATGGAAGAGGGGGTCCTCCCCCTTCTCCTCTCCAGGGGCAAGGCAGCAGAAGCTCCACACCCCCGCCCAGCAGCTCTAACTGCTATCTGAGATAAGGTGTGGGAGAGGAAACTACCTGCAAAGAAAGCAGGAGGGGAGAAGAGGAGGCCTGGCCCAGAATGGAGGCAGCCAAGGCCTTGCTCACAGCAGAAGCAGTCTTCCACACACCCCTCCCAAAGAGGTAGAGAGGAGGCATGCAGAGAGGGGAGGATGTGTGACAGAACCAGACCAGCTGGCTGTTGCTCTCTAATGGAGAGCAGGTATGCAGGGTGCTGGATGAAGAGTTTTCTGTTCCCTGAATAAACTTCCTGAGTCTTCTGCCCTGTAATTAAAGCAGGCTAATCAGACACCTAAAGCCCGGGGTGCTACTGTAAAAGATTTCCCCCAGGTAAGGAAGGGGGAAGGAATAAAGGGATGGAGTGAGACGAGAAAGTGCATTTACAGAGAAGCCGAGAAAGGGAAGATTCAGCCAGGTGCCAGAGAAAAGGCTCTAGGGGAGCATTTGAGGAAGTGGCCCAGGGAAAAGGCTGCTGTCTTCGAGCTAGAGGGAAAAACCCGAGCAGTTGCTGCTGCCTGTGGTCCCTGGGCCAGAACCCAGAGTAGTGGCTGGGCCTGGGCTCCGCAACCTCCCCACACCTCAGAAAGAACCAGTTCTGGGGAAAGAAGGTCCAGGTATTAGGGAGGGGTCTCTCCCTCCCCATTAATTGACTTTACAAATGATGCAAATGGCTCAATAAGCAGTAACTCTGACCTCTAGAAAGACACTAGAGGCAACGTACAGGGTCATGACTATCTGTGTGCTGAGGCACCTAACAACTGCCCAAGGAGTTGTTTTACTTCAGAGGATGGGCCAGTCAGACTCTGATCTCAGGTTTGAAGGGTAACAAAGAAGACACAAATCGCTTAATGCAAATAAATGCAAGATTTATTAGATATTACAGGTGATATAAAAAGAAAACAAGAGAAGGCTCACAACATCCCTTTGGCTTGCTGGGGACTTCCCAAAGGACCTGGAACTGCACAGAGGTGCCTTTCAGACCTGGCTGAGGAGTCCATCCTTTGCTGAGTTGGAGTCCCCGACCTGAAAGCCAGACTCTTCTGGCTGGCCCAGCCTCTGAGGTAAAATAGAAATGCAGGACCATGGGGTAGAGCCAGCACTTTGCCACAACACACACAATGTCATGATAATAAAAGTAATGATGATGGTGGGTATTTGTGGTAAGAAGTAGAATCATAGAACACTAGAACATTGTGTGTGTTGTGACACTCTTTTAGATACCCGAAATCGGCTATCATGTCCCCTCTCAGTCTTCTTCTTTCCAAACTAAACAAACCCAATTCTTTCAGTCTTCCTTCATAGTTCATGCTCTCTAGTCCTTGAATCATTTTTGTTGCTTTTCTCTGGACCTTCTACAATTTCTCCACAACTTTCTGGACACAATACTCCAATTGAGGCCAAATCAGCGCAGAGTAGTGTAGAGAATGTCTTGGTCACAGCACTCCTGAATTATGGTGGTAAAATGTATGGGATTATGGTGGTAATTGACAATGATGTAGACAATGGTGTAAAGTTAGCTCTGGTTGTGAAGGTTTTGACTTGTTATTGACAGTGTTGGTTAAAAATTAATATTATACTGAGTGATAATTATTAAGGAGATGATGCAAGACACAGCTATAACCATAGTCATTTGTGACAGATAGCAGTATGAGAGTGGTGCTACTAATTTGCATTTATGGTAATTTTCTTCTGATCCCCTGAAAGCAAATATTAGCCCACTTGACTCTATCCCTCAGTGAAGTAGGCATAATACACAATTTAATGAAATTGATTAAGATATTTTAACAAGATGACATGACTAGTCTGTGTCAAAACAAACCAACAAACATTGTAAAGCCGGCTTCAGTCAGGGAAAGCTCCCACTTGAAAAGGGAAAGCAGGATGGAGCCCACTCTGGAAATTTCCTTTTCTCTCAGCTTGGATTGACATTACACCAGTGTTTTGAAGACCAAATCTCTGTCTTTGCAGATAACATCATTCTTGATGCAGTCACAGCCCATCCTAACCTCTCCATTTCTAGTAATAAAAAGAGTTTTACACATGAAGCCCAACCTCAAAATGTTCCACCAAACCCAGAGAGGTTTGATGCATCTGTCTGTGTGCTGGGCTCTGAAAGATTCTCCTCTGGGAAGCACTACTGGGAGGTGGATGTTGAAAACAGCACTGAATGGGACCTGGGAGTGGCCAGAAAATCCATACAAAGAAAAGGGAAACTTTCCCTGTCCCCTAAAGAGGGTTTCTGGGCTCTGAGTCTGAATGGGAAAGATTACTGGGCAAAAACAGATCCCTGGACCCGGGTCACAGTGCAGAAAAATCCCCAGAAAATTGGAGTTTACCTTAATTACAAAGACAGGCAAGTGACCTTTTTCAATGTAACTGACATGTCTGTGTTGTTCACATTTAGTGATTGTTCATTCTCAGAAGATGTTTGTCCATTCTTTAAAAATTCACACAGAGGAGTGACAATGAGAATTTGTTCTATTAAAGAAGAGATCTATTAAATGTCAAGTGCTTGGTTTACAGTGATATTTCTTTACTATCAAGTTTATTTCAAAAATCTGTGTATTGATGGTGTCATGTTATCTGTATCTTTTCCTTAAAATAATTTTTCAGTCTCATGGCAAATACCGATTGTGACGCCACGTCGGGGTTCCCCCAAATCCTGCAGCCCAGTATCAGCAAGAACAGACTCCGCCTGCCAGAGAATAGAGAGGGTTTATTGTTTCTCCAGAATACAGCACAGCATACAAGTGATGTGGCTATAGGAGTCTGGGCCAGGATGCCTCAGATCCCTTGGGTTAGGGGGGGTCCATCACCCCCCTAGACCTCCAGTCCTCAGTTTAGGCTCACTCCTTCATGTTCCCCCTGCCAGCAACTGCCTTGCTCCCAGACCCTGCCCCCCAACCAGGTGTTAATCTCTGCCTCCCTTCCTTTGTCTCTCAGGGTATGTCTACACTACAGAGTTAGTTCGAACTAAGGGTATGTCTACACTACCCCGCTAGTTCGAACTAGGGGGGTAATGTAGGCATACCGCACTTGCAAATGAAGCCCGGGATTTGAATTTCCCAGGCTTCATTTGCATAAGCGGGGAGCCGCCATTTTTAAAACCCCGCGGCTACACGGGGCTCGAACTAGGTAGTTCCACGAGGTGTACCGGTAGTTCGGAATAGGAATCCGCTGCACGGGGTTCGAACCAGCGGGGTTTTAAAAATGGCAGCTCCCCGCTTATGCAAATGAAGCCCGGGAAATTCAAATCCCGGGCTTCATTTGCAAGTGCGGTATGCCTACATTACCCCCCTAGTTCGAACTAGGAGGGTAGTGTAGACATACCCTAACTTAGTTCGAATTAGTTAATTCGAACTAAGCTAATTCGAACTAACGCGTCTAGAACTAAAAACTAGTTCGAATTAGCATTTTGCTAATTCGAACTAGCATGTCCACATTAAGTGGACCCTGAACAGGGCTTAAGGATGGCTGGAAGCAGTGCCGGCAGGGCATCAGAGGAGGACTTAGAGCGTGGAGATGCTGTCTCAGGCTAGCCAAGGGCTGCGCTTAAAGGGACCCGACCCCCACCCCGGACAGACAGTTCTCAGGGGTTCCCCGCTTGAAAACCAGTCCTGGCTTGGAGTGCCCAGAGTGCCTACACTGGGCACATCACACCACTCGGAAATCAGCCCGGTTGCACTTGCCGCAAGCTGCCATCTGGGGAGAGGGGGCAATTGGGGGGCTGCAGGAGAGCTTCCACCCCCAGAAGCCCGCAGAGCCAGCCCAGTCCTCCCCATCGGGGGCTCGTACCCCATTCCTCCCTCACCTCCTTCCACTTAGCCTTCCCTAGCCCCTTTTCTTGATGTACAAAATAAAGGACAATTGTGTTCAAAAATGGAATCTGTCTTTATTGAACAAAACTGGGAGAGACTGGGAAAAGGAGGTGGGAGAGGGGAAGAGAGAGGCTGGGAGAGGGGAGGGCAACTACAATGATCAGGGGTTGGGAACAGGTCCCATATGAAGAGAGGCTAAAGAGACTGGGACTTCTCAGCTTAGAAAAGAGGAGACAGAGGGGGGACCGGATAGAGGTCTCTAAAAGAAGGAGTTGGGTGGAGAGGGTGCATACAGAAAAGTTCTTCATTAGTTTTCATAAAGAAGGACTAGAGGACACCAAAGGAAAGGAATGGGTAACAGGCTTCAAACTAGTAAGAGAAAGTTGTTCTTCACAAAGCAAAGAGTCAACCTGTGGAACTCCTTGCTGCAGGAGGCTGTGAAAGCTAGAACTAGAACAGAGTTTAAAGGGAAGTGAGATCAAGTCATGGAGGTTGGGTCCATGGAGTGCTATTAGCCAGGGGGTAGGAGTGGTGTCCCTGCCCAAGGTTTGTGGAAGGCTGAAGAGGGATGGCACGAAACAAATGGCTTGCTCACTGTCTTTGGTCCATCCCCTCCAGGGTCCGTAGGGTTGGCCGCTGTCGGCAGACAGGCTACTGGGCTAGATGGACCTTTGGTCTGACCCAGGACGGTCATTGTAAGCTCAGGGCTGGGGGTCTCAGCAGACCCCCTTGATTTTCATGCACACCTGCTCCTGGGTGGCCAGGTTGGCAGCTCTCCTGCCCAAGCCGGCCACTTTCCTGTGCCTAGTGCTGAGATCGTGGACAAGGTCCACGATGTCCGCACTAGCCCAGGCGGGTTCCCGCCTCTTGCGGTCCCGGGCAAGCTCCTAGGAGCTGCCAGCCTGGTCCCGGGAAGAGGGGGAGGGCTGGGGGGCATCGGGTGGCTGGCTCGAGCCGTGCCAGGTGCAGGGTCTGCTGGCTGGGTGCTGGCAGGCTTGCACTTGGCACGGGCACTGTAGCCAGCCCATGCCCCTTTAAGAGGTCCGGGGCCGGGAGGTGGGCAGTAGAGTTTCCCTGGTGTTGGCCAGAGTGGCCACCAGGGAAAGCTGGGGAGGGCTAGCCTCCCACTAGTTCGAATTAAGGGTCTACACAGCCCTTAATTCGAACTAGCTAGTTCGAACTAGGCTTAATCCTCGTATAATGAGGTTTACCTAGTTCGAACTAAGCACTCCGCTAGTTCAAATTAAGTTCGAACTAGCGGAGCGCTAGTGTAGCGCCTCTCAAAGTTAGTTCGAACTAACCTCCGTTAGTTCGAACTAACTCTGTAGTGTAGACATACCCTCAGTCTGGGAAGAGCTTTGCTAACTGCCCAGGCTGGGACGAGGTGTCTGGGCTAATACACATGTGGGTCATTCAGTGGGAATCACACATCCCAGCACAGGGGAACCCCAGGTTACAGAGCAGACAGCACCCCCACTACTCCTCACTGATGGCTGCATAACCTCCTAAGAATATGATGATTCTAACAGAGAATATGCAATTTTTCACTTAAAAAACACAGCACTGTTACATAGCAATGTTGGTTGGCATTGACCACAGAAATAAAACAAATCCAACTAAATACCATTTTAATATCTGCATATTTCTGTTCAGTAAATTGATCAGCTAGACATTTCACTAGTCTACATATAGGCTACGTCTAGATTTTATCTCTTTTTCGTAAAAGGGTTGCAAATTAGACGCATCGCAATTGCTAATGAAGCGGGGATTTAAATCTCCCCTGCTTCATTAGCCTAAAAATGGCTGCTGCTTTTTTTCGGCACGGAGCTTTGCCGGAAAAAAGCGCCAGTCTAGACGCGGATCTTTTGGAAAATAAAGCCTTTTCCGACAGATCCCTTATCCCTTATTTTAAGAGGGATAAAGGATCTTTAGGAAAAGGCTTTATTTTCCGAAAGATCCGCATCTAGACTGGTGCTTTTTTCCGGCAAAGCCAAATTATTTTTGGGTCGGGGGCCACTAACCCACAGAGAAATCAGTCAGGGGATGCACTCAAGTGAGAATCAATCAAACAAACAAAAACAAAGACACATTTTTCAAGTTCAATTCAAGCTTTTTGTCCCCCACTCTCCTTGAAAGTTGTTTTAAGAATTTCACTCATCACTCTAGTCAGTTTATATCTATGGCTATGTCTACACTACACGGTTTTTGTGCAAAAACCCTTGGAGCATCCACACAGTCAATCGACAAAACAGAGAGCTTTTTGAAGTGTAGGTATACCTCCTTCTATGAGTCATAACTCATTTTTGTGAAAGAGTTCTTGTGCAAAAATTTGTGTGTAGATGCTCAACATGGGTTTCTTGCACAAAAAGAGCCTGTCACAAAAAACACAAAGCCCTGCAGTGTAGACAAAGCCTATTTGTTCTTTTGTTGATATTGGAACTTAACAGAATTAATTCCTCTGCCTCCCTGGTATTTATCCCCCTGATATAGCTATAAACTGTAGTCATATCTCTTTTCAGCCCTTCTCTTCTAAGGTAGGTTCTCCATTCTTCTGATCATTCTTATAGCCCTTCTTTGCACACAATCCAGTTTGAATTAATCTTCCTCAAACATGGGAGACCAACATTGCACACCAAACTCCAGATGAAGTGTCACTGGTGATGGAAATGCATCATCTGATACACCCTAGGCTTGTATTAGCCTTTCTCACAGCTGCATCACATTGGTGATTCATGGTCATCCTGTGATCAACTAATACAGCCAGGTGTGGTGAAGTGGGGGTGCTATCTGCTCTGTATCCTGGGGTCCCCCTGCGTTGTGATGTGTGATTCCCACTGACTCACCCACATGTTGTGATGTAGTGTCAGTACCTTGCTGGTTGCTGTGCTTGGGTTGTGGGCTGTGGATGACTCCTACTGACCTCTGCCTGTGAGCACTGCCCAGCAGGTGGGCTGCCTAAGTCAGGTAGACAGAGACCCAACCGGTCAGACGAGTTGGGGAAGCGAGGGAACTAGGGAAGTGAGTGTTCAGGGGACGGGTCGATCTTGGGAGAAAACCATGAAGGGGACAGACTAAGGAGGGGGCTGGAATCTAGGGGCCTAGGGAGCCCATCTCAAGGGGTCTGAGGCATCCTGGCCCAGACTTCTGTAGACACATCACATTTATGCTGTGCTGTATCCTGGAGAAGCAATAAATTCACTATTCTTAGTCAAGGGAACCCCAACTGTGCCGTCACACCAGGTCTTTCTCCTCTTCTATCATTTCTAACTGGTACAGCACCACTTGGGGGGGGGGATCTTCATTTTAATCTGAGTGCATGATCTTGTGCTTCCTACTATTAAATTGTAATCCATTTCTATTATTCTGGTTTCCAAGGCCATCCATGTCATCTTGTATGATATACTGATCCCTTTAGTACTGGTAATAACTCCCAAGTTTTAGTCATTCAAAAATTTTATTAGCACACACCAACTTTTTCTGCCAAGGTCATTAATGAAAACAAAATGTTAAATAAGGACATGTCTTCACTCTATGGAAGATCGATGCTGCAGCGATCAATCTTCAAAAGTTCAGTTTATTGAGTCTACTTAAGACTCACTAAATTGAACTCAGAGGGTGCCCCAACTGTCATTCATTACTCCTCCTCTTGTGAGGAGTAAGGGAAACCAACAAGAGTGTTTGCTCCACTGTGGTGATGCTGCCAACCTCATCTTAAGGTAAGCCAAGCTATGTATTTTCCATGGCTGTAGTTGCGTACCTTAAGCCAAGTTGTTAGGAATAGTGTAGACTTAGCCTAAAATTGATTCCAACACAGATTCCTTAAGGAACTTCCTCTAGCCTGACATGTCACCTTTTAGTGTGATCATTAAATATACCGGCTTCTTAGCCACCTTTCAATTCTCATCTTAATCCCAATCTTTTTTTTTTCAATATAACCAATAATTTCCCATGTGGAACTGTATCAACTGCCTTACCGATGTCTAGGTAGCTCACATTCACTGCAATTCCTCTGCCTATGAAATCTTCATAATTTTCTCACTTCGCCTAACTATTTCATGGAGAACTGCAGAGTTTTGTCTCTGCTAGGTTTATACTGTGATATCTAATGCATTGTACTTATCACACTTTTTTGGCAATGACAACAAATCTTTTGAGTTAGAACTGCCTCTACTTCCAGTTTGCTTTGTCTGCGCTAAGATTTTACAAGAGCATAAATGATATAAAATAGCTATCTCATTGTAAAGAACTCATCTTTGTACAAGTGAGTATCTTAGAGTGTGTCTAGACAGCACCCTTCTGTCGAAAAATGCTACGTAATTTGTGCTACACAAATTGTGTAGCTTATTCTGAGTCTAAGTTGAAAGAACGCCAAATTTCAAAATAAGCCATTTTTCTGACAAATCCCTTAACTTTCCTGGAGCGAGGGTTACAGTGCTGCCAGAGTAGCATTCCCACTATTTAGGAAAAATTGCAGGCACTTTTAAAAATGCAGCATTGCTATTTCGGGATACTTCCAGTATCCTGAAATAGCAATTCAGTCTAGACATACCCTTAGAGAGGCTGGTTTGTCAGTGAACTTATTTCCATTACTACTGGACTGTAAGTATCAGGATTTTTTTTTTTAGGATTAATTTTAGAAGTGTTCATCAATTCAACATCTAAACAATCACAATTGAAGTATCACATATTATTATGCTAGGTGCAACATAACTGTCTTTATCTACACTAGCTGCTTTGTGATGTTTAAAAGGTGTTAACTGAAACATGACAGTGAAAACATTTACTAACACACCTCATTTTCCCCATTGTAGACAAAGCCTAAAGGCTGGGTTCTGCCAGTGGATCTTCTTGCAGAGTAAGCATGTTATGATCTGTCTTTACACATTTTTTTTTCTAGTTCAAGAAAAGTTAGTCACCAGGACATTAAGGGGAAAATAGCACCCTTTCATAAATAGCATCCAACCATAAGAACAAATAGTTGAGAACTGACTAAATCCAACCTTGGTTTCCAACCTGTTTGAGAACAGGTTTTTACTGGAATCGTCTGGATCAAATAGTCTGTGGTCTGTTCTTCACAAAAATATGGAAAAAGCTACATCCTAAAACAACAATATGGGTATATTTTGTAAACCCTGTATTACCATAGATTACATAAGAACATAAGAACGGCCATACTGAGTCAGACCAAAGATCCATCTAGCCCAGTATCTTGTCTGCCGACAATGGCCAATGTCAGATGCCCCAGAGGAAGGGAACACAACAGGTAACCCTCCCATGATCCCTCTCCTGTCACTCATTTCCAGACAAACAGAGGCTAGGGACACCATTCCTACCCATCCTGGCTAATAGTCATTGATAGACCTAACCCCATGAAACTATCTAGCTGTTTTTTAAGGTAACCTTTCCTCCAGGAGAAGATTTTAGGGTACTTTTGGTAGTGCAGGGAGAAGTGGCTTCCCGGGGGAAGCAGCAGGGGCAGTTACTCACTAAGGCCAGCGGCGGAGACGTGAGGGGAGGGGTGGAGATCTGAGCGGCAGCTGTCCCACTCACTTCTACCAGGCCGTTCCACTCTGCAGGTGCGACTGGGGCAGGGGAGCCCCCTCCTGCCTCCCACCCTGGATGTCCCACCCTCCAGTGGCAGCCGAGGGTTGCTGAGCGGTGAGCTAGAGCTCACAGCCATCTCTAGGGTGCGGTTGCGGGCTCAGAGGGGCAAGTTCAGAGGGGAAGTGGTGGTGGTGCTGGGAGCAGCTCAGGCTCCTGCGCAGCTCCTGGTCACATTGCAGGGAGCCCGACACAGAGGGGAGCCCCTGGTGTGGACCCATAATGCAGCAGGTAGTGGGGCGAAAGTTTCAGGGTGGGCGGTGGGGTCATTCTCCCTGTGGCACCTGCAGCCCTGGGTGCGAGCTGGGCTGCCCCACCCACACTAGGTCCCATACTCACCCCCTCCCACCCACCCCTCACATGGGACACCACCGGCAGGACCCCACCACTTGCCCCGAGCAATGCCAGGTAGCTCCAGCTAGTTATTTTATATTTTTATTGTAACCACCATCAGACAGATTTGAATCTGAGATCTCTGGAGCTTAATATAGGAGGCTCTACAGTTTGAGCAATGAAGCCAGGCAGATAGAGAGCACCATAGGTGATAATTCCAGCTGCAGAAATGTGAAGCCATATATGATCGGACACTAATTAGTGACATACTCCCAGTGCATCCATTGCACTACAAAAAGGCCTGGTCTACACTAGGGTGTTATTTTGAATGAACCTCCCTTTGGTCGAATTTATAAGTGGAGTGTCCACATTACCAAGTCTCTTAGTTCAAAATAACAGGCCACTTATTTCAAAATCTGTACTCCTGCTTTCCTCAAGGAATAATGCTGACTCTGAAATAGTTATTTCGAAATAGTAGTGTGGATGCTCCAGTTTTGCTATTTCGAAATAACTATTCCCTAGAGTAATTCAAACTAATTACTCCACAGTGCTTCCTGTGGCTCTCAGGATGAGTCTATTCAGAGGGGCTTAACTCGAAATAAGCTACGCAAATTGAGCTATGTCAATTGCATAACTTCTTTTGAAATAACTTATTTTGAAATAGGGAGCGTCTACATGGCACTTATTTTACTCCTCGTAAAATGAGGGTTACAGGAGATGGAATAAGAAGTCCTCCAGCTTGACAGTATTTCGACATTATTTCAAAATAACTGCCTGCTATGTACACATGAACTAAATTATTTTGAAATAATGTTGCTGTTCAGATGTACCCTAAGTCGAGGTAGAATGTCCACATTAATGGAGACTGCCTTGGACTAATTTTGAGGCTTCTCTGTAGCAGGGACACTCTATTTTGATTTTGTAAAATTGGGAATTATTAAGTCAAATTTAGTTATTTTGAAATAATTTCCTAATGTAGACATGCCCAAAGTGGTGCTAGGGTGAAGCCAAACCCTGGTAAGAAAAGAAAATGCATGAATCTATAGCAAAGGGAAAGAGTCTCTAAGTCTTGTGTGACAGAAGACACAGATGGTAAATAATTAACTTTTCTCCATACTGCCAGCTGCAACCCATAGGATGTAGGTTATTGGAAAGGGCAGTGATCTCCCACAGAATCCTAAGGAGAATAGATAATGACAGATAAAGAGACATCCCTATTAGGGGTAACACATAGTTTGTTTTTCACATACTGCCACCTCCACCGCTCTCCCCACCCTTTTGGGGCTCCATTCAGCCTTCGATAGTACATAGAAAAATTGAAGGACTATAATCTAAACATGCCGGTATTAATCTTATGTCCTCTAGCTGGCCATGCAAGAAGGATTTTTTCTAGTCCTGTCTCCCCATTATGCTCTGTGTAACAGCGTGGCAGAGTCTACATGTGACTCCATTCAAATGACCTTAAAATGATTAATGTGTGCACATGTCAAATTATTAAAATGTTCATAATCTACCTTCTGGTTATTTTTTTAAGCTCACACTGCACCAAAGGAGATTGATGATTACTCGGGTAAGTCACTTGAGAATTCCCTGTGTGCTATATGTGTCTCATCTGTACTTTATTGTCATTAATAGATGCACGTAATATTAAGTTAAATCTGCATTGGGTCTAATGCCACCCACAAAGAACACTGTTACTACACATGCACAATTTTATACTTTGCCAGTCTATTTAAGAATTAATTACTGGATTACAACTTTACATCCAGTGGGCTGGATCCAGTGTCCTTTACAGTCAGTGGAAATTCACTGGACTCTGGGCCAAGTACTCAGTGAATACCAATCATTTATTATAAGATAAATTTTAAAAAAATTAAATTAATGGAGATTGCCTATCTCCTAGAACTGGAAGGGACCTTCTTGAAAGGTCATTGAGTCCAGTCCCCTGCCTTCACAGCAGGACCAAGTACCATCCCTGACCAATTTTTGCCCCTAACAGCCTCTGCAAGGATTGAACTCACAACTTGGGGTTTAACAAGCCAATGCTCAAACCACCCAGGTATACCTCCCCTGAGATACTTTTGGGGGAAAGACGTAGTGAACCATGATTTCGGGTTCTTATTTAATGATGTCATGTCAGTGTGCATAAAAATGGGGTGGACTTGATGAACTTATGTTTCTATAATAATATTCCAGAGATGAACTCCTTTTATCCATGTAAATTTAGTGCATCTATAGTGTCTGTCTGGGTAAATTCCAAATGTGAATGTGACAATTCTATCCCTATTTCTTGTCTATGATGGTGATCCTCCACTGTGTCTTCCAGACATAAAACAATATGAATGCTAATAGATAACTGAAAAAAATACACTTCGATCACATTGTGTTCCTCTTGACATCAGTTCTTTTCCAGTTTCTTTCGACTATGCTCTAAACATGACAACTACTGGTAAGTGAAATTTTAAGCTGTGAAAAATATTATGATTTGTGGGACAAATAATAGAAGATGGAAGTTCAGAACAAAGACAGTGATTAACACATTCTGTTTGTGTTCTAGGAACTTTACTGTCCCCCTGCCACACAAAAAAACCCCACAGTTAATTTGTAATTTTATTTCATGATATGCACACCTGCCACAAAATAAATAAAAAAGTTTAACTTTGTAGTAATTAAAGTTTCAATGCAATACAATTATTGTATCTCGATTCTAACAAAGCAAGACAACCCACATGAATAGTCAGAGACTTTCCAAGACACAAATGGATTTCCAATGGGATTTGTGAGCCAAAATCC
This sequence comes from Pelodiscus sinensis, assembly GCF_049634645.1. Taxonomy (NCBI): domain Eukaryota; kingdom Metazoa; phylum Chordata; order Testudines; family Trionychidae; genus Pelodiscus; species Pelodiscus sinensis. The sequence continues at coordinate 4,173,862 of NC_134743.1, read as the reverse complement.
CATTAGTGCTTTTGAAGATCTCCCCCAAATGAACAAAAGAGTTAACCAAATACTAATTGGTATTAAAAAGAAGTTAGATGTTGGGGGAAGAATATAATGACCTCTCCAGAGCAGAGGACATGACAAATTCATTTTTCTATTAAATGAATAGGATTCAGAAATTCTGTGCTTATTTTTATCTAGATAGGTATTCAGGGTATCATTTCTAAAATGGGAGGCGGTAGGATGAAAACCCCTGAATGAGAACGGGACCCAGACAAGACAAGGGATATAAATCTGCTTCAGGGAAAGAAGATGCTATTGTACTGCATGATTCCAGTTCATGGAGATGGCAGGTGCAAGAGTTTCCTCATATGATATCTCTTCAGTATGGAGGCCTGCAGAGATTGTGATGGTGGACACTATGCAACATGCCACTCCCACATAAGGAAGCAACACCCAGAGCCCTGCACCTGCTTGAGGGAGAGAGACCATCTTCTAACAGAAGGGGGCCAATAGCAGGGTCTGGAATGGACTGGCTTATATAGCACCTTTAAATGGTGGCCTTCTTACTCCAACTCCTGTAATCCTCACTGTATAAGGAGAAAGGGAAGTCAGAAGAAGAATGTTTTATTTCGAAGTAAGTGCTGTGTAGATGCTCCCAGTTTCGAAATAGGCTCTGCAATAGACATAGTTCAGTTTGCATAGCTTATTTTGAGTTAAGCCCTGCTGTGTGTGGCATGTCAGGGGTAGTTTTCCCTTCTGATGTTCCATTTAGCACAGTGTTTCTCAAAATGGCCCGTGGACCCACTCTGAGAAAGCTGCTACTGCACCACTCTGGTTTGCTTATTTATTGGCTCCTTCAGTCACAGAGCCTCACAACTCCCATTGGCTCCAGTTTACCAATTCACCAAGGGGAGCCACAAGAAGCAGTGGCCTGGGTCATGCCAGTCCCCTTGGCTGTAAACAGCAAACTGGAATGGTGAGGTTCCCTGGCTGCAGAGGTGGTAAGTAAACAAATGGGTACAGCCTGGTAGCAGCTTTCTCAGAGTGGGTCTGTGGACCACTTTAAGAAACACTGATCTAGCAGATCATAATCCTGAAACTGACAGGAGACAAATCTATCCATAGAATCTTTTACCTTCAACATCTTCCCAGTCAAATTATTACGTTCTGCAGATTTCAGTTCCTTGCATAATCAGAGGTTTTCCCGTCCATTCCTAAGGTCTTAGAGCAAGATTTCAAAGGCTTAGGTGCCTAAAGATGCTGATAGGTATCTAGTGGGAATTTAAAAAGTGCACATGAACCTAACTTCATAAATATGAGGCTTAGGTATTTTTGAAAATCCCAGCAGATGCATCTTTAGGAACCTAAGCCTATGAAAATCTAGCTGTAAGACATCTACCAGAAATTCACTTGCCCATGGTTGATTTTACAAGAAGCCATCTGCTGAAGATCTGACAAGCTAAGAACTGAGGCCTGAACCAGCCACTCTCATAGGATGTGAGGTTGTTATGATCCTTCCCCCTCAGCTCAGATCCTGTTGTTTCTGAGATGTCTCATAGTTCCATGTTTTTCTTATCTGCACAGTACTTGTGAGAGAAGCAGGCCCCACTTCATCAGAGGATATGATCAATGCCCCCTGAAAGGATTGTGTAACTGGTGACAAAATGTTGCCACTTGGACATTGTGTTGAATGTCCGAGGTAAACGTGCATAGGATATAAAGCAGTTCCATTTACTCCATCCACTCCTGGTTCACCTGTTTCTTCTCCAATAGAAGGGTGTACATTCTATACAGTCCAGTGCGAAGTACAAGATTTTAGGAGGAAAGATCAATGCACAATTACAACATGGGGAATAACTGGCCATGTGCTGCTGAAAAGGATCTGGAGATTGTAGCAGATCAAAAATTGTGTTTGAGTCAATAATATGATGCAGCTGAAAAAAAGCTAATATTAGTCCGGGGGAGGAGGAGGGGAATTAACAGAAGTGTGATATATGAAACATGGGAGGTGAGTGTCCTGCTCTACTCAGCAAGACACCTGGAGCAAGATAATAGTGGTCAATGGCTTGGAAAATTGAGTCCTTCCTGACATTTGAAAGAACACTGGAACACATTTAGGAGTAATACGCTTCCATTTTAAGAGCAGGACGACATAGCCACAAAATGGGGAGTGTTCTAGTCAAGGACTGTAGAAGTTTTTTGAGGCTGAAGAGAAAAGATAACCTTTGCTGACTGGCAGATTTCTCTTTCTTGTCATCTTTTGTTTGGTAAATTGGGCTTAGGGTTTTTATTTGGTACATATTGGAACCTGTAACTAAAAAATTATCAGGCCTCAATTAAATACTTTATATCTGTTTTCTCTTTCAGGAAAATTCATGGTATCACGTGATCCTGAAAGAAGTAAGAACTATTGTAGACAAAGCTAAAATATTTGCAAATGCTAACTGCCACGCTAAGTATAATATTTATGTTTGATCATATGGTGTTGCTATCCAGACTGACACCCCTTGTAATATAACCCAGCATTGGATTGGGAGTAAAATATTTCTATTTAGCAATTATCTTTGGTCTAGCAACATTTTCCTAAAGAACAAATGGGAGAGAAAAGGAAATTGGGATTTTAGAGTTGCATCTAACAATTTTTCATCATTTCCAGGTGATGAGAGACATATTTGGTATTTCCATTCGTGATTTTTCGTCTGAGAATTTTACAACATCATCGCTAGATTATTTTAATCTGATTAGCTGTTTTGGATTTTTTTGTAGCACCTCTCTTGGAGGAAAATGGTGGGTGTCTCCTTCTTCTTGAAATCTGAGAACAGCTTTAAAATCAGAGGGATATTAACTATGCACTTCAGTGGAAAGGCTACACGCACCTTTATTATATACCCTGAATGAGGGTGCATCTACACTTCACCCTGAGCTTGAAATAAGATACACAATTTGCACTATGCAAATTACATATCTTACTCAATTCCCTTTCAAAATAGGCAATTTTGAAATTTGGCAGGTCTACATAGTGCCAAATTTTGAAATAACACACTATTTTGAGACATCCCTTATTCCTGGGTTTACAGGGATGCTGAAATAGCAGGTCTGCTATTTTTCACAATAGCGGACACATTCAAAAGATGTGAGGTAGCTATTTTGGGATACCTCTAGCATCCCGAAATAGACTTGCAGTATTGACATACCCTGAGAAACAAATCTTCTTACTGGCCTCTACAGAATGCCTATGCTTCCTGTCTGTCACTGTAATGGTTTTGATTCCTGCAGGGTCAGGCCCAGTTTTTACAAAGTGCACTTATGGCTGTTCTAGACCCTGTGCTCTGGTCCAACCTCAACCCCTTTCAAGTTTAGGATTTGCTGGAGGTATTCTGGCTACCCTGGTCTGTGTCTACCAGGCACACTTGAGCCTCTGGTTAGCAAGAACCACAAGCCTGGGTTTTCAGTCTTCATCTTTTATTAGAATGTGTCCAACAAGTCACAAACCTTAGTACAAGGAAACAAAATTTCAAGGCTCCATCTCCTGATGTTTTATGTGTCATCAGTCCTCACTAATTTCAGTGAGAGAAATGGGTATTTCACACATCACTGCATCAAGTGATTTGAGTCCATTTTATTCACTTTATTCATGTGAGGACTTGTTAGAGTTGATTAAAAAAGCAAGATATTTTTCCCTTCAAAAACTCAAAACAAAACAATTCAATAAAAATGACCTCAGGGTCTGAACATTCCTGCTTCAGGGTGAAAGTCAACTGCTCACTGAAAGTCAAGAAGGAAATTTCCTTATGGGCATGTGTCTTAAGGTGATGTAACCCACATGCCCAGTGTGGGTCACTGTCCTATGTAGGTGCACTTAGACCACTTACAGTGAGAGATAAGAACAAGGGAGTTCTACAGCCTAAACCAAGGGCAACCTAGCTTTATAGCTCAAGCTGTAGTGGCTCCTATACTAAGCTCTGGAAGTCCCCAGTTTGAATCTGCCTGCTGGTGGTTACAGCAGCACTCACAGCCATAATTCCTCCTGCACTGAGACTGAGTTTATTTTCTTTAGTCTCTCTCAGGGTGCATCTACAGAGGAGGGCTTATCTTCGAATAAGCTATGTAAATTGAGCTACGTCAATTCTGTAGCTTATTTCAAAATAGCTTATTTTGAAATTTGGAGCATCTACACAGCTTCTTCTTCTTAAACCATTGGAGTACATTTACACTTGCACGCTAGTTCGAGCTAGAGATGCAAATGTAGGCGACCGAAATTGCTAATGAAGCAGGGATTTAAATATCCCATGCTTCAATAGCATGATTTTGCCGGCACATTAACTAACGTTACCAAGCAGTTTGGTTTGCACTAACGCATCCCAGCGCACACTTTCACTTTTGGAACAGCTGTTGAGTGGAGTAACGTGCTGACGAGATTATGCTAACGAAGCACAGGATATTTAAATCCCGCTTCATTAGCAATTTCAGTCGCTTACGTTTACATCCCTAGTTCAAACTAGGGTGCAAGTGTAGATGTACCCTTGAACTCTGAATGGAACATAGGTCATCTACAAGTCTCCTCAATTTCACTCTGTCTTAAGACAAAACTTCTAACTGATTCCAGGAGTACCCCAGTTGTCCTTCAATCTCAGTAGATCTTCTTCACGTTGTCTGAGGTCTTCTTCTTTTGTGTTTTCCTTGTGGGTTCCATGTGAGAGCTTGACGGACTATACTGGATGATGGTTTTCTGAGAGTATGGCCTAGCCATCCCTACTTTCTTCTCTTGATTTGACCATCAAGTGGTTCTTGTCCTGCTCTGTTCCAAAGCTTCTCATTTGTGACAAAATCTTGCCATTTGATGTGAAGGATGTACCTCAGGCATCTGTTTATGAATGTCTGTAGCTTATGATTTGAAGACTTTTTAGTATGCCATGTCTCGCATCCATACAAGAGCACTGGTATTGAGGGTTGCTGATTGAAGCAGGCCAAGCCTTTATGGATATTTTTTTTGTTCTTGTGGAAAAAATGTCCTTTATTTTTCAAAAATGAACCTGTGTATTGCAAAGTCTAGATTTTGACTAAACTTTTTTGGAGGTAAATTGCTGCAATCCCAGACGGAATTTCTGTTGAAAATGAATGAATCATAAATATCCAGCACCGATCAGCCCCATATCAGGTTCCCTGGAATGGCTCATAACTGAGTGTCCATCTCAGGGCACACTATCAGAAAACAAGGACAAACAGGTGGTATGAGCTATATTTAGATTTTACCAAGTCACAAACAAATGTGAACTCCTGAATCACTATACCACTATTTCAGAGGGAAGAGGGACAGTCTCCTTAGCCTCTCCAGTCTGTCTCACCACCCAGACTGTACTTTGTGAGAAAAGGTTACTTTAACCTAAAGCCACACCATGTCAGGAATCTCTCAATCCCAAGAGAGCAGTCAAATACCCCAGATCAATTGTGTGACAGACCCAAACCAGCAGGCTGCCACACTCTAATGGAGGGCAGGTATACAAGGTGATGAGTAAATAGCTTTCTTTTCCCAGAATAAGCTTCTAGAGACTGCTGCCATGAAATGAAGGCAAGGAGACTCCTGGGGCTAGTCAATGACTTTCCTGAAGGAGCAAGCTACTTAAACACCTGCAGCCAATTAAAGCCTTTGGGGCTGCTTTAAAACATTTCCCCCAGGTAAGGAGTGGGGGGAGACAAAGTGTGATGGACTGGAGGGAGGAAGTATTGCACAGAAGAGTTGAGTGTACGTGAGCTGAGGACTGGCTAGCAGGTACCAGAGAGAAGGAACTTGGAGGGATTGTTTGGGGAAGTGGCCCAAGGAAAAAGCTGCCAGATTGGCAGCAAAACAATCCTGTCTGTTGCTGCTGACTTAGGGTGCCTTGGTCGAAACCCAGAGTAGAGGGTGGGTCTAGATTCCCCCCGAGCCTCCTCCACACCAATACAGAGACTTCCCTGAGAAGGGAAATCAGGACTATAGAGGGTTTTCATCCCGAAACCATGAACTATCCTGTGATGAGTTATGGCTCAATGAGCTGTGACCCCTGCCTCTAGTAAAGAGAAAGAGGCTGTGTGGAGGGCCCCAGCAAGTCTCTGAGACTAATGCGATCTGCCAGTAGCGCAAGACCCACAGGGCACAGCCAGAGCTTTGCCACAACTGGTGTTAGGAGTGAAATCTATTCACAGCATGGTGGAAGAAAGAATGAAAGAAAGAAAGAAAAAGTCCCCTCTTCCCCTCCAAAATCCGTCCTTTTTTACATCAGGGTGTTGGGTTTGTGGTTTTTGTTTTTTCTCTTCTCTTCCCAAACACTTTCCCTTGTTTAATTAGCATGGAGGTGGGGGAGCTCACCACAATGGAGGACTGAGTGAAAACTCTAGTCCAAGCTGTGGCAGCCCAACAGAGGCCATTTGAATGCAGGGGATGGCACTTCAGGACTCTGCCCAATTGCAGCAAGAGACAAGTCAGTTGCTGATTGTTCAAATGACCTCTGATCGAACCCCCCTTCATAAGGTGGTGGATCAATTGAAGACCCTTACCACTCTGATTCTGGGTCCAAAAAGACAAACCCTGAGGACCATGAGCTATCTACTTTAAATGATTGTGGAGGATGATATGGAATCATATCTCCTAACTTTTGAGAAAACAACTCAGCATGAAGCATGGCCACAGGCACTGTGAGCCAGTGTACTCATGCCTTTTCTCTGTGGGGAGGCCCAGAAACCCTACTATGATCTGCCTGCCTGGGACCCCACAAATTAGCCCCAGCTGAAGGAGGAAATCCTGGCCCATTCATAGGTGACAGTAGTGTGACAGATGAGAAGTTCTGTGAGTAGAAGTACTAGAAGAGTAAGCCATCTAGACCCCAGCTCTATGATATGGTACATCTTGCTTGGACATGGCTATGGCCTGAGGGTGCAGCTCAGAGGAAGTTTTGGAGGTACCGGTAAGTGACCAGTTCATGTAGAAATTACCACTACACCTTTGTGTATGGGTGGGCTGGAACCACATTGATGGAGAGTCCACTGACAACAAGAGAATTGACACACCTATCTAAGGTAGACCCCATGTGAGGCAGGCCACCAATGCCTACTCTGAGAATTCAGGTTTCCAGACACTTAGGGAGCCCTTGGTGGAGAAGAAGAGGGGCTCGGAGTCAGCTGGGAACAGAATGGGAGCAGTTTGGGTGGAGGGGGCCCTGAGGAAAGACCCATCAGTCAGGAAAAATAGATTTAGGTTTTATGGGTTAGGGAGAGCTGATACACAGAGGCTGCGTCTAGACTGGCAAAAACTTGCCAGCTGTCTACACTGGCCGTGAGAATTTGCACAAGAACACTGACGATCTAATGTAAGATTGTCAGTGTTCTTGTGCAAATACACTGACGCTTCCGCTCAGGGATAAGCCCTCTTGCGCAAATGTTTTTGCACAAGAGGGCCAGTGTAGACAAGGAAGGACTTTTTTGTGCAAAAAAAGCCCCGATGGCGAAAATGGCCACCGGAGCTTTCTTGCGCATAATCACGTTTATACTGGCCATGGATGCTTTTGCGCAAAAGTACTTTTTGTGCAAAAGCATCCGTGCCAATCTAGATGCTCTTTTGCAGAAATACTTTTAATGGAAAAACTTTTCTGTTAAAAGTATTTCCGCAAAATCATGCCAGTGTAGAGGCAGCCAGAGGGTGAATCTAGACTGCATCTCTCTGCCGACAGAGAGATGCAGATTAGGCACATTGAAATTGCTAATGAAGTGGGGATTTAAATATCACATGCTTCATTAGCATAAAAATGGCCACTGCTTTTTTTGGCATGGAGCTTTGTCAGAGAAAACTGGCAGGCTAGAAGCTGATCTTTCAAAAATATAAAGCCTTTTTCAAAAGATCCTGTAAACCTCATTTCACTAGGGATAAGGAATCTTTTGAAAAAGGCTTTATTTTTTGAAAGATCAGCCTCTAGATTGCCGCTTTTCTCCGACAAAGCTCCGTGACGAAAAAAGTGGTGGCCATGTTTATGCTAATGAAGCAGGAGATATTTAAATCCCCACTTCATTAGCAATTTCGATGTGCCTAATCTGCATCTCTTGGTCAGCAGAGAGATGAAGTCTAAACACACACATAGTGACTCACTGCTCCAAACAGGAAGAGCCCAGGCAGTGTAATCTAGGTGACTGGGGCAACACTTGTGCCCTACTCAATCTGGTGTGGGTCACAGTAACCCCACATAATTATACAAGGGCAGTGAATGGGTTAGCAATTATGGCGCTCATAGATTCTGGGAGCGCTATTACCCTGCTCTCCAGCAAGCTGGTGAAGTCCATCCAGCTAGCGCAGGACAAATGGACAGCAGCTACTTGTATCCACTGGGCTGTTAATCACTATCCTAGTATATCAGTACAAGAGAAATCCAGAGGAACATCAATAAGGTGACCGCAAGGGCAGTCCCTCACCTCCCATGCTCATTGGGAGAGATTTTCCTGGGTTTGAAGGTCTGCTCTCACTGGAGTGGTGAGATGGAGAAAGGTCCCTGAGAAGAGGGAGACCTTCACAGAAAAATTTTATCCTCCCTTGTATGTGGACATATCCAAAAAACTATTCTCACCCTCCTGGAGAGGCAAGAGGGGGTACCCAAATCTTGTGGCAGGTGCAGGTGGCCTCCTGTGCAACCTGAGTTACACAAGAAGAGAGCCCTGAAATATTGGGCTATATCTCTGTCACTGATAAAGAGAACAAACTTATAAGCTTTCTCTGTGTAAAAATTTCAACAAAGTAAGATAGACTTATTTGGGATTTTGTTCCTCTGTGGGACAGTGTTCCTTGGTGTTGTCAATGGCCTTATAGCTGATATCTCCCAGAGTGGAGCCAGATTGGTGTCTGTGATGTTCTGCAGGGGGCCTGTTAACCCAATTAATCGTCTAACAAAGTGGGTCTTTGCCCACGAAATCTTATGCTCCAACACGTTGGTTAGTCTATAAGGTGCCACAGGACTCCTCGCCGCTTTTGCAGATTCAGACTAACACGGCTTCCCCTCTGATACTAGACAGAGAGACAGATACACAAACTCTCTAATACATAGTAGATTAAACTATTATATGTACTGGACTCAGAGCCAAAGTTAGGAAATTATCCCTATCTGAGAAATACATCAAGACGCAAGTTCCAAGTTTACCGATATATTGGACAGTTGAATAAAAAAAATACAGCAAATAACAATACAAATCCTTATGGTCTAGTCACATCAAAGAGGCAGCAAAAAACATCTCAGGACTTCCATAAATGGCATAAACTTCAATTCTTTTCATGACCTTAAATTTTCATTTTTCTATATTGCAAAATCTGTCTCTGCTTTGCTTTAGATGTCACATGGGACATGTAAAATAGTATTGGAATTTTCATTAATCATAACTGTATGGCTTCTTCTTTTGGGGGCAGCCACCCATAATGACACCTTTCCTAAATATTGCTACATTGCTTCTCAAATCTTAATTCCCCCTGAATCTGAACTCATCCTCCTAAGATTTTGTCATTTCAATGTAATCCTATTTAAAAAATGCAACAAAATGTTAAATTAATTATTTCTATTAGGACAAGTCTAATTCCTTTCTGAATTATTTAATTCAATTTTGGAGTCTTCCTGCCTGTGACCAGCTTTTTTGTCTCTTTTTCTTGTCTTTTGTCCCTTATATTTAATCTTCAATTTCATCTTTGCTTCTTTTGCTGTTTCAGGTGTTTCCACACATTTACATTCCTGTCTCCCCTTCTCAGTGAGTTCTAATTCTCCACAGTACCTAGATCTCATTTTTCCTTTTTCAGAGGCTGTAAAGGGACAGGGACTCTGACAGGGAGGATTGTGAGCGGTCTCTGCTCTCCTGTGCTATTCCCAGGACTGAGGAATGGGTAATACAAACATTTCTCAGTAAACTCTGCAGGGATAGTTACAATGTGGAACATCACCCCTACATCATAAAATGAGATTTTTCCCTCTTCCTGATCCAGAAATACCCCAATCACTGCATAGGATGCATCCCTCTTTTCTATCTTTTTATCTTCTGGTCTTGAAAAAAGGTCTCCCTGGGATCTCCGCAGAGACCAGTATCCCCCCCCAGGCAGTGTCGCTGGCTTCTCTCTTTTCACTGTCTCCCTCACAGCCTGACTCAGCACCCCCAGCTCCCAGTCCCCTTTGCCCCCCACCTCCACCTCCCAGTACTGCCTGCCAGCTGCAAACCCCTCCCTCCCCACCACTAGCAGGGCCCTGGAGGCTGCAGCCGGCTCTGGAGATGCAGCTTCATGCCAGACTCTTCTCTGATCCTCCGACAATCTGAGCTCTGGGTATTTGCAACCCGGGTCCAGAGTGATGGGAACTGGGGAGAGAAACCGGAACAGTCCCCTGGTTAGTGAGGAGAGACTCAGAGACACAAAGAGAGACAGAGAAGAAACCAGAAGAGAAAGTTCCACATAAGCAGTAGCCAATGACAGCAGTTTACACACACTGAGGGGAAAAGTCCAGCCCTGGGGCAGGCAAAGGACATGGGGAGTTCTTCCTACTCTTGCCCTCCACAACAGGAGGAGGTGGCAGGGGCCCTGGCTAAGGTCCGTGCCTATCTTTCTTTGCTCTGAGGGGGTGATGCCCACTGGCTTGGGCAGGGAAATGCCTGGAGGTGAGATACAAACTGCTCCTTTGTGAGCAGCAATCAGGGGCAATGTGCAGTTTGTTGCCTGCATGTTGCTCTGACCTGCCTGTCCTGTTGTAGCTGACTGGTTCCTGCACCTGCTTCTAGGGTGCTCCCAACTTGTTAATGAGCACAAGCAGGGCTCTACCCAAGTGTGGCCTTGGAAAACATTAAGGAAATTACTGGGGGACTCATTCTGAGCAGTGCTGAGCTCTCTGGGCCAACAAAGCACATCCGAAGAGAAACAGCCCCACTGACTGCGACTACTTCAGTGGATCAGGTCAGAGAGCTCGGCATCCTGCAGGAACAAACCCTATGTGCTGTATCACACACACACACACACATAACACTGTCACATGCTAAAGTGCATCACAGCTGGCCAGAGGGATGTGAAATGCTGGTGCAATGTTGCACACCACAAGCACTTTAAGGCCTGTGTTGATGGCTCAGCCTATCCCTCACTGAAGCTCTGCTCTGCAATTGCTTTTTAATTAAATAAGAGCCAAACCTCAGCCTTGATCAGCCAGAGGCACCTTCTGTCTCAGAGCTCCCAGGAGGAAGGGGAGAGCCAAGCAGCTCACTGAGATATCATGAGTAGTGGGTGAAGGCAGGACTGGGAGAGACAAGCCTGCAGCCACACCCCCAACCCTGCACCCTCTCCCCAGGCCCTGCCCCCAAGGGAACCAAGCTTCTTTTCCCAGCACCATGCAGAAGGAAGGAGGTCACATGGCCCCAGCCTCCCAGGTCTCAGAGCACAGGAAGGGTGGAAAGTGGGAGATGGGCATCCCCAGCATCCCCACCCCCAGCGCACATGGAGGGACTGGGGTATGTGGCCCCAGCCACCACAGCCCCATAGCATGGGGCTGCCCCCTCAATACACTTGCAGTAGTTGTTCTGAGGGTATATAATGGGTGGGGCCAAGCTGGTGGTTTGGGAAGATAATACTTTCCTTGCCTATTATACCTGGCACCTCTAAATGAAATGGTGCAGCTGGGCCCCCTGCTCTGCCTGGAGAGCTCTGGATCATCAATCCCCCGGCCTTTCTCCACAGCTGGTGACAGCTCTGCTTTAACTTGGTGCCCAGACTCACAGCCCTGCTGTTACATTCACCTTGGCTCCCTCCTGATACACCTTGTCTGTTCTTGCTCTGCAATATCTCAGCTACCTACCTCCCTTCTTTGCACTGTGACTAAAATGCTTCTTCAACCCTTGGCCATCTCACGCTTCCACATTTCCTACAACCTTCTCTTCTCTCACCTCCCCAGCTTGTACCTCATGTCCCAAATTACATTTAACCCTCAGCAGGTTAAATCAGGCTCCTCTCCTGCCCTGTATCACACTGTCACCTTTGTGATTTATTCTGTTGATTTCCTCTGACCCTGCACCTTGGGATCCAGGTTTTCATCTTCATCTGCAGGCTCTGCACAGGGCACCTATAGCTTCTCTGTTCATCTCTCACTGTTCCCTCTCTCATTTCAGTAGGCTCCCACCCCACCATTCAGTTTATTCTTCTCCCCCTCACCTTTCGGCATCTTTCTGCACACTCATGCTAGAATACATAACTATCATTTAGGTTGCAAGCAGAGCATGTAGGATGTAAATAATTTTCTCTATTTATTTAGTCACCAATAATGGGGCTTGTAGTAGAAAGAGAGCCTGAGACACAAGGCCTTGGTATAAAGGGACTAGTGTGAGGCCTTAAGTAAAATCAGGCCCAGCTGCAGCAAAGCAAGGTGAGCCCTGTTACAAAGCAGACCCCTGCTTGCAGTTTCACTATCAAATTCATGAGTCAAGGACAAGGGTAGGATTGGTAAACACAAGCATTCATGGGCAGTAAGTATCCAAGTAAACACATCCCAGATTGGCAGCACCAGCCCAGACCGAGACAAGGTTGTGGTGTAAACACCCTTTCCCATGGACAGGACCGCCTCCATGGATACATCAATACCGACTAAAGGTGAGGCCAGGATGACAGTGGGATGGATAAAGATGTTTTGAATGAACCAACAGGTACAAGACAAAAGATAGTAACTAGCTATATCAGAGGAGTGATACGTAACTTATTGTATCCGTGTATAAAAGAGGTCACGGAGGGGGAGGAGGTGTCTGTGTAGTCTAATGGAGAGCAGAGAATTCACGGAGCTGAGTTCATTTACAAGTACATGTCTTTACTGGATGTTCTCCAGCTTACCTGCATAGCTCTGAGCTCTTCTGAAATCTACAGAGGGGGAAAAAAAGTTAATGCCTGGGCAATATATGGCAGGGGTGGGCAAAATACCCCCATTGGTCAGATCTGGCCAGTCAAGCCACCACATCCACCCTGCAGCACAATGGGACCCTCAGGCAAGCTTCCTGCTTGCCTTGCCCTGCACCCTGCTCAGAGCAGCTAGCTCAGGGACCCAAGTGCTTCTCTGAGCACTGCAAGCTCTGGAATGGTGGCGAGGAGACTTTGAGTGTTGCCCTGACCTCAGCACAGTCTTACAGTTTTCTTTAGCTGGAAACCAGCCAATGGGATCTGCATCTTTGCAGGGCAGGCAGAGGATGAAATACTCCACCTGGGCTCTCAGTCTCAAGAAGCAACTGGCCCTCACAGCCAACTGCTCTGAGTGGCATGTGGGGGTTAAAGTAGACGTGGAGCCTGCCTGAGAGTCCTACAGGGCTGCTGACTGGGAACCACCTAAGTAAGCACTTCTCAGCCAGTCTGCCTCTGGCACCCCACCCTCCACCCACATCCCAATCTTCTGCTCTACCTCTGCCCCACTGCCCAAGAGCACAACCCAAATCCTCTACAACCTCTCCTACACCCATGCTCCTTCTTGCAGCACCCTCCATGTCAGAATCCACTCCTGAATTCATACAGCCTCCCAGACACTATGGGTGTGTCTAGACTATATTATGTTGACAGAGCCATGTAGTCTAGACACACCCCTAAACTCAATCCCCTGACCCAACTAACAACCTTGAACCAAACTCCTTCAGATCCCAGACCTATTCCTACAGCCCAGTCCTCTATACTGAGCTCTCTTCTGCATCCAGCCTCCATCGGAGACTCTGCACCTCCTCCATTAATATCTTGGAAAAGTGCAGTCCTTGAATATTTACCAAATTCTTGGGGTGGCTCCCCATAAATAATTATTGCCCACCTCTGAACTATGGCATAGCAAAATAAATATTTCACTATCTTCTTTCTGATTAACCCTGTGTTTATATATAGCGCACTCACCTCCATACTGCTTCAATCTAGTTAATACATAAGTGATTATTATATTTTTCATTTCAAGGATAATTGGATAATTTAAAACAAGTCTACTTACCCAGCTCTGCTGAGAGTCGATCTGAAATGAAAGGATACGCCAGTCACTGACACTACCTTGTGCTTTTCTGATATGGTCTTTAAAATTCTGAGAACTCTGTTCAAACGCTGCTCAGATACTAGAGCTCAGTCATACGATTCCCTGAAAGTATTCATAGCAATGGCATATTCCAATCTCTGTGCTGGGACTATCACAGACACAAAGCAACTAGTAATATTAGCTCAGTTATTTATATAAATACTGCTCTAATCGCTTTATGATCAATTGGCTGTAGTGCAGTCCCCCACTAACTCGACCATTCAGGGCACTTCTGTACAAGAGTGACTGCCATGGTCTGTGTTTGTAGTTGTAGCCTGATAAATCTTAAATAAATTATTGTAGCTTTATCATTGAAAATGGCATGGAAATAAATGTTTTGAGTTCAACTTAAATATATCATTTGCCAGTGCTAATGGCTAGCACTGTTCAGTCCAGTATCACACAACAATTATGATACAGCAGTGCTGTATAGAATGTGTTAGCCTGTATGTTTGTTGTCTCCCTCCTAACACTGTTGCAAAAACTAAATGAACTAAATTCATTCCTTGTACAGTTCTAATGACTGTCACAGATTTAAAACAAATTTCTTAAAAATAAATGAATAAACAAACTCACAAGAACTACCGTTGATAATCTCAGCTCAATGGTCTGTGCAGATACTAGAATTATATACCCGAACCTGCGTAAGTACAGAGCCATTACCCTTAGCATCTAGGCTACAGAGTGAAAGAAGAGAGGAATAGAACATTTTGAGAATTTTGCAAGCGTGTCACCAGTGCCTTCTGCTGGATGGAGGCAGAGTTGTTGAAATGTATTTCACAACCCTTACAATTCCCTACTGAAGACATTTGCTTAGATGAAGCAGTAGGGAGGGGCCAGTGATATAGAAATAAAAGAAGTCTGGTCCCATCTCTGCTGTTGACATGAAAGTCCAAGCGTGTAGAACTGTAACATCTGACATCCTAGATAATAAGAGCCTTTCAACAGGGGCTGTTTGTTCTGTGTATGTACAGCACCTTGCCCAATGGAGTCCTGCTCCATGATTGGGGTGCCTAGATATCAGCATAAAAAATCTAATAAATGATGTACAGCCCCTAGCACTGTGGGATCATGGGCTATGCCTGAGGATCATAAGTGCTACTGTAAATCACCAGTAATATTAATCATCAGCAAGTGCCATGACTGGGATCCTAGATACTGTAATAGTACATATTGTACAGCTTCAAGCATCATGTGGTAATTCCCCTGGGAATTACAGTAATACAAATAAGCAAGAACTACAACAATTAATTTGTGTCTACAGTTTTGTTACAATGTATTAAGCAAGACAGACTCGTGATCAAACACAAATATTTCATAACCCCATAGGAGTGGGCATAACTGGGATAATGATTTAGTTTCACAATACAAAAAGCGGAGGTCAAACTGAAATTAAAAGAAAGATATTGTACAAGCAGTGTAACACATTGTTTTCACCTAATGCCAGTCAAACAGGCATGTTCCAATGGTTAAATGTATAAATGGGTGCCCAAAAAAACTAAGTATTGGAGGATAGGCCCATCAATGGTTGTTAGCCAAGATGGTTAGGGTGATTCTAAATCTCTCACTGCCAGGAGTTGGCTGTCCATGTACAGTCCCCCTGATGCTCTGGTACCAGCCAATGTTGGAGATAAGATTATGGACTAAACAGGCTTTTGCTATGACCCAGTTTGGCAGAATTTATGTTCTTGTTGTAAAAAACAGTCTGACAGGCTACCACATTCATTGGGTTCACCTTCAAGGTGCCATGAACAGACTCACCAGAACACTCACTTCTTATAATTTGTGACAATTAAGAATATAGGTTTTCTTACCAATGTTTTCTTGTATGTCTTGAGTTGCTGTGAAATAATAATTAAAATTAGTGCAATGAATGAGTGAGAGAGAGAATATGAACTGAGAGAGAAAGCAAATAATTAAAAATCTATGAAGAACATGTGGAGAATTCTGTTAGATCCCATGCATGGCAGGAAACCTGTTAAATTTTCACTCAGTATTTAATAGGCATCCATTTTTATGACTCAGTCTATGGTTATTTATTTCAAACAAATACTGTGAAAAACACTTGAAGAGGCTTTGAGTTATCTCTGTCATTATGTTTATTATTCATAAAGTACCAACAGCATGCTACTTGCTTTACGACATTTAACTCAATGAGTCTCCTGCAAATAGGAGCATGCAATATATATTCACAGAGGTGAAGCATGCCATGAAAAAGTTAGATTGATGGAGATGTTTGGCAGCTTCCATATAGTTAATTCCATAATTATTTTTAAATGTTTGTATATTACTTTAAATATTTATTTTTTCTCATTAAATGATGAAGTAGGTCAATATTTTTGTTTATTTCAGGACAGTGAAAAAATTTGTAACAAAAAAGGAAAATTGAAAAAAAAATTGTGACAATTGTATGTATTTTTTCCAAACAGCTCTTCTGTGTGGGGAAGACTAATTTTCAGAGGGATTATAAGTGCAATTTGTTTTAATAAAAGGCTTGCAGGTAGATAAAGTGGAAAGAAATTCTATAACTAGACTGTGAGGTTTGATGAACAGGGGACACGTGGGAAGAAATCATAGATAAAATGGACAGGAAATTTGCAGTGGCAGGTAGAACAAACAAGGTGCTAGAAGAGAAACTGTCCTGGAAAGGTCAGACAGGTGATGAAAGTTAGGACAACAATCTGAATATTGCAGGAGAAAGCCAGTGAAAGAATTTGGGAAGAAGAGTGGACTTTGATCAGGGGAGAAATTAGGAGATTTGGGTTGATGGAACGTGAGAAGGGATTTTGTAATGATCAAGTAAGTTGCAAAGGTGGATGTTACGGTGGCCAACCTGAAAGCTGGAGAAGGCTTTTGGTGATGGGAATGGCATAGAATGTCATTACGGAAGAATGCAAAATAGTGATATCCTGCCAGCTCCATCAACTTGTGGGAAAATGAAGTGAGAGGAGAGGGAATGAAGGCAAATCTGTATGTCATGGGCAATAGAGAAGGCAGATAGAATTGCAACTGGAAGGACAGCCAAAAAGAGGTATCTAAAAGGCAATCAAATGTATGACAGAGATGAGGTGAGAGATGAGATGTGAAGATGACTTTGATTTAGAAGAGTTCCATGTGCAAGTGATGTGCCACAGTGAAAGAGAGAAGAGAAAATCAGAGACCTAGATACGCCAGTGGAAATGGTTATTCAGTCCCTAGTATGGACTGATGATTTGGGGGTCTGTGGGTAGGCAGGTGTATGTGGTCAGCTTTTCTGTCAACCAGTCACATTTATTAATCTCTAATCAGTGACTGATATTTAAATAGATATCATAGTCATTCACAGAAAAAATATGCTGCTGTTCATGTTTATAAAGCTACTTATGGCAAGGCACTGTCTTCTACTCTGAGCATTTTAATAACATCAAACTTACCTATTGCATCTGTCCTTTTGTTTGTCTCTGAAAGAGTAAATGAATGCAAAACAAGAAACATACATGTTACTGAAGTAATGATTTGCTTTAAATTAGATATTCGTACATTCATTAACTCCTACGGCAGAAGCGGTCATTGTGATTACGCAGTTTGACCACCTTTATAACATAGGCCACCAGAAAAATTCTTGAGAATAATTCCTGGAGTCCTGAGTGAAAAGCTATGAGAAGGGCTGTTAGACTTTTTTTCATATTATTCCATTGTGAGACCAGCTGCAATGTTTTGCAAAATGGATTTAAAAACAGATTCTACAATAATTAATAACCCATGATTTTTAACATAATAAATCTAAATGTCTTCATGGATATAAAAGAGCATTTAACATGAAAACGTATTTAATCTTGAAAATGTAAGCTTGAATAAGAACTTGGGCCTGTCTCTCAGAAAAAAAACTACTTGGAGATATTGGCCTTTCTTCATACACAAGGGAAATGACATATTATAAGGCTATGTCTATACTGCAGCTTTCTCCCGCAAAAGCCTATGCAAATGAAGCGTTGAGTAGAATATCGCCATTTTTCATTTGCACTTGAAAAAACGAGGAAGAACTCTTGCACAAGAGAGGGGTTCTGCACAAAAAGGAGCCATCTATGCAGCTCCTTTTTGCGCACAAGCCTCTTGCAAAAAAATGGCTGCTAATTAATTATGCAAATGAAATGCCGTGATATTCTTGTCTGCACTTCATTTGCATAAGCTTTTCCGGAAGAAGGCTGCAGTATAGACATAGCCTAAGAGTTCTTGTATTCTCACCTAGTGCATTCAGCAGACGTTCTTTTTCTGAAAGAAATAAGATTTAATATTGTTAGGAGATCAAAGTCAAATATTACTTTGTATATTTTATGGCAGTTATGAAACATACATTACAGTTTACATCTATATCTATAATTTGTTTTAAAATACAATCATTTATATTTTGGGTCAAATTCTTTTCTTGGTTACACTGTGTGCAAATCCAGTGAAAATCCTCTGATTTAATCACATCACATATCACAATGTTTTCAGTTTGATGTACTTTTTGTATAGTCCACTACATTTTTAGGCTCAAATGAAAAATGAGCCTGTTTTGTAGGCCTTCTCCATTCTCATGGAAAATGTTGACTTTTTGTCAAAAAGTCAAAATGTTAAAATATTCAGGCAAACACTTTAATTTTGTTTAGAAGTGCTCATTTTTTATATGACTACTGTAGGTTTTCCACAGAATATGAACAATTTTGAAAGAAAAGTGGAAAACCTCCAAATTTGTGACCTATTCTGTTCTTGTTGGAAAATGTATTATTTCTGTACTTTGAAATATCACTCACATACACTTAGGCTGTGTCTACATTGACACCCTTTTCCGGAAAAGGGATGCTAATGAGACACTTCGGAATTGCAAATGCCGCGGGGGATTTAAATATCCCCCGTGGCATTTGCATGAACATGGCTGCCGCTTTTTTCCGGCTCGGGTGTTTTGCCAGAGTGCTCAAGACTAGAGAAAGTAGGAATAAGGGATCTTGCGGAAAAGGGTTTATTTTCCACAAGATCCCGTCTAGATTGGCGCTTTTCTCTGGCAAATCCCCGAGCTGGAAAAAAGTGGCAGCCATGTTCATGCAAATGCCGCGGGGGTGATGCTGGATGATGGATGATGCTGGACCAGAAATTGCCAGACTAGAGAGATTCAATCTGTAGTACTTTTTTTGAAGTAAATCACAGAATTGTTGCACTTAGATGGTTCTTACATGTTTGGCTGATTTTACTTTGGTTGTCTGTGGTGACCTACAGAAGCTGATGTTACTTTCATCTGATACGAGATTAACACCATATGGCTACATCTAGACTATATCCCTTTTTCATAAAAAGGATGTAAATTAGACATATCGCAATTGCTAATGAAGAGGGGATTTAAATCTCTTGCACTTCATTAGCATAAAAATAGCTGCCGCTTTTTTTCGGCACGGATCTTTGGTAGAGAAAAGCAGCAGTCTAGACGCTGATCTTTCGAAAAATAAAGCCTTTTCCAAAAGATCCCTTATCCCTCATTTCAATGAAAAAGGGATGTAGTCCAGATGTAGCCAGTGAGTTTAGAATTCACCGAGACTACTTATGTATTTAAAATTGAGCAAATGCTTAAGTATTATGGTGGATTTAAGCCTAGGATTTTTTTCATGAATGCATCACTGATCAAATTAATGTTCCTGTAGTTATAAAGTGTCTTTTGAGAGTACTGGGGGACTGAAATTTTAATTTTTATTTGAAATTTTCTCATCTTCTGAAAGATGGGACAGCCATAGATCTAGGTTTAGTCACAATTATCCAGTTATTGGCTTTCTAATTATTAGAAGGATAGTTGTGTTAGTCTGGATCTGTAAAAGCAACATCTGTATGCATCTGATGAAGTGGGTCTTTGCCCAGGAAAGCGTATGCTCCAATACATCTGTTAGTCTATAAGGTGCTACAGGACTCCATGTTGCTTTCTAATTATTGTTTCTTCTATGTTCTCTATGCAGAAAGGTTGGCATGCCTTATAGCAAAGCTCACTTACTGCAAAATTTCTCCTGATGCAGAGCCAACATCTTAATTACTGTTTAAGATCTCAGACTAAGGGGGATGTAAACTGAGGCACGGGGCTTATACTGACACCAGCATTCCCTCTAAACTGCCTGGCAGCAGCTCAGAGGGAATGCTGGTTGACACTATTGGAAGCTCTTTAATGTAGCTGTTCTAGGGTGATGAAAAACAACAAACAACAAGGCCATACCTTTGTCAGTGTGACAGGGCATCGCCGTCCCGCACTCCAGACTCCCCTGCCACTAGCTGTTCGCAGCACAGGAGGCTGGGTACTGGAGCTGCGCTGGCTGCTCACGCGCCGCCAAATAGGCACTCCGCAGCAAGAGGCTGCTTTGCGCAAGCAGCAAGAGAAGGGGAGAAGGGTGCTGGGAGATGGCATAAATGGACGCCGGGGACAGAGGGACACAAGGAAGGTAGGAGGGGCGTGCAGCCAAGATGTGCTGACATCCGCAAGAGTGACAAGGGACAGCAGGTGATTTAAAACGTGGTGGATGATCGCTTGAGGGGAAGAGAAGCGAAAAGAAAAGGCGAGGCGAGGCGAGCTGAGCCATCGCACAGGGCAGAAGGACGGAGCGTGGATGATAGCGGACACCCAAGAAAAGACCAGGGAGAGGAAGTAGCCCAGGGCAGGGCGACAGGTATTAGCCCGAGGGCTGGCATGTTGCAGCAGGAAGCCCCACAAGCCGGACAGGACTATGACCCTGGGCTGGGGCCCGTGAGTGAGGGTGGGTCCGGGCCCCCCTCTCCCCACTGTCACCAGAGGAAATATCTTGGTGTCTGGCTCGTGAATTGTTGTGTCCAGCAGTGACAAGAGCCGGTACTACTGACTGGGGTAAAATCTGGCAAAAAAGACTCGAAGCACACAGACTTGGAGTGAGGTGAAGGGACTTTAGGGGTTATCCTAAAAAGGAGTTAATAAACGGACCGGGTCATACACGGATACAGTCAGCAAAAGCTTTCCTCTGACATAGCAATATCTACACTGGTACTTAAGTCAGTGTAAGTGACTGCTCAGGAGGGGGTGGCATATTCACATCTCTGAGTGACATCTATCATAAGCAAGAATGCTGACAATGCAGGTAGAAATTTCAAACTGAAAAAGTGTGTGTGTGTGGGAGGGGGTCTCTCTCTGTTCTTTGTTTGAGATCAGAGCAGTTTCTTCCAGGTATTGAGGGAGATGCTTCTCTCTCCAGGAACAGACTTCTTGAAATGCTTAAGTAGGGAAAAGTGTATTGTTTTCCAAAGGATTTATTGTTTTCCTTGTCTGGGGGTTTGAAAATAATGTCTGATCTTGCTAATTATTTTATTGTAACTAAGTCTTGCTACTCAGGGTTTTTTCCCTGAGTATCTATATCAACTGATGGCTCTTTCTATCTAGCCAATTTACTATGCTTGCAACTGTAGTCTTTGTTTTAATAATAAAATATTGTGTTTTTCCCAATTAACTGATATTGGTTAATTGTTGCGTCTTTAGGTCTCAGTGCCTACTTACAAGGGCAGAGTCCATTGTTGTCTGTTGATTCCCTCTGTTTTTCCAAACTCCAAGCAAAATGGAGATTAGGGCAGGGGGGAGAGTTTTACCTTAGGGAAGAGATTTCCCAACTGATCTTTTCCCTGGTTTTCTTGGAATTACTTGGGTGCATCAGGTCCCGCAAAACCTAGGTATTTAGATTTCAGAGGGGGTGGCAGTTTTTGTACCAGAATCTCGGGAGGCAAGGTTTTGGAGTGTCCTTGCAGGCCCCCAACTTCTGCATTTGTCATGCCAGAGTAGAGAACAACTTTGATAACATATATTATATGGATTTAAACTGTAGTATGTAAATAGCCTAATTCTCACTTAAACCTTATTTTGACAAACTAAGCATGTCTTTAGACATAACTAGCCTTTGTATAATTTCTTAATGAAAAATCAATGCATAGATTCTTATATTAACAAAGGTCCCAGTCGTCAGTGATTCCTTTTCCTAGGTAAAGACTGATACCTCTGTGATCTATGTCTTGAAAAATTTCAGCATGCTACTTAATACTGTCTCCATGAATTGGACTCAGAGAAATATTCCTTACACTTTTATTTTATCACATCAAAAATATACTTACCTTCTTCCATTTTTTTCTTTTCATTCACTGCAAACACAAGGAATCACATAGCAATGTGAATGACTCATAAACATCCTAAATCCTTATTTCAGCAAGAAAGCAGCTTTAAAATACTGTCAGATCTCTCCATATACAGGAACAGGAAATGGCTGATTTCACTTGCAGATTATCTCCCCCTTCATTTCAATGGGAGACAGTATCTGCCAGGTCTTTGATTATGCAGAGAATCTGGACCACGTAATGGAATGGATGGCCCATCCTCTGTGATGAAAATGTCAAGATACTTGTGGAGGCCCTTTGCTTGAGAACTTTCACCCGACCCACATCACCAGATATTAATAGGTGGGGTGATTAGCCTGGGAAAAGAGGGGCAGTGCAGAACAATTAAATGTACATGAAGTGTAATAAATAGGACCAAGCATGAAACCCACAGTCTATTGAAAAAGAGTTAGTGAAACCATAATTGATGAAGAAATTTTTTTAACCAAATAAATATTATGGGATGCTGAAATTTCCAGGAGACCCCATGAATACCCACAAGGGGAATGAGTGAACAAAGGAGCTAGATTCTCTCACAGATTATTGACAAAGTCCCAGATTGCCCTAGTCCTGAATGAACCTCATGGACCATGGAGGCAGTCATATGTACGGAACAGTAGTTATTTCCACATGCACATGAGCAACTCCATTCGGCAGCTACGGCAGCTATTAATGATTCTGGAACGATGTCATAGAATGCTCACATAAGAATGACTGGCAGAAGGGTTGTATGCACATGATGATAATGATAAGGTCTGTTTACAACAGGAGGAAACGAACTTTCTTGACAAACCACCAATGGCAATAGTCACTGTTGCTCAAAGCCTAGATACAGATCCCTGACTCCCATTAACTGCAAACTGCCAATGTACACATCTGCTGACCACAATTAAGACAGAATTCACCCACACTTCTCTTGTACTTTATCAGCAGCTTTTCAGGTCAAAATAGCAACTGCCATGTTAACATTTTCTTTTGGAATGATAGAAATGTAGGGGCTGGAAGGGAGCTTGAGGTCATCCAGTACCAATTCCACAAACTTCTTGAGACTATGTCAAAATCAAGGCACAAAATATGTTCATATTAATTTGCATTCATTATCCCAAATACTTACCGGAGTTACATGTTGTATCATTATTTTCTGAAAAAAAATCAAATTGTTTTTTAATACAAGACACTTTTCATAGCATCCTACAATAGTTTTGATGGAAAGCCACTGATCTGAATGCTAGGTCTATAATCCTGAACCTCTGATTGGGTATTATTCTAGTCTTGAATAAATTTATGTGAGAAATTTAAAAAATTGTTTTGTCACAGCAAGGAGTGTATCTGGTAAGAATGATAGTTTCCTGACTCTGATATTTCATATCCTCAATCTACCCCTCAAAAACTCATTTTAGTTTTTGTTTTGTTCTCAAAACAGCTGATACAAATAAGGAAGTCTTTTATCTTATTTATTGACATAACATACAAAGAAATACTCACTTTTCAATTTATACCCCACAGCAGCAATCGTGGCTATACTAAGAAATAAAATGACCAGGAAAGCAGCCATCCAAGGGGAGGTGGTTGGGAAGAAAACATCTGAAAAAACATGGGAAAATGTCAGGAATGTTCCCCTCAATCTTAACAAACATCTTGACAATTACAAGGCCAAACAAATGGGCTATGTCTACACTGGCGCGATCTTGTGGCAGAAATATGCAAATGAGGCTGTGTGGAATATCGCTGAGCCTCAGTTGCATAGCTAATGTGCCGCCATTTTTGTGGAAGAGGCTCTTGTGCAAGAAGGAGCTGTCTACACTGCTCCTTCTTGGGCAAGAAAAACCCTCTTGTGCAGTGCCGTTTACGCTGATTATTTTCAGGAATAATGGCATTGCGCAAGAGGATTTTTCATGCGCAAGAAGGGGCAGTGTAGACAGCTCCTTCAGGTGCAAGAGCCTCTTCCGCAAAATGGCGGCTCATTAGATATTCAAATGAGGCTCAGCGATATTCCATGCTTAGCCTCATTTGTATAGCTCTGGCGCAAGTTCACACCAGTGTAGACATAACCATGGATTCTGTCTAAGAATCTGCAGAGATTGGATTTCACTTGCATTTAGAAACTGGTGTCTCTTTTTGGCAAAATCTAGATTAATTTAAATCAAAAGGTTTTACACATCTTCCAGATACCACACAGAACAGTGCCATGAGCCATATATCTTTCACTGTGTTCTGGCAAAATCACATACCTTCAGCTATATGTCACTTACCTTAACTTTGCTCATTGACAAATTGACATCTCTCACATGGCTAAAATTCACAGGATTTACCTGAAATACTCTTTCAGCACTAGTGTTCATGCAGAAATTGTAGGCATGTTTCATTGTTGGTTTTTTTTAATTGGCATGCATTTCAATGATAATTTGTCCTCTATCAGTCCATGAAATGGTGAAAGTCATGCCCATGTTACCTCATAAACACAACCACTGCTGCCTACTAGTGAAAATGCAGTGTGCATCTTTGCCATCACATTCCCACCAGAAGTAGCATTAAATACAAAGAAAGGCAGACAAGTGCTCTACTGAGGAAGACAAGTGCTCTACTGAGGAAGATATTACTTAAGTAATATCCTTAGCGGTGTTACTCAGGACAATGATATGAGGCATTTATCTGTATGCACTAAATTTAATTGATGTAGTCAACAGCCATGTGAAGTAGGATAAACGTTATTGCCTTCTTATTGAGGTGGGGAAAGTTAAGCAATTTCTCTAAGGCCATAAAACAAGTCAGTGGCAACGTTTGAATTCAATACTTAAAGTCAACAGATATAAACAGGACACTTCACTTGAGCGAGGGCTACAAAGTCAGGCTACAGCTACACTATGTCTATGTCTACATTGGCGCAATTTTGCGCCAGAGCTATGCAAATGAGGCTAAGCATGGAATATTGCTGAGCCTCATTTGCATATCTAATGAGCCGCCATTTTTGAGGAAGAGGCTCTTGCACCTGAAGGAGCTGTCTACACTGCCCCTTCTTGCACAAGAAAAACCCTCTTGTGCAATGCCGTT
Organism: Pelodiscus sinensis; assembly: GCF_049634645.1. Lineage (NCBI taxonomy): Eukaryota > Metazoa > Chordata > Testudines > Trionychidae > Pelodiscus > Pelodiscus sinensis. Next base: position 4,148,621 of record NC_134743.1, on the reverse strand, counting down.
TATGCTGATTATTTTCAGGAATAACGGCATTGCGCTATAGGGTTTTTCTTGAGCAAGAAGGAGCAGTGTAGATGCTCCTTCTTGCGCTAGAGCCTCTTCCGCAAAATGGTGGCTCATTAGATATGCAAATGAGGCTCTGCGATATTCCACACTTAGCCTCATTTGCATATTTCTGGTGCAAGATCGCACCAGTGTAGATATAGACTATGAATTTTTCCACAAGAGGCAATGCAAATAAAGTGCAGATTAGCATTTTCTCGCATTTCATTTGCATAAACTTTCATTCTGTTTTTGTGAAAAAACGGACAGTATGTCCGTGGAGTTTTGCACAAAACCCCCTTTTTCCAAAACATCCTTATGCCTCTCCATAATAACACATCAGCTGTGACATTGGCGTTCCCCTTGACATGGATCACTTCCATGTCATAATCCTGCTGGAGCAGGCTCTAACTTGTTTGGCTGCCGGATAACTTGAGGGGGCCGGAGCAGGTTCCTTTAGTCACAGCTTGATCTCAAAGGAAGGGGATTTTCAAGAGCCAGGCGTGCTGGAGACAGAGCGAAGTGATTCCTGGGAGTCGTGGGACACTGCAGCATCAGCCAGTGAGTCTGAACCCCAGGGAACGGTGGCAAGAGAGACTACCCCTGACTCCTGAAGGCAGACATTGCGGGGTGGTGCAAGGAGAGGGTCCTGACCACGGAGAAAGCAAACAAGGCCCAGTTGATTGCCCAGCTGGAAGAGAATGACCATTTCAGAGGCCTGGATTCTGTTCCAGTGGTGAGCAGCCAGACATCCCTTGAGAGCGTTTCAGACTCTCAAACCAGAGCGAGGGCTGGAGTCTGCCAGACTCCACCAGCAGCCGTTCGTCTCAGGCAGGGTTACCCTCCTTGCTACATCAGAAGGCTGCAATGGTGCTCGGCCAGCTGGAGGGGCTGCACCCGGGGGACTACAAATGTGTCAGAAAGCCATGCTGCACAAGTTCGGGCTGACCCCTGAGATGTACAGGAAGAAGTTCCAGGGGATGCAGAAGGGGCCAGAGGAGACCAACACAGACCTGTTCTCCCTCCTGATGCAATACTATCTCAAGTGAGTGTTCACACTCTATGGGGCCCAGGCCACAGAGGACCTGGTTAAGTTGATGATCCTGGAATGGTTTTGTGAAATGTGCTTGTCTGACCTGAGGCGGTGGCTCAAGGACCAGAAGCCAGAGGACCCCACAGTGTGGGGAAGCTGGCTGATGAGTTCAAGGATGGCCAGTCTGGGTATGAGAGGGAATCTCGGAGAGAACAGGAATCCCAGAGAGACCAGTTCTCAGCTGTGCAACTAGGGGAAATGCCTAATGGGGGAGCCCAGGAAATGGGGGCCAGCAGTTCTCCCCCCAGAGGGCCAGCCAGTACCCAGATAGAGCAGCCAGCCTGAGGAGACCCAGTGGGCCTGACCTGCCATCTCTGTGGGCAAAGGGGCCACAAATGGGCTTAGTACCCCAGGCATCAGGACAGGTCCCACAACCCAAGACTTCCCAGGGTTAACTGGGTGGGGCTGAAGGAGGTGCAGGCTGCCCCTGGGCAGGGGCTGGCAGACCACCCTCAGCTCAAGGATGGGAAGCCACCCAGGCCAGCTTCCCCGGGAGATGTGACACTGCAGAGGCAGGTTTCTCTATGTACTGGGTGGAGGCAGGGTTCCTCCGCGGAGTGAGTGCCTCATGCCTTGGAGGCGGATGGTAGGGAGGTGATGGGCTACTGGGACACAGGGGTGAAGGTGATGCTGGCCCAGCCCGATATTATAGTGTCAGCTGCCCAACACCCAGCAGACCCTGAGAGGCATAGCTGGGATCCCATTCAAGGTACCTGTAGCCCAAGTGCATCTGAAATGGAGATGTGAGGGGGGCCCCAAGGAAGTGGGGGTGCACCGGCACTTGTCTACGGAGGTGCTGATGGGGGTGACCTAGAGGAGTGGCCAGAAGAACCCCACAGTGCTCTGGTCACCACCTGGAGCCTGCAACTCCTGCCAGTGGGCAGGGAAAGCCTGAGACTGGGGGAAAGCTGCCTTGAGGCACCTGCCCATCATAGAGGAGCCTCTCCAGAAGATCAGCAGGGTGACTTAGACAGGGAAGAAATACGTCGATCTTGGTGGTGTCAGATTTGGCTACCCATTACCCCGAGGCCATGGCTCTGCCCTCTATTGAGACAGACATGGTGGCTGATGTACTGCTGGCCATTTTCAGCAGGGTGGGTGTCCCCCAGGAGGTCCTCATGGACCAGGGGTTCAACTTCATGTCTGCCCTGCTCCGGGACCTGTGGGAGAAGCGTGGGGTCCAGTTCCCCTTGGCCTATCACTCAGCTGGTGGAAAGGTTCCATGGGACCCTGAAGCAGATGCTGAAGGCCTTTATGCACCAGCATGTGCAGGACTGGGACAAGTCCCATCCTCACCTGCTTTCTGCACACAGAGAGGTGCCCCAAGGGTCCACCAGGTTCTCCTAGACCGAGCCATGGTGCAGAAGGGGGAGTGAACCTCTGGGCTTGCTGAGAGAGTTATGGGAGGGGGAGGATGTCCTGGCTTTCCAGGAAAGGCTCGCTGAGCTCCTGGGCCTGGCCAGAGAGACCCTGGACAGAGCCTAAGGGAAAAGGAAGGGCTGGTGTTACCACAGAGAGTGATCCCACATTGGCCCCGATTATTCAGTAGCTGAACAAGGTAGAGGCGGCTCCAGCAGGATTACGACATGGAAGTGATCCATGTCAAGGGGAACACCAATGGCATAGCCAATGCATTATCCCAAATAGGCATAAGGATATTGCAGAAAAAGGGAGTTTTGTGCAAATCTGCTACGGCCACTCTGCTTGGTTTTGTGCAAAAACCCCTAGTGCATAAACACAATGAAAGAGACTATACAAATGAAGCAAGAGAAAATGATAATCTGTGCTTCACTTGCGTTGTCTCTTGTGGAAAAACTCATGGGCTATATCTTGACTGCCCCTTCTTGCACAAAAAATATGCAAATGGAATAATGCCATGCCTCATTTGCATAATTAATGAGGCTCCCTATTTGCACAAGAAACCCCCTCTTTTTTCAGGAAGAATAGCTCTTGTGCAAGAGGGTTTTTTTGTGCAAAAAAGAGCCATGTAGATGGCACATTTTTGCGCAAAAGCCTCTTGCGCAAAAACGGAGCCTAATTAATTATGCAAATGAGGTGTGGTGATATTCCATGTCTCTCCTCATTTGCATTATTTTGCTCAAGCAGGGGAAGTCTAGACCTAGGATAGTGTAGACAAAGCCTCATAGGAAGGACTATGGAAACTACCCAATAACAACTGAATAATGATGAAAAGTTGAATATCAATGTTAAAGTGACATTAAAATTTAAAGTAACATTAAAGTTGAAAAATTAAGCATGCAAGACTCAGGAGAGACCAGAATGAAAGCTATATATACCACCTTCACTTTAACCTCTTTTTCAATAATGCATCTCTACATTGAATGAAGCAGTTTCTGTATCTTTAGTAATATTGAAAATTTTATGCACATATGCATGCGCAAAGTAAGCTATTTGATCACTGGATCATTATTTAGAATGAAAGCACCTAATGTGTGCAAATTATGACTTTTAAAATGTTTTAACTCAATCTAATCAAAATGTTTTTTGCTGGAAACTGTCAGGCAAGAATTAAAAAGAAAATAATCCTGAGCTCTGATATCTGGCATTTCAGCAGTAGATCTCAAAACATTTTACAGAGGAGGTCAATCTCATTAGCCCCATGTGTGGGAAACTGAGGCACAGAAAGGATAAGTGACTTGCTCAGTGTCACTCAACAGATCAACATCACATTAAGTAATAGCATTCATGCCTCCTGAATCCTAATGCAGTGCTCCATCTGCTCAGCTGGACAAACACTGGACATTTATTTCTTACCATAATGGAGAGAGTCAAACAGGACCCACCTCATTAACCAAGCAGCCTCTTTACTGATTCTTACAGTCACTGACCCCAGTTTGCACTCACCTGAAATTAGGACTCTGGACTCACTCGCTGTTTTTAGCACGCGGTTGATTATTTTGCAGGAGACCTCGTTGTCCGATCCTGGTTCTATGATAATGGAACTTTCAATATCATAGATTTTAGCAAGTGTCTCTTTTTTGCTGGTTGTCAACTTTTCTGTTCGGTTTTCTCCTTTACTATCTAGCCAGAGTACCTGTGGCTCAGGGAACCATCCCTCTGCCTTGCAAGTGAGGCCGATCCCCTGGCCTGCACAGTCCTCCAGGAAAATGGAAGGCTCAGAACCTCTTGCTGTAAAGAAAGAGTAAATTTTGTAATGGTCTTTGCCTCTCCAAACAATGCTACCTGAGAATTATGCAGCTTTATCATGCTGCCTGAGAATTCTGACAGAATATGTCACCCCCTTCATAGGAAATTGCAGGACAAGACCTCTTCCTAGTTTAAGATAAAATAGTGAAATTATATCAGAAGAAATCTATCTGTTGGAGCTTTTCCTCTTTGCCTATTGAAGTTCAGAATCTGTCAAAGACCTCTCTGTGGACACAGTCATGTTTGTCTTGGTGTGTGGGTGTGGTGAAAACTCAGTTTAAATTATAAGTTGTCACTTCAAATTTCATGGCTTTTTTTTCCAGCCTGTTTGTTGGAGATGGAGTCTGTAGAGAAATGCCAATCTGGCCTTAGTGGCTGTTGCAAACAAGAAGCCTAGAGAACAGTGAGGTGTGTTGGGCCTCTCTAGCATAAGGAGCAGCCTGCTTTGTCTCTCTTTGGTTTTCTGTTATTGTGTGTGAGGGTTTTGGAATCTAAAAAATTAAGAGATGTTATCTGTAACCTCGCAGAAAGACAAACCCCCAAGAATGCTCTAACTTTTTTTCCCCTCCTCCCCCCAGGAACACAACATTTGATAGCTGAGCGGATTGCACCATGGGATAACAGAGATGTGTCAGGTCACATTTTACATATGTGTTTAATACTGTACGAAAGCTGTCTCACATCCACACCTGTATTCCCTGAATCAAACCCGCCCTCCAAAGAATTTCATTCAGTTCAGCAGAATGACACTGGGTCTCCTTCATTTTTTTTGACCACACATGATTATATTTTAATTGGGGTTAGTACTGCTTTGGGCAGAGGGACTCAATGAGCTACTGAGGTCTCTTGCAGCCCTAGGATTCTGTGATTCTATGATATTCTGTTTTACCTTAGGCTGATGAATGAGAGCCAGGGCCACTCACCTGTCACATCCAGTTCAACCACCACCTCATCGTACCACGTATTCAAAGAGACACTGCAGGTGTATTTCCCTTTGTCAGAGACCTTGATATCCTTCAGGTTTAAGGACACATTTCCTGCTCGAAATTCAGTTTGGAAGAATTGTGTTCTGCCCCGGTATCTCTCATCCTGTCTCACTTCTTTTTCTTGTCCATCATAGGTGCTTACTTCTATTTTGTTTGGAGGTCTAGAAAGTATCCACTGGACAGTAATTGTGTCAGGGTTATCTGCCGGTGTCAGTTGGCAGGGTAGAACAACATCTTCTCCGATGACAGCAATGACAGGATTCTGAGGAGGGATGATTGTAAACCGACCTGTGTAGACAGAGGCAGAAGTTGCATCGACTGCAGATGCTCTGGCTTGTGAATTTTACAGGAAACTCTGTGAGGCTAGAGTGTGGATCTGCCTCAGGCCATGGGAATGAGGCCGGGTGTAGCTGTGGCACCGTAGGAACAGTATGTAGAGGAGGCACAATTCCTGCCTTGCTTCCTGCTCGATCTGGAGCAGAAGGGTTAGTCACTTGCAGATATCTTATACTAGCAGCAAATTAAAATGGCTGTGCTGAGTCAGTTCCTCTGATTGATGTATTGTGGGGAGAAGCCATGACCCAATTCCTGGTGCTCTCGAATTGGCTTCATAAGCATAGCTTCTGCATACACCACCATGCCAGAATTAAAGCTCTGGATGTCTTGCATAGAGGTATAACTGGGTCACCACTCCCCGTAAAGGTGTGTCTAGACTACAGGGATTTTTTGAAAAAAGTAGCCTTTCTTTGAAAAAGAACGTGGCAGTTTTTTTGACTGCAGAAAACCTCATTCTATGAAGAATAACGCCTTCTTTCAAAAGTCATCTTTTGAAAAAAGGCGCTATTGAATGCAAATAGGGCTTTTTCTAAAGATAGCATTTAGACTCCCTTTTGAAAAAGCGGCTCGCTTTTTCGAAAAATCTTCTTGTAGTATAGACACTCTTTTTCAAAAGAGGCTTGTAGTCTAGATGTACCCTAACTCTCCTGTAGAGGCGTACAACCCCTGTCTATATCTGGCCCAGGATAATCAGCTTCCATTTCCATTCAGGAGGCAGATATAAAATGTAAATCAGAAGGTGAGAATATGGCTCCAGTATATTTCCCACCATTCCAGGAAGAATCCCTTCTTCATACATCACCCTCAATGCAAAAGAGACCCCCTTCTACCTTTCCAAGAGGGTGGAGGGAAAGGAAACTTTGATCTCTCACTTAACAGTATTGAAGAGGAACAGAAATCCAGGGGCTACAATAATTTTTTTCCACAATTCATTATCCATTAAATGAATTACAGTTCACAATGATCACTGGAAGCAGAGAGGAGGAGCTTGATTAATTTTGTAAAAGCTTCTACAGCTCTGTATGGGTATGTCCACACTACCCCGCTATTTCGAAATAGAAGGGTAATGTAGGCATACCGCAATTGCAAATGAAGCCCGGGATTTGAATTTCCCGGGCTTCATTTGCATAAGCGGGGCGCCGCCATTTTTAAATCCCCGCTGGTTCGAACCCCGTGCCGCGCGGGGCTACACGCGGCACGAACTAGGTAGTTCGAACTAGGCTTCCTAGTTCGAACTACCGTTACTCCGCGTGTAGCCCCGCGCGGCACGGGGTTCGAACCAGCGGGGATTTAAAAATGGCGGCGCCCCGCTTATGCAAATGAAGCCCGGGAAATTCAAATCCCGGGCTTCATTTGCAATTGCGGTATGCCTACATTACCCTCCTATTTCGAAATAGCGGGGTAGTGTAGACATACCCTATGTTTCACACAGTTGGACAAATAACAGATTTTCTATTCTAGTGGCAATTTGGAAAAACTGAAGAAAGAATTTGCTTTGGGTCCAAGTGAATCTAAGAAACTAAGAAGATCTAAAGGTAGCCATCCTGCAGCAAAAAAACCTCAGGACCAGACTTCAAAGAGAACTGCTGAGCTACAGTTCATCTTCAAGTTTGACACAATCAACTCAGGATTAAACAAAGACTGTGAATGGCTAGCTAACTACAAAAGCAGCTTCTCCTCTCTTGGAATTCACACCTCCAGATCAGCTACCAGAAGTGGGCCTCATCCTCCCTGATAGGATCCACTTTGTCATCTCTAGCCTGATTCTAGCCTGTATATTTATACCTGCCGCTGGAAATTTCCACTACATGCATCTGACAAAGTGGGTCTTTACCCACGAAAGCTTATGCTCCAACACTTCGGTTTGTCTATAAGGTGCTACAGGACTCCTCGCTACTTTTGCAGATTCAGACACGGCTACCCCTCTGATACGTGAATCTAAGAGTATTTTTGGTGACTCAGAAAAGTCCCTTTGGGGTTTTTGCCAGAGCAGTGATTAAAATCTGGACCCTTCACTTGCCAGGGGAAGGCCCTAACCAGAAAGCTAAATGTTATAAGAAGAAACAGATTAGACTATAAGAAAAGGGCCACAGCAATACCACCCACTTTCTCCTGCTGTTGGGTCAATTTCCAAACTATTAAGCAAATTGGCAAATTGCTTCGGATCACTTGAAACAACCATTTTACTTAAATAAACTAGATGGCTGAAATAATTCACCCCCTGCCTGCTGCCCTTTCATACAGGAAAACAATGGAGCTGGTAATGAATTGTCAAAGCCCCACTTGGGAGGAGCCACCAGCTGGGATGGTGATTGCACAAGCATGCACGGGAAATGCATGTACATTAAGTCTAGAGACTCTGAGTCCAGAAGGGATCACTGTGATCATCCAGCCTGACCTGTATCACACAGGCCAGCAATCTATTTACCTGAAATCAAATGGGTCATCTGCAGAAAAATCAGCAGGTGAAGAGGTGCCACCCAGTGAAATGCAGACTCCATCGCTGTGCAGGCTTTCATGACATCATTAGAAAAGTGAATGAAAACATCCCAAGGAAATCCTTATGAATCTTGCAGTCTTTTCAAATGAAGAACACAAAATGACACAATGAGGGCAGGTGCAGATCAATGTGGTAGGAAAAACGAACAGAAACATATTGACAAAGGGCCTGAACCTGCTAACAATTGATGCAAAATTGGGATCAGTGTTGCTATATACACCAAACTGTTGAAATACACCACTTAGAGATCCTACTCAGCCTTCTAACTTGCACAGAACTTTTGTTAACTTTATTGATCATTTTCCCTTAAAGGGAGAGAATAGATAGTGCTCACCAGAGCCCTTGGGAAATGCCAAGAGGTTATAAAGAGATTTTGTCAGATACTTTACTCTCTTACTCCCCATGAAAGAAAGAGTACCGACCACCAGAGGGAGCTGCCCTTAACATTCAGGCAGTGTCTAGAGTGGCCAGTTTTTCCAGAAAAGCGTCCGCTTTTGCAGAAAAACTTGCCAGCTGTCTACACTGGCCACTTGAATTTCTGCAAAAGCACTGACTTCCTACTGTAAGAAATCAGTGCTTTTTGTGGAAATACTATGCTGCTCCCGTTCGGGCAAAAGTCCCTTTTTTGCACAAAAGGGCCTGTGTAGACAGCTCAGATTTCTTTTCCGCAAAAAAGCCGCAATAGCGAAAATGGTGAGTGGGACTTTTTTGTGCAAAAGCGCATCTAGATTGGCCACAGACGCTTTTCTGCAATTAGTGCTTTTGCGGAAAAGCGTCCATGCCAATCTAGACGCTCTTTTCCGAAAATCCTTTACCGGAAAACTTTTCTGTTAAAAGCATTTCCGGGAAATCATGCCACTCTAGACGTAGCCAGAATGTATGGGTCTATACTAAATCAAACTCCAGTAGATCGCCCTCCAAAGTGTCGATTTTCCAGTAAATATAGTCATATCCCAAAAGCATAAACTGTTCCTGGCTTGAACTAACTGGATGAGCACTTCAAAGGAGAAAGGTAACAGCTCTAAGCCATCTAAGAAGTGATCACAGAGGGCTCTCTCTCTCTCTCTCTCTCTCTCTCTCTCACACACACACACACACACACACACACACACAAGGCCTGACCCAAAGCTCATTGCATTCAGAGCATTTTTATTAGGGCTTTCAATCTGGAGCTAGTAGATTCATTGTAAATTATCTCTTTGCTAACAGGTCTCACTGGAGAAATTTTGGGCCTCCCTCCCATTTCACTGTATTTCTGTACATGTTAACTTTGGGGCCCCCTAAGCTCAAAGCCTCCATACAAATGTTTCATTTCCTCCCCTCTCATCAGCCCCAGCTGCCAGTAGTATATTAACATAACTAAGCCACACAGCAAAGACTGCTCAGTGTAGAATTTGAATACTCTCTGAAGGTATCCTGCAATCCTTCCTATACCTAACTATACATTCCACACAATCCCTTTTATGCTTTTAAACACAGTCCTGCCCTACACAGGTTGTCATGGGGCTAGATTCTCTTTGGAGTCTAGTAATGCTGCTAGACACAAGGGCACCTTGCAAAGCCACTCGATCCTGGGCAGGGGTGAGTATATGCATTCTAGAGTTCTCCCAACAAAGGAAAATGAAAGAGCAGAGCTCAAATGGAGGCCTGATCTCTTGCAGAACAAAATGGAACTACTCATCAGCTCCCACTACTTTACTTCTCAGTCCTATTGATCTATTTTCCTGATAAATCAGTTTATTCGCTCTCTTTGCACAGAGCAGTACAGTGAAGATCAGAATCTGCTTTTCCCTAGGTTTGGAAGGAAGTAAAGAGGGGAGATTTTTTTGTGTGTATTTCATAGAGTTAGTCCTGTGTGAAACCAGAATCAAACATGGGTTTATTTTTTTTAAAAGACCAACCTTTTTCTGTCTCAACTTTCAGAATATTTTACTCTCTTTTTCAAATGAAATCAGAAACTATCATTTTCTTCTTTTCCTTTTTGCCAAATAAGCCAGAAAGGGAAATACTTACACAGACAAAATGCTAAAGACCATGAACTTTCAAATACTCATGGATCTTATTTAACATACAGATCTAATACATATATGTACACAGAATGGTTGGCCATCCGTATTTTTGTGTATAATCTTCCTGGAAAACACTGAACACATTTAATTTTTAAATAAAAAAGGGTAGATTGTAGAGAAGTTTTCTGTGTCTGCTTGTGGCAAATCCAATGAATTGCCATGGAGAACACAGTCTTGACTGATTTGCCAGCACAGCCCTTTTAAGCAGAGTTACTGGTTTATAACAAAAGCACAAAGCTCACACGCCCCTAATCAGAAAACTCTCCTATAGAGAAACACCCCTAAATTCCTCATCTTTCTTCACATCTGTTGGCTAGTTCACTTCATTCCTGAAATGAATGCTTGAAATAAGATGGAACAGAAACTATTGTGAGCAAATTCCTTCTGACCTGACAATGGCAGTCATATTTCTCTCTCATGTAGTTTCAACCTCGGAAAAGCCAAATTTGAATTCTCAAATTCAATCACGGAGGGGCTTGGTTTTACCAGATCAAGGGGCCAACACTCAACATCTATCTGAATATCTCTGTAAACGTGATGAGTTTTATGCCTGTTTTAGCTAAAAAGTGATTTCTTACCTGAACAGCAGACTCCGGGACAGCCATTACATGCTGTACAGGGATAAGGGCTGAGCCACACCTTTCTCCTGTTACAATCCCTTTTATGGCTATTGAACTTTGTCCTTTACTCTGCGGTATTGATCTAATCCTAGTTTGTGTTTGAGCAATCTACTCTGAGGAGTCAGAATATGGAAGAAATCATGTGATAAAGGAGAAATAACATCCCTGCCTCCACTTCTTCCAATGAAGAATTGTCATGTGTGAAAATCTGTATTTAAATTATCACTTTCATTTTATAAAATTATCTGCTTTGTGATGGCATCCTAGGTGTCTTTGCAGAAAGGTGTGCAGTCTGGGTCTTTTGACACACAGTGCAAAGGGAGTGAGCCCTGAGCAAGTCAGGGTGAGCTCTGCCTATGTTTTAGGTACCTGCCTGTTCTGTCTCTCTGTTTTGGGGTTCTTATCTGGTAGGGTTCTGTATTCTAAGCAGTGAAGAGTGTAAGGTGCAACATTTTCAGCCAACTTTTCTGTGTGTTTACCATGAACACAATAACTGGTGATTGGTCATTTTTCAATTGGAAAGCACTCCCCTAAAGATGTTAACTGGCTTAGGGGCTAGTCAGTACCAAAGGTCTGCCCACTCCCTGTTCACTAGCTCTGAAGGAATAGCAGGTGCACAGCAGCAGCATAAGCCTTCAAATCAAGACAATAAAAAGCTTTGCCTAGATTGGCTAAACTCCAGGGCTATGTCAACACTGCCCCCATTTTGTGCAAAAAATATGCAAATGAGGCAAAGTGTGGAATATTCACAATGCCTCATTCGCATAATTAATGCGGCTTTGGTTTTGTGCAAATGCCTCTTGCACAAAAAAGGAGCCTCATTAAATACATAAATGAGGCATGGTGATATTCCACTCTTCACCTCATTTGCATATTTTTTTGTTGAAACGGGGGCATTGTAGACATAGCCCAGAAGATTCTATAAGATCAACAGGCAGACTTAAATGTCAGGAAAATGTGAGTCTTAATATTAACACTATTCTTCATTTTATTATTTTATTTCTGCTCTATTTGAAATGAGCAGGAGCTGTTAGGAAGTATTTTTTCAGTGAGATATTCCTCTCAGTTTTCCCCTGTGGCTTATCTAGTTTCGATATCAAATACCCAAAAGGGTGTTACAAGAAGGAGGGAGAAAATTGTTCTCCTTCACCTCTAATAAGACAAGAAGCAATAGATTTAAATTGCAGCCAGGAAAAACTTCCTGTCAGACTGGTTAAACACTGGATTAAATTGCCTAGGGACATTGTGGAATCTTCATTACTGAAGATATTTAAGAGCAGTTTACACAGACACTTGTTGGGGTGATCTAGATGGAGCTTGGACCTGCTGTGAAGGGAGGGGACTGGACTTGATGACCTCTTCAGGTCCCTTCCAGTTATCTTTGTCTCTCTGATCTATCCTGATCAGATGTGCACTAGGCATATTTGAATCACTACTGTCTCTGCCTGCATTTGTGGAATTATGGATAGTCTCTGACAAAGAGATGTTCCAGAGTATTTCAGTATTTTGTACCTGGGATTATATTGTACTACTAATAATATACAAAAAACTACCTCGTTTTATGGTTATTTTCATCATAAGGCACCTGCCCAGTAAAAGAACAAGTTGAATCTCTTTGATCAAAGCAAAACTGAAACAACAAAACTGTTGTTTCAATAGATGAATAATTTGATGAAAAATATAATTTTTTAAAAAAACCTTGTTTATTCTTATATTTTCAGTGGCTTTCTGCCATATTATCCCTTGCTAGTACCTGCAGTAAAGTAGTGGAACCATGGTTATTTGTAGAGCACCAAACTGTAGTGCAAAAGCACAGGGCAGTGTGGACGCGGTCTTGCGCAAGACCTTTTGCACAAGAACTGTTCTGCAAAACAGGTCGGCTACGTCTACATTGGCACCCTTTTCTGGAAAAGGGATGCTAATGAGACAAGTCGGAATTGCAAATCCGCGGGGGATTTAAATATCCCCTGCGGCATTTGCATGAACATGACTGCCGCTTTTTTCCGGCTCGGGGTTATGCCGGAGAAAAGCGCCAGTCTAGACGCGATCTTTTGGAAAATAAACCCTTTTCCGGAAGATCTCTTATTTCTACTTTCAAGAGATCTTCCAGAAAAGGGTTTATTTTCCGAAAGATCGCGTCTAGACTGGCGCTTTTCTCCGGCATAACCCTGAGCCGGAAAAAAGCGGCAGCCATGTTCATGCAAATGCCGTGGGGGATATTTAAATCCCCCGCGGATTTGCAATTCCAACTTGTCTCATTAGCATCCCTTTTCCAGAAAAGGATGCCAATGTAGACACAGCCTTCTTGTGCAAAAAGCCTGCAGTGTAGACAGCCACAGTGATCTCTCAGGCTCATAACCACACAGAAACCTCATATAAATGGGTTAGGCACAGATACCGCAGCATTCCTTTAAGGAGTGACACACAGTCTCTTTTTCTTATCCATCTGCCTGCCCCAATGGGGCAGGAGAACCCCTAGTACCTCTACCCCGGTCCTTGGCAAAAGTACAGGGAAGTGGACTGTGGCCCTGGGACTGCAGGGACTCTTGCTCACTGTGGCTGTGTCTAGACTACATGGCTCCGTAGACGGAGCCATGTAGATTAGACAGATCGGCAAAGGGAAATGAAGCCGCAATTTAAATAATCGCGGCTTCATTTAAATTTAAATGGCTGCGGCGCTGAGCCAACAAACAGCTGATTAGCTGTTTGTCTGTTCAGCGCGCTAGTCTGGACGCTCCCACACCGACCTGAAAGCCTTTTATCGACCTCCCCGTTATGCCTGGTAGGATGAGGTTTACCGGGGAGATCGATAAAGGGCTTTCATGTCAACAGGGGAGTGTCCAGACTGCCCTGATCTGCCGATAAACAGCTGATCAGCAGAGTGGAGCAGCCATTTAAATTTAAATGAAGCCGTGATTATTTAAATCATGGTTTCATTTCCCTTTGCCGAACAAACAAATCAACATGGCTTCGTCGACGGAGCCATGTAGTCTAGACGTACCCTGTGGGGCGTTGGGGCAGTAGAGGCTTTCACTTCCCTTGGGGCCTGAGGCTATGGCTGGAGGAGAGAGCTTCTCTGGTCTTGGGACTGCAAGTTGTGCGGGAGGCAGACTGAAGCCAGTGGATTGTGAGTACACAGTGGAGGAAGGCAAATAGGGAGGGGCTGTGGGTAAAGGGGCAGAATGTGGTTGGGAGAACATGTGGAAGGAGTGAGATGTCCCTTCCCCTACTTGTTTCAGGTCGAGGGCCCCATGAGCTCATAATCCGCCTCTGATAAAAAGGATATTCTAATCATAAGAGATACAATCAAAAGTAGCCTCTCCCCACCAAAAATCACTTCATCAGTTGACATGGTCATTCAATGCGGAGCTAGTTGTGCATTTTATAGAAGTAGTTTTTCTCATCAAAATGTCACATGAACTATGTTTGGACTCAAGGATTCTATAGGCTCAAAAAAGGGTGTAAACAGTTTTCAGAGTTGTCAGTACATTTTGACCTTTTCAAAAAAACCATTTCAGTTCAGATGAGTTTTCTTTTCAAAATGTAAGATAAATATACTAAAAAGGGTTTAAAAGAATTTCAAAATTATTGGAACAAAATGTTTCAGTTGTTCTGAGATAAACTTTTGTTTTGGTTTTGGTTTGAAATATTTTTTGAGATTTTGACTTTTTGTCCCCATTTGAGGTGGGGAAAAGGTCATACTCTTTAAAATATTAAAGGAATGGGAAACTATTTTCCCATTCAGCTCTCATTTAAAAGCCCATGGTGGATGACTATTTGGCTTTGTCTTCAGTGCAAGTTCTTCCAGCAGAAACTATGCTTATGAGGGACTCATTAGCATAAATTACAACATTTCTTTTTGCACAGGGGGTTTTTGCACAAAAAGAAGCAGTGTGGGTGGGTTTTTTTTTTTTGCACAAAACCACCGTTTTGCTCAAGATCCTTATGCCTCTCCAGAACAGCTAATATATCAGTGAAGTCTGGGGCACATTAGTAGTGTGGTCCTGGTTACCATTCCCCCCCACCCCAGCCACTGGGCTAGGACCTACTGTTGCATATCAGTAAATCCCCAGAAAGTGACTGGACTGGAAGGAGATCCAAAACAAACTAAGAGTCCAAAACCATTACCTCTTGGGAAGAAGCCATGGTGTCATGGACTGGTAGCAAGGCTGGGACTGATTTAAAGATTGTGCATACACCCATCTGGCTAGTGCAACCATGATCAGAGGGGATCTTTTCCAGGGCAAGTTGCAGGTAGAGGAGACCTCAGGGCTCCTGTAAGATACATCAAGCTCCGAATGAGCTGCCTTGCAATAGGTTGGCAGAGAGAGGCTGAGTGAGCTTACTCACTTCTATTCCTGTGCCCTTCTCGTTGCTGCAGGCTGAAGCAATACAATTAATATTCTTCAGGGAAGGTCAAAGTAGTACATAAACTTTAGAGGCTGAATTATGTTTGTGAGTAAGGCATTTGAATCATGATTTTGTTTGTGTACAGACTTGTTTGTGTACAGACTAAATAAGCCCAAATCCCTCAGCTCTCCTCATAAGTCGTATGCTCCAGCCCCCTAATTATTTTGGTTGTTCCCCGCTGGACACTCTCCAACAAGTCTACATCCTTTCTGTAATGGGGGCCCTAGAATTGATACAATACTCCAGATGTGGCCTCACCAGTGCCAAATTAAGGGGGATAATCACTTCTCTACATCTGCTGGCAATGCTCCTCCTAATGCAACCTAATATGCCATTAGCCTTTTTGGTTAAAAGGACACATTGTTGGCTCATATCCTGCTTCTCATCCACTGTAATACCCAGGTTCTGCTGAACTACTAAGCCAGTAGGTCATCAGCCTATGACAATGCTGGGTATTCTTCCATCCCAAGAGCAGGACTCTGCACCCATTTAACCCCCTCAGACCTTCCCTGACCCAATCCTCCAATTTGTCCAGGTCACTCTGCACCCCATCTCCACCCTTCAATGTATCCACCTCTCCTCCTATCCCAGTGTCATCCACAAACTCAAAGAGGGTGCAATTCATCCACTCATCCAGGTCATTAATAAAGATGTTGAACAAAACCAGCCCTAGAACTGATCACTGGGCACTCCTCTAGAAACCGACCACCAACCAGACATAGATCTATTGATCATTAACCATTGGGCCCAACAAACACGCACACACCCAGCATAGCATTGTCCTCCTCCATATTTTTCTCTACAGTGATGAGGATTAAAAGGAACACAGGAAAATTGGGAAGTGCTTAGTGACCAATATTGGGTACCAATTACTTTGTTCCGCCACAGGTGGCAAATAAAGCAGATTCATGCATACTCGGCTTATTATTATCTGAAAATAAGAAGCCCTATGTAGATGAGTATTCAGGGTTTCATTTTTAAACTAGGATCGGGTGAGGCGAAAAATCCCTGATTAGAAATGCACTAAAACAAGGGATACATAGCCACTAGAATTGGAGAGTCAGTGAAAGAAGGGAAGGAAGGGATGGAAAGGAGATGTTATTACACTCGTGATTTCAGTTTATGCGGTTGGCAGGTGGAAATATTGACACATCTTCAGTATTGATCTCTTCAGAGGTTCTGATGAGTTCTGTGCCTGCTTGCAGGAGAGAGAGAGAGAGGCTGTCCTCTACCAGAGCAGTGCCAATAGAAAACACAATGGGCTCCTAGTCTGTGACAAAGACTCCGAGGTATGGCAGTAACACAAACACATATTAATAAAGGAAATAGTAGCATTCAGAGTTGCAGAGTCTCCCTGAAGAGCAGCAGATGCAGGAATAAGCATGGAAATCATCTCTATTGGGTGACACTGGGTATTCTCTGCTATGCAGAACCCTTATCCATGTCACCTCCTCTTTAGCACCATGGGCCGCGGTGTTGCAGGGAGAGATGTTTGTGTTATCACATCTGAGGGCAGTTGCATCTCATTTCCCCTTGAGTGGTCCAGAAATAGCATCCACTTGCTGTCTTCTTCCTTCACAGCCATTACCACTTGTGGTCAGAGGTTCATATCACTCTCCCTTCTCACTGCAAAATTTCCAGGTTACACATGGTTCTGCCATGACATTCCCCAGCCAGCCAGATTCCTGCTTTTCTGGTTTCTGAGGGGTACACAGCAGTTAATGCAGGTGAGCCTGATCCTCCACTTCTGTTTTGTGATCCTGAGCTGGGCCAGATACAGTCCAAGTTTGAATTACAGGAGTGTGCTACTGCTGGTATTGCAGCAGCCCTGGAAAGGAGTCAATATTCTGCAAAGTATATTGTAAATTCTATGCCTCTTTGGTGTCTCTCTGTGTAAATGCTAATGTTGATGTTTAATTTCCATTCCAAATCTGTATTGTCTGTATAAAATTGTAATGTACATTATTATCTATAAAATCACGCATCTGTCAAAGCAATGGAAAAATGCATCATCCTGCATTATGCACTTCATTTACATTTTGCCCACCTTTGGCTATGTCTGCACTGAATCCATCTTGTGCAAAAGCCTATGCAAATGAAGTGTGGATTAGCATATTGCTGTGCTTCATTTGCATAATTATTTGGGGTTGTTTTTGCTCAAAAGGCTTTTGCGCAAAAAAGAGCCATCTACACAGCTCCTTTTTGCGCAAAAACACCCTCTTGTGTAAAAGTGCCCCTAATATATTATGCAAATGAAGCACAGCATTATGCTAATTCGTGCTTCATTTGCATAGGCTTTTGCGCAGTGTAGACATAGACGTAGTTCTGCAGATCCTGTTCCAAATCCTTCAAATGCAAATTCCAATGCTTCTGGTAAGTGAAACTTCAATATGTGAGAATATCATGGAGGTTTTGGGGGACAAATATTAGAACTTTGAACATTTGTATGGAAGCATAGTACATTTGTTATTAGAATCCATATATTAGAGCACTGTCATCACACTGCAAAACAACCACTAGAATATTTGGCAAAACTGAGACTTTCTTTTTCATACCAGTTGTTAAAAGGAGTGGAGTGAGGGAGAAAAGACAGTGGAATAGAGGATGGTAAAGGGGAACGGGTGTATTGTGTCTGAGAGGCAGACATTTTGATGGAGGGGACATGGAAGGGGCTGAAATAAACAGTCAGTCAGCATAGAACAAGTCTTCTTTCTCCTCCTCCTGCCTCTTCTCTTCTCTCATTTTGTGTTGAGGTAGAGAACCTAACACAGTTAGACCCATGGTTTGGGAACAACAACAAAAAGGTTGTTGAAAGATAGCCTGTGCAAAGATGATTTTGTCTCATTTCCATGTATTTCCCCATCTGTCTGATTCTATCTCTTGTCTTATATTTAGGCTGTCATTTCTTCTTGACAGGACTTGGCTTTTTGGTCAGTTTTTACAGCACATAGAACAGCGGAGACCTACGGCATACTATGGGCTGCCAGGAATAATGATAATAATAATAATAATTCATTATTAATAATATGGTAAAGTGCCCTAATACAACACAGTATTTCAGGGCATGCTCAAAATTAAGTATCAGAGAGGTAGCTGTGGTAGTTTGAATCTGCATAAACAACAAGAAGTCTTGTGGCACCTTAGGGTATGTCTACACTACCACCCTAGTTCGAACAAGGGTGGTAATGTAGGAAACCGGAGTTGCAAATGAAGCCCAGGATTTGAATTTCCCGGGCTTTATTAGCATATTGCCGGGCGCCGCCATTTTTAAATGTCCGCTAGTGCGGACTCCGTGCCGCGTGTAGCCGCGCGGCATGGAGTCCGCACTAGCGGACATTTAAAAATGGCGGCGCCCGGCAATATGCTAATAAAGCCCGGGAAATTCAAATCCCGGGCTTCATTTGCAACTCCGGTTGCCTACATTACCACCCTAGTTCGAACTAGGGTGGTAGTGTAGACATACCCTCGTAGACTAACAGAATTATTGGAACACAAGCTTTCATGGATGTATCTGACAAAGTGGGTCTTTGTCCATGAAAGCTCATGTTCCAATAAATCTGTTAGTCTGTAAGGTGCCACAAGACTTCTCATTGGTTATGCAAAATTAACTAGGTAAACTAATCTCATTGGGTATGTCTACACTACAAAGTTAATTTGAACTAACAGCCGTTAATTTGAATTAACTTTGATAGGCGCTACACACGTGAACCACTAGTTCGAACTTAATTCGAACTAGCGGAGCGCTTAATTCAAACTAGGTAAACCTCATTCTACGAGGACTAACGCCTAGTTCGAATTAACTAGTTCGAATTAAGGGCTGTGTAGCCACTTAATTCGAACTAGTGGGAGGCTAGCCCTTCCCAGGTTCCCCTGGTGGCCACTCTGGCCAACACCAGGGAAACTCTTCTGCCCTCCTCCCGGCCCCGGAGCCCTTAAAGGGCCACGGGCTGGCTACACTGTTTGTGCCAGTTGCAAGCTTGCCAGCACCCAGCCAGCAGACCCTGCACCTGCCACAAAATGAGTTAGTTCGAATTAGCGCTGTAGTGTAGACATACCCATTGTGACTACTCATGTGCTTGAACACTTTGCTGGAGCAGAATTTGCATCATATAGGCAAGACAAAAGAGTGTTTTCAAATGTGTGAGAATAGGGAGAGACTTAGAATGTGTAAGCCAATTATCTACATTCTTAAAATGATTTACAACTACAAAAATAAGAGAAAGTATTAAAATAAACATCAAAGTTATAAGCAAGTTCAGACTTGGAATAAATTTAAAAGATATATTTACTGCAGCAAAGCTCTGGCCATGCCCCGAGGGTCCTGCACTTCCTGATGGTTAGTGTTTGCCTCAGAGGCTCGCTGTGACCCTCCACATGGCCTCAGGCCCTTTACCAGAGGCAAAGGTCACAGCTGACTGAGCCATCCTCATCACAGGCTAGTTCATAGTTTGGAGTTCATAGTTCTGGTCCCCTTGTCTCAGGGGCAGAATCTATGTGTAAAGCGGGAAGCGGGTCCACCCACTACTCCAAGTTCTGGATCAAAAAGCCTAAGGCAGTGGTAATTTCCAGTACTCCCTCTCCTCCCAGTCTTGCAATCTTTCCCTGGGGCACTTACCCAAATGATCCCTCCCAGTACCTTCTTCCTAGTACCTGAGCAGTCCTTCCTGACACCCCCTCCATAGCCATCACCCCCAGGCCTTAGCACTCTCAGTGCACCTCCTCTCTCTCAGTCTTTGGCTTCATCCATGCCCTTCCTGAGGGGAAGCCTTTTAAAGTGGCCCCAACAGGATTTAATTGGCTGAAGGTGCCCTGAGTAGCCTGCTGCTTCAGGCAAGCTCTTAATTGGCCTCAGGTGCCTGTCTGCCTTGATTACATGGTGTCGCTGCCTGGCTAGTACATTCAGGGAACAGAAAATGAGTCACCCAATTTCTTGTACATTTGCCCTCCACCAAACTACTGTAGCCAACTGCCCTGGTTTTGTCATAATATCTACTATCTATTTGAGACAATTGTGAATGAATGAGTATGTCCATCCATCCATTTGTTCAAGAACTCCTTCCAAACAATAGAAGTTAGAACCACCAAATGTTGTAGGCAGATTTCTCTTCTCCTAACTTAAAGAAAGGTCAGGGTTCAGTTATACCAGGACAATGAGAGGTGCATGGAATGTGATTGTTTCTTATCAAATGGAAAGGGCAAAGACAGTTATATTCATGCATGACCACAAGGGGGCAGCAATCACCCTGTGAGTAACCACTGGCTGGCAGAATCCTCCAGTCCAGCCTGTCCCAGGGAGCAGCTTCTGGATACAGCATACCCCCCCCTCCCCTTCCTAGGCCAGCCCTGGAGACTGCCAGTGGGTGGCCTTTCTTACCCTCCCCCTCCTTCCCCAGGCTGGCCCCAAGAAGAAGCCGGTAGCTGTGGTGCACAGTCCCTCCCACTCAGAAGCTGGAAGGCAGTTTGTGTAATCCCCACCCCAGGGAAACCAGTAACCACTCTCACCACCCTCCCACTCTCACCACCCTAACCTCTCCACCCACTTCTCTGAACTCCCCCTCTTCTCAACCCCCTGCCCTCAATTTTGCATGCTCTCCCCAGCCCGGAGCCCCTCCTCAACCCCCTACCCTGACCCCTGCACCTGCCACATCCCAAACCTCCTGCCTTGATTTCACGTCCCCACATATCTCAAGCTCCTGCCCTGACTCTTGCACCCCATATGCCACCTGCCTCCTGACCTAAAGGACCCAAGCAATGCTAGAGAAATCTTCTAGGACTGCTGCTAGATTCACCACAGAGCTTAGAACCAGGTAAGAAGTGTATGTCCATAACTGCTATAGTTGTAGCAAGTACAGCTACGGAATTGGGGGAAAGGTGTATGTTCTCCAGCTAGGGGACATACAGACACAGAAACAGACTAAGAAACAACTCTGTTAAATATATAGCAGATAGCTGTCCCTTTCTCCATCACTGCCCCCTGCTGGCCCAATGGGATTATTGCTGTCCGTGGCTCCATTTCTGGCTTGTTTCTGCCTTTCCTGTGGTCATTCTATAGTATCATTATCCCTCCTATCAGAACCCTTCCTTTACAAATTCCTGGCACAACCCATTGTTTTGGCACAACCAAACTCTTACCTTGCTTAAGTTATGATAAGAAGATGCTGTGTACTAAATATGGTGGTCCTAGTTCTGACTGTTTAGGAGGAGTTCTTTAGCAAACAGCCTCACAGATAGACAGAAAGGCACATATTTCTAAAATATATATAGTAAAATATAGATTACTCACTATATCTTCATCTTTATTTTTTTCAGGCCGTACTTAGAAGACAAATATAAAGTGGACAAAAATGAAAGACAACTGCATATATTCTGTGTATCCAGTTAAAAGAAAACTCTGCTCTGTGGTTTTATTTTTGATCTTTGGAACATGTTTACTTTCAGGTTAGCTATCTTAAAGCTTATTTCCATCCAGAAGTTAATATAAAAAATAACAAATATATTTGTCAATGTTACAATGTAGCTTCTTGTAATCATAGAATCATAGAATATTAGAACTGGAAGGATCCTCGAGAGATCATCAAGTCCAATCCCTTGCCCTCACAGCAGGACCAAGCACTGTTTAGACCATCCCTGATAAATGTCTGTCTAACCTGCTCTTAAATATCTCCTGTGATGGACAGTCCACACCTCACTGGACAATTCATTCCAGTGTTTAACCATCCCAGCAGTTAGGAAGTTTTTCCTAACATCCAACCTTGCTGCAGTTTAAGCTTCTTGTTTTATCATCAAAGGCCAAGGAGAACAAATTTTCTCTCTCTTCCTTGTAACAGCTTTTTAGAGATTTGAAAACTACTAGCCCACTTAAAGTATCTCACAAAAGTCATTTTCCTAGGTTTGAATTTACAAGACTATAGCTGCTGAAGATCTGACAGGCTAAGAATTGATGCCTAAATCAGAGGTTTGCTTGGGATGTGAGGTTGTTGTTGCATCTTTTCCTCATTCAGTTTTGTTGATTGTCAGATGTCTCAGGGATCCAAATATTTATACAACTGTCCAGTGTCTGTAGGAATGGCAGACATCAGTTCTGGTGTCAGAGGATATGACCAATGGTTTACAAAAAGACTGCTTATTGGTTTCAAAACCTCTTTGAAAGGGATAGAAGAGGTGTTGGGAATGAATGGTGCCTTTGTATGGATCTATCGAGCATTTTCGGAAAAGAGCATCTGGATCGGCACGGATGCTTTTCCACAAAAGCACTTTTTTGCGGAAAAGCGCCCGTGCCAGTCTAGATGCGCTTTTGCGCAAAAAAGCCTCGATCGCCATTTTTGCGATTGGGGTTTTTTTGCGCAAAACAAATCTGAGCTGTCTACAGTGGCCCTTTTGCGCAAAAGTTTTGCACAAAAGGGACTTTTGCCTGAACGGGAGCAGCATAGTATTTCCGCAAGAAGCACTGATTTCAGACAGTAGGAAGTCAGTGCTTTTGCGGAAATTCAAGCAGCCAGTGTAGACAGCTGGCAAGTTTTTGTGGAAAAGCGGCCGCTTTTCCTGAAAAACTGGCCAGTCTAGACACAACTATTGAGCACTACAGGTTTGCTTTGGTTTTAGTGCAGCATATAATCTGGGTTATGTGACATAGGACAAAATGCTGGACAGGAACCCTAAGGGACAGCTCTGGAGTCCACAGGCTGTTTCTCATTTTCAGAAATGTTCATGAGGCACTTTCCTTTCTGTGCCATGGTTGCCTTAAAACTACAAGCAGCAAGAACAATGAGGGTATAAGCATTTTCATGCATGGATCTGCCTCTTTGTACATGCCTCCGCACTCTGTACCTTCACTTGGCCATTTGAAGAAGAAATACACTTTACTCACCCATAACTGTTGTGTTCCAGGATGGGCCTCTGCATATTCACAGTCCCCTCCTACCTACTCCACTTCTTTGGAGTCTAAGGTTATGAATTTTCAAATTAGGGGAAGGAATGAAAAGGTGTTTGGGGGCACTTCCCATGTGACATCCTGAGAATCTTCCAGAATGGGGATAATAGATGAGGATGAGTAATCCCCATGGAAACTGCTGCCCAGAACATCCTGGTGGCTCATTATGGCTATGTCTACACTGCAGGGTTTTTGCGCAAAAACAGCTGTTTCTGCACAAAAACCCGTGGAGCATCCACACCTCATGTGTACTTTCGTGCAAGTAAATCAACAGTAAAACAGCAGAACAGAGAGTTTTTTGTGGTGTAGGTATAACCATGTCCAAAAACTATCACAGCTGTGGGTGAATTCTTTGAGCAGCCACTGAACTGCAGCTGCTGGCTTTAAGAGTTTGATATCTGACTCTTCCAACTAATCAAGCAGCCAGCTAATTATGTTAGGTTACTGGAAAATTGTTAGGAATCAAGGCCTGAGGCAGAATCAATACTCCCTAGTCAGCTCATTGAGGTTGTTGTCAGAATTAAGCCCTGGTATTAAGCCTGGATTTCTAAGGGTATGTCTACACTGCAGGGCTGCATCTAGACTGGCAAGTTTTTGCACAAAAGCAACTGCTTTTATACAAAAACTTGCCAGCTGTCTACACTGGCCACTCGAATTTGCGCAAGAGCACTGACTTTGTAATGTACAAAATCAGTGCTTCTTGCGCAAATACTTTCATGCTCCCACTCAGGGATAAGCCCTCTTGTGCAAGAATACTTGTGCAAGAGGGCCAGTATAGACTTGTGCAAAAATGGCCACTGGAGCTTTCTTGAGCAAATTGCGTCTAGACTGGCCACGGATGCTTTTGTGCAAAAGCATACATGGCAATCTAGACGCTCTTTTCCGCAAATGCATTTGCGGAAAATCATGCCAGTCTAGACGCAGCCCAGAGGGTTTTTTTTTTTTTTTGAAAATGGCCATTTTTTAAAAAAAACTTCACTCATATCCAAACTGCAATTGCGTTCTTTCGAGAAAAAAACTCAAAAGAACAGAGGGTTTTTTTCCAACATTGGTAAACCTCTTTCTATGAGGAAGAAGCCTTTTTCTGAAAGAGCTCTTTCAGAAAAAGGTGTGTGTGGACAGGGAAGAGGGAATTCTTTCGAAAGAAAAGGAAAGAGGAAAAAGCACAGGTGCTCTGGTGGCTACTCTGTCTGTAATAATCACAGCTTACATTCAATGAGTGTGAATGCTCTCTTTCAAAGAAGCAGATTGCTTTTTTTGATGCACTTTTGCTGTGTAAGTGACGAGGAGTCCTGTGGCACCTTATAGACTAATAGGTTTATTGGAGCATAAACTTTGATGGGCAAAGACCCACTTCATCACGGCTGTGTCTAGACTGGCCAGTTTTTCCGGAAAATCAGCCACTTTTCCGGAAAAACTTGCCAGCTATCTACACTGGCCGTTTGAATTTCTGCAAAAGCACTGACAATCTCATGTAAGATTTTCCAACATTTGGCCTGTCTAGACTGGACCAAATGTCAGAAAAAAACCTTCTTTTGGAAGCCCCCTTATTCCTCATGGAAAGGAGAATATAGAGGTGACCAAAAGATCAAGTTTGCTCTTCCACTAAAAGAAGTGGAAGAACAAATACATCCCCGTATGGAGAAGAGATTTCCTGGGATAGCTCCGGAATCCTGGAAACTCCTGCAGTCTAGACGTACCCTTGCTGGGTTGAGATAGTATGTGTAGTCTCTGGGGTGGGAATGAGGGATTTGGGTGTGGGAAGGGGTGAGAGGTGCAAGCTCTGGGAGGAACTCTGGATATAAGGGGACGCTGGATTGGTGAGAGGGCTCCAGGCCAGGCAGTGTTGGGGTCAGTGTAGGGTTAGGGTACTAAGCGAGCCACAGACTTCTGGATGTGAAGGTTCAGGAATTTGGGTTGGTGTATGTGAGGGGCTCAGGGCAGGGGGTTCCAGTGTATGATAGGCTCAGATGTAGGGTCTGGGGGAAAGGAGAGTGCAGGAGTGTTATGATGCTGTGACCAGATGTGGGCTTGGCGGCCAGGCTTCATTTTTAAATAAAATACTATGTCAAACACAAAAAGTTTCTGCATTGTCTTTATTTCTGAGAAGGGCAGGGAACCTGTTTTGAGTCAGGGGTCACTGACCCACAGAAAAGTGAGTTGGGCCACGCAAATGAGATGCAAAAAATCCCTCCTCCAACCCCTCCCCCTCCAAGCTTCACCAATGTGGCCCCAACTGTGTTGGTGGGAGCAGGGGACATAGTACTGAGGAAGGGTGCTAGTGGGTGCTTCGGCAGGGGACAGGGTGCCAGCGGGGACAGAGTTCTGTGGCTGGGGGCAGGAGAGAGGGAACAGGGTGCTGGGAGGGGAGAGGACAGATTTCTGCATCTGGGGACAGAGTGCCACTGGGGACAGAGTTCTGTGGCTGAGGATGGGAGTGGGGACAGAGTTCTTTGGCTGGGAAGTAGGAAGGGGGGCAGGGAACAGGGGGCGCAGGGAGTATCCTCACCTCCTCCCAGGATTCCCCCCCACAAGGAAACCAGCATGCGCCTTCCCCGTGGCCGACCCCCCACACACACGGTACAGCCAAACCCCCATGTGTGCGCCTGTCCTGGGGCCAAACCCCGGGAGCTGACCTCCCTGAGCTCGACTCACTCCTCCTGTGGCTCAGGGCAGTTGTCGTGCTCCTCCTCCGGGGCTGACGCCCCCTCCTGCAGCATGCCCGGCACATCACAGAGCTCTGGGAGGGGAGCAGCCAGTGCACTTCCGGAACCCTCAGAAGTGGTGCGAAGCTGCAGGCAGGATTTTCATCCACCCTGCAGGAAGTGGCACTATGCTGGAGGTAGGTAGTGGGGCTTCTCAAGGGTGGGGGGGAAAGTGGAGGGTGGGAGAGCCTGAATGCTGCACGATCGACTGGTCGAGGTCTCATGATCGACTGGTTGGTGACCACGGATCTAGAGTCATGCTAGATCCAGATGAATCAAGCTAGATCTAGCTGTCTAGACACTCTCTTTTGGAAGAAGTTTTTTCAGAAGATCTCTTCCAGAAAAGCTTCTTCCGAAAGAAGCCTGCAGTCTAGAGATAGCTTAAGTGTACTTTGAAAAGAACTCCCACAATAGACTAAATTGTGCGTGTTCTTTGGCAGTTCCCAAGACTTGTTGAATGGACCATAATCTTGTCAGTCCAACAGGAACTTTGCCTAACCCATCAAGGGTTGAAGATTTGGTGGACCAAGTATTTCTCCTGTCAATGGACTGTGATGCATAGTAGTGGCAGACTGATTATGGGTTCTTGGTATAGGGCTTTCAAAGAGAAATCTAAAAGATGGGTGGATCTTCTAGGACTTGGGAAGATGTAACCTTTAATCTATTGTATTCACCCATTGCGGTAGCCACATAAAAGCTAACTGTTGGGATTTCAGTAACATATAGCAATACTTCATCACTTTGAATACAAAGGTAGCTCATACATACATATATACAATCACGACCTTCTATATGATACCTCTCAAGCATGCATTGTACAAAACATATCATAATCATAACACAGTAATGAGTATGGGGAGTTCCAGAGTTCTATTTTGAGGTGCAGCAAGCCACAGTAGATCAACTTGAATGAGTTTTTGTGATCAAGAAGGAGCTGGGGATGTGAGGGGTCCCCCTGGCAGGAGCTGGAAGGACCAGCATTTTCTTGGGGGTGTTCTTTTGGGTGATTGTTGATCTTGATGCACTGGTGGCCTAAGGCATAGAATCATACAATCATAGAATCATAGGACTGGAAGGGTATGTCTACACTAGCCCCCTATTTCAAGCTAGGGAGGCTAATGTAGACATTCAAATTTGCAAATGAAGCCTGGAATTTAAATATCCTGTGCTTTATTTGCATGTTCCCATCCAGCTGCTATTTTTAAATGCCACTAATCTGGAATAACTGCCCGCAGCTACACCTGGAATGAGGTGTAACAGGTAATTTGAACTAAGGACTTAGTTAGAATTACCATTTAACTGCCACCTGTAGCCGCGGGCAGTTAGTCCGGACTAGTGGCATTTAAAAATGGTGGCCAGACAGGAACATGAAAATAAAGCCAGGGATATTTAAATCCCAGTCTTCATTTTCAAGTTTGAATGCCTACATTAGCCTCCTTAGTTCGAACTAGCGGGCTAGTGTAGACATACTCGAAGAGACCTCAGGAGGTCAATCTGGGCTTTATAGTGATTCTACCTAGGCCAGTTAATCTTTAATATCATCATTTAGGCCAAACAGGATATAAAAGTGCCAGATGGCCTTGTTCCACTTAGTGACTGCTACCAAGCACCAGAACTTCTCTGCGTGTTTAGCAACTGGTGAGCTTCCCCACTGCAACACTCAAAGTACAGTTTTTGCTGCATGCCCATGACTTGGGTCAATGAAGATCATCCCATAGTTCAAAAAAAGTACTCAGATTGTCCTAAAAGCAGTCTCTCTTTTTCCAGGAGTGAAGAAGCCCAAACTATGACTTCTCTTGTATCCAGACTGAAAATCAGCCCCATGTTGGCTCCATCAATTGGCAGGTGTAGGAGAAATAAAAGATGCTGCTTTAGGAAACCATAGATTTTGTGGCAATCTCCATTGAACTTTCTGGGTAGGAAGAACTTAGATTCATAGGATGGGGAGAAAAAGGGGGAAAGTGGAGCTGAAGATGGCATAGCTTGAACTTATAACTCAGCATGCTGAGTTTGAAGAGTCTAGGGTCACTAAAGCACAAGAGAACAGCTTTAGTTCTCTTAAGCTGTGTTTAGACTGGCCAGTTTTTCTGGAAAAGCAGCTTGAATTTCCGCAAAAGCACTGACTTCCTACTGTCTGAAATCAGTGCTTCTTGCGGAAATACTATGCTGCTCCCATTCAGGCAAAAGTCCCTTTTGCGCAAAACTTTTGCGCAAAAGGGCCAGTGTAGACAGCTCAGTTTTGTTTTGTGCAAAAAAACCCTGATCGCGAAAATGGCTAAAATGGTTAAATGGTTAAAAGCATTTCCAGAAAAACATGCCAGTCTAGACATAGCCTTATTGTTTTTGCTGAGATTGCTGAAATTGTCAGTGGGTAGGTCATTGCCACTGCAGGTGTCATGCCTGGTTGTTAAGAAGGGATTGATCACCAGGAATTGGAGTTCAGGTTCAGAGTCAGAAGTCAGCAGACAGAGCTAAGAGTCACAGAGGAGTTAGAATCCAAGAGTCAAAACTGAGAGTTAGAATCCAGTTTCCTGGGGAAAGCAAGACAGAATCAGGTCTGGATCTAAGGGAGGAGCAGGGTTAGGAATAAGAAATCCTCTGGAAAAGGGCTTATTTTCCGGAGAATCGCGTCTAGACTGGCGCTTTTCTCCGGCTTATCCCCAAGCTGAAAAAAAACGGCAGCCATGTAAATTCAAATACCGCGGGGGATATTTAAATCCCCCGCGGATTTGCAATTCCAAAGTCTCACATTAGCATCCCTTTTCTGGAAAGGGGTGCCAATGTAGACGTAGCCACAGAATGCACAGTAGCTTAACTTTGACTAACTGCTATTAATATCTGATATATGGCAGTAGGCCTGCCCGGTGTTGGTACCATGTCAACACAGGCCATAGTGTCCGGTGGTGTAACATTGTACTGATCTCTGTTACCAACTCATAGAGCTTCACATTTGACAATAAACCTGCTCAATTGATTTCAAACCTTGCCTGCATCTGTTGTTTCCGTGGCCTCTCAGAGATCTC
Source organism: Pelodiscus sinensis (assembly GCF_049634645.1). Taxonomy (NCBI): domain Eukaryota; kingdom Metazoa; phylum Chordata; order Testudines; family Trionychidae; genus Pelodiscus; species Pelodiscus sinensis. The sequence goes on along the minus strand of NC_134743.1, from coordinate 4,119,742 downwards.
CTGCATTGACCCAAGTGCGCAGGGTCTAATATTCTAGATAAAGGGAGTACCGATTGTTATGCACGCAGCTGAAAGTTTCTCATCACCGACGGAGTAGAGGTCCTGTCAGGAACGCACCAGAACGACCCTGACCAGATGATGCTGACACTGACTGTTCAGACCACTGAAGGTACCAAGGTACAAGACACCGAGGTACGACACATGAAATCATAGAATACTGGAATTGGAAGAGACCTCAAGAGGTCATCAAATCCATCAAATCCCTGTCCTCATGGCAGGACTGAGCATTGTCTAGATCATCTCTGATAGATGTCTGTCTAACCTGTTTTAAATATCTTCAGTGCTGGAGATTTCGCAACCTCCATAGGCAATTTATTTCAGTGTTTAACCACTCTGACAGTTGGGAAAGATTTTTCTGTTGTTCACCCTAAACCTCTCTTGATGCAATTTACTCCTATTGCTTCTTGTCCTAACATCAGAGATTAAGGAGAATTTTTTTTCTCTCTTCATCTTGTAACACCCTTTTAGGTACTTGAAAACTGCTGTCATGTCCCCTCTCAGCCTTCTCGTTTCTCAACTAAACAAGCCCAGTTCTCTCAAGTCTTTCCTCATAAATTATGCCTTCTGGAACTTTAATCATTTTTGCTAATCTTCTCTGGATTCTTTCCAATTTCTTCACATCTTTCCTGAAATGTGTTGCCTAGAATTGGACATGATACTCCAGCTGATGCCTAATCAGTGCAGAGTAGATTGGCAGAATCACTTCTTATGTCTTTCTTACAACACCATTTTTAATATATCACAGAATCATGTTTGCTTATGTTTGCAGCCCTTCTGCCAGGCTGAGTTAATAGCAGCAAGGGCCAGGTTCAGTATCTAGGGGTCTCCTCCCAACAAGGTAATACAACACCGGCTCGAGCCCCCACCCAGTGACCTGGGAAATCTTACATAAACCTCTGGGCGCCACAAAGAGGCAATTTTTCCCCTCTCGAAAGCCTAGAGCCTCAGTATAGCAGCAAACCTTTAACAACATGAGGTAACCGACATCAGCTTTAAATTGGGGAAACACCACAACTCGGATTTATAGACAAAACATGAGCAAAGACCCACCCCCCAGCCATGAATCACTCAAAGTCCCAAAAGTCCAACACTCCAAGGCTATGTCTACACTCACGGCTTCTTGCGCAAGTACAGCGATTCTTGCACAAGAATCTGCAGAGAGTCCACACTGCCCACCTGCTCTTGCACAAGTAAATTTACAGTACGGCGTGGTAAGAGAGGGTTCCTTGCGCAAGAGCTACGCTGTTTTTTGACAGATGTGAGCCCTCTTGTGCAGGAGCTCTTGCGCAAGAGGGCAGTGTGGTCGCTCAGCAGAGATTTCTTGCGCAAGAAAGCCCTATAGCTAAAATGGCCATCAGAGTTTTCTTGCACAAGAAAGCGTCCACACTGCCATGGGTGCTCTTGCACAAAAGCACAGCTCGCACGTGGCAGTGTGGACGTTTTCTTGCGCAAGAGTTCTTGCACAAGAACACTTGTGCAAGATGTTCTTGCGCAAGAAGCCGCGAGTGTAGACATAGCACAAGAGTCTCTTGAGTCCAGCAACCCAAAGATCACCCAAAGTCCCAAAGTCCAACACCCCCAAAAGTCTCTGCCCCAGATCAGTGCCGCCCCAGGGTTCAAAAGTTCACCCGGCAGGGTTTTACTCTTCCAGCCTGGAGGGGGCGGGGATTGATACACCTTATGTGGTCTGCCGAAAGCTCCATCTCTCTGTAGGGTTCTGCTGCCGCCGTCAATGCAAGTCACTCTGCCACACTCCACCTGTTGTCCAGTGAGCCGAGCCGCCTCAGCTGTCCCACGAACTGTCCGGCTCCGCCAACAGTCTCGGTCAACGCCCCTGGCCGCCAGCTGGTTGCTCCTGCAGCTGTTCCACTGGCTGATTGCTGCCGCTCCTACCAACCGCAGGTCATTCCCGCAAACCGCCCTGCTGTCCACCTGAACTTGCTGGTTGTCCCTGCAAGCTGCTCTGCTAATAGCTCAGCAGCATAGCCCAGGCTTCCCATGGCAATAGTGATTTTAGCTCGTCCACAGCATAACACCAGGCTCCCCTCAGCACCAGTGATTTTTAGCTCATCCATAGTATAGCAGCAGGCTCCCCACAGCACACAGTGGCTGCGACTAGACTGGCCAGTTTTTCCAGAAAATCAGCCGCTTTTCCGGAAAAACTTGCCAGCTGTCTACACTGGCCGCTTGAATTCCCGAAAAAAGCACTGACTTCCCACTGTAAGAAATCAGTGCTTCTTGCGGAAATACTATGCTGCTCTCGTTCAGGCAAAAGTCCTTTTGCGCAAAAGTTTTGCTCAAAAGGGCCAGTGTAGACAGCTCAGATTTGTTTTCCGCAAAAAGGCCCCGATCGCGAAAATGGTGATCGGGGCTTTTTTGTGGTAAAGGGCGTCTAGATTGGCCACGGACGCTTTTCCGCAAAAAGTGCTCTCCCTACCGTTAATATCATCAATTCACAGACACTTACCTTCCTTCCTCCCCCTCCCCCCCCCCCCCGCATCCCCCTTCTGTTCTGCAATGTGATTTGTCCTTTTCATATTTGTTCATTTTTTTAATTGTATCCTTTGGTATATATGATTGTGACTACTTTCTTCCACTATTTGATCTGAGGAAGTGGGTCTGGCCCACGAAAGCTCATGCCAATCTAGACACTCTTTTCCAAAAATGCTTTTAATGGAAAACTTTTCCGTTAGAAGCATTTCCAGAAAATCATGCCAGTCTAGACGTAGCCAGTGATTTCAGCTCTTCAGCAAGTTCGGCTCATAATAGAGGAACCTCAGTGCTAGAGCTCCACTGGCCCACAGTGAAGTCAACTCAATAGCTCACAACTAGACTCTTAATAGAAAGAGGGAAAGTAGGAATAAGGGATCTTCTGGAAAAGGGTTTATTTTCCGCAAGATCGCGTCTAGACTGGCGCTTTTCTCCGGCAAAACCCCGAGCCGGAAAAAAGCGGCAGCCATGTTCATGCAAATGCCATGGGGGATATTTAAATCCCCCGGGCATTTGCAATTGCGAAGTGTCTCATTAGCATCCCTTTTCCAGAAAAGGGTGCCAATGTAGACACAGCCTAGCTGTGTGACATGTTTTCTGCTAATTCATATAGCTAAGACAGTGTTCCCTGTAAGCTGAGTGCTTGGTAGCCATCTAGGAGAGATTCAAATGCTGCCCAGCTGTAGCCTATAGAATTAACCTGCTTCTTTGCCTGTAAATCCATGGCTGTATCTAGACTGGCAAGTTTTTGCGCAAAAGCAGCCACTTTTGCCCAAAAACTTGACAGCTGTCTACACTGACCGCTTGATTTTGCACAAAAACACTGACTTTCTAATGTAAAAAATCAGTGTTTCTTGCGCAAAATCTTTGATGCTCCCATTCGGGCAAAAGTTCTTTTGCACAAAAGCTTTTGCACAAAAGGGCGATCGTAGACAGCTAAGATTTGTTTTGCGCAAAAAAGCCCCAATCACGAAAATGGCGATCAGAGCTTTTTTGCGCAAAAGCGTGTCTAGATTGGCCAGGGATGCTTTTGCACAAAAACGTGTCTAGATTGGCCAGGGATGCTTTTGCACAAAAGCGCGTCTAGATTGGCCAGGGATGCTTTTGCACAAAAGCGCGTCTAGATTGGCCAGGGATGCTTTTGCGCAAAAGCATCTGTGCCAATCTAGATGCTCTTTTCCGCAAATGCTTTTAATGGAAAAGAGCACTTTTGAAAAAGGTGTTCTTCCTTGTAAAACAAGGTTTTTCATGGTAGAAAAAACTGCCACGTTCTTTCCATTTACTTTCGAAAGAATGTGGCAGCAGTCAAGACGCAGGGTTTTTTTTTTTTTTTTTTTTTTAAATGGCCACTTTTTTTGAAAAAATCCTGTCGTCTAGACACACCTGGTGGCTGCATCTAGACTGGCATGATTTTACACAAATATTTTTAATGGAAAAGTCTTTCCATTAAAAGTATTTGCGCAAGAGAGTGTCTATACTGGCATGTGCCTTTGCACAAAAGATTTGCTCATTTTCCCCTGGAGATCAACTATAAGACAAGAAAAAGTACTGGAAACAAAGTGATCAGGTTTGAAAAATCAGCAAAACCACTTTTCTGAGGAGTTCAAATATGTTTACAAAGCAGTTAAAAATGATATGTGAGGGAACCAATGCTCAAACTTAACTTCCTGTAACTTGATCTTCAATAGAATAGAATTCAATGCTAAGGCAAGCATCTGAGGCACAGCAAAGTATCTCTGCTAAATCGTACAGGTTGTACTTCCCTAAACTGGGATGCTTGTCTGCGAACAGGTGATTGCTAACAGGGAGTTTTGAGAGGGAGTTCTCCAGGGCTATGTCTAGACTGCAGGCTTCTTTCGAAAGAGACTCTTTCGAAAGCATCTTTCGAAAGAGCCTCTTTCGAAAGAGCGCGTCTAGACTACAATGCGCGGATCGAAATATCGATCCACTTTTTCGAAAAAGAGCGTCCAGACTGCTGGACGCTCTTTCGAAATTGAAAGCCACCCGGAACTGCTTCTGCCAGGGCATGGGGGCAGCATTTCCTTCCGGGTGCTGCCTGCCTGCCCTTTGCAGAGACGCGTGGTTAAAGGGACGCCCCTGAACACCCGTTGCTCTGCTCCTGCAGCTGCCTTTGCTGTCCCTCGAGGAAGTAAGCAAGGCATTGCAGTGCTGGTTTGGAGTGCTCAGCTTCCTGGGACACCCCAGCAGCTTTTTTCTTTTGAGGTTTTTTGCTTTGAGACCCTTTTTTTTGGCATGGAGCCAGAGCTGCCCCTGGGCAGGCGATGGCCCCACACCACCATACTACAGCTGTTGCTGTATCTGCATGACACTGTCATGAGGCTACTTCCCGAGCTGGACCCAGACCAGAGGTACGAGGGGATCCTCCGTCAAGCAGCCGCACTGCCCTTGCCTCCAAACTTTTTCGTGGACAGGCGTGTTTGGAGGTTTGACACCAGCTCTGACTGGTGGGACCGGCTCGTGATGGAGATCTGGGATGACCAAGACTGGCGACGCAACTTCAGGATGAGAAAGACCACTTTCCAGGAGCTGTGTACCTGGCTCGCCCCTGCTCTGCAACGGCAAGACACCCACCTGCGGCCCGCCATCCCCCTGGAAAAGAGGATCGCCATTGCCCTCTGGAAGCTGGCAACCCCCGACAGCTACCGCTCCGTGGGACACCAATTTGGCGTGGGCAGGTCTACCGTAGGATCCATCCTGATGGAGGTAAGTCATTGTCTGGGGACAGTCACAGTTTGGGGTGGGGGGAAGGGAGACTGTCAGGAAGGGCCAAGTGGAGTGGGAGTGGGAGGGAGCTCCTCAACTCACCCTGAATTGTGGGGGGGGGTTCTGAGGAGGGGAAGGTGGGCGGTGGGTTCTCCTCCTAAGAGATAAGGCACCCCTTCTAACATTTTGTTGTCTGTCTCGTTCTGCAGGTGGTGAGGGCCATCAGTTCGGAGCTGCTCAACAGGCTCATCTGTCTACCAGATCTGGACAGCGTCATGGCTGGCTTTGCTGCCCTCGGCTTCCCGAATTGCGGAGGAGCTCTCGATGGGACACACATTGCAATCCGTGCACCGCCCCATCCAGCAGCCCAATTCATAAACAGAAAGGGCTACTTTTCTATGGTCCTCCAGGCCCTGGTCGACCATCGTGGCCAGTTTTTGGACATTTGTGTTGGGTGGTCAGGGTGGGCACACAATGCCCGGATCTTCAGAAACTCGTACCTCTACCGGAGGCTTCAGGCAGGAACATTTTTCCCCCATCGCCAGTTTGCGGTTGGGGATGTGCACATGCCGGTGTGCATAGTGGCTGATGCCGCCTATCCCCTGATGCCGTGACTGATGAAGCCCTACACCGGCCACCTGGATGCGAGCAAGGAGCAGTTTAATGCTCGCCTTAACTGGGCTCGCAACCAGGTGGAATGTGCGTTCGGACGTTTAAAAGGCAGATTCCGGTGCTTGCTCACACGCCTCGACATGGGGGAGAGCAACATCCCTGAGGTGGTGGCCGCGTGTTGCATCCTCCATAACCTCGTGGAGAGGAAAGGGGATGCCTTCCTACCAGGGTGTGGTAGAGCTGCTGATGGCCAGGAGAGGCTCTTTGCCCAGCCCCGGACAGCTGCCATCCGCCAGGCTCACCGGTCTGCTGTTGGCATCCGGGAGGCCCTCCGGGAGCAATTCTCCAGTGGAGGCCACTGAGACTGAGTGTACTGAGGGGCTTCTGCCTGGGGCCTGGGCCCAATAGAAGCTTCCCTCCACAACCCATCTCCTGACCCTGTTTGGACACGTCAGTTACACCAGGGTGTGTTTCAAAATAAAATGTTCTGTTTACTTTTTGTACATATTCTCAAACAATAGTATAAATGTTGCAAACATAACAAATTTTTTTTTCATTTTTGTTGTTGAAAAAACTATTTACAATAAAGAAACATTTTGTTGAACCCTTTGTTTAACTGAGGTGATGGGGGTGCTTGAAACCTGGAGGGGGGAAGGGGACTGGAAACTTGGAGGGGGGAAGGGGACTGGAAACTTGGAGGGGGGAAGGGGATCAGGTTGCACGGGGCTTGCCAGATTTCCCTCTCCTGCCTGGGGCTCGTGTTTGGGGTGCTCCACGGCTGCGGGATCGGGTGGTGCACCTGTCGGTTGGCTGGCTGGGGTGCTCTTGGGACATGGAAGCCTGTGGGAGAGGAGGGCCAGGGGGAGAGAGGGGCTGGGGAACTGGGGGGGCTGGGGGAGAGGGAGGTCCAAGGGGGAAAAGGGATGCTGCTGTGGAAGGGGGGTTTGGTGGGGTGGGGTCATGGGGTGCTGGAGGAGCAGGACCAGGCACAGGAGCAGGCAAGCCGCAGACCTCCCTCAGAGTGGCGCACAGGGACATGCGCTGCAGGACCAGCTCGTCCATGAGCCGGTCACGCCAGCGATCCTCCGCCTCTGCCCTCTCTCTGAGGATGGAGTTCAGCTCCTGCACGGCCTCAACGTGCTGCCTGAGGATGTCCGCATAGACACGCCTGTGTCTGCGGCTCCCATGTCCCTGAGATGGAAATGGAGGTGGGGCTGGGGTGCTGCGGCCCTCTTCCACGGCTGGTCCGGCTGTGGAGGAAAAGAAGAAGACACAATCAGTCCTAAAAACTGGACTCTGTAGCAGGATGGTTTATTAGGGGATGAGCTTTCGTGGGACAGACCCACTTCCTCAGATCAGAGTAACACGGCTACATTTCTATCACAATCAGTCACGTGTGCAACAGCTGTCCAAAAGGGCATGCCCTCTCCCTTGAGACAGGGGAATCAGACATTCTGAAGGTCACACTGTATGTGTGTGACCTGGGCATCAGCCTGAGCATGACAGGTTTCCCTTGTGCATCACCCACTGTGTACCCACCTAACGGCCTCCCCCCCGGGTGTGACACAACCTCACTGTACTCACCTGCTGCTTCCTCTCCTGCACCAGATGACGCCTGGGAGGCCTCTGAGGTCTGGGTGACTGGCTCCATGGTGAGGGTTGCCGTCTCCTCGCTGTCCTCCTCCTCTGGGACCATGTCCCCGTCTCCAGAGTGCTCTGGCTCCTGCTCTGGAGCGTCCACCACGGGGTCTGCCAAGCCTGACTGGACAAACCGCCGTGGTGTGCGTGCTTCTCCACTGCCACCCAGGATCTGGTCCAGCTCCGGGTAGTAGGGGCAGTAGTGGGGGGCTGCCCCAGAACGGGAGCCCTCCTCCCTGGCCTTAACGTACCCCTGGCGCAGCTCTTTGACCTTGGAGCGCACCTGGTCCTGGGTGCGGGGGTAGTGGCCCTTCTGGGCCAGGGCTTCAGCCATGCGGCCATAAATGTCAGCGTTTCGCCACCGGCTTTTGAGGGCCTGTAAGGCCTCCTCCTCTCCCCACAGCTCCAGCAGGCTCTTTATCTCTGCGCCAGACCAGGATGGTGCCCGGCGTTTGGAGCCCTTGGCTGGGTCCCCAGAAGGCTCGGTGGAAGGGTCAGGACAGTCTTGGGGCTGGGACATGCTGCAGCAAAGTAGCCGTGTGCTCTGGCTCCTTCTCTGCAACAAGTGGCTGTGAGGGTGCCTGTCCCTTTAAGGAATGGCTGCAGCCAGGAACCACAGACGTGCAACCCATGGCCCAGATTGTCCACCAGGGCTTCTTCCTGGAGGCCAATACTTTCGAAAAAAAGGGCTCCCCCCGTCCACACACGCTTATTTTTGACGGATCTCCCTCGAAAAAGACGTTCTTCATCGTAAAATTAGGTGTACAGCCGTCGAAAGAAAAGCCGCGTTCTTTCGATTTAATTTCGAAAGAACGCGGCTTGAGTCTGGACGCAGGGGAAGTTCTTTCGAAAAAAGGCTACTTTTTTCGAAAGAACCCCTGAGTCTGGACACAGCCCAGGTGAAGGAGAAGCAGATACAGGACTCTTCAGGGAAGTGTGTTTTGTTACTGGGGCTTTCTTACTGTGTGCTGAGCTTGTGTTTGTTTGGTGTGTGGTGGTGTTGGTTTTTTTTATTTTTATTTATTTATTTATTTTATTATTATATTTATTTATTTAGTTAGTTTTATTTATTTATTTATTTCCCTGTTTGAATGAGGCTTTAGAGAGCGATTTCTCCAGGTAGAGGAGAAGCAGATACAGGAGTCTTGAGGGAAGTGGGTGTTGTGTTTGGGGCTTTCTTGCTGTGTGCTGAGCTTGTGTTTGCGAGTGAGGGTTGGTGTGTGTTCTTTTTTGTTTTTTGTTTATTTATTTATTTATTTTCCCCTGTGTTTGAGAGTGAGGCTTTTTTTTTTCCCACCTCCGCTCTGCCCTCCCCTTCCCCTTGATGGAGTTTGTGCTGTGATTGGTAGGGGCTGTGATTGGCAGGTGGAAACTGTTGGCTTCTAATTAAAGTTTGAATTCTAGAAGCCTCTGCTGATTGGCTAAGCCTTGGTAGGGGGAGGGGCTTTATAAGGCAGTGGGTAAGCGACCAAGGAGCTTGTGAACAGGTGATTGCTAACAGGGAGTTTTGAGAGGGAGTTGGGAAGGGCGGGAGGGAAGGGCGGGAGGTTCTCTTGCCTTTCTTTTTAAATCCCTTTTCCAGGCCAGCAGCGATGGTTGGTGATGGGTCTGCTGTTGTTACCTTCACAGCGTGCGCCATGTTTGTCTTCCTCCTGGAAGAAAGAACGGATTTCATCTGCACCAAGTGCAAGCTGGTTGACATTTTGGAAGAAAAAATTAGAGGACTGGAGGCCCAAGTGTCGACCCTACGCTTGATCAGAGAGGATGAAGACTTCCTCGATAGAAGGCAGCATTTAATCCTTCAAGCGCGGCAGGCAGAAGAGCCAGAGAGGGCAGTACGTGACCAAGAAGAGAACTGGCAGCATGTAACTTCTAGAAGGGGAAAAAGGCCAGCACGGGATTCCCCCGATACTATAGAGGTAAGCAATCGCTTTCAAGCTCTCTCCACAGGCTCTGCAGTGCTGAAAGCTCTGGAAGGGACCTCACAAGGAAGAAACCAGAAGGGAACACCATCTACTGGAAGGCATGGGATGCGTAGTCCTATGGATGGGGGTTCCACGGCCACCACACCCAAAAGGAAACAACAGGTGGTGGTGGTCGGAGACTCCCTTCTAAGAGGGACTGAGCCATCCCTCTGCTGTTCAGACCTGGAATCTCAAGAGGTGTGCTGCTTACCGTGAGCTCGCATTCAGGATGTCACTGAGAGGCTTACCATACTGATCAAACCTTCAGATTGCTACCCCTTCCTGCTTCTCCACGTGGGAACTAATGATACGGCCAAGAATGATCTTGAGCGTGTTACTGAGGATTATGTAGCGCTAGGAAGAAGGATCCAAGAATTTGGAGCGCAAGTGGTATTCTCCTCCATCCTCCCTGTTGAAGGCAAATGACTGGGCAGGGATCGTCGAATTGAGGACGTAAATGCATGGTTGCGCAGATGGTGTCACCGAGAGGGCTTTGGTTTCTTCGACCATGGGACTCTGTTCCAAGCACAAGGATTGTTAGGAAGAGATGGGATCCACCTAACGAAGAGAGGAAGGAGCATCTTCGCGGGCAGGCTTGCAAACCTAGTGAGGAGGGCTTTAAACTAGGTTCGTCGAGGGACAGTGACCAAAACCCTGAGGGGAATGGGAAAGTCGGATACCGGGAAGAAATGCAGAGAGGAAGGGGCAAGAAAGGAGGACCCATGTTTTGAATGGAGAAGATAGGACGATCAACTGGTTACCTGAAGTGTTTGTACACTAATGCATGATGCCTAGGCAACAAACAGGAAGAACTGGAGGCCCTGGCCCAGACCAAGAAATATGATTTAATTGGGATAACAGAGACTTGGTGGGATGACTCGCATGACTGGAGCACTGTCATGGAAGGGTATAGACTGTTCAGGAACTACAGGCAGGGGAGAAAAGGAGGAGGAGTTGCACTATATGTAAGAGAGCACTCAGATTGCTCTGAACTCCAGTATAAAGAGGGAGAAAAACTTGTTGAAAGTCTATGGGTCAGGTTTAAAGGAGCAAACAGCAGTGATGTTGTGGTTGGTATCTGCTACAGGCCACCGAACCAGGTGGATGACGTAGATGAGGCTTTCTTTGGACAACTGAGCGAAGCTTCCAGATCGCAGGCCCTGGTTCTCATGGGGGACTTTAATCACCCTGACATCTGTTGGGAAACCAATACGGCAGTACACAGGCAATCCAGGAAGTTTTTGGAGAATGTTGGGGATAACTTCTTGGTACAAGTGCTGAAGGATCTGACCAGGGGCCGTGCACAGCTTGACCTTCTCCTCACAAACAGGGAGGAACTAATAGGGGACGTAGAGGTGGGTGACAACCTGGGAAGCAGTGATCATGAGATGGTAGATTTCAGGATCCTGACCAAAGGAAGGAAAGAGAGTAGTAAAATACACACCTTGGACTTCAAAAAAGCAGATTTTGACTCCCTCCGAGATCTGATGGAAAGAATTCCCCGGGATGTTAACATGAAGGGGAAAGGAGTCCAGGACAGCTGGCAGTATTTTAAAGAAGCCTTATTGAAGGCACAGAAAGAAACCATCCCGACGCGGAGCAAGAGAGGCAAACATGGTAGGAGACCGGATTGGCTTACAGGGAAAATCCTTGGTGAACTTAAGCACAAAAAGGAAGCTTACAGAAAGTGGAAACTTGGACAAATGACTAGGGAGGAGTTTAAACGTATAGCTCGAGAATGCCGGGGGATTATCAGGAAGGCGAAAACGCAAATGGAATTGCGACTGGCTAAGGATATGAAGGATAACAAGAAAGGTTTCTACAGGCATGTTAACAAGAAGAAGGTGATCAGAGAGGGTGTGCGGCCCTTAAAGGATGAAGGAGGTAACCTAGTGACAGATGATGTGGGGAAAGCTGAAGTACTCAATGCTTTCTTTGCCTCTATATTCACGGACAAGGTCGGCTCCTGGACTTCTGCGCCAAGTGATGCAAGATGGGATGAAGATGGACAGCCCATGGTGGGTAAAGAACACGTTAGGAACTATTTAGAAATGCTAAACGTACATAAATCTATGGGTCCGGACTTAGTGCATCTGAGGGTAATGAGGGAGTTGGCCTTTGAAAAGTCGTGGAGATCGGGAGAAATCCCGGATGACTGGAAAAAGGCAAATGTAGTGCCCATCTTCAAAAAAGGGAAGAAGGATGATCCAGGGAACTATAGGCCAGTCAGTCTTACCTCAGTTTTGTGTAGTAGTTCTGCAGAAAAGGACCTGGGGGTTACAGTGGAAGAGAAGCTAGATATGAGTCAGCAGTGTGCCCTTGTAGCCAAGAAGGCTAATGGCATATTAGGTTGCATTAAGAGGAGCATTGCCAGCAGATCCAGAGATGTCATCATTCCCCTTTATTCGGCTTTGGTGAGGCTGCATCTGGAGTATTGTGTCCAGTTCTGGACCCCCCACTACAAAAAGGATGTGGAGAGAGTCCAGCGGAGGGCAACCAAAATGATTAGGGGGCTGGAGCATATGACTTATGAGGAGAGGCTGAGGGACTTGGGTCTGTTTAGTCTGCAGAAGAGTGAGGGGGGATTTGATAACAGCCTTCAACTTCCTGAAGGGAAGTTCCAAAGAGGATGGAGAGAGGCTGTTCTCAGTAGTGACAGATGGCAGAATGATGTGACAGAGTGACAGATGGCAGAGTGATTTGAGCAATGGTCTCAAGTTGTGGTGGGAGAGGTCCAGGTTGGATGTTAGGAAAAACTATTTCACTAGGAGGGTAGTGAAGCACTGGAATGGGTTACCTATGGAAGTAGTGGAGTCTCCATCACAAGAGGTGTTTAAGTCTCGGCTTGACAAAGCCCTGGCCAGGTTGATTTAGTTGGAATTGGTCCTGCCTGCAGCAGGGGGCTGGACTTGATGACCTTCTGAGGTCTCTTCCAGTTCTATGATTTTATGATTCTATGTTCTTGGACCAGAGAGCCCAGGGGCAGGGATGTCTGGTGGCATGGCCCAGCAGGGGAGCTGGCAGTGTGGCAAGGAGCCCTTCAGTGTAGCGAGGAACCCTGTGGCATGGGCAGCCAGCAGTGCAGCTGGGAGTCTTGGGGGAGGGGCCTGGTGTCTGGCAAACCTGGCCAAGGCCAGAAGCACAGCTGGGCTGGAGGCAGGGGACTGGAAGTGGAGTCAGTGGCATGGAGGGGCAGCAGGCTGGGGGCCAACTTCAGGTGACCTCCTCTGATCCAGCAAAGGAGGATGCTAGACAAGGGAGCTCCATCCTGTATAACCAATCTTCTAGTCAGGTGAAACCAGAGTTGGGGCAATAATAAAATTGTGAGATCATTTGACCAGCTGCACTGCATTTTTCAGAATGGATTGGGAACAAATCAATTTTTCCTTATGTGTAATCCAGTGTTAATAATTGAGGGTATGTCTATACTACCCTCCTAGTTCGAACTAGGAGGATAATGTATGCATACCGCACTTGCAAATGAAGCCCGGGATTTGAATTTCCCGGGCTTCATTTGCATAAGCGGGGAGCCGCCATTTTTAAATCCCCGCTGCTTCGAACCCCGTGCAGCGCGGCTACACGGGGTTCGAACTAGGTAGTTCGGACTAGGTTCCTATTCCGAACTACCGTTACTCCTCGTGAAATGAGGTGTACCGGTAGTTCGGACTAGGCACCCTAGTCCGAACTACCTAGTTCGAGCCCCGTGTAGCCGCGCTGCACGGGGTTCGAAGCAGTGGGGATTTAAAAATGGCGGCTCCCCGCTTATGCAAATGAAGCCCGGGAAATTCAAATCCCGGGCTTCATTTGCAAGTGCGGTATGCATACATTACCCCGCTAGTTCGAACTAGGAGGGTAGTGTAGACATACCCATATATAGTAGCCCAGTGTCTGAGAGTCTGTAACGCCAAAATGCTGGCTGTTCCCTCTGGGCAACCCGTGCTGCATGGGGAGTGCGGGGCCCAAACGGCCACTTGCTCCCCCGGGGCGGCCCGGCTGAGCGGTGCAGAAGCCAGCTGAGTGCCACGGCAGGAGGTGAAGGGGGGGTGGGGTAGTGATGTGTGGCATGACAGAGGCTCTGCCCCCTGGCCATGAACATCCCCGCCCCTCTTCGCCTCCTGCTGTGGCACTCTGCTGACTTCTGTGCTGCTCAGCCAGGCCACCGTGTGGCAGCAAGCAGCGCAAGTGACTGTTTGGGCTCCGTGCTCCCCATGCAGCACGGGGAGAGAGGGAGAGGGAGAGGGAGAGGGAGAGGGAGAGACTAATCTTTTAATAAAAGGTGATTGAGACTCGTTATTTGAGACTTCACATTTTCAACATACACTGCCCCACCCTAGCAATTTATATTTATTTGGGGGAAGGGGAGAGAATTGTTTATTGTTTGTGGTGCCATCTTATGTGTATGTTTTAAAAGAAGTTTTCAACCACTCAACAAATATCTGTGATATCCCTGGAGTCTTTTAAACATATGGAGTTTGACACAATCTGAGGGTTTTACTGAGGAAAACAGAGTGGTGTTTTGTAACATCATTGTTGACCATAGAATAAGCCAAGCTTACTGTTAATTTCAGTATATGTCTATAATAAATACACCAGATTGATGTCTGAAAAACAACTAAAATCTGGGTCCATATTCAGCCGACTAAGCCTCTCTGTGCCAATCCTCCAGCCAGCAGGGATCACAGGGTCTCAGCTACTGCCAGAAACAGCCAGGAGCCTTTAAAAGCATTTTCACCCATCAATGGTAAATGAAGAACAATGGAGGTGGGGTAGCCCTCCAGTTCCCCTTCTGAGACAAAGAGGCTGTGTCTATACTGGCGCGATCTTGCACCAGAGCGATGCAAATGAGGCTCAGTGTGGAATATCACCGAGCCTCATTTGCAAAACTAATGAGCCGCCATTTTTTCAGAAGAAGCTCCTGCGCAAGAAGTAGCAGTCTACACTGCCCCATCTTGCGCAAGAAAAACTCTCTTGTGCAAAGCCGCTATGTTGATTATTTTCAGGCATAACGACTTTGCACAAGAGGGTTTTTCTTGTGCAAGAAGGGGTAGTGTAGAAAGCTCCTTGCGCAAGAGCCTCTTCTGTAAAAATAGTTATGCAAATGAGGCTCAGCGATATTCCACACTGAGCCTCATTTGCATCGTTCTGGCTCAAGATCGCGCCAGTATAGACCCATCCAGGATGTTCCACCTATGGAGGTGTCTATGCTGCACCTTTCTTCAGTGTGGAATGGCTTAAGCCAAGGGTGGGCAATAATTTTTGAAAGGGGGCCACTCCACAAATTTTAGAAGTGGCCGTGGGCTAAATCCAGAAGGGTGGGCCTAAGGTGGAAGGGGTGGGGTTAAGAACTACACTGCCTGGAACTTTGCTTGCCTGGGTCCCTGTCCCCTGACCTCTGGCCAACAGAAGGGACCCGGAGCAGATGGGAAGATGCTGGGGACAAGCCTCCTCCCAGAGTTGGCTGGGGTGGAGGCTTAGAGTTCCTGGCTCCGCTGCTGACCTGTTGCCTGGCAGCCACAAGCCCTTTGAATAAAAGCAGTTGAAAGGGCTTGTGCCTCCCAGGCAGCTCTCAGGCAATGGGCAGTGGGACCGAGAGCTGCAAGCCCTTTCAATTGCTTCTGTTTAAAGGTCTTGTGCCTGCCGGGCCAGATCCAACCCTCTGAGAGGCTTTTTCCCACCACTGGCTTAAGCACAGGGAATAAAGCCACTCCTGATGTCTGAGGGTATATACCACAGTACATTCCCTACAGAGCTCTCTGCTTACCTAGTCTGTGCCTCTATACTGCTATTTTTACCAGGGAAAGGCTCTGGCCAGCTCCTCACTTCTGGAATGATTTTCCACTGCAGGAGATAGGGACCAGTGAAAAGTTCTGTCAGGGGGAAGTGGGCAAGGCCCTCCCTGCCTAAAGGTTTTCCTTGTGGCAGTTAAAATGCTGCTGAAATTCTTTTTGTTGCCAGAACCTTTCTCTGAGGCTTGTAGCTACACACTCCAGTGGGAATGCAGCATCAAGATCTGGTCCAGGAGCTGGATATAGGGGAACCAGATCTTGAGTGTCCCTTAGAACTAAGTGTAGAGTTGCCTCTCCCCTTGTTGGTTCCAGGACTAGCTTCTCCAGAAAGCCACAATTAATGGTGTCTAAGCATTGTATCTCTGCAGCCTGTCTTGAACTGACAACTGAAGTCTCCCAGGGTATGTCTACACCACAGCACTAATTCGAACTAACTTAGTTCAAATTAGTTAATTCGAACTAAGCTAATTTGAGCTAGTGCATATAGACCTAAAAACTAGTTTGAATTAGCATTTTGCTAATTCAAACTAGCATGTCCACATTGAGTGGGCCCTGAACCGAGGTTAAGGCTGGCCGGAAGCAGTGCTGGCAGGGCATCAGATTAGGACTTAGAGCGTGGAGATGCTGTCTCAGGCTAGCCGAGGGCTGCGCTTAAAGGGACCCGACCCCCACCCCAGACAGACAGTTCTCAGGGGTTCCCCACTGGCAAAGCAGTCCTGTCTTGGAGTGCCCTGAGTGCCCACACTCAGCACATTACAGCACTCTGCCAACAGCCCGGCTGCACTTGCCGCAGGCTACCATCCAGGGAGCAGGGTCAATCGGGGGGCTGCAGAAGAGCTTCCACCATGAGGAGCCCGCAGAGTCACCCCAGTCCTCCCCATCGGGGGCTCGTACCCTATTCCTCCCTCACCTCCTTCCACTTACCCCTCTCTAGCCCCCCTTCCTGATGTACAAAATAAAGGACACGTGTGTTCAAAAATAGAAAATCTCTTTATTGAACAGAACTCGGGGAGACTGGGAAAAGGAAGTGGGAGAGGGGAAGAGAGAGGGTGGGAGAGGGGAGGTCAACTAAAATGATCAGGGGTTTGGAACAGGTCCCATATGAAGAGAGGCTAAAGAGACTGGGACTTCTCAGCTTAGAAAAGAGGAGACAGAGGGGGGATATGATAGAGGTCTATAAAAGCATGAATGTTGTGGAGAGGGTGCATAAAGAAAAGTTCTTCATTAGTTCCCATAATAGAAGGACTAGAGGACACCAAATGAAATGAATGGGTAGCAGGCTTCAAACTAATAACAGAAAGTTCTTCTTCACAAAGCAAATAGTCAACCTGTGGAACTTCTTGCTGCAGAACAGAGTTTAAAGAGAAATGAGATAAAGTCATGGAGGTTGGGTCCATGGAGTGCTATTAGCCAGGGGGTAGAAATGGTGTCCCTGGCCTCTGTTTGTGGAAGGCTGGAGATGGATGGCACGAGACAAATGGCTTGGTCATTGTCTTCGGTCCATCCCCTCCAGGGTCCCTAGTGTTGGCCGCTGTTGGCAGACAGGCTACTGGGCTAGATGGACCTTAGGTCTGACCCAGTACTGCCATTCTAAGCTCAGAGCTCAGGGTCGGGGGTCTCAGTGGACCACCTTGATTTTCATGCAAACCTGCTCCTGGGTAGCCAGGCTGGCAGCTATTCTGCCCTAGACGGCCACTTTCCTGTCCCTAGTGCGGAGGTCATGGATGAGGTCCACGATGTCTGCACTAGACCAGGTGGGCACCTGCCTCTTGCGGACCTGGGCAGGCTCCCGGGAGCCACCAGCCTGGTCCTGGGAAGAGGGGGAGGGCTGGGTGGCAGCGGGTGGCTGGTTCGAGCCATGCCAGGTGCAGAGTCTGCTGGCTGGGTGCTGGCAGACTTGCACCTGGCACAGGCACCGTAGCCAGACCGTGCCCCTTTAAGGGCTCCGGGGCCGGGAGGGGGACAGAAGAGTTTCCCTGGTGGTGCCCAGAGTGGCCACCAGGGAAAGCTGGGAAGGGCTAGCCTTCCACTAGTTCGAATTAAGTGGCTACACAGCCCTTAATTCGAACTAGTTAATTCGAACTAGGCGTTAGTCCTCGTGGAATGAGGTTTACCTAGTTCGAATTAAGTACTCCGCTAGTTCGAATTCAGTTCGAATTAGCAGTTTGCTAGTGTAGCGCCTATTAAAGTTAATTCAAACTAATGTCTGTTAGTTCGAATTAACGTTGTAGTGTAGACATACCCCCACTGTTATTAGATCAAGACTGGGCAAAATATGGCTCAAGGGCCGGATCCAGCCTGCCAAGTTTCTGGATCTAGCCTGCTGACGTAGCAGGGAGCCTTAGGCAGAGTTCTTGCCCACCCCTGCACAGCACAGAAAAGCAGCTGGTGAGCACTTTGTGTTTCACAGCAGTGAGCCAGGGGGAGGAAGGAACAGATTTCATGTGCTGCCCCACCCCTGAATTCCCATTGGCTGGTTTCTAGTCAATGGGAGCTGCCCTAGGTCACAACCCTTCCTGCCTTAAGTCGCAAACCAAATCCTTTACCCCTTTCTGTAGCCCCGTCCAGTACCCCAGATCACAATAGCCTCCTTCACCCAAACACCTTCCTAGACCCAAGACACCTTTCCTAGACCCAAGACACCTTCCTAGACCCTTACCCCAAGCTCCCTTCTGCACCCAACCTCTATTCCAGACCCCACACCTCCTCCATTAATATCATGGAAGAGTGCAGCCCTTGACCACCTACCAAAATCTTTGAGTGATCCCCCCCCATCAAAAATATTGCCCATTTTGTCAGTTTTATTTTTAAAAAAACATTATTTGTGAGGGAGAAGTTAACTTTCAAATTTTTCTTTACAATGCATGGGAGCAGCAAGAAAAACATCATGTGACAAAGGATCACTACTATCCCTGCCTCACTATATAAAGTACTGGCTATCACTTTCAGTTTGTAACAGGTTTCCTCCTTGTGCTTTCATGCTACGTGGCTCTACAGAAAAGTGTTGCAATCTGGAACTTTCAGCAGTCTCGTTGACAGAGTCAGCCTAAAGAGGGGTGCGGTGAGTTCTGCTTCTCTGTTCTAAGGCACAGCCTGCTCTATCTCTCTCTGTGTTGTGGTTCTTGTATTCTACCGTTCCGGATTCTAAGCAATGAGCAGGATTAGACTGGAACTTACTAGAGGGATATTGTATGTTTTTAGGTAATCTCTCTGTGTCTGTGCCATGAACATAACACTAGGAACTGTTCAGAGGACTTTTGCCAATGGGAGAGTATTCCCCTAATGGCTCAGATGTGCTTGTCAGAGCCAGAGATCTGCCCACTCCCTGCTCAGACAGGAATAGCAGGTGCTCAGCAGCAGCCTAAGTCTACATGTCTGGATCCAAGGTTCAGAAGGCTTTGCAGGAGCACAGGTGGAAGGGGAGATTTACAAACGTTAAGCCCTTAGGTACCTTTGCACTGCGATTTGTCAACTAGCCTAGAGCTATTCATCAACCAAATACTGAAAACCATTTTCTATGAGAGAGAATTAGAATACAGAGTATGGATGTTAAATATCAGTTAATTGAATAGTTGATTGATCTCAAGAATTCTTATCAGTTACTCAACTATTCTATAGTCCCCGGGGGTGGAGCTGGCAGCCAGTGTGCTCCAGCCCAACTCCTAAAGAGCCCCCTACCACTCCATGCTGCTGCCTCTATATCAGAGTTCAGTGCAGGGTTCCAGGTGAGAGCTGGTCCACAAGGGGAACCAGTTTTAAACCAGCGCCCCTCACAGACTGGCTGCTTATCTCCCAGCACTGCTGCTTCTGTATCCTTGTGCAACCCATATGTCTGTGTAAAGGTATGTCTACACTAGCTTCCTAGTTCGAACTAGGGAGGCTAATGTAGGCATTCGAAGTTGCAAATCAAGCCCGGGATTTAAATATCCCGCACTTAATTTGCATCTTCCCGGACGGTCACCATTTTTGAAATTTACAAGTCCAGACTAACTGCCCGTGTCTACACGCGGCAGAGACCTGGTATTTTGAATTAACTCCCTAAATCGAATTACCTGTTATTCCTCCTGCAAGGAGGTTTAACAGGTAGTTCAATTTAGGGGTTTTAATTCAAAATACTGGGTCCCTGCTGCGTGTAGATGTGGACAGTTAGTCCAGACTTGTAAATTTCAAAAATGGCGATGGGTCGGGAAGATGCAAATCAAGCGTGGGATACTTAAATCCCAGGCTTGATTTGCAACTTCGAATGCCTACGTTAGCCTCCCTAGTTCGAACTAGGGGGCTAGTGTAGACATACCCTAAGGCTGTGTCTAGACTGGCAAGTTTTTCCGCAAAAGCAGGCGTTTTTGCAGAAAAACTTGCCAGCTCTCTACACTGGCTGTTTGAATTTCTGCAAGAACATTGACAATCTCATGTAAGATTGTCTGTTCTTGCGGAAATGCTATGCTGCTCCCGTTCAGGCAAAAGCCCTCTTGCGCAAATGCTTTTGCGCAAGAAGGCCAGTATAGACAACGCGGTATTGTTTTGTGCAAAAAAGCCCCGATCGTGAAAATGGCGATCGGGGCTTTCTTGCACAAAACCGCATCTAGATTAGCACGATGCTTTTCCGCAAAAAGTGCTTTTGCGGAAAAGCATCTGTGCCAAGCTAGATGCTCTTTTCCGCAAATACTTTTAACGGAAAAACTTTCAGTTAAAAGCATTTGTGGAAAATCATGCCAGTCTAGACATAGCCACAGTGTGTGAGTGCCTGAGGGCAGGAATGAATGGGTGTGAATGAGTGAGTGAATGGTGGGGGGTGTGCTTGCTTATTTGTGTGTGTGAGAGAGACAGAGCCCTGTATCTTCTTCAGTTTAAACCTTTGATAGCTGCTCTCTCCTCTTTAGTTTTACCTAGTGGAAATAAACCCATACTAGTGTAACCGTGGGTGGTCTCCAGTGAGAATATTTTTGGAGTAACAATTTTGAATTTGGGCACATCTACACAGCATTTATTCTGAAATAGAGCACTCTTCTTCCAACTTCTCTTACTCCTCATACAATGAGGTTACAGAAGTCAGAGTAAGAAGCCTGTTATTCTGAATTTATTTTGAAATGATGGGATTGCTGAGTAGATGTGCACTACATTATTTCAGAATAATACCAGTTAATCCGACGTAATGCTTCTATGTAGATGTATCCTAACAGAGCTAAATACATCTTTTTGATCTAAGCAAAATTTAAACAGAAGAGATAGTTTAACTGAATCAATATTTTCATGAAAAATATTCCTTTGGAAAAAATCTTTGTGTATCCTTACATTCTTCAGTTGTCTTCTACCCAACTGCTTCCTGATGGTGCAATATGTGAAAGGAATCATGGCTATTTGTAGAGCAAATGGGGTTGTCCCTCTGTAGAGATGATGGCATGATAGTGACAGATCACCCGCCCACTAGGTACTGCTCTGAGTTCTGCCATGTTGCTCTTAAATTTAAAAGGCAAAGTTAATATTTATAGATCAAGTTGATCTTTTTACAGCAGAAACTCTAGATGTTTCTGCTCCACTTGAGACTAGCAGGACCTGTTATGTATTTTGAAATAATAAAGTGCACATCTACACAGCAAGGCATTATTTTGAAATAATTTCAAGATGGCGGATTTCTTTCTCCGACTCCTGTAAGAAAGAGGTTCTTGGAGTTGTGTGTCCCCGTGGGTGCTCCACTCTGGGTGCTGGTGCATCTTCACGCTGGAGACCAGAGATTTTTTCTAGCAGTTTCCATTGTGCCACACATGTGCTATGGTGCCCTGTGGTGGGAGTCCTCCCCGCCCCGTTCCCTTCTCCCCAAAATTGAAGCACTAGCAACCGGCCCGGAGGCCTAGTCTAGTAGCCGCAACAGGCCCTGAGGCCTAGTCCACAGTCACAGCAGGCCCTGAGGCCTAGTCCAGCAATCGCAGCAGGCCCTGAGGCCTAGTCCACGCCCTGAGGGGTTGGGGTAGGGGGGTCTGGGCCCTCCCTCTCCACCGGACCCCAACCCAGGGCCCTAATGGTGGTGGGTGGTTCCCACCACTGGCTCAGCGGGGGGAGGGTCCTCCCCAAAACGTGCTGAGCCCACCGGGGCTTTTCCTGCCCCTTGCCCAGGGTTGCTTCCTACCCCAGCCTTGTGGCCGATGGAGGTCCCACCTGGCAATGCTGGGCTGGCGGCAGCGGCAATGTCAGCTGGTCCCATCTCTGGGGCAGCAGCGCAGGGGGTGTCCCCAGCAGCAGGGCGGGCGGCCCCCCCGGCGTCGGCATTGAGGCCGTGCTCGTCCCGGGGATGGTAGTAGCAATAGCGGCGGTCCCTCCGGCTCTGAATCTGGTGGCAGGTCCGGCGGCAGGCCTGTAGCTTGGGCCGGAGTGCCTTCCTCCCCAGCGATCTGCCCCAACTGAGCAGCCGGGCAGCCTTTTATATTGAGCCTGCACTTCGAGCATGCCCAGTAGGGCTGTGGGGGAGGGGCGTGTTCTACCCAATAAACGGGCTCCTCTCCCCCCTGCTCAGTGCGGGGGAGGTTAGCCCCATCACATGCCCCCTTGTGTCATTGGTATCTGTTAGGCACGCGCGCTGCGTGGCACCTCAGTTCCTTCTCTACCGTCCTTGGCAGCAGACGAAGCTTCTCTCTGTCCACTGTTTCTATCAAAAAACAAAAACAAAAAACCCTGTTATTACCCTTAGTTAACTCATTTTTTCCAAGGTTTTAGGCCCCTACCATACCCCAATGCCAAAAAAAATATTTTCTTTCGTGATCCACCGATTTTCGCTGTGCCTCAAGCCAGGATCCCCGACTTCAAGAGATGTGAGTCATGCCAGGATGCTATGCCCATTTCTGATGGGCACTCTAAATGCATAAAGTGTCTTGGGGAGCCACACCAGACACAAAAGTGTCCTAACTGCTCTAAGTTGACGGCTAGAGCATGCCGCGACCAAGCCAACAGGTTGAAGACTTGACTCTACAAAAAGTCTCTCCAACCGTTTTCTGAGGATACTCCAGCAGTTCCAAACTCTGTTTTCTAGCCGAAAGGTATGGACAAAATTCATCCTTCTACCTCTTTCGAAAACAGGTCTGTCTCAATGTAACCTTCATTTCATGAGGAGTAACGGAAGTTGAAGGAAGAGTGTTTTTCCTTCCATTTCCTGCTGTGTAGATAGCACTAAGGTAAATTATGCTATTTTGACTTCAGTTACATAATTAATGTAGCAGAAGTTGTGTAGCTTAGTTGGACTTTTGCCCTGCAGTGAAGACATGCCCTACTAGACCAGGCAGGTCAGCTTAAGTTACACCATCCAGGTACTCAAAATGCACAGCTGGAATCAGCTGACCTTATGGCAAGCCTCCACAGCACACACACTATAGGAGGTCAACGGGAGCACACAGTCCCATTGTCTTCCCTTTCTCCTCACAGAATGAGGAGTCCAGGAACACCAGCAAAAGCTGTCTTAAGCATTCAATTTAGGGCTCTACCTTAGACCCACTAAATCAAACCCTAGAAGATTAACCCCTAGGGGATCAATCTTTTCTGTAGACATGCCCTCAGAGCCTAGGCTCCCAACGCTGTAGCAATGATTCTGGAAATAGAGGAGGCTCTCAAGTTTTCTAAGTTCCTTGCAGCAGTTGTGGCAGTCTGAAGGTCTTGAGACAAGATCCCAAGGTCTACAACTCTAGGACAGCCAACCAGGCAGATTTATCTGGTGCTGGAAACCCAGGGCAGAAGTTGCAGAATAAAACTGAGTGAAGCTGATATCGTGACAAGTGCTTCTGCAAGCACCTATTTCCATTCCCAAATATCAGACAGGTTTTGCTCCTAAGGAACTATTGTGATGCCTGGATGATTTGTTTGTTATCCTGTGGACCCTGGGCACGACACTTCGAGCTGCACTTGCAGTCTTATCAAACAGAAGTGGTAAATAGGTCAATGGAGGGATGATAGGAGTTACTATAGAGAACTTTCTGGGTGTCCGGCTGGTGAGTCTTGCTCACATGCTCAGGGTTTAGCTGATCGCCATATTTGGGGTCAGGAAGGAATTTTCCTCCAGGGTAGATTGGCAGAGGCCCTGTAGGTTTTTCACCTTCCTCTGTAGCATGGGGTACAGATCACAGCTGGAGGATTCTCATCTTGGGGTCTTCAAACCATTTGAAGGCTTCATTATCTGAGATATAGGTGAGAGGATTATTCTAGGAGGGGTGGGTGAGATTTTGTGGCCTGCACTGTGCAGGGGGTCAGACTAGATGATCATAATGGTCCCTTCTGACCTTAGAGACTATGAGTCTATGAGAAATGCTGTGTAGCAGGGTTAATGTTTAACTACAGAATTATCCTGTTTTATAGACAGGATTTTTCAAGTAAAGCAAAAGGAATTGAACACCCAAGTTCCACCCATTTTAGGTTGGGTCCTTTTGCAAATTCCAGCTTAGTTTTCCGTAGTGTTGTGTGACCAATGTTGTGTTCCTTTATCAAGCAAACTACTGTTGGTGAGAGAGACAAGCTTTTGCATTTACAGAGGTCTTCTTCAGTTCTGGGAAATTAATTCAGAGGGAAAACAGAAGGGAGAAGTTAGAAAGGAAGATGGTGGGGGAAAGTTAGTGAGTCATAGGTTGTTATAAAAAGACATAAATCCAGCAGCTCTATTCTATTTGTGATTTTTAGTGCCTAACAATGTTATGAATTTAAACTCATAGGTACTTTTTTTGAAAATGTTTAGCATGATTCCTTTTTAGGATGAGGCCTGATAGGTCAGATGTCACCTAGGATGGGGACTAATTTGGCTACAGATACTCAAGACAGAGATATTGGAATCATTGTAGATTGTTCTCTGAAAACATCATTCAATGTGCAGCAGCAGTTAAAAAAGCAAATAGAATGTTAGGAATCATTAAAAAAGGGACAGAGAAAAAGACAGAAAATATCTTATTGCCTCTGTATAAAACCATGGAATGCCCACATTTTGAATACTGAGTACAGATGTGGTTGCCTCATCTCAAAAAAGATATATTGGCATTGGAAAAGATTCAGAAAGGCGCAACAAAAATGATTAGGTGTTTGGAATAGGTCCCATATGAAGAGAGATTTTAAAAGACTTGGACTTTTCAGTTTAGAAAAGAGGAGACTAAGGGGGAATATGATACAAGTCTAAAAAATCATGACTGTTATGGAAAAAGTGAATAAGGAAAAGTTATTTTCTTATTCCCACAATATACGAACCAGGGGTCACCAAATGAAACTAATAGACAGAAGGTTTAAAACAAACAAAAGGAAGTTTTTCTTTACTCAGTGCATAGTTAACCTCTGGAACTCCTTGCCAGATGATGTGGTTAAGGCTGGGACTTTAACAGGTTTCAAAAAAGAGCTACATAGATTCATGGAGGTTAGGTCCATCAATGGCTAATAGCCATAGAAATGGTGTCCCTAACCTCTGGAGGTGGGTAACAGGGGAGGGATCAGGTAATCCTCATGTGATCCTTCCCTCTGAGGCATCTGGTATTGACCACTGTGGGCAGACTGGACTAGATGGCACTTTGGTCAGACCTAGTATGGCCATTCTTATGTTCTTATGATTACGTCACTCTGTCATCCCACAGGGAAAGAAATTATATATATATAAAAAAGTGAACGCACAGTAGTTTTAAAATCCTTCTGAGGGTTTTCTGCAAGCATCTTTTCAGGGGCTCTAAAGTGTCTCAGAATAAGTCAGGGCAAAATCTCTCATTACATACAGTACCTTCACCAGACATGCCAGAGGTTCAGCTTTGCCAACGGGGTGCTTTTAGTGTTCCCTCTGAGGTGTGCACCTGTGCAGGCATGTACCATATATTTCAGTCCCACCCACCTCCTCAGCAGAGCCACATCCTCGCTGCTTCCCAGGGCAGCGTCATGTGGTAGGTCATTGCCCCACCACAGGAACAGCTGAGCAGCCACCATATGGCAGTAGCCAGGGGCTGGAGCCTGACATGTGGTATTAAAAATAGCACCATGGCCCCACTGGGATGCAGACATTAGATGGCCCAAGAATAGTGTGGAAATCCCGGGCTGCAACGGATCTACTGTGAAAAGTCCCTGGCACAGGTGGGAGAGAGGGGATGATGCTCTGGCAGCCAGGAAGGGATGATGCTCTGGCAGCCACTCGACCCAGGCCGTGTAGCGTGGGGGAGGGAGTTCATGGTAAAAATGAGCATTCTCAAAGAAAATCATCTGAGAAAGTTTGAAAGGATTTTTCTTCCTGTGGAAAATCCCACCAGGAAAAATATCCCATCTTTCAAGCAGTTCTCATGAGAAACTGGGAAAGTACTATTCTTTTAAAAAGAGAAAGGGGAAAAAAAGGTAATGGAACTATATTTCTTCACTATTGTACTTACTGTCTCAAGTTTCTCTATAATCTGTTTTAATATTGTGGAGGCTCACTGCAGGGGGTGGGATGCAGATGTCCGTTCAGGGTAGTTGTGGGGTGTGCATGGGTCAGGGCAGAAGGTAGAGAGCACAGGGTAGCGGGGTTGGATGTGGGAAGATTTAAGGTAGGAGATGGGATCCAGGAGTCATGGCTGGAGTTTGTGGGGAGTTTAAGGGTGGGGGAGGGGAAGTGTAGAAATGAGGGGATGAGGGATGGGAAGTTTGGAAGGTCTCAAGGCAGGGGATGGCAGGTGCTAGAGTAACGGCCTGAGTAGGAGCCTCAGGGCACAGAGTTTTGTCTTGGAGGACTCAGCGCAGGGGGAAGGGGTCAAGGACAGAGACAGTGGGCTTACAGATGCAGGGGGAATTTATTGTGGCCATCCATGGCAGCAAGGGTGGGACTGCTCTGGAAAACTCTTCCAGGCAAGGACGGGGGATGGGGCTGCATTCTTTAGCCGGTGGCTCCTCAAGGGCTGAGACAGCAGGAGCTGGACCCAATCTCCACCTGTCTCCCACTCCCACCCTGCAGCTGGTCCATCCTCCAACTCCCCCCGCTGCCCCATCCTGCAGCTGGTCTGGCTGTGCTGAAGAAAAGCAGCCTCTGGTAGTTCATGGTATGCCCTTGATCATTTTTTAGTGGAGACTAATTGGAAAGCAATTCTATCCAAACACCTTGAGAAACACAGTCGTTTGTTCAGTCGTCAAGAAGTCACCACTGAAATGCTTCAATTCCCTGACTTCCAATTCCCATTTCAGGGCAAAATAGCTGAGAAAGGGCTAAACATCAAGTTCCAACAATATGTGACATCAGCCAACACCCTCGATGCCTCACAATGAGTCTGGGTCCTGGACAAGGACCTTGCTGATGGCATGGTCAGGGCCCAAGTCTCACTGTGATTTGCATGCAAGCCCTGTCATTTTATAGCCTGGATGCAGGTCAAGCCACAAACCCAAGTTAGAAGTCCTTCATAGGGCAGTATGGACATGTTCGCACAGGGCGAGACCTGGCTCAAGTTAATTGTAAACTGAGGTTTAACTATTGTATGGTCATGCAAGCACAAGCACAATCAATGTAGCTCAATTTGCTTAGCTTACTTCAAGTTAAGGCCTGATGTGTAGACCCACCTAAAGTGTCAACATCAGGCATGAAAATATACAAATTAAAGAGGCTTAACTCAGATGCTAGTAAGTTCCTTAACCAGCGTGTAACTTAGGGTATGTCTACACTACCACCCTAGTTCAAACAAGGGTGGTAATGTAGGCAACCAGAGTTGCAAATGAAGCCCGGGATTTGAATTTCCCGGGCTTCATTAGCATATTGCCGGCCGGCACCATTTTTAAATGTCCGCTAGTGCGGACTCCGTAGGCTTGCTATTCCGAACTAGCTGTACGCCTCGTTCCACTGTACAGCTAGTTTGGAATAGCAAGCCTAGTCCAAACTAGCTAGTCCGTGCTGCGTGTAGCCGCGCAGCACGGAGTCCGCACTAGCGGACATTTAAAAATGGCGCCGGACGGCAATATGCTAATGAAGCCCGGGAAATTCAAATCCCGGGCTTCATTTGCAACTCCGGTTGCCTACATTACCACCCTAGTTCGAACTAGGGTGATAGTGTAGACATACCCTCACTTACCCTGTCAGTAAATTTGGATTATTATAGGAGGAAATGGTTTTTTTCTTGGGCTTGTGTTAGTGTCAGCAAGTTTGATTGGATATATATTGGAGGTTTCATCACATGACATAATCTTTAATTAAAATCAATCTTTTATTCCTAAAGAAGACTCCAGGACAATACTGAAGAGCTGTCAACTCTGGTTTGTATGTGGCTGGTTAAATTGGTGTTTGCTGATATCTGCCAATGTTGGTTAACCTGAACTAACCATTTAAACTATTTGTTTTTTCTCTTAACAAGTTTTTATCAATAATTTTTTTTGTAAAATCTTCATTACTTCATTACTCATAAATTTGATTTCTTTGTCAAAGATCATTCATTCCTAGGGACAGACCCATGTGGTAGGAAGTCAAAGACCTTTAATATGTGACTAAAAGCCATTTTACCTTTTGGAAGTTGTGGGAGAGGAAATGACATTTTTTCCTTATCCTTTCTCTTTAAGGCTGGCCAGATGCTGAGAAAGCTTTTTTCTGGGGTAAGAATCCCAGTAGTGATCTCCTTGAGATGGGTTCCAAAAGGTAAAATAGAAATAACTTTCCAGTCTTTTCTTCAGAAAAAGAAAAAAAGACCATTCTGTATCCCTTCTTTAGACCCAGGCCTGCTCACTGACTATAAGGGGGCCAGGTGTGAGAATTAGATGAAAAGGATTTAATTTTAAATGTTAAATGTTTTAGGTTTGTTCTATGACAGCCAATTCAAAGGTGATTTTGTCTCATTTCCATGTATTTCCTCATCTCTTTGCCTCTGTCACTTGCCTTATATTTAGGCTGTAAATAATTCTGGGCAGGGACCGTCATTTAGCTCTGTGTTTATAAAACTACTAGCACAGGAGGGCACCAATACATACTATGAGCTCTGTTGTGATAATATGATAATAATAAAAAATAAGAAGAAGAATCTTGCAAAGTGTCCTGCCAGAGCACAGTAAAATTAAGCAGGTAAATTGATCTAATTGGGACTAGTCATGTGCTTCACATTACTCACATACTTAAATGTGTTGCTGGGAAAGAGGGGTTGGCTGTGGTATTCTGTGGTAGGAAATCTAGAAATTCAGTATTTAAAAAGGCAGAAAAATATAGTGCTTTCTATGTGTGGGTCTTGTATAAGAAGAGATTTAGATCCTATGATAGGCAAACCAATTACTGTACCTGCATTCTGAAAGAGTTTCAGAATTTAGAAACATAAATAAATAATATAAAATCTACACAAAAGTACAAAACAGCAGTGAAAAAGTTCAGACACTGAATCTATTCAAAATGTGTTTATATTTTTTTTAAATGTCTTACTAGATCTTCATTTTTATTTTTGCAGGTCATACATGGAGGAGAAATTTAAATTGGACAAAAATGAAGGAGAACTGCATACATTTTGTGTTCCTTTATAAAAAATGTTGCAGTTGTATTGTTATTTTTTTAATCTTTGGACTACTTTTACTTCCAGGTTAGCTTACTTACTGCTTATTTATAAACAGAATTCATGGAAGTCACTTTACTAATTAGCAGAGATTTAACAAATGTAGCTTGTAGATTCTTATAATCTTCTATTATACATAGTATAGCACTTTGGAGCATTGTGAACATGGAACATTTTAGAAAATGTCATTTTAGAAAAGTTATCTCTAGTGAAAAACATGCACCATATTAAGCAGATAGCACAAAAATAATGGCTGAGTATGATCAGAGACATATTAATTCAATTAATAGAATCATAGAATACTAGGACTGGAAGGGACCTCGAGAGGTCATCGAGTCTAGTCCTATACCCTCATGGCAGGACCAAATACTGTCTAGACCACCCCAATAGACATTTATCTGACCTACTCTTAAATATCTCCACAGATGAAGATTCCACAACCTCCCTGGGCAATTTATTCCAGTGTTTGACCACCCTGACAGTTAGGAACTTTTTCCTAATGTCCAACCTAAACCTCCCTTGCTGCAGTTTAAGCCCCTTGCTTCTTGTTCTATCCTTAGAGGCCAAGATGAACAAGTTTTCTCCCTCCTCCTTATGACACCCTTTTAGATATCTGAAAACTGCTATCATGTCCCCCCTCAATCTTCTCTTTTCTAAACTAAACAAACCCAATTCTTTCAGACTTCCTTCATAGGTCATGGTCTCTAGACCTTTAATCATTCTTGTTGCTCTTCCCTGGACCCTCTACAATTTTTCCACATCCTTCTTGAAATGCGGTGCCCTGAACTGGACACAATACTCCAACTGAGGCCTAACTAGCGCAGAGGAGAGCAGAAGAATGACTTCTCTTGTCTTGCTCACAACATACCCGTTAATGCATCCCAGAATCATGTTTGCTTTTTTTGCAACAGCATCACACTGCTGACTCATTCAGCATGTGGTCCATTATAACCCCTAGATCAGTGGTCCCCAACGTGGTGCCCATGGATGCCATGGTGCCCCCCGGGCCATTTCTGTGCACCCGCTGAGTGATCGGGGCTGTCCCCGCTCCCGGGCACATGGTGCATGGGCGGTGCCAGCCCCAAGCACACGGAATATGCGCACTGCTGGCTCTTGGGCACACGGCATGGGGCGGCACTGGCCCTGGGCACATGGTGCATGGACTGTGCCAGTCCTGGGTGCCATGGTGCCCCCGGGCCATTTCTGTGCACCTGCTGAGTGATCGGCACAGGAGCAGCGCCGGCCCCGGGCATGCAGTGTATGGACTGTTCTGGCCTGGGCATGCTGCATATGGGCGGCCCTGCAGCTGGGCATGTGGCACAGGAGCGACGCTGGCTCAGGGCATGCAGCACAAGCATGGCACTGGCACCAGGTGCATGCGCAGCCTCGCCCCAGGGCACACGTGTGGCCCTGCTCCCAGGCACCCAATGCATGCATGGCCCCACCCCCGGGCATCTGGCAGCACCAAAAGGTTGGGAACCACTGCCCTAGATCCCTTTCTGCTGTACTCCTTCCTAGACAGCTGCTTCCCATTCTGTATGTGTGAAACTGATTGTTCCTTCCTAAGTGGAGCACTTTGCATTTCTCTTTGTTAAACTTCATTCTGTTTACCTCAGACCATTTCTCCAATTTGTCCAGGTCATTTTGAATTAAGACCCAATCCTCCAGATAAGTCGCAACCCCTCCCAGCTTGGTATCATCTGCAAATTTAATAAGTGTATTTTCTATACCAATATCTAAATCATTGATGAAGATATTGAACAGATCCGGTCCCAAAACAGACCCCTGCAGACCCCACTTGTTATACCTTTCCAGCAGCATTGCGAACCATTCATAACTACTCTGAGTATGGTTATCCAGCCAGTTATGCATCCACCTTATAGTAGCCTCATCTAAGTTGTATTTGCCTAATTTATTGATAAGAATATCATGAGAGTCCGTGTCAAACACCTTACTAAAGTCTAGGTATACCACATCCACCGCTTCACCCTTTTTCAACCTTCTGAAATGAAAAGTAGTCTCCAATGCAGTCCAAGAACTTATTGGATAGTCTGTGCCCCGCAGTGTTATTTTCCCAACATATATCTGGAGAGTTGAAGTCCCCCATCACCACCAAATCTTGGGCTTTGGATGATATTGTTAGTTGTTTAAAAAAAGCCTCATTCACTTCTTCCACCTGGGTAGGTGGTCTGTAGTAGACTCCTAGCATGACATCATCTTTGTTTTTAATTGCTTTTAGCTTAACCCAGAGATTCTCAACACTTCCGTCGCCTATGTAGATCTCCACCTCACTCCAAGTGTGTTGATTTTTAATGTATAAGGCAACACCTCCTCCCTTTTTTCCCTGTCTATCCTTCCTGAGCAAGCTGTACCCTTCTATACAAACATTCCAATCATGTGTATTATCCCACCAAGTTTCTGTGATGCCAGCAATGTCATAATTGTACTTATTCAATAGCACTTCCAGTTCTTCCTGCTTATTTCCCATACTTCTCGCATTTGTATATAGGCATGTAAGATCCTGAATTGACCTTACCTCCCAGTTTTGTCCTGATCCTTCTTTCTCTCTACCATTATAGACCATGCTCCCTCTCATTTCTGACCCATCTCCCAGGTCTCCATGTTCTCCACTTACCTGTGGGCTTTGCTCACCTGTCCCTGTCAAACCTAGTTTAAAGCCCTCTTCACTAGGTTAGCCATTCTGTGTCCAAATAGGGTCTTCCCCCTCCTCGAAAGGTGGACACCATCTCTGCTTAGCAGTCCTTCCTGGAATAACACCCCATGGTCAAGGAAGCCAAAGCCCTCCAGGTGACATCTTCGCAGCCAGGCATTCACCTCCAGGATGTACCTGTCTCATGCCCAGGCTCCTACCTTCCACAGGAAGGATCAAAAAGAATACCACCTGTGCTCCAAACTCCTTCACCCGTACTCCCATTTCCCCATAGTCACTCTTGATCCACTCAGTGTCACATCTTGCAGTATCATTTGTGCCTACATGGATGAGTAGCATGGGGTAGTCGTCAGAGGGCCAGATAATCCTCGACAATGCCTCCGTAACATCTCTGATACAGGCCCCCGGCAGACAGCACCTCCTGAGATGAAATGTCAGGGCGATAGATGGGCGCCTCCGTCCCCCTCAGAAGAGAGTCTCCGACCATCACTACCCTATGTTTCCTATTTGCAGTGGTGGCAGCAGACATCGCAGCCTTGGGGATACGAGGCTTCTCCTCCTCCATTGTAGGGAGTGATTCCTTATCTCCTGTATAAAGAAGAGCATAACAGTTTCCTAGTACCATGTCAGGAGGGTTCAGAGCAGGGGTGGAGCAGTGCCTGCTGCCAGAAGTAACCAGCTGCCAGTGTCCACCCTGAGCAGTTTCCTCCTCCACCAG
The DNA here is from genome assembly GCF_049634645.1 of Pelodiscus sinensis. Lineage (NCBI taxonomy): Eukaryota > Metazoa > Chordata > Testudines > Trionychidae > Pelodiscus > Pelodiscus sinensis. Next base: position 4,087,607 of record NC_134743.1, on the reverse strand, counting down.
TGGTGTGTCCGCACTCCTGTGTACAGGGACAGCTACCTCAGCAATCTCCTCATGAACGTAGTCCAGGAATTGCTTGTGGATTCGGATGCTCCTCAACCTGGCCACGTCCTCCTGTAGCTCTCCCACCTGCTGCCTAAGAGATTCCACCAGCAGGCACCTTTCGCATTGGATGATCTCTCAAGCCTGGGTATCAGTAAATGGGAACTGCAAGCCACAGTCCCTGAAAAACCACACCAGGAGCTGGGTAGAGGCATTCATGCTCAAGAGCTCTATCTGGCTTCAGGAGCAGGTGGAGGAGACAGAAGCAATGCTGGCACAGGTGTTGAGGGTCTTCCTGACCATCATAGGCCTCCCTCTATCAAACTCCCTCTCAAACTCCCCTATCTGCCGCCCCCTGTCTGCTTTTGCTCCCTAGTCGCTCTGCCTCTGGCTTTTAAAGCCTGCTTGCCAAGGCCAGGCCTGCCCCCTCATAAGTCACACAAGGGAAGGCTGACCAGATGCCATCAAAAAAGCAATTAAGGGAACAAAAGTTCAGGCACTCAGTTCCAACTGCCACAGCAGCTGAAACAGACTGCAGTCACCTGAAATCAAAATCAGAATTCAACAAACAAACAAATAAACAAAATTCAAACAGTCAAGCAAACTCACTCACACCAAAAGCAAGTACCTCACTCTCACCAGGTAGCCTGTTCAGCGGCGGGATCTCTTGCGGTCCCTCTATAACTCCCCTGTCTGCAGCCCCTGTCCACTTTTCTGCTCCCTGCTCCCAAAAGAGTCACAAAGCAATATCAGCTGCAACACACGGGATGTGGGAAGGGGCAGAGAATCCTCAGGTAAATGGATAAACCCAGATATTGTAACAAAGTGTTATCCATAGTCTCTCTCCTACATTTATCTCCCTATGGGAGGAAGCAGGATTTTGCTCATGGGCACTTTTCAGCCCCGAGTAGAAGACAGAAAAGTGCATGCACTATCAGGATTTTAATCCTTCTATCTAGGCTGTTTACCAGGCTATGCAAGAGAGAAGTTTCTTAGCACATGTGTAAAAGTGATGTAGAACCTACAGCTACCTGTGGTTCCATTTTAATGCCCTTCATATTGCAGGAATACAGCCAGATTATTTTGTGATTATTTAATAAACAATTATTAAAATGTACATAGTCAATCTTCTGTTTATATTTTGAAGATTGGACTGCATCAACTACGATCAGCAATCGCTCTGGTAAGTAATCTCCAATTGCCCTGTGTGCTATGTGTCTTCTCTGTATTTTGTAACAGATGCATTTATTTTGGGAAATGAATTCTTCTCTGGGGTGAATTTCATGGTCAGACAACAGTGTTACTATAAACACAATAATTACTGGTAAGTGAAATTGTAATCTATAAAGAGTATAATGGTTTGTGGGACAAATGTCAGAAGCTGGAGATCAGAACAAAGACAGTAATTAATACATTTCATTTTAGAGTCCAGGTATTAAATACATGTGTTTAATTCCACTGTGATTTTGTTATTTTATTTTATAATATACATACCTGTCACAAAATGTATGAAAATATGTAACTTAGGAGTGATTATAGTTTAAATACAATGCAATTATTTTAACTGCAGTCTAACAAACAAAAATACCCCCAGTCTTATCAACAGTATATACAAAGCTGGAAACTTAATAAAATAAAAAAAAAACAGTTATCCTGCTCTTCTTGACATCCTTTAGAAACCTAAAGCTTGTATTGTTTTTTATTTCTCTATTTGAAACATTTAAAAGATTTTCTTTTAAAATCATTTAAAACACTTACTATATTTGACTCTGTGCTTTCCTGCACATAAAGGGCATGTGTATCTTACAGCTTTATTTTGAAATAACAGAGAGTATGTCTACAGTTCAAGCTAGGCAGGCAAATGAGGGCAATCGGAGTTGCAAATGAAGCCCGGGATTTAAATATCCCCGGCTTCATTTGCATGTTCCCAGGCGCTGCCATTTTTAAATTCCCCTTAGTCCAAACTAACTGCCCATGGCTAGATGTGGCAGTTAAACGTTAATTAGAACTAACACAAAAAAAGATTTTGAGAAACAGCTAGTCAAAAACTCAAAATGAAATAACAAAATGTTTTTTAAGTACATTAGAAGCAGGAAGCCTGCTAAAAAACCTGTGGGTCCCCTAGATGATCGAGCTATAAAAGGAGCAATCAAGGACGATAAAGCCATTGCGGAGAAACCAAGTGATTTCTTTGCTTCAGTCTTCACGGCTGAGGATGTTGTGGAGATTCCTGAATCTGCACCGTCCTTTGTGGGTGATGAATCTGAGGAACTGTCCCAGATTGAAGTGTCAATAGAGGAGGTTTTGGAACAAATAGAAAAACTTAATGATAACAAATCTCTGGGACCGGATGGCATTCATCCAAGAGTTCTAAAGAACTCAAATGGGAAATTGCTGAGCTATTATCTGTGGTTTGTAACCTATCCTTTAAATCAGCTTCCGTACCTAATGACTGAAAGCTAGCCAACGTGACACCAATATTTAAAAAGGACTCTAGAGGCGATCCTGGAAATTACAGACCGGTAAATCTAACTTCAGTACTGGGCAAATTAGTCGAAACAATAGTGAAGAATAAAATTGTGAAGCATGTAAAAGAACATCATTTGTTGGACAAAAGTCAACATGGTTTCTGTAAAGGGAAATCCTATCTTACTAATCCATTAGGGTATGTCTACACTACCACCCTAGTTCGAACTAGAGTGGTTAATGTAGTCATACGAACTTGCAAATGAAGCCCGGGAAATATAAATCCCGGGCTTCATTTGCAAGTTCGTATGACTACATTAACCACCCTAGTTCGAACTAGGGTGGTAGTGTAGACATACCCTTCGAGTTCTTTGAAGGGGTTTACAAACATGCAGACAAGGGGGATCCAGTAGATATAGTATACTTGGATTTTCAGAAAGCCTTTGACAAGGTCCCTCACCAAAGGCTCTTGTATAAGTTACATGGCCATGGGATAATCCTTTCTTGGATTGAGAACTGGTTAAAAGACAGGAAACAAAGGGTAGGAATAAATGGTAAATTTTCAGATTGGAGAGGGGTAACTAGTGGTGTCCCCCAAGGATCAGTCCTGGGACCAATCCTGTTCAACTTATTCATAAATGATCTGGAGAAAGGGGTAAGCAGTGAGGTAGTAAAGTTTGCAGATGATACAAAACTGTTTAGGATAGTCAAGACAGAAGCAGACTGCGAGGGACTCCAAGAAGATCTCACCAAACTGAGTGATTGGGCAACAAAATGGCAAATGAAATTTAATGTGGATAAGTGTAAAGTAATGCACATTGGGAAAAATAACTCCAACTATACGTAGAGTATGATGGAGGCTAATTTGGCTACGACAATCAGGAAAGAGATCTTGGAGTTATCGTGGACAGTTCTCTGGAAACTTCTACGCAGTGTGCAGCGGCGGTCAAAAAGGCAAATAGGATGCTAGGAATTATTAGGAAAGGGATAGAAAATAAGACCCAGGATATTTTACTGCCCCTGTATAGGACTATGGTACGCCCACATATTGAATACTGTGTACAGATGTGGTCTCCTCACCTCAAAAAAGATATTTTGGGCTTGGAAAGGGTTCAAAAAAGGGCAACTAAAATGATTAGGGGTTTGGAACGGGTCCCATATGAGGAGAGGTTAAAGCGACTGGGACTTTTCAGTTTAGAAAAGAGGAGACTGAGGGGGGATATGTTAGAGGTCTATAAAATCATGAGTGGTGTGGAGAGGGCCGATAAAGAAAAGTTATTTATTAGTTCCCTAAATAGAAGAACTAAAGGACACGAAATGAAATTAATGGGTACCAGGTTTAAAACTAATAAAAGGAAGTTCTTCTTCACACAGGGTGTAGTCAACCTGTGGAACCCCTTGCCAGAGGAGGCTGTGAAGGCTAGGACTATAATAGAGTTTAAAGAGAAGCTAGATAATTTCATGGAGGTTAGGTCCATAAAAGGCTATTAGCCAGGGGATAAAATGGTGTCCTTGGCCTCTGTTTGTCAGAGGCTGGAGAGGGATGGCAAGAGACAAATCACTTGATCATTGTCTTCAGTCCACCCTCTCTGGGGCACCTGGTGCTGGCCACTGTTGGCAGACAGGATACTGGGCTAGATGGATCTTTGGTCTGACTCAGTACGGACATTCTTATGTTCTTATGCCTACCTATCTCGAAGTAACGTGCTAGGGTAGACATACCCAGAGCGAGTGTCCACAGATCAAACCTGTTATTTCAAAATTATTTAGAAATAACAGGCTTCTTATTTCAAAATAATAATATCTCATTTCATGGGAAATAATATTATTCTGAAATTGCTATTTTGAAATAGATGGAGTGTGGATGCTCCACCAATTTTTAAATAGCTCCTCCACAGGGCTATTCAAACATTTACTCCCCAGTGCCTTCTGGGGCTCTAAATCAGGTAGTATGTCCATATCAGGGGAATCTACCTTGGACTAATTTCGAGGCTTCCCTGTAGTGTGGATGTGCTATTTCAAAATATTTATTTTTGGAGTTATTATTCTGAAATAACTTATTTTGAAATACCCTTATAGTGTAGACATATCCATACTGTTACTTTCCCAACAGCAAATCTCATTTTATCATTCATATGTATTTGGTATCCTGGTATTATTGTATCCCATTGATTATCACTATTCCTCCAAGTTTCCATCAGACCTATAGTATCAATATCAATATCCTCATTTAATAGCAGGCATTCAGATTCACTCATGCTAGTATTTAAACTTCCAGAATTTATACTCAAGCACTGATCAAATGTATCTATTGAGTTGTTTGCCTTCAAATAATGAAATTCAGTGGGACCATTTTTCCTTTGATTGCCAAAAATGGCAGAGGCGAAAAAGTGTGTGTGGGGGTAGGGGATGCATCACTCACTGAGATTGCTCTGGGGGGGAGGCAAGGAAGAAGACATTATGGCTCTGCCCTTGCTCCCCCTCCAGCTTTTTGATTGCTCCGAGATAAAAGCTGGGCTGCTGGATGAATTGTAGCTTCTTTCTATGTGAAAACTCCATTTCTTTATATACTTTCATACTTTCCTATGGAATTTCCTACTCTATTACATGACCCTATAGCTGTTAATTTAAGATATTATTAACTTGTATTTATTGAAGTTTTATTCTTAAAACTAATGACTATTCTAAGCATGTCAATTGGCTCGACACTATCATCACTCATGTTGGCTATGTCTAGACTGCATCCCTCTGTTGGCAGAGGGATGCAGATTAGGCACGTCAAAATTGCTAATGAAGCGGGGATTTAAATATCCCGTGCTTCATTAGCATAAACATGTCCGCTGCTTTTTCTCAAAACAGAGCTTTTTCGAACAAAAGCAGAATCCTAGCCACGGATCTTTCAAAAACTAAAACCTTTTTCAAAAGAGCCTGTATGCCTCAAAAAAGATCTGCAGCTAGACTGCCACTTTTTTTCAAAAAAGCTTTGTTTCGAAAAAAAGCAGCGGCCATGTTTATACTAATGAATTGCGGGATATTTAAATAGTCTCTCGCTCCCCACCCTTGGCCATGTGGCACTTTGTCAAGGTTGACTCTACCTTTCCTGCTTGTATTTTTTGGCTTCCAACAAATATCCTTTGATATAAATAGTCAATTGGAATATCACTCACCATGAAAGTGACAGGAAAATCCACCAAGAACTGTAAAACATTAGTGTAAAACAATGTATTTTATTGATATTTGCCCATCTTCTTATCCATTTCTTTTACAGATCCTGTTCCAAACACTACAAATACAAATTTCAATACTACGGGTAAGTGAAAAAAATATATATTTGCTAAAACTAAACATTTTTCATTTTTTTACACATCTAGTTTCTTATTTTCCACTCCTACCGAACAGCTGTGTCTAGACTGGCATGATTTTCTGGAAATGCTTTTAGCGGAAAAGTTTTTCCATTAAAAGCATTTACGGAAAAGAGCATCTAGATTGGCACAGATGCTTTTGCACAAAAGCACTTTTGCACAAAAGCATCTGTCGCCAATACAGGCAGTCCCCGACTTATGCGAATCCGACTTACGTCGGATCCGCACTTACGAACGGGGCTTTCTCGCCCCGGAGCTCGCAGGCAGCAGTCCGCTACCTCGACCTCCGGGGTGAGAAAAGCTGCTTCCGGTGCCCCTGGTCTGCTGGGGACCGTCTCCAGCAGACCAAGGGCACCGGGAGCAAAGCCGCAGCCGCGGCGGGTTTGCTCGCGGTGTCCCTGGTCTGCTGGGGGGCGCAGCTAGTGTGCCCCTCCCCCAGCAGAGCAGGCTTTTGTTGTGGACCCTGGGGCAGAGCAGCTGGGGCGCTGCCGGTTGGTCCCGCAGCGCCGCTCTGGACACTACTGGACCAACCTAGCAGCACCCCAGCTGCTCTGCCCCAGGCGTCCTGATTCAGCTGCTGCTGGTCAGTTTCAGCAGCAGCTGACTTGGGGTTCTTAAGTTGAATCTGTATATAAGTCAGAACTGGCGGTCAGTTTCAGCAGCGGCTGAATCTGGACACCAGTTCCGACTTACATACAGATTCAACTTAAGAACAAACCTACAGTCCCTATCTTGTATGTAACCCGGGGAGTGCCTGTATAGACATTGTTTTGCACAAAAAAGCTCTGGTGGCCATTTTCGCCATCAGGGCTTTTTTGCGCAAAACAGTTCCCAGTTGTCTACACTGGCCCTCTTGCGCAAAAGCATTTTCTCAAGAGGGCTTTTTCCTGAGTGGGAGAATCACTGTATTTGCGCAAGAACACTGACAATCATATATTAGATCGTCAGTGTTCTTCTGCAAATTCAAGCGGCCAGTATAAACAGCTGGAGGCTGCTTTTTCACAAAAACTTGCCAGTCTAGATGCAGCATTCAAGGCTAAAACTATTTTAAAATCAGAAAATTCTACTCTGGAATAGAAATGGAGACTATGACATCTACACAGTCGATAATATTACTGAGAACGGTTGCTCCCAATGTTCCAAAGCTGACCTTGTCACATGTAGTACACTTTGTAGATTCAGTATCATTGAAAAAGGACTGCCTATTAAAGGTGACAACAAAGGAATAAAACTGATTTTTTCCTTTTCTCTGTTTTCATGGTGTAGAAAATGGTCTTGAAATGGCTTGTTTTCTTTTTTTCTCATGTTTTGGTTGCACTTTTAGTTAAATTTGCAGGAGACACCAACACTAAGGCTCCGTCTACACTATGAGCCTCTTGCGGAAGAGCAAATGCAAATGGAGTGCTCATTTGCATATATCACACTCTCCTTTGCATTTCCTCTTCCTTTCCCTCTTACCCAAGAGCTATTTGCAAAAAAAAGTGCTGTATAGTTGGCGCCTTTTTGCGCAAAAACCCCCTTTTGCTCAAGAGTGGTTCTTACTCAAAAAATAAGGAAGAATGGCTCTTGTGCAAAAGGGTTTTTTTGGGCAAAAAGGAACCATTTACACAGTTCTTTTTTGCGCAAAAATATCTTGTGCAAAAGGGATCCAAGGAGGAAATTCAAATGAGAGCGTGACATATGCAAATGAGTGCTCCACTTTCATTTGCTCTTCCACAAGAGGCTCGTAGTGTAGACGAGCCCAACATGGACTAATGAGTGTGTGAAGGGTGTGTGTGCATAACTCACTGAGATTGCCACAATGTGCTGCTCCATTGGGGAGGCCTCATGGCCCTGCCCTTGCTGACCCACTTCCCTAGAGAGGGAGGAGAGATAGGAGCTTTTTGGTTACTGCTAAGCAAACAGCTCGGCTGCTGGAAGAATCATAGCTACTTTCTGCCTGAAAACTCCATTTGTTTATATTGGCTTTCATACTTTTGTATTTTCCACTCTATTACATAACCCTATAGATGCCTGTGATAGGGTGGACAGAGCCCGACCTCCCTGCTGGAGGCCTATCAGCACCCTGGCCAGCAGCAAGAGCACTGGAGACATCTTCAGAACAGGATAGATGGGCAGCGTGCACTGCAGCCATTCAGGGTATAACAGGCTGCTATATAAGGAGCTGCTAGTGAAGGCCAGGCAGTTTGGTCCTGGAGCTCAATCCAGGCAGACCTCTGAGCTGACTGGGAACACGAGCACCTGGGACAGCTCCAGGTGGAAGCTGAGCTCTTGTAACTAAGCAGAGCTAGATCTTTTGGTGAAATGTTAGCCAGTGGTGACTCTGAGGAATCCCAGGCAAGGCAAACTCTGCTCCTAGGCCCTAGAGAAGGGCTGGAAAAAATGGCATCTTGGGGAAGTGATCCAGAGACATAACCAGAATTACAGACTTTGAAACCTGGCAGGTTACTGCTACAGATAGGGTCCCTGGGCCGGGACCCAGAGGAGTGGGTGGGCCTGGGTCCCCCACGGCAAGCCTCTGCAAACTACAAGGCTACGTCTACACTGGCCCCTAAAAACAGAAAAGCGATGCAAAGCAGGTAAGTCAGCACAGGGAAATCCGCGGGGGATTTAAATATCCCCCGCGGATTTAAATAAACTTGTCCGCCGCTTTTTTTCCGGCTTGGGTAAAAGCCGGAAAAAAAGCGTCTAGACTGGCGCGATCCTCCGGAATAAAGCCCTTTTCCGGAGGATCTCTTATTCCTACCTGAAAGGAATCATTCCCTGTGCTGACTTACCTGCTTTGCATCGCTTTTCTGTTTTTAGGGGCCAGTGTAGACGTAGCCCAACAGAGTGAGGTGGTAAAGATGAAGCCTGCACTTTGGCCACAGATTGGACTGTGCCTCTCCTGCAAACAGGTGAGGTAATTATTGCGAGTCCCCTGTCAGCCACTAAGGGTATGTCTATACTAGCACCCTAGTTCGAACTAGGGGGGCTAATGTAGGCATTTGAAGTTGCAAATGAAGCCCGGGATTTAAATATCTCGGGCTTCATTTGCATCTTCCCGGGCGCCGCCATTTTTAAATCTCCCTTAGTTCGAACTCCGTGCCCGTGGCTAGACGCGTCACGGAGTAGATAGTTCAAAATAGGAGCTCTAATTTGAACTACCGGTACTCCTCGTGGAACTCCTTGAGGCATACCAGTAGTTCGAATTAGAGATCCTAATTCGAATTACCTACTCCGTGCCACGTGTAGCCGCGGGCACAGAGTTCGGACTAAGGGAGAGTTAAAAATGGTGGTGCCCAGGAAAATGCAAATGAAGCCCGAGATATTTAAATCCTGGGCTTCATTTGCAACTTTGAATGCCTACATTAGCCTCCCTAGTTCAAACTAGGGGGCTAGTATAGACATATCCTCAGGGATGCTCATAGACAGGACTGAACTTGTAACACTGGTACCAGGATTGGGGTTTCTATGAGCCACGCTGGCAGAGAATCAGAGAATCATTGAGCTGGAAGAGACCTCAGAAGGGCATCAAGTCCAGCCCCCTGCCCAAGACAGGACCAATCCCAACTAAATCAACCCAGCCAGGGCTTTATCAAGCCAAGACTTAAACACCTCTAGGGATGGAGACTCCACTACTTCCCTAGGTAACCCATTCCAGTGCTTCACCACCCTCCTAGGGAAATAGTTTTTCCTAATATCCAACCTGGACCTCTCCCACTGTAACTTGGGATCATTGTTCCTTGTTCTGCCATCTGTCACTACTGAGAACAGCCTCTCTCCAGCCTCTTTGGAACCTCCCTTCAGGAAGTTAATGGCTGCTATCAAATCCCCTTCACTCCTCACACACACACGCACACTCTTCTCTTCTTTAGACTAATCAGACCAAACTCCCTCAGCCTCTCCTCATAGGTCATATGCTCCAGCTCCTTTATCATTTTGGTCGCCCTCCACTGGACCTTCTCCAATACGTCCACTTCCTTCCTGTAGTTGGGGGCCCAGAACTGGACACAATACTCCAGATGTGGCCTCACCAGAACCGAATAAAGGGGAATAATCACTTTTCTGGATTTGTTGGCAAGGTTCCTCTTAACGCAACCTAATATGCCATTCGCTACATGGCTACAAGGGCACACCATTGACTCATATCCATCTTCTCCTCCACTAAAATCCCCAGGTCCTTTTATGCAGAACTGCTACTTAGCCATTCAGTCCCCTGCTTGGGATTCTTTCATCCCAAGTAGAGGACTCTACATTTGTCCTTGCTAAATCTCATCAGGTTTTTTTGGCTCAATTCTCCAATTTGTATATGTCACTCTGGACCCTATCCCTGACCTCCAGTGTATCTATGCATACAAGGGGTAATGGAGGACATGGGGAGGCTGCTGGCCCAACAGCAGCATAGCGCAGCTGAAGCACAGAAGGCCCTGCTAGAAGCACAACAGGAGTCATGGCAAGTGGCCTTGCAACAGCAGAGAGTACTTCTGGAGGTACTTCAGCTATTGCAGCTGAGGGAACAGCAGTCTCAGAAGGCAGTGCTCCAGCAACTATTAGCCTTGGGACCTGCAAATCCAGTGAATGAGGGCCTTGGGATCCCGCTGGCCAAGCTTGGGCCATACGATGAACTGGTATCCACAACCACCAGCTGGGAAAGAACTACTTGGGTTGCCCGCCTGAGGCCATAGATGACTATGGCTCAGTGAAAGCTGCCATTGTAAATCGTCTCAAAGTATGTCCTGTTCCAAGCAGAACTTTTTCCCATTGGAGTTCAGACCCGAGTGGTCACACAGTGCCTCAAGGACTGGGCCTCCTGGTGGCTGCACCCTGGAGCCCACATAGCCTCCAAAGTCATGGATTCAGAAGTGTTGGAGCAGTACTTAGGGTATGTCTACACTACCCTACTAATTCGAAATAGGAGGGTAATGTAGGCATACCGCAATTGTAAATGAAGCTCGGGATTTGAATTTCCCGGGCTTCATTTGCATAAGCGGGGCTCCGCCATTTTTAAATCCCCGCTCGTTCGAACCCTGTGCCGCGCGGCTACACGGGGCACGAACTAGGTAGTTCGAACTAGGCTTCCTAGTTCGAACTACCGTTACTCCTCGTGGAATGAGGAGTAACGGTAGTTCGAACTAGGAAGCCTAGTTCGAACTACCTAGTTCGTGCCCCGTGTAGCCGCGCGGCACAGGGTTCGAACGAGCGGGGATTTAAAAATGGCGGAGCCCCGCTTATGCAAATGAAGCCCGGGAAATTCAAATCCCAGGCTTCATTTGCAAGTGCGGTATGCCTACATTACCCTCCTATTTCGAATTAGGAGGGTAGTGTAGACATACCTTTAGAGATTCTGCCAACAGCCATTCAAATATGGAAATGTTGCCACAACTCCAATTCACTGGCTGCTGCTGTCCAGAACACTGAGGATTTCCTTCTTGTGGCTGAGCCTAATAAACTACCCAGCCTCATCATGATGGCAAGCTTACCCTGGCTTCAAATCAGCCAGCCTGGGAGCAGAAAGGGACGTCCAAGGGAACCAAGCAAGGAATGAGTATTGTCTCTCATGATATTGTTCAGGAGCATTGTACCCCACCCCTTTTCCCTCTGATCATCACTAAGGCATGTTCTAGTGGACCAAAGGGGACTGAGTCAACCAGGCCCCACTCTGAGACCATTGGTGCACTTCCACTGTGGGAAGCCTGGACATTTCAGCAGGTTTGTGACTTTTTGGACTGTAGGGTTGCTGAAACCTGTGGTGGTTTTAACCAGGGGCCTATCCAGCAGCTTAAGGCCTATGTGGTTCCAGTCACCATAGAGGGTCGCAGGAGTCCTTGAGCTGATAGATTCAGGATGCTCCCAGACCCTAATTTGGGAGCCAATGCTGGACCTTAGCATCCTCCAATATGATAGACCCCTAAAGGTGACTTGTATACATGGGTATGTGCACCCCTACCCCACAGTATGAGTCCAAGTGAAAGTTAAGGTTTGTGAGGCAAAAATTAGGGTTGGCATAGCAAAACATCTTCCCTGCAAGGTCATAATTGGGATTGGCAACAGTACCCCTCATTGCACCTTCCCACTAGAGGAACCAGTCCCCCAGACATTGGGGGAATTGTTTCCCATAGTGAATTCAGACCTATTGAAGGACCCACTGAGAAGCCAAGGAAATCCCACCAGACATGTTGGAGGGAAGAAAGGGCCTGGTTTCAAACTCTTCTGGCAGGAGAGACTTAGCTAAACGAGGAACTGTCGCAGCCAAGATGTGCTCCCTCCAAAGAGGAGGATACACCAGCAGACCCAGGGAAACTCCTGCAAGGGGGTACCCTCCTGGAGGTGGATTTATAATATTTAACCAGTTTGTATGGTTTTGTCCAAGGCCAAAAGGATGATGAGACCCTGAGAGAGGCATATTCTCAGATCATGATTATTGACGAGGTCGATACCCAGGAAACTCCAGTGGCCCAATTTCCCCACTTAGAACTTAGAAAGGACCTGCTTTATTGAGCAGACAAGGACCCAAATACAGAAGAGATCAAATACCATCTTCTGGTGCCTTGGGAGGCCCGGAAAGCAGTGTTATGCTTGGCCCACTCAATCCCCTCTGCAGGCCATCTAGAATGAGAGAAGACCTTAGCCCTTAATTTGGCCTGGTTCTTTTGGCCAGGGGTCTATAACTAAGCTGAGGACTTCTGAGCCTCATGTCCAGATAGCCCCATAAGGGACAGGGTGGGCTCCCCTGGTATCCTCGCCCCTGGTAGGTACACCCTTCGACAGAATAGGGGTTGATATTGTAGGCCCCTTAGAGAAAAGTGCTCAGGACCACCAACATATACTGGTCATTGTAGACTATGCTACATGGTACTCTGAAGTGATCCCCTTGCACTCAATAAAGGCACCCACCATGGCCATTAGGCTAGTATACCTTTTCTCTCAGGTAGGCCTTCCTATAGAAATCTTTCCCAGCTGGTGGTTGTGGATACCAGTTCAAAGGTGACCAGGTAGGCTCCTGGGTCATCGTGTGGCCCAAGCTTGGCCAGCGGGACCCCAAGGCCCTCATTCACTGGATTTGCAGGTCCCAAGGCTACCAGTTGCTGGAGCACTGCCTTCTGAGACTGCTGTTCCCTCAGCTGCAATAGCTGAAGTACTCTCTGCTGTTGCAAGGCCACTTGCCATGACTCCTGTTGTGCTTCTAGCAGGGCCTTCTGTGCTTCAGCTGCGCTATGCTGCTGTTGGGCCAGCAGCCTCCCCATGTCCTCCATTACCCCTTGTATGCGTAGATACACTGGAGGTCAGGGATAGGGTCCAGAGTGACATATACAAATTGGAGAATTGAGCCAAAAAAATCTGATGAGATTTAGCAAGGACAAATCCCAAGCAGGGGACTGAATGGCTTAGTAGCAGTTCTGCATAAAAGGACCTGGGGATTTTAGTGGAGTCAATGGTGTGCTCACAGTTCCATGGGCACGGTTCCATGGCCATAAGCAAATAAGCTCAGTAAATAAGCAAACTGAAGCAGCCAGGTAACAGCTTTCTCAGATCAGCTCTGTGGACCACTTTGAAAAAAACTGTGTTAAAACAGTGCTTGCATGGAAGTAGCTCTGGAAAGGGGATAATCCTCCTTCAGATATGTTGTAGAATCCATGCAGTAGTGGCATCCATCTGTGTACAAGCTAGATACTGGGCTTTAACTTCTGCACTAGACCTGTATTCTCTGCATAAAAAAAAGTATTACTTTAGTATCTTAGTCCATCCCCTGCCTTTCAGCACATTGGGCTACTTGGTTTCTCCATGCTTGCTTATTAGCTGCCATGTGAAATAGTCCTCTCATTTCAAAATGTTTTTTCTATGTTTTTGATGATCATATGCTTCCAATCCATCCTCACTCTGCCCTTCTCTCTTGTATTTTCTGGCTTCCAACAGATATCCTTTGATATTAATGGTCAATTATAATAGCACTTACTATCAAAGTGACAGGAGAATCCAGCAAAAACTGCAAAAGACTAGTATTGGAATCCAAAAATGTATTTTGGAGAGTGTTGTTGGATCGTGGGCTGCTGCTTGCTAGCTTACTGCTGTCCCCTCCTGATGTAAAGTGTCTCCTTAGCAGGAGAGATGGGAGTTCTTTGGTTGCTGCTGGGTTCACTGCTGAGCTACTTTGGGGGCCTCCTGCTGGCCATGTAGCAGAAATGGACACCCTGAAACCCAGTAACAGTAGCTGTCTTGGGCTATGTTTAGACTACGCTGAAGATTCTAAAGAGGATATGCAAATTCCTCAGGATGCATTTTTTTCTGTCAGCTCTTCCACTCCTTTTTCAAAAAGCCATGCAAATCTCATTATTTGAGGAAGAGTGGCTTTTCAAAAAAGCAGGTAGGCTGCCAAAATTCCCATGGAATTTGCATATCCTCTTTCAAAACTTCAGTGTAGTCTACATGAGCTCTTGTGAAGCAGCCTCTTCCTTGCTGGATTCTGCTGCTATTGCTGCTATTCCATAAGCACATTCTCTCTTCCAGATGTCCTGCAGCATTCTGCTTTCTTTCTGGTCCATTTCTCTACAGAGCTTTTGCTTTCCCACTGTATTTCTATGGCACCTTTTAGCTGACTTGCGTGAACCCTAACTAGACAGGAAATGATGCAACACTGCACCCTGGTTACAGGGATGAATCATAGCTACTTTCTGTCTGAAAACTCCATTTCTTTATGCTGGCTTTCATACTTTCCTATGGAATTTCCCACTCTATTACATAACCCTATAGCTGCCATTAATGGATTTTTAAATTTAAAATATTATTAATTTGTATTTAATTAAAGCTTTATTCTAAAAACTATTGACTTAAAATGGGGGAGTGGCAGGGCCTCTGGGGGATGGATCAACCCACTTGACAGGCCATATAAGGGCCATGGAGGCCCTTTTGCCCACCCCGAGCTAGATATTGAACTTTAACTTCTATAGTAAACCTGTATTCTGTGTATAAATATAAATATTACTTTAGTACCTTAGTCCATCTCCTGCCTTTCAACACATTGGGTTACCCACTTTCTCTATGCTTGCTTATCAGCTGCCACATGACCTAGGTCCTTTCATTTCAAAAGAATTGTTTCTATGTCATTGATAATTGTATGCTGCCAAGTCATCGTAGGTCTACCTTTGTCTGTTGTAGTATTTTCTGGCTTCCAGCAAACATCCTTTGATATAAATGATCAATTGTAATATCACTCACACATTGAAGTGACAGGCGAATCCACCAGGAACTGCAAAAGATTAGTATTGGACACCAAACATGTAGGCACTGTGTAGATTCAAGCAGGTAGGTTTATTACACACAGCATTAGTGGAGTGCCACCTTGCCATTTGGGTTCAGTGAACACTGCCAAGTAAATAATTATACTAGACTATATAGGGAGCTGATGAGCAGACGGAAGCGGCAAGGTGGGCGTGCCTGAGTCCCTAGATAGGTTCTACCAGCAAGGTATTATAAGACAATAAGATAATAGTCTAAAAGATTACATAGTAACTTCGCCCACAGCTCAGGTTAACACAATGGATAAAAACAAGTATATGTCCCCATCCCTCCTCCCAAGAAGTGCAAGGCATAGCTATGCTCCAATTGGGATGTGTAGGAGTGGTCATGGTGCCTTCCCAATAGGTAAGAAATGTGGTCCATAGGTGCTTGTCTAGGGGTATAAAGGAAAAGCAAAGATAGTGTAAAAGACCATCAAACAATTATTTAAAATATACCTTTGGTAGATTTGCAAATTGAGCTAGTTAAAGGTGGTGCTTTCTCTAGTTTCTTGGCAACACTTTGGCTGTGTCTACACTGGGCCACTTTATTCCGGAAAATCAGCCGCTTTTCCGGTATAAGCTGCGAGCTGTCTACACTGGCCCTTGAATTTCCGGAAAAGCAACGATGCTCTACTGTACAAAATCAGCTGCTATTCCGGAAAAACTATTCTGCTCCTGCTCGGGCATAAGTCCTTATTCCGGAACACTGTTCCGGAAAAGGGCCAGTGTAGACAGCCCAGTAGTCTTTTCCGGAAAAAAGCCCAGATCGCGAAAATGGCGATTGGGGCTCTTTTCCGGAAAAGCGAGTCTACATTGGCCACGGACGCTTTTCTGGAAAAAGGGCTTTTCCAGAAAAGCAGCCTGCCAATGTAGACGCTCCTTTTCCGGAAATACTTATAACGAAAACTATTCTGTTTTAAGCATTTCCGGAAATTCATGCCAGTGTAGGCACAGCCTTTGTGATTGGTCTTGAAAAGGCAGCTGGGTGTTCTTTCCCATGCAAAAAAGTAGACTGGGTAGCACTTTGCAGAGCCATCGCCTTGGGTGTGTATTTGAAATTCATGATAATGGTACCCAATGATTCCTTTTGGTCTTGTGTTGTGCTGCTTGGCTTATAAACAGACAGGGTTACGTTTTTGTGTTATCCTGTTTTCCCAGAACTTCTTGTCATCTGTTTTGGTTCACGGAGGCCTTCTCTTTGCTTCAACTGCATAGCAAGGCCTCTGTAAAAGCTTGACCAGAGACCATAGTTTAGGGTCTTACCAACATATTAGTGAGTTACTGGTTACAAGTAGTATAAAACAATATATTTCATTAACATTTTGCCCACCTTCTTATCCATTTCTTTTACAGATCATGTTTCAAAGCCTACAAATACAAATTGCAATGTCAAAGGTAAGTGAAACTACAGTCTGTGAAGGAAAAAATATGGTTTGTGCCAAAAATACCAGAACTCAGAGGGTCTAACTAGAAATATAATTTTTACTTTTCCTGTTACAATTCAGGCAAATTCACACATTGCATTTATACTGCATAACAACCATTGACATTTTTGTCAAAACTAAAAATCTTGAGTTTTCTTACCCATTTAGTTTATTATTTTTTATTCCTATCCTTTATGGCTGAAATTATTTTAAAATCAGAAAATTCTACTCTGGAATAGAAGTAGAAACTATGACATCTAAAAATTCCGATAGTATTACTGGCTGTGTCCAGACTCAGGGGTTTTTTCGAAAAAAGTAGCCTTTTTTCGAAAAAACTTCACCTGCGTCCAGACTCAAGTCTGCGTCCAGACATTCAAAATTAAATCGAAAGAACGCGGCTTTTCTTTTGATGGCGGTAAACCTCATTTCACGAGGAAGAACGCCTTCTTTCGAAAGTTCCTCTTTTGAAAGAAGGCGTTCTTCAATGTAAATAGGGCTTCTTCGAAAGAGAGCATCCAGACTCACTGGATGCTTTCTTTCGAAAAAGCAAGCCGCTTTTTCGAAAGTTCAATGTGCAGTCTAGACGCTCTCTTTCGAAAGAGGCTCTTTCGAAAGTATCTTTCGAAAGAGCCTCTTTCGAAAGAGGCTTGCAGTCTAGACATAGCCACTGAGAACTGTAGCACCTCATATTCCATTTCTGAACTTGTGACATGTAGGACACTTTGTATTTTCACTATTTTAGAAAAAGGGCTTCCTGTTAAAGGTCGCCAGCAAAGGAATAAAGCTGTTATTGTTTTTTTTTTCATTGTTTTCATGATGGCAAAAGTGGGCTTAAAATGGCTTATTTTCTTCTTGTCTCTCCTTCTTTATCTGGTTGCACTTTTACAATAAAATATCTTCAGAAATTAAATAATTAGATTATGAATAAATAATCAGAGGGAAGGATATATTTTTGTATTGAATGTTTAAAACCTCTTTGCTTTTAAGCACCTTTTAAAGTTAAATGATTAGGTAAACTTTGGGAGACAGGAACATTTAGTGAAAGTGTTTAGAAGATCATTAATCGTATCCCCCAAGAGCGCAGCAAACACATCAGAAAACAGCAAACACTTCAGGAAGGCCCAGTCTCTTTAGCCTCTCTTCATATGGGACCTGTTCCAAACTCCTCATCATTGTAGTTGCCCTCCCCTCTCCCAGCCTCTCTCTTCCCCTCTCCCACCTCCTTTTCCCAGTCTCCCCCAGTTTTGTTCAATAAAGAGAGTTTCTATTTTTGACCACACTTGTCTTTTATTTTGTACATCAGGAAGGGGGCTAGGGAGGGGTAAGTGGAAGGAGGTGAGGGAGGAATGGGCTATGAGCCCCTGATGGGGTGGCTTTGCGGGCTCCTCGAGGTGGAAGCTCTCCTGCAGCCCACCGATTGCTCCCCCCCCCCTCCCGGATGGCAGCCTGCGGCAAGTGCAGCCGGGCTGATGGCCGAGTGCTGTGATGTGCCGAGTGTGGGCACTTAGGGCACTCCAAGCCAGGACTGCTTTGCCAGTGGGGAACCCTGAGAACTGTCTGTCCGGGGTGGGGGTCGGATCCCTTTAAGCACAGCCCTCGGCTAGCCTGAGACAGCATCTCCACGCTCTAAGTCCTAATCTGATGCCCTGCCGGCACTGCTTCCGGCCAGCCTTAACCTCGGTTCAGGGTCCACTCAATGTGGACATGTTAGTTCAAATCAGCAAAACGCTAATTCGAACTAGTTTTTAGGTCTAGATGCACTAGTTCAAATTAACTTAGTTCGAATTAACTAATTCGAATTAAGTTAGTTCGAATTAGTGCTGTGGGGTAGACATACCTGTGCGAGACAGAACATCAAGAAATGGCTGCCCGTCGCAGGGAGCCATAGCCTGTAATACCTCTAAGGCTGGTATAGGGGGCTCTGTCTGTGAGGTGGAGTATTTTCCATATAAGGGCATGTAAATTAATAATCTTCCCCTGCTCGCTCCACCCATTGCAGCGAAAGATCAGCCAACGGGCTGACTTGTGCTCAGGCCTGCTATTCCACCCACTGCAGCAAAAACCAACCTATGGGGTGATAAGTTCACAGGCAATAAAACAGGCAGGCAGCCCCTCTCTCACTAGGGATTCGCATTGAGTGAATGCCTGGCCTGATCACCCAGACGCTTTGCACCCCCCACTCTTGAGTCTTACTGAGTGTACTCCGAGTTGGTCGACCCGAGTGGAGACAGTTTATGAGCATGTGACCGGTACTTGTGCTCCTGCTGTCTCCAGAACTGGTATAACCCCCCCTCCCCCCCCCCCCCGCCATCATCCCTATCCTAATTTATTTCTTAGTTGTCCTTATTGCTTGTCAAGTGACAGTGGTTAAAAAGTTACTAAGTTAGTTTATAAATAGTTGTGGTTTAGGTTTTTTACTGTTTCCTTGTATAAAGTTGTGTAAATAATCAGCACTATGAACAATACCAGTGTTAATTCAACTGTTCCTAACCCCTGGGCAGTTATTGGGAATTATTGTGATTTAGAAAAGCCTCAGGGAATTGTTTTGTGTTGTCTGGCAATCTCTTTAATTTTTGTTCTGATGATTGTCTGGCGCCATCAAAATAAAATCAGTTTGTGCTTTTTAAAACCCCCAGTTGTGGTCTCATCCTTTCCGGCATCCCTTCGAACCTCGTGTATTATGGGGACTGACAATACCCAGGGTGAGGAAGTTATACTGCCAGCAAATGGCACATTAAGGGTACGTCTAAACTAAACTGTCGACAGAGAGATGTAGTTTAGGCACATCAAAAGTGCTAATGAAGCTTGGATTTAAATATCATGTGCTTCATTAGCATAAACATGGCTGCCGCTTTTTTTGAAATAGGGCTTTTTTGAAAAAAAGCAGCAGTCTAGAGGGGGATCTTTCAAAAAAAAATAAAGCCTTTTTTGAAAGATCCTGTATACTTTTTGAAAAAAAGTGGCAGCCATGTTTATGTTAATGAAGTGCGGGATATTTAAATTCCGGCTTCATTAGCACTTTCAATGTGCCTAACCTACATCTCTCTGTCGACAGAGAGATGTAGTCAAGACACAGCCTCAGTGCCTCCATTTCTTTTCCTTTCCTTTTTTGGAGGGAATTAGCTAAAAGTAAATTGGGGAGGGTGTTGAAAGAAGGGAGTGAGGAAGATGAGGCGGTGGAGAAGAAAAAGATAAAGGTTAACAGAGCGGCTGTGAGTCTGAGGGACAGAGAACATAAGAACATAAGAATGGCCATACTGGATCAGACCAAAGGTCCATCTAGCCCAGTATCCTGTCTGATGGCAGTGGGCAGTGCTTGGTGCCCCAGAGAAGGTGAACAGAAGACAATGATCAAGTGATTTATCTCCTGCCATCCATCTCCAGCCCTTGACTAAAGGCAAGGGCACCATATTTTACCCCTGGGTAATAGCCATTTATGGACCTAACCTCCAAAAATGTATCAAGCTCTTTTTTAAACTCTATTGGAGTCCTGGCCTTCACAGTCTCCTCCGGCAAGGAGTTCTACAGGTTGACTGTGCGTTGCATGAAGAAAAATTTTCTTTTATTAGTTTTGAACCTACTACCCATCAATTTTATTTGGTGTCCTCTAGTTCTTATATTATGGAAAAAAGTAAATAACTTTTCTATATTCACTTTCTCCACACCATTCATGATTTTATATACCTCTATCATATCACCCCTCAATCTCCTCTTTTCCGGACTGAAAAGTCCCAGTCTCTCTAGCCTCTCTCCATATGGGACGCGTTCCAAACCCCTAATCATTCTAGTTGCCCTTTTCTGAACCTTTTCTAATGCCAATATATCTTTTTTGAGGTGAGGAGACCACATCTGCACGCAGTACTCAAGATATGGGGGTACCATAGTTTTATATAGGGGAAGTATGATATTTTTTGTCTTATTATGTATCCCTTTTTAAATAATTCCTAACATCCTATTTGCTTTACTGACTCCCACTGCACAATGCGTGGATTTTTTTTAGAGAACTATTCATTATAACTCCAAGATCCCTTTCCTGATCTGTCGTAGCTAAATTTGCCCCCATCACGTTGTATGTGTAATTTGGATTATCTTTTCCAATGTGCGTTACCTTACACTTACCCACATTACATTTTATTTGCCATTTTGTTGCCTTATCACTCAGTTTGCTGAGATCTTTTTGAAGTTCTTCACAATCCGTTATGGTTTTGATTACCCTGAACAACTTGATATCATCTGCAAACTTTGCCACCTCACTGCTTGCCCCACTTATGGAAGTGAGAGGAAGCGAGAGTGGGAACAGGAGGAGG
Organism: Pelodiscus sinensis; assembly: GCF_049634645.1. Classification (NCBI taxonomy): domain Eukaryota; kingdom Metazoa; phylum Chordata; order Testudines; family Trionychidae; genus Pelodiscus; species Pelodiscus sinensis. The sequence goes on along the minus strand of NC_134743.1, from coordinate 4,066,752 downwards.
TTGGAATGATCAGCCAGTCAGCACAAGACACATCATCTTCCTCCTCTATCTCCCTCATTTGGTGTGGAGATAGGCAGCCTTTGAGCACATCAACTGCATTTCACCCACTGTGCATTAGGCAGAGCAGTGCTTGTTCGTGGCTCGTTCTGGGGTTATGCAGGAGGACGGTGTTAGAGAATGTAAAGTGAGACAGCCAAGCACACATCTAGAGGCAGAAACATAAGCATCTTGGAAACTTTGACTGCAATAACGCATGTATTGGGTGAGTTTAGAAACCTACAGGATTTGACAGCAGTCAATAAGGAGTTAATGGATTGCAGTGTCCCCTTATAACAGAATTTAGGCACCTAAGTCTACAAATTTTTACTCCTCATTTTTTGAGGAGTAAGGGTTATTTTGAAGGAAGGGTTTCTTTTCGAAATAACCCAGTGTGGACCACAGTTCTTTTCTCAAAACACAGTATTTTGGAAAAGTGGCTGGCTGCAATTATGCAAATGAAGCATAGGAAATTGAAATCCACACTTTATTTGCAGTTTCGCTTGTCTGCATTTGCGTTCCTCTATCAAAGGAGGAATGCAATCTACACAATCTTGAAAGTTTTTTTTTAAATGTTTCTGTTCCTCCATAAAGTGATATTACAGCTTCCTGTATGGTATAAATCTATTGCAAGTTGCTCAAACAATTTTTCTTATCTGAAATGGAAATATATTTTTAACAATATAGTATAATCACTGGTGTTTCTAATTACTCTTGTTTGATTCTTTTACCACAGATTGGATACAGATACCAATTCTAATAGTAATTGGACTGAACTTCATCAGCTGTATCATCTACATTTTCTATAAACCTGAACACTGTGGTAAGAATTTGCACCTTAAAAATAATTTGTTTGTGTATATTTTGAATACATTTAGGAACTGAGTAGAAATGGTATCTTAAAACTGTTAGCCTACGTCTACACTGGCATGATTTTCCGGAAATGCTTTTAACGGAAAAGTTTTCCGTTAAAAGCATTTTCGGAAAAGCACATCTAGATTGGCAGGATGCTTTTCCGCAAAAGCACTTTTTGCGGAAAAGCATCCGTGGCCAATCTAGACGCGGTTTTCTGCAAAAAAGCCCCGATCACCATTTTCGCTATCAGGGCTTTTTTGCAGAAAACACTGCTGTGCTGTCTACACTGGCCCTTTTGCGCAAAAGTCTCTGAGAAAAAGACTTTTGCCCGAATGGGAGCAGCATAGTTTTTCTGGAAAAGCACTGATGATTTTACATGAGATCGTCAGTGCTTTTCTGGAAATTCAAGCGGCCAGTGTAGACAGCTGGCAAGTTTTCCCGGAAAAGCGGCTGATTTTCCGGAAAAACTTGCCAGTGTAGACACAGCCTTACTGTTGCTGAGTATACACATTCCTAGAATGACAAATGGATTGGGATTGCTATATAACAATGCCATAGTTTTTACAGTTCTTCTTCTTCAAGTATCCTCTGCATTTTTTCCACTTGTAGTATCAAGAATGTTATACAAGGTAGTGTGTGGTGTGGTCACTTGTTCTTCTCATCCCTCACCTCGTCATGGTAGAAAAGGTAAGCAACCCCAACTGCCCTTCACTGCCTTACTACTGTGGAAAATGCAGTGAGCTCTGATCACTCATGGACAGATGCCTCCATGCTGCTCTCATGGTCTTTCTTTCTTTTTTCACTTTGGAGGCAAACACTGTTTCCAGTAGATCAGTTTTTATTGTGTCTAAATTTGTATAGAAAAAAAAAAAGAGAAAAGCAGATGCCCACCCAGTCTGGATGTTGTCTGGACTGTCAAAGTGGGAAGTCCACCTCCCAAATCCCTCAAGATGAGTCATTACAATACTATATTGTTAGAAACCCTATGGCCCCTGGATTGCTGCAGATTATGCTAGTTGGCCTGGCAGTGAGGCAAAATATGGGAATGCTCAGTTTGCACTCAGTAGGGCCTGCAGTGAATAACCCCTCAGGCATGCAGCAACAGCCTATCACAAAGAAGAAACTGGGCCAGATGACCTCAGGCTCAATTATTTCCACAATGGCTGCAGATCAGGAGATCAGGCTGAGCAACAGCCCTATCCTGCTGGGGAGCATCCTGCTGCCTCACCGTGCAATAGACAAGGGTGACTCCCAACCCTTGTGCCAGCACCTGCTCCTCAGCTACCTCCTCCTCATGCTCCTGTTTCTAGCTTGCATAAGCCCTGTGATTGCCCTGCACAAGCCTCACTGCAGCCTTATTACCAATCCCCTCCAGCCTGGCCTCCATCTTCTAATCCTCCCTAAAGTCTGACCACCCGGCTTTGTTCCTGATCCTCATTTGGGTAAAGCCTCTGATGTTGGTTTAGACCACTGGTTCTCAAAGTGTGGTCTGTGGACCAATAGTGGTCCATGACAGTCTTGTAGGCGGCCTGCAGATTCAGGGCTTGCCCCTATCCCTGGATCAATAAGCCTATGCTTGTGCACCATCCCCTCGACCTCCCGCCTCTCACTCAATGGATGTTCCAGCACCAGCTTCCTGCTGCAAGCCTCATGGCCAGCTCATGGGGAGGAGGGGAGAGGAAGCATCTTCGTGCGCTGCTGCTCCCATCCCCCCAGCTGAGGGAACAGCAGTGTGGGAAACTGCTCACCTGATGACTTTTCCCCCTGCTGCTCCATTTGGCTGGAATTGCAGCCAATGGGAGTAGTGGAAGGGCAGTTCCTGGGAGCAGCGGGGTGTGCAGAGCCAGGTAAATGACCCCACACCCTGCAGGTCTAGACCCTGTACCTCCATTTCCCTCTTACACCTCATCTCCCACCCAGAACCCCCACCCTTCCTTCCACCCACACTTGACAGCCCACCTCCTGCCCAGACTCCTCCACCCTATCTCACATTGCACCCTTTCTTTCACCCACATCCTGTACCCTTAGTCTGTCTCTGTGCCCAACCTCCTGGCCAGATCCCCACCCTCAGCTTTCTCTAGCCATCCTCCTCACACATCCCTTTCCCACTCAAACCCTGCACCTGCACCATACCTCCTGTCCAGACTCCCCACCCTTATCCAACTCCAGCACCCTACCTCTTCTGCAGACCCTGGCCACCTCCCACCCAGGCCCTTTTCTTTTGGACATAAATTATTATTTAACTTTATTTAAAACAAAATTTGGTAAACTAACATGACACAATTAGTGATTAATCTGTTTAATGATTTTGATTAATAATATTTCCTTTCCTTAATAATAATATACATCCCCATATGCTATAACTATGTATTTATATTTTATGCTCCAGTAGCCGAATATGAATAAGTTAGTATTTTAAGGTATCATAACGTCTACACTAGCTCATTCGTTCAAGCTAGGTAGGGTGATAAGGGCAAGTGGAGTTGCAAATGAAGCCCGGGATTTAAATATCCCAGGCTTCATTTGCATGTTCCAAGGCGCCGCCATTTTTAAATCCCCCTTAGTCTGAACTCCGTGTCCGCAGCTACATGCAGCTTGCAGTAGGTAGCTCAAATTAAAGATCCTAATTCGAATTACCTTTACTCCTCATTCCACGAGGCTTGCTGCTGCTTGCTCCCTACCAGGGCCCAGCTGAGTGCTCCCAGCTGAGCAAGCCACAGAGGGAGGGGAAGGGGGGGCACCACGGAGGGAGGGGAAGGGGGGCGGGGCTGGCCAGAAGGAAGGTGGGAAGCAGAGCGGGGGGGGCGGATCAGGGGCTATGGGGCTGGAGGGGAGGATGGGGGGGGCCTGGAGGAAGGGGGGTGGGAAGCAGTGCTGGCGGGGGGTGTCTGGGGGCCATGGGGCTAGCTGGCAGGAAGAGGGGGTGGGGGAAGCAGAGCTGGGGGGGATCGGGGGCTGTGGGACTGGACGGGAGGAGGGGGAGACAGAGGAAGGGGGGCGGGAAGCAGACCTGCCAACGGGGGGGTGCAGCCACTGGCCGCAGCCGGAGTTCTTCCTGCCATGCCCCTGGCAGACGCTCCCTTTACTTGCCAGCAGAAGCCTGGCGGGGGCAGAGCTGGGAGTCACTCTCCCTGCCCAGCTTCTGCTCGCAACCAGAGGCTTCCAGCTGGGAGACGGGCCATGATTGGCACTGGGAGCCTCTGGTCCTGTGCAAAAGCTGGGTGGGTGGAGTGGGGAGGGGCAGGTGGCTGGGAGTCCCAGGCCCCGCCCAACCAAGCTTTTGCGCGTGACCACAGGGCTCCCAAAGCCAATCGTGCTCTGCCTCTCAATTGCTCCCCCACCCCTGCCACGCTTCCCTCCGGTGCCCAGCCAGAAATTCACAAAATACCGGACATTGCACAAATCCAGTATTTTCTGAATTTTTCTACTGGACAGACAGTACAAATACAGGAAATTCAAATCCACGCTTCATTTGCAATTTCACTCATCAGCATTTGCATTCCTCTCTTGAAAGTGGAATGCAATGTAGACATTCTCAGGCAGAGACATCTCTCAGGGGAGGGGCTATCAATATAGGATTTCTATGTCCTAGTAAAGAGGAAAGGACAGAAAATGATAAAATATGGGCAAGAGCTGATGAGAAACAATCAAATGAAAGAGTTCCATTCTATCAGACCATATAATAGCAGACACCTAAAAATGTGACAAGTTTTTAAGTGCTTATATACAAATGTAAGGAGTCTAAATAATAAGATGGGTGAACTAGAGTTCCTGATTAGAAATGAGGATATTAATATAATAGGCATCACAGAAAAATGTGCAATGAGGATAATCAATTAAGAAAAACTATTTCCCTAGGAAGGTTGTGGGACACTGGAATGGGTTACTTAGGGAGGTGATGGAATCTCCATCCCTAGTGATAGAAATGTAGCCGTGTTAGTCTGGGGTAGTTGAAGCAAAATGCAGGACAATGTAGCACTTTAAAGACTAACAAGATGGTTTATTAGATGAGCTTTCATGGGCCAGACCCACTTCCTCAGATCAAATAGTGGAAGCTTCCACTATTTGATCTGAGGAAGTGGGTCTGGCCCACGAAAGCTCATCTAATAAACCATCTTGTTAGTCTTTAAAGTGCTACATTGTCCTGCATTTTTCTCCATCCCTAGAAGTTTTTAAGTCCTGGCTTGACAAAGCCCTGACTGGAATGACTGATTTGGGGTTGGTCCTGCCTTGGGCAGGGGGCTGGACTTGATGACCTGCTGAAGTCTTTTCCAGTCCTGGAATTCTATGATAATGGGACACAATAATACCAGGACATAAAATATATCAGAAGGACACATCAGGTTATGTAGATGGGGGAGTGGAACTATATGTGAAAAAAATCATAGAATCAAATTAAATAAAATTATTTAATGAACCAAACTGATCCATAGAATCTCTATGGATAGTAATTCCATGCTCCAATAATAAGAACATAAGAATAATAATAATAAAAAGAAGTAGGGATATATTATCGATCACCTGACCAGGACAGGGATAGTAACTGTGACATGCTAAGGGAGATTAGAGAGGCTATACATTTTAAAAATAAAACCTTCAGCAATAATAGGTAGATTTCAGCTATCCCCTTATTGACTTGATACATATCACTTCAGGACTGAATGCAGAGATAAAGTATTTTGAGACCTTAAATGACTGCTTCTTGGAGTAGCTGGTTCTGGAACCCAAAAGGAGACAGACAATTCTTGATTTAGTCCTAAGTGGTGCACAGAGTCTGGTCCAAGATGTGAATATAGCTGGACTGCTTGGAAATTGTGACCATAATGTAATAAAATTTAACATCTCTATAGTGGGAATAACTCCTCAGCAGCACAACAGTATGGCAATTAACTTTGGAAAGGGGAACTACACCAAAATAAATAGGTTAGGTAAACAAAAATAAAAGAATGAGGAGTCCTGTGGCACCTTAAACTATGTCTGGACTACACCTCTCTGTCAACAGAGAGCTGTACACTAGGCACATCGAAACTGCTAATGAAGCAGGGATTTAAATATCTCATGCTTCATTAGTATAAACATGGCAGCCGCCTTTTTCGACAGAGACTTTTGTCAACAAAAACCGGCAGTCTAGATGCGGATCTGTCGACAATAAACCGTTTTTCAACAGATCCTGTAAACCTCATTTTTTGAGGCATACAGGATCCGTCAAAAAAGGGTTTATTGTCGAAAGATCCATGTCTAGACTGCCACATCCAAAACTCCGTGTTGAAAAAAGTGGAGGCCATGTTTATGCTAATTAAGCATGGGATATTTAAATCCCCTCTTCATTAGCAATTTCGATGTGCCTAATCTACATCTCTCTGTTGACAGAGAGGTGTAGTCTAGACATAGCATTAGAGACTAACAGATTTCTTAGGTCATAAATTTTCATGGGCAAAACTCACTTCATCTGATGTGTTCAAGTGGTAGTTACAGAAGAAGGGATATATAGATATAGATATAGATATAGATATAGATATAGATATAGATATAGATATAGATATAAGGAATAAGTTGCTTGTGTTATGGAAGCTGATCATGTCAGGGTAGAAGTGGATAATCCACATCCTAAACCATTCACTATGAATTGTTCCCTATTTCTCAAAAAAAAAAAAAAAAAAAAAAAAAACAGGAAAACAGCAGATTGTCCATGTTGTTTTCCCATCTTGCATCAAACAAAATCACAGGAAAAAAATGTAATGTAAGATGTTTGAGTAATTTGCTAACATTTCTAACAATACCAGACAATAATTTTCATTTATAATAATTCTTGGATGATTCTTTCATCACAGATCCAATCCAGATACCAATTCTGATACTAATTGGCCTGAATTTCATCATGTCTGCCATTGACCTGTGCATCAATTATAAACTTCAGTATTGTGGTAAGAACTTGTACATTAAAAACTATAGCTGACTGTGGGTTGAACCTCTCTAGTCCAGAACTCTCTGGTTTAGAAACATCCATCCTCTGACATGATTTTAGTTAGCCAGATGTCCACTTTTTATGGGTGTGGCTAAATTTCCCATAGCACCGTAAACTTTGTTTACAGCCACCATTTCTAGCTCTCAGTGTTCTATGCTCTTGTTTAGTTCTGATATACCCCAAATGTCCTCTAACAGCCCAGTGAGCAGTGGAAGTGTTGGCAATGCTGCTAGACAATATTGACCTCCCAGGGTATAGACAATTCTCTCATTTGGAACAGGTCAGGTTCTGAGAGTACCCAACTAGAGAGGTTCAACCTGTATATTTTGAATATTTTATTGAGTCACACCTCAGGCATGCAGCAGGTACCTATCACAAAGCAGAGACTGGGTCAGATGACCCCAGGCTCAATTATGCTCACAATTCGAGAAAAGGAGTCTGAAGAGTAGTACGCAGTCAGGAAGCATCCTGTTGTCTTGCAGTACAACAGACTACATTGTCTCCCAACCCTTCCCCCTCCCCTTGCTCCTCCTCCTGCTCTTGCCACAGCCTTACTTAGTCATGGCCTTGCCTTGCACTAGCCTTATTCCAATCTTGTCACGGACACACTGCAGACTGGTTTCCATCTTCTGATTGCCCCTGAACCCTTACCACTTGGCTATGGTTCTCATCATCATTTGCTCCACACTCTGATCTTGTTTTCACTGAGGACTGTCTCTGAATCATCATCCCAGGAGTACCCTTACCGCAGGCTCAAACTTACACTGAGCCGAGTCTCATGATCCAAACACTAGGGGTACGTCTAAACTACATGGCTCTGTCGACGGAGCCATGTAGATTTGTTTGTTTGGCAAAGTCAAATGAAGCCGCGATTTAAATGATCGCAGCTTCATTTAAATTTACATGGCTGCTGCGCTGAGCTGACAAACAGCTGATCAGCTGTTTGTCCGCTCAGCGCGCTAGTCTGGATGCTCCCCTGTCGACATCAAAGCCCTTTGTCGGCAGCCCCGGTAAACCTCATCCCACGAGGAATACTGGGGCTGCCAACAAAGGGCTTTGATGTCGGCAGGGGAGCGTCCAGACTAGCGTGCTGAGCGGACAAACAGCTGATCAGCTGTTTGTCGGCTCAGCACGGCAGCCATGTAAATTTAAATGAAGCCACGATCATTTAAATCGCGGCTTCATTTGCCTTTGCCTATGTGTCTAATCTACATGCCTCTGATGACATGCTGATCTACTCTCCCATTTTTCATCTCTCCCTCCTCCCGCATGAGCTAAAACTGAATTTTCCACTTTTTACGATCAGAATACTCCATTGTGGAATGGAAGCAGAAACAGAGACTTTGATATTTACAGATTCTGAGAGTGGGAGAATATGGAGGGGAAGAAAGGTGAGGTGATGAAGCAAAGAGAGCAAAAATAGTGTCTGCAGAAGGGATCAGAAGATATTGCACTGATATTTGGCAGATGATGAAGAGAGGATAAGTGAAGAAAAAGGAAGAGACAAAAGAAATACCTGGATTGTATGTCTCCGTGGAGGAGGCAGGTGCAATATTTTGTTTTATCAGGCCTGGTTTCCATATGGATGTCTGCTGATGGTTTATATGCAACATGCAGCTACCACAGGTTATATTAGCACCCTGAGAACCTTGCCTAAATAGGGGAGACAGGCCATCCTGTAGTAGAGCAGGAACAGTGGCAGGTACTGGACTGGTTGGCGATGGCAAATACCAGCTCTCCTAAGACAAAGGCAGAAGTGGGTGTGTCTGACAGACATCCCTTCTATTTGACTGAGATGCAGTATTATCTGTCATGCGGCACCACAGGTCCATGTCTTAGATATAATAATTGTTCAATAAGGGCACTAGGAGGGAAGCCCTCTACTAGGACAGAGGGACCCTTAAGGAAGTAGGATAGAGAGAAGCATTTTTTTTCTTCCAGTCTTTGTGCTATCATGAATTGTGTCTCTACCTGTTACAAATAAAATCTTTTCCCCATGTGGGATACTTTGTGGTTTTAGTATTGGAGGGGGAAAAAGACTCTTAAAGATAAAATGCAAAGGAATAAGTTACAAATCATAGGACTGGAATGGATCTTCAGGAGTCATCTGGTCCCATTTCTTGCAGTTCTCATGGGAGAACTAAATGTTATCTAATTGATCTCTGACAAGTGTCTAACCTAGTCTGAAAAATCTTCAGAGATGGTGATTATACAACTGATCTGGGCAATTTATTCTAGCACTTACTCCACTTATAATTAGGGAGCTTTACCTAATTTCAATTTAAACCCCTCTTGCAGCAATTTAAATCCATTGCTGCTTCTCCTATTATCAGAGATTAAGGAGAATAATTTATCTCTGTCCTTGTAACAACTTTTTATGTAATTGATAATTGTTGTTGGATTTTTTCCCTTTCATTTTTTTCTAGACTAAACAAACTTTTTTCAATCTTCTTTTATGTGTTATGTTTTCTAGACTTTTAATCATTTTGATTACTCTTTTCTGAACTTTCTGCCATTTCTCCAGATTTTTCCTAAAACGTGGCACCCAGAATTTGACACAATACTCCATCTGAGGCATAATCAACATGGAGTGGACTGGAAAAAATTACACCTCATGTCTTGCTCACAACACTCCTGGTCATACCTTCCAGAAAGATGTTTGCCTTTTATGCTACAGTGTTATACTGTTCACTCATGTTTAACTTATGATTCGCTATGACTCTCATAACCCTTTCTGCAGTACTCTTTCCTAGGCACATATTTTGTATGTGTGCAATTTATTGTTTCTTCTTAAGTGAAGTATTTTGCATCTGTTCTTATTAATTTTCATTATACTTTCTTCATCCCATTTACTCAGTTTGTCCAATCAATTTTAATGTTCAGTTTATCTATTTAAGACCTCTCTCAGCTTAGTATCTTCTATAAACTTTGTAAGTACTTTTTGTGTCATTATCAAATAATTCATAAAGTCATTGAATAGAACATCATCCAGAACACCTGAGAAACACCACTCATGCTCCTCTGACTTGATAGTGAGCTACTGATAACTGCTCTCTTGTAATGATTTTTCAACCTTTCAGTAGCTCTGTATTTCCATCATTTCTGAGAAGGTTATGGAAAAACCTTACTAAAGTCAAGATATGCCTTATCTACTGCTTCCCTCTATGCACAAGACTTGTTACTCTGTCAAAAAGAGATGTTAGATTGGTTTCACACAATGTGTTCTTGACAAATCTTCACTGACTCTTGCTTATCACCTTATTTTTAAGTGTTTGTAAATTTATTGCTTCATTATTTGCTCCATAACCTTTCTGGGTACTGAAGTTAAGCTGACTGGTTTGTAATTTCCTAGGTTATCCTTATTTCCCTTTTCATAGATTGGTTTTATATTTGCCTTTTTCCAGTCTTCTGGAATCTTTCCCATTTTCCATGACTTTTCAAAGATAATTCTAATGATTCAGATACCTCCTAAGACTTTAAGTAAAATCTTTAAGTATTTAAAGATGTTTTCAGCAGGTTTTTATAATTTGTCAACTTCTAACTTTTCTAAATAAATTTAACTTGTCCTTCCTCAACTTTAGCCTAGCTGACCTTAAATGTTCTATTTAAACAAGAGTGCTAGGGTTCAATTGTAACTGACCTTAAATGTTTGATTGCTGCTCATGTTCTTGCTAGGAACTAAAACAAAATAGTCATTCAACACCCATGCCATTTTCACATTCTTTTTCCTTGTTCCCCCTCCCCCCCACTCACTGACTAATAGGCCTACTGTCTCCTTATAAGAACATGAGAATGGCCGTACTGGGTCAGACCAAAGGTCCATCCAGCCCAGTACCCTGTCTGCTGACAGTGGCCAATGCCAGGTGTCCCAGAGGGAGTGAATCGAACAGGTAATGATCAAACGATCTCTCTCCTGACATCCATCTCCAGCCTTTGACAGAGGCTAGGGACACCATTCCTTACCCATACTGGCTAATAGCCATCTATGGACTTAACCTCCATGAATTTATCTATTCCAATTTTAAACCCTGTTATAGTCCTAGCCTTCACAACCTCCTCAGGCAAGGAGTTCCACAGATTGACAATGCGCTGTGTGAAGAAGAACTTCTTTTTATTTGTATTAAACCTGCTGCCCATTGTCGTACCTCAGTGTTTTCATACTTCAGTACCTTCGGTGGTCTAGACTGTCAGTGTCAGCGTCATCTGGTCCGGGTCATCCTGGCGCGCTCCTGACAGGACCTCTACTCTGTTGGTGATAATAAACTTTCAGCTGCGTGCGTAACAATCGGTACTCCCTTTATCTAGAGTGTTAGACCCCATGCACTTGGGTCAACACAGGAGATCTCTGAGAGGCCCCGGAAACGACAGATGCAGGGAAGGTTTGAAATCAATCGAGCAGGTTTATTGTCAAATGCGAAGCTCTACCAGTTGGTAACAGAGATCAGTACAATGTTACACCACTGGGCACTATGGCCCGGTTGACAAGGTACCAACAACGGGCAGGCCTATTGCCATATATCAGATATTAACAGCAGTTAGTCAAAGTTAAGCTACTGTGCATTCTGTAAGTTTAGGCAATGACACCTGCTGTTCAGGCGCCTAGTGCGCCCCTCTCAGCCGACGGTCAGGACAGTGTGTGTGTGTGTATGTTAACGAGAAAAGGTTTAACGTCCGTGCCTTTACCACTAGGACCGGGGTCCCGTTGCGGAGGGCAGCCAACAGGCTGACAGACGCCCCAGAATTTTATAGGGAGAGCTTATTACATCTCAGATTTCAGCTGCTAGGATACAGGATCCCTTCGCAGCAGGCAGTCTAGGGAAGACTAAGAGATGCCCCAACGGATCTGTCACCTGGGAGTGACACGATCCAAAACGCCCAAGCTCTTCCTATACCTGTCCCTTATGACCGGCTGAAGTTTTTTTAAATTGTGCTTGGTTCTGTTACAGCAACTGAAGGAGTCAGGTTAAAGCTTAAACAGTTACAGGTTTATTAAAAAGGCGTATAAATCATATGGTTACAATGGCTATTGCTCTATTTCTTAACTGCTAGCAAATGTAGATCTTAAAAATGGTTACAAAGAAAATAAAGATAGAAAATAGAAATAATGGTACCAAGTGACAGCTTAATCTTTAAAGAGCTCTAAGTCTATGGGTGCACTTAAGACAAAGGACCACATCCAGGTACAATTTTTACCCTTCTGTGCCTCTCGACTCCAGCGGGTCAAGCCAGGGCCGGTCCCTCAATTCCTAGGAAAGACGAATACGAGGTGGGCGTCCCCATGGAACCTCGGGAGGCCAATCACCTAACCCGACCCCGGGTAGATTGTAGATAGATGGTAGATTGACACGCAAAGTAAGCGTGCTGCTGGACCCATCTTTATACCTATAGGGGCCCATATCCTCTTTCTTATCTAAGATGCCAAATTGTACTGGTCTGTCTTTGTGACACCAGTTCTTACAAGCAAGTTTCAAGTTAATTTACACTTGCAAGAGACATAACTAAATTGTAAGTACTGGGCATTTTTTTTTACTGGGCAAGAGATTCCTCCCCCTGTGGCCGTATCAATATGGGTTTCAGTCAAGGGCACTCCTTGGCAGCCTCTTGGTCAGCAATTGGTGTATCTCTGTTTACAGTCATTCAGGGTCACTGAGCCTGCATATCCGGGCCTTCTGTTCAAGGCTTTTACTGCTCTGTGTGCCCTGCATGCTCCAGGCCAGCAAAAAATAGATGTTACGGGGGGTGTCCTGTCTGGCTACAGCCCCCCACCCCAAGGTCGGCCGGAGAGCACCCTCTGCGGTGTCCTTTTATAGACAGGTACAAACAACTTACATCATTTCTTTACGTACCAGGTTACCACCCTCTGTTGACTAGTTATCACCCCTCACCTTATGGAAGGGGGGCTTACTTACTATCCTTCATGCTGTCAATTCCGACCTGGTCCTGAACCTAGGTCAATATGTACATTAGTTTTTAGGGAGACTTTGTACCAAGACATTTCTTATTAAGATGTTCCATTATTCCCCTTTGGCTTACAGTCTGTACCCAGTGCCTCCCTGTGTCCTTCCATGCTCGACTTAACTTACACAATCACACAATTATCAGTAGGGCTTCTTTCTTGGCTCCTGTTACTGAACCAAAGTCTTGCTCACTAGATTGCAGGCCTGTTGCTGTTTCCATGTTGCAGGACTTAGGCCTGCTGACTCCATGTTACTGACCCTCAACTTACTACACCCATTAGTTTCATTTGGTGGCTTCTAGTTCTTATATTATGGGAACAAGTAAATAATTTCTCCTTATTCACTTTCTCCACACCACTCATGATTTTATATACCTCTATCATATCCCCCTTGAGTCTCCTCTTTTCCAAGCTGAAAAGTCCCTGTCTCTTTAATCTCTCCTCATATGGGACCCATTCCATACCCCTGATCATTTTAGTTGCCCTTCTCTGAGCCTTTTCTAATGCCAGTATATCTTTTTTGAGATGAGGAGACCACATCTGTACACAGTATTCCGGATGTGGGCATACCGTGAATTTATATAAGGGTAATAAGATATTCTCCATCTTATTCTTTATCCCTTTTTTGATGATTCCTAACATCCAGTTTGCTTTTTGGACTACCGCTGCACACTGCAAGGATGTCTTCAGAGAACTATCCACAAAGACTACAAGATCTCTTTCCTGCTTAGTTGTAGCTAAATTAGCCCCCATCATATTATATTTATACTTGGGTTATTTTCTCCAATGTGCATTACTTTACATTTATCCACTTTCAATTTCATTTGCTATTTTGTTGCCCAGTCACATGGGGTGTGTCTAGACTACATGCCTCCTTCGACGGAGGCATGTAGATTAGCCAGATCGGAAGAGGGAAATGAAGCCGCGATTAAAATAATCGCAGCTTCATTTAAATTTAAATGGCTGCCCCGATCTGCCGATCAGCTGTTTGTCGGCAGATCGGGGCAGTCTGGACGCGACGCGCCGACAAAGAAGCCTTTTTCATCGGCACAGGTAAGCCTCGTGAAACCAGGTTTACCTGTGCCGATGAAGAAAGGCTTCTTTGTCAGCGCGTCGCGTCCAGACTGCCCCGATCTGCCGACAAACAGCTGATCGGCAGATCGGGGCAGCCATTTAAATTTAAATGAAGCCGCGATTATTTTAATCGCGGCTTCATTTCCCTCTTCCGATCTGGCTAATCTACATGCCTCCGTCGAAGGAGGCATGTAGTCTAGACACACCCTTAGTTTGGTGAGATCTTTTTGGTCTTAACTACCTTGAGCAGGTTAGTATCATCTGCAAACTTTGCCACCTCACTGTTTACCCTTTCTCCAGATCATTTATGAATATGTTGAATAGGATTGGTCCTAGGACTGATATTTGGGGAACACCACTAGTTACTCCTCTCCATTCTGAAAATTTACCATTTATTCCTACCCTTTGTTTCCTGTCTTTTGACCAGTTCTCAGTCCATGAAAGGATCTTATCTTATTCCATGACAACTTAATTTACATATGAGCTTTTGGTGAGGGACCTTGTCAAAGGCTTTCTGGAAATCTAAGTACACTATATCTACTCGATCCCCCTTGTCCACATGTTTGTTGACTCCTTCAAAGACATTATTTTCCTTTACATGATTTCCTCATTTGTCTATGGGTACGTCTAGACTACATGCCTCTGTCGCCAGAGGCATGTAAATTAGGCTACCGGGCATAGGAAAATGAAGCAGCGATTTAAATAATCGCCGCTTCATTTAAGCTTACATGGCTGCCACGCTGAGCCGATCAGCTGTTTGTCGGCTCAGCGCGATAGTCTGGATGCGCGGGTGTCGACGTCAAAGGCATTTGTCGACCACCCAGGTATACCTCATCCCAGGAGGAATACCTGGGTGGTCGACAAATGCCTTTGATGTCGACACCTGCACATCCAGACTATCACGCTGAGTCAACAAACAGCTGATCGGCTCAGCGGGGCAGCCATGTAAGCTTAAATGAAGCGGCGATTATTTAAATCGCTGCTTCATTTTCCTATGCCTAGTAGCCTAATCTACATGCCTCTGACGACAGAGGCATGTAGTCTAGATGTACCCTATATGTTTTCTTGCTACCCTTTTTCTCTGTAGCTGGATTATTCTATTTTTATGCCTTGGACTTTCAAATTGTCTCCCCACATGCCTTTGCTATTCTTCATATTTATCTTAAAGTTGGGCTCATTCTCTTTTAAGTATTTTCCCAATCCAGAAAATAAGTTGGAAATTATTTCTTTCCCCTTCTGCTAATTTTATTCCTTAAAGCTTCTTCCAGCCAAGGCAGAATATTCTGTAATGTACGGAGAATTTGGGAAAAAATTACATCACCAAATACTGTATAAGAAATCAGCCAAAGGGAAATAGATTGTTTTTATTTTGGATGTTTAAAAAAATGTTTTATTTTAATATTTGTTTAAGTTCAATGACTTTCTAAACTTTGAAAGAAGGGAAATCTTATTAAAGAGCTCAGAAGCTCATTAAATATATCTTCTGGGACCCTTTGTTTCCCTTGGGCCCCTCCTTTTAACATTCCCTACCCCTTTTCTTTTAGTTAATCTACTCCTAAAAGTAAAGAAAGAAAAGGAACAGTTATTATAGTACTAACATGTCATGTGCTCCAATCCCACTGTTGATTGTAATAGGCCTTCCTCCATCATTTGTCTGTCTTTATTAATTTTGATGGTTAATTCTTTTGGGCTGGAATTGTCTGTTACTCTGTGTTTGCATAATGCTGAACATAGTATGGGCCCATGTCTACACTACAGGGTTTTTTTTCTGAAAAACAACCATTTTTCAGAAAAAAAACTTGAGTTACATCCACACTGAAATTGCTTTCTTTTGAACGTAAATTGAGGGTTTTTTCCAGCATGGGTAATCCTCATTCTACAAGGAAGAAGCCTTTTTCTGAAAGAGCTCTTTCAGAAAAAGGCCTGTGTGGATGGGGAAGAGGGAGTTTTTTTGAAAGAAGAGGAAAGAAGAAAAAGCACAGGTGCATTGGTGTTCATTCCATCCAGCTTACATGTGAGATAGAGTCCATTCCTTGTGGATGCTATCTTTCGAAAAAACAGATCGATTTTTCGACATGCTTTTGTAGTGTGTATGCTCTCTTTCAGAAGAAGTTTTTCCAAAAAATATCTTTTGCTCCTTGGTGAACTTTTACTGAAATAATGTGAGTACTGGGTGGATTTAGATACTTTCAGGATTCAGTAGGAACCAAACAGCAACTTGGCATTTCACAATGTCCCCTGATGGCAGGGCTTAGACACCAAGTCCAGAGAGAGATGCTGAAGTTCAGTAGTGGCAAAACATGTTGGTTAGTATTCTAGCTAGCATATTTTAAAGAACACTTCTTCACATGATCAGCATATAACTTTTAAGTTACTATAAAAATATCAGCTCTCATTGTGATACTCCTGGTCCTGCAGGAAGGTGTTTATCTTTATTACCATGAATACTCCCTTTGCAATCAATTGAAGTTAAGCACATGCATAAGTATTTACAGAATTGAGATCTAAGAAAGATAAAACATTTTCAAATGTCTGTGGAGGTCCATAAAGTGATGGTACTGTATACTTCTCTGAATCCAGGAGTAAGCCTAAGGTTTGACTCTCCATTATTTCCTTTTTCAAAACAAAACAAACAAAAACCTAATAATCTCAGATTAATTTGTCAAATAAAATCATAGAATTCTAATGTGAGCATCTTGAGCAACTTTTGTATCTAAAATGGAAATATATTTATAAAAATATAATGTAGTAAGTGACATTTTAATAATTCTTTTGCCACAGTTTGGATACAGATACCAGTTCTGTTACTAGTTGGCCCAAATTTGATCTTCAGAGTCTATGTATTCTGTTCTAAACGTGAGTATTATGGTCTGAAATTCCACTTAAAACAGTGATTATTATCATGTACTTTCAATATATTTCAAAACTGAGTAGAGATTTTATCTCAAAATTGTTATTGCTGCTGAGTTCATACCTTCCAGTACTGACAAGTGGATTTGTATGATTAAATACCATGAACATGGCTTTATCATTCATTTTTCTTTGGATTGTCTATTCATGTTCTCAATTTTAGAATCAAGGCACTTGTGCAGGGAGCTAAAGTAATATTCTAGAAGGCCATGCCTCTTGGGATCACTCATGCTTCTCTTCCCTCCAATCTCAAAGGTACAAAAGAGGAGCAGTCCCAACTGCCTTCTGATCCCTAATAGAATGGAAAGTGCAGTGAGCTCCCACCTGTCACAGATAGAATCATTCAAGCTGCTCTCATTGATTTCCTTCTTTCTTTCCTACCCCCTTCCCTTCTTCCGTCCCTCCCTTCCTTCGTTTCCCTCACATGATCTGTCTGATGTAGTTAGCAGGTGGTGTCCTTAGGGTAGATGTGTGGACAGAGTTGTAAACAGGGTTTGTTGCAAGAATTGGTTCTTAGGTAAGTGTTTCTGTTGTGTGGTGTGTAATTGGTGTTAAGCATTTGTTGTGGAGTTGTCTATAAGTGAGGACTGGCCTGTCTCCCAAGGTCTGTAAGGCTGTGTCTAGACTACATGCCTCTGTCGGCAGAGGCATGTAGATTACACATAGGCAAAGGCAAATGAAGCCACGATTTAAATGATCGCGACTTCATTTACATTTACATGGCTGCCGCGCTGAGCCGACAAACAGCTGATCAGCTGTTTGTCGGCTTACACGCTAGTCTGGATGCTCCCCCTGTCGACATCAAAGCTGTTTGTCAGCATCCCTGTTATTCCTCATGGAATGAGGTTTACTGGGGCTGCCGACAAAGGGCTTTGATGTCGACAGGGGGAACGTCCAGATTAGCGCGCGAGCCGACAAACAGCTGATCAGCTGTTTGTCAGCTCAGCGCGGCAGCCATGTAAATGTAAATGAAGCCGCGATCATTTCAATCGCGGCTTCATTTGCCTTTGCCAAAAAAACAAATCTACATGGCTCCGTCGACGGAGCCATGTAGTCTAGACGTACCCTAATTGTCATCTAGGAGAGGTTGTAGATACTTGATGATGTGTCGGGGAGGTTTTAGTTGCGGGCTGTAGGAAATGGCCAGTGGAATTCTGTGGCTTTCTTTGTTGGGTTTGTCCTGCTCATGGGTATTGGCAGTCCCAACAACTGCTTGATGTCTCCAGCAACCAGCAGCTTTGGCAGTCCCTCCAGATCTTGGATGCTGCAGCAGTTTGCTGTCAGGTTCAAGCTCTAGCATCTGGGAAGAGATGTCCTTCCCCTCCACTGGCTTCCCTTCAACTCAGCTAGTGGGCCTGCCTTTTATTCCTCTTGTTCCCGTTCCGCTCCTCTGCTTCTGGCAGGGCAGGCAAAGGTTTCAAGCCCTGCCCTCTAGGGGCAGTTACAGCTGTTCCTCAGCCCATCTGGGAGAGAGGCCATGCCCTCTCTCTACACTTGTACTAACTCTCCTTTGCCTAACCCAGTGGTTCCCAATCTTTTCTAGCATCTGGACCCCTTTTCAATTTTTCCCTGGGGAAAAGAAAAGGAAAAGTAAAGATCAGGCCCACTGCTGTACCCGATCCTTACATTTAAACTTTCCACACACACCCTGCAGTACAGTCATGGTCCACTGTGGACCAAAGGTTGGGAACCACTAGCCTAACCCATTCCATCAGTTCCCTAACTCACTTTCACCATTTCTTTTGAGGCTCAGATTAGGATTTTTCAAAACAAAGGAAGGAATTAAAGGGAGACTGGGTCTACTTCCCTTTTGACACCAGGATAGGAGGAAGAGGGGGGGTAAGTAACCCCAATGGAGGCTGGTCTCCAGAACATTTTGGTAGCTTGATGAGTGTGAGTATGCACAGGTCCACTGCAAAGCTCTGCAGTTACAGATATCTCTAGTTCCTGAATTGCCATATTTCAATGTTCAAATTGGAAAAAAATCTTGAGTGATGATAAAACAACAGTGCAATTTCTCAGTGTCACATGCTACATTTACCAGTGCAGTGCTTTGGTTACAACAGGAATGCATCTCCAGTCTATGAGGCTGAGTACACTCCCACACTGCACCAGTTCCACACTCAGACTGGTGAGTGGTGAGATTAAGGGCATGGAGAGATGGCCCTAAATCTGAGGCTGTGTCTGCTCCTTATATTAGTGGTGACAGAGAGAAATCATAGAATCATAGAATACTTGATTCTAAGACTGGAAGGGACCTCGAAAGGTCATCAAGTCCAGTCCCCTGCCCTCAGGGCAGGACCAAATACTGTCTAGACCATCCCTGGTAGACATTTATCTAACCTACTCTTAAATATCTCCAGAGCCTCCTTAGGCAATTTATTCCAGTATTTGACTACCCTGACAGAATCATGTTTGCTTTCTTTGCAACAGCATCACACTGCTGACTCATATTCAACTTGTGGTCCACTATAACCCCTAGATCCCTTTCAGCCGTACTCCTTCCGAGACCATTGATTCCCATTCTGAATGTATGAAACTGATGGTTCCTTCCTAAGTGGAGCACTTTGCATTTGTCTTTATTAAACTTCATCCTATTTACCTCAGACCATTTCTCCAATTTGTCTAGGTCATTTTTAATTATCCTCCAGATTAGTCGCAACCCCTCCCAGCTTGGTATCATCTGCAAACTTAATAAACGTACTTTCTATACCAATATCTAAATCGTTGATAAAGATATTGAATAGAGCCAGTCCCAAAATAGACCCCTGCTGAACCCCACTTGTTGTACCTTTCCAGCAGGATTGTGAACCATTAATAACTACTCTCTGAATACGGTTATCCACCCAGTTATGCACCCACCTTATAGTAGCCCCATCTAAGTTGTATTACCCTAGTTTATTGATAAGAATATCATGCGAGACCGTATCAAAAGCCTTACTAAAGTCTAGGTATACCACGTCCACCGCTTCTCCCTTATCCACAAGACTCGTTATCCTATCAAAGAAAGCTATCAGATTGGTTTAACATGATTTGTTCTTTACAAATCCATGCTGGCTGTTCCCTATCACCTTGCCACTTTCCAAGTGTTTTCAGATGATTTCCTTAATTACTTGCTCTGTTATCTTCCCTGGCACAGAAGCTAAACTAACTGGGTTGTTCTTATTTCCCTTTTTATAGATGGGCACTATATTTGCCCTTTTCTAGTCCTCTGGAATCTCTCCTGTCTCCCATGATTTTCCGAAAGATGATAGCTAAAGGCTCAGATACCTCCTCTATCAGTTCCTTGAGTATTCTAGGATTCTAACTTTTCTAGGTGATTTTTAACTTGTCCTTTTTTATTTTACCTTCTAAAATTACCCCCTTTCCACTAGCATACACTATGTTAGGCATTCCTGCAGACTTCTCGGTAAAGTCGGAAAGAAAGAAGTCATTGAGCATCTGTGCCATTTCCAAGTTTCCTGTTACTGTTTCTCCCTCCTCACTGACCAGTGGGCCTACCCTCTCCTTGGTCTTCCTCTTGATTCTAATGTATTTATAAAACGTCTTTTTGTTTCTCTTTATTCCCGTAGCTAGTTTGAGCTCATTCTGTGCTTTTGCCTTTCTAATCTTGCCCCTGCATTCCTGTGCTGTTTGCTGAACATTTTATATCCATATAAGGAACAAAATACAGGACTATGTAGCACTTTAAAGACTAACAAGATGGTTTATTAGATGATGAGCTTTCGTGGGCCAGATCCACTTCCTCAGATCAAATAGTGGAAGAAAATAGTCACAGCCATATATACCAAAGGATACAATTTTTAAAAAATGAACACACATGAAAAGGACAAATCACATTACAGACCAGAAGGGGGATGTCGGGGGGGGGGGGGGGGGGAAAGGAAGGTGAATGCCAGTGAGTTAATGATATTAGAGGTGGGGAAGGGGAAATGTCTGTGAGTTAATAGTATTAGAGGTGATAATTGGGGAAGCTATCTTTGGAATGGGTAAGATAGTTGGAGTCTTTGTTAATTCCCCTGCGGAGAGTGTCGAATTTTAGCATGAATGCCAGTTCAGAGGATTCCCTTTCAAGTGCAGATTTGAATGTCTTCTGAAGTAGGATGCAAGTTAGCAGGTCATTCAGACAGTGTCCTTTCTGGTTGAAATGACAAGCAACTGTTTTTTCTTTGTGATCCTGTCTAATGTCTGTTTTGTGGGCATTGATTCTTTGGCGAAGTGTCTGAGACGTTTGTCCAATGTACATAGCAGACGGACACTTTCGGCATATGATAGCATAGATTATATTTCTGGAGGCGCAGGAATATGTATTCTTGATCTTATAACTCACTTGGTTAAGCCCAATAATGGTGTCAGCAGAGTGAATATGTGGACAAAGCTGGCAGCGGGGTTTGTTGCAAGGGAAAGTACCAGGGTTGGTATTAGTGTGGTATGTCCTGTGGTTGTTGGTAAGAATCATCTTGAGGTCTATAGGAGACTATGGGTCTGTCTCCCAGAGCTTCTTGGAGTTTAGTGTCCTGTTCCAGTATAGGCTGTAATCTATTGATAATGTGTTGGACAGGTATAAGTTGGGAGCTGTAGGTGATGACAAGTGGTGTTCTATTGTTGGTTTTCTTGGGTCTGTCTTGTAGTAGATGGTTTCTAGGTATTCGTTTGGCTCTTTCAATTTGCCATGCGTCCAGATCATAAAGATGTCATCGATGTAGCATAAGCAGACGGATTACAAGCTATTAGAAACACTATCCCAGAGGACACCACTGCCAACCTGGTAGCAGACCCATATAACTTCGTTCTCACCCACAATTATTTCCAGTTTGAGAACAACTTATACCTCCAGATCAGCGGCACAGCCATGGGTACACGCATGGCCCCACAGTATGCTAATATCTTTATGGCTGACCTAGAACAACGTTTCCTCAACTCCCGTCCCCTTTTACCCCTTCTCTACTTACGCTACATCGATGACATCTTTATGATCTGGATGCATGGCCAAGAAACACTGGAGACATTCCACAGAGATTTCAAGAACCTACACCCCACCATTAACCTCAGCCAGGACCATTCCACACGAGAGATCCATTTCCTGGACACCACAGTACAAATCAACAATGGAAAATTAGACACCACCCTCTACAGAAAACCCACTGACTCATACAGTTACCTACATGCTTCCAGCTCCCATCCAGCACACACCATACGATCCATCATCTATAGCCAAGCCCTTCGATACAACTGCATCTGCTCTAATCCCACAGACAGAGACCAGAAACTTCAGGATCTCTACCAAGCATTTATAAACCTCAACTACCCACCTGGAGAAATAAAAAAGCAAATTGAAAGAGACAAACGAATACCTAGAAACCATCTACTACAAGACAGACCCAAGAAAACCAACAATAGAACACCACTTGTCATCACCTACAGCTCCCAACTTATACCTGTCCAACACATTATCAATAGATTACAGCCTATACTGGAACAGGACACTAAACTCCAAGAAGCTCTGGGAGACAGACCCATAGTCTCCTATAGACAACCACCTAGCCTCAAGATGATTCTTACCAACAACCACAGGACATACCACACTAATACCAACCCTGGTACTTTCCCTTGCAACAAACCCCGCTGCCAGCTTTGTCCACATATTCACTCTGCTGACACCATTATTGGGCTTAACCAAGTGAGTTATAAGATCAAGAATACATATTCCTGCGCCTCCAGAAATATAATCTATGCTATCATGTGCCGAAAGTGTCCGTCTGCTATGTACATTGGACAAACGTCTCAGACACTTCGCCAAAGAATCAATGCCCACAAAACAGACATTAGACAGGATCACAAAGAAAAAACAGTTGCTTGTCATTTCAACCAGAAAGGACACTGTCTGAATGACCTGCTAACTTGCATCCTACTTCAGAAGACATTCAAATCTGCACTTGAAAGGGAATCCTCTGAACTGGCATTCATGCTAAAATTCGACACTTTCCGCAGGGGAATTAACAAAGACTCCAACTATCTTACCCATTCCAAAGATAGCTTCCCCAATTATCACCTCTAATACTATTAACTCACAGACATTTCCCCTTCCCCACCTCTAATATCATTAACTCACTGGCATTCACCTTCCTTTCCCCCCCCCCCCCCCGCCGACATCCCCCTTCTGTTCTGTAATGTGATTTGTCCTTTTCATGTGTGTTCATTTTTTAAAAATTGTATCCTTTGGTATATATGACTGTGACTATTTTCTTCCACTATTTGATCTGAGGAAGTGGATCTGGCCCACGAAAGCTCATCATCTAATAAACCATCTTGTTAGTTTTTAAAGTGCTACATAGTCCTGTATTTTGTTTCAGCTACACCAGACTAACACGGCTACATCTCTATCTCTATCCATATAAGGGTGAGACACAGTGTGGCTGTTTGTTTTGTTGAGTGGGTGGTTGCATGTGTGAGTGCACACATGAGTGAGGGCAGGGCTGGAGATTAAAGTAAGAAACATTGATGACCTTGCCAGATATTGTCAGTTTCAGTTTGGGAAAAGTTGGCAAGATTCTGCTCAAACAGATACTGAGTTTGGTAAAGTCAAGTGCAAGGCAGTGGACTAGGAAGGAAAAATCATTTCCACAACTACAAAATGTGGCCAGGTGATATTGTTTCTGAAAAGGATCTGAGGGTAGTAATGGATGACAAATTGAATGAGAGTCAATAATGTGGAACTGCTGTTAAAAAAAGGCTAATACTAGTTTGGAGTGTATTGGCAAGTAATATAAAGCAAGACCTCAGAAGTGCTGTTTCCCACAGTGCTTTACTGTAGCAAGTTAATAGTGCTCCGTTTCATGAAAGACTGAGCTTTTAGTGACTTGTATGGCATTCCAAAGAACACTGAAACTATCAATTTGGCTATTACAAACTTTTTAAGCTTCAGAGGGGTAACTGAGCTAGTCCATAACTGGAAAAACTTAAAAAAAAATGAATAGTACAGCAACTTTCCTGGGTACAGCCCAATTCTTCAGATGAGTCATCTGAAGAAGTGGGTTGTACCCATGAAAGTTCATGATCCTATCTACATGTTTTGTTATCCTTAAGGTGCTGCTGTACCATTCATTGTGTCTTAAACATTTTAAGAAGAGCCACGACATGTAGGCTGTGTCTAGACTGGCAAGTTGTTGCGCAAAAACTTGCCAGCTGTCTACACTGGCCACTTGAATTTGCGCAAGAACACTGACAATCTCATGTATGATCGTCAGTGTTCTTGCACGAATACTATGACTCTCCCATTCAGTCAAAAGCCCTCTTGCGCAAATGCTTTTGCGCAAGAGGGCCAGTGTAGACAGCGTGTTATTGTTTTGCGCAAAAAAGCCCCGATGGCTAAAATGGCAAAAGCGCTTTTGTGCAAAAGCATCTGTGCCAATCTAGACGCTCTTTTCTGCAAATTCTTTTAACGGAAAAACTTTTCCATTATAAACATTTGTGGAAAATCATGCCAGTCTAGACGTAGCCATACAGTGTTCTTTTTGTGTAGTGTTAAAATGATTTTAGGCTGAAAGAAAAGGGAAACCTTTTATGACTAGCAGATTACTCTCTTTTTCTGCCTCTTATGTTTGGTAAATTGGATAAGAAGATCCTATCTGGTACAAGTGCTAAACAGTAACTGCAATATTATTTGCATGCCTTGATTAAATTAGATTTTTTTTCTATTTTAGCAAATCATAGGAAAAAGTATGATGTTGAACAAGGTAAGAATTATCCTTGACTAGTCTAAAATATTAGCAAGTGCTAACAACTAATTTTATATGATGATGGTATAGAGTGTATTGTCATAAAAGAGCCTCTACTCACACCTCCTGCAATATAAGTGGCTACTGATGGAAAACAGGATACTGGCCTAGATGGGCCATTGGTCTGACCCAATATAACCATTCTTATGATCTGTAACTGTATTTATATATATTGAGGTCATTAGGGTGCGGAGGGAGCAAGTCAGGGGAGAATTTATACATAAACATTGACATTAAAATCAATGGGATTATTCATGTTCTTAAAGTTTAGCTTCTACTTAAATACCTTGCTGAAATTGAGGTCCTCGGTATAAGCTCTTTTGAACTTTGCTTGGAAAGAGACAAACCAATGTCTTCAGGTAAATAATTGAACCTTTACACCATTTCAAAGGTTGCACCTAGCTAGACAGCTGAGTAAAGGTTTTGGGGATGCAAAGCTTGGACTGAGGTTTCTAAGGGTAAGTCTACATAGCATGCTTATTTCAAAATAAGCTATTCTGGAATAGTTATTCCAAAATAGCTTATTTCTAAATAGCGTGTCTACACTGCAGGGACGCCTCAAAATTAGTCCAGGGCAGGCTTCCTGGGGAGGAATTGCTTAGAATGCTCTTGGTGAGGGGCTATTTCAAAGTAGCAGCAGTGAAGTGTCTACACACCCTTATTTCAAAATAGCTATTTTGGAATAGGCATTATTCCTCCTAGAATGAGATTTACAGATTTCAAAATACATTGTCCATTATTTTGAAATTATTTCAAAATAACAGGATTGCTGTGTAGATGCTCACTTTTTATTTCAAAATAATGGTGCAGTATAGACACACTCTAAAGGGGCACGAGGCATATAAATCCATCTGGGCTTGTTTATCAACCATTTTGGGGACAAAATGACAGCAGGGGAGCCACAGGTACAGGCAAAGAGAATTTCTTAACTATAGTTGCCTTTACTTCTATTGGCGGCCTTAGAGTTACAGATTTTTGAAAAATATGAATCCTTAATATAGCCCTTAACACCCTAGGGCTACGTCTACATTGGCCCCCTATTCCGTAATAGGGATGCTAATGTAGCACGTTGGAATAGGCAAATCCGCGGGGGATTTAAATATCCCCCGTGGCATTTTCATTTTCATGGCTGCCGCTTTTTTCCGGTTTGTAGATAAGCCGCAGAAAAGCGCCAGTCTGGACGCGATCCTCCAGAAAATGAGCTCTTTTCCGGAGGATCTCTTATTCCTACTTTCAAGTAGGAATAAGAGATCCTCCGGAAAAGAGCTCATTTTCTGGAGGATCGCGTCCAGACTGGCGCTTTTCTGCGGCTTATCTACAAGCTGGAAAAAAGTGGCAGCCATGAAAAGGAAAATGCCACGGGGGATATTTAAATCCCCCGCGGATTTGCCTATTCCAACGTGCTACATTAGCATCCCTATTACGGAATAGGGGCCAATGTAGACACAGCCTAGGAGTCCTATGATTTGGGCAGTATCCTCAGGGCCTTCCAAGAACTTCCTGACAGATCTGAGAGAACTTTTAAGCCTCTCTCTGAATTTTTGCCTCTGAATTTTCACCAGGGAGTTTCCAGTCTCCGCCCTTTGTGAACCAAGTAATTTAAATCACTGGGCTTGCTTTCAGCAGAACCATTGTTCCGCTGGGATAAAACCCTTTAACACTGATGACTACTGCTTGCTTCTAGTTCTCCAGTTATAGTGTGTCCATTATGTATTAAATCTGTGATGCATAAGAGTGTTAAGCCTGTTCCCCACTCTGGCATTTTCACTGCAGTAGGGGACCTCAAGAGACTTTAAAAAAATACCTGCTTAAAATTCCCAAAATTAACAGATTTCTTGGCCTTGAGTAGGAAGCTTCTACCATCCACATGCAAACACCCCTTTAAGAACCCAGGAGAATGCATTTGGGATTTTCTTCTTGTGGGGTATCCCACAAGTCCTTTAACCTTCCCTCAGGAAAGAACTTGAAAACAAACTGCAATTTCTTAATAGCTGACCTTTAGTCTCAGGCATGTTCACACAGGACTTCCTTCCATCTATGACACAGGAATCAGATCTTAGTCTTAAAAAGGTGATTATATTAACAAATCAAAGAAGATATATTTGGTAAACCACACACTAGGTTTTCTAGGTGTTACAGAGTAACTGAAAAACAGTAATTTAAAGGCACAGAGAATTGCTTCATGGGGATTCAGTTTCAAGTTTACAGTGTATGGGGCGGTATATTAATCAGAGCAGAAGCGTCCAACCAAACCCAAAATTAAACAAATATCCTGATTGATTTAACTAAACATTTCTCATTCTATTTACATATCTATTGTTTCAAGGTTTAGGGTTTTTTGTTTTTCCTCTTATGAATGGATACCGCTGGAATATCCATGCTTTGATTCTGGCAAACTCATTTCTCCCAGCTCTTGTTCTGTTCAGAATCTGTTTCATTCAGATTTCACACTCTCATTCCATTGGCTCTCCTGGATTCCTGCCAACACTTACCGCAGCTTCTAAAGGATCCACTGTTTCTGGATTTAACCCTTTACAGGCAATTTAGGGAACATCTATGCTACAGAATTATTTCAAAATAACTTAAATTATTTTGAAATAACAAGGTGAATGTCCATACTACAAGCCTGTTTTTTCGAAATTATTTTGAAATAATGAGCTTCTTATTTTGAAATAATAAAGCATCATTTCACAAGGAATGAAACTTATTTCAAAATAGATATTTCAAAATAGTGGTAGTGTGGACACTCCACTGCTGCTATATTGAAATAGCTCCTTCCCGGGGCCATTCAGAGTAATTACTTTCCATTGCTTCCTGGAGCTCTCAATCAAGACAGTCCATCCACATTAAGGGAGCCTACCTTCCACTAATTTTGAGGCTTCCCTGTAAAGTGGACACATTATTTTCAAATAGTTATGTTGGGAGTTATTATTCTGAAATAACTTATTTCAAAAGCGATGAGTAGTCCTGTGGCACCTTATAGACTAACAGATTTATTGGAGCATAAGCTTTTGGGGGCAAAGAGCCACTTTGTCAGATGTGCATCACAAAAGACTTTCATAAAGAACCAAAATGGAGTTCATGACCCAACACAAACATTCTAAGTAGACCTGGTTGGGAATTTTGTACAACCACTTTTTTCCATAGAAGGATGCCACACTGGGACATTTGTATGAACTGATTAGTGTCAGATAGAGCAACATAAATAGGGAATGTTACAGTCCATGGCTGAAGTTAAAGAAGCCTTCAAGCCTGCTCTAGCCTTCATTAGGGATTCAATTGCCCTGGAATAGGTGAGGATATAGGCAAATGCAAACCCTTCTGTTCCTGTGCCTATGGAGACTGAAATAATAAAATTGCTGGAGGTATACTTTTCAGGGTAATTCAAAGCACTACATAAACTTAAGAGGCTGAATTATGATTCTGAATGAAGCAGTGTTAAAGCCTGATCTTTGTGTACACACTTAAAAATAACATGGCATAACACTATGAAGTAGGAGTTAGGCACCCACCTTCTAGTGGCTTTCAGTAGGAAATGGTCACCTACCTTCCCTCTCTGACTTTGAAAATGACCCTAGAATTGTATTGTATTTAATTGTCTTTTAGTCAGTTTTGTCTATTTCACACACTTCAGAGCAATTTAAAGTACTACATAAACTTAAGAGCTTGAGTTATGTTTTAGAGTGAAGCACAGATTCACATCAGTATGTTGTTTGTACTGTCAATATATGACATAGTAGAGGTGATATTTTAAAAGGCACAAAAACAGTTAGGCTTTTACCTCCCTTTGTGCCTTTAAACATCTCACCTTAATTGTTATTGTATTGAATTGCCATTAATTAATTTGCTCAATGGTTGATGGTTAGAGACAAGGCTTTGTATCAAAAAATTTTGTAACATCAGATCTGATTGATTTAAAATAATTGAAATTGTTCTGATTTTTGCAGGACTTTTGCCAGATGAGGAGGAAAATGGTAAGTATGTTTGCTTTCGAGCGTCTGAAAACAGCTCTGCAATCAGGGGAATATTGGGAACTGTTTTTCAACTTTATCTTTCAATACAATGAATCCGATCAATTCATGAAACTGAATGAGGAAGATACATTTTAAGGCTCCATCTTCCGAGATTTTTGCATGCCCTCAGCTTGCACTGATTTCATCGAGAGATGTGGGTATCCCATGTATCACATTATGAATGCTTTGAGCCCATTTTGCTCTCTTTATTCATATGAGCATTCTGCACAGCTGGTTGAAAAATCAAGGTCTCCCAGCTTAATCCTTCCCTCCCCCCCAAAAAATGCCATGAGTTTTAATTTCAAAATACAAAATAAATACACTAAAATGCATTAAAAATAAGAAAAAGTCAAAATTAAAATGAAACATTTCAAAATTATTGAAACAAATTGTTATGGTTGACCTGAGCTGAATTGTTTGGCTTGTTTTGGACTTTTTTTTATGTGAATAGCTATTGTCCCCAAAGAGGTGGGAAAAAGGTCAAATTCTGGAAAATATTCCAGGAATGGGAAAAATATTTTCCATCCAACTCTAATTCAAAATCCTACAGTGGTATATGAATGGTAACTGTTTGAACTCTCTGTGAAATGACTAAACCATATTAATAGCATCCGATCCAAACAAAATCCTTATGTAGGTTCCCTGTATAAAATCTGAGTACTTAGGAACATAATTTCTTCAGATCATATAGTGAGTGTGGAGGGATGGTGTGTCCACACTGCACCCTAAACTCAAAATAAAATATGCAATTTGTGCTATGCAAATTGCATATCTGATTTCAAAACTATTTTGAAAGAGCTTATTTTGAAATTTGGCATATCTACCTGAGCCAAATTTCAAATAAAGAGCTATTTCGAACCATACCTTATCATGCAATGAGGTTTCCCAGGATGACGAAATAGTGTGCCTGTTATTTTAAAAAATATTTTGAAATAACAGGTGCCTTGTGTAGACTCAGGGTAGCTATTTCAAGATACCTCCAGTATCCCAAAATAACCTTGGAGTGTAGATGTACCTTTAGTATAGATTCAGTAATTGTCCCAGGAAATGTTATAGCTTCAGTGCGGTCACACAGTAGAAAGATATGTGATTGATTTAGGGGGTCTTTGTGACAGATACAATGAGATGTAGCTGATTGTAAGCCCTATTAAGCAGTCTCTAGCACAGAGGTTACATTGCTTGATGGCAGATGGCACCATAGCAGGGGCATTCCAATTATCTGGTTATTTTCATATAGTGCAGCCATACATATGGGCTGTTATGCTCAAGGTGCAATTTAGAGCCTAAATGAGCATTCCTGGAATTGGTGCAGATTTGGGAGAGATTACACCCCTTTTAATCTTGTGCCCATCTTAGCATTGCTGAAAACTGAAGGAATAAATTTCACTCTCGGGGTTATTCCATTTACTACACAAACTTAAAGGGCTGGGTTATTTTTATGAGTGAGATACAGATTTAAATCTTAATTTTGTTTTCGTGCAAATTTAGGCATAACATAAAATAATAGAAGCAACATTTTAAAAGGCACAAGTAGAAAACAGGCACCTAACTTTCAGTGCTTCAATGGCACTGAAGCATGGAACTTTGGGCCTCTTTGAAAATCTCCCTCTAATTACTACTCTCTTTATTTACCCTTGACTAATTTGGTCAATTCCAGATGTTGAAGACCGGATTTTATATGATCATTTAATCTATTATCAGAACGTTTCATAACCTTTCTAGATAATTTAGTCTGATGTAAAGATTTGCTGATTCTTTGCAGAATTCACCCAGGAGGAAAATGGTAAGTGTCTACTGTTTCATAAAAATCTCAGAACAGCTCTATGACAAGAGGCATATTGATGTCAATATGTAGTGAGTGATACATGGTTCAATGTCAGTATAAAGTGCAATGCTTCAAGGGTCAGTTCTGGGGCTAGTTCTGTTCAACATCTTTATTGATGACCTGGATGAGGGGGTGGATTGCATCCTCAGTAAGTTTGTAGATGACACTAAGCTGAGGGGTAGATATGCTGGAGGGCAGGGATAGGGTCTAGAATGACCTGGATAAATTGGAGGATTGGGCCAAAATAAATCTGATGAGGTTCAACAAGGACAAATGCAGAGTCCTGTTCCTGGGACAGAAAAGCCCTAAGCACTACAGTACCAAATAAAGGGGAATAATCACTTTCCTTGTTATGCTGGCAAGGCTTGATATGCTAGGGACTGACAACAATTTAGTACAAAAAGACCTTGGGGATTACAGTGGACTAAAAGCTGGATATGAGTCAACAGTGTGCCCTTGTAGCCAAGAAGGCGAATGATGTATTAATGTGCATTAGTAGACGCCTTGCCAGCATATCAAGGGAAGTGATTATTCACCTTTATTCGGCACTGGTGAGGCCACATCTGGAGTACTGCTTCCAATTCTGGATCCTCCATTACAGAAAGCATGTGGACTCAGTTCAGCAGAGGGCAGCCAAAATAATTAGGGAGCTAAAGCACATGACCTATGAGGAAAGGCTGAGGGATCTGGGTTCATTTAGTCTGCAGAAGAGGAGTGAGGGGCAATTTGATAGCAGCCTTCATTTTCCTGAAGGGAGGTTCCAAAGAGGAGTGGAGAGAGGATATTCCCAGTAATGACAGGTGACAGAATGAGGAGCAATGGTGTTGTTACAGTGGAGGAGATCTAGGTTGGCTATTAGGAAAAACTATTTCCCTAGGAGAATGGTGAAGCACTGAAATGGGTTCGCTAGGGAGGTGGTAGAATTTCAGTCCGTAGAGGTTCTTAAGTCCTTGTTTGACAATGCTCTTGCTGGAAAAGTTTTTAGTTGGGATTGGTCCGGTTTTAGCCCGGGGTTCAACTTGATTTACAGAGGTCTCTCCAACTCTATGATTCTATGAAGTCAGGCTTATTCGCATATAATTGCCAAGATCTCTTCTGAAGCCCTTTTTTAAAAAAAATGGTACAATATTAGATATGCTGCAGTCCTCTGGTATAGAGCTAATTTACATGATTAATTTCATACAACAGTTACTAATTCTTCTATTGAATCATTCAGTTCCTTTAGACATCTTACTTGAATACCATTTGGTCCTTTTGACTGATGACACTTTAGTTTATCAATTTGTTTGAAAACCTTCCCTCTTAATACCTGAATCTAGGACCGTTCCTCAAATTTGCCACCTAAAGAGAATGGATCACATGTGGGAATCTCCCTCATACCCTCTGCAGTACAAATTTAGTTTCTCTGCAATGGTCTTTTTCTCTGACCTGGGATCTGTCAGTTTCTCTCCCACTCTGTATACAGTCCACTGTCAGTGGGAGGCCATGCTGACTCCCTAAAGTATCCACAAGTTCGTGCCATACACCTTGGCCTACCTGTTGGCCAAACAACAGTTTATGAGGCCCAGTCTTAGGGCAGGGCAGAGAGCATAGACAAGGGGTTAACACAAAAAGTTCAATAGTTCACAGTTTAAGACACAGCCCTGGGTCAGGGTAACAAGTGTCTATCACAAGAGGTTCAGCAATTTAAAGCTCTGGCTGAGTTCTAGCCAGGCAGGGGTCCGGTTTCCTCACTCATAGAATCATACGTCTGGATGAGACCTCAGGAGTCCTTCTAGTCCAGCCCCCTGCCCAACTAAATCAACCCAGTCAGGCCTTTGTCAAGCCAAGAATTAAAAACCTCTAGGGATGGCAGCACGGCTGAGCCCTTCGCTGCGGTAGCTGGAGCCAAGTGTCTGCCCTATTTGGCTGCAGAGCTCAGATCGAGCTTGCTGCTCTTATAGTCCTAGCCCCACCCTCTGGCGTCCTGTGGGCAGGGGGAGGTGAGGCTGGACCTGCCCACCAAGGGGTCTTAGAAGGCGCTTCCTCTTCCAGGTCAGCGGGCAGCCATATTGCTGTCCTGGACTCACTACACACTCATTAAAGTTCTTTTGTTCCTATGTGTCCCTTTTGTGGTGGAGAAGCAGTTTCAAAATCCAGGTAAAGACCAATGTTGATAGATTCCCATGCCTTAAATAGAATTTCTCCAGGATGGTAAGTCTTTGTTCAATTTTCACACACCACAACCTCTCCCAATATGGAAAGATACCAAAATCAAGTTGGATTCCAACTCCAGATAGCATGATCACATGTCTTTGTATGACCAAACATAGTTTTGGTTTACCAGAAAAAGACTATTTACAGATCCTTGTTTTGAGCACCAGGCCATTAAGCTCCTTATATATCACTAATAGCTTTCACTAGGAGACCTACATTAATGAACAGGTTTACACTTCATATTTCTAACTTCACATTCAGGAACGATACTTGCACACAAAGAGAATATATTCATTCAGGGTATCACAAACTTCTGAATGATAGCTTACAAGCTATAATTTGCATAGAGCATTTCCAGTTATGCATGTTCATATTCATAAGCCTAATTTCATAAAGCAGGAGAGGTACTATGACAATAGTGTTTTCAAAAAGTTTCTTTGAAGGTTGAAGGTATTTTATTTTTGTGACTTCCTTTTAATATCCATTTAACTTGTTTCCTCATTTTTGTGTGGTTCTCTTTTCGGAGCTTCATTGCTACTATAGGTGTCTTTGTTTCCCCTCACCTTGCAGGATGTTAAATTTACTTATAAATACAGTTACTATTAAAAAGCAGGTTCACTGTATTCACCTTTTGTTCCAGATCCTTTGCTCTGTTTATGACTGTTTATGATTGACTCTCTCCTCATGGGTTCCATGACTAACTGCTCCATGTCCAGTCATTGGCTGTGTCAAGAAACTTTTTGTCTGCATCATGTCCTGAGGTGACATGTGCCCAGTCAATATGGGGATAGTTGAAATTCTCCATTCTTACTGGATTTTCTATTTTGTAGTCTCTATTATCTCCTGAAGTTTTCCACAATCACCATCAAAATCCTGACAAGGAGTATTAGTAGTCTATCATTACTGCTACTCCTTTTTTGGAGCATGAGGAACTTGTGGGAAAAGGGGTTTTGCGCAAAAAGAAAATGTCCACACTGATTGTTTTTGCACAAAAATGGTAGCAAAAAAACAGATCAGCAGAAAATATGCAAATGAGATCACGACTCATGCAAATGAGTCCCTCATTAGCATATTTTTTGCCAAGCAAACTCATAGCATAGACATAGCCCTATAGTTTTACTATTCAATCATGGTATTTCTATCCATAGAGATTCCATAGCACCGTTTATTCATTTGTGATTTTTACAGTATTTGACTCTCTGCTTTCTTTCTCACACAGTTCTGTTTCCCCACCATCATGATCTGCTGTGTTTTGTACACTGTTACTACAGTGTCCTTTTGATTTCATCATTCAACCAAGTTTCTGTGATGCCTATTATAGAAATATCCTAGTAACACCAGGGACTCAGATTCATTTCTCTTAGCCCTGGACTACACTAGGAAGTTCCTTTGAAATAATAAGTGGAAAATTCATGCTATTAAGCCCATTATTTTGAAATAACAGGTGGCTTATTTTGAAATCTTTACTCCTGCTTTCCTCAAGAAACAATGCTTATTTTGAAATGGCAGTAGTGTGGACGTTCTGCTGCTGCCATTTTGAAATAACACCTCAGAATAATTTGAAGTAATTACTCTCCAGTGCTTCCTGGGGCTCTAAATTGAGGTAGCACGTCCACACTAACAGGGCCTGTCTCAGACTAATTTCAAAGCTCTCCTATAGCGGGGACACATTATATCAATTTTCTTATTTTGGGAGTTTTTCTTCTTCTTCCAGTGATGTCCCTGTGAGTGCTCTACTGTTGGTGCTGGGTTCTTCCTGGAGCCACAGATCAGAGACTTTCAAGTAGTCATCAGGCGGACTAAGCATGTGCAAGCAGGAGAGCAGCATTCCTGCCTTTGAAATAGGGAGCACAGCCTGTTTTTCCCTCAATTCCTTCTTCACTGCCCTGGGCTAGGGACAGAGCTCAACCCTCTCTTCCTCAGCGTCCTCTGCATATCAAAGAGAAGCAATTGACAACCAATTGAGTACTTTAGATAGTCAGAGAAACAATTAAGTACTTTAGATAGACTCCTCTCTTTATTCAAACAAAAACAAGCAAACAAAAAAGTCACTAGCAGCTCTCACTGCTGTACAGGGACAAGCCTCTGCAGCCCAGTCAAACTGAAACCAAAAACAAAAACAACAACAAAACCCCTAACAAATAAACCAACTACTAACCCAAGCAGGCAGCTTGGTTTTCGCAATTTGGGTGACATACTCAGCCTTGGGGGGACATGCCAGTCCTGCCTAAGGACAAGAAATGTGCAAGATGCCGGGAGCCTATGCCAGTATCTGATGCCCATATTGAATGAATACACTATTTGGGGGACACACGTGTACAACAAAAATGTGTCCACTGCTGCAGCCTGACAGAGAGGGCTCACAAAAAAGAGAACTCATAGCCCATACACTGTCTATTGACAAAGCCCTTGGCCCCCAAAGTTTAAAGGGGGCAATAAGGGCTCGAGCACAAAATCATCTCTGGGCAATCCCTCCAGCCCTTTATCTCTTAGAGCACAGTCAGAAACCACACCCTCACCAGCCAGGTCTCTCCCCACAATAATCAGTAAAAAGGATAAACCGAGCACCTTGGGCATGGGGAAATCTTGAGCCTCCTCTATGACAGGCTCAAGAGCATGCTCTAAACAGCTGGTCAAAACACCTGCCCAGGTATCAAAAAGGGCACCTCTGAAGGGCCCTGATGTAACAGAGGCACCAATGGCATCAAGGACACTCGTGGCTCAAGCACACTCAGTATCCCCAGCATAACGTGACCCCCCTATGCAGTCTCTACCACAGGCATCGGGAGGTGACAGCACTAGTTCCAGCTGCCCGCTAGTACCGCACACTAAGCCCATATCCCCCAGGGTCATGACCACACCCATACCACCACCTCATGTACTGGGGTACTCAGTCACTAGGCTTCATTATCAATTAGCAGAAATCCACACTATGCTCTATGTAATACCTGGAGTTCATAGGGGCTTCCATAGATTCCATAATAGCACGAGCCTATCTCTTCAATCACCATGTCTACAACATCAAAAGCCTTGTCACTATCATTACCACCAGCCCAACCATACCTATCCTAACTTGCCTCAAGTTTATGGAACACATAGTGGCCACCGCATGCATAGTTTCTCACAGCAGGCTGCTCTTTCAATGTTTCCATCACTGGATTTCTTTAGTGTACCACCAGCTGCCACATCCACAGGCACATCTTGTCTCCTTCACGGGTCCTTACCTCCCTCTGATGGTGGACACAGGTGCAGAACCTATGCAGAGGGGTGCTCTTCTACCATGAGCAGCCATCCAACCAGATTAATACAGACGGTTTCCTGATGGGCTGGGATGCACACTTCTTCAAGTGATGTCCCTGTGGGTGCTCCACTGCAGGTGTCAGGCTTGTCCCAGCACCGCAATCCGGAAAGTTTTCGCCAGCACTAGCCCCCCCAGAGGACCACGCATTCGCAGAGGTGTCCCGCGCTGTTTATGCCTTTTCTTCGTTGCACGGTCCGACGCACCAGTTCGTCCTAACTGTCCATGGCCGCAGACAGACTTGGAACACGCTCCCCTCCTGAGGAGAAATCGTATAGTTAATTCTTCTGTTCCTTCCCAGTTAGCCCCTTCCTACATAGTGTAGTCAGTTATTATCATAGTTAGTTAGTTAGTAATTAGTTGTTTAAACAAAAAGTCTCTTTGCGGTTATAATTACTGAGGGCCCCTCCGACCAGCCCCTCAAGTTTCTTTCTTTCCCCGGAGACCACCGCACTAAATATGCCCAGATCTCCCAGCTTTAAGAAATGTGATTCCTGTGGCGGTCTCCGATGGCCACTCCCACTGTATTCACTGCCTGGGAGAGGGCCACATCCCCCAGAAATGCGGTCACTGTTCAAAGTTGACCGCGCGGGCGAGATGGGACAGAGAAATGTGCCTGAAGATGTTACTCTTCAATAAGGCACTCTAGCCCCTGTCAATAGAAGAACAGGAAGCTTCAGTCCCACGTAAGTCCAGGGACGGAAAAAGCTCCGCTCCGCCCAGGAGTCTAACTGCAGGAGAGGCACGGAGCTCATCAGGCTTCCCTCCCAGACAGGGAGCAGACAAGTCAACCAAAGCCCATAGTACATCGGCGCCTAGCCCCGCGCTTTCAGTACTCTCGGTACCGCCAGGTTGTCCGGAATCGGCACCATCATCTGTGGCACCAAGTCTCCGTGTGGCACCGCAGCCAGATACGGTGCGGTCCTCAGCACCAACGCACCCGGCACCGTTGCATCATACGGGACCTCAGCAGACGTTTGGGGCGGAGCCGGCACCGATGACCGACCCTGCACCGAGAGCCGATCCGGCACCGAAGACTAAGCCGGCACCAAAAGCGCAATCAGCGCAGACAACGGAGCCGGCACCAAGAAAGCACTCGGCACCCAGATCAACCCTCCCCTATTCAAGACCTGGGGATGCAGCTCCGCATCACATATAGGGCACGCCTGCAACAGCCCGCACCGACCACCCATTGTGTGCGACCCGACCGGCACTGTCCGTCCTTTCAGCTCTGGCCCCTGTGGGTCCACAACCCAATGGCTCAGGGGCGGATACGGCACTGGCATCCCCATCCTCCGCACCTAGGTCACCACGCCTCCTGGAGGAAGTTTCCAACTTGGCCTCGGTCATCTCAGTTCCCGGTAGTCCAATCCCCATGGCTCCTCCATCTACGGGAATACCGACTAAGGCTCAAAGGAAGACTCACCATCCCCATACGCCTTCCCCCAGTCCCGACAGGGCAGCATTTTCCCCTGAGCCATTGCTCTCACCTTGCCAAAGACAATAGCACTACCACTACGGCCACTCTCCCACACACCGTTACTGCAGATCTCCAAGGCGATCTATTACACTGCCACGTTACCACCGCACATACTACTCGAGATCTCCATGTTACCATTCCCATTGCTCACGATCCCCAGGATCCCATCCTTGCTCCCGTTACTATCGTAATGTGATCTTGTAAATTGGAGTGATAGCAATAGGATGAAATTTAATAGTGAGAAGTGTAAGGTTATGCATTTAGGGATTAATAACAAGAATTTTAGTTACAAGCTGGGGACACATCAGTTGGAAGTAACAGAGGAGGAAAAGGACCTCGGAGTCCTGGTTGATTATAGGATGACTATGAGCTGCCATTGTGACATGGCCGTGAAAAAGGCTAATACGATCTTGGGATGTATTAGGCGAGGTATTTCCAGTAGGGATAAGGAGGTGTTAGTGCCATTATACAAGGCATTGGTGAGTCCGCATTTGGAATACTGTGTGCAGTTCTGGTCTCCCATGTTTAAGAAGGATGAATTCAAACTGGAACAGGTACAAAGAAGGGCCACTAGGATGATCCGAGGAATGGAAAACCTGTCTTATGAAAGGAGACTCAAGGAGCTTGGCTTCTTTACCTTAACCAAAAGAAGGCTGAGAGAGGACATGATTGCACTCTTTAAATATATTAGAGGGATAAATACCAGGGAGGGAGAGGAATTATTTAAGCTTAATACCAATGTGGACACAAGAACAAATGGATATAAGCTGGCTAGTAGGAAATTTAGACTTGAGATTAGATGAAGGTTTCTAACCATTAGAGGAGTGAGGTTCTGGAACAGCCTTCCAAGGGAAGTAGTGGGGGCAAAAGATCTATCTGGCATCAAGATTAAACTAGAAGGCTGTGTCTACACTGGGCCACTTATTCCGGAAAATCAGCCGCTT
Organism: Pelodiscus sinensis; assembly: GCF_049634645.1. Classification (NCBI taxonomy): domain Eukaryota; kingdom Metazoa; phylum Chordata; order Testudines; family Trionychidae; genus Pelodiscus; species Pelodiscus sinensis. The sequence continues at coordinate 4,028,422 of NC_134743.1, read as the reverse complement.
TTCCGGAATAAGCTGCTAGCTGTCTACACTGGCCCTTGAATTTCCGGAAAAGCAACGATGCTCTACTGTACAAAATCAGTCACTATTCCGGAAAAACTATTCTGCTCCCGCTCAGGCATAAGTCCTTATTCCGGAACACTGTTCCGGAAAAGGGCCAGTGTAGACAGCCCAGTAGTCTTTTCCAGAAAAAAGCCCCGATCGCGAAAATGGCGATCGGGGCTCTTTTCCAGAAAAGCACGTCTACATTGGCCACAGACGCTTTTCTGGAAAAAGGGCTTTTCCGGAAAAGCAGCCTGCCAATGTAGACGCTCCTTTTCCGGAAAAACTGAAAACGGAATAGTATTCCGTTTTAAGCAGTTCCGGAAATTCATGCCAGTGTAGACACAGCCGATGGGTTTATGAAGGGGATGGTTTGATGAGATAACATGATCTTGGTAACTAATTGACCATTCATTATCAGTGGGAAATAGGTCAATGGAGGGATGATAGGAGTTACTATAGAGAACTTTCTGGGTGTCTGGCTGATGAGTCTTGCCCACATGCTCAGGGTTTAGTTGATCGCTATATTTGGGGTTGGGAAGGAATTTTCCTCTAGGATAGATTGGCAGAGACCCTGGAGGTTTTTCGCCTTCCTCTGTAGCATGGGGCACAGATCACAGCTGGAGGATTCTCTGCATCTTGGGGTCTTCAAAGTATTTGAAGGCTTCAATATCTGAGATATAGGTGAGAGGATTATTCTGTGAGGGGTGGGTGAGATTCTGTGGCCTGCACTGTGCAGGGGGTCAGACTAGATGATCATAATGGTCCCTTCTGACCTTAAAGTCTATGAGTCTATGAGTCTATGAGTAATAGGAGCATTACTTCTTACTCTCCGCAATATCCGCACTATGACTCTCATTACTGTAGGTACACCTCACCCCATCATGATCGTTCACGTTCCTTCACAAGGCCTTCACCCCCCTCGTCTCCAGAACGGTAGCAGTTATACTCACCATGACCAGTAACCCAGAACTATCCTGCTGGCTCAGCACCCACCAATGCATCAACAACTTCTCCCCGCACGGCGATGTCACTCAGTCACCTGTTGCAGAGCAACAACCCACAGCTTCTCCAACAGATATCTCTTCCTCTTCCCCAGACGATGCAGTATTTAATGATGAACCCTCTCTTGTGCATGATTACAAACAATTCCACAAACTTTTTAAACGGGTTGCTTATTCACAAAATCTACGAACCTCCGAGGCTCCACAGAAGCAGCATGCCTTCCTCAGAAACCTCCAACAGTCCAACAAGTCAAAGCTGGCTCTCCTTTTCGATGCCGCAATTCTTGAAATAGCTAATGACATCTGGCAGACCCCAGCATCCGTGCCCCCTACCAACAAACACACAGACAGGAAATACTTTATCGACGCCAAGGACGCAGAATTTCTTTTTACACACCCCGCTCCTAATTCCATCGTCGTCGACGCAGCTCAGCAAAAGGCGAAGTCTGCACAATCGCAAAACTCTGCCACGGACAAGGAAGCTGAGCGTCTGGACTTGTTCGGGAGGAAGGTATATTCGTTGGCAACAGCCACACTGAGGATGGCCAACTACTCCATCCAACTTGCTAACCACGACTTCGATAATTACTCGAAGTTGGTGCCTTAAATGCAACATCTGCCGGACTCCAAACGGGACATACTGAAATCCATTGTGCAGGAGGGTTATACAGCAGCCCGTAATGCACTCCAGATATCTCTGGATATTGCCCACTCAGCTTCCTGCACTACGGTGACATTGGTCGTCATGCAACGCGCCTCTTGGCTCCACCTTGCTTCTGTACCAAAAGATTTACAGCCCAAGGTGAAGGACCTCCCATTTGATCGAGCCTCCTTGTTTGCCCAGAACACGGATCATGTGTTCCATTCCGGAAAAGACTCCTGAACTACGTTAAGAACCCTCGGTTTGTGCACTCCACCTTTCAGGCGCAGGAGAGCATGGCCATATAACAGACAAAGGCCTTCTTCTTATTATTCCACCCAACGCTTCAAGCCCTACGACCAACATAAACAAAGGCAGTGCCCCCTACGTTGCCGCCAGCAGCCTAATAAGCAGCAGAATCAACAACAGCCTCGGCAGCAAGTTTGACACCCTTGTCGAGGGTCTGTGCACCATCCCCCTATTGGAGCCTTCGTCACGAGTAACCAAACTTTTCCACTGCCGCCTGAGCCCTTATTGCCGCCACTGGTTTGCCATCACCACAGACCGTAGGGTCAGGGAGATCGTAACCTCTGGACTCATCATTCCCTTCTCCACTCTACCTCCCTCCAACTCCTATACCCGTCCCTTTTCAGGGACCCCTCTCACAATCTTCTGTTGCATCAGGAGGTCATGCATCTACTTACCATTGGTGAGGTAGAAGAAGTTCCTTCCGAGTTCCAAGGCAGAGGCTTCTATTCCCGGTACTTCCTCACCGAGAAGAAGTCTGGAGACCGATCCTGGATCTTTGTGGCCTCAAACGCCACCTGCAAAAACAGAAATTCAAAATGGTTACTTTGGGTTCCATCATCCCAGCACTACACAAAGGGGATTGGTTTGCGTCCCTCAATCTCCAGGACACATACTTCCATATTGCCGTCCATCCAGCTCACAGGAGATTTCTACGCTTTACCCTGGGCAATGATCATTACCAATATACGGTGCTTCCCTTTGGTCTCTCCGCAGCCCCAAGAGTGTTTTCAAAGACCCTGGCAGTTGTAGCTGCGTACCTTCATCGGGCCGGCATCACCAGAGGCCGAGACCGCAGTTACCGCTACAAGAGGTATTTTCGAGACTCTTGGACTAATCATCAATCTCCCAAAATCTTCTCTGGTCCTGGCCCAGTCCATCGTATTCATTGGAGCCAGACTGGACTCTACAACCGCTATGGCGTACCTACCCATAGACAGAGCCCACGCCATCCGAGACCTATCGAGCATCCTGCTTACTGCCCCAGCAGTCTCGTACCTTACCTGCCTGAAGCTGTTAGGTCACATGGCCTCTACTACGTATGCCATCGCGCATGCTCGCCTTCGTATGCGGTGCCTGCAACATTGGCTTCTGGCAACCTATAAACCCGATATTACCAATATCCACAAACTCATGCCTATTCCTGCCCGCGTCAAGGACTTGCTCACATGGTGGCTCGACCCTGCCAATACTCTTGTGAGTGTCCCCTTCCGTGCGCAAACCCCGTCAATCCAGCTTACCATGGACGCGTCCCTTGTAGGCTGGGGAGCACATATGCAATAGCACAGGTCCAAGGATTGTGGTCCCACCAGGAATCCCTACTCCATATAAACTTCCTGGAGCTCAGAGCAGTTTTCAATGCTTGCTTCTACTTCGTCCACCAGATCCAGGGAACCACACTACAGGTCCTCGTGGACAACATATGCACTGTATACTACATCAATCGCCAGGGCGGAGCCAGATCCAGAACCTTATGTGCGGAATCAGTACGCCTTTGGAATTGGGTGATTTGCCACAGCGTCACGCTCACAGCCTCCTTCCTCCCCAGCAGGGACAATACCATTGCAGATGCACTCAGCAGATCCTTCCAATCCCAACACGAATGGGAACTCCTCGACTACGTAGTCCGCGATCTTTTTCAACTATGGGGCTACCCAGAAATCGACCTCTTTGCCACTCGCGACAACAAGAAACGCCGCTGTTACTGCTCAAGAGCAGGCATAGGCAGCCAATTGAAGGGAGATGCCTTCCTGCTCAATTGGGGGACATATCATCTCCTATACGCCTTTCCCCCGATTCTTCTGATACCCTGAGTGATAGGAAAAATACTATCCGATGCAGCGACAGTAATTCTAGTGGCTCCCTTCTGGCCTCGCCAGACTTGGCTGATGCAGCTTATGCAGATATTGCTATCCCAACCTCAGCGACTTCCACAGCTGATCAACTTGCTCTCGCAACAACGCAGCAATCTTCTCCATCCAAACATTGACCGTTTGCATCTGACAGCTTGGCTCTTAACTGACTCCAAGGCCTATAACTAACCTGCTCCCAAGCAGTCAGAGACGTGTTGGTACAAAGCAGACGTCAGAGCACTCAGAGATCTTACCTCTACAAGTGGCGTCGCTTCTATGCTTGGTGCCAATCACAGACCATCGATCCTCTCAAAGCACATATCCAATGCATCCTAGACTATATACTCCACTTACATTCGCAAGGCTTGGCAGTCGCGTACCTAAGAGTATATTTGGCAGCTATTTCGGCCTTTCACACTCCGATAGAGGATTTTTCCGTCTTCTCACATCCACTCATGAAGAGGTTCTTTAAGGGTATTTCCAATCTCTACCCACCACACAGGCCTATCTCAGAACCATGAGACCTTTCCTTCATACTGGACACTCTTACCCGCCCACTGTTTGAACTGCTTGCAACTTGTGACTTACAGATTCTCACTATTAAAGTTGCCTTTCTCCTTGCGATTACTTCGGCCTGCTGAGTCTCCGAACTCGCGGCACTCTCCGCCGATCCTCCCTACATAGTATTCACTGAACAGGGCGTCACCCTGAGATGTCACGCAGCCTTTGTGCCAAAAGTTAATTCATCATTCCACATCAATGAACCTATGGTTTTTCCTACCTTTTGCCCCAAGCCACACGCTACACCCGAGGAAGCGCGCTTGCATACATTAGACGTCAGAAGGGTGCTGGCATTCTACTTAGACAGAACGAGTCCCTTCCGGAAGTCCCCATGATTACTATTATCAATGGCGAGCCGTTCTAAAGGTCATCAACTGTCATCACAACGTATATCGTCGCATATCGTTAACTGCATCACTCGCTGCTACACCCTTAGGGGCAGGCCTCTACCCTGTCAACCAACAGCACACTCGACCAGGAGCATGGCTACTTCCACAGCATTCCTGAAGAACGTCCCGCTACGTGACATATGCTGCACGGCAACCTGGTCGTCGTCATCCACGTTTGCTTGGCATTATGCCCTTGACCGTCTCAGAGCTACGGACATAGCAGTCACTAAAGCAGTTCTTTCTTCTGTGTGCAAATAATTCCGAAGCACGATCAGCTGTTTGGGTGACTGCTTCATACTCACCTGTAGTGGAGCACCCACGGGGACATCACTTGAAGAAGAAGAAATTGTTACTCACCTTGTGCAGTAACATCTGTTCTTCGAGATGTGTGTCCCCGTGGCTGCTCCATGACCCGCCCTCCTCCCTGCTTTGGAGCTCTTTTCTTTCTCTGTTTCAGATGTTCCGGCTAGGAGGAACTGGCGTGTCGGACCATGCGACGCAGAAAAGGCGCAAACAGCGCGGGATGCCTCTGTGCATGCGCGGTCCTCTGGAGGGGGCTTCTGCTGGCGAAAACTTTCCAGATTGTGGTGCCGGGACAAGCCCGACACCTGTAGAGGAACACCACGGGGACACACATCTCAAAGAACAGATGTTACTGCACAAGGTGAGTAACAATTTCTTCCAACAACAGGTCGCACATGGGAAGTGGTCCAAAGATGAGTCCAAACTCCACATAACCCTGCTTGAGCTTCAAGCAGTTCACAACGCATACAGACACATCCTCCCACACATCCAGGGCTCTTTGGTGTGTATCCTCACCGACAATATGACTATGATGTTCTACATCAATTGAGAAGGGGGTGTGAGATCCCAGTCATTATGCACAGAGGCATAAGCTGTGGAATTGGTGTATCGACCACAGCATAACCGTCACAGTAGTATACTTACCTCGGGACAAGAATATTATGGCAGACACCCTGAGCCGCAACTTCCTCAAAGAGCACAAATTGGAGCTGCACAATCACATCATCCATGAACTGTTCCAACATTGGTGTGTACCACAGATAGACCTCTTCATGACTAGACAGAATTCCAAATGCTCCCAATACTGTTCAAGAGTGAGCATAGGATATGGCTCCCTGGGAGATGCAATGATGCTTTCTTGGGGTACCCATTTACTATACTCCTTTCCTCCTATACCCCTCATTCCCAGAGTCTTCTGAAAGATACAGGCAAATGGGACTCGAGTGATTCTAATAGCCCCAGTGTAGCCTCGACAGACACGGTTTCCTTGTCTTTATCAAATGTCTCTATGACCTCTCTGCCCGCTTCCAAACCGCCTGGACCTTCTCTCCCAGAATGAGGGCTCAATACTTCATCCCCAATCACTAATGCTACACTTGACGGCATGGTACCTATTTGTTCTTGAAGGCAGAGCAACAGTTTTCCGAGAAAGTGAGAAACATACTTCTGCACAGCAGGAGGCAAACAACACGCAAGACTTACCTGTACAAATGGTGTTGCTTTACTCAGTGGTGCACACACAGAGGAATCCAACCACTCCATGTGATACTGGAATACATTATGCACCTCAAACAACAAAATGTATTGCTGTCGTCACTCTGGCTATGTCTACACTACAAAGTTAGTTCGAACTAACGGTCGTTAGTTCGAATTAACTTTGATAGGCGCTACACTAGCGCTCCGCTAGTTCGAACTTAAGTTGAACTAGAGGAGCTCCTAATTTCGAACTAGGTAAACCTCATTGTACGAGGACTAAGTCTAGTTCGAACTTACTAGCAGACCCTGCACCTGGCATGGCTCGAGCCAGCCAACTGATGCCCCCCAGCCCTCCCCCTCTTCCCGGGACCAGGCTGGCGGCTCTCAGGAGCTTGCCCAGGACCGCAAGAGGCGGGCACCCGCCTTGTCCAGTGCAGATATTGTGGACCTCGTCCACGACCTCCGCACTAGACACAGGAAAGTGGCCGCCTAGGGCAGGAGAGCTGCCAGCCTGGCCACCCAGGAGCAGGTTTGCATGAAAATCAAGGTGGTCCACTGAGACCCCCAACCCTGAGCCCTGAGCTTAGAATGGCCATACTGGGTCAGACCAAAGGTCCATCTAGCCCAGTAGCCTGTCTGCCGACAGCGGCCAACCCTAGGAACCCTGGAGGGGATGGACCAAAGACAGTGACCAAGCCATTTGTCTCGTGCCATCCCTCTCCAGCCTTCCACAAACTTTGGGCAGGGACACCACTCCTACCCCCTGGCTAATACCACTCCATGGACCCAACCTCCATGAATTGATCTCACTTCTCTTTAAACTCTGTTCTAGTTCTAGCCTTCACAGCCTCCTGCAGCAAGGAGTTCCACAGGTTGACTATTTGCTTTGTGAAGAAGAACTTTCTCTTACTAGTTTGAAGCCTGCTACCCATTCCTTTCCTTTGGTGTCCTCTAGTCCTTCTATTATGGAAACTAATGAAGAACTTTTCTGTATGCACCCTCTCCACCCCACTCGTGCTTTTATAAACCTCTATCATATCCCCCCTCCATCTCCTCTTTTCTAAGCTGAAAAATCCAAGTCTCTTTAGCCTCTCTTCATATGGGACCTGTTCCAAACCCCTGATCATTGTAGTTGCCCTCCCCTCTCCCACCCTCTCTCTTCCCCTCTCCCACCTCCTTTTCCCAGTCTCCCCCAGTTTTGTTCAATAAAGAGAGATTCTATTTTTGAACACAATTGTCCTTTATTTTGTACATCAGGAAGGGGGGCTAGGGAGGGGTAAGTGGAAGGAGGTGAGGGAGGAATGGGGTACGAGCCCCCGATGGGGAGGACTGGGCTGGCTCTGTGGGCTTCTGGGGGTGGAAGCTCTCCTGCAGCCCCCCAATTGCCCCGTCTCCCCAGATGGCAGGCTGCGGCAAGTGCAGCCGGTCTGATGGCCAAGTGCTTGATGTGCCTAGTGTGGGTACTCTGGGCAATCCAAGCCAGGACTGCTTTGCAAGCAGGGCACCCCTGAGAACTGTCTGTCCGGGGTGGGGGTCGGGTCCCTTTAAGCACAGCCCTTGGCTAGCCTGAGACAGCATCTCCACGCTCTAAGTCCTCCTCTGATGCCCTGGCGGCACTGCTTCCGGCCATCCTTAAGCCTGGTTCTGGGTCCACTTAATGTGGACATGCTAGTTCGAATTAGCAAAATGGTAATTCGAACTAGTTTTTTAGTCTGGATGCGTTAGTTCACATCCAGACTAAATGGGTTACCTGGGGAAGTGTGGAATCTCCATCCCCAGAGGTTTTTTATGTCTTGGCTTGACAAAGCCATGCCTGTGTTGATTTAGTTGGGATTGGTCCTGCCTTGGGCAGAGGGCTGAACTTGATGACCTTCTGAGGTCTTTTCTAGCTCTATGATTCTATGATTCTATGACATGATAGCGGTTTTCAGGTATCTAAAAGGGTGTCACAAGCAGGAGGGAGAAAAATTGTTCTCCTTGGCCTCTGAGGATAGAACAAGAAGCAATGGGCTCAAACTGCAGGAAGGGAGGTTTAGGCTGAACATTAAGAAAAGCTTTCTAACTGTCAGGGAGTATGTCTACACTACCACCCTAGTTCGAACTAGGGTGGTAGTGTAGGCAACCGGAGTTGCAAAAGAAGCCCGTGATTTGAATTTCCCGGGCTTCATTTGCATGTTGCCGGGCGCCGCCATTTTTAAATCCCCGCTAGTTCGGACTCCGTGCCCGTGGCTACACGCGGCATGAACTAGGTAGTTTGGATTAGGCTTCCTATTCCGACCTACCTGTACACCTCGTTCCACAAGGAGTAACGGTAGTTCAGAATAGGAAGCCTAATCCGAACTACCTAGTTCGTGCCGCGTGTAGCCGCGGGCACGGAGTCCGAACTAGCGGGGATTTAAAAATAGTGGCGCCTGGCAACTTGCAAATGAAGCCCTGGAAATTCAAATCCCAGGCTTCATTTGCAACTCTGGTTGCCTACATTACCACCCTAGTTCGAACTAGGGTGGTAGTGTAGACATACCCAGGGTGATTAAACACTGGAATAAGTTGCCTATGTAGGTTTTGGAATCCCCATCTCTGGAGATATTTAAGACCAGGTTAGATAAATTTCTATCAGGGATGATCTAGACAGTACTGGGTCCTGCCATGAGGACAGGGGACTGGAGTCAATGACCTCTCAAGGTCCCTTCCAGTCCTAATATTCTATGATTCTTACTCAGAACTGGGCTGCTTTAGCTGCTGCAGGCCAGCTGCCAGCCACCCCACTGGCCACCTGCGTGACAGCTTCTGCCACTGGCCTTGTGATGGATTTGACACTGGACAAATGTAGAATTCTGCACTTGGGGTGGAAGAATCCCAAGCATTGTTACAGGCTCGGGACCAACTGTCTAAGTTGCAGTTCTGCAGAAAGGACCTGCAGATTATAATGAGTCAACAGTGTGTCCTTATAGCCAATAAAGCAAATGGAATACAGGCAGTCTCTGGGTTACGTACAAGATAGGGACTGTAGGTTTGTTCTTAAGTTGAATTTGTATGTAAGTCGGAACTGGTACATATTGTAGGGGAAACTCTAGCAAAACATTTCTCCAGAGCTCAGTTTTATTCTCCCACACCTCACTTCCTTCAGTCCTTTATTCTCAAGCTGAGGTGTCTGCTGAGAAAAGCCGCTCTGCATCTCCCTGGTCTGCTGGCGGGGGGGGAGGGGGGCGCTAGCTTCGCGTCTCCCTGGTCTGCTGGGGGGAAGCAGCTAGTGCAGGGTTGCCTCACGCCGTTTGTAAGCAGGGATCCGATGTAAGTCGGATCCATGTAACCCGGGGACTGCCTGTATTGGGTTGCATTAGGAGGAGCATTGACAGCAGATCTAGAGAAGTTATTATTCCCCTTCATTTGTCTCTGGTAAGGCCACATCTCAAGTATTGCATCCAGTTCTGGCCCCCCCACTACAGAATGGATGTAGACTCATTGGAGAGGGTCCAGGGGAGAGCAGCCAAAATGATTAAGGGGCTGGATCACATGACCTATAAGGGAGGCTGAGGGATTTCGGCTTATTTAGTCTTCAGAAGAAAAGAGTGAGAGGCGATTTGATAGCAGCCTTCAACTTCCTGAAGGGAGATTCCAAAGAGGATGGAGAAAGGCTGTTCACAGTAGGGACGGATGGCAGAACAAGGAGCAATCATCTCAAGTTACAGTGGAAGAGATATAGATTGGATATTAGGAAACACAATTTTACTAGGAGGCTGGTGAAGCACTGGAATGAGTTACCTAGGGAGGTGGTGGAATCTCCATTCCTAAAGGTTTTTAAGTCTCATCTTTACAAAGTCCTGGCCTTTGATTTAGTTGGGAATGCTCCTCCTTTGGGCAGGGGGCTAGACTTGATGACCTCCATGTTTGAAGAAAACAGCCATTTGTTGCAAGCTGCGCTGGGAGTGTTTTGAGGGATTTTCAGGAGAGCTATTTGTCCACCTGTAGGGCAAAAATGCAGCCCACTTGTGAGTTCTTAAATTTTGATTTTCTTTTTCAGGAAAATTGCTGGAAGCTAATCGTAAGTATTGATGATACTTTTGGGTGACTTCATCATGCTCCAACAAATGAAATGAATTAATGTATAAAGTAAAACCAGAAAATGAAATAGAAACAGTCTCTATACGTGAAGAAAAATATTATTTCTTCCTCAAATTTTGCCTTCTTTCTCCCTCTTCTCTAAGGGTACATCTAGACTACCGCGTTTTGTCGACGGAAGTTTTGTCAACAGATACTGTCGACAAAACTTCCGTCGACAAAGAGCGTCCAGACACATTGAGTTCTGTTGACAAAGCTAGCTGCTTTGTTGACAGAACTCCGTAGTTTGGACGCAACGTTACAGGCAATAACACCTTCTGTCGACAGAGTTCTGTCGACAGAAGGTGTTATGCCTCGTAAAATGAGGTATACCAGCGTCGACAAAACTGCTGAGTTCTGTCGACGTTATGTCGACAGAACTCAGCGGTAGTGTAGACGCTGGTATAGTTTTGTTGACAAAAGTCCACTTTTGTCGACAAAACTAGGTAGTCTAGCCACACCCTAAGACCAGAGATGCCATTAATTGTTTGCATATAGTTCTTTCATTATATTTCCCATTGCCTAGTATCTTTGCCTTTAGAATATATAGGTCTGATTTTCACAGTTTTTTAGCACCTCAAACACCAAATTAACACTATAAGAGGTTACAGGTTGTCTGGACACAAAGGGTCTGAAAGATACACAGCAGCTGTTATTTAAAATTCAACTTCAAGCAGTGTAGCAGCAAAAGGAAACTGCTAATACTTTGAATCAAACTTTCAGAAGTTAAGAAAGGGGCAAAAAATATTAGGAGTATGGAATGTCTGCTATATGAGGAGAGATTAGTAAAACTGGGACTATTTTGTTTAGAAAGGGATGCAGTGGGTGGCTGTGAGAGAGGTCTATAAAATCATGATTGGTATAAAGAAAGTGAGTATAGAAGACTTATTTATTCCTTCCCAGAACACAATAACTAAGTGGTCAGCAAATGAAATGAGAGGTAACAGGGTTTAATACAAACAAAAGAATGTAATTCATACAAAACAGATTCAACCTGTGGACATCTTTGCCGGAGGGTGTTGTGAAGGCCAAGACTACAACACTGTTCAAAGAAGGACTACACAGATTCATAGGGGTAAGATCCATCAATGGCTATTAACTAGGATGGCCAGGTATGGTGTCCCAACCACTGATTGGTGGTTTGTTTGTTTTTTTCTCTTTCTCCTCCTCCACTCCTGGAGTGTGTGCTGTGAGTGGCAGCTGGAAGCTGTTGGCTTCTAATCAAGGTTTGAAATCTAGAAGCCTCTGCTGATTGGCTGAGCCTTAGTAGGCGGAGGGACTATCAGGCAGTCAGGGGCTTTATAAAGCAGTGAGTCAGCAATTAGGGAGCTTGTGAACTGGTGATTGCAAACAGGGAGTTTAGAGAGGGAGTTGGGAAGGGGAGTGGGAAGGGGGCGAGATATACACTTGCCATTCTTTTAAATTCTTTCTCCAGGAAAGCAGGTATGGATAGTGATAAGTCTGTGGCTGTTACCTGTACAGCCTGTGCCATGTTTGTCTTCCTCCTGGAAGGAAGAAGGGATTTCATCTGCACTAAGTGCAAGCTGATCACCATTTTGGAAAAAAAAATTAGAAGACTGGAGTCCCAAGTGTCAACCCTATGCTCAATCAGAGAAGATGAAGACTTCCTCGATAGAAGGCAGCATTTAATCCTGCAGACAGGGCAGGTAGACAAGCCAGAGAGGTCAGTTCAGAACAAGGAAGAGAATTGGCAGCATGTAACTTATAGAAGAAAACAAAAGCCGACTCAGGAATCCCCCATTGCTATAGAGGCAAGCAATCACTTTGGGTATGTCTACACTACCCCCCTAGTTCGAACTAGGGGGGGTAATGTAGTCATATGGAGTTGCAAATTAAGCCCGGGATTTGAATTTCCCGGGCTTCATTTGCATAAAGCCGGCCGGCGCCATTTTTAAATGCCAGCTAGTTCGGATTAGGCTTCCTAATCCGAACTAGCTGTATGCCTCGTGGAACAAGGTCCGAACTAGCTGGCATTTAAAAATGGCGCCGGCCGGCTTTATGCAAATGAAGCCCGGGAAATTCAAATCCCAGGCTTCATTTGCAACTCCGTATGACTACATTACCCCCCCTAGTTCGAACTAGGGGGGTAGTGTAGACATACCCTTTCAGATTTTTTCCATAGGCACTGCGGTAGAGAATGCTTTGGGAGGGACCTCTCAAGGAAGAAGTCAGAAGGGAACACCATCTATTGGAAGGCATAGGATGCGTAGTCCTAGGGATGGGGGTTCCATGACCACCACTCCCAAAAGAAAAACACGGATGGTGGTGGTCAGGGAATCCCTCCTATGAGGGACTGAGTCATCCATCTGCCCTCCGGACCTAGAATCTTGAGATGTGCTGCTTACTGGGAGCTTGAATTCAGGATGTGACTGAGACTCTTACAAAACTGATCAAACCTTTGGATCGCTACCCCTTCCTGTTTCTCCATGTGAGAACTAACAATACAGCCAAGAATCACCTTGAGTGGGTTACTGAGGATTATGTAGTGCTGAGAAAAAGGATCAAAGAATTCGAAGCACATGTGGTGTTCTCATCCATCCTCCCTGTTGAAAGGAAAAGTCTGGGTAGGTATCATCAAATTGAGGAAGTAAATGTGTGGTTGCACATGGGGTGTTGGAAAGAAGGGTTTGGTTTCTTCGACCATGGGACTCTGTTCTGGGCACAAGGATTGTTAGGAAGAGATGGGATCTACCTAACCAAGAGAGGAAGGAGCATCTTCACGAGCAGGCTTGTAAATCTAGTGAGGAGGGCTTTAAACTAGGTTCACTGGAGGGGTGATGACCAAAGCCCTGAGGGGAGTGGGAAAGTTGGATACTGGGAAGAAATGCAAAGAGAAACGAGCAACAAAGGGAGACCTCAATCTGAATACAGAAGGTAGGGCCAACAACTGATTATCTAAGGTTATGTACACCTATGTGAGAAGCCTGGGTAACAAACAGGAAGAATTAAAGGCCGTGGCCCAGTCCAAGAACTATCATTTGATTAGGATAACAGAGACTTGGTAGGATGACTCGCATGACTGGAGCGCTGTCATGGAAGGGTATAAACTGTTCAGGAAGAACAGGCAGGGCAGAAAAGGAGAAGTTGCACTGTATGTAAGAGAGGGTATGTCTACACTACCACCCTAGTTCGAACTAGGGTGGTTAATGTATGCAACCGAAGTTGCAAATGAAGCCCAGGATTTGAATTTCCCGGGCTTCATTTGCATCTTGCCGGGTGCTGCCATTTTTAAATCCCCACTAGTTCGGACTCCGTGCCCGCGGCTACACGCAGCACGGAATAGGTAGTTCGGATTAGGCTTCCTATTCTGACCTACTGTTACTCCTTGTGGAACGAGGTGTACAGGTAGTTCGGAATAGGAAGCCTAATCCGAACTACCTATTCCGTGCCGCGTGTAGCCGCGGGCACAGAGTCCGAACTAGTGGGGATTTAAAAATGGCAGCACCCGGCAAGATGCAAATGAAGCCCAGGAAATTCAAATCCCGGGCTTCATTTGCAACTTCGATTGCCTACATTAACCACCTTAGTTCAAACTAGGGTGGTAGCATAGACATACCCAGAGCACTATGATTGCTCAGAATTCCAGTATATAGAGGGGGGAAAGCCTGCTGAAAGTCTATGGCTTAAGTTTAGAGGTGCAAATAACAGCAGTAATGTTGTAGTTAGTGTCTGTTACAGGCTGCCAGATCAGGTGGATGAGGTAGATGAGGCTTTCTTTGGACAACTGAGAGGAACCCCCATCCCTAGGACTATGTATCCCATGCCTTTCAGTAGATGGTGTTCCCTTCCAGTTTCTTCCTTGTGAGGTGCCTGCCAAAGCATTCACCACCGCAGAGCCCGTGGAGAGACCCTGAAAGTGATTACTTCCTTCTATTTCATTGGGGGATTCCTGCGCTGGCCTTTTTTTCCTTACATGCTGCCACTTCTCTTCCTGGTCCTGTGCTGGCTCTTCTGCCTGCCATGCTTGCAGGATTAAACACTGCCTTCTATCGAGGAAGTCTTCATCCTCTCTGATTGAGCATAGTGTCGACACTTGGGCCTCCAATGTTTTCTTCCAAAATGGCAACCAGCTTGCACTTAGTGCAGATGAAATCTGTTCTTTCTTCTGGGAGGAAGAAAAACATGGCACACGCTGTGCAGGTAACAACAGCAGACCTATCACCATCCATACCTGCTGCCCTGGAAAAAGGATTTAAAAGAAAGGCAAGAGAAGCTCGCCACCTTCCCAACTCCCTCTTTAAACTCCCAATTAGCACTCACCTGTTCACAAGCTCCTTGGTCACTTGCTCACTGCTTTATAAACCCCTGGACAGCCTGAAAGTCCCTCCCCTTACCAAGGCTCAGCCAATCAGCAGAGACTTCTAGAATTCAAATTTTAATTAGAAGCCAACAGTTTCCAGCTGCTAGTCACAGCACACACTCGGTGAATGGGAGGGAGAGTGGGAAGGGAAAGGGGAAAAAAAGCCTCCCTCACAAACGCAAAAAAAGAAAAGAGAGAAAAAAAAAACCTCACTCATAAACACAAGCTCAACACATAGAAAGAAAGCCCCAAACACAACACACAGTACAACCACTTCCCTGAAGTGTCCTGTATCTGCTTCTCCTTTACCTGGAGTTCAGGAGTGCAACGAGTCTGTCCATTAGTTGCAATAAGGATGCTACAGCAAACATTATGTACTGCAAAGGTTGGGTTTTGATTTGTATTGTCCCTCTGTTTTTCAGAGAACCTAAAGGAAGAGAATGGGAGGTTTACTTTGATTTACATTAGCTAATTAGATAATCAGACTGAGTTCGAGTTGTGTGTATTTTCTTAGTATCACAAGCGTTTTCTTGAGAAATTCATTAGTTAAGCCATTGTCAGTTGGGTGCCAGTGGAACTGAGTGGCTGGGAGACAGGCTTTTATGATCAGTAGTCCATGGGATGTTGGCTGGTGCTCCAGTGGTGTGCTAGTCCAGGGCCTTTTTTTCATTTAGTTCTGAAACAAGATTCTGAGCCATTGCCATATTTTGTTGATGTGTTAGGTATGGTCAGTAGGAACAGGGATAAATAAGAAATCTGGCAGCTGATTATTGGGCACCTCTGCAGGGACAGATTCTTGACCAATATGAATTAAGATGTGTTCACCGAATGGAAGCTGAGATCACTATGTTCTTTTTCAGGGCAACTCCAGATAGAAAAAGGTAATTCTCTCTGATTTCTCAACTGAGCTGGGAATGGCTGTTACATCCTTTTTCATTTTTGAACAAAAACCAAGCATTCTGTTTCAAGCTGATTTAGATGCTTTTTTTTATCAATTTTCCTGGAAACTATTTGTACTTATCTATAGCAGTATGGCATCACTTGTGAATTTGTAATATTGATTTTCTTTTTCAGAAGAACTGCAGGAAATTAATCGTAAGTATTGATGAGATTTTTTGTGTACTTTAACTATCCCGCAAAAATGAAATGAATTAATGTATTAATCAATAATAGAATAGAAGAATTCTTTATACACTAATAAAATATTTTCTTTCTTAAATTTTGTTTCTTCCTCTCTCTCTTTCTAAAATCTAAAATGTCTTTTCTCGCTTACAGATCACATTTTTTTCATTGTATGTGCCATTAATTTATATCTTCATCTCTAGTGTATTTGGGTCAGATTTTCAGAGTTGTTTTAACACCACTGACACCAATTTTAGTTTAGCGTGTGCCCAACTAAGGGTAACTTATTTTTGTTTTGTTGGTTTCACAATAATTTTTTCGAGAGGGTCATGGTTCAAGCCACTGTTAATAAGGAGACTGTGGTAATAGATGCCTGGGGTAGGTGTTTATATGACTAGTAAACGGTGCATTATTGGTTGGGACTTGCGTTTTTTGCATGTATATGATCTTACCTTTATTTAGTTATGGAAGACACGATTCTGAGTTATTGCTACATTATGTTGCTGTATTAGGTGTTGTTTTTAGGAACAAGGATGAAGGAGAAAACTTGAAGCTGATTATTTTTGAGGTCTTTGGGAACTGTCCCTTGACTTATGTGAGTTAAGATGTGCTCAATAAGGATATTTCTACACTACAAGGCTATTTCAGGATACCAGATGTATCCCAAAATAGCTATCCTGCATCTATGCAAGTTGCCCATTATGTCAAAATAGTCTTCGAAATAGGGGGCACACTAGTTCACCATCCCAGTAAACCTCATTGCATGAGGGATACGGCAAGGTTAGAAAGAGCACTTTATTTTCAAATTTGGTGAGGTGTAAATGCAACAAATTTAAAATAAGCTATTTTGACATAAATTTGAAATAAGATATGTAATTTGCATAGCATAAATTGTGTATCTTATTTCGAGTTTAAGGTGCAGTATAGTTGCTCCCCTGATGTAAATGATGTCACTATATTCTTTTTCAGGCCAACTCCAGATTGAAAAGGGTTAGTTCTGTCAGATTTCTCAAGTAGATTTCCTTCAGGAGTATGTACTTAAACAAAAAAAGATATTTCTTCATTTCTTTGTCTTTTCTCAATCTAAAGAGAGGTCATTGTGTATCAGATTGCTTTTCAGACTCTTAATACAATTATAGATGACTTTCTCTGAAAGAAATTTACTTAATTAGATTAGAATATTTGTACTTATTTTCTATCGTGTCTAAAATTTAAGGTAAGAATTTAAGTATTAACATGTATTATAGAATAGTAATAGAGATGTAGCCATGTTAGTCTGGTCTTGCTGAAACAAAAGACAGGACTATGTAGCACTTTAAAGACTAACAAGATGGTTTATTAAGTGATGAGCTTTTGTGGGCCAGATCCACAGTTGATCTGAGGAAGTGGGTCTCGCCCACGAAAGCTCATCACCTAATAAACCATCTTGTTAGTCTTTAAAGTGCTGCATAGTCCTATCTTTTGTTTTAACATGTATTATAGACATTTCTTAATATCATAGACTCATAGACTCATAGACTCCAGAGTCAGAAGGGACCATTATGATCATCTAGTCTAACCCCCTGCACAGTGCAGGCCACAAAATCTCACCCACCCCTCCTAGAATCATCCTCTCACCTATATCTCAGATATTGAAGCCTTCAAATACTTTGAAGACCCCAAGATGCAGAGATCCTCTAGCTGTGATCTGTACCCCATGCTACAGAGGAAGGCGAAAAACCTCCAGGGCCTCTGCCAATCTACCCTGGAGGAAAATTCCTTCCCAACCCCAAATATGGCGATCAGCTAAACCCTGAGCATGTGGGCAAGACTCATCAACCAGACACCCAGAAAGTTCTCTATAGTAACTCCTATCATCCCTCCATTGACCTATTTCCCACTGATCATGAATGGTCAATTAGATACCAAGATCCTGTTATCCCATCAAACCATCCCCTTCATAAACCCATCTAGTTTAATCTTGAAACCAGATAGATCTTTTGCCCCCACTACTTCCCTTGGAAGGCCGTTCCAGAACTTCACTCCTCTAATGGTTAGAAACCTTCGTCTAATCTCAAGTCTAAACTTCCTACTAGCCAGCTTATATCCATTTGTTCTTGTGTCCACATTGGTATGAAACTTAAATAATTCCTCTCCCTCCCTGGTATTTATCCCTCTAATATATTTAAAAAGTGCAATCATGTCCCCCCTCAGCCTTCTTTTGGTTAAAGTAAACAAGCCAAACTCCTTGAGTCTCCTTTCATAAGACAGGTTTTCCATTCCTCGGATCATCCTAGTGGCCCTTCTTTGTACCTGTTCCAGTTTGAATTCATCCTTCTTAAACATGGGAGACCAGAACTGCACACAGTATTCCAAATGGGGTCTTACCAATGCCTTGTATAATGGCACTAACACCTCCTTATCCCTACTGGAAATACCTCGCCTAATACATCCCAAGATCGTATTAGCCTTTTTCACGGCCATGTCACAATGGCGGCTCATAGTCATTCTATAATCAACCAGGACTCCGAGGTCCTTCTCCTCCTCCGTTATGGTATGTCTACACTACAATGTTAGTTCGAACTAACGGACGTTAGTTCGAACTAACATTCATCGGCGCTACACTAGCGCTCCGCTAGTTCGAATTTAAATCGAACTAGCGGAGCGCTTAGTTCGATCTAGGAAAACCTCGTTTTACAAGGATTAAGCCTAGTTCGAACTTACTAGTTCGAATTAAGGGCTGTGTAGCCCCTTAATTCGAACTAGTGGGAGGCTAGCCCTCCCCAGGTTTCCCTGGTGGCCACTCTGGCCAACACCAGGGAAACTCTATTGCCCCCCTCCCGGCCCCGGACCCCTTAAAGGGGCACAGGCTGGCTACGGTGCCTGTGCCAGGTGCAAGCCTGCCAGCACCCAGCCAGCAGACCCTGCACCTGACACGGCACAGAGCCACCCACCCGATGTCCCCCAGCCCACCCCCTCTTCCCAGGACCAGGCTGGCGGCTCCCGGGAGCTTGCCCGGGACCGCAAGAGGCCGGCACCTTCCTGGGCTAGTGCAGACATCGTGGACCTCGTCCACGATCTCTGCACTAGGCACAGGAAAGTGGCCATCTAGGGCAGGAGAGCTGCCAGCCTGGCCACCCAGGAGCAGGTGTGCATGAAAATCAAGGGGGTCCACTGAGACCCCTGACCCTGAGCCCTGAGCTTACAATGGCCGTACTGGGTCAGACCAAAGGTCCATCTAGCCCAGTAGCCTGTCTGCCGACAGTGGCCAACACTAGGGACCCTGGAGGGGATGGACCAAAGACAGTGACCAAGCCATTTGTCTCGTGCCATCCCTCTCCAGCCTTCCACAAACTTTGGGCAGGGATACCACTCCTACCCCCTGGTTAAGACTACTCCATGAACCCAACCTCCATGACTTGATCTCACTTCCCTTTAAACTCTGTTCTAGTTGTAGCCTTCACAGCCTCCTGCAGCAAGGAGTTCCACAGGTTAACTATTTGCTTTGTGAACAACAACTTTCTCTTACTAGTTTCAAGCCTGCTACCCATTCCTTTCCTTTGGTGTCCTCTAGTCCTTCTTTATGGGAACTCATGAAGAACTTTTCGGAATGCACCCTCTCCACCCAACCCCTGCTTTTAGAGACCTCTATCCTGTCCCTGCTCCATCTCCTCTTTTCTAAGCTGAACAGTCTCAGTCTCTGTAGCCTCTCTTCATCTGGGACCTGTTCCCAACCCCTGATCATTGTAGTTGCCCTCCCCTCTCCCAGCCTTTCTCTTCCCCTCTCCCACCTCCTTTTCCCAGTCTCCCCCAGTTTTGTTCAATAAAGACAGAGTCAATGTTGGAAGAAACGTTATCTTTATTTTGTACATCAGGAAGGGGGGCTAGGGAAGGGTAAGTGGAAGGAGGTGAGGGAGGAATGGGGCACGAGCCCCCGATGGGGAGGACTGGGCTGGCTCTGTGGGCTTCTGGGGGTGGAAGCTCTCCTGCAGCCCCCCAATTGCCCCTTCTCCCCAGATGGCAGCCTGCGGCAACTGCAGCCGGTCTGATGGCCGAGTGCTGTGATGTGCCCAGTGTGGGCATTCCGGGCACTCCAAGCCAGGACTGGTTTTCAAGCGGGGCACCCCTGAGAACTGTCTGTCCGGGGTGGGGGTCGGGTCCCTTTAAGCGCAGCCCTCGGCTAGCCTGAGGCAGCATCTCCACGCTCTAAGTCCTCCTCTGATGCCCTGCCGGCACTGCTTTCGGCCATCCTTAAGCCCTGTTCAGGGTCCACTCAATGTGGACATGCTAGTTCGAATTAGCAAAACGCTAATTCAAACTAGTTTTTAGTTCTAGACATGTTAGTTCGAATTAGCTTAGTTCGAATTAACTAATTCGAACTAAGTTAGTTCAAACTAACTTTGTAGTGTAGACATACCCTTACTTCCAACTGATGTGTCCCCAGCTTATAACTAAAATGCTTGTTATTAATCCCTTAATGCATAACCTTACACTTCTCACTATTAAATTTCATCCTATTGCTATCACTCCAATTTACAAGATCATCCAGATCTTCCTCTATGATATCGCGATCCTTTTCTGAATTGGCAATAGCTCCCAACTTTGTGTCATCTGCAAATTTTATTAGGACACTTCCACTTTTGGTGCCAAGATCAGCAATAAAAAGATTAAATAAAATTGGCCCCAAAACTGATCCCTGAGGAACTCCGCTAGTAACCCTCCTCCAACCTGACAGTTCACCTTTCAGTATGACCTGCTGTAGTCTCCCCTTTAACCAATTGCTTATCCACCTCTCAACTTTCATATTAATCCCTATCTTTTCCAATTTAACCAATAATTCCCCATGTGGTACTGTATCAAATGCCTTACTAAAGTCGAGGTAGATTAGATCCACTGCATTTCCTTTATCTAAAAAATCTGTTACTTTCTCAAAAAAGGAGATCAGGTTGGTTTGGCACGATCTACCTTTTGTAAAACCATGTTGTAATTTGTCCCAATTGCCATTAGCCTCAATGTCTCTAACTACTTTCTCCTTCAAAATTTTTTCCAGGATCTTACATACTACAGATGTCAAACTAACAGGCCTATAGTTACCCGGGTCGCTTTTTTTCCCTTTCTTAAAAATAGGAACTATATTAGCAATTCTCCAGTCAAATGGTACAACCCCTGAGTTTAGAGATTTATTAAAAATGTTTGCTAATGGACTTGCAAGTTCATGTGCCAGTTCCTTTAATATTCTTGGATGAAGACCATCTGGGCCCCCTGATTTACTCCCATTAAGCTGCTCAAGTTTGGCTTTCACCTTGGATATGGTAATATCTACCTCCTTATCCTCGGTCCCATTTGTTAACTTACCATTACCCCTAAGCTCTTCATTAGCCTCATTAAAGACTGAAGCAAAGTATTTGTTCAAATATTGGGCCATTCCTAGATTATCCTTAACCTCCACTCCATCCTTAGTAATTAGTGGTCCTACTTCTTCTTTTTTCGTTTTTTTCCTATTTATATGGCTATAAAACCTTTTACTATTGGTTTTAATTCCCTTTGCAAGGTCCAACTCTGCCTGACTTTTGGCCTTTCTCACTTTATCCCTACATGCTCTAACCTCAATAAGGTAGCTTTCTTTACTGATCCCTCCCATTTTCCACTCCTTATATGCTTTCTGCTTTTTCTTAATCACCTCTCTGAGATACTTGCTCATCCAGCTTGGTCTAACACACCTGCCTATAAATTTTTTCCCTTTTCTAGGGATACAGGCCTCTGACAGCTTCTGCAACTTTAACTTAAAATAATTCCAGGCTTCCTCCACTTTAAGATCCATAATTTCTTTAGTCCAATCAACATCCCTAATGAATTTCCTTAATTTACTAAAGTTAGCCCTTTTAAAATCAAAAACCCTAGTCTCAGATTTATTTTTGTTTATCCTTCCATTTAATTTAAACTGAATTAGCTCATGATCACTCGAGCCAAGGTTGTCTCCTACAACCATTTCTTCTGTAAGGTCCTCGCTACTCACCAAAACCAAATCTAAAATAGCATCCCCCCTTGTTGGTTCAGCAACTACTTGATGAAGGAATTCATCAGCTATCACATCTAGGAAAATCTGAGCCCTTTTATTATTACTAGCACTTGTTCTCCAGTCTATAGCTGGAAAGTTGAAATCTCCCATGATTACACTGTTTCCATGAGTATTTACTTCATTAAAAACATTAAAGAGGTCTCTATCCATATCCAAATTGGATCCTGGTGGTCTATAACACACCCCAAGCACTATTCCAGGGGAGGATCTGACAGTTTTCTTCCCCAATGTGATTTTTGCCCAGACAGACTCTGTCTTCTCCATTCCATCACTTTTTATTTCTTTACAATCTATCTCATCTTTGATATACAATGCGACTCCACCACCTTTACCCTTATTTCTGTCTTTCCTAAACAGCACATACCCTTCAATACCTGTACTCCAGTCATGCCTAGTATTCCACCATGTTTCTGTTATTCCTATAATATCTGGTTTCACTTCCTGGACCAATAGCTCTAGTTCCTCCTTTTTGTTACCTAGGCTCCTCGCATTGGTGTACAAACTTAATTTTTGCTGTTTGGCCTCATTCACATTCTTTACCCAATTTGGCACGGACGTTATACCTCCAATATGACCTATTAGACTAGTATCCACCCCACCCTTCCTCATGTTCATTCTCCTACCCCCAGCTATATCCTTTCTTACTTTGTTTTCCTCCCTCTCAGTGTTAAAATCTGGTGTAGAGATTACCTTGGCATCTCCCAACCATCTCCCCCAAATTCCTAGTTTAAAGCCCTCTTAATAAGTTGAGCCAGCCTCCATCCTAGAAGTCTATTTCCCTCCCTACTTAGGTGAAGTCCATCCCTAGAGAACAGTCCTCTGTCCATAAATGCCTCCCAGTGACCATACATCCCAAAGCCCTCCTTATAGCACCACTGCCTAAGCCATCTATTGATCATCATAATCCTGTCACATCTTTGTTGCCCTTCTCTAGGAACAGGCAGAATTCCACTAAAGATCACCTGAGCCTCAATTTCCTTGAGCATCTTCCCCAGCCTAGCATAGTCTCCCTTAATTCGTTCCAGCGAGAATCTAGCCGTATCATTTGTTCCTACATGAAGGATGATCAATGGATTCCTTCCTGCTCCCTTAATAATTCTCTTCAACCTCAGTTCCACATCTCATATCTTAGCACCTGGCAGACAGCCCACCCTTCTATTCTCTGGATCAGCTCTGGTTACAGGCCTATCTATTCTTCTCAATAAGGAGTCCCCAATCACATAGACCTGCCTTTTCCTAGTGACAGTGAAATTCTCTGGTCTATCTCTAGCTTCCTCTGGCTGCAAGTCTTTGCCATTCCTATTTTCCCTTGTAATCCTAATGCTCATTATTGGTGTTGTCTCCATTAAGTCTTCCCCTTTATCTATGGGACTAGCCACTCTTCTCTTCTTCCTTACCCTTCCATCTTCATTATCTACCTTCTGTACCTCTTCCTCATTTTCCAACTCCAAATACCTGTTCTTGAGCTCTATTTTTCCTTCACTGACCCATCTTTTCCTCTGCCTGGTCCTCTGAGTCACATGCTTCCACTGTCCATTTTCTTTGCCCAGCAGTCCCCCCTCTGAGGCCCTTGATCCTGCTTCCATCTGCATATCTAAGCTTTCCCCTTTAGCCACGTCATGCCTTTGTCCCATCATCTGCTCAAACCTCCTTTTTAGTTCATTTTTATGTGAGTGTATGCAGGAAACTATGCCTGTATAATTGGTATGGCCAGGAATGGGCATGGCTTAGCATTAACACTGCTTGCCTTCTGCAATTCTGTTGATAACAAAGTTAGAGCATCCTACAAACTGCTTTGCCCTGCAAGGGGGTAGATTCTCAGTGATGAGTCAGCAGTTGGAACAATGGAAGCAGAACCTTTGCTCACTCCTCCTCCACATCCCTTAAGTGTTTCAAGCCACATTTCTGGACCTCTTCAATAGCTTTCAGCCCAGTGATCAGGATAGTCAGCTGGGGGATGGGATGTCCTTGTTCAAACCCCTGCTCCATCTTCTCCAGCAGGTGAAACCTAGGTCTTCCAGACCTTGGTTAAATGCCTTAACAACTAACTGGGAACAGAGATGGCCTCTGCATGTATGTAGAATTATCTTAAACTGGGAATGGAAGTTATATCCTTTATGTTTCATCAAGAAAATAGTAAATCTGTGAGCTTCCTTTTGGGCATTTTGACTGGTTCTCGTGTGAGCAATTCACATGTATTCAGGGAGTATGGATCCTATTTGTGAGGATACCTTTTTTTTTTTTTCAGGAAAACTGCAGGAAAGTATTAGTAAGTATTGATGACATTCCTTGATGACCTTATGGCTCCCACCAAAGTAAAATGAAATAAATCACTGTAAAAATAAACAACAAAAAATTATACATACAACCAAATCTGAGATTCACTCTTTCCAGCTTCTGTGTAGACATGCCCTGGGTGTTACAAAGGACAATAAGCAGTACAGGGAATTTGCCAATTATTTTAAATAGAATGCTACAGAGTATGTTACATATTTCAAGTATCTTGACCCTCATACAGCATTTCAGGACATTCGCGTGCTTTGTACTTTCCTATGTTTCAAACATTTACCTTAATATTGGATTTTATAGTGTTTCAGGCAATTTACCCGAACTTAACTTTGGGTATTGATCTAAAACAAATTAATTTCTCATTGCTTAGTAATTCTATTCACACTGAATAAAAAAACTGTTTTTTGTCACTTTCATCTGCATTATATAATACAGAATCATAGGACTAGAAAGTTCTTCTAGAGCAGCTAGGGCCTGGTGCCAAAAATATTTGTAGGCCTCACTGAGGAATGACTATAAAAAAACAGAAGACCAACACAGAAGTTATCTTTGACACAGCATGAGCTGCAGCAATTCAGAGGCTGGAGACAAGAGCACAGGTGAGGAGGAGGATTGGTGCCCCGTTGGAGCGAGGCAGGGCCTGGAGGCAAGGCAGAGTGGAGTGGGAACCAGGATCAGTCTCTGGAGTGAGGCAGAGCCCAGGGTAAGCACAGCAGGACTAGGGAGGAGACAAACAGGATTCTACCCCAAAGCTGATACCTACCCTCCTCACCATCCTAGTCAGTTCTCTGTCTCGCTCTCACTGAGCTGCCCCTCGTTCAGCAGCAGCTTCCTGACCTCAGGGATGTGAACAGGGGATAGATCAAGATATCAGCAGGAACTCCAGATGGCTCCATGGCTTCCTGCTTTCTGTGCCTAGCCATGGACCACTGGGATACATGGATCTAGCTACTCTTCTTGATCAACACAGTGCTCTAGTGACAGCAGCAATGACCCAGCATCACAGAGGGAGGCTCAGGCTGCTCACTCAATTCCAAAACTGTCCAAACCCCTGCATATATTTCTGGTCACATTGTCCAGCCTCTGTCAGTGACTGCTGCCACCCTGTTGTTATTGGATAGCAGAAGGTTGAGGAGTGCTACTCTGCACAGCGTACCCACCTGTGGGAATTGCTTCTCCCAGCTGCTGAATAGATATGCTTGGATTTTCACAGAGTAAGTTCAGAAGTGCACAGAATCCGTCCACTAATTTCAATAAGGATACATGCATTACGTACTGCAAAGGTTGGGTTTTGATTTGTATTGTCCCTCTGTTTTTCAGAGAAGCTAAAGGAACAGAACAGTGGGTTTACTTTGATTTACTTTAGCTCACTGATAATCAGTCTGAGTCCGAGTTGTGTGTATTTTCTTAGTATCACAAGAGTTCCCCTGAGGAATCTTTATTGTCAATAAGGTGCCAGCGGAAATGAGCAGCAGCCTGAAGATGGGCTTATATGATCAGAATTCAATGAAGTGTTTGGCTGGTTCTCTAGTTGTGTGCAAATCCAGGTCCTCTTGTTTATTAGTTCTGGAACACAGGATTCTGAACCATTGCTACATTTTTATTTATTAAATTATGTATTTAGTATATTTTACCCTGCCTGTCTACTTAAAATCTTCATGGTGGCTTGTAAATATATATAAACATTAAAATATGAAACCCCAGGAGGATATAAAACCTGCAAAGACATCTCATGAGGAGGGATGGGGACACACACACACACACACACACACACACACACATCAATAAAAGCACAAGTAAAAATGGAGGCTGTGGCCAGGTTCCAAAACAATTCACCTGGCAAATATCCCAGGGGAGAGAATTCCACAGCCTGGGAGCAAAAGATGAGAAGGCTTAGCTCTTCGTATATGTTAATTTTCTCCTCACAAGTTGAGGAACACAGAGCAGAGCCTCCCCAGCTGACTTCATTGACTGAGCAGGGTCATATGGGAAAAGATGGTTCTTCAGATATCCCAGACCCAACCTGTTTAAGGCTTTATAAGTCACAACCAAGACTTTAAATTATGTCTGGAAATATACTGGAAGCAAGTGAATCAGCCAGAGCACTAGTATAATGTGAGCCATATAATGAGTATTATTAGTTCTGGAACACAGGATTCTGAGCCATTGCTACATTTTTTTGATGTCTTAGGTGTGGCCTGTGGAAGGAGGAGGGGGGGGGGGGGGGCTGAAGGATAAACCTAGCATTTGATTAGCGGGGGGGGGGGTTTACATGGGCAGTTCCTTCACCAATGTAGGTCAAGGTGTGTTCTCTGAATGGTAATTGATATCACTGTGTTCTTTTTCAGACCAACTCCAGATTGAAAAGGGTTAGTTCTCTATGATTCTCCAATAGGATTTTCCTTCAGATTAATATACATATAGGAAAACTACTATTTCATTTGTTTTTCTTTCCTCAAACCTATCAAATTACTTTCAGGCTCTTAATAGAACTGTAGAGGACTTTCTCTGACACGATGTTAATTAATTACCTTAGAATATTTGTATGTATTTTCTCTCTTAGGCTGTGTCCAGACTCAGGGTTTTTTTCGAAAAATGTAGCCTTTTTTCGAAAAAACTTCACCTGCGTCTAGATTGCAGCCGCGTTCTTTCAAAATTAAATCAAAAGAATGCGGCTTTTCTTTCGACGGTGGTAAACCAAATTCCACGAGGAAGAACGCCTTCTTTCGAAAGTGCTCTTTCGAAAGAAGGCGTTCTTGAAAGCAAACAGGCTTTTTAGAAAGAGAGCATCCAGACTCACTGGGTGCTTTCTTTCGAAAAAGCGGCTTGCTTTTTCAAAATTCCGCGTGCAGTCTAGACGCTCTCTTTCGAAAGAGGCTCTTTCGAAAGTATCTTTCGAAAGAGGCTCTTTCGAAAGAGGCTTGCAGTCTAGACATAGCCTTATGGACGTAGGAGGCTAGCACAAAATACAGGGGGTAAACCCAAGTGCAAATCCTGATCCTCTACTGACAGAGGATGAAAATTGTTTATCTCAGTTCCTAAGGGTATGTCTACACTACAAAGTTAATTCGAACTAACAGCCGTTAGTTAATTCAAACTTAATTCGAACTAGGTAAACCTCTTTCTACAAGGACTAATGCCTAGTTCGAATTAAGTAGTTCGAAGTAAGGGCTGTGTAGACATTTAATTCGAACTAGTGGGAGGCTAGCCCTTCTCAGCTTGCCCTGATGGCCACTCTGGGCACCACCAGGGAAATTTTCCTGCCCCCGTCCCGGCCCCGGAGCCCTTAAAGGGGCACGGGCTGGCTACGGTGCCCATGTCAGGTGCAAGCCTGCCAGCACCCAGCCAGCAGACCCTGCACCTGGCACGGCACGAGCCAGCCACTCACTGCCACCCAGCCCTCTGCTTCTTCCGTGGACCAGGCTGGCGGCTCCCAGGAGCCTGCCCGGGGCCGCAAGAGGTGGGCGCCCACCGCGTCTAGTGCGGAGATAATTGGCCTAAACGAGGTTTGGGGGGAAGTCTCCAACGTCCACGACCTCCACACTAGGCACAGGAAAGTGGCTGTCTAGGGCAGGATAGCTGCCAGCCTGGCCACCAAAGACCACATGCAAACCCAGGAGAAGGTATGCATGAAAATCAAGGTGGTCCAGTGAGACCCCCAACCCTGAGCTTAGAACATAAGAACATAAGAACGGCAATACTGAGTCAGACCACAGGTCCATCTAGCCCAGTGGCCTGTCTGCCGACAGCGGCCAACACTAAGTACCCTGGAGGGGATGGACTGAAGACAACGACCAAGCCATTTATCTCGTGCCATCCATCTCCAGCCTTCCACAAACAGAGGCCAGGGACACCATTTCTATCCCCTTGCTAATACCACTCCATGGACCCAACCTCCATGACTTTATCTAACTTCTCTTTAAACTCTGTTATAGTTCTTCACAGCCTCCTGCAGCAAGGAGTTCTACAGGTTGACTATTTGCTTTGTGAAGAAGAACTTTCTGTTATTAGTTTGAAGCCTGCTACCCATTCATTTCATTTAGTGTCCTCTAGTCCTGATGTTATGAGAACTAATGAAGAACTTTTCTTTATACACCCTCTCCATATCACTCATGATTTTATAGACCTCTATCATATCCCCTCTAAGTCTCCTCTTTTCTAAGCTGAAAAGTCCCAGTCACTTTAGCCTCTCTTCATATGGGACCTGTTCCAAACCCCTGATCATTTTAGTTGTCCTTTTCGGAACCCTTTCCAAGGCCAAAATATCTTTTCTGGGGTGAGGAGACCACATCTGTACACAGTACTAAAGATATGGCATACCATAGTTTGATACTTCCCCATCTCCTTCTTCCCCTGGCTTCCCCATTCCAGCTCCCTCCTCCCAGGTTTACCCCTCCCCTCTCCTACCCTCTCTCTTCCCCTCTCCCACCTCCTTTTCCCAGTCTCCCCAGAGGTTAATCCCCCCGCCCCAGTTTTGTTAAATAAAGAGAGTTTCTATTTTTGAACACACGTGTCCTTTATTTCTAACATCAGGAAGGGGGGCTAGGGAGGGGTAAGTGGAAGGAGGTGAGGGAGGAATGGGGTATGAGCCCCCGATGGGGAGGACTGGGGTGGCTCTGCAGGCTCCTCGGGGTGGAAGCTCTCCTGCAGGGTCTCCTGGATCCTGACAGCCCCCCGATTAACCCTGCCGGATGGCAGCCTGTGGCAAGTGCAGCTGGGCTGATGGCCGAGTGCTGTGATGTGAAGAGTGTGGCCATTCAGGGCACTCCAAGCCAGGACTGCTTTGCTGTCCTTCATCATGGTAGACAAACAAGTGGGGAACCCTGAGAACTGTCTGTCCAGGGTGGGGGTCGGGTCCCTTTAAGCACAGCCCTCGGCTAGCCTGAGACAGCAGCTCCACTCTCTAAGTCCTAACCTGATGCCCTGCCGGCACTGCTTCCGGCCAGCCTTAACTTTGGTTCAGGGTCCACTCAATGTGGACATGCGAGTTCCAATTAGCAAAATGCTAATTCGAACTAGTTTTTAGGTCTAGATGCACTAGTTCGAATTAGCTTAGTTCGAATTAACTAATTCGAATTATGTTAGTTCGAATTAGTGCTGTAGTGTAGACATACCCTAAGTGAGTATCATAATATATGTAAGGTGAGAGAGATGGCATGTGGGTGTAGGTAGAAGGCTTCATAGCTGGGATTGTCAGTTAGATGTTTCGTCCATTTCTGAAGAAAACAGCCATTTGTTGCAAGCTGCGTTGGGTGTGTTTTGAGGGATTTTCAGGAGAGCTATTTGTCCATATGCATGGAAAAATGGAGCTCACTTATAAGTTGTTAAATTTTGATTTTCTTTTTCAGGAAAACAGCTGGAATCTAATCGTAAGTATTGATGATACTTTTTGGTGACTTCATCATGCTCCAACAAATGAAATGAATTAATGTATAAAGTAAAAACAGAAAATGAAATAGAAACAGTCTCTATACATGAAAAAAAATATTATTTCTTCCTCAAATTTTGCCTTCTTTCCCCCTCTTCTCTAAGACCAGAGATGCCATTCATTGTTTGCAGATAGTTCTTTCATTATATTTTCCATTGCCTTGTATCTTTCCCTTTAGAATATATAGGTCTGATTTTCACAGTTGTTTTAGCACCTCAAACACCAAATTAACACTAGAAGAGGTTACAGGTTGTCTGGACACAAGGGGTCTGAAAGATACACAGCAGCTGCTATTTAAAATTCAACTTCAAGCAGTGTAACAGCAAAAGAGAACTGCTAATACTTTGAATCAAACTTTCACAAGTTAGGAAAAGGGCAAAAATATATTAGGCCTGATTAGACTGGCATGATTTTGCGCAAATACTTTTAACGGAAAAGTTTTTCCATTAAAAGTATTTGCGCAAGAGAGCATCTACACTGGCACGGATGCTTTTGCACAAAAGCAAATCTTTTGCGCAAAAGCATCTGTGCCAGTGTAGACGCTCTCTTGCGCAAAAAAGCTCCTGTGGCCATTTTAGTTATGAGGCTTTCTTGCACAAAAAATTAACGTTGCTGTCTACACTGGCCCTCCTACGCAAGAATACTTGTGCAAGAGGGCTTATCCCTGAGTGGGAGCATCAGAGTATTTGCACAAGAAGCACTGATTTTGTACAGTACAAGGTCAGTGTTCTTGCACAAATACTCGCGGCCAGTGTAGACAGGCGGCAAGATTTTGAGCAAAATCTTGCCAGTCCAGACGCAGCCTACAAGTATGGAATGTCTGCTACATGAGGAGAGATTAGTAAAACTGGTACTATTTTGTTTAGAAAAGGATGCAGTGGGTGGCTATGACAGAGGTCTATAAAATCATGATCGGTATTGAGAAAGTGAGTATAGAAGACTTATTTATTCCTTCCCAGAACACAATAACTAAGTGGTCAGCAAATGAAATGAGAGGTAACAGGGTTTAATACAAACAAAAGCATGTATTCACACAACATAGATTCAACCTGTGGACGTCTTTGCCAGAGGGTGTTGTGAAGGCCAAGAATATAACATGGTTCAAAGAAGGGCTAGACAGATTTATGGAGAAAAGATCCATCAATGGCTAATAACTAGGATGGCCAGGGATGGTGACTCAACACCTGATTGTCAGAAGCTGAGAATCAGCAGTAAGTGTTGAAGCATCTGGTATTGACCACTCTCAGAAGACATAATACTAGAAAAAACCTAATATAACTGTTCTTTTGTTCTTATATTCTTACAGTCAAATTAGAATTATTTTTTTTTGTTATGAAGACATCTATCTTGATAGCTATCGCCTGCACTTACCAGATCAGGCAGTTATTCTTCCTGTCCTGTGTCATAACTCAAAAATTTGCCTTAATATTGGCTTTCATAGTGCTGAAGGGCAAGTTATATCAAGGTAAATTTGGGCTTTTATCTCCTCACAGCTCAATTGTAACTCCCCAGTGTTAAAATTTACTATCTACAGAACAGCGTAGGTAAGCTCTTTCTCCAGAATCAGCAAACACGACTGTTTTGATGAAATATTTGTGAGAAAATGAGAATGCAAGTATTGGTTTGATAGAAATTCTGCTAACACAGAAGTTTATTTATTCATATGAATGTCCATGAAAAAATGGCCTTCATTAAGTTGGCCATGAAACCCAGCTTTGAGATTCACATATCTAGTTGCTATTCTTACTCAACATAATGCGCTAGTGACAGCAGCATTGACAAAGTGTCACAGAGGAAGGCTCAGGCTGTTCACTCAATTCCAAAACTGTCCAAACCCCTGCATATATTTCTGGTCACATTGTCCAGCCTCTGTCAGTGACTGCTGCCACCCTGTTGTTATTGGATAGCAGAAGGTTGAGGAGTGCTACTCTGCACAGCGCACCCACGTGTGGGAATTGCTTCTCCCAGCTGCTGAATAGATATGCTTGGATTTTCACAGAGTAAGTTCAGAAGTGCACAGAATCCGTCCATTAATTGCAATAAGGATGCACGCATTACATACTGCAAAGTTTGGGTTTTGATTTGTATTGTCCCTCTGTTTTTCAGAGAAGCCACAGGAAGAGAATGGTAGGTTTACTTTGATTTACTTTAGCTCACTGATAATCAGGCTGAGTCTGAGTTGTGTGTATTTTCTTAGTATCACAAGAGTTCTCTTGAGAAACTCATAGACTCATAGACTCATAGACTCCAGGGTCAGAAGGGACCATTATGATCATCTAGTCCGACCCCCTGCACAGTGCAGGCCACAAAATCTCACCCACCCCTCCTAGAATCATCCTCTCACCTATATCTCAGATATTGAAGCCTTCAAATACTTTGAAGACCCCAAGATGCAGAGATCCTCTAGCTGTGATCTGTACCCCATGCTACAGAGGAAGGCGAAAAACCTCCAGGGCCTCTGCCAATCTATCCTGGAGGAAAATTTCTTCCCGACCCCAAATATGGCGATCAGCTAAACCCTGAGCATGTGGGCAAGACTCATCAGCCAGACACCCAGAAAGTTCTCTATAGTAACTCCTATCATCCCTCCATTGACCTATTTCCCACTGATCATGAATGGTCAATTAGATTCCAAGATCCTGTTATCCCATCAAACCATCCCCTTCATAAACCCATCTAGTTTAATCTCGAAACCAGATAGATCTTTTGCCACCACTACTTCCCTTGGAAGGCTGTTCCAGAACTTCACTCCTCTAATGGTTAGAAACCTTTGTCTAATCTCAAGTCTAAACTTCCTACTAGCCAGCTTATATCCATTTGTTCTTGTGTCCACATTGGTATGAAACTTAAATAATTCCTCTCCCTCCCTGGTATTTATCCCTCTAATATATTTAAAAAGTGCAATCATGTCCCCCCTCAGCCTTCTTTTGGTTAAAGTAAACAAGCCAAACTCCTTGAGTCTCCTTTCATAAGACAGGTTTTCCATTCCTCGGATCATCCTAGTGGCCCTTCTTTGTACCTGTTCCAGTTTGAATTCATCCTTCTTAAACATGGGAGACCAGAACTGCACACAGTATTCCAAATGGGGTCTCACCAATGCCTTGTATAATGGCACTAACACCTCCTTATCCCTACTGGAAATACCTCGCCTAATACATCCCAAGATCGTATTAGCCTTTTTCATGGCCATGTCACAATGGCGGCTCATAGTCATTCTATAATCAACCAGGACTCCGAGGTCCTTCTCCTCCTCTGTTACTTCCAACTGATGTGTCCCCAGCTTATAACTAAAATGCTTGTTATTAATCCCTAAATGCATAACCTTACACTTCTCACTATTAAATTTCATCCTATTGCTATTACTCCAATTTACAAGATCATCCAGATCTTCCTGTATGATATCCCGATCCTTTTCTGAATTGGCAATAGCTCCCAACTTTGTGTCATTAGTTAAGCCATTGTCAGTTGGGTGCCAGTGGATCTGAGTGTCTGGGAGAATTTTATGGTAATTGGCCATGGGGTTTTGCCTGGTTCTCCAGTGGTGTGTGAGTCCAGGGCTGTTTTTTTTATTTAGTTTTGAAACACAGGATCCTGAGATATTGCCACATTTTATTGATGTGTTAGGTGTGATCGGTAGGAACAGGGATGAATGAGAAAACTGGCAGCTGATTATTTTGCACTTCTGCAGGAACAGATCCTTGACCAATATGAATTAAGATGTGTTCACCAAATGGTAGTTGAGATCACTATGTTCTTTTTCAGAGCATCTCCAGATAGAAAAAGTTAGTTCTCTCTGATTTGTTAACTGAGCTGGGAATGGCTGTTACATCCCGTCATAGGACAGTTCTTCTTTCCTCCTCTGCAGGGTATAGGGACCTGTGTCCTAGTGCTATCTGGTTCCACGGCCCATCCCATGTGCCCAGTACAATCTGCAATTTGGTCCCTCCTCTCAGGGCTGAATGGCCTGTTTGTCAAAGGCAAGAAAAGAAAGCTGCTCACCATCCCTTTAAAGCA
The DNA here is from genome assembly GCF_049634645.1 of Pelodiscus sinensis. NCBI lineage: Eukaryota > Metazoa > Chordata > Testudines > Trionychidae > Pelodiscus > Pelodiscus sinensis. Next base: position 3,994,800 of record NC_134743.1, on the reverse strand, counting down.
GGGCTGGATGGCCCCAGGTCCAGAGTCACTATTAGAGTCAATCACTGGCTCTTTAAGGCAGGGCTGTATGGCCCACTGAGCCAAATCACAGGGTGGGGCTGCTCCCCGGTAGGGGGACCCGGGCCCACCATGCTCCATGCTCCACCGGGACCAAGCCAAGGGCCCTATGAGTGGTAGAACAGTCCACTACTCCCTCAGCAGGGAATTCAATCAATCTCTGGGAGGAAGAGGCCTGCATCCTCCCTGGGCCACTTCCTACATGCTCCAATGGGCCTTCTTTCCATGTGGTTGCAGGGTTCTCTAGCTCCTAGGGGGTTGCGCCTCCCTAGTAGTCTGCGGTGGTTATGTCCCATGGAGCATTGGTGGCTATGCTGTTCTTCCCTCAGGCATCTGGCTGCTGCTGGTCAGGAGCTCTAGCCTGAGGTCCTTCTCCTCCGGCAGTCAGACTGTGCCTCTCCTCAGGCTTTTATACCTGGGCTACAGTCTGAGCATGCCCAGCAGGGCTGCAGGGGCAGGGCTACTTCAGCCAGGGTTACCTGGCTAAACCTTGTTAGTTTAGTGTGGGGTTGGTATACCCCATCCTAAATCCTTTGTCCATTTCTGAAGAAAATACCCATTCTGTTTCAAGCTTGCCTTGGGTGCTTTTTGATAGATTTTTCTGAGACCTATTTGTACTTATCTATAGCATAATGTCACCGCTTGCGAATTGTTAAATATTGATTTTCTTTTTCAGGAAAACTTCTGGAAATTAATCGTAAGTATTGACAAGATTCTTTGGGGACTTCAGCTACCCCCAAAAATGAAATGAATTAATGTATTCATCTATAATATGAAAAAGAATAAAAAAATTTGCTATACATGAACAAAATATTGTTTCCTTCTTAAATTTTGGGTGATATTCTCAAGAGTTGTTTTAACATCACTGACATCAAATTTAATTTCGTGTGAGTCTGACTGAGTGCAACTTTTTTTTATTTTGTTGGTTACACAGTCATTTCCTTGACAGACTCATGGTTCAAATCACTGTTGGTAAAGAGAATGTGGTAATGGGTGGCTGGGTTATGGGCATTAGTAAACAGGAATCAGTGGACTATTGGCTGTGTCTTCAGTTTTTACATGCATGTGGTGTTAACATTATTTAGATATGGGACACAGGATTCTGAGCCATCGCTACATTTTGTTGATGTATTAGTGTGGTGTTTAAGAACAGGGAGGAAGGAGAAAACTTGAAGATGATTATTTTGGAAGTCTGCAAGAACAGCTGTTTGAGTTATGTGACTTAACATGTGCTCAATGACTGTAGCTGACATCACTGTGTTCTCTTGCAGGTCAGCTCCAGATTGAAAAAGGTTAGTTCTGTCTGATTTCTCTACTAGATTTCCTTTAGGTGTATGTACTTAAACAAAAACAGATATTTTTTTATTTCTTTGTTTTTCTTTCAATCTCAGGAGAAGTCATAAGAACATAAGAATGGCCATTCTGGGTCAGACCAAAGGTCCATCTAGCCCAGTATCCTGTCTGCCGACAGTGGCCAATGCCAGGTGCCCCTGAGGGGGTGGACCGAAGACAATGATTAAGCAATTTGTCTCCTACCATCCTTCTCCAGCCTTTGATAAACAGAGGCTAATAGCCTTTTATGGACCTGGCCTCCATGAATTTATCTAGCTCTTCTTTAAACTCTGTTAGGGTATTTCTACACTGCCACTCTAGTTTGAACTAGTGTGGCTAATGTAGGCATTCGTACTTGCAAATGAAGCCTGGGATTTAATATCCAAGGCTTCATTTACATGTTCCCGGGTGCCGTCATTTTTAAATACCCCATAGTTCGAACTATCTGCCCGTGGCTACATGCAGCATGGACTAGATAGTTCAAATTAAAGCTTCTTATTCAAACTACCGTTAAACTTCCTTGCAGGAGGAATACCAGCTAATTCGAATTAGGGCTTTAAATCAGACTCCCATTTCACTGCCGTGTGTAGATGCGGGCAGTTACTCCAGGCTAGTGAATTTCTAAAATGGTGACCAGCTGGGAACATGCAAATCAAGCGCGGGATATTTAAATTCCAGGCTTGATTTGCAACTTCTGTATGCTTCATTTGCCTCCCTACTTCGAAGTAGGGGGCTAGTGTAGACATACCCTAATAGGTTAGTAAGACATGATTTCCCTTACAGAAACCATGTTGACTTTTGCCCAACAAATTTTGTTCTTGTACATGTCTGACAATTTTATTCTTTACTATTGTTTCAACTAACAGTACTGATGTTAGACTTATTGGTCTGTAATAGCCAGGGTCGCCTCTAGAACCCTTTCTAAATATTGGTATTATGTTAGCTGTCTTCCAGTCCTTGGGTACAGAAGCAGATTTAAAGAAAAGGTTACAAACCACAGTTAATAGTTCCGCAATTTCACATTTGAGTTCTTTCAGAACCATTGCATGAACGCCATCCGGTCCGGGTGATTTGTTATTGTTAAGTTTTTCTATTTGTTCCCAAACCTCCTGTAATGACATTTCAGTCTGGGACAGTTCCTCAGATTCACCAACCATAAAGGATGGTGCAGGTTTGGGAATCTCCCTAACATCCTCGGCCATGAAGATTGAAACAATGAAATCATATAGTTTCTCCACAATGGCTTTATCATCCTTGATTGCTCCTTTTGTATCTCAATCATCCCAGGGCCCCACTGGTTTTTTAGCAGGCTTCCTGTTTCTAATGTACTTAAAAAACATTTTGCTATTACTTTTTTGAGTTTTTGGCTAGCTGTTCCTCAAAATTGTTTTTGGCTTTTCTTATTACACTAGACAATTAGCCCATAATAAGATGGGATTTTCGGGTCTCTCCTCCACGTCCTATTCTCTTTCTATCTCGGTCTTCTCTCCTGAGCCTCCGGACTCTCGCTCCGTCTCTCTCTCTTTCCTCATCCTACTGCCTCCCCCTCTTTCTTTCTCTCAGCTCTCCTCCGCCTCCTGCCTCTCTCTCCGTCTCTCGCTTTCTCTTCTCCTCCTCCTCCTCCTGTCTCTTACTTTCTCTCCTCTCTCGTCCTCCTCCTCCTCCTCTCTGTCTTCTCCACTTTCCTCCACCTCCTCTCTGTCTCCTCCGCTCGCCTCTGCCTTCCTCTCTGTCTCCGTCAGGGATGCACACTCGTCCAGGCCCTGTCTCCAGCCATGTACATCACCGCCCCGCCCCACTTCACTTCCTGCCGTGGCACTCAGCTGACTTCTGCGCCGCTCAGCCATGCCGCCACCCAGGAGCAAGTGGCACAAACGGTCGTTTGGGCTCTGCAGTCCCCATGCAGCACTTCCGTGGAGACAAACAGCCATTTGTGCTGCTTGCTCCCACGCAGCGTCCCGACTAAGCGGCACAGAAGTCAGCTGAGCACCACAGCAGGAGGCGAATGACGTTATATAGGCAACAGCGCCACCCAGAGGCAACAGGCATTACACCATTACAGAGTCACAGACATTGGGCTACTCTATATCTGATTTTCACACTTGATTTGACAGTGTTTACGTTCCTTTCTATTTACCTCACTACGATTGGACTTCCACTTTTTTAAAGATGCCTTTTTATCTCTTACTGCTTCTATTGCATGGTTATTAAGCCACAGTGGCTCTTTTTTAGGTCTCTTACTCTGTTTTTTAATTTGGGGTTTACATTTAAGTTGGTGTCTTTAAAAAGTTTCCATGCAGCTTGCAGGGAATTTACTCTAGTCACTGTGCCTTTTAATTTCTGTTTAACTAACCTCCTCATTTTTGCATAATTCCCCTTTTTGAAATTAAATGCCATAGTGTTGGGCTGCTGAGGTCTTCTTCCCACCACAGGAATGTTTGTTGTTATATTATGGTCACTATTCCCAAGTGATCCTGTAATAGTTACCTCCTGGACCAGATCCTGCGCTCCATTCAGGACTAAATTGAGAATTGCCTCTCCCCTTGTAGGTTCCAGTACCAGCTGCTCCAAGAAGCAGTCATTTAAGGCATCAAGAAATTTTATCTCTGCATCTTGTTTTGAGGTTATGTGTACCCAGTCAATATGGGGATAATTGGAATCCACCATTGTCATGGAGTTTTTTATTTTGATAGCCTCTCTAATCTCCCTTCATATTTCAATGTCACTATCACTATCCTGGTCAGGTGGTCGATAATATATCCCTACTGTTATAGTCTTCTTAGAGCATGAAATTACTATCCATAGTGATTTTATGGAACATGTTCATTCATTTAAGATTTTTACTTCATTTGATTCTACATTATCTTTCACATGTAGTGCCACTTGGCCACCTGCATGACCTATTCTGTCCTTCCTACATATTTTATATCCTAGTACGATTGTGTCCCTCTGATAGTCCTCATTCCACCGGGTTTCTGTGATGTCTATTATGTCTATCTCCTCCTTTAATACGAGGTATTCTAGTTCACCCATCTTATTATTTAGACTTCTAGCATTTGTGTAGAAGCACTTTAAAAAATTGCCAGTGTTTATTTGTCTGCTCTTCCCTGATGTATTAGATTCTTGAATATGTGATTGTTTCTTGTTTAATCTGGCCCATGCTTTGTCATCTCCCCTCCTTACTTTCTGACTAAAACCTAGAGAATCTCCATCTCTAAGAGAAGTCTCCATCCGATCCATGTGCTGTTCTGCACCAGTTGGCTTTCCCCCATCTCTTAGTTTAAAAACTGCTCTGTGACCTTTTTAATATTTAGTGCCAGCAGTCTGGATCCATCTTGGTTTAGGTGAAGCCCATCCTTCCTGAATAGGCTCCCCCTATCCCAAAAGTGTCCCCAGTTCCCAATAAATTTAAACCCCTCCTCCCAACATCATCATCTCATCTACACATTGAGTCTCTGACTCTGCCTGCTTACCTAGCCCTGCTTGTGGAACTGGAAGCATTTCCGAGAATGCCACCATAGAGGTCCTGGATTTTAGTCTCCTTCCTAGAAGCCTAAATTTGGCCTCCAGGACCTCTCTCCTACCCTTCCCTATGTCATTGGTACCTACATGTACCACGACCACCAGCTCCTCCCCAGCACTACACATAAGTCTCCCTAGATGCCTCGAAAGATCCACAACCTTCACACCAAGTAAGCAAGTCACCATACAGTTCTCCCAGTCATCACAAACCCAACTATCTATGTTTCTAACAATCAAATCACCCACTACTAACACCTGCCTCTTTCTAACAACTGACGTTCCCTCCCCGGAGAGGTATCCTTAGTGTGAGAAGATACCATAACATCCTTTGGAAGGAGGGGCCCAACTATGGGATGGCTTCCCTCTGCTCCCATTGACTGCTCTCTTCCCTTGAGCATTTCATCCTTCTTAACAGTGCTGGGGCTGTCAGACTGGACATTGGATGGTACTACAGTGTCCTGGAAAGCCTCATCAACAAACCTCTCTGCCTCCCTTAGCTCCTCCAGTTCAGCCACCCTGGCCTCCAAAGCCTGAACTTGGTCTGTGAGGGTCCGGAGCTCCTGGCACTGGGTGCACACATACACCACCCGCCCACAGGGCAGGTAATCATACATGTTACACTCAATGCAATATACAGGATAGCCCCCGCTCTGCTACTGGACTTCCGTCTGCATTTTCTCCGATGAATAATTTGATTATAGATGCAGTTTTTATTTAAATGTTTGGGGTATAGATTATAAATGTTTTGGCTACGTCTACACTGGCATGCTTTTCTGGAAAAGCTTAAAACGGAACAGTTTTCTGTTATAAGTATTTCCAGAAAAAGCGCGTCTACATTGGCAGGATGCTTTTCCGGAAAAGCACTTTTTCCAGAAAAGCGTCCGTGCCAATGTAGATGCGCTTTTCTGCAAAAAAGCCCCGATGGTCATTTTCGCGATTGGGGCTTTTTTGCGGAAAACACTACTGTGCTGTCTACACTCGCCCTTTTCCGGAACAGTTTTCCGGAAAAAGGACTTTTGCCCGAACGGGAGCAGCATAGTATTTCCGGAAAAGCGGCTGATTTCTTACAGTAGATCGTCAGTGGTTTTCCGGAAATTCAAGGGGCCAGTGTAGACAGCTGGCAAGTTATTCCAGAAAAGCGGCTGATTTTCCGGAATAAGTGGCCAGTGTAGACACAGCCTTTGGCTACGTCTACACTGGCCCCTTTTCCGGAAGGGGCATGTAAATTTCATGAGTCGTCGTAGGGAAATCCGCGGGGGATTTAAATATCCCCCGCGGCATTTAAATAAAAATGTCCGCCGCTTTTTTCCGGCTTTTAGAAAAGCCGGAAAAGAGCGTCTACACTGGCCCCGATCCTCCGGAAAAAGCGCCCTTTTCCGGAGGCTCTTATTCCTACTTTGAAGTACTTTGAAGTAGGAATAAGAGCCTCCGGAAAAGGGCGCTTTTTCCGGAGGATCGGGGCCAGTGTAGACGCTCTTTTCCGGCTTTTCTAAAAGCCGGAAAAAAGCGGCGGACATTTTTATTTTTATTTAAATGCCGCGGGGGATATTTAAATCCCCCGCGGATTTCCCTACGACGACTCATGAAATTTACATGCCCCTTCCGGAAAAGGGGCCAGTGTAGACGTAGCCCCATGTTTAAAGAAGATCAGAATAACTAGCACCCTCTAACAGCCCCTTCTAAACTGCCCTCTCAAAATTCCCTTCTGTTAGCAATCGCCCTGTTCACAAGCTCCCTGGTTGCCTCCTTGCAGGGTATATAAAGCTCTGGTCTTCCTGATAGCTCCTCCCTCTGGCTGCTGCTTGACCAATGAGCAGAGAGTTTTAGATTTCAAATCTTAATTAATTTGTTAACAAACAAACAGCTTCTAACTGCCAGCCTGAGCATACGGCCTTAACAAACAAACAAACAAACAAACAAACAAACAAACAGCTCAGCACTCAAAACTCCAAACAAACAGACCTAAACAAGTCATTACCTATCAGATTGTTTTCAGGCCCTTAATACAATTGTATTTGACTTTCTCTGACAGGAATTTACTTAATTAGCTTGGAATATTTGTACTTATTTTCTATCTTGTCTAAAATTTAGGGCCTGAATTTAAATATCAATATATATTATATACAGTTGTTAATATCATGCCTTCTGTTTAATTCATTGCTATGCAGGAAACTAGCATGAGCCAGTAATTTTTTAACTATTATTTTCAGGATGTACTTTTTCATGTAATGGTATTTCTAATAGTTCAGGAAATTGTGTTTAGGAGATAAAATTGTATCTACTTTACCTGTTGTGCAAAACTGTATAATTGCAGCTCTATGTATTTTTCTAATTGCTTTGTTTCCTGTTCTTGACTACACTACAGCTTTGTCATGCTGCTCATGCTACACAAAGATCCTCCCAAAAAACTTCAAGTGAAGCAAGCTAGAAAGAAATCAAGAAAGCTAGCCTCAAGGAACTGTACGCATATATACTGGTTGTACTCCGCAGAAACAGTCCTACTGCAAGGGCCATTGCCTGTCTAGGAAGAGATGTATGTATATTTACTGGCTGTACATCTCCACTTGCTCGCTCTGACAAATGGTCCTTGCACTGGAACTATTTTCTGTGGTGTACAAGCTGTGTACCTGCATACATTTCCTCCTTCTATGCCTGTATAATTGGTGTGGCCAGAAATGAGCATGGCTTAGCATTAACACTGCCTGTCTTCTGCAATTCCTATGCAGTCTATTGGTAACAAGTTTAGAGCATCCTACAAACTGCTTTATCCTGCAAGGTGGGAACATTTAATTGGGGACATTTCAATGGAACAATGGAAGCAGAACCTTTGCTCACTCCTCCTCCACACCCCAGGCTAAGCATGCTTAAGTGTTTCAAGCCACATTTCTGGACCTCCTTAATAGCCTTCAGCCCAGTGATCAAGATAGTCAGGTGAGGTATGGGACGTCCATGTTGAAATCCCTGTTCTACCATTCCAGCAGGTAAAACCTGGGTCTTCCGGATCTTAACAGCTCACTGGGAACAGAGAAGGCCTCTGTATGTAGATAGGATTATCTTAACCTGGGAATGCATGTTACATACTTTGTTTTTTTTTCATAAAAAGAGTAAATTTCTAAGGGCCAATCTACCCAGAAGGGATAAACTAGAAATAAGCTACGCAACGTGATCTAGGCAAATTGCATAGGATTTTTTCAAATACCTTATTTCTACTTTTGGTGTTGTCTACACAGCAGAAAATCTGATTAAGGGCACTCTTTCCTCAATTTCCCTTACTCCTCGTAAAATGAGGGTTACAGGAATCAGGGTAAGAAATCCTCCAGCTTGACATTATTCTGATATTATGTCGAAATAACTGCTTGTGTGTAAATGTGGAATATTTAATTTCAGAATAATGTCAGTTATTCCAAAATAATGCTGATGTAAATAGTTAGCTTTTGTGAGCTACCTTGTGGGCATTTTGACAGGTTTTCATGTGAGCAATTTATGCGTGTTCAGTCAGTTTGGATCCTTAATATTGGTTTTTATAGTGCTGCAGGCAAGTTAAACCTGGTATTGATCTCCCAATACCTCATTTTCACTGCTTAGTAATTCTATTCATACTGAACAGAAAAGTGCTTTTTGTCACTGTGAAAGGCTGACTCACCACCCTACCTCAGTGACCCACTGCCAGTGTTCATCTAGCAAACTGCGGTGTGTAAGGGCCGCTCATCACTGGCGAAGGTTGTGTGGACCTGCTGCCTCTCCAGGAAGCCTCCTGCTTCCTCAGAAGTCAGGCCCCTGCTTTCTGTCCAGAGCCCCTGTCAGTTCCCCCTCCCTCCAGAAGTCCTTCATTATATAGCCCCAATCTGGGCCCTAATTAGCGAGGCCTGCCTCAGCTGGGCTTTACTCTCAGCCCTTACTTAGGGCTGGGGTTTGTCCCGTAAAGGGCCAGTGCAGGGCAAAAGCCCTGTCACAGTCCCTTTCATCTGAATTATGTAATACAGAATCATAGGACTAGAAAGTTCTTCTAGAGCAATCAGGGCCTGATGCCAAACTTATCTGTAGGCCTCACTGAGGAATGACTGTAAAAAACAGAAGATCAACGCAGAAGTTATCTTTGATACAGTATGAGCTGGAGCAATTCAGGGGCTGGAAACAAAAGTACAGGTGAAGGGGAGGATTGGTCCCCCACTGGAGTAGGCAGGGCCTGGAGGCAAGGCAGAGTGGAGTGGGAGCTAGAGTCAGTCTTTGTAGTGAAGCAGGGCCTGGGGTAAGCACAACAAGGGTTGGGAGGGGACAAACAGGATTCAACCCCAAAGCTGATACCTACCTTCCTCGCCTCCCTAATCAGTTCTTCATTTCGCTCTCACTGAGCTGCCTCTAGCAGCAGCTTCCTGCCCTCAGGGGTGTGGGTAGCGGACATAGTTTGATACCAGCAGAAACTCTGTGCGCTCCCCTCCAGGCTACTCCATGACTTCAGGCTTCATGACCCCAGGGATGGACAGTTGTGTCAACCATGTTGGCAGGCTACCTGAAAAACTGGGGCCAAAGTGACTGAGGGCTCATTTCTTCAAGATCACTGCCTATAAGCTGATGAGGTGACAAGGGTGCAGATGTAGGGTTGGAGAGAGAAACCCTCAGGCAGCAAGCCGAGAAAGAAGAGGAATTGTTGTGTATTGGGGAGGGAAGAGAAACCCTGGGTAAGTCAACCAGAAGTGAAGGGGAGTCGCTATAGAGGAGAGCCTGTACTACAACCACCGGGATGCAACAGAGGGGGAGAGAGGGGGCCAGGTGGGTGAGGCCCCTGCTCTGTTGGTCCTGGTGCCATTATATATACGGTACAGGGTGTCCCCACTATAAGTCACCCCAGTATACATCTATTCCACATGAAAGTCATTGATACTGGTAGGAACTGATGAGCTATAAGTTCTCCCATTCCCCACTATAGGTCGCACGCAAAAAAATATTGTGCAAATGGAAATAAGCCACAGGGAAAAAATTCTCTGCTTTAAGTTTTTTCATTATAAGTCCATATTTTTTGTAACATATCGTGGACTTATTGTGAGGAAGGTTTGTATTGAGTCTAGTCTCCTGCAGGACAATGAATCATAGAATCATAGAATACGAGGACTGGAAGGGACCTCAAGAGGTCATCGAGTCCAGCCCCCAGCTCTCATGGCAGGACCAATGAGACATCCCTGTCTAGGACATCCCTGATAGGCATGATCCGGCACAGTACGGCAGTCTAGACGCGGAAACCACTCCCTTATGCCTCATGAAATGAGGTTTACAGGAGCAGTTGACAAAGGCTTCCATTGTCAACCACTCCGTGTCTAGACTGCTGCACTGTCGTAGATCAGCTGATTGTCAGCACAGTGCGGGGGGCCATTTTTATTTTAATGAAGCGGGGATTATTTAAATCCCTGCTTCATTGACTATGTCAGATAAACTAGTTTACATGGCTCAGTCAATAGAGCCATATAGTCTAGACATACCCTGACAGTTATAAACTTTTTCCTTATGTCCAACCTAAACCTCCATTCCTGCAGCTTAAGCCCATTGCTTCTTGTTCTATCCCCATAGGCCAAGATGAACAAGTTTTCTCCCTCCTCCTTATGACACCATTTTAGATACCTGAAAACCACTATCATGTCCCCCCTCAAACTTCTCTTTTCCAAACTAAGTAAGCCCAATTATTTCAGTCTTCCTTCATAGATCATGTTCTCTGGACTCTTAATCATTCTTGTTACTCTTCTCTGGACCCTCTCCAATCTTTCTTGAAATGCAGTGCCCAGAACTGGACATAATACTCCAACTGAGGCCTAATCAGCGCAGAGTAGAGCAGAAGAATGACTTCTCGTGTCTTACAACACACCTGTTAATGCATCCCAGAATCATGTTTGCTTTTTTTGCAACAGCATCAGACTGTTGACTGATATTTAGCTTGTGGTTCACTATAACCCCTTGATACCTCTCTGCTGTACTCCTTCCTAGACAGGCGCCTCCCATTCTGTATGTGTGAAACTGATTTTTCCTTCCTAAGTGGAGCACTTTGCATTTCTCTTTATTAAACTTCATTCTGTTTACCTCAGACCATTTCTCCAATTTGCCCAGATCATTTTGAATCATGACCTATCCTCCAAAGCAGTTGCAACCCCTTCCAGATTGGTATCATCTGCAAACTTAATAAGCATATTTTCTATGCCAATATCTAAATCACTGATGAAGATATTGAACAGAATCGGTCCCAGAATAGAGCCCTGTGGAACCCCACTTGTTATATCTTTCCAGCAAGATTGAGAACCATAACAACAACTCTCTGAGTATGGTTATCCAGCCAGTTATGCACCCACCTTATAGTAGCCCCTTCTGTATTTGCCTAGTTTATTGATAAAAATATCATATGAGACCATATCAAACGCCTTACTAAAGTCTGGGTATACCCCGCTTCTCCCTTATCCACAAGACTCGTTATCCTATCAAAGAAAGCTGTCAGATTGGTTTGACATGATTTGTTCTTTACAAATCCATGCTGGCTGTTCCTTATCACTTTTATACCTTCCAAGTGTTTACAGATGATTTCCTTAATTGCTTGTTCCATTATCTTTCCTGGCACAGAATCTAAACTGACTGGTCTGTAGTTTCCTGGGTTGTTCTTATTTCCCTTTTATAGATGGGCACTAGCTATGCCCTTTTCCAGTCTTCTGGAATCTTTCCTGTCTTAGCTGAATGACCCCTGGCAGGTTTTCTCTCATTTGTTCTTAAAAATCTTCAATTATGGAGATTCCACAACGTCCATAGACAATTTCTTCCAGTGCTTAATTACAGTACTGTTTTTTTCATAGGGTTCGATCTAAGCCTCCTTTGCTGCAATTTAAGTTCATTCCTTCTTACCCTATTCTCAGAGTTTAAGAAGAACAATATTTCTCCCTTCTAGTTATAAAAACCTTTTATGTAGGTTAAAACTATCATGTTCCCTCTTTTCCAGAATAAAGAAACCTTTCTTATTTCAATCTTTCCTCACGGGTCATGTTTTCTAGTACTGTAATCATTATCTGTTACTCTTCTGTGGCCTTTCTCCTATTTATGCACACTTTTTTCGTGAAATATAGTGTCGAGAGCTGTACACAGTAAACCAGTTAGGCCTATTCAGTATGGAGTGAAGGAGGACTCCTTGTGCCCTGCTTATGACACCCCCCTGCATGTTTTTTGTGAGTGGTGTCACTATTAACTCATATGTAGCTTGTACTCTGCTATGACCTCGAGATCTCTTTCTATAATACTCCTTCCTAGAGAGTTATTTTCCATTTTGTATGCGTACCACACATTTCTAAGTGGGGACTTTCCATCTGACTTTCTTGATATTCATTCTATTTACTTCGAGATCATTCTTCCAGTCTGTCTGGATCATTATGCCATGTAATCCTATCCTACAAAGCACTTCCAGCTTGGTATAATTCAGAAACCCTGTAAATATACTCTGTGACATTACCTAAATTATTTATGAAGATACTGAACAGAACTGTACCCATAACTGATCCCTAAAGGACCCCACCCAATATTTCATGTTTACCTTGTCAAAGAAAGTTGATTTGCCAAGATTGGAAGGAATTATATTTACCTAAGCCTTGTTTAAGCTATGGGAAGGGGACAAATTGCTGTCTTGCTTTGATATTCATCAGGGTGGAGACCTCACAGAGGTATTCATGATGCTGCTCTGTCAGCTGAGGAGGCTGAGGGAGAATTTCCCACAGTTCACTGTTCTCTATGTTGATGCAAGGGCTGGTAGTGTGCATGGCCTCTGCTCATACAAGGAGCTGGTATGCACATGCAACAGTGGCTTTTAAAAAGCATTTTAATTAAAGTAGCATAACTTTTCCTGACAAAATTTTGTAGTGTAGACAAAGCCTTAGTTTTAATCAGATTGAGTCCAAATTACTAGTGGATTGTGGTATCATGTTGTTAATGGTAGTTTACTGATGATTCAAACCTATCACTATGATGCCTGTTGTAATAGGTAGCTGGGAGAAGGGCAATTGTAAACAAAAGTCAGTGGGCTTTGGGATGAGTTTCCTGATTTGTGAGAGCACAGGGTCTTAACTAACTAGGCAATGTAAGATTCTGAGCTGTTCCTGAACCAGGGTGACAGTTATAATGCAGTTTATAAAAAAGAGGATAAATGAAAGACTGGCAGTTGATGACTCAGGTAATGCATAGGAGCAGCTCCTTCTGAGAGGTAAGGCCATATTTCTTCACACAATTTCTAATTAAAATCCCACTGTTATTTTGCAGAGAAATACCAGAAAGAATTAGGTAAGTTCCCTTTTCTTACTCCACTGCTACTATTCTTCAGAAGACTATTAAAACATTAAAAGAGAGATTTCTTCATTTCATTGTCTTGGTTCAATCCAAGAAGAGTGAATTACTTAGCACATACTTTTTAATTCCATAGCAGAAATGTAATGACTTTCTTTCATAGTAAAGGATATGTCTAGACTACAAGCTTTTGTCAACAGAAGTTTTGTCGACAGATACTGTCAACAAAGCTTCTGTCGACAAAGAGCGTCTAGACTACATCCAGTTCTGTCGACAAAGCAAGCTGCTTTGTTGACATGACAGTGTAGACACAAAGGACAGTGTAGATGCAATAATGCCTTCTGTCGACAGAACTCTGTCAACAGAAGGTATTATCCCTCATAGAATGAGGTTTACAGCCATCGACAAAACTGCTGAATTCTGTTGATGTTATGTCGACAGAAGTCAGCGGCAGTGTAGACACATGTATAGTTTTGTCCACAAAAGTCCACTTTTGTCGACAAAACCCTGTAGTCTAGATACACCCTAAGTTGATTTATCAACTTGAATATTTGTATTAATTCTCTTTTGGGCTAAAATTGAAAGACTGATTTTCAGAATCCTTGTACAGTATGGCATTCCATAATGCATGCCTCTTCTTCTGTTCATTTTATTTTTGAATGTTTGTAGGTGGTTTGTATAATTTTTCCATAATAATTTGTCATGATGGGGTTTTTTCATGCGATGGTGTGTGTTAGGTTTTGAGAAAAATCCATTTGTGTAGGCAAAATTATATTTATTTTAAATTGTACATACAGCTGTGAAAAGGTTGGGGTTTTTAAATTAAAATATAGCTTTCTCCAGGTTCTCAACCACACTGTAGCTAATATGCTAATATGAATACAAAACATCAACAAAAATAATACCTCTGAGCTTCAGGGGTTTCCCTTGCACTGTTAGGACATGTGGATAGTTCTTCCATTAACTTAACAAGCCTGAAAGCCTGACATCCTAATATAGTAATATGTGGTTACTTTATGGAAGTCTCTAAAATTTTACTTCAGTTATCATCTTATAGTTTCCTCTGACTTCTCAAACATTATTATTCAAACTGGCAGTTTTTGTTCCAAAACATCAGCATGCATACATATCCAAAAGCTCATAATAAGCTCAAATTTATTGTAATAGAATAATAGAATCCTAGGGCTGGAAGAGACCTCAGGAGGTCATTGAGTCTAGGCCTCTGCCCAAAGCAGGACCAACCTCAACTAAATCATCCCAGCCAGGACTTTGTCAAGCCAAGATTTAAAAACCTCTAGGGATGGAGATTTCACCACCTCCCTAGGGAACCCATTCCAGTGCTTCACCACCCTCCTAGTTAAATAGTTTTTCCTAATAGCCAAACTCCCACTGTAACTTGAGACCATTGCTCCTTGTTCTATCATCTGCCAACCCTCCGAACAGCCTTTCTCCATCCTCTTTGGAACCACCTTTCAGGAAGCTGAAGGCTACTATCAAATTTCCCTTCACTCTTCTCTTCTGCAGACTAAATAAGCCCAAATCCCTCAGCCTCTACTCATAAGTCATATGCCAATTTTTTTGGTTGCTCTCTGCTGAACCCTCTTCAATGCATCCACATCCTTCTTGTAGTTGGGGGCCCAGAACTGGGCACAATACTCCAGATGTGGCCTCACCAGAGCTGAATAAAGGGGAATAATGACATCTCTGGATCTGCTGGCAATGCTCCTCTTAATGCAACCTAATATGCCATTAGGCTCCTTTGCTACAAGGGCACACTATTAACTAATATCCAGCTTCTCATCCACTCTAATCCCCAGATCCTTCTCTGTGGAACAGCTATTTAGCCACTCGGTCCCCAGCATCTAACAATGCTTGGGATTCTTCAGTCCCAAGTGCAGGACTCTACATTTGTCCTTGTTGAATCTCATCAGATTTCATTTGGCCGAATCCTCCAATTTCTCTAGGTCACTCTGGACCCTATCTCTGCCCTCCAGTGTACCTACCTCTCCCTCAGCTTAGTGTCATCTGCAAACTTGCTGAGAATGCAATCCATCCCCTCATCGACTTCATTAATAAAGATGTTATACAAAACTGGTCCTAGAACAGATCTTTGGGACACTCCACTAAAACCGACCACCAACCTGACATCGAGCCATTTTTCACTTCCCTCTTTGCCCGCCCTTCTATCCACCTTTCTATCCATCTTACTGTCCATTTATCCAATCTGTATTTCCTTAACTTGCTGGCAAGAATATTATGGGAAAGTGTATCAAAAGCTTTGGTAAAGTCAAGGTATATCACATCCACTCACTTTCCCATGTCCACAGAGCCAGTTACCTCATCATAAAAGCTAATCAGATTGGTCAGACATGACTTGCCCTTGGTGAATCCATGCTGACTATTCCTGATCACTTTCCCCTATTCCAAGTACATCAAAATGGATTCCATGAGGATCGCTTCCATGATTCTTCCAGGGACTGAAGTCTATAGTCCCCTGGATTGTCCTTCTTCCCTTTTTTAAAGATGGACACTACCTTTGCCTTTTTTCAATCATCTGGTATCTCTCCCAGTCTCCATGACTTTTCAAAGATAATGGACAAAGGCTCCTCAGTGACATTTGCCAACTCCCTCAATACCCTCGGATGCATGTGTACCCATGGATTTGTGTATGTTTAGCTTTTTAAAATAGTTCCTAACCTGTTCTTTCCCCACCAAGGGGTGTCCATCATCTTTCCTTATTGTGACACCTGCATTTGTCTGGGAGCTGACCTTGTCTATGAAGACAGAGGCAAAGAAAGCATTCAGTGCTTTAGCTTTCCCCACATCACCTGTAACTCAGTTACCTCCTTTATCCAGTAACGGCCTCACACCCTCTCTGATCATCCTTTTCTTGCTAACAAGCCTGCAGAAACCTTTCTTGTTACCCTTCACATCCCTTGCTAGTCACAATTCCAATTGCGCTTTTGCCTTCCTGATAACCCCCTGCATTCTTGAGCTACACATTTATATCCCTCCCTAGTCATCTGCCCAACTTTCCACTTCTTGTAAGCTTTCTTTTTGTGCTTAAGTTCACAATCCAGTCTCCTACCACATTTGCTTCTCTTTGGGCTCGTCTACACTGGCCCCTTTTCCTACTTCAAAGTAGGAATAAGATCCTCTGGAAAAGGGCTTTTTTTCCGGAGGATCGGGGCCCGTGTAGACGCTCTTTTCCGGCTTTTAGAAAAGCCGGAAAAAAGCGGCGGACATTTTTATTTAAATGCCTCGGGGGATATTTAAATCCCCCGTGGATTTCCCTGTTACGACTTGAGAAATTAACATGCCCCTTTCGGAAAAGGGGCCAGTGTAGACGTAGCCTTTCTGTGCATCAGGATGGTTTCTTCCTGTGCCTTCAATAAGGCTTCTTTAAAAACTGCCAGCTCTTCTGGACTCCTTTCCCCTTCATGTTAGCATCCCAGGATCCTGAAATCTATGACCACCACCACCAAAAGAAACAGAGACTTCCTTTGGTCAGGATCCTGAAAACAAGCCCAAATTCCTCAGCATCTCCTCTAGGTCATGTGCTCCAGCTTGCTAATTATTTTGGTTGCCCTCCACTGAACACCGTCCAATGCATCCACATCCTTTCTGCAGTGTGCGTGGAGGGTGGGGGGGAAGTGAATTGGGTGCAGTATTCCAGATGTGGCCTCATCAGAGTCAAATAAAAGGGAATAATCACCTCTCTAGATCTGCTGGCAATCCTCTTCGTAATGCGCCCTATTATGCCATTAACTGTTTTGGCTACAAGGACACATGGTTGACTCATATCCAGCTTCTCATCCACTATAATCCCCAGGTCCTTTTCTACAGAACTGCTACTTAGCCATTCAGCCCCCAGCCTCTAACAATGCTTGGGATTCTTCCATCCCTAGTGCAGGACTCTGCACTTGTCCTTGTTGACCCTCATCAGATTTCTTTTGGCCCAATCCTCTAATTTGTGTAAGCTCTCCCATTTTTAAGCTGTTTTGTTTGAATTGGCATTGTATGTGTGTGCCCTTATTGTCTAGTGAAAGAAGAGGAAAGAGGAAAAAGCACAGGTGCCCTTGTGGCCACTCCATCTGTAGTAATCACAGCTGAAATGCAAGATAGCCTCCACACTGAACGGATGCTATCTGTCAAAAAATCTAACTGCTTTTTCAATGCTTTTTTGCAGTGTGAACACTCTTTTGGAATAAGTTTTTTATAGAAGATTTATTCCAGAAAAGGTTCTTCCAAAAGAAGTCTTCAGTCTAGACATAGCCTTAGAGACTAAGAAAAGTAAGATATCATGAACTTTCATGGGCACAACCCACTTCTTCAGTATGTGCATCTCAGGGAGATTTTCTTATATATTTTATTGTCATATTTTCAGAGCCAGGAAAACATATAATATGGACTTTTTATTCAATGTCTGTTGTTTCTCCCTCTGATTTTAGAATGGAGAAAGGCTCGCAATAACATAGGTAAGAATGCCAATTTCTTCCAACTTTAAGAAATCTTTGTATGATTGTTGCAAGCAAACTAGAAACATACCAGAAAATGCTTCTATCCTTAGAACAAATACTGAGAGCCATGCTCACTTTTGTCTTGTCTTAAGCAAAACTCTCATGTATAGCAAGATCTGAGGCTGATCTGAAACCAATTTCTCCCCAATGTTATTTCATGGTTCTATGTGAAGTCACTCCCAATTCACACTGATGTGAAATTGAAATCATCCCTCACTGAGGTATGTCTACACAACAGGGCTAAATCTGAAATAGCTCAAGTTGTGTAGCTTATGTCAATTGCATAGCTTATGTCAAAATATCTTCATTCAGCTTTTGGCACTGTCTACACAGCAGGAAGTCTGAGTTAGGGCACTCTTCCTCCAGCTGCCTTACTCTTGTACAATGAGGGTTACAGGAGTCAGAGTAAGAAGTCCTCTAGCTGCACATTATTTTTACATGTTGAAATACCTGCTTGTGTGTAGATGCAGACTAGGTTATTAACATCAGTTAATAACATCAGTAACTCCGAAATAACACTGCTGTGCAGACATAGCCTGAATGTTAGATCCAGGTAAGGACTAACAAAATGGCTAATTCAGGACTTCAGGATTTGGAGCAGAGTAAAATCACAGATGAGGTGGTGGTGGAGATGGTGATTCTATTCAGCATACTAAGGCAAGTAGTGGTCCCAGGAGTGAGAAAGATGGGTAGTAGCAATCAGGAGTCAAATGATGTACATGATGGTATTTAATACTTATGAAGACAGTGGTGAAGATATCTATGTCAGTGATGGCCTTGATTTGTGATTATTGCTGATTATGCTGAGGATACAAAAAATAAACTTGACTAAGTGATACTCATTAAGGAGATGGTGAAAGACAGCTGCAATCGTGGTAATTTATGGCAGATGAGCATACGACAGTAATGATAGTAATTTGCATTTTACTTCAGTTTTCTTCTGATTATTCCAAATCTTAATCAACCCAGATTTCTGTCTCACTGAACTTAGTATTTTACACAGTTTACAGAGACTTCTCTAGATATTTGAATATGCTAAATCAATGAATCTGTGTCAAAGAATTGACTAGAACTTGGGGAGTCCTGATGTTCAATTCCCCATCTTAGTTTTGAGACAAAACATTGTTTTCATTATCAGAATAATCTGTTAAAATATTTATTATTCAGTAATGAAGACAATAGGAAAGCACAGAGATGCCACATAACAGATGTAATAATTTTGTTCTTTATGATTTAATTGTCTGTTTGGAGATTAATGTATTTCCCAAGGCCTCAGTTTATCACAATACTTTAACAAAGGCTAAATTTTTAGCCTATAAGGTTGGCATCTCCTTATCTGAGCACAACTACTGGATCAGACCCTAAAGGCAATATAGACAGAGGAAATCCTGGCAAGCTGTTAGCTACTTATTCAGGACTTAGTTTAGGCATCTTGGGAACATTAATACCTAAGGGCTATGTCTACATTGGCATGATTTTGCACAAATACTCTTTAACACAAGAGTTTTTGCATTAGAGTATTTGCGCAAGAGAGCGTGTACACTGGCATGTGCCTTTGTGCAAGAGATGTGCCTTTATGCAAAAGCATCCATGCCAGTGTAGACGCTCTCTTGTGCAAGAAAGCTCTGATGGCCATTTTAGCCATCAGGCTTTCTTGCACAAGAAATTCATGTTGCCTGTCTACAATGGCCCCTTGTGCAAGAACAGTTGCGCAAGAGGGCTTATTCCTGATCGGGAGCATCATAGTTCTTGCACAAGAAGCACTGATTTCTCACATTAGAACATCAGTGTTCTTGCGCAAGAACTCCCCACCATTGTAGACAGGGAGTATGTTTTTGCGCAAAAGCAGCCGCTTTGGCACAAGATTGCACCAATGTAGACACAGCCAAGGAGTTTAGATATCTAAAAGCAGGGGCGAGGAAACCTGTTTTGGGCTGAGCTCTGACCCACAGAAAAATCAGTTGGGGGCTACCCACAATGGAAAAAACCCACCTCTCACTAGCGTGGGCTTCCCAATGCTGAGGGGAGCCCCGAGCCTCAAGGGCCAGATCCAGGCAAGCCAGAGGCTGCATCCAGCCTCTGGACCTTAGGTTCCCCACCCCGTCCAAAAAATTAGATAGCATTTTATGAATACCAGTAGCCTCTCAATGTTGAACTGCTTTGTCTATATCCCCCTTCTCAATCAAATAATTCAGAACCATTTTCAGTTAGTGTGAGCTTCAGATAACTTTCATACATATGAAACATTCCAATACAAGAAAAAAACATTGTCAAGCAGGGTTATCACAAAATACTCACCTAGACAGGGGAGCAGAATAATGTCCTTCTGTCAATGTCACTTATCCCAACTCAGACTGACATGAGACCAGAGATTTTGAAAACCCAATCTCTCTTTACAGATGACATCATCCTTGCTGCAGACACAGCCCATCCCAACCTCTCCATTGCTTGGGATAAGAAGAGTTTGAAACATGAAACCCAACCTCAAAAAGTTCCACCAAACCCAAAGAGGTTCGATGCGACTGTCTGTGTGCTGGGCTCTGAAGGATTCTCCTCTGGGAAGCACTACTGGGAGGTGGATGTCAGGAGCAGCACTGACTGGGACCTGGGAGTGGCCAGAAAATCCATAGCTAGAAAAGGGAAACTTTCCCTGTCCCCTAAAGAGGGATTCTGGGTTCTGAGTCTGAGTGGGAGAGATTATTGGGCCAAAACAGACCCATGGACCCGGGTCATGGTACAGAAAAAGCCCAAGAAAATTGGAGTTTACGTTAGTTACCAAGAGGGGCAGGTGACTTTTTTCAATGTAACTGGCATGACTGTGTTGTTCACATTTAGCGATTGTTCATTCTCAGGAGAGATTTGTCCATTCTTTAAAAATTCCCACAAAGAAACAACATTGAAAATTTGTTCAATTAAAGAAGAGGAATAAAATTAAAATGGCTGTGAAGCTTCATTTTGTTAACCAATCTAATTGGAAAGCCTCCTGCTGCAGCATTGCACTGTTAACCAAAGTGAACCAAAGTAACAAAATGCTTTGCAGCCTGATGAAAGGCAAAATGGAAAAAAAAATCCACCTTTGCTTGTGACAGTATAGTTACATGCATTGCTAATGCTACAGGGGTAGTTCCCACTGTAATGAATGGAATTGTACTGTGATCTGTAAAACTGAGCTTTCACCAACAAAGCCATCAAATAGGAATGAACTTTTTTTTTTTTATTACTAACTACTTATCTATCTGGATCAGGCACATTAGGGGCTAAGAATAAGGAATATTTTATGTTATATTTTATACTAATGTATCTGTGCTAAATGGTATAATTAATCTGGGTTACATATAAATACTAGTGGGGAGTGGTAATAGAGAGGTAGCAGTGTTAGCCTGATCTTGCTAAAACAAAAGGAAAAACTATGTAGCACTTTAAAGACTAACAAGATGGTTTAACAAGATGAGCATTGTCATGAGCAATTTGGACCCGCTACATTGTAGTCTTCAGAGTGGACTGCCAATGATTAACTTTTCCTTCCTGTATAATGCTGTATAAATTTTGATTAATGATTTTTCTTAATAAATGTTAATGGACTCTAGTTATTTGGAGTCTCATAGTATTAATTTACACCTAGCCTGTAGCAATTTATACTGATGTATTTTTGTGTGGAAAATACAAATAGAGGTTTGTGATGATATCTTATCTGTGTGCTTTCCATAAAATTAGTGTGCAGCCTCTTAACAATGACTGATATTTTAATATGGTTTTAATAACATTGTGTTTCTTACACATCATGTTGGGATTTTAGGCTATGTCTAGACTGCAGACTTCCTTCAGAAGAAGCTTTTCCAGAAGAAAACTTCCAAAAGAGAAGCAAAAGCTACAATGAAAAAGCAATTTAAGCTGGGATTATTATGGACAGAATGGCCACCGGGACACATTTGCTCTTTTCTGCTTTCCTCTTCTTCCAAAAGAACTCCCTCTTCCCCGTCCACACATGCCTTTTTCCAAAAGAGTTCTTTTGGAAAAAGACTTCTTTTTCCTAGAAAGAGGTTTACCAATGTCAGAGAAATCCCTCTGTTCTTTCAAATTTTTTTGAAAGAACGTGATTGCAGTGTGGACATAAGTAAGGTTTTTTTTTTCAGAAAAATAGCCGTCTTTAAAAAAAAAAACCTCTTCAGTATAGACATGCCCTTACTGAGGAAAATAGAGCTCTGCTTCATACCATAATATTTTGTCATTGACCTTGGAAAGAAAATAGCCATAACCAAACTTATTACTTAATTAACATTAGTGTATTTCTAGTGTGTAAATAAACAAGAGTCCATTAATAAATTGACTAATAAATAAATTCTGGATGTATACTAAATTAGTCTCTCTGTATATACCCTTCCCCCTACCAACGTCTGTGATCACAGGAGCTTAGCTATTGCCAGCACCAGCCAGGATTCTTTAATAGCACTTTCTTTTTTCACAGGTAAAAGTAGAGCAGAAGGAAGGGAGTAGACATCCCATTGCCTTCTGATATAGAAAGTGTTCCACTTATGGACACTGTGACCATGCCTGATGGGCATAGAGAAGAATTCCAAAATCAGGACAGACTACTACAAACCGGGCAGACACACCCCATTTTTTCTATAATTAGAATTCACTAGCTAGTAAGAAAAGTGATCTACTGTATCACCACACTGGTTAACAAGCAGCCAAAAAATGGTCACTCCTGGCAACACATCATCTGCTATCACCCAGACAGCTGGTCCTTATAATGAGAGGTTACTGAAAACTAGATTCATTATACATAATGTTCTTTTAATCCCCAAGCATCAGTCCCTCCTCTAGGATTATGTCTAGACTACATGCCTCTGCTGACAGAGACATGTAAATTAGACATACCAACATAGTCAATGAAGCAGGGATTTAAATATCCCCCACATCATAAGAAGAAAAATGGCCACTGCATTGTGCTGGCTCAGCTGTTTGTCAGCACAAACAGGCAGTCAAGACGGGGATTGGTTGACAAGGAAAGCCTTTGCCGACTGATCCCTTATGCCTCGTGAAATGTGGTTTACAGGATCGGTCAGCAAAGGCTTTCCTTGTCGACTAATCCCCGAACTTGACTGCTGGTTTGTGCCAAACAGCTGAGCCAGTACAACGCAGCGGCCATTTTTACTCTCATGAAGTAGGGAATATTTAAAACTCCACTTCATTGACGATGTTGGTATGTCTAATTTACATGCCTCTATTGGCAGAGGCATGTAGTCTAGACATACCCTACGTTACTATATTTGTTTTAGATCTTGCTAAATACAACGCTTGTAGCCAATTCCTGTAGGAAAATTCTAACTAAAGTTTTGAAAAGGAAAGGAAAGGAAAGGAATTATATACATTATAAGCAAGGCTCAAAAACTGACATGAAACCCTAGTCACCAGACCCGTACCATGCATACACCAAACCCACACTGCTCATGTGCGCACTGCCGGAGAATGGGATGACTAGGCAATATCTACTCAACATGGGAGAGTGGGCGAGTGTATTTGTCGAGCCCTGCTTATAAGTGATGTCAGAGTCTGTAAATCAGGTTCATAGCAGTGTTAATATGTTTGCTAGTTTTTACTGTCTCTCTGGTATGCCCATTAGACTATGGGTCATCACACCTTTGTTCCATACTTTCTGTAGTTAGAAATCATGCCCAGAGATGTGGAGCAAGGATAAAGAAAAAGTGATATCACACTCTCCTTTTATACTTTCAGCCCAAGTGCATGAAAAGTTGAAGTTCTAGATTATATGTCTTTATCACATGCCATTGCATGACTTGCTGTATCATAGGGCAGCCACTGACCTAATGTTCCCTGAAACTTCTCCAAAAGGGGCTGAGTGAACTCGTTCTCCCTAACAGGCCATGAAGATCATGAAGGCCTTGTTGCAGATCTGTTTTGGCACATCACCCAAGGAAATAAATATTCATAATTTAATGTAAAAAGATGATACATAGATTTGAACAAGATAATAATACTTAGCATCCTGTAACTTCTCCATTGATATCTTACATGACAAATTGTACAGGATTTATTGCAATTTTGTAACAGTGGTGACTATATTAGCGTAACTATTTATCTTTCTTTTTATACAGTGCCACAGATGGGCCCACATTACCACATTCTTTTCGCAGCATGTAACACGCTCACATACAGCAATGTAGATAGTAAAGAACAACTTAAACATGTCTAAACATTTTAAGGGCACTTTCATAGCCATGGGAACATATCCTACGTAACTCTCTACTTGTCCAACCATTCTCCCTACACTGTTCTTTCCAGCAGGGAAAGGCTTTGCCCCATTTCCCATCAGAGACTTTTTCTCTTGGAAGTGTAACTGAAGATTTTTTTTCTGCATCTTTCACTGATGTTTGCAGCTACATGCTTCAGTAGGGACCTAATGTTCATTTCACTGCAGTGTGCATGGCTGCCTAAAAAAATGTAGACTGGAAACAAACATGTGATTGTATCCATATGATCTGCAATGCCAAGGCTGAGAGCCTCAGAAAGTGTACAGCCCTCCAAATAGAAACACTATCAACCTAAGATGAACTTTCAGAGCTGCTGCCTAACATGACCCTGAAGTGTCACAATTTTAATGAAATGGAACGAGGCGTACAGATAGTTCGGAATGACTAGCTAGTTCGAACTATCTAGCCTGTGCCGCGTGTAGCCGCGCGGCACGGGGTTCGAACAAGCCGGCTTTTAAAAATGGCGGCGCCGGCTTTATGCTAATGAAGCCCGGGAAATTCAAATCCCGGGCTTCATTAGCAAGTTCGGTATGCATACATTACCCCCCTAGTTCGAACTAGTGGGGTAGTGTAGACATACCCTTAGTGTGCCCCTCCCCCGGCTGTCAAAGATCACAGAAGCTCAGTTACTACCAACACCAGCCAAGGCCTTTGAAACCATATTCAAAATTCACAGATAAATGCAGAGCAAAGATGGTGGATGGCCATCCTGTTCCCCTAATACTGAGGATGTTCCATCTATGTCTGGCTGTAATCTGCAACTCTCTTTTTGCCGCATGCAGGGTACATACAGATATAGTCCCCCTACGATGGCTATAAATCAACATGTGTATGCCATTTTTCTGGAAAAATTATACTTATGTCCACACTGCAATTGCATTCTTTTGACAGAAAGTTGAAAGAAGGGGTTTTTCCAACACATGGTAAACCTTTTTCTATGAGGAAGAAGCCTTTTTCTGAAAGAGTTCTTTTGGAAAAAAGGTGAGTATGGACTGGGAAGAGGGTGGGTTTTTTTTGTTTTTTTTTTTTAAAGAAGAGGCCTCCAGGAAAAAGCTCAGGTGTTTTGGTGGCCACTCCGTCCACAGCAACCAGAACTTAAATGTGATATAGCATACAATGAATGTGGATGACATCTTTCAAAAAAGCACATCTCTTTTTTTCATTTTACTTTTGCTGTGTAGATACTGTCTTTCAAAAGAAGTTTTTCCTGAAGAGCTCTTCCAGAAAAGCTTCTTCCAAAAGAAGCCTGCAAAATAGACATAGCTTGAGATATATAGCTTCACCCTGCAGTATGGGCATACATACTTAAACATACAAAACAGACATACACTTAGGCTACGTCTACACTACAAGGTTTTTGCGCAAAAACCTGGGGAGCATCCACACCTCAAATGAGCTCTTGCACAATCAATTGGGCATTTAAACAGCAGAACAGAGGGCTTTTCCTGCTGTAGGTAAACCTCCTTTTCTGAGGCATAACTCCTTTTTGCGCTACAGTTATTGTGCTAAAGGGCAAGAAACCCCTATGGGAAAAAGCACAAGTGCTCTGATATGGCCATGCACAGAATGGCTCAGAGCTTTCTTGTGCAAAAGCATCCATGCAGTCTGGCTGCTCTCTTGCATCCAGGTGTGAATGTGCTCTTGCGCAAGAAGCCTTTGCACACAAAAAAAAAACCTAGAGCTACAGACTTCTTGCACAAAAAACACTGAAGTGAAGATGTAGCCCATGAGCTTTTTCAACAGAAAATATGCTAATAAGGGACAGGCATGAGGATCTTGCACAAAACAGGATTTTTGAGCAAAAAGGAAATGTCCACACCCCTTCTTTTTGTGCAAAAACCACTTGGGCAAAAAGAAACTGCAGAAAATATGTTAATGATGTTGTGACTCATGCTAACAAGTCCCTCATTAGCATATTTTCTGCAGAAAAAAAACTTGCAGCATAGACAAAGCCTGAAATGCTTCTACAGGCAGAACCAGTTAAACAGGAAGAACTACAGTGTGTCAAACATGGATGATAACAATGATGTCCAGAGGAGGGATTTAGATTTAGTAGGAACTGAGGAAAACTTTGGGAATGATGGAGCCCACTAAGGAAGGTCAGATTCCACCTTAACCAAAATAGAATCAGATAAAATGAAAAAGGTAACAGAGGCATTTTTAAATGAAATGCTGTGGAAAACCCTATAGGCACACAGCAACACACGGTTCAGCAAGTAATACCAGTCAAGGAAGATACTATGGATGTTAAAAACAAAAAATGGTCTGGTAGCACTTTATAGACCAACAAAACATATAGATGGTAACATGAGCTTTTGTGGGCACAGCCCACTTCTTCAAGGTAAATGTGTGCCAGAGTCTCCCTCTCACCACAAAAGAGACAAGTGTAGGGAATGGGAGTGAACTGTACCAAGTACATGCCTGTGCTCACCACTCCGTGCAGGATTCTCCAGCTAATGTCCCTGGTGGGTCTTGGAACCAAGGTCAAATAGAGGCTATCCCACTGGGGCTCCTCAAACTCTATTGGTGGTAGGAGGTCCCGCCACTTGGTGTCCAGGCAGGACACGAGGGTGGGAAAGTGGAGCGTGTGAAGCACGAGCATGTACAGGTGACTTCAGAGTGGTTCGGAAGGGGACCGGCTGCAACATATGCAGCCGGTTTGGATGACAAGGGGGAGGCAGTTGGGAAGGTACACAGGGCTGGGGGCTGATGGAGAGATTGGGAGGGCCAGGGCTGAGGGGTGGGCGGGGTGCACTCTCAGAGGACCCCACTTAGGTACACCAAAGCAGTGGTCAGCAACGCATCCTTCACCTCCTCAAGTACGCGCCAGGGAGCTCATAAGGTGGAGAGCCCCATGCACGGGGCAAGCACCCAAGGATCCACCCAGTCTCCCCAGTTGTAGTCCAGGAGGTCTCCAACTCTGGTGACTTCTGCCAGGACCAACTTCTAGCACACCAAGGAAGACTCTTCTGCCTGGACACATAACTGGGGCTTCGTGAGGAGGTCTGCCCCCATGGTGGCTCCTAAGGACCTGGTCTCCGCAAGCAGCTTCCAGGTCTGGAGAAGGTCCTGGTAGAAGGCCAGCAAACCAGAGAGGTCTTGCACAAGACCCCTCAAATAAAGGAGCTGATGGTCATATCAGAGCCCTCGGAAGCGGCAAAGGAAAATGTGCACCAGCATGCTCCAAATTGGACTACCTGCATCAAAGAGGAGTCTCTACAGGACCTGGAGGTGGAGGACATGGACCCGCATGCACAAACACATCATGCCCTTCCCTCTCTCTTCCAGGGGAAGATGGAGAATGCCTGCAGAGATCCAATGCAGTCCTAGCCAGAAGAACCACAGCATCAGCTGCTGGATCCAAGCCAGGAAACCCAGGGTGTTGAGACAGTGCCAGAGCATGGACAAGGCTAGTTGGTTAAGTACCAGTGCCCTTCCATGCAGGGAGAGGCACCGAAGGAGTCTCGTCCATCTCCGCATCATCCTCTAAGCCACCCTAGACTCTAAACCTTGACAGTTCTCCGGTGGAGAGGGATGCATGGCAGAGAGGAAAATTGCCGAGATAGAACAATGGACCTGCACTCCACCTGATGGCTCCACCTGCCACCCAACTCTTACCACTAGGCAAGAGTTCTTGACCAGTTGACCCGGGTGAAGGAGGCTGCTGAAAAGATGACTTGGCAAACCTCCATCTGTACCAAGTCACCCAGGTCCTGGACCATGAGAAACACATTGACGGCGTACGCCGACAGGACTGGCCGCATCTCTGGCTCATGGAGCATCAACACCATCAACCTCTTGTGAAGGAGAAGGAGGAAGGGTTCAATGGCCAGAGCATACAGCTGCCCCAACAGCAGTCAGCCTTGACTTATTCTCTTCCCGAAGCTGACCGGTGTGGTCAGGGTAAAGTTGAGCTTGACCAAGAACTCTGCGGGGAGTACAGCACCTGGAGAAACCCCACAAAATGAGGCCCAAAGATGAAGGCCCACAGGGTGCCCAGGAGGTACCTGCGGTACATCCAGTCGAATGCCTTCTCCTGATCCAAGGACAGGAGGGCGAATGACAGACCATCCCTACACCCAAGATCTAAGAGATCCCAGACCAGAAAGAGGTTGTCAAAGATGGCATGGCCCAGGAAACGTAATTCTGATCTGGATGGACCACGTGCACCAGCATGGATTTTAGTCTTAGGGAGATGGCTTTGGTGACGATTTTATAGTCTGTGCTGAGGAGCGAGATGGGACACCAGTTCCTCAGATCATGGAGGTCCCCCTTCTTAGGGAGCAAGGTGAGCACGGTTCACCTGCATGATAAAGGGAGGACCCTGCTCTCCAAGGACTCGGCCCAGACGCTGGCAAGGTCTGGGCCGAGGATGTCCCAGAACATGAGGTAGAACTCCACCGTCAGCCCATCCATACCCGGGAATTTGTTGGTGGGCATGAGAAGGCGGGCTTCTGAGAACTCAGCCAGAGAGAGAGGCAGCTCTAGCTGGTCCCAGTCACCCACACTGACATTCGGGGCCTCGTTCCAGAGAACCCTGTGGAAGTTGGGTCCAGGGAGAACAGACAGGTGTAGAAGGCATGAGCCCTCTTGCGCATCTCCACCAGCTCCGTGAGGGGGGTGCCTCCTCCACCACAAGGCAGGTGATGTGCTTTTTAGCCCCCCTCTTTTTCTCCAGGGCGTAGAAGAAGCGGGAGCTGCAATACATCTCCTGAATGAGATGGATGCGAGAACGAACAAAGGAACCCCAGGCCCAAAGGTCCTCGAGGGCCCGGAGTTTCTCCTGCTTCTCCTGGTACGCTCCACAGAGGGATTGATCTCCAGAGCTGGTAGCCAGATGCCTCTCTAGCTCTAAGACTGCCTGTTCCAGCTGCCCTATCCCGGCGGTGGTGGGATGTGGGGAAGGTGCGTACGTGGCTCTTCTGCCATGACTACACCTGGGGGGCCAGCTGCACTGCATCCCTCCACCAGCTGCCCCTCCAGGTGCAGTCATGGCAGAAGAGCCACATGCGCACCTTCCCCACATCCTGCCACCGCCGTGCTGAGGGAAAGGCGTACCAGTGCCCGTGCCCGTGCCAGGCCAGCCAGAACTCCTGGAAGGATGCTACAAAGCCTACATCCTCCAGCAGGCTGTTACTGAAATGCCAGTAGGCTGGCCCTGGCCTCTCTGAGGAAAGGGAGGCCATCATGGCCACCAACTGGTGGTCCAAGAATGGGGCCGGCCTAATGCTGGAGGAGTGGCCCGAAAGAGATGATGACAAGAAACATAAATGCAGTCCAACCAGAAGTGGAAAGACCCTTGACCCACCACCCGGACGTAGGTAAACACTGCGTCCCTACCCAGGTGGAGGTTTCGCCAGATGTCCACTAGGGAGTGATGGTCTATTATCTCCCTGAGGATATCCATGGTGGCTGGGCACTGCTCGGTCCCCATACAGTCCTGCTTCTCTAGGGTGCAGATGAAGTCCCAACCCAGGACCAGGCACTCGTGAGGATCCAGAGAACTGAGGAAGGCAGACGCCCACTGGAAGAAGCGGAGCTTCTCCAGGCCGGATGTCAGGGCATAGCTGTTAATGAGATTTAATGTCAGTCCCTCCATCCAAACTAGGAGATGCTGCAGGCAACCCTGTATGACCTTGGCGGTCCCCAGAACCTCAGGCTACAGGTTCAGGGAGAACAGGGTGGCCACCCCAGCTTGACAGGCTGACAGGTGGCTGAAATAAACCCTGTCCCCCCACTCCAGTTGTAAGCTAGCCTTGGCGGCCGGAGTCATGTGAGTCTCCTGCAGGAATATGACAGAGTACCCCCCTTCTTGAAGGAAGAAGAATACCTGACACCTGTGGAGACCCAACCGACAGCCCCGGGTGTTCAGAGTGGTAAAGATGAGTGGCGGCATCAAGAGGCCTGGAAAAGATCCTCATCAGCAGGACTACTAGCAGTCCCCATTGGGCCCCCACAGAAAACCATGACCATACCCGAACGTGAGTAGGGCGTCACAGAAGCCACGGACCTGCTGGTAGACCACAGTCTTCCACCGCCTGGTCCCTTTACCCTCCCCCAAGAGGGCCCTTACTGTTTTCAGGACAAGATGGAAATCTCCACAGCACTGAAGGGCGAAAGCTACTTTGTTCTTGGAGCCATGAATGTCTTCCAAGAAAGCACGCATCTAGCCCTTCAGTAAATCTGGTGTTGGGGCCTCGGGCCTCCGAATTCCTTGGGGCCAGACCCCTCTGCATGCTCCGTGACCGACGGGCATGGGATGCAGGGACTCTGGAGTCTCTGCTGGGAAGATGGTAGGGGCAGTGGCAGGGGGAGAACAGCTCCAGATGTGTTGGGAGCAGGAGAAACAAAAACTGCCTCCCAGGGGCCTAAATGGTTTCGGGGGGTGGCTGCAATAGAGTAAGAGGAGGAAAAGAGGTCAGGGAGGGGATCAGGAAAAGGAGGAAGAGGAGGAAGGGGAGTAGGGAGAGATAGTGGTGGGGGATTAGGGAAAAGAAAAGGAGGAGGGGGAGCAGGAAGAGGGGTGGGAAGTTCAGTTGGGAGAGGGGTTGAACGTGGGCAGGAGTTAGGAGTGGGAGCAGGGCAAGAAGCCTCAATGGAGGAGGCACTGGGATGCAGTGCCTCCTTGCAGGGCAGGGAATTGATGACAGCAATGGCGGTAGGTAATGTCTCTGCAGCGCTGGGCTCCAGCACTGCAGAGGGTGTGTCTAGACTATAGGTTTTTTCGACAAAAGTGGCCTTTTGTCGAAAAAACTATACCTGCATCTACACTACCGTCACGTTCTTTCAGCAGTATATCGACAGAATGTGGTGGTTTTGTTGACAGCAGTAAACCTCATTCTACGAGATAACGCCTTTTTTCAACAGGGATCTGTTAAAAAAGGCACTATTACATGAAAACTGGGCTTTTTCGAAAGAGAGCGTCTGGACTCTTTTGAAAAAGCGAGCTGCTTCTTGTTGTCTTGATGCTCTTTTTCGACAGAGGCTTTTTTGAAAGATACTGTCAACAAAGCCTCTGTCGAAAAAGGCGTGCAGTCTAGATGTAGCCAGAGAGCGCAGCACCAGAGACCGCAGCACTGGGAATGATGGGAAGAGCAGGAAGCTCCTGTCCGCTAAGAGCCTCCAGGGTTTCACCGGCCACGGTCGAAGTGCTGCCAATGGCTGGGCAGATGGTCACACCCTGGGGCAAGGAGAAGGGAAAGTGGCAGGTTGGAAGGGGAAGGAGAGGACAGTTGTTGTCCCTCCAGGACATGGTGATCCCCCTCTGAGGCAGCCAGGGTCAACCCCAAAGCCTCCACCTCTTGAGAGAGGAAGGCAAGCCTGCCACCTGCCACCAGGTGGTGGCCCTCGGCAGTGGCAGAGTCGGCAGCCACCTCCTCAGTGGAAGTGGGGATGGAGGGAGCATCTTCCATGGATACTTCCCCATTCACAGAGGTGTTTACCCCTCCTGCAACTGCTACTGTCACCTTGACCGCCCCATGGCACTGTAAAGTATGCAGGGGCTCAGAGGGAGGAACGGCTCCAGTGTCCACCCCCATAGGTGCAAGGAGGTTGTACTCCCCCTCAGTGGGAGGGTCAGAACGGCGGGCGCACTTGTGGTGCCTCCCCAAGGCAAGCTCCCAGCCCTCGGAGAAAGAGGGCTGTGCCCGAATGGGGAAGAGCCAGGGGACGAGAGCAGTGGTGGGAGGGCAAGGGAAAATGGGGGCTGGGCAACATGAGAAAGGGAGACCTCCCCCTGAGGTAGGCCCTGTGCAAATCCTGTCGCTGACCCCACTACCCTTTCCTCCACGGGCCCAGTCTTGCCACTTTTGGCAGTGGCAACAGCACCCGTGCACTCATCTGGGTCCTGAAGAGCCCGAGCAGGACTGATGATGGTCACAGTTGGAGGAAGGGTGACCCCAGGGCCACCAGCAATGATGGGGCCGGTGCCCTCCTGGGCATCGGGGGTCCCAGGTGCTTCTCCAAGTCGGGCCAGGAGGCAGGCCCTTTGGACGTACCCCATCACCCAACAGAGAAAACACCAGGCCTCCCCCATGGTGTAGTACACCTGGCACAGGGCCCCTTGATGGGGCACCAGAAATGACCCTTCTAGGGCTTCTCTGCCACGCCTCACCAGCAGTAGTTGGTGAGCAGAAGGAAAGGACATGGCAGAAGGTAAGATCTTTGCAGCCCAAAGGAAGAGGACTTAGGACTGACAGAGGCCTCCCCAGGGTGGAGAGGAAAGGTAGTAGGGAGGCAAGGAGGAACAGAGGACAAAACCATCCATACACTCAAGTTGTCCAAAGGCTCGAAGGGAACGTGGACTCCCCCCACCGCCAAACCCCTCTGCCCCGCATCCTGGGCAGTGGCCTCGGACACCAGGAAGAATACCACCTTCCCAAACATTTTAGAGGCTGCCACCATGGCCACAGGCCCCACCATGCATGCCAACACCCACATATAGGTTTCCACATGGGGCGAGG
Organism: Pelodiscus sinensis; assembly: GCF_049634645.1. Classification (NCBI taxonomy): domain Eukaryota; kingdom Metazoa; phylum Chordata; order Testudines; family Trionychidae; genus Pelodiscus; species Pelodiscus sinensis. The sequence goes on along the minus strand of NC_134743.1, from coordinate 3,962,337 downwards.
CCACCACCAAGACACAACAGACCCAGTGCCTCCTGGTCAGGATGGGAAAAGTGCTGCGACCACCGGAGATGGAATTCTGGGAGGCAGCAAGCAGGAGGGCAGTGGCTACCTGGGAATATGCCCTGGAGGCTGACCCACCATTGCCCCCAGAGCTGGTGGAAGGAACAGGGGAGTGGGAAGGAGGGGAGGCCATGACTGACATGGGGGCCGAGGCCAGGGAGTGAGCCCTCGCCTCAGAAAGTTTTGCCTTCGAGGTGGGGCTCTTGCTCTTTTTGGTCCCCCGGCCCTTCCTACCCTTGAAGGGGGCCTTTTTAATGATGACTGGAGGCACCGCAGCAGGAGCGGTTGAGGCCCGGGGGTCCTCGTCCATGTCTGCCCCCTCCACCATAGTGATGGGGGCCCCAGCAGCGTCAGAGGAGTTGTTGGTTTTAGGGAGGGTTGAGGAAGGGTTGGCAGGGGTGTCACAGGACAACCCCTCCATTGTAGTCATGGGTGGGGAAGGAAAGACAAAACAAACAATTAGGGGAGGACCAAGAGCACCAGGAGAGGGAACAAGGAGGGAAAAGAAGGGGAGGAAGGAGGTTCACCACTCCCCCCACTAGTCTAGAAGTAGGGTGGGAGGGTGACAATTCAGAAAGAGGAAGGGGAAAAGGAGTAAGGAATACAGCTCCCAGCACAGGATGGAAAGAGCGGCTCCTCCGGCTGTTCTAGGGAGATGAGGGTAAATTATTATTTCAGGAACATGGGGACAAGTGAAGCTGTGTGTGTGGAAAGGGTAACTAAAAAGAGGGGGAAGCTCAGGCACTAAACACAAGGGCTGCATCTAGACTGGCCACTTGAATTTGCACAAGAACACCGATGATCTAATGTAAGATTGTCAGTGTTCATGCCCAAATACACTGACGCTCCTGCTCAGGGATAAGAGGGCCAGTGTAGACAGGGAAGAACAAAAAAGCCCCGATGGTGAAAATGGCCACCGGAGCTTTTCTTGAGCAAAATCGTGTCTATACTGGCCATGGATGCTTTTGCACAAAAGCATCTGTGCCAATCTAGACGCTCTTTTGCACAAATGCTTTTAATGGAAAAACTTTTCCGTTCAAAGCATTTGCGCAAAATCATGCCAGTCTAGACATAGCCAAGGATGGGGCATGGGCACACAAGAGGATGAGTGGGACAAGCAGTGGAAAAGGAAAGCAGTCAGTAAAAAAATGCCTGCTGCAGGAGAGGAGCTAGACACAGCTGAGGGAAGGGAACCAGTGTGCCTACAGGTGCCTGAGCATCAGGCTCACAGCACCTGCTGCAGGGCTCAGCAGAGCAGAAGAGGGGCAGGAAGGCAAGCAGTGGGGCCGAGAATGGGAAAAGGCTCCTACAGCAACTGGGGTTGGGAAGGAGCAGCAGCAGAAATCAGGGGCAGAGGAACCATGGGGAGGTGAACCACCACCTACCTCCAGCACCTCACAAAACCCATACAAACCCTCACCAAGGGGCCCTGATGGAAAGGTCCCTTAGTTCCCCCACCCCAACACAGGACAGTCTGTGGGGAGAGAGAACCACAGGGGCTCCTCTAAAGCAGCCCCCTTACCTTTTCTGCCTCAGGGAAAACAGCAACAACAGGAATGGTGGAACAGGAACAGGTCTGCCAAGGTGGAGAAAAAAGGGGGGAGGCAAAAATAGACCCCAAAGAGATGGGAAGGGGGCTTCCTCCCACCCAAAGGCAGAGCAGCAGAGACCGCCTACCCCCCCCCCCACTCCAACCAACTAGCTGATGTGAAGGGGGGCGGGAAGAAGCCACCCACAGAAAGGCAGGTGGAAAAAGGGGCCTGCCCCAGAATGTAGGAGTAGCCAGGACCTGCCTGTCACAAAAACCAGCAGCCCCCCTCCATAGGCACCCTCCTCCCAAAAAGGGAGAAAAAGCGTACAGGGGAAAGTGCAACACGTGAAAGCAGGGGCCTATCAAGGCCTCATGGAAGACTGATGGAGGGAAAGAGACGTGAAGAGAGGCAGCTCTTTTTTTTTTTTTTTTTTTTTTAATTACGGGGGACAAATAATGAAAAAACAGGTACAGGTGTGAGGGTCAAGGGGTTAAAACGAGGGAACCGGATGGGGATACCGAACAGAGAACCCCGGACAGTGCCCACTGCCCCCCGAAGGTCTCGAGAGAGCCAGTGGACGCTGCCCATTGGAACTCTGCCCGGATACGTGAGCGGATGCAGGAACGGAAATAGGCCCCACAGTCGCAGGCCCCTCCCCCGGCCAACCTCCTCTCCCTGGTTTTATAGATAGCCCATTTGGCCATAGCTAGGAGGAGGTTGACCAGGAGGTCCCGCGACTTTGTGGGGCCATGGATGGGATGTGCGTAAATTAACAAGTGGGGGGAAAAGTGCAGCCAGAACTGCAAGAGGAGGTTCTGGAGGAGCCAAAAGAGGGGTTGTAGCCTGGCGCACTCAATGTAGATGTGCGCCAGCATCTCCCTCACGCCACAGAAGAGGCACATGTCGGGGGTGGGGTTGAACCACGCCAAGTACACGCCCGTGATCACCACGCCATGCAGGATTCTCCAGCAGATGTCCCCGGTGGGCTGTGGAACCAAGGTCGAATAGAGGCTGGCCCACCGGGGCTCCCCACCCTCCATTGGTGGTAGGAGGTCCCGCCACTTGGTGTCTGGGTGGGACACGAGGGTGGGGAAGTGGAGCGTGTGAAGCACGAGTGTGTACAGGTGACTCTTTGGCGCGGTTCGGAAGGGGACCGGCTGCATCGCGTGCAGCCGGCTAAGATGACGAGGGGGAGGCAGTCGGGAAGGTACACAGGGCTTGGGGCCAATGGAGAGTTCGGGAGGGCTGGGGGTGAGGGGTGGGCGGGGTGCACCCTCTCGCAGGACCTTTTCGAGGTAAACCCGAGCAGTGGGCGGCAAAGCGTCCTTCACCTCCTGAAGTACGCGCTGGGGAGTACGTAGGGTGGAGAGCCCCATGCGCTGGGCGAGCACCCGAGGATCCACCCAGTCTCCCCGGCGGTAGTCCAGGAGGTCTCCGACTCTGGTGGTTTCTGCCAGGACCAACCTCCGGCACGCCGAGGGAGACTCCGCCACCTGCACACGTAGATGGGGGTTGTGTAGCAGGGGCTCCGCGAGGAGGTCTGCTCCCAAGGTGACTCCCAAGGACCTGGTCGCCGCAAGCAGCTTCCAGGTGCGGAGGAGGTCCTGGTAGAAGGCCGGCAGCCTGGAGAGATCTCGCGGAAGACCTCTCAAATAAAAGAGCTGCCGGTCATATCGGAGCCCTCGGAAGCGGAGAAGGAAGGCGTGCGCAAACGTGCTCCACGCCGGACTACCTGCATCAAAGAGGAGTCTCTGCAGGGCCCGGAGGCGGAGGACGTGAACCCGCATGCGCAAACACGTCAGGCCCTGCCCTCCCTCCTCCAGGGGGAGATGGAGAACCCCTGCAGGGACCCAATGCAGTCCTGGCCAGAAGAACCGCAGCATCAGCTGCTGGATACGGGCCAGGAAACCCGGGGGCGGGACCAGGGTGCTGAGACGGTGCCAGAGCATGGATAGGACCAATTGGTTAAGTACTAGTGCCCTCCCATGCAGGGAGAGGCACCGGAGCAATCCTGTCCACCTCTGCAACCGCTCAACCACCCTGGCCTCTAAACCTTGCCAGTTCTCCGGCGGAGAGGGATGCGTGGCAGAAAGAAAAACGCCGAGATAGAGCAGCGGACCCGCGCTCCACCGGACGGCTTGAAGCACGGGTGGGAGGGAGCCCGCCTGCCACCCGGCCCCTACCACCAGGCCAGAGCTCTTGACCCAGTTGACCCGGGCGGAGGAGGCCGCCGAGTAAACGGCTTGGCATGCCTCCACCCGCGCCAGGTCTCCCGGGTCCTGGACCACGGGGAGCACGTTGTCGGCATATGCCGACAGGACCAGCCTCGTCTCCGGCTCACGGAGCACCAACCCCGTCAACCTCTTGCGAAGGAGACGGAGGAAGGGCTCCATGGCCAGAGCGTAGAGCTGGCCCGACAGCGGACAGCTTTGACGTACTCCCCGCCCGAAGCTGACCGGTGAGGTCAGGGTCCAGTTGAGCTTGACCAAGCACTCTGCGGAGGCATACAGCACCTGGAGAAACCCCACAAAATGGGGCCCGAAGCCGAAGGCCCGCAGGGTGCCCAGGAGGTACCCGTGGTCCATCCGGTCGAACGCCTTCTCCTGATCCAAGGACAGGAGGGCGAACGACAGACCGTCCCTACACCCAAGCTCTAAGAGATCCCGGACCAGAAAGAGGTTGTCGAAGATGGTTCGGCCCGGGACGGTGTAGGTCTGGTCTGGATGAACCACGTCCGCCAGCACAGACTTTAGCCTTAGGGAGATGGCTTTGGCAACGATTTTATAGTCCGTGCTGAGGAGCGAGACGGGATGCCAGTTCCTCAGATCGCGGAGGTCCTCCTTCTTGGGCAGCAAGGCAAGCACGGCTCGCCTGCACGATAAAGGGAGGACCCCGCTCTCCAAGGACTCGGCCCAGACCTTGGTAAGGTCCGGGCCGAGGACGTCCCAGAACACGCGGTAGAACTCCACGGTCAGCCCGTCCATGCCCGGGGATTTATTGGTGGGCATGAGACGGAGGGCTTCCGAGAACTCGGCCAGGGAGAGAGGCAGCTCTAGCCGGTACCGGTCGCCCGCGCTGACCGTCGGGAGTTCGTTCCAGAGAACCCTGCGGGCGTCGGTCGGATCTGGGGAGAAGAGAGAGGCGTAGAAGGCACGAGCCCTCTCGCGCATCTCCACTGGATCCGTGAGGGGGGTGCCGTCCTCTGCCAGAAGGCAGACGATGTGTCTTTTAGCCCCCCTCTTTTTCTCCAGGGCATAGAAGAAGCGGGAACCTCGATCCATCTCCCGAAGGAGATGGATACGAGAACGAACAAAGGCACCCCGGGCTCGAAGGTCCTCGAGGGCCCGGAGTTCCCCCCGCTTCTCCCGGTACGCTCCGCAGAGGGGCGGATCCTCAGAGCCGGTGGCAAGCCGCCTCTCTAGCTCTAAAACCTCCCGCTCCAACTGCTCTATGGCCGCATCCCTCCGCCGGCTGGCCCCCCGGGTGTAGTCCCGGCAGAAGAGCCGCGTGCACACCTTCCCCACATCCCACCACTGCCGTGCCGAGGGAAAGGCGCACCGCCACCCGCGCCAGGCCAGCCAGAACTCCCGGAAGGACGCTACGAAGCCCACATCCTCCAGCAGGCTGTTATTGAAATGCCAGTAGGCTGGCCCCGGCCTCTCCGAAGAAAGAGAGGCCTTCACGGCCACTAAATGGTGGTCCGAGAATGGGGCCGGCCTAATGCCAGAGGAGTGGGCCCGGAAGAGATGATTGCGAGACAGATAAATGCGGTCCAACCGGGATTGGAAAGACCGATGACCCACCACCTGGACGTAGGTAAAAACCGTTTCCTCACCCAGGTGGAGGTCACGCCAGATGTCCACCAGGGAGTGATGGTCTATTATCTCCCTGAGGACGTCCGCGGCGGCCGGGCACTGCTCGGGCCCCGTACGGTCCCCGTCCTCGAGGGTGCAATTGAAGTCCCCGCCCAGAACCAGGCACTCGCCAGGATCCAAAGAGCTGAGGAAGGCAGACGCCCGCTGATAGAAGTGGAGCCTCTCCGAGATGGATGACGGGGCGTAGATGTTGACAAGATTTAATATCAGCCCCTCTATCCGAACCCGGAGATGTAGCAGGCGACCCTGCACGACCTCGGCAGTCCCCAGCACCTCGGGCTGCATGTTTGGGGAGAACAGGGTAGCCATCCCGGCTTGACGGGCTGACAGGTGGCTGAAATAAACTCTGTCCCCCCACTCCAGTTGTCAGCTAGCCTCTGCGGCCAGAGCCGCGTGGGTCTCCTGGAGGAATACGACAGAGTACCTCCTCTTCCGAAGGAAGGAGAGTACCTGACACCTACGGAGGCTGGACCTGCAGCTCCGGGTGTTTAGAGTGGCAATGATGAGCGCCGGCATCGAGAGGGCTGGGGAAGATCCTTCTTGGCGGGAGTGCCAGCGGCCCCCGTTGGGCCTCGCAGCAAACCGTGACTGTGCCCAAAGGTAAGAAGGGCATCACGGAAGCTGCGGACCCGCTGGTAAGCCACGGCCTCCCGCCGCCTGGTCCCTTTACCCTCCCCTAGGAGGGCCCTTACTATTTGTAGGATGAGATGAAAATCTCCCCAGCGCTGAAGGGCAAGAGCGACTTTGTTCTTGGAGCCTCGGATGTCTTCCAAGAAATCACGCATCTCGCCCTTCAGTGCATCTGGCATCGGGGCCTCGGGCCCTCCAACACCTTGGGGCCAGACCTCTCCCTGAGTCCCGTGACCCATCGACACCAGGTTGCGGAGTGTCTGAGGTCCTTGCTGGGAGGACAGTGGCGGAGGGAGACCGGCCCCAGACGTGCTGGGAGCAGGAGAAACGAAGACCGCCTCCCGGGGGCCAACGTCTAGAGTAAACGTGGCAACCCCAGGGGCGGCAATAACAGAGTAAGGGGAAGAGAAGAGTTCAGGCAGGGGATCAGGAAAAGGAGGGAGACGAGGAAGAGGGGTAGGGGGAAGAAGAGGTGGAGGATTGGGGAAGAGACAAGGATGGGGGGGAGGAGGAAGAGGGGCGGGAATCTCAGTTGGGAGGGGGTTGGAACAGGGATCAGGAGAAGGAGGAGGGCAAGAAGCCTCAGCAAAGGAGGCATCGGGATGCGGTGCCTCCTTGCAGGGCAGAGAATCGGTAGCAACGGTAGGGGTAGTGGTACTCTCCCCAGTGTTGGGCTCCAGTGCCACAGAGAGTGCAGCACCAGAGGCCTCAGCACCGGGGGTGACGGATATTAACGGGACCTCCCTTCTGCTGAGAGCCTCAAGGGTTTCGGCGGCTGCGGCCGAAACGCTGCCAATGGCCGGGCAGACAGTCGCACCCTGCGGCAACTCAGAGGCAGGGAGAAGAGATAGCAGCAAGTCAGAAAGGGAAGGAGAGGTCTGTTGTTGTCCTTCCAGGACCTGATGATCCCCCTCTAAGGCAGCCGGGGTCAGCCCCAAAGCCTCCACCTCCTGAGAGAGGAAGGCGAGCCCGCTGCCCGCCACCAGATGGTGATCTTTGTCGGTGGCGAGGTCAGTGGTCGCCCCCTCAATGGAGGTGGGAACAGTGGGAGCATCCTCCACAGATGCCCCCTCTTGCAGGGACCCCGGGAGGGAGGTGTTCACCTCTCCCGCAACCGCCGCGGTCACCTCAACCGCTTCGCAGTGCTGTGAATCGTTCGAGGGCTCAGAGGGTGGGACGGTTTCAGCGTCCATCCCCATAGGTGCAGGGAGGTTGTCCTCCTCCTCAGTGGGCGGGGTGGAATGCCGAGCACGCTTTCGGCGCCTCCCTGTTGTGAGCTCCCATCCCTCGGAAGAAGGGGGCTGGCCCTGATTGGAGGAAGAGCCAGGGGACAAGGGCGCTGGTAGGAGGGCAAGGATAGATGAGGGCTGGGCAGCAGGGGAAAGGGATGCCTCCCCCTGAGGTAGGCCCTGCCCGAGTCCCGTCACTGACCCCGCCGCCCTCTCCTCCGCGGGCCCGGTCTTGCTGCTTTTGGCGGTGGCAGCAACAGCACCCGCACGCTCGTCTGGGCCCTGCGGAACCCGAGCGGGATTGACGACGGTCACGGTTGGAGGAGGGGCGACCCCAGGGTCCAGACCATCAGGGCCACTGGCGATGGTAGGGCCGGTGCCCTCCCGGGTGTCGGGGGTCCCGGGTGCCTCTCCAAACCGGGCCAGGGGACAGTCCCTTCGGACGTGCCCCGTCGCCCGACAGAGAAAACACCGGGCCTCCCCCATGGTGTAGTACATCCGGTACCGGGCCCCTTGATGGGGCACCAGAAATGACCCTTCGAGGGCTTCTCCTCCACGTCCCGCCGGCAGTAGTTGGATTTGTACCTGCCGGCGAAAGGAGAGGACGTGGCGGAGGGTAGGATCTTTGCAGCCCAGAGGAAGGGGACTCAGGACTGACAGAGGCCTCCCCAGGGTGGAGAGGAAAGGCAGTAGGGCGGCATTGGGGAGGAAGGGAGGAACAGAGGACAAAACCACCCGTACGCCAAGATCCTCCAAAGGCTCGAGGGGAACGTGGACTCCCCCCACCGCCAAACCCCTTTCCACCACTTCCTGGGCGGCGGCCTCGGACGCCAGGAAGAATACCACCTTCCCGAACATCCTAGAGGCCGCCACCACGGCTGCGGGCCCCACCACGTGTGCCAACGCCCGCACGTAGGTTTCCACGTGGGGCGAGGCCGCCACCAAGAGACAACGGACCCCGTGCCTCCTGGTCAGGGTGGGAAAGGGGCCGCGGCCGCCGGGGATGGTATTCCGGGAGGCGGCTTGAGAAGCAGCAGGTGGGAGGGTGGCGGCTACCTGGGCGTACACCCTGGGGCCCGGGACACCGTTGGCCCCAGAGCTGGTGGAAGGAACAGGGAAGCGGGAAGGAGGGGGGGCCGCGGCCAGCAGATGGGTCGTGGCTGGGGAGTGAGCCCTCACCTCAGGAGGTTTTGCCTTCCGGGCGGGGCTCTTGCCCTTCTTGGTCCCCCGGCCCTTCCTACCCTTCAGAGGAAGTTCTTTAGAGGTGACTGGAGGTGCCGCGGCAGAAGCGGTCGAGGCCCCGGGGTCCTCGTCCATTTTCGCTCCCTTTACCATAGTGACAGGGGGCCCGGCAGCCTCAGAGGGGTTCTTGTTTTTAGGGGTGGGCAAGGAAGGTCTGGCAGGGGTGTTGCTGGACAACCCCTCCATTGTGGTTATAGGTGGGAAGGAAGGACAAACAAACAAACAATTAGGGGAGGACCAAAAACACCAGGGGAGGGAACGAGGAGGGAGAGGGAGGGGAGGAAGGAGGTTCACCGCTCCCTCCCACTAGGCTGTAAGTGGGGTGGAGGGCGACTGTTCAGAAAGGGGAAAACGGAAGGAGTAAGGAATACAGCTCCCAGCACAGGACGGTAAGAGCGGCTCCTCCGGCTGCACTGGGAATGTGAGAGGGTCAATTATTGAAAGGCATGTGGCAAGTGAAATGGTGTGTGTGGGGGGGTAACTAAAGAAGAGTGGGAGGCTCAGGCACCGAACGAGATGACAAAGGGGAGGCCATAATAAGGAACATTAGATATATCTAATAATTTATCCTCTGTATATGCCCTGTACTAATGCCATTACTGTTGATATAATTGAAAACAAACCCCTTTCCACCCAACCCCCCCAAAAAGAGACCTACAGATTTATTTTATGGATGACTATGGCAGCTTCATTTGATACATAAAACATTTTGAAAGTACTAATGTCTTGCCGATTAGCAAAGTACTGTCTCTAAACCTTCCATTCTATTTCCATATATAGTACAGCCAATGAATGTGTCCTACATTTCAAGAGCAAGAAAGCTGCTAACACCTAAGCCATAATACCCAGGGAGGTGAACCAGAAACTCGAGTAAAATGGTAGATGAGGGGCTAATTGGAGTTCAGCCATTTCTGTGTAATCTGAGATTTGACTTGACTTGGAAAACTGAGTCCCGTTCAGGTTGGAGTTCTAAATCTGTGTGTCTCTTCCCCTCCTTTAGTGATAAAGGAGAATAATCACTTCTCTAGATCTGCTGGCAATACGCCTCCTAATGCATCCTAATATGCCATTAGGCTTCTTGGCCACAAGGACACACTGTTGACTCATATCCAGTTTCTCATCCATTGTCATCCCTAGGTCCTTTTCTGCAGAACTGCTGCTTAGCCAGTCAGTTCCCAGCCTGTAACAATGCTTAGGATTCTTCCATCGCAAGTGGAGGACTCTACACTTGTCATTGTTGAACCTTATCAGATTTCTTTTGGTCCAACCCTCCAATTTCTCTAGGTCACTCTGGATCCCCATCCCTGCCCTCCAGCATATCTTCCTCTCCCCCTAGCTTAGTGTTATCTACAAACTTGCTGAGGGTGTAATCCATCCCCTCATCCTGGTCATTAATAAAAACTTTGAACAAAACTGATCCTAGAACTAATCCTTGAGGGTACTCCACTAGAAATCATCCGCCAACCTGACATCAAGCCGTTGATCACTACCCATTGGGCCTGACAGTCCAATCAGCTTTCTATCCGTCTTACAGTCCATATTCCCTTAACTTGCTGGCAAGAATATTGTGGAAGACCGTATCAAAAGTTTTACTAAAGTCAAGGTATATCATATCCACTGACTTTCCCATGTCCACAGAGGCAGTTACCTCATCATAGAAGCTAATCAGATTGGTCAGGCATGACTTGCCTTTCGTGAATCTATGTTGACTAGTCCTGATCACTTTCCCCTCTTCCAAGTGCCTCAAAATGGATTCCTTCAGGATCCCTCTATAATTTTTCTAGGGACTGAGGTAAGACTGACTAGTCTGTAGTTCCCTGGATTGTCCTTCTTTCCTTTTTTAAGATGGGCACTATATTTGCCTTTTTCCAATAATCTGGAAGCTCTCCCTACCTCCACGAGTTTTCAAGGATAATGGCCAAATGCTCCTCAATGACATTTGCCTCGAATGCATTAAATCCAGGCCCATGGATTTGTGAATGTCTAACTTTTCTAAATCGTTCCTAACTTGTTCTTTCTTTACCAAGGGCTGTCCACCTCCTTCCCCTACTGCATTGTCTAGTGCATTAGTCTAGGATCTGACCTTGACCATGAGGTAAAGACAGCGTTGAGTACTTCAGTTTTCCCCACATCATCTGTCACTAGGTTACCTCCTTCATCCAGTAGGAGCCCCACACCCTCTCTGATCAGCTTCTTCTTGTTAATATGCCTGTAGAAACCTTTCTTGTTACCGTTGACATCCCTTGATAGTCACAATTCCAGTTGCTCTTTTGCCTTCCTGATAACTGTCCTGCATTCTCGAGCAATATATTTATACTCTTCCATAGTCATCTGTCCAAGTTTTCACTTCTTGTAAGCTTCCTTTTTGTGTTTAAGCTCACCAAGGAATTCCCCAGTAAACTAATCTGGTTGCCTACCATATTTGCTTTTCTTGCTGCGCATTGGGATGGTTTCTTCCTGTGCCTTCAATAAGGCTTCTTTAAAATACTGCCATGGTACTTGGTCCTGTCATGAGGGCAGGGGACTGAACTGATGAACTCTCAAGGTTCCTTCCAGTTCTATGAGATGGTATATCACCATATATATATAAAGTTATCCCCAACATTTTCTAAAAACTTCCTGGATTGTCCGTGTACTGCTGTATTGGTCTGCCAACAGATGCCATGGTGATTAAACTCCCCCATGATAACCAGGGCCTGTGATCTGGAAGTTCTCTCAGTTGTCTGAAGAAAGCCTCATCCACCCCTTCCTGCTTCTCCATGTGGGAACTAATGAGACGGCCAAGAATGACCTTGAGTGAGTTACTGCAGATTATGTAGCACTGGGAAGAATGATCAAAGATTTTGGAACACAAGTGGTGTTCCCGTCCATCCTCCCTGTTGAAGGGAAAGGACTGGGCGGGGACCATCGAATTGAGGAAGTAAATGTGTTATTGCGCAGGTGTTGTAGGAGAAAGGGCTTTGGTTTTCTTTGACCATGGGACTCTGTTCCGGGCACAAAGATTGTTAGGAAAAGATGGGAGCCACCTAACCAAGATTGGAAGGAGCATCTTCGCGGGCAGGCTTGCAAACCTAGTGAGGAGGGCTTTAAACTAGGTTTTGGGGGGGATGGTGACCAAAACCCTGAGAGGAGTGGGAAAGTCAGATACTGGGAAGAAATGCCAAGAGGAACGAGCAACAAAGGAGGACCCCTAATTCTAATGGAGAGGGTAGGGAGATCAACTGGTTATCTGAGGTGTTTGTAGACTGATGCGAGAAGCCTGAGTAACAAACAGGAAGAATTGGTAGCCCTGGCCTAGTCCAAGAAATATGATTTAATTGGGATAACAGAGACTTGGTGGGATGACTTATGAATGGAGCGCTGTCATGGAAGGGTATAAACTGTTCAGGAAGAACAGGCAGGGAAGAAAAGTAGGAGGAGTTGCACTATATGTAAGAGAGCATTATGATTCCTCAGAACTCCAGTATATAAGAACATAAGACATAAGAATGGCCATACTGGGGATGGCCAAAGGTCCATCTAACCCAGTAGCCTGTCTGCTTACAGTGGCCAGCACCAGGTGCCCCAGAGGGGGTGGACCGAAGACAATGATCAAGCAATTTGTCTCGTGCCATCCATCTCCAGCCTGTGACAAACAGGCCAGGGACACCATTTCTATTCCCTGGCTAATAGCCTTTAATGGACCTAGCCTCCAAGAATTTATATAGCTTCTCTTTAAAGTCTGTTATAGTCCTAGACTTCAGAATCTCCTCTGGCAAGGAGTTCCACAGGTTGACTGAGTGCTGTGTGAAGAACTTTCTTTTATTTGTTTTAAACCTGCTACCCATTAATTTCATTTGGTGTCCTCTACTGGGAACAAGTAAATAACTTTTCTTTATTCACTTTCTCCACATCACTCATGATTGTAGAATATCCCCCCTCAGTCTCCTCTTTTCTAAACTGAAAAGTCCCAGTTGCTTTAACCTCTCTTCATATAGGACCCGTTTCAAACCTCTAATAATTTTAGCTGCCCTTTTTTGAACTCTTTCCAAGGCCAAAATATCTTTTTTGAGATGAGACCACATCTGCACACAGTATTCTAGATGTGGGCCGACCTTAGTTTTATACAGGGGCAGTACGACATCCAGTGTCTTATTTTCTATCCCTTTCTTAATAATTCCTAACTTCCTATTTGCCTTTTTGACCGCCGCTGCACACTGTGAGGAAGTTTACAGAGAACTATCCACAATAATTCCAAGATCTCTTTCTTGATTTGTTGTAGCCAAATTAGCCCCCATCATACCTTACTTATAGTTGAGGTTATTTTTTCCAATGTGCATTACTTTACACTTATCCATATTTACACTTATCCACTTATCCACATACAGAGGGAGAAAAGCCTGTTGAGGGTCTATGGTTTAAGTTTAGAAGTGCAAACAACAGCAGTGATGTTGTGGTTGATGTCTGCTACAGGACGCCGAATCAGGTGGGTGAGGTAGATGAGGCCTTCTTTGGACAACTGAGAGAAGTTTCTGGATCACAGGCCCTGGCTCTCATGGGGGACTTTAATCACCCTGACATCGCTTGGGAGACTAATATGGCAGTACACAGGCAATCCAGGAAGTTTTTGGAGAATGTTGGAGTTAATTTCTTGGTACAAGTGCTGAAGGATCTGACCAGGGGCCGTGTGTTTGACCTTCTGCTCACAAACAAGGGGGAACTAATAAGGGAAGTAGAGGTTGGTGACAACCTCGAAAGCAGTGATCACGAGATGGTAGATTTCAGTATCCTGACCAAAGGAAGAAAAGAGAGTAGTAAAATACACACCTTGGACTTCAGAAAAGCAGACTTTGACTCCCTCAGGGTATGTCTACACTACAGCACTAATTCAAACTAACTTAATTCGAATTAGTTAATTCGAACTAAGCTAATTTGAACTTGTGCATCTAGACCCATTTTTTCCAATGTGCACATTGAGTGGACCCTGAACCGAGGTTAAGGCTGGCCGGAAGCAGTGCCGGCAGAGCATCAGATTAGGACTTAGAGCGTGGAGCTCCTATCTCAGGCTAGCCGAGGACTGTGCTTAAAGGGACCCGACCCCCACCCTGGACAGTTCTCAGGGTTCCCCACTTGCTTGTCTACCTCAATGAGGGACAGCAAAGCAGTCCTGGCTTGGAGTGCCCTGAATGCTGACACTCGGCACATCCCAGCACTCGGCCATCAGCCCGGCTGAACTTGCCACAGGCTGCCATCCGGGGGTGTGTGTCAATCGGGGGGCTGCAGGAGAGCTTCCACCCCAAGGAGCCTGCAGAGCCACCCCAGTCCTCCCCATCGGGGGCTCGTACCCCATTCCTCCCTCACCTCCTTCCAATTACCCCTCCCTAACCCACCTTCCTGATGTACAAAATAAAGGACACGTGTGTTCAAAAATAGAAACTCTCTTTATTGAACAAAACTCGGGGAGACTGGGAAAAGGAGATGGGAGAGGGGAAGAGAGAGGGTGGGATAGGGGAGGGCAACTAAAATGATCAGGGGTTTGGAACAGGTTCCTTATGAAGAGAGGCTAAAGAGACTGGGACTTTTCAGCTTAGAAAAGAGGAGACTGAGGGGGGATATGATAGAAGTCTATAAAATCATGAGTGGTGTGGAGAGGGTGAATAAAGAAAAGTTCTTCATCAATTCCCATAATAGAAGGACTAGAGGACACCAAATGAAATTAATGGGTACCAGGCTTCAAACTAATTACAGAAAGTTCTTCTTCACAAAGCAAATAGTCAACCTGTGGAACTCCTTGCTGCAGGAGGCTGTGAAGGCTAGAACTATAACAGAGTTTAAAGTGAAGTTAGATAAATTCATGGAGGTTGGGTCCATGAAGTGGTATTCTCCAGGGGGTAGAAATGGTGTCCCTGGCCTCTGTTTGTGGAAGGCTGGAGATGGATGGCATGAGACAAATGGCTTGGTCATTGTCTTCGGTCCATCCCCTCCAGGATACCTGGTGCTGGCCGCTGTCAGTAGACAAGCTACTGGGCTAGATGGACCTTTGGTCTGATCCAATACGGCTATTCTGATGTTCTTATGTTCTAAGCTCAGGGCTCAGGGGTCTCACTGGACCAACTTGCTTTTCATTCAAACCTGCTCCTGGGTTCGCATGTGGCCTCTGGTGGCCAGGCTGGCAGCTATCCTGCCCTATACGGCCGCTTTCCTGTGCCTAGTGCGGAGATTGTGGACGTTGGCGGCCTCCCCCCAAACCTCAATGAGGTCCACGATCTCCGCACTAGAACAGGCGGGCGCCCGCCTCTTGCAGCCTCGGGCAGGTTCCTGTGAGCCACCAGCCTGGTCCTGGGAAGAGGCGGAAGGCTGGGTGGCAGCAGGTGGCTGGCTCATCCCATGCCAAGTGCAGGGTCTGCTGGCTGGGTGCTCACAGGCTTGCAACTGGCACAAGCACTGTAGCCAGCCCGTGCCCCTTTAAGGGCTCTGGGACCAGGAGGGGGGCAGAAGATTTTCCCTGGTTTTGTCCAGAGTGGCCACCAGGGCAAGCTGGGGAGGGCTAGCCTCCAACTAGTTCAAATTAAGTGGCTACACAGCCCTTAATTCGAACTACTTAATTCAAACTAGGCATTAGTCCTCGTAGAATGAGGTTTACCTAGTTCGAATTAAGTGGGTTGTATGTGTAGCCCCTATTAAAGTTGTGCCATCTGGAGTGGAGATCCTGGAGGCTTTCCTCCTCGCCCCACACTTCTATGAGGTCCAGGATCTCCACCCCATCCCAGGATGGCACACACCTCTTGTGGTACTTGGCAGGCTCCTGGAAGCCATCAGACAGCTCCCTGGGACAGGCACTCTTGGGTGGCATGAGGGTCTGCCATGCTAGCATGCTGAGGTTCTGTGGCAATGATGCGATTATGCAAATGAACCATGGGATATTTAAATCCACACTTCGTTTGCACTTTTGAAATGTCTAATGTACAGCCCTCTGCCAACAGAGGTGTGTAGTCTAGATGTAGTCTTAGTGATTTGAAAAAGAAAACACAAGCCATTGAGGCTTTTTTCGGGGCGCAGGGAGGGAAGAGGTCAGGAGAGTAGCCATAATAAGATGTTAAAGTAGCAGGTGTGTTTAATTTTTTTTTATAACATACATTGCATGTGTCACAGGAGAATGCACATGTTTTTACAATTTAACTTTTATAACATTACATTAACCATATTAATATACATGGGGAAGCCCAGCCTCATATTCGTCTTTCCTGGGTAATTGAGTGACCGGTCCTGGCCTGACATGCTGGAATCAAGAGACGCAGAAGGGGGTAAAATTGTATCTGTATGTGTCCTTTGTCTTAGTGTATGCATAGAACTAGAGCTCTTTAAAGATTAAGATGTCACTTGGAAAGGGAGGGCACTGGTAGGAGGGAGTTATCCTGAAAAATGACCTCAAGGGAGGCCAAATACAACTAACCACGGGATCCCCAGGCAATAAATGACATTTCTCGGCTGTCACACCAAGACGTTAACAGTAAATTGCACACAGTCTCCTTCACATTAACCTCAAAAATGAACATAAACCTACCCTTCTCCTTCTGAAGCACCTCTGAAAAAGTCAAAAACACAGCAACAAATTAAAATAATTCTTCTAAAGTGCAATCCAGTTGCCATATTGAAAGTAAGCAAGAGATGCCCTCTCCTGCTCCATTTCCTTTGTCACCTTCCCGAGCTATCTGCGCAAGAGCTGGGAGGTGTGACTCCTCACATTGGTGGCTGCAAAAGCAACAGCATCACTCAAGAGTGTGTCTCCAAAGAGAAATGCAGGGGGCGTGGTCAGTGGCGCTGCCTGGGCTATTATGCCCTCGCATGTATAGAAAATTCAATTGAAAGTCACCAAGAAAACTTTTCTGAGTCCCCTTTTGCTCTTCAGATCTGAAAGTTGAATTTTCAATAAGCTGGCCCCTGAGTTGCAAATTGTAATTTTGAGATCCCAGAGGGAGATGCAAAACCAATGCCAAATATGAGAAGTAGCAATGGGGTCCCCAGGCAATAAACGATTTCTCAGCTCCGAAAGGAGAAAGTTTGATACCCAAATCAGAATGATCTTCCATCATGGAGGTTTTCCCTATTTTTTCTAGTTATTTCTTTACACTTTGATAAATTTCCTTATTTTGTGTTACTGGCCGGTGAAGACAACAGAGAATTCCATCACGCCTTGCTCCTATTTTTCCATGTAGCTTTGTTGAAAAAAAGAAAAGGGTATTTAAGTGCTCACCAGTGGGTAATATTCTGCCTTGGGTACATTCAAATCAAGCATATAAATAACCGGGGAAACTCTCAAAAGTGCAGTAAGAAGAGAATGGGTCTTTTTCTTCAAAGAGATCAAGAATGTGAACGTGGCTTTCCCACCTCTCACCTGTATATCCTAATGGCCACAAGGAAGGCTATTACAAAATTCCAGAGTAATGGCTAAAGAACACTCAAGAGGAAGAGCGATAAAAGACTCTGGCTTTATCTTTTCTGAGCTCTGCAGTCAAATATTCCCAGCCTGTGGGATACAACACAGGGAAGGATGCTCTAAAGTCTTCCGGATAAGTACAGAACACACGTTTGATGAATGTCAAGCCAGGTCCAGTTTTTCCTGGTCCTCCGCTTACACGGAGGTAGAAGGACGGGTATGCTGTGGATGTAACCCAGAAAATGCTTCGTCACAGTCCCCCAGTACTCACATACTTTTTGTTAAGGGCGGGGAGAGGGAATTTATGCACTGAGAGCAGCATGAAGAAGCTACAGTGGGTGTGAGAACACAAAACAATCTATTAGTTGAACTTTACTTAGAAATGCTATGAAAACATATTACCTTACAGCTGAAGGGTATGCATGTGTTCCTTTTGAACAAAATGTGGTTTAGAAAGTAGGTATGCATAAAGAAGCATGCTGTGGCTCAACACCCAAGGGAAGACCCTTGATTCTGCCTATCATTTGATTCTTTGGGAACCACAAAATCCCAACAGTTTCTTGGCCTAGCGAGCAGGTTAAGAAATATCCTTCAGGATCTAGACCTACAAACAAATTAGAGGGTGAATTTGTTCATTTTTTATTTGCTTTTGTGTTTGTGACCTGACTCGTGACTCTCATACCTTTTGTAGTAAGCAAATCTGGGTGTTGGGGAATTCAAGGGGTTTGTTGTGGTTTGGAAACATTTTGGTTTCAGTCTTAAGAGATTGTACTTAGTGTGGGGGCTGCTTAAGGTGTAAGGGTATGTCTACACTGCCATGCTAGTTCGAACTAGGTGGCTAATGTAGGCATTTGAACTTGCAAATGAAGCCTAGGATTTTAATATCCCGTGCTTTATTTGCATGTTCCCGGGCGC
Organism: Pelodiscus sinensis; assembly: GCF_049634645.1. Classification (NCBI taxonomy): domain Eukaryota; kingdom Metazoa; phylum Chordata; order Testudines; family Trionychidae; genus Pelodiscus; species Pelodiscus sinensis. The sequence continues at coordinate 3,944,438 of NC_134743.1, read as the reverse complement.
TGCTATTTTTAAATGCCCCATAGTTCGAACTCCCTGCCCGTGGCTATACGTGGCATGGACTAGGTAGTTCAACTTAAAGCTCCTAATTTGAACTACCGTTACTACTCATTGCAGGAAAATCCCACGGAAAATCATCTCATGGAAAATCTGATATTCCAGTTTTAAATGGCCCTTGTAATCTTATGTCACAGGAATGATATAGCTTCATTGTATCCCAGCAGTAAATTGATTTGAAAGTCCAGTAGTAATCAACAATAGATACATTCTTAATAAAGTTACCCAGAGAAAAAGGAGAAAAGAGTAATTCATTAAGTGATGTCTTGAGTTCAATATACAGCTTGCACAATTGAAGTTTACAAAGAAAGATGCCACAAATCTAAAAGATAAAAAATTGAGTTTTCAGAAGTGTTGGCAGTCAAGATTTACATGGTTGGAGTAGAGCAATGAATTGGAAAGAGCTCTTTGCTCAGTCTGAAAAAAAACTGTTCTGAAAAGAAGATTGTAATATTTTCTACAAAGGCCCAATTAATGTTTATTTCATTTAGATATCAAGACTGGAGACACATATTGTGTGATTTTACATTACATGAAAAATCCTCCTGTCTCAAAGAAAGCAATAAAGAAGTATGCTATTCTGAACTTGCAGCTAAATATTTCTTCACTATCGACCAATTAGAAAAAAGAATCAAAATCAGCTAGGAATTCACTGCACATAATTTTTACAAGAGTTCAGTACATACCTCAATGATGTATTACATAGACATAATGAGAGTGAATCAACTTTGATACAGCTCTTGTTGGTATGCAATACAGAATCAAAGGAACTGAGCAAGTGGCTTAGTCACACAAAATACAAGTGGCTGTCTGTCACTTGAAGTTATTAATTAAATAATTGAAATTGTGGCAATGGGAGTGCTAAAACAAGCTGTGCAAAAAAAAGGCTTCATAGATTGATGTCACTGTAGTAGATGAGACTACTGATTTGTCGAGAAAGGAACAAGTTTTTCTTTAAGGTGCTTTTCTAGTGAAGACAGGAAGAGTTATGAGGACTTTGTTGGGTTTTACCAAACTGATGCAATGCTTTTCTTTTTCCAAATTATGGAAGTTTCCCTTCTCAGTTTTGTGTTGCCCTTTTCTGACTGCTGGAGGGCAGCATTATGATGAGTCTAGTAACATGTCTGGCAAATTTACTGAGGTCCAAGACAGAGTGAAGGATTGAGAGCCAAGAACAGGATTTGTGCACTGTGCTGTGCATTCCCATAAGAACATAAGAATGACCTTACTGAGTCAGACCAAAGGTCCATCTGATGACAGTGGCCAATACCAGATGCCCCAGAGGGAGGGAACACAACAAGTAATCCTCACATGATCCCTTCCCTGTCACCTGCCTCCAGAGAAACAGAGGCTAATGGTACCATTTCTACCTCTCCTGGCTAATAGCCAGGGTTCGACAATTAATGTAATCTAATCGCCTGTGGTGAATAGATTATAAACCGGCGCAGCGCGGTCTGCGCATATACAGCATGCCAAACCGCGCGACTGGCGAGCAGGGCTTGCTGCTGCTTGTCAAGCCCTGCTAATAGCTATTGATGGACCTAATATCCATGAAATTTTTGAACCCTGTTAAAGTTCTAGCCTTCACTGCATCCTCTGGCAAGGAGTTCCACAGGCTGACTGTGTACTGAGTGAAGAAAAACTTCCTTTTGTTTATTTTAAACCTGCTGCCTATTATATACCATCTGTTATTCCAAAATAACACTGCTATGTAGATGAGCCCTAATAGGCTACAGCATAGGAAACTGGGATTCTACAGTTCATTTCTGCCAATGACTTTGAGCAAGTCACATTTTAGCCACTTCAGTCTTTTATGTCATCAGATGCAAAATAAGAATGACAAAATGTATCCAAAAGCTTCCCTTCCCCCAGCTAGAACTACATGGCTGTGTCTAGACTGGCATGATTTTCCAGAAATGCTTTTAACGGAAAAGATTTCCGTTAAAAGCATTTTCGGAACAGAGCATCTAGATTGGCACAGACACTTTCCCACAAAAGCACTTTTTGAAGAAAAGTGTCCGGTCCAATCTAGACACACTTTTCTGCAAAAAAACCCCGATTGCCATTTTTGCGATCGGAGCTTTTTTGTGGAAAACAAATCTGAGCTGTCTACACTGGCCTTTTTGCACAAAAGCTTTGCGCAAAAGGGACTTTTGCCTGAACAGGAGCAGAGTAGTATTTCCGCAAGAAGCACTGATTTCTTACAGTAGGAAGTCAGTGCTTTTGCGGAAATTCAAGAGGCCAGTGTAGACAGCTGGCAAGTTTTTCCGGAAAAGCAGCTGATTTTCTGGAAAAACTGGCCAGTCTAGACACAGCCTATGGCTATGTCTACATTGGCATGATCTTGCGCAAACTCTTTAACGCAAGAGTTCTTGGGTTAAAGTATTTGCGCAAGAGAGCGTCTAGACTGTATGTACCTTTGAACAAGAGATGTGCTTTTGTGCAAGAGCATCCGTGCCAGTGTAGATGCTCTCTTGAGCAAGAAAGCTCCGATGGCCATTTTAACCATCGGGCTTTCTTGCACAAGAAATTCCTGTTGCCTGTCTACACTGGCCTCTTGCACAAGAACAGTTGCACAAGAGGGCTTATTCCTGAGCGGGAGCATCATAGTTCTTGCACAAGAAGCACTGATTTCACACATAGAATGTCAGTGTTCTTGCGCAAGAACTCCCTGCCAGTGTAGACAGGCAGCATGTTTTTGCGCGAAAGCATCCGCTTTGGCGCAAGATCGTACCAATGTAGACACAGCATTAAAGTTCTAGCCTTCACCACATCCTACGGCAAAGAGTTCCACAGATTGACTGTGGAAAAACTTCCTTTTGTTTGTTTTAAAGCTGCTGCCTATTAATTTCATTTGGTGAACCCTAGTTCTTTTATTGTGGGACTAAGTAAATCGCTTTTCCTTATTCACTTTTTCCATACTAGCTATGATTTTATAGACCTCTATCATATTCCCCCTTAGTCTCCTCTTTTCTATGCTGAAAAGTCTAAGGGTATGTCTACACTACCCTCCTAGTTCGAACTAGGAGGGTAATGTATGCATACCGCACTTGCTAATGAAGCCCGGGATTTGAATTTCCCGGGCTTCATTAGCATAAGCGGGGAGCCGCCATTTTTAAATCCCCGCTGCTTCGAACCCCGTGCAGCGTGGCTACACGGGGCTCGAACTAGGTAGTTTGGACTAGGGTGCCTATTCCGAACTACCGGTACACCTCGTTTCACGAGGAGTAACGGTAGTTCGGAATAGGACCCTAGTCCGAACTACCTAGTTCGAGCCCCGTGTAGCCGCGCTACACGGGGTTCGAAGCAGCGGGGATTTAAAAATGGCGGCTCCCCGCTTATGCTAATGAAGCCCGGGAAATTCAAATCCCGGGCTTCATTAGCAAGTGCGGTATGCATACATTACCCCGCTAGTTCGAACTAGCGGGGTAGTGTAGACATACCCTAAGTCTTTTTAATCTCTCTTTATATGGGACCTGTTCCAAACCCCTAATAATTTTTGTTGCCCTTTTCTCAACCTTTTCCAATGCTAATATATCTTTTTTGAGATGAAACGAGGTGACCACATCCCTTATTCTTGCAACACAGGATGCCTTGAATAATGTGTCAGGATGTCATCATATGCTCAAAATGGTGAAAGAGCTCATTCAAGGAGTCACCAAAATGTTTGGCGGCATTCAGGGAACTTCAGAGTAAAGGGAAGCTGACATAAATAAGAGCTTCTAAGAAGAATCTGACTTACCTGAATAGTGAGGAAAGGGTTAAGCAACTGGAGATGCACATATGGAAAGGATTGGGGCAGTCAGCCAATAAAAATGCAGATAGGAATTTCAAACTGGGAAAGCGAGGTTTTTCTCTCTCTCTTCTTGTGTTTGAGATCAGAGTGGTTTCTTCCAGGTATTGAGGGAGATAGGAGACACATTCTCTCCCCAGGAATGCACTTCTTTAATTGTGTAAATGGGGAAAAGTTTAGATAGTCTGTCAGTCATAAGCCTCATTTTTTAAGGAGTAAGGGTTATTTCGAGGAAAGGGTTTCTTTTTTAAATAAACCAATTTTTTTTTCAAAATACGCTATTCTGGAAAAACGTCTGGCCGCCCTAATAAAAATCATAGAATCATAGAATACTAGGACTGGAAGGGACCTGGAGAGGTCATCGAGTCCAGTCCCCTACCCCATGGCAGGACCATGTCTAGACCATCCCTGATAGACATTTATCTAACCTACTCTTAAATATCTCCAGAGATGGGGATTCCACAACCTCCCTGAGCAATTTATTCCAGTGTTTAACTACTCTGACAGTTAGGAACTTTTTCCTAATGTCCAACCTAAACCTCCCTTACTGCAGTTTAAGTCCATTACTTTTTGTTCTATCCCCAGAGGCCAAGATGAACAAGTTTTCTCCCTCCTCCTTCTGACACCCTTTTAGATATCTGAAAACTGCTATCATGTCTCCCCTCAGTCTTCTCTTTTCTAAACTAAACAAACCCAATTCTTTCAGCCTTCCCTCATAGGTCATGTTCTCTAGACCTTTAATCATTCTTGTTGCTCTTCTCTGGACCTTCCCCAATTTCACCACATCTTTCTTGAAATGCGGTGCCCAGAACTAGACACAATACTCCAACTGAGGCCTAACCAGTGCAGAGTAGAGCAGAAGAATGACTTCTCGTGTCTTGCTCACAACATACCTGTCAATGCATCCCAGAATCGTGTTTGCTTTCTTTGCAACAGCATCACACTGCTGACTCATATTCAGCTTGTGGTCCATTATAACCCCTAGATCCCTTTCTGCCGTACTCCTTCCCAGACAGTCGCTTCCCATTCTGTATGTGTGAAACTGATTGTTCCTTCCTAAGTGGAACACTTTGCATTTGTCTTTATTAAACTTCATCCTGTTTACCTCAGACCATTTCTCCAATTTGTCCAGGTTATTTTGAATTATGAACCTATCCTCCAAAGCAGTTGCATCCCCTCTCAGGTTGGTATCATCTGCAAACTTAATAAGCGTACTTTCTATGCCAATATCTAAATCGCTGATGAAGATATTGAACAGAACCGGTCCCAAAATAGAGCTCTGCAGAACCCCCACCTGTTATATCTTTCCAGCAGGATTGTGAACCATTAATAACAATTCTCTGAGTATGATTATCCAGCCAGTTATGCACCCACCTTATAGTAGCCCCTTCTAAGTTGTATTTCCCTAGTTTATTGATAAAAATATCATACGAGACCATATCAAACGCCTTACTAAAGTCTGGATATACCCCACTTCTTCCTTATCTACAAGACTCATTATCCTATCAAAGAAAGCTATCAGATTGGTTTGGTATGATTTATTCCTTACAACTCCATGCTGGCTGTTCCCTATCACCTTGCTACCTTCCAGGTGTTTACAGATGATTTCCTTAATTACTCGCTCCATTATCTTCCCTGGCACAGAAGTTAAACTAACTGGTCTGTAATTTCCTGGGTTGTTCTTATTTCCCTTTTTATAAATGGGCACTATATTTGCCCTTTTCCAGTCTTCTGGAATCTCTCCTGCCTTCCATGATTTTCCAAAGATGATAGCTAGAGGCTCAGATACCTCTTCTATCAGCTCCTTGAGTATTCTAGGATGCATTTCATCAGGTCCTGGTGACTTGTAGGTATTTAACTTTTCTAAGTGATTTTAACTTGTTCTTTTTTTATTTTATCTTCTAAACCTTCCCCTTTCCCACTAGCATTCACTATTTTAGGCATTCCTTCAGACTTCTCGGTGAAGACTGAAACAAAGAAGTCATTAAGCATCTCTGCCATTTCCAAGTTTCCTGTTCCTGTTTCTCCCTCCTCACTGACCAGTGGGCCTACCCTGTCTTTGGTCTTCTTCTTGCTTCTAATGTATTTATAAAAAGTCTTCTTGTTTCCCTTTATTTCCATAGCTAGTTTGAGCTCATTTTGTGCCTTTGCCTTTCTAATCTTGCCCCTGCATTCCTGTGTTGTTTGCCTATATTCATTCTTTGTAATTTGTCCTACTTTCCATTTTTTGTATGACTCCTTTTTTATTTTTAGATCATGCAAGATCTCGTGGTTAAGCCAAGGTGGTCTTTTGCCATATTTTCTATATTTCTGACACAGCGGAATAGCTTGCTTTTGGGCCCTTCACTATGTCCCTTTGAAAAACTGACAACTCTCCTCAGTTGTTTTTCCCCTCAATCTTGATTCCCATGGGACCTTACCTATCAGCTCTCTGAGCTTACCAAAATCCACCTTCCTGAAATCCATTGTCTCTATTTTGCTGTTCTCCCTTCTACCCTTCCTTAGAATTGTGAACTCTCTGATTTCATGATCACTTTCACCCAAGCTGCCTTCCACTTTCAAATTCTCAACCAGTTCCTCCCTATTTGTTAGGATCAAATCTAGAACAGCTTCCCCCCGGTAGCTTTTTCAACCTTCTGAAATAAAAAGTTGTCTCCAACGCAGTCCAAGAATTTATTGGATAGTCTGTGCCCTGCTGTGTTATTTTCCCAACATATATCTGGATAGTTGAAGTCCCCCATCACCACCAAATCATGGGCTTTGGTGGTGAAGCTTAGGAAATTCAAATGAAAAATGAAGCGCAGGAAATTCAAATCCGCACTTCATTTGCAATTTCATTTGTCTGCATTTGCATTCCTCTCTCAAAGAAGGAATGCAATGTAGACATACCCTTAATGTTTCAAGTTCATGTTTACATTATTTTAAAAAATATGTATCAGCTTACAAGGGAGGGAAGAGCAGAAATTATTTTAGCCACGACCAAAAATTATACAAACCTGCTGCCCCAATCCACACTGCAGTCTAACTACAAGTGTTAGGGCACATCTACACAACAGAGCTAAAGTCAAAATAAGCTACGCAACTTGAGCTAACTTGTGTAGCTTAAGTCAAAATAGCGTATTTTAGCTTTGTCACTGTCTACACAGGAGGAGGTTTGAGGAAGACCACTCTCCCTTCAACTTCCCTTACTCCTCGCACAATGAGGGTTACTCCTCATACAATGAAGATTCAGAGTGAAAAGTCCTCCAGCTCGACATTATTTTGACATTATGTTAAAATAAGTGTAGACACTGAATATGTTATTTCAGAATAATGTTAGTTATTCCAAAATAACACTGAAGTTTAGACATAGCCTGAGTGATCGTTTCTAGCATTACATGGGCAAGTAAAGGGCTATATAGTGTCTATATTTGGGTCTATCCTGGCACCTTTTATTTATTTCTTAACTCCACTTGCCTATACCATGCCTTACTATTGAGGCTGTTATTTATAGGTGTCCTAGGGGGAATATGGTGCATATGTACAGTACATACTATGGAAAGAAGATCCACTTATAGGTGTATCGGAAGGGAAACATGATGACTACCCACCTCAGTTGTCTTTACCTGTAAAATGTGAAAGTTCCTGTAAAGGCTACTGGCTGGTGTCAACAGTAGCTGAGCTCCTCTGATACCTGCTGATGGGAGAGGGACAAATACAAATAGATGTAGTCAGCTGAATATAAACCCAGATGATAGCTATCAATGAGATGTCAATCTGAAATTTAGTAATAAAATTGGTTATTGTGTTTCCAAAAGCAATGACACAATACAGAGTAATTTTCTTCAATTAAATCCTCATGCTCTGTGTCAGAAATATCATGTTCTCTAATGGCTACCTGCTTTCCAAATATCAGTAATTGGCAAGAGGCTGATTACTAATTTTATGGGAAACATACAGATAAGATGGTACCACAAACAATATTCAGCTAAACTTTTCTTTTCCAAATAAACATCAATGCAAATATTTATGGGTTTGATATAAAGTAATAATGAGATGTCAAATAATGTGGATCAATCAACTTTTATTAACCAAAATGTATTAATAAAAAGTATTAATCTGGAATTAGCACAGCATAATACAGAAAGGAAAAATCAACCATTACCAACCTATTCCAAAGACAGCAGAGAAGCTGATCAAAATTTCTCAAGATGGGAGAACAGCACGCCCCAGCTGTACTTATACCTGACAAAGAGATTGCCTATACTATTTACAAGAGAAATATCAGTAAAATACCGGCTATTATTTGCTTATTTTGTTTTGCTATAACACCTAATCATGATAAATTTTTAGTTAGCAATAAAGAAAAAAATTACTTTCCTCATTAAAAAAATTATCTCTAAGATTCTAGTACAGTTCCATTCCTTATATGAGGAGACACTCCTTTAGCATTAGCAAAACATATAATTATGACTTTACAAGAAATGTTATTCCAGATCCTCTTTCTTCTGGATACAAAGCATTACATTACTTTGATTCAATTTGGCTAAGAGTTCTGTCACAAATTGACAAACCAGAGCCTCACAGGCATTTTATATTCAGTCCTCTTCTTTAATTAAACATATTTTCATTGTTGTTCCCTTCTGTGAATTTTTAAAGAATGGACAAACCTCTCCTGAGAATGAACAATCCCTAAATGTGAACAACACAGACATGTCAGTGACACTGAAAAAGGTCACCTGCCCCTCTTCGTAACTAAGGTAAACTCCAATTTTCTTGGGCTTTTTCTGCACAATGACACGAGTCCATGGATCTGTTTTTGCCCAGTAATCTCTGCCACTCAGACCCAGAACCCAGATTTCCTCTTTAGGGGACAGGGAAAGTTTCCCTTTTCTCGCTATGGATTTTCTGGCCACTCCCAGGTCCCAGTCAGTGCTGCTCTCGACATCCACCTCCCAGTAGTGCTTTCCATCGGAGAATCCTTCAGAGCCCAGCACACAGACAGTTGAATCAAACCTCTCTGGAGCTGGTGGATATTTTTGAGGTTGGGCTTCATATGTCAAACTCTTCTGATCTCCAGCAATGGAGAGGTTGGGGTGGGCTGTTCTTCTATCAAGAGTGATATCATCTGCAAAGAGAGATTGAGCTTTAAAAGCACTGGTCTGGGATCAGTCTGAACTGGGATAAAGGAAAGTTTATAGGATGGGCATGTAGTGAGTCAGCTTGGCCTCCCTTTGACCAGGAAGGGAAGGAATCCTCAAGACCTCCTGGTGAGTGGAGCCAGAGCAACCCAGCCCTACTCACAGTAAGCAGAAAGGTGGGGCCACAGAAACAGAAAAGCAGGGAGCTAAGGGCTCAATTGGAGCCCAGACACAGGGGAAGCTAGAAACTGTGCTTAAGCTCTCATGGGGCAAGGCTCAATCACACCGCCCAAGTGAGGGAAATTGGCTAGGGTTGCCTGGGACATGGCCAGGTACAGAAGAGTGGACTAGATAGTCCAGATTGCTGACTAATCCTGACTCATAGCCAATGGACACTCTGCCAGCTTCATCATCTGCAGCAGACATTGAGGAATAGTGGCCAAGCCAGACAGGCTCCCAGGGGAACTGGGGAGCAACCCAGGAGTAGCCAACCCAGGGTCAGATGAGGAAATGGAGATAAATTGGGCAGCGTGTTGCCAGCAGGATCACAACTGAGCCAATGGCAGCTAGTTCTGGGATGCAGTGGAGAGGGCAGAGCTGCGTCCACCTCCACCCCCTGCCACTCCATACCTTGAATGGTAGGTTCCCCCGTTGCAGGCAAAACCTCTGCGCTTGTCGGCTCTCCCCCCCCACCTCCTCACTCAGCCTGAAGACAGGCCCGAGCCACTGAACTATTTGGTTGTAGTGTTTGCTGTCCTACCCTGAAGCAGGGCAAAGTCCTTGAACTGCTGCTCAGTCTGCAGACAGGTCTGAGCCCTTACATCTGGGGTGGGGAACCTAAGGCTCAGGGGCTGGATGTAACCCCTGGGTTGCATGGATCTGGACCTTAGGGGGAGGGCCTCTTCCAGCATTGGGAAACCCGTGTTGGCACTCCAGCCTCCTGGCTGCTGCCTCCCTGAAGCCCCTCTCCCCCCAGCTGATTTTTCTGTGGGTCAGCAGCTCCTGATCTAAAAAAAGTTCCCCACCCCTGCCTTAAATTGTAATCAGCCCCGCCTTGACCAAGAGCCTCTGCATATAAATTGCTGCTCAGCCTGTAGTCAGTCCTGAGAACTTAAACTGTTTGTAGCCCCACTCTGAACAAGGGCCAGGCCTTTGAACTACTGCTTGGCCTGAAGAAAGCCTGAATCTTTACTTTGTTGTCCCACCATGAGTAAGGGATGGGCCTGTGAACTGCTGCTTGGTCAGATCTCTAGGACTTTTTGATTGTCTCCCCCTGAGCTGGGTCCAGAGCACTAGAACTACTATTTAGCCTGGCTATAGTCTGGGGGCTCCTAGCCTGTGGCAGACCAATCCTGAAGCAGGGCCCTATAGCAGTGTTTCTGAAGGTGTTCCACGGAATCACTTTCAGATAAACAAACTGGGGCAGCCAGTGAAAGTGTATTTACTAGTGCCGCGGCTATAGAGCCTTGCGACACACATTGCCTCAGTTTTGTCCTTTGCAGCCAATGGGAGCCTCAGGAAGCATCATGGACCAGGCCACCACGTCCTGCTGCTCCGCTTGGCTACAAAGAGCAAAATGAAGCCAATGGGAGCCGCAAGGCTCCATAACTGCAGTGCTGGTAAATAAACAAACTGGGGTGGCCAGTTACTGTCCTGAGGAACACTTTCAGAAACACTGCTCTATAGGACTACTAACTGATCTAACCACCGTGTAGTGAGGCAGATTGGCCTCCCTCCAGACTGAGATGAGCACACAGTCTCATCCTGCACTTGCTTCTCAGGTGGGAGTTTGGTCTGACTGAAATTCTTCAGCTATATGAGAGTTGTCTGAATTTCACACACAACTGACGGTGACTTTGAATTATTTGGTAGTATTCTCCAGGGGGATATAGCCAAATGCACCCAACATTGAGGTGGCACTGGCATTCACAAAACCCTTTCTCAGCTGCTGCCTTACCCTGATGGTCCATAAAGTCCATAAGCACATAGGTTTCCACCAAGCAGCGGGGCTTGCCCTCAGCCATGCAAGTCCTGACACTGCCCTGCAGTTTATACTTCACACATGCCCAATCCCCAGCAAGATTAATAAGCGAGATGCAGCCTGATTTTGGACTGAGCCAGGAGATGGTCTCAGATGATGAGGTGCCCCCCCCCCCCGTCATTCACCACCCTGCTGAAGAGCCTTAGGGGAAAAATATTAATTTTCACAAACAATAAGAGTGTAGAGAAAAAACTGCTTTGCCTGCAACCTAGAATCGCTATCCTTCCCCACTGCTTTCACTATTGTACTACAAATGTTATAATAGATCTTTTCAGTAATAAAAATGTTTTGTCCATTATCCTGAAGTCTGTGTTGAAAATTAGAACCTATAAATACCATTTCCCTCTCTGACACTGAGCCACTCGATGAGCTTGTTTGAATTTTTTGTAAACTGATCATAATTCTGAAGTCACTCAGGAAAGATTGAGATAGACCATTTGGAAAGGGTTTTGGGATGATCAGAAGAACATTGCAATGAAATGCAAATTATTGTCACTTTCTCTTATCTATCTCTGCCATAAATCACCATGATTGCAATTGTTTTCATCAGTCCCTTAATGAATATCGCTCAGTCTTGTATTCATAGTTTCCAACATCACCATAATCACCATCAATCCAAGTCAATACCAACAAACCAGAGTTAACCTTTTCCCCCTGTTTTGATGAGTAATCAAAATCCCACATACATCACACCTGGTCACAACTACTCACTTTCATTACCCATTATCATTATTTGTCTTACTATGATTAATAAAGTCACCATCACCACCATTACTATACCTGTGTTTTTCCCTTGCTCTGGATCCTGGGGGCCTGACATAGATCCATAAAGTTAAACTGATGTGAAATTAGTGTAAGGTCAGAATCAGGTCCCAATATAAACGGGAATTTTGCCAAAGTAAAGATGGTGTAAGAACTGATTTTCAAGGATTTGTTCTCAGGTTAATAGTTTTTTATTATATGTTTCTAGTTTGGTTACAATGATTTCTTAAGTCTGGAAGAAATGTGTATTCCATTACCTATTTTATTGCGAACCTTTCTCCAATCTGAAATCAAAATAAGAAACAACATATTGAATTAAACGCCACTGGCAGGAGAATGTGCAAACACACACAGATAATGAACCCAGAATGTGCACACAGACAGATGGAGTACACCATATCTACATACAGGCTTTGCTGAACTCCAGGGATTAGAAACCTTAGCAAGAGGTTTGGTCTGCTTAAAATCTGCATGGTCTGTCACTTATAGCTCAAGACAATATCCCGTATTATTGAGTAACCTCTTTGTTCTGTGTTTTCAACCTTTTGTTACATAAACCAAACTCTCTCACTTCCCCAGGACTTCTCAGGCACAGTGGCTGCAGGGAAAGCCAGGGTTGCCTACCCACCACAAGAGGGAGGTTGGCAAGCATAGCGAGCAGGTGGCACAGGACTCTAGTGTTGTTTAAAAGAAAACGTCTCAGTAATTTCATCCTATTTGAATTGAGCAAAGGCAAAGAGAATAAGAAATATCTTTCCCTTTAAGAACATTGTTTGGAAGGATAGTGGCAGGTCAGAAATCAAAGAAAACTTACCAAGCTCGCTCTGCAGTTGCTCTGCAAAAAACAGTAAAATTTACATTAAAAAGTGGTAAACAGCCCTTCCTCAACTGCCAGATTTCTCTTCCCTACACACCACACCTGATCCATCACCCAGATCTAGTAACAATTTAGAATCCTGCATTCCAAATCTAATCATAGAAAGGCCCTGTGCACACACATACTTGCCCATACCCCACTGACTCATGTTTACTATCATCTCCCAGCCATCCATTACCAAGCATCTTTTCAACTACAGTTTTAAACCCTAAGGCTGTGTCTACATTGGCACCCTTTTCCAGAAAAGGGATGCTAATGAGACAAGTCAGAATTGTAAATGCCGTGGGGGATTTAAATATCCCCCGTGGCATTTGCATGAACATGGCTGCCGCTTTTTTCCGGCTCGGGGCTGTGCTGGAGAAAAGCGCCAGTCTAGACGGGATCTTTCGGAAAATAAAGCATTTTCCAGAAGATCCCTTATTCCTCTTAAAATCAGGGTTAAGGGATCTTCCGGAAAAGGCTTTATTTTCTGAACGATCCCGTCTAGACTGGCGCTTTTGTCTGGCAAAGCCCCGAGCCGGAAAAAAGAGGCAGCCATGTTCATGCAAATGCCGCGGGGCATATTTAAATCCCCCGCGGCATTTGCAATTCCGACTTGTCTCATTAGCAACCCTTTTCCGGAAAAGGGTGCCAATGTAGACACAGCCACTGGGTGTGTCTATACTACAGAAAAGATCAAAGCTGCCGCTGTTGATATTCCAGGGTTCGAATTAGCAGGTCTAGAGAAGACATATTAATTCTAACTGAGGGGGGTGCTTTTGTCGATGCCCATGGTACTGTTTCCATGAGGAGTAAGGCAAGTTGAAGGGACAGTGTGCTGCCTTCAACTTCCTGCAGTGTGGGCAGCTCCAAAGTTTGAGTTAACGTACTTTGACTTCAGCTACACAATTAATATAGCATATCTTAATTTGAATGTATCTCATATTGTAGACTCAGTGTCTTAAGACTTCTGTCATCTGTCACAAATGAGAACAGCCTCTCTTCATCCTCTTTGGAACCTCCCTTCAGGTAGTGAAAGGCTGCTATAAAATCCCCCTCAGTCTTCTCTTTTGTAGACTAAATAAGCCCAAATCCGTCTCCTCATAGGTCATGTGCTCCAGCCCCTTAACCATTTTTGTTGCCCTCCACTGAACTTTCTCCAATTTGTGCACATCCTTTCTGTAATGGGGGAGAGGCCCAGAATTGAATGCGGTACACTGATGGCTCTTAATTTCACACACTGCTTTTTCTGTGAGTGAACCTGTTCACAAACCAATCCTCATTTCCTCATTTTCTTCTGGTGATATAAAACATTAAAATTAATCATCCATGTTCCAAATTTCAGCTGATAGTGATTATCACCTCTTTTCCTTAGCATGAGTGTGAATAAAGGTTAAGCAGTTACAGAAGAAGGGTAAAAGCTGAAACTTGTATCCTGCTGTCCAGCTCTATGATATCCATCATTAACTCATCTGTTTGGGTATGTCTACACTAGCCCCCTAGTTCAAATTAGGGAGGCTAATGAGGGCGACTGAAATTGCAAATATCCCGTGCTTCATTAGCATGTTCCTGGGCGGTCGCCATTTTGGAAATTGACTAGCCCAGAAGAACTGCCCGTGTCTACATGTGGCAGTGAAACAGGAGTTCAAAGTAAAGCCCTTAATTCGAATTAGCTGTTAAACCTCATTAGGTCACCCTCATTAGTTCGAACTAGGGGGCTACTGTAGACATATCCTTCGAGAGATGACACAGAGCAAAGTACACCAGAAATGGGAGGAAGCTAGATCTATCTTAAAAATGAAAAGATAGCCTTGGGAACAGATTCTATTTATATTTTTAAATAGTTTTCATTATGTGATTTCATAGACTGAGAAATGAGATGACTAAAGAAGATACAGGGAAGAGCACATGGCACACATATAGAACATTAAAAGGGAAATGATGAAATAATTCTTGGAATGTGTGAAAATTTTTAAAAATACAGATTTTTTAAAATTTAAGTAAACTGGAAAGATCTCTTCAGAGTCTAAGATGAGCTCCCTTTCGATGATGCACAATAGTAGACATGGATTTTTTATATGTCTTAGTTTTGTACAACATATATCTCCTGTTGACTTAATTTGTAGAAGTGGGAAATGCCCAACAAACGCAAAGTATAACTATAAACAGGATTCTCAGTCAGTAAAAGCTATTTCTTAGCTAAGTGAGGAGGGACTGATAATACAAATTCTAAGAAAGATTTATGGTTCTTTCTTTTTTTTTCATTCTATTAATTATGCTTATGTTTATACTTGTATTTTATTTTGGTGAAATCAAGGGGCAATGCTATACATATGATATTTCCCCTCAGGGTACGTCTACGCTGTGGACAAAAGTCAAATTAAGATACTCAGCTTCAGCTACGTTAATTGTGTAGCTGAAGTCAAAACAGTTAATTGCACAGCTGAGGAGTCTTTCTTCGACAGAGCACTCTTCCTTTGACTTCCCTTACTTCTCATGAAATAATTACTTCTGAGGGTTGCAGAAGTCAAAATAAATAGACACGCTGTTTAGACACATACTTTATTTTGAAATAATGTTTGTTATTTCAAAATAATGCTGCAGTGTAGACGTAGCCTTAGTGTTTATATCAATGTTTAAGCATTTACAAATAGGCTACAGTCTGCCTTAGATAAGTAGAAATTGCTCCTATAGAAATTAGCAGAAATGCTCATAGGATGATTTGAAATAGAATTGTTCTTTCCTTCAAAATGAGCTAAGGATATACCGGTTTACAGCTCAAGAGCCTCCTACATACACAGAAAAGCCATCTCTTCACCAGGGCCAATTGCTCACCCAAGGTGTTGACAATTCACTTCTCACACTGCCCCCATAGTGAATCAGAGATTTTGACCTGGATTTTCTACTCTCAACTGTGTGCCCTAATCACTGGATACAGGGCTGTAAGGGAGGTCCAGAGCTATGGGTTAAGAACACTCAGTTAAACTTTCTGAGTGGGGAGGAGGAGTATTGAAAGGTTCTGTTTCCATCCTGTCCTCAAATTCTGAGTCTTCTCTGTAGAGGGATTTTCCTACTGTGACCAACATAACAGATGGAAGAGTCTCCTAAACAGTTTTGGAATAGTGCAGAAGACAGGTTTTATGAATGAAGGTCACCCTTTTTCTGGTCAAACACCTTGCATTGGGCTAGAAAGAGGTGATAGAGGAACACGTATAGTGCCCGTGTACACCAATACAATGATTCTCTAGAGCTAGAGGTTACCCATATAACTCCAATCCATTGATTTGGGGAACATTTGTGCTTTTAGAGCAGCATGAAGAAGTTTCAGTATTGGTCAGAAGCAAAGTATTTTTTTTAATTCAAAGAGCTACTATTCCAAACAGAGTGTAATACATAAAATAGATACAGTTTCATCAACACACAATAATTTCCACAGTTACTAAGACACAGCATATAATGAAAAAATTAAACCATTAAAATATTAACCCTGTGAAAAATTCTGCTATAGCTTTCTCCATACACTCAACAGAAAGGGGAGGTATACCATTATTAAATGTCCATCGTACAGTGATTTTGAAAAATCACTCTCTCACTTTTAGATCAGAGAGAAAATAACTATAAATATTCTAGCCTGATTAATGAATTTCTTATGAGAGAAAGTCATCAATGTTCTGTTATGGAGTGAAAAAGTAATATGCTTGGATATAGGCCATGAAGTGCAAAGGCTATGAAGAATTATTTGCTTTGATTTATCAATATTATTCTGAAAGATAATAGCAGGTGAGAAATTGAAGAAAACTTACTAAGTATGTTCCGGAGTTGGTCTACAAAGGAAGAATGAGATTTCCATTAGAAGTTAATTAACAATCGTCTCCTTCCTACACACACCTCATCCATCACTCAGATCTAGTAACAATTCAGAATCCTGCATTCCAAACCAAAGGCCTTCTATGCTCACACATACCTGGAAGCTCACCCCACGTTCCACTGACTTGTCTTTACCAGCTCTCATCTTCCAGCCACCCATTACCAAACATCTTCCCAGGTACAGCTTAAACCCTTGGCCCTGGTCACTAGGACCTTAGTCCAAAATAACCCACTCCCAACTGGAATTAGTAAGCAGTGTGTCCACAATACCAAGCCCATTATTTTGGAATAAAGGGCTGCAGAATTCAAAATCTGTTCTCCTACTTTTTATCAGGAATAATGCTAATTCTGAACTTGTTAGTGTGCATGCTCCAGTGCCACTAATTTGAACTAATTGGCCTCCAGGACGCCTCCCACAAGTCCCCAGAGCTTCCTGGGGCTCAAAGTCCAACGAAGAACATCGACAATAATGTTGCCTGCCTCAGACTAATTTTGGTTCTTTGAGGAGGACACAGAAGTTTGATTTTGTAAAATCAGGAGTTCATAAGTCAAATGTAGTAATTTCTAAATATTTCCTAGCATGGACATGGCCTCTATGTTTCCCAGGAACTATTGTGGTACCAAGAAGTGAAACTAACCTAAATACAGCCTGATTATTATTAAACTTAAAGCTCACAGTAAATCTGCAGATATTTTTTTGAAACTTTTCTAAAATAACATAAAAAATAAAAATTATTTCAAAATAATACAAGTCTTTAGATATGCTATTTGCATTGCAGTATCCAAAATAAAAGTAATGGATAGATTCCCTGGACAGTTTCTGTACCAAAAGAACACTTTATCCTCCCTGTACATTCAGTCAGGGTACGTCTACAATGCATCCTTAGTTCGGACTAAAGATGCAAATGGAGACTACCTAAGTAGTTAATGAAGCAGGGATTTAAATATCCCCTGCTTCATTAACATGATCTCGCCGGTGGGCTAGCTCGAATCACAGCTGATTCAAACAAGGAAATGTGCTCTGGGACGTGTTAGTTCGGACTGAAGCCCTTAGTACTAACTAAGGTATCTCCACAAAAAAGGAGGAAACACTCAAAAGCACAGTAAGAAGAGAACGGGTCTTTTTCTTCAAAACTGGAGAGAAATGCGGGGGGCGTGGTCAGTGGCGCTGCCTGGGCTATTATGCCTTTGCATGTATAGAAAATTCAATTGAAAGTCACCAAGAAAACTTTTCTGAGTTCCCTTTTGCCCTTCAGATCTGAAAGTTGAATTTTCAATAAGCTGGCCCCTGATTTGCAAATCGTAATTTTGAGATCCCAGCGGGAGATGCAAAACCAATGCCAAATATGAGAAGTAGCAATGGGGTCCCCAGGCAATAAACGATTTCTCAGCTCCGAAAGGAGAAAGTTTGATACCCAAATCAGAACGATCTTCCATTATGGAGGTTTTCCCTATTTTTTCTAGTTATTTCTTTACACTGTGATTCATTTCCTTATTTTGTGTTACTGGTCGGTGAAGACAACAGACAATTCCATCACGCCTTGCACCTATTTTTCCATGTTGTTTTGTTGAAAAAAGAAAAGGGTATTTAAGTGCTCACAAGTGGGTAATAGTCTGCCTTGGGTACATTCAAATCAAGCATATAAATAACCGGGGAAACTCTCAAAAGCGCAGTAAGAAGAGAACGGGTCTTTTTCTTCAAAACTGGACAGAAGATGCATTTGCTGTCCCCATCTCAACATCCTCCCGCATGTACACACAAGCCATCCCTCACCAGGACCTCCTGTGACAGTAGTCACCCATGGTGTGGGACTCCAAGACCCCACCCCTCTGCCTGAGGGAGATCAAGAATGTGAACGTGCCTTTCCCACCTCTCACCTGTATACCCTACTGGCTGCAAGGAAGGCTATGACAAAATTCCAGAGTAATGGCTAAAGAACACTCAAAAGGAAGAGTGATAAAAGACTCTGGCTTCATCTTTTCTGAGCTCTGCAGTCAACTATCCCCAGCCTGTGGGATACAACATAGGGAAGGATGCTCTAAAGTCTTGCGGATAAGTAGAGAACACACGGTATTGCACCGGAGGGGGGAGGGGCGGGGAAGGGAGGGTTTCTATGAATGTCAAGCCAGGTCCAATTTTTCCTGGTCACCCCCCTTACACGGAGGTAAAAGGAGGGGTATGCTGTGGATGTAACCCAGAGAATGCTTCGTCACAGTCCCCCAGTACTCACATACTTTTTGTTAAGGGCGGGGAGAGGGAATTTATGCACTGAGAGCAGCGTGAAGAAGCTACAGTGGGTGCGAGAACACGAAACAATCTATCGGTTGGAATTCCCTTAGAAATGCTATGCACACGTATTACCTTACTGCACTCATGGAGATCACCCTGCAGGCCTTCCCTTTCACAGCTGCCAGTTTTCTCATTCACCCCTTTCCGACACAGCTCACCCAATCCATCGGCTAGATCTAGTAACAGCTTGTAGCCCAGAAGTAAGCAAAGGGCTGACTCAAAACCAGACACACGCTCCACACCTTGCTGACTTGTGTTCAGAGATATATCTATTTAGCAGTTACCCTTTTCCACAAATACGTGCTATGCAGTGGCCTGCACCTCGTGTCCCTTCTTGGAACTAATGTGACACCCCTCTGTTCGATGATCTCTAAACGTAAAAAAATCAAAATACACCTACCGTTCGCCTTCTGTTCCTCCTCTGAAAAATAAACCAAAAATCAAAATGCAAGGCGTTCCCATCCAAATATGTGCTGTACCATCCCAATTTAAATTAACGGACAGTTTTCCCCCACCGCTAATCGCATGCACCCTGCCCCAGCTGCGCCCGCTGCAGCTGCAGCGGCCACGGAGAGGTGCTTGTCACCTCGCCCCAAACCGATGCACGATGAGCGGGATGAGGTTTAAAACAGTCTGATGGGGAATGAACTTTCCTTGGAGTTAGTCAAAGCAATGACATGAAAAAATAGCCATTTTTATTTGAAAACTAAGGAACCAACATCCATCAGTTGAGAAACCCGTGAGACGATATCATGGGCCCTCGGTACTTTGCCTGTAAAGAGTAGGGAGATTTCACTTAGCAACTGGATGAGCAACATCTGATTTCCCTCACTCGAGCGGATCTCCCTGCACACTGCCCTGGCAGAGCTCCCGGTGGTCTCATTCATCCTCTTTCCTAGACACCACACCTGGTCCATCAGCCAAATCAAGCAAAAGCTCAAAAGCTCACATTCCGGGTCTAAAAAGCAAAGACTACGGGGTTGTTCCAAACCGGAGACCCAGCCCACACGCTTCTGACTCCTGGTTAGAAATGCCCATCTCTGACACGACATTTGCTTCAACCCGGAGTATGTCGAAGGAACGAGTGTGAGACCAAGACAGTAACAGGAAATTGCACACAGTCTCATTAACAGTGACCTAAAAAATGAGCATAAACTTTGCCCTTCTGAAGCGCCTCTGAAAATGTAAAAGGATAAAAATCAAAGCACGCATAGAAAGACCGGGGGGAAATGCTCAAAAGTGCAGTGGGGCTTTTTCTTCAAAAATGGACAGAAGATGCAATTGCTGTCCCCATCTCACCATTCTCCTGCGTGCACACACACACACAAGCCATTCCTCATCGGGAACAGCATGCACCCAAGCCGCTAGAAGGACACTCTCGTCTCTTCTTGTTACCAACGGATCCCATTGGTACTACAGAGGGCAGGCAGTAGGTAGGAATGCAGAGCCATGCCCCCTTTTCCTCACCCCTCCTCACACTAGACCTGAAGGAGGGGAAATGCTGGCACATATAGCGAATGTACACAATGCAAAATGGCCCCAGCGCCAGGGCAGTTACCTAGTGCCCATACTCTTACTTTTTTGAGGGGCAAGCAGCATGCGGGACTTGCAGTGTGGACAAAAATAAGAAGCATTTGTATCCCGACTTACTCAATTGGACTTGAAGATCATCTGTGAGACGAGAAGAAATGAGAAAGATCATTACTTTCAGACAAGAAACATGGAACTTTATGTTTTCTTACTATATGTTATAGAAATGTGCATCTCTGTCTGTCTGTCTGTCCGTCCATCTGTCAGTCCTTTGTTCAAGAACTCCTCCTCAATGGAGGGAGCTAAGACCACTAAACTTGGACTGCTGCTTCTTCCTAACGCAACGTAAAGCAAGGTCAGGGTTCGGTTGTCTCAGGACAATGGGATGTGCCTGGAATATGATGGTTTCTCATAAATGGAAAGGGAGGGCACTGGTAGGAGGGAGTTATCCTGAAAAATGACCTCAAGGGAGGCCAAATACAACTAACCACGGGATCCCCAGGCAATAAATGACATTTCTCGGCTGTCATACCGAGACATTAACAGTAAATTGCACACAGTCTCCTTCACATTAACCTCAAAAATGAAACCCTACCCTTCTCCTTCTGAAGCACCTCTGAAAAAGTCAAAAACACAGCAACAAATTACTATAATTCTTCTAAAGTGCAAACCAGTTGCCATATTGAAAGTAAGCAAGAGGTGCCCTCTCCTGCTCCATTTCCTTTGTCACCTTCCAGAGCTACCTGCGCAAGAGCTGGGAGGTGTGACTCCTCACCTTGGTGGCTGAACAAGCAACAGCATCACTCAAGAGTGTGTCTCCAAAGAGCAATGCGGGGGGCGTGGTCAGTGGCGCTGCCTGGGCTATTATGCCTTTGCATGTATAGAAAAATTCAATTGAAAGTCACCAAGAAAACTTTTCTGAGTTCCCTTTTGCCCTTCAGATCTGAAAGTTGAATTTTCAATAAGCTGGCCCCTGATTTGCAAATCGTAATTTTGAGATCCCAGCGGGAGATGCAAAACCAATGCCAAATATGAGAAGTAGCAATGGGGTCCCCAGGCAATAAACGATTTCTCAGCTCCGAAAGGAGAAAGTTTGATACCCAAATCAGAACGATCTTCCATTATGGAGGTTTTCCCTATTTTTTCTAGTTATTTCTTTACACTGTGATTCATTTCCTTATTTTGTGTTACTGGTCGGTGAAGACAACAGACAATTCCATCACGCCTTGCACCTATTTTTCCATGTTGTTTTGTTGAAAAAAGAAAAGGGTATTTAAGTGCTCACAAGTGGGTAATAGTCTGCCTTGGGTACATTCAAATCAAGCATATAAATAACCGGGGAAACTCTCAAAAGCGCAGTAAGAAGAGAACGGGTCTTTTTCTTCAAAACTGGACAGAAGATGCATTTGCTGTCCCCATCTCAACATCCTCCCGCATGTACACACAAGCCATCCCTCACCAGGACCTCCTGTGACAGTAGTCACCCATGGTGTGGGACTCCAAGACCCCACCCCTCTGCCTGAGGGAGATCAAGAATGTGAACGTGCCTTTCCCACCTCTCACCTGTATACCCTACTGGCTGCAAGGAAGGCTATGACAAAATTCCAGAGTAATGGCTAAAGAACACTCAAAAGGAAGAGTGATAAAAGACTCTGGCTTCATCTTTTCTGAGCTCTGCAGTCAACTATCCCCAGCCTGTGGGATACAACATAGGGAAGGATGCTCTAAAGTCTTGCGGATAAGTAGAGAACACACGGTATTGCACCGGAGGGGGGAGGGGCGGGGAAGGGAGGGTTTCTATGAATGTCAAGCCAGGTCCAATTTTTCCTGGTCACCCCCCTTACACGGAGGTAAAAGGAGGGGTATGCTGTGGATGTAACCCAGAGAATGCTTCGTCACAGTCCCCCAGTACTCACATACTTTTTGTTAAGGGCGGGGAGAGGGAATTTATGCACTGAGAGCAGCGTGAAGAAGCTACAGTGGGTGCGAGAACACGAAACAATCTATCGGTTGGAATTCCCTTAGAAATGCTATGCACACGTATTACCTTACTGCACTCATGGAGATCACCCTGCAGGCCTTCCCTTTCACAGCTGCCAGTTTTCTCATTCACCCCTTTCCGACACAGCTCACCCAATCCATCGGCTAGATCTAGTAACAGCTTGTAGCCCAGAAGTAAGCAAAGGGCTGACTCAAAACCAGACACACGCTCCACACCTTGCTGACTTGTGTTCAGAGATATATCTATTTAGCAGTTACCCTTTTCCACAAATACGTGCTATGCAGTGGCCTGCACCTCGTGTCCCTTCTTGGAACTAATGTGACACCCCTCTGTTCGATGATCTCTAAACGTAAAAAAATCAAAATACACCTACCGTTCGCCTTCTGTTCCTCCTCTGAAAAATAAACCAAAAATCAAAATGCAAGGCGTTCCCATCCAAATATGTGCTGTACCATCCCAATTTAAATTAACGGACAGTTTTCCCCCACCGCTAATCGCATGCACCCTGCCCCAGCTGCGCCCGCTGCAGCTGCAGCGGCCACGGAGAGGTGCTTGTCACCTCGCCCCAAACCGATGCACGATGAGCGGGATGAGGTTTAAAACAGTCTGATGGGGAATGAACTTTCCTTGGAGTTAGTCAAAGCAATGACATGAAAAAATAGCCATTTTTATTTGAAAACTAAGGAACCAACATCCATCAGTTGAGAAACCCGTGAGACGATATCATGGGCCCTCGGTACTTTGCCTGTAAAGAGTAGGGAGATTTCACTTAGCAACTGGATGAGCAACATCTGATTTCCCTCACTCGAGCGGATCTCCCTGCACACTGCCCTGGCAGAGCTCCCGGTGGTCTCATTCATCCTTTTTCCTAGACACCACACCTGGTCCATCAGCCAAATCAAGCAAAAGCTCAAAAGCTCACATTCCGGGTCTAAAAAGCAAAGACTACGGGGTTGTTCCAAACCGGAGACCCAGCCCACACGCTTCTGACTCCTGGTTAGAAATGCCCATCTCTGACACGACATTTGCTTCAACCCGGAGTATGTCGAAGGAACGAGTGTGAGACCAAGACAGTAACAGGAAATTGCACACAGTCTCATTAACAGTGACCTAAAAAATGAGCATAAACTTTGCCCTTCTGAAGCGCCTCTGAAAATGTAAAAGGATAAAAATCAAAGCACGCATAGAAAGACCGGGGGGAAATGCTCAAAAGTGCAGTGGGGCTTTTTCTTCAAAAATGGACAGAAGATGCAATTGCTGTCCCCATCTCACCATTCTCCTGCGTGCACACACACACACAAGCCATTCCTCATCGGGAACAGCATGCACCCAAGCCGCTAGAAGGACACTCTCGTCTCTTCTTGTTACCAACGGATCCCATTGGTACTACAGAGGGCAGGCAGTAGGTAGGAATGCAGAGCCATGCCCCCTTTTCCTCACCCCTCCTCACACTAGACCTGAAGGAGGGGAAATGCTGGCACATATAGCGAATGTACACAATGCAAAATGGCCCCAGCGCCAGGGCAGTTACCTAGTGCCCATACTCTTACTTTTTTGAGGGGCAAGCAGCATGCGGGACTTGCAGTGTGGACAAAAATAAGAAGCATTTGTATTCCGACTTACTCAATTGGACTTGAAGATCATCTGTGAGACGAGAAGAAATGAGAAAGATCATTACTTTCAGACAAGAAACATGGAACTTTATGTTTTCTTACTATATGTTATAGAAATGTGCATCTCTGTCTGTCTGTCTGTCCGTCCATCTGTCAGTCCTTTGTTCAAGAACTCCTCCTCAATGGAGGGAGCTAAGACCACTAAACTTGGACTGCTGCTTCTTCCTAACGCAACGTAAAGCAAGGTCAGGGTTCGGTTGTCTCAGGACAATGGGATGTGCCTGGAATATGATGGTTTCTCATAAATGGAAAGGGAGGGCACTGGTAGGAGGGAGTTATCCTGAAAAATGACCTCAAGGGAGGCCAAATACAACTAACCACGGGATCCCCAGGCAATAAATGACATTTCTCGGCTGTCATACCGAGACATTAACAGTAAATTGCACACAGTCTCCTTCACATTAACCTCAAAAATGAACATAAACCTACCCTTCTCCTTCTGAAGCACCTCTGAAAAAGTCAAAAACACAGCAACAAATTACTATAATTCTTCTAAAGTGCAAACCAGTTGCCATATTGAAAGTAAGCAAGAGGTGCCCTCTCCTGCTCCATTTCCTTTGTCACCTTCCAGAGCTACCTGCGCAAGAGCTGGGAGGTGTGACTCCTCACCTTGGTGGCTGAACAAGCAACAGCATCACTCAAGAGTGTGTCTCCAAAGAGCAATGCGGGGGGCGTGGTCAGTGGCGCTGCCTGGGCTATTATGCCTTTGCATGTATAGAAAAATTCAATTGAAAGTCACCAAGAAAACTTTTCTGAGTTCCCTTTTGCCCTTCAGATCTGAAAGTTGAATTTTCAATAAGCTGGCCCCTGATTTGCAAATCGTAATTTTGAGATCCCAGCGGGAGATGCAAAACCAATGCCAAATATGAGAAGTAGCAATGGGGTCCCCAGGCAATAAACGATTTCTCAGCTCCGAAAGGAGAAAGTTTGATACCCAAATCAGAACGATCTTCCATTATGGAGGTTTTCCCTATTTTTTCTAGTTATTTCTTTACACTGTGATTCATTTCCTTATTTTGTGTTACTGGTCGGTGAAGACAACAGACAATTCCATCACGCCTTGCACCTATTTTTCCATGTTGTTTTGTTGAAAAAAGAAAAGGGTATTTAAGTGCTCACAAGTGGGTAATAGTCTGCCTTGGGTACATTCAAATCAAGCATATAAATAACCGGGGAAACTCTCAAAAGCGCAGTAAGAAGAGAACGGGTCTTTTTCTTCAAAACTGGACAGAAGATGCATTTGCTGTCCCCATCTCAACATCCTCCCGCATGTACACACAAGCCATCCCTCACCAGGACCTCCTGTGACAGTAGTCACCCATGGTGTGGGACTCCAAGACCCCACCCCTCTGCCTGAGGGAGATCAAGAATGTGAACGTGCCTTTCCCACCTCTCACCTGTATACCCTACTGGCTGCAAGGAAGGCTATGACAAAATTCCAGAGTAATGGCTAAAGAACACTCAAAAGGAAGAGTGATAAAAGACTCTGGCTTCATCTTTTCTGAGCTCTGCAGTCAACTATCCCCAGCCTGTGGGATACAACATAGGGATGGATGCTCTAAAGTCTTGCGGATAAGTAGAGAACACACGGTATTGCACCGGAGGGGGGAGGGGCGGGGAAGGGAGGGTTTCTATGAATGTCAAGCCAGGTCCAATTTTTCCTGGTCACCCCCCTTACACGGAGGTAAAAGGAGGGGTATGCTGTGGATGTAACCCAGAGAATGCTTCGTCACAGTCCCCCAGTACTCACATACTTTTTGTTAAGGGCGGGGAGAGGGAATTTATGCACTGAGAGCAGCGTGAAGAAGCTACAGTGGGTGCGAGAACACGAAACAATCTATCGGTTGGAATTCCCTTAGAAATGCTATGCACACGTATTACCTTACTGCACTCATGGAGATCACCCTGCAGGCCTTCCCTTTCACAGCTGCCAGTTTTCTCATTCACCCCTTTCCGACACAGCTCACCCAATCCATCGGCTAGATCTAGTAACAGCTTGTAGCCCAGAAGTAAGCAAAAGGCTGACTCAAAACCAGACACACGCTCCACACCTTGCTGACTTGTGTTCAGAGATATATCTATTTAGCAGTTACCCTTTTCCACAAATACGTGCTATGCAGTGGCCTGCACCTCGTGTCCCTTCTTGGAACTAATGTGACACCCCTCTGTTCGATGATCTCTAAACGTAAAAAAATCAAAATACACCTACCGTTCGCCTTCTGTTCCTCCTCTGAAAAATAAACCAAAAATCAAAATGCAAGGCGTTCCCATCCAAATATGTGCTGTACCATCCCAATTTAAATTAACGGACAGTTTTCCCCCACCGCTAATCGCATGCACCCTGCCCCAGCTGCGCCCGCTGCAGCTGCAGCGGCCACGGAGAGGTGCTTGTCACCTCGCCCCAAACCGATGCACGATGAGCGGGATGAGGTTTAAAACAGTCTGATGGGGAATGAACTTTCCTTGGAGTTAGTCAAAGCAATGACATGAAAAAATAGCCATTTTTATTTGAAAACTAAGGAACCAACATCCATCAGTTGAGAAACCCGTGAGACGATATCATGGGCCCTCGGTACTTTGCCTGTAAAGAGTAGGGAGATTTCACTTAGCAACTGGATGAGCAACATCTGATTTCCCTCACTCGAGCGGATCTCCCTGCACACTGCCCTGGCAGAGCTCCCGGTGGTCTCATTCATCCTCTTTCCTAGACACCACACCTGGTCCATCAGCCAAATCAAGCAAAAGCTCAAAAGCTCACATTCCGGATCTAAAAAGCAAAGACTACGGGGTTGTTCCAAACCGGAGACCCAGCCCACACGCTTCTGACTCCTGGTTAGAAATGCCCATCTCTGACACGACATTTGCTTCAACCCGGAGTATGTCGAAGGAACGAGTGTGAGACCAAGACAGTAACAGGAAATTGCACACAGTCTCATTAACAGTGACCTAAAAAATGAGCATAAACTTTGCCCTTCTGAAGCGCCTCTGAAAATGTAAAAGGATAAAAATCAAAGCACGCATAGAAAGACCGGGGGGAAATGCTCAAAAGTGCAGTGGGGCTTTTTCTTCAAAAATGGACAGAAGATGCAATTGCTGTCCCCATCTCACCATTCTCCTGCGTGCACACACACACACAAGCCATTCCTCATCGGAAACAGCATGCACCCAAGCCGCTAGAAGGACACTCTCGTCTCTTCTTGTTACCAACGGATCCCATTGGTACTACAGAGGGCAGGCAGTAGGTAGGAATGCAGAGCCATGCCCCCTTTTCCTCACCCCTCCTCACACTAGACCTGAAGGAGGGGAAATGCTGGCACATATAGCGAATGTACACAACGCAAAATGGCCCCAGCGCCAGGGCAGTTACCTAGTGCCCATACTCTTACTTTTTTGAGGGGCAAGCAGCATGCGGGACTTGCAGTGTGGACAAAAATAAGAAGCATTTGTATTCCGACTTACTCAATTGGACTTGAAGATCATCTGTGAGACGAGAAGAAATGAGAAAGATCATTACTTTCAGACAAGAAACATGGAACTTTATGTTTTCTTACTATATGTTATAGAAACGTGCATCTCTGTCTGTCTGTCTGTCCGTCCATCTGTCAGTCCTTTGTTCAAGAACTCCTCCTCAATGGAGGGAGCTAAGACCACTAAACTTGGACTGCTGCTTCTTCCTAACGCAACGTAAAGCAAGGTCAGGGTTCGGTTGTCTCAGGACAATGGGATGTGCCTGGAATATGATGGTTTCTCATAAATGGAAAGGGAGGGCACTGGTAGGAGGGAGTTATCCTGAAAAATGACCTCAAGGGAGGCCAAATACAACTAACCACGGGATCCCCAGGCAATAAATGACATTTCTCGGCTGTCATACCGAGACATTAACAGTAAATTGCACACAGTCTCCTTCACATTAACCTCAAAAATGAAACCCTACCCTTCTCCTTCTGAAGCACCTCTGAAAAAGTCAAAAACACAGCAACAAATTACTATAATTCTTCTAAAGTGCAAACCAGTTGCCATATTGAAAGTAAGCAAGAGGTGCCCTCTCCTGCTCCATTTCCTTTGTCACCTTCCAGAGCTACCTGCGCAAGAGCTGGGAGGTGTGACTCCTCACCTTGGTGGCTGAACAAGCAACAGCATCACTCAAGAGTGTGTCTCCAAAGAGCAATGCGGGGGGCGTGGTCAGTGGCGCTGCCTGGGCTATTATGCCTTTGCATGTATAGAAAATTCAATTGAAAGTCACCAAGAAAACTTTTCTGAGTTCCCTTTTGCCCTTCAGATCTGAAAGTTGAATTTTCAATAAGCTGGCCCCTGATTTGCAAATCGTAATTTTGAGATCCCAGCGGGAGATGCAAAACCAATGCCAAATATGAGAAGTAGCAATGGGGTCCCCAGGCAATAAACGATTTCTCAGCTCCGAAAGGAGAAAGTTTGATACCCAAATCAGAACGATCTTCCATTATGGAGGTTTTCCCTATTTTTTCTAGTTATTTCTTTACACTGTGATTCATTTCCTTATTTTGTGTTACTGGTCGGTGAAGACAACAGACAATTCCATCACGCCTTGCACCTATTTTTCCATGTTGTTTTGTTGAAAAAAGAAAAGGGTATTTAAGTGCTCACAAGTGGGTAATAGTCTGCCTTGGGTACATTCAAATCAAGCATATAAATAACCGGGGAAACTCTCAAAAGCGCAGTAAGAAGAGAACGGGTCTTTTTCTTCAAAACTGGACAGAAGATGCATTTGCTGTCCCCATCTCAACATCCTCCCGCATGTACACACAAGCCATCCCTCACCAGGACCTCCTGTGACAGTAGTCACCCATGGTGTGGGACTCCAAGACCCCACCCCTCTGCCTGAGGGAGATCAAGAATGTGAACGTGCCTTTCCCACCTCTCACCTGTATACCCTACTGGCTGCAAGGAAGGCTATGACAAAATTCCAGAGTAATGGCTAAAGAACACTCAAAAGGAAGAGTGATAAAAGACTCTGGCTTCATCTTTTCTGAGCTCTGCAGTCAACTATCCCCAGCCTGTGGGATACAACATAGGGAAGGATGCTCTAAAGTCTTGCGGATAAGTAGAGAACACACGGTATTGCACCGGAGGGGGGAGGGGCGGGGAAGGGAGGGTTTCTATGAATGTCAAGCCAGGTCCAATTTTTCCTGGTCACCCCCCTTACACGGAGGTAAAAGGAGGGGTATGCTGTGGATGTAACCCAGAGAATGCTTCGTCACAGTCCCCCAGTACTCACATACTTTTTGTTAAGGGCGGGGAGAGGGAATTTATGCACTGAGAGCAGCGTGAAGAAGCTACAGTGGGTGCGAGAACACGAAACAATCTATCGGTTGGAATTCCCTTAGAAATGCTATGCACACGTATTACCTTACTGCACTCATGGAGATCACCCTGCAGGCCTTCCCTTTCACAGCTGCCAGTTTTCTCATTCACCCCTTTCCGACACAGCTCACCCAATCCATCGGCTAGATCTAGTAACAGCTTGTAGCCCAGAAGTAAGCAAAGGGCTGACTCAAAACCAGACACACGCTCCACACCTTGCTGACTTGTGTTCAGAGATATATCTATTTAGCAGTTACCCTTTTCCACAAATACGTGCTATGCAGTGGCCTGCACCTCGTGTCCCTTCTTGGAACTAATGTGACACCCCTCTGTTCGATGATCTCTAAACGTAAAAAAATCAAAATACACCTACCGTTCGCCTTCTGTTCCTCCTCTGAAAAATAAACCAAAAATCAAAATGCAAGGCGTTCCCATCCAAATATGTGCTGTACCATCCCAATTTAAATTAACGGACAGTTTTCCCCCACCGCTAATCGCATGCACCCTGCCCCAGCTGCGCCCGCTGCAACTGCAGCGGCCACGGAGAGGTGCTTGTCACCTCGCCCCAAACCGATGCACGATGAGCGGGATGAGGTTTAAAACAGTCTGATGGGGAATGAACTTTCCTTGGAGTTAGTCAAAGCAATGACATGAAAAAATAGCCATTTTTATTTGAAAACTAAGGAACCAACATCCATCAGTTGAGAAACCCGTGAGACGATATCATGGGCCCTCGGTACTTTGCCTGTAAAGAGTAGGGAGATTTCACTTAGCAACTGGATGAGCAACATCTGATTTCCCTCACTCGAGCGGATCTCCCTGCACACTGCCCTGGCAGAGCTCCCGGTGGTCTCATTCATCCTCTTTCCTAGACACCACACCTGGTCCATCAGCCAAATCAAGCAAAAGCTCAAAAGCTCACATTCCGGATCTAAAAAGCAAAGACTACGGGGTTGTTCCAAACCGGAGACCCAGCCCACACGCTTCTGACTCCTGGTTAGAAATGCCCATCTCTGACACGACATTGGCTTCAACCCGGAGTATGTCGAAGGAACGAGTGTGAGACCAAGACAGTAACAGGAAATTGCACACAGTCTCATTAACAGTGACCTAAAAAATGAGCATAAACTTTGCCCTTCTGAAGCGCCTCTGAAAATGTAAAAGGATAAAAATCAAAGCACGCATAGAAAGACCGGGGGGAAATGCTCAAAAGTGCAGTGGGGCTTTTTCTTCAAAAATGGACAGAAGATGCAATTGCTGTCCCCATCTCACCATTCTCCTGCGTGCACACACACACACAAGCCATTCCTCATCGGGAACAGCATGCACCCAAGCCGCTAGAAGGACACTCTCGTCTCTTCTTGTTACCAACGGATCCCATTGGTACTACAGAGGGCAGGCAGTAGGTAGGAATGCAGAGCCATGCCCCCTTTTCCTCACCCCTCCTCACCCTAGACCTGAAGGAGGGGAAATGCTGGCACATATAGCGAATGTACACAATGCAAAATGGCCCCAGCGCCAGGGCAGTTACCTAGTGCCCATACTCTTACTTTTTTGAGGGGCAAGCAGCATGCGGGACTTGCAGTGTGGACAAAAATAAGAAGCATTTGTATTCCGACTTACTCAATTGGACTTGAAGATCATCTGTGAGACGAGAAGAAATGAGAAAGATCATTACTTTCAGACAAGAAACATGGAACTTTATGTTTTCTTACTATATGTTATAGAAACGTGCATCTCTGTCTGTCTGTCTGTCCGTCCATCTGTCAGTCCTTTGTTCAAGAACTCCTCCTCAATGGAGGGAGCTAAGACCACTAAACTTGGACTGCTGCTTCTTCCTAACGCAACGTAAAGCAAGGTCAGGGTTCGGTTGTTTCAGGACAATGGGATGTGCCTGGAATATGATGGTTTCTCATAAATGGAAAGGGAGGGCACTGGTAGGAGGGAGTTATCCTGAAAAATGACCTCAAGGGAGGCCAAATACAACTAACCACGGGATCCCCAGGCAATAAATGACATTTCTCGGCTGTCATACCGAGACGTTAACAGTAAATTGCACACAGTCTCCTTCACATTAACCTCAAAAATGAACATAAACCTACCCTTCTCCTTCTGAAGCACCTCTGAAAAAGTCAAAAACACAGCAACAAATTACTATAATTCTTCTAAAGTGCAAACCAGTTGCCATATTGAAAGTAAGCAAGAGGTGCCCTCTCCTGCTCCATTTCCTTTGTCACCTTCCAGAGCTACCTGCGCAAGAGCTGGGAGGTGTGACTCCTCACCTTGGTGGCTGAACAAGCAACAGCATCACTCAAGAGTGTGTCTCCAAAGAGCAATGCGGGGGGCGTGGTCAGTGGCGCTGCCTGGGCTATTATGCCTTTGCATGTATAGAAAAATTCAATTGAAAGTCACCAAGAAAACTTTTCTGAGTTCCCTTTTGCCCTTCAGATCTGAAAGTTGAATTTTCAATAAGCTGGCCCCTGATTTGCAAATCGTAATTTTGAGATCCCAGCGGGAGATGCAAAACCAATGCCAAATATGAGAAGTAGCAATGGGGTCCCCAGGCAATAAACGATTTCTCAGCTCCGAAAGGAGAAAGTTTGATACCCAAATCAGAACGATCTTCCATTATGGAGGTTTTCCCTATTTTTTCTAGTTATTTCTTTACACTGTGATTCATTTCCTTATTTTGTGTTACTGGTCGGTGAAGACAACAGACAATTCCATCACGCCTTGCACCTATTTTTCCATGTTGTTTTGTTGAAAAAAGAAAAGGGTATTTAAGTGCTCACAAGTGGGTAATAGTCTGCCTTGGGTACATTCAAATCAAGCATATAAATAACCGGGGAAACTCTCAAAAGCGCAGTAAGAAGAGAACGGGTCTTTTTCTTCAAAACTGGACAGAAGATGCATTTGCTGTCCCCATCTCAACATCCTCCCGCATGTACACACAAGCCATCCCTCACCAGGACCTCCTGTGACAGTAGTCACCCATGGTGTGGGACTCCAAGACCCCACCCCTCTGCCTGAGGGAGATCAAGAATGTGAACGTGCCTTTCCCACCTCTCACCTGTATACCCTACTGGCTGCAAGGAAGGCTATGACAAAATTCCAGAGTAATGGCTAAAGAACACTCAAAAGGAAGAGTGATAAAAGACTCTGGCTTCATCTTTTCTGAGCTCTGCAGTCAACTATCCCCAGCCTGTGGGATACAACATAGGGAAGGATGCTCTAAAGTCTTGCGGGTAAGTAGAGAACACACGGTATTGCACCGGAGGGGGGAGGGGCGGGGAAGGGAGGGTTTCTATGAATGTCAAGCCAGGTCCAATTTTTCCTGGTCACCCCCCTTACACGGAGGTAAAAGGAGGGGTATGCTGTGGATGTAACCCAGAGAATGCTTCGTCACAGTCCCCCAGTCAGTCCTTTGTTCAAGAACTCCTCCTCAATGGAGGGAGCTAAGACCACTAAACTTGGACTGCTGCTTCTTCCTAACGCAACGTAAAGCAAGGTCAGGGTTCGGTTGTCTCAGGACAATGGGATGTGCCTGGAATATGATGGTTTCTCATAAATGGAAAGGGAGGGCACTGGTAGGAGGGAGTTATCCTGAAAAATGACCTCAAGGGAGGCCAAATACAACTAACCACGGGATCCCCAGGCAATAAATGACATTTCTCGGCTGTCATACCGAGACATTAACAGTAAATTGCACACAGTCTCCTTCACATTAACCTCAAAAATGAACATAAACCTACCCTTCTCCTTCTGAAGCACCTCTGAAAAAGTCAAAAACACAGCAACAAATTACTATAATTCTTCTAAAGTGCAAACCAGTTGCCATATTGAAAGTAAGCAAGAGGTGCCCTCTCCTGCTCCATTTCCTTTGTCACCTTCCAGAGCTACCTGCGCAAGAGCTGGGAGGTGTGACTCCTCACCTTGGTGGCTGAACAAGCAACAGCATCACTCAAGAGTGTGTCTCCAAAGAGCAATGCGGGGGGCGTGGTCAGTGGCGCTGCCTGGGCTATTATGCCTTTGCATGTATAGAAAAATTCAATTGAAAGTCACCAAGAAAACTTTTCTGAGTTCCCTTTTGCCCTTCAGATCTGAAAGTTGAATTTTCAATAAGCTGGCCCCTGATTTGCAAATCGTAATTTTGAGATCCCAGCGGGAGATGCAAAACCAATGCCAAATATGAGAAGTAGCAATGGGGTCCCCAGGCAATAAACGATTTCTCAGCTCCGAAAGGAGAAAGTTTGATACCCAAATCAGAACGATCTTCCATTATGGAGGTTTTCCCTATTTTTTCTAGTTATTTCTTTACACTGTGATTCATTTCCTTATTTTGTGTTACTGGTCGGTGAAGACAACAGACAATTCCATCACGCCTTGCACCTATTTTTCCATGTTGTTTTGTTGAAAAAAGAAAAGGGTATTTAAGTGCTCACAAGTGGGTAATAGTCTGCCTTGGGTACATTCAAATCAAGCATATAAATAACCGGGGAAACTCTCAAAAGCGCAGTAAGAAGAGAACGGGTCTTTTTCTTCAAAACTGGACAGAAGATGCATTTGCTGTCCCCATCTCAACATCCTCCCGCATGTACACACAAGCCATCCCTCACCAGGACCTCCTGTGACAGTAGTCACCCATGGTGTGGGACTCCAAGACCCCACCCCTCTGCCTGAGGGAGATCAAGAATGTGAACGTGCCTTTCCCACCTCTCACCTGTATACCCTACTGGCTGCAAGGAAGGCTATGACAAAATTCCAGAGTAATGGCTAAAGAACACTCAAAAGGAAGAGTGATAAAAGACTCTGGCTTCATCTTTTCTGAGCTCTGCAGTCAACTATCCCCAGCCTGTGGGATACAACATAGGGAAGGATGCTCTAAAGTCTTGCGGATAAGTAGAGAACACACGGTATTGCACCGGAGGGGGGAGGGGCGGGGAAGGGAGGGTTTCTATGAATGTCAAGCCAGGTCCAATTTTTCCTGGTCACCCCCCTTACACGGAGGTAAAAGGAGGGGTATGCTGTGGATGTAACCCAGAGAATGCTTCGTCAC
The DNA here is from genome assembly GCF_049634645.1 of Pelodiscus sinensis. Taxonomy (NCBI): domain Eukaryota; kingdom Metazoa; phylum Chordata; order Testudines; family Trionychidae; genus Pelodiscus; species Pelodiscus sinensis. The sequence goes on along the minus strand of NC_134743.1, from coordinate 3,910,054 downwards.
AGTCCCCCAGTACTCACATACTTTTTGTTAAGGGCGGGGAGAGGGAATTTATGCACTGAGAGCAGCGTGAAGAAGCTACAGTGGGTGCGAGAACACGAAACAATCTATCGGTTGGAATTCCCTTAGAAATGCTATGCACACGTATTACCTTACTGCACTCATGGAGATCACCCTGCAGGCCTTCCCTTTCACAGCTGCCAGTTTTCTCATTCACCCCTTTCCGACACAGCTCACCCAATCCATCGGCTAGATCTAGTAACAGCTTGTAGCCCAGAAGTAAGCAAAGGGCTGACTCAAAACCAGACACACGCTCCACACCTTGCTGACTTGTGTTCAGAGATATATCTATTTAGCAGTTACCCTTTTCCACAAATACGTGCTATGCAGTGGCCTGCACCTCGTGTCCCTTCTTGGAACTAAAGTGACACCCCTCTGTTCGATGATCTCTAAACGTAAAAAAATCAAAATACACCTACCGTTCGCCTTCTGTTCCTCCTCTGAAAAATAAACCAAAAATCAAAATGCAAGGCGTTCCCATCCAAATATGTGCTGTACCATCCCAATTTAAATTAACGGACAGTTTTCCCCCACCGCTAATCGCATGCACCCTGCCCCAGCTGCGCCCGCTGCAGCTGCAGCGGCCACGGAGAGGTGCTTGTCACCTCGCCCCAAACCGATGCACGATGAGCGGGATGAGGTTTAAAACAGTCTGATGGGGAATGAACTTTCCTTGGAGTTAGTCAAAGCAATGACATGAAAAAATAGCCATTTTTATTTGAAAACTAAGGAACCAACATCCATCAGTTGAGAAACCCGTGAGACGATATCATGGGCCCTCGGTACTTTGCCTGTAAAGAGTAGGGAGATTTCACTTAGCAACTGGATGAGCAACATCTGATTTCCCTCACTCGAGCGGATCTCCCTGCACACTGCCCTGGCAGAGCTCCCCGTGGTCTCATTCATCCTTTTTCCTAGACACCACACCTGGTCCATCAGCCAAATCAAGCAAAAGCTCAAAAGCTCACATTCCGGGTCTAAAAAGCAAAGACTACGGGGTTGTTCCAAACCGGAGACCCAGCCCACACGCTTCTGACTCCTGGTTAGAAATGCCCATCTCTGACACGACATTTGCTTCAACCCGGAGTATGTCGAAGGAACGAGTGTGAGACCAAGACAGTAACAGGAAATTGCACACAGTCTCATTAACAGTGACCTAAAAAATGAGCATAAACTTTGCCCTTCTGAAGCGCCTCTGAAAATGTAAAAGGATAAAAATCAAAGCACGCATAGAAAGACCGGGGGGAAATGCTCAAAAGTGCAGTGGGGCTTTTTCTTCAAAAATGGACAGAAGATGCAATTGCTGTCCCCATCTCACCATTCTCCTGCGTGCACACACACACACAAGCCATTCCTCATCGGGAACAGCATGCACCCAAGCCGCTAGAAGGACACTCTCGTCTCTTCTTGTTACCAACGGATCCCATTGGTACTACAGAGGGCAGGCAGTAGGTAGGAATGCAGAGCCATGCCCCCTTTTCCTCACCCCTCCTCACACTAGACCTGAAGGAGGGGAAATGCTGGCACATATAGCGAATGTACACAATGCAAAATGGCCCCAGCGCCAGGGCAGTTACCTAGTGCCCATACTCTTACTTTTTTGAGGGGCAAGCAGCATGCGGGACTTGCAGTGTGGACAAAAATAAGAAGCATTTGTATTCCGACTTACTCAATTGGACTTGAAGATCATCTGTGAGACGAGAAGAAATGAGAAAGATCATTACTTTCAGACAAGAAACATGGAACTTTATGTTTTCTTACTATATGTTATAGAAATGTGCATCTCTGTCTGTCAGTCTGTCCGTCCATCTGTCAGTCCTTTGTTCAAGAACTCCTCCTCAATGGAGGGAGCTAAGACCACTAAACTTGGACTGCTGCTTCTTCCTAACGCAACGTAAAGCAAGGTCAGGGTTCGGTTGTCTCAGGACAATGGGATGTGCCTGGAATATGATGGTTTCTCATAAATGGAAAGGGAGGGCACTGGTAGGAGGGAGTTATCCTGAAAAATGACCTCAAGGGAGGCCAAATACAACTAACCACGGGATCCCCAGGCAATAAATGACATTTCTCGGCTGTCATACCGAGACGTTAACAGTAAATTGCACACAGTCTCCTTCACATTAACCTCAAAAATGAACATAAACCTACCCTTCTCCTTCTGAAGCACCTCTGAAAAAGTCAAAAACACAGCAACAAATTACTATAATTCTTCTAAAGTGCAAACCAGTTGCCATATTGAAAGTAAGCAAGAGGTGCCCTCTCCTGCTCCATTTCCTTTGTCACCTTCCAGAGCTACCTGCGCAAGAGCTGGGAGGTGTGACTCCTCACCTTGGTGGCTGAACAAGCAACAGCATCACTCAAGAGTGTGTCTCCAAAGAGCAATGCGGGGGGCGTGGTCAGTGGCGCTGCCTGGGCTATTATGCCTTTGCATGTATAGAAAAATTCAATTGAAAGTCACCAAGAAAACTTTTCTGAGTTCCCTTTTGCCCTTCAGATCTGAAAGTTGAATTTTCAATAAGCTGGCCCCTGATTTGCAAATCGTAATTTTGAGATCCCAGCGGGAGATGCAAAACCAATGCCAAATATGAGAAGTAGCAATGGGGTCCCCAGGCAATAAACGATTTCTCAGCTCCGAAAGGAGAAAGTTTGATACCCAAATCAGAACGATCTTCCATTATGGAGGTTTTCCCTATTTTTTCTAGTTATTTCTTTACACTGTGATTCATTTCCTTATTTTGTGTTACTGGTCGGTGAAGACAACAGACAATTCCATCACGCCTTGCACCTATTTTTCCATGTTGTTTTGTTGAAAAAAGAAAAGGGTATTTAAGTGCTCACAAGTGGGTAATAGTCTGCCTTGGGTACATTCAAATCAAGCATATAAATAACCGGGGAAACTCTCAAAAGCGCAGTAAGAAGAGAACGGGTCTTTTTCTTCAAAACTGGACAGAAGATGCATTTGCTGTCCCCATCTCAACATCCTCCCGCATGTACACACAAGCCATCCCTCACCAGGACCTCCTGTGACAGTAGTCACCCATGGTGTGGGACTCCAAGACCCCACCCCTCTGCCTGAGGGAGATCAAGAATGTGAACGTGCCTTTCCCACCTCTCACCTGTATACCCTACTGGCTGCAAGGAAGGCTATGACAAAATTCCAGAGTAATGGCTAAAGAACACTCAAAAGGAAGAGTGATAAAAGACTCTGGCTTCATCTTTTCTGAGCTCTGCAGTCAACTATCCCCAGCCTGTGGGATACAACATAGGGAAGGATGCTCTAAAGTCTTGCGGGTAAGTAGAGAACACACGGTATTGCACCGGAGGGGGGAGGGGCGGGGAAGGGAGGGTTTCTATGAATGTCAAGCCAGGTCCAATTTTTCCTGGTCACCCCCCTTACACGGAGGTAAAAGGAGGGGTATGCTGTGGATGTAACCCAGAGAATGCTTCGTCACAGTCCCCCAGTCAGTCCTTTGTTCAAGAACTCCTCCTCAATGGAGGGAGCTAAGACCACTAAACTTGGACTGCTGCTTCTTCCTAACGCAACGTAAAGCAAGGTCAGGGTTCGGTTGTCTCAGGACAATGGGATGTGCCTGGAATATGATGGTTTCTCATAAATGGAAAGGGAGGGCACTGGTAGGAGGGAGTTATCCTGAAAAATGACCTCAAGGGAGGCCAAATACAACTAACCACGGGATCCCCAGGCAATAAATGACATTTCTCGGCTGTCATACCGAGACATTAACAGTAAATTGCACACAGTCTCCTTCACATTAACCTCAAAAATGAACATAAACCTACCCTTCTCCTTCTGAAGCACCTCTGAAAAAGTCAAAAACACAGCAACAAATTACTATAATTCTTCTAAAGTGCAAACCAGTTGCCATATTGAAAGTAAGCAAGAGGTGCCCTCTCCTGCTCCATTTCCTTTGTCACCTTCCAGAGCTACCTGCGCAAGAGCTGGGAGGTGTGACTCCTCACCTTGGTGGCTGAACAAGCAACAGCATCACTCAAGAGTGTGTCTCCAAAGAGCAATGCGGGGGGCGTGGTCAGTGGCGCTGCCTGGGCTATTATGCCTTTGCATGTATAGAAAAATTCAATTGAAAGTCACCAAGAAAACTTTTCTGAGTTCCCTTTTGCCCTTCAGATCTGAAAGTTGAATTTTCAATAAGCTGGCCCCTGATTTGCAAATCGTAATTTTGAGATCCCAGCGGGAGATGCAAAACCAATGCCAAATATGAGAAGTAGCAATGGGGTCCCCAGGCAATAAACGATTTCTCAGCTCCGAAAGGAGAAAGTTTGATACCCAAATCAGAACGATCTTCCATTATGGAGGTTTTCCCTATTTTTTCTAGTTATTTCTTTACACTGTGATTCATTTCCTTATTTTGTGTTACTGGTCGGTGAAGACAACAGACAATTCCATCACGCCTTGCACCTATTTTTCCATGTTGTTTTGTTGAAAAAAGAAAAGGGTATTTAAGTGCTCACAAGTGGGTAATAGTCTGCCTTGGGTACATTCAAATCAAGCATATAAATAACCGGGGAAACTCTCAAAAGCGCAGTAAGAAGAGAACGGGTCTTTTTCTTCAAAACTGGACAGAAGATGCATTTGCTGTCCCCATCTCAACATCCTCCCGCATGTACACACAAGCCATCCCTCACCAGGACCTCCTGTGACAGTAGTCACCCATGGTGTGGGACTCCAAGACCCCACCCCTCTGCCTGAGGGAGATCAAGAATGTGAACGTGCCTTTCCCACCTCTCACCTGTATACCCTACTGGCTGCAAGGAAGGCTATGACAAAATTCCAGAGTAATGGCTAAAGAACACTCAAAAGGAAGAGTGATAAAAGACTCTGGCTTCATCTTTTCTGAGCTCTGCAGTCAACTATCCCCAGCCTGTGGGATACAACATAGGGAAGGATGCTCTAAAGTCTTGCGGATAAGTAGAGAACACACGGTATTGCACCGGAGGGGGGAGGGGCGGGGAAGGGAGGGTTTCTATGAATGTCAAGCCAGGTCCAATTTTTCCTGGTCACCCCCCTTACACGGAGGTAAAAGGAGGGGTATGCTGTGGATGTAACCCAGAGAATGCTTCGTCACAGTCCCCCAGTACTCACATACTTTTTGTTAAGGGCGGGGAGAGGGAATTTATGCACTGAGAGCAGCGTGAAGAAGCTACAGTGGGTGCGAGAACACGAAACAATCTATCGGTTGGAATTCCCTTAGAAATGCTATGCACACGTATTACCTTACTGCACTCATGGAGATCACCCTGCAGGCCTTCCCTTTCACAGCTGCCAGTTTTCTCATTCACCCCTTTCCGACACAGCTCACCCAATCCATCGGCTAGATCTAGTAACAGCTTGTAGCCCAGAAGTAAGCAAAGGGCTGACTCAAAACCAGACACACGCTCCACACCTTGCTGACTTGTGTTCAGAGATATATCTATTTAGCAGTTACCCTTTTCCACAAATACGTGCTATGCAGTGGCCTGCACCTCGTGTCCCTTCTTGGAACTAATGTGACACCCCTCTGTTCGATGATCTCTAAACGTAAAAAAATCAAAATACACCTACCGTTCGCCTTCTGTTCCTCCTCTGAAAAATAAACCAAAAATCAAAATGCAAGGCGTTCCCATCCAAATATGTGCTGTACCATCCCAATTTAAATTAACGGACAGTTTTCCCCCACCGCTAATCGCATGCACCCTGCCCCAGCTGCGCCCGCTGCAGCTGCAGCGGCCACGGAGAGGTGCTTGTCACCTCGCCCCAAACCGATGCACGATGAGCGGGATGAGGTTTAAAACAGTCTGATGGGGAATGAACTTTCCTTGGAGTTAGTCAAAGCAATGACATGAAAAAATAGCCATTTTTATTTGAAAACTAAGGAACCAACATCCATCAGTTGAGAAACCCGTGAGACGATATCATGGGCCCTCGGTACTTTGCCTGTAAAGAGTAGGGAGATTTCACTTAGCAACTGGATGAGCAACATCTGATTTCCCTCACTCGAGCGGATCTCCCTGCACACTGCCCTGGCAGAGCTCCCCGTGGTCTCATTCATCCTTTTTCCTAGACACCACACCTGGTCCATCAGCCAAATCAAGCAAAAGCTCAAAAGCTCACATTCCGGGTCTAAAAAGCAAAGACTACGGGGTTGTTCCAAACCGGAGACCCAGCCCACACGCTTCTGACTCCTGGTTAGAAATGCCCATCTCTGACACGACATTTGCTTCAACCCGGAGTATGTCGAAGGAACGAGTGTGAGACCAAGACAGTAACAGGAAATTGCACACAGTCTCATTAACAGTGACCTAAAAAATGAGCATAAACTTTGCCCTTCTGAAGCGCCTCTGAAAATGTAAAAGGATAAAAATCAAAGCACGCATAGAAAGACCGGGGGGAAATGCTCAAAAGTGCAGTGGGGCTTTTTCTTCAAAAATGGACAGAAGATGCAATTGCTGTCCCCATCTCACCATTCTCCTGCGTGCACACACACACACAAGCCATTCCTCATCGGGAACAGCATGCACCCAAGCCGCTAGAAGGACACTCTCGTCTCTTCTTGTTACCAACGGATCCCATTGGTACTACAGAGGGCAGGCAGTAGGTAGGAATGCAGAGCCATGCCCCCTTTTCCTCACCCCTCCTCACACTAGACCTGAAGGAGGGGAAATGCTGGCACATATAGCGAATGTACACAATGCAAAATGGCCCCAGCGCCAGGGCAGTTACCTAGTGCCCATACTCTTACTTTTTTGAGGGGCAAGCAGCATGCGGGACTTGCAGTGTGGACAAAAATAAGAAGCATTTGTATTCCGACTTACTCAATTGGACTTGAAGATCATCTGTGAGACGAGAAGAAATGAGAAAGATCATTACTTTCAGACAAGAAACATGGAACTTTATGTTTTCTTACTATATGTTATAGAAACGTGCATCTCTGTCTGTCTGTCTGTCCGTCCATCTGTCAGTCCTTTGTTCAAGAACTCCTCCTCAATGGAGGGAGCTAAGACCACTAAACTTGGACTGCTGCTTCTTCCTAACGCAACGTAAAGCAAGGTCAGGGTTCGGTTGTCTCAGGACAATGGGATGTGCCTGGAATATGATGGTTTCTCATAAATGGAAAGGGAGGGCACTGGTAGGAGGGAGTTATCCTGAAAAATGACCTCAAGGGAGGCCAAATACAACTAACCACGGGATCCCCAGGCAATAAATGACATTTCTCGGCTGTCATACCGAGACGTTAACAGTAAATTGCACACAGTCTCCTTCACATTAACCTCAAAAATGAACATAAACCTACCCTTCTCCTTCTGAAGCACCTCTGAAAAAGTCAAAAACACAGCAACAAATTACTATAATTCTTCTAAAGTGCAAACCAGTTGCCATATTGAAAGTAAGCAAGAGGTGCCCTCTCCTGCTCCATTTCCTTTGTCACCTTCCAGAGCTACCTGCGCAAGAGCTGGGAGGTGTGACTCCTCACCTTGGTGGCTGAACAAGCAACAGCATCACTCAAGAGTGTGTCTCCAAAGAGCAATGCGGGGGGCGTGGTCAGTGGCGCTGCCTGGGCTATTATGCCTTTGCATGTATAGAAAAATTCAATTGAAAGTCACCAAGAAAACTTTTCTGAGTTCCCTTTTGCCCTTCAGATCTGAAAGTTGAATTTTCAATAAGCTGGCCCCTGATTTGCAAATCGTAATTTTGAGATCCCAGCGGGAGATGCAAAACCAATGCCAAATATGAGAAGTAGCAATGGGGTCCCCAGGCAATAAACGATTTCTCAGCTCCGAAAGGAGAAAGTTTGATACCCAAATCAGAACGATCTTCCATTATGGAGGTTTTCCCTATTTTTTCTAGTTATTTCTTTACACTGTGATTCATTTCCTTATTTTGTGTTACTGGTCGGTGAAGACAACAGACAATTCCATCACGCCTTGCACCTATTTTTCCATGTTGTTTTGTTGAAAAAAGAAAAGGGTATTTAAGTGCTCACAAGTGGGTAATAGTCTGCCTTGGGTACATTCAAATCAAGCATATAAATAACCGGGGAAACTCTCAAAAGCGCAGTAAGAAGAGAACGGGTCTTTTTCTTCAAAACTGGACAGAAGATGCATTTGCTGTCCCCATCTCAACATCCTCCCGCATGTACACACAAGCCATCCCTCACCAGGACCTCCTGTGACAGTAGTCACCCATGGTGTGGGACTCCAAGACCCCACCCCTCTGCCTGAGGGAGATCAAGAATGTGAACGTGCCTTTCCCACCTCTCACCTGTATACCCTACTGGCTGCAAGGAAGGCTATGACAAAATTCCAGAGTAATGGCTAAAGAACACTCAAAAGGAAGAGTGATAAAAGACTCTGGCTTCATCTTTTCTGAGCTCTGCAGTCAACTATCCCCAGCCTGTGGGATACAACATAGGGAAGGATGCTCTAAAGTCTTGCGGATAAGTAGAGAACACACGGTATTGCACCGGAGGGGGGAGGGGCGGGGAAGGGAGGGTTTCTATGAATGTCAAGCCAGGTCCAATTTTTCCTGGTCACCCCCCTTACACGGAGGTAAAAGGAGGGGTATGCTGTGGATGTAACCCAGAGAATGCTTCGTCACAGTCCCCCAGTACTCACATACTTTTTGTTAAGGGCGGGGAGAGGGAATTTATGCACTGAGAGCAGCGTGAAGAAGCTACAGTGGGTGCGAGAACACGAAACAATCTATCGGTTGGAATTCCCTTAGAAATGCTATGCACACGTATTACCTTACTGCACTCATGGAGATCACCCTGCAGGCCTTCCCTTTCACAGCTGCCAGTTTTCTCATTCACCCCTTTCCGACACAGCTCACCCAATCCATCGGCTAGATCTAGTAACAGCTTGTAGCCCAGAAGTAAGCAAAGGGCTGACTCAAAACCAGACACACGCTCCACACCTTGCTGACTTGTGTTCAGAGATATATCTATTTAGCAGTTACCCTTTTCCACAAATACGTGCTATGCAGTGGCCTGCACCTCGTGTCCCTTCTTGGAACTAATGTGACACCCCTCTGTTCGATGATCTCTAAACGTAAAAAAATCAAAATACACCTACCGTTCGCCTTCTGTTCCTCCTCTGAAAAATAAACCAAAAATCAAAATGCAAGGCGTTCCCATCCAAATATGTGCTGTACCATCCCAATTTAAATTAACGGACAGTTTTCCCCCACCGCTAATCGCATGCACCCTGCCCCAGCTGCGCCCGCTGCAGCTGCAGCGGCCACGGAGAGGTGCTTGTCACCTCGCCCCAAACCGATGCACGATGAGCGGGATGAGGTTTAAAACAGTCTGATGGGGAATGAACTTTCCTTGGAGTTAGTCAAAGCAATGACATGAAAAAATAGCCATTTTTATTTGAAAACTAAGGAACCAACATCCATCAGTTGAGAAACCCGTGAGACGATATCATGGGCCCTCGGTACTTTGCCTGTAAAGAGTAGGGAGATTTCACTTAGCAACTGGATGAGCAACATCTGATTTCCCTCACTCGAGCGGATCTCCCTGCACACTGCCCTGGCAGAGCTCCCGGTGGTCTCATTCATCCTCTTTCCTAGACACCACACCTGGTCCATCAGCCAAATCAAGCAAAAGCTCAAAAGCTCACATTCCGGATCTAAAAAGCAAAGACTACGGGGTTGTTCCAAACCGGAGACCCAGCCCACACGCTTCTGACTCCTGGTTAGAAATGCCCATCTCTGACACGACATTGGCTTCAACCCGGAGTATGTCGAAGGAACGAGTGTGAGACCAAGACAGTAACAGGAAATTGCACACAGTCTCATTAACAGTGACCTAAAAAATGAGCATAAACTTTGCCCTTCTGAAGCGCCTCTGAAAATGTAAAAGGATAAAAAGCAAAGCACGCATAGAAAGACCGGGGGGAAATGCTCAAAAGTGCAGTGGGGCTTTTTCTTCAAAAATGGACAGAAGATGCAATTGCTGTCCCCATCTCACCATTCTCCTGCGTGCACACACACACACAAGCCATTCCTCATCGGGAACAGCATGCACCCAAGCCGCTAGAAGGACACTCTCGTCTCTTCTTGTTACCAACGGATCCCATTGGTACTACAGAGGGCAGGCAGTAGGTAGGAATGCAGAGCCATGCCCCCTTTTCCTCACCCCTCCTCACACTAGACCTGAAGGAGGGGAAATGCTGGCACATATAGCGAATGTACACAATGCAAAATGGCCCCAGCGCCAGGGCAGTTACCTAGTGCCCATACTCTTACTTTTTTGAGGGGCAAGCAGCATGCGGGACTTGCAGTGTGGACAAAAATAAGAAGCATTTGTATTCCGACTTACTCAATTGGACTTGAAGATCATCTGTGAGACGAGAAGAAATGAGAAAGATCATTACTTTCAGACAAGAAACATGGAACTTTATGTTTTCTTACTATATGTTATAGAAACGTGCATCTCTGTCTGTCTGTCTGTCCGTCCATCTGTCAGTCCTTTGTTCAAGAACTCCTCCTCAATGGAGGGAGCTAAGACCACTAAACTTGGACTGCTGCTTCTTCCTAACGCAACGTAAAGCAAGGTCAGGGTTCGGTTGTCTCAGGACAATGGGATGTGCCTGGAATATGATGGTTTCTCATAAATGGAAAGGGAGGGCACTGGTAGGAGGGAGTTATCCTGAAAAATGACCTCAAGGGAGGCCAAATACAACTAACCACGGGATCCCCAGGCAATAAATGACATTTCTCGGCTGTCATACCGAGACGTTAACAGTAAATTGCACACAGTCTCCTTCACATTAACCTCAAAAATGAACATAAACCTACCCTTCTCCTTCTGAAGCACCTCTGAAAAAGTCAAAAACACAGCAACAAATTACTATAATTCTTCTAAAGTGCAAACCAGTTGCCATATTGAAAGTAAGCAAGAGGTGCCCTCTCCTGCTCCATTTCCTTTGTCACCTTCCAGAGCTACCTGCGCAAGAGCTGGGAGGTGTGACTCCTCACCTTGGTGGCTGAACAAGCAACAGCATCACTCAAGAGTGTGTCTCCAAAGAGCAATGCGGGGGGCGTGGTCAGTGGCGCTGCCTGGGCTATTATGCCTTTGCATGTATAGAAAAATTCAATTGAAAGTCACCAAGAAAACTTTTCTGAGTTCCCTTTTGCCCTTCAGATCTGAAAGTTGAATTTTCAATAAGCTGGCCCCTGATTTGCAAATCGTAATTTTGAGATCCCAGCGGGAGATGCAAAACCAATGCCAAATATGAGAAGTAGCAATGGGGTCCCCAGGCAATAAACGATTTCTCAGCTCCGAAAGGAGAAAGTTTGATACCCAAATCAGAACGATCTTCCATTATGGAGGTTTTCCCTATTTTTTCTAGTTATTTCTTTACACTGTGATTCATTTCCTTATTTTGTGTTACTGGTCGGTGAAGACAACAGACAATTCCATCACGCCTTGCACCTATTTTTCCATGTTGTTTTGTTGAAAAAAGAAAAGGGTATTTAAGTGCTCACAAGTGGGTAATAGTCTGCCTTGGGTACATTCAAATCAAGCATATAAATAACCGGGGAAACTCTCAAAAGCGCAGTAAGAAGAGAACGGGTCTTTTTCTTCAAAACTGGACAGAAGATGCATTTGCTGTCCCCATCTCAACATCCTCCCGCATGTACACACAAGCCATCCCTCACCAGGACCTCCTGTGACAGTAGTCACCCATGGTGTGGGACTCCAAGACCCCACCCCTCTGCCTGAGGGAGATCAAGAATGTGAACGTGCCTTTCCCACCTCTCACCTGTATACCCTACTGGCTGCAAGGAAGGCTATGACAAAATTCCAGAGTAATGGCTAAAGAACACTCAAAAGGAAGAGTGATAAAAGACTCTGGCTTCATCTTTTCTGAGCTCTGCAGTCAACTATCCCCAGCCTGTGGGATACAACATAGGGAAGGATGCTCTAAAGTCTTGCGGGTAAGTAGAGAACACACGGTATTGCACCGGAGGGGGGAGGGGCGGGGAAGGGAGGGTTTCTATGAATGTCAAGCCAGGTCCAATTTTTCCTGGTCACCCCCCTTACACGGAGGTAAAAGGAGGGGTATGCTGTGGATGTAACCCAGAGAATGCTTCGTCACAGTCCCCCAGTCAGTCCTTTGTTCAAGAACTCCTCCTCAATGGAGGGAGCTAAGACCACTAAACTTGGACTGCTGCTTCTTCCTAACGCAACGTAAAGCAAGGTCAGGGTTCGGTTGTCTCAGGACAATGGGATGTGCCTGGAATATGATGGTTTCTCATAAATGGAAAGGGAGGGCACTGGTAGGAGGGAGTTATCCTGAAAAATGACCTCAAGGGAGGCCAAATACAACTAACCACGGGATCCCCAGGCAATAAATGACATTTCTCGGCTGTCATACCGAGACATTAACAGTAAATTGCACACAGTCTCCTTCACATTAACCTCAAAAATGAACATAAACCTACCCTTCTCCTTCTGAAGCACCTCTGAAAAAGTCAAAAACACAGCAACAAATTACTATAATTCTTCTAAAGTGCAAACCAGTTGCCATATTGAAAGTAAGCAAGAGGTGCCCTCTCCTGCTCCATTTCCTTTGTCACCTTCCAGAGCTACCTGCGCAAGAGCTGGGAGGTGTGACTCCTCACCTTGGTGGCTGAACAAGCAACAGCATCACTCAAGAGTGTGTCTCCAAAGAGCAATGCGGGGGGCGTGGTCAGTGGCGCTGCCTGGGCTATTATGCCTTTGCATGTATAGAAAAATTCAATTGAAAGTCACCAAGAAAACTTTTCTGAGTTCCCTTTTGCCCTTCAGATCTGAAAGTTGAATTTTCAATAAGCTGGCCCCTGATTTGCAAATCGTAATTTTGAGATCCCAGCGGGAGATGCAAAACCAATGCCAAATATGAGAAGTAGCAATGGGGTCCCCAGGCAATAAACGATTTCTCAGCTCCGAAAGGAGAAAGTTTGATACCCAAATCAGAACGATCTTCCATTATGGAGGTTTTCCCTATTTTTTCTAGTTATTTCTTTACACTGTGATTCATTTCCTTATTTTGTGTTACTGGTCGGTGAAGACAACAGACAATTCCATCACGCCTTGCACCTATTTTTCCATGTTGTTTTGTTGAAAAAAGAAAAGGGTATTTAAGTGCTCACAAGTGGGTAATAGTCTGCCTTGGGTACATTCAAATCAAGCATATAAATAACCGGGGAAACTCTCAAAAGCGCAGTAAGAAGAGAACGGGTCTTTTTCTTCAAAACTGGACAGAAGATGCATTTGCTGTCCCCATCTCAACATCCTCCCGCATGTACACACAAGCCATCCCTCACCAGGACCTCCTGTGACAGTAGTCACCCATGGTGTGGGACTCCAAGACCCCACCCCTCTGCCTGAGGGAGATCAAGAATGTGAACGTGCCTTTCCCACCTCTCACCTGTATACCCTACTGGCTGCAAGGAAGGCTATGACAAAATTCCAGAGTAATGGCTAAAGAACACTCAAAAGGAAGAGTGATAAAAGACTCTGGCTTCATCTTTTCTGAGCTCTGCAGTCAACTATCCCCAGCCTGTGGGATACAACATAGGGAAGGATGCTCTAAAGTCTTGCGGATAAGTAGAGAACACACGGTATTGCACCGGAGGGGGGAGGGGCGGGGAAGGGAGGGTTTCTATGAATGTCAAGCCAGGTCCAATTTTTCCTGGTCACCCCCCTTACACGGAGGTAAAAGGAGGGGTATGCTGTGGATGTAACCCAGAGAATGCTTCGTCACAGTCCCCCAGTCAGTCCTTTGTTCAAGAACTCCTCCTCAATGGAGGGAGCTAAGACCACTAAACTTGGACTGCTGCTTCTTCCTAACGCAACGTAAAGCAAGGTCAGGGTTCGGTTGTCTCAGGACAATGGGATGTGCCTGGAATATGATGGTTTCTCATAAATGGAAAGGGAGGGCACTGGTAGGAGGGAGTTATCCTGAAAAATGACCTCAAGGGAGGCCAAATACAACTAACCACGGGATCCCCAGGCAATAAATGACATTTCTCGGCTGTCATACCGAGACATTAACAGTAAATTGCACACAGTCTCCTTCACATTAACCTCAAAAATGAAACCCTACCCTTCTCCTTCTGAAGCACCTCTGAAAAAGTCAAAAACACAGCAACAAATTACTATAATTCTTCTAAAGTGCAAACCAGTTGCCATATTGAAAGTAAGCAAGAGGTGCCCTCTCCTGCTCCATTTCCTTTGTCACCTTCCAGAGCTACCTGCGCAAGAGCTGGGAGGTGTGACTCCTCACCTTGGTGGCTGAACAAGCAACAGCATCACTCAAGAGTGTGTCTCCAAAGAGCAATGCGGGGGGCGTGGTCAGTGGCGCTGCCTGGGCTATTATGCCTTTGCATGTATAGAAAAATTCAATTGAAAGTCACCAAGAAAACTTTTCTGAGTTCCCTTTTGCCCTTCAGATCTGAAAGTTGAATTTTCAATAAGCTGGCCCCTGATTTGCAAATCGTAATTTTGAGATCCCAGCGGGAGATGCAAAACCAATGCCAAATATGAGAAGTAGCAATGGGGTCCCCAGGCAATAAACGATTTCTCAGCTCCGAAAGGAGAAAGTTTGATACCCAAATCAGAACGATCTTCCATTATGGAGGTTTTCCCTATTTTTTCTAGTTATTTCTTTACACTGTGATTCATTTCCTTATTTTGTGTTACTGGTCGGTGAAGACAACAGACAATTCCATCACGCCTTGCACCTATTTTTCCATGTTGTTTTGTTGAAAAAAGAAAAGGGTATTTAAGTGCTCACAAGTGGGTAATAGTCTGCCTTGGGTACATTCAAATCAAGCATATAAATAACCGGGGAAACTCTCAAAAGCGCAGTAAGAAGAGAACGGGTCTTTTTCTTCAAAACTGGACAGAAGATGCATTTGCTGTCCCCATCTCAACATCCTCCCGCATGTACACACAAGCCATCCCTCACCAGGACCTCCTGTGACAGTAGTCACCCATGGTGTGGGACTCCAAGACCCCACCCCTCTGCCTGAGGGAGATCAAGAATGTGAACGTGCCTTTCCCACCTCTCACCTGTATACTCTACTGGCTGCAAGGAAGGCTATGACAAAATTCCAGAGTAATGGCTAAAGAACACTCAAAAGGAAGAGTGATAAAAGACTCTGGCTTCATCTTTTCTGAGCTCTGCAGTCAACTATCCCCAGCCTGTGGGATACAACATAGGGAAGGATGCTCTAAAGTCTTGCGGATAAGTAGAGAACACACGGTATTGCACCGGAGGGGGGAGGGGCGGGGAAGGGAGGGTTTCTATGAATGTCAAGCCAGGTCCAATTTTTCCTGGTCACCCCCCTTACACGGAGGTAAAAGGAGGGGTATGCTGTGGATGTAACCCAGAGAATGCTTCGTCACAGTCCCCCAGTACTCACATACTTTTTGTTAAGGGCGGGGAGAGGGAATTTATGCACTGAGAGCAGCGTGAAGAAGCTACAGTGGGTGCGAGAACACGAAACAATCTATCGGTTGGAATTCCCTTAGAAATGCTATGCACACGTATTACCTTACTGCACTCATGGAGATCACCCTGCAGGCCTTCCCTTTCACAGCTGCCAGTTTTCTCATTCACCCCTTTCCGACACACCTCACCCAATCCATCGGCTAGATCTAGTAACAGCTTGTAGCCCAGAAGTAAGCAAAGGGCTGACTCAAAACCAGACACACGCTCCACACCTTGCTGACTTGTGTTCAGAGATATATCTATTTAGCAGTTACCCTTTTCCACAAATACGTGCTATGCAGTGGCCTGCACCTCGTGTCCCTTCTTGGAACTAAAGTGACACCCCTCTGTTCGATGATCTCTAAACGTAAAAAAATCAAAATACACCTACCGTTCGCCTTCTGTTCCTCCTCTGAAAAATAAACCAAAAATCAAAATGCAAGGCGTTCCCATCCAAATATGTGCTGTACCATCCCAATTTAAATTAACGGACAGTTTTCCCCCACCGCTAATCGCATGCACCCTGCCCCAGCTGCGCCCGCTGCAGCTGCAGCGGCCACGGAGAGGTGCTTGTCACCTCGCCCCAAACCGATGCACGATGAGCGGGATGAGGTTTAAAACAGTCTGATGGGGAATGAACTTTCCTTGGAGTTAGTCAAAGCAATGACATGAAAAAATAGCCATTTTTATTTGAAAACTAAGGAACCAACATCCATCAGTTGAGAAACCCGTGAGACGATATCATGGGCCCTCGGTACTTTGCCTGTAAAGCGTAGGGAGATTTCACTTAGCAACTGGATGAGCAACATCTGATTTCCCTCACTCGAGCGGATCTCCCTGCACACTGCCCTGGCAGAGCTCCCGGTGGTCTCATTCATCCTCTTTCCTAGACACCACACCTGGTCCATCAGCCAAATCAAGCAAAAGCTCAAAAGCTCACATTCCGGATCTAAAAAGCAAAGACTACGGGGTTGTTCCAAACCGGAGACCCAGCCCACACGCTTCTGACTCCTGGTTAGAAATGCCCATCTCTGACACGACATTGGCTTCAACCCGGAGTATGTCGAAGGAACGAGTGTGAGACCAAGACAGTAACAGGAAATTGCACACAGTCTCATTAACAGTGACCTAAAAAATGAGCATAAACTTTGCCCTTCTGAAGCGCCTCTGAAAATGTAAAAGGATAAAAATCAAAGCACGCATAGAAAGACCGGGGGGAAATGCTCAAAAGTGCAGTGGGGCTTTTTCTTCAAAAATGGACAGAAGATGCAATTGCTGTCCCCATCTCACCATTCTCCTGCGTGCACACACACACACAAGCCATTCCTCATCGGGAACAGCATGCACCCAAGCCGCTAGAAGGACACTCTCGTCTCTTCTTGTTACCAACGGATCCCATTGGTACTACAGAGGGCAGGCAGTAGGTAGGAATGCAGAGCCATGCCCCCTTTTCCTCACCCCTCCTCACACTAGACCTGAAGGAGGGGAAATGCTGGCACATATAGCGAATGTACACAATGCAAAATGGCCCCAGCGCCAGGGCAGTTACCTAGTGCCCATACTCTTACTTTTTTGAGGGGCAAGCAGCATGCGGGACTTGCAGTGTGGACAAAAATAAGAAGCATTTGTATTCCGACTTACTCAATTGGACTTGAAGATCATCTGTGAGACGAGAAGAAATGAGAAAGATCATTACTTTCAGACAAGAAACATGGAACTTTATGTTTTCTTACTATATGTTATAGAAACGTGCATCTCTGTCTGTCTGTCTGTCCGTCCATCTGTCAGTCCTTTGTTCAAGAACTCCTCCTCAATGGAGGGAGCTAAGACCACTAAACTTGGACTGCTGCTTCTTCCTAACGCAACGTAAAGCAAGGTCAGGGTTCGGTTGTCTCAGGACAATGGGATGTGCCTGGAATATGATGGTTTCTCATAAATGGAAAGGGAGGGCACTGGTAGGAGGGAGTTATCCTGAAAAATGACCTCAAGGGAGGCCAAATACAACTAACCACGGGATCCCCAGGCAATAAATGACATTTCTCGGCTGTCATACCGAGACGTTAACAGTAAATTGCACACAGTCTCCTTCACATTAACCTCAAAAATGAACATAAACCTACCCTTCTCCTTCTGAAGCACCTCTGAAAAAGTCAAAAACACAGCAACAAATTACTATAATTCTTCTAAAGTGCAAACCAGTTGCCATATTGAAAGTAAGCAAGAGGTGCCCTCTCCTGCTCCATTTCCTTTGTCACCTTCCAGAGCTACCTGCGCAAGAGCTGGGAGGTGTGACTCCTCACCTTGGTGGCTGAACAAGCAACAGCATCACTCAAGAGTGTGTCTCCAAAGAGCAATGCGGGGGGCGTGGTCAGTGGCGCTGCCTGGGCTATTATGCCTTTGCATGTATAGAAAAATTCAATTGAAAGTCACCAAGAAAACTTTTCTGAGTTCCCTTTTGCCCTTCAGATCTGAAAGTTGAATTTTCAATAAGCTGGCCCCTGATTTGCAAATCGTAATTTTGAGATCCCAGCGGGAGATGCAAAACCAATGCCAAATATGAGAAGTAGCAATGGGGTCCCCAGGCAATAAACGATTTCTCAGCTCCGAAAGGAGAAAGTTTGATACCCAAATCAGAACGATCTTCCATTATGGAGGTTTTCCCTATTTTTTCTAGTTATTTCTTTACACTGTGATTCATTTCCTTATTTTGTGTTACTGGTCGGTGAAGACAACAGACAATTCCATCACGCCTTGCACCTATTTTTCCATGTTGTTTTGTTGAAAAAAGAAAAGGGTATTTAAGTGCTCACAAGTGGGTAATAGTCTGCCTTGGGTACATTCAAATCAAGCATATAAATAACCGGGGAAACTCTCAAAAGCGCAGTAAGAAGAGAACGGGTCTTTTTCTTCAAAACTGGACAGAAGATGCATTTGCTGTCCCCATCTCAACATCCTCCCGCATGTACACACAAGCCATCCCTCACCAGGACCTCCTGTGACAGTAGTCACCCATGGTGTGGGACTCCAAGACCCCACCCCTCTGCCTGAGGGAGATCAAGAATGTGAACGTGCCTTTCCCACCTCTCACCTGTATACCCTACTGGCTGCAAGGAAGGCTATGACAAAATTCCAGAGTAATGGCTAAAGAACACTCAAAAGGAAGAGTGATAAAAGACTCTGGCTTCATCTTTTCTGAGCTCTGCAGTCAACTATCCCCAGCCTGTGGGATACAACATAGGGAAGGATGCTCTAAAGTCTTGCGGGTAAGTAGAGAACACACGGTATTGCACCGGAGGGGGGAGGGGCGGGGAAGGGAGGGTTTCTATGAATGTCAAGCCAGGTCCAATTTTTCCTGGTCACCCCCCTTACACGGAGGTAAAAGGAGGGGTATGCTGTGGATGTAACCCAGAGAATGCTTCGTCACAGTCCCCCAGTCAGTCCTTTGTTCAAGAACTCCTCCTCAATGGAGGGAGCTAAGACCACTAAACTTGGACTGCTGCTTCTTCCTAACGCAACGTAAAGCAAGGTCAGGGTTCGGTTGTCTCAGGACAATGGGATGTGCCTGGAATATGATGGTTTCTCATAAATGGAAAGGGAGGGCACTGGTAGGAGGGAGTTATCCTGAAAAATGACCTCAAGGGAGGCCAAATACAACTAACCACGGGATCCCCAGGCAATAAATGACATTTCTCGGCTGTCATACCGAGACGTTAACAGTAAATTGCACACAGTCTCCTTCACATTAACCTCAAAAATGAACATAAACCTACCCTTCTCCTTCTGAAGCACCTCTGAAAAAGTCAAAAACACAGCAACAAATTACTATAATTCTTCTAAAGTGCAAACCAGTTGCCATATTGAAAGTAAGCAAGAGGTGCCCTCTCCTGCTCCATTTCCTTTGTCACCTTCCAGAGCTACCTGCGCAAGAGCTGGGAGGTGTGACTCCTCACCTTGGTGGCTGAACAAGCAACAGCATCACTCAAGAGTGTGTCTCCAAAGAGCAATGCGGGGGGCGTGGTCAGTGGCGCTGCCTGGGCTATTATGCCTTTGCATGTATAGAAAAATTCAATTGAAAGTCACCAAGAAAACTTTTCTGAGTTCCCTTTTGCCCTTCAGATCTGAAAGTTGAATTTTCAATAAGCTGGCCCCTGATTTGCAAATCGTAATTTTGAGATCCCAGCGGGAGATGCAAAACCAATGCCAAATATGAGAAGTAGCAATGGGGTCCCCAGGCAATAAACGATTTCTCAGCTCCGAAAGGAGAAAGTTTGATACCCAAATCAGAACGATCTTCCATTATGGAGGTTTTCCCTATTTTTTCTAGTTATTTCTTTACACTGTGATTCATTTCCTTATTTTGTGTTACTGGTCGGTGAAGACAACAGACAATTCCATCACGCCTTGCACCTATTTTTCCATGTTGTTTTGTTGAAAAAAGAAAAGGGTATTTAAGTGCTCACAAGTGGGTAATAGTCTGCCTTGGGTACATTCAAATCAAGCATATAAATAACCGGGGAAACTCTCAAAAGCGCAGTAAGAAGAGAACGGGTCTTTTTCTTCAAAACTGGACAGAAGATGCATTTGCTGTCCCCATCTCAACATCCTCCCGCATGTACACACAAGCCATCCCTCACCAGGACCTCCTGTGACAGTAGTCACCCATGGTGTGGGACTCCAAGACCCCACCCCTCTGCCTGAGGGAGATCAAGAATGTGAACGTGCCTTTCCCACCTCTCACCTGTATACCCTACTGGCTGCAAGGAAGGCTATGACAAAATTCCAGAGTAATGGCTAAAGAACACTCAAAAGGAAGAGTGATAAAAGACTCTGGCTTCATCTTTTCTGAGCTCTGCAGTCAACTATCCCCAGCCTGTGGGATACAACATAGGGAAGGATGCTCTAAAGTCTTGCGGGTAAGTAGAGAACACACGGTATTGCACCGGAGGGGGGAGGGGCGGGGAAGGGAGGGTTTCTATGAATGTCAAGCCAGGTCCAATTTTTCCTGGTCACCCCCCTTACACGGAGGTAAAAGGAGGGGTATGCTGTGGATGTAACCCAGAGAATGCTTCGTCACAGTCCCCCAGTCAGTCCTTTGTTCAAGAACTCCTCCTCAATGGAGGGAGCTAAGACCACTAAACTTGGACTGCTGCTTCTTCCTAACGCAACGTAAAGCAAGGTCAGGGTTCGGTTGTCTCAGGACAATGGGATGTGCCTGGAATATGATGGTTTCTCATAAATGGAAAGGGAGGGCACTGGTAGGAGGGAGTTATCCTGAAAAATGACCTCAAGGGAGGCCAAATACAACTAACCACGGGATCCCCAGGCAATAAATGACATTTCTCGGCTGTCATACCGAGACATTAACAGTAAATTGCACACAGTCTCCTTCACATTAACCTCAAAAATGAACATAAACCTACCCTTCTCCTTCTGAAGCACCTCTGAAAAAGTCAAAAACACAGCAACAAATTACTATAATTCTTCTAAAGTGCAAACCAGTTGCCATATTGAAAGTAAGCAAGAGGTGCCCTCTCCTGCTCCATTTCCTTTGTCACCTTCCAGAGCTACCTGCGCAAGAGCTGGGAGGTGTGACTCCTCACCTTGGTGGCTGAACAAGCAACAGCATCACTCAAGAGTGTGTCTCCAAAGAGCAATGCGGGGGGCGTGGTCAGTGGCGCTGCCTGGGCTATTATGCCTTTGCATGTATAGAAAAATTCAATTGAAAGTCACCAAGAAAACTTTTCTGAGTTCCCTTTTGCCCTTCAGATCTGAAAGTTGAATTTTCAATAAGCTGGCCCCTGATTTGCAAATCGTAATTTTGAGATCCCAGCGGGAGATGCAAAACCAATGCCAAATATGAGAAGTAGCAATGGGGTCCCCAGGCAATAAACGATTTCTCAGCTCCGAAAGGAGAAAGTTTGATACCCAAATCAGAACGATCTTCCATTATGGAGGTTTTCCCTATTTTTTCTAGTTATTTCTTTACACTGTGATTCATTTCCTTATTTTGTGTTACTGGTCGGTGAAGACAACAGACAATTCCATCACGCCTTGCACCTATTTTTCCATGTTGTTTTGTTGAAAAAAGAAAAGGGTATTTAAGTGCTCACAAGTGGGTAATAGTCTGCCTTGGGTACATTCAAATCAAGCATATAAATAACCGGGGAAACTCTCAAAAGCGCAGTAAGAAGAGAACGGGTCTTTTTCTTCAAAACTGGACAGAAGATGCATTTGCTGTCCCCATCTCAACATCCTCCCGCATGTACACACAAGCCATCCCTCACCAGGACCTCCTGTGACAGTAGTCACCCATGGTGTGGGACTCCAAGACCCCACCCCTCTGCCTGAGGGAGATCAAGAATGTGAACGTGCCTTTCCCACCTCTCACCTGTATACCCTACTGGCTGCAAGGAAGGCTATGACAAAATTCCAGAGTAATGGCTAAAGAACACTCAAAAGGAAGAGTGATAAAAGACTCTGGCTTCATCTTTTCTGAGCTCTGCAGTCAACTATCCCCAGCCTGTGGGATACAACATAGGGAAGGATGCTCTAAAGTCTTGCGGATAAGTAGAGAACACACGGTATTGCACCGGAGGGGGGAGGGGCGGGGAAGGGAGGGTTTCTATGAATGTCAAGCCAGGTCCAATTTTTCCTGGTCACCCCCCTTACACGGAGGTAAAAGGAGGGGTATGCTGTGGATGTAACCCAGAGAATGCTTCGTCACAGTCCCCCAGTACTCACATACTTTTTGTTAAGGGCGGGGAGAGGGAATTTATGCACTGAGAGCAGCGTGAAGAAGCTACAGTGGGTGCGAGAACACGAAACAATCTATCGGTTGGAATTCCCTTAGAAATGCTATGCACACGTATTACCTTACTGCACTCATGGAGATCACCCTGCAGGCCTTCCCTTTCACAGCTGCCAGTTTTCTCATTCACCCCTTTCCGACACAGCTCACCCAATCCATCGGCTAGATCTAGTAACAGCTTGTAGCCCAGAAGTAAGCAAAGGGCTGACTCAAAACCAGACACACGCTCCACACCTTGCTGACTTGTGTTCAGAGATATATCTATTTAGCAGTTACCCTTTTCCACAAATACGTGCTATGCAGTGGCCTGCACCTCGTGTCCCTTCTTGGAACTAAAGTGACACCCCTCTGTTCGATGATCTCTAAACGTAAAAAAATCAAAATACACCTACCGTTCGCCTTCTGTTCCTCCTCTGAAAAATAAACCAAAAATCAAAATGCAAGGCGTTCCCATCCAAATATGTGCTGTACCATCCCAATTTAAATTAACGGTCAGTTTTCCCCCACCGCTAATCGCATGCACCCTGCCCCAGCTGCGCCCGCTGCAGCTGCAGCGGCCACGGAGAGGTGCTTGTCACCTCGCCCCAAACCGATGCACGATGAGCGGGATGAGGTTTAAAACAGTCTGATGGGGAATGAACTTTCCTTGGAGTTAGTCAAAGCAATGACATGAAAAAATAGCCATTTTTATTTGAAAACTAAGGAACCAACATCCATCAGTTGAGAAACCCGTGAGACGATATCATGGGCCCTCGGTACTTTGCCTGTAAAGAGTAGGGAGATTTCACTTAGCAACTGGATGAGCAACATCTGATTTCCCTCACTCGAGCGGATCTCCCTGCACACTGCCCTGGCAGAGCTCCCGGTGGTCTCATTCATCCTCTTTCCTAGACACCACACCTGGTCCATCAGCCAAATCAAGCAAAAGCTCAAAAGCTCACATTCCGGATCTAAAAAGCAAAGACTACGGGGTTGTTCCAAACCGGAGACCCAGCCCACACGCTTCTGACTCCTGGTTAGAAATGCCCATCTCTGACACGACATTGGCTTCAACCCGGAGTATGTCGAAGGAACGAGTGTGAGACCAAGACAGTAACAGGAAATTGCACACAGTCTCATTAACAGTGACCTAAAAAATGAGCATAAACTTTGCCCTTCTGAAGCGCCTCTGAAAATGTAAAAGGATAAAAATCAAAGCACGCATAGAAAGACCGGGGGGAAATGCTCAAAAGTGCAGTGGGGCTTTTTCTTCAAAAATGGACAGAAGATGCAATTGCTGTCCCCATCTCACCATTCTCCTGCGTGCACACACACACACAAGCCATTCCTCATCGGGAACAGCATGCACCCAAGCCGCTAGAAGGACACTCTCGTCTCTTCTTGTTACCAACGGATCCCATTGGTACTACAGAGGGCAGGCAGTAGGTAGGAATGCAGAGCCATGCCCCCTTTTCCTCACCCCTCCTCACACTAGACCTGAAGGAGGGGAAATGCTGGCACATATAGCGAATGTACACAATGCAAAATGGCCCCAGCGCCAGGGCAGTTACCTAGTGCCCATACTCTTACTTTTTTGAGGGGCAAGCAGCATGCGGGACTTGCAGTGTGGACAAAAATAAGAAGCATTTGTATTCCGACTTACTCAATTGGACTTGAAGATCATCTGTGAGACGAGAAGAAATGAGAAAGATCATTACTTTCAGACAAGAAACATGGAACTTTATGTTTTCTTACTATATGTTATAGAAACGTGCATCTCTGTCTGTCTGTCTGTCCGTCCATCTGTCAGTCCTTTGTTCAAGAACTCCTCCTCAATGGAGGGAGCTAAGACCACTAAACTTGGACTGCTGCTTCTTCCTAACGCAACGTAAAGCAAGGTCAGGGTTCGGTTGTCTCAGGACAATGGGATGTGCCTGGAATATGATGGTTTCTCATAAATGGAAAGGGAGGGCACTGGTAGGAGGGAGTTATCCTGAAAAATGACCTCAAGGGAGGCCAAATACAACTAACCACGGGATCCCCAGGCAATAAATGACATTTCTCGGCTGTCATACCGAGACATTAACAGTAAATTGCACACAGTCTCCTTCACATTAACCTCAAAAATGAACATAAACCTACCCTTCTCCTTCTGAAGCACCTCTGAAAAAGTCAAAAACACAGCAACAAATTACTATAATTCTTCTAAAGTGCAAACCAGTTGCCATATTGAAAGTAAGCAAGAGGTGCCCTCTCCTGCTCCATTTCCTTTGTCACCTTCCAGAGCTACCTGCGCAAGAGCTGGGAGGTGTGACTCCTCACCTTGGTGGCTGAACAAGCAACAGCATCACTCAAGAGTGTGTCTCCAAAGAGCAATGCGGGGGGCGTGGTCAGTGGCGCTGCCTGGGCTATTATGCCTTTGCATGTATAGAAAATTCAATTGAAAGTCACCAAGAAAACTTTTCTGAGTTCCCTTTTGCCCTTCAGATCTGAAAGTTGAATTTTCAATAAGCTGGCCCCTGATTTGCAAATCGTAATTTTGAGATCCCAGCGGGAGATGCAAAACCAATGCCAAATATGAGAAGTAGCAATGGGGTCCCCAGGCAATAAACGATTTCTCAGCTCCGAAAGGAGAAAGTTTGATACCCAAATCAGAACGATCTTCCATTATGGAGGTTTTCCCTATTTTTTCTAGTTATTTCTTTACACTGTGATTCATTTCCTTATTTTGTGTTACTGGTCGGTGAAGACAACAGACAATTCCATCACGCCTTGCACCTATTTTTCCATGTTGTTTTGTTGAAAAAAGAAAAGGGTATTTAAGTGCTCACAAGTGGGTAATAGTCTGCCTTGGGTACATTCAAATCAAGCATATAAATAACCGGGGAAACTCTCAAAAGCGCAGTAAGAAGAGAACGGGTCTTTTTCTTCAAAACTGGACAGAAGATGCATTTGCTGTCCCCATCTCAACATCCTCCCGCATGTACACACAAGCCATCCCTCACCAGGACCTCCTGTGACAGTAGTCACCCATGGTGTGGGACTCCAAGACCCCACCCCTCTGCCTGAGGGAGATCAAGAATGTGAACGTGCCTTTCCCACCTCCTTCCTGTATACCCTACTGGCTGCAAGGAAGGCTATGACAAAATTCCAGAGTAATGGCTAAAGAACACTCAAAAGGAAGAGTGATAAAAGACTCTGGCTTCATCTTTTCTGAGCTCTGCAGTCAACTATCCCCAGCCTGTGGGATACAACATAGGGAAGGATGCTCTAAAGTCTTGCGGATAAGTAGAGAACACACGGTATTGCACCGGAGGGGGGAGGGGCGGGGAAGGGAGGGTTTCTATGAATGTCAAGCCAGGTCCAATTTTTCCTGGTCACCCCCCTTACACGGAGGTAAAAGGAGGGGTATGCCGTGGATGTAACCCAGAGAATGCTTCGTCACAGTCCCCCAGTACTCACATACTTTTTGTTAAGGGCGGGGAGAGGGAATTTATGCACTGAGAGCAGCGTGAAGAAGCTACAGTGGGTGCGAGAACACGAAACAATCTATCGGTTGGAATTCCCTTAGAAATGCTATGCACACGTATTACCTTACTGCACTCATGGAGATCACCCTGCAGGCCTTCCCTTTCACAGCTGCCAGTTTTCTCATTCACCCCTTTCCGACACAGCTCACCCAATCCATCGGCTAGATCTAGTAACAGCTTGTAGCCCAGAAGTAAGCAAAGGGCTGACTCAAAACCAGACACACGCTCCACACCTTGCTGACTTGTGTTCAGAGATATATCTATTTAGCAGTTACCCTTTTCCACAAATACGTGCTATGCAGTGGCCTGCACCTCGTGTCCCTTCTTGGAACTAAAGTGACACCCCTCTGTTCGATGATCTCTAAACGTAAAAAAATCAAAATACACCTACCGTTCGCCTTCTGTTCCTCCTCTGAAAAATAAACCAAAAATCAAAATGCAAGGCGTTCCCATCCAAATATGTGCTGTACCATCCCAATTTAAATTAACGGACAGTTTTCCCCCACCGCTAATCGCATGCACCCTGCCCCAGCTGCGCCCGCTGCAGCTGCAGCGGCCACGGAGAGGTGCTTGTCACCTCGCCCCAAACCGATGCACGATGAGCGGGATGAGGTTTAAAACAGTCTGATGGGGAATGAACTTTCCTTGGAGTTAGTCAAAGCAATGACATGAAAAAATAGCCATTTTTATTTGAAAACTAAGGAACCAACATCCATCAGTTGAGAAACCCGTGAGACGATATCATGGGCCCTCGGTACTTTGCCTGTAAAGAGTAGGGAGATTTCACTTAGCAACTGGATGAGCAACATCTGATTTCCCTCACTCGAGCGGATCTCCCTGCACACTGCCCTGGCAGAGCTCCCGGTGGTCTCATTCATCCTCTTTCCTAGACACCACACCTGGTCCATCAGCCAAATCAAGCAAAAGCTCAAAAGCTCACATTCCGGATCTAAAAAGCAAAGACTACGGGGTTGTTCCAAACCGGAGACCCAGCCCACACGCTTCTGACTCCTGGTTAGAAATGCCCATCTCTGACACGACATTGGCTTCAACCCGGAGTATGTCGAAGGAACGAGTGTGAGACCAAGACAGTAACAGGAAATTGCACACAGTCTCATTAACAGTGACCTAAAAAATGAGCATAAACTTTGCCCTTCTGAAGCGCCTCTGAAAATGTAAAAGGATAAAAATCAAAGCACGCATAGAAAGACCGGGGGGAAATGCTCAAAAGTGCAGTGGGGCTTTTTCTTCAAAAATGGACAGAAGATGCAATTGCTGTCCCCATCTCACCATTCTCCTGCGTGCACACACACACACAAGCCATTCCTCATCGGAAACAGCATGCACCCAAGCCGCTAGAAGGACACTCTCGTCTCTTCTGGTTACCAACGGATCCCATTGGTACTACAGAGGGCAGGCAGTAGGTAGGAATGCAGAGCCATGCCCCCTTTTCCTCACCCCTCCTCACACTAGACCTGAAGGAGGGGAAATGCTGGCACATATAGCGAATGTACACAACGCAAAATGGCCCCAGCGCCAGGGCAGTTACCTAGTGCCCATACTCTTACTTTTTTGAGGGGCAAGCAGCATGCGGGACTTGCAGTGTGGACAAAAATAAGAAGCATTTGTATTCCGACTTACTCAATTGGACTTGAAGATCATCTGTGAGACGAGAAGAAATGAGAAAGATCATTACTTTCAGACAAGAAACATGGAACTTTATGTTTTCTTACTATATGTTATAGAAACGTGCATCTCTGTCTGTCTGTCTGTCCGTCCATCTGTCAGTCCTTTGTTCAAGAACTCCTCCTCAATGGAGGGAGCTAAGACCACTAAACTTGGACTGCTGCTTCTTCCTAACGCAACGTAAAGCAAGGTCAGGGTTCGGTTGTCTCAGGACAATGGGATGTGCCTGGAATATGATGGTTTCTCATAAATGGAAAGGGAGGGCACTGGTAGGAGGGAGTTATCCTGAAAAATGACCTCAAGGGAGGCCAAATACAACTAACCACGGGATCCCCAGGCAATAAATGACATTTCTCGGCTGTCATACCGAGACATTAACAGTAAATTGCACACAGTCTCCTTCACATTAACCTCAAAAATGAACATAAACCTACCCTTCTCCTTCTGAAGCACCTCTGAAAAAGTCAAAAACACAGCAACAAATTACTATAATTCTTCTAAAGTGCAAACCAGTTGCCATATTGAAAGTAAGCAAGAGGTGCCCTCTCCTGCTCCATTTCCTTTGTCACCTTCCAGAGCTACCTGCGCAAGAGCTGGGAGGTGTGACTCCTCACCTTGGTGGCTGAACAAGCAACAGCATCACTCAAGAGTGTGTCTCCAAAGAGCAATGCGGGGGGCGTGGTCAGTGGCGCTGCCTGGGCTATTATGCCTTTGCATGTATAGAAAAATTCAATTGAAAGTCACCAAGAAAACTTTTCTGAGTTCCCTTTTGCCCTTCAGATCTGAAAGTTGAATTTTCAATAAGCTGGCCCCTGATTTGCAAATCGTAATTTTGAGATCCCAGCGGGAGATGCAAAACCAATGCCAAATATGAGAAGTAGCAATGGGGTCCCCAGGCAATAAACGATTTCTCAGCTCCGAAAGGAGAAAGTTTGATACCCAAATCAGAACGATCTTCCATTATGGAGGTTTTCCCTATTTTTTCTAGTTATTTCTTTACACTGTGATTCATTTCCTTATTTTGTGTTACTGGTCGGTGAAGACAACAGACAATTCCATCACGCCTTGCACCTATTTTTCCATGTTGTTTTGTTGAAAAAAGAAAAGGGTATTTAAGTGCTCACAAGTGGGTAATAGTCTGCCTTGGGTACATTCAAATCAAGCATATAAATAACCGGGGAAACTCTCAAAAGCGCAGTAAGAAGAGAACGGGTCTTTTTCTTCAAAACTGGACAGAAGATGCATTTGCTGTCCCCATCTCAACATCCTCCCGCATGTACACACAAGCCATCCCTCACCAGGACCTCCTGTGACAGTAGTCACCCATGGTGTGGGACTCCAAGACCCCACCCCTCTGCCTGAGGGAGATCAAGAATGTGAACGTGCCTTTCCCACCTCTCACCTGTATACCCTACTGGCTGCAAGGAAGGCTATGACAAAATTCCAGAGTAATGGCTAAAGAACACTCAAAAGGAAGAGTGATAAAAGACTCTGGCTTCATCTTTTCTGAGCTCTGCAGTCAACTATCCCCAGCCTGTGGGATACAACATAGGGAAGGATGCTCTAAAGTCTTGCGGATAAGTAGAGAACACACGGTATTGCACCGGAGGGGGGAGGGGCGGGGAAGGGAGGGTTTCTATGAATGTCAAGCCAGGTCCAATTTTTCCTGGTCACCCCCCTTACACGGAGGTAAAAGGAGGGGTATGCTGTGGATGTAACCCAGAGAATGCTTCGTCACAGTCCCCCAGTACTCACATACTTTTTGTTAAGGGCGGGGAGAGGGAATTTATGCACTGAGAGCAGCGTGAAGAAGCTACAGTGGGTGCGAGAACACGAAACAATCTATCGGTTGGAATTCCCTTAGAAATGCTATGCACACGTATTACCTTACTGCACTCATGGAGATCACCCTGCAGGCCTTCCCTTTCACAGCTGCCAGTTTTCTCATTCACCCCTTTCCGACACAGCTCACCCAATCCATCGGCTAGATCTAGTAACAGCTTGTAGCCCAGAAGTAAGCAAAGGGCTGACTCAAAACCAGACACACGCTCCACACCTTGCTGACTTGTGTTCAGAGATATATCTATTTAGCAGTTACCCTTTTCCACAAATACGTGCTATGCAGTGGCCTGCACCTCGTGTCCCTTCTTGGAACTAATGTGACACCCCTCTGTTCGATGATCTCTAAACGTAAAAAAATCAAAATACACCTACCGTTCGCCTTCTGTTCCTCCTCTGAAAAATAAACCAAAAATCAAAATGCAAGGCGTTCCCATCCAAATATGTGCTGTACCATCCCAATTTAAATTAACGGACAGTTTTCCCCCACCGCTAATCGCATGCACCCTGCCCCAGCTGCGCCCGCTGCAGCTGCAGCGGCCACGGAGAGGTGCTTGTCACCTCGCCCCAAACCGATGCACGATGAGCGGGATGAGGTTTAAAACAGTCTGATGGGGAATGAACTTTCCTTGGAGTTAGTCAAAGCAATGACATGAAAAAATAGCCATTTTTATTTGAAAACTAAGGAACCAACATCCATCAGTTGAGAAACCCGTGAGACGATATCATGGGCCCTCGGTACTTTGCCTGTAAAGAGTAGGGAGATTTCACTTAGCAACTGCATGAGCAACATCTGATTTCCCTCACTCGAGCGGATCTCCCTGCACACTGCCCTGGCAGAGCTCCCGGTGGTCTCATTCATCCTCTTTCCTAGACACCACACCTGGTCCATCAGCCAAATCAAGCAAAAGCTCACATTCCGGATCTAAAAAGCAAAGACTACGGGGTTGTTCCAAACCGGAGACCCAGCCCACACGCTTCTGACTCCTGGTTAGAAATGCCCATCTCTGACACGACATTGGCTTCAACCCGGAGTATGTCGAAGGAACGAGTGTGAGACCAAGACAGTAACAGGAAATTGCACACAGTCTCATTAACAGTGACCTAAAAAATGAGCATAAACTTTGCCCTTCTGAAGCGCCTCTGAAAATGTAAAAGGATAAAAATCAAAGCACGCATAGAAAGACCGGGGGGAAATGCTCAAAAGTGCAGTGGGGCTTTTTCTTCAAAAATGGACAGAAGATGCAATTGCTGTCCCCATCTCACCATTCTCCTGCGTGCACACACACACACAAGCCATTCCTCATCGGAAACAGCATGCACCCAAGCCGCTAGAAGGACACTCTCGTCTCTTCTGGTTACCAACGGATCCCATTGGTACTACAGAGGGCAGGCAGTAGGTAGGAATGCAGAGCCATGCCCCCTTTTCCTCACCCCTCCTCACACTAGACCTGAAGGAGGGGAAATGCTGGCACATATAGCGAATGTACACAACGCAAAATGGCCCCAGCGCCAGGGCAGTTACCTAGTGCCCATACTCTTACTTTTTTGAGGGGCAAGCAGCATGCGGGACTTGCAGTGTGGACAAAAATAAGAAGCATTTGTATTCCGACTTACTCAATTGGACTTGAAGATCATCTGTGAGACGAGAAGAAATGAGAAAGATCATTGCTTTCAGACAAGAAACATGGAACTTTATGTTTTCTTACTATATGTTATAGAAACGTGCATCTCTGTCTGTCTGTCTGTCCGTCCATCTGTCAGTCCTTTGTTCAAGAACTCCTCCTCAATGGAGGGAGCTAAGACCACTAAACTTGGACTGCTGCTTCTTCCTAACGCAACGTAAAGCAAGGTCAGGGTTCGGTTGTCTCAGGACAATGGGATGTGCCTGGAATATGATGGTTTCTCATAAATGGAAAGGGAGGGCACTGGTAGGAGGGAGTTATCCTGAAAAATGACCTCAAGGGAGGCCAAATACAACTAACCACGGGATCCCCAGGCAATAAATGACATTTCTCGGCTGTCATACCGAGACATTAACAGTAAATTGCACACAGTCTCCTTCACATTAACCTCAAAAATGAACATAAACCTACCCTTCTCCTTCTGAAGCACCTCTGAAAAAGTCAAAAACACAGCAACAAATTACTATAATTCTTCTAAAGTGCAAACCAGTTGCCATATTGAAAGTAAGCAAGAGGTGCCCTCTCCTGCTCCATTTCCTTTGTCACCTTCCAGAGCTACCTGCGCAAGAGCTGGGAGGTGTGACTCCTCACCTTGGTGGCTGAACAAGCAACAGCATCACTCAAGAGTGTGTCTCCAAAGAGCAATGCGGGGGGCGTGGTCAGTGGCGCTGCCTGGGCTATTATGCCTTTGCATGTATAGAAAAATTCAATTGAAAGTCACCAAGAAAACTTTTCTGAGTTCCCTTTTGCCCTTCAGATCTGAAAGTTGAATTTTCAATAAGCTGGCCCCTGATTTGCAAATCGTAATTTTGAGATCCCAGCGGGAGATGCAAAACCAATGCCAAATATGAGAAGTAGCAATGGGGTCCCCAGGCAATAAACGATTTCTCAGCTCCGAAAGGAGAAAGTTTGATACCCAAATCAGAACGATCTTCCATTATGGAGGTTTTCCCTATTTTTTCTAGTTATTTCTTTACACTGTGATTCATTTCCTTATTTTGTGTTACTGGTCGGTGAAGACAACAGACAATTCCATCACGCCTTGCACCTATTTTTCCATGTTGTTTTGTTGAAAAAAGAAAAGGGTATTTAAGTGCTCACAAGTGGGTAATAGTCTGCCTTGGGTACATTCAAATCAAGCATATAAATAACCGGGGAAACTCTCAAAAGCGCAGTAAGAAGAGAACGGGTCTTTTTCTTCAAAACTGGACAGAAGATGCATTTGCTGTCCCCATCTCAACATCCTCCCGCATGTACACACAAGCCATCCCTCACCAGGACCTCCTGTGACAGTAGTCACCCATGGTGTGGGACTCCAAGACCCCACCCCTCTGCCTGAGGGAGATCAAGAATGTGAACGTGCCTTTCCCACCTCTCACCTGTATACCCTACTGGCTGCAAGGAAGGCTATGACAAAATTCCAGAGTAATGGCTAAAGAACACTCAAAAGGAAGAGTGATAAAAGACTCTGGCTTCATCTTTTCTGAGCTCTGCAGTCAACTATCCCCAGCCTGTGGGATACAACATAGGGAAGGATGCTCTAAAGTCTTGCGGGTAAGTAGAGAACACACGGTATTGCACCGGAGGGGGGAGGGGCGGGGAAGGGAGGGTTTCTATGAATGTCAAGCCAGGTCCAATTTTTCCTGGTCACCCCCCTTACACGGAGGTAAAAGGAGGGGTATGCTGTGGATGTAACCCAGAGAATGCTTCGTCACAGTCCCCCAGTCAGTCCTTTGTTCAAGAACTCCTCCTCAATGGAGGGAGCTAAGACCACTAAACTTGGACTGCTGCTTCTTCCTAACGCAACGTAAAGCAAGGTCAGGGTTCGGTTGTCTCAGGACAATGGGATGTGCCTGGAATATGATGGTTTCTCATAAATGGAAAGGGAGGGCACTGGTAGGAGGGAGTTATCCTGAAAAATGACCTCAAGGGAGGCCAAATACAACTAACCACGGGATCCCCAGGCAATAAATGACATTTCTCGGCTGTCATACCGAGACATTAACAGTAAATTGCACACAGTCTCCTTCACATTAACCTCAAAAATGAACATAAACCTACCCTTCTCCTTCTGAAGCACCTCTGAAAAAGTCAAAAACACAGCAACAAATTACTATAATTCTTCTAAAGTGCAAACCAGTTGCCATATTGAAAGTAAGCAAGAGGTGCCCTCTCCTGCTCCATTTCCTTTGTCACCTTCCAGAGCTACCTGCGCAAGAGCTGGGAGGTGTGACTCCTCACCTTGGTGGCTGAACAAGCAACAGCATCACTCAAGAGTGTGTCTCCAAAGAGCAATGCGGGGGGCGTGGTCAGTGGCGCTGCCTGGGCTATTATGCCTTTGCATGTATAGAAAAATTCAATTGAAAGTCACCAAGAAAACTTTTCTGAGTTCCCTTTTGCCCTTCAGATCTGAAAGTTGAATTTTCAATAAGCTGGCCCCTGATTTGCAAATCGTAATTTTGAGATCCCAGCGGGAGATGCAAAACCAATGCCAAATATGAGAAGTAGCAATGGGGTCCCCAGGCAATAAACGATTTCTCAGCTCCGAAAGGAGAAAGTTTGATACCCAAATCAGAACGATCTTCCATTATGGAGGTTTTCCCTATTTTTTCTAGTTATTTCTTTACACTGTGATTCATTTCCTTATTTTGTGTTACTGGTCGGTGAAGACAACAGACAATTCCATCACGCCTTGCACCTATTTTTCCATGTTGTTTTGTTGAAAAAAGAAAAGGGTATTTAAGTGCTCACAAGTGGGTAATAGTCTGCCTTGGGTACATTCAAATCAAGCATATAAATAACCGGGGAAACTCTCAAAAGCGCAGTAAGAAGAGAACGGGTCTTTTTCTTCAAAACTGGACAGAAGATGCATTTGCTGTCCCCATCTCAACATCCTCCCGCATGTACACACAAGCCATCCCTCACCAGGACCTCCTGTGACAGTAGTCACCCATGGTGTGGGACTCCAAGACCCCACCCCTCTGCCTGAGGGAGATCAAGAATGTGAACGTGCCTTTCCCACCTCTCACCTGTATACCCTACTGGCTGCAAGGAAGGCTATGACAAAATTCCAGAGTAATGGCTAAAGAACACTCAAAAGGAAGAGTGATAAAAGACTCTGGCTTCATCTTTTCTGAGCTCTGCAGTCAACTATCCCCAGCCTGTGGGATACAACATAGGGAAGGATGCTCTAAAGTCTTGCGGATAAGTAGAGAACACACGGTATTGCACCGGAGGGGGGAGGGGCGGGGAAGGGAGGGTTTCTATGAATGTCAAGCCAGGTCCAATTTTTCCTGGTCACCCCCCTTACACGGAGGTAAAAGGAGGGGTATGCTGTGGATGTAACCCAGAGAATGCTTCGTCACAGTCCCCCAGTACTCACATACTTTTTGTTAAGGGCGGGGAGAGGGAATTTATGCACTGAGAGCAGCGTGAAGAAGCTACAGTGGGTGCGAGAACACGAAACAATCTATCGGTTGGAATTCCCTTAGAAATGCTATGCACACGTATTACCTTACTGCACTCATGGAGATCACCCTGCAGGCCTTCCCTTTCACAGCTGCCAGTTTTCTCATTCACCCCTTTCCGACACAGCTCACCCAATCCATCGGCTAGATCTAGTAACAGCTTGTAGCCCAGAAGTAAGCAAAGGGCTGACTCAAAACCAGACACACGCTCCACACCTTGCTGACTTGTGTTCAGAGATATATCTATTTAGCAGTTACCCTTTTCCACAAATACGTGCTATGCAGTGGCCTGCACCTCGTGTCCCTTCTTGGAACTAATGTGACACCCCTCTGTTCGATGATCTCTAAACGTAAAAAAATCAAAATACACCTACCGTTCGCCTTCTGTTCCTCCTCTGAAAAATAAACCAAAAATCAAAATGCAAGGCGTTCCCATCCAAATATGTGCTGTACCATCCCAATTTAAATTAACGGACAGTTTTCCCCCACCGCTAATCGCATGCACCCTGCCCCAGCTGCGCCCGCTGCAGCTGCAGCGGCCACGGAGAGGTGCTTGTCACCTCGCCCCAAACCGATGCACGATGAGCGGGATGAGGTTTAAAACAGTCTGATGGGGAATGAACTTTCCTTGGAGTTAGTCAAAGCAATGACATGAAAAAATAGCCATTTTTATTTGAAAACTAAGGAACCAACATCCATCAGTTGAGAAACCCGTGAGACGATATCATGGGCCCTCGGTACTTTGCCTGTAAAGAGTAGGGAGATTTCACTTAGCAACTGCATGAGCAACATCTGATTTCCCTCACTCGAGCGGATCTCCCTGCACACTGCCCTGGCAGAGCTCCCGGTGGTCTCATTCATCCTCTTTCCTAGACACCACACCTGGTCCATCAGCCAAATCAAGCAAAAGCTCACATTCCGGATCTAAAAAGCAAAGACTACGGGGTTGTTCCAAACCGGAGACCCAGCCCACACGCTTCTGACTCCTGGTTAGAAATGCCCATCTCTGACACGACATTGGCTTCAACCCGGAGTATGTCGAAGGAACGAGTGTGAGACCAAGACAGTAACAGGAAATTGCACACAGTCTCATTAACAGTGACCTAAAAAATGAGCATAAACTTTGCCCTTCTGAAGCGCCTCTGAAAATGTAAAAGGATAAAAATCAAAGCACGCATAGAAAGACCGGGGGGAAATGCTCAAAAGTGCAGTGGGGCTTTTTCTTCAAAAATGGACAGAAGATGCAATTGCTGTCCCCATCTCACCATTCTCCTGCGTGCACACACACACACAAGCCATTCCTCATCGGAAACAGCATGCACCCAAGCCGCTAGAAGGACACTCTCGTCTCTTCTGGTTACCAACGGATCCCATTGGTACTACAGAGGGCAGGCAGTAGGTAGGAATGCAGAGCCATGCCCCCTTTTCCTCACCCCTCCTCACACTAGACCTGAAGGAGGGGAAATGCTGGCACATATAGCGAATGTACACAACGCAAAATGGCCCCAGCGCCAGGGCAGTTACCTAGTGCCCATACTCTTACTTTTTTGAGGGGCAAGCAGCATGCGGGACTTGCAGTGTGGACAAAAATAAGAAGCATTTGTATTCCGACTTACTCAATTGGACTTGAAGATCATCTGTGAGACGAGAAGAAATGAGAAAGATCATTGCTTTCAGACAAGAAACATGGAACTTTATGTTTTCTTACTATATGTTATAGAAACGTGCATCTCTGTCTGTCTGTCTGTCCGTCCATCTGTCAGTCCTTTGTTCAAGAACTCCTCCTCAATGGAGGGAGCTAAGACCACTAAACTTGGACTGCTGCTTCTTCCTAACGCAACGTAAAGCAAGGTCAGGGTTCGGTTGTCTCAGGACAATGGGATGTGCCTGGAATATGATGGTTTCTCATAAATGGAAAGGGAGGGCACTGGTAGGAGGGAGTTATCCTGAAAAATGACCTCAAGGGAGGCCAAATACAACTAACCACGGGATCCCCAGGCAATAAATGACATTTCTCGGCTGTCATACCGAGACATTAACAGTAAATTGCACACAGTCTCCTTCACATTAACCTCAAAAATGAACATAAACCTACCCTTCTCCTTCTGAAGCACCTCTGAAAAAGTCAAAAACACAGCAACAAATTACTATAATTCTTCTAAAGTGCAAACCAGTTGCCATATTGAAAGTAAGCAAGAGGTGCCCTCTCCTGCTCCATTTCCTTTGTCACCTTCCAGAGCTACCTGCGCAAGAGCTGGGAGGTGTGACTCCTCACCTTGGTGGCTGAACAAGCAACAGCATCACTCAAGAGTGTGTCTCCAAAGAGCAATGCGGGGGGCGTGGTCAGTGGCGCTGCCTGGGCTATTATGCCTTTGCATGTATAGAAAAATTCAATTGAAAGTCACCAAGAAAACTTTTCTGAGTTCCCTTTTGCCCTTCAGATCTGAAAGTTGAATTTTCAATAAGCTGGCCCCTGATTTGCAAATCGTAATTTTGAGATCCCAGCGGGAGATGCAAAACCAATGCCAAATATGAGAAGTAGCAATGGGGTCCCCAGGCAATAAACGATTTCTCAGCTCCGAAAGGAGAAAGTTTGATACCCAAATCAGAACGATCTTCCATTATGGAGGTTTTCCCTATTTTTTCTAGTTATTTCTTTACACTGTGATTCATTTCCTTATTTTGTGTTACTGGTCGGTGAAGACAACAGACAATTCCATCACGCCTTGCACCTATTTTTCCATGTTGTTTTGTTGAAAAAAGAAAAGGGTATTTAAGTGCTCACAAGTGGGTAATAGTCTGCCTTGGGTACATTCAAATCAAGCATATAAATAACCGGGGAAACTCTCAAAAGCGCAGTAAGAAGAGAACGGGTCTTTTTCTTCAAAACTGGACAGAAGATGCATTTGCTGTCCCCATCTCAACATCCTCCCGCATGTACACACAAGCCATCCCTCACCAGGACCTCCTGTGACAGTAGTCACCCATGGTGTGGGACTCCAAGACCCCACCCCTCTGCCTGAGGGAGATCAAGAATGTGAACGTGCCTTTCCCACCTCTCACCTGTATACCCTACTGGCTGCAAGGAAGGCTATGACAAAATTCCAGAGTAATGGCTAAAGAACACTCAAAAGGAAGAGTGATAAAAGACTCTGGCTTCATCTTTTCTGAGCTCTGCAGTCAACTATCCCCAGCCTGTGGGATACAACATAGGGAAGGATGCTCTAAAGTCTTGCGGATAAGTAGAGAACACACGGTATTGCACCGGAGGGGGGAGGGGCGGGGAAGGGAGGGTTTCTATGAATGTCAAGCCAGGTCCAATTTTTCCTGGTCACCCCCCTTACACGGAGGTAAAAGGAGGGGTATGCTGTGGATGTAACCCAGAGGATGCTTCGTCACAGTCCCCCAGTACTCACATACTTTTTGTTAAGGGCGGGGAGAGGGAATTTATGCACTGAGAGCAGCGTGAAGAAGCTACAGTGGGTGCGAGAACACGAAACAATCTATCGGTTGGAATTCCCTTAGAAATGCTATGCACACGTATTACCTTACTGCACTCATGGAGATCACCCTGCAGGCCTTCCCTTTCACAGCTGCCAGTTTTCTCATTCACCCCTTTCCGACACAGCTCACCCAATCCATCGGCTAGATCTAGTAACAGCTTGTAGCCCAGAAGTAAGCAAAGGGCTGACTCAAAACCAGACACACGCTCCACACCTTGCTGACTTGTGTTCAGAGATATATCTATTTAGCAGTTACCCTTTTCCACAAATACGTGCTATGCAGTGGCCTGCACCTCGTGTCCCTTCTTGGAACTAATGTGACACCCCTCTGTTCGATGATCTCTAAACGTAAAAAAATCAAAATACACCTACCGTTCGCCTTCTGTTCCTCCTCTGAAAAATAAACCAAAAATCAAAATGCAAGGCGTTCCCATCCAAATATGTGCTGTACCATCCCAATTTAAAGTAACGGACAGTTTTCCCCCACCGCGAATCGCATGCACCCTTCCCCAGCTGCGCCCGCTGCAGCTGCAGCGGCCACGGAGAGGTGCTTGTCACCTCGCCCCAAACCGATGCACGATGAGCGGGATGAGGTTTAAAACAGTCTGATGGGGAATGAACTTTCCTTGGAGTTAGTCAAAGCAATGACATGAAAAAATAGCCATTTTTATTTGAAAACTAAGGAACCAACATCCATCAGTTGAGAAACCCGTGAGACGATATCATGGGCCCTCGGTATTTTGCCTGTAAAGAGTAGGGAGATTTCACTTAGCAACTGGATGAGCAACATCTGATTTCCCTCACTCGAGCGGATCTCCCTGCACACTGCCCTGGCAGAGCTCCCGGTGGTCTCATTCATCCTCTTTCCTAGACACCACACCTGGTCCATCAGCCAAATCAAGCAAAAGCTCAAAAGCTCACATTCCGGATCTAAAAAGCAAAGACTACGGGGTTGTTCCAAACCGGAGACCCAGCCCACACGCTTCTGACTCCTGGTTAGAAATGCCCATCTCTGACACGACATTGGCTTCAACCCGGAGTATGTCGAAGGAACGAGTGTGAGACCAAGACAGTAACAGGAAATTGCACACAGTCTCATTAACAGTGACCTAAAAAATGAGCATAAACTTTGCCCTTCTGAAGCGCCTCTGAAAATGTAAAAGGATAAAAATCAAAGCACGCATAGAAAGACCGGGGGGAAATGCTCAAAAGTGCAGTGGGGCTTTTTCTTCAAAAATGGACAGAAGATGCAATTGCTGTCCCCATCTCACCATTCTCCTGCGTGCACACACACACACAAGCCATTCCTCATCGGGAACAGCATGCACCCAAGCCGCTAGAAGGACACTCTCGTCTCTTCTTGTTACCAACGGATCCCATTGGTACTACAGAGGGCAGGCAGTAGGTAGGAATGCAGAGCCATGCCCCCTTTTCCTCACCCCTCCTCACACTAGACCTGAAGGAGGGGAAATGCTGGCACATATAGCGAATGTACACAATGCAAAATGGCCCCAGCGCCAGGGCAGTTACCTAGTGCCCATACTCTTACTTTTTTGAGGGGCAAGCAGCATGCGGGACTTGCAGTGTGGACAAAAATAAGAAGCATTTGTATTCCGACTTACTCAATTGGACTTGAAGATCATCTGTGAGACGAGAAGAAATGAGAAAGATCATTACTTTCAGACAAGAAACATGGAACTTTATGTTTTCTTACTATATGTTATAGAAACGTGCATCTCTGTCTGTCTGTCTGTCCGTCCATCTGTCAGTCCTTTGTTCAAGAACTCCTCCTCAATGGAGGGAGCTAAGACCACTAAACTTGGACTGCTGCTTCTTCCTAACGCAACGTAAAGCAAGGTCAGGGTTCGGTTGTCTCAGGACAATGGGATGTGCCTGGAATATGATGGTTTCTCATAAATGGAAAGGGAGGGCACTGGTAGGAGGGAGTTATCCTGAAAAATGACCTCAAGGGAGGCCAAATACAACTAACCACGGGATCCCCAGGCAATAAATGACATTTCTCGGCTGTCATACCGAGACATTAACAGTAAATTGCACACAGTCTCCTTCACATTAACCTCAAAAATGAACATAAACCTACCCTTCTCCTTCTGAAGCACCTCTGAAAAAGTCAAAAACACAGCAACAAATTACTATAATTCTTCTAAAGTGCAAACCAGTTGCCATATTGAAAGTAAGCAAGAGGTGCCCTCTCCTGCTCCATTTCCTTTGTCACCTTCCAGAGCTACCTGCGCAAGAGCTGGGAGGTGTGACTCCTCACCTTGGTGGCTGAACAAGCAACAGCATCACTCAAGAGTGTGTCTCCAAAGAGCAATGCGGGGGGCGTGGTCAGTGGCGCTGCCTGGGCTATTATGCCTTTGCATGTATAGAAAATTCAATTGAAAGTCACCAAGAAAACTTTTCTGAGTTCCCTTTTGCCCTTCAGATCTGAAAGTTGAATTTTCAATAAGCTGGCCCCTGATTTGCAAATCGTAATTTTGAGATCCCAGCGGGAGATGCAAAACCAATGCCAAATATGAGAAGTAGCAATGGGGTCCCCAGGCAATAAACGATTTCTCAGCTCCGAAAGGAGAAAGTTTGATACCCAAATCAGAACGATCTTCCATTATGGAGGTTTTCCCTATTTTTTCTAGTTATTTCTTTACACTGTGATTCATTTCCTTATTTTGTGTTACTGGTCGGTGAAGACAACAGACAATTCCATCACGCCTTGCACCTATTTTTCCATGTTGTTTTGTTGAAAAAAGAAAAGGGTATTTAAGTGCTCACAAGTGGGTAATAGTCTGCCTTGGGTACATTCAAATCAAGCATATAAATAACCGGGGAAACTCTCAAAAGCGCAGTAAGAAGAGAACGGGTCTTTTTCTTCAAAACTGGACAGAAGATGCATTTGCTGTCCCCATCTCAACATCCTCCCGCATGTACACACAAGCCATCCCTCACCAGGACCTCCTGTGACAGTAGTCACCCATGGTGTGGGACTCCAAGACCCCACCCCTCTGCCTGAGGGAGATCAAGAATGTGAACGTGCCTTTCCCACCTCTCACCTGTATACCCTACTGGCTGCAAGGAAGGCTATGACAAAATTCCAGAGTAATGGCTAAAGAACACTCAAAAGGAAGAGTGATAAAAGACTCTGGCTTCATCTTTTCTGAGCTCTGCAGTCAACTATCCCCAGCCTGTGGGATACAACATAGGGAAGGATGCTCTAAAGTCTTGCGGATAAGTAGAGAACACACGGTATTGCACCGGAGGGGGGAGGGGCGGGGAAGGGAGGGTTTCTATGAATGTCAAGCCAGGTCCAATTTTTCCTGGTCACCCCCCTTACACGGAGGTAAAAGGAGGGGTATGCTGTGGATGTAACCCAGAGGATGCTTCGTCACAGTCCCCCAGTACTCACATACTTTTTGTTAAGGGCGGGGAGAGGGAATTTATGCACTGAGAGCAGCGTGAAGAAGCTACAGTGGGTGCGAGAACACGAAACAATCTATCGGTTGGAATTCCCTTAGAAATGCTATGCACACGTATTACCTTACTGCACTCATGGAGATCACCCTGCAGGCCTTCCCTTTCACAGCTGCCAGTTTTCTCATTCACCCCTTTCCGACACAGCTCACCCAATCCATCGGCTAGATCTAGTAACAGCTTGTAGCCCAGAAGTAAGCAAAGGGCTGACTCAAAACCAGACACACGCTCCACACCTTGCTGACTTGTGTTCAGAGATATATCTATTTAGCAGTTACCCTTTTCCACAAATACGTGCTATGCAGTGGCCTGCACCTCGTGTCCCTTCTTGGAACTAATGTGACACCCCTCTGTTCGATGATCTCTAAACGTAAAAAAATCAAAATACACCTACCGTTCGCCTTCTGTTCCTCCTCTGAAAAATAAACCAAAAATCAAAATGCAAGGCGTTCCCATCCAAATATGTGCTGTACCATCCCAATTTAAATTAACGGACAGTTTTCCCCCACCGCTAATCGCATGCACCCTGCCCCAGCTGCGCCCGCTGCAGCTGCAGCGGCCACGGAGAGGTGCTTGTCACCTCACCCCAAACCGATGCACGATGAGCGGGATGAGGTTTAAAACAGTCTGATGGGGAATGAACTTTCCTTGGAGTTAGTCAAAGCAATGACATGAAAAAATAGCCATTTTTATTTGAAAACTAAGGAACCAACATCCATCAGTTGAGAAACCCGTGAGACGATATCATGGGCCCTCGGTACTTTGCCTGTAAAGAGTAGGGAGATTTCACTTAGCAACTGGATGAGCAACATCTGATTTCCCTCACTCGAGCGGATCTCCCTGCACACTGCCCTGGCAGAGCTCCCGGTGGTCTCATTCATCCTCTTTCCTAGACACCACACCTGGTACATCAGCCAAATCAAGCAAAAGCTCAAAAGCTCACATTCCGGATCTAAAAAGTAAAGACTACGGGGTTGTTCCAAACCAGAGACCCAGCCCACACGCTTCTGACTCCTGGTTAGAAATGCCCATCTCTGACACGACATTGGCTTCAACCCAGAGTATGTCGAAGGAACGAGTGTGAGACCAAGACAGTAACAGGAAATTGCACACAGTCTCATTAACAGTGACCTAAAAAATGAGCATAAACTTTGTCCTTCTGAAGCGCCTCTGAAAATGTAAAAGGATAAAAATCAAAGCACGCATAGAAAGACCGGGGGGAAATGCTCAAAAGTGCAGTGGGGCTTTTTCTTCAAAAATGGACAGAAGATGCAATTGCTGTCCCCATCTCACCATTCTCCTGCGTGCACACACACACACAAGCCATTCCTCATCGGAAACAGCATGCACCCAAGCCGCTAGAAGGACACTCTCGTCTCTTCTTGTTACCAACGGATCCCATTGGTACTACAGAGGGCAGGCAGTAGGTAGGAATGCAGAGCCATGCCCCCTTTTCCTCACCCCTCCTCACACTAGACCTGAAGGAGGGGAAATGCTGGCACATATAGCGAATGTACACAACGCAAAATGGCCCCAGCGCCAGGGCAGTTACCTAGTGCCCATACTCTTACTTTTTTGAGGGGCAAGCAGCATGCGGGACTTGCAGTGTGGACAAAAATAAGAAGCATTTGTATTCCGACTTACTCAATTGGACTTGAAGATCATCTGTGAGACGAGAAGAAATGAGAAAGATCATTACTTTCAGACAAGAAACATGGAACTTTATGTTTTCTTACTATATGTTATAGAAACGTGCATCTCTGTCTGTCTGTCTGTCCGTCCATCTGTCAGTCCTTTGTTCAAGAACTCCTCCTCAATGGAGGGAGCTAAGACCACTAAACTTGGACTGCTGCTTCTTCCTAACGCAACGTAAAGCAAGGTCAGGGTTCGGTTGTCTCAGGACAATGGGATGTGCCTGGAATATGATGGTTTCTCATAAATGGAAAGGGAGGGCACTGGTAGGAGGGAGTTATCCTGAAAAATGACCTCAAGGGAGGCCAAATACAACTAACCACGGGATCCCCAGGCAATAAATGACATTTCTCGGCTGTCATACCGAGACATTAACAGTAAATTGCACACAGTCTCCTTCACATTAACCTCAAAAATGAAACCCTACCCTTCTCCTTCTGAAGCACCTCTGAAAAAGTCAAAAACACAGCAACAAATTACTATAATTCTTCTAAAGTGCAAACCAGTTGCCATATTGAAAGTAAGCAAGAGGTGCCCTCTCCTGCTCCATTTCCTTTGTCACCTTCCAGAGCTACCTGCGCAAGAGCTGGGAGGTGTGACTCCTCACCTTGGTGGCTGAACAAGCAACAGCATCACTCAAGAGTGTGTCTCCAAAGAGCAATGCGGGGGGCGTGGTCAGTGGCGCTGCCTGGGCTATTATGCCTTTGCATGTATAGAAAATTCAATTGAAAGTCACCAAGAAAACTTTTCTGCGTTCCCTTTTGCCCTTCAGATCTGAAAGTTGAATTTTCAATAAGCTGGCCCCTGATTTGCAAATCGTAATTTTGAGATCCCAGCGGGAGATGCAAAACCAATGCCAAATATGAGAAGTAGCAATGGGGTCCCCAGGCAATAAACGATTTCTCAGCTCCGAAAGGAGAAAGTTTGATACCCAAATCAGAACGATCTTCCATTATGGAGGTTTTCCCTATTTTTTCTAGTTATTTCTTTACACTGTGATTCATTTCCTTATTTTGTGTTACTGGTCGGTGAAGACAACAGACAATTCCATCACGCCTTGCACCTATTTTTCCATGTTGTTTTGTTGAAAAAAGAAAAGGGTATTTAAGTGCTCACAAGTGGGTAATAGTCTGCCTTGGGTACATTCAAATCAAGCATATAAATAACCGGGGAAACTCTCAAAAGCGCAGTAAGAAGAGAACGGGTCTTTTTCTTCAAAACTGGACAGAAGATGCATTTGCTGTCCCCATCTCAACATCCTCCCGCATGTACACACAAGCCATCCCTCACCAGGACCTCCTGTGACAGTAGTCACCCATGGTGTGGGACTCCAAGACCCCACCCCTCTGCCTGAGGGAGATCAAGAATGTGAACGTGCCTTTCCCACCTCTCACCTGTATACCCTACTGGCTGCAAGGAAGGCTATGACAAAATTCCAGAGTAATGGCTAAAGAACACTCAAAAGGAAGAGTGATAAAAGACTCTGGCTTCATCTTTTCTGAGCTCTGCAGTCAACTATCCCCAGCCTGTGGGATACAACATAGGGAAGGATGCTCTAAAGTCTTGCGGATAAGTAGAGAACACACGGTATT
Organism: Pelodiscus sinensis; assembly: GCF_049634645.1. Classification (NCBI taxonomy): domain Eukaryota; kingdom Metazoa; phylum Chordata; order Testudines; family Trionychidae; genus Pelodiscus; species Pelodiscus sinensis. The sequence goes on along the minus strand of NC_134743.1, from coordinate 3,865,229 downwards.
GCACCGGAGGGGGGAGGGGCGGGGAAGGGAGGGTTTCTATGAATGTCAAGCCAGGTCCAATTTTTCCTGGTCACCCCCCTTACACAGAGGTAAAAGGAGGGGTATGCTGTGGATGTAACCCAGAGAATGCTTCGTCACAGTCCCCCAGTACTCACATACTTTTTGTTAAGGGCGGGGAGAGGGAATTTATGCACTGAGAGCAGCGTGAAGAAGCTACAGTGGGTGCGAGAACACGAAACAATCTATCGGTTGGAATTCCCTTAGAAATGCTATGCACACGTATTACCTTACTGCACTCATGGAGATCACCCTGCAGGCCTTCCCTTTCACAGCTGCCAGTTTTCTCATTCACCCCTTTCCGACACAGCTCACCCAATCCATCGGCTAGATCTAGTAACAGCTTGTAGCCCAGAAGTAAGCAAAGGGCTGACTCAAAACCAGACACACGCTCCACACCTTGCTGACTTGTGTTCAGAGATATATCTATTTAGCAGTTACCCTTTTCCACAAATACGTGCTATGCAGTGGCCTGCACCTCGTGTCCCTTCTTGGAACTAATGTGACACCCCTCTGTTCGATGATCTCTAAACGTAAAAAAATCAAAATACACCTACCGTTCGCCTTCTGTTCCTCCTCTGAAAAATAAACCAAAAATCAAAATGCAAGGCGTTCCCATCCAAATATGTGCTGTACCATCCCAATTTAAATTAACGGACAGTTTTCCCCCACCGCTAATCGCATGCACCCTGCCCCAGCTGCGCCCGCTGCAGCTGCAGCGGCCACGGAGAGGTGCTTGTCACCTCGCCCCAAACCGATGCACGATGAGCGGGATGAGGTTTAAAACAGTCTGATGGGGAATGAACTTTCCTTGGAGTTAGTCAAAGCAATGACATGAAAAAATAGCCATTTTTATTTGAAAACTAAGGAACCAACATCCATCAGTTGAGAAACCCGTGAGACGATATCATGGGCCCTCGGTACTTTGCCTGTAAAGAGTAGGGAGATTTCACTTAGCAACTGGATGAGCAACATCTGATTTCCCTCACTCGAGCGGATCTCCCTGCACACTGCCCTGGCAGAGCTCCCGGTGGTCTCATTCATCCTCTTTCCTAGACACCACACCTGGTCCATCAGCCAAATCAAGCAAAAGCTCAAAAGCTCACATTCCGGATCTAAAAAGCAAAGACTACGGGGTTGTTCCAAACCGGAGACCCAGCCCACACGCTTCTGACTCCTGGTTAGAAATGCCCATCTCTGACACGACATTGGCTTCAACCCGGAGTATGTCGAAGGAACGAGTGTGAGACCAAGACAGTAACAGGAAATTGCACACAGTCTCATTAACAGTGACCTAAAAAATGAGCATAAACTTTGCCCTTCTGAAGCGCCTCTGAAAATGTAAAAGGATAAAAATCAAAGCACGCATAGAAAGACCGGGGGGAAATGCTCAAAAGTGCAGTGGGGCTTTTTCTTCAAAAATGGACAGAAGATGCAATTGCTGTCCCCATCTCACCATTCTCCTGCGTGCACACACACACACAAGCCATTCCTCATCGGAAACAGCATGCACCCAAGCCGCTAGAAGGACACTCTCGTCTCTTCTTGTTACCAACGGATCCCATTGGTACTACAGAGGGCAGGCAGTAGGTAGGAATGCAGAGCCATGCCCCCTTTTCCTCACCCCTCCTCACACTAGACCTGAAGGAGGGGAAATGCTGGCACATATAGCGAATGTACACAACGCAAAATGGCCCCAGCGCCAGGGCAGTTACCTAGTGCCCATACTCTTACTTTTTTGAGGGGCAAGCAGCATGCGGGACTTGCAGTGTGGACAAAAATAAGAAGCATTTGTATTCCGACTTACTCAATTGGACTTGAAGATCATCTGTGAGACGAGAAGAAATGAGAAAGATCATTACTTTCAGACAAGAAACATGGAACTTTATGTTTTCTTACTATATGTTATAGAAACGTGCATCTCTGTCTGTCTGTCTGTCCGTCCATCTGTCAGTCCTTTGTTCAAGAACTCCTCCTCAATGGAGGGAGCTAAGACCACTAAACTTGGACTGCTGCTTCTTCCTAACGCAACGTAAAGCAAGGTCAGGGTTCGGTTGTCTCAGGACAATGGGATGTGCCTGGAATATGATGGTTTCTCATAAATGGAAAGGGAGGGCACTGGTAGGAGGGAGTTATCCTGAAAAATGACCTCAAGGGAGGCCAAATACAACTAACCACGGGATCCCCAGGCAATAAATGACATTTCTCGGCTGTCATACCGAGACATTAACAGTAAATTGCACACAGTCTCCTTCACATTAACCTCAAAAATGAAACCCTACCCTTCTCCTTCTGAAGCACCTCTGAAAAAGTCAAAAACACAGCAACAAATTACTATAATTCTTCTAAAGTGCAAACCAGTTGCCATATTGAAAGTAAGCAAGAGGTGCCCTCTCCTGCTCCATTTCCTTTGTCACCTTCCAGAGCTACCTGCGCAAGAGCTGGGAGGTGTGACTCCTCACCTTGGTGGCTGAACAAGCAACAGCATCACTCAAGAGTGTGTCTCCAAAGAGCAATGCGGGGGGCGTGGTCAGTGGCGCTGCCTGGGCTATTATGCCTTTGCATGTATAGAAAATTCAATTGAAAGTCACCAAGAAAACTTTTCTGAGTTCCCTTTTGCCCTTCAGATCTGAAAGTTGAATTTTCAATAAGCTGGCCCCTGATTTGCAAATCGTAATTTTGAGATCCCAGCGGGAGATGCAAAACCAATGCCAAATATGAGAAGTAGCAATGGGGTCCCCAGGCAATAAACGATTTCTCAGCTCCGAAAGGAGAAAGTTTGATACCCAAATCAGAACGATCTTCCATTATGGAGGTTTTCCCTATTTTTTCTAGTTATTTCTTTACACTGTGATTCATTTCCTTATTTTGTGTTACTGGTCGGTGAAGACAACAGACAATTCCATCACGCCTTGCACCTATTTTTCCATGTTGTTTTGTTGAAAAAAGAAAAGGGTATTTAAGTGCTCACAAGTGGGTAATAGTCTGCCTTGGGTACATTCAAATCAAGCATATAAATAACCGGGGAAACTCTCAAAAGCGCAGTAAGAAGAGAACGGGTCTTTTTCTTCAAAACTGGACAGAAGATGCATTTGCTGTCCCCATCTCAACATCCTCCCGCATGTACACACAAGCCATCCCTCACCAGGACCTCCTGTGACAGTAGTCACCCATGGTGTGGGACTCCAAGACCCCACCCCTCTGCCTGAGGGAGATCAAGAATGTGAACGTGCCTTTCCCACCTCTCACCTGTATACCCTACTGGCTGCAAGGAAGGCTATGACAAAATTCCAGAGTAATGGCTAAAGAACACTCAAAAGGAAGAGTGATAAAAGACTCTGGCTTCATCTTTTCTGAGCTCTGCAGTCAACTATCCCCAGCCTGTGGGATACAACATAGGGAAGGATGCTCTAAAGTCTTGCGGATAAGTAGAGAACACACGGTATTGCACCGGAGGGGGGAGGGGCGGGGAAGGGAGGGTTTCTATGAATGTCAAGCCAGGTCCAATTTTTCCTGGTCACCCCCCTTACACGGAGGTAAAAGGAGGGGTATGCTGTGGATGTAACCCAGAGAATGCTTCGTCACAGTCCCCCAGTACTCACATACTTTTTGTTAAGGGCGGGGAGAGGGAATTTATGCACTGAGAGCAGCGTGAAGAAGCTACAGTGGGTGCGAGAACACGAAACAATCTATCGGTTGGAATTCCCTTAGAAATGCTATGCACACGTATTACCTTACTGCACTCATGGAGATCACCCTGCAGGCCTTCCCTTTCACAGCTGCCAGTTTTCTCATTCACCCCTTTCCGACACAGCTCACCCAATCCATCGGCTAGATCTAGTAACAGCTTGTAGCCCAGAAGTAAGCAAAGGGCTGACTCAAAACCAGACACACGCTCCACACCTTGCTGACTTGTGTTCAGAGATATATCTATTTAGCAGTTACCCTTTTCCACAAATACGTGCTATGCAGTGGCCTGCACCTCGTGTCCCTTCTTGGAACTAATGTGACACCCCTCTGTTCGATGATCTCTAAACGTAAAAAAATCAAAATACACCTACCGTTCGCCTTCTGTTCCTCCTCTGAAAAATAAACCAAAAATCAAAATGCAAGGCGTTCCCATCCAAATATGTGCTGTACCATCCCAATTTAAATTAACGGACAGTTTTCCCCCACCGCTAATCGCATGCACCCTGCCCCAGCTGCGCCCGCTGCAGCTGCAGCGGCCACGGAGAGGTGCTTGTCACCTCGCCCCAAACCGATGCACGATGAGCGGGATGAGGTTTAAAACAGTCTGATGGGGAATGAACTTTCCTTGGAGTTAGTCAAAGCAATGACATGAAAAAATAGCCATTTTTATTTGAAAACTAAGGAACCAACATCCATCAGTTGAGAAACCCGTGAGACGATATCATGGGCCCTCGGTACTTTGCCTGTAAAGAGTAGGGAGATTTCACTTAGCAACTGGATGAGCAACATCTGATTTCCCTCACTCGAGCGGATCTCCCTGCACACTGCCCTGGCAGAGCTCCCGGTGGTCTCATTCATCCTCTTTCCTAGACACCACACCTGGTCCATCAGCCAAATCAAGCAAAAGCTCAAAAGCTCACATTCCGGATCTAAAAAGCAAAGACTACGGGGTTGTTCCAAACCGGAGACCCAGCCCACACGCTTCTGACTCCTGGTTAGAAATGCCCATCTCTGACACGACATTGGCTTCAACCCGGAGTATGTCGAAGGAACGAGTGTGAGACCAAGACAGTAACAGGAAATTGCACACAGTCTCATTAACAGTGACCTAAAAAATGAGCATAAACTTTGCCCTTCTGAAGCGCCTCTGAAAATGTAAAAGGATAAAAATCAAAGCACGCATAGAAAGACCGGGGGGAAATGCTCAAAAGTGCAGTGGGGCTTTTTCTTCAAAAATGGACAGAAGATGCAATTGCTGTCCCCATCTCACCATTCTCCTGCGTGCACACACACACACAAGCCATTCCTCATCGGAAACAGCATGCACCCAAGCCGCTAGAAGGACACTCTCGTCTCTTCTTGTTACCAACGGATCCCATTGGTACTACAGAGGGCAGGCAGTAGGTAGGAATGCAGAGCCATGCCCCCTTTTCCTCACCCCTCCTCACACTAGACCTGAAGGAGGGGAAATGCTGGCACATATAGCGAATGTACACAACGCAAAATGGCCCCAGCGCCAGGGCAGTTACCTAGTGCCCATACTCTTACTTTTTTGAGGGGCAAGCAGCATGCGGGACTTGCAGTGTGGACAAAAATAAGAAGCATTTGTATTCCGACTTACTCAATTGGACTTGAAGATCATCTGTGAGACGAGAAGAAATGAGAAAGATCATTACTTTCAGACAAGAAACATGGAACTTTATGTTTTCTTACTATATGTTATAGAAACGTGCATCTCTGTCTGTCTGTCTGTCCGTCCATCTGTCAGTCCTTTGTTCAAGAACTCCTCCTCAATGGAGGGAGCTAAGACCACTAAACTTGGACTGCTGCTTCTTCCTAACGCAACGTAAAGCAAGGTCAGGGTTCGGTTGTCTCAGGACAATGGGATGTGCCTGGAATATGATGGTTTCTCATAAATGGAAAGGGAGGGCACTGGTAGGAGGGAGTTATCCTGAAAAATGACCTCAAGGGAGGCCAAATACAACTAACCACGGGATCCCCAGGCAATAAATGACATTTCTCGGCTGTCATACCGAGACATTAACAGTAAATTGCACACAGTCTCCTTCACATTAACCTCAAAAATGAAACCCTACCCTTCTCCTTCTGAAGCACCTCTGAAAAAGTCAAAAACACAGCAACAAATTACTATAATTCTTCTAAAGTGCAAACCAGTTGCCATATTGAAAGTAAGCAAGAGGTGCCCTCTCCTGCTCCATTTCCTTTGTCACCTTCCAGAGCTACCTGCGCAAGAGCTGGGAGGTGTGACTCCTCACCTTGGTGGCTGAACAAGCAACAGCATCACTCAAGAGTGTGTCTCCAAAGAGCAATGCGGGGGGCGTGGTCAGTGGCGCTGCCTGGGCTATTATGCCTTTGCATGTATAGAAAATTCAATTGAAAGTCACCAAGAAAACTTTTCTGCGTTCCCTTTTGCCCTTCAGATCTGAAAGTTGAATTTTCAATAAGCTGGCCCCTGATTTGCAAATCGTAATTTTGAGATCCCAGCGGGAGATGCAAAACCAATGCCAAATATGAGAAGTAGCAATGGGGTCCCCAGGCAATAAACGATTTCTCAGCTCCGAAAGGAGAAAGTTTGATACCCAAATCAGAACGATCTTCCATTATGGAGGTTTTCCCTATTTTTTCTAGTTATTTCTTTACACTGTGATTCATTTCCTTATTTTGTGTTACTGGTCGGTGAAGACAACAGACAATTCCATCACGCCTTGCACCTATTTTTCCATGTTGTTTTGTTGAAAAAAGAAAAGGGTATTTAAGTGCTCACAAGTGGGTAATAGTCTGCCTTGGGTACATTCAAATCAAGCATATAAATAACCGGGGAAACTCTCAAAAGCGCAGTAAGAAGAGAACGGGTCTTTTTCTTCAAAACTGGACAGAAGATGCATTTGCTGTCCCCATCTCAACATCCTCCCGCATGTACACACAAGCCATCCCTCACCAGGACCTCCTGTGACAGTAGTCACCCATGGTGTGGGACTCCAAGACCCCACCCCTCTGCCTGAGGGAGATCAAGAATGTGAACGTGCCTTTCCCACCTCTCACCTGTATACCCTACTGGCTGCAAGGAAGGCTATGACAAAATTCCAGAGTAATGGCTAAAGAACACTCAAAAGGAAGAGTGATAAAAGACTCTGGCTTCATCTTTTCTGAGCTCTGCAGTCAACTATCCCCAGCCTGTGGGATACAACATAGGGAAGGATGCTCTAAAGTCTTGCGGATAAGTAGAGAACACACGGTATTGCACCGGAGGGGGGAGGGGCGGGGAAGGGAGGGTTTCTATGAATGTCAAGCCAGGTCCAATTTTTCCTGGTCACCCCCCTTACACGGAGGTAAAAGGAGGGGTATGCTGTGGATGTAACCCAGAGAATGCTTCGTCACAGTCCCCCAGTACTCACATACTTTTTGTTAAGGGCGGGGAGAGGGAATTTATGCACTGAGAGCAGCGTGAAGAAGCTACAGTGGGTGCGAGAACACGAAACAATCTATCGGTTGGAATTCCCTTAGAAATGCTATGCACACGTATTACCTTACTGCACTCATGGAGATCACCCTGCAGGCCTTCCCTTTCACAGCTGCCAGTTTTCTCATTCACCCCTTTCCGACACAGCTCACCCAATCCATCGGCTAGATCTAGTAACAGCTTGTAGCCCAGAAGTAAGCAAAGGGCTGACTCAAAACCAGACACACGCTCCACACCTTGCTGACTTGTGTTCAGAGATATATCTATTTAGCAGTTACCCTTTTCCACAAATACGTGCTATGCAGTGGCCTGCACCTCGTGTCCCTTCTTGGAACTAATGTGACACCCCTCTGTTCGATGATCTCTAAACGTAAAAAAATCAAAATACACCTACCGTTCGCCTTCTGTTCCTCCTCTGAAAAATAAACCAAAAATCAAAATGCAAGGCGTTCCCATCCAAATATGTGCTGTACCATCCCAATTTAAATTAACGGACAGTTTTCCCCCACCGCTAATCGCATGCACCCTGCCCCAGCTGCGCCCGCTGCAGCTGCAGCGGCCACGGAGAGGTGCTTGTCACCTCGCCCCAAACCGATGCACGATGAGCGGGATGAGGTTTAAAACAGTCTGATGGGGAATGAACTTTCCTTGGAGTTAGTCAAAGCAATGACATGAAAAAATAGCCATTTTTATTTGAAAACTAAGGAACCAACATCCATCAGTTGAGAAACCCGTGAGACGATATCATGGGCCCTCGGTACTTTGCCTGTAAAGAGTAGGGAGATTTCACTTAGCAACTGGATGAGCAACATCTGATTTCCCTCACTCGAGCGGATCTCCCTGCACACTGCCCTGGCAGAGCTCCCGGTGGTCTCATTCATCCTCTTTCCTAGACACCACACCTGGTCCATCAGCCAAATCAAGCAAAAGCTCAAAAGCTCACATTCCGGATCTAAAAAGCAAAGACTACGGGGTTGTTCCAAACCGGAGACCCAGCCCACACGCTTCTGACTCCTGGTTAGAAATGCCCATCTCTGACACGACATTGGCTTCAACCCGGAGTATGTCGAAGGAACGAGTGTGAGACCAAGACAGTAACAGGAAATTGCACACAGTCTCATTAACAGTGACCTAAAAAATGAGCATAAACTTTGCCCTTCTGAAGCGCCTCTGAAAATGTAAAAGGATAAAAATCAAAGCACGCATAGAAAGACCGGGGGGAAATGCTCAAAAGTGCAGTGGGGCTTTTTCTTCAAAAATGGACAGAAGATGCAATTGCTGTCCCCATCTCACCATTCTCCTGCGTGCACACACACACACAAGCCATTCCTCATCGGAAACAGCATGCACCCAAGCCGCTAGAAGGACACTCTCGTCTCTTCTTGTTACCAACGGATCCCATTGGTACTACAGAGGGCAGGCAGTAGGTAGGAATGCAGAGCCATGCCCCCTTTTCCTCACCCCTCCTCACACTAGACCTGAAGGAGGGGAAATGCTGGCACATATAGCGAATGTACACAACGCAAAATGGCCCCAGCGCCAGGGCAGTTACCTAGTGCCCATACTCTTACTTTTTTGAGGGGCAAGCAGCATGCGGGACTTGCAGTGTGGACAAAAATAAGAAGCATTTGTATTCCGACTTACTCAATTGGACTTGAAGATCATCTGTGAGACGAGAAGAAATGAGAAAGATCATTACTTTCAGACAAGAAACATGGAACTTTATGTTTTCTTACTATATGTTATAGAAACGTGCATCTCTGTCTGTCTGTCTGTCCGTCCATCTGTCAGTCCTTTGTTCAAGAACTCCTCCTCAATGGAGGGAGCTAAGACCACTAAACTTGGACTGCTGCTTCTTCCTAACGCAACGTAAAGCAAGGTCAGGGTTCGGTTGTCTCAGGACAATGGGATGTGCCTGGAATATGATGGTTTCTCATAAATGGAAAGGGAGGGCACTGGTAGGAGGGAGTTATCCTGAAAAATGACCTCAAGGGAGGCCAAATACAACTAACCACGGGATCCCCAGGCAATAAATGACATTTCTCGGCTGTCATACCGAGACATTAACAGTAAATTGCACACAGTCTCCTTCACATTAACCTCAAAAATGAAACCCTACCCTTCTCCTTCTGAAGCACCTCTGAAAAAGTCAAAAACACAGCAACAAATTACTATAATTCTTCTAAAGTGCAAACCAGTTGCCATATTGAAAGTAAGCAAGAGGTGCCCTCTCCTGCTCCATTTCCTTTGTCACCTTCCAGAGCTACCTGCGCAAGAGCTGGGAGGTGTGACTCCTCACCTTGGTGGCTGAACAAGCAACAGCATCACTCAAGAGTGTGTCTCCAAAGAGCAATGCGGGGGGCGTGGTCAGTGGCGCTGCCTGGGCTATTATGCCTTTGCATGTATAGAAAATTCAATTGAAAGTCACCAAGAAAACTTTTCTGAGTTCCCTTTTGCCCTTCAGATCTGAAAGTTGAATTTTCAATAAGCTGGCCCCTGATTTGCAAATCGTAATTTTGAGATCCCAGCGGGAGATGCAAAACCAATGCCAAATATGAGAAGTAGCAATGGGGTCCCCAGGCAATAAACGATTTCTCAGCTCCGAAAGGAGAAAGTTTGATACCCAAATCAGAACGATCTTCCATTATGGAGGTTTTCCCTATTTTTTCTAGTTATTTCTTTACACTGTGATTCATTTCCTTATTTTGTGTTACTGGTCGGTGAAGACAACAGACAATTCCATCACGCCTTGCACCTATTTTTCCATGTTGTTTTGTTGAAAAAAGAAAAGGGTATTTAAGTGCTCACAAGTGGGTAATAGTCTGCCTTGGGTACATTCAAATCAAGCATATAAATAACCGGGGAAACTCTCAAAAGCGCAGTAAGAAGAGAACGGGTCTTTTTCTTCAAAACTGGACAGAAGATGCATTTGCTGTCCCCATCTCAACATCCTCCCGCATGTACACACAAGCCATCCCTCACCAGGACCTCCTGTGACAGTAGTCACCCATGGTGTGGGACTCCAAGACCCCACCCCTCTGCCTGAGGGAGATCAAGAATGTGAACGTGCCTTTCCCACCTCTCACCTGTATACCCTACTGGCTGCAAGGAAGGCTATGACAAAATTCCAGAGTAATGGCTAAAGAACACTCAAAAGGAAGAGTGATAAAAGACTCTGGCTTCATCTTTTCTGAGCTCTGCAGTCAACTATCCCCAGCCTGTGGGATACAACATAGGGAAGGATGCTCTAAAGTCTTGCGGATAAGTAGAGAACACACGGTATTGCACCGGAGGGGGGAGGGGCGGGGAAGGGAGGGTTTCTATGAATGTCAAGCCAGGTCCAATTTTTCCTGGTCACCCCCCTTACACGGAGGTAAAAGGAGGGGTATGCTGTGGATGTAACCCAGAGAATGCTTCGTCACAGTCCCCCAGTACTCACATACTTTTTGTTAAGGGCGGGGAGAGGGAATTTATGCACTGAGAGCAGCGTGAAGAAGCTACAGTGGGTGCGAGAACACGAAACAATCTATCGGTTGGAATTCCCTTAGAAATGCTATGCACACGTATTACCTTACTGCACTCATGGAGATCACCCTGCAGGCCTTCCCTTTCACAGCTGCCAGTTTTCTCATTCACCCCTTTCCGACACACCTCACCCAATCCATCGGCTAGATCTAGTAACAGCTTGTATCCCATTGCTTTCCCACCTCTCAAGTGTATTCCATAATGGCTGCAAGGAAGGCTATGACAAAATTCCAGAGTAATGGCTAAAGAACATTCAAGAGGAAGAGTGATAAAAGACTCTGGCTTCATCTTTTCTATCTACGCAAGAGGTGGAACGAGGTGTACCGGTAGTTCAAATTAGAGATCCTAATTCGAACTTCCTACCCCTTGCTGCGTGTATCCGCGTGCACGGAATTCGGACTTAGGGACATTTAAAAATGGCGGCACCTGGGAAGATGCAAATTAAGCCCGGGATATTTAAATCCTGGGCTTCATTTGGGACTTCGAATGCCTACATTAGCCTGCCTAGTTCGGCTTGTGTAGGCATACTCTTACTTTTTCAGGGGCAAACAGCACGCGGGACTTACAGTATGGACAAGAATAAGAAGTATTTTTATTGCAACTTACTCAATTGGACTTGAAGACCATCTGTGGGATGAGAAGAAATGAGAAAGATCATTGCTAATCTTTTTCCATGATATCCGGAGCATTTCTCCACAGCAGCTCGGAAAGACTGTACCTAGCGTGAGTGCAGGTAAACACAACAGTGCTCCACAAGCTTCTGCTTCAAAAAGAGCTGTATAGTGGTAAGGGTCAGCACTTGAGCTCTCTGACTTAGCAGTTTGGGAAACATTGGCCCCGGTATGTACCTCGAGTTACCACCGCCACCACTCTTTCTTTTTTTTTCGATGGAAAAAGAGAAAGAGAGAGAAAGTGTATGTCTACACTGATGATTTTTTCCAGAGAAATGGCCATTTCGCCAAAAAATCTTGAGTTACGGCTACCCAGGAATCACATTCTTTTGAAAAAAAATTGAAAGAACAAAGGGGTTTTTCTGACAGCGGTAAACCTCTTTCTACAAGGAAGAAACCTTTTCTGAAAGAGCTCTTTTGGAAACAGCTGTGTGTGGACTGGGAAAATAAAGAAAAGGGGTTTTCTTTTGAAAGAAGAGGCCTCCAGGAAAAAGCACAGGTGCCCTGGTGGCTATTCTGTCTGCAGTAATCAGAATCTAATTGCATGATAGAGTCTAATCAATGTGGACGCTATCTTCTGGAAAAGCTTCTTCTGAAAGAAGCCTGCAGTCTAGACATAGCGAAAGAGCAAGGGAAGGAAAGAGTGAATGAAAGAGAGGGAGGGAGGGAGAGAAAGATTTCCTGGCAGGAGAGCAGCATGTATGAGTTGCAGAATGACCAAGAATAGGAAACAAAACATTTAGATTCCAACTTACTCCATTTGTCTTGATGATCTTCTGTGGAAGAAGAAATGATATAGTTCAGAACTTAAAAAACCATCCTTGAGCATTATTTTTTCTTACCGCATATTCCAGAACTGTGCATCTCTGCCTCTCTGTCCCTCAATCTGTGAGTTTGAAGAAGTGGGTCTGCCCCACGAAATCTCATCACCTAATAAACTATCTTGTTAGTCTTTAAAGGGTTACATGACAGCATCTATTCCTCCTAAATGGTAAGAGCTAGGGCCACTACAATTGGTATGCATCTTCTTCCTGTCATAGCATAAAGCAAGGTCAAGGTTTGGTTGTGCCAGGAGAATGCAATGTGCCTGGAATTCAGTTGTTGCTCATTAAATGGACAGGGAGGGCTCTAGAGGAAGGAAGTTATATTATGGAATGGCCACAGGAGTTAAGCAAGTGGCCAGAGAGAGATTCTGGGGGAGCTGCAACCCTATTGGGCCACTAGGAGCAGGGGTGGAGAAAGGCACAGCTACTATGTATATCAGGTAGATTCTGTCTGTTGGTGTGTGTCTGTGGTCTGTCAGTCCCCCAGCTGGGGCACATGCACCCTGCCCCAGCTGCGCCTACTACAGTTGCAGCTGCATGGAGAGGTGCTTCCCACCTTTCCTCAAACCGATGCGTGATGAGCGGGACGGGGTTTAAAACAGTCTGATGAGGAATGAACTTTCCTTGGATTTAGTCAAAGCAATGAAATGAAAAAATAGTCTCTGGGTTTTTCATTGCAGATGTATTTCCAATATCAGTGGGTCTCAAGCACAAATTAATTGACCCTGATCCCAAAGCTGCACAACCTCTGGTGGGGGGAGGAAGGAGAGTGAGATTTGAGGTTTTTGTGCACACAAATACAGAGGAAGAGGGTAACAAAGAAATTAAGATCCTATTTCATATTTCTAACCTCACAGCTGTCTCTGGAGAAGTTTCGTGCTAGGCTCTAAACTGAGATACTTTGCTGGGAGGTTTCAAATCTGAAAGTTGAATTTTTAATAAGCTCGTCCCTGATGCTTTTTATCGTGTCCCAAGGTATTACAGGATAAGTTGCTGGAGTTGTCCTCTCTCCTTGGGGCAGCCTGAGTACTGAAACCCTTCCCTTTTGTAGTACACAGTGGAAATGTTAGCATTATTTTTGATAAGGAAGAAATCTTGTAGCTCAGTGCTTAGGGTTGTGAACTAGCTCTACAGTGCATTAGCCACACCAAGCAAAAGGTAAAAATCTCACATTCCACAATGAAAAAGCAAGAGTGACCCTGTCTTGTTCCTTTGTGATATTCCAAGGATGTGTACACAGCAGCTGGGAGACATGACTCCTCACCTTTGTGGATGCACGAGCATCAGCATCATCAAGAGTGTGTCTCAAAAGAGAAATGTGGTAGGAGTGGTCAGTGGTGGTGCCTGGGCTATTATGCCCTCATATGCTACCAGGCGCAATACAAAATTCAATTCAAAATCTCCCAGAAAACTTTTCTGAGTTCCCTTTTGCTGTTGAAATCTAAAAGTTGAATTTTGAATAAACTGGCCCCTGATTTTCAAAGCGTAATTTTGAGATCCCAGCTGGAGATGCATAAACAATGCCAAATATAACTAACAACAAATGGTCTAGTAGCACTTTATAGACTAACAAAATATGTAGATGGTATCATCAGCTTTTGCAAGCACAGAATGCTACCAGACCATTTGTTGTTTTTTCTGTACAGATGAACTTGGCTACCCCCTGAAGCTTCGTAACCAATAACGTGATCCCTAGGGAATAAAAGACATTTTTCAGCTCTGATACCAAGACATTAACAGTAAATTGCACACAGTCTCCTTCATATTAACCTCAAAAATGAACATAAACCTACCATTCTTTTTCTGAAGCGCCTCTGAAAATGTCAAAAAAACAACAAATTATTATAATTCTTCTAAAGTGCAAACCAGTTGCCATATTGAAAGTAAGCAAGAGATGCCCTCTCCTGCTCCATTTCCTTTGTCACCTTCCAGAGCTACCTGCGCAAGAGCTGGGAGCTGTGACTCCTCACATTGGTGGCTGCACAAGCAACAGCATCACTCAAGAGTGTGTCTCCAAAGAGAAATGCGGGGGGGGGGGGTGGTCAGTGGCGCTGCCTGGGCTATTATGCCTTTGCATGTATAGAAAATTCAATTGAAAGTCACCAAGAAAACTTTTCTGAGTCCCCTTTTGCCCTTCAGATCTGAAAGTTGAATTTTTAATAAACTGGTCCCTGATTTTCAAAGCCTAATATTAAGATCCCTGATGAAGATGTGAAAACAATGCCAAATCTGAATAATAGTGGGATCCCCAGACAATAAAAGTTATTTCTCAACTCATAAAGGTGAAAGTGTGATACACAAATCATAATTATTTCCCAGTATAAATGTTTCCATAATTTTTCTAGTTATTTATTTAAACTTTGATTTATTTCATTATATTTCTTTGTGGCTGGTGATGGCAACAGACAATTGAATCAAGCCTTGCAACTATTTTTTAATGAAGCTTTGTTAAGAAAAGAAAAGTAGTATTTAAGTGCTCACAAATGGGCAACATTCTGCCTCGGATATATTCAAATCACTCATATAAATACCTGTGGAATCTCTCAAAAGTGCAGTTGAAATAGAATTGTTTTTTTTTCTTTAGTAATGGACAGAAGAGGCAACTACTGTTCCCATGTCAAGGTCCTCCTGCATACACACACAAGTCAACCCTAAGCAGAACCTCTTGTGATAGCACTCACCAAAGAGGTGGGATTCCAAGTTCACATCCTGTGCATGAGGTATATGTAGAATTTGAACTTGGAATTCTTGCCTCTCACCTTAATGCCCTAATCACTCAACTAAGACTTTTTACAAAACTCCAGAGCAGTGACTGAAGTACAGTCAAGGAAACTCAAGTGGGAGAATGACCAAAGTTTCTGTTTTCATAGTTCCCTCCAATTTTGAGGTATTTAATCAGATATCCTCACTTTGTGGGATACTCTATATTGAAGGATGTTCCAAACTCTTCATGCCATGTCCAATTTTTCTTGGTCACACCCCTTACACAGAGGAAAAAGGAGAGGTATAGTGTGGATATAATCTAAAGAAAGCTTCACTACTGAAGGCCAATTCCATATGTTATGAATTGAAGGAATGCTGACCAGCACCCAGTGACTAAGGGGTTATCTCAGGTACCTCGCAAAGGTGTTGGCCAGGTGACTGGAAGAACCAGTCAGGAAGGAGGCTTAGAATCTGAATTGCATTTAGATTCCCTGCATGCTTTCTTTGTGCGGAAGAGTTAAACAGGAGTTGAGAGACACAGAACGATTTAAACATAGGCAGAACTACCATTCTCCTTCCCCCACCTCCAGCCATGGAATTCAGGACATGGGAATGGACTCAACAAAGAGGAAATTAGAAGGAAGTATCAGGGAAAAGTGAGTCCAGTCACGTTCAATTTTATTTTTCCTTATTTTGTGATTTGGTTTGAACTGCTTTGTGTGATTCTATGCCTCCCCTCCCCCCTTACCATCTAAGCAATGTGCAGAGGTTTTTTCTCTGTTTTAATACAATTTCCTCAGTTGCTCTGTAACATCTAGCAACCAAGTATGTTTTATCAAAGTTATCTTTTGTTTTGTAATAAAAAAATCACTTCATTTAAGGTGATGATTTGATTTTTGTGTCCTGGAAGGTGTATCTGCATGCCTCAGACTGAGGGATCAGCTACTAGAGACTTCAACTTGTTTTTCTCTTTTCTTTTTCAAGCTCTGGTTTATAGGGATCAAAAAGCATTTGATGGTGGCAGCATATTTCCCAAAATCTGGGTATAGGATTCTGGGAAAAAGTTTTTTGTAACCAGTGCCTGTACAGGCAAGGTTTTGAAGCTTTCTTGCAGGCCCCCACCTTCTGTACTTAAAAGTGCTAGAGTGGGGAACAGTCCTGACATGGTGGCAGAGTGGTGAGATCATTCTGAACCTGGAACATGAACCTCAGGATTTAAAAAGGACACATTTATTTTCTTCTGTTTTGCTGTTTAGAAGTTTTGGAGTTTTATATTATATTATATTATATTATATTATATTATATTATATTATATTATATTATATTATATTATATTATATTATAAATTGGGCTACTAGATATATGATTATATTATATCATCATTATTTTCTGCTGCTGCCTTGGGGAAAGGCACACAGAAGGCTAAATCTGCACAGCCTGAGAGTCCAAATCTAACAGTGTTGTTGTTGGGTTTTTTTCTCTAGCTTTTGAGGCAACTGGATGGCTAAGTCAGAATAGGGCAGGGAAACAGTCCAGTGCATGCTTTTGCGGTCAGGCAAGGTTGCCCTAGAGCAACCAACCCTTCCTAAATGGCATCCCGAGGTGAAAACAGACTCAGATCAGGGCATGATGTTCATTTCTGGGAAAGACTGACACCCCAAGGAGGGGAGACAGGTGGATGTCCCTGTGAATCCAGAGGGAAGTAAGCTTGAGGGGGCAGGAGCAGCAGATAGCAGCCCTCCTCCTCTATTATCACTGTCTTCTTCGTGGGAGAGTGCCTTTAAGGCAGACAAATCTCTGAGAAAGAGATGAAGTTCTTACTGCGAATGAAGTGAACAAAAGCAGAAGTGGAGATGAAGTGATTAGAAGTTGAAATGGAGAAAACTAAGCAGTGACTAACCACCCTGCTCCCACTAATGCTCAAATCACTGTTCAACACCAAAGGAAACGTCCCATGTAGCAGGTGGGAGATAATGTAGAGGACTTCTTCCTAAATTTTGAGAGGGCCTGTCATGGGTACAACCCCCTTCTCCACCCATCTTATCTTGATGGAGATACGAGATCAAATCACTGGTCTCTTATTGGAGGTGGCAGCTGACATGTCAGGGGACACTGTAAATAATTATGAAATGTTTAAGCAAGAGGCCAGACTGTTGATGAGCCTCATTCCCAAACAGGCCTGTTGTCAGTTCAGGGGCATAAAGTGAACTCAGGGAATACTATTTCCTGAACATGCCAGTCATGTAATCAAAAGCTGGAAAACATGGATCTTAGGGGAGAAGGCTAACAACTGGGAAGAGTTATCTCTCCTGATGCAGATGGAACAGTTCCTAGAGGGTGTTCCTGGAGAGATTAGAGGGTACATCCTGGATGGCAAACCTAAACAGGAATACACCACAATAAACCTCAGTCCCAGATGCCTCATGGATACCCCCAGAGCAAAGGGAGACTGTGAGTGAGGAAGGGATGTTATTACGTGAAGGGATACCAGAGCACAGGTGTCAGTGACCTATTAATCCCTAGTGGACCCCAAATTCATTGACCCAGAGGCCCTAGTCACCATTCAAGGCAGATCCTTTTGATCCGCCTATAGCTAAGTTACCAGTTAAGGATAAGGACTGGTCAGGACCTTGGACCTTTGCAGTCTATGATGACTACCTCATTCATACACTGGTGGGAGAAAACTTAGCCTGGCTAAGTGGTCACTCACAGCAAAACTAAGCAGACATGCAAACCTAAAACTGTTCTTGAGCCTACCAGGGAACAGTCGGTGCGCTAGACACCCCAGTACCAGAATGGAGCATGAGTCATCTACAAGTCTCCTCCACTTCACTCTGGCTATGTCTAGACTGCAGCCCTCTATCAACAGAGGGATTCAAATCAAGCATATCAAAATTGCTAATGAAGCAGGGATTTAAATATCCCATGCTTCATTAGCATAAATATGGCTTCCACTTTTTTTCAAAATGGAGCTTTTTCGAAAAAATGGCAGTCTAGATGCAGATCTGTTGAAAATAAACCCCTTTTCGACAGATCCTGTATTCCTCCAAAAAATAAGGTTTACAAGATCCATCAAAAAAGGGTTTATTTTTGACAGATCCACATCTAGACTGCCGGTTTTTTTCCAAAAAAGCTCTCTTTTGAAAACAAAGTGGTGGCCATGTTTATGCTAATGAAGCATGGGATATTTAAATCTCTACTTCATTAGTAATTTCGATGTGCCTAATATATATCTCTCTGTTGACAGAGAAGTGTAGTCTAGACACACCCTCTGTCTTGAGACAAAGCTTCTAGCTGACTCCAGGAGTACCCCAGTTGTTGCCCTTCAATCTCAGTAGATATTCTTCATGTTGTCTAAGGTCTTCCTCTTTTGTGTTTTCCTTGCAGGTTCCATGTAAGAGCTTGATGGACTATGCTAGACATCAAATTTATTGACCTAGAGGCCCTAGTCACCATTCAACCCTTCAAGGTGACTCTTTTGACCTGCCTACCACCAAGTTACCGGTTCAGTACAAAAAGTGGTCAGGGACATGGACTTTTGCAGTCAGTGATGGCCACACCATCCCTGTGCTGGTGGGAGAGGACTTCACCAATGATGTAATACAAGCCCAGAGGGTTGGAGTCATCACTCCCAGCAAGATTAAGCAGGCCTCTAGACCTAAGACTGTTCCTGAGCCTCCTACCAGGGATCAGTCTATTCATCCTGACCTCCCAGCATTGGAGGTGATGGAGCCAGACTCCAGACCAGCAACTACCACAGCTCTGCTCCACTTCCTATGTAACCCTCAGGTGTTCAAAATAGCAGCTTGGAAGATGAGCTCCGCTCAAGCTTGTGCCCCAAAAAGCATTGTGATAGGAAAAATATCAATTGTGAGAATAATATAAAATCTAACTCCTGCATTAACATTTATTTCTGATTTAATAAAAAAATGGAAAAAATAATATATGTCTTTCATTATACAGTGTTATGCATATATTTTCTAGTAAATTACTTATATATCAGTGTACTTCATATGATCGATTGAGGGCCAGTGAAACAATTACACAATTCCATTAAATTTGTGATTATTATCCTACAGATTTGCTTAAAATATATCGATATATAGGCATTCATGAAACATGTTCCATCTTTCCTTGGAAATCATCCAATAGCTCAGCTGAAAATGAATTTTGAGCTGGTAATTTAGTCAGATGTTGCTACCTTCCATAACAGAGGATTTTCAGCAACATGATAAAAACAAACCCCATAAATATCTCGACAACTTCCTGCAACACTCAGAAAGAAAGTTAACTAAAGCAGAGGTATAGCTTCCTGACTGTAATAGGATCATGATCACAGAGCAGCAGTAAGGAATCAGAGATGTAGAATGGGACAGCTATAACCCCACTGGGTCAGCAGAGGACACAGGTGGAGAAAGGCATAGCTATCTACTGTATATTGCAGAGAGCTTGTCTTTTTATTGTAACTGCATCCATGGACAGCTGCAGTGAGAGAGGTCTGGGGTTTTGACAACTGTTTCTAGGGCAGTTCTGGGCAGTGCCCTGAAATACAGTGCCTAGAGCTGTGGCCACCCACCCATAAGTCACACCTTAAAACAGATGGTTGGAAGACCAGTGCTTCATCCACCATTTCTTGAAACGAAATAAACCTTCAATTTATCACCTAGTCTGTATTTTTACAAAAGTGGGAAGCAAAGTGGTTGAAATAACATTCTGAGATCATGAGTTCACACACTGTATAATTTAACAAAATGGTAGAGCAGACAGGCAGAGCTCTTATACATGATCAGTTATAAGTTACCTGTCAGTATGTGTCTTATGGAATTTTTAAATATCTAGTATAGCATTTGATAGGAAGCTAGGGCTTGTCAGACTGCATCAGACCAGTTGGCCATTCTGTGATCAGCACCATGTGCTTTCAAAGAAGTTATAAGAAAGAAATCCTACCTGAGGTACAGTTGAATTTTTTTAGAATCACTGGTTAATATGGTTTATATGGAATTTTCTTCCTAGATTTACAAGAGAGCAGTTGGCTTTTTCTCTAAAGAAAGAAGATCCAGACCCCATGTACACTTTTACCTATCTAATTTACCCAGGGATCTTCATATTAACCAGTAATTCTAAAAAAATGTCATGGTGCAGGAACAGTCCCATGGACACCTCATGGCAGTCAAATAACAACTGTGCAACAACCAGTTACTGCTTACATGGAAAACTAACTTAGGAATGTAATTTCATATATTTTCAGCAGGTTGCAGTGGGGATTAGCATCCTGAAACAAAAAAGGAAACTCAGAGTGAGTCAGTCAGTCCAACAGCTAGTGCTTTTCCGGAAATACTATGCTGCTCCTGTTCGGGCAAAAGTCTTTTTCCAAAAGACTTTTGAGCAAAAGGGCCAGTGTAGACAGCACAGTACTGTTTTCCGAAAAAAAGCCCCGATTGCGAAAATGGTGATCGGGGCTTTTTTGCGGAAAAGCGCTTCTAGATTGGCCCTGTGTTCTGACCGCCGATTGTGGATCTCTTGGCTCTGGGGTTTCTGCTTGTTCCCATACCCTGGCTAAGGGATGGGTTGTTCCGCTGATCTTCCTGGAAGTCCCCATCTAGGTGTATGCCAGCCTGCTGGGGTTCTAGGCTTGAGGAGACCATGAGAGACCAACCCTTTTCCCTTGAGGCCCCGGAACTTCCCTCTCCTGGGTCGTCTGCTGGTCTTGGGTCAGCCACAGCTGCCAGTGCTGGATTTGGGGTCGTTTTTCCCCCTCCTGTCAGATTCCCCCTTTGCAAGAGACTCATGAAATATGGCTAAGCCCGGCCTAGCACCACTGGGTAAGCCAGATTCTGGGCTATTACCACCATCCGGTGTTCTTTGTGGGGTCCTATTGCCAGCCTCACCCAGGTCGTGGGGTACAACCTTACATCCTCATGGATGAATTACAACTGTCCTAGAGATTAGTCTCTTCTGAATCAGGGTCATCCCGCACCCTGAGAACACTAGGGCTATTGTCCGCTGGCCATTCACGCTCACCGGGATTACTATTTTTGCCTGGGCTCCCTTTTCCGTTTGTGCCCCAGCTACCAATATCTGTCCATAGGCACCATACGCCAATGGGCCCACGCACTCCAACTGCACCTTCTGGTGGTTCTTGTACCCTCCTGCATAGCCTAGTATTGCCGGGGTCCTCTCACCAACTGGGAGCCACTTCTTCTGGGGTGATTCCACCTCCACTCTTTTGGGGACTCCCCCTCTTTGATCCCTGCCTGGGCTGCTCCTGCCATGGCGGGCTGCTCCCTTGGGCATAACTGGTACTCTGTTGGGAATAGGGGTGCTTGACTCCCCTTTTTTGGGGTACGCTGCCGCCGCTCGACCTTTCAGGCTCCCCCCATTGCCCAATAACTCTCCTTGAGGGCCCCCATTTGGGCCAGGGCCTGGCCCTTGTATGGACAGGGCCCATAAAGAAATTGAGAGTCTCTATGTGCGTCTCTCTTTTCCTTCCTGGGTAGCCCCTCCAAACCCTTTCCCCTTTTTGCCGGGGGGAGGGAGGATCACTTGAGAGGTACCCACATTCTCCACCAGTTGTGGTTGGGTGCCTAGCCCCACACAGTTTGGCCCTGGGGTTGAGCCTTTAGCCACCGGCCCTGAGGCCCAGTCCTTTTACAAATTCGGGCCCAGAGGCCTAGTCCATTACACACAATGGCCCTGCGGCCTAGTCCAGGCTCTGGGAGGATGGGGTAGAGGAGCCTGGGCCCCCCCTCTCCACCAGGCCCCAACCCAGGGCCCTATCAGTGGTGGGGAGTTCTCCCCGAAATGCGCCAAGCCCACCAGGGCTTTTCCTGCCCCCCACCCTGGGTTGCTTCCTACCCCAGCCCCCTGGCTGATGGAGAGCCCACCTGCAGGCACTGGGCTGGCAGTGGCAATGACGCTGGGAGGTCCAACGTCTGGGGCAGCAGCGACGGGGGCGTCAACAGCGGCTGGGTGGGCTGCCCACCGTAGTCAGCTTTGCGCTAGAGGTTGGCCCAGGGACTGTAGCGGTGGAGGCAGCTGGCCCAGCAGCTCTCACCCCAGCAGCTGGTCCGGTGGCTCTCGCTCCAGCGGTGGGTCCAGCTGAGGCTTCAGAGGCTGGGCAGGAGTTCCTTCCCCGCCAGAGGCCAGCCCCAACTGAGCTGTCTCCCTGGCCTTTATACGTGGCCCACAGTTGGAGCATGCCCCGCACTGCTGGAGGGGTGGGGCCTGCCCAGCTCAGCAGACCAGTTTGCTCCTCCCTTGGCCAGTCCAGGGCTGGACCGCCCCATCACACATGGTCTCAACCACATGGTTTCCCAGGACTGAAAAAGGGGAACTTACATCTGGACCTTTCACCAACACAGGATGGCGGGAAAAATGACCCTCAGAATCAGCAAATGTATTATTAAATATAAGTCCCAAATAATTGGTTCAGGCTGAGTTGAGCAATTAAGACATAGGTTGCAATAGATAACCACAAAGACCCATGGTAACCAACTGACGTATATGATAATAAGTTAAGAGCTATGAGATATTGACCAATAAGAAAAGAACACTTTAGCATTAGAAACATCCCCTATTGAATATGCATAAAACATGTTAGCGTCAGCATCACGTGGTATAAAAGTGGGACCCCAGCCAAGGGTCGATAGGGAGGAGAAGATACAGTCCTTGGAAGGGCCAGAATGATGGCCCCTGGTGATGAGGAAGGTGAAGGTAATGATAAAGATGATGGACTAACACCTAAGATTGTTCTAGAAGGAATGATGTAAGTATATTGTAAGGAAATATGGATATACATTCTGGCTGTGTCTAAATTGGCACCCTTTTCCGGAAAAGGGATGCTAATGAGACAAGTCAGAATTGCAAATGCTGCGGGGGATTTAAATATCCCCCGCGGCATTTGCATGAACATGGCTGCCGCTATTTTCCGGCTCGGGGCTTTGCTGGAGAAAAGTGCCAGTCTAGACGGGATCTTTCAGAAAATAAAGCCTTTTCTGGAAGATCCCTTATTCCTGATTTTAAGAGGAATAAGGGATCTTCCGGAAAAGGCTTTATTTTCCAAAAGATCCCATCTAGACTGGCGCTTTTCTCTGGCAAAGCCCCGAGCCGGAAAATAGCGGCAGCCATGTTCATGCAAATGCCGCGGGGGATATTTAAATCCCCCGCGGCATTTGCAATTCTGACTTGTCTCATTAGCATCCCTTTTCCGGAAAAGGGTGCCAATGTAGACACAGCCTCTATGTCTTATGAAACTGAGGTGACTGTGCTAACCGTATTAATAAACTGTAAATATTGTAAATATACACGAGTTCCTATATTGTGAGTGTTGCAACCGTGCACATCAATCATAGAATAATTGAATACTGGGCCTGATCCTGGGACAGAGAACCTGTCAACCCTAAAGGTGGATAATCAGAATTTAACATAATCTTAGATCAGGTTTCAGCTTCACAAACTTGTACAAGAAATTTGTGCAAGAACAAGCTTCCCTAAACAATTAGTAGATCAAACCCACCATTGTGTTGTATATTGGATATCATAAGAACTTACCTTTCTCCATATCAACAGTTTCTGCAAAAACAAAAAACTAAATTTTTATTTAAAAAACGCTTTTATTCTCCCAACAGCAGTTACATACTCTTGCCACTTACATTCATTTAATTATTGACCCTTAAATATCTTCTTAATTTTTTATAGAAATCTTTCATTATTTAATTAAATTGTGAACTATTATAAACTGTGACAGAAATGGATATGATAGGAATATCTGATGCCTATTAATTTAAATAGGAGGCACTGGTTCTTATATTATGTGGAGCAAATAGCAATTCCTTATTTACTTTCTCCTCACCAGTCATGGTTTATAGAACTCTGTCATATTCCTCCATTTAGTCATTTATTTTCCAAGCTGAAACATCTCAGTATTATGCCTCCACATATGGAAGCTGTTCTAAACTGCCGATCATATTTGTTGCCCTTTTCAGAGTCTATTCCAAAATATCTTTTTTGAGATGGAGTATCTCTTTGCTATGTATCTCTTTCCTGGAGAATGGTAATAGAGAGGTAGCCGTGTTAGTCTAATCTTACTGAAACAAAAGGAATAAACTATGCAACATTTTAAAGACTAATGAGATAGTTTAATAGGTGATGAGCTTTTGTGGGCCAGACCCACTTCCTCAGATCATATTCTGGAAGAGAATTTGCAAGATCATATATACCAAAGGAATACAATGAAAAAAGTGAACACATTATTAAACCAACAAATCAGATTTAGAACAGAAGGTGGGGTGAGAGAGAGGGAGGGAGGGAATAGTATCTATGGGTATGTCTAAACTACATGGCTCCATTGACGGAGCCATGTAGATTAGTTTACTTGAAAAAGGGAAATGAAGCGGCGATGTTGTAGCCAGACAGAAACCCCCCCTTGTAACATCCATTTTTGCTTGCCTAGAGCATCCAGGGCACACAGAGCAGAAGGCCCAGGCTGTGTGACCGTGAATGGCTGTAAACAGAGATACGCCAATTGCTGACCAAGAGGCTGCCAAGGAGTGCCCTTGACTGAAACCCATATTGATACGAACACACATCCATCCGCAGGGGGAGGAATCTCTCGCCCAGTAAAAAAATGTCTAGTGCTCACAATTTAGTTATCTCTCTTGCAAGTGTAAATTAACTTGAAACTTGCTTGTAAGAACTGGCGCCACAAAACGGACCAGTACAATTCGGCATCTTAGATAAGAAAGAGGATACGGGCCCCCAGGGGTATATAGATGGGTCCAGCAGCGCATTTTCTCTGAGTGTCAATCTACCATCTATCTGCTGGTCGGGTTAGGTGTTTGATCTCCTGAGGTTCCAAGGGGATGCCCACCTCGTATTCGTCTTTCCTAGGAATTGAGAGACCGGCCCTGGCCTGACACGCTAGAGTCGAGAGGCACAGAAAGGGGTAAAAATTGTACCTGGATGTGGTCCTTTGTTTAAGTATATATATACATAGTGTTAGAGCTCTTTAAAGATTAAGCTGTCACTTGGTACCATTATTTCTATTTTCTATCTTTACTTTTTTTGTAACCATTTTTAAAATCTGTATTTGTTAGCATTTAAGAAATAGAGCAATAGCCATTGTAACCATATGCTTTTATAAGTCTTTAATAAACCTGTAACTGTTTAAGCTTTAACCTGACTCCTTCAGTTGTTGTAACAGAACCAAGCACAATTTAAAAGAACTTCAGCCGGTCATAAAGGGACAGACATAGGGAGCGCTTGGGCGTTTGGATCTGTGTCACTCCCAGGTGACAAGATCCGTTAAGGCACCTTTTCAGCCTTTCCTAGGCTGCCCGCTGCGAAGGAACCCCTGTGTTCTAGCAGCTAAAATCTAAGGTGTAATAAGCTCTTCCTATATAATGGGGCATCTGTTGGCCTGCTGGCCACCCTCTGCGATGGGACCCCGGTCCTAGCAGTAAAGACACAGATGTTAAACCTTTTCTCAGAAACACACACACACACACTGCCCTGACCGTCAGCTGACAGATGTAGACTGCTGCGCAGTGCCGACAAACGGCTGATCGGCACAGCGCGGTGGCCATTTTGATTAAAATGAAGCAGCGATTATTTAAATTGCCACTTCATTTCCCTTTGTTGTCCTGCCTCATCTACATGGCTCCGTTGATGGAGCCATGTGGTCTAGACACACCCTATGAGTCAATGAATGGCTAATCAGGGGTGATAACTGGGGAAGCTATCTTTGTAATGAGTAAAGTAATTAGCATCTTTGTTAAGGCCCATTTGTAAAGTGTCAAATTTAAGCATGAATGACAGTTCTGAAGTTTCTCTTTCTCTCTTGGAGAGGTATCCTCAGCTCAAGAGGATACCCTCAACACCACCTGGAAGCAGAAAGTACATCACATAATCTAACACAGGTACACTATAGACAACAAACTCACCCCCAGGGTGAAGTAGTTCCTTCTCCTTCATATGGAAATCTTCTTCAAAAACCTGGATTGGTAGATGCGTCTCTTTGCTAGCTCCTTCAGTAGTTTGTTTGCCAAATCCTTCGATAGCTTGTTCACTGACTCCTTCGATAGCTTGTTTGCTAGCTCCTTTGGTAGTTTGAAAATAATTAGTATCTGTACAGTGCTTGAACATACAAAACCTCATGGAAATAGAAAATACTTTTATAATCTTTGCAAGGAGCCTGTGTATATGTATTAGCTGAAAACACATGCTGTAGCTGTCACAGAGCAGTAATTCAATTGCTGGTGACCTGGATGGAAACTGACTGTGATCTCAGTCATGACTGAGCCTTTGGAGGGGAAAAATGAGCTCCCCCAGACAGATTTCTAGCAGTTTCCATCATGTCACACTACCTTAAATGAATCTAGGCTTCAGAGTAATACACAGACAGAATGGCATTTTTGGAGTCTTACAAAGTCCCCTTTCCCCCCTTCCACAAATAGGCCTTTAAAAAAAAACCCAAAAAGCATCTCTTCCCTCTCAATGCCCATTGTCATTGTGGTTTCTCAGATCCCTTACTGGTTTGGCTTTCCAAACATATACAAGGAGATTGCAAAGGCACAACCTTCCTTAATAAGCAGTAGAACAAACCCGCCCCTGCATTGTGTGTATAGGAAACAATAGAAACGTACCCTTCTCCACATCAGCTGTCTCTGTAAAGACAAAAGAACAAAATATTATTTTAAAGTAATATATTTTTTTCTCCAAACAGCAGTTACCTAGCCTGTCACTTTTGTTTAATTATCAACATTTAAACATCCTAATGAAACTTTATGGAAAACTTTAAATTATTTAAATAAATTATTAAGTATTAAAAGTTGTGAGAAAAATGGATCTGATAAAAGAGTGAGAGGATTTTCATTATATTCCCAATTAATACTAGAATTGTGATTGAGCCAAAAGAGATGATGATTGAAATCTGAGCCTGGGTATGGATCTATATTTTGTACATTGTCTCATCATTATAAGATGTATCATAAGTGCTCCAGTGACCATTGTTTGAGAGCATACTCCTAATATCACCTGCAAGCAGAAAGCACACCACAAAAACAGACACGCACACTACATGGATAGCTTCCGCTTCTATTTTGAGTGGCACCTGTTCGCTAGCTCCTCCAGTAGCTTGAATATTAATTAGTAGCTGTACAATGCTTTGAACATATAAAACCTCATGAAAATATAAAACACTTCTGTAATCTTTGCAAGGAGCCTATTTAGATGTACTAGCTGAAAACCTGTGCTGCTGTTGTCACAGAGATGTCATTCAATGGGTAGGTGGAAATAGACAATGAACCTATTGATGGCTGAACCTGGTGATATTCTGAATAAAAAGAACTTCCACCAACATACTTCTAGTGGTTTCCATGGTGTCACACCGCTTTCACTGATTCTTGGCTTCAGAGTGATACACAGGCAGGGTGGATGGCACAGGCACAAGCTTCCTTAACAAGCAGTAGAACAAATCCACCATTGTGTTAAATGTGGGAAACAGTAGAAACTTACCCTTCTTTACATGAGCTGTCTCTGAAAACAGAAAAAAAATATATTTTACAAAATAAATATTGCTATTCTTCCAACAGCAGTTGCATGCACTTGTTATTTACATATTCATTTCAGTATCGACTTTTAAACGTCCTAGTAAAACTTTATGAACATTTTTTAATTATCTGAATTATAAATAATTGAAATTGAGGGTACGTCTACACTAGCCTCCTAGTTCAAACTAAGGAGACTAATGTGGGCGACCGAAATTGCAAATGAAGCGTGGGATTTAAATATTCCATTCCATGGAATGAAGTTTAACTGTTAATTCAAAGTAAGGGGTTTATTTTGGAATCGCCCTTCTCTGGCACGTGTAGACGCATGCAGTTATTCCGAGCTAGTCAATATCCAAAATGGTGACCACCCGGGAACATGTTAATGAAGCGCGGGATATTTAAATCCCATGCTTCATTTGCAATTTCAGTTGCCCTCATTAGCCTCTCTAGTTCGAACTAGGGGGCTAGTGTAGACGTACCTTGAAAGAGAAATGGATATGATAGAAGAGTGAGAGGATTTTCAATGTAATCCCTCTTAATACTAGAATTATGATTGGACCAAAACAGATGATTTCTGAATTTGAGCCCTGGTATGGCTCCATCCTTGTCTCATCATTATAATAAAATGTAAAAAGAACATGATTGGAATCCCAAACTAACTACAGTATTAGTAATTTATTTAAACATCAATTTTCCTCCTCAAATTTGAGATACTTTGGAAGCCTGAGAAATACTTGGCATATCTTCTAAGATCTCTGAATTAGACACTTTTGGTAGAGCAGTATGAACAGTGCAGACCCAAACTGCATTTTGAACTGAACAGGTAAACGCAATCACTAAGTACCTTTGGGCAAGACTCCTGTCATTATACATGGTAAGAGGAAGCCATTTGCACTAGAGCAGGGTTAATCAGAAAAACTTTTTGGTGGCACAGAGTGAGGCAACCAACTCTTGCGGGTGGCCATCCTCATAGAGGTTTCATAAAATATTTGATTGGGCTTGAGGGAAAGCAAATAAGTTTCATAGAATCATAGAACACTAAAACTGGAAGGAACATTGAGAGGTTATTGAGTCCAGACCCCTGCCCTCATGGCAGGACCCAGTAGGTGATAGCTGTTTATCTAACCTGATATTAAATATATCCAGAGATGGAGATTCCACAACCTCCCTAGGCAACGTATTCCAGTGTTTCACCACCCTGAGAGTTAGGAAGTTTTTCTTCATGTCCAACCTAAACCTCCCTTGTTGCAGTTTATGCCCATTGCTTCTTGTCCTATCCTCAGAGGCTAAGAAGAACAATTTTTCTTCCTCCTCTTTGTGACATCCATTTAGATAACTGAAAACTGCTATCATGTCCCCGCTAGTCTTCTCCTTTCCAAACTAAAAAAGCCCAATTCTTTCAATCTTCCTTCATAAGTCATATTCTCTAGACTTCATATTGCTCTTCTCTGGACCTTCTCAAATTTCTCCACATCTTTCTTGAAATGTGGTGCCCAGAACTGAAAACAATACTCCAACACTATGTCTACACTGTGCATTGTTGCGCAATAAGATATGCAAATGAGGCATGGGGATGAATATCACCATGTCTCATTTGCATACCTAATAAGCCACCATTTTTGTGGAACAGGATTTTGCGCAAGAAGGAGCTGTCTACACTGCTCCTTCTTGTGCAAAAAATCCCCTCTTGCGCAGAGCCATTCCACCACTTATTTTCAGGAAGAACGGCTCTTGCGCAAGAGGGGAGTTTTGTGCAAAAGCCTCTTGCACAAAAATCAGCCACTTATTGGATATGCAAATGATGCTTGGCAATATTCCACCCTTAGCCTCATTTGCATAGAACCCTTGCACAAGATGTTCTTGTGCAAGAAACCACCAGTGTAGACATAGCCTAAGAGTTTCCTCCCATGAGCAGAATAAACTTTGTGTTGTGCACCAGTACAGAGTTCAAGTGGCTTGTTTGGATGTGCCACAGTGGCACCCAAGTTATTAATAAATATTTTTAAACCTTTACCTTTTCTCTCTGCTGCCATGTCTCCTTCCCTTGTTCCATCATCTCCCCTGGTGCCTGCTTCCCCCACAACTCCTCACTCTCCTCTGCTGTCCTGACTCCTGCCCTTCTCACTGCCCTCAGCCCTCCTGCGACCTGCCCCCCTCCACCTGCCCTTCTCTCCCTCCTGTGCCCACTTCTCCAGTAGCCCCACTCTGATCATGTGAGCTACCCCTCCTTATCCCCTCTTCTAACACCTCCCTCTACGCACCTGCCCTGCCTCTCTCCTCTGGTGCTAGTCCCTCCCCTGCAGGTGTCTGCCCTTCTGCTTCACCCCCAGAATCCCTTGGCACCTTCCGTTAGCCCTGCACCCTCCTGATGCCTCCCCCTTCCTTCACTGCCCATGCCCCCTTTTTCCCTGATGCCTACCCCCTCACCACCCTCTGCCCACCATTCCTCTCATATCCCAGTGCCCTCACACACGACTTGCTCCATCCCCACCTTCCTCATGCCCACCCCTTCTTTCAAGCCTTCTCCCAGCACTTCCCCCTCCTTCCTCTAGCCCCCAATGCCCTTACCCTTTCTTCTCCCAGCATCATTCTGTCTCCCCTCCCACTGACACCTTCTCTCCTGCCCTTTTCCTCATTGTCGTCCCCCCCCAGCATTTGTCTCTCCTCCACGCTGTCTCTTGGTGCCTGCCCCTTTCTTCTCCTGACCTGCCCCCTTCCCCTTAGCACAAGCCCCTTCCTCTCCCAACCCTTCCCTCTATTTTCCCCCCTCCCCTACCTTCTGCCTTCCAGTTTGTGGGGCTGGAGTCTGCAATCAGTCCCTGCCACCCCTCTGTCCATCAAGGGGGTATAGGCCACTCTAGCATCCGCTGCCTGTTCCTTCTGGGGCTGCAGAGTCTGAGCATCCACTCTGCGGGGTTGCCTGCTGAGTCCTGGCTGCTGCAGGAGGGTGGGCGCTTCCCTGAGCTCACCACCCAGGTCCTGGGTAGACTCCCTCCCCCTTGCCTGCCACACCACCGGCATTTAAAATACACAGCGCATGGCATAAGCATGCGCCGCCAGGGTGCAGGGGCGGGGCTGGCCCATCGTGCCCTCTCACTGCAGTGTCCACCCAGGGGCGAGGCCTTTGCGTCCCGTCACCCCTGTCTGGCACACAGTGTGCATATGCGCCGCAAGGGCTCAAGGATTGGGTCAGCCTGCTGCAGCAGCTTGCTGTGGCATCCGCAGGGGCCAGGGAGGGAGGATGTATCAGCGGGTGGGGTCCGGGGCCCACTCCAGGTAGGGCCAGAGGAGAGACCCAGCTCCAAATACTGTTGGAGCAGGGCCCCCGGCTCTGAATATTGGTGGAGAATGGGCACCACGAGCCCATATAACTTGCCACCCATGCTTCCAGGTGTTTGCAGATGATTTCCTTAATTACTTGCTCCATTATCTTTCCTGGCACAGAATTTAAACTGACTGGGGTATAGTTCCATGAGTTGTTCTTATTTCTCTTTTTATAGATGGGCATTATATTTGCCCTTTTCAAGGCTTCTGGAATCTCTCCCGACTTCTATGATTTTTCAAAGATGATAGCTCCTTGAGTATTCTAGGATGCATTTCATCAGGCCCAGGACACTTGCAGACTTCTAACTTTTCAAAGTGATTTTTTAAAATCTTTTTTAATCTTCTAAACCTACCCTCTTCCCACTAGCATTCAGTATGTTAGCTATTCCTTCATTGGACTTCTTAGTGAACACCAAAACAAAGAAGTCATTAAGCATCTCTGCCATTTCCAGGTTTCCTGTTACTGTTTCTCTCTTCTCACTAAGCAGTGGGCTTACCCTGTCCTTGGTCTTCCTCTTGCTTCTAATATATTTATAGAATGTCTTCTTGTTTTACTTTATGTCTGTAGCTAGTTTGAGCTCGTTTTGTGCCTTTGCCTTTCTAATCTTGCCCCTGCATGCCTGTGTTTGCTTATATTCATCCTTTGTAATTTGTCCTAGTTTCCACTTTTTATATAGCTCCTTTTTGATTTTTAGATCATGCAAGATCTTTTGGATAAGCCAAGGAGGTCTCTTACCATACTTTCTATCTTTCCTACACAGTGGAATAGTTTGCTTTTGGGCCCTTAATAATGTTCCTTTGAAAAACTCCCAACTTTCTTCAGTTATTTTTCCTCTTAGTCTTGCTTCCCATGGGACCTTACCTACCAGCTCTCTGAGCTTATCAGAATTTGCCTACCTGAAATACATTGTCTATATTTTGCTATTCTCCTTTGGACACGTATGCACATATCATTGTACAGCTGACCCCTGCACTTACGACCTAATTAGTTTCTGGAGAACCGTTGTAAGTTGAGCCATTGTTAAGTCAAACTTTTTTTCCCATAGGCACAATCATAAAAATGGTGGCTTCATTCCCAGAACCCCATTTCATGTCCTAAAAATACCAAGATTGACTATGGAAGTGGAGGAAAAGTAAGTAAATAAATAATATATGCTTTCACAAACATTTATTAAAATAAACATTTAATATGAAAATAAAGCACAGAAAGTATTCTTTTAAATTTTTATTTTTTTGTCTTTTTGGACTTGGGGGTTTGTGAACCTGAGCCCGGAGGGGATGACCTGCCACATCTGAGACCTGCAGGGGTGGGGGGAGATGTGGCCTGGCAAGGAGGGGTGGGAGCAGTGCAGAGCGTGCT
Organism: Pelodiscus sinensis; assembly: GCF_049634645.1. Taxonomy (NCBI): domain Eukaryota; kingdom Metazoa; phylum Chordata; order Testudines; family Trionychidae; genus Pelodiscus; species Pelodiscus sinensis. The sequence goes on along the minus strand of NC_134743.1, from coordinate 3,833,046 downwards.
ATGGGGGCAGGAGCTGTGAGGGGACCAGCATGAGGGCTTGTGGGGGCGGTTGTCTGGCAACCTGCCATGGGTGGGGATGGGAACCAGAACTGTCAGGGGCAGCCTGCTGTAGGGGCCACAAACCATGGCTGGGTTGCTTGGGGGGGCAGGAGTCATGGGGAGGCCAAGATGCGGGCTGGCAAGGGGGGCTGGGAGCTGGGGGGGGGCAGGAAGCAGGAGATGAAAAGGGCAGCCCTAAGAATGGTCTTAGTGGGACAGATCAATGGTCCATCTAGACCAGTATCTGATCTTCAGATAGTGGCCAATGCCAGATGTCCCAGTGAGAATGGACAGAACAGGGAATCACCACGTGATCCGTACTTTGTCACCCACTAGCTTCTGGTATATTGATGCAGGGATACACCCCCTGTCCATCCTGGCTAATACGCAATGAAGGAACTATCCTCCATGAACTCGTATACTTCTTTTTTTGACCCTTCTTATGGTCTTAGCTTTCACAACATTCTCTGGCAAAGAGTTTCCTAGGTTGGCTGTGTGTTGTGTGAAGAAATATTTTGTTTTGTTGGATTAATCCTGCTGCATATTAATTTAAATCAGAGGCCCTATGTTTTTTGTTATGAGAAGCAAATAACAATTCTTTATTTACTTTCTCCTTGCCTGGCATGGTTTTACTGAACTCTATCATAACTCCCCATTTAGTTATTTCTTTTCCAAACTGAAACATCACAGTTTTACAAATCCCTCCACATATTGAAGCCATTCTATATTGCTAATCATATTTGTTGCCCTTTTTGGAGCCTATTTCAATACATTTTTTGTGAGAAGTGGTTACCAGGTAAGAGATTGCATGTGATAGTCCAGATATAGGTGTACCCTGGATTTATATAAAAGTAATATGATTTGTTTCTATTATTATCTATCACTTTCTTAATTATTCCTAATACTTGAGGTAAGTGGGGAAGAGGAATTTCATTTCACGAGGCACAAGGGAGCGGTCGACAATGGCTTCCCTTGTTAACCAATCCGCATCTAGACTGCCACGCTGTACCGGATCAGCTGATTGTTGGCACGGAACAGTGGCCATTTTTATTTTAATGGAGAGGGGATTATTTAAAATCCCGCTTCATTGACTATGTTGAGCAAACTAGTTTACATGGCTCTGTCGGCAGGGAAGCGCCGGCCACGGGCGCGCGCGCTTGCGGGGGGGGGGGGGGAGCGCCGGCCCCGGGCACGCGGTGCTTGCGGGGGGGCACCGGCCCCGGGCGCATGGCTATGGGGGGGCCCCGGCTCCCCGGGCGCGTGGCTATGGGGGGGGCCGCCCCCAGGTGCACAAGTGTCCCTGCCCCCTGGCGCCCAGCGGGCGAACGGCCACGCCCCCTGACGCCTGACAACCTCAAAAGGTTGGGGACCACTGGTCTATTGCATCCACACTGCCCTTTGCGTCTACACTGTAATGTCGACAAAGCGGCTTGCTTTGTCAACAGAACTGGATGTAGTCTAGACACTCTTTGTCGACAGAAGCTTTGTTGACAGTATCTGTCGACAAAACTTCTGTCAACAAAAGCCTGCAGTCTAGATGTACCCATAGTGAAAAGCTCATTGAAATGGGATAGGTTTAGAAGATAAAATTTTAAAAAGAGCAAGTTAAAAATCACTTAGAAAAATTAGATGTCTGCAGTTCAGCAGGGCCTGATGAAATGCATTCTAGAATACTCAGGGAGCTGATAGAGTAGGTATCTGAGACTATAGCTATCATCTTTGAAAAATAATGGAAGTCAGGACAGATTCCAAAAAACTGGAAAGGGGGCAAACAGAGTACCCATCTATAAAAAGGAAACTACAGACCAGTTAGTTTAACTTCTATGCTAGGAAAGATAATAGAGCAAGTAATTAAGGAATTCATATGCAAACATCTTCAAGAAAATAAGGTGATAAGTAACAGCCAGCATTGATTTGTAAAGAACAAATCATATCAATCTGATAGCTTTCGTTGATAGGATAACAAGTCTTGTAGATGTGGGAGAAGCAGTGAACATGGCAAACCTAGATTTTAGTAAGGCAATTGATATAGTCTTGCATGACCTTTTTATCATACAATGAGGAGTAACAGTTAATTCGAGGGAAGGGTTTTAAATTGGACTACCACGTCTACATGCGGCAAGTCGGGTGACGGGCATTTTAAAATGGCAACTATCCGTGAATATACTAATCAAGTGCGGGATATTTAAATCCCATGCTTCATTAGCAACTTCGGTATGCTTCATTTGCCTTCCTAGTCTGAACTAGGGGGCAAGTGTAGATATACCCTTTGGCTATGTCTACATTGGCACCCCTTTCCGGAAAAGGGATGCTAATGAGACGAGTCGGAATTGCAAATCCGCGGGGGATTTAAATATCCCCCGCGGCATTTGCATTTACATGGCTGCCGCTTTTTTCCGGCTTGGGGATAAGCCGGAAAAAAGCGCCAGTCTAGACGCGATTCTCTGGAAAATAAGCCCTTTTCTGGAGGATTTCTTATTCCTACTTTCAAGAGGGAACATGATAGTGGTTTCTGAGTATCTAAAAGGGTGTTACAAGGAGGAGGGAGAAGAATTCTTGTCCTTGGTCTCTGAGGCTAGAACAAGAAGCAAATGGCTTAAACTGCAGCAAGGGAGGATTAGGTTGGAAATTGGGACTATGGCTACACTGCATCATTTTGTCGGCAGAGGACATGCAAATGAATCACTCATTAGCATTTCTCACGCTGTCATTTGCATAGTCTCTTCCGATCCTTTTTGCAGAAGAGGTTTTGCAGGAAAAAATGCAGTGTAGATTGGACCATTTTCTGAAAAAAAAAACCTTTTGCACAAGATCCTGTTTGCCTCCTTTTTTGAGGGATAAGAGATCTTTCACAATTTTTTTTTTTTGTGCATGAAATGGCCCCATCTGCACTGTGTTTTTTTTCTGCAAAAAACTCTTCCACAAAAAGGATCGGAAGAGACTATGCAAACGAGTGCTAGAAATGCTAATGAGTGCTTCATTTGCATTTCCTCTGCTGACAAAATGATGCAGTGTAGCTGTAGCCTAGGAAAAACTTCCTAGCTATCAGGGTACTTAAACACTGGAATAAATTGCCTATGGATGTTGTGGAATCTCCATCTCTGGAGATATTTAAGAGCAGGTTGGATAGACAACTATCAAGGATCATATAGACTGTGCTTGCTCCTGTCATGAGGGCAAGGGACTGTACTCGATGACCTCTCGAGATCCCTTCCAGTTTTGGTGTTCTAGTGTTCTATGATTCTATTATTTCTCTTGCCAATATCCAGTGTCTAAAAATTTTTGATCGTTTCTGTTTTTCTTTGCATAACTGGAATAATAATAATTGCCTACCAAGAGCACAGGAGAACTATAAACACAGAAACATAGAGATGGCCATACTGGGTCAGAGCAAACATCCTTCTCATTGACAGTGGCCAATGCCAGGTGCCCCAGAGGCAATAAATAGAACAGGTAATTATCAGGTAGTCCCATCCCTGTCATCCATTCCCATCTTGTGATATACTGAGGCTAGGGACACAAACCCGCCACATCCTGCTAATACCCATTTTAGGATCTATCCTAGAATGTTCTTCACACAGCGTGTAGTCAACCTGTGGAACTCCTTGCCAGAGGAGGCTGTGAAAGCTAGAACTATAACAGAGTTTAAAGAGAAGCTAGATAATTTCATGGAGGTTAGGTCCATAAAAGGCTATTAGCCAGGGGATAGAAATGGTGTCCCTGGCCTCTATTTATCAGAGGCTGGAGAGGGATGGCAGGAGACAAATTGCTTGATCATTGTCTTCAGTCCACCCTCTCTGGGGCACCTGGTACTGGCCACTATCAGCAGACAGGCTACTGGGCTAGATGGACCTTTGGTTTGATCCAGTATAGCCATTCTTATGTTCTTATGTTCTTAATGCTCTTTTTTTTAACTTTGTTGTGGTCTTGGACTTCACGACTTTTTCTGGCAAAGAGTTTCCTAGGTTGATTGTGCTGTGTAAAGAATTATTTTCTTTTATTTGCTTTAAATCTTCTGCATATTCATTTAACTAGGAGGCTTTCTATTTTATTTTGGGGAGTATCAGGGCTGGACCACAACATTTTGGCATCTGAGGCGGGGAGCTCAAATGACGCCCCATGCCCCCTCACTTGGGCTAAAACTTTGAATGGTCTCTTTGCCTTCCTTCCTCTAGCATAGCACTCCATCATCTCTGTGCATCTAGAGAAGAGTGAATACATATGTACCAGCAGCAGACACAATTTTCTACACTCTGGGTCCTAGTGGCACTCCCCACAGTCTGGCACCTGTGGCAGCTTCCTCAGTTCACCTCATTGTAGGGCCAGCTCTGGAGAGTATTAAACAATTGCTTATTTACTTTCTCCTCACCAGTTGTGGTTTCACTGAACTCTATCATATGCCCCCATTTAGCCATTTCTTATACAATCTGAAACATTTCAATGTGATTCAGCCCACCACATATTGAAACCGTTCCTTATTGCTAGTCATATTTGTTGTGCTTTTTGAAGCCTATTCCAATATATAATTTTGAGCAGGGGCAAGCAAATTTTCATGTGATATTTAAGACATGGGCATACCATGAATTTATATAGAGTCAAGATGATATTTTGTGTATTATCTCTCTCTCCCTAAATTTTCCCCAACATTCTGTTTGCTTTTTAAACTACCACTGAACATTGAGTCTATAGGTTAAGTTTAGAGGTGCAAAAAACAGCAGTGATGCTGTGGTTGGTGTCTACTACAGGCTACCAAATCAGGAGGATGAGGTAGATGAGACTTTCTTCAAACAACTGGAAGAAGCTTCCACGTCGCAGGCCCTGGTTCTTGTGGGGGACTTTAAACACCCTGACATCTGTTGGGAGGCCAATATGGCAGTACACAGGCAATCCAGGAAGTTTTTGGACAATGTTTAGGATAACTTCTTGGTACTAGTGCTAAAGGATCCGACCAAGGGCCATGCGCAGCTTGACTTTCTGCTCACAAACAGGGAGGAACTAATAGGGGAAGTAGAGGTTGGGGACAACCTTAGAAGCAGTGATCATGAGATGGTAGATTTCAGGATCCTGATGAAAGGAAGAAAAGAGAGTAGTAAAATACACACCTTTGACTTCAGAAAAGCAGATTTTGACTCCCTCGGAGACCTGATGGGCAGAATCCCCTGAGATGCTAACATGAAGGGGAAAGGAGTCCAGGATAGCTCGCAGTATTTTAAAGAAGCCTTATTGAAGGCACAGAAAGAAACCATCCTGATGCATAGCAAGAGAAGCAAACATGGTAGGAGACTGAACTGGCTTACAGGGGAAATCCTTGGTTAACTTAAGCACAAAAAGGAAGCTTACAAAAAGTGGAAACTTGGACAAATGACCAGGGAGGGGTATAAATGCATAGCTCGAGAATGCCGGAGGGTTATCTGGAAGGCGAAAGTGCAATCTGAATTGCGACTGGCAAAGGATGTGAAGGATAACAAGACAGATTCTACCAGCATGTTAACAAAAAGAAGGTGATCAGAGACGGTGTGGGGCCCCTACTGGATGGAGGATGATGATGATGTGGGAAAAGCTGATGACAGATGATGTGGGAAAAGCTGAAGTACTCAATGCTTCCTTTGCCTCTGTATTCACGGACAAGGTGGGCTCTCGGACTAATGCGCTAAGTGTCGCAAGATAGTATGAAGATGGACATCCCTTGGTGGGGAAAGAACAGGTTAGGAACTATTTAGAAAACCTAAATATACACTAATCCATGGGTTCGGACTTAATGCATCAGAGGCTACTGAGGGAGCTGGCATATGTCATTGGGGAGCCTTTGGTCATCATCTTTGAAAAGTCGTGGAGATTGGGAGAGATCTCAGATGATTGGAAAATGGCAAATGTAGTGCCCATCTTCAAAAAAGGGAAGAAGGACAATGCAGGTAACTATAGGCTGGTCAGTCTTACCTCAGTTTCTGAAAAAATCATGGAAGGGATCCTTAAGGAATCCATTTTGAGGCACTTGGAAGAGAGGAAAGTGATCAGGAATAGTCAGCATGGATTCAAGTTGTGCCTGACCAATTTGATCAGCTTCTGTGATGATGTAACTTTCTCTGTGGACCTGGGAAAGTCAGTGGATGTGATATATCTTGACTTTAGCAAGGCTTTTGATACGATCTCCCACAATATTCTTGTCAGAAAATAAAGGGAATGTGGATTGGATAAATGGACAGCGAGATGAATAGAAATCTGGCTAGAAGGCCGGGCCCCACAGATAGTGATCAATGGCTTGGTGTCAGGATGGTGGTCGGTTTCTAGTGGAGTGCCCCAAGGTTCAGTTCTAGGACCCGTTTTGTTTAATGTCTTTATTAATGACCTGGATAAGGGGATGGATTGCACCCTCAGCAAGTTTGCAGGTGACACTAATCTAGGGAAGAGGTAGATAAGCTTGAGGGCGGACATAGAGTCCAGAGTGACTTAGACAAATTGGAGGATTGGACCACAAGAAATCTGATGAGGTTTAACAAGGACAAGTACAGAGTACTGCACTTGGGACGGAAGAATCCCAAGCATTGCTACATGCTGGGGACCAACTGGCTAAGCAGTAGTTCTGCAGAAAAGGATCTGGGGGACAGTGGATGAGAAGCTGGATATGAGTCAACAATGTGCCCTTGTAGCCAAGAAGGCTAATGGCATATTAGATTGCATGAAGAGGAGCATTGCCAGCAGATCCAGAGATGTGATTATTCCCCTTTATTCGGCTCTGGTGAGGCCACATCTGGAGTATTGTGTCCAGTTCCAGGCCTCCCGTTACAAAAAGGATGTGGATGCACTGGAGAGGGTCCAGCGGAGGGCAACCAAAATGATTAGGGGGCTGGAGCATATGACCTATGAGGAGAGGCTGAGGGAATTGGGTCTGTTTAGTCTGCAGAAGCAAAGAGCGAGGGGGGATTTGATAGCAGCCTTCAACTTCCTGAAGGGAGGTTCCAAAAAGGATGGAGAAAGACTGTTCACAGTAGTGACAGATGGCAGAACAAAGAGCAATGGTCTCAAGTTGTTAGTTTTTCCTAATAATCCAACCTGGATCTCTCTATTTCACTAAGAGGGTGGTGAAGCACTGGAATGGGTTACCTAGGGAGGTAGTGGAGTCTCCATCCCTAGACGTGTTTAAGTCTTGGCTTGACAAAGCCCTGGCTGGGTTGATTTAGTTGGATTTGGTCCTGCCTAGAGCAGGAGGCTGGACTTGTTGACCTTCTGAGGTCTTTTTGAGCTCTATGGTTGTATGATTCTATGATTAATGTCTCCAAGATCTCTCTTGTCATTATTAGACTGCTTAAGTTAGCATATAACAACTTTAAAAGCTTTTTAGTTGTCTGCCATTACAAGATATGAGTGTATGGGGCTCTTTTTTATTTGACTGTTTCTTGTCAGATATTATACCTATTTTATCATCTTTCAACCTCTCCTTATTAAGACAGAGAGAATCTCCATTAATAGAAACTCTTCTAAAAGGTGTCTCTGTCCAATCTACTTACTCCTTCATACCCAGCACTTCCCCCAGCTCGTAGTTTAAAAACTAATCTATGACCACTTTAATTTTAAATTGCAGTAATCTGTTTTCATTTTGGTTGAAGTGGAGTCCATCCTTCCTGTGTAAGGTCCTCTTTTCCCTAACAATGATCAAATCCCCAATAAATATTACCAGCTTCTTCCTAATAACTGGAGTTCCCTGTCCTTGTCCCTTAGAGGAATCCTAAGTATGAGAGGATACTCCCAACTTCATCTGGAAACAGAAAACATGCAATAAATACACACATACACTATAGACAAAAACTTACCTACAGGGTGATGAGTTTCTATTAATGGCTTCTGTTCATTATCTGCTCCAATACCTTGAATATGAATTAATTAGCATCAGTAGAGTACTTTGAACATATAAAACCTGATGAAAATATAAATACATTTCTAATCTTAGCAAGTGACCTCTGTATATGTATTAGCTGAACACCCCTGCTATAGAGGTGCCCTACAATGGCTGAGGACTTAAAATGTGGTTTGAAAGAGACTATGATCCCACTGATGACTGAACCTGGTTAGAGTCTGATGAAAAATAACTTCCTCAAATATACTTATAGAAGTTTCCATGCTGTCACACTGCCTTAACTGACTCTAGGCTTCAGGGAGAGTCACAGGCAGAGTGGCAATTATGGAGTCTTATACAGGTAAAAAATAATGGACATTCATTAAAAAAAACAAAAGATAATTCTTCCCTCTTCTTGCCCAGTGTTTTATCCACTGTGCTTTCTCAGAAGCCTTACCAAATTGGGTTTCCCAAACTTTTACAATAAATTTGTATAGTCGGACCTCCCAGCTCATGTACCCTCAAGACCAGACGGGTCCCAAATGAGGCAATTTTCCAGGTCAGGTTAAGTCCTAAGCCCCCAGCCTCCTACATGCTGCTTCTCCCTGTAGCTGTTTCCATTCTGGCTCCACTGCAACTGGGCTTCAATGCCACAGGACTTGAGCTCTGGCACTGCTTCTGCCCTGCCCAACTAGAGCTCCCCAGGTATGGGGCTCACTGGCTACCGCCAACCCCACTGCTGCCTAAAAAGCGGCCATTTTAGTGCAAGATCACACCAATGTAGACACAGCCAGAGTAGAAAAAAACCCGCCCCTGCATTGTGTGTATAGGAAACAATAGAAACGTACCCTTCTCCACATCAGCTGTCTCTGTAAAGACAAAAGAACAAAATATTATTTTACATAATATATTTTTTTTCCAAACAGCAGTTACTTAGCCTGTCACTTTTGTTTAATTATCAACACTTAAACATCCTAATGAAACTTTATGGAAAACTTTGAATTATTTAAATAAATGATTAAGTATTAAAAATTGTGAGAGAAATGGATCTGATAAAAGAGTGAGAGGATTTTCATTATATTCCCAATTAATACTAGAATTGTAACTGAGCCAAAATAGATAATGATTGAAATCTGAGCCCAGGTATGGATCTGTATTTTGTAAATTGTCCCATCATTATAAGATGCACCATAAGTGCTCCAGTGACCATTGTTTGAGAGCATACTCCTAATATCACCTGCAAGCAGAAAGCACACCACAAAAACAGACACACAAACTACATGGATAGCTTCCGCTTCCATTTTGAGTGGCACCTGTTTGCTAGCTCCTCCAATAGCTTGAATATTAATTAGTATCTGTACTGTGCTTTGAACATATAAAACCTCATGAAAATATAAAACACTTCTGTAATCTTTGCAAGGAGCCTATTTAGATGTACTAGCTGAAAACCTGTGCTGCTGTGGTCACAGAGATGTCATTCCATGGCTTGGTGGAAATAGACAATGAACCCATTGATGGCTGAACCTGGTGATATTCTGAATAAAAAGAACTTCCACCAACATACTTCTAGGCTACGTCTACACTGGCCCCTTTTCCGGAAGGGGCATGTAAATTTCACCAGTCGTCGTAGGGAAATCCGCGGGGGATTTAAATATCCCCCGCGGCATTTAAATAAAAATCTCCGCCGCTTTTTTCCGGCTTTTAAAAAAGCCGGAAAAGAGCGTCTACACTGGCCCCGATCCTCCGGAAAAAGCACCCTTTTCCGGAGGCTCTTATTCCTACTTTGAATTAGGAATAAGACCCTCCGGAAAAGGGCGCTTTTTCCGGAGGATCGGGGCCAGTGTAGACGCTCTTTTCCGGCTTTTTTAAAAGCCGGAAAAAAGCGGCGGACATTTTTATTTAAATGCCGCGGGGGATATTTAAATCCCCCGCGGATTTCCCTACGACGACTGGTGAAATTTACATGCCCCTTCCGGAAAAGGGGCCAGTGTAGACGTAGCCCTAGTGGTTTCCATGGTGTCACACCGCTTTCACTGATTCTTGGCTTCAGAGAGTTACACAGGCTGGGTGGCAATTGTGGTAATATATACTTAGACCTGTCAAGCATGGGGACAAATTAAACCTTGGATGAGGAAATTGGGAACTGGATGCTGAAGCCTTGTGGCTAGATCCTAAAGCCTCATAGCAGGACAGAACAGGATCCAGGGATATAGTCTGAGGCTTGCTGCAGTGTAGCCAGAGCCCATGACTTTCGAAAGCCCTGTGACTAGAATCTTCCACCCTGACACACCAGGACTAAAGCCCAAAGTCTGAGACCCAGAGCCCATGGGAAAGTGAGAAACTCACCAACTGCTTGCTCTTCCTGTGTTGTGGCCCAATTGTCTGCAGAAAAGGATAGAGCCTATTCCCAGCTGACAGCCACAGCAAGGAACACCAATGCAGTGCATCGAGGAGCAACAGGGCCATTCATTTCCTAATCCTACCACCATACCTGTCTGTACTACCAGAGAAGCTATAACCACAAAGAAAATCCCTAGGGCCGTATTGGCTGCCCTTAATAAACTCTGCCTTAGAAGTCCCAGTGTCACAAACAAGATAGGCACAGGGTGGAAGAAGAGAAAAACCACCTTCATTTCATACATGTCATTAAATTGTCAGGACTCCCATGAATTCTCATTGAAATCAATGGGAGTGGAGGACTTTTAGACCTTCACAGGGTCAGTCCACAAAATAACTTCTCTATTTTCACCTGAAGGCTTTGATAAGATATTATATACAGGACAAAAAGTGGAATAACCCCCTACTTTTCTGTAAGGGTATGTCTACACTGCAAAGTTAATTTGAAATAATAGCCGGCATTATACATGCAAACCGCTATTTCAAATTTAATTCGAAATAGTGGAGCACTTATTTCAAATTTGGTAAACTTCATTCTATAAGGAGTAACGCCAAATTTGAAATAGCTATTTCGAATTAAGTGCTGTGTAGACACTTACTTCAAAATAGGGGGCCTCCAGCCCTTCCCAGGGAGCCCTGGTGGCCACTCTGGGCACAACCAGGAAAACTCGTCTGCTCCCCCCAAGTCCCAGAGCCCTTAAAGGAGCAGACTCTGGCCACAGTGCCTGTGCCAGTTGCAAGCCTGCCAGCACCCAGCCAGTAGACTGTGCACTTGGCATAGCATGAGCCAGCAACCCGCTGCCACCCAGCCCTCCACTGCTCCCCAGAACCACACCTACAGAACCTGTGAGTGCAGGGCACACCACCCCACCTGGAACATCCACCCACACCTGGGCCAGCAGGTGCACCCGGAACCAGGAGGTGTACTAGCAGCAGCACCTGAGATTACAGGGAAGGAAGGTCCACAGCCAGGACCACTGGGTGCAAGAAGACCTGCAGCTGTGGCCAGGGCCGGCCTGAGCCATTTTGGCGCCCTGGACCCCAGCCAGGACTGTAGGGGCTAGGCCGCATCTCCCACCAGGCACACTGGCATGTCCACATCCCCGACCTTGATGTGGCGGTCAGGAAAGAAAGTCCCGTCGTGCAGCCTCTGTTACACAGAGGAGTTGTGGTACACCCGCACGTCGTGTGCCTTGCCGGACCAGCCCACACTGATGTCCATGAACTGGACCCGGTGGTCAGACACGGCCAGCAGGACCCCTTGTAGTTAGAGGGAGGCCTGGTGTTCTGGGGCACAGATGGGGATGTGCATCCCGTTGATTGCCCTTCTGCAGTTGGGGAATCCCAAGGCACCGAACCCCTCGATGACCATGTCCAGGGGACTCTGCAGATTAGCACCCTGTTGATATCCTCTCTCCCCCCCGCCCCCCCCCCCCCCCCCCGGATAATGGGAAAAGCCTAGATAAAAAAGTCTCAATAGGAGAAACTAATCCCAAACCCTAAGCCTTTGCTGGAGCCCTAGGAGTGAACTGTGTGAACCAAAGGCCATGAACCAGAAAGGGCCTGGCCTTGGCAAAATAGCCGTGCACTAGCTATGAATGAACACTAAGCAAGTACATTCCTGACCTGTGAGGTTGTTACAAGAACACCCATAATTCTCAAGTAATGGCATAAGCACATTCCTAGGTGATGGTTCAAGGACATACAGACCCCAAATAAGAGAAGGATGGAATGACAGGGTGATGGATAGAGCTCTTTTGTTCAAAGTAGAGGTATACAGTAATAGAAGGTAATAGAAAACATCTTGATGTCACTCCTACAATGATTCTGATAAGAATATGAGCTTGTCAGAGACTGCTATCTCTGATGTCACATTGTTCCTGATTTTCTCAGCAGTGAGATTATTTATTTATTTACACAATTTAAGACGGCATCGTCAGAATGTTACCAGTAGCAGGTGACCAAAAATATTGTCTTAGGAGATTGATAGCAGACTTACTCATAGAAATACTAATTTTACAAATGTAATTATCATTATTTTTGTCTTAACCCCTGCATCCTGTCTGTCAATAATGAAAATTTAGTTAAGCGTAAGAGTCAGATAGAGGTACTGGGAAGCCAGATGTATGTATTGTTGCCATATTTGAATGCAATATCTGTAGTTAGGAAGAATCCTCTTTTTTACCATGTCTCCTTTATTTATCAACTAATTTTGATAACATTTGAAATTGAGACTTTTTTTTCTTTTTGAGAGGCCCTCATATTGCAAGTCCCTAAGATGTAGATCATATGCCTTAATCCATCACTGTTATGAGATGAGTTTATTTTTATACATGCAGCTTGAGATCAATGCAATAACTGATACATTGTCTTCTGGCATAGCGACATTTACTTGATGCCATAAGACATTTATGAGGGCTTGTCAGAATGCACAGGCCTTACTGTATAACACATGTAATCAGCAATGAAGATAATTTTTCCAGGAAAAAAAAATTGACTTTTGATTGAATTTCTGATCAAAATTGATATAAAAATACATGATCTTTAAATTATGATAGGAGGTGACGTATGCATATATATATATATGTATTTGTGTGTGTGTGTGTGTGTGTATGTACTCTTAAAAGTGAGTGTGTATATTTATTCCTAAAAGAAAAAAATTAAACATAGATACACACATTAAAGATAACTTAAGAAATATAAATATATTACCTTCATTGGTTGTTCTTACTTCTTTTGGTATCCTCCCAGAATCTTCCTTTGCTATATGGTTAAAAATAATATATTTTGGTGTAGTGAGTAAATTTTTGGTGTGCCAAAGTGATATAATAAAATGGATGTTTACTAAAAATTCCTTGCATTATTCAAGTAGAAAATATACGAACACTGTACATTTTTTATACTTATACGTGGTTGGCAGAAGGAAGAATTTATATACAGAGGAAGCTGTTGGATTAAGAGAAGGGAAGGGGAAAATGTAGCAAAAATGTATATATTTATATTGGTTATAATAAAATTTAAGTTATAATAATGCATAATGATTTGATGTAATGACTTGCTTATATGTTCTGGAGCTTCTATTTCTCTCTCTGTGTCTCTCATCATGATTAGATAATGTTTACTGTAACTTGCTCCCTGTAAGTATTGCAAATTAAGTTGTACCCCTTTTAACTATTGATCTTGTCTGAAGCTCTATACCAGTGGTCTCCAACCTTTTTACACCCAAGATCACTTTTTAAATCTCCAAGGAGGCGAAGATCTACCACCCTGCCCCTTTCTTGAAGCCCTGCCCCTTTCTTGAAGCCCCGTCCTCTCTATTCTCCTCCTGTCCATCATTTGCTATCCCCAGCCCTTACTTACACACTCTGATAAACAGTTTATTTTTAAATTATGCGATGTATAAAATTAAAATCACGTGTTTATAGTTATGAAATAAATGGTCTGCTTTTTATTCATGCTATTTAAATCTAAAATGAAGCATTTATAATTATACATTTTGTGGGGACAGAGTTCTGCGGCTGGGAGCAGGGGAGAGGGAACAGGGTGCTGGGAGGGCAAAGGGCAGGGTTCTGCAGCAGGGGACAGAGTGCCAGTGGGGACAGGTTTCTGCAGCTGGGGATAGGGTGCCAGTGGGGACAGAAATAGGGACAGAGTTCTGTAGCTGGGAACAGGGGAGTGGGAACAAAATTCTGTGGCTGGGGACAGGAGAGTGGGGACAGAGTTTGGGGAGTGGGGAACAGAATTCTGTGGCTGGGAACAGGGGAGTGGGGATAGAGTTCTGTAGCTGGGGACAGGGGAGTGGGGACAGAGTTCGGGGAGTGGTGAGGGAAGTGGGGACAGAGTTCTGTGGCTGGGGACAGGTGAGTGGGAACAAAGTTCGGGGAGTGGGGACAGAGTTAGGGGAGTGGGGACAGAGTTCTGTGGCTGGGGAGTGGGGGCTGGGGAGTGGGGTGCCAGTGGAGGCAGAGAGTCCCCTGTATCTGCCTCCTCCCAGGATTCCCCCGCCCCCAGAGGGAAACCAGCGCACACCTGCCCCGGGGCCGACCCCACGCAAGGAAGCCCCCCATGCACGTGTGCCTGCCCCAGGGCTGACCCCCCCCCAGCTCAGGGAAGCCCCATGTACATGCCTCCCCCGGGGATGACTCACCCCTCCTGTGCGGTGCAGGGAGCCAATGCTCCCTCCCGCAGTACACCCGGAAGAGCAGCTAGCACTACTTCCGGAATCGCCGGAAGTGGCGCTAAGCTGCGGGACTTCTGTCCATCCCTGGGAAGCCTACACTACCTCCATTTTCACTGAAGGTAGGTAGTGGGGCTTCTTGGGGATGGGAGGGAAATGGGGGCGGGGCGGATAGGACGCCTCGCGATCGACTGGTCGAGGCCTAGCGATCGACTGGTCGATCACGATCGACCTGTTGGTGACCACGGATCTATACGATTGTTTGGTATGTGAATGAAGCTCTATAGGATTATTGGTGTGTAAATGAAAGCCATCACAGATGCCCAGCTGATCAAGAAGAAGTGGAAACTTTGAAGATAACAAGGAAACATGCATTGTGTCTGGAGGCTGCATTGAATTAGCAGCACTGATGAACCCTGGAGACAGGCAGAGACCCTCCCAAGAGTTAGACAAGTATGGGCAGCCTGACAATCACCATCACAGGACAACTCCCAAAACCACAGATTAACACCTCCTAAGGGTGGATGACAGCAGCATGACACGGCAATATCCATAGACCCCCAATGGGAACTTACATGGATAAGAAGGGAAGCTCTTGCCATGGGACTCTGGGTTCAGTCCCGCAAGCCAAGAGTCAGAGGAGTCTCAGAGGAACTCCGACTCCTCACTCCGTCAGCCTTGCCTGCCCAGTAAGACTGACTTGAGCCACCACACACTGGTAAGTATGCACCATCTGCAGGACCTTTGTGTATGTGTGTGTGTTTGTCTTTATAAAGCTAACTGCTTCTCTGCTATATTCTCAATAAACACAGTATTGCCTTTTCCCCTGAAAAAGATCCCATGTGCGTCTTATAAGCATAACACAAGAAACATAAAATTCTTCACAGACAATTTGAGACTTTTGGAAATAGGCATCTACGTATATTCTACTGATATTGAACTTTAGGACATGAATAAAAGTATTTTGAATTGATAATGACAAACTGATTCTTAGCAGCCTCTTTTCTTCCAAATTTTTTCATGCTTATCAGTTATGGAATGTTTATTAGAGTAATATTTCCTGTGTTTTCAAATGTGTCCAGACCAGATTCTGCAAGCAATTACATGAGAATTGAAAAATATAAAAAAATACCACTGACATTTTGGCAAATCTGAAAACATTTTCCATTCTAGTGTGTATAAGAGCCTATTGGTTAATTTTCCTAATTTTCTGATGAAATATTTTAAACAAAATTATTTTGATTTTAGATGCAAATATATTACAAAATAAAATTTTCAGATACTGTAACAATGTTACTGTGTGTCTTAGTTGTGAGTCAAAAATTACAATACAAAACAAATAAGCAATGAAAATGGGGTAGGATGATTTTGAAAAACGAACAATGAGCTAGCTTTAATAATTTAAACTTCTGGAAAAATTGAAATGTTTTCATAAAAATAATCCTTTTAAAGGGATCAAATAAAAAATTCTGACCAGCTGTCTTTTCAAGTATAGTGCTTGCTATCATGAGTACTCTCTCTAAAGTCCAATGAAGTCAGATGGACTATATTCATGGCAGAAAGCACTGTGCACAATAGTTTTGCCAGAATCATGGTTCAGGATTGTTCCTTCTTTTAATTATATATAAAATTCATAGATTCATAGATTATAAAAACAGAAAGGACTACTGTGATTCTGTAGTCTGAGCTCCAGTACAAAAAAAATTGGGGTTAGGACACCTTGAAAAAAATTCTATTTGAATAGAATCAGAACTTTTAGAAAAAAAACCTCCTTTGAATAAAAAATTTCCAGCAATAGTGAAACTACCACAACTGTTGCTAGATTCCTCTAGTAGTTGTTCACCTTCACTGATAAAAAATGAAGACTATATTCCAATCTGAATTTGTGTAGCTTGAACATGCCGTTGTTTGTTTTTGATGTACATTTGTCTGCTAGATTGAAGAGCCTATTATGAAATATTTGTTCTCCAGGTAGATGTGGTGGGGCAGCTGCCCCGCACTGGCCGGGAGGGGGGGTCAAAGCAGGCTAGACAGAGCCTGCACAGAGCCCTGGCCAATTAGGGAGAAACATTTAAGAAAGCTATCAGAGGATAGCTTGCTAAAGCATTCCTGCATATAAGGGAGCTGCCCAGCAGAGAGAGGCAGTTGAGTCCTGACTAGTGAGGGTGCAAGATCATCTCCTAGGGTACGTCTAGACTATGTTAGACTTTTGAAAGAGAATATGCAAATTGTGGGAATTTGCATATCTTCTTTCGAACTCACTTTCAAAAGCGGCACTTTCAAAAGTGAAAGTAATCTACGCGTTTGTCGACAAACCGCTTTTCCTTAAAAAATGAGGTTTACATGGCTTGTCGACAAGTGCGGGGGTTTTCACTTTCACTAGATTATTTTCACTTTCAAAAGTGCCGCTTTCAAAAGTGAGTTTGAAAGAAGATATGCAAATTCCCGCAGAATTTGCACATCCTCTTTCTAAAGTCTAGCGTAGTCTAGACATAGCCCTAGCAAAGGAGAGGAATCTTCAGCAGCGCTAGGCAGGATTAGAGGGACAGAGCAAGAATGGTTCCCATTTTATACTTACCAGGTTGCAGGCCTTGCTATAAGGGCCAGAAGGATGCAAGGGGTCACAGTGGAAGTGGCCCAGGGAACATAAGACAGTTAAAGGTGTGGAAATGAGGGCAGGACAAGGCTGCTGCTAGAGGGTCCCTGTGCTGAGACCCAGAGCAGTGTGTGGGCATGGGTTCTCCCCTTTTCCTCTTAGAATGTGTCTGCACAGCAGCATTATTTCAGAATAACGGGCAGCTTATTCTGACTTCTGTAAACCTCATGAGGAATAAATCCCATGAGGAATAAATCCTCTTCCAAAATAGCTATTTTGAAATAGCTGTAATGTGGACACTCCACTGCTGTTATTTTGAAATAGGTCCTCACCCGGGCCATTCAAAGTTAATTACACCCCACTGCTTCCTGGGGCTCTTAATCAAAGTAGTATGTCTACATTAGGAAAGCCTACCTCAGACTAAATTTGAGGGCTCTCTGTAGTGTAAGTGTGTGTCTAGACTACCAGGTTTTTTTGAAAAAAAGTGGCCTTTTTTCGAAAAAACCTCACCTGCATCTAGACTGCGGCCGCGTTTTTTTGAAATTAAATTGAAAGAACACACTGGTTTTTTTGACCATGGTAAACCTCATTTTATGAGGAAGAATGCCTTTTTTTGAAAGAGCTCTTTCAAAAAAAGGCGTTCTTGAATGCAAACAGTGCTTTATTGAAAGAGAGCATCCAGGTTGCCTGGGAGCGCTCTTTTAAAAAAGAAGCTCTCTTTTTTGAAAAAAGTGGTTGCTGTCTAGACAATCTCATTTGAAAGAGGCTTGTAAGATAGACATACCCTAAGGCTGTGTCTAGACTGCATCCCTTTTCCGTAAAAGGGATGCAAATTAGACACAGAGCAATTGCAAATGAAGCGGGGTTTTAAATCTTCCCCTCTTCATTTGCATAAACATGACTGCCGCTTTTTTCCGGCTCGGGGCTTTGCCGGCAAAAAGCGCCAGTCTAGACGGGGATCTTTCGGAAAAGGCTTTATTTCCGAAGCCTTTATTTCCGAAGGGGTGCAATCTAGACACAGCCTAAATGTGCTATTTCAAAATAAGCTATTTTGGAATATCTCTTCCAAAATAGCTTATTCTGAAATAAGCATGAAGTGTAGACATACCCCTACACAACACCCTTACAACAAAAATAGTGGTCTGTTCAGACTGTAGCTTGACTCTGAGACAGAGGGGCTAGGCTTTGGGGGCACACTTGGCCACAGCATCAGGTGAATCTGGGAATTGCTGACAGCCCTGGGAAGGGGCATGACCCATATAGACTACGGCTTGCTCTTGAGGGGACTACATTTTCAGGCTGCAGTTGGCCACAGTGACAGGAGAAACTGACTACTAATAAGCCCCTGAAAAGGGGATAAGAGACCATTGTAGTGGGCACTGCTGGAGGCCACTGTTCCTAAGAGGATGCTGTGGTCTGGGAGCGTTACAGAGCTGTAGTGCAAGTGTGAAAGAAAATAAGGGGAGATACCAGCCTAAAGGAGGTTTCTTGCTGAGGAGCAAACTAATTCCCTGGAGCTACCAGCAGGAGGCACCATAGCCCTGAGTCCCACCTCATGACAGTAAGCTACAGAATAGAAGATGATCTCTCCCCTTCACCTTCTCTTTAATAAACTAAACAGTTTGAGCTCCTGGAATCTCTCTATGTCAAATATTTTCTAAAACTTCAATAATCCTTTATGGCTTTTCTCACATTCTCTAGTTTGTCACAAACCTTTTTGATTTGAGGTCACCAGAACTTGGACACAGGACTCCAGCAGCATCCACACTAGTGCCAAATGCACAGAAATCATTCAAAATAACAGAAGAAAATTAAGAAATAATGCTTCTTGTATTGGATGCTAATAAGTGATGAACAATCTAAAATAAATCAATCATTTGAAACCCTGAAATCTTTTTGAGCCCCAACAAACACTGAGTACTTCAAATTAATCCTATGTTTGGGTTTCAGTTGATTATAATTTTATAATTATTATTTTACCCCTTGGAGGATGGCATTCAATTATGAAAATAGTGCACTTACCTCTACATCGCCAAAAAACGTAGACACCCATAAAAAACACAAGGACAAATAATACCCAGAAGGCAGCAAGCCATGGAGAACCATCAGAGCAAGTATCACCTTTGAAAACAACATATGAAAAACATCACCTCGGAGCCACGACATCCCTGTCCTATGCTTAGCAACAATGCGTCAGGCTCCATGGTTGAGTGAGGCTCAGGGGTTGACTGATTTTGCTGTACAGAACAGGAGCACAAGAACATCCTTTGTCCCCACCCCAGTCTTCTTCTTTCTGAAACCTCACCCCTTCCCTCTGCCATTCCTAGTTTCCATGAGGTCATGCCCACTGGCCAGGCTGAAAGCTATGGTAACAGCCATACAGATAGCACAGGCCTTTATGGGGAGCTCTGGATCTGTGCCCCTGTCTGCCTTTGGCATGTGGCTCAGGGCAGGTGGAGCGTTCAAGATGCCTCACAGCACCCCAGAATCCCTGAACAGTAGCCCAGCTCCTATGTCTGCCCTGGCCAGGGAACAGAAAGGAGGGACAGGTTTGGAACCACTGAGAAGGACTGGCACAGATAATAGGTTGACACCATTGGCAGGGCCTGTGATTTGCAGGAGGGAGCCCATTAGTCTGAGCCACTGCTCTTGCCTAAAGATTGAATGAAAGCTGGGGGAGGGTGACATCATGGCTCCATTCCCTCAACATTATGTCCTGGTTAAAAAGTGAACAGGACTGTGACTTCCACTTTTACAACTTGTCTGACTATGGCTCCTTAACCCGCACCCCCTTCTGTCCTGGTACAGAATTTCATCTAGATCCATGATTGATGCAAACTGCCATTGATTTACATCAGCTGATAATGTGTCCCTTGAGCAAGAGAGCTGTCAGATTCACTTGTGCTTTTACACTGACAATTTTCTGTAGACAACACTCTGACACCCTGTCCCACAGTGAATTGTATCTCACTCTCTGAAACCAGTGAACTACTTTCAGGTAAGTGTCCTGGGCCCTTAAACAATTCTGGTGACTGATAAAGACAAGGACCCAGTTCCCAGGATGATATAAACCTTCCTCCTTTAGAGTTAACAGGTTAGATCCTCAGTTTAATGAGCACAGTTTTATTAAGTCAAAAGAATTAATCCCATTTATGCCACCTGAGTGTAATCTGTTTCTAGTTTTCACATGTCAAGATCAGGAAAATCAGTTTCTACCATTGCTCTAAGTTGTCAATGAAAGTCATTGCATATTCTTCAGAGGTAACACTCATCCCAGGATAGGTGGGCAGCTTGAGTTTGTGGTAGGATTTACATGATTCATCAACCTTGTTCTATCTGTCTGCACTGTGGGACTTGTACCTCAGTAGAGTGATTTCTCAGATATTTAATGGACAGTTTAGAGTCTGAAGCTTTCCAGACTCCATTGCTGGTTAGCACTACCAGTGCAGCATAAGAAGGCCTTGGTGTGATTGAGAATCAAGCCCAGTATTTCATAATCTCTGCATTTAGGGCTCAGTTTCCATGCACAAGAATGGTTTAGAGTAAAGGGCAACATTCTGTGTTGTCTACCCCCAAAGCTCCTCCGGGTACACAAGTTGCTACATGCATCTAATTAATTAAACAGCTGAGCAGCTGCACTGTCTGGTTAAAATAGGGCAGAGCTATAGGTCTGCCTCCAGTTCAGCACCGCTGAGCACCATGAGGGACAGGGACTGGAGTTCTGCCTGGCCTTTATACAGGTCGCACAGAGGGTAGAGGTTCCTTGTGCCCTCTCCTCACTCAACAACTGCATCATGGACACACAAAATCTGATCTAGCCCAATGAAATCACCCACCTGGAATATAAAGCTCAGTTGTGTTATCTGCACTCCACGCATTAGACTTCACAATGCAGCTGTATATTCCCCCATCCACTGGCTGAACATTCTTCAGCTTTAAAGATACATTCCCAGAGGCGAATCCATCCTTCAGTAGCATGGCCCGACCCTTGTACTTCTCCCCTGTCACATCCACCCCTGTCTGGGCTTTGTAGTCATAGACAGTCTCTGCAGTTGCCTGGATAATTTTCTTCCACTGCACTTCCATATTTTCCAGCTGCGTCCCAGTGGAGATCCAGCAGGGTAAAACCACATCCTGGCCGATGGTCCCAGAGACTTTTGGGGATGAGGTGACTTCAAAACTCAAACTTTCTGAAATGTAAATGAAGGAGTGCCTACACTGTAACAGGGGAAGTTATCACAGCTTGGATAGACATATCTGTGCTAGCTTGAATATAGGTAGCCTGGCTGAAAAGGGAAATCAGTGAACACATGGTGGCAGGAGCTTCAGGTGTATAAACATCCTCGGATCTCTGGGTACTTACTCACCTTCCCTGCTCACAATGGGGTTCATTCTGTTATGTATTCAGTGCTATTTCCAACCTAGTGATGTAAATTCCAGCTACCACAGATATTGCTACATGAGCTGCAATACGTCCTCTGACTGCAGTGGAATTGTACCCTGAGAGTGTGTCCCCAGTCTAACTCATAACCATGAATTCCAAGTGGCTGGAGAGGAATCGGTCCTCATAAATTAAAGAGTGGAAATACTCTGCAACTATGTCATCGGTTGCTCCCTTCATGGTTCATTAATAGTTATCATATAAGATTATTCTTAGAATCAATAATCTTAGTTTTGTAGAGGATATTGACACAAAGGATAGGTCTACACTGTAGCTTTTTCTGATCATTTTTCCGGAAGAGGCTTTTCTGCCATTTGGCCGTGTCTAGATGGGGCCAAATGGAGGAAAAACCTCCTCTCTCAGCAGAGCCCTTATTCCCCATGAAACAAGGTATACAGGGCTCCCCAAAAGAGCATGTTTGCTCTTCTGAAAAAAAAGCAGAAGAGCAAACATGTTCTCTGGACACGGCAGAGTTTTTCCGGGATACTAGAAGTATCCTGGAAAAAACATGCCAATCTAGACGTACCCATAGTATTGACCAGGGAAGATTTACAATTACTGACAAAGGAGAATAGGAAAACAGAAAATTCAGACTAAATGTCAGCACTGGAAAGACAAAAACTTATGACAACCAGAAGACAAAAGGAAAAGATCAAAGCTGGAGACAAAGAACTAAAACAAGTGGCAAAATTGACTCTTTCAGAGACCTGATGGGCAGAATCCCTTGGGATGCTAACATGAAGGGGAAAGGAGTCCAGGACAGCTGGCAGTATTTCAAAGAAGCCTTACTGAAGGCACAGAAAGAAATCATCACCATGCGTAGCAAGAGAGGCAAACATGATAGGAAACCAGACTGGCTTACAGGTGAACTTAAGCACAAAAAGGAAGCTTACAAAAAGTGGAAACTTGGACTAATGACCAGGGAGGAGTATAAATGTATAGCTCGAGAATGCCGGGGAGCTATCAGGAAGGCAAAAGCGCAATTGGAATTAAGACTGGCAAAGGATGTGAAGGATAACAAGAAAGGTTTCTACAGGCACATTAACAAGAAGGTGATCAGAGAGGGTGTGTGGCCCCAACTTGATGAAGGAGGTAACCTAGTGACAAACGATGTGGGAAAAGCTGAAGTACTCAATGCTTTCTTTGCCTCTGTATTCACGGACAAGGTTGGCTCCCAGACTAATGAGCTAAGTGATGCAAGATGGGATGAAGACGGACAGCCCTTAGCGGGGAAAGAACAGGTTAGGAACTATTTAGAAAAGTTAAACATACACAGACCTGTGGGTCTGGACTTAATGCACCCGAGGGTACTGAGGGAATTGGCAAATGTCATTGAGGAGCCTTTATCTTCAAAAAGTCGTGGAGATCGGGAGAGAGCCCGGATGATTAGAAAAGGCAAATGTAGTGCCCATCTTCAAAAAAGGGAAGAAGGACAATCCAGGGAACTATAGGCCGGTCAGTCTTACCTCAGTTCCTGGAAAAATCATGGAAGGGATCCTTAAGGAATCCATTTTGAGGCACTTGGAAGAGAGGAAAGTGATTAGGAATAGTCAGCATGGATTCACAAAGGGCAAGTTGTGCCGGACCAATCTGATTAGCTTCTATGATGAGGTAACTGGCTCTGTGGACATGGGAAAGTCAGTGGATGTGATATATCTTGACATTAGCAAGGCTTTTGATACAGTCTCCCACAATATTCTTGCCAGCAAGTTAAGGGAATGTAGATTGGATAAATGGACAGTAAGATGGATAGAAAGCTGGCTAGAAGGTTGGGCCCAGTGGGTAGTGATCAACGGCCTGGTGTCAGGATGGTGGTCGGTTTCTAGCGGAGTGCCCCAAGGATCGGTTTTAGCAGCAGTTTTGTTCAATATCTTTATTAATGACCTGAAGGAGGGGATGGATTGCACCCTCAGCAAGTCTGGGGATGACACTAAGCTAGGGGGAGACGTAAATATGCTTGAGGGCAGAGATAGGGTTCAGAGTGACTTAGACAAATTGGAGGATTGGGCCACAAGAATTCTGATGAGGTTCAACAAGGAGTAGTGCAGAGTCCTGCACTTGGGACAGAAGAATCCCAAGCATTGCTACATGCTGGGGACCAACTAGCTAAGCAGTAGTTCTGCAGAAAAGGATCTGGGGGTTACAGTGGATGAGAAGCTGGATATGAGTCAACAGTGTGCCCTTGTAGCCAAGAAGGCTAATGTCATATTAGGTTGCATTAGGAAGAGCATTGCTAGCAGATCCAGAGATGTGAGTATTCACCTTTATTCGGCTCTGGTGAGGCCATATCTGGAGTACTGTGCTCAGTTCTGGGCCCACTAAAAAAAGGATGTTGACTCATTGGAGAGGGTCCAGTGGAGGGCAACCAAAATGATTAGGGGGCTGGAGCATATGACTTATGAGGATAGGCTGAGAGAGTTGGACCTGTTTAGTCTGCAGAAGCGAAGAGTGAGGGGGTATTTGATAGCAGCCTTCAACTTCCTGAAGAGAGGTTCCAAAGAGGATGGAGAAAGGCTGTTTTCAGTAGTGACAGATGGCAGAACAAAAAGCAATGGCCTCAAGTTGTGGTGGGAGAGGTCCAGGTTGGATATTAGGAAAAACTATTTCACTAGGTGGGTAGTGAAGCACTGGAATGGGTTACCTAGGGAAGTAGTGGAGTCTCCATCCCTAGAGGTGTTTAAGTCTCGGCTTGACAAAGTCCTGGCTGGGTTGATTTAGTTGGAATTGGTCCTTCCTAGATCAGGGGGCTGGACTTGATGACCATCTGAGCTCTTTTCCAGCTCTATGGTTCTATGATTATATCATTCATATTAAGTTGGTTCAAAACAGAAAATGGTAGAAAGACATTACTTGGTCTTCATCATAGCTGCTAAGCTGCCAAACTGGAATCAAAAAAGAATCATGTTGTTACACGATTGGTGTACGAGACAGGGTATAACAGATCATACATGCTAAATTAGAAGAGCCTGTCTGGGAAACCTTAGAACTGATCAGTGAGAGATCATTGAAAAGGTTATGTTGTGTTTTTTTTAAAATGCAGAAAAAATAAAAATCATGTTTTGTTTTGTAATACAGTTCAAATATTCCTAGTGTTTTAATTTTTTTTTAAATAAAGACTACGTCTAGACTGGCATGTTTTTCCGCAAATGCTTTTAACGAAAGTTTTTCAACGGAAAAAGCATTTGCGGAAAAGAGCATCTAGATTGGCACAGACGCTTTTGCGCAAAAGCACTTTTTGCAGAAAAGCGTCCGTTCCAATCTAGACGCGGTTTTGCGCAAGAAAGCCCTGATCACCATTTTTGCCATTGGGGCTTTTTTGTGCAAAACACTTTTTAGCTGTCTACACTGGCCCTTTTGCACAAAAGCATTTCCGGAAAAGGGCTTTTGCCCAAACTGGAACATCAAAGCTTTTGCGCAAGAAGCACTGATTTCGGACAGTAGAACATCAGTGCTTTTGTGCAAAATCAAGCAGCCAGTGTAGACAGCTGGCAAGTTTTTCCACAAAAGCACTTGCTTTTGCGGAAAAACTTGCCAGTCTAGACGCAGCCAATGACTTTTATTGGAGGTTGACATCTGTTTTTTTCCTTAGGGTTTTTATTATTATTATTATTATTATTATTATTATTATTATGTGGAACATTTGGAAAAGAGGGGAGGGAAATGGAAAAAGTCAAAAAAGAAAAGGAGGGGGAAAAATTTTAAACTGATTTTCTGAAAGGAGAAGGAAGTCTTCTGAAAAAACATCATATAATTATAAATATATATTGTTTGCAGAGAATGTTCATTGTTGAGAAACGATAATTTTACTGCCCAGTTTGCCATGATTGCAGCTAGCTGTACCTGTATGACTATGTAGACAGAATAAGAAGCAATTTCAGCTCCTGGAGCTTAACTGGTTTCAAAATAGAATATTTCAGCTGAGACCAATTGTGTTGTGGGGGGAGGGGAAGTGTGTTGCTATCTACACTAGGGCTTTGCATTAGTCATCTTTCACCAATGACTAAAATTGAGGCAGATCCCCAGAGCTGACAAATAGCACAGCTTCACCTCATAGTGAACGCAGGTTTACCGGGAACTGAGCACCTCAATTGGAGAAAATAGGGATAATAAAGGCATTGAAATTGCCAGCGGCTGAGTCTGAACCTGCTGTGAGATGTTGACCTCAGCAGGAGCTTAGAGCACTTAGGGCTGGTCTAAACTACATCCCTTTTTCGAAAAAGGGATGTAGTCTAGACATAGCCTTAGACTTACCAGAGAGGATCCCCATTTCCTCCTGAATCACCTGCTCCTATCTCAGTAACACAATCAACATTTCTATGCTGACACACCA
Organism: Pelodiscus sinensis; assembly: GCF_049634645.1. Lineage (NCBI taxonomy): Eukaryota > Metazoa > Chordata > Testudines > Trionychidae > Pelodiscus > Pelodiscus sinensis. The sequence continues at coordinate 3,807,235 of NC_134743.1, read as the reverse complement.
GCAGGGGTCTCAGGCAGAGTTAGGGCTTCTCTCTCTCCAATGATTCTGTGCCGCAGAGATGTGTTTTACCAACAATGGTTTTACCTGATGAGGGAATCACTGCTGCCAGCATGGCACAGAGCAAGATGTAGCATTGTAAGTTTTGCTCCATGCCTCTAGGAGCTCCTGTGGGAAGAGTCCTAGGGGCTGATCTGGAATAAAAACACAACACAGATGCTCATAAATACAAGATACCTGATTTCTCATTATTCCCTCATACAATACACCAGGCTGTTCCTTCCTACGTAGCTGGAGTCGACATTATCTTAAATTGTGTTTTCATGCTCTCCACACAGCGGGAGAACAACAGAAGCAAATGCTCCCATTTGCTTCCCTTACTCTTCATAAAAGGAGGAGTATCGCACAAGGACCAGAGCTGCCCTCAGAGTTTGAGACTAACTCGAACACCAGAAGATCAACCTCTGCAGTCTTGATCTTCTGCATGATACAGACATGTCCTAAGAGTGACATAGCACCTGCCCTTTAGCAGGGCTGCACCAGGCACTGACGCTCCACGAAGCACAATGGGCCAGAGACTCAGGTGTGTCTAGGCTACAGTCATTGTCCATGAGCTCTTTCCTTTCCTAGCCTGAGTCTTGGAGCAATGAAGCTGCAGCTTCAGTTTGGGCTGCACAAACCAGCCCTACACCCAGGGTAATGAGTCTCAGGCCTAGCCATGCTGCTGCAGCTTCAAATATCCAGCTAACAACAAAGTCCCTACACTACAGAATTTACTCCCCTACACAAGGGAAATTCTCAGCTAGCAAAATCCAGCAGCTTCTCAGCCCCTTTCCCACCAGCAGAGCTGGACCATCCATAGAATGGTTTGGGGGTGGGGAGGGGAGCTGCTCCGGGCCTAGCACTTTGGGCAGGTCCTGTGGTGGCTGCCTCAACCATCTTATGGACAGAATGGTCCCCATATTAATATTAACCATGAGGCTCGCGACAGATTGGGGGATTACGTAGGGGTCAGCACCAGTCCCCCTTCTACATTCACCATGGAGACAGCCACAGGAAGAGGAGAAAAGCATCAGTCTACTCCACTCCACTCTGCTGTGATCTCACAGCCAGGCCACTCTGCTTCACTGTGGCAGTGGAAAGCCAACCACTTCCATCCCAGCCAGCTCATTCTGCTCCCCACAAGTGACATAGGTTCAGGAGAGCACATAGAAGTGGGCTGGGGCTGGGGTGCTCAGCTCCTAACTGCTGCAGTGATGCAGAATAAGCCAGCTGGAAGATGGAGGCAGAGCAGAGCAGGCTGCTGGATTTCTGTGCTTCCCACTGCTCTTGCCACTGCTGGTGAGTGCCAGGCACCCAACTCCTGCTGCTGTCCTGTGTCAGGGCTCCCTGGGATTCCCTTGTGTCACATCTCTTGTGTCAGGGGGCTTCAAGGAAGTGGTGCAATGAGGCCGAAGGGGGTAGAGCAGGGGTGAGGAGTGGCAAGGCAAGGCTTGTGGAAAGGGATGGCGTGGGAGCGAAGGTGGAGAAGATGCTGGCTATGGGTAGGGTGGAAGGGTTGCCCCAGGTCCACAACTGCAATAAGCAGAGTTTGTATCAGGATCCACTCTTCCTAGGAACTGCTCTGTCTCCAGGATTTCTGTTATCTTGGGACAGTGCTATAAGGTATGTTAACTCTACCATAAAATATCCACAATAAAGTCACCACTGGGGTTGGGTTGTGGGGCTATACCTTTCAGTTAGATATTTGGGCTTGGCTGGGGCACAGGCTCTGAAACCGTGAGAGTCGGTGTCCAGTACTTAAATATCTCCACTGCAACTTTTTCCCAGAATTAAAGTCCTGTGAGCCCCAGTCACAATAAATTGCTCCAGGTGATCAAAAGGTGTGAATGTAAAATGGATTAGTATTACCTATTAGTTTGGATTAACCTCAGGCTCCTCCTGTAGACAAACCCTACATAACTCAATGTGACTTAACATAATAATTTTTGAGCTTCCTTCTGCGTCCAAATATCTTTCTAGCAATTTTCAGCATTTCTGACATTCTCCAGATCAACCTGCTGCAAAATTAGATGAATATCTAAAGCAATCTTATGCTTGATATTTTTAAACTCTGAGATCCAAATTAATCTACCTTTTCCTGGGTGCACATGAGAGGGAAAAGAAGGAGACAAAGAGTTGCTTTTACTCACCTCCCATTGCATGTAGGTAGGAAGCAAATGTCATTTGGCTGTGAGATATGACGGGGAAATGGCTTGTCTTGAAGTCAGAGGTGTATGGGGATTCTGAGCTGCTTTTAAGAATCATGTTTGGCTGTCTGAAGATGATCATACTACTGAACTCATCCTTGTTTTAATATCAGCACTGTGGGCTTGACTCTTGCAAGTTGGTACCCGATAATAAGAGCAGCTGCAGTGATATCAATGGCTAAGAGTTTCTAAATTGACTGTTGATTTGGTTGCCCAGCTTGAGAGTCCTTAAGAAGGCCTGATATGCACCGGGGGGGAGGGGGGGAATTCAGCAATTTCTGAAATTCAGGCCTCTTCAAAGTCTCTCAAATTGGGCACCCAAGATGCGGAGTCCATTTTGAAACACTTAGCCAGGGAGACCACATGTGGAGTGAAGGGTAACTACACAGGAATGACAGCTGTGGAGTAAAGGGCAGTGGGGTTCTGCTCCTCTGGATTGTCTCTGCAGGCTCCTTGTGGTATTTCTTCACCAAAAATTTTCACTCTAAGCTCACCGTTCATGTTGGTGCTACCTGGGTGAGTGTTAAGGATCTGAACTTTTTTTTAGACCTTTCTGCTTTTCAAAGGGACTGCATATAATAGCCACACTGGACTAAATTCAATGCAGATAATTAATGGCTTTACTCCAGGGAAGATTTTGACTCGTATTGCCAGCCACCTCCTTCATCCTCTCACCTATCATCTCTTTCAGCTGTTCATGAACTTTGATATCCCCAGCACATTTATTGCTGCACCACCAGCAATCTTCTTAGCTCCAATCTCAATATATCAGTTATTTTATTACCAGCTCTGCCATGCCCACTTGTTGCATTAAGTTCACAGTGCAGATGGTGCGACACAAATTGAAACCGACTCACCTTCCTCTGACAATTGACATTGAGGTATATAAACGTGCTAAAGCAAACAAGCAAGAAATTCCACAGTCTTATCTCATGGGCTAAAAATGGCTCTTTTAGGATTGTCAAGTACAAACCAAACCTACATCTTTCTCGGATCTCATTGAAAATAGCATGTAAATTTTTGTCTGATATGAAAAAAGACAACTGGAAAAGCACTAGACATTATTATCCACAATAAATACTTTTTTCATACAGTCTCACTTGTCTCTCAGGGTAGAATTTGAAACAGACTAATATGAATTCTGAATGGAGACAACAAGGGAAGAAGAGAAGTTAGCCTCTCATAGCAGAAACCCCCCCCCCCCCCCATGTACCTATTGCCTTCCTCATAAGCACAATTATTCATCAGACTAGACATAATGGAATATTGAAAATGTGAGAGCACATGTGTAGGCCCAGGACAGCACACAAATAGGGCCCTTTTAAGTTAAGCAACTGCTTTGCTGAGAAGTGATGCTTTGCAGAAGTGGAGCTATTGCACCTGGCCCTCCACAACATAACCCAGGAAGAGTAAGCAAGCTACAGTGAAGCTCTTCTGATGCATTAAAAACTGTGTTAAAATAATCATCTCTTACTTTAAATTCTCAGGGTTTTTCCTGCTTTGGTGTAAGACAGGAGGCTTTCTCAGAAAGCAGGGTATCACAATCAGTGTGGAACTAACAGACTGCACTAAGTTGTATTTGTCCAGTTTTAGGGAGCAGCCTGCTTTCTTGCTCTCTGTGGGTATGTCTACACTACCCTTCTAGTTCGAACTAGGAGGGTAATGTAGGCATACCGCACTTGCAAATGAAGCCCGGGATTTGAATTTCCCGGGCTTCATTTGCATAAGCGGGGAGCCGCCATTTTTAAAACCCCGCTGGTTCGAACCCCGTGCAGTGTGGCTACATGGGGCACGAACTAGGTAGTTCGAACTAGGCTTCCTAGTTCGAACTACCATTACTCCTCATTTCACGAGGAGTAACGGTAGTTCGAACTAGGAAGCCTAGTTCGAACTACCTAGTTCGTGCCCCGTGTAGCCGTGCTGCACGGGGTTCGAACCAGTGGGGTTTTAAAAATGGCGGCTCCCCGCTTATGCAAATGAAGCCCGGGAAATTCAAATCCCGGGCTTCATTTGCAAGTGTGAACTAGTGGGGTAGTGTAGACATACCCTATTTTTGGTTGTTGTGCATTGTCATTATGCATTCTAACTAATAAAATAACACTATGTTGCAGCCTTTCAGTCAATATATTTTTTTTGTGTCTAACTCCTCTGTATGTATGATGGGTACTTGAGAGTTCTGCAGCTGAAGCAGTTTCCATTTTAAATTGTATGTTAAATCTTTCTGCCCATTTCACTGAAGAGTACTGCAAAGAGGGATCTTAGAAGATAATCTGAGTTCTTGGGATGGGACTTTTATGATCTTTTGGCTGGTTTTGTTTGTTTGTTTGTTTGTTTGTTTGTATTAAAGACAGAGATGCCCAGTTCCTTGGAGAGGCACTATCTGATATATTTTACTTGGGTCCCTATATGTGTTAATTAATAATTCTAAATTTGTCCCATTTTGTATGTAGCTGTGACATTCTTGCTATGTCTAGACTGTAAGCTTCTTTTGGAAGATATCTTCCAATAAAACTTCTTCTGAGAGAGAGCATCCACACTGCAAAAGTGCATCGAAAAAGCAATTTGCTTTTTTGAAAGTCAGAATCCACACTCTATGGACGCTATCTCGCATTTAAGACAGAGTGTCCACTAGGGCACCTGTGCTTTTTCCTCTTTCCTCTTCTTTTGACAGAACTCCCTCTTCTTTGTCCAACCCCTCTTTTTCCAAAAGAGCTTTTTCGGAAAAAGGCTTCTTCCCCATAGAAAGAGGTTTAGCTATGTTGGAAAAGATACCCTTTATTCTTTTGAATTTTTTTTGAAAGAATGTGATTGCAGTGTGGACATAACACAAATCTTTTCAGAAAAATGGCTGTTTATCTAAAAAAATCTGCAGTGTACACATACCCTCTGAGTAGCTTTTCTATACCCAAAGAAGAGGTCTGTGTAAGCTCAAAAACTTGTCACTTTCACCAATAGAAGTTTGTCTCTGAGATACAGCCTGCACTAACAGATGGAGTATTTCTGGGTATGTCTACACTACAAAGTTAATTCGAACTAACAGCCGTTAGTTCGAATTAACTTTAATAGGGGCTACACTAGCAAACCGCTAGTTCGAACTTAATTCGAACTAGCGGAGCGCTTAATTCAAACTAGGTAAACCTCATTCCACGAGGACTAACGCCTAGTTCGAATTAACTAGTTCAAATAAAGGGCTGTGTAGTCACTTAATTCGAACTAGTGGGAGGCTAGCCGTCCCCAGCTTTCCCTGGTGTCCACTCTGGGCACCACCAGGGAAACTCTTCTGCCCCCCTCCCGGCCCCGGAACCCTTAAAGGGGCACGGGCTGGCTACGGTGCCCGTGCCAGGTGCAAGCCTGCCAGCACCCAGCCACCAGACCCTGCATCTGGCATGGCATGAACCAGCCACCCGCTGCCACCCAGCCCTCTGCTCCTTCCCGGGTCCAGGCTGGCAGCTCCCGGGAGCCTGCCCAGGTCCGCAAGAGGCGGGCGCCGGCCTGGTCTAGTGCAGACATCGTGGACCTCATCCACTACTTCCGCACTAGGCACAGGAAGGTGGCCGGCTAGGGCAGGAGAGCTGCCAGCCTGGCCACCCAGGAGCAGGTGTGCATGAAAATCAAAGTGGTCCAGTGAGACCCCCGACCCTGAGCCCTGAGTTTAGAATGGCCGTACTGGGTCAGACCAAAGGTCCATCTAGCCCAGTAGCCTGTCTGCTGACAGCGGCCAACACTAAGTACCCTGGAGGGGATGGACTGAAGACAATGACCAAGCCATTTGTCTTGTGCCATCCATCTCCAGCCTTCCACAAACAGAGGCCAGGGACACCATTTATACCCTATGGCAAATAGCACTCCATGGACCCAAACTCCATGACTTTATCTCACTTCTCTTTAAACTCTGTTATAGTTCTAGCCTTCACAGCCTCCTGCAGCAAGGAGTTCCATAGGTTGACTACTTGCTTTGTGAAGAAGAACTTTCTGTTATTAGTTTGAAGCCTGCTACCCATTCATTTCATTTGCTGTCCTCTAGTCCTTCTATTATGGGAACTAATGAAGAACTGTTCTTTATGCACCCTCTCCACACCACTCATCTTTTACAGACCCCTATCATATCCCCCCTCAGTCTCCTCTTTTCTAAGCTGAGAAGTCCCAGTCTCTTTAGCCTCTCTTCATATGGGACCTGTTCCAAACCCCTGATCATTTTAGTTGCCCTCCCCTCTCCCATCCTCTCTCTTCCCCTCTCCCACCTCCTTTTCCCAGTCTCCCCGAGTTTTGTTCAATAAAGAGAGTTTCTATTTCTGACCACACATGTCCTTTATTTTGTACATCAGGAAGGGGGGGCTAGGGAGGGGTAAGTGGAAGGAGTTGAGGGAGGAATGGGGTATGAGCCCCCAATGGGGAGGACTGGGGTGGCTCTTTGGGCTCCTCGGGGTGGAAGCTGTCCTGCAGCCCCCCGATTGATCCCCCTCCCCGGATGGTAGCCTGCGGCAAGTGCAGCCGGGCTGATGGCCGAGTGCTGTGATGTGCCAAGTGTGGGCACTCAGGGGACTCCAAGACAGGACTGCTTTGCTGTCCCTCATCAAGTTAGACAACCCCTGAGAACTGTCTGGGCGGGGTGGGGGTCGGGTCCCTTTAAGCACAGCCCTCAACTAGCCTGAGAAAGCAGCTCCACGCTCTAAGTCCAAATCTGATGCCCTGCCGGCACTGCTTCCGGCCATCCTTAACCCCGGTTCAGGGCCCATTCAATGTGGACATGCTAGTTCAAATTAGCAAAACGCTAATTCGAACTAGTTTTTAGGTTTAGATGCACTAGTTCGAATTAGCTTAGTTCGAATTAACTAATTCGAATTAAGTTAGTTCGAATTAGTGCTGTAGTGTAGACATACCCTCTGTCTCCGTAGGAGCTCCATCACTCTGAGTGATGGTGATTTGGTGAAAAGAAGGATTCTTCCATTTATGTAGCTCTGTCTACATAGGGGTAGTTTGGCATAACAATCACATTCAGGGCTGTGGATTTATATGTGACACTGAGTAAGTTTTGCAAACCTAAATAAGAATTCTGTAATATCAAAAGCTAAATAAGAACTCTCTCTCTCTCTCTCTCTCTCTCTCTCTCTTTTTAAGTTAGGACCCTAAGTCTCCCTCTGTGGAGATCTGGCAAGATCCACATATTTACTCTGGAGACACCATCACTGGACCTAAAAATAGCTATGTCTAGACTGCAGGCTTCTTTCGAAAGAGGCTCTTTCGAAAGCATCTTTCGAAAGAGCCTCTTTCGAAAGAGCGTGTCTAGACTGCAATGCGCGGATCAAAAAATCGATCCGCTTTTTCGAAAAAGAGCGTCCAGACTGCTGGACGCTCTTTCGAAATTGAAAGCCACCCGGAACTGCTTCTGCCAGGGCATGGGGGCAGCATTTCCTTCCGGGTGCTGCCTGCCTGCCCTTTGCAGAGACGCGTGGTTAAAGGGACGCCCCTGAACACCCGTTGCTCTGCTCCTGCAGCTGCCTTTGCTGTCCCTCGAAGAAGTAAGCAAGGCATTGCAGTGCTGGTTTGGAGTGCTCAGCTTCCTGGGACACCCCAGCAGCTTTTTTCTTTTGAGGTTTTTCGCTTTGAGACCCTTTTTTTTGGCATGGAGCCAGAGCTGCCCCTGGGCAGGCGATGGCCCCACACCACCATACTGCAACTGTTGCTGCATCTGCATGACACTGTCATGAGGCTACTTCCCGAGCTGGACCCAGACCAGAGGTACGAGGGGCTCCTCCGTCAAGCAGCCGCACTGCCCTTGCCTCCAAACTTTTTTGTGGACAGGCGTGTTTGGAGGCTTGACACCAGCTCTGACTGGTGGGACCGGCTCGTGATGGAGATCTGGGATGACCAAGACTGGCTACGCAACTTCAGGATGAGAAAGACCACTTTCCAGGAGCTCTGTACCTGGCTCGCCCCTGCTCTGCAACGGCAAGACACCCACCTGCGGCCCGCCATCCCCCTGGAAAAGAGGATCGCCATTGCCCTCTGGAAGCTGGCAACCCCCGACAGCTACCACTCCGTGGGACACCAATTTGGCGTGGGCAGGTCTACCGTAGGATACATCCTGATGGAGTTAAGTCATTGTCTGGGGACAGTCACAGTTTGGGGTGGGGGGAAGGGAGACTGTCAGGAAGGGCCAAGTGGAGTGGGAGTGGGAGGGAGCTCCTCCACTCACCCTGAATTGTTGGGGGGGAGGTTCTGAGGAGGGGATTCCCGGGGTGTTTGAGAGGGAAGGTGGGCGGTGGGTTCTCCTCCTAAGAGATAAGGCACCCCTTCTAACATTTTGTTGTCTGTCTCGTTCTGCAGGTGGTGAGGGCCATCAATTCAGAGCTGCTCAACAGGCTCATCTGTCTACCAGATCTGGACAGCGTCATGGCCGGCTTTGCTGCCCTCGGCTTCCCGAATTGCGGAGGAGCGCTCGATGGGACACACATTGCAATCCGTGCACCGCCCCATCGAGCAGCCCAATTCATCAACAGGAAGGGCTACTTTTCTATGGTCCTCCAGGCCCTGGTCGACCATTGTGGCCAGTTTTTGGACATTTGTGTTGGGTGGTCAGGGCGGGCACACGATGCCCGCATCTTCAGGAACTCGTACCTCTACCGGAGGCTTCAGGCAGGAACATTTTTCCCCCATCGCCAGTTTGCGGTTGGGGATGTGCACATGCTGGTGTGCATAGTGGGTGATGCCGCCTATCCCCTGATGCCGTGGCTGATGAAGCCCTACACCGGCCACCTGGATGCAAGCAAGGAGCAGTTTAATGCTCACCTTAACCGGGCTCGCAACCAGGTGGAATGTGCGTTTGGACGTTTAAAAGGCAGATTCTGGTGCTTGCTCACACGCCTCGACATGGGGGAGAGCAACATCCCTGAGGTGGTGGCCGCGTGTTGCGTCCTCCATAACCTCGTGGAGAGGAAAGGGGATGCCTTCCTACCAGGGTGGGGTAGAGGTGCTGATGGCCAGGAGTGGCTCTTTGCCCAGCCCCGGACAGCTGCCATCCGCCAGGCTCACCGGTCTGCTGTTGGCATCCGGGAGGCCCTCCGGGAACAATTCTCCAGTGGAGGCCACTGAGACTGAGTGCACTGAGGGGCTTCTGCCTGGGGACTGGGCCCTGGCCCAATAGAAGCTTCCCTCCACAACCCATCTCCTCACCATGTTTGGACACATCAGTAACACCAGGGTGTGTTGCAAAATAAAATGTTCTGTTTAATTTTTGTACATATTCTCAAACAATAGTATAAATGTAGCAAACATAACAAAATTTTTTTTCATTTTTGTTGTTGAAAAAACTATTTACAATAAAGAAACATTTTGTTGAACCCTTTGTTTGTGCTTTAACTGGGGTGATGGGGGCGCTTGAAACCTGGAGGGGGGAAGGGGACTAGAAACCTGGAGGGGGGAAGGGGACTGGAAACTTGGAGGGGGGAAGGAGACTGGAAACTTGGAGGGGGGAAGGGGATCAGGTTGCACGGGGCTTGTCAGATTTCCCTCTCCTGCCTGGGCCTCGTGTTTGGGGTGCTCCACGGCTACGGGATCGGGTGGTGCACCTGTCGGTTGGCTGGCTGGGGTGCTCTTGGGACGTGGAAGCCTGGGGGAGAGGAGGGCCAGGGGGAGAGAGGGGCTGGGGAACTGGGGGGGCTGGGGGAGAAGGAGGTCCAAGGAGGGAAAGGGATGCTGTTGTGGAAGGGGGGTTTGGTGGGGCGGGGTCATAGGGTTCTGGAGGAGCAGGACCAGGCACAGGAGCAGGCAAGCCGCAGACCTCCCTGAGAGTGGCGCACAGGGACGTGCGCTGCAGGACCAGCTTGTCCATGAGCCGGTCACGCCATCAATCCTCTGCCTCCGCCCTCTCTCGCAGGATGGAGTTGAGCTCCTGCACGGCCTCCACGTGCTGCCTGAGGATGTCCGCATAGACACGCCTGTGTCTGCGGCTCCCATGTCCCCGAGATGGAGATGGAGGTGGGGTTGGGGTGCTGCGGTCCTCTTCCACGGCTGGTCCGGCTGTGGAGGAAAAGAAGAAGACACAATCAGTCCTAAAAACTGGACTCTGTAGCACTTAAAATACTAACAGGATGGTTTATTAGGGGATGAGCTTTCCTGGGCCAGACCTACTTCCTCAGATCAGAGTAACACGGCTACATTTCTATCACAATCAGTCATGTGTGCAACAGCTGTCCAAAAGGGCATGCCCTCTCCCTTGAGACAGGGGAATCAGACATTCTGAAGGTTACACTGTGTGTGTGTGACCTGGGCATCAGCCTGAGCATGACAGGTTTCCCTTGTGCATCACCCACTGTGCACCCACCTACCTCCCCCCCCCCCCCCCCCGGGTGTGACACAACCTCACTGTACTCACCTGCTGCTTCCTCTCCTGTGCCAGATGACGCCTGGGAGGCCTCTGGGGTCTGGGTGACTGGCTCCAGGGTGAGGGTCGTCGTCTCCTCACTGTCCTCCTCCTCTGGGACCATGTCCCCGTCTCCAGACTGCTCTGGGTCCTGCTCGGGAGCGTCCACCACGGGGTCTGCCAATCCAGACTGGACGAACCACCGTGGTGTGCGTGCTTCTCCACTGCCACCCAGGATCTGGTTCAGCTCGGGGTAGTAGGGGCAGTAGTGGGGGGCTGCCCCAGAACGGGAGCTCTCCTCCCTGGCTTTGACATACCCCTGGCGCAGCTCTTTTACTTTGGAGCGCACCTGGTCCTGGGTGCGGGGGTAGTGGCCCTTCTGGGCCAGGGCTTCAGCCATGCGGCCATAAATATCTGCGTTTCGCCGCCGGCTTTTGAGGGCCTGTAAGGCCTCCTCCTCTTCCCAGAGCTCCAGCAGGCTCTTGATCTCTGCGCCAGACCAGGATGGTGCCCGGCGTTTGGAGCCCTTGGCTGGGTCCCCAGAAGGCTCTCTGGAAGGGCCAGGACGCTCTTGGGGCTGGGACATGCTGCAGCAAAGTAGCCGTGTGCTCTGGCTCCTTCTCTGCAACAAGTGGCTGTGAGGGTGCCTGTCCCTTTAAGGACTGGCTGCAGCCAGGAACCACAGACATGCAACCCATGGCCCAGATTGTCCACCAGGGCTTCTTCCTGGAAGCCAATACTTTCGAAAGAAAGGGCTCCCCCCGTCCACACTCACTTACTTTCGACGGATCTCCCTCGAAAAAGGCGTTCTTCCTCGTAGAATTAGGTGTACAGCCGTCGAAAGAAAAACCTCGTTCTTTCGATTTAATTTTGAAAGAACGCGGCTTGAGTCTGGACGCAGGGGAAGTTCTTTCGAAAAAAGGCTACTTTTTTCGAAAGAACCCCTGAGTCTGGACACAGCCCATGTGTAGCCAGACATGACCCCCATCTTGTTTCCCCCTCCCCCCCCGAGAGCAAGAAAAAGAGAGTCAGCCTTTGATGCCCTGGGAACGCAGGTGTGCTGCCTGTCCCTGACTCTACCATAAACAGAAACCAGATAGTAAATGGGCTAGCTGACAACTGGGAGGCCTCCTGTCGCCCTGATGGCTAGTATCAGTAATTGACACGCCTGCACTGTCCCAGGAGAGGAATCTTCGTCCATCACATACCAGAGGTGCCCATTGTCTGCATTTTCCCAGGTATGAATTATGCTTTGCACCCTTCATGGGAAACTTGGTGTTCAAAGCCATTTTTCCTAATTGGCCACTTGAGACCAGGAAGAAGCCTACGTGACCCAAAGGGTATAAAGAGGGGTTTAGTAGCCCACCCCATTTGAGCTCCAATCACCTACACCTGCTGCCAGGTATTGATTGTCTCCCGAGGTCTGTGGGACACCCAATCTCGCCCTACTTCTTCCCGAGGGATTGAGAGAAAGACTCTGGCCACGCCAAGTCTGGAACGCAGGGCTGAGAACATATACCTGCTAGGTGTCTATTTGCATACATTTAATAAGAGCTCAGAGAACCAAAAGGGTTTCATGGTACCTGTAAGTGACTTCTTAGTGTAATTTCTGTCCTGTCCTTTGTAGTGGCTGTGTTATCTGTAACACAGTAGTAGCATTTAACAGCTAAGTTTACCCTGTAACAATAAAATAGTAACTGTTTAAGTTTTAACCTGACTCCTTCAGTTGCTGTAACAGAACCAAGCACAATTTAAAAGAACTTCAGCAGGTCATAAGGGACAGGTATAGGAAGAGCTTGGGCGTTTGGATCGCGTCACTCCCAGGTGACAGATCCGTTGGGGCATCTCTCAGTCTTCCCTAAACTGCCCGCTGCGAAAGAATCCTGTATCCCAGTAGTTGAAATCTTAGATGTAATAAGCTCTTCCTATAAACTCGGGGCGTCTGTCAGCCTATTGGCTGCCCTCTGCAACGGGACCCTGGTCCTAGCAGTAAAGTCATGGATGTTAAACCTTTTTCTCGGTAACATACACACACACACACACACACACACACACACACACACTGCCCTGACCGTCGGCTGACAGATTTGGAGTAGTCAGCAGGATTGTGTTATAGGTTTAAATACAGCAACATGAAGCTAGTCATGGTTAAATACTGATTTCAGTAAAGTAGAAATGAATTTTTGCCCAGGAATGTTGGTGCAACCCAAAATGGAATAGAGAAATGTTAGAAAAGGATTGGGGAAATCCTGAGGAATTGTGGGTGCAGTTCTGTAAGTATAGAACTGCTTGCAAGTTAAAGAATGGGACAAAGCCTGAGTCTGTGGAAAGGAGCCACTTTCCATTTAGCAAGGAAAACAGGATCAGGCCCAGACAAGCAGGCAGGTAACAGACAGATTGAAGGCCTTGTGGTAGAACTGAGAAAAGGGCAGTAAGTACTGGAAATCTAAATCCTTAAAACAATACTTACAAGAGTAATATCTGAAACAAGGCCAGGTTTTTTTTTAATTTATTTTTAGAGATAAGGAAGTGTTTTAAGAAAAGAAAAACCCACAGAGAATTTAACTCTACAGAGAATGGAGAGAATTGAGCAGTTGTGCAAATGCTAAAATGGTGTAGATAGAAAATTGTGGTTTCTTTGCAGACATTCTGAAGGAAAAATGTGCCCTTTTTCCAAAGGAATGTCTGTAAATAATCCACTCAAATCCGTACATTTGATTATAGATATTGCTAAAAGAACTCTAAAGGGAGGGGGTTCTATTGGAACTGAACTACCTCAATGAATAAAAAGGGAATGTAATTGTTGTACAGCTATGTAGAAATAGTGTAAGAAAGGTTCAGAGAGAATGTATGTGTATCTGTGTGTAAATATACATATATATAGTGTAAATAAATGAGGTTTTCAAGGTTCAGTAATCTTGTTTGTAGGTTTAAAACAAATTGGTTTGGTTTACTTTCAGTAAGACCATTTCAGTCCAAGTTGTTTAATGAAAGTACAGGAAAGCTGTAAGCATAAAGAAAGAGTTACACCCTATGCAAAGTTTAATGTGGCTAAGTAGTGTTGTAAACAAAGATTGCACATTTTCCTGTGACATGACATGTATATTGTAGAAGGGGTAAAAACTGCAAACAAATTAAAATGCTGTGGAGGCTCCAGGAGCCACAACAGGTTGTAATTTCCTTTGTGATGCAAATGCCCTAGCTGGCAGCACAAAGAAGCTTTGCAGGTAATAGCTAAGTTTGATCAGCAAACTACCTGAGATCAGAAAGTTCAAATTGTAGCCCTCCAGAAAGAAAGATGGGGAAAAGAAGTCAAACATAAAAATGAGAATCTAAAATGATTTCTGTTTGCACAATGCTAAATGTGAGAACAGATACAAAAGGGGGAGTAACCTTTGGTAACAACAAGATGGAGTGTGCTTGTGGGTGTGTAATAGTACATGAGTGTAATGTATGTATCATATGCATATGATAAGTATTGATTGAGCTATGTATGTTCAATAAATGTGGCATGTTGCCTTATCCTCTGAAAGAAAGAAAAAAAAAGGAGGTATTGGTATCACTATTTTAGTCCCAAAAGGAGGTTGGGTATACTAGAAAATGTTTAAATGTAAGCAGTCTTTTAAGAAGGCTTCCAGAGAGAAGACTGAGAAATTGGCATTTGTAAAAAATGTCACCCCTTTTGAACAAAATCTTGCAAAGGTTTGGGCATAGCCCTTGGTCCGATCAAGTGTTAGCTGATGTCCATACAATTTCAGACCTAGAAGACAAATTGGCCAACTACTTATGGATATATAAACCCTCAACTCCAATGAAGAGGGAAGCAGCTGCAGTTTGGCTTCTATGGAAAACCTGTAAAGAGGTGTTCCTCAAATTGACTGAATATAAGAATGCAAATATGAAACTGCAAAAATGTAAAAGCCTCTGCTGCAGAAGTGGAGCAGTAGAAATGCATGCCCCTCAGTACCCAGACAGAGCTAGATTCCCTGGGAACATCATTGTAATTAAACACCCCAGCCTTGGACACAGACACACGTTCTCCAAACTTATAAAGGAAAAGGGATGTGGACCACTCAAGTTCTGTAAGGATGCCAATAACTATAACTAAGGCTTGGATTGTATACAAGACCGGTTGACTTTGTGCTTTCTTTTAGAATCAAACTTGGTTATGTGGCAGACCCCGATCCAACCGACAATATGATGTTTGGACTCGTTGTAACGTTCCTTGTGGCCACAGCAGCCTCCGCTGTTCCCAGACACCCTTTCCAGAATGCCATCCAAACTGGCACCACGGACTGTTGGACATGTACACTGCTGAACTTTTCCACAGGACTAGGAATTGAATTTGTTCCTCTAAACTTGAACAGCTAGTGGAACAAGAGCGACATCCTCAGATGGGGACCAGCCTGGTTCAACGACAGTGACTCCAACCACCAGGATCTTCGGAATGGCTCTGGGAAAGGAACTTGGGGGCGGCATGGACAATGGCAACCTACATTATGGGGTAAACCTCTGGGCTACGTCTACACTGGCCGCCTATTCCGTAATAGGCATGCTAATGTAGCACTTGGGAAGAGGCAAATGTGCGGGAGATTTAAATATCCCCCGCGGCATTTGCATTTTCATGGCCACCGCTTTTTTCCGGCTTGTAGATAAGCCGGAGAAAAGCGTCCAGACTAGCGCGATCCTCCGGAATAAAGCCCTATTCCGGAGGATCTCTTATTCCTACTTCCCGAGGGATTGAGAGAAAGACGCTGGCCACGCCAAGTCTGGAACGCAGGGGTGAGAACATATACCTGCTAGGTGTCTATTTGCATACATTTAATAAGAGCTCAGAGAACCAAAAGGGTTTCATGGTACCTGTAAGTGACTTCTTAGTGTAATTTCTGTCCTGTTCTTTGTAGTGGCTGTGTTATCTATAACACAGTAGTAGCATTTAACAGCTAAGTTTACCCTGTAACAATAAAATAGTAACTGTTTAAGTTTTAACCTGACTCCTTCAGTTGCTGTAACAGAACCAAGCACAATTTAAAAGAACTTCAGCAGGTCATAAGGGACAGGTATAGGAAGAGCTTGGGCGTTTGGATCGTGTCACTCCCAGGTGACAGATCCATTGGGGCATCTCTCAGTCTTCCCTAGACTGCCCACTGCGAAAGGATCCTGTATCCCAGCAGTTGAAATCTGAGATGTAATAAGCTCTTCCTATAAACTCGGGGTGTCTGTCAGCCTGTTGGCTGCCCTCTGCAATGGGACCCCGGTCCTAGCAGTAAAGTCATGGATGTTAAACCTTTTTCTCTGTATAACACACACACACACACACACACACACACACACACACACTGCCCTGACCGTCGGCTGACACCATGTCAATTATACAATCAAAAGCTCATATTCCTGTATATCCAGCAATGTGATATATGCCATCATGTGCTAACAATGTCCCTCTGCGATGTATATTGGATAAATTGGTCAGTCACTTCGCCAGAGAATCAATGTTCACAGATTAGACATCGGAAATCTCCACACACAGGAACCTGTCAATCAGCATTTCAATCAAACTAGCCATTCCCTTAAAGACCTGACAATATGCGTCTTACTACAAAGAGACTTTAACACCAGATCAGGGAGGGAGACTTCAGAACTGTTATTTATGCTAAAATTCGACAGGTTGCAAATGGTCCATAATATAAACATTACAAAGACAGCCTCCACACTTTTGATATTCGTAGTAACTCCAGATTAGCCACTTAATTGACTCTTACAATAAGCAATTTCCTCCTTCCTATCTCTTCCTTGTCCCCTCGCACCCACCTTCTGTTCTGTGTAGCTGATTCTTTAGTTTGTAATTTGTTTACTTTTTTCATTGTATCCCTGTGTTACATAATGGTCATGCCAATTCACTTTCAGAATATGATCTGAAGAGGTGGGTCTGCCCCAGGAAAGCTCATCACCTAATAAACCATCTTGGTAGTCTTTAAAGTGCTACATGACTGCTTTTTTGCTTTGTTTCTTTGCTTTTGTTTTACCAAGATCAGTCTAACATGGCTACCTCTCTGGTACTCTTTGGCTACGTCTAGAGTGGCATGATTTTCCGGAAATGCTTTTAATGGAAAAGTTTTCCATTAAAAGCATTTTCGGAAAAGCGCGTCTAGATTGGCAAGACGCTTTTCCGCCAAAGCTCTTTTTGCAGAAAAGCGTCCATGGCCAATCTAGACGCACTTTTCCGCAAAAAAGCCCCAATCGCCATTTTCGCCATCGGGGCTTTTTTGCGGAAAACAAATCTCTGCTGTCTACACTGGCCCTTTTGCGCAAAAGTTTTTTGAAAAAAGACTTTTGCCCGAACGGGAGCAGCATAGTATTTCCGCAAAAACACTGACAACCTTACATGAGATCGTCAGTGCTTTTGCGGAAATTCAAGTGGCCAGTGTAGACAGCTGGCAAGTTTTTCCGGAAAACTTGTAATAGAACTCTGAGGGAGGTTACTGCATCCTATCTTCTAAGGCAGGGGTTCCCAATCTTTTTCGGTCCACATAGCCCCATGGCTTTTAGTAAATCTTCCCATACCCCCTATTGAATATGAAAGGAAATAAATTCTAGACTCTAGAATCCACAACTTTTTTCACTAACACTACTACTTTTGGAATATTTCAGTTAGGATAATTTAGTTATTACCAAGTATTCCCCGTACCCCCTTGACAAGCTTCTCATACCCCCTGGGGGTATGTGTGCACCAGGTTGGGAACCCCTGTTCTAAGGGGAAATTTGTGATGGGTATTATTCATCAATGACTGTAATACACCAGCCATTTGCACAAATGCCGTAACAATAAGGACTCTGTTTTAATACTAAGTCTGACCTTACTCGTTTATGAATAATGCTATGGCATTCCTTTTCCATTGTAACTGAAACAGTTAGCCAAAGAGCAGACAACCAATTTGCTGAGTTTATCTGCATCAGACAGCTTAGTTTTGCCAACTTCCTATAAGAGTTAATGTTCTCCAATATATTTTAAGGTTTGCTATTATTAAGAAGCAAAATATTTATGGAGAATTTCATTTTCTCACATATTGTCTCATACCAGCATAAAATCCATCATACCATCATTAGTATGATGAAGTTTCTTCTGCTAAATGGGAAGAGAATCAGGCCAAGAAGAATTAAAAGTCATAAGATCTTATTCCGTTAGCCACAAATGTGCATCTGCTACAAAGTCAGTGGGCTTATGGTTTTAAATGAAGGCTGATTCTGGCCCACACATCCATGTTATAACCAGTCTTTATACCAAGTTTCCCAGATGAAAGCAGTGACCCAAAATGCCTTTGTTCATCTTCTACTGGTCAAGAGATTGTGGATAAAATTTTCAAAGAACTTCAGTGATTTTATGAAAGTTCCTCATGTGCATTACTTTCTATAAATAGTTTAATACATTTTATCTATATAAAGTGCTGCATGAAACTGCTCCCTAGCTAATACTTATGCATATATTTAAGCATTCAACACTCATGGAATTTGACCATCTGGATGATCAAGGGAGAATTTTAATGTATCTATGGTCCTATCTTATCTTTGAGGAAGGTGTGCTTCAGTGCATGTTAACTAACAATTTAAAATGCTAGAGCAGAGACAGAGCAATTATGTATACCATGAGTTGCTAAAACATTAAAACGACGACTGCCATATTTATAGATGTTATAGATTCTAATAGATGTCTTCTACCACGTTAAAACGCATCTTTTTCCTAGTGTAAACATGATCTGAATAACTTATAAGTATGTCTCCTTAATTTTAAATGTGATTTGATCTCCTGTTTCAAATAAGTAGCTTTTTAAAAGATTCGAGAAAGTGATTAATGAAGTGATCCTAATTCTACCAATATATTCCATTGATCTGTGTCTGCAGTTATTATTTCATAAGTATTCACCAAAAAATAAGATGAACCAGTTTTAGTCTATCACCTGTCTGTGACATGTTGTATAATTGGATATTGTTTCTGAATAAATGGCAGAACCTTCCTAAACAGAAGAACAACGAATAATATAACTATGTCTCCACTAGGACCCATATGATGACAATGTTCTGGATGATTGATGCAAATAGTGAATTTGAGGTCCAACTTTACAGTAAAAAAATTGAGATCAGTGAACACTCTCAGAAGTGTCTGGAACCTATCACAACAAATAACAATCCCATGAGTAACAACAAACTGAGCACAATACTTTTATCTAGAGAAATATTTAGGAAGGGTTTTTATTAAAAAATATGGGACCTTTTTGTATTGCTATATCACATTCTTACAGAGACAGTCACAGACCAGAATATAATTAAATAAATAGATAAATAATTAACAACTACAACAAAATTGGTTGTGGAGGGTTTTTTTTGTTTGTTTTTTGTTTTGTTTTTGAGAAGCACCCAAACTGAGCATCCCAAGTGCTTTAAAACAGTGGATACATTTTTCATTCTTATTGTGATACTGGTAACACTAAACATCTAAAGTAGTTACCACATGACTTGCCCAAAGTCAAAGAATGGATCATTAGCAAAGGTAGACTGCAGAGCCCCCCAGCAGCCTATACTCTAGCCTCCTGCTCTATCTGCCAGTCAATCATCAGACTGCACAATAAACCAAATACAGAAGGAAAATGTCAAGAAGGAGGTGACACATCTGTTCCAAGAATTATAATTTATCTTTCATTCTTCCCACCATGAGCTCAGTTATAGATTTCAGACACCATTCTCATGGGCTCCCCAAACATTACTTTGAAATTTAAATTAGCCAACAAGGGATATAAAGGATTCTTCCTTAACTAATTCTGATGCAAGAGACATGACAGAACATAGTCCCTGCAGGTGTAAATTGTCAAAACTCCCTTGAAGTTAATGGAGCCACACCCACCAGCACAAAGGGAGGTTTTAGGATTAAAGCAGAGACCACATACCTTTTTCAGTGAATCACACCCTAATCCTGAAGGTTTCTATCCCTCAATGCCAGTTTATATAAAACAAAGGCATTAAAATGGGATTTGAGACTGTGTTTGCAGGGAATGGATCACACACTTTGAATAAACTGAACAAAAGTATTGAACTCTGACCAGGGAAAGTGAAAGCAGATGGAGTATGTTAAATATTAACCCTCACAGTTATTCTGCTTTATACCTTTTCCAGGAAAGGAGATCCATAACCCTAAAGCTGGGTCAGTGCTTAGATGAAAGAATATTTTGTGTCTGTAATAAACACACATTTAACAAACCACATTGAAATAACCGTGATACTGGATACTAGATATAGACTTGAAAATATGAGAGTGGGCAATATTGAAAGGAATAAAAATTCACTCCATCCCTATTCAAAAATAGATTTAAAAATTAGAAGAATTTAAAAAATAGAAAAAAATGTGATTGGAGATAGTAGAGGGTGTTGGTCAATTCCAGACTTCAGGGCTGTGTCTAAACTGGCAAGTTTTTCCGCAAAATCATCTGCTTTTGCAGAAAAACTTGCCAGCTGTCTACAGTGGCCGCTTGAATTTCCGGAAAAGCACTGCCGATCTAATGTAAAATTATCAGTGCTTTTCTGGAAAAACTATGCTGCTCCCATTCAGGCAAAAGTCTTTTTCCAAAAGACTTTTGCGCAAAAGGGCCAGTGTAGACAGCATAGTACTGTTTTCCACAAAAAAGCCCCAATCGCGAAAATGGCGATTGAGGCTTTTTTGCGGAAAACCGCGTCTAGATTGGCCACGGACGCTTTTCCACAAAAAGTGCTTTTGCGGAAAAGCATCCTGCCAATCTAGATGCTCTTTTCCGAAAATGCTTTTAACGGAAAACTTTTCCGTTAAAAGCATTTCCGGAAAATCATGCGAGTGTGGACGTAGCCCAGTCGTTTCAAAATAGAGCACTCTTCCTCCAACTTCCCTTACTCCTCTTACAATGAGGGCTACAGGAGTTGGAGTAAGAAGTTCTCCAGCTTGCCAGTATTTCAACATTATTTCGAAATAACTGCCAGCTGTGTAAACGTGGACTATGTTATTTTGGAATAACGCTAGTTATTCTGAAAAAAATGTAAGTAGGTAGATGTACCCTTCAGAGAGTTATGAGCTTGTTCCAATTTGGAAATGCAATTTGCAAGGAGGGGTGCGGTGAGCGAGAGCGACAGAGAGAGAGAGAGTGCAACCTGGAGAATGGGGCCTTGTGCAGAACCTGAGGCAACACTTGGCAAGCCAGGCAATGTTAGGGGCAAAAGACAAACCCTGTCACAGATCCAATCCTATTGGTAAGCTACTTAAGGAATTGCATAGGGTAGGTAAGGATGTCCTGTCATATATCCAGCCTCCTGCTGCTCACCCCCTAACTTCCCCCAGAATACACTGTCTCTATCCAACACCATCTCCTGCCCATTCTCCATCCCCCATGTATAGCTGCAGCCTGAGAGCCACACACTGGTTACACTCTAGCTTCCACCACTACTTGATTAGTATTTTGTATGAATACTGTGAGGCTGTGTCTAGAATGCATCCCTTTTCCGTAAAAGGGATGCAAATTAGACACATCGCAATTGCAAATGAAGCGGGGATTTAAATCCCCCCGCTTCATTTGCATAAACATGGCTGCCACTTTTTTCCAGCTCGGAGCTTTGCTGGAAAAAAGCGCCAGTCTAGACGGGGATCTTTTGGAAGAGGCTTTTAAAGAGGAATAAGGGATCTTTCAGAAAAGGCTTTATTTTCCGAAAGATCCCCGTATATAGTGCCCAGGGACAGCTGGACATTCCAAACATGGCCTCTGGGCAAGCACAATGGCTCTGATGGTGCAGGGGGTGTGGGGCTTCACCCACTGTGTCCCCAGGGAGAACTGACCACTGCTCTTCTTTCTCCACAGCCACACCACCTGCACGTTCAGGGTGCACCACTCTGCCCAGGACATGCTCCCGCACCTGAGGGCTCAGCAGGACCACTGCAACACTGCAGGGGTACCACAAGTGGCACCTGGCGGCCCTGAAAGACCAGCCCCACGTCATGAAGCAGCAGGTGCAGGAAGAACGGGAGTTCCGGCGGGAGCTGCTTGCCCAAGCTACGTGCAGCCAGACCAAGTGGCACAGAGAAGCGGCAGCTAGCCCCAGCACATGCCTGGGACTCCAGGGATTCCGCTCGACCAGACCGGGGGCAGGGAGGAGGGGGAGGTTTGGCCAGGAGTAGGCCAGCCCCGGGGTTGCAGGCCTAACCCCAAACAGCCTAAAGGGTGGTGCACACATCCATGGCCCCTCTGGGACACTGTAGCTTCCCCTGTATCCATCTGCAGGCCCTGGTGCAGAGCGTGCTGCCCCATGCCGCTCCTGCGCCTACTGCTCCCCCAGCTCCTGCTCTTCCTCCCACTCTTTCTCTCCCTCCCACCTCCCCCTCCTCAACCTCCACACCCTCCTCTTCAATCTCCACACCCCCCACTTCAACCTCCACACCCTACTCCCCATCACCCTGGGGACGCCGAGGTCCCTGCACCCACCGTGCTGGGAGACATGTGGCCCGGCAAGACCCCCAACTCTGATCCCTGAGCTTCCTCTCCCCCATCTTCCTCTTGCTTCCCACTTCCAGCTCCCTCCTCCTCCCACCTCCCAGAAACCACTCTGCAACATGGAACCAGACCTGCCCCCGGGGACTCTGCTGCATCTCGTAGACATGTTGACAGCAGCCTTGCTGCACTGACTGCAGGCTGCCATCTGGGAGGACCATCGAGGGGCTGTCAGGATCCAGGGGGCCCTGCGGGAGAGCTTCCACACTGAGGAGTGCTAACAGTCTGCCCCAGAGGGGGCTTGTGCCCCATTCCTCCCTCACGTCTTTCCACTTACCCCTCCCTAGCCCCCCCTTTCTGATGACAATTAAAATACATGTATTTTCAAAAATAGAAACTGGGTTTATTGAACAAAACTGGGGGGGATGAACCTCAGGGGAAACTGGGAAAAGGATGTGGGAGAGGGGAAGAGAGAGGGTGGGAGAGGGGAGGGGGAAACCTGGGAGGAGGGAACTGAAAGGGGGAAGCAAGGGGAAGAAGGGGGAGGGGTGTTGAATATAATGGGCCATCCAGGAAATGTCTTTATTCATATCTTGGGTAAACGTGTCAAATTTGCATATGAAGGCGAGTTCCACCATTTCTCTCTCTAGTTGGTTCCTGATCAAATAAGTGCCACTTGCATCATTTATCTATCATCTGAAGAAATGGATTGTGCCCATGAAAGCTCATGATACTGTCTATATTTTTTGTTAGTCTCTAAGGGTATGTCTACACTACAGCGCTAATTCTAACTAATTTAGTTCGAATTAGTTAATTCAAACTAAGCTAATTTGAACTAGTGCATCTAACTTAAAAACTAGTTCGAATTAGCATTTTGCTAATTCGAACTAGCATGTCCACATTGAGTGGACCCTGAACCGAGGTTAAGGATGGCTGGAAGCTGTGCCAGCAGGGCATCAGGTTAGGACTTAGAGCGTGGAGCTGCTGTCTCAGGCTAGCCGAGGGCTGTGCTTAAAGGGATGTGACCCCCACCCCGGACAGACAGTTCTCAGAGTTCCCCGCTTTCTTGTCTACCTCGATGAGGGACAGCAAAGCAGTCCTGTCCTGGAGTGCCCTGAGTGCCCACACTCGGCACATCCCAGCACTCGGCCATCAGCCCGGCTGCACTTGCTGCAGGCTGCCATCTGGGAGATCCAGGAGGCCCTGCAGGAGAGCTTCCACCCTGAGGAGCCCGCAGAGCCACCCCAGTCCTCCCCATCGGGGGCTCGTACCCCATTCCTCCCTCACATCCTTCCACTTACCCCTCCCTAGCCCCCCTTCCTGATGTAAAAAATAAAGGACACGTGTGTTCAAAAATAGAAACTCTCTTTATTTAACAAAACTGGGGATGGGGGGGGATTAACCTCTGGGGATATTGGGAAAAGGAGGTGGAAGAGGGGAAGAGAGAGGGTGGGAGAGGGGAGGGGGAAACCTGGGAGGAGGGAGCTGGAAGGGGGAAGCCAGGGGAAGTAGGAGGAGGGGAAGTATAAAACTATGGTACGCCATATCTTCAGTACTGTGTACAGATGTGATCTCCTCACCCCAGAAAAGATGTTTTGGCCTTGGAAAGGGTTCAGAAAAGGGCATCTAAAATGATCAGGGATTTGGAATAGGTCCCATATGAGGAGAGGCTAAAGTGACTGGAACTTTTCAGTCTAGAAAAGAGGAGACTGAGGGGGGATATGATAGAGGTATATAAACTCATGAGTGGTGTGGAGAGGGTGCATAAAGAATAGTTCTTCATTAGTTCCCATAATAGAAGGACTAGAGGACACTAAATGAAATGAATGGGTAGCAGGCTTCAAACTAATAAAAGAAAGTTATTCTTCACAAAGCAAATAGTCAACCTGTGGAACTCCTTGCCACAGGAGTCTGTGAAGGCTAGAACTAGAACAGAATTTAAAGAGAAGTTAGATAAAGTCATGGAGGTTGGGCACATGGAATGCTATTAGCCAGGAGGTAGGAACGGTGTCCCTGGCCTGTGTTTGTGGAAGGCTGGAGATGGATGGCACGAGACAAATGGCTTGGTCATTGTCTTTGGTCCATTCCCTCCAGGGTATCTAGTGTTGGCCACTGTCAGCAGACAGGCTACTGGGCTAGATGGACCTTTAGTCTGACCCAGTATAGCCGTTATGTTCTTCTGTTCTAAGCTCAGGGCTCAGGGTCGGGGGTCTCACTGAACCACCTTGATTTTCATGCAAACCTGCTCCTTGGTTTGCATGTGGCCATGGGTGGCCAGGCTGGCAGCTATCCTGTCCTAGACGGCCACTTTCCTGTGCCTAATGTGGAGGTCGTGGACATTGGATGCCTCCCCCCAAACCTGGATGAGGTCCACGATCTCCGCACCAGACCAGGTGGGCGCCTGCCTCTTGTGGCCCCGGGCAGGCCCCTGGGAGCCGACAGCCTGGTCCCTGGAAGAGGCGGAGGGCTGGGTGGCAGTGGGTGGCTGGCTCATGCCATGCCAGGTGGAGGGTCTGCTGACTGGGTGCTGACAGGCACCATAGCCAGACTGTGCCCCTTTAAGGGCTCCGGGGCAAGGAGGGGGGGCAGAAGAGTTTCTCTGGTTGTGCCCAGAGTGGCCACCAGGGCAAGCTGGGAAGGGCTAGCCTCCCACTTAATTCGAACTAGCGGAGCGCTTAATTCAAAATAGGTAAACCTCATTCTACGAGGACTAACACCCAGTTCGAATTAAGTAGTTCGAATTAAGGGCTGTGTAACCACTTAATTCGAACTAGGCGTTAGTCCTCGTAGAATGAGGTTTACCTATTTCGAATTAAGCGCTCCGCTAGTTCGAATTAAGTTTGAACTAGCAGTTTGTATGTGTAGCGTCTATTAAAGTTAATTTGAACTAACGGCTGGTAGTTTGAATTAACTTTGTAGTGTAGACATACCCTAAGTTGTTACAGGACCAATTATTGTTGTTTAAGGTTTTTTTTAAGTTACAGACTAATACTTCTACCTCTCTTAGTCAATTAGTTTCAGGTGCTCAACTGCTCCTGTTGACTCTGCTATACCTAGACAAGCTCCTGCCAGTTTCCCTGGGAACAGAGATTTGCTCACTCTGAGGCTAATATATCTCCATTCCATTTTTTTTTTTTTTTTGTATCTCTGGGTTCCATGAGGAGTAACGGTAGTTCGAATTAGAGAGCCTAATTTGAACTACCTACTCCGTGCCGCGTGTAGCCGCGGGCACGGAGTCCGCACTAAGGGGGATTTTAAAATGGCGGCGCCCAGCAAGATGCAAATGAAGCCCGGGATATTTAAATCCCTGGGCTTCATTTGCAACTTCGAATGATTACATTAACCACCCTAGTTCGAACTAGGGTGGTAGTGTAGACATACCCTCTCTGACCTGACCTTGTCACATATTTCCTTGCCCCTGCACAACTCTATGGGGTTGGGCATTATGGGTCATCACAGAATGGGCTCATGACAGACCACTGGCTTCCAGCCTGGTGTTGTATGAAGAACTGGAAGCATGGTAGGGACAGAGACCATTTGATCACCTATTGATTCCTGGTTGAGTGAGAAATGAGAGGAATCCAACAGCAACAGGCAGAGTGAGAATACGGCACAAGCAGAGAAAGAATGCAGGGAAAGGTGTCAGAAAATAGTACAATGTGAGACAAAGTGGAAATTTACTTTGTAGAACAAAATAAAAGAAATATCACAATTAACTACAATGGAGAGGTCTATTCAGAGTCTAACCTGAGATCTCTTTTGCTGTGGCACTTCCCCATGTTAACAAAAACATAAAGTAAAAGATAAAATGTCCCTACATAGGCAGAGTATATTTTTGAGACCCCATGTGTCCAGATAAGTTGTATCTCCTCTTAACATAATTTGGAAATCTAGGTGCTAAGTCTATTGAAAGAACAAATGTGATACTACCAAAATACAAATAAATGTCCTGAGTCTGATTAACAAAAAACTATCAATCAAAGGATTTGTACCTTTCTCCTCAAGTTCTTCTGAAAAATGAAAAAATGAAAATTAAAAAAAAATCATACAAGTCATTCAACCCACAAAAGTATAAGTATACATATGAAAGTATTGGACAGATGCCCTGCTCTGATCCTTTTCATTTCAGACATTCAGGGTGTTACACACAGCAAATGGGAGCTGGGATGTCACTAAAATTCTCTGCTCAAGCTTGTGTCTAATCACAGCAGTGCATTGGCAGGGGTCACTGGTAGGGGGCTGAGCTGTTTGTTTATTTGAAAGGCCCTGTTCTCAGGCTGGCAGTTGGAAGCTGTAAGCCTTAATTAGGATTTGAAATCTGAAACTCTCTGCTTATTGGTCGAGCCGTAGCTGGAGGGAGGGGCTATCAGGAAGGCCGGAGCTTATAAACCCTGCTAGTAGGTGACCAGGGCAACTGCAAACAGGAGGGAGTTTTGAGAGGGGAGTTTAGAGGGGGTGCTTAGAGGGCATTAGTTGTTTCTGATCTTCTTTATACATAAAACTTTTATAATCTATATCCCAGACATTTAAATAAAAACCCTGTTTATAATCAAACTTATTCATAGGAAATAATGCAGGCAGAAGCCCAGCAGCAGAGTGGGGGCTATCCTGTTTATTGCGTCAAGTGTAACATGTATGATTACCTGCCCTGTGGGTGGGTGGTGTATGTGTGCACCCGGTGCAAGGAGCTCCTGACCCTCAGAGACTGAGTTTGGGCTTTGGAGGCCAGGGTGGCTGAACTGGAGGAGCTAAGGGAGGCAGAGATATATGTTTATGAGGCTTTCCTGGACACTGTAGTACAGTTTGAGAACCCCAGTGCTCTTAAGGAGGAAGAAAGGCTCAGGGCAAGAGAGCACTTAATGGGAACAGAGGGAAACCATCCCGTAGTTGGGACCCTCCTTCCAAAGGATGTTGCAGTATCCTCTCGCACTGAGGATACCTCTGAGGGGGAGGGAATGCCAGTTAGGAAGAGGCAGGTGTTAGTAGTGGGTGATTCGATCATTAGAAACATAGATAGTTGGGCTTGTGATGACTGGGAGAACCATATGGTGACTTGCCTGCCTGGTGCGAAGGTTGCAGATCTCTCAAGGCATCTAGATAGACTTATGTGTAGTGCTGGGGAGGTTGTGGTACAAGTAGGTATCAATGACATAGGGAAGGGTCGGAGAGACATCCTGGAGGCCAAATTTGGGTTGTTAGGAAATAGACTGAAATCCAGGACCTCTATGGTGACATTCTCAGAAATGCTTCCAGTTCCACGCACAGGGCCAGGTAGGCAGATGGAGCTTCAGAGTCTCAATGCGTGGATGAGACGATGGTGTAGGGAAGAGGGGTTTAGATTTATTAGGAACTGGGGACACTTTTGGGAGAGGAGGAGCCTATACAGGAAGGATGGGCTCCACCTAAACCAGGGTGGATCCAGACTGCTGGCACTAAACATTAAAAAGGTTGTAGAGCAGTTTTTAAACTAACATCTGGGGAAAGCCGATTGGTGCGGAGAAGCACTTAAATCGGACGGAGATTTCTCTTAGAAGAGAATCCATTGATAGAGATTCTCTAGGCTGTATTCAGAAATAGAGAAGGGGAGAGGACAAACAATGGGCCAGATCAGACAAACAACCACATATAAAAGAATCTAATACATCAGGCAAGGGCAGACAAATAATCAGTGGCAATTTTTTAAAATGCTAGAAGTCTGAATAATAAGATGGAGGAACTACAGTCCCTCACATTAAAGGAGAAGATTGACATAATAGGCATCACAGAAACCTGGTGGAATGAGGACAATCGGTGGGACACAATCATACCGGGATATAAAATATATTGGAAGGATAGAACAGGCTGTGTGGGTAGCAGAATGGCATTGTATGTGAAAGATAACGTAGACTCAAATGAAATAAAAATCTTAAATGAATCAAAATGTTCCACAGAATCACTATGGATAGTAATTCCATGCTCTAATAAGAATATAGCAGTAGGGATATATTCTTGACCACCTGACCAGGACAGTGATAGTGACATTGAAATGCTAAGGGACATTAGAGAGGCTACCAAAATAAAAGAAACCTCAATAATAATGAGGGATTTCAATTATCCCCATATTAACTGGGTACATGTCACCTCAAGACGAGATGCAGAGATAAAATTTCTCGATGCCTTAAATGACTGCTTCTTGGAGCAGCTGGTACAGGAACCCACAAGGGGAGAGGCAATTCTCAATTTAGTACTGAATAGAACACAGGATCTGGTCCAGGAGGTACCTATTATGGGACCGCTTGGGAATAGTGACCATAATATAATAACATTTAACATTCCTGTGGTGGGAAGAACACCTCAGCAGTCCAGCACTCTGGCATTTAATTTCAAAAAGGGGAATTACACAAAAATGAGGTTAGTTAAACAGAAATTAAAAGGCACAGTGACTACGGCCAAATCCCCGCATGCTGCATGGAAACTTTTCAAAGATATTACAATAGAGGCCCAACTTAAATGTATACCACAAATTAAAAAACATAGTAAGGGACCTAAAAGAGAACCACCATGGCTTAACAATCTTGTGAAAGATGCAGTGAGAGATAAAAAGTAATCTTTCAAAAAGTGGAAATCCAATCCTAGTGAGATAAATAGAAAGGAACATAAACACTGTCAACTTAAGTGTAAAAATGTAATAAGAAAAGCCAAAAAAGATTTTGAGGAACAGCTAGTCAAAAACTCAAAAAGCAATAGCAAAATGTTTTTAAGTATATTAGAAACAGGAAGCCTGCAGGAAAAAAAACAGTGGGTCCCCTAAACAATCAAGATGCAAAAGGAGCAATCAAGGACACCATTGCAGAGAAACTAAATGATTTCTTTGCTTCAGTCTTCATGGCTGAGGATGTTAGGGAGATTCCCAAACCTGCACCGTCCTTTCTGAGAGTCTGAGGAACTGTCCCGGATTGAAGTGTCATTAGAGGAGGTTTTGGAACAAATTGAAAAACTTAACATTAACAAATCACTGGGACCAGATGGCATTCATCCAAGGGTTCTAAAAGAATTCAAATGGGAAATTGCTGAACTATCAACTGTGGCTTGTAACCTATCCTTTAAATTGGCTTCCGTACCTAATGACCAAAAGATAACTAACATGACATCAATATTTAAAAAGGGCTCTAGAGGCAATACTGGCAATTATAGACCGGTAAGTCTAACTTCAGTACTGAGCAAATTAGTCGAAACAATAGTAAAGAATAAAATTGTCAGACACATAGAAGAACATAATTTGTTGGGCAAAAGTCAACATGGTTTCTGTAAAGGGAGATCATGTTTTACCAATCTGTTAGGGTATGTCTACACTACAAAGTTAGTTCGAACTAACGGACGTTAGTTCGAACTAACTTTCATAGGCGCTACACTAGCGCTTCGTTAGTTCGAATTTAATTCGAACTAACGAAGCGCTTAGTTCAAACTAGGTAATCCTCATTCCACGAGGATTAAGCCTAGTTCGAATTTACTAGTTCGAATTAAGGGCTGTGTAGACCCTTAATTCGAACTAGTGGGAGGCTAGCTCTCCCCAGGTTTCCCTGGTGGCCACTCTGGCCAACACCAGGGAAACTTGTCTGCCCCCCTCCCGGCCCCGGAGCCCTTAAAGGGGCACGGGCTGGCTACGGTGCCCATGCCAGGTGCAAGCCTGCCAGCACCCAGCCAGCAGACCCTGCACCTGGCACGGATCGAGGCAGCCACCCGATGCCCCCCAGCCCTCCCCCTCTTCCCGGGACCAGGCTGGCGGCTCCCGGGAGCTTGCCCGGGACCGCAAGAGGCGGGCACCCGGCTGGGGTAGTGCGGACATCGTGGACCTCGTCCACGATCTCCACACTAGGCACAGGAAAGTGGCCGGCTTGGGCAGGAGAGCTGCCAGCCTGGCCACCCAGGAGCAGGTGTGCATGAAAATCAAGGGGGTCCACTGAGACCCCTGACCCTGAGCCCTCAGCTTACAATGGCCGTCCTTGGTCAGACCAAAGGTCCATCTAGCCCAGTGGCCTGTCTGCCGACAGCGGCCAACCCTAGGGACCCTGGAGGGGATGGACCGAAGACAGTGACCAAGCCATTTGTCTCTTGCCATCCCTCTCCAGCCTTCCACAAACAGAGGCCAGGGACACCATTTCTACCCCCTGGCTAATACCACTCCATGGACCCAACCTCCATGACTTGATCTCACTTCCCTTTAAACTCTGTTCTAGTTCTAGCCTTCACAGCCTCCTGCAGCAAGGAGTTCCACAGGTTGATTCTTTGCTTTGTGAAGAACAACTTTCTGTTACTAGTTTGAAGCCTGCTACCCATTCCTTTCCTTTGGTGTACTCTAGTCCTTCTTTATGGGAACTAATGAAGAACTTTTCTGTATGCACCCTCTCCACCTCACTCCTGCTTTTAGAGACCTCTATCCTGTCCCCCCTCCGTCTCCTCTTTTCTAAGCTGAAAAGTCCCAGTCTCTTTAGCCTCTCTTCATATGGGACCTGTTCCCAACCTCTGATCATTTTAGTTGCCCTCCCCTCCCCCAGCCTCTCTCTTCCCCTCTCCCACCTCCTTTTCCCAGTCTCCCCCAGTTTTGTTCAATAAAGACAGATTCCATTTTTGAACACAATTGTCCTTTATTTTGTACATCAAGAAAAGGGGCTAGGGAAGGGTAAGTGGAAGGAGGTGAGGGAGGAATGGGGCACGCGCCCCCGATGGGGAGGACTGGGCTGGCTGTGCGGGCTTTTGGGGTGGAACCTCTCCTGCAGCCCCCCAATTACCCCGTCTCCCCAGATGGCAGCCTGCGGCAAGTGCAGACAGGCTGATGGACAAGTGCTGTGATGTGCCCAGTGTGGGTACTCCGGGCACTCCAAGCCAGGACTGTCTGTCCGGGGTGGGGGTCGGGACCCTTTAAGAGCAGCCCTCGGCTAGCCTGAGACAGCATCTCCACGCTCTAAGTCCTCCTCTGATGCCCTGCTGGCACTGCTTCCGGCCATCCTTAAGCCTGGTTCAGGGTCCACTTAATGTGGACATGCTAGTTTGAATTAGCAAAACGCTAATTTGAACTAGTTTTTTAGTCTAGATCCATTAGTTCGAATTAGCTTAGTTCGAATTAACTAAATCGATCTAAGTTAGTTCGAATTAATGTTGTAGTGTAGACATACCCCCAGGTATTGAGGGAGATGGGAGATGCTTTCTCTCTCCAAGAATGGACTTCTTGCATTGTGTAAGTAAGGAAAAGTTTAGATAGTCTGTCAGGGTTTATTGTTTTCCTTGTTTAGGAGGTTGGAAATCATGTCTGAGCTGGCTAATTGTTTTTCTCTTTTGTAACTAAGAATTACAGTACAAGGACTTTCCCTGAGTCTATGTCGCTTCATGGCTATTTACCACCTTGTCAATTTACTATGCTTGCAACAGTAGTTTTGTTTTGATAATAAAAGAGTTTTCCTTTTGTTTTGATTAACTGGTGTTGGTTAATTGTTTCATCCTTAGGGTTACATGCCTAGTTACCCAAGCAGAGTCCATTGTTCTCTGTGGATTCCCTCTGTTTGTTTTCCAAACTCTAAGCAAAACAGAGGTTGGGGTAGAGGAGAGAGCTTTACCTTAGGGAAGGGATTCCCAGCTGATCTCTTCCCTGGAAAAAGGTTTATTTTATATCTTTTTAAGCACTCTTGGGTTGTGGCAGTGAATTTTTGTTTATCTTTTTTTTCTTGGATCTAAGGGAGACTGAGACCAGATAAATTGGTCTTTGGGAGTGCCAGAGACAAGTTTTACAGAATTTATTCTGCTACCTGGCCTCCCATCTCTGCATTCAGAGTGTCAGGTTGGGGGATTGAGCTGTGACAGAGGCCTTCTCTATGATCTCTTCAGATGAGCTTGTCTCAAAATGTAGTGGAGTCTTGCAGAATTTTCACTCTTTTTTAACATACTTCACACTAACAGTTCTTATGAAAACCCTGGGTCCTGTAGAAGAAGCTAATGCAAAAATTCAAAACCCAAACATGTCATTGGCAAGTATTATGAAGAAAGTTGGCCTATTACAAGAAATGTTGAGCGGGATGCACACTGACTCATCACACAGTCATTCCTGTACTTTGATTAACAATAAACATGGCCACGCACCTTTGATCCTAATGTGATTTGTGGTTTTGGGGGGCTCTCTTGGGGTCTGTGGTAGTCATGAATCATGTAAATTAACATGGCACACATCATTAAGCACATACACAAGCAGCCTTCTGGTTACCATCATCGATGGAGCCAGAGACCTGTCAGGACATTACAACAGTATACCCTAACGGACAAGATCAGTGAACAGACTACAACAAATCTACATCTAAATTTGCTTTTGCAAGTCTCGTGGACTTCATTTCAAGAACTGAACAATGGTAAACTGTGTTTGCTGCCATCTGGAGAGCATCAGAAAAGAAGGGGCTACGTTTGTTTTAGTTTTGGAAAGTATTTGCTTTTGTGGTTTCCATATTCAAAAGAGTACTAATAAAGTTAATGTTCTTAGTTGAATACATTTTTTCTTATGATAGTGATATTGTGCAGTACAGGCAGTCCCCGACTTACGCGGATCTGACTTACGTCGGATCCGCACTTACGAACAGGGCTTTTCTCGCCCCGGAGCTCATGGGTGGCGGGTCGCCACCCGTGTCCTCCGGGGCGAGAAAATCTTCTCCCGGTCTCCCTGTCTGCTGGGGGGGGGGTCCAGCAAAGCCGCTGGACCCCCCCAGCAGACCAGGGACACCCGAACAAAGCCGCCCAGGCGGCGGGAGTCCCGCTGCCTGGGTGGCTTTGCTCGTTTGCCCCGGAGCAAAGCCGCCCAGGCAGCGGGACTCCCACCGCCTGGGCGGCTTTGCTCCTGTCCCCCTGGTCTGCTGGGGGGGTCCAGCAAAGCCTCTGGACCCCCCCAGCAGACCAAGGACACCCGAGCAAAGCCGCCCAGGCAGCGGGACTCCCACCACCTGGGCGGCTTTGCTCCTGTCCCCCTAGTCTGCTGGGGGGGGGTCCAGCAAAGCCTCTGGACCCCCCCCCCCCAGCAGACCAGGGACACCCGAGCAAAGCCGCCCTGGTCTGCAGGGAGACGGGGAGCAAAGCCTTGGAGCATGCCCCCAGCGGGACAGCCCAGGCGCGCTTGGGCTGTCCCGCTGCGGGCGTGCTCCGCGGCTTTGCTCCTGTCCCCCTGGTCTGCTGGGAGAGGGGGGTGCAGCTAGTGCCCCCCCCCCCAGCAGACCAGGCTTTTCTTGCCTACCCCTGGGGTAGAGCAGCTGGGGGCTGCCGGGTTGGTCCCGTAGCCGCTCCGGACCAACCCGGTAGCACCCCAGCTGCTCTGCCCCAGGCGTCCTGATTCAGCCGCTGCTGGTCAGTTTCAGCAGCGGCTGAATCAGGACGCCTGGGGCAGAGCAGCTGGGGTGCTGCTGGGTTGGTCCAGTAGCGCCGAGGAGCCGCGCTACTGGAGCAACCCAGCAGCACCCCAGCTGCTCTGCCTCAGGCGTCCCCAAGTCAGCCGCTGCTGAAACTGACCAGCGGCTGACTACAGGAAGCCCGAGGCAGAGTTGCTCTGCCCCAGGCTTCCTGGAATCAGCCGCTGATCAGTTTCAGCAGCAGCTGACTTGGGGACGCCTGGGTTTCTTAAGTTGAATCTGTATGTAAGTCAGAACTGGCATCCAGATTCAGCCGCGGTTGAAACTGATCAGTTTCAGCAGCGGCTGATGCCAGTTCCGACTTACATACAGATTCAACTTAAGAACAAACCTACAGTCCCTATCTTGTATGTAACCCGGGGACTGCCTGTATATGGAAACCATTAACACTTACTGTTTCAAGTTCATGTTTACATTATTTGTAGATCTGAAGAAGAGCATTCTTCCTTTGACTTCCCTTACTCTTCGTACAATGAGGCTGTGTCTAGACTGGCAAGTTTTTCCGCAAAATCATCTGCTTTTGCAGAAAAACTTGCCAGCTGTCTACACTGGCCGCTTGAATTTCTGCAAAAGCACTGACGATCTCATGTAAGATTGTCAGTGCTTTTGTGGAAATACTATGCTGCTCCCGTTCGGGCAAAAGTCTTTTTCTGAAAAACTTTTGTGCAAAAGGGCCAGTGTAGACAGCAGAGATTTGTTTTCCACAAAAAATCCCCGATCATGAAAATGGCGATCGGGGCTTTTTTGCGGAAAAGCGCGTCTAGATTGGCCACGGACGCTTTTCCACAAAAAGTGCTTTTGTGGGAAAGCGTCCTTCCGATCTAGACACACTTTCCAAAAATGCTTTTAAGGGAAAACTTTTCCGTTAAAAGCATTTCTGGAAAATCATGCCAGTGTAGACGTAGCCAGAGGATTACAGGAGTCAGAGTAAGAAGCCCTCCAGCTTGACATTATTTTGACATTATGTCTAAATAACTGCTTGTAGTGTAGACACAGAATATGTTATTTCAGAATAATGTTAGTTATTCCAAAATAACACTGCTGTTTAGACATAGCCTGAGTGAAAAGCTCTAGCATGGCAGGGGCAAGTGAAGAGCTATAGAGTGTATATATTTGGGTCTATACTGGCACCTTTTATTTATTTCTTAACTCCACTTGCCTAAACCATGCCTTACTATTGAGGCTGTTATTTATAGGTGTCCTAGCGGGAATATGATGCATATGTACAGTACATACTATGGAAAGAAGATCTATTTATAGGTGTATCAGGAGGCTACCCACCTCCTCTGAGCTGTCTTTACCTGTAAAGTGTGAAAGTTCCCTTAAAGGATCCTGTGATACCTGCTGACAGGGGAAGAGACAAATACAAATAGATGTAGTCAGCTGAATATAGACCCAGATGATAGTTATTAGTGAGATGTTAATCTGAAATTTAGTAATAAAATTGGTTATCATGTTTCCCAAACCAATGACATAATGCAGTGTCATTTTTGTCAATGAAATCCTCATGTTCTATGTCAGAAACATCATGATCTCTCTCTACCAGCTATCTGCTTTACAGATATCAGTAATTGGCAAGAGGCTGAACACTAATTTTATGGGAAACATACAGATAAGATGGTACCACAACAAATACTCAGCTAAACTTTTCTTTTCCAAAAAAACATAAGTGCAAATATTTATGGGTTTGATATAAAGTAATAATGAGATGTCAAATACTGTAGAGCAATCAACTTTTATTAATAAAAATGTATTAATCAAGCATAATACAGAATAATACAGAATAATAATACTGTATAGCACAGCATAATACAGAAAGGAAAATTCAACCATTACGAACCTATCCCGAAGACAGCAGAGAAGCTGATCAAACTTTCTCAAGTCGGGGTGCATGCCACAGTTGTATTTATACCTGACTAAGAGATTGGCTCTACTATTTACAAGAGAAATGTTAGTATAATACAGGCTATTATTTGCTAATTTTGTTTTGCTATAACACCTAATCAACATAAATTGTTAGTCAGCAATAAAAAAAAATTACTTTTCTAATTAATAAAATTATCTGTGAGATTCTAGTACAGTTCCATTCCTTATATGAGGAAACACCCCTGTAGCATTAGCAAAGCATGTAAGTATGACTTTACAGGGAATGTTATTCCAGATCCCCTTTCTTCTGGACACAAAGCATTACATTATTATGATTCAATTTGGCTAAGAGTTCCATCACAAATTGACAAACCAGAGCCTCGCAGCCATTTTATATTCAGTCCTCTTCTTTAATTAAACAAATTTTCATTGTTGTTTCTTTGTGGGAATTTTTAAAGAATGGACAAATCTCTCCTGAGAATGAACAATCATTAAATGTGAACAACACAGACATGTCAGTTACACTGAAAAAAGTTACCTGCCCCTCTCCATAACTAAGGTAAACTCCAATTTTCTTGGGCTTTTTCTGCACAATGACACGAGTCCATGGGTCTGTTTTTGCCCAGTAATCTCTCCCACTGAGACCCAGAACCCAGAACCCCTCTTTAGGAGACAGGGACAGTTTCCCTTTTCTTGCTATGGATTTTCTGGCCACTCCCAGGTCCCAGTCAGTGCTGCTCCCAACATCCACCTCCCAGTAGTGCTTTCCAGAGGAGAATCCTTCAGAGCCCAGCACACAGACAGTCGCATCAAACCTCTCTGGAGCTGGTGGAGATTTTTGAGGTTGGGCTTCATGTGTCAAACTCTTCTGATCTCCAGCAATGGAGAGGTTGGGGTGAGCTGTTCTTTTATCAAGAGTGATATCATCTGCAAAGAGAGATTGAGCTTTAAAAGCGCTGGTCTGGGATCAGTCTGAACTGGGATAAGGGGACGTTTATAGGATGGGCATGTAGTGAGTCATCTTGGCTTCCCTCTGACCAGGAAGGGAAGGAATCCCTAAGACCTCCTGGTGAGTGGGGCCAGAACAAGCCAGCCCCACTCACAGGAAGCAGAAAGGCGGGACCAGAAGTAGAAAAGCAGAAGCTAAGGGCTTAATTGAAGCCCAGACACAGGGGAAGCTAAACACGCTGCCTAAGCTCCCAAGGGGAAAGGTTCAACCACACTGCCCAAGAGAGGCAAACTGGGTGGGGCCACCTGGGGCATGGCCAGGCCTGAAGACTGGTCTAGACCATCCAGATCACTGACTAACACCGACCCGTAGCCAATGGACACTCCGCCAGCTCCATCATCTGCGGCGAACACCAGGGAACAGAGGCCAAGCCAAGCAGGCCCCCAGTGGGAACTGGGGAGCAGCTCAGGGGTAGCCGACCCAGGGTCAGCTGAGATCAACTGGGCAGTGCCTTGCAGCCAGGATCCCCACTAAGCCAGTGGCAACTAGCCCTGGGAGACAGTGGAGTGGATGAGGCTGCATCCGCCTCCACCCCCTGCCACTCCACACCTTGGATGGTAGGTTCCCTCATTTCAGGCAAAACCCCTGCACTTGTCAGATTTCCCCCCTCTCGTGCAGCCTGAAGACAGGCCCAAGCCACTGAACGGTTTGGTTGTACTGTTTACTGCTCAGCCCTGAATGAGGGCAAAGTCCTTGAACTGCTACTCAGCCTGCAGGCAGGCCTGAGCTCTTACATCTGGGGTGGGGAACCTAAGGCTCAGGGGCTGGATGTAGCCCCCGGAATGCCTGGATCTGGACCCTGGAGCTTAGGGCCTCTCCCAGGATTGGGAAGCCTGTGTTGGTACTCCATCCTCTGGCTGCTGCTTCCCTGCAGCCCCTGGCCCTCCGGCTGATTTTTCTGTGGGTGAGCAGCTCCTGACCCCAAAAAAGTTCCCCACCCTTTAAATTATATACAGCCCCACCTTGACCAAGGGCCTGGGCATATAAATTGCTGCTCAGCCTGCAACCAGGCCTGAGACCTTAAACTGTTTGTAGCCCCACTGTGAGCAAGGGCTGGGCCTTTGAACTACTGCTTGGCCTGAAGAAACCTGAACCTTTACTTTGTTGCCCCACCATGAGCAAGGGCTGGGCTTGTGAACTGCTGTTTGGTCAGATCTCTAGGACTTTTTGATTGTCTCCCCTGAGCTGGGGCCAGGGCACTAGGACTACTATTTATCCTGGCTATAGGCTGGGGGTTCCTAGCCTGTGGCAGACCAATCCTGAAGCAGGGCCCTATAGCAATGTTTCTGAAAGTGTTCCATGAAATCACTTTCAGAAACATTTTAACAGAAGCCATATTTACCAGCACCACAGCCATGGAGCCTTGCGGTAAAATGGAGCCAATGGAAACCGCGAGGCTCCATGACCATAGTGCTGGTAAATAAACAAACCGGGGCTGCAAGTTACTGTGTTTCTGAAAGTGATTCTGTGGAACACTTTCAGAAACACTGCTCTATAGGACTACTAACTGATCTAACCATCATGTAGTGAGTCAGCTTGGCCTCCCTCCCTCCAGACTGAGACCAGCACACAGTCTCATCCTGCACTTGCTTCTAGGATGGGAGTTTTGCCTAACTGAAATTCTTCAGCTATATGTGAGTTGTCTGAATTTCACACACAACTGAAGGTGACTTTGAATTATTTGGTGGCATTCTCCAGGGGGATATAGCCAAATGCACCCAACATTGAAGTGACACTGGCATTCACAAAACCCTTTCTCAGCTGCTGCCTTACCCTGACGGTACATAAATTCCATAAGCACATAGGTTTCCACCAAGCAGCGAGGCTTGCCCTCAGCCATGCAAGTCCTGACACTGCCCTGCAGTTTACACTTCTCACATACCCAGTCCCTAGCAAGATTAATAAGTGAGATGCAGCCTGATTTTGGACTCTGAGCCAGAAGATGTTCTCAGACGATGAGGTGCCCCTCCACCCCCGCCTTGTTTACTACCCTGCTGAAGTGCCTTAGGGAAAAAAAATATTAATTTTCACAAACAAGAGTGTATGCTAGTGGGAAGGGGGTAGTTTTAGAAGGTAAAATTAAAAAAAGAACAAGTCAAAAATCACATAGAAAAGTTAGATGCCTGCAAGTCACCAGGGCCTGATGAAATGCATCCTAGAATACTCAAGGAGCTGATAGAGGAAGTATCTGAGCCTCTAGCTATCATCTTTGGAAAATCATGGGAGACAGGAGAGATTCCAGGGGACTGGAAAAGGGCAAATATAATGCCTATATATAAAAAGGGAAATAAGAACAACCTAGGAAACTACAGACCAGTTAGTTTAACTTCTGTGCCAGGGAAGATAATGGAGAAAGTAATTAAGGAAATCATCTGTAAACACTTGGAAAGTGGCAAGGTGATAGGGAACAGCCAGCATGGATTTGTAAAGAACAAATCATGTCAAACCAATCTGATGGCTTTCTTTAATAGGATAACAAGTCTTGTGGATAAGGGAGAAGTGGTGGATGTGGTATACCTAGACTTTAGTAAGGCATTTGATATGGTCTCGCATGATATTCTTATCAATAAACTAGGTAAATACAACTTAGATGGGTTACTATAAGGTGGGTGTATAATTGGCTGGATAACCATACTCAGGGTATGTCTACACTACCCCGCTAGTTCGAACTAGCTGGGTAATGTAGGCATACGGCACTTGCAAATGAAGCCTGGGATTTGAATTTCCCGGGCTTCATTTGCATAAGCGGGGCTCCGCCATTTTTAAATCCCCGCTCGTTCGAACCCTGTGCCGCGTGGCTACACGCGGCACGAACTAGGTAGTTCAAACTAGGCTTCCTAGTTTGAACTACCGTTACTCCTCGTGGAATGAGGAGTAATGGTAGTTCGAATTAGGAAGCCTAGTTCGAACTACCTAGTTCGTGCCGCGTGTAGCCGCGCGGCACAGGGTTCGAACGAGCGGGGATTTAAAAATGGCGGAGCCCCGCTTATGCAAATGAAGCCCAGGAAATTCAAATCCCGGGCTTCATTTGCAAATGCGGTATGCCTACATTACCCTCCTAGTTCGAACTAGGAGGGTAGTGTAGACATACCCTC
Source organism: Pelodiscus sinensis (assembly GCF_049634645.1). Classification (NCBI taxonomy): domain Eukaryota; kingdom Metazoa; phylum Chordata; order Testudines; family Trionychidae; genus Pelodiscus; species Pelodiscus sinensis. The sequence goes on along the minus strand of NC_134743.1, from coordinate 3,767,748 downwards.
AGAGAGTAGTTATTAATTGTTCACAATGCTGCTGGAAAGGCATAACAAGTGGGGTTCCTCAGGGGTCTGTTTTGGGACCGGCTCAGTTCAATATCTTCATCAACTATTTAGATATTGGTATAGAAAGTACGCTTATTAAGTTTGCAGATGATACCAAGCTGGGAGGGGTTGCAACTGCTCTCGAGGATAGGGTCATAATTCAAAATGACCTGGACAAATTGGAGAACTGGTCTGAGGTAAATAGGATGAAGTTTAATAAAGACAAATGCAAAGTGCTCCACTTAGGAAGGAACAATCAGATTCATACATACAGAATGGGAAGCAATAGTCTGGGAAGGAGTATGGCAGAAAGGGATCTAAGGGTTATAGTGGACCACACAAGTTGAATATGAGTCAGCAGTGTGATGCTGTTGCAAAGAAAGCAAACATGATTCTGGGATGCATTAACAGGTGTGTTGTGAGCAAGACAAGAGAAGTCATTCTTCTGCTCTACTCTGCACTGGTTAGGCCTCAATTGGAGTATTGTGTTCAGTTCTGGGCACCACATTTCAAGAAAGATGTGGAGAAATTGGAGAGGATCCAGAAAAGAGCAACAAGAATGATTAAAGTTCTAGAGAACATGACCTATGAGGGAAGACTGAAGGAATTGGGTTTGTATAGTTTAGAAAAGAGAAGATTGAGGGGGGAACATGATAGCCGTTTTCAGGTATCTAAAAGGGTGTCAGAAGGAGTAGGGAGAAAACTTGTTCATCTTGGCCTCTGGTGATAGAACAAGAAGCAATGGGCTTAAACTGCAGCAAGGGAGGTTTAGGTTGGACATTAGGAAAAAGTTCCTAACTGTCAGGGTGGTCAAACACTGGAATAAATTGCCCAGGGAGGTTGTGGAATCCCCATCTGTGAAGATATTTAAGAGGAGGTTAGATAAATGTCTATCAGGGATGATCTACACAGTATTTGGTCCTGCTATGAAGGCAGGGGACTGGACTCGATGACCTCTCGAGGTCCCTTCCAGTCCTAGTATTCTATGATTCTGTAGAGAAAAAAACTGCTTTGCCTGCATCCTTGAATCACTGTCCTTCCCCACTGCATTCACTATTATACTACAAATGTTATAATAGATCTTTTCAGTAATAAAAATGTTTTGTCCATTAGCTTGACGTCTGTGTTGAAAATTAAAACTTATAAATACCATTCCCCTCTCTGACACTGAGCCACTCAATGAGCTTGTTTGAATTTTTTTTAAACTGAACATAATTCTGAAGTCACTACAGGAAAGCGTGAGAGACTATTTGGAAAGAGTTTTGAGATGATCAGAAGAAAACTGCAATGAAATGCAAATTATTGTCACTTTCTTATATCTATGTCTGCCATAAATCACCATGATTGCAGCTGTTTTTTAATGAATATCACTCTGTCTTGTATTCATAGTTTCTAACATCACCATAATAACCATCAATCAAAATCAACACCAACAAACCAGAGTTAACCTTTTCTCACTGTTTTGATCAGTTCCAATGTAATCAAAATCCCATAGATATCACACCTGGTCGCAACTACTCACCTTCATTACCCCTCTTTTCATTATTTGTCTTACTCTGCTTAATGAAGTCACCATCACTACCATCACCATTGTTTTTCCCTTGCTCTGGATCCTGGGGTCCTGACAAATTTGGAGTGAATTCACATAGATCCATGAAGTTAAACTGATGTGAAATTAGTGTAAGATCAGAATCAGGTCCCAATATAAATGGGAATTTTACCAAAGTAAAGATGGTGTAAAAACTGATTTTCAACGATTTGTTCTCAGGTTAATAGTTTTTTATTATATGTTTCTAGTTTGGTTACAATGATTTCTTAAGTCTGGAAGAAATGTGTATTCCATTACCTATTTTATTGCGAGCCTTTCTCCAATCTGAAATCAAAATAAGAAACAACATATTGAATTAAAAGCCTCTGGCAGTAGAATATGCAAATACACACAGATAATGTTCCCAGAATGCGCACACAGAGGATACATCTAGACTACATGGCTCCGTCGACGGAGCCATGTAAAATAGTTTACATGGCTTCATTAAAATAAAAATGGCCACTGCGCTGTGCCAAAGATCAGCTGATATGGAACAGCGCAGCAGTCTAGATGTGGCGCTGTCGACAAGTGAAGCCTTTGTCGACTGCTCCGATATGCCTCATGAAATGAAGTTTATTTAAATCCCCGCTTCTTTGACTATGCTGAGTAAACTATTTACATGGCTCCGTCGACAGAGCCATGTAGTCTAGACATACCCAGTCCGATGTAGTACACCATATCTACATGCAGACTTTGCTGAGCTCCAGTGATTAGAAACCTGAGCAAGGGGTTTGGTCTGTTTAAAATATGTATGGTCTGTCACTTACAGCTCAAGACAATATCCCATATTATTGAGTAACCTGTTTGTTCTGTGTTTTCAACTTTTTTTTACATAAACCAAACTCTTTCATTTCCCCAGTCCTTCTCAGGCACAGGGAGAGAGCCAGGATTGCCTACCCACCACAAGCGGGAGGTTGGCAAGCATAGTTAGAAGGCGGTATAGACCCTAGAGTTATCATATATATAGTAGCCCAGTGTCTGAGAGTCTGTAACGCCGAAATGTTGGCTGTTCCCTTTGGGCGGCACTGTTGCTGAATTCTGGCTGTTTCCTCTGGGTGGTGCTGTTGCCTGAAATGCTGGCTGTTCCCTCTGGGCAGCACTGTTGCCTGAGTCACGTTCTTTGCCTCCCACCTTGGCTCTCGGCTGACTTCTGCGCCGCTCAGCTGGGCCGCCGCGGGGGAGCAAGCAGCTCAAGTGGCCGTTTGGGTGCTGTGGTCCCCATGCAGCACCATTGTGCTGCATGGGGAGCGTGGGGCCAAAACGGCCGCTTGCGCTGCTTGCTCCCCCATGGTGGCCCAGCTGAGCAGCGCAGAAGTCAGCTGAGCGCAATGGCGGGAGGGGAAGGGTGTGGGGCAGTGACATACATGGCCAGGGGGCAGGGCCTGGCCATGTATGTCACCGCTCCGCCCCCCTTCACATCCTCCTTCACCTCCTGCCATGGCACTCAGCTGACTTCTGCGCCGCCAAGCCGAGCCACTGCAGGGGAGCCCAAACGGCCACTTGCTCTGTTTGCTTCCCTGCAAAAGCCTGGCCGAGGGGTGCAGAAGTCAGCTGAGCACCATGGCAGGAGGCGAAGGGGGACAGGACGGTGACGTACACTGCAAGGGGGCAGGGCCTGGACGAGCCTGCATCCCCAATGGAGACAGAGGAGAGTGCAAAGAGAGTGAGAGGCAGGAGGGGGAGAAGAGAGAGACACGGAGAGATAGGCAGAAGGCAGAGGAGAGCTGAGAGAGAGAGAGAGAGAGAGGGAGGCAGTAGGAGGAGAGAGAGAGAGAGATGGAGGGAGAGACTGGAGGTTCAGGAGAAAAGATCGACATGGAGGAGAGACCTGAAAATCCTGTCTTATGATGGACTAATTGGCTAATTTAAAAGAAACTTCTCAGTAATTTCATCCCATTTGAATTGAGTAAAGGCAACGAGAATAAGAAATATCTTTCCCTTTAAGAGCATAGTTTGGAAGGATAGTGGCAGGTCAGAAATCAAAGAAAACTTACCAAGCTCACTCTGCAGTTGCTCTGCAAAAAACAATGACATTTACATTAAAAATTGGTAAACAGCCCTTCCTCAGCTGCCAGATTTCAATTCCCTGCACACCACACCTGATTCATCACCAAGATCTAGTAACAATTTAGAATCCTGCATTCCAAATCTAATCATAGAAAGGCCCCGTGCACACACATATTCAGCCACACCCCACTGACCCAGCTTTACTAACTATCATCTCCAAGCCATCCATTACCAAGCATCTTTTCAACTACAGTTTTAAACCCTCTGGCTGCGTCTAGACTGGCAAGTTTTTCCACAAAAGCTATCTACACTGGCCGCTTGAATTTGCGCAAGAACACTGACGATCTATGAAATAAGGGATAAGGGATCTTTCGGAATAGGCTTTTTTTTCCACAAGATCAGCGTCTAGACTGGCGCTTTTTTCCGACAAAGCTCCATGCCGAAAAAAAGCGGCAGCCATTGTTATGCTAATGAAGCGGGGGAGATTTAAATCCCCGCTTCATTAGCAATTGCGATATGTCTAATTTACATCCCTTTTACGAAAAAGGGATGTAGTCTAGACGTAGCCATTGTGTTTTGTATTTGAGGAAATTACTGTTTGTATGGCTAATCTGTCAGGTTTGTTGGGGCCTGGCTCAGAAGCTTCTAGCTCAGGGGCAGCAACCTCAGCCGATGATTGGGCCAAAGCCGTGGGGCAGACATTGGAGAAGTGTGTGCTATCCCCTGGTATGGCAAGGTCCTATTGTAAGTTAAGATTATTTCCTGGGGAAGAGGAGTTTGAACCCTGGCTAGAACACACCACTGAAATGATAGAGCAGTGATTTGTGCCAGACAGAGAAAAGCGAAGATGTTTAGTAGAGAGTCTCTGGGGCCCAGCTTTAGATGTGATTTGCACCTTGAAGCTCATTAACCCTGAGGTCAGCATAAAGGACTGCCTAGAGGCCCTCACTCACACCTTTGGGAGCATGGAGAGCTCTGAAGACAGTTACTCTAAGCAGCACCGGGCAGAGAAGCCTATATACAGAGGTTGGAGAGGCTGCTACAGAAAGCTGTCATTAGGGGAGCAGTAACTGCTGAGCAGATGGACCAGACCAGACTGGCTCAAATTATAAGAGGAACTCAGTATTACAGCCCGATTCTACTTCACCTCTGGCTAAAAGAACGACAGGAACCCCCCCATCACACACACACACACTTACTCCCAGCTGATAAAGGAGGTCAGAGAGGAGGAAGAAAGGCAGGCTTCCAGTGAGTTTTGGGAGGCCCAGACACCTGAGACAGCCAGCACCGCACCCCCACAAACAGCCGGTGTGTTGATGGTGAACACCAGAAAAGACCTTGCCCAACAAGTTCAGGCCCTGAAAAAACAGATGGCTGAATTGCAGAGAGTCATTGACCAAGCAAGGATTTACAGAGATGAGGCACCTCAAGCTGTGGGGACGGAGAAGTCAGTACCTGGAGCTGCTATCCCAGCCAGGAGAAGGAAGAGAGAATCGTTCTTCTGCCACAGGTGAGGTCAAAATGGGCACAGAGCTGCCAATTGCCGAAATGAGGAAAATCCCCGCTTAGTTTATGGAAATCTGAGAATTAGCTGTGAGAAGGTCTGGGAACAGGGGCCACCGCCCACCAGATTTGAAGAATTCCCCAGAAAAGACTTCTCAGCTGGGATCCCCTAAGGACTGATAGGGCATTGAGCAGAGGTCACCGTGAGAATTGAAGGGGTGGAGTGCATAGCGGTGCTTGACACCGGATCACAGGTGACTATTATTTTCCAGTCGTTTTATGAACAGATGCTCAGACACCTACCTATCCAGCCATTGACTGGCCTTGGCCTGTGTGGTCTCAGCATGAATGAATATCCCTATGAAGTGTGTGTTATAGTGCACCTGGAATTACCCAAGGAGGTTGCAGGGGTAAGAGAAGAGGTTGACATTGTAGCCTTAATATGCCCTGACCCTAAAGGGGTCTCTGCTGTGTCTGTGCTGATAGGGACCAAATCCAGTCTCTTCAGGTGCTCGCAGATTACTACAGATGATGGGCTGGGGACCAATATCTGGGCACCCTGATGATCCATGCCATTTGTGCTGAAGCCTATAGGAAAATTGAGGATGCTAATGTAAGGGGACTGTTAGCCCCTTACTAAAACTCTGTGGGAGTTTTTGGTTCACCAGCTCCCAGTATCAAAAGGGGAAGGGTCCATAAGAAATCAGGGCCCTGAGACTGACAGACCCCAGAGACAATGGAAAGCAGCCAACACTCCAGCTCAGCCTGATTGACAGGTTGGACAGGCCAATGAGGAAAGCAAGAGGCCAGGCCCCGTCCTCCTGGGAGCTGGGATTGTTCTGGGTCTCTCTGAGCAAGGAGAGAGCTGAGAGACAGCTAAGAGGAGTGCAAGCTGTGTGGAGAAGAAGTCCTGCAGCAACAGAGCCAGGCACATACAGCCCAAGGAGTGCGAGCTGTGCTGAGGGGCAGTTTTGCAGCAACAGGGCCAGGCACACACAGCCCAAGGAGCACAGACCCTGTGTTGAGCAGCAGACTGGCAGTGCTCAGAGAGTCAAAAGGGACAGAGAAGCAACACAAGGAGCCGGACACTGGCAAAGCAGCACAGCCTGCAGCTGGGTGTGGTGAGCAGCTGGGACCAGCAAAGTGCGGGGAGAGGCTCTGGGCAGGGAGATATGACCAGCCAAGAGTCCCAGCAGGCCAGACTGGGTCTGGCCACTTAGAGCTTGAGGCCATGTGGTCACTGCCAGAGCAAATATGTCCAGCCTGCAGCCCCCTGCAGCACATCCAGGGCCTCTAAGGGGCCTATAAGGAAGAGACTGTGGCCTGTCCTGACACTCTGCAGGCTGCTGTTTTGATGTCCCCATGCTACAGAGCAGGGCTGTGTGTTCTCATTTAGCCATTCTCAGTTTTTCTTATTCTTTTCTCTTTAATCAGTTGGGGTAGGTCTAGACTACAGGGTTTTGTCGACAGAAGTTTTGTCGACAGATAACTGTCGACAAAGCTTCTGTCGACAAAGAGCGTCTAGACTACATCCAGTTCTGTTGACAAAGCAAGCCGCTTTGCCGACATAACAGTGTGGATGCAAAGGACAGTGTAGATGCCATAATGCCTTCTATCGACAGAACTCTGTCAACAAAAGGCGTTATTCCTCGTAGAATGAGGTTTACATACATCGACATAACTCAAAGGCAGTGTGGATACAGGTATAGTTTTGTCAACAAAAGTCCACTTTTGTCGACAAAACCCTGTAGTCTAGACACACCCTTGATGTTTAATAAATTGTATTTGCTTAGAACCTTATGAAATGATCACTGGGCCAAGAAAGCCTGCAGTGTAAAGAGAGCACCTCAGAGGGTATGTCTACACTACAGAGTTAGTTCGAACTAACTTAGTTCGAATTAGTTAATTCGAACTAAGCTAATTCGAACTAACGCGTCTAGAACTAAAAACTAGTTCGAATTAGCGTTTTGCTAATTCGAACTAGCATGTCCACATTAAGTGGACCCTGAACAGGGCTTAAGGATGGCCGGAAGCAATGCTGGCAGGGCATCAGAGAAGGACTTAGAGCGTGGAGATGTTGTCTCAGGCTAGCCGAGGGCTGCACTTAAAGGGTCCCGATCCCCACCCCAGACAGACAGTTCTCAGGGGTGCCCCGCTTGAAAACCAATCCTGGCTTGGATTGCCCAGAGTGCCCACACTGGGCACATCACACCACTCGGCCATCAGCCCGGCTGCACTTGCCGCAGGCTGCCATCTGGGGAGAGGGGGTAATTGGGGGGCTGCAGGAGAGCTTCCACCCCCAGAAGCCCACAGAGCCAGCCCAGTCCTCCCCATCGGGGGCTCGTACCCCATTCCTCCCTCACCTCCTTCCACTTACCCTTCCCTAGCCCCTTTTCTTGATGTACAAAATAAAGGACAATTGTGTTCAAAAATGGAATCTGTCTTTATTGAACAAAACTGGGGGAGACTGGGAAAAGGAGGTGGGAGAGGGGAAGAGAGAGGCTGGGAGAGGGGAGGGCAACTAAAATGATCAGGGGTTGGAAACAGGTCCTATATGAAGAGAGGCTAAAGAGACTGGGACTTCTCAGCTTAGAAAAGAGGAGACGGAGGGGGGACAGGATAGAGGTCTCTAAAAGCAGGAGTTGGGTGTAGAGGGTGCATACAGAAAAGTTCTTCATTAGTTCCCATAAAGAAGGACTATAGGACACCAAAGGAAAGGAATGGGTAACAGGCTTCAAATTAGTAACAGAAAGTTGTTCTTCACAAAGCAAAGAGTCAACCTGTGGAACTCCTTGCTGCAGGAGGCTGTGAAGGCTAAAACTAGAACAGAGTTTAAAGGGAAGTGAGATCAAGTCATGGAGGTTGGGTCCATGGAGTGGTATTAGCCAGGGGGTAGGAGTGGTGTCCCTGGCCTCTGTTTGTGGAAGGCTGGAGAGGGATGGCACGAGACAAATGGCTTGGTAACTGTCTTCGGTCCATCCCCTCCAGGATTCCTAGGGTTGGCCGCTGTCGGCAGACAGGCTACTGGGCTAGATGGACCTTTGGTCTGACCCAGGATGGCCATTGTAAGCTCAGGGTCGGGGGTCTCAGTGGACCCCCTTGATTTTCATGCACTCCTGCTCCTGGGTGGCCAGGCTGGCAGCTCTCCTGCTCTAGACGGCCCCTTTCCTGTGCCTAGTGCGGAGATCGTGGACGAGGTCTAGCCCAGGAAGGTGCCCACCTCTTGCGGTCCCGGGCAAGCTCCCGGGAGCCGCCAGCCTGGTCCCGGGAAGAGGGGGAGGCCTGGGGGGCATCGGGTGGCTGCCTCGATCCGTGCCAGGTGCAGGGTCTGCTGGCTGGGTGCTGGCAGGCTTGCACCTGGCACGGGCACCGTAGCCAGCCCGTGCCCCGTTAAGGGGTCCGGGGCCGGGAGGGGGGCATAGAGTTTCCCTGGTGTTGGCCAGAGTGGCCACCAGGGAAAGCTGGGGAGGGCTAGCCTCCCACTAGTTCGAATTAAGGGGCTACACACCCCTTAATTCGAACTAGTAAGTTCGAACTAGGCTTAATCCTCGTAAAATGAGGTTTTCCTAGTTCGAACTAAGCGCTCCGCTAGTTCGATTTAAATTCGTTAGTTCGAACTAACATTGTAGTGTAGACATACCCAGAGTGAGGACACCCTTACTCCTGCCCCTAGTGACTACAAGGTTGGGGATTAAGCCCCAGAAAATCTGGGCCCAGCCTTGTTGGGGTTTCAAAGACTCTGCTACTCAGGAGAGTGGAGGGGGAGCCCTCAGGATCAGGGAAGCCGTGGGGTAAAGGAAGTGGGAGCGGGGACTCAGTTCCTTTGGCTGGTCCATTTCACTGGGGTAGTATAGAAGCCAGGAAAGTTCCCCACAATAGTGGGACCATTCCCCCGCTTACACTAAATAGGAGATGTCTGAGCTACCGATGCGGACTCTGAGGTATGCAGACACGAACCATTTAGTAGTGCCTGCAAGGATGGAGGAGGAAGTGCTCGTCATGAGTACCTGGCTGAAAGGCAATAAAGGAGTGTTTGCCATGGTAGAACAACCATCTGAGGGAGAGTTCTCTGAAGGGGCCCTGGTCCCCAGCGGAGTTATGACCTTACCTGCAGCAGCTCAGGACTCGGACACTGTACTGATTGCTAATGAAACAAGTTGTGATATTGTTGTGAATCGAGGGCAAAAGATTCCAACTTCCACTGGACTAGCAAAAGAACTCCTCAAGCTATGTCTACACTGGCAGGTTCTTGCACAAGAACACGTCCACACTGCCATGTGCGAGCTGTGCTTTTGCGCAAGAGCGCCCATGGCAGTGTGGATGCGCTCTTGTGCAAGAAAGCGCCAAAGGCCATTTTAGCCATAGGGCTTTCTTGCACAAGAAACCCCTGCCGCTCATCCACACTGCCCTCTTCTGCAAGAGAGCTTACACTTGTAAAAAAAGAGTGTAGCTCTTGTGCAAGAAACTCTCTCTTACCACGCCGTACTGTAAATCTTCGGCTACGTCTACACTGGCGCATATTCACGCAAAAACTCTTTTGTGGACGAGTTCTTCTGCAAAAACTCTTCCAGAAGAGAGCGTCTACACTGGCATGTGCTTTTGCGCAAGAGATGTGCTTTTGCGCAAGAGCATCCATGCCAGTGTAGACGCTCTCTTGCACAAGAAAGTTCTGATGGCCATTTTAACCATAGGGCTTTCTTGCACAAGAAATTCATGTTGCCTCTCTACACTGGCCTCTTCTGGAAGAGATCTTGCGCAAAACGGCTTCTTCCTGAGTGGAAGAGTCAGAGTTCTCATGCAAGAAGGCCTGATTTTATACATTAGAATGTATGTTTACTTCTGCAACTATGTCTAAACTCGCGGCTTCTTGCGCAAGTATGGCCGTTCTTGAGCAAGAATCTGCAGAGCATCCACACTGCCCACCCGCTCTTGTGCAAGTAAATTTACAGTATGGCGTGGTAAGAGAGGTTCTTGCGCAAGAGCTACGCTCTTTTTTAACAGATGTAAACCTTCTTGCGCAGGAGCTCTTGCGTAAGAGGGCATTGTGGTCACGTGGCAGGGATTTCTTGCACGAGAAAGCCCTATGACTAAAATGGCCATGAGAGCTTTCTTGAGCAAGAAAGCATCTATACTGCCATGGGCGCTCTTGCACAAAAGAACAGCTCGGACATGGCAGTGTGGAGGTTTTCTTGCGCAAAACTTCTTGTACAAGAACCCTTGTGCAAGATGTTCTTGCGCAAGAAGCCATGAGTGCAGACACAGCCCAAAAAATAAGGGATAAGGGATCTTTCGGAAAAGGCTTTATTTTCCGAAAGATCCGCGTCTAGACTGGCGCTTTTTTCCGGCAAAGCTCCATGCCGAAAAAAAGTGGCAGCCATTTTTATGCAATTAAGTGGGGAAGTTGTAAATCACCGCTTCATTAGCAATTGCGATACATCTGATTTGCATCCCGTTTACGAAAAAGGGATGCAATCTAGATATAGCCCCAGTGTAGACAGCTGGCAAGTTTTTCCGGAAAAGCAGCTGATTTTTCAGAAAAACTGGCTAATCTAGACACAGCCCAAGTGTAGACAGGGGGCAAGTTTTTGCACAAAAGTGGCCGCTTTTGTGCGATATCGCACCAGTGTAGACACAGCCTTCTTGCACAAGAGAGGGTGGGTAGTGAGGACGCTCTGCAGGTTCTTGCACAAGAACAGCTGTATTTGCGCAAGAACCCACCAGTATAGACATAGCTAAGGAGTCCGTTGAAAGCATTTGTGGAAAATCATGCCAATCTAGACGTAGCCATGATGTTTTCCCTCAGGGTACATCTACGCTGTGGACAAAAATCAAATTAAGATACTCAACTTCAGCTACGTTAATTGTGTAGCTGAAGTCAAAATAGTTTATTGTATAGATTAAGTCAAAATAGCTTAATTCAGCTTTTGGCACTGTCTACTCAGCGGGAAGTTGAAGGAAGAGCAGTCTTCCTTAGACTTCCCTTACTTCTCATGAAATAATTTCTTCTGAGGGTTACAGAAGCCAAAATAAGAAGTAGACATGCTGTGTAGACATGCACTTTGTTATTTTGAAATAATGTTTGTTATCATATATATAGTAGCCCAATGTCTGTGACTCTGTAACGCTGAAATGCTGGCTGTTCCCTCTGGGCGGTACTGTTGCCTCCTGCCGTGGTGCTCGGCTGACTTCTGCGCTGCTCAGCCAGGCCGCCACACGGGAGCAAGTGGCACAAGCAGCCATTTTGGGTCTGTACTCCCCATGCATCACCCTCTGCATGGGGAGCGCAGACCCCAAATGGCCACTTGCTCCCATGCAGCAGCCTGGCTGAGCGGCGCAGAAGTCAGCTGAGTGCCACAGCGGGAGGCAACAGCACCGCTCAGAGGGAACAGCCAGGGGGCAGGGCCTGGATGAGCATGCGTCTCTGATGGCAGGAAAGGGCACCGAATTCAAAAGGAGGAAAGCGGAGCAGACACAGAGGACGTGGAGGAGACAGAGAGGAGAATGGAGGAGGTAGAGGACAGCAAGAGAGACAGTGAGAGAGACGCAGCAGGAGGAGGAGAAGAGAAACATAGAGTGAGAGGCAGGAGGGGGAGAAGAGAAAGAGAGAGATGGAGAGAGAGGCAGGAGGCGGATGAGAGCTGAGAGAGAGAGGGAGAGGCAGTCGGTGGAGAAGAGAGAGAGAAGCCGTTTGTGTAGCTTGCTTCTGCATGGTGGCTCAGCTGAGCGGCGCAGAAGCCAGCCAAGCGCCATGGCAGGAGGCAAAGGGGGGCGGAGCGGTGATGTACACACCTGGGGGTCGGGGCCTGGATGAGTGTGCATCCCCGACGGAGACAGAGGAGAGCAGAGAGAGAGTGCGAGGCAGGAGGGGGGAAAGAGAGAGATGGAGTGGAGAGAGAGTGAGAGGCAGGAGGAGGAGGAGAAGAGAAAGGTAGAGCGAGCGGCAGGAGGGGGAGAAGAGAGAGATGGAGAGAGAGGCAGAAGGCGGAGGAGAGCTGAGAGAGGGGGGGGGAGGCAGTAGGAGGAGGAGAGAGAGAGAGACCGAGCGAGAGACCGGAGGCTCAGGAGACAAGACCGACATGGAGGTGAGACCTGAAAATCCTGTCTTATGACGGGCTAATTGGCTAGTTTCAAAATAATGCTGCACTGTAGACATAGCCGCAGTGTTTATATTAATGTTTAAGCATTTACAAATAGGCTACAGTCTGCCTCAGATAAGTAGAAATTGCTCCTATAGAAATTAACAGAAATGATCATATGATTACTTGAAATAGAATTGTTCTTTCCTTCAAAATGAACAAAGGATATAACAGTTCTCAGCTCAAGAGCCTCCTACATACACAAAAAAGCCATCCCTTGACCAAGCCCAAGTGCTCACCCAAGGTGTTGGCAATTCATTTCTCACACTGTGCCCGTGGTGAATCAGAGATTTGGACCTGGGTTTTCTACTCTTAACTGAGTGCCCTAGTCACTGAGTGCAAGGTTGTAAGGGAGATCCAGAGCTATGGGTAAAGAACACTCAGTGAAACTTTGAGACAGGAGAGGAGGAGTATTGAAAGGTTCTGTTTGCATCCTGCCCCCAAATTCTGAATCTTCTCTGTTGTGGGATTTTCCCACTGTGACCAACACAACAGATGGAAGAGTCTCCTAAACAGCTTTGGTTACCAACAAATTCCTGGAATAGTGCAGAAGATAGGTTGTACGAATGAGGAGCCATGACCCCCCTTTTCTGGTCAAATATCTTGCATTGGGCCAAAAGGAGGTGATATAGGAACATAATAGTACCCCTGTATACCAATACAATGATTTCCTAGAGCTAGAGGTTACCCATACAACACCATTGATCTGGGGAACATTTGTGCTTTTAAAGCAGCATGAAGAAGTTGCAATATTGGGGTCAGAAGCAGACAAAGTATTTTTTTAATTCAGAGAGCTACTATTCCAGACAGAGTGCAATACATAAAATAGATACAGTTTTATCAACACACAGGCTATGGCGCCCGCGGGCACCGTGTTGGGAACCACGGGTTTAATTTTTTCATTATATGGTGTTTCTTAGTAACTTGGGGCTATGTCTATACTGGCGCGATCTTACACCAGAGCTATGCAAATTAGGTTAAGCGTGGAATATTGCCGAGCCTCATTTGCATATCTAATGAGCTGACATTTTTGCAGAAGAGGCTCTTGTGCAAGGAGCTGTCTGCATTGCCCCTTCTTGCGCAAGAAAAACTCTCTTGCACAATGCCGTTACACTGATTATTTTCAGGAATTACGGCATTGTGCAAGAGGGTTTTTCTTGCGCAAGAAGGGGCAGTGTAGACAGCTCCTTCTTGTGCAAGATCCTCTTCTGCAAAAATGGCAGCTCATTAGATATGCAAATTAGGCTCGGCAATATTCCATGTTTAGCCTCATTTGCATAGCTCTGGCGCAAGATCGCGCCAGTATAGACATAGCCCCAAGTTACTAAGAAACACCATATAATGAAAAAATTAAACCCGTGGTTCCCAACACGGTGCCCGCGGGCGCCATGGTGCCCACGGGGGCATTTCCATGCGCCCGCCAGGTGCTCGGGGCTGGCCTGGCACCTGGCGCATGGCGGGGGGAGCGCCAGCCCCGGGCGCACGGTGCATGGAGGGGGAGCGCCAGCCCTGGGCGCGTGGCGCTGGGTGGGGGGAAGCACCGGCCCCGGGCGCGCGGCGCATGGCGGGGGGAGTGCCAGCCCCAGGCGCGCGGCGCTGGCGGGGGAAGCGCCGCCCCCGGGCATGCGGCTATGGGGGGGGCCGCCCCCGGGGCGCAAGTGTCCCCACCCCCTGGCGCCCGGCGGGCGAACGGCCCCTCCCCCTGGCGCCCGGCAACCTTGAAAGGTTGGGGACCACTGAATTAAACCATTAAAATATGAACCCTGTGAAAAATTCTGCTATAGCCTCCTCCATACACTCAACAGAAAGGGGAGGCATGCCATTATTAAATGTCCATTGTACAGTGATTCGGAAAAATTATGCTCTCACTTTTAGATCAGAGAGAAAATAACTATAAATATTCTAGCCTGATTAATTAATCTTAAGAGAGAAAGTCATCAATGTTCTGTTACGGAGTGAAAAAGTGATATGCTTAGATATAGCAAAACAAAGGCTATGAAGAATTATTTGCTTGGATTTATCAATATTATTCTGAAAGATAATAGCAGGTGAGAAATTGAAGAAAACTTACTAAGTATGTTCTGGAGTTGGTCTACAAAGAAAGAGTGAGATTTCCATTAGAAGTTAATTGACAATTGTCTCCTTCCTACACACACCTCATCCATCACTCAGATCTTCTAACAATTCAGAATCCTGCATTCCAAACCAAAGGCCTTCTGTGCTCACATACCTGGAAGCTCACCCCACATTCCACTGATTTGTCTCTACCAACTCTCATCTTCTAGCCACCCATTACCAAACATCTTCCCAGGTACAGCTTAAACCCTTGGCCCTGGTCACTAGGACCTTAGTCCAAAATAACCCACCCCCAACTGGAATTAGTAAGCAGTGTGTCCGCACAATCAAGCCCATTATTTCAGAATAACGAGCTGCAGAATTCAAATTCTCCTACTTTTTATCAGGAATAATGCTAATTCTGAACTTGTTAGTGTGGATGCTCCAGTGCCACTAATTTGAACTAATTGGCCTCCAGGAGGCTTCCTGCAAGTCCCCAGAGCTTCCTAGGGCTCAAAGTCCAAGGAAGCGCATCCACAATAACGGAGCTTGACTCAGACTAATTTTGATGTTTCCCTATAGTGAGGCCATGGAAGTTTGATTTTGTTAAATCAGGAGTTCATAAGTCAAATTTAGTAATTTCTAAATAATTTCCTAGTTTAGACATGGCCTCTATGTCTTGTAGGAACTATTGTGGTACCAAGAAGTGAACATAATCTGGGTTCAGCCTGATTTCTATTAAACTTAAAGCTCACAGTAAACCTACAGTTCTCTTTCTGAAGCTTCTCTAAAATAACATAACAATGAATATTATTTCAAAATAATACAAGTCTTTAGATATGCTATTTGCACTGTAGTATCCAAAATAAAAGTAATGGACAGATTCCCTGTACTTCCTATGGGACATTCAGGGTATGTTTCCATAACAACTGGGAGGTTTGATTTTCAATTGGGATGATATACTGGCAAGAAGTCTGCTTGAGTACAAATTAAGAATAGAAGTGAGACCACATCAGACAGTGGTGATGTCTTGGGTTATCTGCCTAATTATGTACCCAGAGGAATGGGAGGCACTGTTCTTGAGTAACTAGCCTGAAATGCTGCCTCTGCCACTATGTCCACAATAACAATGAGGAGACTTGTAGCAGAGGTAGGGGTGTATGTGTATATATATATATATTTTCCAGTCAGGGTGGGTGTGGCTCAGACATAGTGAGTGACGGGGAGGGGAAATGATCTTTGCCCCCCAATCTGAAGCAAATACTTACCATCAGCCACCCACGACACCACAGAAACACCCAGGAATCAATCCCTGCAGCAAATCCATTGCCAATTCTGTCCACATATCTATACAAGTGACACCATCACAAGACCTAAGGGTATGTCTACACTACCCCACTAGTTTGCACTAGCGGGGTAATGTAGGCATACCGCACTTGCAAACGAAGCCCGGGATTTGAATTTCCCGGGCTTCATTTGCATAAGCGGGGAGCCGCCATTTTTAAATCCCCGCTTGTTCGAGCCCCGTGTAGCGCAGCTACATGGGGCTCGAACTAGGTAGTTCGGACTAGGATTCCTATTCCGAACTACCTAGTTCGAGCCCCGTGTAGTCTGCGCTACACGGGGCTCGAACAAGCGGGGATTTAAAAATGGCGGCTCCCCGCTTATGCAAATGAAGCCCGGGAAATTCAAATCCCGGGCTTCATTTGCAAGTGCGGTATGCCTACATTACCCCGCTAGTGCGAACTAGTGGGGTAGTGTAGACATACCCTGATTACATAAGCCACACCATCAGGGGCTCATTCACATGCACTTCCACTGATAAAGGGGTGGGCAGAATTTTTTGTCAGAGCCCACTTCCGAAATTTTTGAAGTGGCCCTGGGCTGCATAGCAAGGGGAGGAGCATCAAGTGGCCATGATACTTCCTGGTTCCCCATCCCCAGACAATGATTGGTCTGGGGGTAAAGGGGTGCCTTTGCCTCCTCCCCCCCCCCCACGTTTTCCCTAGGTGCCCACGCCCCTGGCATGAGAGGAGACTTCCCAAACTCCCCTGCCCCTAGACCAAATAGATCCTGGGGTGGAGGAGCAGGCAAAGCCTCTTCCACTCTACCCCCACCCTGTGAGCAATGTGCAGCACTTCAAAGTGTCACATGCTCCTGGCAGCGCTGGAGGAGGCTTCGCACTCTCCTCTGCCCCCAAGGGCCTAATTGGCCTCTGTGGGATGAATCCACCTGCTTGGCCCCTCTGTCATAGATATTTGGCTAAATCCAACAGTTTCTGTGCCAAGAGAACACTTTAGTCAGTGTGCAGTCAGGGATTTTTAAGTAGTTATCCTTCAAACCAAAAAAAGTTTCAAAAACTAGATTACAAAGAGAAACAGTTCTTCATTTCATTTGCAAATTCAATATAATCAAATTAGGACTGAATAAGGATCTAAACTGGTTATCAAACTAAAAAGGCAAGTTCTCTCTCTTGAAATTCACATCTTCTCATCAGCTACTATGAATAAGCCACACTCAGCCTGACTGGATTAGCCTCATTAACACTGGTCCTTACAGATGTCTCTTTTTGTACTTATAGATATACCCCTGCCTCTGTAATTTCTACTCCAATTCATCTGATGAAGTGGATTTTACTGTGAAAGCTTGTGCCCTAATAAATCTCCAAGATGCCACAGGTCTCCTCATTGTTTTTTGCAGATACTGACTAAAACGACTATCCCTCTGAGACTATGTCCCTAGTGCTATATATATAGTTCATTAGCATGAGCAAGGAATGAATTAGATACATGGATCCTCATTTTTAGCTCTATTGGGTTTTTCTTTTTCCAATTTAAAGAGAGAGAAATTCTTCCACATGAAGGACAATTTTGAGATGATACAATGATGTTTCTTAATTCCTGATTTTTGTGGGAGTGAAACTGTTCTCTTTTTCTTCTGGTGATATAAAATATTAGAATGAAATCAGACATGTTCCAAAACTCAGCTGATACTGATTATCACCATTTTTCTTTAATGAGTGAATAGGGTTGCAAGCAATTAAAAAAAATCAGATGTGACTAGCTGAAAACTCAAATGTAACTTGATGTAACTGTTGTCTAGTACTGTGAGATCCAAGTTTTATTCAACTGTTAGAAGTCTCTAGCCAGCAGCCTTATAAAAAGGCAGCCAGAGCAAACACAGTGAGTAGCAAAAAGGGCAGTAGCAGGGAAGTTCACTCTGGGAGGACCGCCATAGTGTTTGGTGGTCTTTTTCTTGCATTTTGTATCTCTTCTGCTCTTCAAGGGGGCATTAAAAACATCTGAGGAATCTCTCAGAATGAAGGCAGGTATGTATAGTGATAGGTCTGTAGTTACTTGCACAACATGTGCCAAGTTTGTCTTCGTCCTGGACAGGGCCGGATTAAGGCATGGGCTAGCCAGGCAGCTGTCCCGGGCACCAACCTATGGGCAGGGGCGGATGAGAGTTTTGCGGGGCCCAGGGCAGCACAATTTTGCGGGGCCCCCTTTGGAGAAAAAATAGAAAAAAGCCTCAAATGCGCAGATTGAAGGCTATTTTCATACTAAATGTGAATTGGGTAAATTTGATAGAAACTTAATTTAGTTGGATAATTTTTATTTTAATTATATTGTAATTCCTTCTTAAACAAAATTCTGCATTAATAATTACAAATTTTCATTTAATTATATTGTAATTTTGGCTGAAACAGAGTAACCAGGCTGCCGTTTTGACCCTCATATCTTGTGATCCTAGGCTGGCTTGGACAAGCATCCGCCCCTGGAGCAGGGAAGGAAACCCTTGCTAGAGCAAAGCTAACCTGACAGGGGCTCTCAGCAGGCCTGCCCCAGGACAGGCCTCTCTCCAGGTTGCCCATTAGCCTGGCGAGTTTAGAGTGCGGTGGAGGGATACCGCCCGCCTGCCTTTTTGGGGGCAAAATAGGGCCGGGAGAAGTGAAGTTGGGAGAAGTTTGCCCGGAAGAGCAGAGGGGAAAGGGCCACCACAAGGGGGGCTCGCTCCGCAGGCTCAGCCCTGGCTGGGCTATGGCAGCGCCGCGTGGCTGCAGACACTTGGCTGCCGGCTGCTTGCTGCTGGGGCTCTGAGGGCTGAGCACAGACGCTGCAGTAAGTGCCACTGGCCGCCCTCCCCACCCCCATGTCCTGGGGCTCCGCTCTGGGCACCGGGGGCTCCCTCTCCCCTCGGCAGTGTCTCGTGTTTATAACCCGGGTAACCCAAAACCGCCAGGATGGGCGCTTTGGGGAGCTTTCGGCTGCTTAAAAATAGGCGCGTTGCTGCTCCTTGGCCCCCCGCCCTCCCGGCCACGGTGATGAGCTACATCGCAACACCCCCTCCAGCGCTCGCCACTCTCTGAAAGGCGCGGCGCGCAGGGCAGTGGTGGGGCGCAACAGAGTGAACTGGGGAGGGGTGATGGCCCTGCATTCGGGTGCCTTCTGGTGGCTTGATCGTGTGTGTGTGTGTAAGGGGGGATGTCGTTCTAGATCCCAGCAGCCATCCCCGGGGCTAGGTGTGATGAGCCACACACAGGCAGGTGATGTGTTCTCTCGCGCTCCACATTAGATTCCTTGCTCCCCTCACGCTCTCTTGCGAGTTGAACTGGCAACCTGGGAGGGGAGCCTGAGGCTGTGAAAGAGAAAGAGGCGGTTGACCCCAGGGGCTGTGTCTGCGCTTCAGCTTCGCTCTTAACCTAGCAGAAACGTGGCGGGAGGCTGGCTCCCCAGGGAAGTGGGTGAGAGATGTGATGTCATCTTAAAACACCGGCTGGCGCGGGGCCTATTGAAGCGCGGGGCCTGGGGCAGCCGCCCCGCTTGCCCTGCCCTATATCCGCTGCTGCCTATGGGGGGCACCTGATGGCAGCGGTAAGGGGCGCACAGCGCCCCTTATAGCTGCCATCAGGTGCCACACCCCCAGCTCCCAGATCGCAAGCTGCAGCAGCTACCAGTGGCTACCCTGCAGAGGCCGCCTTTCCACTGCGCTGTGGTGCCCTCTTGAGCCATTGGAATCTGTTAGGTGCACATGCGGCACAACCCCTCCGTTCCTTCTCTACCCGTTTGAGCATGGTGCTCCAAAGCAGGGGAAGGAGGGAGGGTAGTGGTGAACACCGTGTATGAGGGTTCAGCCATCAATGTGGCGACTTCGCTCACCCTCCTACTGGAAGTTATCGCAACTAGGAAGGACACCTTCCTCAATAGATGTGACCAAGAGCAGGTCGCTAGTGGTTCAAAGAGTGGTTTTGTCGAGCTCTTGAGTACGTGGTTCAGATCCCAGACTGGAACTGGTGGATGGACGGGTGGGAAAGTTTTCTGTAGACCCTTAAGGAGCCTCTTGGTTATCAGGTTTGCGAGGAAGGAAACCCCTTGTTTGGTGCGATGAAATGCTGCTATGGCAGCCGCGTGTACTTTAATGGTGCTAAGAGCAAGGCCTGACTGTTTCAGGCATAATAAGTAGTCCAACAGGATGAGGAGCGGGGCGAATTTTGGGGGTGTCATATGTGAGCATTTGAACCAGTGAGAAAATCTTTTCCGTTTTATAGAGGTATGTTCTCCTGGTGGATTGTCTTCTACTGTTGATTAGTATTTCGTTCACCATTTCTGAACAGTTGTTTTTGGCATCCTGGAGCCATGAAGGAGCCAGGCATGGAGTTGAAGCCTGTGGAGTTCTGGATGGAGATTCCTTCTGTGGTTCTGCAATAAAAGGTCATGATGGAGTGGTAGGCATATGGATCTACCATTGTCATCTGTGAAGGTAAGGATACCAAGTCTGTCTGGGCCACGCTGGTGCCACTACTATGACTCGAGCCTGATCTGTCCTGATCTTGTTGAGGACCTTGTGTAGGCAAGGAAAAGGAAGGAAGGTGTAAAGGAGAGGCGCATCCCACCTGATAGAAAAGGCATCCTCGAGGGAGTGTTTCTCTAGGGCTGCTCTGGAGCAATAGAGATGACACTTCCTGTTGTTTCTTGTGGCAAAGAGGTCTATGTCTGGTTGGCCTCACTGGTGAAAGACTACAACGAGTGTATGCTTGTCTATTTCCCATTCATGCCGGTTGTGGAACATGCGGCTTAGCGCATCCGCTGTGACGTTGAGTAATCCAGGAAGGTAGGAGGCTACCGGGGTGACCTGATGTACCAGGCACCAGTTCCATAATTTGATGTCTTCCATGCAAAGGGATGGGGATTGTGTCTCTTCCTGTCGATTGATATGCAGATGGTGTTGTCTGTCATTATAGTAATGGACTTGCGAGCTATGTAAGATTGGAAGTGTTGACATGCATATCTGACTACTTGTAATTCAAGGAGGTTGATATGAAAAGTTTGTTCCATAAAGGACCATTTTCCTTGAACTGTGATGGTCCCTAAATGGGCTCCCAATCCATGAGTGAAGTGTCAGTCATCATTGTAAGTGTGGGGGAAGGCCACTGGAATGGAATGCCATCTAGCATGTTTTGCAGATTTGTCCATCATTGTAGAGAATTGAGGCTGCATGGTGGGATAGTAACTAGTTTGGAATGTTGATCCCTAGAGGGCTTGTAGGTTGTGGCCAACCATGACTGTAGGCCCCTCATGTGGAGTCTGGCCAACTTGACGACGTATGTTGTAGAAGACATATGCCCAAGGATTTTGAGTCATTCGCATATCATCAAGGTTGGAGCTGATTGTGTACTTGTGATAAGATTGCGTATGGTATTGAATCTGTGTTCAGGCAGAGTAGCTTTTGCTGCCACCATGTTGATGGTGGAGGGGGCACAATGGATCCACGCCCTCTTCTTAGGACATGGATCCCATGGTTGCCATTGAGTAGTATATAGAGGTGGTGGGTGGTGAGTTCAGTGGTGTACTGCTGAACATACCATGGTGGTGGAGGAGGAGGGTTTGCGTATGCCACAGAGCTGGGTTGCCAAGTCTGTGAGCAGGACTGGAGTGTTGGGAAGAAAATCTACTCCTTGATTCTGTGCCCACCTCGTTCGGAGAGCGTGAGATGTTTGATGATCTGCGTGAGTGAACCAACTGGATGAAGGATTCTGGTGAAATTGGTGTTGTTGGCATGTGGCTCCTTACTGGGGATTGATATGTGCACGTTCTTGAGATGGTGCTGAGGTGTGTGATTTACTCGGTGCCAATGGCGGCCCCAGTGCTGAGTGATCCGGTGGAGGCATGTCGGTTCGGGGCTTCTTTGGCGTGGACATCAGTGCCATTTGAGCCTGTTGGTATAGTGCCGAGCGATCTCTATGTTGGCCCGCTGGTGCAGCCAGTGCTGTTGGTGAAGCCTGTGCCATTGATGCAGCTTGTGCCAATGGTCTTTGTTTCAGCTCCAAGTAGGCTCTCTTGTGCAGTGCCGGCATCTTGGATGGTGCTATTCCAGATGCGCCAGACCTATCCGCGGTGCTGACCCTTGCGGTCATCGGTGCTGAGGATAGCGAATGGGCCAGAGTAAGACCCATTTTCTATACCATAAGGCCAGAGGGACAAGATTTATCCATACCCTAGCTCTGGGAGGCCAGTTTTGGAACTGCTGGTGCGTCCTCTGATGGTGGTCGAAGCGACTTCTCGTAGAGGAGAGTTTTCAGTCTGTTCGCTCAATCATGGCACACTCTAGCCGTGAATTTTGAGCAGTGAGATAACTTTTGTGTCTGATGTGACTCCCTCAGGCACTTTATACATTTATAATGCTCATCAGAAATGGGCATAGCCTCCTGGCATGTCTCGCACCTTACAAAGCTGGGAGATCCCGGCATGAGGCATGGGGGAAAGGCAGCAAGCCACAATGAAAACCTTTTTTTTCTTAACTTTTGATTGGAGAGGATTGGTAGGGGTAAAATAACTTGGATACTGAGGTAACTAATGAGATTAACTGGGTTTTTGATGGTTTTCTTTGACAGAGGTTGAGAGGAAAAGAGGCTCCATCTGCTACCAAGGACGGTAGAGAAGGAACTGAGGGGGCGTGCCACACGCGAACCTAACAGACCCCAACAGCACAAGAGGGTGCCACAGTGCATACACGGTTCAGTGGAAACTGCTGGAAAAGTCTCTGGTCGCCAGCAAAAGGACGCACCAGCACCCAGAGTGGAGCACCCCTGGGACACCACTCGAAGGAGAAGTAATCATTTTCTGGCTCCCTACACTGGCACTATGGTGGAGAATGCCTTGGCAGAGAACTCTCAGAGAAGAGATCAAAAGAAAACCATATTTACTGGAAGGCATAGGATGCATAATCCTAGGGATGGGGGTTCCATGACCACCACCCTCTACAGAAGAAAACGGATGGTGTTGGTTGGGGACTCTCTTCTAAGAGGGACAGAGTTATCCATCTGCCGTCCAGACCTGGAATCTCGAGAAGTGTGCTGCTTACCAGAAGCTAAAATTCAGGATGTGACCAAGAGGCTTCCAAAACTGCTCAAACCTTTGCATCACTATGCCTTCCTGCCTCTTCATATAAGAATTAATGATACGGCCAAGAATGACCATGAGTAGGTCACTGCAGATTATATAGCATGGAGAAGAAGGATCAAGGAATTTGAAGTGCAAGTGGTGTTCTTGTCCATTCTCCCTGTTAAAGGAATAGGTCCAGGTAGGAATCATTGAAATGTGGCAGCTAGCAAGAGATATGAAGGGTAACAAGAAAGGTTTCTACAGGCATGTTAGCAATAAAAGGGTGATCAGGGAAGGTGTATGGCCCTTACTGTATGAGGAAGGTAACCTAGAGACAGATGCTTTGGGAAAAGCTGAAGTACTCCGTGCTTTTTTTGCCACTATCTTCACAGACAAGGTCAGCTCTCAGACTACTGCACTAGGCAATGCAGTATGGGAAGGAGGTGGGCAGCCCTCAGTGGAGAAAGAACTATTTAGAAACTCTAGACATACTAAAAGCCATGCATCTAGATTTAATGCATCCAAGGGTACTAAGGGAGGTAGCAGATGTCATTGCAGAGCACACAGATAGGACTACGCAGCACTTTAAAGACTAACAAGATGGTTTATTAGGTTATGAGCTTTCGTGGGCTAGACCCACTTGCTCAGATCAAATTGTGGAAGAAAATTGGCATGACCATATATACCAAAGGGATACAATAAAAAAAAGTGAACACATATAAAATTGACACATCAGATTTTAGATCAGAGGGACGATGGGGGAGGGGGAGGTTAGTGTCTATGTTAATGTCTGATTTGTGGGCATTAATTCACTTCGCCAAAGAATTAATGCCCACAAATCAGATATCAGACATCTACACAAGGAAAAACCAGTTGCTTTTCATTTCAACCTACCTGGACATAGTCTTAACAACCTTACTACATGCATCTTACTTCAAAGAGACTTTAACACCTGATTACAGAGGGAAACTTCAGAACTTTCTTTCTTGCTTAAATTTGACACTTTACAAAGAGGCCTTAACAAAGATGCTAATTACCTTAACCATTACAAAGATAGCTTCCCCACTTATCACCCCTGATTCATTGACTCATAAATAGCTATTTCCTCCCTCCCTCTCCCTCACCTCACCTTCTGTACTAAATCTGATTTGTCAGTTTAACAATGTGTTCACTTTTTTCATTGTATTCCTTTGGTATATATGGTCATGCCAATTCTCTTCCAGAATATGATCTGAGGAAGTGGGTCTGGCCCACGAAAGCTCATCACCTATTAAACTATCTTGTTAGTCTTTAAAGTGCTACATAGTTTTTCCTTTTGTTTTAGCAAGATCAGACTAACACGGCTACTTCTCTATTTCCATTTTTGAAGGTAACTCTTTCTGGCAGATGGTCTCTTACTGAGAAGAAGAACAGACATCACACAGATCAGTGGGATTCATCTCTCTGGAAACAGAGAAGAGCCAGGCATAGAGTGTGTGAGGTTGGGGATGCAGTAGCGTGCCGTGGTGTTGGGACAGGAGATCTTGTATGGAAGGAAGCAGATACGGTGGTTCGACAGACATGTATTGGAGGGACAGGAACCAGGTCTGCCTGGACCATGATAGTGCTAGCAAGATGACCAGAGATATGTCTAGTTGTATCTTATGCAGGACTCTGGAGATGAGTGGTACCAGAGGAAAGTCATAGTGTAGTGGCTTGTCCCATGAGAACAAAAAGGCGTTCCCCTTGGAATCATGACCAAGACCCATTTGGGAGCAGAATTGTGGGCACTTGGCATTGTTGCTGGTTGCAAAGAGGTTGATTAGTGGATAACCCCACCTGTGGAAGACAGAAACGGACTCTGATGGATGTAATTCCCATTCGTTGTCTGTAGGAAAATTGTGACTGAGGGTGTCCTCCATTATGTTGTTGATGCCAGGCAAGTAGGATGCTCTCAGGATAACACCATGTTGGATACACCACTTCCAAAGGTGAGTGGCCTCTGTGCAGAGGGATTGGGAGCGTGTACCCCCCCCCCCCCCCCCCCCGCCTGTTTATACAAAACATAGTGGCTACGTCTAGACTGGCATGATTTTCCGGAAATGCTTTTAACGGAAAAGTTTTCCGTTAAAAGCATTTGCAGAAAAGAGCGTCTAGATTGGCACGGACGCTTTTGAGCAAAAAAGCCCCAATTGCCATTTTCGCGATCGGGGCTTTTTTGCGCAAAACAAATCTGAGCTGACTACACTGGCCCTTTTGCGCAAAAGGACTTTTGCCCGAATGGGAGCAGCATAGTATTTGTGCAAGAAGCACTGATTTCTTACATGAGATCGTCAGTGTTCTTGTGGAAATTCAAGTGGCCAGTGTAGACAGCTGGCAAGTTTTCCGCAAAAGCAGCTGCTTTTGCGGAAAAACTTGACAGTCTAGACCCAGCCAGTGGTTGTAATGTCTGTGAGTATGCAGATGGTGCAATTGGTAATGAGTTGGGGAAAGTGCTTGCAGGTGTTCCTGACAGCCCTGAGTTCTAACAAATTGATGTGTAGAAGGGCTTCGTGCTCTGACCATTTTCCTTGCTCAGATGTGCACCCCAGCCTGTAAGTGAGGCATCCGTGGTGATTTGAACCAAGGGCTTGGGTTGAAGGAAGGGGACCACTGTGAGTAGATTGCGGGGGGATGTTTACCACCTGAGGGACTGGATGTAAGATGGTGAGGGTGAAGGAAGCCCTTTTGAAGAGGCAGCTAGTTCTATGACGCAGCATCCATGAGGTGCCAACTGCTCCCGTGGAGCCCAACAGAAAGGGTAGTGGGGGGTAGGGCCATTTGGGATATCACAGTGTGTGGCATGGTCTGTTCTTGTAGTAATAGTTCTGCTGAGATGTAGTTAGGAGGGAGTGTTGTGAAGAGAAAACACTCATCTGATCATAATAATGAAGCCCCTCATGTGATGATGGAGACCTGGCATGGCCCCTGCATAAATGAGGGGAAGGGAGCACTGGAGAAGGCCCCTCGAAGGGGGAAGGGAGTATAAAGATATATCATTGGTGTCGGTAAATTGGGGTTACTGGTGGTTTGGTCAGCATGCTGCAGGCGCACTGATGGCTTCCCTGTTGACAGTGCCTCTGAGGCACATGAGCCATGTAAGGATGACGGCCCATCATTGAGCAGTGCCAGAGTCTTATAGGATCACTTGGAAGGCAGCTCCCCACTCCTTCCCAGTGCCATGCTTATAAGCACTGTTGGCAGCAGTGCTGATGTGTGGCAGTACGTTTTTTCCGGCACCAAGAGTGAGCGTGCTGACCCCATTTCTATTCTGGGGCTCATGGTCACTGTGCCTGTGGTGTGTGCTGGCACCACAGTCAGGTGGAGTGAGGTGTAACTGTTAACTCGAACTAAGGACTTAGTTCGAGTTAACGTTTGACTGCCGCGTGTAATCGTGGGCAGTTAGTTCGGACTAGGGGGATTTAAAAATGGCACCCAGATGGGAAGATGCAAATAAAGTCCGGGATATTTAAATCCTGAGCTTGATTTGCAACTTCGAATGCCTACATTAGCCTCCCTAGTTCGAACTAGGGGGCTAGTGTAGACATTCCCACATAGTGGCACCTCTCCCCTGGTCCCACTGGGGGACAGCATAGGAGGCAATGATCTCGAGGGGGAAAGCTTTCTGCCCCGACTTTTATAGGAGCTAACAGGCACCTCTGTCTCTGAGCTTTCTCAGAAAGCTACAGCACCTTTCCAAAGAGAATCATTCAGAGCTGCAATTCCCAGACCTTTCTAGCTCTGGCTGACAGGCTGAAACAGTAGTCACATTTCTGAGGTGAGTGTGACTCACTCAGGCAACATACACAGGAGTTATGCCTGTCTGAAGTGGGCACAGGCACCTTACATTGTTGACACTTCTTAAAAGATGTCATGCTAAGGACATAGCAGAAGACACTTTACCAAAGAGCGGCGAGGAGTCCTGTGGCACCTTTACCAAAAAGGCAGTTGAAGTCTATAATTAGCTCTCCACTGTTAACAGCTGATGAGCAGGAACTGGTGTTGTTCCCCCCCTGGCTTCTCCTTATCGTTCTTTCTTTTATCTTTTATATTTTCCCCTCTCTCACTCTCTCTCTGAGTGCCCCTCTCTGGTAAATAATAGATAGTAAGGGAAGAAGGATGGTGGTGGGAGAGGAAAAGGGCAGCTGGCTGAGGAGAAGTGAAGGTGACACTTATGAAGAGGTCCAAAGAAAAAAATATAAATCTTCTTCTCTTTTTTTGTCTATTTCATCAGAAGGAATAAAGAGAGAGTAAATTTGGAGACAAAAGTTGAACGGAGCAAGCATTAGTCAAAACGAATGTCTCTGAGGAGAGAGACAGCTGAGGAACTCCATCTGCAACCAAGGGTGGTAAGAGAAGAACTGAGGAGGAGGGGTCGGGCCACACATAAAGCAGCTGTCAAACCGCCAATGGTGTGAGCCATTGTGCACTCCTGTGCACGTATGGCCCAACAGTAAACTGCTAAGGAAAAAGCTCTGAATTGTGGCTCCAGGGATCACGAACAGTGGACCACCCACAGGGACATCACCCAAATAATGAGATGATTTAAACAGAGACAAGAAAAGAAAACATGATACATAGATAGGAAAATTAAGGGAGAATGATGAAATAATGTTTAGAATGGGAAAAAATAAAAAAATGTAGGTAAAGATGTGAAGAATTATCTGCTTTGATTAATTAACATTATTCTGAAGGATAGTAGCAACTGAGAAATCAAAGTGAACTTACGAAGTTCTTTCTGAAGTTCATCTGCAAAAGAAAAGTGTGATTTTAGTTATAAATTCAGTGAACAGGTGTCACCTTATCTCACTAAGGGTATGTCTAGACTACATAGCTCCGTCGACGGAGCCATGTAGATGAGTTTTCTAGACATAGCAAAATGAAGTGACAATTTAGAAATGAGGCATACCGGAGCGGTCGACATAGGCTTCCCTTGTCAACTGCGGCACATCCAGACTGCCCCGCTGTGCCGATCAGCTGATCATTGGCACAACGCGGCGGCTATTTTGATGTAAATGAAGTGGCGATTATTTAAATCGCCACTTCATTTTGCTCTGTTTAGTAAACTCATCTACATGGCTCCGTCGACGGAGCCAGTTAGTCTAGACATACCCTGAAAGAGCTATTGCTGCACACTTCTCCAACCACCAGCTGCCAAGTTTATTATATTTCATCTTCTTTCCTGCACATCAAACTTCAATTAATACTCAGATATTCTAACTATTCAGAATCTTACATTTCAGAACTAAACAAAGAAAAATCCCTCTGATCTCACAAAACTGGAGCATCAGCTCACATCCACCAACTCCTCTTTATAAATGTTCTTCTCTCATGCCCATGACCCCAGAAAGCTTACTGGCAATGGTTTGTACCTATAGATCTTTGAAGATATTATAGTGATACTTACAGTCTATCATTAATGTGTGCTCACCTGATGAACACTAAACTCAAAATGCAAAGCAAACCAAATATTCTGTTCTTATGATTGCTAAAAAAAAAAACATAAAATTAAATAGTCTTTCAAAACAATGCCAAAGCTTCAGGGGGTAGCCAAATTAGCCTGTACAGGATAAACTTAAAAAACAACAAAAGCACTTTAAAGACTAACAAAACATGTAGATGGTATAATGAGCTTTCATGGTCATAGTCCACTTCTTCAGTATGCAAAATCTGCTGTAGGTCTCAAATTGAAATAATCCATAGATTCTTTTAATTCCTATACTTCCTCTGTGTCAGTCAGGCTGTCTAGACTGCAGGCTTCTTTTGGAAGAAGTTTTTCTGGAGGAGATCTTCTGACAAAACTTCTTTTGAAAATAGAGCAAAAGTACATTGAAAAAGCAATCTGTTTTTTTGAAAGAGCATCCACACTGGTTGGATGTTATCTCGCATATAAGGACACCCAGAACCACTTCAGGCAGAGCTTTAGGTCACAAAGTTGCTTCCAAGTGCAGGTGCCAAAGCCTACATGAGACACACACTTAAAGGGACCTCCCTGGAAGCCATTTCTCTGCTTCTGCTGCATGCTTGCCTACCTCTCTGAGGGACAGCAAAGCTCGTCCAGTGCATGCTCTGGTTGCCCAGCTTTTTTGGATGCCACAGCTTTTGTCTTTGTGCCATGGAGATGGAGATGGAGCTGCCCCATGGCATGCAATGGCTCCACATGGCCATGCTGCAGTTTCTGCAGCAATTTGTGCAGACTGCCTTCCTTCACAGCCCTCCATGAGCTCGACGTCGAGCTCATTCTTGAGACTTTCTCCCTGTGTGTGAGAGCAAGGCCCTGGCAACCACACCCCCCAGTGGAGAGATGGTTCTGGAGACTGGACACCAGTTCTGATTGGTGAGACCGGCTGGTCATGGAGCAGTGGGATAACCAGCAGTCGCTCCAAAATTTCCGCATGAGGAAGGCTACCTTTTTGGAGCTATGTGCCTGGCTCGCCCCTGCCCTCCAATGATGTGACACCTACCTATGGCCTGCCACCCCCTGGTGAAGCGGATCACAATCGCCGTCTGGAAGCTCACCACCTCAGACAGCTACCAGTCAGTGGGCAACCAGTTCAGCATCGGGAAGTCCACCATCAGGGCCTTCCTCATGGAATTAAGGCACTTTCAGGCTGCAATCCCTGCAGGAGGCAGGGGAGTCCTGGAAAAGGGAATCACTAGGGAAAGCAGGGTAAGGGAGCAGGGGAGGTCTGGGGTTGGAAGGGAAGCCCCGTCGCTGGGGGGTGCGCCATCCAGCCCTCACACAGCCCTGCTGCTGGGGGGGTGGCCTCATAGGGGGTAGCTCCTGGGGTGTTGGAGGGGAGAGGTGGAGAGGGGATGGTCATCTGTCAAAGGATTAGGCACTCCCTCTCTCAGTCTCTGTTTTGTTTGTTTGTTGGTCTCCTTCTGAAGGTTGTGAGGGCCATCAAGTCCATCCTGCTGCAGAGGGTCATCCATCTGGGAGACCTGGACCTGATCGTGGCCGGATTTGCTGCCCCGGGGTTTCTGAACTGCGAACACTTTTCCCCATCCACATGTGCCTTTTTCTGAAAGAGCTCTTTCAGATCAGCTCCCAATACAAACTGCCCTTGCCTCATTCTTGTGGTGAGAGCTTCTAATACAAAATTGCTATAAAACAAACAGGGTTGTGGAGTCCTGGATCACTGCTGCCAGTCTTCTCCTGCAAGGGAACTGCATCAGTTCAATGTTATGGGCCTGTTACAATTCCTCAGGCTAGGTGGCAGCAGAGGGGTCAGAATTGCTATATTCTGAGTTTGTGCTTAGAGAATTTTCAGTTTTCCAGTCCTGAATTTATGTACTTGCTGCAACAGCAAACACCAGGGTACAGTATCTATTATGTGAGTAGTCTTAGTAATACTACAACAGCTTAGTCACATGTGTAAAGGAAATAAATCTCTGGGTAACACACTGTTTTTAGTCTTTGTTATGTATCACAGAATCATAGAATCCTAGGGCTGTAAGAGACCTCAGGAGGTCACTGAGTCCAGCCCCCTGCCCAAAGCAGGACCAATCCCAACTAAATCATCCTAGCCAGGGCATTGTCAAGCCAAGACTTAAAATCTTCTAGGGATGGAGATTCCACAACCTCCCCTGGTAACCGTATCCAGTACTTCACCACCCTCCTAGTGAAATAGTTTTTCCTAATATCCAACTTAGACCTCCCCACTGCAACTTGAGACCATTGCTCCTCATTACACTATCCATCACTACAGAGAACAGACTCTCTCCGTCCTCTTTAGAACCTTCCTTGGAGAAGTTGGAGGCTGCTATCAAATCCCCCCTCACTCTTCTCTTCTGCACACTAAATAAGCCCAGATCCCTCAGCCTCTCCTTACAGGTCATGTGCTCTAGCCTCATCATTTTGGTTGCTTTCCACTGGACCCTCTTCAATGCATCCCCATCCTTTCTATAATGGGGGGGGGGGGCCAGAACAGGACACAATACTCCAGATATGGCCTCACCAGTGCAGAATAAAGGGGAATAATCACTTCTCTAGGTCTACTGGCAATGCTCCTCCTAATGCAACCGAATATTCCATCCGCCTTCTTGGCTACAAGGGCACACTGTTGACTCATATCCAGCTTCTCATCACCAGGTCCTTTTCTGTCAAACTGCCACTTAGTCATTCTGTCCCCAGCCTGTAACAGTGCTTGGGATTCTTGTCCTTGTTGAACTTCATCAGATTTTTTTGGCCCAATATGTCCAGGTCAGTCTGGACCCTATCCCTGCCCTCCCATATATCTACCTGTCCCCCTAGCTTAGTGTCATCCACAAACTTGCTGAGGGGTGAAATTCATTGAGGTAATTAATAAAGATACTGAACAAAATCAGCCCTAGAACTGATCCTTGGGCCACTCCACTTGAAACTGACTGCCAACCAGATGTCAAGCCATTGATTGCTACCCAATGGGCCTGACATGTAGATGTGCATTTAAAGAAATAAATGCATGTGACTGTTCCTACAATGATATGACACTGCAAAAGCTCTGCTCTCTGTCTCTTTTTTTGCATATTTGGGATGATAATACTTGCCTCCCTTTATTATAGGAGGACTGAGAAGTTAAACTAGGTAATGTTTGTAAAATTGCTTCTACATACAAAAGTTAAATTGTTGAAGAACTCTGTCAGCCATACTGGTAGCTGTTTCCATTATGTCACACTGTCTCAACATAAATTCTAAGTTTCAGAGTAACACATAGGCAGAATGACAATTCTGGAATCTTCTGATGTAGGTAAAAATAATAGACATTTATTTTTAGTATTTTAAATCCACATTCTGAAACAAACAAACAAAACCCCCAAACAGTTCAGTGTTTTTCTCCTTACTGGCTTTGAGAAATTCTATTGTTTTAGCTTTCCTCACATCCACAGATTTTACTTTTCCTACAAGCAATAAAACAAACCAATTCTTGTGGCATATGTAGGAATCAATAGAAGCGTACCCATGGTTGGATCAGCTCTCTTTGCTAAGTAAAAAAAAAAATTACATGCTATTTTAAATCCACATTGTTCTTCTCCAAAAATTACGTGTGTGTCATGGTTTAATTTAGTTATTGACTCTTAAACATCACAGTGAAATTTTATAGAAAATTTCTCAATTATATGATGATGTTACTAATTAAAACATTTGGGAGAAATAAATATTGTAGAAGAATGAGGATTGCATTCTACTTATAATTTGTATTAGGGCTGTAAATGAAGCTAAAGCAGTTTTACTTGAAATCTGAACCCTGAGATGGATCTATATTTTGAAAATTGTCTCTTCTTGATACTAAGAGGAACAAAGATAGTGAATCCAATCTCAAACAAGCTACAGAATATAAAAGCTTTTAAAAATTGCCTTTCCACCATGAGAATGACCTTCAGACACTGAGCTTTGTCTTTTAAAGTTCTAGGTGTGAAGTCCTTCACATTCAGCAATGATCCTTTTGATGGCTCTCTCCAGTATGACTTTTGGGTATATACCTACCACAGGCTGAACAGGCTTTGAAGCCCAGTGAAATAAGCATGTTCTAGTATCAGGGACTTGACAGAAGAGGAACAACCCTCCCAAGAACTAAACTAACAGTTAACTAACTACACTAATAAAACTATCTACAGCTGTCTACAACTAATAACTATTAACCATGTACTAGGAAGAGACTAGTAGCGAACTGCTAGTGCATTTGCAAAGACAAGTGCAGGGATGTTCCAGCTATCCATCACTGGCAGTAAGAAGGAACTGGGGAGGGAAGAAGTTGGCAGGGTTCTACGTCGGATTCGATGAAGACACCAGTCCAGAGGGCATCCAGTCCGACACTACAGTGAACTTCTATAAACAAAATAATCCAGCTATCGTGCAAGTGCACATGCATACCCCTTATTGGAATATATATGAACAATAACAAAAAGAAGAAAATATTTTATTTTTGCTAACATCACCCATACATGACAGAGCATTGAAGAATCTTATGATGGACACATCTGAAGTATATATTGTTATGAAGGATGCTCGATAGTTAGACCATACCTACTACAGTACCATGACATGCCTGTCTGGAACAGTGTACGTTACAGAAAAGTCAATGAAAAGCTCAACTAGTTGCAGTGACCTATTTCATTAAGGTCCTACTGCACCTTAGAGGCTAACAATACATATAGTATAATTAGCTTTTGTGAGTTTGTTAGTCTCTAAAGCAGGGGTGTCCAAACTTTTTTCAAAGAGGGCCAGATTTGAAGAAGTGAACATGCGTGAGGGCTGTCCCTGCACTCTCAGCCCCAAGGCGGAGGGCCCACAGGGTTGGAGGCAGGCGGAGAGCGCAGGGCACGCCGGCCTCACGGCGGCCTGGGGGCAGGGCAAACCCGCAGCCAAGCGGGGGAGCGGGGCTGCGGACGTGCCCTACAGGGCAGGCTCTAGGACCGCGGAGGCCATGGGCGGTGGCGGCGCGGCCGGAAGCGGCGCGCTGGGCGCACCAGTTCAAAAGAGTGCCGGGGAGCCAGGAGAAGGGAAGGAAGCGGGGGCCGTATTAAACCGGAACACGGGCCGCAATTGGCCCGCGGACCAGACTTTGAACATGCCTGCTCTAAAGTGTCACAGGACTACTCATTATTTTTAAAGTTACAGACTAACAATGCTACCCATCTGAGGCTACTTTGAAAGTGAAAAGTCAATCTTCTTACCTATTTGAGAATGCTGTTCACTGTGTTCTGAAAGACGCAGATGTAAAAGGTCAGAAAACGTATTGGTAATATAATTAGAAAACTCGCATGATTCAGACACATATAACAGACTGATACATAAAGAACATCAACAATATTAATAGAAAATTTACATGATTAGGTGAATGTCAGTCCTCTCAATTCAAAGACAGAATGAGATTTTTTTATAAAAGAAAAAAAAATCTGTTTTTTTCAGGGATAATAGCGAGGCATTTACAGCCAAAATAGTGGCTTTTCTGGAACATTATCAGTAGTATCCTCCAATAAGGCCCTGAAGAGTTTCAGCAGCTAAGAATTTATCAGACACCTGTGATACTAGCATGCACATTGTCGCAATACTGAAATAAAACATTTAGCTGAATAATGCATTCCACTAACTCAGTATATCATTTTCAGAAGCTCAGAATTAGTACTAGCTCAATTCAAAGAAAGATTGAGAATTTCTTATTGTAAATAGAAAAGAAAAAAAATAAATCTGGTTTTCCTAGAAAAAAGGGTCAGGTATTTTCAACCAAACTGGTGGCTTTTTTGGAATATTATCAGTAGGTTCCTTCAAAATTCACAGCCTATTTGGGTCAGTCTGGTGGTCATAAAGTTCTAAAAACTATCAATTTCATGATTTCAAAATTTTAATCTGTAATTTCCCAGTGTTGTTACTGGAGAGGTCATCACTGACAAACGATTTGTTGGGGGTCATAAGGTTATTGTAGGGGACTTGCAGTAATGCAGCCTCACTCCAGGGCAGCTGCTGGCGGTAGAGCAATATTCAGAGACTGAGTAGCTGGGGAGTGGCCGCTGCTGTCCGGGAGCCCGGCTCTGAAGGCACAGACACCTTGCAACACGCCACCATTCCTACTATGATCTGGATCCCCAATTTGAGAGCGGCTCCTCTGCCTGTGCAATCTGTACAGCATGTGGTAAAAGCACCAAAAAAAAGCAGTTTTCACACTGGGCAGAGGACCATATTACATGGACTCGGATGCATTTTTCATAGCCCCGAATTTGCTGGAGCCCGAGTGATCAGCATTAGAAAATAGAAGCCATACCCCAACATTCTATATATTGCTCTTTCCTGGGCTGGCTGCGATCACAGATAGGATTTCCTGGAAATGATCTACTTCACTCACTGACAAGACATTTTTCTTACCTCTTTCAGAGCTGAGTTTACCAGGATCTGAAAGATGGACACGAAAATGATGAGAAAAGATTAATTTGTGGATGAGTATTCAGGTTACTCACATTCCTTTCTGTCCAGCCCTTTCAAGGGTTCAGCACACTTTTCAGTGAAGTCCACAGTAGCAGTGGGGATTTTGACCCCAACTCTTTCCAAAGATTCTGCTGTATCTTAACACGCATAGGGAACCATTGGCTACACTGGAGAATCAAAAATGAACAGGAATTGAACCGGGTGTTTAAATATTACTGAAATGTGGATGGATATTGTTCTGTAGAAGAGCATGTTGCCCCATGTTTTGGTGATTCTGGATGGGCTGTTGGAAAAATCCCCCAAAATCTCATTCTTCAGTTGAAAATAGACACCTATGGATCTCATTTAGCCTTCCTGCTATACCTGCAGTGTGAAACTGAATCTACCAGAGCCAGTGAGGGTCCAACTTTGGGATTGGAGGAAACAGACAGAAAAGGAGAGATTACTGAGGTGAAATGTAGAATTGTAAAAGTACTGGGAAAGAGAGGACAGATTCAATATCAAGAGGGAGAGAAAAACAAGGTTGAGCAAATCAGAAATTAGCATCTTCTTAAGAGTAAAATGACTCCGCTCTAACATGCTGCTTGATTTAAGAAGTATGGCTCAGTGACCTTTGAACATTCCATATTCCCAAGGACATTATGCAGAGCACCAAGCATGCTCTGGTTCAATCCACTGATGCATACGTGTCTCAGTGACTTAGGCTTAGTTAGGGAAATGGATGAGGTGAGTCTCTAGTCACACAGCTGAAAATGTTTTTCCAAGTCTCTCAGACTGTGTCAACAACCCACCTTCATTGAACAAAATGCTTTATGGCAGAGCTTCTTGAAGCCCCTCTCCTCATTATCACTCATGTGAATGTAACACCAATCTATGCATGAATGTCTGAGACAGATTTACCTGCAATTCATGGTTGAAAACTTTTTTCTGTGTAAAGCAGATCCAGATTGTTTTACCCCATGTCAATGTTCACACTTAAAATTAAGATAATAAGCAGAATCAAAGTCTCCATGCTGTCTGAGGTGAAGATTTACAACTAAAAACAATCCGTGAATTGACCTCATTGCATTCTAAGTCCGTTGTTTTTTGTTGTTTTGGGGTTTTTTTGGCGGAATTAATTGCACAACATCCTTGTCGGCATTGGTGTATTTAGCAAAGGTGAGAATTTGATCTTCAGGGGAGTTCCTGCTTTTCATTTCTATACTCTCATTCTTGTCAAGTACAAAAACATTCAGGTGAAAGTCTTAGAACATATACCCATTTCTTTCCGGAATTCCTCTGAAAGAAAAGAGCATACATTGAAGTTACAATGGGTATGAATGTTTTGACAGATATGCCAATTTCCTCTGTTAAGGTTAGGAGATTTTGAGAGTTTCAATTCTACCAGGCGAGGGTTTTTAGGTAATGTCATGAAGGAGGGTGACCATAGCTCACCAGGAATGGAGGACAGTTGGAGGGATTTCACTGAACATTGCCAGGCCCTGCCTATTGAATCATCTCTGGCAGTTTCACTGTAAGAACCTTCTTGTTTTTGACTGTGATATGGGTATTAAAAAATCCAGGTTGAACCTCTCTGGTCTGGGTCTCTCAGCTCCTGCAACATATGTTTACGTGCAGGATCGCAGATGTTGCTGGACCAAAGAGCCCCTGGACTAGAGAGCCTCAGCTGCAGAGACTGAACAGTGGAGCTAGTCTGGTGGACTGGCCGCCTGCGAGACTAGGAGTTTGGGGCCAACGACCAGGAACAGAGTCCGGCTGGTGTGCCAGAAACCTATGGGGCTGGGCGGTTAGAAGTAAAGCCAGTTGGCCAGGAGCAGAGCCCAACCCTCGGAGAGGGACCAGAAGTCCATGAAGCTGGAAATGGAGCTTCTGGGAGTGGCAGGCACTTGGGCCAGGGACTGTGTGCTGGTTGGGCAGTGGACAGAGGGAAGCCCTGGGGGAGACTGACTTCCCCTGGTCCGGTAAACTGCCTTGTTCGGGATCACTCATGACTCGAGGTTACCGGACCAAGGAAGTCCATCCTCTCCTCCCTTTCTGCCTCCTCCTCATTACCTCTAACAGAATAGGAGCAGAACGATATCACACAGATTTACTTTCTATTTCATACATGGGGAATTATTATCGCTATGCTCTGCAGGGCTTCTAAGCAGCGGAAAGCAAGAAAGCAGGTCAGTGCCTAAAGAAATACAGTTTGGTATTTTTGAAATTGGAATGAATTTTATGTCCTGAGTCAGAGAGTCTCCAAACTAAAATCAGTCAGGCAACGGATCTTATTGTACTCCTCAGATAACCTGAAATTGTCATCATTAGGTCTACATAAAGAATTGAATAAACTCAATTCTCCTGGCCGTTGGTGCAGTTAGGTAGGCAATGGAGGTGAGAAGAGGGAGAGATTTGTGAACATATTCAGAGCATTCTAGTGGGAAGAAATAACATTCAGGTGAAAACAAATTGGGGGTGGGGGTGGGAACATACCAAATGTAGCCTTCATTTGTTCTGCAAGAAAAGAACAAGGCTTCAGCCACTGCCTTATCATGTATCACCTTGTACTGAAGAAGCAGCTTCATATGGAGCTCAAAACCAGAATAATTTCCTGAGTGCCATACCCCATTATAA
The DNA here is from genome assembly GCF_049634645.1 of Pelodiscus sinensis. NCBI lineage: Eukaryota > Metazoa > Chordata > Testudines > Trionychidae > Pelodiscus > Pelodiscus sinensis. The sequence continues at coordinate 3,730,500 of NC_134743.1, read as the reverse complement.
TGTCACTAGTAGATTTATTCTCAGATTAGATGGATGATTTTATGTCCAGAGTCAGAGAGTCTCTGAGATAAAATCAATCAGGAAATTGATCTTATTGCACACCTCAGACAACCTGAAATTGTCATCACTAGGTCTTTTTAAAGAATCGAATAAACTCAATTCTCCTGGCCCTTGGGGCAGTTAGGTAGGCAGTGGAGGTGAGAAGAGGTTTGGGAATGCTTTCAGGGCATTATTGTGGGAAGAAACAATATTGGATTGGAAAAAAAACTGGAACACCTACCAATATCTTCCTGCATTTTCTCTGCAAGAAAACAAAGAGAGAAAGAAAAAAAACCAGTGATTGTCTTAACATTTATCACCCTAGCATTAAGAAGCAGCTACTCCTAGGCTACGTCTAGACTGGCATGATTTTCCGCAAATGCTTTTAACGAAAAAGTTTTTCCATTAAAAGCATTTGTGGAAAATAATGTCTAGATTGGCACGGATGCTTTTGCGCAAAAGCACTTTTTGCAGAAAAGTGTCCGTGCCAATCTAGATGCGCTTTTGCGCAAAAAAGTCCCGATCACCATTTTCGCAACTGGGGCTTTTTTGCGCAAAACAAATCTTAGCTGTCTACATTGGCCCTTTTGCGCAAAAGTTTTGCACAAAAGGGACTTTTGCCTGAACGCGAGCAGCATAGTATTTCCTCAAAAATCACTGATTTCTTACAGTAGGAAGTCAGTGCTTTTGCGGAAATTCAAGTGTCCAGTGTAGATAGCTGGTAAGTTTTTGCGGTCTAGACACAGCCCTAGAGTTGAAACCCAGAATCATTTTTGCCAGCTTCTGCCTCCCCGCCCATTGCTTCATACTTTGCTGCATATTAGACAGTGCTGCCCACACTATCCTCAAATGAATGGAGAGATTACGTGTGCTACATAGAGAGACAAGATAATCCTACTGAGAGCAGCGACATTATACAGCCAGGCTAAGAGAGCTTAGCCATAGCGTAGTGAGGCAACATGGCCTCCTGAGGACCCGGAACAAGAAGTTCCCCTAAAGACCTGTTGGTGGGCGGTGCCAGAGCACCCTAGCCCCACCAACAGGAAGCAGAAGGGCTGGACTGGAGATATAAAAGAGGGAGCTCCCAGCTCAGTTAGAGCCCGGCAGCCAAGCAGAGAGGAGGCTTGGCCAAAGCTCAAGGAGTGAAGGAAAACTTCGCCCCACCGCCCTCAGCAGGACAACTGGGTGGGCCCACCGGGACCACTTCCATGCCCCGAGAACCGTTCCAGGCTGCCTCGACCACTAATGGAGCGGTGACTAAAGGAGGCTGCAGAGACCGCTGCTAAGGCTGGAGGCCTATCCTGGATCCCTAGGACTCAGGCTAGGCCCAGAACCCTGGGCTGGGCCCCCTGGATCTCTGCCTGAGCCACCCCCAGAACATATGGACACTCTGCCAGCTCCTTTGACCCCCACAGAGCCTGCTGGCCCTCCATGGAGCCAGGTAGAAACCCACGGGGAACTGGGAAGGAGCCAAGGGGAAACTGCCCAGGGCCAGCCGAGGACATGGAGATAAGCTGGGCAGCGTGTTGAAGTCCAAATCCCCACTAGCCTACTGTCTGGTTCAGCAGGTTGCGGCCAGGATCCCCACTCACCCAGTGGTAGCTGGCACTGCCTCTTTTAGGGCCCTGGGCTAGGACACGGTGGAGCAGGTGGGCCTGTCACCCGCTGCCATCCTTTCCTAAGGAGGCAGGTTCCCCCAAAGGAGCAAACCACTTATGCTCATTGGCCCTCTGCTTGTTTTATGGTTTGGGACTGTGGATCTGATGTCTATGGTGTTAGAAGTGGGTTTTCCTCTCTTTTGTAACTAAGTTTTGGCCCATGGTGGAATCCTCCATGAGTTTATTAACTGGTGACTTTTTCTATCTAGTCATGATACTTGCAACAGGAGTATTGTTCTGATAATAAAAGTTCTTTCTTTTCACAGAACAGAACCTGGTATTGGTTCTGTTCTGTGTCCTGGAAAATCTGTCTGTGGATATCTGCATGCCTCTGACTAAAGGGCAGCTATCACAGACTGAAATTTGTATTTTCTCTTTTCGTTTTCAAGCTCTTTGGGAAAAAGAACTTGGGGTGCCCTGGGGTTGGTTTCAAGTGTCCACCCCGTTTGTGGGTTCAAAAGCACTTGATGGTTGCAGTGGATTTTTATCCCCAAAATCTAGGTTTTTCAGATTTTGGGGGAAAGAGGGGAAGAAGAGTTTTATAGCAAAGCCTGGGAAGATAAGGTTTTACATAAAGACAACATAATCCTACTGAGAGTAGCCAAATTGACTAGCCAAGCTAAAAGAGGTTAGGCACACTGTTACAACAGGATTATAGAGCCCCCACAGCTACTCCCTGTAACAAATGGACAGCGAGATGTCTAACCTGCTATGTATTCAGGTCATATAATAAGAAAATGGATATGACTGAGAGATTTTTAACAGACCGATACATAATGAACTTCAATGAGAGCAAAATGGTGGAAATGCAATTTAGCTGGAATTGTGTTTGAAATATCTTATTGAAACTAATCTCCAACCTGCTTCTCTGAGCAGTAAAGATCTTAGGATGAACACATCTGGAATGTACCTCCCTTTGAAGGAAGCTCTGAAGCTGCATCATATCTACAGGCATGACAAGCCTGCCTGGAATAGCTACAGCGACCAGGAAGCTATTGGACACTTGTGATACTCGCATGTGCCTTGTCCCAATACTGAACCGAAATGTTTGGCTGAATAACCCACTCCACTAACTCAGTATATGATTTTCAGAGGCTAATAATCAGTTAAAGTCAAAATGACCCTCTTATTCCTCAGCAAAACTGAGCAAAACTCCTTAATAAGGGTTGTTGCTTTAGAAAATTTGAATCTTGTCAATTGAGAAGATTTATATAAAATTTTCACACATAGATGATTTGTCAGTCTTCTCAGTCCTCAGAAAGAATGAGAAAGGGGAAAGAAGGAAATCCAGTTTTGTCAGAGGAAATGGTCAGGCATTATCAGCAAAAATGGTGGCTGTTTGGCAACATTATTGATGCTATCTGGGAGCCCAGCCCTAAACAGAGTTGCTGTCTGCGGGAGTGCAGAAGTTAGAAAGGTATGATATGGTATTACTACCACTACTTTGGCACTGAGAGTGGTGTGTTGTCTTCAGAGCAGAGAACATCCACTTCTCCCTAGCCACTCAGCTCTGAAGACAATGCAGAAGTAAGAGTGGTAATATTGCGACCCCTCCTAAAATAACTTTGCAACACTCCTGCCATTCTGTCTTTCATCAGGACTCCCAGTTTGAATATGGCTCATCTGCCCATTGTGACAGAGCACTGGCCTTGCCTTGGAGGTCCTGCACTTCTAGGCATAAAATGTTTACCTCTACATAGCCTATTGTCTTTTACTAGAGGCAGGGGTTACAGCCTACTGAGCCATCCTCATCATAGGCCAGTCAAACGTGTTTTGGGGTAGACCCCTCTTTCATCCCAAACTCTCCCTTTGGGGTGGCCTACACAGTGATGTAGGGAGGACTTGGTGGGGGAACCCAGGCCCGCCTTCTGCTCTGGATTCCAGTCTAGGAACCTTAAATGGCAGTGGCTGCGGGTAGTAACTCCTCCACTACCAGAGTGGCAGCTTTTCCCTGAGCCAATAGCTTGAGACGCACCCCTGCATCTAGATGTATTCCTTCTTGTACCTAGAGTGAACTTAACAAGACTTGAAAGCCTCCAAAAGGAAGAAGAAAGGTCAGTGTGACTGATATCCAGTGCTTTTTTTGTGATGGTACGACACAGCGTACCTGCACCTATTTTCGCAGCATACCGTAAATCAGTGTTTACCAATTTTTTTTGGCCACGGAACCCATTTAAACTCAAAAGAATTTTGTGGAACCCCTAATAACAGTATTATATATGGAGCTGAAAAAGTAGACCACAAATAAGTAAGGATAATAATAAACAAATGCTAAACAAGGTCATGAGATTGACACAAATCAAAATTGTTTTCAATAAAATTCATAATGCTTAATATTAATTATTATTTTTTGTATTGTAATGGAATTTTCTCACCACCTCCCAATGAACCTAGTTTAAAGCCCTCCTCACTAGGTTTGCAAGCCTACCTGTGAAGATGCTCCTTCCTCTCTTGGTTAGGTGGATTCCATCTCTTCCTAACAATCCTTGTGCCTGGAACTGAGTCCCCTTGTCGAAGAAACCAGAACTCCAACACCACCTGTGCAACCCCACTTTTACTTCCTCAATTCAATGATCCCTACAATGACCTTTTCCTTCAACCAGAAGGATGGAGAACACCACTTGCACTTCAAATTCCTTGATTCTTCTTCCCAGCACTACATAATCTGCATAATAGATATGTCAGAGGGACATTGCTGGCACTTGGTGGCATAGCTCACATTAGAGGATATGAGTTGTATGAGCCCCAGATGTTGTGACTTATCTGGTTAGGTCCTGTGGTGGTGTCGCTTGTATAGATATGTGGAAGGCGTTGGCAACAGGGTTCTTTGCAGGGGTAGGTTCCTAGATGAATGTGTCTGAAGTGTGATTTGTGGCTGCTGGAAAGGATTTGCATCAGACTGAAGGGTTGTCTATAGGTCAGGATTGGTGTTTGTTCCAAGGCCTGTGAGTGAGGGATTGTTTCCTAGATAGCTTCTAGATTTTCAATGATGCACTGGAGGGGTGTGTCTAGACTGCATCCCTTTTCCGTAAAAGGGATGCAAATAGACACACCGCAATTGCAAATGAAGCGGGGATTTAAATCCCCCCCACTTCATTTGCATAAATATGGCTGCCGCTTTTTTCTGGCTCGGGGCTTTGCCGGAAAAAAGGGCCAGTCTAGACGGGGATCTTTTGGAAAATAAAGCCTTTTCTGAAAGATCCCTTATTCCTTTTTTAAAGGAATGTAGTCTAGACACAGCCGAGGTGTTTCTGTCTGTGGGACTGGAGTAAATCCAGGTGAGCTGAACTATGTGACTTTGTCCTCACCCACAACTATTTCTAATTTGGGGGCAATTTATATCTTTAAGTCAGAGGAACAGCTATGGACACTCACATGGCCCCACAATATGCCAATATTTTTATGGCTGATCTCAACCAACATTTTCTCAGCTCTCATCCCCTACTACCTTTCCTCTACTTACGCTACATTAACATCTTCATCATTTGGCCCCCAGGAAGGAGAACTTTGAAGAATTTCACAGGGATTTCAACAGTTTCCACCCCACCATCAACCTCAGCCTGGGGAGTCCACCAAGAAATCTACTTCCTTGACACTACAGTATAAAAAAATGATGGTCATGATGATCACATACGCACCAATCTATACTGGAAACTTAGTGACCACTATTCTGGAAGCATATGGGTAAGTTTCCATCTAGGACACATCACGTGATCCAGTGTCTACAGACTAGGCCTAAAATCCAACCAGATTTGCTCCAATCCCTCAGACAGGGACAAACACAGATACGATTTTTATCAGACATTCTTAAAACTTAAATACCCACCTGGGGAAGTGAGGAAACAGATTGACAGAGCCAGCCAAGTATCCAAAAGTCACCTGCTTCAAGACAAGCCCAACAAGGAAAATAACAGAACATCACTGGTCATCACCTAAGCTATGTCTACACTGCCCCCTCTTGCAGAAAAAGCATATGCAAATGAGGCTAAGCATGGACTATCACCATGCCTTATTTGCATAATTAAGGAGGCTCCGTTTTTGCACAAAAAACCCCTCTTGCACAAGAGCCATTCTTCCAGAAAAAAATGCAGAAGAACAGATCTTGAGCAAGAGGGGACATTGCGCAAAAAAGGATCCTCATTAATTATGAAAATGAGGCAGTGATATTCCATGCTTAGCCTCATTTGCTTACGTTTTTCCGCAAGAGAGGAGCAGCGTAGACATAGCCCTACAGTCCCCGTCTTAAACTCCATTGACAATCTACAACCTCCCCTGTAAAATGATCTCACTCTCATAGGCCTTGAGAGACAGATCAATCTTCATTTACAGACAACCCACCAACTGAAGCAAATCCTTTTCAGGCCTGATCACCTATGCAACAGAGCCCCCTTCTGACAGTGCCACTGTAGCTAGTAATGTATTGGTGCTAAGGAACAGAGAGTTGAGGGTGGAAGAAACAGCAAGGTCCTTATGTAGCTACGTTGGTGCCAGTGTGGGCAATGCCAATAGTGACTGTGCCAGAAGTGGCACCAATGGTATCTGAAAATCTGTTGGTAGTGCTAATTATTGAGGTATAGTTATAGTAGTGACATCAGTGGCTGGGTTGACGGTACCAAGGCCCAGTGCCACTGAAGGTTGTGGTGCCAAGATGTATTCTTGTGCCCCTGGCTCAGCCTTGTGTTTGTCCAGTTCTGTAATGGGTGCTGAGCTTCTTGAGGCATACACATAAAGATCTTTAGCCTTGCTGTGGGGCCTCTACTCATTGTTTTCATGGTATCACTGGATCCTGGAGACTTCTGGTGCATCAAACATGCTGAGGTGCAGGACAGCCTCAACTCTCAGTGCCAACTTAGGTGACTGCAATTTATGAAGTAGAGAGGAAGCATGCTTCTTTGGAGATTTCCCCCCTGTGACAGGGCGCTCCCGCCCCACACTCGGGGTGCCCGGGGCGATGGCGGATGGATGCTCTGGGGGGGTGGAGAGCTGGTGCGCCACCAGGACGGTGGGCCGCGCTGCTGGGCAGGGGCTCGGTGAGGCGAGCGACGGTGGGGGCAAGGGGCGCCTCTGAGCGAGGCCCAGGGAGGAGGAGCTAGGGAGGTGCCGGTGGGTGACGTCACGGGGGAAGGGGTTGCTGGGCGGCGGGGAGGAAATGACGTGCGGGGCCAGGGCCGGTGGGGGATTTAAAACCAGGTCTGGCACTGCGGAGAGGGGGAGGGAGAAACGGAGAGCCGAGGAGCAGGAAGAAGGAGAGGTGAGGCTGGGAGAGGCGGACAGGACCAGCCCTTAGGAAGGGTGGGGTAGGAAGCGGCCCAGGGCGGGGTCGTGGAGCCCGTGAGCGGGTGTATTTTGGGGTACTTCCCCCATCCGCTAGGGAGGGACCGTGAGTCCCTGCCTTCAGGGCCCTGGGCCGGGGTTTGGAGAGGGGGTGGGCCCAAACCCCCCTACTCCGCTGGCCGGAAAGGCAGCCTCGGGCGTTCATTAATATAAACAAGGGACTGGGTGGGTTTTCGCTGCGGGTTGTGCCTAGGGCTACAGGACTGGCCCGGATGACCAATAAACACGGGCAACAGTAGCCCTTTTTGTGGTGAGCTAGTCAAGACTCTTTTACACCCCCTTACCAGATTTCTGTTTTTCAGGCCTTTGAGTGCTCGGGTCAGAATCAGGGTGCTGTGCCTTTTTGAGCATTAGCATCTTAAGGTGGAGTTCTCTGTCTGTGTGTGTACATGCCTTAAGCTTAGCACACTGGTGACAGTACTGCTGCACATGGCTCTTGTCTAGATACTTGGTGCACTTTGAGTGTCCATCAGAGATGGGCATCATATCATTACATGTGGTGCAATGTTTAAAACATGGCTATCCAGGCTTTTCTATCTGATGAGGGTAAAGATTGGAACAATAAGAAAAAAAACTTGGTGTGACGGGGCAGGCGCTTTGCCCGCGCTCCTCTGCACTGAAACGGATACCAGGGCAGAAAGCAGGCACCCGGAAAGGCGGGCGGACGAGGGGGGGCTGACCGCGGGGAACCCGGAAGCCGTAGCAAGGGCAGAGGCGGCCGGCAATCGGGAGGACTACCCGGCGCTGCCAGATGATGTCAGTAGAGGCGACGAGCGGGATGCCAAGAAGGGCGGGGCCCCGAACGCCGGGAGGACGCCAGCCCAGGAGGTGGAGGGGCGGGGGATTCAAAAGGGCGAGTGCCACAAACAAGAGGGGAGCTCCTGGAGGTGGGAGGAGGCCAGTCCCCTGCCTGGAGAGCGTAGCACGGGAGAACCCCTGCGCACAGACCCCCGCCAGAGGAAGGGACTCAGGGTGAGTCTATCCCCTTGCCGGGGAACCTACTGGGATTGAGCCGGGAAGAAGAGACCCAGGGCGGGGCCACGAACCCCGCGAGTGGAGGGTTTGGGGAACTCGACCCCCTCCACTGACAAGGGACAGACGTCCCCGTCTTAGGGCCCTGGGTCGGGGCTCGGAGAGTGGGAGGGCCCGAGCCCCCTTCCCGGCCCCTCGGATCCAAGTGAGTCCGGAGCGTGCTGGAGTTATAGGCCTCAGACCGCGGCCAGGCGGTCGGTCACAAGGCAAATACTCCCCTTTTGGGACGACGGCTCACCCGAACTCGGGGTGACCTCAGGAGAGTGGGTAACACTTGGATAACAGGGTTTTTTTCAATTTATTTTTGTAGGAAGACGAACTTGGATAGGTAACAAAGTAATAAACAAAGAAGATGGGGAGTACAAACTACTTATTTATAGAGAACTATGCTGAGTGAAGAGCACTTCTGAGCTCCATCTTAAGCTGGGGACGGTAGGAAGGAGCTAAAGGGATGGTGGCCGCGCATGTGTGGTTGCACCACGCAGCACTCATCAACCCTACTGCCATGAATGTGTGGCTCCCCAGGCATTGCTTTGAAGATTCTGGTCTGCAGCACTGGGACACACCAACACCTGCTGTGGAGAACCCACAAGGGCGTCTCTCAAAGAAGAATAATGGAGATATGGAAATATATGTCCTTCATATCAAGGGTGACATACCAGTTCCCTGAATTTAGAGAGGGAATAATGGTGGCTATCAACACAATGTGGAATTACATTTTCTTGCCAAATGTGATGAGGTTTCCCAAGTCCAAAATGGAACTGATTTCTACCTTCTCTTTGGGAAATAGAAAGTATGTGAAGTAGAATCCCCTGCACCTGCACTCCTGAGGGACCTCCTCTATCATGGCTAAAGTTAGGAGAGATTGCACCTCCTACATCAGAAGCTACTCATGGAGAGGGGTCCCTGAAGATAGACAGGGAAGGGGATAGGTAGATAACAGAAAAAAGAATTAGATAGAAAATCCTACTCCACCATGCTTAGGACCCAGAGGTTTAAGGTAATGTGTGACCAAGCACAGTGAAAGTGAGATACGTGATTCCTAAAAAGGAGAAGGGTTCTAGCACAAAGTTCTCAGACCACTGAGAGGGAAAGTGAAGTCTGCTCTACAGTCTTACCTAGGAGAGAGTTGGCTTTCAGCTTATAAAATAGAGAGTCATGGCTTTTGCCCCTTGACTTCTTGCAGTGCGAACAGTACCAAAATCCAAGTTAAGGTACTTTGACTTCAGCTAGACAATGAACATAGCTGAAGCTGCGTATCTTAATTTTACTGTATCCAGTAGTGTAGACATACACTTGGGTATTATTTGGGCTCTAAGTTTGAGGCAGGTCCAATTAGTGTGGGTACACGCTTTCAAAATAATTCTAACTAATTTTGTTGCTTCCTCATAGTGGAGATATGCTATTTCGATTTTGTGAAATTGGGAGTTATGCTGTCAATTTTAGTATTTTAAAAATAATTTCCTAGTGTAAACATGCCCTTAGTGTGACACCAATAAAAAGAAAGAATGAGGAAAAGAGGAAGTAAAAGAAAATTAATTATTTGCTCAGAGAAAAAAGATTGGGCATTTTCAGCCCCAAAATGTCACTATTTCAACAATGTTATTAGCATTAGAAAATAGGAACCATTTTCTATTCTGCTATGTATTGTCACTTCTGTGCTGGCTTTGATCTAGAATATGATTACTATGAAGTGAATTACTTCATTAACTGAGAAGGCTTTCTACTTACCTTTTTGACTGCTCGGTTCCCTGCATTCTGAAAGACAAACAGGAAAATGATTAGAAAAGATTAATCCAAGCATGAATTTTCTGGTTTCTGAAGGACCTTCCAGCCTGTACTTTTTTAATGAATCAATCTAATTTCCTGCAAAATCAATGAAAGAAATAAAAGCCATTACCCAGTAACCTCAATCATCTCTGAGACTGGACATTTAAGCAAAAGATTCTTCAGGGTTTTAGAGCACACACAAGGAACTATCTCCCACTATGGAGGCTCTCAACATATACTGGAATTCCCTCTGTTCATTTACTATTACAGTAGAATCTTGGAGCTGTGAACATCAGAATTTTGAACTCATCAGTCAACCACATACCTTATTTGGAACTGGGAGTACACAATCAGGCAGCAGCAGAAACAAAAATCCTCACAAAAAACAGCAAATACAACACAGTACTGTGCTACTGTATTTAGCTTGCAAACAGGTGATTGCAAACAGGGAGTTTAGAGAGGGAGTTCTCCAGGTACAGGAGAAGCAAATACAGGACTCTTGAGGGAAGTGGCTGTATGCAGTGTTTGTTGTGTTTGGGCCTTTCTTGCTGTGTGCTGAGCTTGTGTTTGTGAGTATGGTGATTTATGGTGGTGTCCCCCCTCCCCCGCACTGAGTGTGTGCTGTGACTGGCAGCTGGAAACTGTTGGCTTCCTATTAAAGTTTGAAATCTAGAAGCCTCTGCTGATTGGTTGAGTCTTGGTAGGGGGAGGGACTATCAGGCAGTCCAGTAAACAAGCAACCAGGGAGCTTGTGAACAGGTGATTGCAAACAAGGAGTTTAGAGAGGGAGTTGGGAAGGGGAGAACGAAGAGGGCGAGGTACTCTTGCCTTTCTTTTAAATCCTTTTTCTAGGACAGCAGGTATGGATAGTGATAGGTCTGCTGTTGTTACCTGCACAGCGTGTGCTGTGTTTGTCTTCCTCCCGGAAGAAAGAACGGATTTCACCTGCACTAAGAGCAAGCTGGTAGCCATTTTGGAAGAAAAAATTAGAGGACTGGAGGCCCAACTGTCGATCCTACGCTCAATCAGAGAGGATGAAGACTTCCTCGATAGAAGGCAGTGTTTAATCCTGCAAGTACGGCAGGTGGAAGAGCCAGAGATGGGCCCTAGATGGCAGAAAGCTGAAGGTCTGCTTTTTCTATAGCGGGAAGATGTTGCAATATACAGTCTCACTCCCACTGTTGTTTACTAATGCTCTTTTTGTCTTGTCCTATTTTTGTGCCTTTGCTTCATTTTCTGACATGCAGTGGTACAGAGCATAAGGCCCCAATATTTTATTTATGCAAATTTCACATTAAATTGGTGAATGGATCAAATACTGCTTAAATAGGAAAGTCTTACCTATTTCTTTCAAATTGTGATAAAGGAAGCCATCTGTGCCAGCGGTGATGATGGCCAATACAATCAAGTGTGAATGCAATCTCACTGAGCTAGACATACAAGCACCTGTAAATGTTTGAAAAACGCAATTATATTTTATATTCCTTTAATCAATTACTTTAACTTTAAAGTAAAAATAAGTCTAACAGTTTCTGCTGCTTAAAATTATTTATGCCTTCCAATTATTGCGGGAAAGATATGATGATAAAATATTAAGATATATGGAGATATAGAACTGAATTATAGGGTCATTCTAGGCTATGTCTACACAGCAGGATTATTTTGGAATAACTAATGTTGGCTAGCCTTGCTGCCATGACCACACTTGTTTTTAGCATGCTATCTCAAGTAGACCTATAACACTGTGATGGGAAGGATGCTCTGAGATCTTTCAGCAATAGAAATAAGCAGCCAAAAGAATGACTTAAATGGTTTTGTCCAATGTAAATAAAAAGAGAAGACATGTAAGACACCCAAACTACATGGCTGTGTCTACATTGGCACCCTTTTCCGGAAAAGGGATGCTAATGTGACACTTTGGAATTGCAAATCCGTGGGGGATTTAAATATCCCCCATGGCATTTGCATGAACATGGCTGCCGCTTTTTTCCGGCTCAGGGTTTATTTTCGGAAAGATCCCGTCTAGACTGGCGCTTTTCTCCGGCAAAACCCCGAGCCGGAAAAAAGCGGCAGCCATGTTCATGCAAATGCCGCGGGGGATATTTAAATCCCCCACAGATTTGCAATTCCGAAGTGTCACATTAGCATCCCTTTTCCAGAAAAGGGTGCCAATGTAGACACAGCTCTATAGTGCACAGTTACTTCAGAATAGTTATTCCGAAATAGCTTATTTTGAAATAGCACGTCCACACTTCAGAGAAGCCTCAAAATTAGCCTGAGACAGGTTTCCCTAAAGTAGATATGCTATCTAGATTTAAAACCCCAGGAGAAATAACTTAGAATGGTCCTAGTGAGGGGCTATTTCTAAATAGCAAAAGTAGAGTGTCAACACTTGCCTTATTTTAAAATAGCTATTTGGAATAGGCATTATTCCTCATAGAACGACATTTACAGAAGTCAGGATAAGCCAGCTGTTATTTTGAAATTATTTCACAATAACAGAATTGCTGTGTAGATGCTCACATAGTTATTTCAGAATAACAGCCATTATTCTAAAATAACTTTGCTGTGTAGACACAAAGCTAATGTGTGCAGTGCTGCTTTACTGAATGTAGGTTCACAAAGAATAGCAGTACATTTATATATTTACTTATGTGATAATCAGACAATGGTAGGTAGAAATTTAGGATGTGATCTAAGAGTAAACATCTCTGTGGAAAATCATATGACAGCTCTGCCATAAGAGTTGCACCTCATTCATGTTACACACCGATATAAAGGCCATAACGCATGCTGCCTTATAAACAAATTGATCATGGAAGAGGAACCCAGTGGTTCAAATCGAAGACCATAAGTCTGTAAGCACAAAATTGAAATTCCTGAAAAGGATAATCTGCCACACAGAAGAATGTTTTTATCAGGTCCTTTGAAAAACAGAATTGACCAAAAGAGGAGGGAAAAAAACTGAGAGATGATGAGCCATATTTACAACTGAATGTACACACAGAGCATATCGAGACTACACAGTTTTTTTAAAAAACTGGCCTTTTTTCGAAATAACTGTACCCACATCTAGACTGCCATTGCGTTCTTTCAAAATTAAATTGAAAGAATGTGGTGGTTTTTTCAACCGCTGTAAACCTGCTTTTACGAGGAAGAACGCCTCTTTTTGAAAGAACTTTTTCAAAAAAAGGCATGTATGGATGTGGGGGAGCCAGTTCTGTTGAAAAAAGAGGCATCCAGGAAAAATCATGGTAGACAATCTTTCCCCAGTAAGCAGAACTTTCTAGTTCCTGTCTCCAGCCAGGAATTAAAGGCACAGGCATCCATTTAAGCCAGTGTGCCGGGAAGCCAGTTGGAGAATAGAGGAAGTGGCCACATTTGTCAACCTGCCAGAACTTGAATCCAAAATGGCACAACCACAACCCTCCTCCTTCCCAGGATCCATCCAGGAGAAGCAAATGGCATGGTCAGGGGCTGAAATCCAGTCCCTGCTCGACTTGTGGACAGAGGAGGAGTCTATCCAGGCCTTGCACTCCCATCACCATAATGTGGACATCTACAGCAAGATGCCACTGTGCTGTCAAAAAAGGCAGGCCACCACCCTCGCACCCTTGATCAGGTGAGGGCAAAAGTAAAGGAACTGCATCAGGGCTATGCTTGGGCCCGTGACGCCAGCTCTCACTCTGGGGCAGCACTGGCATCCTGCCCCTACTATAGGGAGCTCCACCAGATAATGGGTGATGGATGCACAGTCTCCAAGGCATCTGGTGGAGTCAGCACTACAGTCGCCCAACAAGAGCAGCAGGAGGATGATGATGACCAGCTGTTCCAGGAGGAAAAGGAGGAGGACAGCATCACCATCACTCTGGATCTGGTTCCCCAAGCCCAGGACTCCTCCCGGTGAGGAGTACATCAGGTGAGTGATGTGAGGTTGATGCCTGGACATGATGGGGGAGGCTGATTCACATGGGATGGATGGGGCATGATAATCATGTGTAATTCTTGGCCTGGATAGCGTGCAGCTGGCCAGTCAAGCATGTGCAGCAGCAGTGTGCGACACGTGGTCACATGAACCAGTCCCAGAGCATGCATGGGCCAGGTACAGCTGTGTGGTTGGGAGGGGTCAAGATGAGTAGGCTGCTCCAGGCCCTTCTCAAGCACCTGTGAACCCACTCTGAACGGACACTTCCCTGGGTTGCTTATCCATCCTTCAGTGTATCTGGACAGTTTGCTTAAGATATGTCTACGCAGCAAAGTTATTTTGAAATAACTTTACTAGCGTCTACACAAGCCAACTGCTATTTCGAAATTGGTAAACCACATTCCACAAGGAATAGCACCTATTTTGAAATTGCTATTTTAAAATAAGCATTGTGTAGATGCTTATTTTGAAATAGGGGGCCTCCAGCTCTTCCCAGGGTGCCCTGCTGGCCACTCTGGCCCCAACCAGGAAAACTCCTCTCCTCTTCCCCAACCCAGAGCCCTTAAAGGGGTAAACTCTGGCCACAGTGCCTGTGCCAGCTCCAGGCCTGACAGCCCAGAGCCAGCAGACACTGCCCCGACCCAGTGGCCCCAGCATGAGCCAGGCAGCCAGTGCCAGACAGCCCTTCACTGCTCCCCAGGACCAGTCTGCCAGCTCCCTGAAGCATGCCAGGGGCCAGAAAAGGTGGGCACTTACCTGGTCCAGTGCGGAAATCAGGGACCTCATTGAGGTTTGGGGGGAGGCCTCCAATGTCCATGATCTCCGCACTAGATGGAGGAAAGCAGCTGTCTACAGCCAGATGGCTGCCAGCCTGGCCAGCAAAGGCCACATCCGATCCCAGGAGCAGGTTCGGATGAAAATCAAGGAGCTGTGACAGGTGAGTGCCAGGGCCACAGGGGACAGCTCCCAAACAGGGGTAGACCCAGACACTTGTCCTATTTTGATGCCCTGGACCGCATCTTGGGGGGCGGGATGGTCCGGGCCCTCCAGGTGGTCATCGACCCTGGCACCAGGGCACGGGGCACGGAGAAGGAGGAGGGCCAGGAGCTGCATGAGCCCGGAGGGAGCATTCTGCACAGCCAGGGCTCCCCGATCCACCCCAGCAAGTCTGTTGGCAGTGTCGTCTGAGGCCAGGGATGCAACAACATGTGAGCGCCATCACTGTCCCCTTATGTGAGGGCGGGAGGGAAGGGAGACCAGGGACTGCTTGCATAGGTCTTGCTGACCACAGATCATGCAGCAACCTGTGCATGTGCTGTGCCACCCTTGGCCTGTTACCCACATGTGTGTATGTATGAAGGCACATGACGTGCTCCTGACCCCATGGTGGGACACTGCAGGATGCCCTCCCTCCACAAGCCCCCTCTATACAGATGCAGGGGATGTCTCCCCCCCCCCCACACACACACAGAGTGATACCACATACAGCACAGAGGCATGGGTGCACTCCCAGGCCTGCTCCCACTGCCAGGGATAGCAAGACATCCCAAACATGGACTCTTTGCTAGCACAATGGCTCTGATGGTGCAGAGACCTGATATCCTCGCCTTGCAGAGGGGGGCGGGGCTTCACCCACTGTGTCCACTGATAACTGACCACTTCTCTGTTTCTCCACAGCCACACCAGCTGCAAGTGCAGAGTGCACCACCCTGCCCAGGACATCCTCTCACACCCAGGCACTCAGCAGGCTGACCCATAACCAGGAGGAGTACCAGCAGCAGCCCCTGGGGATACTGCGAGGCCTGCACCACACCTTGAACTACTGGGTGCATGAAGACCTGCAGCTCTGGCGGGAGAGCTGGCCGGAGCTGATTGCCCAGGGCCGTGCCATCTGCGACCGCCTGCAGATCCTGGTGCACAGATTGCTGCCTCCTGCTGCTTCAGCCCCTACTGCCTCCCCAGCTACTGCTCCTCCTTCCACTCCTGTTCCCCCTCTCACTTCTTCCTCCCCACCACCCCAGGGATGCCGAGGCCCTGCATCCGCAGTGCTGGGAGACAAGTGGGCCAGCAAGCCCCGAGCCCTGAGCTTCTCCTCCCCCTTCCTCCCCATGCCTCCCCCTTCCAGCTCCCTCCATCCAGGTTTACCCCTCCCCTCTCCCATCCTCTCGCCTTCCCTCTCCTGCCTTCATTCCCCCCCACATCCCAGTTTTATTCAATAAAGAGAGTTTGTTTTCCTCAACACGTGTCTTTATTGTACATCAGGAAGGGGGGTTAGGGAGGGGTAAGTGGAAGGACGTGAGGGTGGAATGAGGCACAAGCCCCCAGTGGAGCACACAAGGGAGACTTTAGTTCTCCTTTGGGTGCACCTCCCAGATACAGACAGTCCTCCAATGGGGATTGAGGGGCTGCATGTATAAGCCAGCCAAGTGCTCGGCCTCTGCCATCCAGGCTGGCAGGAAAGCTTCCCCCTTCCTCTTGTACAAATTGTACAGCACACAGCATGCTGTCACCACATGCAGAATATTCTGCTCAGAGAGGTCCAGGTGAATGAGGAGGCATCTAAAATGGATCTTCCGCTGGCTGAAGGCACCTTCCACTGTGATGCGGGCCCTACCGAGCCTGGCAGTAAATGCCTGTCAGGAAGGGTTGAGGTGTCCCATGTAGGGCTTCATGAGCCAGTGTTGTAGGGGATAGGCCGCATCCCCCACCAGGTACACAGGCATTTCCACGTCCCCGATTCTGATGTGGCGGTCAGGGAAGAAAGTCCAGGCATGCAGCCTCTGGCAAATGGAGGAGTTGCAGTAAACCCATGTGTCGTGTGCTTTGCCGGACCAGCCCACGCTGATGTCCACAAAGTGGCCCTGGTGGTCAGACACAGCCTTCAGGATGATGGGAAAGTATCCCTTGTGGTTTGTATAGAGGGAGGCCTGGTGTTCCAGGGCATGGATGGGGATGTGTGTCCTGTCAATAGCCCCCCCACAGTTAGGGAAACCCAGAGCACCAAACCCCTCGATGACTGCATCCACATTGGCAAGGTGGATGACTCTGCGGAGCAGCACTCTATTGATGGCCTTGACCACCTGCAGAGGGACACACAAAACTGAGAGTCACTGGGATGCCCGGGTGGCTGAGAGTGCTCTTTCCCTGCAACTGCCCCTCGCCCCTACACCTCAGGAGCAACCCCCTACCACTGCAATCCAGGCCACCATGGGCACTCCTTAGTGCAGGTGAGACAGAACAAACCCTCCCATGGAGGGGACTTGCACCATCTCCCCCCCCTTTTCCCTAAGGCAGCCCATCCCCTCCTTGCACTGCTCCTCCTGGCACAGTGGCCAGAGACTGCCATACCTGCATGAGGACTGCTCCGATGGTGGATCTCTCCACGCCAAACTGGTTCCCCATGGAATGGTAGTTATCCTGCATGGAGAGCTTTCATAGAGTGATGGCCACACGCTTCTGGAGGGGAATGGTGGGCCTCATGTGTGTGTCCTGTCACTGCAGAGCAGGGGCGAGCCACTCACAGAGCTCCAGGAATGTGTCCTTCTTCATCCTGAAGTTCTGGGTCCATTGTTGGTCTCCCCAGTGCTCCAGGACAATATGGTCCCACCAGTCGGTGCTGGTGTCCAGACGCCAGATGCAGCAGGGCACGTTGGCGTCCAGGAGCCGCAGCTGCTCCTCCACATACCCCAGGAGGGTCTGGATGATAACCCAGGGGTTGGGCTGCAGCAGAAGCTGTGAGGCAACCTACAAAAAGTGCTGCTAGGCTTGCAGCAACACAGCCAAAAGAAGCACCAGAGTGCCCAGGGGCAGATCTGGCTGCATAGTGCAGAGTGCTGTGGTGTCCCGAGTGATGGCAACCAGAACATACAGAGAAAAAAATGCTTTGCTATCCCTCAGCAAGGTAGGCAAGCAATCAGGGAAACCTGAGAACCATCTGTCCAGGGGTTCCCTTTAAGCATAGGCCTCAGATAGCTTCAGGCAGCAGCCACATAAAGTAATTTCTGATCTGATGCCCTGCTGGAACCGGTTTCAGCTGCCCTTAAATGCAATTCAGCATCCAATCAGTGCGGACGTGCTATTTCGAAATGCATTTTGTGGGTAAATGTGTGATTTAGAAATAAGATATTTGGAAATAACTATTTCAAAATTAGATATTTTGAAATAACGCTGTAGTGTAGATGTACCCTAAGATACTGAGGGAAACAGAAGACATGGTTTTCTCCAAAAAGACTCCTCATAATGTGTAAACAGGGTGAAGTCCAGGTAAATCCATCAGGTTTTATTGTGTTTTGGCTTGGGATGTGGATCTGATGTCTGTGCAGCTAGAAATGGGATTTCTTCTCTTTTGTGACTAAGCCCTTAACCCATGGGAGTCCACCATGAGTACTGTACATTTTTTCCATCAAGTCATTATGCTTGCAACATGAATACTGTGACACAATTTTTTTTTAAGTAAACTGCATTGTTTCATTTCTGTGTCCTTGGAAATCTGTCTGTGGGATCTGCATGCCTCTGAGTAGGGGATAGCAACCACAGACTGCAGTTTGTATTTTCTCTGTCTTTTTCAAGCACTTTGTAGAAAAGTGCTTGGGGTGCCTCTCGGGTTGGTTTCAAGTGTGCACCCCTGTTTGTGGGTTCAAAGGCACTTGGTGGTGGCATCAAAATCCCCAAAGTATATGTGATAGGACTTTGGGGGGAAGTTTCGTACTCAAGTCTGTGGAGATCAGGTTTTGGGCTGCTTTTGTGGACTTCCCCACTTCTGTATTCATTGTCACAGAGGGTGTGTCTAGACTACAGGGTTTTGTCGACAAAAGTGGACTTTTGTCGACAAAACTATACCTGCGTCCACACTGCCTTTGAGTTATGTCGATGTATGTAAACCTCATTCTACGAGGAATAACGCCTTTTGTTGACAGAGTTCTGTTGACAGAAGGCGTTATTGCATCTACACTGTCCTTTGCATCCACACTGTTATGTCGGCAAAGCGGCTTGCTTTGTTGACAGAACTGGATGTAGTCTAGACGCTCTTTGTCAACAGAAGCTTTGTCGACAATATCTGTCGACAAAACTTCTGTCGACAAAACCCTGTAGTCTAGACGTACCCAGAGTGGGGAATCAGTCTTGGGACATGAGTGTCCCCTCTAATGAGGCTGTGTGTTCAGGGATGACCTTTCTCTCGTCCTCCAGAGCTGCAATGACCATGATTGATGGGAGAACCACACCAGCCCAGCTAGCCAGCTGCAGCTGAGAGAGTCACTGGCACTGGTGGACCCACCAAGAACTGATGCGCCAGAACATAGCAGTTCTGCGGGACATGCACCAGACCTTCTTACAGAAGTTCCGGGAGAAGGCTGATTGGCTCGAGTGCATGCTCACAGAACTGGTGCAGCAGGGTGACAACATCTGTGCCACAATTAGGGAGATCATGGCCCCTTTTGCTGCTCCCCCTGCGCCTGTTCCCATGTTTCCCCTGATCCCCCTTCCTCCCCTGTCCTCCCTGCCATCCTTGATTCAGCTGCAGCTCCCCCTCCTGCACAGCCCCCTCTTGTCCAAGGCCCCACCCAACCTCGATCACAGAGGACCTCAGACCCAAGGTGTCAGGTGCAGGCATTCCCAGTCCTAAACTCCTTCCTAGTTCCCTGCCTCCCTACAACTTCTGACTCTCTCTCTGCCCTCCCGCTTCCCTCCTCTAGGTCTTGCCCCCCACCCCAGTTTTTTAAGATGTATTGTAAAAAGTTAAAACACATTTATAAGAAAGTTTAAAAAAATTAAAATTGATAACAGAGTTTATTTTAAAGTTACAACAGTTTATTTTCAAGTGACAACCAAGTTTTTCTTCAACTTGAAAACAGTGTCTGTCTTGATTTTCCAGAGAATGGAGAAAGGATTAGTGTTATGTTGGGAAATGTATTGGGGGGGTGGCCAAAATGCAAGCCCCCATTGGGGAAGCCCTGGGGAGAGTTAATGGGTTCCTTCAGAAAACCTCTCCCTCAAGGCCACCTGCATACACCCCCCCAACTGATGTGCCAAAAAGCCCAGATCGCGAAAATGGTGATCGGGGCTTTTTTGCAGAAAAGCGCGTCTAGATTGGCCACGGACGCTTTTCCGCAAAAAGTGCTTTTCTGGAAAAGCGTCCTGCCAATCTAGACGCGCTTTTCCGAAAATGCTTTTAATGGAAAACTTTTCCGTTAAAAGCATTTCCGGAAAATCATGCCAGTGTAGACCTAGCCCTAGGTTTGAAGATTCCATCACCTGCCTAGACAACTCATTCAAATGTTTTACCACCCGCCGAGTGAAATAGCTTTTCCTAATATCCAACCTAGACTTCACCCACTGCAATTTAAGATCATTGCTCCTTGTTCTGCCATCCGTCACTACTGAGAACAGCCTCTGTCCATCCTCTTTAGAACCTCCCTTCAAGAAGTTGAAGGCTGCTATCAGATCCCCCCTCACTCTTCTGTTTTGTAGACTAACCAAGCCCAAATCCATCAGCCTCTCCTTATAAGTCATGTGCTCCAACCCCCTAATCATTTTGGTCATTGGACCTTCTCCAATGTGTTCACATCCATTCTATGCTGGGGGACCCAGAACTAGACACAATACTTCAGATATGGCCTCACCAATGCCAAATAAAGGGGAATAATAACTTCTCTAGATCTGCTGCCAATGCTCCTCCTAATGCAACCTAATATACTGTTAGCCTTCTTGGCTACAAGGGCACACTGATGACTCATATTGAGCTTTCATCAATTGTAATCCCCAGTCCCCATTATTTATGAACCCCCCTTTTTCTTTCCTGGGTTAGTCCGGAGCAGGTCACACCCACAGGTGTGCCTGGGCACCTGATGGTTTTATGCCTCGTTATGCCTCGTGAAATGAGGTTTACCAGAGTGGTCGACAAAGGCTTCCCCGTTGTGATGCCAAACAGCTGAGCAGCAGCCATTTTGATGTCAATGAAGTGGCAATTATTTAAATCGCTGCTTCATTTTCCTATGTCTAATAAACAGTACTAGACATAGTACAGGACTAACCCCAACTAACATCCATCGACGGAGCCATTAGTCTAGACATACCCTTAATGGTGTGCTTTGGGAGCCTCTAGAGATAAGATTATTCCAGCAATAATCTGTATCTAACTCCAGAACAACTATTACAAATTATAAAAAATATACATCTAATAGATTACATTAGAATGAACTTGAAGAAACAAGGTTTAACAGATTCACAGTGAATAACATTAACAAAGTAAACAGAAATAATAGGAACTTATCTATCTGACATTTACACCGCCACCATTTATCCCACCCCAAGAGTCCCAGACGCTTGCGTGGATGCGCTTCAAGATCTGCAGCTGGAGTGGAGGTTCTCTCTAGATTGTTTGTGTGTGAGTCCAAGCTATGCAACCAGCTGCAAACTCCCTCTGCCACTGGAGTAGGCTCCACCAAATGCTAGCAGCTCTGGTTCACTGGGCTGGACACTCTGCCTCTCTTTGGACCCAAAGTTGGTCTATATCTCTGGGGTCTATCCCAGGAAGCACTTTCCCAAAGAGCATATTTACATACAGCCTTCTCCTATGTGCTGGTTTTTGTGTAGTTTTTCTGAGCCACAGGCACATCCAGAGTCTCTCCTCTCTAGAGCAACCAGCTGCCCCAAAAGCAGCCTGATAGATCTGAGGGTACATCTAGACTACAGGGTTTTGTCGACAGAAGTTTTGTCGACAGATACTGTCGACAAAGCTTCTGTTGACAAAGAGCGTCTAGACTACATTCAGTTCTGTCGACAAAGCAAGCTGCTTTGTCGACAAAAGCCTGTAGTCTAGACATACCCCTAAATGCAATAACACCTTCTGTCAACAGAAATCTGTCGACAAAAGGCGTTATGCCTCGTAAATTGAGGTTTACCAGCGTCAACAAAACTGCTGAGTTCTGTCAACGTTATGTCGACAGAACTCAGCGGTAGTGTAGACGCAGGTATAGTTTTTTCGACAAAAGTCCACTTTTGTGGACAAAACTCTGTAGTCTAGACACACCCTGAGTCCCAAAGGCTGTAGCTGCAACATAACAGCTCCTGGGCTGGATAAGGCTCTCTACAGCAGCCTGGTTCCTCTGTCCCAAAATGGAGAATCCCAGACTCTGAGACCTTCTCTCCACATGCCCAGACAAGCCCTCTTTTCCTGGTTTTCCTTAAGGGCTCATGAGATTTGCAGTCCTTAGGGCTAGACTGCAGAACACAGGATCCTCCCAGAAAAAGTCAGACACACCTTTAATAAGGGGACTACATTTGCAAAAGAAACAACTATCAACACTAAGAAAGTGACAGCAAGGGCAATTCCAAGCACCATCACTGACTTCAAGAAGGAACTGAGGGAAGAGGTGTGGCTGTCCCCTAGGGATACTGCTCAGGGAGAATCTTCTGGCACTGGTGCATGTGGAGAGCATCTGCCCTCTCTCTTTGAATGGACATGAATAAGCATATGAAGTATTATTATTTATTGTGCACAGGTGTCATGTCTTGCTGGTGGGATCACACAGAGATTTTTGGGGTCATGTAAATAAATCTGAAACTGAGGCCTTCCAACCTTCCATAAAAATACTGATGGGAGTCTCTAGGGGTGTGTCTAGACTACAGGGTTTTGTCAACAAAAGTGGACTTTTGTCGACAAAACTATACCTGCTACACTGCTGCTGAGTTCTGTTGACATAATGTCGACAGAACTCAGCAGTTTTGTCGACGGCTGTAAACCTCATTCTATGAGGAATAATGCCTTTTGTCAACAGAGCTCTGTTGACAGAAGGCATTATCGCATCTACACTGTCCTTTGCGTCTACACTCTCATGTCAACAAAGCGGCTTGCTTTGTTGACAGAACTGGATGTTGTCTAGGAGCTCTTTGTCGACAGAAGCTTTGTTGACAGTATGGGTACGTCTAGACTACAGGGTTTTGTCGACAGAAGTTTTGTCGACAGATACTGTCGACAAAGCTTCTGTTGACAAAGAGCGTCTAGACTACATCCAGTTCTGTCGACAAAGCAAGCTGCTTTGCCGACATAACAGTGTGGATGCAAAGGACAGTGAAGATGCAATAATGCCTTCTGTCAACAGAACTCTGTCAACAAAAGGTGTTATTCCTCGTAGAATGAGGTTTACATACGTCGACAAATCTGCTGAGTTTTGTCGACGTTATGTCGACATAACTCAAAGGCAGTGTGGACGAAGGTATAGTTTTGTCGACAAAAGTCCACTTTTGTCGACAAAACCCTGTAGTCTAGACACACCCTCTGTGTCATCAAAACTTCTGTTGACAAAAGCCTGTAGTCTAGACGTACCCCAGGAGTGGGGTCTGGCAGCAAAATTGGGAATGGGAGTGTATATTGCCCTGTGAGGGTTGAGCACAACCTTCCCCTCTGGATTCTGTGATTTGGTCACAGTGTCACTCTACTTTGGTCATAACAGAGGGACAGCTGAGCCAAATCTTCATAAGAATGTTTCCTCATACATAAGGTCAAACTACCATTCATTCTGATTTAGACTTATTGATGGAGGGGCAGCTGGGCCAAACCTAAATGGCACTAGCTTCAGCGGGTAGCTGAGTTAATCTGTACAGGATAAACTTAAAAATAACAAATAGTCTGGTAGCACTTTCTAGACTATCAAAACATTAGATGGTACCATGAGCTTTCGTGGGCACAGCCCACTTCTTCAGATCCAAAACTCTGGTCATCTGAAGAAGTGGTTTTGCCCACAAAAGCTCATGATACCGTCTACATGTTTTGTTAGTCTTTAAAGTGCTACTTTAAGGTGCATTGAAGTGCTATTTGTTGTTTTCAAAATGGCACTTTTACTTCACATGCCAGGTAGCAAGGCTACTAGATTTAAGGGGGGAATCTCTGAAATGGGGAGACATTTTGCTCCTGCCCTTCCCCCAGCAGTAAGCCTTGCTTGCTGCTCACCAAATCCTGATTTTAAGTAGGAATAAGGGATCTTCCAGAAAAGGCTTTATTTTCCGAAAGATCCAGTCTAACCTGGCGCTTTTCTCCGGCAAAGCCCCGAGCCAGAAAAAAGCGGCAGCCATGTTCATGCAAATGCCGCAGGGAAAATTTAAATCCCCGCAAAATTTGCAATTCCGAAGTGTCTCATTAGCATCCCTTTTCTGGAAAAGGGTGCCAATGTAGACACAGCCCATGTGTATAGGCCTGCTTAAACCCAGGGTTGTGAATTCAATCTTTGTGGAGGCAATTTGGGGCAAAAATTTGTCAGGGATAGTACTTAGTCCTTCTGTGAAGGCAGGTCACTGAACTTGATGGCCTTTCAAGGTCCATTCTAGGAGATAGGCAATCTCCATTAATTTAACACAAGGTGCCAGCCAGTGAACAATCAGCTACTCAAAACATGCATCTTACTTCAAAGACACTTCAACACCAGATTACGGAGAGAGACTTCAGAACTTTTATTTATACTAAAACTCTACACGCTGCGAATGGGCCTTAATTTAGATGATAATTACCTTACACATTACAAAAACAGCCTCTCCACCTCTTGATATTTGTAGTAACTGCAGATTAGCCACCTAATTGACTCTGACAATAAGCAATTTCCTCCTTTCTTGTCTCTTCCTCATCCCCTCACACCTACCTTCTGTAGTTGATTCATTACTGTATAATTTGTTTACTCCATTGTATCCCTTTTGCTATATAATGGCCATGCCAACTCACTTTCAGAACACGAAAGTGGATCTGCCCCAGGAAAGCTCATCACCTAATAAACCATATTGTTAGATATTAAAGCGCTACATGACTGCTTTTTTGTTTTGTTTTACCATGATCGGACTAACACGGCTACTTCTCTGTTACTACTCAATACTGATGTTCCAAAAACAGTTTCCTAGTCTCTTTCAGCCACTTTCAGCATTAGCAATATGGCTGCCTATAATGTCCAGCTGATTACACTTGCTCTTATCTACTCTGCTTGCTCAATCTCTCTGCTGATTTTTGGAAGCCTTGGGGGGAACAGTAAGATTATAAACACCGGAACTGAAATATACAGCAACCTACTTAATAAATTAGCTATTGTTCTTGCAAAGAAGCCTGACTTTGTCCCCTGCACTGGATGGCTTTGGGTCCCAGACTGCAGGCAGCTGAATATTTGTGTTTCTTTCTTTTTTTCCATTAGTGGGAAGATGCCGCAATATACACTCCCATTAATTTTGTTGACTAATGTCCTTTTGTCCTATATCTTTAGCTTTGCTCTAGTCACTGCCCTACAGTGGTTCAGAGAGCAAAGTCCTGCTTCATTGTTTATTTAAATTCCACATTAAACAGTGAATTGATCACTCATGAAGTATGAGTGAAATTCTTACCTTCAGTTTTCCAACAATCACACAGAAGAAAGATATTGATGCCAGCTGTCATGAAGATGACTGTGGTCATGGCGGGGTGTGACAGTACCAAGTTAATCACACCGGCACCTACAAATGTTAGAAATTTCCAGTTATATCAAGCCTGCACGACATACGGCCTGTGGCCCGCATGTGGCCCGCAGCGGCTCACTGTGCGGCCCATGACAACTTTCGGACTTTGCAACGACTGACGTACGCAGGGTGCCCGATGCAGCTGCCACCGTGCTCCACACACACCCAGCCCGGCATGAAGTACCCGAGTGTCTGAGGAGCAGCAGTCAGTGGGGAGAGGTAACCAATGCGGGCCTGGCATGGAGGCAGGTGCAGCACGCTCTGCTAGCCGCTGCCAGTCCTAGGGGGCCCCGAGGCAAGTAGCCTGGCTGGGAGGCGGGCGAGCGCTGAGCCCTACCACTTGTGAGCTGAGCCCACAGGAGGAGCAGACTACCACCGCACCACTTGTTGCTGTTGAATTTACCCTCCTTCCCCCACCTCTCCCTTTCTTCCGGCCTCTTGTCTAATCAGGACCAGGAGAGCTCGGGAGACCCTCCTGCTCCATGCGGAGCTCAGACCCCGCAAGGTATTACGAAGTTCAAATATATAAAATTTAATTACTGTTTTTCATTTTTCCATGATTCATAAATAAATATTAAAATAATTTAATTTAAAAAAATTATTTGTTTGATTTAATTGAAAAATTCTTAATAAAATATCACCCCATCCCCCAACCTACTCTTGTGTCCTGCAGCTGTTTTCTTTGGAGTAATATGTCCCTCGCCGCTTTCTGAGTTGTGCAGGCCTGAGTTATATTAAATATTCATTTAGAGAGTTTGCTTTAATTTTAAATAGAGAAATTTAGTCTAGCAGCTTTTTCTACTTTAAAAATAAAATTTCATTGGCCTTTTTAGGTATGAAAGGACTATAGTAGGGAAAGAACATTAAAACAGATGTCAATGTAAATTATATAATAGATTCATCTAGTACAGTGGTCTCCAACCTTTTTACACCCAAGATCACTTTTTAAGTCTCAGAACAGGCGAAGATCTACCGCCCCGCCCCTTTCTTGAAGCCAGCCCTCTTTATTCTCCTATCCATCACTTGCTATCCCCAGCCCTTATACACTCTGTTAAACAGTTTATTTTTTAATTATGCAATATATAAAATTAAAATCACGTTTATAGTTATGAAATAAATGGTCTGGTTTTAATTCATGCTATTTAAATGTCAAATGAAGCATTTACAATTATACATTTTGTTCTCTGCTATTTTGTAAATCTAAAATCAAGTATTGATAATTATATATTTTTTCTTCCAATAACAAAGTCTCAGTGTGACACCTGTGTCTGAACAGTATCTGCCAGTGTCTTGAAGTCTGGGTTGTAGTCTGAGATTGCTAGTCATATACAGTCCATCAGATGGGCATCTGTGATCCTGTGTTCAGCCTAGGAAGCTTGCTCCAGCACAGCTGGAGCTAGATGCAGCCTCTCTGGGCTGAGCGCAGGGCAGCTGGGCTAGAGGGAAGAGAAGTGGCTACCCGGCCAGCTGGCCATGGTGCTCAGCCATGGTGCACCAAGCTCCACGTGGGCAGGCGCAGAGGAGAAGCTGCCGATCAGCTGGAGCATGGGGCAGCCTCTTTCAGCTGAAAGCCATAGTCAGCTGGCTGGGGTGTTTCAGCCTTTCCGACCTCCCAGCTCTCACCATTCCTCGCAGCTATTCACCTGTGTTGTTGCTGCTCCTCAAATGAGGAAATCTAATATAAATGTACTGCGCAGGCGCGCAGTTCAGAGAGGGCTCAAGAGCTACTCTTAGAGCCCCTGAGATCTACAGGTAGATCGCGATCTACTGGTTGGTGACCACGGATCTAGTAAGATGGCCGAAATTCAAAAATATTCAGAACCTGACATATACTACATGTACCCTTGTTCTAAAAGGGAAACAGAAGGCACTAACTTGCTCAATAACTGGATAAGATATTTTGCTTATATGTACCGTATTTTAGCCAATATAACCTGCAGTATATTTTTTTACTCACCTGGCCTCCAGCCTCTGGGTGGGGGAGCACTCACCTGCACAGAAGCGCTCCCCCTCCCCTTCCCCTGCTGCACAGCCGCCAGCCGCCAGCCTCCAGGTGGGGGAGCGCTCATCTCCTGGTTCCTGTGCAGAAGCATTCCCCCTGCCCCTTCCTGCAGCTACACAGGAACCAGGAGATAAGCGCTCCGCCGCCTGGAAGCTAGAGGCTTTGCAGCTGCAGGAAGGAGCGGGGGAAGTGCTCCTTCACAGGAACCGGGGGATGAGCACTCCCCCACCTGGAGGCTGAAGGCTGGCGGCTGCGCAGCCACAGGAAGGGGCGGGGGAGCGCTCTCATTCCCCCGCCCGGAGGTTGTGCGGCTGCACAGGAACCAGGCAGGGTGAATTCTCCCCCATCCAGAGGGTGGCTAATTCCCCCCCCCCCACACACACACACACAACCCGTAGAAGCCCCTCCTTCTGCACACAGTTTGAAAAAGGTCTTGTATACCCTGCAGGTTATACAGGGTATACAAGATTTTTTTCACTCAAACTGCAAAAACTGCGGGATATATTCGGGTGCGGGGTATATTCGCTAAAAGACTGTATTTCACTGGTGTACACATTATCTGAAGTTGTTGAAAATGTGCCACCTATATGTGTTTAACAGGCGAGATATATTGTCTAAAGAATGGAATACCTCACCTAGGGCAGCTTATGGTACCCAACTCCACTTATGTAAATAAGGTAGTTGGAATCGATGTACCTTAAGCTGAGGAGACTTACCCAGTATTCTCTGTGTCCTTCCAGGAAGAGCCTTGAGGATGGAAGGGTGGGGATGTTGGAGGGACCTCTGACTTTTAGGTCAAGCTGTAGAGACGCATCCATTGCACTCATTTTCTGCCTTCATCTACCTAGTTTTGCCCCTACGTACTTGTGTTATTTGTTTATATTCATCCTTTGTATTTTGATCTAGCTTACACATTTGATAGAACTCCTTTTTTTTAAGGTCATTCAATATCTCTTAGTTAAGCTGGGGCAGGCTTTTGCAATACTTCCTATCTTTTCTACAGAGTGCAACAGAGTGCAACCTTAGTAATATCCCTTTGAAAAACTACAACTATCTTCACTCTTAGCCATGCTTCCTATAGAACCCCAGACTACAGAAAGCAGAGGGTTTCTCTAGTTGGGAGATGCTGTGATATATATTCCCACTTCCAATTTTGCTCACTAGTATCCTTTTCACCTATTACTGCACATTTGCTGTGTTTCTGCTTTCCAGTGAGACAGTGTACCAAACCTTGATTCATTTTTTTTTCAATTTCCACATTGAACAGTGAACTATCACTAGTGAAATACTGGTCAGCATTGATCTTCTTACCTTGTGCTTTGCAAAAATGATACAGAAGGAAGACACTGGTGCCAGTTCCGATGACATAGACTGTATACTTGTACGGGTATGACTCCATCAAGCTAAGGAACCTAGAGCCTAAAAATATTGGAACTTTTCAATTATATTTAATATTCCTGTGGAAAATGATTGTAATTTTAAATAAAGATGTCTAGGTTCATCAGATTTAAGAGTAAGATTGTTAATATATTCTATTGAGCAATAGAAGTAGTGAGTACACATTAGAATAGGTATAGATTCAAAGGTTACTCACGTTTGTAATGCTGCCCCCATGGATGCTTTATACTTAGTCTGCCATTCCAGGTTCTGTATAGGAGATTTTATAGTACTCCGTGTGCAGCACCAACTGGCATACAACATGCCAGTGGGCACTGCGCATGCACGGCCTGAGCTCTCCAGTTCCTTCTCTATTCTGTAGGTCAGGCATGTCAAACAGGCTTCTGGTGGGCCACATGCAGCCTGATCAAAATTTTTTGCTGCCCACCACTACATTTTTATAGAAGAATAAAGTGCAGCCCACTGGCCGCACAGAGCACATTACTGAGTGCAGATCACAGCCGGCCGACCGGCTGCTTTGTGCACAGCACCACAGTGACTGCTCACGGCCGGCTGGGCCACTCTGCACATGGCACTCAGCACATGCTCATGGCCAGCTGGGTCACTCTGTGCTGGGTGCTTCAGCACATGTTCATGGCCGGCCGCTCTACGCAGGCATCGAGCGCCTGCTCACAGCTGGCTGCTGTGCTCATGCCGCCCCAGTGTCTGAGGAAGAAATGTGTGGTGGCAGCGGTGGCTCCGGGACACAGGCATTAGGTTGCAGGAGCTAGGAGTGCCTGGCTCTGGGGAAGGGAGGATACATTAGGATGGAGGCAGCTGGTTCTGTGGGAGGGAGGAAGCATTAGTTTGGGGGTTCCTGGCTTTGCGGAAGGGATGAGGCATTGTCTTATTGGGTTAGAGCACGGGGGGAGGCTCTGTGAGAGTGGAGGGGGATTGGGTTAGAACAAGGGTATGGGAGTGCCTGGTTCTGGGGGGGGGAGGAATATTTTCTCAACATTTTCTTTTTTATTTATTTATTCCCAAATAAAATCACAAAATGTATATTAATTTTATATCAATAAATATGTCAAGTTTTTTCAATTGCATGAATATTATATGTTTATGCAAAATCTCAAACTTACGAATCATCTGAAATTTTCACAGAAGCCTGTTCTATTTGATTAACCAAGGTCTATACTTGTTTTTATTTCAACAAAACAAGTTATGTATCATATAAAAAATTTAAAAGTACCTTACATTTATATTTAAATTAAAAATTATTTTATATGGGCAAACAAAAATTGTATACATCAAATTATTGTATGTATTAAAACAAGACCTGAACAATTATAAAATATACCTAAAACATAATCTGTAATAATAAATAATTATGACTTTCTGATAGAAGTACATTTTCTTTGGAGGCCCTGAAAGCTATCTGTTTTCGTTTGTGCAACCCTCAGTAGGCTTCGAGTTTGACATGCCTGCTGTAGGCGCTCCAGGTCTTAAGCAGAGGGGACCAGGATGGGTCATGGAGCATCTACGGGGACACCATCTCAAAGAACTCCAGCTAATGCACAAGGTGAGTAATCTTTGTTTCTTCTTTGGGAGGTTTCTGTGGATGCTCCATGCTTGGTGATTAGCAAGCAGTTTTAGCCTGTGGTGGCAGGGGCTTCAGAATATTGTGAAAGGCCAATAACAGATGCAGCCCTTTGAGGAACCTTTTGATTATAGGGTGAGTAAAAGTGGACCAACCCTCAATTTTGTGGTAGGATTTATTTACCTCCACAAGGGGGGCACCATCCGTGAGGGGGGCACCATCCTCCACCAGAAGGCAGATGATGTGCTTTTTGGACCCCCTCTTTTTCTCCAGGGCATAGAAGAAGTGGGAGCCTTGATCTATCTGCCAAAGGAGATGGATGCGAGAATGAACAAAGGCACCCTGGGCCCCAAGGTCCTCGAGGGCCCGGAGTTCCTCCCGCTTCTCCTGGTACATGCAGCAGAGGGCTGGATCTCCGGGGCTGCTGGCAAGCCATCTCTCTAGTTCTAAGACCTCCTGTGCCAACTGCTCTGTCGCTGCATCCCTCTGCCATCTGGGCTCCCAGGTATAGGTGCATGCACACCTTCCCCACATCTCACGACCACCATGCCGAGGGAAAGGCGCATCACCACTCACGTCAGGCCAGCCAGAACTCCCAGAAGGACGCTATGAAGCCCACATCCTCGAGCAGGCTGTTATTGAAATGCCAGTAGGCCAGCCCCAGCCTCTCTGAGGAAAGAGAGGCTGTCACAGCCACCAAATGGTGGTGCGAGAATGGGGTGAGCCTAATGCTAGAGGAGTGGGCCCGGAAGAGATGATTACAAGAAAGGTAAATGCGGTCCAACCGGGAGTGGAAAGACCGCACACCTGGACGTAGATAAACACAATGGAAAAACCCACCACCTGGATGTAGGTAAACACAATGTCTCCATTGTGTCTCGCCAGAAGCCCACCAGGGAGTGATGGTCTATTATCTCCCGAGGATGTCTTTGGTGGCTGGGCACTGTTTGGGTACAGTCCTGCTCCTCAAGGGTACAGTCCTGCTCCTCAAGGGTACAGTCCTGCTCCTCAAGGGTGCAGTTGAAATTCCCACCCAGGACCAGGTACTCACAAGGATCCAAAGAGCTGAGGAAGGCAGGCGCCCGCTGATAGAAGCAGAGCCTCTCTGGGCCAGATGTTGGGGTGTAGATGTTAATGAGATTTAATGTCAGTCCCTCCATCCAAGCCTGGAGATGCACTAGGTGACCCTGCACAACCTCGGCAGTCCCCAGCACCCCAGGGTTTATTTCAGCCACCCCAGATTGACGGGCTGACAGGTGGCTGAAATAAACCCTGTCCCCCCACTCCAGCTGCTAGTTAGCCTCAGAGGCCACAGCTGTATGGGTCTCCTGCAGGAATATGACAGAGTAACCCTCCTCCCAAAGGAAGGAGCATATCTGACACCTGCAGAGACCCAACCCACAGCCCCAGGTTTTTAGAGTGGTAAAAATGAGTGGCAACATCAAGAGGGCTGGGGAAGATCCTTGCCAGCAGGAGTGCTAGCAATCCCCATTGGGCCCTGCAGCAAACAGTGACTGTACCCGAAAGTGAGCAGGGCGTCACAGAAGTTACGGACCTGCTGGTAGGCTGCAGCCTCCCACTGCCCGGTCCCTTTACCCTCCCCCAAGAGGGCCCTTACCATTTGCAGTACAAGATAGAAATCTCCCCATCACTGAAGGGCGAGAGCGACCTTGTTCTTGGAGCCACGAATGTCTTCCAAGAAAACATGTATCTCGCCCTTCAGCACATCTGGCGTTGGGGCCTCGGGCCCTCGAACACCTTGGGGTCAGACCCCTCTGTGAGCCCTGAGACCCATTGACATGGGAGTTCAGGGACTCTAAAGTCCCTTCTAGGAAGATGGTAAGGACAGTGGCGGAGGGAGAACAGCCCCAGATGTGCTGGGAGCAGGAGAAATGAAAACCGCCTCCCAGGGGCCACGTCTTGGCTAAATGTGGCAATCCTGGGGGCGGCAGTAATAGAGTAAGGGGAGGAAAAGAGGTCAGGAAGGGGATCAGAAAAAGGAGGAAGAGGAGGAAGGGGAGTAGGGCAAGGAAGAGGTGGGGGATTAGGGAAAAGAAAGGACGGAGAAAGCAGGTAGAGGGGTGGGAAGTTCAATTGCGAGTGGTTGAACTGGGAGCAGGAGTGGGGCAGAGGTTAGCAGATGGAACAGGGTGAGAAGCCTTAGCGGAGGAGACGCTGGGATGCGGCGCCTCCTCGCAGGGCAGGGAATCGGTAGCAGCAGTGGAGGTACTTGATGTCTCCCCAGTGCTGGCCTTCAGTGCCACACAGAGTGCTGAATCAGAGACCCCAGTGGCATGGGTGATGAGAAGTGATGGAAGGTCCCACCTGCTAAAAGACTCCAGGGCTATGTCTAGACTGCAAGCCTCTTTCGAAAGAGAGCGTCTAGACTGCATGTTGAACTTTCGAAAAAGCAGCTTGCTTTTTCGAAAGAAAGCATCCAGTGAGTCTGGATGCTCTCTTTTGAAGAAGCCCTATTTACATTGAAGAACGCCTTCTTTCGAAAGAGGAACTTTCGAAAGAAGGCGTTCTTCCTCGTGAAATGAGGTTTACCGCCATCGAAAGAAAAGCCGCGTTCTTTCGATTTAATTTCGAAAGAACGCGGCTTGAGTCTGGACGCAGGGGAAGTTTTTTCGGAAAAAGGCTACTTTTCCCGAAAAAACCCCTGAGTCTGGACACAGCCCAGGGTTTTAGTGGTCATGACTGAAGTGTTACTTATGGCTGGGGAGATGGTCGCACGCTGGAGCAATTCAGAGGCAGGGGAAAGGGAAAGTGGGGAAGGAGAGGACAGTTGTTTTCCCTCTAGGACAGGGTGATGCCCCTCTAAGGCAGCCAGGGTCAACTCCAAAGCCTCCACTTCTTGGGAGAGGAAGGCAAGCCCACCACCAGATGATGGCCCTCCGCCTCCTCACTGGAGCTGGGAAGACTGGGAGTATCCTCCATGGACACCCCCTCTTGCAGGGACCCCAGGAGGGAGGTGATCAACCCTCCCACAACCGCCATGGTCACCTCGACTACCCCATGGTGCTGTGAAGCATCCGGGGGCTCAGAGGGAGGGACGGCTCCAGCATCCATCCCCATAAGTGCAGGGAGTTTCTCCTCCCCCTCAGTGGGTGGGGTGGATCGCCGGGCACGCTTGCGTTACCTCCTCATGCAAGCTCCCATCCCTCGGAGGAAGAGGGCTGGGCCTGAATGGGGACAAGGGCAGTGGTGGGAAGGCAAAGGAAGATGGGGGCACTGCAGGGGACAGCAGGGGAAAGGGACACCTCCCCCTGAGGTAGGTCCTGCCCAAGTCACATCACTGACCTTGCTGCCCTCTCCTCCGCAAACCTGACCTTGCCGCTTTTTGCAGTAGAAGTAGCACCCACGCACTCATCTGGGTCCTGTGGAGCCCGAGCAGAAATGATGATGATCATGGTTGGAGGAGAGGTGACCCCAGGGTCCGGACCATCAGGGCCACCAGCGATGGTGGGGTCTGTGCCCTCCCAGTTGTCAGTGGTCCTGGGTGCCTCTCCAAATTGGGTCGGGGCAATCCCTTGGGATGTGCCCTGTCGCCTGACAGAGAAAACACTGGGCCTCCCCCGTGGTGTAGTACACCCGATACCGGGCCCCTTGATGGGATACCAGAAATGACCCTTCTAGGGCTTCTCTACCACATCCTGACAGCAGTAGTTGGATTTGTACCTGCTGGCAAAAGGAAGCGGCATGGTGGAGGGTAGGATCTTTGCAGCCTAAAGGAAGGGGACTCAGGACTGACAGAGGCCTCCCCAGGGTGGAGAGGAAAGGAAGTAGGGCAGCATTGAGGAGGAAGAGAGGAACAGAGGAAAAAAACACCCGTATGCCAAGGTCCTCCAAAGTCTTGAGGGGAACGTGGACTCCCCCCACTGCCAAACCCCTTTCCACCACCTCCTGGTGGAAAAATACCACTTTCCCGAACATCTTAGAGGCCGCTACCACAGCTGCGGGCCCCACCACGTGAGCCATTGCCCGCACATAGGTCTCCACATGGGGCGAGGCCACCACCAGGAGACAATGAACCCTATTCTTTCTGGTCAGGGTGGGAAAGGGGCCACTGCCACTGGAGGTGGAATTCCAGGAAGCGGCTTGGGGGGCAGCAGGCAGAGGGGTGGCAGCTACCTGGGTGTCACTGTCACCCCAGAGCTGGTAGAAGGAACAGGGGAGCAGGAGTGGGGAGCCATGGCCGACATGGGGGCTGTCAAGTGAACCCTCGCCTCAGGAGATTTTGCCTTCTGGGCTGGGCTTTTGCCCTTTTTGGTCCCCCGGTCCTTCCTACCCTTCAGGGGAGCCTTCTCAATGGTGACTGGAGGCACCATGGCAGGAGTGGTAGAAGTCCCAGGGCCCTCTTCCATGTCCGCCCCCTCTACTGTAGTGATGGGGGGCCCGGCAGCCTCAGAGGGGTTGTTGTTTTTAGGGAGGAATGGGGAAGCGTCAGCAGGGCTGTCACCGGACAACCCTTCCATTGTGGTCATGGGTGGGGAGGGAAAAGACAAAACAAACAATTAGAGGAGGACCAAAAATGCCAGGGGAGGGAACAGGGAGGGAGAGGGAGGAGAGGAAGGAGGTTCACCGCTCCCCCTCACGAGACTGGAAGTAGGGTGAGAGGGTGGTGATTCAGAAAGGGGAAGGGGGAAAAGGAGTAAGGAATATAGCTCCCAGAACAGGATGGAAAGAGCGGCTCCTCCACCTGCACTGGGGAGATGAGGGGTAAATTATTATTTAAGGAACATGGGGAGAAGTGAAACTGTGTGTGTGGGAAGGGTAGCTAAAAAGGAGGAGGAAGATCAAGTGCCAAACAAAAGAGTGGGGGAGGAGGGCATGGGCACACAAGAGGATAGATAGGACAAGCAGTGGAGAAGGAAGGCAGGCAATGAAGAGATGCGAGGGCAAGGCAGAGAGGGAGAGGGAGGAGACATGGCTGTGGGAAGGGAACCACTGTGCCCACAGGTGCTTGAGTAGCAGGCCCACAGCTCCTGCTGCAGGACCCAGAAGAGCAAAGAAGGGCAAGGAGGCAATCAGAGGGGCTGAGAATGCAAAGACCCCTACAGCAACTATGGCTGGGGAGGGAGTGGCAGCAGAAGTGCAAGGGCAGATTAACCAAAGGAAGGTGAACCACCCTCTCCCCCAGCACCCCAAAAGAGCCACACCCAGGAACCCTGATGGAAAGTGGGGAAGTGGCCCACGGAGGGGCTGCTACTCATGGGGCAAGGGCCAAGCTACACGGCCTACTCGGGGCTGCTCCCACCCACAGGGCCCTGGGCCGGAACCCAGAGCAAGTGGGTGGGACCAGGTTCCCCCCAACCCTCCTGTCTGGCTGGAAGGGCCAGTAGGGAGCGGAAAGAGAAGGACACTTGACTGGCCAATGGTGAAAAAAGGTTCTGGTAGCGGGGCACCCTTGCCTTTGTGGCAGTATTAGGAACACTGCAAGTCTCCGAGGCCCACTAGAACCCGCCAAGAAGCGCAGGACCCACAGGGCTTAGCCCAGACTTTGCCACAAGGTCTACTGATAGGTGACCTTATGTGCAGAAGAGGATGTGTGCAACCAAGGAGTTGAGTACCCATTGATGATGCTGAGGGAAACGTCTGCTGAGAGCATCCACCATTATATTGGTGGCTCCTGGTATGTGAATTGCAGAATTGTGGATGTTCTGGTTCATGCAAAAATTCCACAGTTTTATGACCTTAGTGCACAAGAATCAAGACCTGCCCCCCCCCCCCCCCCCCCGCTTTGTCTGTTGATATAAAATACACAGGCAATGTTTTCTGTAAGAACACGCACATGTTTGCCGATGATGGAGGGCAGGAAATGATGGCAGGCATTGTGCACAGCACACAGTTCCAACAGGTTTATATGCAAGCATGTCCCTAAGCAATCTGTAGCACCATAGCCTATGTGAGAAGTGTCTGTAGTGATCATGCAGTTGAGGGAGGAGCGCAGTGGCATTTGAAGGGCCAAATCTGATGATTGTCTTCATCTTTGAGGCCGAGTTTGGTTCCTGTTCGTATTGCTATCTGGGCATTGACTGAAGTAGACCATGTAACAAGGCCATTGATAGGACTGGTATCAGTACTGTCTATGGGTATGTCTACACTACCCCCCTAGTTCGAACTAGGGGGGTAATGTATGCATACCGAACTTGCTAATGAAGCCCGGGATTTGAATTTCCTGGGCTTCATTAGCATAAAGCCGGCGCCACCATTTTTAAAAGCCGGCTAGTGCGAACCCCGTGCTGCGCGGCTACACGCGGCACGGACTAGATAGTTCAGATTAGGCTTCTAATCCGAACTATCTGTACGCCTCGTGGAACGTGGAACGAGGTGTACAGATAGTTCGGATTAGGAAGCCTAATCCGAACTATCTAGTCCGTGCCGCGTGTAGCCGCGCAGCACGGGGTTCGCACTAGCCGGCTTTTAAAAATGGCGGCGCCGGCTTTATGCTAATGAAGCCCGGGAAATTCAAATCCCGGGCTTCATTAGCAAGTTCGGTATGCATACATTACCCCCCTAGTTTGAACTGGTGTAGACAGCACTGGGGGCCAGCAAGTCCCCCAGAACCGCTGGCGCTAAAAGGTCCCTGCGTAGCGGGCGGTGTGAGCTTCATGGGTATATGGATAGCCAGGCTGCAAAGGGTGGTGGAAAAGTCCTTCATGGTATGAAGGACTTGTTGGTTCGCCCACAACTTCTCCCCATCAAAGGGCAAATCCTCAACAGTGGATTATATTTCTTGAGGGAACATGAATGGGAGAACCATGAGGCCCTGTGCAACACAATCACTGTGGCCATGATTCAAGGCACTGTGTCTGCACCACCAAATGTGACCTGGAGGGCTGCACAGGAAATAACATGCCCCTCAGCAACAGTGGCTATAATGTGAGGTCTCTTTGCCTCTGGAATGTTGTCTGCAAAGTCCATCAACGTAGAGTAAATTCTAAAATCATACTTTGTCATCAAGACTGAGTAGTCTGAAATCCTAAACAGTCAATTTGCAGATGAGCAGGTCTTAAGACCAAAGAGACTGAGTCTCTTCCTATCCTTGTCTGGTGAAATGGTGAGGAAATCATCTTGCTTCACCCATTAGTCAGTTGGCTCCACCATTAAGGAGTTCAGCGTTGGATTGGTAAATAGGAACTCCGAACTCTTAACGGGCACCTTGTATTTTTTATCAGCTCTCTTGCATGTAGGTAGTATCAATGAAGGAGTTTGCCCAATCATGTTGGCTGGGTATAGAATAGCCAGGTTGATAAGGGGGCTATTTTGGATGACAGAGAGGCTTGGAGGATGTCTGTGAGCTCACACTGCACATCAGAGACTTCCTCTGTAGTAATTTTGAGCTCTGTTGCAACTATCTTGAAGAGCTCATTAAAGTGTGCAAAGTCATCTGCAGCCGAAGGTGGAGGAGGCATCATGGACTCATCAGGTGAAGACGAGGAGTTTACCAGAGTTGATGCATCAGAAGGTGATTCCTCTGTAGTGTGAAGTTCTTGAGGATCTGTGTTAAATGGCTTTTGAATAGATGAGGTTGTGTGCAGTGTATAAAAACTAGGCTGTTTGTAAGTACTAGACTGCACAATTTGGTGTCTCCTATAGGAACCTAAGGGTTCTAGTAAGGCCATTGTACAAGGTAAGGCACTGGTGGAGGCATCCAATGGTGTCCATACTATGGGGGAACCTGGTGTAGACCATAACATGGCTCATAGAATTGTATTGGAGGGCTAGAGTGTGAGGAGAAGGAAAATTGTGATGGTATCGGAGATAGTGCCTAAGAAATAGTCGGTCTAGGCAATGCATCCATGCCAAAAAGCAGTGACTAAGGGGCAAATGTCACTGCGAGATCTGCTGATATTGTTGGAGGTACTGAGTAGAAAATCAGTACTGATCATCTAGTCAGTGTCAAAGGTGCTGAGGAATGGGTAGGTGCCAAAGAATGGGCAGGTGCCATCGTGCTGTGACCAAGAATGATGCCCTTCGATTCCATTGGCCACATCAGCAGGCTGATGGTAGTAGTGCCATGGTTTTAAATGCCGTTGCTGTTGTTGGCACCTCTTCTGTGGCCGGAGTAGTTGTCAGTACTGTGACGGACCCCACCTCATGCTTTATGAAATGGACTCATGGACATACATAACTCATATGATAAACTAGGCAAATATAACTTAGATAGGGCCACGATAAGGTGGGTGCATAATTGGCTGGATAACCATAGTCAGAGAGTTGTTGTTAACGGTTCTAAATCCTGCTGGAAAGGGATAACAAGTGGAGTTCCTCAAGGGTCTGTTTTGGGACCCGTACTGTTCAATATCTTCATCAATGATGTAGATATTGGGATAGAGAGTACGCTTATTAAGTTTGCAGATGATACCAAACTGGGTGGGGTTGCGACTTCTTTGGAGGATAGGGACATAATTCAAAATGACCTTAGCAAGTTAGAGAAATGGTCAGAGGTAAACAGGATGAGGTTTAATAAAGAGAAATGCAAAGTGCTCCACTTAGGAAGGAACAATCAGTTCCATACATACAAGATGGGAAGCGACTGTCTAGGAAGGAGCATGGCGGAAAGGGATCTAGGGGTCATAGTGGACCACAAGTTGAATATGAGTCAACAGTGTGATGCTGTTGCCAAAAAAGCAAATATGATTCTAGGTTGTATCAACAGGTGTGTTGTAAGCAAAACTCGTGAAGTCATTCTGCCGCTCTACTCTGCACTAGTTAGACCTCAGCTGGAGTACTGTGTCCAGTTCTGGGCGCCACATTTCAAGAAAGATGTGGAGAAATTGGAAAGGGTACAGAGAAGAGCGACAAGAATGATTAAAGGTCTAGAGAACATGACCTATGAAGCCAGGCTTCATGAACTGGGCTTGTTTAGTTTGGAAAAAAGAAGATTAAGGGGGGACATGATAGCGGTTTTCAAATATCTAAAAGGGTGTCACAAGGAGGAAGGAGAAAATTTGTTCCTCTTGGTTTCTGAGGACAGGACAAGGAGTAATGGGCTTAAAGTGCAGCATGGGAGGTTTAGATTGGACATTAGGAAAAAATTCCTAACTGTCAGGGTGGTCAAATATTGGAATAAATTGCCAAGGGAGGTGGTGGAATCTCCCTCTCTGGAGATATTTAAGAACAGGTTAGATAGACATCTGTCAGGGATGGTGTAGGTGGAGCTTGTTCCTGCCTTGAGGGCGGGGGGCTGGACTCGATGACCTCTTGAGGTCCCTTCCAGTCCTATGATTCTATGATATAGCCCAAAGGTGGTTTGAGCGAATTATTTCATCAATTTATTCCATCAATCTTCATCTCATGATCTGCTGGTTCTGTTTATCTTACTCTGTTGTATGTATCATTTGTGTGTGTAAAATTAGACACAGGGAGTGGGGAATACTTTGTGAATTTCAAATGTATGAATGGGAGACATGGAGGGTGTTACCTGAAACTTCTAGATGAGCCACTGTTAAACAATCTTTTGTCCTTAAGTCTGAGCAGTGGTTGGTAGGAAGTGGCCTCAACTCCTTAACAAAAGGAATAGGAAAACAGGCCTGTGTCTTTTGGCTGGGCTGCACCTGAAGGAAGGGGTCAGGGACCCTAAGGTGTGGAAGAGAGCCCTGGTTTGGAAGGGCAGCTGGAAAAGAGGCTTTAGAGCGAGTTTGATTAAGTTTGCACTGAGGTTTCAGTGTAGAATTAGCCAAGCAGTTTTGTTTCTTTTCATTTGTAACCTGCTTTGTTCTGCCTGTTTTCACATATTACTACTTAAATTCTACTGCTTCAACTTAATAAAACCATTTTTATTTTCTATCAAATCCAGTGTAAAGAATTGTTACCGGGAGAGAGGGGGGCAACCAGTGTGTACATTCCCCCTTTCATTGTTAAAGGAGGTTTATCTAATTCTTTGGGGTCTGATCCCATCTGCGGAGTGATATCCCAGGAGGCTGGGCCCTAAACTGCACTCTCTTTTGACCTGAAGAGGTTCAGGGTCTATACTGCTTCTCGGTGGGAGAAGGGACCTCAGCTTGGGGCGTTTGCTGGGGGAGACCAGGGAGCTGGCCCAGCAGGACTGGGAGGGGGGGAGCCCCAGAGAGCAGGAAGGCCATATCAGCACCCCGGGAGGCACCCCCAAGGGGTCATCTGTGACCTCATCCCGTCACAAGTACCATATTGGTTACAGCTTTAGGGCATTATTTGGACCCTTTGTGGTCAGAAGCAGCAACGGCTGATGGTGTCATAATGCCTGAGGTGCTGGGAGCATCATAGGTAAGGACACATGACCTGTGTGCTAATGGCTTGAAGGGGGGCCATTTCCTGGTGGAGGGCTCAGATCAGGCACTCAGGATCTTCTCCTCATTGGCACCCTCTTCCCCTGAGAGGAATCTGAGGGTGATCATTGCTCCCTAGGTTGTAATCACAGGTACGAGGCAGGATGCATACTCTTCTCCATTAAAATCAGTTTTAAGTGGAGGTCTCTGTATCTGAGAGTCCTGGCCTTAAGTTTGGAGCAGTGAGGGCAGTCCTAAGGTGAATGATGTTCTCCTAGACATCTGATGCAATATAAATGTCCATCAGAGATCTGCATTAGCTCTTTAAAGGAGGCACAGCATTTAAAGCCCAGAAAGCGAGGCATGATGAGAAAGAAAAGGTTTTTTTTAAAGTACTTACTAACAACTAACTAAAAAACTAAAAACAACAGTAACAAGAACTAACTAAGAACCAATGCAAACTATATTAGTAATGTCAGACAAAGCAGAGAACAGTGTCAGGCCAAGGGCAGCTGAGAAGGAGGACTTGGGCCATGCATGCAAGTACCTACTGGTATGTTGTGGGCCAGTTGGTGCTATGCATTCGTGGATAGTGCAGGGATTGCTTCAAAATCTCCAATTCAGGCAAAGGGAAGGCATCAAGTCCAAGTATGGAGCATTCATTGTGACCTTTCAAACAACTAAAATTCTTTTATAGGTACATCTGGAGAGCTGGCCAAAGTGTATAAATATTTAATACTCAATATCTATCTTTTTCTTTGAAGTTAAAAGGGAAGTTACAGAAGTGTACATTATCTGTAGGGGTTGAAAATGTGCTGCCTATATGAATTTAACAGGTGAGCTCTATTCTCTAGAGACTGGAATACTTCATGTAAGCTAGATCGATGCTATGCCAAAAATGATGTTTAAGGATCTGTCAAAAAAGGGTTTATTTTGGACAGATCTCCATCTAGACTGCCGGGGTGTTTTTTTTTTTTTTCAAAAAAGCTCCGTTTCGAAGAAAAGCGGAAGCCATGTTTATGCTAATGAGGCACAGGATATTTAAATCCCTGCTTCATTAGCAATTTCGACGTGCCTAATCTACATCTCTCTGTTGACAGAGAGGTGTAGTCTAGACGCAGCCTTTCAGTGAGATAGTGCACCAGGTGGTCATTCCTTTTCTTACTTTCTTTCTTTTTTCCAAATTTCACGTTGAAAAGTGAAGGGTCAC
This sequence comes from Pelodiscus sinensis, assembly GCF_049634645.1. Taxonomy (NCBI): domain Eukaryota; kingdom Metazoa; phylum Chordata; order Testudines; family Trionychidae; genus Pelodiscus; species Pelodiscus sinensis. The sequence goes on along the minus strand of NC_134743.1, from coordinate 3,688,834 downwards.
TAGGGAAATACTGGTCAGTTTTGAAATTCTTACCATTTGCTTTCCAAAGATGATATAGAAGGAAGACAGTGGTGCCAGTGCTGGTGACAAGAATTGTACTTGTGTATGGGTGCGAGTCTACCCACATAAGGAACCTAGAAACTAAAAATATTGGAATATTTCAGTGATATTTAATATTCCTTTAGAAAATTACTGTAATTTAAAACTAAGTTGTCTAGGTATTTCTTCATATTTAAAAGTCAGATTGCTTACATTATCTGAAGTTGTTGTTGAAGTTGTTTGCTAGCCAGTACCAGAACTGCTAAGTGAAATACTAGTGGATCCATCTCTGGTGATAAGTTTAGACATGGCCTAAGTCATGCCCATTATTCACACCTACTCCATGCATACCTGCACCGCTAAAAAGTCCTTCCACCCTCAGCAGTGTAACAAAGGGACAAAGTGACAATTTGGCATGAGTTCCTTTGCCAAAATACAGTTTCTAGAAGTCTCATCAGTAGCAAAGAAATGAGAGTGGGTAATTGAGCACATACTGATAACACATCTCAAAGAACTCTAGTCAGTGACCAGGTAAGCACTGTAAGTGCCTTCCCTTCGTTTTTACATCCTTTTCTGTGTGCATTACCATTGTGTACCATTACTGCAAAGGATATCACAAGTCTAATTAAAAATAACATTTATAACAGTCCTGCCAAACTGAGAACTTGCATAATGGAGAAACGTATCATGGGGGTATGAACTTTTCTAGAGTTAGGGGTCAAACAAATATTAACTACTAGGAGATTTACCTGGTGTTGCCTGGGTCCTTCAGAGACGGTATCATGATTATGAGGGTTAGCTAGCAGCCTGGGGATTAAGGGGTTAACTACACCTAGCTAGGTGGAGTGGCCAATAGGCATGTAGGTAGGACTTTCAAATTGGGACAAAGGAATTTGGGGTTTTTTTCCCTCCTTTGTCTCTCTGGGCGAGTCCTCTGCAGCTACAGAGAAGGACAAACATGTCTCTCTATCTCCAAGAAACAATTCTTCACTTTCTGTAAGTAGCGTAAAGTTTAGGTAGTTTCGTTAGTCTTTGTTGTTTTAAGGGTTGGGAATGGGACCTGATATCTGGCACTGCTTAAGAGATGTTTGGCTTTTCTTTTTAACTAAGTTCTAGCCCATGGTGGAATTCCTCCATGAGTATATTTTGTTACCTTCCTATCTAATCATTAAGCTTGCAATAGGAATATTGTTGTAATAATAAAAGTTTTCTCTTTTCTTTTAATTAACCTGGCATTGGGGTGAGATTTCCCAAATGATCTTACCCCTAATCTTGTTCTTAATATTTGGGTGGTGGCAGTGGAAATTTTATTCCCAAAATCTAGGTTTTTAAGATTTGGGGGAAGTTTTATACCAAAGCCTGGTAGATAAGGCTTTGGGGTACACTTGCTGGCCCCCACTTCTGCATTTATCGTGCCAGAGTGGGGAAGGAGCCATGACAGAATGTCCTTGGTGTTGTGAGTGGAATGGGTTGCAGGGAGCTGGAGGTGGAAAGTTATAAGAGTGAAGCTTGGGAGGTAAGAAGGGGCTCAGGGCAGAGGTTTCCCACTTAGCGAGCCAGGGGCCTGTCCTCTCTCTCCACTCACATCTCTATAGCCAATCAGCATCCTATTTTCTCTTCCTTTCAGATCCCCAGCCTACAAGAGGCCTGTTTTCTCTCCCTACCAAAGGACCAGCGGGAGGCTTTGGAATAGGGAGCCTACTTACTGGCATGCCGGTGTTATCCACACACCTTCTTCTTGTGGTTCACTGTCCCACATAGTAGCAGTCAGACATCTTATAGGAAGAACGAGACTATGTCTACACTAAATGATCTATCGGGAAAAAGTCCATAAATTGTGGTCTGCAATTTGCATACCTTTTTCTGATAGTTTTCTTGGAAGAGGCTTTTCTGAAATTTAGCCCATCTACACTGGGTCAAATTTCGAGAAAACCCCTCTTTCAGAAGAGCCCTTCTTCCTCATGGGAGGAGGAAGACGGGGCTTATGAAAGAGTAGATGTGTTCCGTGGACATGGTGGAGTTTTCCCGAAAAACTTGCCAGTCTAGACACAGCCGTGTTGTTTATTTATATTCGTCTTTTGTACATTGACCTAGTTTCCATTTTGTGTAGGGCTCCTATTTAATGTTTATATCATTCAAAATCTCCTGGTTAAGTCAGAAAGGACTTCTGCCATACTCCCTCTCTTTTCTATGCAATACAACAGTATGCTCTTGTACCCTTCATAATGTCCCTTTGAAAAACTACAACTGTCTTCACTCATTTTTCCTCTTGCACTTGCTTCCCATAGAGCCCCAGACTTCAGAGAGCTGAGGGTTTGTTTATTCTCTATTTGGGAGATGCTGTGATATATACTCCCACATCCAATTTTGTTAACTAGCATCCTTTTCATCTATTTTTATACATTTAGGCTATGTCAAGACTGGCATGATTTTCTGGAAATGCTTTTAACGGAAAAATTTTCCATTAAAAGCATTTTCGGAAAAGCGCGTCTAGATTGGCAGGACGCTTTTCCGCAAAAGCACTTTTTGTGGAAAAGCATCCGTGGCCAATCTAGAAGCGCTTTTCTGCAAAAAAGCCCCGATCACCATTTTCGCATTCGGGGCTTTTTTGCGGAAAACAAATCTCTGCTGTCTACACTGGCCCTTTTGCGCAAAAGTTTTTCAGAAAAAGACTTTTGCCCGAACGGGAGCAGCATAGTATTTCCGCAAGAACACTGACAATCTTACATGAGATCATCAGTGCTTTTGTAGAAATTCAAGCGGCCAGTGTAGACAGCTGGCAAGTTTTTCCAGAAAAGCAGCTGCTTTTCCAGAAAAAGTGGCCAGTCTAGACACAGCCTTACTGTGTTTTTGCCTTCAAGTACACCAAGCCCTGATTCATTTTTATTTCAATTTCCACATTGAATAGTGAATGGTCACCAGTAAAATACTGGTTAGCGTTGACCTTCTTACCTTGAGCTTTGCAAAAATGATACAGAAGGAGGGCACTGGTGACAGTTCCGATGACAAAGATGATGCTTGTACCTGGGTGTGATTCTACCAAGCTAAGGAGCCTAGAACCTAAAAACATTGGAATTTTTCAGTGACATTTTGTATTCCCTTAGAAAATATTGAAATTTTAAACAAAGATATCTAGGTACTTCTTCAGGTTTAAAAGTAAGAGTGTTTATATTTTCTATTGAGCAACAGAAATAGGGGTGTGCATTACAATAGTACAGGTCTAGAATATAGATCTAGAATTTTTTTCTAGGTACATCTAGAGAGTTGGCCAAAATGTACAATATGTATAAAATGGGAAGTTACAAAAGTGTACATTGTCTGAAGTTGTTAAAAATGTGCTGCCTATATGCATTCAACAAGTGAGCTCCATTCTCTAGAGGTTCACTTAAGCTATGTATATAATATGCCTAGAACAGCTTAAGATACTAACTCGATACATGTAATTACTCAGCCAGAGGTCAACAAGAATGAATGCTCTCAATGACTTCCCTTAACTCTTGTAAATTGAGGAGTAAATTGTCCAGCAGCAGTGTCCTCAGTTTTCAGTTTAAGTGGTCTTTACTAAAACTGCCCAGTCAAATGATAGTGGCTCAATCTCTTGTGTGGTACGTATAAACGTGGCCTTATTGGTGCCCATTATTCACACCTGCTCTTTACATAATCACACTCGTATAAAACCCTTCCACCCTTAGCAGAGTAAAAAAAGACATACAGTGACCATCTGGCTTAAGTTCCTTTGTCAAAATAGAGTTTGAAGTATAAGTCTCATCAGTAGCACAGAAAAGGCAGTGGGTAATTGAGCTCATACTAATAACGTATCTCAAAGAAATCCAGTGAGTGACAAGATACACATCAGATGTACCTTCCCTTCCTTTTTACAAACCCTTTCTGTGAATTTCAATGTCTGGTGACCCACAAGGAATGTACCATTATCGCAGAGGATACCGCACATCTAATTAAAAATAGAATTTATTACAGCCCTGACAAACTGAGAACCTGCATATGAAGCCTGCACAATATAGTCAGGTTTCATGAAGGTATGTGGAGCCAAACAAATATTAATTACTAGGTGTTGCAGGTTCCTTCCAGCATCTTGGCCTAGGAGATGTGAGTGGGAAGGTGAAGGAGGCTGGGACGGAAAGGTGTAAGAATGAGCTTCGGGGGTAAGCAGGACCTCGTGACAAAAGTTCCCCACCTAGTCATCCAGGGGCCTGTTCATTCTAACCACCCCATCTCCCTAACCCATCCAGGTCCTGTTTTCTCTTTCCATCTGTAAGGGTACCCTTCAGTCCACCTGGGCCTGTATTTTCTTTCCTCCCAAAGTCCTCTGCAGTCTGACATCGGCCTGTCCCCAGGCTCCCCATCCCACCAGGAGCATGTTCTATCTCCCCTCTCCTCAACCCCACCTCCCCGCCTTCCTCTAGCCTGCCAGGGGTCTGTTCTCTCTCTCCCACAGGACCTCCAGAGAATCAGGGGCCTATTTTCTCTCCTCCCACCAAAAGATCCAGGGAGAGGGTTTGTCTTTAATTGTTATAATTCTTAGTCTTGGTTCCCATAGGGCCTCCCCTACCAGTTACCTGAGACTGCTGACATCTGCCTTCTTGAACTCCATTGTTTTTATTTTGCTGTTTCCCCATCCACCATTCTGTAGAATTTTGAATGGTATAATCTCATGGTCACTTTCACACAACATGCCTTCCACTTTCAGATTCTCAGCCAGTTCATTCTGTTTGCTAAAATCATACCTAGAACAACCTCTCCCCCAGTAGGTTTCTCCACCTTGTGAAATTAACATTTGTCTCTAATACTTTCAAAGATCTTGTTGGATAATCTTTGCCCTGCTCTATTATTTTCCCAATAGGTGTCTGGATAGTTCAAGTCCCCAAATTACTACCAGGTTCTGTGCTTTTGTTAGTTGTTTAAACAAAGCTCCATCCACCTCTTTCTCCTGGTTTAGGTAGTCTGTAATAGACATCTACCAAGACATCACCTTTTTGATAAACCCCTGCACAGAATTACAGCAAGCTCTTTAATATATCACAGCCATTGTCCTTGTAAAAAGGCCTCAGTCTGTTGCCTGCACTAGATGGTCCTGGGTCCCAGATTGCAGAGAGCTGATGGCTTATTTATCTACTTCTTGGAAAAGCTGTGATATATACTTCCACCTCCAATTCCTTGTCACTTATTATTAGTACACCTTTGCTGTGTTTCTGTATTTCTATGTAACAGTGTCTCAGGCCTTCATTCCCCTCCCCCCCCCCCCCCCCCCCGAATTTCACATTGAAAAATGAATGGTCAGTAGTGAAATGCTGGTCAGCTTTGAAATTCTTACCATTTGCTTTCCAAAGATGGTACACAAGGAAGACAGTGGGACCAGTGCCAGTCACAAGGATTGTACTCGTGCCTGGGTGCGAGTCTACCAACCTAAGCAACCTAGAACCTAAAAATATTGGACATTTTCAATATTTAATTTCCCTTTGGAAAATTACTGTAATTTTAAAAAAAAGTTGGTCTAGGTACATCTTCAGACTTAAGAGTAAGATTGTTACATTATCTGACATTTTTTTAAAAAATTTGAAGTTGTTAGCTGGTGTCTTCTAGAATTCCTAAGATAAATGTGAGAGTTTCGATCTCTGGGATGGTAAATATGGACATTGCCTGAGTCATGGACATTATTCACACCTATTGCTTGCATAACCACACCGATATAAAACCATTTTACTTTCAGTAGTGTAAAAATAAACTAAAAGACCATTTGGCTTGAGTTCCTTTGCCAAAATGTAGTTTCAAGTATAAGTAGCAGAGAAATGAGAGTGGGTAATTGAGCACACACTGATAACTCATCTCAAAGAAATCCTGTTAATGACCCATAGGGTTCCTAAGCATCGTAAAAACCTCCCCTTCCTTTTTACAGCCCTTTTCTATGTGCATTCAATATCTGGTGACACAGAAGGAGTGTACCATTACTGTGGAGGGTAATACAAGTCTAATTAAAATATAACTTAATTACAGTTGTGACAAAATGAGGACCCGAATATGATGCCTGCACAATGGAGAAATGTTCCATAAAGGTATGTAGTTTACAATAGTTAGGAGCCCGACAAATATTAACAACTAGGAAATTCACCCACTGCTGCCTGGGTCCTTCAAGAGAAGGGCCTTGAAGTTGTGGAGGGTCGGGGAAGGACGCACCAAGGTTCAAGGTTTTGAGAGTGAGGCGTGGGGAGTGATAACAGGCACAGGGCAGAGGTTCCCCAGCCAGTGAGCCAGGGGCTTGTTCTCTCTCTCTATCCAGCTCTCAATAGCCCACCAGGCTACGTCTACACTGGCCCCTTTTCCGGAAGGGGCATGTAAATTTCATGAGTCGTAGTAGGGAAATGCGCGGGGGATTTAAATATCCCCCGCGGCATTTAAATAAAAATGTCCGCCGCTTTTTTCCAGCTTTTAAAAAAGCTGGAAAAGAGCGTCTACACTGGCCCCGATCCTCCGGAAAAAGTGCCCTTTTCCGGAGGATCTTATTCCTACTTCAAAGTAGGAATAAGACCCTCCGGAAAAAGTGCTCTTTTCCAGAGGGTCTTATTCCTACTTTGAAGTAGGAATAAGATCCTCCGGAAAAGGGCACTTTTTCCGGAGGATCGGGGCCAGTCTAGACGCTCTTTTCCGGCTTTTTTAAAAGCCGGAAAACAGCGGCGGACATTTTTATTTAAATGCCGCGGGGGATATTTAAATCCCCCGCAGATTTCCCTACTACGACTCATGAAATTTACATGCCCCTTCCGGAAGAGGGGCCAGTGTAGACGTAGCCCCTGTGTCCTACTATCTCTTCCCTCTAATCCCTTCACCCAGCCTGCTAGAGGCCTGTTTTCTCTTTCCCGCCAAAGCCCTCCACAGTTCACCAGATTTCTGTTTTCTCTTCCCCCCATACTTCTGAAGCCTAAAATGGGCCTGTTCTCTCTCACTCCCCTAAACCCTTCATGATATTAGGGGTCTGTTTTCTCTCCTCCACTTCTCAGGAGGGTTGGGGGCACAGTTTTAGAGTAGAGGGGCTACTTACTGGTGTGCTGACAAAACACACACGTCTTCCGGGTGTGGTTAACTTTCCTAAGTAGTAGCAGTTAGACCTCAGACAGAGAGAAAGAATATGTGTGTTCTACAGCGTTAGCTGAGAGCCGCCTGACTTTTAGTAGAAGCTACAAAGGCTCATGCACTAAGCTCATTTTGTGCCTTTGCCTTTCTAGATTTGCCCCTACATACTTGTGTTATTTGTTTATATTCATCCTTTTTACTTTGACCTAGTTTCCACTTTTTATAGGACTCCTTTTTGATTTTAAGAGAATCCAAGGTCAGCCAGTTAAGCCAGGGAACACTTTTGCAATACTTTCTGTCTTTTCCACAGAGCATAACAGTGCTCTCATGTACCCTTTGTAATGTCCCTTTGAAAAACTACAACGATCTTCACTTGTTTTTCCTTTTGAACTTGCTTCCCATAGAGCCCCAGACTGCAGAGAGCTGAGGGTTTGTTTATTCTCTATTTGGGAGATGCTGTGATATATACTCCCGCATTCAATTTTGTTCACTAGTATCCTTTTCATCTATTATTATACATTTGCTGTGTTTTTACCTTCAAGTGAGATAGTGCACAAAGCCCTGATTCTTTTTTTTTCAATTTCCACATTGAATAGTGAATTGTCACTAATAAAATCCTGGTTAGAGATGACTTTCTTACCTTGAGCTTTGCAAAAATGATACAGAAGGAAAGTAGTGGTGCCAGTTCCGATGACAAGGATTGCACTTGTACCTGGGTGTGATTCTACCAAGCTAAGGAGCCTAGAACCTAAAAATATTGGAAATATTGGAAATTTTCAGTGGCATTTTACATTCCCTTCGAAAATTATTGTAATATTAAGCAAAGATGTCTGGATACTTCTTCAGATTTAAAAGTAAGATTGTTTATATTTTCTATTGAGCAACAGAAATAGGGACAGTGCATCCAAGAATAAAGTACATTTGGACAGGAGATTAAAATGTATCAGTATTCAATACCAAATATCTTCCTTTGTCTTTCAAGGGAAAAGGAAAGTTACAGCTGTGTACATTTTCTGAAGGTGCGGAAAATGTGCTACCTATATGCACTTAACAGGTGAGCTCTATTCTCTAGAGACTGGAATGTTTCACTGAGGCCAGGACTATACTACACCCATAAGAACAGTTTAAGAAACACAACTTGACATACATAAATAACATAGCTGGAGTTGAGGTACCTTAAGCTGAGTTTGGTGCTGTTTCCACAGCAGGAGGTCTTTGGGACCAAATATTCTCATTGAATATGAGGTGCTCTCAGATTTTGACTTATCTCATCCTTCCTAGAAATGCTAAATCAAATGCCAGCAGATTGATCACTGGTGGGGTAAGTACAGATGTGGCCTTAGTAGTACCCATTATGCATACCTGCTCTTCACCTATCCTCAGCAATGTCAAAAGGGATACAGTGACCATTTGGACTTGAGTTCCTTTGCCAAAATAGAGTTTCAAATATAAGTGTCATCAGTAGAAGTGAAATGAGAGTGGGTAATTCAGCACATACTGATAACACAAAGAACTCAATTTAGTGACCAGATAAGCACCATAAATACCTTCTGTCAAGGCTGTTATCCACTCTGGCACGATGAATGCAGAAGTGACGGGCTCACAAAAGCTCCTCAAAACCTGATCTCTACAGGCTTTGGTACAAAAACTTCCCCCCAAAATCCTAATACCCAGATTTGGGGGAATCCACCGCCACCTTTAAACCCACAAACAGGGGTGGACACCTGAAATAAACCCCAGGGCACCCCAAACTATTTTCTCCAAAGAGCTTGAAAAGAAAAGAAAAAAATACAAGCTGTACTCTATGATTGCTGTCTCCTCGTCAGAGGCATGCAGATCCCACAGACAGATTTTCCAGGACACAGAAATGAACCAATACCAGTTAATTAAAAAAAGAAAGAACTTTTATTATTAAAACAATACCCCAGTTACAAGCATAGTTGGAACGACTAGATAGTAAGAGCCACCAATTAATATAGTCATGGAGGATTCCCATGGGCTCAGGACTTAGTTGCAAAAGAGAGGAAAAACCATTTCTAACAGTACAGACATCCAATCCAAATTCCCAAACCAGAAAACAATAAAACCTGATGGATTTATCTAGGCTTTACTCTATTTACACATTATGAAGAGTCTTTTTCTTGGAAAGAGACATGTCTTCTGTCTCCCTCAGTATCTAGAGAGCAAACTGGCTCAGAGACAAAGGAGGGAAAACCCCAAAATTCCTTTGTCTCAGTTTGAAATCACTACCTGCATTACTATTGGCTGAGCAGATCCCTGACTAGGGACATAGTTAACCCCTTAGTCCCCAGCCTGCTTGCCATCCCTCATGGTTATGACACCTTCCCTTCCTTTTTTACAGCCCTTTTCTACATACATTCATTGTCTGGTTTCTCATTCATCCTCTGGTACCCTTATTGCAGAGGATATATCAAATCTAGTTAAAAACAGAATTTAGTATAGCCATGCCAAAAACAGAAAACCTACATATGTTGTCTGCACAATAGAAGGATATTACACAAAGTTAAGTACTTTACTAGAGTCAGAGCCAAATACATATTAACCTAGGGGATCTGAGTGGGTAGGTGAAGGAGGCTAGGGCTAGAGAGATGTGAGAATGAGGCTTTGGGGATGAGGAGGATCTAAGGGCAGAGGTTCCCCACACAGCCAACCAGGGATCTGTTTACTTTCTAGCACACCTGGGTCCTGTATCAGAGGGGTAGCCGTGTTAGTCTGAATCTGCAAAAGTGACGAGGAGTCCTGTGGCACCTTATAGACTAACTGAAGTGTAGGAGCATAAGCTTTCGTGGGCAAAGACCCACTTCGTCAGATGCAAGTAGTGGAAATTTCCAGAGGCAGGAATAAATATGCAGGCCAGGATCAGGCTGGAGATGATGAGGTGATCCAATCAAGGAGGATGAGGCCCACTTCTAGCAGCTGATCTGGAGGTGTGAATTCCAAGGGAACAGAAGCTGCTTTTGTAGTTAGCAAGCCATTCACAGTCTTTGTTTAATCCAGAGTTGATTGTGTCAAACTTAAAGATGAACTGTAGCTCAGCAGTTTCTCTTTGAAGTCTGGTCCTGAAGTTTTTTTGCTGCAGGATGGCTACTTTTAGATCTGCAATTGTGTGTCCAGGAAGATTGAAGTGTTCCCCTACAGGTTTTTGTATGTTGCCATTCCTAATGTCAGTTTTGTGTCCATTGATTCTTTTACGTAGGGACTGTCCTGTTTGGCCGATGTATATAGCAGTGGGGCATTGTTGGCACATGATGGCATATATTACGTTGGTGGATGTGCAGGAGAATGTACCAGTGACAGTATGGCTGATCTGGTTAGGTCCTGTGATGGTGTTGCTGGTGTATATATGTGGGCAGAGTTGGCACCGAGGTTTGTTGCAAGGATTGGTTCCTGAGTTCGAGTTATTATGGTGCGGTGTGTAGTTGCTGGTGAGAATATGCTTCAGGTTGGTGGGTTGTCTGTGGGCAAGGACCGGCCTACCTCCCAAGGCCTGTGAAAGCGAGGGATCATTGTCCAGGATGGGTTGTAGATCACTAATGATGCGTTGGAGAGGTTTTAGCTGGGGACTGTAGGTGATGGCCAGTGGTGTTCTGTTGGTTTCTTTCTTGGGCTTGTCCCGTAGCAGGAGGCTTCTGGGTACACGTCTGGCTCTCTCAATCTGTCTCCTCACTTCCTCGTGTGGGTATCGCAGTTTACAGAATGCTTGTTGAAGATCTTGTAGGTGTAGGTCTCTGTCTGAGGGGTTGGAGCATATGCGGTTGTACCTCAGTGCTTGGCTGTAAACAATGGATCGTGTGGTGTGTCCGGGATGGAAACTGGAGGCATGCAGGTAAGTATAGCGGTCGGTAGGTTTTCGGTATAGGGTGGTATTGATATGACCGTCACTTATTTGTATCGTGGTGTCCAGGAAATGGACCTCCCGTGTAGATTGGTCCATGCTGAGGTTGATGGTGGGGTGGAAGCTGTTGAAATCATGGTGAAATTCTTCCAGAGTCTCCTTCCCATGGGTCCAGATGATGAAGATGTCATCGATGTAGCGTAGGTAGAGAAGGGGTGTAAGTGGACGAGAGCTGAGGAAGCGTTGTTCCAGGTCAGCCATAAAAATGTTGGCGTATTGTGGGGCCATGCGGGTGCCCATAGCAGTGCCACTGGTCTGGAGGTATATGTTGTCACCAAATCTGAAATAGTTGTGTGTGAGGATAAATTCACAGAGTTCAGCCACCAGTTGTGCTGTGGCATCATCAGGAATACTGTTCCTGACAGCTTGTACTCCATCTGCATGTGGGATGTTTGTGTAGAGAGCCTCTACATCCATGGTGGCTAGGATGGTGTTTTCTGGAAGATCACCTATGCATTGTAGTTTTCTCAGGAAATCCGTAGTGTCACGAAGGTAACTGGGAGTGCTGGTGGCGTAGGGTCTGAGCAGAGAGTCCACATAGCCAGACAGTCCTTCAGTAAGAGTGCCAATGCCCGAGATGATGGGGCGTCCGGGATTTCCAGGTTTGTGGATCTTGGGTAATAGATAGAACGACCCTGGTCGGGGCTCTAAAGGTGTGTCGATTTGTTCCTGTGTTTGTTCCACGTGGACTCCTCCTGAGGGCCGAAATGGCAGTCTGGACCTCTACATAGAATGCTTCCGCCGACGTGCACAGGCAGAAATTGTGGAAAAACAGCATCGCTTGCCTGGTAACCTCAGTCGTGCAGAACACAATGCCATCCACAGCCTCCGGAACAACTCTGACATTATAATCAAAGAGGCTGACAAAGGGGGTGCTGTTGTCATCATGAACAGGCCTGACTACCTAAAGGAGGCTGCCAGACAACTCTCCAATACCAAATTCTACAGGCCACTTTCCTCAGATCCCACTAAGGAATACACTAAGAAACTGCACCATCTGCTCAGGACACTCCCTAAACAAACACAGGAACAAATCGACACACCTTTAGAGCCCCGACCAGGGTCGTTCTATCTATTACCCAAGATCCACAAACCTGGAAATCCCGGACGCCCCATCATCTCGGGCATTGGCACTCTTACTGAAGGACTGTCTGGCTATGTGGACTCTCTGCTCAGACCCTACGCCACCAGCACTCCCAGTTACCTTCGTGACACTACGGATTTCCTGAGAAAACTACAATGCATAGGTGATCTTCCAGAAAACACCATCCTAGCCACCATGGATGTAGAGGCTCTCTACACAAACATCCCACATGCAGATGGAGTACAAGCTGTCAGGAACAGTATTCCTGATGATGCCACAGCACAACTGGTGGCTGAACTCTGTGAATTTATCCTCACACACAACTATTTCAGATTTGGTGACAACATATACCTCCAGACCAGTGGCACTGCTATGGGCACCCGCATGGCCCCACAATACGCCAACATTTTTATGGCTGACCTGGAACAACGCTTCCTCAGCTCTCGTCCACTTACACCCCTTCTCTACCTACGCTACATCGATGACATCTTCATCATCTGGACCCATGGGAAGGAGACTCTGGAAGAATTTCACCATGATTTCAACAGCTTCCACCCCACCATCAACCTCAGCATGGACCAATCTACACGGGAGGTCCATTTCCTGGACACCACGATACAAATAAGTGACGGTCATATCAATACCACCCTATACCGAAAACCTACCGACCGCTATACTTACCTGCATGCCTCCAGTTTCCATCCCGGACACACCACACGATCCATTGTTTACAGCCAAGCACTGAGGTACAACCGCATATGCTCCAACCCCTCAGACAGAGACCTACACCTACAAGATCTTCAACAAGCATTCTGTAAACTGCGATACCCACACGAGGAAGTGAGGAGACAGATTGAGAGAGCCAGACGTGTACCCAGAAGCCTCCTGCTACGGGACAAGCCCAAGAAAGAAACCAACAGAACACCACTGGCCATCACCTACAGTCCCCAGCTAAAACCTCTCCAACGCATCATTAGTGATCTACAACCCATCCTGGACAATGATCCCTCGCTTTCACAGGCCTTGGGAGGTAGGCCGGTCCTTGCCCACAGACAACCCACCAACCTGAAGCATATTCTCACCAGCAACTACACACCGCACCATAATAACTCGAACTCAGGAACCAATCCTTGCAACAAACCTCGGTGCCAACTCTGCCCACATATATACACCAGCAACACCATCACAGGACCTAACCAGATCAGCCATACTGTCACTGGTACATTCTCCTGCACATCCACCAACGTAATATATGCCATCATGTGCCAACAATGCCCCACTGCTATATACATCGGCCAAACAGGACAGTCCCTACGTAAAAGAATCAATGGACACAAAACTGACATTAGGAATGGCAACATACAAAAACCTGTAGGGGAACACTTCAATCTTCCTGGACACACAATTGCAGATCTAAAAGTAGCCATCCTGCAGCAAAAAAACTTCAGGACCAGACTTCAAAGAGAAACTGCTGAGCTACAGTTCATCTTTAAGTTTGACACAATCAACTCTGGATTAAACAAAGACTGTGAATGGCTTGCTAACTACAAAAGCAGCTTCTGTTCCCTTGGAATTCACACCTCCAGATCAGCTGCTAGAAGTGGGCCTCATCCTCCTTGATTGGATCACCTCATCATCTCCAGCCTGATCCTGGCCTGCATATTTATTCCTGCCTCTGGAAATTTCCACTACTTGCATCTGACGAAGTGGGTCTTTGCCCACGAAAGCTTATGCTCCTACACTTCAGTTAGTCTATAAGGTGCCACAGGACTCCTCGTCACCTGGGTCCTGTTTCTCTTCGTAGACACTTGGGTCCCACCCAGCCCATACGGGGCCTGTTTTCTCTCCCAGTTCCCCCCACAGACTTCCGAAAGCTGCCAGGGGCCTGTTCTCTCTCCTCCCAACTCTCCAAGGCTGCCTACACAACTAGAAGAATGTGCTATCTTCCATCACCTCAAACCGCCCCCTCCACCTCAGCATGCAAGTAGCCAGGACTGTCTCCCCTGCGGGACCTCCAGACAATCAGGAGTTTGTTTTCTGCTCCACCTCAAAGGCCCCGGAGAGGGGGAAGGAGGGGAGCTTGGAATATGGAGGATACTTATTGATTTGCTGGTTTAACCTACACACCTTCTGGTAATGGAGGACTTCTGGATATGGTTCACTTTCTCATGTAGTGGCAATTACACCTCTTACAGAGAGAAAAAATAAGTGTGCTCCACAGCCTTAGTTGAGGGCCACCCATTCAGCTCATTTTGTGCTTTCAACTTTCTAGATTTGTTCCAACATACTTGTGTTATTTGTTTATATTCATCTTTGGTACTTTAACTTAGTTTCCACTTTTTATAGGACTCCCTTTTGAATTCAAGATCATTCAGGATCTCCTGGTTACACCAGTTATGCAGTGTTTTACCATATTTCCTGTCTTTTCTACAAAGCTCAACAGTGCACTCTTGCACCCTCAGTAATGGCTCTTTCAAAAACTGTTTTTCCTCCTATTCTTGCTTCCCATAGGGCCTCCACTACCAAAAACCTGAGATTGCTAATATCTGCCTTCTTGAACTCAATTGTCTTTATTTTGTTGTTCTCCCTTCTACCATTCCACCGAATCATGAACTGAAGGGAGGCCTTAGGCCAATTCGACTGATTCGGTCGAATCAGGCCCCGCACCTAAGGGGGCCCCGTGCCCCTGAACCCAGAAGTGCTGGCCGGTGAGTCACAGAGCTGGGGGGCCTGCTCCACCACTATGTGGAGCTGTGTCTCTCCCCCGGCTCTGCCCGGAATGGGCCCCAGCCCCCCCTGCCAGCCTCTTCACATGTCCTCTCTCCCCACTCCCAGAGTGTCCCCCTCGGCCCCTGCTGTGAGTGGCTCCTCCTTGCCTCCTGCTGCTGCCCATGTGTGGCGTTGCACGTGGGCGGGGAAGACACCCGGGCCGTGATGTGACGTCACAGCCCAGGATTTTAAAAGTCCTGGGAGGCTACGTTGCAGGGCCTCACTGGCTCCGGGTTCAGCCTCCGGGGCCTGAGCGCAGACTCCGGCCCCACAACATGGAAGGCAGAAGGTAGGGAACGGACTTGTGCGGCAGCGAGGTGGGGGGAAGGGAAAGTGCTTGGGTTTAGGTGGAAGAGGGGGTGGGGGAGAAGGGGCTTGGGCAGAGGGGAAGGGGTGGAAGGAGAAGGGGCTCAGGCGGGGGTAGGGGAAGGCACCAAGAGACAGGAGTGCAGGAGAGACAAATGCCAGGGGGCCAAGGTCAGGAGGGGAGGTGTCAGTGGGAGAGGGGATAGGGTGATGCTGGGAGAGGAGAGGAGAGGGGAAGGACATTGGGGGCTAGCAGGGGAGGTGCTGGGGGAAGGCTTGAAAGAAGGAGTGGGCATGAGAAAGGTGGGGATGGAGCAAGGCATGTGAGAGGGCAAAGAGGGGCAGGAGGGGTACAGGGGGCAGAGGGTGGTGAGGGGGTGGACATCAGGGAAAAAGAGGGCAAAGGGGGCAGGGACAGTAAAGGAAGGGTGAGGCACCAGAAGGGTGCAGGGTTAAGGGAAGGTGCAGGTGCCAGGGGATTTTGGGGTGAAGCAGAAGGGCAGACACCTGCAGGGAAGGGACCAGCACCAGAGAAGAGAGGCAGGGCAGGTACGTAGAGGGAGGTGTTGGAATAGGGGATGAGGAGGGGTAGCTCACTTGATCAGAGTGGGGCTACTGGAGGAGTGGGCACAGGGGGGAGAGAAGGGCTGGTGGAGGGGGACAGGTCACAGGAGGGCTGAGGGCAGTGAAAAGGGCAGGAGTAAGGACAGTAGAATAGGGTGAGGAGTTGCGAGGTAGCAGGCACCACGGGAGATGGTGGAGCAAGGAGAAGAGACATGGCAGCAGAGAGAAAAGGTAAAGGTTTATAAAATATTTATTAATAACTTGGTATGCTGCCCATGGCCAGTTTGTTTGCATCCTGTGGTGCAGTTTGGGTTTATGTGGGGATCAACACGTGGCCGGCGAGCGGGAGCCAAAACAAAAAAGTAGTCAGTGTTATGATCTTCTGTTGATATGTGTTTTAGTAGTTAAATTCTTGGACTGTTATTGCTCATGAAAAGTGCTGTCACATGGGTAGAAATCGGGTAAATATTGCATTTTATTAATATCAGCAGAACTTACTTAAATGGGGCCTGTGTGTTATGTAGTCTTGCCTTAATCTTTGTATTCATGCTTGACAGTGTGAGAGAAGCTATTTGTATATATTTGCTTGCATATGCAACCACACTTTAAGTTGAAGCCCTCAGCATGTTCTGTAAGTATCAATGTGGCCCTGGGGCTTCCAAAGTTGAGTTGCCCTAGCTCATCCCTGACAGGTGTCTGTCCAACCTGGTCTTAAATATCTCCAGTGATAGAGATTCCACAATCTCACTAGGCAATTTATTCCAGTGTTTAACCACCCTGACAGGCAGGAAGTTTTTCCTAATGTCCAAACTAAACCTCTCTTGCTGCAATTTAAGCCCATTGCTTCTCATACTAACCTCAGAGGCCAAGCAGAACAATTTTTCTTCCTCTTCTTTATGATACTCTTTTAGGGTATGTCTACACTACAGCACTAATTCGAACGAACTTAATTTGAACTAACTTAATTCGAACTAGTGCATCTAGACCTAAAAACTAGTTCGAATTAGCATTTTGCTAATTCGAACTAGCATGTCCACATTGAGTGGACCCTGAACCGAGGTTAAGGATGGCCGGAAGCAGTGCCGGCAGGGCATCAGATTAGGACTTAGAGCGTGGAGCTGCTGTCTCAGGCTAGCCGAGAGCTGTGCTTAAGGGGACCCGACCCTCACCCCGGACAGTCAGTTCTCAGGGGTTCCCCGCTTGCAAGTAGTCCTGGCTTGGAGTGCCAGGAGTGCCCACTCTCGGCACATCACAGCATTCGGCCATCAGCCCGGCTGCACTTGCCGCAGGCTGCCATCCGGGGGGGGACCAATCGGGGGGTTGCAGGAGAGCTTCCACCCCGAGGAGCCTGCAGAGCCAGCCCAGTCCTCCCCATCGAGGGCTCGTACCCCATTCCTCCCTCACCTCCTTCCACTTACCCCTCCCTAGCCTCCCTTCCTGATGTACAAAATAAAGGACACGTGTTCAAAAATAGAAACTCTCTTTATTGAACAAAACTCAGGGAGACTGGGAAAAGGAGGTGGGAGAGGGGAAGAGAGAGGGTGGGAGAGGGGAGGGCAACTAAAATGATCAGGGGTTTGGAACAGGTCCCATATGAAGAGAGGCTAAAGAGATTGGGACTTTTCAGCTTAGAAAAGAGGAGTCTGAGGGGGGATATGATAGAGGTCTATAAAAGCATGAGTGGTGTGGAGAGGGTGCATAAAGAAAAGTTCTTCATTAGTTCCCCTAATAGAAGGACTAGAGGACACCAGATGAAATGAATATGTAGCAGGCTTCAAACTAACAACAGAAAGTTCTTCTTCACAGAGCAAATAGTCAACCTGTGGAACTCCTTGCTGCAGGAGGCTGCGAAGGCTAGAACTAGAACAGAGTTTAAAGAGAAGTGAAATAAAGTCATGGAGGTTGGGTCCATGGAGTGCTATTAGCCAGGGGGTAGAAATGGTGTCCCTGGCCTCTGTTTGTGGAAGACTGGACATGGATGGTACGAGATAAATGGCTTGGTCATTGTCTTCAGTCCATCCCCTCCAGGGTACCTAGTGTTGGCCACTGTCTGCAGACAGGCTACTGGGCTAGATGGACCTTTGGTCTGACCCAGTACGGCCATTCTAAGTTTAGGGCTCAGGGTCGGGGGTCTCACTGGACCACTCTGATTTTCATGCAAACCTGCTCCTGGGTGGCCAGGCTGGCAGCTATTCTGCCCTAGACAGCCACTTTCCTGTGCCTAGTGCGGAGGTCATGGATGAGGTCCATGATCTCCGCAATAGACCAGGTGGGCACTTGCCTCTTGCAGACCTGGGCAGACTCCCGGGAAGAGGCGAAGGGCTGGGTGGCAGCGGGTGGCTGGCTCGTGCCATGCGAGGTTCAGGGTCTGCTGGCTGGGTGCTGGCAGGCTTGCACCTAGCACGGGCACCGTAGCCAGACCATGCCCCTTTAAGCGCTCCGGGGCCGGGAGGGGGATGGAAGAGTTTCCCTGGTGGTGCCCAGAGCGGTCACCAGGGAAAGCTGGGGAGGGCTAGCCTCCCACTAGTTCGAATTAAGTGGCTACACAGACCTTAATTCTAACTAGGCGTTAGTCCTTGTAGAATGAGGTTTACCTAGTTCGAATTAAGCGCTCCGCTAGTTCGAATTAAGTTCGAACTAGCGGTTTGCCTGTGTAGCGCCTATCAAAGTTAATTCGAACTAACGTCTGTTAGTTCGAATTAACTTTGTAGTGTAGACATACCCTTAGATACTTGAAAGCTGCTCTCATGTCATTTTTCAGTATTCTCTTTTACCTGCTACACCTCATTCCAGGAGGAGTAACAGTTCGAATTACCGTTTAACTGCCGTGTGTAGCTGTGGGCAGTTAGTCCGGACTAGTGACATTTAAAAATGGCGGCCGGATGGGAACATGCAAATAAAGCCTGGGATATTTAAATCCCGGACTTCATTTGCAAGTTTGAATGCCTACATTAGCCTCCCTAGTTCGAACTGGGGGCTAGTGTAGACATACCTTAGTAGATTAGTAAGGCATGATTTCCCTTTACAGATCCATGTTAACTTTTCCCTAAGAAATAAAATTCATCATTGGTCTGACAATTTTATTCTTTACTATAGTTTCAACAAATTTGCCCAGTACTGATGTTAGAATTTCTGGTGTGTAATTACCGGAATTTCCTCTAGAGTCCTTTTTTATATATTGGAGTCACATTAGATATCTTACAGCCATTAGGTACAGAAAATGATTTAAAGGACAGGTTACAAACCTCTGCTGGTACAGATTGGACCTCTCTGGTCCAGCACCCTCAGGCCCTGAGGGGGTCCCAAAGCAGGGAGTTTGCTGGGCCAGGAGAAGTCAATGGCTTTCTGCTGGCACCCCACTCCAAGGCTCCTTTCCCTGAAGCTCCCAAGGCAGAGGCTACCAACCTGCTGCCCACTTACTACTTCCAAAGTTCCCTGGGGTCCTGGCTGGGACTGTCTGGTCACTGATGGTCCCACTGTCTCTGGGTGGTCCCCTGGACTCCCCAGCCAAGTCTCCTGTGCTGCCTCCTGGCCCCGCTCCTTCTAGAGATTCTCTAGCCAGGGCCATCCGGCCACCCCAGCTGCACTGCCACTGGGGATTCCCCAGGTTTCCTGGCTTGGACTCCCCAGCTGCCTGACCTCACTTATGCCAGGAGTTCCCCAGCCCGGGATTGCCTGGCTAACATCTAGACCCTCTGTCACTGGGGCTTCCCTGGCTGGGACAGGGTTCCCCATTCACCACCTGGCCCTGCTGATGTCAGGGGTCCCCAGCTGGAGAGGGACACCTCACCCCTAAAGCCCTGCTGATACTAGGGATTCCCTAGCCTGGCCAGGACTCTGCAGTCTTCACCTGGCCCAGCCACAACTGGCCTAGGTAGGGCTCCCCATCCCTGCATTCTCCCAGCTGCTCTTGCTACTGGCCTCCCAGGTTCTTTGTTCCAGAGACTATTGGATTTGGGAGAATGAAACTGTAATTCCAAAACTTCATATTTGAGTTCTCTCCTGGGTGAATGCCATCTGCTCCCAGTAATTTGTTACCGTTAAGTTTATCTGGGACAAGTCCTTAGATCTGTCACTTGAAAAGAATGGCTCATGCTTGGGAATCTCTCTAACATCCTTAGTCGTAAAGACTGAAGCAAAGAAATCATTTAGCTTCTCTGCAATGACTAGGGGCAGAGAAGTTGAGAATGAAGGTTGGGGGTGAAGAGGATCTCAGTACAGATGTTCCCCATGCAGCCATCCAAGGGCCTGTTCTATCATCTCTCCCTACCCAGACCTTACTAGCCCATCGGAGTCCTTATTTCTCTTCCTCCCAAGCTTACTCCTAGCCTACCAGGGCCTGTTTTCTGTTTTGGCCCCTAAAGGTCCCCCTCAGCCTACAAGGGGCCAATTTTTTTTCTCACCCCAAGCTTCCCCAGGCTTCCATGGAGTCTGTTCTCTCCCACCCTTCTCCCAGGCCACCTAGTCCACTGGGATCCTGCTTTCTCTTTTCTTCCCCCAACTCTCAAGTCTGCCAAGGGTCTGTTTTCTCTTCCCTTAAAGGCCCAGGATTGGGGTGGGGTGAGGGGAGTTTTGGGGAAGGGGCTTCTTACTGCTGGTGTTAACCACATACCTTTTGGGTTTGGTTCATTGTGCCATATAACGGCCCTTTTAGACCACTTTGGGTATGTCTACACTAGCTCATTAATTCGAGCTAGGTAGGCAAATCAGGCAACCGGAATTGCAAATGAAGCCCGGGATTTAAATATCCGGGGCTTTATTTGCATGTTCCCGTCTGGCCGCCATTTTTAAATCCCCCTTAGTTCAAATGAACTGCCGACAGGTACACGCCGCAGTTTAAAGTTAATCCGAACTAAATCCTTAGTTTGGATTAACTGTTACATCTCATTCCACCAGGAGTACCAGCTCTCTGAGTTTGCTATGATGTGCCTTCTTGAAATACATTCTTTTTTTCTCTTCTCTCTCCACTATACCTTAGAATTAGGATCACTTTCACCCATACTGCTTTCCACTTTCCAAATCTCAATCAGTTCCTCTCCTTTGTTAAAATCAGATCTAGAACAGCCTTCCCCCCGTACATTTCTTTATTTTCAGAACTGAAACACTGTCTCCAGTACAGGCAGTCCCCGACTTACGCGGATCCGACTTACGAACGGGGCTTTTCTCGCCCCGGAGCTCACGGGCGGCGGGTCGCCACCCGTGTCCTCCAGGGCAAGAAAAGCTTCTCCCGGTCTTCCTGGTCCGCTGGGGGGGTCCAGCAAAGCCGCCAGCCTGGACCCCCCCCCCCCCCCCAGCAGACCAGAGACACCAGAGGCTTTGCTCGTTTGCCCGGGAGCAAAGCCGCCCAGGCGGCGGCTTTGCTCTGGTGTCCCAGGTCTGCTGAGGGGGTCCAGCGGCTTTGCTGGACCACCCCCCCCCTCAGCAGACTAGGGGGACAGGAGCAAAGCCGCGGAGCACGCCCGCTGCGGGCGTGCTCCAAGGCTTTGCTCCCCGTCTCCCTGCAGACAAGGGAGCAGCTCAAGCGCGCCCGGGCTGTCCCGCTGTGGGCGTGCTCCGCGACTTTGACCAGCAGACCAGGGAGATGGGGAGCAAAGCCTCGGAGCACGCCAGCAGTGGGACAGCCACGGCGCGCCTGGACTGTCCCGCTGCCCGCATGCTCTGCGGCTTTGCTCCACGTCTCCCAGGTCAGCAGACCAGGGAGAGGGAGCAAAGCCGTGGAGGACTTGGGCGGTCCCGCCACCCCCGTCTCCCTGGTCTGCTGGGGGGGGTACAGCTAGTGCCCCCCAGAAGACCAGGCTTTTCTTGCCTACCCCTGGGGTAGAGCAGCTGGGGGCTGCCGGGTTGGTCCCGTAGCGCCGCTCCGGACCAACCCAGCAGCACCCCAACTGCTCTGCCCCAGGCATCCTGATTCAGGAATCCTAGTTCGAACTACCTAGTCCTACGGGGTTCAAACCAGCAGGGTTTTAAAAATGGCGGCTCCCCGCTTATGCAAATGAAGCCCAGGAAATTCAAATTCCGGGCTTCATTTGCAAGTGCGGTATGCCTACATTACCCTCCTAGTTCGAACTAGGAGGGTAGTGTAGACATACCCAGACTTCCTACATTTAAGCAATATCTACTCAATGTCAACATAACAATTTCCTTCAGATCTGACAGCTGCATAATTTCCATGGCATAAGGTAATTGGCTGTAGAGATATATGAAGAGTGAGTCCATTATTCTACCAAAACACAGTTTATACAGAGAAAGAGGTATTGCAGTAAGCACCAGCACTGTGCAGAGCTCCTGGAACCTGTACAGTAAAAGCCAAATTGAACACAGCAGAAAAATAAGGGTCTGCTTTGTTTAATTTCCAACATTCATATAATTAGAGGAATCACAGTCCATGCACAAAACAGACCCTGGGTGATGGCATGTGGGTACACCCCAACGATTAAATATAGATTTGATGACTGAGCCTCTTAGTCCATCTGTGGGTTTTTTTCTGGAGAAATGCCTAATGCATAACCGGCAACAAATTGTG
The DNA here is from genome assembly GCF_049634645.1 of Pelodiscus sinensis. Lineage (NCBI taxonomy): Eukaryota > Metazoa > Chordata > Testudines > Trionychidae > Pelodiscus > Pelodiscus sinensis. The sequence continues at coordinate 3,666,547 of NC_134743.1, read as the reverse complement.
AAAGCCTGGCAGATGAGCAAGAGATATTGTTATGCTTTGTCAACCACAGTTCCATAGAATTAGTGTTTCCCTGTGTGAGTGGATCAGCTTCTTCATATGAAACACACATAAAACTTTGTAAATCATAATTTAAATATTCTATCCTACAATGCTTGAGAAAGGATCTTGGACAGTTTCAGTTAGTATTTCTGAGTCTTTGCCTTTCACCAAACCAATTTGTAGTATAATTTATAATAATCGGCATGCTAAGTCTGAAGAGATACAATAGCTTTGTACAGTGATGAAGATTTGTCTCTCACAATCACCTCCTGGCCTAGTGTATGTGCCTGCACTCTTTTTATGGAGTATTTTTGGTGACCCAGCTGGCCAAATTACTCTGTGTGCAAAAACCAACAAATTTTTTGAAAACAAGTCCCCTTTCAGGCTACATGTTTAATAGGACACCCTCCCCCACTCTTCCCTTGGTGGCCTCTGTGGTGTCTCTGAATTTGTTTCTCCTCAGAGAGTGGTAATCCCAGATCTTCATTCCTGGAAGAAATGTCATTGTCCTTTCCTCAGGGCTTTGTCTCAAAGTCTCAGTGTGAGACAACACAATCCAGCAGCTCTCCACAGTGAGCTGTATATGGTACTACTGCTCTCTCAGACTATGTCTACACTGCTCAGTTATTTTGGAATGAGAGAGAGAGAGAGAGAGAGAGAGAGAGAGAGAGAGAGAGAGAGAGAGAGAGATACGCCCATTGTGCATCTGTATGCTGACATACACGGCCACACCCCCTGACCGTGTACATCAGCGCCCCGCACTCCTTCCCCTCCGGCCGTGGCGTGTTGCGCCACTCAGCTGGGCCCCATGGGGGAGCAAGAGACAGCAAGTGGTCCTTTGGGGTCCGCACTCCCCACTTGCCACCACTTGCTCCCCCACAGTGCCCAGCTGAGTGCTCCGGGCTCCCCACTTGCCACCACTTGCTCCCCCACAGTGCCCAGCTGAGTGCTCCCAACTGAGCGTGCCATGGAGGGAGAGGAAGGGGGGGCGGGGCTGGCCAGAAGGGGGGCAGAAAGCAGAGCTGGGGAGGGATCAGGGGCTGGAGGGGAGGATGGGGTGCCCAGACGAAGGGTGGTGGGAAGCAGCACTGGCAGGGGTGTTTGTCCGGGGATCATGCAAGAAGAGGGGGTGGGAAGCAGAGCTGGGGGGGGTCAGGGGCCATGGGGCCGGACGGGAGGAGGGGGGGACAGAGGAAGGGGGGTGAGAATCAGACCTGGTGGGGGGGGGGTGCAGCCACTGGCCGCAATTGGAGTCCTTGCAGGCGCTCCCTTTACTTGCCAGCAGAAGCCTGGTGGGGGCAGAGACGTATACGTCACTGCCCTGCCTTCCTCCCCCTGTGGTGCTGAGTGGTGTGCCCCTCAGCCGGGCCACTGCGGGAGAGGGGAAGGATGGGGCAGTGACGTAGACAGCCCCTGCCCCTGGCCGTGTATGTCACCACCCCCCCTTCCCCTCTCACCCGTGGCGGCCCGGCTGAGCGGGCAACACTCAGCTGAGCTGCCACAGAGGGAGAGGAAGGGGGCGGGGCAGTGATGTACATAGCCAGAGGGCGGGGCAGTGTATGTCACTGCCTCCCTTTCCCTCCCGCTGTGGCACTCAGCTGAGTGCTGCGCCCCTCAGCTGGGCCGCCAGGGGAGCCAGCAGCGCAAAGGGCTGTTTTTGGGCTCCCTCGGGGTGGGAGGGAAAGGGAGGGTGGTGATGTATACGGCCCTGCCCCCTGGCCTTGTACGTCATCACACCGCCCCCCTCCCTTGCGGCAGCCCAGCTGAGCAGGCAGCACTCAGCCAAGCACCACAGTGGGAGGGAAGGGGAAGGGGAGAGAGAGGCAGGAGGGGGAGAAGAGAAAGAAAGAGACAGAGAGGAAGGCAGAGGAGAGCTGAGAGAGAGGGGGAAGGCAGTAGGAGGGGAGAGGGAGGGAGAAAGTGAGGGGGGAAGGAGGAGGAGGGAAGGGAAAGGGGGAGGAGGCGGGAGGGGGGGGAGACGGAACAAGAGCGCTCAGGAGAGAAGACCTGAAAATCCCGTCTTATGACGGGCTAATTGGCCAGTCATATATATAGTAGCCTAATGTCTGTGAGTCTGTAACACTGAGATCCTGGCTGTTCCCTCTGGATCTCACTGTTGCCTGAAATGCTGGCTGTTCCCTCTGGGCGGTCCATGCTGCATGGGGTGAGCAGGGCCCAAACGACCGCTTGTGCTGCTTGTTCCCTGCAGCGGCCCAGCTGAGCAGCGCAGAAATCAGCCGAGCGCCACAGCGGGAGGTGAAGAGGGCGGGGCGATGACGTGTGGCATGACAGCAGCTCCAGGCCCCACCCCCTGGCCATGAATGTCACTGCCCCGCCCCCCTTCCCCTCCTGCCATGGCGCTCGACTGACTTCTGTGCTGCTCAGCCGGCCCGCTGCGTAGGAGCATGTGGCACAAGCAACCATTTGGGCACCGTTTGGGCTCATGCAGCATGGGGACTGTGGAGTCCAAACAGCTGTTTGGGCTCCGCAGTCCCCCAAGTGAAAGGCAGGAGGCGGAGGAGAGCTGAGAGAGAGAGCGCGAGACCTGAAAATCCTGTTTTATGACGAGCTAATTGGCTAGTTCTGAAATAGTTAGCTTACTTTGAAATAGCACATCTACACTGCAAAGAAGCCTCAAAATTAGTCCAAGGCAGGCTTCCATAATGTAGAAGTGCTATCTCAATTTAGAGCCCCTGGAAGAATAACTTAGAATTTCAAAATAGCAGAAGTGCAGCATCTACATATGCCTTATTTTAAATATTTTTGGCATAGGTGTTATTTGTAGAATGAGGTTTATAGAAGTCGGAATCAGCCATCCGTTATTTCAAGATTATTTCAAAATAATGGAATTACTATGTAGATGCTCACATAGTTATCATATGTATAGTAGCCCAGTGTCTGAAAGTCTGTAATGCTGAAATGCTGGCTTTTTCCTCTTGGCACCCGAATCGGCTGCTTGCACTGCTTGCTCCCCTGCGTCACTCAGCCAGGATGCTGGGTGGGAGCAAGCGGTGCAAGTGACCATTTGGGCTCCACGCTCCCCCAAAGGGGAGGGGGAGGAAAAGAAAAAGAGAGACAGAGAGAGAGGCAGAAGGCGGAGGAGAGCTGGGGGAGGGGGGAGGAGGCAGGAGGAGGAGAGAGAGAGAGAGAGAGAGAGAGAGACAGCGTGAGAGACCGGAGGCTCAGGAGAGAAGACCGACGTGGAGGAGAGACCTGAAAATCCCATCTTATGACTGGCTAATTGGCTAGTTTTGGAAGAACAGCTATTATTCTGAAATAACTTTGCTGTGTGGGCACACCCTCAGCCTGCTTGTCACCTAGTTTGCACACCCTGAGCTTCAAAGAGGAATTGACTGTCATTCTATTCCTCGGCTATTTTTATATGGCTCCCCTGACCCCTGATTGGCTGCTTTCCCATGCAACTAGTCTATCCTGCTTGACTATTACATTTTCATCTATTACCTTTTCTTGGATGTGGTATGGAAAGGCTATAAATCTTCAGAAGGGGGTGACAGCACAAAGATTAGCATCTCCTAAGGCTTCACAATATTATTCATCTATATTGGGGGAGAGAGTCAAAATATAGTTGAAAGCAAATGAAAGCAGCTAAATGAAAGATTAGCAAAGAAATGAATCAATATAAACTGGTCATCAAAAAGATTAGTTTTTTAGATTACATGAAGGTTTCAAACCATCAGAAAATGATGTTCAGGAACAGGCTTCCAAGGAGGAGTTGGGGGACAAAAATAGTTGTTTGAAAATTGAGATTGATAAATGGTCAGGATTTTATGAGATTTCCTACATTGTCACATAGTTTGTGTGTGACTGCTGGTAATAAATATCAGCAATAATTGTAGATGGGAGACTAAATGGGGAAGGTTCTAAATTACTACAGTGAATTCACAGGTGTCTCTGTGTTGGATCTTTCTGGCATGCTCTGGGTGCAACTTATTTGTGGTTTGGAAGGAATTTTCCCCCAGATGAAGTGGAAGAAATCCCATGGATTTCTCATCTTCCTCTGTAGCATGAGGCAGGAATCACTTTCATGTTTAAACTAGAGTAAGAAGTGGATTCTCTGTAATTTGAATAGATAAATCGTTACTTGAAGACTCTCCTGAGGCAAGGGACAAAGATGATCAAAGGAATGGAATACAAGTGCTTGAACAAAAGCCGCGTGTAGACAGGGCTTTTTTGCGCAAAAACCCCCTTTTGCACAAGAATCTTTATTCCTCAAAAAAAAAAACTCAAAAGGGGTTTTTTGTGGAAAAAAAGCCCTGTCTACGTGGGGCTTTTTTGCACAAAAACCTCTTTTGCAAGAAGGATTAGAATAGGAAATGCAAATGAGAGTGCAAGAATGCTAATGAGCACTTCATTTGCATTTCCTCTTACGGAAACAGATCACAATATAGACATAGCCTCGGAAATTTGGGAATGATAATTTAGGAAAATGATCTTGGGAAATTTGATACTTGATCTCAAATCAAGAGGGTGAAATTCAGTACAGATAAGTGAAAAGCACAGTCTAGTATTATTCACAAACAGAATATGAGGCTAGATGGACCACAGTTCTGACCCAGGATTGACTTGCTTATGTTATTTATTTTGCCATTACTGTAGTGCAACAAGGTACCCTAGCTGCAATGTGTAGGAGGTCAAACTAAATAATTGCAATGGTTCTTTCTGGCCCTAAGTTTAAGAGTATCAGTTGGGATGTATAAACACCTCAATGGGCAGTAGGGGGTTCAGGAGAAACTCTGGGTTCAGGATGCACCATCTTTCTGCCCATGCTGAGCTTACTTTCATTGGAGGAGTGATGTAAAAGGCAGCTCAATCAGGGGCTAGTAGACCAGGGAGGAGGATGTGTTTTGGGAAATCCAGAGAAGGGTGGAACTTGAACCCTCACAAAATGAGAGAACAGGGAGCCCAGACAGCAGCGCCCCACAAGAGTAATGGCAGATGGCTACGATGCAGAGGGAAGTAGAAAATGACCCAGAGAAACTGATGTTAAGCTGACACAAGGCACCATAGGATGAAAGATATATCAGCCTCCCAGACCCTGGTATGGAACCGGGGTGTGGGGAAGGGGGAATAGTCTCAGGTGCCTCTGCATCACCCCATCATGAACTGCCTCCACTAGGCAGAATTACAGATTCCTTATCATATGGGTGAAAAAAACATGTCCAGCAGCATCTATGCCACTTCGCAAGTATTTTGACCCTCTCCCCCAGTATAGATGAATAATATTGTGAAGCCCTGGGAGATATGCAGAAAAGATGACAGCACAAGTCCATTCTCCTCTGTAGGGGCTGATCCTACAGAACTCCTAGCAATACTCCTAAGTGGATAGCAGTGGAAACTTGAGGAGGGCAATCAGGGTATATCTACACTACAGCACTAATTCGAACTAACTTAATTCGAATTAGTTAATTCGAACTAAGCTAATTCGAACTAGTGCATTTAGACCTAAAAACTAGTTCGAATTAGCATTTTGCTAATTCGAACTAGCATGTCCTCATTGAGTGGACCCTGAACTGAGGTTAAGGATGGCCGGAAGCAGTGCCAGCAGGGCATCAGATTAGGACTTAGAGCGTGGAGCTGCTGTCTCAGGCTAGCCGAGGGCTGTGCACCCCAGACAGACAGTTCTCAGGGGTTCCTGCTCGCTTGTCTAATTAGATGAGGGACAGCAAAGCAGTCCTGGCTTGGAGTGCACTGAATGCCCACACTCGGCACATCACAGCACTCGGCCATCAGCCCAGCTGAACTTGCTGCAGGCTGCCATCCAGAGGGGGGGTCAATTTAGGGGCTTCAGGAGAGCGTCCACCCCTAGGAGTCCGCAGAGCCAGCCCAGTCCTCCCCATCGGGGGCTCGTACCCCATTCCTCCCTCACCTCCTTCCACTTTACCCCTCCCTAGCCCCCCTTCCTGATGTACAAAATAAAGGACACGTGTGTTCAAAAATAGAAACTCTCTTTATTGAACAAAACTCAGGGAGACTGGGAAAAGGAGGTGGGAGAAGGGAAGGGAGAGGGTGGGAGAGGGGAGGGCAACTAAGATGATCAGGGGTTTGTAACAGGTCCCATGTGAAGAGAGGTTAAAGAGACTGGGACTTCTCAGCTTAGAAAAGATGAGACGGAGGGGGGATATGATAAAGGTCTATGAAATCATGAGTGGTGTGGAGGGGGGCATAAAGAAAAGTTCTTCATTAGTTCCCATAATAGAAGGACTAGAGGACACCAAATGAAATGAATATGTAGCAGGCTCCAAACTAACAACAGAACGTTGTTCTTCACAAACCAAATAGTCAACCTGTGGAACTCCTTGCTGCAGGAGGCTGTGAAGGCTAGAACTAGAACAGAGTTTAAAGAGAAGTGAGATAAAGTCATGGAGGTTGGGTCCATGGAGTGCTATTAGCCAGGGGGTAGAAATGGTGTCCCTGGCCTCTGTTTGTGGAAGGCTGGAGATGGATGGCACGAGATAAATGGCTTGGTCATTGTTTCGGTCCATCCCCTCCAGGGTACCTAGTGTTGGCCACTGTCGGCAGACAGACTACTGGGCTAGATGGACCTTTGGTCTGACCCAGTACGGCCGTTCTAAGCTCAGGACTCAGGGTCGGGGATCTCACTGGACCACCTTGATTTTCATGCAAACCTGCTCCTGGGTGGCCAGGCTGGCAGCTATTCTGCCCTAGATGGCCACTTTCCTGTGCCTAGTGCGGAGGTCATGGATAAGGTCCACGATGTCCGCGCTAGACCAGGTGGGTGCCCGCCTCTTGCGGACCCGGGCAGGCTCCTGGGAGCTGCCAGCCTGGTCCCGGGAAGAGGCGGAGGGCTGGGTGGCAGCGGGTGGCTGGCTCGAGCCTTGCCAGGTGCAGGGTCTGCTGGCTGGATGCTGGCAGGCTTGCACCTGGCACGGGCACTGTAGCCAGCCCGTGCCCCTTTAAGGTCTCTGGGGCCGGGAGGGGGGCAGAAGAGTTTCCCTGGTGCCCAGAGTGGCCACCAGGGCAAGCTGGGAAGGGCTAGCCTCCCACTAGTTCGAATTAAGTGGCTACACAGCCCTTAATTCGAAATACTTAATTCGAACTAGGCGTTAGTCCTCGTGGAATGAGGTTTACCTAGTTCGAATTAAGCGCTCCGCTAGTTCGAATTAAGTCCAAACTAGCAGTTTGCCTGTGTAGCGCCTATCAAAGTTAATTCCAACTAACATCTGTTAGTTCGAATTAACTTTGTAGTGTAGAAATACCTTCAGGCTGCGAAGGCCGAAAACGACTTCCGAGGCCGAAAACGGCCCCCTAGACTGAGACAGCGGTAATCGAACTCCCAGGCTGCAAATGGCACCCCGGGCGGGGGTGGCCGAAGTCGTTGAGAGCAAATGCACTACTTCAGAGTAAGATCTAGGTATAGCAGACACCAAGGCTAAGAGCTTCTGAAACACCAGCTCCAAAACTGTCACCAGGGATGGCAGGGTCTGCAATGTTGTTGCCTAGATCTTTGACCCTGGAATTACAACCTCTAATGATACAAAAGCTGAAAGTGCACTATTTGAGGAAATGTCTCTGCATGGACAAATCCTATCCAGACTAATATACTGATTAAGTCATTGAAACCAATGGAGTCTCACAAGTATAAATCAATGTAGAAATACTAAATACATATTTTTTTATGAAACAGAGGTGATTGATTTTGTTAAACAATAAGACATTAAAACAAAAAGCTTTGTAAACAAAAACATTCTGGTGAAAAATAACTTTACTTTTTTGTGTGTTTTTTTTTATTTTTATTTTAAGGTGGAAATAAAAGTGATTTCATATTTTAGAAATACTTATTGCTCAGTGATAGGAAAACAACCATTCTCTCTTTTTTATTTTTCCCCTAGAAAAGCATGTGTATGTATGTGTTTGAGAGAAATAATTGATCAAAATGGCTCACACTTTCATATTTAAAAACATTACTTTAAAAAATTAATGTTTTTCTTTTTAAAAATGATTGTTTTTTCTCTAATACTTTTAAGAGAGACGGTTATTCTCATTTTTAAAAAGAAAGGGATAGATTCCCTGCAGACATATGACAGGACTAGGTTAACAAGAGACAGTTTAGTGTTTTGTTTTCATGTAATTAAGAATTCCAGAGACTTTACTATGAAAAAGCACAAAATAAAATACAATTTAGCTTTAGTATTGATGGTTTACTATGGTCCAGTATAGTAGTTATCATTTGATATTGACAGTTCTGAATTTTTTTCAGAAAAAGTGTTGACAGTTAAACACAAACTTATATGTAACACATATTGAACTATGTTAGAGAGCTTACCTTGTGATCCCATGATTCTGTATTATACTGACTTAGCTGAAAAACATGGGATAAAACTATGATCAAAATACGTATTATGAATAGTTTAGTAAATCTTCATTTTCACAATTGAATGAGGAGTTATTGATGCAGTATTAAAATAAGGAATAGAATAGAACCAAAGCCAAGAAATAGATACAGGATCAAGATTCCTACAGTATTTTAGTGTAGTGCCTTTGCTTTATGACTAGATTTATTTCATGGCAAGTTTACTCAGTGTGATTAATCAGTAAAATTAATCCTAACTCACCCAGAGAATTGTGGTAGCATCTTACTGCTTAATATGATTCATCAAAGTTTGTCTGCAGCTGGAGTTATCAGTTGTTTTATCTATCTGAGGGTATGTCTATACTACCCCGCTAGTTCGAACTAGCGGGGTAATGTATGCATACCGCACTTGCTAATGAAGCCCGGGATTTGAATTTCCCGGGCTTCATTAGCATAAGCGGGGAGCCGCCATTTTTAAATCCCCGCTGCTTCGAACCCCGTGCAGCGCGGCTACACGGGGCTCGAACTAGGTAGTTCGGACTAGGTTCCTATTCCGAACTACCGTTACTCCTCGTGAAACGAGGTGTACCGGTAGTTCGGAATAGGCACCCTAGTCCGAACTACCTAGTTCGAGCCCCGTGTAGCCACGCTGCACGGGGTTCGAAGCAGCGGGGATTTAAAAATGGCGGCTCCCCGCTTATGCTAATGAAGCCCGGGAAATTCAAATCCCGGGCTTCATTAGCAAGTGCGGTATGCATACATTACCCTCCTAGTTCGAACTAGGAGGGTAGTGTAGACATACCCTGACTCGTTTGATTTCACACATTTTCCATATAAACTTTTTCACTTAGGAGGATTTGAATCCTGGTCTCCTACACACTAGATGGATACACAAACATCTCAGCTATTCCTCCCTGGAAGATTTGCCTGGCATGGCACAGGCCCTTGAAGAGAACAACCCAGCCTTCTCTTACGGCAGGCATGTCCAAAGTCCGGCCCGCGGGCCAATTGCGGCCCCTGTTCCGGTTTAATACGGCCCCACAGGTAATTTGGCAATATCTATCTTTTATGGCCCCCAACGAATCCATATGTATTGAGATGAATACATTGTAAAATCTCAGTTAATGTCAGTTGGTCTAAATCAGTTATAAATATATTTGGACACAACATGTATACTTGGTGTTATATTCCTGTTCATATTTTTTGAACTTAAAAGTTGACAGACAACCTTTATTACCAATAATATGTAATGTACTTTACAATGTTCCTGACATATTTCAGCTTCCTGGATTTTTTTTTTCATCTGGCCTTCAGATATGAAAGGCAGAGTGATTTAACACCTGTTTAGATTGGTCAGCCATGTGACGAAATGAAAAGTATGCCGTTTGCAATAAACTTTGCATAAAATAGTTAATTTGCATTTAATTTTAATGGTTCAAAGAATGTCAGGCACAATGGTCGGCCCTCACACATGTTCACTTCATCAAATCTGGCCCTCTTTGAAAAAAGTTTGGACACCCCTGTCTTACGGCAACAGCTTGGGACCAGGTGAGAAACGCCTGTTTATGGCCGCTGCAGCTGAAGCAGGCACAACCATGATAGTCGTGCATGTCCCCCAGATGGGAGACAAGCAGATACACAAATAGACACACAAATATAGCTCTCCCTTTTCCCACCCATGTCCTTCACTAACCCAATGGTGTTATAGCAGTTCTACTCTCTGGCCCCTTGTTGCCCCCCATGGCAATTCTATGGTATAACTGTCCCTCCTAGCAGACACCTACCTTTCCATTTTATGAGAAACAAATCCAATTTTAGGCAAATCCCTTTGCCCTTGAACAACCAAACCTTTACATTGTTTTTAAGTTATGAAAAAAAGCTGCATCCCAAATTTGGTGGCCTTAGCTCTTATCATCTTATCCCACAATATTCTTGCCAGCAAGTTAAGGGAATGTGGATTGGAGGAATGGACCGTAAGACAGATAGAAAGCTGGCTAGAAGGTCGGGCCCTGCGGATAGTGATCAACAGCTTGATGTCAAATTGGTGGTCAGTTTCTAGTGGAGTGCCCTAAGGATCAGTTCTAGGACCAGTTTTGTTCAACATCTTTATTAATGACCTGGATGAGGGGATGAATTGCACCCTCAGCAAGTTTACAGATGACTCTTAACTAGGGGGAGAGGTAGATAAGTTGGAGGGCAAGGATGGGGTCCAGAGTGACCTAGACAAATTGTAGGATTGGACCAAAAGAAATCTGATGAGGTTCAACATGGACAAGTGTATAGTCCTGTGCTTGAGATGGAAGAATCCCAAACATTGTTACAGGCTGGGGACCAACCAGCTAAGTAGTAGTTCTGTAGAAAAGGACCTACGGTATGTCTATACTGCCACCCTAGTTCGAAATAGGGTGGCTAATGTAGGGATTCAAACTTGCAAATGAAGCCTGGGATTTAAATATCCCGGGCTTCATTTGCAGTTTCCTGGGCACCGCCATTTTTAAATGCCCCGTGGTTTGAACTACCTTGCAGGAGGAATAATGGTAGTTCAAATTAGGAGCTTTAATTCAAACTACCTAGTCCATGCTGCATGTAGCCAAGGGCAGTTAGTTCGAACTACAGGGCATTTAAAAATGGCAGTGCCCGGAAACATGCAAATGAAGCCTGGGATGTTTAAATCCCAGGCGTCATTTGCAAGTTCGAGTGCCTACATTAGCCACCCTAGTTCAAACTAGGGTGGCAGTGTAGACGTATCCCTAGGGATTACAGTGGATGAGAAGCTGGATATGTGTCAATCGTATGCCCTTATAGCCAAGAAGGCTAATGGCATATTAGGTTGCATTAGAAGGAGCATTGCCAGCAGATCTAGAGAAGTAATTATTCTCCTTTATTTGGCTCTGGTGAGGCCACATCTGGAGTATTGTGTCAAGTTGTGGGCCCCCCATTATAGAAAGGATGTGGATGCATTGGAGAGGGTCCAGCAGAGATTGACCAACATGATTAGGGGGCTGGAGCACATGACCTATGAGGAAAGGCTGAGGGATTTGGGTTTGTTTAGTCTACAGAAGAGAAGAGTGAGGGGGGATTTGATAGCAGCCTTCAACTTCCTGAAGGGAGGTACCAAAGAGGCTGGAGAAAGGCTGTTCTCAGTAGTGACAGACAGTAGAACAAGAAGCAATGGTCTCAAGTTACTGTGGAAGAGGTCCAGGTTGGATATTAGGAAAAACTATTTCACTAGGAGGTTGGTGAAGCACTGGAATGGGTTACCTAGCAAAGTAGTGGAATCTCCATCCCTAGAGGTTTTTAAGTCTCAGCTTGACAAAACCTTGCCTGGATTGATTTAGTTGGGATTGGTTCTGCCTTGAGCAGGGGGCTGGACTTGATGGACTCCTGAAGTCTCTTCCAGCTCTATGATTCTATGATTTTATGATCATTTAGGAAAAGTTCTTGAGTGAGCAGATGCCTAAATCATCCAGGGGAGTGATCTAATCCTCACACCTCAAGGAAGTGTCTATACTTCAGCATTTTTTCCAGAAAATGGTTGTTTTTCCAGAAAAAACAATAGTTATGTCCACACTACTACTGAGTTCTTTCAACAAGAAGCTTTTTTTTCCCCCAAAAAAACTTTCAGAAAAAGGTGTGTGTGGATGCAGAAATGGGAGTTCTTTCCAAAGAAAAGGCCTCCAGGAAATAACACAGGTGCCCTGGTGGCCACTCTGTGCAGACTAATCACAAGTCTATAGTTCCTGTCTCCTGGAAGCTCTTAAAGCTGCAGGTACCCGGGACTAGCCTTATGGCAGGAAGACAGCCTGCCTATGCAGCTCTGATTGCCACTCACTTGTGGACCCATGGCTCAGCCACATGCCCACTGAGACTCCCCTGTCCCTCACAGGGAGCACCATCAGGGCTCCCAAGACCCAGCCAGGAGCAGTGTCAAGGCTCTTCTGCACTCTGGCATGATGAATTCAGGAGTGGCAGCCCACAAAAGCATCCCAAAACCAGGTCTCTGAAGGCTTTGATACAAGAACTTCCCCCCAAAATCCTTATACCTGGACTTTGGGTAATATCTGCTGCCACCACCCATTTATTCCAAGAAAACCAGGGACAAGATCACTTGGGAAACCTCCTCTCTAAAATCTCAGTGGTACCTCAAACTCTTTCCCCCGAAAAGGGCTTGAAAAAGAAAAGAGGAAACAAGCTGCAGTCTGTGGTAGCTGCCTCTTTTGTCAGGCAGGTAGATACACACAGACAAACCTTCCAGGACACAAAAATGAACCAATGCAGGTTCATTAGAAAAAGGAAAACAAACTTTTGTCATCAAAACAAAACTGCCATTGCAAGCATAGTTGAGGGGGCTAGATAGTAAGAGCTACCAATTAATCTAGATACTCATGGGAACCCCCTGAGTTCAGAACTTTAAGTACAAAAGGAAAACACTTTTTAAAGAAAGAAAAAACATGTTGAATAGCTCAGACATCAATTCCACATTCCCAAACCAGAAAACAAATAAAACCTGATGGGCTAACTAACTTTGCCCTACTTACATATTATAAGAGGTCTTTCTCAGAGTGAGACGGGCCTTCCCATCTCCCTGTTACTTGGAAGAAACCGCTCTGACCCAGACAAAAAAGGGGAAAAAATTCCTTTGTCCCAGTTTGAAATCCCTACCTGCATTGTTATTGACTGACCAAATACCTGGCTAGGGACAGAAGACATAGTTAACCCTTTAGTCACCAGGTTTCTGGTCAGCCCTCATAGTTCTGACAAGCAGCAAACGTCATGCACTGCCATGGTCCAGGATGGAGATCCTGTCCGTCCTCGAGCTGTGGGGTGAGGAGGACACCATGTAGGATTTCCACTCCCGGTGCTGAAACATGAACATATATGGACGGATGGCTGAGACTCTAGTCAAGAGAGCCTCCCCCCTCCCCCCCGACATTGGAACAGGTGTGGAACAAGGTGCAGAGCTCTCACCTGAGGACCCATCGCCTCCCTCAGAGGATGCCTGTGAGATACCCAGAGCCAGGGAGCGCAGCTCTCGCTCTGGGACAGGACCACACTACTGCCCCTACTACCAGGAGCTCCATCCTATTCTGTGGTGGTGGACTTGGGACTGGAGACACCAGTCGTCAGGTGCCCAGAGCTCCCTACAGAGGAGGAGGAGGAACATCAGCTGCAGGAGGAAGAGGACATGACCAGCATGGTCACCTTGACCCTGGTATTGTTGCATAAATTGCAAGGTTTCGTCCCCTTGGAGGCTAGTCTGATTTACCCCAAGAAGAGAGTCACACTTTCAGGCTGGGTCCAACTCAAGTTTATTGGTTGCAACCAAGGTACGGCTAAGGAACTCAATGTTCAAAGCAGAGCCGACCCCCAACATCTCATAGGCAGGGGTTCTTATAGGGTTAACATCCTTCCTGGTTTAGGTGCCTTAACATGATAGGTTACTTCATTTTTGACATTTAGCATTCTTATAGGTCAGGTTAATTTTCCAAATGAGGTTAAATACAGTGCCTACTTGCTGACTTTGCGGTTACAGCTGTGTTACATTCATTCACTTTTGCTGAACAATGGGCGAGCCATACTTCCCTTTTTCCTTTCCTGCTTGAGCCGGTCACAAGTTTAAAGGATGTGGAATCTATCCATATCTCTACTTAACAGAAGACTGGTTTCACTTCCCCTCGTCTCCTTATTATAAGTTATTACTTGTGACAGGCCTTGACCTTTGTCATGTCTTACTCCTATACAAATAGCAAATATATCTAAGCATTAGCAATGTATGTATATTGTACGTGCCCCTCATAGGGGAATCAATGGCTCCGGGGGATTTGATTTCCCTTTTACACATCAGTATCAAGGTCCTAGATGTCTTGCAGGCATCCTCTGAAGGTGGGGAGGGATCCTCAAGTGAGTGCTCACAGTGCTCACAGAGAGCAGGGGAGGCAGGCGCAGATGGGATGGCATGCGATTGTCATTCAGCCTGCTCAGCCTGGACATTGTGCTGCACTCCATGCACATGGAACCACATGCAGCACCAGTCTGCACCACACCACCTTAGAAGGCAGTCCCAGAGCATCCCTGAACCCCTGCTTACTGGATCAGGGTGGTCCCACATATGTCTGGCACGTGGGGGAGAGACATGCAATCTCCCACCAACCTTAGCAAGCTGGGCACAAAGACACATACACAACCCCACAAAGACCAAGAAATGTCACACATAGTACATGGGTCCACCTGACCCCATGGACAGCCCTGCCAGTTGCAGGTGTGTGGTGGGGGGGGGAGAGCTATGGAAGGCCAGGCTGCTCCAGGCCCCTCTCCCTCTCCCTCTCCCACCCATGGAATCCCAGTGTGGATGGACACTTCCCTTGCCTGCTTGTCCGTGGCAGGGAGAATGGGAAGCATGGTCCCCTGGGCACTTCGGGGTCCCTGTAAAACAGAACCAGCTGTGCAGGCCACACATGGCCTTGCTCCCAGGACATCACCATCCCCTGGCCTAAGGATTGTTGCTTGCTGCTCATACAGGAGGTACTTCATCTTTAATGTAACTGTGTAAAATTGAAATTGAAATCTCCTTTCCAGAACACATGTGATACAAAGGCAATAATTAACTCTGGCCTAACATCTACAGGGAATGTGTGAGAATGCATTTACCATTGTTATTAATTGATAAAATATTCTTATTTTAATAATAAATAACTTATTCCATGCTTTAACTCATGAGGTTGACAGGAACTGACTATAGTAAAACTTTTGGGGAACAATTGATCAAATTAGAAACCAAAGTCCATGTTAATACGTTCAGGAGCTATTCATTTAAAAATATTTATGCCTAAACATGCAGTTTATGTGTAGACTAAACTGTCATCAGCAGTCCATTAAAACAAAAACATAAACCGGCTATTCTTATCCAACCATTTGCAGAGCTGTTCGCTTTGCATGCATATTGAACAGGGGTGAAGTATACCAACAATATATATTCCTGGATAGTTCCAAAGATTCATATTTGCTCTAAAAAGTGACCAATAGATGTTAAAGTCACATATGTAGCTATGTATCTTACTTAACTCACAAGCACTCTCTATCCGGAGTTGAATCATCACAAGGAATTCTAATTCTCCTGTTTTCTTGTTAAATAAAAAGTCTGTTGGGTTTTATTGATTTTATCTCCAAGACCTTTGGACTAGCAAACAAGATGAGGCCCTGAGTATTTGCTCATACTCTTATAAAAAATGCAGGTGGTTTTTTATTGCTCCCTATAAATGTTTGTATTTCCATCTTTCTCCCCAGCACGCCCCATTACAAATTTACTTCACAAAGAATATGATGGAGAAATTAAAAATTAGGAGGTAATTCACTGAAACAAAATTTCAGTTCAGATCGAAGAGGGATTAGCACTTGTATTTTAAATCCTAGTTGCTGGATGTGTTAGACTTCTGTCATGCCTGAGTGTTACAAACTAAGCTAAGTGGGTAGTGTCTTTTACTATTTTCATTTTTGAGGCCACTTTAAAAGGGCACTCTGAGAAGGTGCTGAACACTCTCCATCTGAAACTCAGGCATCTCTACCAAGTCTCATATTAGGAACTAAAGATCACTAGTAACATTTTGAAATGTAGGCTTTTATCTATATCAGTGAAGGTACTGATGTTCTCTAAACCAAATCTGTTGTAATGGTCAAAGGAAATGTCTCAGAATGCTCTGGGAATCTGGATGTTCTCGGTGTAGCCTTGAGCAAAGCAGCTATAATGCACCCAGGCTCCAGCCCCAATGTTCAGGTGGCCAAACAGTATGGTCCCTGTCACCACGTCCTACCCCGGGGATCCAGAAGACAGGCGCTCTCAGCCATGAAGCTCCTTACACACCTTCCCATTCTCCTACCCTGAGCTCACACCCACCCATCCACCCAATCCCTGCCCTGAACCCCGTCCCGCACTCCATGATCTCTTGCCCTGACTCCTATACCCCTCATTCATATACCCCATTCTAAGTCCCTCAACCCTCCCACCCCATGCTCTCACTTCTGTATCCCCTATACTGAGATATACCTTCCAATCCCCTGCCCTCACTCCTGCACCCTTCCACATACCCAATCACTGGCCTGAGCTCTTCTGTACTCATACACACCACAGATCATCCTGAAGCCACACTTACATTTCTTACAGGTACTGTCTTATCACAAACTCCCCCCACCCCCCCCCCCACCCCCCGCCAATCTCCTGTTCTACCAGGGGTACAAAAGGTTGCAATAGGGCAGCACCTATTAGAAATTTAAGTTACTTTCACCCCAAACCATAGGGCAGAAATGAAAGGAGCACCCTGACAATATTTAGTATAATTCTTAAGTAGAATATACATAGGAAGTTAATATGAAACAATTGTTTTGGTCATACTTACATTTGTAGTTAGGATATTTTAAGATCTCCTGTTGTGTTTTGAAATCAAACAGCTTTCTCCAAGATAACTACATCTCCTCTACTTCTTGAGGTCTGGGAAATGTAATCAGAATCTGACAACTAAATACAAGGTGGAACAGATTGCTTATCATAAATAGTTAACACATATTTCCCAGAATCATTCAAGGTGAAATGACCCATTAATGCTCCTCCTACCTTGGGGGAGGGGAGAAAGGGAGGGATGAGATAAACAGTTTGGGCATGCATGTTTGTTAGTGGGTTATAGACTGTGTCTAATCAGTATGTGGTTTTAATTGTTTAATAAAGTTAGGAATTTAATCTTCTAGGATTACCTTTTGAAAATGTGCAAGTTTTCTTTGAAGATGAGGACAGAGTGAGTTTTTTTCCTTTTATCAGTTTTCTGTCTTCATTCATCCAAAAGTGTAGTGCAGTGGTCTCCCAAGATCTCTTTTTACACCCAACATCACTTTTTAAATGACAGAACTAGCCAAGATCCACCGCCCCGACCCTTCCTTGAAGCCCCACCCTCTCTGTTCTCCTCCTCTCCATCACTTGCTATCCCCAACCCCTTACACTGCTGCTTTTTTCCCCACCAATTCTTCCGTAGGAAGAAATTTTTTCCAACATTTGGCCTGTCTAGACTGGACCAAATATCAGAAAAACCCCTTCTTTAGAAAGCCCCCTTATTCCTCGTGGAAAGAGGAATATCTGGGTGACCGAAAGATCATGTTTGCTCTTCTACTAAAAGAAGTGGAAGAACAAACGCATCCTTGGATGGAGAAGAGTTTTTCCGGGATATCTCTGGAATCCTGAAAATCTCCTGCAGTCTAGACATACCTGTGGCAGGGTAATGGGTGTGAGCGCCGCTCCTCTTCTCCCCCGAGAGGTAGCGGAGGGGAGGGGGAGCCCTTGAACACACCGCCTTGTGCTTATATAGTGAATCCCCAGGTAGGGTCTACCTGCGATGGAATTAGTGGGCGCGATCACTCCTCTACCCTGGCTGGCAAAGGAGGTTCAGCGGACCCTCCACCATGCCTTCAACAGGCAGTTATTCATTCTTAGGGCTGGGGGATGTGACCACTGTTTTCCCACTGCCCTCGTCGCAGGAGGTTAGGTCGCTTGGGATACTTTCATGCGTGGGGGGGGGGTTATGGAGAGTGGGGGACCCGGGCCCTCCCTCTCCTCCGGGTCCCAGCCCAGGGCCCTAAGTGGAGTGTGGTACCAATGGGCCACCCTCCATGGCAGATGGGGCAGCCGCCCTAAACTAGCCTGCCCACGGGCGCCAGAAGGGCCCTGCCCCGGGCTCTTTCCACTCCTCGCCTTCAAGCTCTCCCAGTGGGACACCCGATGTGTCTCTCACCCCACCGGAGCCGCCGGGTCTGTCCACCCAGGATCCAGAGGCCACCGGAGCCGTCCTTCTTCTTTGCCCAGGGGGCAGGAGGCTTGGTGCTCCTGGAAGCCAGTGTGGCCACCTCGCCACTCCCCCCTGTCTGGTGTACTGTGGGCACTTTTTAAGGCACCCAGGGTATGTCTACACTACCCCGCTAGTTCGAACTAGCGGGGTAATGTAGGCATACCGAACTTGCTAATGAAGCCCGGGATTTGAATTTCCCGGGCTTCATTAGCATAAAGCCGGCGCCGCCATTTTTAAAAGCCGGCTAGTGCGAACCCCGTGCCGCGCGGCTACACGCGGCACGGGCTAGATAGTTCGAACTAGCTAGCTATTCCGAACTATCTGTACGCCTCGTTCCATGAGGCATACAGATAGTTCGGAATGGCTACGTAGTTCGAACTATCTAGCCCGTGCCGCGTGTAGCCGCGCGGCACGGGGTTCGCACTAGCCGGCTTTTAAAAATGGCGGCGCCGGCTTTATGCAAGTTCGGTATGCATACATTACCCCGCTAGTTCAAACTAGCGGGGTAGTGTAGACATACCCCCAGGGAGTAACGTCAGGGCGGTTTGCTCTGCCCCCCCACGTTCTCCCTTCTGGTCCTTCCACGGCGTGTATCCAGAACTCCGCCTCTGAGAGCGGGTCACCCCCCCCCCCGCCGGGGCGCTTCCCTGTGTGCCGGGTCAGGCCCCGCCTTCCCCACCGCGGGCTTGTCTGGGCTCCCCCGCGCCCTTGCTCCAGCCGGTCAGGATTGGCCCTGCCACTTCTGGCCACGGTGCGCGTTACCTCGCCCGGGGGGGGTAACCCTCCCTCCAAGGCCAGTGCGGACCCCGCTGGGTCCGTCACAGTAGCCTTGCTGGGTTGAGACAGGACGTGTAGGTTCTGGGGTGGGAATGAGGGATTTGGGTGCGGGAAGGGGTGAGAGGTGCAAACTATGGGAGGAAATCTGGATGCTGGGATAAAGGAACGCTGGCTTGGGGAGGGAGTTCCAGGCCGGGCTGTGTTGGGGTCAGATGTAGGGTTAGGGTACTAAGTAAGCCACAGACTTCTGGATGTGAGGGTTCAGGAATTTGGGTTGGGGTATGTGAGGGGCTCAGGGCAGGGAGTTCCAGTGTATGATAGGCTGAGATCTCGTTACGAGGTAAGTAACTGTTCTTCTTCGAGTGATTGCTTATGTCCATGCCATCTAGTTGACTCCAAAGCAGAACCTGGGGAGGTGGGGTAAGAGCTCTAACCTTCCACTGAATGGAGGACCACCCTACCCAGGGCAGCATCCTCCCTAGCTTGATATAACAGTGCATAGTGGTTGGTGAAGGTGTGGATGGAGGACCAAGTGACAACTGTGCAGATGTCCAGAATCAGAACCTGTGCCACAAAGGCTGTGGAGAAAGCCATTGCCCTCATAGAGTGTGCCATGGGGGGGGGGGGGGGGGACTGGAACCACCATCAGACCATAGCACTCTCTGATGCATGACATGATCCATGAGGATATTCTTTGTGTCAAGACTGGCTGCCCTCTTGAGAGTCCTGAATGATTAGGTCCAGGAGCAACAGGAAGGGTATGGGCCTCTTGCATGACAGGCTGAGGAGGGCTGAGAACCAATGCTGTCTGGGCCACGCTGGAGCGAGAAGAATTAGGGACACCTTGAACTCCTGCACTGGCAGGAGGACCCTGTGAATTAGTGGGAACAATGGGAAAGCGTACAGTAAGCCCCTGGTCTGGGGTGGAGAAGTGCATCTCCTAGAGAGACCCTTCCTAATCCCATGAGGGAGCAGAACCTCAGGCACTTCTTGTTCTGCCTGGTAGCAAACATGTTTGTTAAGGAAATTCCTACTCGCAGAAGATGGAGCAAGCCACTTCCTTCCTGAGGGTCCACTCGTGGCCAGAATAGGCCCTGCTTAACTTGTCTGCTAGGACATTCTAGGTACCCGGGAGGTTAGAGGCCATTAGGTGGATATCCACCCTGATGCAGAGGTCCCACAGATGGAGTGCCTCCAGACACAGGTGGGGAGAGAGAGTCCTGCCCTGTCTGTTTATATTTGACACCGCCATCATGTTGTCTGGTAGGATAAGGACTGACCTGCCCCCTGAGGTGGGGAAGGAAAGCTGCACAGGCCAGGCAGACTGCCCGGAGCTCCCTGACAGATTGTCCCAGAACCACATATCTTGTGTCTACATGTCCCCCAGAAATGCTCCACAACTGCTCTCCGATGCGTCTGTCACGAGTCAGATGGTCAGTACAGGTCTGGAGAACAGGATTCCAGCACAGACCTCCTCCTGATGTGTCCACCAGTTCAACGAGTGGAGGATAGTAATGGGGACCTTCACTATCCTGTCCCACAGGTGGAAAGCTGGACTTGCGCTAGCCACATCTGCATGGGCGCATGCAAAGTCTAGCTTGTTGCACGATGTAGGTGCACACAGCCATTAGTCCTAGAAGGTGCATGCAGGTCCTGGCTGCAGTCACTGGGAAATTTTGCAGTCCCCAGAAGCCGCTGCTATTTTCAGTCCAAGTTGGCACCTATAAACTCTTTTACTGGGATAGGAGTTAGAGTTGATTTGGCCACATTTAGGAGTAAGCCTAGCTCCCCAAAGAGATTCCAGACCACAGTGATGTGCACCCGCACCTGATCTTCAGACCATCCTTTCAGGAGCCAGTCATCCAGATAGGGGAACACCTGGATGCCCCTTCGCCTTAGAACTAGTAGTTGGCTATAACTGCCATGCATTTTGTAAAGACCTGGGGGGCTGTTATGAATTCCCTTTGTGGGGTTCGCGTCCCCCACCCCAATTAACTCCTTCATGCCCTATACTAGTTACGTGGTTTATTTAGTTTTGTAGCGTGTGGGTCACCCCGGGGGAATATCTACCCTCACAAAGCAGGTTTAGCGCTCAGGCAACCGGGGAAGGAGGTTCGGGCCCACCCTCTCTCTGAACCCCAGCCCAGGGCCCTAAGGTAGGGACCCGAGTCCCTACTCAGCAGAGGGGGTTGTAACCCCTAAACTCTCCCACTCATGGGGTCCACGACCCTGCCCTGGGCCACTTCTTCCCCAGTGCTGCGTCCACGGCTACCCAGTGGACCGGGTTAAAGCTCACCCTGGCTGTCCACGTAGCGCCTACTCTGGCCTCCATCTCCTTCTGTCTCCAGTCGCCAGTGCTCTTTTCCTGCGTTCCCCCCCCCCCCCCCAGGCTTCCGGAGACACTCCACCTCCCCCGACGTCATTGGCCCTCCCTGTCATGATTATGAGGGTTAGCCAGCAGCCTGGGATTAAAGAGTTAACTACACCTAGCCAGGTGGAGTGACCAGTAGGAATGTAGGTGGGACTTTCAAACTGGGACAAAGGAATTTGTTTTTTTTTTCCTTTCTCCTTTTGTCTCTCTGGGTGAGTTCTTGGCAGCTACAGAGAGGGCCATGTATGTCTCTCTCTCTCTCTCCAAGATTCCATTCTTCATTTTCTGTAAGTAGGGTAAAGTTTAGGTAGTTTCGTTAGGCTTTATTGTTTTAAGGGTTGGGTATGAGATCTGATATCTGGCACTGCTTAAGAGATGTTTGGCTTTTCTTTTTAACTAAGTTCTAGCCTATGGTGTAACTCCTCCATGAGTATATTTTGTTAACTTTCCATCTGA
Source organism: Pelodiscus sinensis (assembly GCF_049634645.1). Lineage (NCBI taxonomy): Eukaryota > Metazoa > Chordata > Testudines > Trionychidae > Pelodiscus > Pelodiscus sinensis. The sequence goes on along the minus strand of NC_134743.1, from coordinate 3,644,748 downwards.
TCCTTATGGTTGCAACAGGAATATTGTTGTAATAATAAAAGTTTTCTTTTTTCTTTTTATTAACCTGGCATTGGTTACTTGTGTGTCCTGATTTTTATAATAGGGGTGAGATTTCCCAAATGATCTTTCCCCTAATCTCGTTATTAATATTTGAGTGGTGGCAGCGGAAGTTTTATTCCCAAAATCTAGGTTTTTTTAAGATTTTGGGGGAAGTTTTATACCAAAGGCCTTTTGGGCCACCTCCCCGGGAGCCACAGTTTGCAAGGGGACTGGTGAGGTCCCAGGCACAGATGTTGCTGGTGGCTAGTCCAGTGAAGTCTTGCTTCCTGATGGTCTTAGGGACACCTGACCCGGATGGAGTGACTGCACCAATGTAGGAGATCGAGTGACAAGAGTCGCCAACGGAGGGGCCCAAGGCCCCAAGATGACTGACCCCGACCTCTAAGGTTCCATGCCCTGGCTCTGGTGGTAGGCCATGGGGTTCCAGAACGGCCACTGACTAGGTGGTTGCTGGGGCCAGGACTGTTGCTTCCTTGGTACCGGAACCAGCTATGCCCAGTGCTGTTGATGGCGGTGGGCTGAGGCACTGTGGTTCCGCAAACGGTGCTAAGAGTGGGACCTGGAGCCCCTCAACGACCAATTTGACTCAGCCTCTGAGTTGGACGAATACTCTGAAGTTGACCAGCATGGGGCTGTCGAGGGGTCTGCCGATATTGCCATCACTGGAGCATGTCTGACCACTGACTCAGGTTTGCCACAGTGCCAAGGGGAGGCAAAGAGTCAATAAGCTCTGGCTGGGGGTGGGAGCCGTGAAGCTGGGTGCTGGCCGGGGGCATTGTGTCAGTGCTGACTCTGGTGCTGTATCCCAGGTCATGTCCCATGCCAGGGTCGAGGCAGCCACCAGTGCCAAGTTCAGTGCCAGAGCTGTAGGCTGCACTCTGTGCTGTTTTCTGGCCTTTCGAACTACATCATCAGGCACCCGCGACGTTGTCTGGTGCTGGCTGCTCCCCTGATCCCTGATGGGGGTCATTGTCAGGGAAGGTGAAGGGGATGTCTCAGTAAAGTCTCTGGCTGCCTCGAAGGACTCCAGAGTAAAAGGTTCCAGCAGACTAGGCTCCCAGTAGAGGAATAAACGTCCACCCAACCCCGATGGTCCAGGCTCAGCAATCAATGGTGGCCAGCTGAAGGGTGCACGGAGGGCACGTGCCGTGGAGGCAATATACCCCGTTACACCTCTTCTTCTGCAGCACTGAGGACTGCGACCATTGCCAAGGCCTGTGAGGTGCCAGAGAGGCACGAGTGTGTGCCGATGCCTCCCACACTGAGGCCAGTAAGCTCTTAGGGCTGCCTCCATGGGGATCATTCTGAGGCGCGATTCTCTCTTCCGCTTTGTGTGTGAGGCTTGCAAATCTTGCAGTCCTTGGAAAGGTGAGCCTCTCCCAGGCACTTCAGGCAGGATGAGTGTGAATCACTGCAGGGTGTGGGCAGGTGGCATTTCTTGCAAGGCTTAAATCCTTGTGGTCCGGGCATGCCCCACCGCAAGCTCACAGCACAGCAAACTAAACATAGATAACTACCGTAACTCAATTAACAACTCTTAACAGCTAATTAACTGATAATAGGAACAACTGAAGTACTAGAAAGGTGCTTTCTAAGCAAGAGCTGAGGAACATTCCAATGACAGTTATGGCGGTAAGAAAGAACTGAGAGGGTGGGGGGCCATCAGGGGTATATATTGGCTGGTATATCGGTGCCAATCCAGGGGGCTCCCTGCTGGCCTGACAGGTACTGATGAGGAAAAAATCTCTGACAACACGTACACACTGCGCACACACACCTACATGGAATGGACATGAACAATCAAAGAGGGTATGTCTACACTACAACGTTAATTCGAACTAAGCTAATTTGAACTAACGCATCCAGACTAAAAAACTAGTTCAAATTAGCGTTTTGCTAATTCGAACTAGCATGTCCACATTAAGTGGACTCTGAACCGGGCTTAAGGATGGCCGGAAGAAGTGCCGGCAGGGCATCAGAGAAGGACTTAGAGCGTGGAGATGCTGTCTCAGGATAGCCGAGGGCTGTGCTTAAAGGGTCCCGACCCCCACCCCGGACAGACAGTTCTCAGGGGTGCCCGGCTTGCAAAGCAGTGCTGGCTTGGATTGCCCGGACTACCCACACTGGGCACATCACACCACTCGGCCATCAGCCCGGCTGCACTTGCCGCAGGCTGCCATCTGGGGAGAGGAGGCAATCGGGGGGCTGCAGGAGAGCTTCCACCCCCAAAAGCCCGCAGAGCCAGCCCAGTCCTCACCATCGGGGGCTTGTGCCCCATTCCTCCCTCACCTCCTTCCACTTACCCTTCCGTAGCCCCCCTTCCTGATGTACAAAATAAAGAAAACGTGTCTTCCAAAATGGAATCTGTCTTTATTGAACAAAACTGGGGGAGACTGGGAAAAGGAGGTGGGAGAGGGGAAGAGAGAGGCTAGGAGAGGGGAGGGCAACTACAATGATCAGGGGTTGGGAACAGGTCCCATATGAAGAGAGGCTAAAGAGACTGGGACTTTTCAGCTTAGAAAAGAGGAGACAGAGGGGGACAGAATAGAGGTCTATAAAAGGACGAGTGGAGTGGAGAGGGTGCATACAGAAAAGTTCTTCATAAGTTCCCATAAAGAAGGACTAGAGGACACCTAAGGAAAGGAATGGGTAGCAGGCTTCAAAGTAGTAACAGAAAGTTGTTCTTCACAAAGCAAAGAGTCAACTTGTGCAACTCCTTGCTGCAGGAGACTGTGAAGGCTAGAACTGGAACAGAGTTTAAAGGGAAGTGAGATCAAGTCATGGAGCTTGGGTCCATGGAGTGGTATTAGCAAGGGGGTAGGAGTGGTGTCCCTGCCCAAGGTTTGTGGAAGGCTGGAGAGGGATGGCATGAGACAAATCGCTTGGTCACTGTCATTGGTCCATCCCCTCCAGGGTCCCTAGGGTTGGCCACCGTCGGCAGACAGGCTACTGGGCTAGATGGACCTTTGGTCTGACCCAGGACGGCCATTGTAAGCTCAGGGCTCAGGGTCGGGGGTCTCAGTGGACCCCCTTGATTCTCTTGCACACCTGCTCCTGGGTGGCCAGGCTGGCAGCTATTCTGCCCAAGCCGGCCACTTTCCTGTGCCTAGTGCGGAGATCGTGGACAAGGTCCACGATGTCCGCACTAGCCCAGGCGGGTGCCCGCCTCTTGCGGTCCCGGGCAAGCTCCTGGGAGCCGCCAGCCTGGTCCCGGGAAGAGGGGGAGGCCTGGGGGGCATCGGGTGGCTGGCTCGATCTGTGCCAGGTGCAGGGTCTGCTGGCTGGGTGCTGGCAGGCTTGCACCTGGCACGGGAACCGTAGCCAGCCTGTGCCCCTTTAAGGGGTCCGGGACTGGGAGGGGGGCATACGAGTTTCCCTGGTGTTGGCCAGAGTGGCCACCAGGGAAACCTGGGGAGGGCTAGCCTCCCACTAGTTCGAATTAAGGGTCTACACAGCCCTTAATTCGAACTAGTAAATTCGGACTAGGCTTAATCCTCGTGGAATGAGGTTTACCTAGTTCAAACTAAGCGCTCTGTTAGTTCGAATTAAATTCAAACTAACAGAGCACTAGTGTAGTGCCTATGAAAGTTAGTTCGAACTAACATCCGTTAGTTCGAACTAACTTTGTAGTGTAGACATACCCAGAATGACTGTTCTTCAAGGTGTCTGTCCCCATGGCTCTGCCTTCTCACACATTGGTTGGGCTGATTGGGGGAGGGAAGCAGCCAGCACACTTCCAGAACCCCTGAAAGTGGCTCGAAGCTGCAGGCAGGACTTCCGTCCACCCCGCGGGAAGCCGGCACTACGCTGGATGTAGGTAGTGGGGCTTGTCGGGGGAGAGGGGAAAATGGAGGGTGGGGGGCCTGAATGCCTCGCAATCGACTGGTCAATCCCGATCACCTGGTTGGTGACCACAGGCCTAGAAGCACTGAGTTTTTGAGAGGTTAGTCAGATATTGTTCTAAATACCACAGAGCAATTTACTTGCTGGAGGCTATGTGTGAGAACCCAATTAACAGACTTAGGCTAGCAGAGCTTCATTAGCATTGTTAAAGTTACTGGGTGACAGTACTTTGAAGTTGTGTCTGGAGCTTGGACTCTTAAGAAAAGGTAGGGAAGGTGGCCAGGCCTTGGGAAATGAAAACATTTAATTGCAAAACATGTAATGCAAACAGAGCAATAATGTAGAATTAAAAACAGCCTTTTATATAAAAATACATTCATGATTTCAGTTCTATCAGTACAAAATCAGCATTAGTGTTACATTATATTTATTCCTCTTTAATTGAACAAATTCTCATTGTTGTTCCTTTGTGGGAATTTTTAAAGAATGGACAAACCTCTCCTGAGAATGAACAATCCCTAAATGTGAACAACACAGACATGTCAGTTACATTGAAAAAGGTCACCAGTCCATCATGGTAACTAAGGTAAACTCCAATTTTTGTCAGCTTTTTCTGCACCACGACCCGGGTCCATGGATCTGTTTTTGCCCAACCATCTCTCCCACTGATACTGAAAACCCAGAATCCCTCTTTGGGGGACAGGGAAAGTTTCCCTTTTCTCTGTATTGATATTCTGGACACTCCAGGGTCCCAGTCATTAATGCCCACAACCTCCACCTCCCAGTAGTGCTTTCCAGAGGAGAAGCTCTCAGAACCCAGCATGCAGACAGTCGAATCAAACCTCCCTGGGATTGGTGGAACTTGTTGAGGTTGGGCTTCATGTGTCAAACTCTTCCTATTGTCAGCAAGAGAAAGATTGGGGTGGGCCGTGAGTCCATTAAGAGTGATGTCATCTATAGAAGAGAAGGGGGTTTATTTTGAGGACCACTCTTAAGTTGTCACTATAAACTGGATCAGAAGCATATATACACAGTGAGCCATCTTCTGCCACCTCTCCCCATGCAAAGCTCCCGCTGAGTTCAATTGAAGTTTTGTCTGGGAAGGACTGCAGGACTTGGCTAGCGCAGCACACTTGCCATTTCAATGTTGCATTGAACTATTTTGGAAATGAGACTTGCATGGCATTTACACAGAACTAAAATTGACCCTGAACTGATTATCACATTAGTATTCAAATAGGGTCAGATTTTGAGCTGTTACATTACTATGAATCCAGAGTAACTTCAGTTATACTAATGGCCAGCAAAATACATCATCACTATAAAAAATGAGGGTATGTCTACACTACCACCCTAGTTCGAACTAGGGTGGTTAATGTAGGCAACCGGAGTTGCAAATGAAACCCGGGATTTGAATTTCCTGGGCTTCATTGGCATGTTGCCAGGAGCCGCCATTTTTAAATCCCCGCTGGTTCGGACTCCATGCCCGCGGCTACACGCGGCGTGAACTAGGTAGTTTGGATTAGGCTTCCTATTCCGAACTACCTGTTCCACGAGGAGTACAGGTAGTTCGGAATAGGAAGCCTAATCCGAACTACCTAGTTCGTGCCGCGTGTAGCCGTGGGCACGGAGTCCGAACTAGTGGACATTTAAAAATGGTGGCGCCCGGCAACATGCAAGTGAAGCCCGGGAAATTCAAATCCCAGGCTTTATTTGCAACTCCGGTTGCCTACATTAACCACCCTAGTTCGAACTATGGTGGTAGTGTAGACATACCCTGAGAGCTGAATTGGGCTAAGTTTTTTGTGTATGAAGCATAGCAAAAATATGTTTTCTGTGATAGCTAACTATGACAAGAACTTTGTCATGAAAAACAGAATTGGAGTAATAAGAATGTAAACACTGGTCATGTCAATATGCCTCTATTACTATCATTATAAATCAATACGATGAACATTAATAATAACATTATAATTACTCACTAAAATTAAGTTTTATCTAATAATGAGACCTTAAGTCAAGACCCCAAATTTTTGTTACCAACTCTGCTTCTCTGTGAGTTTGGTCAGGTCACTCAAGCTCTCTGACAGCTGGTTTACTTCTTTGGTAAACACTGTATGGTGACAACAACCCCATCAGGATTTTCCATTGGGCTATGTCTACACTGGCAGTTTCTTGCGGAGGAATGGTTGTCTACACTGCATGAGTGTTCTTCCAGAAGTAAATTTACAGTATAGCATTGTAAAACAGGGCTTATTCCAGAAGAATTATTCCTCTCCCCAGGAGGAATAAGCCCTCTCGCGCAAGAGCTCTTCCAGAAGAGGGCAGTGTAGACAGGCAACATGAATTTATTTCGCAAGAAGCCCCTATGGTTAAAATGGCCATCAGAGCTTTCTTGCGGAAGAGAGCGTCTACACTTCCATGGATGCTCTTGCAGAAAAGTTTTTGTACAAGAAGCTGCCAGTGTAGACGTAGTTGTTTGTAATGAGCTCTGAGATGGTCAGCAGAAAACATATGCAACACGCAAATTATTATCTGCACTATTTTCATTATCAGATCATCGTGTCCTTTCCCTCCCCTGCATCATTTTAATCTTCTCTTGCTGTTACTGTTATAATCAGTAACAACACAGCCAGTCTCAATTAGCACCAGAGCAACAATCCTATCACTGCCCATCATGATCTTACCCACCACTGCATTATGATTCTCTTTTCAGTCACCATCCCTGCCACCACATTATGGCTATGTCTACACTGACGGGTTATCGTGCAAGAACGGCTGTTCTTCTGCAGAGCGTCCACACTGCCCATCCGCTCTTGTACAAGAAGATTTACAGTACGGCGTGGTAAGAGAGGGCTTTGTGCACAAGACCTATGCTCTTTTCTAACAGGTGTAAGCTCTCTTGTGCAAGAGCTCTTGCACAAGAGTGCAGTGTGGACGTGCAGCAGGGGTTTCTTGTGCAAGAAAGCCCTATGGCTAAAATGGCCATCAGAGTTCTTGCGCAAGATAATATCCATGCTGCCATGGATGCTCTTGTGCAAAAGCACGTTTTGCACATGGCAATGTGGACGTGTTCCTGTGCAAGATGTTCTTGTGCAATAACCCCCCAGTGTAGACATAGCCTATGTGTGCTTTCACTATTGCCCAATTGCCAAGGGTCTCCTTAGGCACTTCTGTAAATCCCATGTCAAGTAAACATTAAGGCCCAGCTCCTCAAAGGTATTTAGATGCCTAAATCCCAAGGTTACTTTTGAGGAGCTGAGCTGAAAAGACTTAAGAATGCAGGTCTGTCAAAGGGTATCTGGCTCTCTGTAGGGGTTAGGGTGCAGTCTACCCCTGACAGGCTTCACAAAGTTAGCACAAGGACCCAAACAAAGGGCTAGATAATGAACGTGATGAATACAGACTTGAGAGTGGAGGCATAAGAGGGATGGAATCAGTCAGTGTAGCTTTCCATCCTGCCACAGTGGCATGGCTAAGAGATATAGGTCCCATATTACAAGGCCTCATTGAATGGCGATGAAATTTGTGATCTGAAATCCCTTAAAGATTTTTGAAAGCCACAGCATCGGTCATTACTCAGGGAACTCTTGTTGCAGGTTGATTCTGATCTGACTAATGTAGTTGGGGAGTAACCCCATAGAAGTCATTAGCCTTAAAAAGGTGTGAAACTGGTGTAAACAGGGTCAGAATCAGGTGGCAAAATGAGTTTAGGAGCTTGGAAGTAAAGCCCGTAGGAGCTGTGTCCTCTCACAAGAACAGGCTGTGTATCTAGTTTGTATCAAACATGCAGCTTTCTTTAATATTGAGATATTGTTGCTTGGGATTTCCCAGGATTCCACTGCTGGCACCACTGATGGGGCCAATCCTTCTTCCTCTGGGGGTTCCCTGGAAGTTTCTTGGGTGGGATGGGAGCTTCCGTTCCCCACTTGAACCCTCTGATAATGGGGGTTACCCAGCCAGGGCCAAGACTCCCTAGTTGCTGCCTGTCCCAGACGCTGCTGGTGCAGCCAGGATTCCCCAGCCCTGTGTTCTCCTGGCAAGTTCCCACTCCTCGCTGCTGAGGCACTTTGTCCAGATGTTGTGGACAAGAGACCTGGATTTGGGAGGTTCATCCCATATTAGAATGTGCTGTGTGTTGTGTTACCTGAATTGTTCCGAGCTCTTCTCCATTCTGAAACACAAGTAAGAAAACAACAGACATTGAAATAAGAGGAAGAATTGATGGCAAATTTCCTCTGTCCATGAGCTGGGATGTTCCAGCCTGAAGGCAAATGAAAATGCCTGAAACAGAAGGGGGGATTCCTTTTACAGGAATGAATATTGACAAAAATGGTTCTTAAATGGTCATTTTCTCTCTCTCTCTTTCACTCATAAACACACACACACACACACACACTGTTCTGAACTAAGATTAGAAACCAGGACAGGAGTCCTGCCCTGAATGTATTGCACCTCCAGTCAATGTGTCACCTCACTGTGATGCCTGCTTTCCTAGGGTATGTCTACACTACAGCGTTATTTTGAAATAGTTTTGAAATAGCTTATTTCGAAATAATGCTTCTATACACAAAATGCATTTCGAAATAGCTTTTTGATATTTTGAAATAGTGTGTCCACACCAAGTGGACACTGAATCGCATTTAAGGCCAGCTGGAACCAGGTCCAGCAGGGCATCAGGTCAGGAGTTACTGTGTGTGCCTGCTGCCTGAGGCTATGTGAGGCCTGTGCTTATGAGGGACAGCAAAGCATTTTGTCTCTGCGTGCTCCAGTTGCCCTCACTCGGGACACCACAGCACTCTGCAACATGGAGCCAGAGCTGCCCCTGGGCACTCTGGTGCTTCTCATGGACTCATTGCTGTGAGCCTGGCTGCACTTTCTGCAGGCTGCCATCTAGGAGGGCCATCAGGGGACTGTCAGTATCCAGGAGGTACTGTGGGAGAGCTTCCACCCTGAGGAGCATTAAAACCTTCCTGCTCTATCCCACTGGAGGCTTGTGCCTCATTCCTCCCTCACTTCCTTCCACTTACTCTTCCCTAACTCCCCTTCCCTATGTCAAATAAAATACATGTTTTTTCATGAACACAAACTCTCTTTATTTAACAAAACGGGGGGGGGGGGGAGATAAGGAAACTCTATTGAGACTGGGGAAAGGAGGTGGGAGAGGGGAGAAGATAGGGTGGGAGAGGGGAGGGGGAAATCTGGGAGGAGGGAGCTGGAAGGGGGAAGCAAGGGGAAGAAAGGGTAGGAAAAGCTCAGGGCTCAGGATTGTGGGTCTTGCCGGACCAACTTGATTTTCATGAGAACCTGCTCCTGGGTTCACATGTAGCCTTTGGTGGCCAGGCTGGCAGCTATCCTGCCATAGACGGCCGCGTTCCTCCATCTACTGCGGAGATCATGGACATTGGAGGCATCCCACCAAACCTGAATAAGGTCCATGATCTCCACCCTGGACCAGGAAGGCGCCCGCCTCCTCCGGGCCCTGGCAGGCTCCTGGGAGCTCCAGGGAGGGGGGAGGAAGAGGAGTGTTCTTGATTGAGGCTGGGGAATGGCCAACAGAGCACCTTGGGAAGGCTGGAGGCCCCTTATTTTAAAATAAGTGTCTACACAGAACTTATTTCGAAATAGCTATTTTGAATTTAGTGCTATTCCTCATCGAATGAGGTTTACCAAATTCGAAATAAGCGCTCCACTATTTCAATTAATTTTGAAATAGCAGTTTGGCTGTGTAGATGCTAGTAAAGTTATTTCAAAATAATGGCTGATATTTCGAAATAACTTTGCTGTGTAGACAATTCCCTTCAAACATCTGTCTACACTGCAGCTAGGAGGTGTAATAGGTTGTATGGGTGGACATGCAAGCACCACATCTATTTGAGTCAGTGCACTACAAACAGCAGTGTGACAATGCTGGTGAGGCTAACCTCACCATAACAAATCCACCTTACTTCTGGGGACATATTCAGAAAGGGTACGTCTACACTAGCTCATTAGTTCGAGCTAGGCAGGGTAATGAGGGCAAGCAGAGTTGCAAATGAAGCCCGGGATTTGAATATCCTGGGCTTCATTTGCATGTTCCCGGGTGCCGCTATTTTTAAATCCCCCTTTGTCCGAACTCCATGCCTGAGGGTACACTACTTGTGGAATGAGGAGTAATGGTAGTTCGAATTAGAATCATTAATTTGAACTACCTACGCCGTGCCGCGAGTAGCCGTGGGCACGGAGTTCGGACTAAGGGGGATTTAAAAATGGCGGCGCCCGGGAACATGCAAATGAAGCCCAGGATATTTAAATCCCGGGCTTCATTTGCAACTCAGCTTGCCCTCATTACCCTGCCTAGCTGAAACTAACAAGCAAGTGTAGATGTACCCAAAGCTAGTCCAAGCTGCTACTTATGTCACTGCACTTACTTAATGTGCACTTAGGTGACCACTCAGGAGAGATTCAAATGCCGGACAACTGATTAGCAGAGTGATCGCAGCTAGGGGAGTTTTGTTTCTACTGGTATGCACATTTTCACATGCCTTGGTTCACATAGAAATTGATTCTGCACATGGATGAAAGAAATTCAACATATGGATGAATAAGATTAGAAGAAAGTTTGACTTAGCATTCAGGCTGGCGCAGATTTGAGAGATTTCATCCTCCTCTTGCCCAGGGAATTACACACCCCACTTGCTATGCAGATATGCTCTACATGAGTGACATTCCATCTGTGGCTGCAATGGGGTTGCAGTCCCACATGAGACAGACAATGGGAGTGGGGACACCAGCAAGTGTGCACACAGGTCCTCACTCACCTAATTCCTTCTCCTTTTCATCTGGAAAAAAAACCCCAAAAGCAATTACTGCAGGATTTTAAACAATTGCTCAGTGTATTGTCTTGGTATCATAGGCCAACAGTTACCAGTGCATGAATTAAATTGCTGGATATCCATGATCACTTAAATTTAAAAAGAAGCGGCCAGGGAGATGGAGGAGAGTAAGGAGAATTGCCCTTACCCTCTATAAAACAAGCAATATTCAGTGGGGACACTAGTACGGCTGTACACTCACCTAATTTCTTTCTCATTTCATCTGGGGAAAAAACAAAAAACAATTATTGCAGGTTTTTAAACTCTTGTTCATTGTTTTTCTTGGTATTATAGGTGAACAATTGCCCACTCAAAGAATTAAATTATGCAAAATCTATTATGATTTAAATGTAGAAGGTCTAGAGAAATTGATAGCTGGATAGGTGGAAAAAATTATGATGATTGTTTATGGTTTGCATGCCTTATCTTAGGGTGTGTCTATGCTGGAGGTCTTATCTCCAAATGAGCTGCAGAAACTGAGCTACGTCCATTGCGTATTTTGTTTCAAAAGAGCTTATTTCAAACTAGGGAACATCTACACAGCACTTATTTTGAAATAGAGAACTCTTCCTCTGACTTCTCTTATTACTCGTATAATAAAGGTTACAGGACTCAGAGTAAGAAGTCCAGTATTGACAGTATTTTGACAGTACTAAGTAATAACTGCCTGCTGTGTGGACATGGTCTAAGTTATTTTGGAATAGCACTAGGTATTTTGAAATAATGTTGCCATGTACATGTACCCTTACAGATATTCCTGTGCAAAATGGGGGAAATATGGAGTAAAGGGGTTTCGAGATCGAGATAAGGAACTGCAGCACTACAGTCCTGGCTGAGGCTTTCTTCTATATACAGAGGGAGGAATCTCATATGTTTTGCAGAGGATGTGGATGCTCCATTTGAAGGAGAACCCTCCATATTTCTGTGCCAATGCTGAAGAAATTGAAGGGCCTGGAATAGCAGATTGATTGGATTGTCCTGCTGCCTTCTTTTGACAGTGGCAAGGTTGGCATGGAAAAACAAAGAAACTCCTTTGCTGCCAATTAGTCCTGCAGGCTTGAAGGCACCAAAAGCAGCAGTGCTGCACCTGTGTCGGTTGGTAATGGATTTTAATATCTACAGCATTGTATGGGAGAAGTCCTCAGTAACACGGATACATCCTCTAATGTAATCTATGCCATCAATGGCCACCGATGCCCCTATGTCATGTTTATTGGTCAAACTGGGAAGTCTTGGTGGCTGTGTCTAGACTGGCAAGTTTTTCCGCAAAATCATCTGCTTTTGCGGAAAAACTTGCCAGCTGTCTACACTGGCCGCTTGAATTTCCGGAAAAGCACTGATGATCTCATGTAAGATCGTCAGTGCTTTTCTGGAAATACTATGCTGCTCCCATTCGGAAAATTCATGTAGCTCTGGTAGTCCAAATTGGAGCATTATAATGGTGTCTGTCTGCGGTGAATCCTGGGAATCATGTGTGTGCAAAGGTGTATAGTGATGTGAATGTATGTGTCTTGTAGATCAAAGGCTGAGATCTAGTCCCATTCTGGGATTATCACCATCTGTAAAACCATTTTGAATTTGTGATTGTGAACTAATTTGTTGAGTTGCCTCCCATCTAAGACAGGTCTCCATCCTCTGTTTTTCTTGTGTGTTACAAGATAGTGGTAGTCGAACCTTTTCCCTCTCTGCTCTATGGGAACCTAGCTAGAGAAGATGGTTTACTTCTTGTCTCAGAGGGAAATCATGAGAAAGATACCTGAAGAGGGACAGGGAAGAAGGGTGGGTAGTATAGGTAGCGGTAAAAGGGATGGTATATGCAGATCTTATTTCCCATTCCTAATTGTCTTTGGTGATCCAGAGTAGGTAAAATGGTTGAAGTCTGTGGCCAAAAGTGTGGATATTCAATCACATATGCTTTGGAAGCAGTGGAAGGTATGTCAGACCTTTGACCAAATCCTCCAAATTGTGGTTTATTAGATGGCATTTGGGACATCGAAGCCTGGTGTGATGATGGCCAATGTTTCTGTGCCTGGTGGCAAGGCATAGTTAGTTTGAGATGACACCGTTCCTGTTGCACAGTTGGAATGGTCTGTGACTATTAGGAAAGAAGAGGGAATATATTCCCAAAAGTATGGAGTGCAGCTCATGAGTCTTACACTGAATGCAAAACATCATCCATAATTTTTATGAAAATAATTTTCCATGTCACACAGGAGAGTTTCTGATTTGGGAGGTTCAATGTGTATTAGAATGTGTTCTTTGTTCTGTTACCTGAATTGTTCTGAGCTCTTCTCCATTCTGAAACAAAAGTAAGAAAACAACAGACATTGAAATAAGAGAAGCATTGATGGCAAATTTCCTCCATTCAGTTGTTGGGATGTTCTAGCTTGAAGGCAAATGATGCTCCCCCCACCCCCCACCAAACACACACACTCAATTCTGAGCCAAGATTAGAAACCAGAACAGGAGTCCTGCTCTAGCTGTACTGAATCTCCAGTCAATGTGTCCACTCACAGTGATGCCTGCTTTCCTAGGCTTTGTATGTCTCTACCATCTTCAACATTCCCCTCTCACTAAAACAGAAAATTAACCTTCAATCCATTTACAAAGTATTTGCTACCACCACGGTTTGTATTCATAGCAATCCAGGTTCTACTAGGAAGGATATGGAAGGACAATACCCTCCAAACATCTGTCTACATTGCAGCTAGGGGGTGTAATAGGTTGTATGAGTAGACATGCAAGCACCACATCTATTTGAACAAGTGCACTACAAACAGCAGTGTGACAATGTTGGTGAGGCTAACCTCACCATAACAACTTCAGCTTACTTCTGGGGACATATTCAGAATGCCAGTCCAAGCTGCTACTTGTGTCACCGCACTTACCTATCTGAAGAAGTGCACTTAGGTGACCACTCAGGGGAGATTCAAATGCCGGACAACTGATTAGCAGAGTGATCGCAGCTAGGGGAGTTTTGTTCCTACTGGTATGCACATTTTCACATGCCTTGTTGCACATAGAAATTGATTCCACACATGAATGGAGGAAATCCAACACATGTATGAAAAAGGCTAGAGGAAAGATTGACTTCCACTGCTGTATTTAGCATTCAGGCTGGAGCAGATCTGAGGGTACGTCTACACTACAGCGCTAGTTCGAACTAACTTAGTTCGAATTAGTTAATTCGAACTAAGCTAGTTCGAACTAACGCATCTAGAACTAAAAACTAGTTCGAACTAGCGTTTTGCTAGTTCGAACTAGTAAGTCCACATTGAGTGGACTCTGAACAGGGCTTAAGGATGGCCGGAAGCAGTGCCGGCAGGGCATAAAAGGAGGACTTAGAGCATGGAGATGCTGTCTCAGGCTAGCCGAGGGCTGCGCTTAAAGGGTCCCGACCCCCACCCCGGACACACAGTTCTAAGGGGTGCCCCGCTTGCAAAGAAGTTCTGGCTTGGAGTGCCCTGAGTGCCCACACTGGGCACATCACAGCACTCGGCCATCAGCCCGGCTGCACTTGCCGCAGGCTGCCATCTGGGGAGAGGGAGTAATTGGGGGGCTGCAGGAGAGCTTCCACCCCCAGAAGCCCGCAGAGCCAGCCCAGTCCTCCCCATCGGGGGCTCGTACCCCATTCCTCCCTCACCTCCTTCCACTTACCCTTCCCTAGCCCCCCTTCTTATTGATGTACAAAATAAAGATAACGTTTCTTCCAACATTGACTCTGTCTTTATTGAACAAAACTGGGGGAGACTGGGAAAAGGAGGTGGGAGAGGGGAAGAGAAAGGCTGGGAGAGGGGAGGGCAACTAACATGATCAGGGGTTGGGAACAGGTCCCAGATGAAGAAAGGCTACAGAGACTGGGACTGTTCAGCTTAGAAAAGAGGAGACGGAGAGGGGACAGGATAGAGGTCTCTAAAAGCAGGGGTTGGGTGGAGAGGGTGCATTCAGAAAAGTTCTTCCTGAGTTCCCATAAAGAAGGACTAGAGGACACCAAAGGAAAGGAATGGGTAGCAGGCTTCAAACTAGTAACAGAAAGTTGTTCTTGACAAAGCAAATAGTTAACCTGTGGAACTCCTTGCTGCAGGAGGCTGTGAAGGCTACAACTAGAACAGAGTTTAAAGGGAAGTGAGATAAAGTCATGGAGGTTGGGTCCATGGAGTCCTATTAGCCAGAGGGTAGGAGTGGTGTCCCTGCCCAAAGTTTGTGGAAGGCTGGAGAGGGATGGCATGAGACAAATGGCTTGGTCACTGTCTTCGGTCCATCCCCTCCAGGGTCCCTAGGGTTGGCCGCTGTCGGCAGACAGGCTACTGGGCTAGATGGACCTTTGGTCTGACCCAGGATGGCCATTGTAAGCTCAGGGCTCAGGGTCGGGGGTCTCAGTGGACCCCCTTGATTTTCATGCACACCTGCTCCTGGGTGGCCAGGCTGGCAGCTCTCCTGCCCTAGCCGGCCACTTTCCTGTGCCTAGTGCGGAGATCGTGGACGAGGTCCACGATGTCCGCACTAGCCCAGGAAGGTGCCCGCCTCTTGCGGTCCAGGGCAAGCTCCTGGGAGCCGCCAGCCTGGTCCCGGCAAGAGGGGGTGGGCAGGGGGGCATCGGGTGGGTGGCTCTGTGCCGTGCCAGGTGCATGGTCTGCTAGCTGGGTGCTGGCAGGCTTGCACCCGGCACGGGCACCGTAGCCAGCCCGTGCCCCTTTAAGGGGTCCGGGGTCGGGAGGGGGGCATAGAGTTTCCCTGGTGTTGGCCAGAGTGGCCACCAGGGAAACCTGGGGAGGGCTAGCCTCCCACTAGTTCGAACTAAAGGGCTACACAGCCCTTAGTTCGAACTAGCTAGTTCGAACTAGGCGTTAGTCCTCGTAAAATGAGGTTTACCTAGTTCGAACTAAGCGCTCCGCTAGTTCGATTCAAATTCGAACTAGCGGAGCGCTAGTGTAGCACCTATTAAAGTTAGTTCGAACTAACGTCCGTTAGTTCGAACTAACTTTGTAGTGTAGACATACCCTGAGAGATTTCGTCCTTCTCTTGCCCGGGGAATTACACACCCCACTTGCTATGCAGACATGCTCTACATCAGTGACATTCCATCGGTGCCTGCAGTGGGGTTGCAGCCCCACATGAGACAGACAATGGGAGCGGGGACACCAGCAAGTGTGCACACAGGTCTTCACTCACCTAATTCCTTCTCCTTTTCATCTGGAAAAAAACCCCCAAAAGCAATTACTGCAGGGTTTTAAACAATTGCTCAGTGTATTGTCTTGGTATCATAGACCAACAGTTACCAGTGCACGAATTAAATTGTTGGATATCCATGATCACTTAAATTTAAAAAGAAGCAGCCAGGGAAATGGAGGAGAGCAAGGAGAATTGCCCCCCACTCTCTAAAAAATAGGCATTTGGCAGTGGGGACACTAGTAAGTGTAGGTGTACACTCATCTAATTTCTCTCTCATTTCATCTGGGGAAAAAACAAAAAACAATTACTGAAGGTTTCTAAACTCTTGTTCATTGTTTTTCTTGGTATTATAGGTGAACAATTGCCCATTCAAATAATTAAATTATGCAAAATCCATTATGATTTAAATGTAGAAGGTCTAGAGAAATTATGATGATGATTATTTATGGTTTGCATGATTTAAGTAGTGTTGACATACCCCCAGACTTCTCTTGGTGGCCTGTAAGGGTTGGGGGGCACTGCTGTAGGCCACTCCAGGCCCTACCCCACCCTCCTTTGGGGAGTTCCTTATCCTTCCTTCCTAATGCAGGATCCTGGTGTGTGGTATATAAAATCATGAAGAGGATTCTCAAGGAATTCCATTTTGAAGCACTTGGAAGAGTGGAACGTGATCAGGAATAGACAACATGGATTCATCAAGGGTAAATCATGACTGACCAATCTGAGTAGCTTCTATGATAAGGTAACTGGCAGACATGGGAAATTGGTGGATGTGATATACCTTGATTTTAGCAAAGCTTTTTATATAGTCTCCCACAGCATCCTTGCCAGCAAGTTAAGGAAGTATGGCTTGGATAAATGAACTGTAAGGTGGCTAGAAAGCTGACTAGATGGTCAGGCTCAACAGGTGGCGATCAATGTCTTGATGTCAGGTCAGCTTCAAGCAGAGTGCCCAAAGGATAGTTTCTATGGCTGGTTTTGTTCAACATCTTTATTAATGACCTAAATGAAGGCATGGATTGTACCCTCAGAAAGTTCCCAGATGACACTACACTAGGGGGAGAGCTAGATATATTGGAGGATAAGGTAGGGTCCAGAGTGACCCAGACAAATTAGAAGATTTTGAGAAAGAAATTTGATAAGTTTCAAGAAGGACATGTGCAGAGTCAAGCACTTGGGTTGGAAGAATCCCAAGCATTGTTACAGGCTGGGAACAGACTGGATAAGCAGCAATTTGGCAGAAAAAGATCTAGGGATTACAGTGGATGAGAAGCTGGATATGAGTTGACAGTGTGTCCGTGTGGCCATGAAGGCTAATGGCATATTGGTGGGTTTTAGGAGGAGCATTTCCAAAAAAATCTAGAAAAGTGATGACTCCCCTTTATTTGGCACTGGTGAGGCCACATCTGGAGTATTGTGTCCAATTCTGGGGCTCGCAGTACAGAAAGGATGTGGATGCACTGGAGAAGGTCCAGCAAAGGACAATGAAAATGATAACTGGGCTGAAGCAGATGAGTTGTGAGGCGAGGCTGAGGGATTTGGGCTTGTTATTCTATACAAAAGAAGAGTGTTGGGGGGGAATTTGACAGCAGTCTTTAACTACCTGAAGCAAGGCACAAATGAGGATGGAGAGAGGCTGTTCCCAGTTGTGACAGATGGGAAAATAAGGCCCAATGGTCTCAAGTTGCAATAGAGGATGTCTAGGTTGCCTATAAGGAAAAACTATTTCACTAGGAGGGTGGTGAAGCACTGGGATGGATTACCTAGGGAGGTACTGGAATCTCTATCCTTCTAGGTTTTTTAAGTCCCAGCTTGACGAAGACGTGGTTGGGATGGTTAGCTGGGGTTGGTCGTGCTTTGGGCGGGGAGTTGGACTCAAAGACTGCTGAGGTCTCTTCCAAACCTCCCAAATTCTATGATTCTATGTATTTGTTAGTCTCTAAGGTGCCTCAGGACTACTCGTTTTTAGGGATACAGGCTGACTTATCAATACAATGCTGGGTACCATGTGGATATCTCAAGCTGACTGTAAGAAGGAAGATGATGATTCCCTCCTTTCTCCAAAATCTCTTGTGGGTCTCATCTAAAGATGGTTCCTAAGACAAAGCAGCTTCTTGCTCTGAGGGACAGAGAGGCTACTTCTACACTGGCCCCTTCTTCGGAAGGGGCATGCTAATTTTGAACTTGGGAATAGGGAAATCCGCAGGGGATTTAAATATTTAAATAAACATGGCTGCCGCTTTTTTTCCGGCTTGGGGAAAAGCTGGAAAAAAGCATCTAGACTGGCGCAATCCTCCAGAATAAAGCCCTTTTCCGGAGGATCTCTTATTCCTACTTTGAATAAGAGTCTGAGGGTCTGTCCTCTGCCCTTTCAGGAGTATATGGCAGCAAGGAACGAGGTGTACAGGTAGTTCGGAATAGGAAGCATAATCCAAACTACCTAGTCCGTGCCGTGTGTAGCCGCGGGCACGGAGTCTGAAATAGCCAGCATTTAAAAATGGCGGCGCCCGGCAAGATGCAAATGAAGCCCAGGAAATTCAAATCCCGGGCTTCATTTGCAACTTCGGTTGCCTACATTAACCACCCTAGTTCGAACTAGGGTGGTAGTGTAGACATACCCTATTATACTCGCAGTTGGTGGAGGGTCAAGTATGACAATGCTGGCGAGGCTAACCTCACAATAACAATGCCATCTTACTCTTGGGGACATATTCAGAAATCTAGTCCAAGTTGCTGCTTGTGTCACCGCACTTACCCAGTGTTCTTTGTAAGCTGTGCACCTGGGTGGCCACTCAGGGGAGATTCAAATGCAGAATAACTGTTAACAGAATGCCCACAGATAGTGGTTTTTTGTTTCTATTGGTGTGTACATTTCTGCATGCCTTGGTGCACATGGAAATTGATTCTGCACATGGACAGAGGATATCCAACATGTGGATGAAAAAGATTGACTTCCATATTTACTATAGCAGAGTTGGGAGTTTGCCCTGGGAATTATACACCCCACCTGCTATGCAGAATCTGTGACATTCCAGCTGTGGCTACAGTGGTGTTGCAGCCCTATATATTACTGGAAAGGAGGCTGAGACACAATGGGAGTGGGGAAACCAGCAAGTGAGCACACCAGTCTTCACTTACCTAATTTCTTCTTCATTTCATCTGGAAAAAAAACCAATTATTGCAGCCTTTTAAAATCTTGTCTATTGTTGTTTGTTGATATCATAGACCAAAAGTCACCCAGTGCATGAAAATTCATTATTACTTACATTTTTAAAAAAAGCTGGAGATACTACACCCTATTTTAAGACATCTCCTAGCCCTCGTGGTGTGGGGGTTGCAGGGACGTTGAAATAGCACTCCCGTTATTTTGAAAAATATTATGAAGTAACAGGTGACTTAAGATGCAGAATGGCGATTACAGGATAGCTGTGCTGGTTAGTGAAGCACTGAGATGGGTTCCTTTGGTAGCTGCTGGATTCTCTATCCCTAGAGCAGTGGTCGCCAACCTTTTTAAGCACAAGATCACTTTTTGAATTTAAGTGTCATCCAAGATCTACTTCAAAACCAAATATTCTTGCCCCACCTCATTTTTGCTCCTTGCCCTGCCTCTCTCCAAGGCCCCACTCCTGTTCACTCCATCATCCCTCCCTCCACCACCTTCATTCATTTTCACCAGACTCAGGCAGAGGGCTGGGGTGCAGGTTCTGGTCTTGCGTTAAGGGATTTAGAGTGTCAGGGGCTCTGAGCTGAGCTTAGAGCAGGTAGCTGGGGTTGCAGGAGCGGGTTCTAGGTGCAGGCCCGGGCGGGGGATGTTTGGATGCATGGGGGCTCTGGGCTAGGGCAGGGGCTTGACGTATAGAAAGGCAGTTCATGAGTTGGGTAGGGGTTCAGGATGTGGACTGCAGCTGGGAACTGCTTACCTCAGGTGGCTCCTGGGTGATGGTGCAGTGGGGCTAAGGCTGGCTAACCCCTGCCCTAGCCCTGCACCACTCCCAAAAGCAGCTAACAAACTTGCTCTATTCCTAGTCCTGTTGTGCCCCATGTCTGCACTGTGGAAATAAGATACAAGGTGTGAGAAGGGAGCATGGTAACATTAGCACCATCCTCTCCCTCCCTTGTCCTGCACAGCAAGCAGGAGGTTCCTGGGGGAACAACTCCAAGGCAAAGGGCCAGAGATGCACAGCAGTGGGAGGAGGAGCAGCTGAAGTGCTGTACTTGATAGCCACATGGCCAAACCTGTCAGGATCACCTGTCAGAGGCTCCAAGATCTACCGGTAGATCCAGATCCACTGGTTGGTGACACTGCCCTAGAGGTTTTTTTAGTCCTGGCTTGACAAAGTCCTGGCTGTGATGATTTAGTTTGGGTTGGTCCTGCTTTGGGCAGGGGTTTGAACTTTATGACTCCTGAGGTCTCTTCCAAACCTATGATTCTATATATTTGTTAGTCTCTAAGGGTGTGTCTAGACTACACCTCTCTGTCGATGTGTTTGATTTGCATCGCTCTATCGACAGAGAGGTGTAGTCTAGACACACCCTAAGGTGCCACAGGTCTACTTGTTGTTTTTAGGAATAGGGCCGACTGACTAAGAGAATGCTGGATACCATGTGGAAATCTCAAGCTGACTTTAAGAAGGAAGATGGTGATTCCTTCCTTTCCCCAAAATCTCTTGTGGGTCTCATCTAAAGATGGTTCCTGAGACAGAAAAGCTTCTTGGTCTGAGGGACAGTCGGAGTCTGAGGATCAGTCCTGTGCCCTTTAAGGGGTGTAAGGTGGCAAAGGTCTGTAACACTCACAGTTGGTGGAAGGTCAAGTGTGACAATGCTGGTGAGGCTAAACTCACAATTACAATTCCACCTTACTCCTGGGGACATATTCAGAAAGCTAGTCCAAACTGCTGCTTGTGTCACAGCACTTACCCTGTGTTCCCTGTTAGCTGTGCACCTGGGTGGCCACTCAGGGGAGATTCAAATGCAGGACAACTAATTAGCAGAGTGCCCACAGATAGGGCAGACAATGGGTGTGGGGACACCAGCAAACGTGCACACTGGTCTTCACTCACCTAATTTCTTTTTTGTTTCATCTGGAAAAACAAAAACCAAATCAATTATTACAGCCTTTTAAAATCTTGTCATTGTAGTTTCTTGTTATCATAGACCAGCAGTCACCCAGTGCATGAATTAAATTGTTGAAAATCCATTATTACTTAAATTTAAAAAGAAGCTGGAGAAATTACAGCCAGGTTCTGAGATATCCCCAAGCCCTCAGGAATGGGGGTTACAGGGATGTTGAAATAGTATGCCCGTTATTTTGAAAAATATTTTGAAATAATAGGTGAACTGTTAAGAGTAGCGATTCAGGGACAGCTGTGCAGGCATACCCTAGGGGAACTTTTCAATCTGCCTGGGCATCATTTATGGATTTAAAAGTAGCCATTCTTTTACAAAGGAATTTCACCAGCCAGTGAGAGAGAGAGAGAGAAAGAGAGAGTGTCCAATTGACATTCATCTGCAAATTTGATGTTTCCCTGGGACTGAGGAAAGACATAGAATCATATATTCATAGAGCTGGAAGAGACCTCAGGAGGCATTCAAGTCCAGCCCCCTGCTCTAGGCAGGAACAATCCCAACTAAATCAACCCAGCCAGGGCTTTGTCAAGCCGAGACTTAAACACCTCTAGGGATGGAGACTCCACTACTTCCCTAGGGAACCCATCCCAGTGCTTCACTACCCTACTAGTGAAATAGTTTTTCCTAATATCCAACCTGGATCTCTCCCACCACAACCTGAGACCATTGCTCCTTGTTCTGCCATCTGTCACTACCGAGAATAGCCTTTCTCCATCCTCTTTAGAACCTCCCTTCAGGAAGTTGAAGGCTGCTATCAAATCCCCCTTCACTCTTCGCTTCTGCAGACTGAATAGACCCAAGTCCCTCAGTCTCTCCTCATAGGTCATATGCTCCAGCCTCCTAATCATTTTGGTTGCCCTCCGCTGGACCCTCTCCAATGTGTCCACATCCTTTTTGTAGTGGGGAGCCCAGAACTGGACACAATACTCCAGATGTAGCCTCACCAGAGCTGAATAAAGGGGAATAATGACATCTCTGGATCTGCTGGCAATGTTCCTCCTAATGCAGCCTAATATGCCATTAGCCTACTTGGCTACAAGGGCACACTGTTGACTCATATCTAACTTCTCATCCACTTTAACCCCCAGGTCCTTTTCTGCAGAACTACTACTTATCTGGTTGGTCCTCAGTCTATAACAATGCTTGGGATTCTTCCATCCCAAGTGCAGGACTCTGCACTTGTCCTTGTTGAACCTCATCAGATTTCTTGTGGCCCAATCCTCCAATTTGTCTAAGTCACTCTGGACCCTATCTCTGCCCTCAGGCGTATCTACCTCTCCCTCTAGCTTAGCATCATCCGCAAACTTGCTGAGGGTGCAATCTATCCCCTCATCCAGATCATTAATAAAGATATTGAATAAAACTGGTCCTAGAACCGAACCTTGGGGCACTCTGCTAGAAACTGACCGCCATCCTAACATTGAGCCGTTGATCACTACCCGCCGGGCCCGGCCTTCTAGCCAGCTTTCTATCCATCTTACCATCCATTTATCCAATCCACATTCCTTTAACTTGCTGGCAAGAATATTTTGGGAGACCGTATCAAAAGCCTTGCTAAAGTCAAGGTATATAACATCCACTGACTTTCCCACATCCACATAGCCAGTTACCTCATCATAGAACCTAATCAGATTGGTCAAGCATGACTTTCCCTTTGTGAATCCATGCTGACTATTCCTAATCACTTTCCTCTCATCCAAGTGCCTCAAAATGGATTCCTTAAGGATCCATTCCATGATTTTTCTAGGAATCGAGGTAAGACTATAGTTCCCTGGATCGTCCTTCTTCCCTTTTTTGAAGATGGGCACTACATTTGCCCTTTTCCAATCATCCGGGATTTCTCCCAATCGCCATGACTTTTCCAAGATAATGGCCAAAGGCTCCTCAATGACATTTTCCAACTCCCTCAGTACCCTCGGATGCATTAAGTCCAGACCCATGAATTTGCGTACGTTTAGCTTTTCTAAATAGTTCCTAACCTGTTCTTTACCCACCAAGGGCTGTCCATCTTCATCCCATCTTGCGTCACTTAGCGCATTATTCCGGGAGTTCACCTTGTCCGTGAATACAGAGGCAAAGAAAGCATTGAGTACTTCAGCTTTCCTCACATCATCTGTCACTAGGTTACCTCCTTCATCCAGTAGGGGCCGCACACCCTCTCTGATCACCTTCTTCTTGTTAACATGCCTGTAGAAACCTTTCTTGTCATCCTTCACATCCTTAGCCAGTTGCAATTCCATCTGTGCTTTCGCCTGCCTGATAATTCCCCGGCATTCTCGAGCTAGACATTTAAACCCCTCCCTGGTCATTTGTCCAAGTTTCCACTTTTTGTAAGCTTCCTTTTTGTGCTTAAGTTCACCAAGGATTTCCCCAGTAAGCCAATTTGGTCTCCTACCATGTTTGCCTCTCTTGCTACGCATTGGGATGGTTTCTTCCTGTGCCTTCAATAAGGCTTCTTTAAAATACTGCCAGCTGTCCTGGACTCCTTTCTCCTTCATGTTAGCATCCCAGGGGATTCTGCCAATCAGATCTCTGAGGGAGTCAAAATCTGCTTTTTTGAAGTCCAAGGTGTGTATTTTACTACTCTCTTTTCTTCTTTTGGTCAGGATCCTGAAATCTACATCTCATGATCACTTCTTCCCAGGTTGTCACCCACCTTCACTTCCCTTATTAGTTCCTCCCTGTTTGTGAACAGAAGGTCAAGCTGCGCACGGCCCCTGGTTGGATTCTTCAGCACTTGTTCCAAGAAGTTATCCTCAGCATTCTCCAAAACCTTTCTGGATTGCCTGTGTACTGCCGTATTGGTTTCCCAGCAGATGTCAGGGTGATTAAAGTCCCCCACGAGAACCTGGGCCTGCGATCTGGAAGCTTCCCTCAGTTGTACGAAGAAAGCCTCCTCTACCTCATCCCCCTGATTCGGTGGCCTGTAGCAGACACCAGCCACAACATCACTGTTGTTATTTGCTCCTTTAAACTTAACACTCTCTCATACATAAAGTATCTTCATAAAACAGCTGATCAAAATCAGGTCTTTGTTCAGATCTTGATTAAAAGTATCAGAATTGCAGATGAATTGCTTTCATTGCAAAGTTGACACCTTTAATCAAGGTCTGAAGAAAAACCTGACCTGGATGGGCTGCTATATTCATTACCCTAATGACATTAGCAGTTAAGTATCAAGCACTTATAGCCCGCTCTATTGGCCTTATTAAGCACAGACACTCTAATTGACAAGATTTTTGTTGGACAAACGTCAACATGGCTTCTGTAAAGGGAAATCCTGTCTTACTAATCTATTAGGGTATGTCTACACTACAGCGCTAATTCGAACTAACTTAGTTCAAATTAGTTAATTCGAACTAAGCTAATTCGAATTAGAGCATCAAGACTTAAAAATTAGTTTGAATTAGCATTTTGCTAATTTGAACTAGCATGTCCACACTGAGTGGACCCTGAACCGAGGTTAAGGATGGCCTGAAGCGGTGCCGGCAGGGCATCAGGTTAGGACTGAGAGCATGAAGCTGCTGTCTCAGGCTAGCCAAGGGCTGTGCTTAAAGGGACCCAACTCCCACCCCGGACAGACAGTTCTCAGGGGTTCCCCGCTTGCAAAGCAGTCCTGGCTTGGAGTGTCCTGAGTGCCCACACTTGGCACTTCACAGCACTCGGCCATCAGCCCAGCTGTACTTGCCGCAGGCTTCCATCCGGGGGGGGGGGTGTCAATCGGGGGACTGCAGGAGAGCTTCCACCCTGAGGAGCCCGAAGAGCCAGCCCAGTCCTCCCCATCGGGGGCTCATACCCCATTCCTCCCTCACCTCCTTCCACTTACCCCTCCCTAGCCCCTCTTCCTCATGTACAAAATAAAGGACACGTGTGTTCAAAAATAGAATCTCTCTTTATTGAACAAAACTCGGGGAGACTGGGAAAAGGAGGTGGGAGAGGGGAAGAGAGAGGGTGGGAGAGGGGGCAGTTCCAAGGCAAGAGAACAGGAACAGCATGACAGTGGGTGGAGGGGCAACTCAAGTGCCAGCACTTGACAGACAAACCAGTCAGGATCACCTGTCAGAGGCTCCAAGATCTACTGATAGATCCCGATCTACTGGTTGGCAACCACTACTCTAGCAGATTACTGACCAAACTCTAAAATCAGGATCCTTTTCTCCCGATGTCCAACAGCTGTTCTTTGTGTCTTTTAAGGTGCAGACCATGTGACGGGCAGAGAGAGGGATGCCCTTTTGTATTTCTCCTTTCTTTTTAAAGTTTCAGTCCCTAGGTTGAAAAATATTTCCAGCTGATAACCAGGAAACAAAAAAGTCTCTGTAGAAGGATGTTCCCTGAAAGTTTTCTTCACCTGTTTGAACTTCCGTTGTTTTTCCTTCCTGTTCCTGCTTGATGGCAATGTTTAAGTGCCAATTAATGCAAGCACATTCCTTGGTTTAAGACAAAGCTTCTATTTGGGCAGAGTTGAGGGATTTGGAAGATGTGTTAACAGCATCATACAGGGGACTCTTATAACTTCATAGAATGAACTTTGAGAGGTCATCATGTTCAGTCTCTTGCCACTCATGAGAGGACCAAGCACCATCTGGACCATCCCTGACAGGCGTTTGTCTAACCTGCTCTTAAATATCTGCAGTGATGGAGATTCCACAACCTTCCTATGCAATGTACTCCAGTGTTTTACCACTCACAGCAAGTTTTTCCTAATGTCCAACCTAAACTTCCCTTGCTGCAGTTTAAGCCCATTGCTTCTTGTCCTATCCTCAGAGGCCAAGGAGAACAATTTTTCTCCCTCCACCTTGTAACAACCTTTTAGGTACTTGAAAACTGCTTTCATGCTCCTCCCTCCCCCCAGGTCTTCACTTCTCCAGCCTACACAAACCTAATTGTTTCAATCTTCCCTCCAGTCCTAGGTCATATTTTCTAGACGTTTCATCATTCTTCACATACAGTGTTGCCACACATATTTTACCAGGCCACTAGTGAGCAGCAAATTATGAGTTTTCAAATGATACTTCTTTTTGCCATGCCAAAAAAAAGAAAAAAACCAGGGCCAGAGCCTAAAGCAACACCAAGGGTCCGAGCCAGGGCCATGCCAAGGATTAAACAAGAGTCAGTGTCATGTCAAGGGACAACAGTGGATTCAGCAGTGGAGGCCATAGAAAGAAAGCGGAAGCAATGAACAGAGCATGGGAGCAGGAGCTGGGATACGCCGTGCTATCAAAAACAGTGGGTAAGAGCCATACAAGAAGAGGAGACTTGTCCCAAGCAGGGCAGGTAGCAGTTAGATATAGGCCTTACAGTCAGCTTGTTGGACAAGGGCTGGGGCAGGACCAAGAACCCTTGTGCTGCAGTCTGCTGCTAGCCCCCTACCCCTGCTCAGGCAGTAAGTCCAACCTCTCTGTGTGGGATATCTGCTGCATTTCACTTATCTGACTCTGCACTGAATGGCCCAGATCTCAAAGCTTTCACTCAGCAATCACGTGGGCATGAGTTTTGGAGGTGCTGTGTCTGCGCACCACAGAGCACAGTCCCAAGGAGAAGATGGGGGGTGTGAAAGCCCTGAGGTATTCTGAAATAGTGACCCCGGGTTTTAAAAAGCCGCCCGTTTTTTCAAAGTATTTTTCGAAATAATGGATGTGCTATTTCGGCATCCCTGTAATCCTCATTCCATGTTAAAGGATGTCTCAAAATCGTACATTATTTTGAAATATGGCACTGTGTAGATGTGCCAAATTTCAAAATAAGCTATTTTAATACAAAATCTAAATAAGATATGTGGAGGGGGGCAGGTTAATTGCATATCTTATTTCGAGTTTAGGATGCTGTGTAGACGCATCCTTAGAAAAATACCCAGTACCCCAATCTCCATTACAAGTTGTCCGTGATGGAGAATCCATCACTGCTCATGGTAAACTGTACCAATGGTTAATTAGGCTGAATGCATGTTTTATCTCCAGTCTGAATTTGTCTAGGTGAAGCATTCAGCCATTAAATTGCATTATCTCATTCTCTGCTAAATTGAAGACCTCATTATTAAATAAAGATTCCCCCATGTAGCTACTTAATTACTGGGATCATTACCCTTTAACCTTCTCCTTCTTGTTCTAGATAGATTGAGCTCCTGGAACGCATTCCTACAAGGCAAACCTACAAGGCAGGTTTTCTAATCCTTGAATCATTCTCCTGGCTCTTCTCCGAACCTTTCCAATTCATCAACCTCCTTCCTGAGTAACAGCACCAGAACCACATCCAGCAGCAACTCCTCAGTGCCTAACACAGAGGTAAAGTAACACCTCAACTGCTATTCCAAATTCCCCTGTTTATGCCCATTGCGGGAACACATTAGATCTATTGAACGCAGTGTCATATGGGGAGTTTGTGTTCTTCAGATTATCCATCCTCCTTCCCCCACCCCTGCCCATCTTTTTCAGAGGTACTGCTTCCCAGGAGAGAATCCCATCATCTCATCCGACTCCAAACACCCTCCCCATATAACTTCCCTGAATTCATTCTTATTTGGACTCCGAAACCTTTGCTAGCAAACACCCACTCTTCATTTCCAGCTGATCCTGATTTACCTCAGGACAAGGGAAAAGAGACCCAAGTCCAAACTTAGGTGCTGACTTTCCCTTTAGCCAAGGAGTGAAGGATGCTCCCTCTGCCCTAGGCCCTACCCTGCTGTAGTAAGATGAGTGTCTGTAACATGAAATCACTTATCACAGGCTTGAAACACAGTGAGCTTTGGCTCAGTGAAATTAGAAGCAGGAAATAGGTTTGGCGAACAAGAAATAGTACAAACAGGGTCAAGCATAAAGAATTACAAAGGGTGCAGGGACAGACTGTAAAACACTTTCATGGGGGTCATAACAGAACACTAAGTTTAGAAACACCTTGCTACCAATTGCCTCTCACCAATGAGCTACAAACTGACCCAGGTCCCTGCAGTGTGCAGCTTTCAGTTTGGTTCCCCCTTGCCAGCGCACGTTGCTGGCTGCTGCTACCATGCGCACCATTTACAGGTGAGCGGGGAGACGCCCAGGCAAGACGTGATGTCATGTCCCAGGACTTTAAAACTGCTTGGCGTGGTGTTGCACTGTGTGACCTAGCTCCGGTTTTGGATTCTGGGGACTTCTGGGGCCTGAGCACAGACTCCAGACCCGGGAAGGGAAGGGAAAGGAAAGGGAAAGGAAAGGGAAAGGAAAGGGAAAGGAAAGGGAAAGGGGGCGAGGGAGGGGGAAAACTAGGGGAAAGGGCTGGGAGAGGAAGGGGCTTGTGCAGAGGGTGAGGGGGAAAATAGGGGAAGGAGTGGGAGAGGAAGGGGCTTGTGCAGAAGGGGAGGGGGAGAGGGAAGAAAGGTGAAGGCACCAAGGGATAGGGTGAAGGAGAGACAAATTCCAGGAGGCCAAGTGCAGACAATGAGGAAGAGAGCAGGAGGGGAGGTATCAATGGGAGGGGGGACAGGGTGATTCTGGGAGAGAAGAGAGTAAGGGCATTGGGGGCTAAAGGGGGAAAGGGGAGGCGCTGGGAGAAGGCTTGAAAGAAGGGGTGGGAATGAGAAAGGTGGGGATGGAGCAAGTCATGTGTGGGCACAGAGGGGCATGAGGGCAGAGAGTGGTGAGGAGGTGGGCATCAGGGAATAAGAGGGCAAAGGGGGCAGGGGCAGTAAGGGAAGGGGGAGGCTCCAGGAGGGTGCAGGGCTAAGGGAAGGTGCAGGTGCCTGGGGATTCTTGGGGTGAAGCAGAAGGGCAGACACCTGCAGGGGAGGTACCAGCACCAGAGGAGAGAGGCAGGGCAGGTGTTTAGAGGGAGGTGTTAGGAGAGGGGATGAGGAGGGGCTCACATGATCAGAGTGGGGCTACTGGAGGAGTGGGCACAGGGGGCAGAGAAGAGCTGGTGGAGGGGGGCAGGTAGCAGGAGGGCTGAGGGCAGGAGTCAGGACAGCAGAAGATGATGAAGAGTTGTGGGGCAGCAGGCACCAGGGGAGCAGATGGAGCAAGGGGAGGAGACATGGCAGCAGAGAGAAAAGATAAAGATTTATAAAATAATTATTGATAACTTGGGTGCCACAGCGGCACCTCTAAACAAGCCACATGAACTCTATACTAGTACACTGGTGGCTTCTTGCGCAAGAACACGTCCACACTGCCATGTGCAAGGTGTGCTTTTGCGCAAGAGCATCCATGGCAGTGTGAACGCTCTCTTGCGCAAGAAAGCTTCAATGGCCATTTTAGCCATAGGAGTTTCTTGCACAAGAAATCCCTGCCGAGCATCCACACTGCCCTCTTGCGCAAGAGGGCTTACAACTGTTAGACAGGAGTGTAACTCTTGCACAAGACACCCTCTCTTACCACGCCGTAGTTTGAATTTCCTTGCGCAAGAGCAGGCGGACAGTGTGGCTGCTCTGTGGGTTCTTGTGCAAGAACAGATGTACTTGAGCAAGAAGCCATGACTGTCGACATAGCCTTAGAGGAAACACTTCCCTCAACTCAGGGGCAGAGAGGCTAACGTCACATACATTAGGTTAATGCAACTGCAGGATAATTGCATGAGGGGGGTTTGGTGGGGGCCAAACTAATCCCTTTTGGTAGGAGGATGGTGGGAAAAGCCCTTCGAGAGGGGTGACATGACACCTTTTACTTCTGGTCATTTGTCCATCTGGCCCTGAGCATGTTACCTCCAGAGGCCTGGTTAATGGGGGTCAGGAGACATGGCTAATCTGGCACCACCAAAAATTATACAAACCTGCTGTCCCTGCATGGCAGGAGAGGGTGAAGAGGGGTGCTGATGTTAAGGTGCCCCCTCTCCCACCCTGTATCCTATCTCCACAGAGCAGTGTGGGGGGCATGACAGAACTTGGGATGGCGTTTGCTGACTGCTTTTGGGAATGGTGCAAGGCCAGAACAGGGGTGAGCCTGCCTTAGCCTCACTGCACCATCACCCAGAAGCCACCTGAACAGTGCCCTGTGGGAGCCCTCATCCGGAAACCCTACCCCAATCATGAACCCCCTTCTGTACCCCCAAGCCCTGCCCTAGCCCCAAGCACCCCTGTATCCAAACACCCTCCCAGAGCCTGCACTTAGAACCCCCTCCAGCACCTCAACTGCCTGCCCCACACTCAGCTCAGAGCCCCTCTCACACTCCAAATCCCTTAATTCAATACCAGAGCCTGCACCCCAACCCACTGCCCCTGCCTGGTGACAGTGCGGGAGGATGGGGGAGGGAGCAGGGGATGAAGTGAGCAGGAGTGAGGCCTCAGAGAAGGGGCACAAAGGAGGCAGGACAAGGGTGTTTGGGTTTGAGGTAGATCTTGGATTTAAATTCAAAAAGTGATCTCATGTTTAAAAGGTTGGTGAGCACAGACCTACAGGCTCTAGGCATTGATCAGGATTCTATTTTATTAGGCTTTATATGCACACATAACTTGGGGTATGTCTACACTACCACCCTAGTTCGAACTAGGGTCGTTAATGTAGGCAACCGGAGTTACAAATGAAGCCCGGGATTTGAATTTCCTGGGCTTCATTTGCATATTGCCGGGGGCCGCCATTTTTAGATGTCCGCTAGTTCGGACTCCGTGCCTGTGGCTACACGCGGCACGAACTAGGTAGTTTGGATTATGCTTCCTATTCCAAACTACCATTACTCCTCGTGGAACGAGGTGTACCAGTAGTTCGGAATAGGAAGCCTAATCCGAACTACCTAGTTTGTGCCACGTGTAGCCGCGGGCACAGAGTCTGAACTAGCGGACATTTAAAAATGGCGGTGCTCGGCAATATGCAAATGAAGCCCGGGAAATTCAAATCCCGGGCTTCATTTGCAACTCCGGTTGCCTACATTAACGACCCTAGTTCAAACTAGGGTGGTAGTGTAGACATACCCAAACAGATGGCCCCTAACCTAGGGAGTTTACAGTCTGAGCTTCCATCCAGCAAATTCTTATACACAGCTTTTCTTCACACCCTGTGAGCAGCCCCGTTGTAGTGACTGGCGATGCATTCATCTTTGCAGACTGTTAGTCTGTGTAATATCCATTTTCCTCTCATTCCTCTTTTTGAAGGGGTCAGATTTGATGAATTATGTCAGGTCTGATTAGCTGTAGTTTGTAGATCCTCAAGTGAAAGTCACAGTGCAGTTTTGCCATTGACGTCAGAGGAGCCAGTATTTACCTAGCGTGTGCGTTGGGTTATTATTATCAATTAACACAATTCTTTGCATTTAATAATGGGGTGGGTGTTTGATTACACTCTGAGAGGGTTTTTTTGTCTGTGCTTTTAAATTTCAGCTTTCTGATGGCATTTCAGCCTGAAAATAGCATCTTTGTACCTGGCTTAACATGCCCCCATTTATTTAAAGGAGAAAGAAGCCTCGGGTCAAACTATCAAAATTGTGGCCCAGAGGATGTGCCTCATTCTTCACGTCACTCCAAACAGAAATATAAGTATCTCTTTCTGTTCTATGAGAATGGTAAGTGATGCACCCCACTCACAGCCTCAGCCCTGACTTCATAGAAGTGGGGCAGAAAATGGAATAAGAACAGAAAGAAATAGATCCAGTTCTCACTCCCTGGCTCATGGAGGGGTATCTTGACACCTAGCCAATCAAAAGTTATTGGGCTCAACTCGAGAGGTAACTGGGTAAAATTCACAAGTCTAAGCTATACAGCAGTTTGGATTCATTGATCTAATGGCCCCTTCTATGAATCTATGGAACTTTGATTCAAGAAAAAGAAGATAAATTATAAATATCAGATTCAATGGGTTTTGCTTTCTGGCCCTTGGAATCTTTTTTCCCCGATCAATGGAAAATCTAGCAATAGTTTGAACGAGTTCTGGGTCAGGCCCAATAGTTCTGGGTCTGGTCTACACTAGGGCTTTATTTTGAAAAAAAAAAAACCCTCCCCCTTTGGTTGAATTTATAAGCAGAGCATCCACACTACTGAGTCCATTATTTCAAAATAACAGGCCACTTATTTTGAAATCTGTACTCCTGCTTTCCTCAGGGAATAATGCTAATTTTGAAATAGTTATTTTGACATAGCAGTAGTGTGGACGCTCTGTTGCCATTATTTTGAAATAATTACTCCCTTGTACTTCCTGGGGCTATAAATCCAAGGTAATCCATTCACAATAACAGAGCCTACCTCAGACTAATTTTGAGGCTTCCCCATAGTGTGGACACAGTTCGGATTTGTTAAATCAGGAATTAAGTCAAATTTAGTAATTTTGGGAAAAATTTCCTAGCATAGACATGCCCTAAATGTGCTGCAATTTCAGAAAAGTTTGAATTATGGATACCCTGGAATTTCATCATACAAAAACCAGTCTGCAGATCACAGTTATGAATCTGGCCCAGATCAGCTATGACTCTAAATAATGTTATAAAGTTTGTTCCGCTTCCTTTGTGAAATGGGCTGGGATCCCCAGGTCTTTTCTGGAAGGTAAATGGCAAAATTTGATCTGAGCATTATTGCATAAAAAAGCCTCCGCCTGAGCTCACTAGATTTATATACATGGATTTTCTGAAGCTACACCAAACTGTAAGGTCTAAGGTTTTAAACTGTAACTCATTGTGATCTTTGTCAAACTTTGTAATCTGTGTAACTCTCAACCACCTTGCTTGTAACTTTTCCTAAGCTGCATTCTCCCCTGAGCAAATGGAGAAAGAGTATGAGTGTGAGACTGTTTGAAGAAGGCTTGGAACAATGGAGCACAGTTCAATGAGTCATCACAGTATGGGCATGCTCCCTGCTGGATAAAGGGAAGTCTGGGCTTACTCCCTGATGACAAGGTGAATGAGTCACAGGAGCCACGAGAGATCAATTTCCTGGATACCACAGTACAAATCAATGGAAAATTAGACACCACTCTCTACAGAAAACCTACCGACTCATACAATTACCTACATGCCTCCAGCTCCCATCCAGAACACACAATACGATCCATCATCTATAGCCAAGCCCTTCGATACAATCATATCTGCTCTAATCCCACTGACAGAGACCAGAAACTTCAGGATCTCTACCAAACATTTATAAACCTCAATTACCCACCTGGAGAAATAAAAAAACAAATTAAAAGAGCCAGACGAATACCTAGAAACCATCTACTTCAAGACAGACCCAAGAAAACCAACAATAGAACTTATCAACTATAGCCCCCAACTTAAACCCTTCCAACACATTATCAGTAAACTACAACCTATACTGGAACAGGATTCTACACTCCAAGAGGCTCTGGGAGACAGACCCAGAGTCTCCTATAGACAACCACCTAATCTCAGGATGATTCTTACGAACAACCACAGGACATACCACACTAATACCAACCCTGGAACTTTTCCTTGCAACAAACCCCGTTGCCAGCTTTGTCCACATATTTACTCTGTTGACACCATTATTGGACATAACCAATTCAGTTATAAAATCAAGAACACATATTCCTGCTCATCCAGAAATATAATTTATGTCATCATGTGCCGACAGTGTCCGTCTGCTATGTACATTGGACAAACGTCTCAGACACTTTGCCAAAGAATCAGTGCACACAAAACAGACATTAGACAGTATCACAAAGAAAAAACAGTTTCTTGTCATTTCAACCAGAAAGGGCATTGTCTCAATGATTTGATTACCTGCATCCTGCTTCAAAGACATTTTCACACCAGACTTGAAAGAGAAACCTCTGAATTTATGCTTAAATTTGACACTTTATGCCTGGGTCTAAACAAAGACACTAATTACCTTAGCCATTACAAAGATCACTTCCCCAATTATCACCTTTAATGTCATTAGCTCACAGACATTTACCTCCCTCCCCATTATCTCCCCTCTGTTCTGAAATTTGATTTGTCCTTTTTTTGTGTGTTCACTTTTTTTTTTATTGTATCCTTTTGGTATATAGGGTCATGCCTATTTTCTTCCACAATTTGATATGAGGAAGTGGGTCTGGCCCATGAAAGCTCATCACCTAATAAACCATCTTGTTAGTCTTTAAAGTGCTACATAGTCCTGTCTTTTGTTTCAGGAACCATTGAGACACTATATAAAAAGGAGCACATGTGAGAGGCTCTCTCTTTTTCCTTCCCCTGATCCTGAGAAGCTCCTCTCCAGAGTCTCTCCTGACCAGCTTCCCCAGCCATGATGAGCAGACAGACCCTCCAGGATCCACATGCTTTGGCTCCTTCTGCAACCCATATGTCTGTATAAGCGTGTGAGTGCCTGAGGGCAGGAATGAATGAGTGTGAATGAGTGAGTGAATGAATGGAGGGGTGTGTGATTGCTTGCTTGTCTGTGTGTGAGTTTGTGTGCATGAGAGAGAGTTCTATCTTCTTTAGTTTAAACGTTTGGTGGCTGCGTTCTCCTCTTTAGTTTTACCTAGTGGAAACAAACCCATACTAGTGTAACCCTGGGTGGTCTCCAGTGAGAATATCTTTGGGGTAACAAGCATACATCTGAAAATAGTGGTGTTTGAGTATTTTGCTCCAAATTTTTGCTCAGAAAGTATCTCTGGAGTTTATTTAATGGTGTTTTCAACCTTCACGTGTTTGCTTCCTGCCTCACTCCATTGATAAGTTTGCTTTAGTACAGTTCTGGAGCCAGAAGATCAAAAGTAAATGTTAGATCAAGAATCCTAGGGTATGTCTACACTACAGAGTTAGTTCGAACTAACAGACGTTAGTTTGAACTAACTTTCATAGACGCTACACTAGCGCTCCGCTAGTTCGAACTTAATTCGAACTAGCGGAGCGCTTAGTTCGAACTAGGAAAACCTCATTTTACGAGGATTAAGCCTAGTTTGAACTAGCTAGTTCGAATTAAGGGGTGTGTAGCCCCTTAATTCGAACTAGTGGGAGGCTAGCCCTCCCCAGCTTTCCCTGGTGGCCACTCTGGCCAACATCAGGAAAACTCTATTGCCCCCCTCCCGGCCCCGGACCTCTTAAAGGGGCACGGGCTGGCTACAGTGCCCGTGCCAGGTGCAAGTCTGCCAGCACCCAGCCAGCAGACCCTGCACCTGGCACGGATCGAGCCAGCCACCCGATGCCCCCTCCCCCTTCCCAGGACCAGGCTGGTGGCTCCCAGGAGCTTGCCTGGGACCGCAAGAGGCGGGCACCCGCCTGGGCTAGTGCAGACATCGTGGACCTTGTCCACGATCTCCGCACTAGGCACAGGAAAGTGGCCGGCTAGAGCAGGAGAGCTGCCAGCCTGGCCACCCAGGAGCAGGTGTGCATGAAAATCAAGGAGGTCCACTGAGACCCCCGACGCTAAGCCCTGAGCTTACAATGGCCATCCTGGGTCAGACCAAAGGTCCATCTAGCCCAGTAGCCTGTCTGCTGACAGCAGCCAACCCTAGGGACCCTGGAGGGGATGGACCGAAGACAGTGACCAAGCCATTTGTCTCGTGCCATCCCTCTCCAGCCTTCCACAAACCTTGGCCAGGGACACCACTCCTACCCCCTGGCTAATAGCACTCCATGGACCCAACCTCCATCACTTGATCTCACATCCCTTTAAACTCTGTTCTAGTTGTAGCCTTCACAGCCTCCTGCAGCAAGGAGTTCCATAGGTTGACTCTGCTTTGTGAAGAAGAACTTTCTGTTACTAGTTTGAAGCCTGCTACCCATTCCTTTCCTTTGGTGTCCTCTAGTCCTTCTTTATGGGAACTAATGAAGAACTTTTCTGTATGCACCCTGTTAGGCCCTAGGAAAAATAGGCCTAGTGCAGTTATGCTAAAGCAAATGTAACAAAGGTTTCTGGGTAAGTCCCTGGGCAGAACTGGAGATAGGTTCAAGCAGGGACGCACCTTACACGCTTGCTCAAGTTGCAAAATGAGATAAGCAAGAAGCTGCATTTTTGTACCTGCTGTGAAGAGGAACAGTTTGTTTTGAGAACTGATAAGGAGTCTCCCTGTTTCTGCTCTCCCCATTTGTTCCAAACTCCCTGTTTCTGTTCTCCTTTGGCCATAACGAACTGTCTCCTTATTGCCCAGTACCTGTCTTTTGGGCTGATAAGAAATTGCTGATGCATTATGAATTGCTTAAGGCCATGATGTATAGTTGGCCAGGTGTCCATGGATACTAAAAGTTTCTAACCGATAAAGGAGGGTGGGTTGCTTGGGCGAATAGTCTATGACGCGACGGAACTGTCTATATAAGCCTACCTGTAAATGAAATCAGGGCTGGTTCTCTTTGGAGACGGGCCGCTCTCTATTGTTGTGTGCACCATTCAATAAAGAGCTTGTGATTGGATCTTGCTGGTGTTGCCTGTCTCTTTGCGGTCAGACAACGAACAGAGGCCGTCCGGGTTCGAGTCCCCGACAACCCTCTCCACCCAACTCCTGCTTTTAGAGACCTCTATCCTGTCCCCCCTCCGTCTCCTCTTTTCTAAGCTGAAAAGTCCCAGTCTCTTTAGCCTCTCTTCATATGGGACCTGTTCCAAACCCCTCATCATTGTAGTTGCCCTCCCCTCTCCCACCCTCTCTTTTCCCCTCTCCCACCTCCTTTTCCCAGTCTCCCCGCGTTTTGTTCAAAAAAGACAGATTCCATTTTTGAACACAATTGTCCTTTATTTTATACATCAAGAAGAGGGGCTAGGGAAGGGTAAGTGGAGGAGGTGAGGGAGGAATGGGGTACGATCCCCCGATGGGGAGGACTGGGCTGGCTCTGCGGGCTTCTGGGGGTGGAAGCTCTCCTGCAGCCCCCCAATTGCCCCCTCTTCCCAGATGGCAGCCTGCGGCAAGTGCAGCCGGGCTGATGGCCGAGTGCTGTGATGTGCCCAGTGTGGGCACTCAGGGCACTCCAAGCCAGGACTGCTTTGCAAGCAGGGCACCCCTGAGAACTGTTTGTCCGGGGTGGGGGTCGGGACCCTTTAAGCACAGCCATCGGCTAGCCTGAGACACTATCTCCACTCTCTAAGTCCTCCTCTGATGCCCTGCCGGCACTGCTTCCGGCCATCCTTAACCCCAGTTCAGGGTCCACTTAATGTGGACATGCTAGTTCGAATTAGCAAAACGCTAATTCAAACTAGTTTTTTAGTCTGGATCCGTTAGTTTGAATTAGCTTAGTTCGAATTAACGTTGTAGTGTAGACGTACCCTAAGGGTATGTCTACACTAGCCCCCTTGTTCGAACTAGGGAGGCTAATGTAGGCATTCGAACTTGCAAATGAAGCCCGGGATTTAAATATCCCGGGCTTTATTTGCATGTTCCCGTGCGGTCGCCATTTTTAAATCCCATTAGTCCGAACTAACTGCCCGTGGCTTCATGCGGCAGTCAAACGTTAATTCAAACTAAGTCCTCATGGCAGTTAAGTGTCTGCCTAAGGCTGATTTTTTTCTCTCCCAAATGACTCTGTCCTTTCTAAAAACCTGTTTAGGGGAAACATTGTTTTACAGTTGATTGCAGCTTGATTGCATGAAGGGGAATGCTGCAGCTCAAGTCTGCGGTGCATAATCCAAAAAAATGGCACAGTCTTATAGAACTTCCTCCATTATACTTCCCAGCCCCATTATACTTTATTGCTTCCTCCAGGAGCAGAGTTAAGGTTGTGTTGCAGAGATAAGGCACCTTAGCTTGGTATTTCCTAGTTCTCAGAGGTTAAGTCTGGCTCACTCTCCATTGTGGAAGGGAAAGATTTCATGCTTAATGCTTCAGTAACAATGTACACTGAAAATTTTGTTATCCAGCACTTTGTTAACTGGGAAAATTTGTTAACCAGCATTGTAGTACTGCTGGTATATTCAGTTAACCGGCAACCAGCATTCCCCATTAAAGTCCATGCAGTTCCTTTTTTGTTGCATTTGTCAAACAATTATAATGATTGAGCCTAAATCAAAGAAACAATAAAAAAAAAAAAAAAACCCTGGAACAATGCAGAATTATTCTCTGGGTCTAGCATACAAAGATCTCTCTAGAGATATGAAAATATCTATTACAGATTTTGAATAACTGCATGGGATCTGTGAGGGGGTCACTCACCACCATAGTGGGGGTCCGTCGTCTGTCCCCTCGGAATCAGTCCATTCCGCCCGCACGGGCCTCCGCTCACGTGGCGTTTCCCCTCTGGAATCCTCCGGTCACGTCATTCTCTTCGCCACACTGCCCTCCGGCAGTGCCCAAGTCACTCGCTCTGAGCCCCCCTTCCGGGGGTTGGTGTCTCTCCAGCAGGGCTCGCCGCAGGCCTAGCAGGCTGGCCGGTTGGCTGTCCGAGCGCCCTGGCCCAGCCTAGCTCTCTAGCCCTGCCCTAGCTCCAGGGAGCATCCTGCTCCCTCTGCAGCCAGGCTCACACTGCCTTTGCTGAAGCAGCCCTTCGCTTTTATAGCTCCCAGCTGGGCCTTAATTGGCCAACGCCGCCCAGCTGGGCTGAACTCCCCGGGCCTGCTTCAGGCCGGGGTTTGGCTCTTAAAGGGTCAGTACAGGGCAGCTGCCCTGTTATACACCCTCCCCCTTAAATATCTCCCCGGAGGGGGGGGGTCCCCTGCTGCCTGCCCTGTTCCACAAGTCCCAGCCCCGTCCCGCTACGAGGCGGGGCCGCAGTTCCATTCGTCCATATCAAGTCCTCCTCCCGGAGTGGACCCGGGATGGCCCAGGTAGGGGGAGGGGGGGGAGGGGCGCAGGCCCACCCGTCTCACTGCGCCCCGGCCCAGGGACCCTGAGTGCAGCCGCGTCGCTGCAATTGGCTCAGTCCGGACCTTGCTGGCCGTGGCGGCTCTCCCGCCTGAGCGATCCCTGGGCCCCTTCTTCCCCCCCCTTTCCCGGGTACCTGTAACTTCTGAGGGCTCGTCGGCTGTCGAGCTGTCCCCGTCGTTCTAGTAGGGTCCGGGCGGCCCGCTCCAGGGGTCAAGGGTTGGGTCCCGCGAGGTCCCGCCGGCGGTTTGGCCACGGCGTTCCAGCACCCACCGGGGATCTAGCTGGTCCAGTACGTCGGGCTCGTCCTCGGGGTCCAGGGGTGCTCCTGTCGCTGGTCTGGGCCCGGCCTCCGTACCCCATTCTGGGAAGTTTCGGCCGGCCTCCAGGAACTCAGCTGGGGGCAGCCCAGCCCGGGCCTCAGCCTCCCCAGGCAGGAGTTGGGGGTCTGCCTCCCGTTCCTCCAGCGGCTGGGCCCTGACTGCCCTCTCCCGCCATCTTCTTATCCTCCCAGCCCCGCCCTCTGGTTTCCGGTCAGGTAACGGGGTGGGGTCCGCCTCCGCCCACCCGGGTGTTCTGAGGGGTCCCTCCTCCTCTGGTTCTGTGGGCGGCCAGTCCGCCCTGCTACCTGCCCTCCCCCACAAGTCCAGGTCCCCCACCTCGGGACTGGATTCTTGCTCCTCGGCCAGGCGGGACAATGCATCTGCATTGGCGTTGGCCTTGCCCACCCTGTGGTGTATTGGGCTATAGGTGTATAGGATTGAAGGGCTAAATACCACCTCATAAGGCGGCTATTGGTGTCCCGCATAGTTTGTAGCCACTTTAGCGGGGCATGGTCTGTCAATAGGGTAAACTCACCACCTAGCAGGTAGTACCTTAGGGCTTCAACCGCCCATTTGATCGCCAGGGCCTCTCTTTCTATTACGGAGTACTGGCGTTCTCGGGGAAATAGCTTACGGCTGATAAAGACCACCGGGTGCTCTGCTCCATCGACCTCCTGGGAGAGTACAGCGCCCAGCCCAGTGGCGGAGGCATCTGTCTGAAGACAAAAAGGTTTATCGAAGTCTGGGCTGAGCAACACGGGCTCGCTACACAGGGCTTCTTTAAGTTGTTGAAAGGCCGAGTCACACTCTGTGTCCCACTTCACTCTCTGAGGTTTGTCCTTCGTGAGCGGAGAGGTGAGCGGCGCCGCTATGCTAGCAAATTGGGGGACAAATCGGCAGTAGTACCCCGCCAGTCCCAGAAATTGTCGGACCTTCCTTTTTGTGGTCGGTGTGGGGTAATTTCGTATGGCCTCTACCTTCCCCACCAGGGGCCGGACTAGCCCGCGCCCCAAACGATAACCCAAATAGGTGGTCTCTTGCACGCCAATTTTACACTTTTTGGGGTTAGCCGTGAGACCCGCATCGTGGAGCGTCCGTAACACGGCCGCCACTTGGTTTATGTGGTCCTCCCAGTCGCGACCATAGATGACCATGTCATCCAGGTAAGCTGCGGCATATTCCAGATGAGGGGCGAGCAGGCGATCCATCATCCGCTGAAAGGTGGCGGGTGCCCCATGGAGGCCGAATGGCATGCGCACGAAGTGGAAGAGCCCGGATGGGGTGGTGAAAGCTGTCTTCTCCTGGGACTCCCAATCCAGCGGGATCTGCCAATAGCCCTTGGTCAGGTCGAGGGTTGTTATGAACTTGGCTTTTCCCAGGCGCTCCAGCAGTTCATCCGTCCGTGGCATTGGATAGGCGTCAAACTTCGATATAGCATTCACCTTTCGAAAGTCGATGCAAAACCTAATGCTTCCATCTGGCTTAGGGACCAACACGACTGGGCTCCTCCATTCACTTCTGGATCGCTCGATCACTCCCAGCTCCAACATGGTGCGAACCTCTTGTTCCACGACGTCGCGCATCCGTCGGGGAAGAGGTCGGTTTCCCTCGCGAACGACCTGTCCGGGCGGGGTTCGGATGGTGTGCGTTATCACCGAGGTTCGGCCCGGCCGTGAGGTAAAGGTTCTGGTGAACGTTTCGATGAGCACCTGGGCTACACGCCATTGGTCCTTAGACAGGGTGTCCGCGAGTTGGGGTATCTCCTCCTCCTTGGCGTCAGGGACCCTAGGACCTAACACGGGCTCCGACGGGTAGGGCGCGACCAACATGCCTTCTCGCCCTCGCCAAGGTTTGAGGAGGTTCACGTGGTATATTTGTTTTTTTCTTCGCCGGTCCGGCTGATGAATTTCATAGGTGACCGGGCCCACTCGTCGGGAGACCTCATACGGCCCCTGCCAGTGGGCCAGCAATTTTGACTCCTCTGAGGGGAGTAACAGCAGCACCCGATCCCCGGGTTCAAACACTCTTTCCTGGGCTCCCCGGTTATACCCTCGCTCCTGCACTCCCTGGGCCACCTGTATGTTTCTTGAGCCAAGGCCCCCACCTGCGTGAGTCTCTCCTGCAGTCGGAGTACGTACTGCAGAAGCCCGACTGAGGAGGAGGGGGTCTGTTCCCAGGTCTCTCTGACCAGATCGAGGACGCCACGAGGTCGTCTGCCGTACAGGAGCTCGAAGGGGGAAAATCGAGCGGAGGCCTGTGGCACCTCCCGCACCGCCATCAAGAGCAGAGGGATGAGCTGGTCCCAGTGCTTCATGTCCGGTGGGGGAAATCTTCTCAGCATCCCCTTCAGGGTGCGGTTGAACCGCTCTACCAGCCTGTCGGTTTGGGGGTGGTAGACAGAGGTCTGTAGCTTGTGAATACCCAGGAGGTCGCAGACCTGACGCAGCAACCAGGATGTAAAGTTCATTCCTTGGTCCGTCAGTAGTTCCCGAGGTAGCCCGACCCAGGCAAAAATCCGCACCAACTCGTTTGCGATCGTGCGGGCCCGGGTGTTTCAAAGGGGGATGGCCTCGGGGAACTGGGTTGCATAGTCCATGATCGTTAAGATATATCGAAACCCAGCCGCGCTCCATGGAAAGGGGCCCACTATGTCCAAGGCAATCCTTTCGAAGGGGGTCCCTACCACGGGCAAAGGGACGAGGGGAGCCTTCGGCACCCCGGGGGCTGCGGCGAGCTGGCAGGCTGGACATGACTGGCAATAGTCTTTGACCTCTTTGTACACCCCGGGCCAGAAGAAGCGGGCTAGGACTCGGGCCAGAATCTTCTCGTGCCCGAGGTGCCCGGCGGCGGGAATGTCGTGCGCCAACCTCAGCATGGCTCGTCGATGGGCCCGGGGTACCAACAACTGGGCCTCTTCTTCCTGCGTCTGCGGGTTCCGCCCGACCCGGTAG
The DNA here is from genome assembly GCF_049634645.1 of Pelodiscus sinensis. Lineage (NCBI taxonomy): Eukaryota > Metazoa > Chordata > Testudines > Trionychidae > Pelodiscus > Pelodiscus sinensis. Next base: position 3,602,800 of record NC_134743.1, on the reverse strand, counting down.
AGCTGGTCGGCTCGTAGCTCAAACCGGGGCCAGTGTGCCACCCTCTGCGGATCCACCACCGTCCCATCGACACAGGCGAGCTGCGCGTAGGCCTCCCGCAGGGTGGGATCCTCCCGCTGGTCGCGGGGAAAATCCACCGAGTCCAGCGCAATTGGCACGTCCTCCGGATCTGAGCGCACTGGGTCGGCCGGGACAGGGGCGTCGCGCTCGGCGGGGTCCTCCCTGTCGAGCGACCCCTGCGGCCGGACTGCCTGGAGTTCCTCCCCTAGGAGTTCCACGCGGGGCTCGGTCGGCGCCGGTAAGTCTTTAACGAGAGCTGTAAGACCTGGCCAGTCGCGTCATAGCACCATAGGGTATGGCAGGTGCGGCACCACCCCCACTCGCATCATTCGGGTGACTCCACGCACCATCAAGGGGAGCCGGACCTGAGGATAGGTCTTCACGTCCCCATGGACGCACCGCAGCTGCAGCTCTCCCTCGGGCGCCGCGGTGTCAGGCAGTACATCGGGGCGGATAAGCGTCTGGCTGCATCCCGAGTCAAGGAGGGCAAACACCGCGGGATCCCCCACGGGTCCCCGCGTGGTCAGGGATGGGGAGCTAGCCGGTGGAGTCGGGGCGGCCCCCATACCGGCCTGGTCCTGCTCCGCCACCTCCTGTAGAGCCTGGCGGTACTGTGCGTCCAGCTGCTGTACCAGCCTCTGCTGTTGTAGGAGCTGCGCTGCCAACCGTTGGGCTCGAAGCTTCACTGGCGGCTGTCGCCCCTTAGTCAGTCCTTCGGGCATTGCCTCTCCCTCCATGGCCCTCACGCCCGAGCTCGCCGAGAGGGGAGGAGGGAACCCCGCAAACTTCTCTCTTTGCGGGGTTTTTTTTTTTTTTTTCTTTTTTTGTTAGGGTCCACTGAGGCACACGCGGAGCCCTTACGTCAGGGCCGGGATCGCGTATCTTCAGGTACCCACATTCTTCACCATCTGTGAGGGGGTCACTCACCACCGTAGCGGGGGTCCGTCGTCTGTCCCCGGAATCAGTCCATTCCGCCTGCCCAGGCCTCCGCTCACGGGGCGTTTCCCCTCTGGAACCCTTCTGGTCACGTATGTCTCTTTGCCACACTGCCCTCCGGCAGTGCCCAAGTCACTCGCTCTGAGCCCCCCTTCCGGGGGTTGGTGTCTCTCCAGCAGGCCTCGCCACAGGCCTAGCAGGCTGGCCGGTTGGCTGTCCGAGCGCCCTGGCCCAGCCCTGCCCTAGCTCCAGGGAGTGTCCTGCTCCCTCGGCAGCCAGGCTCACACTGCCTTTGCTGAAGCAGCCCTTCCCTTTTATAGCTCCCAGCTGGGCCTTAATTGGCCAACGCCGCCCAGCTGGGCTGAACTCCCCGGGCCTGCTCCAGGCCGGGGTTTGGCTCTTAAAGGGCCAGTACAAGGCAGCTGCCCTGTTATAGATCCTTTTGCTTTATCAGCAGGAAACATAAATCTGTCTACACAGCTGCATGCTGAGCTCATTCTCCTGATCCTTGTTGTCCTTTCCCTCCTCGCCCTCATCATCATTGGAGCCATCTCCCTCACTTGTCGGTGCTCAGGTATGGAGCCAGTGTTCTCTCTCTCTCATACACGCACCGTTGTGGGTTGTGGGGGGTGGAGTCAGTGATTTCAGCTCAGTAGGGACAGAGACATTGTCATAATTTTCAAATTGCTCTCACTTTTTACATACTGCAGAGTGGCCGAGCTATGGAAGAGGTAAATTCAGGCAATATTGTTCTCTCTGTGCCATCTTTTAAATATGTTGAGAGAGAGAGAAACCTTTCCAGAAACTGTCACAAAGAAAGGTCCCTTTGTAAAGCAGAATTTAAAATCTGAAAGTGTTTTCAGAGGATCCCAGTTCAGGCCAGACCTTTGAGGTGGGATGGATGAGATTTATGGCACATGCCAAACCACTGGTTACCCCATCCCATTGTCCTGTCCCTGACATTCTGCTTGATGCTTAGAAAGCATGTTAGCAGCAGAGATTCATCCTTGGGCTTTGATCCCCTGCCAGCTCCGCATTTGCATGTTCCAGGCACTCACTCAGTGTTCTTAAAATGCCTTTGTTAACCCAAAGACCTGATGCTGCAGGAGGTTGGGGGATGGACTCCTGTGACCTTGCAGAATTAAATGGGAGTGGGGGAATGCCCTAGATTCAAGGTCTCTTCATGTAGATCCTTGGGTTTGGGGATATATTTGGAGGGCCAGGGGTACCCAGTGAAATGTCTGTTATTCCTTTGCAGAATTCTCACAAATGTCACTAGGGCTACGTCTAGACTGCAAGCCTCTTTCGAAAGAGGCTTTTTTGAAAGATACTTTCGGAAAAGCCTCTTTCGAAAAAGAGCGTCTAGACTGCAAGCAGTACTTTCGAGAAGTAAACAGACTGCAAACAGTCTGGATGCTCTCTTTCGAAAAAGCCCTGTTTGCATTCAAGAACAGCTTTTTTGAAAGAGCACTTTCGAGAAAAGGCGTTCTTCCTCACGAAATGAGGTTTTCCGCCGTCGAAAGAAAAGCCGTGTTCTTTCGATTTAATTTCGAAAGAACACGGCTGTAGTCTAGACGCAGTGAAGTTTTTTCGAAAAAAGGCTATTTTTTTCGAAAAAACCCTGCAGTCTAGACACAGCCTAAGTAAGTGGGATTCTACAGTCTTCCCTCCTAACCCTCTGCCCTTCCTTCCTTCCATATTTCAATGCTGGAAATATGACCCCACTAGAAGGTACCACTTCCATCTACCTCTGCGCCCGTTCTCCAGAAAAGTTTATCACTCAACAGGCTTTTCATAAATCTCCCATTAATGAATGTAAGCCAAACTGAATTAAGCCTGGCTTAAACTGAAATAAGCCACTTAAGGGTTATTTACACTGGAAATTAGCACTTCCTTGTACATTGAATTCTTCCATTGACCTAGCACTGTCTACATGAGCAGGGCCGGCTCTAAGTTTTTTGCCGCCCCAAGCAAAAAAAAAATGTTGCCCCTCCCCCTTTTTTTGTCCACGGAGGGACTTGGGGACATGGGCACTGCGAACACCAGAGTTCCCCTTCCTTAGACAAAGGGAGAGGGAGAATCACCTGGGTCCCAGGCAGGGGTGAGGTTGTCAGGACACAGCACAAGGGGGCTGGGTTCCTGGGAAGGTGTGCGTGTGGGGGGGGGGGAGGATACAGGGCCCAGAGAGTAGGAGGAGGGGGGTTGTTTAGAGAGCCAGACATGGGGATCCAGGTGGGAGGCGAGAGGAGGGGAGAGAAGAGGAGATGGAGTTCCAGCAGGCAGGGGCAGATGAGAGTTTTGCAGGGCCCAGGGCAGCACAATTTCTCCAGGCCCCACTTTGGAGAAAAAAATAGAAAAAAGGTGTCAAATGCACAAATTAAAGGCTATTTTCATATTAAATGTGAATTGGGTAAATTAGATAGAAACTTAATTTAGTTGGATAATTTTTATTCTAATTATATTGTAATTCATTTTTAAACAAAATTCTGCATTAATAAAAAGGGGAGGGATGTCCAAATGCTGAGCAAAAAAAGTGCCCTCCCTCCCAAAAAATAATCATGGCACCTTTAAATCTCACACTCCCCAGCCTCATTCATGGCAGGGCAAGAATGTCCCAAGTGGCTTTCCAGCTGAGAAAAACTGAAAATACCAGACATTTTACTGGTCCGGTATTTTCTGGTTTTTTTTACCTGACAGAAGCCACAAATACTGAACTGTCAAGGCCCAATACCAGACACCTAGTCCTAACTCAAGCCTATTTACAAAGGGGTTTTGGCCCCTTCCCCACTTCAAAAAAAGGTCATAGTGATGGGATGGGGAAGAGGGTCGTAAATCGGGCTGTTTTAAAGCAGGGGCCTCCTGTATCTGTGGCAGGGGTGGGAAACTTCTCTTGGATTAGGGGACACTGACCCTACAGAAAAATCAGCTGGGGACCACACAAGCGGGCTGGGGACCAGCAGGCCTGGAGTGGGTCTGGCCAGGGGTTTGGACTGTGCCCCAGGGCACGGGATTGGGGTGCAGGGTCTGGGAGGAAGGTTATGTGGGTGACGATATCGGAGTGGGAGTGGGAGTGGCTGGGGGGCTGGACACTTCCCTAGAAGCTCCGCTCGCCCGTTTCTCCCACGGGTGCTGCCTGGCCATGTGCTCGGGGATTAAAAGCCTGAGGGGAGCGGTGATTGGCGGGTTCCCGCAGCTGCCATTGTCCAGGTCCGGCCAATGAGCTTGTGCGGGGGGGAGGGGGGCGGAAGTGGCCATGAGGGACCCTCCCCTGCCGGCTCGCAGCTCCTGCACCACAACAGGCCCTGCCGCGCTGCTCTGCTCTGTTCCGCATCCCGGGGCCAGGCAGAGGCTTGGAGCAGCCAGGTACAGGGTTCCCAGCTCCTGCCGCCCTGCTCCTCCTGCGGGCCAAAATGCCGCCCTTGCCAATGTGCCGCCCCAAACACCTACTGGAGCCAGCCCTATACATAAGGCTTGGGTTGGCTTAACTATGTCACTCTGTGATGGGAGTTTTTCATACCGCTAAGCCATATAATTAATCTAACTGGCTACGTCTACACTGGCATGATTTTCCAAAAATGCTTTTAACGGAAAAGTTTTCAGTTAAAAGCATTTTCGGAAAAGCACGTCTAGATTGGCAGGATGCTTTTCTGCAAAAGCACTTTTTGCGGAAAAGCGTCCGTGGCCAATCTAGATGCGGTTTTCCGCAAAAAAAGCCCCAATCACCATTTTCGCAATCGGGGCTTTTTTGCGGAAAACAGTACTGTGCTGTCTACACTGGCCCTTTTGCGCAAAAGTCTTTCGGAAAAAGACTTTTGCCTGAACGGGAGCAGCATAGTATTTCCGGAAAAGCACTGATGATTTTACAGGAGAAATTCAGTACTTTTCCAGAAATTCAAGCTGCCAGTGTAGACAGCTGGCAAGTTTTTCCACAAAATCACATGATTTTGCAGAAAAACTTGCCAGTCTAGACACAGCCACTTAGTTTTGTAATCAATGGGTAGTCCTGTGGCACCAGGGGCACCCCATGCACTCAGCTGTCGCCTAGGGCGCCACCTTTAACGGGGTGCCCAATGATAACGTCACACCATTGAGGGCCATGCAGGTAGGGGTGCTGATCGCGCATTCCGCATGGGGCGCCAGCTGTCGGCAGCCGTGGCACCTTGCAGACTAACAAATATATAGTATAACGAGCTTTCAAGATGAGTTTGAGTGGAGAAAAAGGGGGATTTCTCAGAATTTATAACAGAAAAAGAAGGTAGAGAAAAAAAGTACCTGTCAATTGTACTAATGAGGCTAATTGAGTTAACTGGGGGTGTCCCATAAGGAAGGATGGTTTGGGGTGTCGGGCAGTTAATCAGACCTCAGGATACAGTGTCAAATTTGCATTTGAAGATCAATGCCTCACTGTCTCTCTATAGTTGGCTTATGAAATTCCTTTTATAATTTCATAATGTAGAAGAATGGCTACTTTTAAATCTGAGACTTTTGTAATATAAACCTAGGCACAGTCTTTCATTGATTTAGACTCACACCTTATGTTAAACTGGGGTAGCTCTGAATGTAGACAATTGGTGACCTGTGGAATATGAAGCCAGAAAAGTTTTTCCGTTAAAAGTATTTCCACAAAAGCGCGTCTAGATTGGCACGGATGCTTTTGCGCAAAAGCATCCATGGCCAGTCTAGATGTGATTTTGCACAAGAGAGCTCCTGTGGACATTTTCGCCATCGGGGCTTTTTTGCGCAAAACAATCCTTCCCTGTCTACACTGGCCCTTTTGCGCAAGTATTCTTGCGCAAGAGGGCTTTTTCCCAAGCGGGAGAGTGAAAGTATTTGCGCAAGAAGCACTGGTTTTGTACATTACAAAGTCAGTGCTCTTGCGCAAATTCAAAAGGCCAGTGTAGACAGCTGGCAAGTTTTTAGACGCTATTAAAGTTAATTCAAAATAACGGCTGTTATTTCGAATTAAGTTTGTAGTGTAGATATACCCTAAGGGGCCTGAACCCAGCTTAGACACACATGTATGTTGTCTTCACATTGCCTTGTTATATTGGGACAGAAGAGATAGCTGAGACCAGCTACAGATCTGGCCCCATAGAATCTGTTCCTGTCCCAATTTCCCTGCTCCCCCTGGAGAATTCTTTGTATAATATTGAGTTCCTATGTAATGAAGAAAGAAAAAGAATAACAGCCTCTTTCTTACTAGCACAGTTGGGCAAGTTTTAGGCCATAGGGTTCCTTGGAGGGGAAAGCTGCTGAGCTCTTTCTCATGTTCATATATTCTCACTAACTTTGCTTTTAGAAAAGAGACACAGGGATGCTGTGAGTAAGGCATGGAACAGATTGATTTACATGTTTAGCAAGTGCTTATATTGCTTGTAACAACATGGCTCGTAATACCCTGCTGCTCCCAGGTAGGGCACCAGCCCAGCATGGCTCCCCAGGCTGGTGCTTCATGGCTGCCACCAGGCCCAGAGCTCCGCAGCTACCGCTGCTGCCCCCGAGCTCCACAACCAGGGCTGGAAATCTGTGGTTGCCACTGCCAGCCCCTTGCTACTGTTCAGCCACAAGGGCGGGAACTCCCTGCTGCTCCTGCACCCTGCCTAGACACACATGTATATAGGGCCAGAAAAGATAATAGAGATCAGCTATAGCTACAGCCCCTTACAGTGTGTTCCTGTCCCAAATTTCCTGCCCTCCCCAGAGAATTCTTTGAAAAATTGAATTCCCGTGTAATGAAAAAAAACAACAGCCCTTTTTCTTATGACCAAAAGTGGGCAAGTTTTAGTCTCTAGGGGTATGTCTACACTACAGCGCTAGTTCGAACTAACTTAGTTCGAATTAGTTAATTCGAACTAAGCTAATTCGAACTAACGCGTCTAGAACTAAAAACTAGTTCGAATTAGCGTTTTGCTAATTCGAACTAGCAAGTCCACATTGAGTGGACTCTGAACAGGGCTTAAGGATGGCCGGAAGCAGTGCCAGCAGGGCATCAGAGGAGGACTTAAGAGCGTGGAGATGCTGTCTCAGGCTAGCCGAGGGCTGCGCTTAAAGTGTCCCGACCCCCACCCCGGACAGACAGTTCTAAGGGGTGCCCCGCTTGAAAACCAGTCCTGGCTTGGATTGCCCGGAGTACCCACACTGGGCACATCACACCACTCGGCCATAAGCCCGGCTGCACTTGCCGCAGGCTGCCATCTGTGGAGAGGGGGCAATCGGGGGGCTGCAGGAGAGCTTCCACCCCCAGAAGCCCGCAGAGCCAGCCCAGTCCTCCCCATCGGGGGCTCGTACCCCATTCCTCACTCACCTCCTTCCACTTACCCTTCCCTAACCCCCTTTCTTATTGATGTACAAAATAAAGATAACGTTTCTTCCAACATTGACTCTGTCTTTATTGAACAAAACTGGGGGAGACTGGGAAAAGGAGGTGGGAGAGGGGAAGAGAAAGGCTGGGAGAGGGGAGGGCAACTAACATGATCAGGGGTTGGGAACAGGTCCCAGATGAAGAGAGGCTACAGAAAAGAGGAGACAGAGGGGGGACAGGATAGAGGTCTCTAAAAGCAGGGGTTGGGTGGAGAGGGTGCATTCAGAAAAGTTCTTCATGAGTTCCCATAAAGAAGGACTAGAGGACACCAAAGGAAAGGAATGGGTAGCAGGCTTCAAACTAGTAACAGAAAGTTCTTCTTCACAAAGCAAATAGTCAACCTGTGGAACTCCTTGCTGCAGGAGGCTGTGAAGGCTACAACTAGAACAGAGTTTAAAGGGAAGTGAGATCAAGTCATGGAGGTTGGGTCCATGGAGTAGTCTTAGCCAGGGGGTAGGAGTGGTGTCCCTGCCCAAAGTTTGTGGAAGGCTGGAGAGGGATGGCACGAGACAAATGGCTTGGTCACTGTTTTTGGTCCATCCCCTCCAGGGTCCCTAGGGTTGGCCGCTGTCGGCAGACAGGCTACTGGGCTAGATGGACCTTTGGTCTGACCCAGGACGGCCATTGTAAGCTCAGGGCTCAGGGTCGGGGGTCTCAGTGGACCCCCTTGATTTTCATGCACACCTGCTCCTGGGTGGCCAGGCTGGCAGCTCTCCTGCCCTAGACGGCCACTTTCCTGTGCCTAGTGCGGAGATCATGGACGAGGTCCACGATGTCCGCACTAGCCCAGGAAGGTGCCCACCTCTTGCGGTCCAGGGCAAGCTCCTGGGAGCCGCCAGCCTGGTCCCGGGAAGAGGGGGTGGGCTGGGGGACATCGGGTGGGTGGCTCTGTGCCGTGCCAGGTGCAGGGTCTACTGGCTGGGTGCTGGCAGGCTTGCACCTGGCACGGGCACCGTAGCCAGCCTGTGCCCCTTTAAGAGGTCCGGGGCCGGGAGGGGGGCATTGAGTTTCCCTGGTGTTGGCCAGAGTGGCCACCAGGGAAACCTGGGGAGGGCTAGCCTCCCACTAGTTCGAATTAAGGGGCTACACACCCCTTAATTCGAACTAGTAATTCAAAACATTTAATTTCTTGTTTGTTTAAACAGGTTGATGTTGTTTATCGCCCACAATCTAAACTGTTTTAAAAAGAGAGGTGCCTGTCCAGAGAACATTTGAGACTACACTGGAAGACTTGAGAAGTTTCTAGAACATTCCAGAATGAGTGAGAAATCCACTGGGCTGAAGCCCTGCTCCTGGGCAGCCCCTACCACTGGGCTAAAGCTCTTTCACTGCCGTGATGCTCAGCCCTTATCCCAAGAGCTCCCTCGCTCACCCTGCAGAGCTCATCCCCATGGTGGTGAAAAGGTTTCAGTCCAGGGGTGGAGGCCACCCAGGTGCAGTGCTGAACCCCACAGGGGCAGCAACAGGGTTAAGCCCCACGGCAGTGAATGGAGTTAAGCTGCCTGAGAACAGGATCGAGCCCCATAGACAGGACAGAACTGGTGGTGCTGGGTGGTGGTGGTGGGGGGGCTCCAGCCCCATGTTCTGGAAAGGCTGGCAGACTTCCCCCCTTCTTTAGTGTGCATAGGGAGGGAAGACACCCAGCAGGCCAAACCAGACCAACCTGAGTGTAAGTCTGCCATCCCAACAGGACAGGTATTGCTAGTATTTTTAATAGAGACATCATGTGATGGGCACATTCCCCTCTCATTCATGATCACACAGACCCATTCTCCTGTCCCATTGGGGAATGCACATATTTAAAGGATTGACATTTAGGCAATTGAATAAAATTCATCTGTAAATTCAGAAATGGCCCCAAAGGCAGAGGTCTGGTTGCCGGAACTATTTTTACAGGTTTACCCACGTTGTGGGCTTGGCAGACAGGGCAAGCCAGACAGTAATTTTTAGCTGTTTGGGAGAATTTAGGAGCAAACCAATTTTGCTTTAGGATTGCCACCATCCCCCCTTTGCCAACATGTGACAATTTATGGAGCACGGAGGCAAGGTGAGGTAGCAAGACCACTGGGGCAACAATGCGGCCGTCAGCTGCGCCACAAATGGTCTGGGTGCAAGGTGCACCCTGCCAGTCTCCACTCTTCCTTTTCCGATTCTGCAGCTTGGTCCTGCAGGAGGGCCAGTTCTGACAGAGATGGCAAAGGAGCTGGTGGTGGTGGGAGAGAAGGGTACAATGCTTCAGCCCAAGGAGGACATAAGGCGGCTGCCTTAGCAGCCCGATTGGCCATGTCATTTCCTAATGCAACTTCATTAGAGAAAGAGGAATGAGCTACACACTTAACAATAGCAAGAGCCGAAGGTAAAAGTACTGCATCAAGTAAAGCGGCTACATAAGGTTTATTTTTTATAGAGTGGCCAGAGGAAGTAAGGAAACCTTGCTGCTTCTGAAGCATACTAAAATCATGAACTACACCAAAGGCATACCGGGAGTCAGTGTAGATAGTAGCAGACACTCCTGCAGCAATATGACAAACTCTTGTGAGAGCCATTAATTCCGCTACCTGTGCGGAAGAAACAGCAGGTAGAGGGGCAGATTCTTCTACATCCCAGACAGTACAAACTGCATAGCCTGGTACTAAAACTCTACTAGAATTGTAAAAGCAAGAACCATCTGTATAAAGTATAAAATCAGGGTTATCCAAAGGCATTTCAGACAGGTCTGGTCTGGGAGAGGTGATGGCTTGCACAACCTGCAAACAGTCACGAGGCTTCCCTTTGTAGGGTGCAGGGAGTAGTGTAGCAGGATTAAAGTGTCACAGCGAATTACAGAGACATTGGAAGAAGCAAAGAGAAGCCGTTCATATTTAACAAGACGGGCATTAGAAAGGTGCTGGGTTTTCCCTTTTAAAAGTAATGCTGACACTGAATGAGGAACAGCCAGTGTTTAAAGGAGATTGTAAAACCAAAGGTTCTGCTTGCTACTAACCACCGCCTCTGCACTTGACTTTGACTGTTGTCCTTTTGCTAGCACGAGGCTCTTGGCTGCTAAATGTGTTGTCACTCCCTGTTTCTTTATTCTATCCCCCCCTCCCCTCGAACTGCTTGGTTCTCTGAAACTTCCTGGGGCTCGGGAGCTGGGGCCAGGATCGGATATGGCAGGGGATTCCATGCGGGGCACAGGACATCATTCATGTCATCCTGTGAATCAGGGTTTGGGAGACAAGGATACAATTGCCCAATAGGTGGTGCACTAGGCTTAGTTATCACTGCTTTCAATTTGAGTGCCAGCCTCTTTCAGCAGTTTGATCTGTGTTTGCAGTTTTTCCTGAGTATCTTTGAAGCTTCTTAATTGAGATTCTTTCTGCCTTTTAAAAGTTTCTTCATACCATGGTAGATAGGCAGACCATTGCAGATTGGGAGTTTTTGTTCCACAACCCTCAAGAGCCCCCCTTAAATGTAAAACTTTAGTTATATCGAAATGGGAATTGTAATTTAGAGTCATTTTGAGTATACAAATTCAATTTATCTAAAAACTTGAAAGTATTTTTCCCATAGTGGGTATACATAAAGAAAGCCAGACTGTCCTTAGAAGGCACTGGAATTTCTGTAGACTGACCTACACCCATTTTCTGCGTGTGCTTAAAAGGATTCTGTAAGGCACCGAACCAAAAGTCTGCCTGCTTACACCATCTTCTGCGAGTCACCGAATTAAGAGAAATCTGCCTGCTCACACTGATCCCCCTCCTCTTTGATGGGAGGCGCTGGACTCAAAGTCCACCTGGCTCACAGGGATTTCTGGCACCCACCCCAGCCCAGCAGAACACCACGTCTTGGCGCCTGGAGACAGCCTGGCAGAATGGGGAAATACTATGGCCTGGGGTTAGCCTCAGAGGTCAGTACTACGTTCACAAGTAACAGAAAGAGACGACAAAGCTTCCCCACAGTTCCGTGTGCCGAGAGAGAGTAATGGCACTACACCAGCTTTTAGCGTCCGAACACAGAGGGTCCAGCGCATGGCTGCCTCACTAGAGACACCAGTGTGCCCTTTTGGAACTGTGACACATAAGACAGGCCTAATAGACAAAGACAGACACAGACAGACAAAATGTTAGCCGCTCCACAAAATTGAATTCCATAGCTCCCCTTACCCCAATGGCCGACCGTCACTCCAAATCCTAAGCCCTCACCAGGAGATTTCATAACAGGTATCCCCCTTACCTTCTATTGAGCGCTCTGAGAAGTTTGTCAGTGGAGTGCCGGTCTGTCCATATGGGCAAGTGGCGCGTTAGGAATCTCGGTGGAACCTCCAAATTGTCGAAGCAAAAACAAGCTCCTCTCTGTTTAGGCAGCTAACAAACAGATAGCTTTATTGATCAGTAAAGCAAAGTGAGCCAAACGTTGTCCCAGCAGAGCCGGGCCCAGTAAGGCTGGCTAATACAATCAATCCTAGTATCTTTATACCCTTGACCAAACAGTCTGACGTCAGGGCATCCAATTACAGAAATCATCAATTAAGCTAGGAAAAATAAAGCCTTATCAACAAGATGGCAGACAGGTAAGAGGGAGTACCTCTCCTGTCTAAACCAGCCCAATTAACACATACCAATAGCACATCTGTCTTGGCCTGGCACATGGGGTGATAGAAAGTTCACTTTGGTCTACGTGCAAAGGCAAAAAGCTGAAATGGTTTCTGTTATACAAGATGGCTTTCAGCTAAACATAAAATGGTTTCTACAGACGGGAGCAGCTTCTCACGGGAGATTCCTCTGGTAATGGAGTGACCGCACCCCAGGGGTGGCCTGCGGCCGGGCTCTGTGTCGGTGCATTGCATGAATTCGCTTCCTGACCACAGCTCAGGCAGGGCTTATTTATAGGCGGCTTGTGGCTTAGCTCTTCCTCCTGCGATTCCTTCTCGTGTTGTATTTTCTGTTCTCAAGCCGGACACCCAGCGCCCTGCTCTCCCTGCCCCGGGCTCCCACCCCCCATGCACAGCTCTGCCTGCACCCCTCGGAGTCTGGCTTCACATACCCATTCTCCTCCACTGGAGCCCCTCAGTCTTGGAACAAAACACACTTGGAAGCACACCTGTTACTGCTGGTGCGTGGTTCTGTCCTGTGCATAACACAATAATTGGGATCTGAAAATCCACACTCAAGGGGCCTGTTTTTAAAAACAAAACCTGAACTCAACTCCTGCCAGCTCAAAGGTCTTTCAAGTGACTCCAGCACCTCTGCAGAGTCCATTTGGAGCATCAATCCATAGATAACAAAGCGCTGTCACAGCTAAATATGTGCATGTTCTACTACAGGCATCAAAATGGCTTCCTGGCTCGCCCTTCTGCTCCTCACTCTCCCCACCAGGGGCAGATATAGGGCAGGGCGAGCGGAGCGGCCGCCCCGGGCCCTGCGCTTCAAAAAGCCCCGCGCATGCACCATGGCGCCACTGCGCATGCACCGTGGCAAAGGGGGGCTCTGCAAAATTATGCTGCCCTGGACCCTGCAAAATGGTCATCTGCCCCTGCACCCCACAGACAACCCTCTGGGTCAGGTGCTGCTGGAATCCCCATCAGACAGCTTTGCCACCATCAAGGGGAAGCTCTGCAGTCCTCCCAGTATATTAGGACCCCAGCGGTCCTGCTTACAGATGAGGCAGCCGACCATGCCTTTCCCATGCTGCAGGTGCTGCTCAGGGCAGTCACAGATCTCTGCAGGAGCCATTTTCAAAACAGCTTGGCTGTATATTGTGTTTCCAGGTGGTTGTAGCTTCACTTAGTGTTCTCCTGCCAGGGGTGAAAACTCCCAGGCCTGGTTGCTGCCCAGAGATGCATTTTAGACATGTTTGAGCAACACCAGCTGATTGGCTTTGGAGCAGGAGGAAAATGGCAAAGTGTCCATTCCCCAGTGATCAAACCATGCTTGCTGCCATTATTTGAGCCTCTCCATAGACACAGGACCAGGACTTCCACAGTGCTCAGCTCCTAGGGAGGCCCCTGAGTCGAGTTCATTGGGGAGGCTAGAGTTGCAATTTTGTCTGGAAATAGTCAACGCTCCAGCATCAGAGCCCACAGCCTCAGAGGTCAGCCCAGAGGAGCTCGTGTGATCGAATATTGCAGCCTATGTTCTGGGAATTGGGCTATGGGGGGCTGGTTTGATTAGCTCAGGAGCCCAAAGAGGTAAGGGTGTTAACATTTCCCTGTTACTCTCCAGCATTGAACAGTGACAGGGTCACAGCAAAGCATTAACTCTGGGTCCATGTACTCCATCAAACTGAACACACCACTCTGGGCACCCCTGGGTGAGGAGCCGTAGCAGTGATGCTCAATTTTTCCCTCACACAGCATGTGGCTGTCTAAGGGTATGTCTACACTACAGCACTAATTCTAACTAATTTAATTCGAATTAGTTAATTCGAACTAAGTTAATTCGAACTAGTGCATCTAGACCTAAAAACTAGTTCGAATTAGCATTTTGCTAATTCAAACTAGCATGTCCACACTGAGTGGGCCCTGAACCGAGGTTAAGGCTGGCCGGAAGCAGTGCCGGCAGGGCATCAGGTTAGGACTAAGAGCGTGGAGCTGCTGTCTCAGGCTAGCCGAGGGCTGTGCTTAAAGGGACCCGACCCCCACCCCGGACAGACAGTTCTCGGGGGTTCCCAGCTCGCTTGTCTAACTCGATGAGGGACAGCAAAGCAGTCCTGGCTTGGAGTGCCCCGAATGCCCACACTCGGCACATCACAGCACTCGGCCATCAGCCCGGCTGCACTTGCCGCAGACTGCCATCTGGGGGGGGGGGGTCAATCAGGGGGCTGCAGGAGAGCTTCCACCCCGAGGAGCCTGCAGAGCCACCCCAGTCCTCCCCATTGGGGGCTTGTACCCCATTCCTCCCTCACCTTCTTCCACTTAGCCCTCCTAGCCCCTCTTCCGGATGTACAAAATAAAGGACACGTGTGTTCAGAAATAGAAACTCTCCTTATTGAACAACACTCGGGGAGACTGGGAAAAGGAGGTGGGAGAGGGGAAGAGAGAGGGTGGGAGAGGGGAGAGGGAAACCTGGGAGGAGGGAGCTGGAAGGGGGTAGCCAGGGGAAGAAGGAGGAGGGGAAGTAAACTATGGTACGCCATATCTTCAGTACTGTGTACAGATGTGATCTCCTCACCCCAGAAAAGATATTTTGGCCTTGGAAAAGGTTCAGAAAAGGGCAACTAAAATGACCAGGGGTTTGGAACAGGTCCCATATGAAGAGAGGCTAAAGAAACTGGGACTTTTCAGCTTAGAAAAGAGGAGACTGAAGGGGGATATGATAGAGGTCTATAAAAGCATGAGTGATGTGGAGAGGGTGCATAAAGAAAAATTCTTCATTAGTTCCCATAATAGAAGGACTAGAGGACACCAAATGAAATGAATGGGTAGCAGGCTTCAAACTAATAACAGAAAGTTCTTCTTCACAAAGCAAATAGTCAACCTGTGGAACTCCTTGCTGCAGGAGGCTGTGAAGGCTAGAACTATAACAGAGTTTAAAGAGAAGTTAGATAAATTCATGGAGGTTGGGTCCATGGAGTGGTATTAGCCAGGGGGTAGAAATGGTGTCCCTGGCCTCTCTTTGTGGAAGGCTGGAGATGGATGGCACGAGACAAATGGACTAACCACAATTACCTGTCGCCTCTGTAAAGTAATGCACCTTGCAAAACACAGTCACAACTCTACATGCAAAACGGTGGGGTCTCACTTACCTGTTACTGCGCACGAAAGAGACCTTGGAGTCACTGTGGATAGAGCTGGAAAGCTTGTGGTCAGTATGCTGTGGTTTTTGGGTTTCATTGAAGCTGTGGGGCTGATACAAGCAAAAATCCAACCTGTGAAGATTGAAATGCAGGGAGTTCAGCTCAGAGAGGCTGGGCTGACGCAGCATCAGACCCCAACAGCTGGGAGCTGGTCTCAAAACGTCTGGTTTGACCCTGTTGACCGACTCAGAACTTGGGAACAGCAGAGGACCTGCCCAGCACACCTGAGGGGAAAGCTGGGAGAGCAGTTTCCAGCCACACAAGGGACTGAATATGCCCCCTGGCCACAGCGAGGCCTATAACAATATAGCCCCACCTTAGCAAAGAGGCTGTGGCTTTTTGTACCTTCACCCCAGGACCGGAGGGGGAGAGGGAGACAGACCAGACAATGCCTGCCCACCCTTTCTCTGCTCCCTGCTTCCTGCAGATCACAAGGGGACAGGTCTGATGAGAGAGAGCCAGACACACGTCTCTTGCTGAGACTCTGAGAGGCAAAGGGAGACAGGCCGTCCCTGCAGCATTGCCAGACCATGCCGGTATCACTGCATCTCCAGAGCATCCTGCTGCTGGGACTCTGGCTTCTCTGTGAGTGCGCCCAGCGCCGGCCGGGTTTAGCTGGACAGGGGAGATCACAGGGCAGAGAATGGTTTTCTCAATTAGGGTCCCATCCTGGGAGGTGCTGAGTCCTCTAGTGGCATGGTGTAGGGACTGGAAAGTGCCAACACTGTGTGAAGGATCAGAGCCTGACACCTCACCTCATGCCTTCCCCAGCTCGGATCCTCAGAGGCCACATTGGGAGCTGGACACCAGACTGCACATTGTGCCTGTGAGCATCCCCTCCTGAGTTGGAGGAAAGAGGCTGCATAGAGCTGAGCAGCAAATTCACCTGTCTCTGGCCACGGGATAAATTTCGGGACAGAACTTGGTCCACTGTTATTCTAGGACAATCTCTCACCACTGGCCGGAGGTGGATTTGTGGAAGGCCAGAGACACCCACATTTCTTTAGAGGCTGTAATCGTATTTCCATCTCCCCTCACTTTAATTCCTCGTTCCACCTCCCCTCTTGCACTGAGACCCTTCTGTGTTTATTTCACAGGCTCCCTGGTCGCCAGCCAGGAAATCTGCAGCTCTCCCGGTGAGTGACTGGTCCCTGTGTGCGCACTAGGGACTGGAGAGCTCAGGTTCAGCCAAGCTCCACTGGAGACAGTGAGTCTGACTCCCCATTGGTGTAAATCAGAGATGCTCCAGTGGAGTGAATGGAGCGTTGCTGATTGACACAGGCAGGGATCTGAGCCCAGGAGTCTCACACTGACGTGTTTGATCCCAGGCACTCTCCCCGCCCCACGACTGTATCTGAACAGACTCTCTGCCCGCCAAGGGGACACGGCCGTGCTGTCCTGTCTAGTCCCTTGTGGCTCCCCAGTGACCCATATTGTCTTCTGCAAAGATGGGAAGATTTCTGTGCAGCCCAAGGAAGGAAACAATCACATCCACGACTCACCCTACATCATGTCCAAGGGGTCTTTTCCTGCCGCTACCAACTCAAGGATGACAAGAACCAGGCAAACAATTCGCTCCCCAGTGACATCTGGCATCTACATGTGGCCGGTAATGCTCTGTGCTAATGATGGGCTGGGTGCAGAGGGCCAGGGAGCTGGAACAAGCTGGGGTCACACTGTGATGCCTGCAGGTAAGGTCTAAAACTTCCTTCTGCTTCACCAGAATTTCTTGAGTGAGAGCTTAGTGCCTAGGCCCTAGGGGAATTTTTACAATTTTTTAAGTATCAGAGGGGTAGCCGTGTTAGTCTGAGTCTGCAAAAGCGACGAGGAGTCCTGTGGCACCTTATAGACTAACTGAAGTGTAGGAGCATAAGCTTTCATGGGCAAAGGCCCACTTCGTCAGATGCATGTAGTGGAAATTTCCAGAGGCAGGTATAAATATGCAGGCCAGGATCAGGCTGGAGATGACGAGGTGGATCCAATCAAGGAGGATGAGGCACACTTCTAGCAGCTGATCTGGAGGTGTGAATTCCAAGAGTGCAGAAGCTGCTTTTGTAGTTAGCAAGCCATTGACAGTCTTTGTTTAATCCAGAGTTGATTGTGTCAAACTTAAAGATGAACTGTAGCTCAGCAGTTTCTCTTTGAAGTCTGGTCCTGAAATTTTTTTGCTGCAGGATGGCTACTTTTAGATCTGCAATTGTGTGTCCAGGAAGATTGAAGTGTTCCCCTACAGGTTTTTGTATGTTGCCATTCCTAATATCAGATTTGTGTCCATTGATTCAACACTTCAATCTTCTGCTCTTCAATCTTCTGGAATTCACACCTCCAGATCAGATGCTAGAAGTGGGCCTCATCCTCCTTGATTGGATCCACCTCGTCATCTCCAGCCTGATCCTGGCCTGCATATTTATACCTGCCTCTGGAAATTTCCACTACATGCATCTGACGAAGAGGGTCTTTGCTCACGAAAGTTTATGCTCCTACACTTCAGTTAGTCTATAAGGTGCCACAGGACTCCTCGTCGCTTTTACAATTTTTTAGTGACTAAGCATCGTCCGTTCAGCTGGTGTTGAATTTCCTAGTGAGGAAGACCAGGTTTTTCCTATTCATTACAAGGCAAAATACCATGATCTTCTCCGAAGGGCAGAAGGTGAAAACGCACACTGTCACATGGATATTTAGCAGGGTAATTGTCATCCTGATCTACTTTACTTTTCTAAAGCCATCATGAAATACAACTATGTAAGAGCAGCCCAACAAGCCATTTAAAAAAATTGGGTGGGAGGGAAATTGTTTCAGATTAACTTCAAAACAACTTTTTTCAAAATTTTCAATGAGCCAAAACTCTGGAGGAAAAGCCCATTGGTGTTTTGCATCTCCTTGATATGAGGCTTTTGACTGCAGGGGCGGATGAGAGTTTTGCTGGGCCCAGGGCAGCACAATTTTGCGGGGCCCCCTTTGGAGAAAAAATAGAAAAAAGCGTCAAATGCGCAGATTGAAGGCTATTTTCATACTAAATATGAATTGGATAATTAGATAGAAACTTAATTTAGTTGGATAATTTTTATTTTAATTATATTGTATTTCATTGTTAAACAAAATTCTGCATTAATAATTACGAATTTTCATTTAATTATATTGTAATTTTGGCTGAAACAGAGTAGCCAGGCTGCCGTTTTGACCCTCATATCTTGTGATCCTAGGTGGGCTTGGACAAGTATCCGCCCCTGGAGCAGGGAAGGAAACCCTTGCTAGAGCAAAGCTAACCTGACAGGGGCTCTCAGCAGCCTGCCCCAGGACAGGCCTCTCTCCAGGTTGCCCATTAGCCTGGCGAGTTTAGAGTGCGGCAGAGGGATCCCGCCCGCCTGCCTTTTTTGGGGGCAAAATAGGGCCAGGAGAAGTGAAGTTGGGAGAAGTTTGCCCGGCGGAGCAGCGGGGAAAGGGCCGCCACAAGGGGGGCTCGCTCTGCAGGCTCAGCCCTGGCCGGGCTATGGCAGCGCCGCGTGGCTGCAGACACTTGGCTGCCGGCTGCCTGCTGCTGGGGCTCTGAGGGCTGAGCACAGACGCTGCAGTAAGTGCCACTGGCCGCCCCCATGTCCTGGAGATCCGCTCTGGGCACCGGGGGCTCCCTCCCCCCTCAGCAGTGTCTCGTGTGTTTATAACCCGGGTAACCCAAAACCGCCGGGATGGGCGCTTTGGGGAGCTTTCGGCTGCTTAAAAATAGGCGCGTTGCTGCTCCTTGGTCTCCCAGCCACGGTGATGAGCTGCATCGCAACACCCCCTCCAGCGCTCGCCACTCTCCGAAAGGCGCAGCGCGCAGGGCAGTGGCGGACGCGACAGAGCGGACTGGGGAGGGGTGATGGCCCTGCATTCGGGTGCCTTCAGGTGGCCTGATCGTGTGTGTGTGTAAGGGGGGATGTGGTTCTAGATCCCAGCAGCCATCTGCCCCAGGGCTAGCTGTGATGAGCCACACACAGACAGGTGATGTGTTCTCTCGCGCTCCACATGAGATTCCTTCCTCCCCTCGTGCTCTCTTGCGAGTTGAACTGGCAACCTGGGAGGGGAGCCTGAGGCTGTAAGAGAGAAAGAGGCGGCTGCCCCCAGGGGCTGTGTCTGTGCTTCAGCTTTACTCTTAACCTAGCACAAACGTGGCAGGAGGCTGGCTCCCCAGGGAAGTGGGTGAGAGATTTGATGTAATCTAAAACACCAGCGCTGGCGTGGGGCCTATTGAAGCGCGGGGCCTGGGGCTATATTCCTGCCCTATATCCGCTGCTGTTTGACTGTGTGAAGCAATGGGTGGCCTTTGTATATCTGCCCCACGGCTGCGGAGGGGGTCCTCATCCCAAAGTAAGAGGTTTGGCTCAGTGCTGCGGGATTTCCCTGTAGGAAAGCAGGAGGTTTGGGCTGGGATGAGGGGAGACACATGCCAATCTCAGGCTTTGTCTATAGTACAGAGTTTTTCCAGGATACCATGTATCCTGGAAAAACTCTGCCGCATCCAGGGAATGCGTCTGTAATTTCAGAAGAGCAGATGCACTTTTTTGGCGTCCCTGTAAACCTTGTTTTACAAGGAAGAAGGGATGTTCCAAAAAAGGGTTTTTCTGACATTTGGCCTCATGTAGACAGGCCAAATGTTGGAAAAGCCTCTTCCAAAAAAAGAAGCAGAAAAAGCTACGCAAACTGTGGTTTGCAATTTGAGTAGCTTTTTCCGGACGAACAGTGTAGTGTAGATATAGCCTCAATGGGGACACTTTGCCCTGTCATAGGTCACGGGTGGTTTTAGGATCAGGCAAACTCTGCCCTCACCAAGGGCACCATAGTCAGAGAGCACTAACTTCCCTTCACTGGCCATGGCTGGTACAGCCCTGTGCCGCACGACAGGCACACCCGCTTCCCTGCTTCAGAGTGAGACAGAAGAGTTCTGCCTCTGCAGTCTGGCCCCACAAGCTGCTTCTCTCCCTCCTCCTATCCACCTCCTGCTTTACAGGCCCTCTTTCCATGGGCAGGCTAAATAACAGCCAGCCTTCCCAATGGAAGGTGACTGGGGTGTGTTGGTCAGCCAATGGGAGCTGGAGGTTGCTGGTCTCTTCTGGCTTGGGAGGGGAAAAAATGAGACTAGAAAATCAGTGCAGGGCAAAGAAGAGACCAGTAAGGAGGAGCATGGCCAGCAGATCTAGAGAAGTGATTATTCCCCTTAAATCGGCACTGGTGAGGCCACATCTGGAGTTTTGCATCCAATTCTGGGTCTCCCCTCCTCCATTACAGAAAGGATGTGGACAGATTATAGGGTATGTCTACACTACAAAGTTAATTCGAACTAACAGACGTTAGTTCGAATTAACTTTCATAGGCGCTACAGAGGGACCCGTCCCGGACATGGAGGAGGAGGAGCAGGAGGACGCCGAGAGCCAGGAGCCTTCAGGGAGCCTGCCCAGGACCCAGGACCTCTGAGGAACCCCACAGAGCACAACGCCTGTGTCGTCCGAGGCCGGGGAGGGCTCCACATGTGAGTATCATCATGCTCCCCTTATGTGTACGGGAGGGTGGGGGGAGAGGGAGCCCAGGGACCGTGCGCCTGGGCCTTGCCCACCATGGAGCAGCAGCTGGGTGTCATGCAGGAGCCCTGGCATTGCAGAAGGGGGCTGGGTTTCACCCAACTTGTCCCCAGGGAGAACTGACCGCTGCTCTTGTTTCACCACAGTCGCCAGCACCTGGGACTGCAGGGCGCACCACCCCGCCTGCAACAGCCACCCGCACCCGGGCCAGCAGGCGCACCAGGAACCAGGAGAAGTACCAGCGGCGGCACCTGCAGTTCCTGGAGGAATAAGAGATCCTCCGGAAAAGGCTTTATTTTCCGGAGAATCATGTCTAGACTGGCGCTTTTCTCCGGCTTATCTCCAAGCCGGAAAAAAGCGGCAGCCATGTTAATGCAAATGCTGCAGGGGATATTTAAATCCCCCGCGGATTTGCCTATTCCAAAGTGCTACATTAGCATCCCTTTTCTGAAAGGGAGGCCAGTGTAGACACAGCCAGTAAGTAAAAAGAGACATCCACGGTCATGGAATCTTTGGGGAATTTTTGAAGAGAAGCCCTTAGTGACAGGGTATTTTAACGACTCTTGTGAGCCCCCAACTCCTGCATTTGAGGTACCAGAGTGGGAAATAGCCCTGACAGATGCTTCAAACTGTTGATGTATTGTTTAAATGGCTATTTATTCAGCTGAGAGTTTAAATCCTGAAAAGCAGTTTTTAGAAATATCCCCATGATTTCTGAATCCTTCAGCACTTCTCACACACATAACAGGGACTGAAGAAGGGTTTAAAATTCAGATGCTATTTGACCTGAAAAATTACTAATAAAATAGCTATAAATGCTGTATTGATTTTTCAGATGCCCCATCTGCTGGAGGTTTGCATTACACAGAAAGGGTACATCTACACTATATGGCTCCGTCGACGGAGCCATGTAGATTTGTTTATTGGGCAAAGGGAAATGAAGCGGTGATTTAAATAATCGCTGCTTCATTTAAATTTACATGGTTGCCGTGCCGAGCCGACAAACAGCTGATCAGCTGTTTGTTGGCTCAGAGCGCTAGTCTGGACACTCCCCTGCCGACATCAAAGCCCTTTGTCGGCAGCCCCATTATTCCTCGTGGGACGAGGTTTACCGGGGCTGCCGACAAAGGGCTTTGATGTCGGCAGGGGAGTGTCCAGACTAGTGCACTAAGCCGACAAACAGCTGATCAGCTGTTTGTCGGCTCAGCGCGGCAGCCATGTAAATTTAAATGAAGCGGCGATTATTTAAATCGCCGCTTCATTTCCCTTTGCCTACAACCCTCATCTACATGGCTCCGTCCATGGAGCCATGTAGTCTAGACACAGCCTAAGTAAAAAGAGACATCTAAGAAGGGCAATTGGGGTACGTCTAGACTACATGGCTCCGTCGACGGAGCCATGTAGATTTGTTTGTTCAGCAAAGGCAAATGAAGCCGCGATTTAAATGATCGCGGCTTCATTTACATTTACATGGCTGCCGCGCTGAGCCGACAAACAGCTGATCAGCTGTTTGTCGGCTCTCGCGCTAGTCTGGACGTTCCCCCTGTCAACATCAAAGCCCTTTGTCAGCAGCCCCGGTAAACCTCATCCCACGAGGAATAACGGGGCTGCCGACAAAGGGCTTTGATGTCGGCAGGGGAGTGTCCAGACTAGTGCACTAAGCCGACAAACAGCTGATCAGCTGTTTGTCGGCTCAGCGTGACAGCCATGTAAATTTAAATGAAGCCGCGATCATTTAAATCGCCGTTTCATTTCCCTTTGCCTACAACCCTCATCTACATGGCTCCATCGATGGAGCCATGTAGTCTAGACACAGCCAAGAGACATCTAAGAAGGGTAATTGGATAGACACCTATAAACTCATGAACACAGTAGGAAAAGGGAACGAGAAGTGGTATTCGCCCTACAACACAATACAAAAACCAGAAATCACTCAGTTAAATTAGCAGGCAGAAGATTGAACACAAACAAGCAGAAGTATTTTTTCACATAATGCACAACTAACCTGTGGAACTCATTGCCATGAGATGTGGTGGTGGCCAAAAATAGAACTGGGTTCAAACAAGAGCTAGCTAAGTCTAGGGAGGATAGCCCATCAACAGATAGTAGTCAAGGTGGTCCCGTGTGACAGGGTACTGGCTAGGAAGCCCCGAGTCAGTTGTGGCTGGTTGAGTAAGCCCACAAATGGGGAAATGTGGCAAAGCGGGAGCAGCGGCTGGTCTCATTGTCCTGGTGCTACCAAACACTGGCAGGAAGGAAGTGGTGGTGGGGGAGGAGTGAAGTACTTGAGGGCTGTGCTCCCCTGCCACACGCTGCAGGTCTGACATTATAAACAAGAGGTGGTGGGAACTGACACCGTCAGGAAAGACACCAAAGCAGAGGTCTCTGGCTGGCTGATTGGTGAGTGCAGAAGCGGCAGGGGGCCAAGAATCTGGCCTGTTGCATGTGGGGGCCTGTCCAGACCTAGAGCCAGTGGGTGTAGTTGGCAGCCTGGAGATGGAGAAGACTCTGGAATGGCTCGTCACCCAGCAGGAGCAGATGCAGGAGGCCCTGCAAAGTGTTCAGGAGTCCCACCAGACTGAGAGACAGGCCTTGCTCACCTGGCAGGCAGAACAGCAAGAAAGCCTGCGAGACTTTATCCGGGAGCAAAGCAGCATGCAGCAGCAACTCCTGCGCCGAGTGGCGAGTACTGCGAGAGGGGATGGCGCCCAAATGCCAGGCTTGGGACTCTGTAAAATGGGCCCGGCGGATGATCCTGAAGCCTTCCTGGGTATATTTGAGCGGGTAGCCATGGGTGCCAGTTGGGAAAGGCCCACCTGGGCCCTACGACTGGCTCCCTACCTAGCAGGAGAGGCTCAAGCAGCCTACATGGCCTTGAGCGAGGAACAGGCACAGAATTATGAGATGGTGAAGGCGGCCATTTTAGACCAGGTGGGCCAGTCAGCAAAGAAATATCGGAAAAGATTCTGGCTGGCCCGATGGACGGCGGCTGTGCAGCCACGAGCATTTGCCCAGAGACTAGTGGACTGGGCCACCTGCCGGCTGAGGCATGAGACGCAAACGGTGAGTGAAATAATGTACACACTCCTAGAATGGTTGCTGGGCATCCTGGAGAATATCCAAGTCTGGCTGCGATGCCACCAACCTGCCACAGTTGACGTAGAGGCCAAGTTGACCGAAGAGTACACAGAGGCAGATGTTCTCTGTAGGGAGGGCCAAACCCATAAAGACAAAGAGTTGGGGAAGAAACTGTGGGAGCCCCTTCCCAGGAAAGCCCTGGAGAGGAAGATGGACCACCAAGGAACGCCCATTAGAGCCGGTGTGATTGTTTGCTGGCAGTGTGGGCAGCCAGCGCACACAAAACTGGACTGTGCGAATATGCAATGTGGGTGGGCTGAATTTTGTGGCTGGATTCATGCTGGAGGGCAAAGGGTCAGAGACTGTCCACCATTCCACCATCCTGGTGAGGGTGGGGAGGAAACCCCAGAGGAGCCTGTACTGCTTCAGCCTGCTCACTTGTAGACAGGGGGTTGGTAAATCCACACTGAACCACTCCAGGTGCATAAATGGTCCTGGACTGTATCCATGGTGACAAAATGCCTGGTGGCCCAATGGCCCCTAGAAGTGTGGGGCAGCTTTAAGTGGAAAAGGGGTCAAAGTAAGAGAGGGCCCCTAGATTGGGAAGTCCTAGGGGAGAAAAGGAGCCCCACTTCATGGTAATGAGCAGGAAAACCCTAGATGACTGCCCTGAGTGGACAGAGAGGAAGGACATATGAGGGAATGGCCAGCCCATGCCCCTTATCGGGAGAAAAGGGGCAGCTGGAGCTCCCCACAACTCAGCTCCCAGGAGAGGAGACAGACCTTGCTGGGACGCACAAGCCTAAGTGGCAAACAAGGAACAGCTGCTGCCTCCTCAGCCAGGGAACTCCACAAGTAAGGCAGAACGGCTGGAGAGGGGATAAATCACACAGCTGCCAGCGATGCTCTACTGCTAGTGCAGAAGCTACTAGTCCCTCAGGCTGCAGATCCAAAGCTGTCTGTAAATCGAAGGTGGTGGGAACTGACACTGTTGATAAAGGGAACAGGTCTCTGGCTGGGTTGTGGGCACAGAAGGTCGAGGGACCGCCTGTGCCCCGTTGCGTCAAGGATGCAACCTCATATTTGGGTTGACTCTAAACCTCTCTCCAAACCTGCCCTGTGGTGTACACTCCCCACCAAAGCTCTGCTACTGGCCACTAGCCAAGACAGGCCAGGATGGCCTACTTACGTTCTGCAGACATAAGAGCCTCAGGTCTCAGGAGTCTTCAGAATTTGAGGCTGGAGCTGCTTGTCGGTCGATCACACCAAACCAAGCAAACTCGCTTTAAAAAGGGATAACGTTACGGCTTCTGTTGCTCCCATGGGCGTATGCGCACAATACAAACTGTACATTCACAGCTCAGGGACTTTACCTGCCTAAGAGACACAATGTGCGTGAGCTAATATGGCTGGGGGTAGCTGCATTTATCTAGTTTATTAAAAGATCTCCCCCAGTAGAGACCTCCCCCATACGCAGGTCTGCTGATGCTGGGGAATAAGGAGGCAAAGAATTCAGTATCCCTGGATATCCCGGAAAAACTCTGCCGGGTCTAGGGAACAAAACTGTTTTTACAGAACAGTTTCCGAAAAAGCGAGCACTTTTTTTGGCATGAGAAAAAAGGGATGTTCCAAAAGAGGAGGTTTTTCTGACATTTGGCCCCATGTAGATGGGCCAAATGGCAGAAAAGACTCTTCCAAAAAAAGAAGTGGAAAAAGGTTAGCAAATTGCATATCTTTTTCCGAAACCTTCCCCCCCCCCCCCCCCCCCCCCCCCCCCCCCCCCCCCGCAGTGTAGACATAGCCTCACTCTATGGCTGTGTCTAGACTGGCAAGTTTTTCCGCAAAATCATTTGATTTTGCGGAAAAACTTGCCAGCTGTCTACACTGGCCGCTTGAATTTCCGGAAAAACTATGCTGCTCCCGTTTGGGCAGAAGTCTTTTTCCAAAAGACTTTTGCGCAAAAGGGCCAGTGTAAACAGCACAGTACTGTTTTCCGCAAAAAAGCCCCGATCGCGAAAATGGCGATCGGGGCTTTTTTGCGGAAAACCGCGTCTAGATTGGCCACGGACGCTTTTCCGCAAAAAGTGCTTTTGCGGAAAAGCATCGTACCAATCTAGATGTGCTTTTCCGAAAATGCTTTTAACGGAAAACTTTTCCGTTAAAAGCATTTTCGGAAATTCATGCCAGTCTAGACGTAGCCTATGTGTGCCAGGGAGCGCTAAGGGCTGGGGGGGGGGGAGTGTGCTAAGGGCTGCTTGGGGGCTGGTGTGTTACACTCCAGGCAGCACTCACAGCTGGCTTCTCCTGGCCCTGCCCCTTCTGCCCAAGACTCCACCCCTTTCCAGAGTGCAGACCCCTCCCCCACCCCTGCACACAAACACACACACACACACACACACCTTGTCTGGGAGCCCCAGGAGGTTAATGTTGCGTTTCAAACTTAGCACAACCCCGGCACTCACTTCATCTCTACTTACATTAATTTATTGAGAAAACATTATTTTAACAAATAACCCCTCTCTGCACTTGGGCTAGAAGGTGTTTGAGGGAGGGACTGTCACTTCTGGGCTGTGTTTGTACCACACTAAGAATGCCACAGTGGAGTCTGTGGCTGAAGTGAGCTCTTTGCAAAAGGGACTTCCCTGCCCATACCACCTGGAATCAGGGGGAACTGGGAGTCAGGACTCAGTGAGCCCGTTCCTGGCTCAGTGCAGTATCAGGGGCAGAATAAGGTTCCCTAGGAATCCGACCCCTGGGTTCTCTCTCTTGCTCTTATTGGCGAGTGATGTTGGGGCTAGTGCAGATTTTGGGGATTAACTTGCTGCATAGCCTGGGACATCCCAATGACCAGGCTGCTGAAGCTGCATGAACAGCATATGAGAGACTTTAGGATCCTCAAAACCAATGAGTCGTTCTGTGGCACCTTAGGGATGCAGATTAAGCAGGTCGACATTGCGGGATTTAAATATCCCGTGCCTAATTTGCATAAAAATAGCTGTCACATTTTGCCGACTCAGCACTTTGTCAGCAAAAAGTGGCAGTCTAGAGGGAGATCTGTCGAGAAAGAAAGCCTTTTTCAACAGATCCCCCTCTAGACTGCCGCTTTTTGCTGACAAAGTGCTAAGTCGGCAAAACGCAGTGGACATTTTTATGCAAATTAGACATGGGATATTTAAATCCCTGCTTCATTTGCAATTTCGACCTGCCTAATCTGCATCCCTCTGCCGACAAAGGGATACAGTCTAGATATACCCTTAGAGACTAACCAGATTATATAGAATCATGAGCTTTCATGGGGAAAACCCACTTCATCAGATGCATCAGCATGGAAATAACAGAAACCAAGAGAGCTATATAACAACAGAAGAAGTACCTGTCAGTTGTAGGATTCTAATGTTAATGAGGCTGGGCTGGATGTGTCCCAGACATGGCTTTTGATGTGGAAATGCAGATGTCAATGGCAGGAGAAATTGGCTTTGTAATGTACTAACCAAGTAATGTCTTTGTTTAGGCCCAAGGTAATGGTAGAAAAATTCCAGTTCTGCAGTCTCTCTCTCTCTAATTGCTTAGTGAAATTCCTTTGTAGAAGAATGGCTACTTTTAAATCCATGATTGAGGATCCTTATTTATACATACACAGCTAGGCTACATCTAGACTGGCAAGTTATTCCGCAAAAACAGCTGCTTTCGTGGAAAACTTGCCAGCTGTCTACACTGGCCGCTTGAATTTCCGCAAGAACACTGACTTCCTACTGTCTGAAATCAGTGCTTCTTGCGGAAATACTATGCTGCTCCCGTTTGGGCAAAAGTCCTTTTGCGCAAAAAAGGGCCAGTGTAGACAGCTCAGATTTGTTTTGCGCAAAAAAGCCCTGATCGCGAAAATGGCGATCAGGGCTTTTTTGCGTAAAAGCATGTCTAGATTGGCACAGACTAGCTTGGTAGGCGTCTAGATTTTGTGGAAAAGTGTCCGTGCCAATCTAGATGCTCTTTTCCGCAAATGCTTTTAACGGGAAAGTTTTCAGTTAAAAGCATTTGCAGAAAATCATGCCAGTTTAGACGTAGCCCTAGTGTAATTCTCATGTATGGCATTTACCTCTGCCTCCTATTAATTAGCATCAATATCCAGAGGGCTGCTTGGCCGTGTCTCTAACCAGCCCTAGATAGTGAGCAGCCCTAGATACGCTGTGTTAACACGAATATTTTCTGTTTAAAGGAGCCAGAAGACAAAGAAATGGCTGAAAAGGTGTACGAAGCCTTAAACACCAATTCGATGCAGGAATCAATTTATTCTACACTTGATCGCAAACAGTGAGATGCCGCTATCGTCTCTCCAGGTACATCTACACTGCAGAGTTTTTCCAGAAAAACAATACTTGTACCTACACTGCAATTGTGTTCTTTTGACGAAGTGAAAAGAAAGCAGGGGTTTTCCAATGGTGGTAAACCTCTTTCTGCGAGGAAGAAGCTTTTTTCTGAAAGATTGTGTACGGACGGGGAGGAGGGTGTTCTTTCAAAAGAAGAGGCCTCCAGGAAATAACACAGGTGCCCTGGTGGCCACTCCGTCCATACTGATCACAACTTTTATGCGAGATAGCGTCCAATGAATGTGGATGCTCTCTTTCGAAAAAGCAGATCGCTTTTTTGTTGTGCTTTTGCCGTGTAGAGGCTCTGTTTCGGAAGAAGCTTTTCTGCAAGATCTCTTCCAGAAAAGCTTTTTCTGAAAGAAGCCTGCAATCTAGATGTAGTCTCCATCTGAGCTCGGTGAGTGAGTCACTCCCCTATGGAGAGAAGCTTTCTCAGGCCAAGTCCACGTTGGCACTTCACACTACTGTAAATTTCTGGCTTTGGGGAGAGCCATTCTGAGTCAAGGGCGGAATTTCAGGAACCTGGGGGTGGGAGGGGAAAGCAGCTGTGTCCTCCGTCTTGCTTTTCATCACGTTCCCCAGACACAAAGGGAGTGAGGAGAAAGTACTTGCACGCCTCTCACACCTGGCTGGTGAGCTCCCTTCACTGACCAGTTGGGAGAAGTATGCACGGAATGCAGGCACTTTCTGTTCACTCCCTGATAATCAGAGGCACAGGATGAAAAGCAGGTCGGGTCCCAGAGCAGACAGCCACTGCCCACCCTACCCGCCCGAAATTCTGCCCTTTTTCTGAGCACAGCAAGGTACAGCGCTGTTAAGCCCCAGTGTGTTAAGCCACACTTCCAGCACTGTTAACCCTCACAGAGGTGGTTGACATAGAACCAGCACTCATTCCAGGGCCACGCTTTCAATTTAAAGCTTACTTTTAAGTGTAGACAAAACCTTAGCAAGTCCTATTGACCCTAGAGCTTTCTCCAGGCTGAAATTCTTCCTCCTGGGCCAATCCTGAGCAATTGTGGTTTACATTGTAAAGCACAGGATGGTGAGCAGGAGCAAGGGGGCATTTGAGAAATGGGGATCATTTCATTCATATCCAACCCCATCCCACTCACAGACCAATTCTCTTAAGATGTGGAGAGGCTCTCGCTAGGGCACAGCTGCACATTCCGGTTACAGTCTCGCATTCCTGAGTGTGCACAGTTCTAACCGTGCTACTCCCAGCCTGGCATCTTGTCTGATCACTGACAGACAGTGCACCGTGAACTTAAGATACAAGGGAACTTAAGCCACAGGGAAAAGAGGAGGTGGGGCAGGACATCTCCTGGGGGCAGGATGCTGCAGCTAGCCAACACTTTTTCAGCACACATTGGCTGCATCAAAAAAAGACGTTATTCCTAAATAATATACAGTGCGTCTACACTGCAAGCCTTTAATTCAAAATAATGTTGAGCTGGGGAGCTTCTTACTCCGACTCCCGTAGCCCTTATCATACAAGGAGCAAGGGAAGTAGAACGAAGAGTGTTTTTCCTTCAACTTCCTGCTGTGTGGACAGCGCCAAAAGCCAAGTTAAGCAACTTCAACTTCAGCTACGAAATTGACATAGCTGAAGTTGTGGAGCTTAATTTGACTTTAGCCCTGCTGTGTAGACGTCCCCGTTGGGAGCCTCCCTGCTCTGCTGGGACAGGGTCTTTCTTCCTCTGTTACTTCAAATCTGTATACTTCCAAACTCCAGTCCTCTCTAGTATGTCTAGACTTGGGGGGAGGGGGCAGGATACCAGAGGTACCCCGAAAAACTCTTCCGTGTCCAGGGATGACGTTTGCTCTTTCACTTTTTTTTTGCTAAAGAGCAGATGTGCTCTTTCAGAAGCCCTGTCTTCCTTGTTCCACGAGGAAGGCAGGATCTTCCAAAAGAGTTTTTTTTTTCTGAAATTTGGCTCAGTATAAATGGGCCAGATTTCAGAAAAGCCTCTTCCAAAAAAGAGCAGAAAAAGATACACAAATTGCAGAACGCATTTATTAGATTTTAAAGGGAGCAGCCAGATCACTGCTCTGCCCACGGGGGAGGGTGTTTGTTCCAAAATCTATATAAAGGGGGCCATGTGAGGTATCAAATGAAAGCTTATGTTCTACTGATGCTACGTATGCTACTCATGTACTTGTGTGATGTCTGTATGTGAAGTTATACATATGGACTCTGTGCTGATACTGGCCTGGACTGCCTTTTGTAAAGGAGGATTGTCCAATGAATGACTACTAATTAGCACAGCCCCAAGGACAATGCCCAATACCCATGTGAGGAATGCATCTGGGAACATGCAAACCAGCCAGGGCATAATGGCTGCCAGCATGTGAAACACAAACAGGTCATTTGACCATGTGACCTGCTCTGGCTAGGGGGAATGCCAGGAAAGATATATAAGTGCCATGAGGTGGACTCCATCTTGTCTTCAGTTCTGCTACTGATCCCAGATGCAGCCTTGGGTGGGACAGAGAGCCGTGAAGGATTGCTGACCTGTCCTAAGATAGGATGTACACTAGAGACTTTTAAGCTAGCAGTTTATAACATCTCTGCTGAGAGCTTGCATCAAGAACTTGGTGATTGGTGCATGTAATGCATTCTCCTTAACAACTTTACTCTCATACTTTTCCTTCTTTTATTAATAAACCTTTAGATTTTAGATTCTAAAAGATTGGTCCAGCATGCTCTTGTGGGTAAGATCCAAAGTGCAAACTGACCAGGGACCTGTGGCTGGTTCTTTGGGACTGGAAAGACCCATTTGGGGTAGGTGAGACCTGTGTGCAGGCCCGGGGCTGACTGTGACACAGGGAGAACTGGGATGTCAGAGGGGTTTTGCTCATAAGGCTTCCTGCTGGCCGGACTGGCAGCTGGAGTGCTCGTGTGTGACTGGTTTGTGGCCTACCTGGGAAAGGTCCCCCGTTTGGGGCTGTAAGGAGCCCTGGTTTTGAGCAATTTGCCCTGAGCACATCAGTGGTGCCCAGACCTGGCCCGGTCCGTCACACCTACCTTTTTCCAAAAAAAAGTTGTAGTCTAGATATAGCCTCTATTTCTTCATTCCACCCTATCTCCCTTAGTAGGGCCTGGCGGGTTGGTTATATATCTCCCTGTTTAATAACTCTCCTGCTGTTTCCTAGCCCTGCTGTATCACAAGAGAAAAGGAAACAATTCACAGGCAGCGCAATGTGATTGTGAAGTGCAAGTTAGAGCAACCCTAAGGCTATTGTAAACAGAGACTTGTGTTAAGGGATGGATGCCCCTCAGCAAGTGTTTGCAGTGACCTCCAGGCACCTTGTCAAACCAGAGCTGGCCATGTGACTCTTCTGAGTCATGGCACTGGAATTCCTCAGGTGAGCTCAGAGAAAGAAGGGCGAAAACATAGTCCACCTGACCAAAGCAGAGCCACCAGCCAGCGGAGCTGCTCGGGGCTCCATGTCTGGCTCTGGCTCCTTTTCAGGCTAGGGTTAGAGCCAATATCTCTTCAGAGGGAAGCACATAACCCCCGCGGCTGGACACCCTTCCCTTTGTTCTCGGATGGAGCCATTCCTCTCCTTCCCAGCACTGGCAAGGGAAACCCATTCCTCTGGATCCCTGCTCGCTTAGCTGTGAATATTCTTGTCAATGGAGATTTTTTCTTATCATTTTCAGATGGGGGCAGTTCCTGCCAGTTCCTTTATTATCCATTCAGTCTTGCCCCCACAGCAGGGTGTCACACACACCTCATTTCTCCCGCTTAACCCATTACTCTCCACTAGACAGCCATGCACAAGACAGCGAGAAACTGAGGCACACAGGAGCCTTCCAAACATTGCAGAAGATTCCTATTTCATCCCAGTGCCAGTGTCTGAGTTGGCAATAGGTTGGCCCCAGGTCATGGAGAATACAGATCCCTTACAGCCACCTTTCCACTGTCCTCTTGGGCCAATCACAGTTTAGTCTGAGCAGAGAAGCAGACTCATTGGATTCCCTTGATTGGGTCTGTGATGTTCCACCTCCATATTTTTATGGTAATATATTGTTGAATATGAATATTATTTATGTGAAATGTGGCATGTAACTTATCATTGAAAAGCCAATAACCTGCTGAATGTGTATATTCTATTTGTGTGCCTATATCATTACTATAGTTGAAGATAGAAATATAAAGTATAAACCTAGGTGAGCTTATGAAAGCCACTAGCAGCACTCAAGGAACCTAATGGCCTGGTGGTGCTCAAGACAATGATCTGTAAATAGTTCTGTTTTTTCCTGTAAGCCTGGATTTTGATGGTCCTACAAAGACATGTGACTGTACCACCTGGTGCTGATATCCATCTTGAATTTTATACTTCTCCACAGGGGTGGGAAGAATTGTACAAAGACTTCCCATTCCGGGAAATTCTATTATAAGAAATGAGAAGCAAACAATGATGGTCTACAATTGGGTTCACAGACTGCTCCCCACCCCCAAAGAATACATGAAAACACCTGGAAACAAAAGAACTCAAATGACGGGGGGAAGAATGCCTGGACCCAAGTCTGAAAATAGAACAGCTCTGGTCTGAGAAGAACTTTACTCAAAATAAGAACATGGATGAAAAACTATGACTTGTAACAACTTTTATTAGGCTTAGCTGTTGTGTTTTCTTTTATGTTACTTAGTAACTTACTTTGCTCTGTCTGCTATCACATGCAAACATTTAAATCTTATTTGTACACATTTAAATAGTCTTTTTGTAATATAGGAACTTTGTACATCTTTTAACTTTGTATTAAATCTTTTCATAATATAGATACTTTGTATTAACTCTATATTGTAGAAACTGATCAAATTAATTTTTGATTATATCTTTATTTTTTTCGTTGTAACCATGAAGACAATGTGGATTATAAAATGATTATATTATAAAACTTAGATTATTATTATTTGTTCATCATAAGATTTTATACAATTATTTAATTAAATTAATGTCTTTAGTTTCTTTTGGGACTTGAATGTAGGGAGGCTGACACTGGGAAATCCTTGCTGATATTCCTGAGAGACTGAACTCTGGGTTTCTAGCTGCTGTCTATGGGAGTTGAGGGGGGATTTTAGTCACTGGAGAAGGGCAGAGAAGTCTAGCCCACCCATGCTTACATCCCCTTATAACATGATTTACCTACTTTGTCCACTACTTGCAAGTGTAACCCTTCTGCCAGGTAGCACCAGCAGCAGCCAGGGCCAGGTTCAATGTCTAGGGGTTCCTCTCCATCCATCCAACATAGAACTGACTCAAACCCCCTCCCAGTAACCTGGGAAATCCACACAATACCCCTGGGCATCTCTGGGAGGCAATGCTTCCCCACTCGACAGCACAGTCTAAATGTGGAAAAGAAAGTTTTAATGAAAGAGGGAGAGAAGTCACATGCCATTAACTTGGGAAAACCCCACAAACAGAGTTCAGAACCAAACCACAAGTAAACGTCCCAACTCAAGTAGGCTAGGCAGTGTCCTTTTCCTCTCAGGCTCTCAAATCCAGCAATGTAAATGTCCCTTCACATGCCCAGTCCTTCTCTGCATCCCACTCAGTCGCTGCCCTTGGTCAGAGGTGATCCGCAGAGTTCACCTCCCCTCCTCAGTGGGGAGGTAGGAGGCATCTCACCTACCCTACTGGTCACTCGCCATCCATCCGCTCGCTGGCATGCTCAGCTGGCCATTCGTGGCCCCTTGCTCACACATCTTCTTCGCCACCCTGCTGGCTTGTGGTGGATTTGGCTTCCAGCCAAACCTAGTGACTTCAGCTCTTAGTCAAAAGCAGTGCAACCACAAGAGATTCCAGTAGTCACTGGAGTAAATTTGCACACAAAAGAGACTCCATAATAGAGATGTAGCCGTGTTAGTCTGATCTTGCTGAAACAAAAGAAAGGACTATGTGGCATTTTAAAGACTAACAAGATGGTTTATTAGGTGATGAGCTTTTGTGGGCCAGACCCACTTCCTCAGATCAAATCCTGGAAGAGAATTGGCGTGACCATATGTGCCAAAGGATACAATGAAAAAAGGTGAACACATTATAAAACTGACCAATCAGATTTAGAACAGAAGGGGCGTGAGGGGGAGGGCCAGTATCTATGAGATAATGATACTAGGGGTGATAATTGGGGAAGTTCTTACCCAGATAACTCTTACCCAGAGAACTTCCCCAATTATCACCCCTAGTATCATTATCTCATAGATACTGGCCCTCCCCCTCACGCCCCTTCTGTTCTAAATCTGATTGGTTAGTTTTATAATGTGTTCACCTTTTTTCATTGTATCCTTTGGCACATATGGTCACGCCAATTCTCTTCAAGAATTTGATCTGAGGAAGTGGGTCTGGCCCACAAAAGCTCATCCCCTAATAAACCATTTTGTTAGTCTTTAAAGTGCCGCATAGTCCTTTCTTTTGTTTCTTTAGCTCTCTTATTGAAACAGTAGGGAGAAACATGTTGACCCAGTCTTACAGGTCACACCTAGCAGGCACAAAATCTACCGACTTGCCACCTTCCCCCTGCTTAATATAGGGCGCTGAAGATCGGCCTCTGTCCATCCAAGTGTATTTATACTCAGGGCTCAACAAACCGCTGAATCTACTCGCCTGTGGCAAGCAGATTTCAGCCGGTTGCTCTGTGAGCCCCATTCACCAGCACTTCGCGCATGCACAATGCCGATCTTGCGCATGCGCAGTGCGGGGCTGGCGAGTGGCTCTCGCCGGGGTTTGTCAAGCCCTGTTTACACTGACAGGGTCTCTCCTTTGAACTGAGTTAAACACAGTCTGACTTTTCCGCGTTCCCACAGTAACTGCAAGCATTGGTGGTCATATCTTATCATTCCTGCATCTACTGTTAATACAGTTTGTGACCCCACAACAGCCAAATTGGCTAACAGGGGCAAAATGCCTTCTAACAGTTGAATATCTAGCAGGCCTAAGCAACATAAGTGAAGTGTATTTATATAACTACACCCAGAATTTCCTTCCTGTTCCAGCTGGTTGTAATAGAAGCATGATTCAGACCCTGTTTACACAAGATTTTCTGGCAAAGCAGCTTGTCCTTGTGGGAACTTGGAAACAGTAGACCTCAGTCAGCTTCCCTAAGTTCCCTGTAAGGTATTCACCTGGGCAGCTGCAGTTTAGCTGCCCCTCCCCCCACTGCTCCTGCCATCTGCTTCATAGATGCTGCTGGGAGCCTCCTGTTTTCTGTGCTGGGGGGCAGGGAATGGGGTGCTGATGTCAGGATGTCCCCCCACTTCCTAACTCACCACCACAGAGAAGGATAGCACAGCTACAGCTTCCTGAGTCCAAATTTTCTGATCTACTTAAAAGAGCAGTGTACTTGAGGTGGGGTCAGTGTATTTAAAAGGGCAATGCTCATCTCTGCTTCTCTCTGAAATGCACACACACAGGTTATCTCTACACTGTCCCCGTTTTGCACACAAAATATACAAATGGGGCAAAATGTGGAATATTACTGCACCTCATTTGCATATTTAATGGGGCTCCATTTTTGCACAAGAGACTTTGTGCAAAAAGGAACCATTTATACAGCTCTGTTTTTGTGCAAACCCCCCTCTTGCTCAAGAGTTGTTCTTCCTGAAAAAAATGTAGAACAGCTCTTGCACAAAAATGAAGCCTCATAATTATGCAAATGAGGCACAGCAATATTCCACACTGCCTCATTTGCATATTTTTTGAGCAAAATGCGGGCAGTGTAGTCATAGCCACAGAGTGTATATGTCTGTGTCTCACACACGCACACACATCCCTTGGCATTGTGCAACTGTGCATGCACCATCTGGAGGATGGAGGACAGAGCGGTGCACTGCAACGGAATAGTGTGGCTCATAATGATGTTCAGTCTCTTCAGGGCACTGCCATGTGTCTTTGTGTGTCCTTCCTCCTGCCTCAGTCCATGCTGCCTGGAAGAGTGTGAGGCGACATTAACAACAAGGTGCTAGTCCTGGAGGCTCAGCTCAGGGCTGGCTCATCATTTAGCAACAAGACATTCCCTGGGAAATATTGTACCCTCTGACTCCACCACCTCAACCAGCCTACCCAGTCATCACTGCTGTGTGCAGTGTTCAATTGTTTGTTTAAATTATTTAAAACATATACTGAATCTGTATATACTCACTTTTGTCTGCTGAAAGCATTTTCACTGGAACATTCTCCTGTTTAGATTAATTCTTATGGAGAAATTGGATTCACTTAAAGTAGCATTTTCAGGAACCTACCTACAACACTAAGCAAGGAGTTACTGTATAGATAGGGAAACCCACAGAGAAAGGTCAGGCCAGCATTTTCACAAGAATCCTCTGGTTTTGGGTACCCAAACTCTGGTACATGGGGACAGATTTTCACTTTGGGCTCATCTAGATTTTCACATACTCAGCACCCACAATAGGGGCCATGTTGTCACAATAACTCAGTGCACATTTAAGCCCTGAAAACGGGCAATGATTTTCAAAAATGCTCAGTAATCTCTAACACTGCATCCTACAGGCCACGATCTTCTCCTCCCGACTGAGGAATATGAAAAGAAACCACACCCTCTACCCTAGAAACTCCCTGAAGAGACACAAAAACAAAGCTACCCTGATTGAACTGGCCTCATTGACAATGCACCTCCAAAGAGTAATGTAACACTCCCATATTTGTAGGTATATATGAGTATGTCTACACTGCCATCCTAGTTCGAACTAGGGTGGCTAATGTAGGCATTTGAAGTTGCAAATGAAGCCCGGGATTTAAATATCCCGGGCTTCATTTGCATCTTGCCGGGCGCCGCCATTTTTAAATCCCCGTTAGTGCGGACTCCGTGCCCGCAGCTACATGTGGCACGGAGTAGGTAGTTCGAATTAGGCTCTCTAATTCGAACTACTGTTACTCCTTGTGGAACAAGGTGTACCGGTAGTTCGAATTAGAGAGCCTAATTCGAACTACCTACTCCGTGCCGCGTGTAGCTGCGGGCACGGAGTCTGCACTAACGGGGATTTAAAAATGGCGGCGCCCGGCAAGATGCAAATGAAGCCCGGGATATTTAAATCCCGGGCTTCATTTGCAACTTCGAATGCCTACATTAGCCTTAGCCACCCTAGTTCAAACTAGGGTGGCAGTGTAGACATACTGGGTGTGTCTAGACTACATGCCTCCGTCGACCCACACTTGGTCTAAGGTCCTGGAGTGGTGTCCTCTCTTGGCCAGCCCCTGGGCCATGTGGGTGTAGATCTCAGGATTCCGGTGACGGGTACGCAGAGCCTGGAGCACTTCCTCCTCTCCCCACAGTTCTGGCCCTGACCAGGCTGGAGCTCTCCTCTTTTCCCTGGAAGGCAGCTGGGAAGGCTCCCTGGCAGGTCCTTGGGATTCTTGGGGTTGTGCCAAGACCACTTGCCAGAGAGGCAGGGAGAGCCGTATGCTCAGAGGCTTCCTCAGTGGCTGGCTTCCTGCCAGAATGGCTGCCCAGGGTGTCTGGGCCTTTAAAACATGGCTACAGACTGAAGCAATAGAGGTTTTCCCTGCAGATGGACTGTCCACCAGGGCTTTTCCCTGTAGGTCTGTTTAAAAAACAAAACAAAACAAAACAAAAACAAAAAAAAACCCCACCGCGTGCACATACACCTTTTTTCGACAGAACACTGTCTAAAAAAGTGTTATTCCTCATAAAATGAGGTTTACCACTGTCGATAAAACTGCTGCATTCTTTCGAAGTACTTTCGAAAGAACGTGGTGGTAGTGTAGTTTTTTCAAAAAAACAGTGTAGTCTAGACACACCCTAAGGGGCCTCATTGGTTTTGCTAAAACAAACTAACATGGCCTCTGAAATGCTGTACACATTATTATTTCTGCTCCTGAACACCCTAGACACTGTACATAATGTATTAGATATGGTTAGTACGGTAGTGCGTATGCACCCCAGACAAGGACAGTGCTAGCTGCTGTATGTTATATTTAGGAGTAGTATGGTTGTACTAGGACACACAATCTTGTTGCTAGGCACCATACATTATTTATCAGGTGTATTACAGTTAGGCATAGCAGGCCCCCATTACACCAGGCACTGTATAAACAAAGAACAAAAAAAAAACAGTCCCTGCCCCAAGGAGCCTACAGTCTAACCATCAGAAAGGAGATGCCCGCTATAGACAGACAAACATCCAGCCGCTTAACTGGGCGTCCAAAGAGGAGATGAGATACTATGACAACAGGGACCTGTAGCAGCCTGATCCTCAGACCCATTGAGCACTCTTGGTTGCTAATAACTATTGCAGCCTGGAAAGTCTCACCCTGGAGCAGTGGTTCCCAAACTTTTCGGCATCACACCCCCTTTTTGATTTTTGAGAAACCCTCATGCCCCTCCTCCCCAAAAAATAGCAGCATAACTTGGGGTGGGATTGACAAAGGGGTGTGTGGCTGGGTCGCCTTGCCACCCCTGGAATTTCTTCATGCCCCCCAGTTTGGGAACCCATGTCCTGGAGCAAGCAAGGACAAAAAAGCTGTTTTGAAATTAACTCGAAATAAGCTACACAACTTGGGTAGCTCAAATTGCTTGGCTTATTTTGAGATAAGAGTGCAATGTAGATGCACCCTTAGAAAAAAAAGGACAATTTCTCTGAATTTCCCATGAAAAAAATGAACTTGTGCTTTACAGTCAACTCTGCTATTTCCCTAACGCAAGAGACCTGCTATTTTTGTGGCTTTTGCTTTGTCTGGGAACAAACAACAAGTGACCACACACTCGCTGTTCTAATCTCATCTTCTGACTGCAGGACCAGGGTTCTGCTTTTTTGGCCGCTCAGCAGCAACAGTTAAAGCTGGGCCATTCGTTGCAGCTGTTTGCAGCACAGAGCAAGATTCAACTGTAGGGCTATTTCCCTAGTTTTTCATGCATCAAGTTCAGACTCAGGGATGAGTTGGAGCAGAACAGAGCTTGGACACAGTGAGCGGTGACAGTCACCCGAGAGGAAAGCATGACACCAACCTGTTTGCTGTCTGAATTTCTAGGAGCAGAAGACTTTCAGCCAGGGTTGCTTTGTACCTGCAGCAAAAAGAACACAAGAAACACACAATTAATTGAAAGTTAGTAGCTATTGTGGTCCCAAATCCCCAGGAAAATTTATATAGAAGGTACTTAGGTGCCTAAAGATCCTAGCGGGAGTCCCAAAACCATCTAAACACCTAATACCTGGGAACATTTGACAATTCCAGTAGGTACCTGCCTGCCTCTTTAGAATCTACTGGAATTGTCAAATGTTCCCAGGTATTAGGTGTTTAGATGGTTTTGGGACTCCCGCTAGAATCTTTAGGCGCCTAAGTACCTTCTATATAAATTTTCCTGGGGATTTGGGACCACAATAGCTATCAACGTAACTGATCAGAATCCAATCTTAACTCCGGTATCCTGATATAGCTACCCCATGTGTTATCAAGCCACCTGTTATTTTTAAATATTTTTTGAAATAACAGGTGTGCTAGTCGGCATCCCAGTAACCCTCGTTCCAGGAAGGTTAAGGATATAGTGTGTTATTTTGAAATAGAATTGAAATAAGATGCACAATTTGCATAACACAAGCTTAGAGTGCTGTGCAAATGCACCTTTAGTGACATGGGATTTATCCTAGTGTCAATGAGATCAGGATTTAGCCAGGACACCATTGCAGGCAGTAGGTGACCCCACATTTTTATTGAGGTAGTCAAAATCACAATCCAGCTCTAACCCTATTGCTGGCAGGAAATGACTCTGGGTTTAGCCGGGGTAACTGAGATCGGTATCTCGGCCTCTGCATTTACCTGGCACTAAAATCAATGTACAGCACCAGGCCCACTGATGGGAGGGAAGGCAAAGGGGGCAAGTGCACCAGGCTTGAAGTTTTAAAGGGGCCCAGGGCTCCCAAATGCTGCCCTTGCTGGAGTCCCACAGAATGTGCTGCAGAGACACCAGCAGTGTGTTCCAGACAGTGCTGGGGGTGGGGCACGCCACAGCTTGGGCAGTGCTGATGGCTGACTGCTCCAGCCCTGCCCCTTCTGCCCAAGGCCACGCCCCTCCTGCCCAAGGCCACGCCCCCTGACCCCCAGAGGCCTGGTGAATCTATCAGCTCCCCTGACTGCATGTTTATGTCAAAGTAACTAGTTTTACAAGCCAACAACACTTAAGCTCTCTGGGTGGGCATTTCCCCCACGGACCTAGAGCAGAAATAGAGAGATACAGCAGGAGAGAACCTAAATCTGGGTGCTAGCAATAGAAATAAATGTGGTGCCCAAATTACTGTATTTAATGACTATTCAAAACTTCTCAGGCCTGTACTGCTGCTCGGGTTGGTGTCTAAAGACAGAGAACTGGGTGAGCACCACTAGAGGGCTTGCAGGCCACATAAAGAGACACTGCCCAATTCCTACATGCTGCAATAAGCAGAAAATATAAAACAGTCAATTTTCAGTCAACATTGTGTAACCCCCTTTTTCCTCCCCAGGTTACTCGGGAGCAGGTCACACTCACAGGTGTGCCTGGGTGCCTGATGGTCTTGACATAAAAGGAGATCCTAAGTACCCCAGTGGTGATGTTGTTTGGTTGGGGAAAACCTATCCACCCCCTTAGTGCAGTCCCTTGCTCATAAAGAATGTACAATGGAAGTGCCTCCACCTGGCTGGCCCTGTACACACTGGTGTGCCTTGGGAGCCTCCAGGAATAAACTTATTCCAGCAATAAACTGGATCTAACTCCAGAACAACGAGACTAACAATAGAGTGCATTAGGATGAACAACCTTTACGTAACTTAAAGAAACAGGATTTAACAAATTAACAGTGAATAACATCAATTAACAAAGTACACAGAAGTAAAAAGAACGTATCTAGCTGCCAATATTTATCCCACCCCAGTGTGCACACCCCTGGACTCAGAGTCCCAGACTCTTGCTTGCATGGGCGTGCTTGAAGAACTGCAGCTGTAATGGAGATTCTCGGTAGGTAGTGTGTATGTGGGTCCAAGCTCTGCAGCAGGGTTGGCCTCTCTTTGATCCCAGAGTTAGTCTATATCTCTAAGGTCTGTCCCAGGCAGCATTTTCCCAAAGATGCCCAGTTACTCACAGTCTCCTGCTGGATGCAGAGTAGCTTCTAGCCACAAGTACAGCCAAAGGGCCTCCCCTTCAGGGCAATCAGAAGCAGCCTGCTAGATCCCAGTTCCAAAGGCTCACTGTCCAGTCTGTAGCTGCAACATATCAGCTCCTGAACAGGATAAAACTCCTCCACAGAAGCCTGGCCCCTTTTCTTCTCCAAAAACAGAGAGAAAAGTCCACAGACTGCTGAGTCTTCCTCCACACAATGGAGATACTCAGCTCTCCCAAACAAGAGTCACTTCCTTCCTGTTTTTCCCAAGGGCTTGTGGGAATTGTAGTCTGTGAGGAAAGATTGCCGCACACAGGGTCTTCCCAGAAAATAAGCAGAGGCACCTTTAGTAAGGGGACTACAATTGTAATACAGTTTTCATGATGAATTCTGAAAAAAAAATCAGCAACAATTCCAATGTCAAAAAGGACAATGTAATACAATTTTCATGATGAATTCTGAAAAAAACATTATTCAGCAAAAATTCCAATGTCAGAAAGGATGTTTTTAATAAAAAAATGTTTAAAACATTTCAACCAGCTCCAGTTTGGCTGGATTTACCCCAGCAATGAACTGTGAGTGGGGGATGCTGATACTGGTCCTGGGAAATTAGCACAGAATGGTGGAATCACACAGCTGTGGGACAGTGAACAGTGTAAAACTTTTGCATGCACAAGGCCACTTTCATGGAACTCTGTGAATTGCTTTTCCATGCCCTGAAGTGCAGTAATGCCACAATGAGACCCTTTCTGAGAGCTGAGTGGCACTAGTCTTGTGGAAGCTTGGAACACCAGACAGCCCCCAGCCACTTGAAGGGGAAATCTGCAGTGGGGATTACTGGGTTACACGTAGCCAGGATGATCAGTCCCCTTCTGCAAGGAAAGATATTGACTGTGGGAAATGCGCAGGACACAGTGGGTGACTTTACTGCAATGGGATTCTCTCACTGTGGTAGGGCAACAGATGGAATGCACATCCTTGTCTTGGCACCAGACCACCTTGCCAAAGAGTGCCTAAACCACACAGGGTACTGTTCAATGGTGTTGCAGGTGCTGGCAGAGCACAAGGATCCTTTCTCCAACATCAACACGGGATGGATGGGAAAGGTGCGTGACGCATGCATCTTTAGGCACTCCACTCTCTTGAGAGAGCTGCAAGCTGGAACTTTCTTCCTAGTTTAGAAAATTACGAGTGGAGGTGCTGAAATGCCAATAGTTATCCTTGAAGACCCAGCCTACCCCTCAATCCCATGGTTCATGAAGCCGTACATAGGACAGCAGTTAGGAGCAGTTCAACTACAGCCTGAGCAAGTACAGAATGGTGGTAGAATGTGCCTTTGATCATTTTAAGGGTGCAGTTTAGTGACTAAATTAGACCTTAGTGAAAGCACTATCCCATTATTGTAGCTGCTTGCTTTGTGATGCACATCTGTGAAAATAAAGAGGAAAAGTCTATGGCTTGAAAATACCTAAAAGACATTGAGATCATTAAGCATTCAACATTCTGCCCAATAAAGAGCATTCCTGTCAGATAATAAAATACTTTTCAATTCCAGATTGGTAACAAATAGCAATCTTCATGTCTGATTTATAATCCTTGTACATAGCTTAATAACTAATACAAATATGGAAATACTTTCAACTGCTTACAACAGTTGAAATAGATATTCATGAGTTAAATTGTGACAGTGTCTCTGTAACGCTGAAATGCTGGCTGTGATTTTGCCCCAAATCGCACTTTCTTTTGGGAAATGTTTCTTTAGGAGTATTTCAATCGCCCCTACTCATTGAAGGGAGG
The DNA here is from genome assembly GCF_049634645.1 of Pelodiscus sinensis. NCBI lineage: Eukaryota > Metazoa > Chordata > Testudines > Trionychidae > Pelodiscus > Pelodiscus sinensis. The sequence goes on along the minus strand of NC_134743.1, from coordinate 3,559,761 downwards.
GGGGAGGGGCAGACTTGCCAGGCGCCTGGGCAAGATGTGGGGGGGGGGGGGGGGCAGCCAGGGCCAGACCAAGCCATTCCAGTGCTCCAGGCAGACAGTTTAATTGCGCCCCAGGTTGGGGGAGGGCGTATACGTGGCCTCGCCCCCACACCGGCGTGTGAGGGAGGGCATGTGGAGCTGGCGGCGGCAGGACACACGTGCCTGGCCCGGCCCAGCCAGGCTACCACCACTGGCGCACAGCCTGCGGCCGGGGCAGGCCGAGCCTGTCTGTGCAGGGTCCCGTGGCTGCAGGGGGAAGGGCACTGCTGGCTGGCACTGCAGGGGGCAATGCGGCCCACGCACGGGGCGGCATCTGCAGGACAGCCACTGGGAGTTGCTTCAGCCCGCGATCCGGGAGCCGGGTGCATGGCGCCTGATGGCTGCTATAAGGGGCACTGTGCGCCCCATACAGCTGCCATCAGGCACCCCCCCCCCCCCCATAGATTGGTGCCCCGGGCAGCTGCCCGGCTAGCCCATGCCTTAATCAGGCTCTGGGCGCAGCTGCTTACTCCTGGAAAGAACAGAGATTTGAGCAGAAGGGGCAGGACTGAAGGCAGTGAGTCCTCAGCGCTGCCCAAAGGTCAGTCCCTAAGACAACACTGTGGCCTCAGATTTGTAGTTCCTAAGGCCAGAAGTGACCTCTGGAGTCACACGGGCTAGAGAATTTCCCTGAATTCCCAGAGCAGATCGTTTAGAAAAACATTCAATCTCAAGTTAAATATGGATAGTCATGGAGAATTCACCACCGCCCATGGCAAATTGTCCCAGTGGTTCATGCACCCTCACCTTTCAAAATGTCCAGGCTCAATGCATCTAGCTTCTGTTTCTAGCCATGAGATCATGTTACCACCTTCTCTGTTGCACTGAAGACCACATTATTATATATTTGTTCCCCATGTTGCTACTGAATGACTCTGATCATTTTACTGTACCATCACTAGGATCGTTACCCCTTAATCTGCTCATTGTTATGCTAATTAAATTGGGCACCTGGAGTGCAACATTGTAAGGCAGGTTTTCAAATCTTTTAATGGTTCACCTGGCTCTTCTCCGAGCTTCCTCCAGTTTATCAGCATCCTTTTTGACACAGCAGCAGCCCCACACTGCCAGATACAGAGGTACAGTCACACCTCCATGGCTATTCTAAATTCCAGTGTGTGCCCATCCCAGAACACCGTAGAGTTTTTGGACACAGTGTCACATTGGAAACTCCTGTTCAGCAGATTCACCCTCCTGTTCACCCTCCTCCCCCCAACCCCGCACATCTTTTCAGAGTCACTGCTTCCCAGGAGAGAGTCTGAGCCTCTCGTCTGGCCTCCTGTGTAACACAAGCCGTAGAATTTCTCTGAATTCATTCCTATTTGAACTATGGCATCTCTGCTAGCAAATACCCGATCTTCATTTCCAGCTATGCCTGATTTACCCCAGGGCGAGGGAAAGGAGGCCTGAGGCCAGCATGGAGGCATGAGAAAGTCCGTGTGAGTCTCACGGGATGAAAGGCAGTAAACATCTTTCTATTCTCAGTCTGAGAGGGGGACGTAGGCCACGGTCAGTCTAGGCCAGCAGCAGAAGTGGACTCACCTGAGACGAGAGCAGCTGAAGTCTTTTTTCTCATGAAACACTAAAGGAGTAGAAATGGCCTGTCCATGAAGAGCTCCCACCACAGACACCCAGAGTAGAGAGGGGTTCAGAGACTGCATATTCACCTTCCAAGCAGTTCTAAGCAAGAGCAGGCGTCCCCAGGGCCTCACCCCATGGAGCGGGAGAGAGGTCAGTGTGGGAAGAAGCTGTGGGTTTTGCTCCTACTGAAAGGAGCAGGGTGGAAAGGCTGCTGCTGAGTTTCACAAGCCTCCAGGAGAAGAGGGAGGTGCAGAGCAGAGAGCTGAGGTGCATCTTTTCCCCCACGGCCGGAAGAGCTGAGGAGGGTCAGGGCAGGGCTCAGAGCAGCTGCATTTTCTACTCATCATGATGCTCTGGGGGAGCTGCTGCGGGGAGCAGAGACCACTCGGAGGCAGCTGATGGCGAATCTCGCAGGGCTTCTCTCACTGTGCCTGCATCTCCTCTGTGAGTAGCGTGACTCTCGGCTGTGCTGCGTGTGTGGAGATTTGAGAAATGGTGCACTGTGAGTTTCAGCCTGGTCCCCTCTCCTTCTCCCCACTCAGAGCCAGGAGCAGCAGCTGCCTCGCCCCTTTCTGTGGGGTCATTTACACCGAATGGGGGACACCCACCAGACTCAGGGTGAGAAAGGACTGGGTCCCTGCAGTTAATCTAGAGCAGAAGTGCTGGGGTGAGAGCAGACTCAGGCCCATCTACAGGTTGCCGTGGCCTGGATCCTTTACACCAATGCCCCTTTAAATTGGAATGCAGAGAGCCTATAAAGCTGGAGTAGGTATATATCAGGAAAAGAGGTGGTGGAGGGGGGTGTTTAGAGGTTTTTTTTTAATAGGGAGAGGAGGATGTATGGAATAGATAGAGATGAGGTGTAAGGGGATAGATAGATATTTTATTTAATTTCATATATTTTATTACATATGTATAATTTTGTCTAAAAGGTTTCATGTCAAATGTCACCTTTTCATTGAAAAACAAAACACCAGCACTGAAAAGGTTTATCTGAAAGAGTTTGGCTGCATCTAGACTGGCAAGTGCGGAAAAACTTGCTAGCTATCTACACTGGCCGCTTGAATTTGCACAAGAACACTGATGATCTAATGTAAGATTGTCAGTGTTCTTGCGCAAATACTATGTTGCTCCCGCTCAGGGATAAGCCCTCTTGCACAAATGTATTTGCGCAAGAAGGCCAGTGTAGACAGGGGAGGACTGTTTTGTGCAAAAAAGCCCCAATGGCGAAAATGGCGATTGGGGCTTTGTTGCGCAAAACCGCCTCTAGATTGGCACAGATGCTTTTCTGCAAAAAGTACTTTTGTGCAAAAGCATCCATGCCAATCTAGATGCTCTTTTCCGCAAATGCTTTTAACGGAAAAACTTTTCAGTTAAAAGCATTTGCGGAAAATAATGCCAATCTAGACGCAGCCTTTGTGTTTTCGGGTTTTGGGTTTTTTTTATGAAAGTCAACATTTTCCACTGAAGGAACACATTTTCTGCAGAAAATTGCATTGAGCTAAAATCCCAACTTTCCATTGAACAGTTCTGATAGATATTTTTCAACAGCCTTGAGTACCTACATAGATGTTGAATCATTCTTACCTTTCTTTTTATCTGATCAAAGTCTTTTTAGTTGAACTGGCGATATGATTAACTTACTGGGCATTATAATGAGAAATTTGCTGTTGACAAGCATGAGGAGAAACACTGCACTTTTCTTTGGAAAAAACTGAACATGCAATTTAAAAGATCAATATATATCAAATTTGACCAGTCTGAGGTTTAGTTTAATAGCTACATTTCCTAAAGAGCAATAGGAGAGGGGATGAAAGCTCTCAGGGCTTGTCTTCACTTACCTCGAGATTAACGCTTTGGAGATTGATCTCTCAGGATTTGATTTATTGGGTTTAGTAAGGATCTACTACATCAACTGCTGATGGTGCCCTGTCCCCCTGGTAGTCCATGGGGTCCTAAGGACCAAGAGAAGTTGACGTGTGAATTTCCCCCATCGACCTCCTGCAGTGGGAATGCCACAGAAATTTTACCTAAGGTGTGTCAACTCCATTTGTGATATTCTCATAGCTGGATTTGTGTATCTTAGATCAACTTCCTCCCATTATGTAGACCTGCTGGGAAGTTTTACCCTGTAAAATCAAAGAAAATGTTTCTTTCTGTATTACATTTCCTTTCCCTAAAATACATTTGCTTTTTTTCCCCCAGCACTGAGAGTTGGGCAGGGTTCCAGCTGCACCTCTTCTGGTGAGTGCTCACTCAAAGTGACTGCAGAGGTAAAATCAACTAATCAAACTCAGTTCACCTCAGTGGGGGTTCTCCAGTGTGAGAGTGACATTTGACTAAGGGGCAGGTAAACTCCAGAACCTGAAGTAAACTCAATGAAGCTCCTGAGGTGTCACTAATGTCAGTGGTCCCCTCCATGGGTCTACCCCTGCACTGATCATTGCAAGATGGGGACACAAAGCTAACATAGATATTGCATCGACTCAAGAACCTAACAGCCTGATCTGCAAAGGTATTTAGTGACACTAGACGTAGGACTGGAAAGATCCTCCTGGGTCATGGAACCCAGTTCCCTCCCTGCTATCAGAGGAAACCCCATTAAAGGGACCTTAGGAAGTTAAGCCCCTGAATTTGCAGCCTGAAGGCAATTTGAATGCCTATCTCCTTTAACAAAAGACAGAACTATGCATCACTTTAAAGACTAACAAAATGGTTTATTAGGTGATGAGCTTTTGTGTGATGAGCTTTTACTTGTCTCCTTTAAGGCACTTTGAAATTCTCAGTCTATAATTTTTCCCTTTGATAATTAGTTTAGTAATTCTAGCAGACCCTTCAGTCAGACATGTCAGTGGGCCCTTGATTATGTGACAATGGACCAGTTATGGACAATGAATCACTGAGTTTTTCTTTTTCCAGGCCCACTCCCTGCAGCTGAGATGTTCCTGGGGTCAAGCTCTGCTAAGGAGGGGGACACTGTTAGCGGAAGATGCTTCATCCCTACCGGAGCCTCTGTCGCCATTGTTTTCTTTTGCAAAGATGGGGTAGAAATTTCAAGGCTGCAAGCCAGGAGTGGAAAATTCTCTTATGATTTAGCCTACAGAGTAGCTGGCAGCTCAGGCAATATTTCCTGTGGATACATTCACAGAAAAGACAATGACCAGGTGTTAAATTCTCTGCTAAGTGTCTCTCAGTACCTGAAAGTCAAAGGTAAGAAGATAGTGCTAATTACTTAAAGGATAAAACATTGCACTTGTGTGTGACCAACAATTAAAATGACTAGAGCAAAAAAAAAACCAAAAAACCCCAAAACCCTAAACTATTTATTACGGGCAATATTAATACTTTTTTGTTCTTTCAACATTCCCCATTAATTTTTTCTTTTTTTTCCCATGAATAGACTAAAAAAAAAATGCTACAGGTAAATATTTTTGTGTTTCAATTCAATTTTTGTGAACCAAATAATGACCATTTTTACCAAAGCTCAAATGTGATTACTGGAATTTTCATTGGAAAACAAAGAAATAATTCACTTTTGAAAAGTTCACTTTGGTCACAAAGGCATTTTTCATGAAGAAAAACATTTTTCAGGGGAAAATATTACAGTAGCTCTAACAGGTAGTAAATGTGGCCGTTTGGGGACAGCCTTTGGTAACCTGGAGACAGGTGAGCAGTCAGTCTGCCCCAATGTGCTGAAATCTTTCAATTAACAGGCCACTCGTTCCTGTTTCTAAACAGGACCTGTGCTGTTTTGACATTATATGGTCATGTTGGCATCCCTGACTCTCCTGAGCTGAGGGACAGTTCCCCCGTTGACCCCGATCTCTGTAGGAAATCCGGCATAAAGTTAATATAGCCTGAGGAGACAAAACATTTCTTCAGTTCCTCTGTCTCATCTGGAAACACCCCCACTGAGATAAGGAGAGGGTTAAGGGGCTGGCTCGGCATATCCAAGGAGGGTCACTCATAGGAACATGGGGCACAGGACCAGAAGGAGGTTCCTTCCTCAGCAAATCCTGCACCTGCTACTGCAGGTATCCCAGTCTTATCATCCCCTCCATAAACTTATCAAGCTGTTTTCAAACCAGCTACCGTGCTTGCCCCTTATACACACACACACACACACACACACACATGCACACTCACTGGAAGGTTTCATCCTCTGACAGTTTGAAACCTTCTCCACATTCCCATCCTTAAATTGTTCTGGCCACTTTATCTCCACTGGTTCTTGTGTTAACAATTTTCTGCTTTTGTGCTATCTGTGCAGGTGCCGATTTCAGGAGCAGCCCGACCGAGAAGCCACCTCTTCCAGGTAACTGATTTCGATTTGCTCTGACACAGTCAGTCATTCCTATTGTGGGCTAAGAAGCTATAGCTAATTCTTGGCCATAGTCTGCATTACAAAGATTTGCCGGTGTAGCTAACTCAGCTTGGAGAGTGAAACATTCATACACTCCAGTCAACAGTTATCCTAGCAAAACCCTGGTGTAGATATAATTACCCCAGCAAAAGCATGCTTCTGTCAGCCTCTCATTCGGGGAAATGGTGTAGCTACACCAGCTGGAGAATTACTTCTGTCAGCATTCAATCAGCATTGTAGTCATTTGGATCCCAGGATATTAGAAAGACAAGGCAAGCAAGGTATTATCTGTGGCTCGAAAGCTTGTCTCAGAAACTGGCCCAATTAAAATATTGGGGTCTTTTCAGTACAATGAGACCTGTCCTGGATTTGACCCTTAGATGCTTGTGCATTGTTATTACGGTGCTTATTATTATTATTACACGGGCAGGAATCTTTCTCACTAAAATTAATGGTGAGACACTGATTTACACCAGTTAGGGATCAGGCCTATTGATACTAGTGCTGATTTGTCCCAGCCCATTGATGTCAAACTTTCCCAGGTCCAAGCAGCTCTGGTAGTTATTGGTTATTGTGTATCTGACTCACTCTCTGCAGATCCAGCTGCAAGGAGCCAAAAGATTGTGACTCGTTGGTTTATTCCCCAGACCAGAGTGTTCACGATACTGACACAGAGCACAGCAGTAGCAGCAGCTATGAAGGAAAAAAAAAATTCCCAGTGGAAAATAATTTGTGTTTGCTTATGGCTCAATTCCCAACCCACTGGAGGCAGAGGGAAGGTTTCCACAGAACACTTTGGGCTGAGCATGAGGCACTAATTCAGCACCTCTCCCACTTGCTGAGCTAGAAGGGGGTGTCTTGTTCTCATCTTGTCCATGAGAAGCCACAGATGAGTGTCAACCTTCAACCAGCCCCACAGCAGAGAGTGTGGGGCAGCCCTGGGGAAAGAGAGGTGGCCAGGACAGCAGGAGTCAATTGGCTTGTCTCCTCACTTCTCCTCCCACCTCTCCTCCTGCAGCCGCTAGCTGCCATCATCTCCCAGGGCTGGCGTGAGGGGTGGGCTGCACAGGAGAACTATCAGGATTTCCATCAATTCCTTTTCCAATGAAAAATTGTGGCTTCGACCAAATGAAGAGTTTGTTGACAACAAATTCAACTTTCCTTGAAAATTTTCAATTTTTTTTTATGGTCAGTAAATGAAACAGTGTAAACATTACAGTCTCATTTGTTGGGGGGTTTTCAGTGATTTCTGATTCCCCTGCAAACAAAACAAAAATGGTTTTGGTGTTTGGTGAAAAATGGAAATGATCTCACCAAAAATGATGACAAAGCCAAACTTTTTTTTTTCATTTTCATCATAATTTTCTGCAGCAAATGAAACAAACCTTTTTCTAACCTGCTCTGGGGCCCATTGTCTGGCCTGTCTTGCCTAGCTGACAGTCCCAACAAGCAGGGCAGCTCTTAACTGCCCCTCTAAAGACCCTTCACATCGTGGAAACAGAATCCTAGAATCCCAGGGCTGGCAGAGACCTCAGGAGTCACCGAGTCCAGCCTCCTACTCAGCGCAGGACCAACCCCAACTAAATAGCAATGAGGGCTGGGCTGAGAGAAACGTCGAGTGCTGCTCCAGCCACACCCTCCCACTACCAGTCAGGGAGGCTTTGTTGGGAATGTAATCACAGAGTCATAGAAATGTGCGGCTAGAAGGGACCACGATAGGTCACCTTGTCCCGCCCCCTGTGTTGAGGCAGGGTCTACACCATCCCTGCAGGGATTTACCTGACCTATTCTTAAAAATCTCCCATGATGGGGATTCCACAACTTCCCTTGGAAGCCCACTCAAGAGCTGAACTAAGGTTAGAGTGAGCCAGGGGGAGCTACCAGCCCTGCCCAAGGAGCCATAGTACAAGGCCCAGAGTATGCAGAGCTGGCCATGGGTCTGTGCAGCTGTCTGTGTTGTCCGCAGTCACATCAGATCGCTGCTCCCATATCCTCACACTCCCCTGCCCCAGGCAGCAGTTCCTAGCTCCTCCCCATCTCTCCTGGCTCTGACCCTTCTGGAGAAAGGCCCAGGGGAGGGGGGGCGCTGGCCCTGGGAACAACAGTCCCTGCTCTGTAGCCCTATACTCCCAGGTCTCTGTCACTCCCTGGCTGTCTCTGGCAGTGGCTTTGCTCTGAGGAGTTGACTGGGCAGGAGCAGGGAACATGGACAGGTCTGTGTGGGCCCAGCCAGGCAGGGACTGTCCTAGCCAGAGCCCAGAAGTGACTGTCGGCACGACCCCCAGGGCAGGGAGACCTGCAGCATGAACTCTGCAGCACTGGCTCCTGCAGGATTGCTGAAGGAACGGAAGTCTGACACTGTGCAGGTTCAAGCACAAGGCCTTTATTACACACCATGGTTAGAGTGCCTCTTTGCTTGCTAGGCTCAGTGAGACTGACAAACAGCTGATTACAGTGGATTATATCGGGCGCCAATTGGCAGAAAGAAGCGATGTGGTGGGAGTTCCCAAGCCCCTGGATAGGTTCTAGCAGTAAGACATAATGAGCACAATAAGCCAATAGTCTAAAAGATTACATGAATGCTCCACCCATGGCTCAGGTTTACGTGTTTGCTAGTACATAGGTGTTATCCCTCAAGTTTTCCTCTTGCAGTCAGTAGGTTAAATCCTGATTTCAGGTCCTTAGAAATGACGGTGGCACCTCTTGACAGGTACATTCCTATATAGTCATACAACAAAGAGAACAGTAAACAGTATACAGCATTGGCAAATATATATAATGTATCAGCCAATAAGCCTGAGCCCTTTGGACTCAGGCTGGCATCTGTGAGGGGCAGATATCATTACTCAGGCTGTCATGTTAGGTATTTGGGGAGGATGCACTGTTATCTCTTCCTGAACTGGGGAGCAGACTTTGAGGCCCCTCTCATGAGCTATGTGCCTATAACTCACAATAAGGCCCCAATTACTGCTTCGCACCTGGGGTTATGCTGTCTCAGCTTTGTTTTATGCCTAGTGTACAAACAAGATTTGTTTCCTGCTTATCTTTGCTTTCCTTTAGCCATGTTGTGTCCATGGTTAGCTAGGTCACAGGCTCAGCCTTGGACATATGTGAAAGATCCTTAACAAAGGCTGTGGTCAGAATCTTGCATACATACTATTGGGATTTTGGCCCTTCAATTGCTCACGTTGGTCTGGTTTTCTCAGAAAGGCCATTGGTACCAATGGCCATTGCAGGAATCGTGGGGCTCTCTGTCCTGTGTCTGGTGCCACTGATCTACCTGCTGGTAAAGAAAGGTAGGTGACGGGGACCTGAGTCCAATGGGGTGAGCAGACAGTGGCCATGTCAGGGAAAGACCAAGGGGACCATTTTCCAGTGAGCCAACATAAAGAAGGCAGCTGCAGTCAATGGCTTTTAATGGGACTTAGGTGGCCTGGTCTCTCTGGGGCTTTCAGAAACTGTCCTAAATGCCTAGAGGGCTGTTTCAAAAGCTGCAAAGGAAAGTAGGAGCCAAAGTACCATGGCCCGACAGTGGGCAGTGATTCTCTAATCCCATGGGCACTTTGGCAAATGACACCCCAATCAGTTCTGGGCCTCGGTGAAGGCAGTTGCTTGCGACTCTCCTGGCACAGCCAGAACCCTGCTCAGCTCCAGGGGCTATTCTGGGAAGCTATGCTAAGGCCCAGTTTCCAAAGCTGCCCAGGAGATTTGGAACACTAACTTGGCAACTGGGCCTCCGAATTCCTTGGGCAGCTCTTTAAAGCCAACTCAATATGGTGCAGAGACCAGCCCCTGCCCATTCCATGGCAGAGCCCTCTGGGCAGGGAGGGACAGATGGCTGGGATGCTATCAACAGTAATTGTCTTCTATTTTCCTTCACTTGCAGCTAAATGGAGGTGTGCAAGGTAGGAAGAAGGGGACCTTAGTCTGGAGTTGTGAGTCTGGATGTGTCCCCAGGGTGTGATGCAGGGAGGGTCAGGATCCAGGGAGGGAACTGAGTTCTCAGCCACCCTGGAATGTTCCCTGCTAAGCGGGAGAGGGACTGATTGTGGGGAGATCCCCTGAGGATCCCCTGGGATTGCCTGGCATATCTCAGTGTCAGTGTCTAATGCAGGCTGAGACACTGCTGGGCAGGGAGGCTCGTGCATCACACAGCGCCCAGCAGCAGCATGTGCACCTCAAACAGCGCAATACCCCGCTGCACTGACATGTTTCACACTTGCTTTGGACAGGAAACAGCTCCCAAATTGCAGCACCGAGAACACACCCACCGAGGAGCAGATCCAGTGTAAGAACCTTTACTTCCCCCTTCCAGCCTGTGTGTGGGTAAGGCCCGGTGCCCGGTGTGCATGGAGAATGGAATGCAAAGTGCTGCACAGACACAGTCAGAAGACAGTCTGTGTCCCAAAGAGATTATAATCCCAGGCCTGGGTTCATTTAGGCTCCTATTTCAATGACAGTTTGGAGCCTCAGTACCTTTGAGAATCTGGGCCTAAGGGTTTGATGACTGAACAGAGCTGGAAAAAACAAGCTGAAGGAGGACAGGGTGCAACAAGGAGCAGACACGTAAACTGCCCAGCCACGGTGCCCTGCTGATTTCCCCAAAGCTGTGTGGCTGAACTGGGACTCATCCCAACATGCCCCATCTACACAGCGCTCACTCCTGGCTCCCTGCTCAGGCTTGGGTCTGATCTACCTGTCTTTCCATTGACCCCAATTCACTGCCCAAAGTCTGATGAACAGGGAGGCCTACATGTCTGAAAGGGGAGATAAAAGGATCAGAGAGCTGGAGGGCTGGAAGGGGCCTCAAGAGGGCATTAAGTCCAGACCCCTGTGCTGAGGGGGGGTTAAAACCGCTCTGTGCTGTAATTCACAGGCCATCAGGGACCCTTGTGACCATCTCGGAGCTCCTATGTGGCACAGGCCAACAACTTCCCCTGCGCCTTACACTAACCTGGGACACAACCTGCTGTGCTCTGTAGGAGCTCCCTCCACAGACACCTTAAACCATAGTAACCGGGGTCCACATCTCAGCTCTCCCTCTCTCCCTGGCTGCTGCCGTGACACAGTTAGAGCTGACACCTCAGTGAAACCCTGATGTGGTCTCACGGCCCCAGCACTGGCTTATTTTGGGCTGTCTCAGGCTGCCGCTGTGTCTATTTCACTGCAGTTTCTGTTTCAAACCCAGCCCAGCTAGAACAAACTGAGTAGGTGAAATGTCTCCATTTAAAGAACCAATCCGGCCCCAGAGGGGAATTTCTCACATTCAGCAAGAGAGCAGGTGCTGGGATTGCGAGCCAGTGCTATGCTGGTCGAGCCAGTATGAACAGACCTCCGCCCCTCCCCTGGTGTATAGTCTAAAGCTGTGTCTGGATGTGGGGGTCAATGGTAGGGTATGTTAGTTTTGAACATTTAGATCAAACAATAGACAAATCTTGGGGGGGGGGGGGGGGGTTTCCCAGGGAGTAGCACTTACGGACCTGCCTTTTGCTTTCTCACCAGATGCTGCCATCAGCGAGTTTGACACAGTCAGAGTGAGTTGCAGTGTTGGTTGCATTTCAGGCTCAGGATCTGGGGTAACCCAGTGGGAATTTGTGTCATGAGACATGTGCAATGCTGGAGCACAGCAGGGCTCAGCCCAGCACTAGGGTGTGAACAGGGACCTGCATTCCCCTCTCTGCCCTGCTGGGTGTCCGGAGCAGCCTCAGAGATTGTGATGCAGAAAGGATCACTGCGTTTATTTGGTCTGCACTCCTGTGGGGTGACACCCAGCGATCCTGCCTCCTGCCCAAACATCTGCCACTGCCATTATAGTTTCTAACAACCCATGAAAAGGATGAGACTTTTCTCTCCTTCTGCCCTGGTTTCTATCTCTACCTGCCTCTCTGCCTCGGTGTTTGAACTGATTGAAATCTGTAGAGCACAAAGATTCTTTTTTTTGGGGGGGGGGGGGGGCTAGAAAACTGAGTTTTTCTAAAATGATTTTTCATTCAAAATCTATTCAAATTTTTTATTCTGTTTGAAAAAAATTGGTGCACATTATATCAAAGTGATTGTTAAAATCATTTACTGAGAACTGAACTTTCAGTAAATATAAAAGTATGATGTTGAAAAAGTGGGTTGCACTCATGAAAACTCATGATACCAACTACATGTTTTGTTAGTCTTTAAGGTGATGCTAGACTATTTGTTGTTTTTTAAGTTTTTTGATAACATTTTTTGAGAATTCTGAGAAACAAAGTAATGACAAATTGTGCAACAATAAACAAAAACATGAATCCATCTTGCACCAGTGAGAGGCTAAAAAACAATCCACATTTTTTTTCTCCTTCTTCAAACCAGCTACTTTGCCCATGGCTTCCTTCAAAGAGCTATTCGTATCAATCTCAATCTATTGGGGTTTGGGGGATAGCAGAGGACTAACAGGATTTTATTTTTGTTTTAAACTTTCCACTGGTGCAGGAAATTGAGACAGCAACCTACGCAGTGGTAGGGAAAGCCCGTGGCAGGCCCAGATAACGCGCCGGCTTCTGAGACACGTGGCCCAGCCTGCACTTCTGGTCTGCAGTGACTCTGAAATAGAAGCACTGAAGAAGCCAGTGGGCCAATCAATGAATAGCCAGAGAACTTTGCCAAGTCTTAGGGAAAGTATTCTTCAGACCCCTCTTTGCTCTTCTCTGCTCCCCAGCATCTCAGCGCTCCCTGCCTGCGTTTCTCCAAGCTTCCCTCATTACAGCTCCCCTCCTTCATCTGGAGTTTTACTGACACTGGAGCAGAGCCATCAGCGTGTTTATTCCCATGGCAATAAAGCTGCAGTGGGAATTTGTGCAGTGGTGAGTCCTTTTTGGGTGCTCAGGAGTTCAGCTCCTCTTGAGAACAACAGAGTTCTGCCAGGCCATGGCCTCCAAGCTCTCCACAGGCCTGGGATTCCTGGAGAGGGTGAGGAGCTGGGTACACAGTACAAGGGGCAGATGAAGTTTTCTAAACATATCCTGAGTGTGTGACTCTGAAACACCCAGGTCCTAGTGTTTGTCCCTCCACAGTACTGCCTGGAGCCTAATCTCAGAGCTCTCATCCACCCAGCCGGAAACTTCCTCACAGCACCCAATCCCAGGCCCAGAGCAGAGCCAGCCGGGGCTGCAGTCTGGCCAGGAGCAGGCCCTATAGGCAGGGATGCTGCACAGCCCAGAAGTCTGGCAATGACAGGGAGCAGCAGCCTCTCAGCCAGCTGTACAGACCCACATCCGTTATCCCAAAATAGCGTTCTGCTGTGTCTACACAAGAAGACCGTTATTTTGAAATACATTGAAACTAATGGGTGTCTTATTCCGGCTGCCTGTAAACCTCATGGCACGAGGAATAAGGAATAGCGCTCTGATTAGAAATCTGTCGCTGTCAAATAGGCTCTCTGGAAATAAGCTACACAACTTGCATAGCTCAAATTGCATAGCTCATTTCGAGCTACACGTGGCTACAGTCTCCCCCTCTGCCCCCCAACTGGGGCATGCCTAGGGCCTGTGGCCTGCAGTCAGTTCACCCCTTCCTGGGCCCAGGCAACCTTTTGTCACTGCCTGCCCCTCCACCAGGCCTGCAATTCCCACAGTCCCTGGCCTGCCTCAGCGGGGAGGGGGAGTGCAGCAGGGGACTTGCTGTTCCCCTGCTCAGGGCCAGGCTGTGGGTTTGCTGGGGAAACTCCCAGGACATTTCTGCCCCCGCCCAGCTATCGCCCCAGGGCTGGGGTTAGGGCCAGGCTGGCTCCCAGCTGGGCTCCCCTCTAGATGGCACCAGAGCCCCACTGCCCTTCTTGGGCCATTTGTTCTGACCCACCTCTCCCCCTCTGGAGTGCAGGCCAGGGCTTGTCTGAGTCTCTTGCGTGCTCTGGCTGCCCCCCTCCCTTTGCACCCCAGGGATCTGGCCCTGGACAGGAACCTCTTGCCCCTAGCCAGAGACCTTAGCTCTGAGCTTGCGCCTCAGGCCCATGGAGCCCACTCCTCTCCCAGAACTGGGGGTAGAACCCTGGAGCCCTGACTCCCACCCCTGCTCTCACCACGAGACCCCACTCCGCTGCCAGTCCCAGAGCTAGAGTCAGGGGCTGTCCATAAATCACAGAACACGTGTATGATATTGATCAGGGAACTAGGGGGCCAATTTTGGACCCGAACACCCAGTTGCAAAGGGACTCTGGTGGCTCTGATCCTGCCAGTCCGGCCATTTGCAGTCCGGTTGGCAGTCTGGCTCCCCTCCTGTACCTCCAGCCCCTCACCTTCAGTCCCATTCCAGAGCCTACCCCCCAGCTGGAGCCCTCGCTCTATTCCACACCCCAGCTCCCTGCCCTGCTCCCCTACTATGAACCCTCATTTCTGGCCCCACCATGGAGCCCTCACTCCCAGTTAGAGCTCACACCTCCTCCTGCACCCCAACTGCCTGCTGCAGCCCAGTGAAAGGGTGTGTCGGGGAGAGTGAACCACTGAGGGAGGGGTTAGGTAATGGGAGGGCGTTATGGATCATCATCTGCCACCATCAGGTTCAGACACCTTGGTCTGTTTGCTGGCCATTCAGAGCCACACCCCAACCTGGGGCACAGTTGCTGCTGTTTATGTTGGATAGTGCCCTCAATGTGCAAAGTGCCTCCTGGGTGCTCCAGAGGGGACAGTCCCAGAGGAATGCACAATCTTAGGACAGATGGACCATGTGGGGGCAGGAGAACTAGACAAGGATGCGTGACCCTTTTAAGGACAGCCATTTGAACTCTGTTCTCTCTGCGTACGGTGAACATATTTTCTGAACCAAAATTAGGGACACATTATCTACACCCCCGACCTCTGTTTACTATGCCCCTGACTCTTGTGGTCAAGATGGACACATGACCAGAATTAAAAGTAACCCCTCTAAGAACTTTTCACACTATCCTCCTACCCATAGGGGATGAGATTGGCTCCCACCGAACCCTCTCTCCTCTGGTGCTAGTCTCTCCCCTGCAGGTGTCTGCCCTTCTGCTTCACCCCCAGAATCCCCTGGCACCTGCACCTTCCCTTCCCTTACTGCTGCACCCTCCTGGTGCTTCCTCCTTCCCTCACTGCCCCTGTCCCTGTCCCCTTGCCCTCTTTCTCCCTGATGCCCAGCCCTTTCCCCAACCTCTGCCCCAGTTCCTCTCATGCCGCTCTGTGCCCTCACACATGACTTGCTTCATCCCCGCCTTCCTGATGCCTACCCCTCCTTTCAACCCTTCTTCCAGCACCTCCCCCCTCCACTTGCTTCCTCTTGCCCCCAATGTTCTTCCCCTCTCCTCTCCTGGCATCACCCTGTCCCCTCCACCCTCCCACCTCCACTGGCACCTCCTCTCCCTCCTCCTGACCTTTCCCTCATTGTCTCCACTTGGCCCCCTGCCATTTGTCTCTCCTTCACCATGCTCCTTGGTGCCTTCCCCTTTCTTCTCCTGCTCTGCCCCCCTTCCCTCAGCACAAGCCCCTTCCTCTCCCACCTCCCCTCCCCCTAGTTTTCCCTCTGCCCACTCCCCTACCTTTTGCCTTCCAGTTTGCAGGGCTGGAGTCTGTGGTCGGGCCCCAGAAGTCCCCACAACCCTGGCCCCAGATGCTTCCAAGGCAGGACCTCTTTCCGGGCCTGCAGCTGGGCCACCCGCAGTGCGAATGTTAGTGCCCCGTTCCAGTCCCTGCAACAGCTTTGGCTCCCATTAGGAGGAGTGCAGGGGGGAGGAGAGAAAGCCCCCACCTGCCTAGAACTGGCTCGCAGAGTGCGGCAGAGAGAGCGAGTCTGCGCACTGCTGCTCTCCCAGCGGAGTGGGAAGGAGCAGGGGGAGGAAGGGCCATGCACAGAGCACACCGGCAGAGCCTGAACGTACACCGCTCTGCACAGACTTTGCCAGGACTCTGGTGGCTGCTCCCAGGATCAGCTCACCGGCTCCGACAAGCACCCCTCCCCCTCCAGCAGCGGTGGTGGACACCTGTGGATGGAGGAGGCCAGGCTGGTGGTGCACAGCGGAGGCGGTACCACAGTGGGAGGTAAGGGCCACGCAGGAGGCAAAGGGGGGAGGGTTGCTGGATGGTGGCGCGCGCTGCCTGGGAGCTCAGAGCTCTGGACACTGCGTGCCACTGGCAACAGCCCTGGCTGCCCGTTGAAAGCACCAAGAGAGCCACTTAGGTTCTGGGTGGAGGTGGGGAGTTGCTGCTGCGCTGCATTAGTTCTGGTTGTCTTTAAATCTGCGACTGTCCCGGAAAAAAAGGGATGCATGGTCACCATATCTCCGTGGAACTCCTCCCACACACCTCCACAGTTCAAGAAACGCTGCTCTGGAGCGTGCAGGTTCAGCGCCTCCAGCAGGGCAGCCATGTTCCCCCCGAGCTCCCCGGCCACGCTCTGAGATGAGGCAGTGCAATGTCATGAGACCTCTGAGCAAATTCCCTGCGGGGTGGGAGGGGCTGGGACAGTTCGGAGCAGTGGAGCACGTTCAGCACAGGGGACACAGGGCATTAACACACTAGGAGAGAGACCCAAAGGGACCCCAAGCAGGGCCTGACATCTCAAAGCAAGCGCTCCCCTTGTGTGTTCTCCTGGACAGAGCCCTTCTCCAGGGGGTACAGAGCGAGGGGAGATGGGAAGGAGCTAGGAACTACTGCCATGGGCCGGGCAGTGTGAGGATACCAGAGCAGGATTTCTAGCAGTGACTGTGGACAACACAGAGATCTATACAGACCCATGGCTGGGTCTGCATGGTCTTAGGCCATTGCTCCTTGGGCAGGGCTGGTAGCTCCTTTAGACTCACTCTCAGACTAGTTCAGCTCTAGATTCTCCATCCAGGGAGGCTTTTTGGGAAAGGGGGTTGGACAAACCTTTGCAGGGAGTGGTGGATGATTATAGGCCAATGGGGCCTATAAGCAATTCAGGGCCCCGGCAGGAGCTCCCACACTCTGGCCCAGGCCATAATGCCCCCCCCCACACACACACACTCTTCAGCCCTGCTCCCCCTTTTACTCCTGAGGCCCACTCTCCACGGGGCTGGAAGAGAAATGGAGCATGTAGAGATTGAACGAGTGTATTCCCCTGGCCTCCCACAGTGTGAAGCTTGGCCAAGCCCTGTCTCCCCTCTCCACAGACCTCCCAGATGCCCTCTCCCTTCCCACCTAATCCCCATTTGGAGTCAGTCCAAGCCACTTGACCAAGCCCCCTCCTCTCCTGTGCAAGGTTGGCCCAAGCCCTGCCCTCTCCCCTCTTGCCCCACTACTCACCCCCGAGCCTTGTCTTAGCAAAGTTGGGACATCCAGGGCCAAAAAAGGATGTATGGTTCCCCTAGGCCAGGAGTCCCCAATGTTTTCAGTGCCATGCCCACTTACTTTGTCTGTACCCCCCTGGGATCTGGTAGTCAGAGGTGGGAGTCACAGTGGGGCTGAGGGCTTCAGTCGGTTGCCAGTAGGGGAGCTGAAGGTGCGTCTGGGGCACAGTCGAGAGCACAGCCATGGTGGGGTTAGGGACAGGGCTGGAGTCCGACTGGAGCAGATCTGGAGGGAGGACTGAGATTAGTGGTGCTCCCTCTTCTCCCTTGTCCTCCCTTTCCCTCAAGGGGGCTGACCTGGGCCCTATCTCCCACCTCCATGCCCCTGTAGGGGGCACCCACAGTTTGAGGACCACTCTCCTACCCTGTGGTAAAAGTCAGGGCACGCAGGGACCTGTAGGGGGCTCATGGTCTCCACCTGCCCAGAGTATGGGACTAGAGTGCACAAGAGCAGCCCTGGCCCTTGTCCCTGACTGCAGGGTGCACTACCCAGGAAAGATGGAGCATCCAGGGCTCCCATGTCTGCTCTGGCCCCAGATCCAGCCAGGCCAGGGGGCAGAGCCTTGGGCTTAGAGAGGCAGGGAGCGGAACCCATATGGGTGATCTGGGGGGTCTGAAAGTTCTGTGTGACTTAGCACGTAGGAGAGACACTGAATTAGTGCCTCATGCTCAGCCCAAAGCGCTCAGTGGAAACCTTCCTTCTGCCTCCAGTGGGTTGGGAATCCAGCCATTAGCAAATGCAAATTATTTACCGTCAGGCGGTGTGTTTTTCTCAGAGCTGCTGCTCCTACTACCATGCTCAGTGTCACTAGAGGGAACACTCCTGTCTGGGGAATAAGACACACAGAGTCACGACATGCTGGCCCCTCACAGCCGAATCTGCAGCTACAGTGAATCACGCTGGGGGAATTATGACATCAGTGGGCTGGTATAAATCAGCATCTCTACACTGGTGTCAATGAGCCTGATCCCCATCTGGTGTTAATCAGTGTCGCTCTAAATGGAGTCAATGGCCCAGATCCCCAGCTGGTGTAATAATACTAATTAATAACAATTCCCTAGCACCTAAGAACAGGTCCAAGTTGGGTCTCATTGTGCTGGGAGAGTTACAGACAAGATAAGTGTCTGTCCCTGTTCCAGAGTCAAAACATGGTGGGAGGATGAGACAGACAAACAGGCCAAGGGCTGGGGCTGGAAATGGGGTAACAGAGCTACTGGGCTGTGCACAACCCTCCCTGCTTCGGCAGTGATCACAGCTCACACCTGCCTGCCCTTTCATGGATTGTCATGGCAGAAGCCTAAATAATTGAAAATACCTGACACCAGCCAGATGTTCCCTTCCCCCTCCTCACCTTGTGTTAGGGTCTGACAACTCACCTGTGACATGCAAGGTCTGAGGCAGGCTGAGACGAGAATTGCCCACATGGTTCTGGTCATTCCTGCACAGGTACATACACCGAAACTGGGCTGAGCGCTGCACAGAGATGTGATACTGATACAGTGACTGGCCTGGTGTGACCGACTGGTTGGAGATTTGTTTGCCATCCTGGCAGAAAATAACTAGCGTAGCTACAGTGAGGGGACGAAGGGAACACTCTGCCAAGACAGAGCCTCCCACCTGAGCTGAAGAGCTGCTCAGGGACAATTTAGGAGAAGGGAAGACACCTGCAACAAGAAAGAGAGATTAAGGGCATGTCTGCACCACAAAATCCTGACACAGCAGTGAGTCCCAGAGTTCAGGTCAACTCACTCAGACTAAGAGACTCATGCAAGGGGGCTAAAACTTGCTGTGCAGACATGCTTGTTTGGAGTGCAGCAAAGGCCAGGACGTCTGCGCTGCTATTTTCACTCTCTAGGTCAAGTCTTGGTCAATGGATCTGGGCTGGGAGACTCACTGCCCATGTAGGGAGATTCTAGAACATGCTTCGAGGGGAGACTAAGGATTTATCTTCAGAGCAGCATTAAGCCGAGTTATGACTCAAAGGCTCTTCCCTAACTTGAGTCCCATCCATGCAGAAATCCCTTAGTTCCAGTGTGGTGAGGCCCATATCTGAGGCTGACCAGCCCAAGAGGTGTAGGTGCCAAACTGTGAGGGTGCGTCCACCCTGCACCTGTAGCTCGAAATAAGCTATTCAATCTGAGTGAGGCAAATTCTGTAGCTTATTTCAAGTCAATTTCAAAATAGCTTATTTTGAAATTTGGCGCAGTCTGCACAGCACTTATTTTGAAATAAATCGCTATTCTGAAATATCCCTCACTCCTCGTGGAATGAAGTTTACAGGGACGTTGGACTAGTGAGCCTGTTATATTTTGAAATAACAGACGCACTCAGAAGAACCTCCAGTACCCGAAATAGCACTGCAGTGTAGATGTAGCCTGAGTGAGCCCAGACTGAGACCTGTTACCACAGTGGATCCAGCTAGCATTACACAAGTCCCCCTGGTCCCTCAGTGCCTCCCCACAATCCCCCTAGTGTCCATAGAAAGGACAGGCAAGTTCTCCCACTATTCGCCTCTCAGAGCCATGGAATGAACCCCCAGAAGCCCATAGGCCTGCACGCGACTGAACACAGAGCCAGCGTGGGCACAGTGGCCTGGCTATGCTCACACAATCTCAGCTAACTCCAGAGGAGGCACTGAGTGCGGGTAATTCGAACAAGCTCTGCAGTGAAGGCAGAGCCAGGCACGGAGCTGAGCACTAGTGATACATTCATGTGAAATCTGCTTGGCTCATCGAATAAGCCCTCTCTCCTCATGTTGGAATACAAATAATAACTGTGTGAGGCAGGAGATTGAGGACTAATTCATTCTAGTGCAGTGCCCTGTGCTCGTCAATACAGACCTGTATTAGCACCTGCCAAGATTTACACATGGAAAGTTTGTTAGATGTGTATCCTGATTACACTAGACCAGATCCCCAGTTGGTGTAAACCTGCCCCACTCCATTGAAGCCAACAGAGCAAAGCTGATTTACACCTGCTGGCCCAAATGCATTTCATTTCCTGTAATGTTTATGGTCTGCCACTGTCAGAAGTTCAACTTGGGTGTTTCAGGAACCTTTGACCCCAATTCTACAATCAGATCCATCCATGAGAAATATTTGCAAGGCAGGATTAAAGTCGCCATTAAAGTTTCTAATAGTAAAACACTTTGATGTGTGTTTTACTATCACCTGCACCTGTTACCTGCAGGAAATCCAGCACACAAACATTAATGATCTTCCCAATGTTTTCCCACGCTCTACTTTCCTAATCAGCTTTGATTCTTTGGCCTCCTCCCTGAAATGAGCTCTGTGTAGTCAGTTCTAACCCTGCCATCTCTTGATTTGTAACCTCAGTATGACCCTTTCCATGCAGCTCCAGTCTCTATACTCTTACCCATCTGCTCACAAGCTCAGATTTTCAAAGCTGGGTAGGTGATTTGGATGCTCAGTTGCAATGAATTTGAGCAAGGTGTTCAAATCCCTTAGGCAGCTTTAAAAATCACACACAGGGACATTCTATATAAAGCAAAAGAGCTAGTTATCAGAACAATGTTCTAAGGATTAAATATTCTCTCAGAAATTAGCAAGAACCTTTGGTCCATAAATTTCAAATCAGTTTTTATGCCCAACTTGAAATAACTGTTTGGAGCTCTGTAGAATGCCCACAGGCAGCTGTATGTTGAAACCATTTTTACTATAACTCCCCCTCAGGCTAGTGCCTCTAACCCCCCAGCCCAGATAGAGCCCTAAACCTACCTCCCCAAAGCCTCTAGGCAGAGAGCTCACTGCAAACTCACAGAGCAGCCACAGCAGGATCATGGTGGAGTCGAGAGCCGGTGACTCAGGCAGAATGCCCCACAGCAGCATCTAGGTCTAGGTCTCTGATGAGCTGCCCCAGGGCTCTGTGTCCTGTGTCCCCTTTCCCCTCCTTCTTCCAGCTGGGACAGGCTCTGGGCTCCTGTTGCATGTCTGAGAGGCCCCGACGTGTCTGTGGACAGAGGGGCCTCTTCCCCATGAGTTGAGAACAGAAACATTATTAACAATCCCCCACACACGCTGTCTGGTCTCTGTGCCGGGGAGTGCTGGACCTCCTGGCTTCCCATAGAAATCTCCCTGTGACAGGCTTCATCCTGCTGATCCCAAACTAGTGAATTTCTAAATCCATTCCCTGGAAAAGGGCAAATATCTCTTGATAATTTCCACCATTTTCCCATGAGCTTCCACTGTCCCCTAAGACGGGAGACACAAGGGCATTTTGTTGACGTGAGTTGGTTTCTGTCTTGGCATCTTCTCCCTCCACAGCCTTTTACTCACACCCAAAGCCAGGGCTCCGGGCCCCCTTCCTGCCCGGAGCTGTCTGGTGGAGATCGGGGCGGGCGGCAGAAGCAGGGCTGGACAGGGGGCGGGGGAGCTGGCCGGGGGAGGTTGGGAGAAGGAGGACTGGAGAACCAGCCTCCAGAAGCAGGGCTGGATGGGGCAGCGGGCTGGCCAGGGGACGGGACGGGGCGGGGAGGGGTTGAATGAGGGAGATCGTGAGGAGGAGGGCGGGAGAACCAGCTGCCAGAAGCAGGGCTAGTCGGGGGCAGCGGGGCTGTCCAGGGGAGATCGGGAGAAGAAGCGGGGGCAAGGGGAGCAAATTGGCCGGTGGGAAGTGGGACTGACCTGAGCACATGCAGACCTGGCCACACGAGTGAGTCCAGCCCCAGGGATTCCATTTTGCCCCCCTGCCCATACCTTCCCTCAAGTAGTTGTGAACCGCCTGGCTGGTAGACACACTCAGGCAGCATGAGCACATTTACCAGCCAGGCAGTTTGCAGCTACGGACTGATACACCTAATAATAATAAAACTTACCTAATTAGAAAATACCCGACATTTCTATGTCCGGTATTTTCTCAATTTGTTTCCCAGACAGAACCCTCAAATACTGGACTGTCTGGTACAAAACTGGACACCTGGCAACCCTACCCCTCCTTGCACCCTCCCTCCTAGCCAGATATCCTACCCCCAATCTGCTCCTGTTCCTGTCTCCTGGAGTGTCCATGTGGTGCCAGGTCCCTGAAGCCCTGGCCCAGGCTGGGCAGAGAATGCAGCCAGGTGAAACACTAAAAATGTATTCATTTTTAATTCTTTTTTTATATGTGTTTATATTTTTGGGTTGCAAAAAACAGTACTAAAAAAAACCGGGTTCCGAATAAAGTAAAAAGTTTGGGAAACCCCGATCTAGCCAGCTTTCTATCCATCTTAGAGTGTGTCTAGACTACATGCCTCCGTCGACGGAGGCATGTAGATTAGCCAGATCGGCAGAGGGAAATGAAGCTGCGATTAAAATAATCGCAGCTTCATTTAAATTTAAATGGCTGCCCCGCTCTGCCGATCAGCTGTTTGTCGGCAGATCGGGGCAGTCTGGACGCGCCACGTCGACAAAGAAGCCTTTCTTGATCGGCACAGGTATGCCTCGTGAAACCAGGTTTACCTGTGCCGATCAAGAAAGGCTTCTTTGTCGACGTGGCGCGTCCAGACTGCCCCGATCTGCTGACAAACAGCTGATTGGCAGAGCGGGGCAGCCATTTAAATTTAAATGAAGCCGCGATTATTTTAATCGCGGCTTCATTTCCCTCTGCCGATCTGGCTAATCTACATGCCTCCGTCGACGGAGGCATGTAGTTTAGACGTACCCTTACAGTCCATTTATCCAATCCATATTCCCTTAGCTTGCTGACAAGAATATTGGGAGTGATCGTATCAAAAGCTTTCTTAAAGCTGGCACTAGGGGCTTTGGGAGGACCAGAAACAACATATTTGAATATTCAGAATTTGCTTAATGAATATGCAAATATGCAAATTAATGTTACTGGTCCTCCAAAAGCTCATGAATGGATTTACTGGTCCCCAAGTCAAAAGTTTGGGAACCCCTGGGTTGGACATTAGGAAAAACTTCCTAACTGTCAGGGTGGTTAAACACAGGAATAAATTGCCTACGAAGGTTGTGGAATCTCCATCACTGGAGTTATATAAGAGCAGGTGAGTCACACACCTGTCAGGGAGGATCTAGATGGTGCTTAGTCCTGCCGTAAGAGCAGAGGACTGGACTTGATGAGCTCTCAAGATCCCATCCAGTTCTAGTGCTCTATGATTCCACGATAGATCAGTAACCACACATCAGTTTATATTAATGTACATTTTTTACTCTTTCCTCCATTTTTTAAAATTTTATTGATGAAATCTCAGTAAAATGTGCCTTAGAATTTGGTCCCCTGATGAGCTCAGGGCTGGGTCCCAGGGACCCTTCTGAGTCCCCAGCGCCACAATCTGCAGCTCACTTTGTCTCTTTGGGGCTCTCCCTGCAGCTCTTCCCATCTGCCTTGGCTGAGCTGGCCGCCCAGTTCTGGAGCAGTGTGGCTGGGAGACAGTAGCATTCATGGAGGAGAGTGAACAACTGGAATGTCTGGGAAATGTCTTTCATCTTGGCTTCAGATGCCCAGAATGAGACTTGAGTCGAGCTGAGACCTCCCTGGTTTGGTCGCTCACTGACATGGACCAAGGCAGCCATTTGTTGTGGGATAACATGGGCCCCACCATGGACTGCAGCAGACGGGCTGTTTCTGAATCCAGCAGGAAAGTGGTCATTGGAATGACCCCAGAGAGTGACGTGCCCTGACCCCTTTCCCACACCCAGAGACACAGACAGTCCTTAGACACAAGAGGAAGTGATGCCTAGTGGCTAGGACACATGTGTGGGAATCAGCAAACCTAGAGTCTAGGCATGGTTCTTCATGATAATTGAGGACAAATCATCCCATTGCTCTGTGCCTCAGTTTCTCTCCCATCGTTTGTATTCCATGTGTGCACAATTTAAACTGGGACCCTGCCTGGAAATTGTCCCTGGGATTTATCATGAGGGAACTGCCCAAACTCAGAGATTCCCCTGCCCTGGGGTTTGCCGTGTGGGACATGGTCAAACTCTGCTTTCCTCAGGGTCTCCTGGATTGTGTCAGGCTTCACAAACATCCTTCTCTTCTGGGTCTGAGCCAGACACAAGGCCTCAGACTTGGGCATCACCATGGTAACCCCTAGACCTCCCTTCTTCAGTGCCCTTGGCAGGGGGCGCAGGCTGGGAAATGCAGCAGCCCCTTTCTGTGGTGAAGGAAATGAGCATATTACACATGCGCCCTGCACCCCCATAGGCTGCACACCCCAGTGAGAATCCAGGGGCTCAGCCACCTTGGTCTGTTTGTTAGACTCAGCCACATGCCTACCTGGATCCTTGGTATTATTGGTTGTTTGGCACAGGGCCCACAATGTGTTGGGCACTGCCTAGGCCTTGCGGAGGGGACAGTCCCTGAGGAGACATTGAGGGAGGGCAGACAGACAGAGTGGGAGACAGGGGAACCAGACAAGGCCTGTGTGGAGGAGCACAGAGCAAGGAGGGTGCATAGGAGGCACCACAGAGCACTGTATTGGGAAACTGGGAGCTGGATGGACAAGGCTGGGGGGCACAGGCCAGTGGAAGGGATGGGGGCATGTCACATCCCCTGGGGACTCCAGTCTGGCAGCTCAGGCTTAGCGAGGGTCCATTCTCTTCAGGATGAAGGTGATGATCGGGGCAGACACCAGAAGGAGAATTGCCAAGACATAGCGGAGGATCCAGACGGAGACAGACATGGCTGAGCCTGAAAGATACAAGGGGACATGTGATGGGTGGCTGGGGGACAGGCTCTGGAGAGTGCAGACTGAGAGCGGGGTTCCCCCAAAGCAGCTCTGCCTCCAGCAGGGCAGCCATGTCCCCCAAAACTCCCGGGGGCCATGCTCTGAGAAGAGGAAGCGCAATGTCATGAGACCTCCAAGCAAATCCCTCCGGGTGGCTAAAAACCATCTCAGGGTGGCAGGGAAGGAAAAACCCTGATCCCACACCCGAACAGGAGTACCAGAGTGGGGCATGCTCCCAACCCTGCTCCCCAGGGAGAGCTGCGGGGCCAGATTAAAAGGGGGCAGTAGTTTGCCCAGCTGAGGTGTTGTTGCAATCACAGGGCTCTAAGCAATGCCAGCTGCATTTCACTCTTGCCTTTCACAGTAGCAGAAAACTAATCTGCACAGCCAGGAAAGGGTGCCAAGCCCTCTGAGAAGTCTGACAGATGTCTGCATGGATTGGATTGGCTTTACACTGATGAGAGACCACAAACTCCTTGTATCCCTCATCAACAGGAAAGACCGGGATCACACACCACTGAGATGTCAATGTCTATTGATAAGGTTAATGTGATTCAACCCAAGTGCTACATATGTTCCTGAGTAACTGTAGCAAATACAAAGGAAACTGTCAGCTTCTACGATTCATTTTTAGAATGGACAATTACTAGAGAAAACTCTAGAGCTGGCAGATAAAGCACAAGAAGAAGAAGACACAATGATTCCAGATTGCATCCAAAGAACAGCCAGATGGCTAAATTTTTACCCAAACAGATTGCGTCATTAGAAGAGCAGCACAATTCAGCGAAAATCAACAGACTGAGCTGTGTGGAATTTCTAATGCAGCAGGATATGAAAATATCATAAATAACAGGAATGTAGAACTAAGAAAGGGAGACAGAATGGAAAGCTAAACTGGAGGATGCTGACAGCCATTAGGTGTGCTACGTGTAAAATAATGTTTTTAAGTGAGACCAGTCAGAGCATCACAGGATCTTACGAGGAACACACCTCACTATGAAGGAAGCTCTGTGCCCAGTCCATGTCTGGTACAGGAACATGACAGATCATTTTCCCACAAGGTTTCAGGCAGGGATTGTGCAATAGGATTCTCCCTTCCCATCTCCCCCCATTAAAAGGGCCTGATGGATTTTGTTCATTTCTTTCCCATGTCTCTTCGGTTCACACACTCACCCGGGGAGCTGCAGAATTCCTGGTCTGTGAACCCAGCACCTGCACCAGACAACAATGGTGAGTCACAGACATCTCTAAATATAAATAGCCTGTTCTGGGGAAATGCTGACACTGACATTTAAACGTAAGTCAAAACATTAAAGCAAACAGAGGCTCCCCGCCCTGCATAAGAACATAAGAACGGCCGTACTGGGTCTAGCCCAGTATGCTGTCTACCGACAGTGGCCAGAACCAGGTGCCCCAGAGAAGGTGGCCCGAAGACAATGATCAAGCGATTTGTCTCCTGCCATCCCTCTCCAGCCTCTGACAAACAGAGGCCAAAGACACCATTTTATCCCCTGGCTAATAGCCTTTTATGGACCTAATCTCCATGAATTTTATCCAGCTTCTCTTTAAACTCTATTATAGTCCTAGCCATCACAGCATCCTCTGGCAAGGAGTTCCACAGGTTGACTACACGCTGTGTGAAGAAGAACTTTCTTTTATTAGTTTTAAACCTGCTACCCATTAATTTCATTTGGTGTCCTCTAGTTCTTCTATTATGAGAACTAATAAATAACTTTTCTTTATCAGCCCTCTCCACACCATTCATGATTTTTTAGACCTCTATCATATCCCCCCTCAGTCTCCTCTTTTCTAAACTGAAAAGTCCCAGTCTCTTTAGCCTCTCTTCATATGGGACTCGTTCCAAACCCCTAATCATTTTAGTTGCCCTTTTCTGAACCCTTTCCAAGGCCAAAATATCTTTTTTGAGGTGAGGAGACCACATCTGTACACAGTATTCAAGAGGTGGGCGTGCCATAGTTTTATACAGGGGCAGTAAGATATTCTGTGTCTTATTTTCTATCCCTTTCCTAATAATTCCTAGCAACCTATTTTCCTTTTTGACCGCCGCTGCAAACTGTGTGGAAGTTTTCAGAGAACTGTCCACGATAACTCCAAGATCTCTTTCCTGATTTGCCGTAGCCAAATTAGCCCCCATCATACTGTACGTATAGTTGGGGTTATTTTTCCCGATGTGCATTACTTTACACTTATCCACATGAAATTTCATTTGTCATTTTGTTGCCCAATCACTCAGTTTGGTGAGATCTTCTTGGAGTCCCTCACAGTCTGCTTCTGTCTTGACTATCCTAAACAGTTTGGTATCATCTGCAAACTTTACTACCTCACTGCTTACCCCTTATCTCACTGCAGTGAGATCCATGCTGGCACGGCTCCTCACAGCCAGTTCTGATGACTGGATCGGGACCCAAACTGCCCCTCCCATACACACAATGTAGCATGGCTTACGGGATCACAGAGGGGTCACAGAAGTGAGAGATATGCAGTAAGATACATGCAGTGTTACACCATCCTGCCTGTCCCCCGCCATGGCTGGAGAAGAATAGTCTCTAGGGTTAGGGTCGTCTCTGTCTGCCCCATCACCATGGTGCCTAAGCCCCAAATATTAATGAACCGAGTCAGGTGAGATGTGCCTGCTAAGACATGTGACATCTCCAAACTGCCCTGTTTTCACTACAGCTTTACCGAGAGTTAGTTCATGCTAGTGGAGGACACCAGAGATGGGGCAGAAAATCAAACACTCCTGAGATGGCCGGGTGCAGGCGGGGTGGTAGAGAATAACTTACCAAATGCTGGAGACCTGCCATTTGATCCCTTTCCCCTGCCCACTGTGTGTAGCTGTCAACCACTCACCTGTGACCTTCAACTGCAAGGGGGCACTGAGCTCAGAGCGGGCCATCTGGCTTCTCTCATCCTCCTGCTGATACCCACAGGAGTAGCGCCCTGAGCTCTTCAGGGAGGCACTGAGGATCAGCCGGGAACTGATCTGTTCTGGGTGGACTAGTTGGCGGGAAAGCTCCACCCCATCCTTACAGAAAATAACTTTGGTAACATGAGCGACGGGAAGATCCGCACACTGGGCTGACACCGACTCCCCCTCCTGAGCTGAGGTTGTATTCAGGAACAACACAGGCGCGGGAAGATCACCTGCAACCATAAAGAGAGTTGGACGCGTGTGCCAGAGAGGGGAGAGCTGAAGGCTACGATCACAGGGATGAGAAATGTGTTGACTGGCGGAAGGAGACATCATTTGGGAAGTGACAGAAATGTGGAGTTTAAAACAGCCAGTTTGCGGTTACACCCAGCTCTCAGTCCAACACCAAGACACGCGTCAGACTTGCCTGTGTCGTCTGTTTTCATTGTGGGTCTGCATCCCACTATATTGGGCCCAGATACCCCGCTGGCGTCCCTCCCCTGGAGACAGTAAGCCAGATCCTTAAGCAGGTGTAAATTGATCCTGCTGCATTGGAGTCAGCAAAGTTACCTCAGTTTATGCCATCTGAGGAATTACAGAGAAGGTTTCTCCCCTCCCTTCTCCTCCCATTGCAATGGCCTGGGGATCTATTTCCTTGCTCTGTCATTTTTTCCCTCCCTAGGTCTCTGGTGCTCACACACTCACCTGGGGAGCTGCAGAACTCCTGGCCTGTAACCCCAGCACCTGCAGCAGAGAGAGTGAAGAGCAGACAAGGCATAACTACCCATCAGTACCTTGTACTGGGGAAATGCTCACACTGACACGTAAGCAAATAACAGTCAGAAAATCCAAGCAATCAGAGGCCCCCACCCTGCAGTGAGATCCTGGCTGACACCACGATCGGGGCCCTGACAGCCCGTTCTGTACACTCGCAACACCATGATTTACAGCTTCACACAGTGATCACAGCAGAAAGAGACATGCAGAGTTAGACCATCCTGTCCATCCTTCCTGCCTATGGTCATCTCTCTCTCTGGGCCCCATCACCATGGTGTCTAAGCATTAAACATTAATGAACTGAGATGGAGGGAATAATTACCTCTGTGTTATAATTATGCTGGGGACTGAGGCACAGGGTGATCAAAGGGTCACACAGAGAATCAGTAGGAGTTTCTGAAATTCACCCTGGAGCTGAGAATCCCAGGCTGGGCATTAACAAAAACCCCAGCCGCTTCCCCTAGACCCAGAACCAAAGTGAGCTCTGAGCAGCCAGACCTCAATAATGGCATTTCCTAGCACCAGACTTTTTGAATTAAAAACCTCGATGACACCCTTTTAATGGGGAATGGATGTCTCAATCGCTAGGCAGCATGGAGCATACATTGGATATGAACCGTGGGTGCCTTCTGTGTCCAGGGAATCGGGATTATTGTGAACTTTGGGGAGGACTGAGAACCATGTCAGACATGCCACAACGCCATGAATTTATAACCCGACATGAATTAATTATCCGGATCTCAGTGAAACAGCCACGTGTAGTCACTTTCTCTACTATAATTCTGACTCCAGACAGGTCCCCACATCTCCCCTCCCCAAGCCCGGGCAGAGCCATTATCCAGGTTCCCCTCCAACCCAACAGCTTGGAGACCCCTCCCCGAGCCCATGGGCCGGGAGCTCTCCCCAAACTTACAGAGCAGCCACAGCAGGATCATGGGGAGCAGGAGCTGGTGACTGAGCCCGGGGACTCTGCAGCAGCAGCTGGGCCCTCAAGGAGAGCTCCCAAGGCTCTGTGTCTCCAGTCCCTTCCTCCCCCGGGGAGCAGAAGAGGAACCAGTGGCCTGTGGGTTCTTGCAGCGTGTCTGGGAGCAGGGCTGATGTGTGTGTGGCCAGCGAGGTGAATGGAAACACTATCCACCATCCCCCCACCCCAGGCTGGACTCTCTGAGGACTGACGGTGCTGGCTTCCCATTTACGCCTCCCAGCACACAGACTATGAGCCACAGGCCAAGGCTGGTCTCACTCATAGAGAGCCATCATGCCCCCTCCCTCAGGCCAGTGCATGTCGGGTATCCACGGGGGGCTCCCAGCAACCACCCCCCACAGTGTGAAATGCAGCAGTTCAGTGTCACAGACCAGGGCATGAGCAGGAGTCTGTTCACCCAGCTCCGATCCACAGCCTCCCAGGCACGTTGTACCCAGAGCAGGAGCTTCGCATGTGGGTGAGTTTACCAGCGACCACTGAGCAAGTGTCATTCACCTGGGCTCTGACCGCCAGCCCCGCTCTGACTCAATCAGCCCTCACCCACTGCTCTTCCCCATGCACCCTCTGCCCTTTGCATCAGGTCAGTAGTTGCGTTGTGTGGCTCCTGTCTGAGGCTATCTGAGGCTTGTGCTTAAAGGGACCCCCCTGGACAGCCGGTTCTCAGCTTTTCTGCTTCCTTGCCTACCTCGCCGAGGGACAGCAAAGCGTTTTTCTCTGCGCCCGTCTGTGTCGGTGCTACCCTTCGGGGATGCCACCACAGGTGGCAACATGGAGCCAGAGCTCGCCCTGCAGTTTGTGGTGCAGTTTTTGGACTTGCTGCTGCAAGCCTGCCAGCAATGGGTGGAGGCTGCCTGGCACCACCTGGTGCACATCAGCCCCCTTCCTCTCCGCCTGGCCGCCCTGGGGGCCGTGGAGGAGCCGCGGCGGCACCCGGACACAGGTGTGCCCCACCGCATCTGGCGTCTGGACACCAGCACCGACTGGTGGGACCGCATCGTCCTGGAGTGCTGGGGAGACAGGCAGTGGACCCAGAACTTCAGGATGAGGAGGGACACCTTCCTGGAGCTCTGCGAGTGGCTCGCCCCTGCTCTGAGCAGAAGGGATACTCGCATGAGGCCCACCATCCCCCTCCAGAAGCGTGTGGCTATTGCCCTCTGGAAGCTCTCCATGCCGGACAGCTACCGATCCGTCGGGAACCAGTTCGGTGTGGGGAGATCCACCGTCAGAGCAGTGCTCATGCAGGTACGGCACTCACCGGCCACTGGGCCGGGGGGGAAGAGGGCTGCAAGGAGGGATGGGCCGCCCCAGGTGTCAGCCGACGGTCAGGGCAGTGTGTGTGGGTATGTCTCCTAAGTCTTCAACTGCTAAGACACGAAGACTCGTCGCAGCGGGCAGCCCAGAAGGCTGAAAGGAGCCTTGAGTGTTTAACGTCCGTGACTTTACTGCTAGGACTGAGGTCCTGTCGCAGAGGGTAGCTAAACAGGCTAACAGACGCCTCAGTGTGTAGGAAGAGCTTATTACACTTTAGATTTTAACTGCTAGAACACAAAGTTCCTTCGCAGCGGGCAGCCTGGGAAAGGCTGGAAAGGTGCCTTAACGGATCTTGTCACCTGGGAGTGACACAGATCCAAACGCTTAAGCTCTCTTTATGTCTGTCTCTTTATGACTGGCTGAAGTTCTTTTAAATTGTGCTTGGTTCTATTACAGCAACTGAAGGAGTCAGGTTAAAACTTAAACAGTTACAGGTTTATTAAAGGAACTTATAAATCATATGGTTACAATGGCTATTGCTCTATTTCTTAATTATTAGCAAAATATAGATCTTAAAATGGTTACAGGAAAAAGGTAAAGATAGAAAATAGAAATAATGGTACTAAATGACAGCTTAATCTTTAAAGAGCTCTAACACTATGTATATATACTTAAACAAAGGACTACATCTAGGTACACTTTTTACCCCCTTCTGTGCCTCTCGACTCTAGCATGTCAGGCCAGGGCCGGTCTCTCAATTCCTCGGAAAGACGAATACGAGGTGGGCGTCCCCTCTGGAACTTCAGGAGGTCAAACACCAAACCCGACCAGCAGATAGATGGTAGATTGACACACAAAGCAAGTGTGCTGCTGGACTCATCTTTATACCCCTGGGGGCCCGTATTCTCTTTCTTATCTTAAGAGGCTAAATTTTACTGGTCTATTTTGTGGTGCCAGTTCTTACAAGCAGGTTACAAGTTAATTTACACTTGTAAGAGAGGAAGATAACAAAATTAGGACTGCCGGATGTTCTTGTTGGGCGGGAGATTCCTTCCTCCGTGGACGGGTATGTGTTCGTATCAATATGAGTTAAGTCAAGGGCACGATGTACAGCCTCTTGGTCAACAATTAGTTTGACCACCCTCCTATCTCTGCTTACAGTTGGTCACGGTCACTGAGCCAGCATATTTAAACCTCCTGCTCCAAGGTTTTCAAAGAATATGCTGTTTTCCTGCTCTTATGTGCCTTGCATGGTTTTAAGCAGACAAAGATGGATATTAAAATGGGGCTTCATGTCTGGCTACACCAGGGAAAACAGGGGGGGGGGGAGGAGGCAAAAGTGCCCCACACCGGAGGAGTCGGTCTGTCCCAGCCGTACTACATGCCGCCCGGGGGGGTTGCTTCCGGGAGTGGGGCGCGGGGCACTGCCAGGGCACGAACGCTCCCAGCCACCCGGGCGCCCCAGTGATTCGCGCTTTGCTGTGTCTCTCTGCAGGTGGTCAAGGCCATCAACCGGGTGCTGCTCCTCAGGGTGGTCCGCCTTGCCAACCCGGATGCTGTCATCCAGGGGTTCGGAGCCCTCGGCTTCCCCAACTGCGGGGGGGGGGGGGCATCGACGGGACGCACATCCCCATCTGTGCCCCGGAACACCAGGCCTCCCAGTACGTCAACAGAAAGGGGTACTTCTCCGTCCTCCTGCAGGCCATGTGTGACCACCGGGGACAGTTCACGGACATTAATGTGGGCTGGTCCGGCAAGGCACATGACGCACGGGTGTACCGGAACTCCTCTGTGTGCAAAAGGCTGCAGGCCAGGACCTTCTTCCCTGACTGCCACATCAGGGTTGGGGACGTGGACATGCCTGTGTGCCTGGTGGGGGATGCGGCCAACCCCCTACAGCCCTGGCTCATGAAGCCGTACACGGGGCTGACTGAAAGACCAATTTAGATGCCTCCTCACCTCGCAGAGCACAACATCCCTCCCGTGGTGGCAGCATGTTGTGTGCTGCACAATTTGTGCTAGCGAAAGGGGGAGGCTTTTCTGCCAGCCACACTCAGCCCCGCACCGCCGCCATCTGGGAAGCCCAGCGGGGGGCCGTCCGGATCTGGGAAGCTCTGCAGGAGAGCTTCCATGTGGAGGAGGAGGACTGAACTCTCCCTGCATGCCCCACTGGGGCCTTCTTCCACCCTCCCCTCCTTTCCCTCCCTAACCCCCCTTCCTAATGTCAAATAAAGACACCTTTTTTGCCAACAAAAACCTCTTTTTATTTTACATAACTGGGGTGGAGGGAGGGAGGAGGGAAGGTGGGAGAGGGGAGGGGGAAACCTGGGAGGAGGGAGCTGGAAGGGGGTGGAAGGGGAGGAAGGGAAGGGAAAGCTCAGGGTTAGGGGTCCGGCTGGCTCTCCCATCTTGCAGCACTGCGGGTGTGGGGGCGTCGGGGGGGAATGAGTGTGGAGGGTGGGGCAGGAGGATTGCGGGTTGCTGAGGAAGCGGGAGGGGGAGCAGGGGCAGCAGAGGCAGGA
Organism: Pelodiscus sinensis; assembly: GCF_049634645.1. Classification (NCBI taxonomy): domain Eukaryota; kingdom Metazoa; phylum Chordata; order Testudines; family Trionychidae; genus Pelodiscus; species Pelodiscus sinensis. The sequence continues at coordinate 3,526,294 of NC_134743.1, read as the reverse complement.
GGAGCAGGAGCAGGGGCAGCAGGGGTGGGAGGAGGAGCGAGAACTGGGGCAGCTGCAGGAGTCGGAGCAGGAGGAGGCAGGAACCGGTCGACCAGGGTCTGGAGGTGGCCTCTGAGAGCATGGCCCTGCTCTTCCAGCGCCTCCAAGCTCTGCTGGCACAGCCGAAGGTCCTCCTGGACCCAGTGGTCCTGGGTGCGGAGCTGGTGCTCCAGGAACTGGAGTTGCCGCCACTGGTACTCCTCCTCATTCCTGGCACGCCTGCTGGCCCGGGTGCGGGTGGCTGGTGCAGGCGGGGTGGTGCGCCCTGCAGTCCCAGGTGCTGTGGCTGTGGTGAAACAAGAGCAGCGGTCAATTCTCCCTGGGGACAAGGTGGGTGAAACCCAGCCCCCCTCTGCAACGCCAAGGCCCCTACATGACACCCAGCTGCTGCTCCATGGTGGGCAAGGCCCAGGTGCAAGGTCCCTGGGCTTCCTCTCCCCCCACCCTCCCATACACATATGGGGAGCATGATGGTACTCACATGTGGAGCCCTCCCCGGCCTCAGACAACACAGGTGATGTGCTCTGTGGGGTTCCTCGGGGGTCCTGGGTCCTGGGCAGGCTCCTGGCTCTTGGCGTCCTCCTGCTCCTGCTCCTGCTCCTCCTCCTCCGTGTCTGGGACGGGGCCCTCTGACCTGGGGTCGATGACCACCCAGGGGGCAGGGACGGCGTGAGCCCCCAGAATGCGGTCCAGGGCCTGAAAGTGGGGGCATGCCTCCGGGTCGGCCCCTGGCTGGCAGGCCCGGGAGTAGGCCTGCCGCAGGTCCTTAATTTTGTAGCGGACCTGCTCCCGGGTCTGCTGGTGGCCTCTGAGGGCCAGGCTGTCAGCCATGCAGCCGTAGACAGCCACGTTCATGTGGCTAGTGCGGAGATTGTGGACATTGGAGGCTTCCCCCCAAACTTCGATGAGGTCCACGATCTCCGCACTTGACCAAGCGTGCGCCCGCCTCTTGCGGCCCCGGGCAGGCTCCTGTGAGCCGCCAGCCTGGTGGCGCCAGCCTGGAGGGGGAGGTCTGAGTGGCAGCGGATGGCTGGCTCATCTTGTGCCAGGTGCAGGGTCTGCTAGCTGGGTGCTGGCAGGCTTGCAACTGGCACAAACACTGTAGCCAGCCCGTGCCCCTTTAAGGGCTCTGGGGCCAGGAGGGGGGCAGAAGAGTTTCCCTGGTGTTGGCCAGAGTGGCCACCAGGGGAACCTAGGAAGGGCTAGCCTCCCACTAGTTTGAATTAAGTGGCTACACAGCCCTTAATTCGAACTAGTTAATTCGAACTAGGCGTTAGTCCTCGTGGAATGAGGTTTACCTAGTTCGAATTAAGCGCTCCGCTAGTTTGAATTAAGTTCGAACTAGCGGTTTGCCTGTGTAGCGCCTATCAAAGTTAATTTGAACTAACGTCTGTTAGTTCGAATTAACTGTGTAGTGTAGGCATACCCTTAATGTTTTATATGGTGAGGAGTAAATATCTACATGTAGGAACATAGAACTCAGGCCTTACAGGGTGCAGGACTCTCCCCCAGGACATAAAGACTCTGAAAAAAATAATTGACTGAACCCGTGTTTCCAGTGTGATGCTGTGTCCAGATCTGCTAATGTGATCCTGAGGTGTATAAACACAGGAATCCCAAGTAGGAAAGTCTGTAGGTCTCTACATGGGAGGAGGGACATTTACTAGGGGCTCTTCAGACAAGCAGAGAGCTGTATAACATGGTCCAATGGCTGGAAGTGGAAGCTAGACAAATTTATTCAGGAAATAAGGTGTAATTATGGTTAATGGAGTGGCTCGCAAGTGAGAATCCCAGCCTCACAGCAGACTGTTAAGAAACCTGGCACAACCCCCAAGCTGACTGTGAGTTCTATACCCACATTTCCGGATGTCTCTTCCAATCCTATGGTTGTATCATTTCACCAACCCAGTAACAGTGCAAACTCCTCAGGCACTGCACAGCCTTATCGTGAAGTCTCAGACAGCCCCTTTGGATGTTCCAACCATCCCTGGCACCTAGGCACACAGGATGCTGTGACAAATGGTCACTTTATACCAAAATGGCAAAATATCCAGGTTACTCCCAGTCCCAAAATCCCAGTCACTCACCCCAGGTCAGTTTGTGCCTCACATCTCACCCCAAATAAAACTAACACAGTAGTGGAGTAATTAAGGATTTATTAACTAATAAAAAGAAATAAGCAAGTTATTTATAATGGTAAAGAGGAAAACATATGCCCACAAATGTGTTGCATTCTAGTGTCAAGATGGGGATATAGCTGCTGAAACGAGGTGTACCGGTAGTTCGGAATAGGCACCCTAGTCCGAACTACCTAGTTCGAGCCCTGTGTAGCCGCGCTGCACGGGGTTCAAAGCAGCGGGGATTTAAAAATGGCGGCTCCCCGCTTATGCTAATGAAGCCCGGGAAATTCAAATCCCGGGCTTCATTAGCAAGTGCGGTATGCATACATTACCCTCCTAGTTCGAACTAGGAGGGTAGTGTAGACATACCCACACACATTAGTGCCGTGCCCGCCGTGGGCCACCACCTCCCACCCTGGAGCTCAGACACCTTGGCCCGTTTGCTGGACTCAAAGGCACTTTGGCCAGTTTCTGGAGATTCTGAGCCACCCTGCAGCCTGGGTCACAATTATTACTGTGTATGTGGAGCAGCGCCCACATAGTGCCAGGCACCTCCTGCGCCTTGCAGTGGGGACAGTCTCTGGGGAGGTTGCAGTCTGAGGACAGACAGACTGACAATGTGGGGACAGACGACAAGACAAAGATTTTCTGTGCTGATCTCCGGGGTTCAATCTAGGCAGCTGGAGCCATGGGGTAGCTCAGAGGACTGAGACATGAAGTCAGGAGGGCTGTGGGGAGGAGCACAGAGCACAGGGGGTGTATGGGAGGCAGCACAGTAGGCGGGGTGTGCAGGTGGCTGGAGGCGACAGGGAGTGGGACATGGCACATCCCTGGGAACTGCGATCCAATGGCTCAGGCTGAGCGATGGCTTGTTCTCCCCAGGACAAAGGTGAAGACTGGGGCAGACCCCAGGAGGAGAAGGACCAGGGTGGAGCGGAGGATCCAGATGAAGAGAGACGTGGGCTGGCCTGGAACACAAAAGAGACATGTGATGGGTGGCTGGGAGACAGGCAAAGGGCTCAGAGTGGGGTCTCCACAAAGCAGCTCTGTCTCCAGCAGGGCAGCCGTGTCCCCCCAGAGCTCCCAGGGGCTGTGCAGAGAGACATGAGACCGCCAAGCAAATCCCCCAGAGCTGGGCAGCATGTTCTGCACAGAGGGACGAGGCCAGTAATGTGCTCGGATAGAGGCCCAAAGGGGCCCCGTAACTCTTCTCGGATGGGAGTGAGGCATCGGGGTCTGGCACTGGGGGGTACTCAGACCCTGAACCTATCTCGGGATCAATCTCACACTTCCCCTTTGCAGGGGCCAGAGGTGCATCTGGAGCACATCCAGGAGCACAGAATCTGTGGGCGTGGGGCAAGGCTGGAGTGAGACTGGAGCAGAGCTGAGGACAGAACAGGGACTGGTCTCACTCCCTTCCCTCCCCCACAGGAGCTGACCCAGGACCAATTCCACCCCTTCCCCCTTGCCTACCCCCAAATGTTCCTTCATTCACCTGTAGGGGGTGCTCAGTTCAGGGGTGGCTATTGTAGGCTGTGCTAAAAGCCACTCAGCGAGCCTGGGCAGCTGTGGGGAGCCCAAGGCCTCCACCTGCCCAGGGTACAGGCCTGGGGTGCCCAAAAGCAGCTGCTGGCCCATGTCCCTGTCCTCCAGAATACACAGCCCAGGGCAGATGGGGGGGAGGGTCCAGGGCCCCCAGTTCTCACCCCAGTCCCAGCTTTCAACCAAGCCGGCGGAGGAGCCTTGAAGGAAGGGGAAGTCCAGGACCCATGGGGCGAGTGTGGGGACCCCGATGTTCTTTGTGCCACGGATCCGATCAATCCTAATCTGCCTCTGTCCACAGGATTTCTTAGGTTGGTTTGAGCCTGCCTCAGCACAGGGGGCTGGACCAGGTGACCTCTTGAGGACCAATCCATCCCCACCTATGACTCTCTGATTACATTCCAGGGGCAGGAGGGGCTTGCCTGGAGCAGCACTGGCTGTATCCCCAAACCCATCCATCACTGCTGTGCTCCACAGAGTGAGGGGTCTTCAGAAGGGCAGTGCTCTCGAGCTGGCTTGGCGAGGGGGCAGGTTAGCTGAGTAGAAGGAGATCCAATAACTCAAGCCCCAGAGCTCATTAGAAAATTGTTTGTTTTGTCTTCTGCAATTTTGATGAACTTGAATTAAAACATTTGGGCAACAATTTTTGTAGGAAAATTTCAACTTTTCAGCCGATTCCATTTTTTATTCTCATTTCCAGAGTCAGAAATCATCAAAAAAGGAAAACTCGTCATTTTGACAATTTTGGAAAAAGTATTGATGGAATTTCTAATAGTTCTCTTTTGTAGACCACCCCTCACACCAGCCCTGGGAGATGGTGGCAGCTGGGAGCTGTGGTATGGGAGGCAGGAAGAGACGTGGGGAAACAAACCTAGCCATTAGCAAATACAAATTATTTACCATGAGAAGCTTCTTTCTCAGAGCTGCTGCTACCATTGTGCTCAGTGGCACTGGAGTGAACACTCCTGTCTGGGGAATGAACACACAGAATCACGACGTGTTGGCCCCTCACAGCCAAATCTGCAGCTACAGTGAATCAGATACACAAGAACTCCTAGAGCTGATCACACCGGCGGAAATTTGACCTCAGTGAGCTCGTGTAAATCAGCATCGCTCCATTGGAGTCAATGGGCCAGATTCCAGTTGGTGTACTAATACTAATAAATAACAGTGCACTAGCACCAGATCCAGCTCGGGTTTCATTGTACTGGGGGTGTCACAGAAATGATAAATGTCAGTCCCTGCTCCCAGGTCAAAACATGGTGTGGGGATGCGGCAGACAAGCAGGTCAAGGGGTGGGGCTGGAAATAGGGTAACAGACCTACTAGGCTGTGCAAAACTCTCCCAACTTCGGCAGTGATCACAGCTCACACCTGCCTGCCCTTTCACAGGGTCCTGTGGCAGAAGCCCCCATAATTCTAAAAAACTTGACACCAGCCAGATGTTCCCTTCCCCCACCTCACGTTCTGTCAGGGTCCGACAACTCACCTGTTATTTTCAAGGTGTGGGGCAGGCTGAGATGAGAATTGCACACATGATTCTGGTCATCCCTGTACTGGTACATACACCTAAACTGGGCTGAGTGCTGTACAGAAATCTGATACTGATACACTGACTTGTCCGGTATGGCCTTTTGGCTTGACACCTGTTTGCCATCCTGACAGAAAATAACACGAACTGTAAAATAGCTGGGATGAAAGGAACACTCTGCCAAGACAGTCCCCCACCTGAGTTGAAGAGCTTCTGAGGGACAGTTTGGGAGAAGGGAAGTCACCTGCAACAAGAAAGAAATTAAAGGTATACCTACATGGCAAAAATGGGACGTGACAGCAAGACTTAGAGTCCAGCTCAAACGTCTCAGGTTTCAGAGTCATTCGAGGGAGCTAAATATTAGCCCTGAAACTCAGCGGCTACATCTACACTGTCATGATTTTCCGAAAATGCTTTTAACGGAAAATTTTCCATTAAAAGCATTTTCGGAAAAGCGCGTCGAGATTGTCAGAATGCTTTTCTGCAAAAGCACTTTTTGCGGAAAAGCGTCTGGCCAATCTAGATGTGGTTTTCCGCAAAAAAACCCCGATCGCCATTTTCGTGATCGGGGCTTTTTTGCGGAAAACAGTACTGTGCTGTCTACCCTGGCCCTTTTGTGCAAAAGTCTTTCAGAAAAAGACTTTTGCCCGAACGGGAGCAGCATAGTATTTCCAGAAAAGCACTGACAATCTTACATGAGATCATCAGTGCTTTTGCGGAAATTCAAGTGGCCAGTGTAGACAGCTGGCAAGTTTTTCCGCAAAAGCAGATGATTTTGCGGAAAAACTTGCCAGTCTAGACACAGCTAACCTGTCATGAATAGGAGCTGCTAGGGAGACTCTGACTTACCTGGAGAGTGAGGAAAGGGTCAAGCAACTCTGGCTATGCACCTGAGAGAGGGGGCTTTGGGCATTCAATCAATAAAATGCAGATAGGAATTGCACATCGAGAGACGGTATTTTTTTCTCTTCCTTTGAGATCAGAGCAGGTTTTTCCCCAGGTAGCAGGAGAGACGGGCTCTCCCAGGAACAGATTCCTTGAAATGTGTAAGTAAGGAAACGTTTAGCTAGTCCATCGGGTTTTATTGTTTTCCTTGTTTGGGGGTTTGGAAATCATGTCTGAGCTGGTTGTTTTTCTCTTTTGTAACTAAGGATTACAACCCAGGGATTCTCCCTGAGTCTATTTCAATCCATGGTTTTTAACACTCACTCATTTACTATGCTTGCGACAGTTGTCTTGTTTTAATAATAAGAGCGTTTTCTTTTTGTTCTGGTTAACTGGTAGTGGCTGATGTTTGTGTGTGTGTGTGTGTGTGTGTGTGTGTGCGCTTAAACCTATGTGCCTAAGTTACCCAGGAGAAGCAGAGCCCTGTTGTTCTCTGACTGTTTTCCCAATTCCAAGCAAAATGGAGGTTAGGGCAGGCAGGGGATCTTTGCCTCAGGGAGGAGAGTTCAAGTGATCTCTCCCCTGGAAAAGGGCTTATTTTATATTTTTTATTAACACTTGATGGTGGCAGCAAACCGATTGTCTTTCTTTTTGGGTCTCAGGGAAACTAAGACTGGACAAGTTTGTCTCTGGGAGTTACAGAGACAGGTTCTTACAGTTTATTCTGCTAGCTGGCCCCCATATCTACGCTCAAAGTGCCAGGTTGGGGAATTTAGCCATGATACAGCCAAAGCAAGAAAAAGCTGCACTGCTCTTTTTAGCCTTGGAGCCCCATAAGCCTGAATTAATTCAGCTGGGCTCTGAGACACGCTGCCATGTTTCTCTCCTGTTTGTTTTGTTTTTTGCAATGTAGCCGTATTCTAAAGTATGCCTCTGAGAGGAGACTAAGGGCTTGTCTTCCTGCAGCATTAACTCAAGTTACATCTCAAAGGTTGCACCTAACTTGAGTCCCATTCAGTGTGGTGATGCTCTTTTCTGGAGCTGGCCAGCCCAAGAGAGGTAGATGCTGAACTGTGAGTGAGCACAAAGGATCACCTCTTACCACAACCGGTGTGTATGAACACAGGCTAGCACCGCTCAGGTACCCCTGGTCCACCAGTGCCATCCCACAATTCCTCTAGTGAACCCAGAAAGGACAGGCAAGTTCTTCCACCAATCATCAATCAAAGACATGGGATGTGTCCCAGAAGTCAGAGCTGAATTAGTGAGAAATACGGTTGGTTGATGGAAAGAGCCGTCTCTCTTCTGGAATCGAAACACAGGCCAGCACCAGAAACTTGGGACGATCTGATTCTAGTGTCATCAGTACACTCCTGTACGAGCACTGAGCTTGCCAAGATTTACACGAGGAATGTTCATTAGATGTGTGTACCAATTACACTTATCCCCAGCCGGAGTCAATCAGCCCCGCTCCAGTGGAGCCAACAGAGCATGCTGGTTCACCCAGGCTGAGGATCTGGCTGGTTCACCCCGGTTGAGGATCTGGCCGGTTCACCCCGGCTGAGGATCTGGCCCAAATATGTTTCATTTCCAGTTACGTTTATGGACTGTTGCTGTCAGAGGTTCAATTTGCTAAGTGGTTATCAGGACTTCAGGCAGGAATCATGCAAGAGGCATTCCCCAGCCATTCCCTGCCCACCTACTCCCCATCCGCCCTCCCCTTACCATTCTCTTGGGAGTTCCCTCCTTTCTATGGCTCCCCTTCTTCCATATCTCCTGTGTTCTCACTCACCTGGGGAGCTGCAGGGATCCTGGCCTGTGGCCACAGCACCTACAGCAGACAGCAGAGGGATAAGTGGCAAACACAGCAGCTGTAACTCTACACCCAGCTGCACTGGGGAACTATTATTAAGTCAAAACAAGCCAGGAAATCCCAGCTACGGGGTGTTGCGGAACCCATAGGCCCAAATCCTACTGTCAGATCCACCTGTGAGCCTTGGGTGTGATGGAAAACCCAAGTGGCAATTTCAGTTTGAATAGTGACAAGGCAAGACTCCATTCAAGTGTCAGAAAATGTGTTCTAATAGCGCACACTGTGTCACCTGCTGAAAACCCAGCACACACACATTAATGAGCTTTCCGACATTTTCTCACTGTCTCTATATCAGCTTCGACTCTTTATCCCATCCCTGAAAAGAGCTCCGCACAGCCAGTCCTAATCCTGCAATCTCCTGATTTGTAACCTCAGTATCATCCTTTTCACCCAGCTCCAGTCTCTGTCCTATTGCCCATCTGCTCACAGGCTCAGACTTTCAAAAGCTGAGTAGGTGATTTGGGTTCTTGGCTGTCATGAATGTGAACAAGGTTTCCAAATCCCTTAGGCAGCTTTGAAAATCTCAGGTGCAAGGTTTAGTCTACATGTGAGCACAATACACACTCTCAGGAGCATTACCTATAACAATGTGCTGAGGATTAAATATTTCCTCAGAAATTAGTAAGAAACTTTGGTCAAATCAGCTTTTAAACCCAATGTGAAATAACTGTTTGGAGCTCCGCATAATAGCCACGTCCAGCTGTTCATTGACAACATTTTTACCATCATTTCCCCACCAGGCTGGTCCCCGCATCCCCCCAGCCCAGGCAGAGGCATAATCCTGCTTCCCTTCAAATCCCCTGGCAGAGAGCTCACTGCAAACTCACAGAGCAGCCACAGCAGGATCATGGGGAATCGAGAGCCGGTGATTCAGCCAGAACATCCCACAGCAGCATCTAGGTCTCTGATGAGCAGCTACCAGAACTCTGAGCCCCAGGTCCCTCCTCCCCCCTTCCTCTTCCGGCCCGGACAGGCTCTGGGCTCTTGCAGCGTGTCTGTAGCCAGAGAGACCCATCTCTGTGCATTAAAAATGGAAACACAATTCACCATTTCCCTCTCGCTGGCTGGTCTCTTCGTTGGGTAGTGCCGGACCCCCTGGCTCCTCATAGAAATCGCCCAGTGCTAGGGCAGGAGCGGTGTGTGTGGAGGGGGGCAAATGTATCAAGGAATGATGTGCCAGGGTCTGTTCTGTTCTGAGTCCCCAGCCTGCTCTGGCAGCGTCAGCTCTTGCTGCACTTACCTCTTCACTGCCCATGCTGCCATGTGTCCCTGCCACACTGAGGTCTGCTCTTCCCAGGCATTCGGCCCGGGCAGACACTGTAGCTGTAGAACAACCAGATGTGGGGAGGGAAGGAATGAAATCCAGCTAGGCCCTAGTGTTCAGGTGTAGGGGACCTGGGACACTGGCATCACACGAAATATGGGCACTATGCTGCTAACCGCAGGACATGGTCTCTGTACAGTTCTTCCTTGGCTGGGTGCGATACAAAAGCCAGAAATTGGCTGGGCATAGGATCTTGGCATTGGAAAGCTAAAGTTGTGCCAATATTTTAAAAGGACCTAGGGGATGATCCAAAGGGTTATAGCCCTGCCAGTCCACCTGACTCCCCAGCAACATGATGGAATGTCTGGAATTAAAAGAAAACCTTAAAAAACAACAAATGATCTGGTAGCACTTTAAAGACGAACAAAACATGTAGATGGCATCATGAGCTTTTGTGAGCACAACACACTAAGCTCGTGATACCAGCTACATGTTTTGTTAGTCTTTAAAGAGCTACCAGATTATTTGTTGTTTTTTAAGTTTTTCCTGTTAGAAACTAACTTGGCCACCCCTCTGAAACTTTTGTAACTAAAAGAGGGCAACATAAAACGTAAGAACCTTCATGGTGATTCAGACCAATGGTCCGTCTAGCCCTGCGTCCTGTCATCTAGGCATTGCTAGACCTATCCTCCGGGAACTTAGCTAATTGTTTTTGAACCTTTAATAAATTGGATTTTCACAGCATCCCTAGCAATGAATTTCATGGGCTGAAGGTGTACTGTGGGAAGAGGTACGTCTTTTTATTTTGAATCTGGCACCTATAGATTTCTTTGGATGGTGTTGTGGGGTCCCTTGGTGGGAGGGCACTCTGGGTTATAAACGTTGTCTCGTCAGCTGCTAGGCTGTCAGCTATTCCCTTAGTTCTTGAAAACTGACCCTCGCTCGAGGGTAGTGCATCCCAATGGCTAAAGTAATAGGATATCCTTCCATCAGGGAGGTATGGCCTCACAGTCGGGGTTCATAAGGGGCAGTCCTTGGTTTAGGACAAATTCAGCTGAGTGACCACAGTCAATAGGGGATGGGGCCTTTAACTCAGGGCATCATGGCTGGGGAGGCAGGAAAAGGGGGATAAGGGAATTTGTGTGCAGCCATCTAGGTCTTGTTAGCAAGAAAGCAAGAGTTGGCCTGATAACACGAGAGCTATAATAAGACGCTGACTTCGCCTCTTGCTTCCGTACGGAGATAAGGATAGAATGCTGACTCTCGCAGGGACCTTGAGATAAGGAGCATCTGGGTGGAACTAAAATAACTGTTAGCCATTGGTGTTTGTAATGGGAAGGAGACTAATTGTTATTGTTATTATATCTAATAGAAAGTATATAAACTGCTTCATAATTGCTTGTATTCAAAGATCTGCCTCGGTGTGGGGGGAGGGCCTTCCCCCCACCAGCGTCAACCAGTTTTTCCCTTGCTGCAGCTTGTAATAAAACTGTCTCTGGCTACTAGTTGCTTACAAACGCAGAGTGAGGACAATGTTTTCTTCCACATGGCCTAGTGACCAAAGTCACCAACTTGGGGGTTGGACCCAGCCACCCCGACAGGAGGTGAAATAGGTATGTTTTGCTTGAAACAACAATAGGAAAGTACCCAAGAAAGTAACAAACATGTCATGAAATATGTAAGGTGATATGTAAATTGTGTATCCCAGTTTATCTCTGTCTATAAATGTTGGGGAAGCTACTCTCAGTCCTTTTGTCTAGCCTAGTGGCCATGGAAAGCCCACCAATCTCTGAGCTGGTCTATTATCAGGGGGCGCATATATTTAGTGGTTCGATAGACTCTGTTGTGCTATGTATGACAGGAAATATGACCTAACACCTTCACACTTTATAGAATCATAGAAGAACTCATAGACTCATAGACTTTAAGGTCAGAAGGGACCATTATGATCATATAGTCTGACCCCCTGCACAAAGCAGGCCACAGAATCTCACCCACCCCTCCTAGAATAATCCTCTCACCTATATCTCAGATATTGAAGCCTTCAAATACTTTGAAGACCCCAAGATGCAGAGAATCCTCCAGCTGTGATCTGTACCCCATGCTACAGAGGAAGGCGAAAAACCTCCAGGGCCTCTGCCAATCTACCCTGGAGGAAAATTCCTTCCCGACCCCAGATATGGCGATCAGCTAAACCCTGAGCATGTGGGCAAGACTCACCAGCCAGACACCTGGAGGGGACCTTGAGAGATTTTTAAATCCAGTCTCCTGCATTCATGGCAGGACCAAGCAAGGTCTATATCATCCCTGATAGATGTCTATGTAACCTGCTCTTGAATATCTCCAGGGATGGAGATTATACAACCTTCGTAGGCAATTTATTCCAGTGTTTAACCACTCTGACAGTTAGGAAGTTTTTCCTAATGTCCAATATAAACCTCCCTGCCTGCAGTTCAAGCCCATTGCTTCTTATCCTATCCTCAGAAGCCAAAGAGAACAACTTTTCTCCCTCCTCCCTGTGACACCCTTTTAGATACCTGAAAACCACTATCATGTCCCCTCTCAGCTTCTCTTTTCCAAACTAAACAAGCCCAATTCCTTCAGCCTTGCTTCATAGGACATATTCTCTAGACAGCAGAACAAAGTTGCATTGGAAGGAGTTTTGCCAGCAGATCTAGAGAAGTGATTATTTCCTTTTATTTGTTACTGGTGAGGCCACAGCTGGAGTATTGTATCCAGTTCTGGGCCCCTCACTACAGAAATGATGTGAACACATTGGAGAAAGTCCAGCGGACTTCAATTACCTGAATGAGGTCATCGAGTCTAATCCCCTGGCCAAAGGAGAACTAACCCCAACTAAACCATCCCAGCCAGGGCTTTGTCAAGCTGGGACTTAAAAACCCTGTAGGGAACCCATTCCAGTGCTTCCCCACACTCCTGGTGAAATAGTTTTCCCTAATATCCCATCTAGACCTCTACCACTGCAACTTGAGACTATTGCTCCTTGTTCTGTCATCCATCACTATTGAGAATTCTTCAGCCTCTCCTCGTAAGTCATGTGCCATAGCTCCCTAATTGTTTGGTTGTCCTCTGCTAGACTTTCTCCAATGCTTCCACACCCAACAGTGGCCAATGCCAGAAGCCCCAGAGGAAGTGAACAGAAAAGGGAATCATCAAGTGATCCCTCTCCTGTCACCCATTCTGAGTCACTATTGTTATTAGTTCTTCATGACAGTGCCCACAATGTGCCAAACACTTCCTAGACAAAGAACAAAGTCTGCTTTGTGAGGCATTTTTGGTGTTTTCTGTCATTGCATTGCTACGTGGGTGTTACTGAAATTTGTTGTGAGATTGGCAACACCCACAATGAGCCTTCCAGGTGCTGCGGAGGAGGAGTCGGATGTTCTAATGACCCTTTAGAGTGGATCCAGCTAGGACTGTGTTAGGAACTGTACACAGACTTTTCAGAGATCGCAAGTAGACCCTGGAGACGGCTTGACTCTTAGCAAAGGATCTTCCCAGCAAGATGGAAAAAACTGTAAAAAAAGAGGGGATGATATATCATCATTTGGCCTCACTTCCCCCTTGACTCAACACCTGGAAACACATCTGGAGGGCAAAGATTAAACTGGGAAGGTGATCCCATCTCTCAGGCTGAAAAGGGGAATCCCAGCCAGTGTATTAAGGAACAACACCATCTACCAAGGTGAGACACCACTTGATTCAAATACTGTCTGGTAGAGAACTCAGATTGTGATTTAACTTTTATTCTTAGGTAAACAACATTGATCTGTGTGCTCACTACTTGCAATCACTTAAAGTCTGTCATTCTGTAGTTAGTGAATCTGTTTTCTGTTTTATCTAAACCAGCGTGTTTGTTTGAAGGGCTTGGGAAATCTGCTCTGGAACAAAAGCTGGTGCATATCCTCTCCACATTGAGGGAGGAGCAGACTGGGCAATTTATGTACATTGCACAGGCTTCTGATCAGGGCATGATGGTACAGCCCTGGATTCCTATGTTGCGGAGCTCAGTAACCTGGCTGGAACTTCTCCAACGTTGTTTAGGGATCACCTGGAAAATCATTCATGTAACTCAATTGGATGTGCCCCTATCTGTGGATGTTTGGGTAAGTGCAGTGCCTGTCAGAGGTCTGCAGCTTGTCACAATAGCTCAGGGTATGTCTACACTACCCTCCTAGTTCGAACTAGGAGGGTAATGTAGGCATACCACACTTGCAAATGTGGATTTGAATTTCCCGGGCTTCATTTGCATAAGCGGGGAGCCGCCATTTTTAAAACCCCGCTGGTTCGAACCCCGTGCAACGCGGCTACACGGGGCTCGAACTAGGTAGTTCGGACTAGGAGTCCTATTCCGAACTACCGGTACACCTTATTTTAAAATAAGGAATAAGGGATCTTTCAGCAAAGGCTTTATTTTCCGAAAGATCCCCGTCTAGACTGGCGCTTTTTTCCAGCAAAGCTCCGAGCCGGAAAAAAGCGGCAGCCATGTTTATGCAAATGAAGTGGGGGGGATTTAAATCCCCGCTTCATTTGCAATTGCGATGTGTCTAATTTGCATCCCTTTTACGGAAAAGGGATGCAGTCTAGACACAGCCCAGAGGTATAACCAAGTTAGTCTATTAATGGAAAAACTTAAAAAACAATGAATAGTCTAGCATCAGCTTAAAGACTAACAAAACATGTAGATGGTATCATGAGCTTTCATGGGTAGAACCCACTTCAGGTAGTTAGAAATAATGTACTTCAAAGACAGAACTTGTTGCAATGTTATTCAGAAACTAACATGCACTTTTGCTCATTTCACTATTCTGTTGGATAATGGAACACAATTCACTGCAGCAGGAGTCAGTCATTCCAAACAAAATATGAATTTGATTTTGATCATATTACCCCAAGGAAATGGAGAGGCTAAAAGAGCTGTATAGACAGCCAGGAAAATCCTACAGCAGGGAGATCCATTCCTTGCCCTTCTGAGTTACAGATCAATAGCAGCTGCTGGGTACAGTCCAGCACAACTCTCATGAGCAGATGGCTCAGAACAGCTGTTCCAACTTCGATAATATCTATCTCTGAAGTAACCAGACATGAAGCGAGCAGCCAAACCAGATAAGGCTAAAAGAATTTATGGGCCTCTACAATATGTCACTGAGTAATTAGAGAACTGTCGGGTCTAGAATCTGGTGACTGTGTTTGTGTCAAACTGAATGGAGGAGTAGGCTGGACAACTCCAGCTGTCATAAAGAAACAAAATTCAGTGTCCAGTTCAGAGGTGATTAAGACATTGGGGTGCTCAACAGAAACCATGAACATCTATAGCTGGTTCCAGAGAAAGAACAATCAACAGACCCCACTCTACAGATGGGAGCTGCAGAACAAGAATACAACTCGAAGTTTCCAGACTGACCAAAGCCAGTTGCTGCAATTCGCAGACAGCCAGCTGGCTGAATTGTAATAGGATGGGTTCATGTAATTAAAAAAATGAACAATTCGAAGATGCTTGATTAACTGCTCAAGACTAAATTTCACAGACAGTGATAACATGACTATAGTAAATGGCAAGAATGTAGAACTTACAGGGGAGGTGTAACGGATACTAAACTGCATGATACTTTTCAGCCACTCAGTGGTTTTGTGTATAAAATACCTTGGTTAAGCCACACAGGGCAGGGCATTAAAGTTTCTTTTGATTAACAAGTCTGCTGTGAACCTCACTAAGAAGAAGGCTTCATTCCATATGTGGCACCAGACTATGACATACCATGTCCTCTACTCCATTGCTGTGAGGGGAGGAGTTGTGAACAGCACCTCCTAAAAGACATGCCCTCACACTAGGCCTGGGTGACAGTGAGGAGCTGTGGACATTCGTGTGTGTGTGTGGCTCTCCCTACACGTCCTCCTGTGGTGCAAGAGAGAGCAGAGCTGCTCCAGGACAGTCCTGGAATGGGACCTGACCTCCCATCTGTGAACATGGGAGACCCCCGGCATTCAGGCCTGAACCGCAGCCCACTGGACTCAGTGCCAGGGTCCCCTGTGGCTCAGACACTTATGGGGAGATTTTGAAGAACTCTGAACCCCTCATGCTCTTGGCACGCTGAGCGCTATGGGAGTCAGGCCCGTTGTGAATAGTCACTCACCCTGTTCCCGAGGTGGAGTTTTTCAGGCTGGTCGGGGACAGGGCTGTCATGTTGGGGAGCCTTTCTCTCTGGGCAACAAACACAGAAAATATCACAGCCTCTTAGCTGGGAAGGAATTCAGGTACGAGCTGCAAATGTCTGAATACCTGTGCATGTCTGGCTCCTGGGTCCCCATGGCCATCACTCACCCTTTCAACACATGTGAAATCTCCAAACAGCCCTGTCTTCCCTGGAGTTGTAACTGGAGTTAGTTAATGCTAGTGGAGGACATGGGTGTTTTCCTACCAAAAGCAAAGTGTTGGGGCAGAACATGATGCAAAGATACCTGAGATGGCCTGTTGGGGGAGGGATAGCACAGAATAAGTTAACAAATGACTGATATCTGCTGTCTGAGCCCTTTCCATGCCCACAGTGGCTCACAGCCACTCACCTCTGACTTTCAGCTGCAACGGGGTGCTGAGAGCAGAATTTGCCTCCTGGTTTCTTTCATTCTTGTGCTGATACCCACAGGAGTAGCACCCTATACCCTGCATGGAGGCGTTCAGGAGCAATATGTAACTAGCTTGTCCTTGTTTGAATTTCTGGCTGGAAAGAACCATCCCGTCTTTGCAGAAAACAACTTTGGTAACATGAGCATTTGGAAACTCTGCACATTGGACTAAAACCATCTCCCATTTGTGAGCCGACATCGTATTCAGGAACAGCGCAGGAGCTGGAAGATCACCTGGAACAGCAAACAGACATGGAGGTGTGTGCCTGAGAGGGAAACGATAGGGAGCAGCGTGTGAGTGATCACAGGCATGAGAAATGCATCAGCTGGTGAAAGGGGAAGGGTCTGGTCACTTGGAAACTCTCATGAAAATGGAGTTCAAAGCAGCAAAGCCGGATGCCATGTGGGGTAGCTCTCCCCTTGTTTCATGCACCAAGACACGTGTTAGATTTGCTTGTTTAGCTGGTTTTATTTTGGGGGGCTGTGAAGCTCTGTTACATTGGGGCCAGATCCCAGCTGATATAAACAACCATGTCTCCATGAGAGTCAATAGGGCCAGCGTCCCAGCCTGTGTAACTCAGCCATAGCTCCAGTGGAGACAGTGGGGCAAATACCCACCTGCTGTAAATTGGCCACACTCCATTGGAGCCAACAAAGCTACAAGGGCTTACCCCCCCTGCGAATCTGTCCCCCACACATTTCCCTTTTGCTCATGTTTACGGTCAGCCACTCTGAGAATTAACTTCTTCACAAACTAGGTAATTACTTGGGCTTCAGGCAGGGATTGTGCAGAAGGATTCTCCCCTCTCACCTCCTCCCATTGTGAGGGCCTGGGACCTTGCTCTGTGCTCTGCCATTTTTCCTTCCCATGACTCCTGTGCTCACTCACTCACCTGGGGAGCTGCAGAACTCCTGGCCTGTGACCCCGGCACCTGCACCAGAGAGCAGAGAGGGTAAGCAGCAGATAGGGCGTCTCTAACTGTAAGTACCCTGCGTTGGGGACATGCTCACACTAACATGTACGCAAATAACAGCCAGAAACTCAAGCACAATGAGATCCAGACTGGTATGGAGACCTCACACTTGATGTGAGTCCAGGATCCAGGCCTCCACAGCCCCTTGCACACACCCACTGCTCCATGGCTCACAGCGTCACACAGTGCTCATGGCAGTAAGAGCTGGGCAGGGCTAGACAATCCATCCATATTCTCTAGGGCTTGGGCCATCTCTGCATCTCTCACCATCACCATGGTGTCTAAGCACCAAATATTAATGAATGGAATCCAGTGAGATGGGGAAGTATAATAACCCTGCTGGCACAAGCAGGCACCAAATCACAGAGAGCTCTGGGGTCACTTGGGACTCCAAGGAAGGGCCCAAAATTCACCACAGATCTCTCAGAATCCCAGGCTGGGCAGTAACAACAACCCCACAGGCCTCCTCTCTCCATTTTCTAAAAGTCCCAAGTGATGGGGTCACAGCCAAGTGCAGCTACCATCCCAAAGGCTGAAAACTGAGAATCTCGACTCATTGACTGGACCAATGAATACTCACTATACTTAGCATTTCAAAGGATTTGGACCAGCCCTGGCTCTTAGCCCTCCACCCTCCAGGGTCTCTTAGCCCCCTGGCCCAGGCCATGCCAGTCCCAGTTCTTTTCTGCTCCCTGGCCCCAGCTCTTCCCCCTTCCCCCTTCCCACCCCCTGACCCATGACACACCAGCCCTGTCTCTTTCCCGTCCCTTCAGCCCCCCAGCCCACGCCAAGCCAATTCCAGCTCTTACCCCCCCCCACCGGCCATGCCAGCCCCAGCTGCCCCCCCCCCGCCAGGTCCCTGGCCCCCCCAGTCCAGGCTGCACCATCCCAGATTCTTCCCCCCTCCAGGCTGTGCCATTCCTGGTTCTTTCTCTCCCCCTTCTCCCCGCCCACTGAAGCTGTGCCAGTCCCAACTCTTACCTTTAAGAGCTCTTACCCAGGCCTAACCCTTAAACCCCCCTCGGTGTCCAGTCATGGCCTGGAAGTAAAGGCAGGGGTGACATAAGTGATGTGCTGATGTCACTGTCATCCCACAGGGAAAAAAAGTATATATAGAGAGATTATTATTGTTATTAATGATGATTATGATAATAATAATAGCACTGAGGTAACACCTGGACACTCCAGCCCATTGTGCCAAATACTGAACACTGGGCTTGGTGGAATGCAATTTTTTATTTTTTATTTTTTATTTTTTTTAGAATTTCAATGGATAATATTAATGTTTTAAGCATTTTTTTCCTATTTTTAATCCATTAATGTGCACAGTTGTGGGAAATTATCAGAGCAGACAATTGGAAGGTCTGACAATAATTATGTAATTCAAAGCAATGCTGAGATTCAAGAAATGAACATTTTAGAGCCATTAAAGCCCAAATTGTCAGCATCCCATGCCAAAATATGCATCATGAACATCCTTAAATCAAACTCAGTAAGTTCTCAGGGCACCACTTTTCTTACTTTGCCCAGCTAGACATTTACATTATTACTGATGGAAATATGTATTTATCCATTTCTCTGTGTGTGTATAAAGTGAAATTGACATTTAGAGGCATATACTAGTAAAAATCAAATCCTTCCCAGACTAGTCACAATAAAAACAGTCACTTCCCTGAAGAGTTTACATCTTATTTATATGACACATAACTTTAGCACCTGGTCCTTCACACAGTTACTACGTGCACAATTTTTACTCAGTGGAGTAGCCCTGTTATATTCAAAATTATACATTCACACAAATGACAGGATCTCAGTAGTTTGAGGATGTTTTTCTTCCAAAGCCTGGATTCCTCATTGGGGAAGACACCATGAATACATGTGTGGTAGGTCTCAAAGTGGGTAATAGTGGAAACATTCAATTAGAAATATGACTAAGTCTGACTTAAGGGTGTTAAATTGTGGTTAATTGACTAGTCAAATAGTTGATGGAATTTTCATCAACTTCTCGACTAGTCAATAGGCTCTTCCACATTCCTTCTTTGAAATGTACAAGAGCCCCTGCTGGGAGGAATGCAGAACTCCGTGTGCAGCTCAGAGCCAGCGGGAAGTCTCGCTGACTCTAGGCTGCGCATGGGCACTTGCTTTAAAATGCACAAGAGTGGTGCAGCATGGAGCCCGGGCTCAGCAGCTGATCTCAGGCTCCCCATGGCATTTCAGCAGAACCCAGGAACAGCTGGGGACTCCCCAGCTGAGCCCAGGTTCCACAACACCCTTTTGAAACAGCACCTCGGTGTATCAAAGGGGCAGCGCCACACATCTGAGCTCAGTCTCAGCTTTGAGAAGCTGCCCCTTTGAAATACCGAGGCGGAGTTCAAAGGGCAGCGCCGCACAGCTAAGCCACCATGGACCTTAGTCTGACATCTTAGTCTGGCTAGTTACAGAAGAGAATGCAGTAGAATTTAAGGGTTTGATCAGAAGCAAGTTGACATCAATGGAAAAATTCTCCTTGACATCAGCTGTAAAAAAAAGTTACTTTTAATAAGAGCAATTTCCTGTTCCCCCTAATTCTCTGGGAAACTGAGAACATGGAGCATGGGAACATTATCCAATATTTTTAAACCTTAATACTGGCATTTTTGAACATCAGGGTTTTTAAAATTTGAAACCTCAACAGCATCCTCTTAATGTAGTTTCTATATTTTAGTATTCTCTATGGCAGTGGCATCTAGGAATGCCTGCTACAGACCAGGACCCCACTGTGCTATGGGCTGTACACACACAAACAAAAAGATGGTCCCGGCCCCTAAGAATTTGCAATCTAAGTAAACTCAAAAGTTCTAATTTTCAAAGCTGTCTACAGGATTTGGATACAAATTGCCCTAATTGTTAATGGAAAATAAGTGTCTGAGTTCCTAGGCTGCTTTGCGGGCATGTGAGTCTATGGTGCCTTCACAAGGGCATTATATGGCATGTGGACCAGGAGACTACAAATGTTTGAAGAAGACTAAAATACCAGATGTCCTAAGAAAATGCGCACCATGAATTTACATCCCTCTTTTCAACTTCAGATGAAATAACCATCCGGATCTCAGTGAAATAGCCCTGTGTAGCCGCCATTTCAAACATCTTTTACATAGTTCTGACCCCACATCCCTGTAGCCCAAGCATTGCCATAAACCCACCTCCCTCCCTGCTCCCAAAATACCTGGACACTCCTCTCTCCAAGCCCATGGGCAGAGTGTTCTCCCCAAACTTACACAGCAGCCACAGCAGGATCATGGGGAGTGGGAACTGGTGACCGAGCCAGAGGACTTTGCTGCAGCAGCTGGGGCTCCAAGGAGAGCCCCAGAGGCTCGAGTTTCCAGTTCCCTCCTCCCCAGAGGAGCAGAAGAGGAACTGGGTGGCTTGTGGTCTCTTGTAGCATGTCTGGGAACAGCCCTGATGTGTGTGTGGCCATGGGGGCCCTCCCCCCTGAGAGGTGAGTGGAAACATTATCCATCTCCCCTGCCCAGCCTGGTCTCTGTGCCTTGTGATGGCCGACTGTGCTAGTTTCCCATTTACATTTCCCAGCAGATGGACTACTAGCCACATGTCAAGGCTGCTCTCCCTCGCAGGACGCAGTCACACCCTCCCCACCCAGGGCAGGGCTCGCCATGTCTCCCAGGGGGATCCCCTGGCTCACACCACGGACAGTGACCTTCACCTACAGTGTGAAACCCATGGAGGCTCAGTCACAAACCAGAGAACTTTCCCAGGGGCAGTTTTAGGATCATGAACTGCTCAGAGAGGATGCACATGGCCATGTGGTTGGGACGTGGTGGCCAGTCGTCAGAGCTCCAGTCTCCACAGCCTCCCACGAACATTGTACCCAGAGCAGGAGCTCAGCATGTGGGTGAGTTTATCAGAAAGCACTAGGTGAGTGTCATTAATCTGGGCTCTGATCTCCAGTCCCTCTCTGCTAGCATCAGCCCTCACCCAAAGTTCTACACCGAACACGGACTGACAACCCCGCCAGCGTCCGCACATCCCTCTCACACAGGGCCAGCACCACTCGGCCCAGGCACACTGACCAACAACCCCGCCAGCGTCCGCACATCCCTCTCACACAGGGCCAGCACCACTGGGCCCAGGCACACTGACCAACAACCCCGCCAGCGTCCGCACATCCCTCTCACACAGGGCCAGCACCACTGGGCCCAGGCACACTGACCAACAACCCCGCCAGCGTCCGCACATCCCTCTCACACAGGGCCGGCACCACTCGGCCCAGGCACACTGACTGACAACCCCGCCAGCGTCCGCACATCCCTCTCACACAGGGCCAGCACCACTCGGCCCAGGCACACTGACCAACAACCCCGCCAGCGTCCGCACATCCCTCTCACACAGAGCCAGCACCACTCGGCCCAGGCACACTGACCAACAACCCCGCCAGCGTCCGCACATCCCTCTCACACAGGGCCAGCACCACTCGGCCCGGGGCAGACACCCTGTGACTGTGAAACAACCCGGCATGTGCAGGGAGGGGATGAGAACCTGGCACATCCCAGGTGTACAGGCATCCTGTGGAAAAATGTGACTGCTCTGCTAATACAGGATTTAGGGTCTTTGTACAGCATTCCCATTGGCTGGGATGATACAGCAGCTGAGGAATGGATGGCTTCCTGAATGTCTGGCCACGCCCCCACTTCCAAGCCACACCCCCATTCCCGAATCTCACTCCTTAGCCAAGTACACAGTGATATAAGCAGGGAGTGGCTGGGCAGAGGAATTTCCTGGTTCTGCCTCCTTCCCCAGGCCACACACTGAGGCCAGTGGCTAAGTTGGGGCTCATCCAGATGTCTCTATGAGAGGACTGTTCCCCCCAAGACTCCCCACTCGGGAAGCCTTGATTTAGGGTCACTGTGAGGCTGACAGGTGCAGTGGATGGTGCCCCCCTCCCCCGACACACCATCGGGCTCAGTGATTCTGTACCAGGGTCCCAGGGCATCAGTGTTTACTGGGACAAGGTGCAGGGGATGGAGGGGCCGTTCCCGCATAAAAGTGAGCACAGCAGATGGCGGCTGAGAAGGTCTCTGCCTTGCAGGAGCAGCCTGGCTATAGGCCTGCAGGTCCATGCGCACTGCTGCTCAGGGCTGCTGGTGCAGCCGGGGCCAGGCAGACAGGGTCCGTGTGAGCAACAGAGACTGCAGCATAAGAACTGAGAACACCAGGAGCACAGAGGGGGCGGGGCTTGTGGCTGGGTCTGTACCTGAGCAGACAGGCAGGTCAGTAACCACAGCTCTGATCTGTTAATGTACAGGCAGCGCCTAGTCCAGCTCCCTCTTCCCTCCGCTCTTACACACTGTAGTCATTGCACTTTGCTCAAATGTGCCTGGGAGCTGGGCCTCCCCATGGGCTGTTTGCACAGCCCAGGACCCACAGATCCAGGGATGGTCAGGCCAGACAGGACCAGAGTGTTCTTTTCATCTGACACCTGGCTGCACCCAGGCCAGAGAATCTCACCCACTGACCCCAAGGTACAGCCTGTCTCTTGGGGCATGTCTACACCACAGAGTTTTGTTGGAAAAACGGCTGGTTTTTGACAAAACCTGAGTATCGTCCACAGTGCAAATGAGTTCTCTTGAAAGTAAATCGAAAGAACAGAGGGTTTTTTCCAACACTGGTAATCCTCTTTCTACGAGGGAGAAGCCTTTTTGCAAAAGCGCTCTTTCAGAAAAAGGCGTGTGAGGATGGGGAAGAGAGAGTTCTTTCGCAAGAAGAGGAAAGAGGAAAAACACTGGTGCCCTGGTGGCTGCTCCACCCATAGGAATCACAGCTTACATGCAAGAGAGGTTAATTAAGTATGGACGCTATCTGTCAAAAAAGCAGATTGCTTTTTCAATGCCCTTTTGCTGTGTGGACGCTCTCTTTGGAAGAATTTTTTTCAGAAGATCTCTTCCAGAAAAGCTTCTTCTGAAAGAAGCCCGCAGTCTAGCCATAGCTTTAGACATAGCCATTGTGACATCCAGACAGCAAGAATCACCGATGTGATAAAATCATAAACACCTAAAATCAACCCTGGTAAAGTTTGCAGAGACAGGTAAATAGTGCAGAGGGTAAGTGACTGCAGGAGTGTGACCTATATCAACTGTGACACTGGGAGCCAGCAAACAATGTGGCTATGTCTACACTCGTGGCTTCTTGAGTGAGAAATATGCAAATGAGGCTAAGCGTGGAATATTGCTGAGCCTCATCTGCATACCTAATGAGCTGCCATTTTTGCAGAAGAGGCTTTTGTGCCAGCAAGAGGGTTTTTCTTGCTCAAGAAGGGGCAGTGTAGACAGCTCCTTCTGGCGCAAGAGCCTCTTATGCAAAAATGTCAGCTCATTAGGCATGCAAATGAGGCTCGGCAATATTCCACACAGCCTCATTTGCATATTTCTTGTGCAAGAAGCCGCAAGTATAGACATAACCCGTGTGTTTTAAGGTGGTTAGGTGTAAATATCTACACCTAGGAGCACCAAACGCAGGCCTGACTTGTGGTGTGTGGGTCTCTCTCCTGGGAAGCAGCCACTCTGGAAAGGATCATCAGCTAAACCTGAGCTTCCAGCATGGTGAAGTGTCCAGATGGGCTAACATGAGTATGTGATGCATATACACAGGAATCCTGAGCAGGAGCAGAGAGGTTATTTTACCTCCACATTCAGCACTGATGCGACCCTGGCTGGAATCCTGGGCCCACTTCTGATGCCCACAATTCAGGGAAGATGTTGGCAAACTGGAAAGCGTTCACAGAAGAGCCAAGAGAACAATGACTTGAGCAGAAACTACCTGTCAGGGATAGACTCAAGAAGCTCAATGTAGTTAGCTTTGAAAAGGAAAGGAAAAGGAACGACATGTTACAGTCCTTCTACAGGGCGAGAAATGTTGAGTAAAGGACACTTCAGTCAGTGGCTGGAAGTGGAAGCTCGACAGATTCATACAGGAAATCAGGTGTAAATGTCACACCACACGGAGCGGCTCACAAATACCAACCTCGGGGCAGACTGTTAAGAAGCCTGGCAAAACCCCCAAACTGATTGTGAGTTCTGTACCTACAGTTCACCAGCCCAGTAACAAGTGCAAACTCCTCAAGCACTGCACAGCCCTATGAAGTCCCAGGCAGTTACCTTAGGCACTCTGACCAACCCCACCACCTAGGCACCAAGTGAAAGATGGTCACTTTACACCAAAATCACAAAATATGCAGGTTATTCCCAGTCCCAAAAGACCAGTCACTGACCTCAGGTCAATTTGTACCTCACATCTCACACCAAAGACAACACGTGTGGCCAGTCCTGTGGTGATAAATTAAGGATTTATTTACTATGAAACAGAAATAAGTGAGTTATTTACAAGGGTAAACCAGAAATACATACACACCCAAATGTTTCAGAGGGGTAGCCGAGCCATGAAAGCTCATGATACCATTTACATGTCTTGTTAGTCTTTAAAGTGCTACCAGACTATATGTTGTTTTTTAAGTTTACACACAAATGTGTAGCAGGCCAGATGGTGACAGAGTGGCTGAAATCTGCCAGTTCTGTATGTCCACAGGGCTAACCCAGATTCATCATGGTGACCTCTTGCTTATGTTAGGAATCTTTACCCCTCAGGGTCCAAACAGCATAAAAGACCCCAGTTCCTTCTGGTCAGGTATTTGTATCCCCATGTCCTTTGACGCCAGACTGATGGGATAAGCTCTTCATAAGTGAGCCAGAAGAAACAACAAAGTCCTTAACAAACAGCAAATAGTCTAGTAGCACTTTAAAGACGAACAAAATATGTAGATGGTATCTACATGTCCTTGTTCTTTGCTGACTTACAATGGCCCATTTGATTCCATGTGTGCAATCCTGTACTGTTTTCTTTCCTGACAGGCATTTCAGTTTCAGAGCAAGCATTTTTGCAGCCCCAGAGCAAACACTGAACCGTTATCTTATCGCCCACTTACAGATATTAGAGTGGAATAACGCAGGCAGCAGCTTACAAGCCTTTCAGAAAGTCTACACACGTTGTTACAACCTAATACCCATTTCAATGCTACTAACACAAAGATGAGTTGGGCTGGTTTCCAGCTCTGTTCACTAATGGCCTATGGGGTTACCAGGTAGGGACTGACCACACTCTGCATTGCCCCTGCCCAGTTCCTGTTGGTGGAGTTTGTTGTATGGGATCTGGGCATGAGGTGCAGGCTGAGAAAATGCAGCTGCCCAGGGATGGAAGGGGACTAGAGTGAGCATATTACCTATTCGTGCCAACCCCCACCTCCGGACCATCACTCCCAGTCACACCCTATGGGAATCCACCACCTTGGCCTGTTTGCTGGACTGTCTAGGCCACATCCCAACCAAAGTCACAATTATTACTAGTTGTGTGGGGCAGCACCCACAATATGCCAGCACCTCCCAGACTCTGCAGAGGGGACAATCCCTGAGGAGCTCGCAGTACGAGGACAGACAGACAACATGGCAGGCAGGAGAACAAGACGAGGATTTTTGGGTCAATCCCCACGATTCACCCTAGGCAGGTGGAACAAGGGGATTGCTCAGAGGGCCATAGAGAAGGGAGGGTCTCTGGAGCACAGAGCAGAAGGGATGCATAGAACTGCACTGAGAAGCTGGGTGGACGGGCTAGGGGTGCAGGTAGATGGAGGAGATGGGGACAAGATACATCCCCGGGGAGCTCCAGTGTGATGGCTCAGGCTGAGCAACGGCTTGTTCTCTCCAGGACGATGGTGATGATCAGAGCAGACCCCAGAAGGAGAAGGACCAGGGTGGAGAGGAGGATCCAGATGAAGAGAGACATGGTCAGGCCTGGAACACAGAATGGAACTCATGATGGGTGGCTGGGTAGGGCAGGAGAATGGCTTTGGAGTGTGCAGACTCAGAGTGGGGTCCCCACAAAGTAGCTCTGCCTCCAGCAGGGCATCTGTGTCCCCCCAGAACTCCTGGGAGTCAGACTCTGAGAAGCGGAAGCACAATATCATGAGACCCCCAAGCAAATCCCCCAGGGTGGTTGGGACATGTTGAATTGCGAACAGGCTCCCGAAAGGAATTGAAAATACACAGCTCTCTTCTTTAGTCTTGCTCTGGGGGAGAAAGCAGAGCAGTACTTTAAAGCTTTTTACTTCACTGAAGTCAGTCACACAGATGCCAGCAAAAGCGTTGTGCCTATATTTGTCCCATATCTTATACCACAGAGAAATGTGGTTTCTGAGAGCTCATTTTTGCACCAGAAAATTCAAGAAGCTGAGGGAAATGTTGAATGTTTGATAAGACCTCTGTGTGCACTGGCTAAAACCTGTGACTTTGGGAATGCAAAACTGGCTGCTTACTGTGTTAGCTGATTAAAAACATTCACAGCAGTTACAGCTAAAGAGAGTGGGAAGGGGCAAGACTTGGGCAGAGGGGGGCTGTCCCAGCCCTTCTCCAGGCTGGTGAGGAGTTATGAGGGGTGCTCACCCCCCTCCCCCGGTTTCCCCTGACCAGTCACCTTTACCTCAGAAAGAGCAACCCACAGAGCAAACTCTTCATACGTTGGCTGCAGAAGGAGATATCTGAGGGGGATTCCAAACTGACCTCAGCCTGCCGTCCCCAGAGGGCCACGTGGTTACATGCTGGGGTCGTGTCATTATAAAACGCAATTCAGAGATGCTGAGCAGGCAGACCGGTACGGATAATGTGATGAGGCAAATACTGTACGTGGGATGAACATAGCAATGCAACAAGGAGACGTAAGAGAAAGCTGAACTGTGTGACACAGCCCGGCCACTGGTGGCTCTGTGTATAAAGTAACCTTCCCGACAGCAACTTCCGCCAAACCGGCCGGAGCATTAAAGGCCCTTCTGATGAACAAGTCTGCTGGGCACCTCGCTGAGAAGGAGCCTCTAGAGGCAGTTGCAGAATCCTAGAATCTTAGGGCCAGAAGAGACCTCAGGAGTCCCCGAGTCCAGTCCCCGGCCCAACGCAGTCTGTGTCTGCTACAGGGACATGACAGATCATGCTCCACACACCACTGGGCAGGGGGCTTTGCGCCATGGCCCAGGGGTATCAGTGCAGGCTGGGACACGGTGCAGAGGCTGTAGTAGACAGGCGATGGGGAGGCCTCGCCCCAGGTCTGTGTTGTTAAAAATACTCCTCGGCACCGTGGTACAAAGCGGTGTGAGCTGCTAGTGAAGCTGAGCCCGCGGGGAGGGGAGCAGCCACTCACAGGAGATGGCTCTGGTAATGGAGTGACCGCACCCCAGGGGTGGCCTGCGGCCGGGCTCTGTGTCGGTGCATTGCATGAATTCGCTTCCTGACCACAGCTCAGGCAGGGCTTATTTATAGGCGGCTTGTGGCTTTGCTCTTCCTCCTGCGATTCCTTCTCGTGTTGTGTTTTCTGTTCTCAAGCCGGACACCCAGCGCCCTGCTCTCCCTGCCCCGGGCTCCCACCCCCCATGCACAGCTCTGCCTGCACCCCTCGGAGTCTGGCTTCACGTGCCCATTCTCCTCCACTAGAGCCCCTCAGTCTTGGAACAAAACACACTTGGAAGCATAATTGTTACTCCTGGGCTATGTCTGCACTGGTTTTGCGTAAGAAATATGCAAATGAGGCTAAGCGTGGAATATCGCCAAGCCTCATTTACATAATTAATGAGCAGCTGTTTTTTGCTCAAGAGATTTTTGCACAAAAAGGAGCCATCTACATGGCTCCTTCTTGCACACAAATCCCCACTTGTGCAAGAGCTGTTCTTTGTGAAAATAAGCGGTGTAACGGCTCTGCGCAAAAGGGGTTTTTTTGCTCAAGAAGGAGCAGTGTAGACAGCTCCTTCTTGTGCAAAAGCCCGTGCCGCAAAAATGGTGGCTCATTAGGTATGCAAATGAGGCGTGGCGATATTCATCCCTGCGCCTCATTTGCATATCTTCTTGGACAACAATGCACAGTGTAGACATAGCCCTGGTGTGTTGTTTTGCCCTAGCAATTAATGTGTCAAGTGCAGTGTGCCCTGGTGTGTGTCAGTCAACGCTTAACACAGTCATTGGGAACTGAAAATCCACAATCAAGAGGCTTGTTTTTAAAAACAAAACCTGAACGCCAAGGGCTGCCTGTTAAAAGGCCTTTCAAGTGGCTCCAGTGCTCCCCGGTGTCCATCTGAAGTATCAATCCAGAGCTGACAAAATGCTGTCACAACTGTTTCCTCAATCCCTGCACTGCACAGACATGGGAGAGTGCCTCTTCCCTGCTGGGCATCCTTGCCAAAGGCATCCTGGGAAACTGGGGGGTGACCCCTCCCAAACCTTTCCTTTGCGCCCCCCACTAGCCACAATTACCGGTCGCCTCTGTAAAGTAATGCACCTTGCACAACACAATTACAACTCTACACATCAATTGGGGTGGGGTCTAACTTAGCTATTACCGCTCAAGCAAGAGACCTGGGAGCCATTGTGACCAGATCTCGAAAACATCGGCTCAACATGCAGCAGTGCTCATAAAAGCAAAGTAAAGCAAATGATAAGAACCACTAGGGAAGGGATAGATAACACGACAGAAAACATCACAGCCCCTATATTAATCAATGATGACCACACCTTGAATAATGTGTGCAGTTCTAGCTGCCCCAGCTCAAAAAAGATGTCTTACAATTGGAAAAGGTGCAGAAAAGGGCAGCAAAATTGCTTAAGGGTATGGAACAACATCCATATGAGGGGAGATTAAGAAGACTGGGACTGTTCATCTTGGACAAGAGAAGACAAGGTCAATAAAATTGTGAACCATGTGGAGAAAGTGAACAAGCTGGTGTTATTTTTTCCTTTACATAACCCAGGAACTCAGGGTCACCCAATGAAATCACAGGTTTAAATCACTAGGCAGCAGGTTTAAAACAAACAAAAGGAAATATTTCTTCATACAATACACAGTCAACCCGTGGAACTCCTTGCCGGGGACATTGCGAAGGGCAACTAATGGAGTTAAAAAGTTTTTGGAAGATAGGTCTCTCAATGGCTATAAGCCAAGGTGGCCCCATGCCCTGGTTGTCCATAGCCTCTACTTCCTAGAAGCTGGGAATGGACAACTGGGGATGAGTCACTTTATGATTGGCAGTTCTGTTCACTGCCTCTGGGGTGTCTGGCATTGGCCGCTGTCAGCAGACGGGATACTAGGCTGGATGCACTATCGGCCTCACCCTGCGTGGCCGTTCACGTGTTCTTATCAAACAAGCCTGACTTTTGAAAGATCAGTTCTGATTAATTTCCTATCCCACACTGCTCCTGCACAGTCTTCATACAATTCCTGAATTATATCTACAGGTCTTTTTATCCAGCCTGATTCAGTCCTGTCTGCCTTTTTCAGCTTTTCCCATTGACCTGTCTTGTGGTACTTCATAAATGTTTGTCCCCTTTCCCAACATTAGGCACCTGTTAGGATGAACCAATCACCGCAGGGATCTGAGCTTCGATCAGACCAGCCCTTGTGAACTCACCTCCCAATCTTTGGGGTTCACTGAGGCTGTGGGGCTGATACAGAAAACATCTGAAAATTGAAATGCTGGGAGTTCAGCTCAAAAGGCCTGATCTGAGCCAGCGTTAGACTCAAAGGCTGGGAGCTGGGCTCAGAAGGCTTGGTCTGACCCAGGACCAAATCCCACAGTGGTCCTGCTGTTAGCGGCATAGTCCCCATGTTCTGTGTGATGCCAGCATCCCAGGTCCCCTTCTCATGAACATCTGAGCCATGCTGGGTTGTCATTCCTTCCCTCTCCACATCTGGTTGTTCTATAGCCACAATGTCTGCCTGCCTGTACGCCTGGGCTGAGCAGGCCTGGGTCAGAGTGACAGGGACATAAGAACACAGGAACGACCAAAGGTCCATCTAGCTCAGTGTCCTGTCTGCCGACAGTGGTCAATGCCAGGTGCCCCAGGAGGAATTAATAAAACAGAATCATCAAGTGATCCATCCCTTGTCATCCATTCCCAGTTTCTGACAAACAGAGGCGAGGGACACCATTTCTGCCCATCCTGGCTAATAATCATTGATGGACCTATCCACAAATGAATTTATCTAGCTCTTTTTTGAACCCTGTTAGAGTTCTGGTCTTCACAACATCCTCTGGGAAGGAGTTCCACAGGTTGACTGTGCACTGTGTGAAGAAATACTTCCTTTTGTTGTTTTTAAATGGGCTGTCTATTAATTTCATTTTGTGACCCCTAGTTCTTATGCTATGGGAACAAGTAAATAACTTTTCCTTATTCACTTTCTCCGCTTCAGTCATAATTTTATAGATCTCTATCCTACCCCCCTTTATAATCCTCTTTTCTAAGCTGAAAAGTCCCAGTCTCTTTAATCTCTCTTCATATGGGTCCCGTTTCAAGCCCCTAATAACTTCTGTTGTCCTTTTCTGAACTTTTTCCAATGCCAAGATTTGGAACTCTCATTTTTTGAAATGAGGGAACAGTGTTTGTATGCTGTATTCAACATGCAGGCGTATCATGGATTTATATACAGACAATACAATATTTTCTGTTTTATTCTGTCCCTTTTTAATGATTCCTAACATTCTGTTTGCTTTTTTGACTGCCACTGCACTTTGAGTGGATGTGACCATCAAGTGGATCTGTGAGAGAAAAGCTGGGAAAGCATCTTCCTCCCACACCAGGGAGCGATTGTCCCCCTGGCCGCGGCAAGGCCGTAGCAGACATAGCCCCGCCTTAGCAAAGAGCCTGTGGCTTTTCATGCCTTCACCCTGGAGCCAGGAGACAGAGCAGACAGCACCTGCGGCTTCTCTGCAGCTCAGAAGGGGAGCGGTCAGCTCAGAGAGCCTGAGTCTTAGTGAGACTCTGAGAGGCAGAGGGAGACAGGCCGTCCCTGCAGCATCGCCAGACCATGCCGGTCTCACTGCATCTCCTGAGCATCC
The DNA here is from genome assembly GCF_049634645.1 of Pelodiscus sinensis. Taxonomy (NCBI): domain Eukaryota; kingdom Metazoa; phylum Chordata; order Testudines; family Trionychidae; genus Pelodiscus; species Pelodiscus sinensis. The sequence continues at coordinate 3,495,507 of NC_134743.1, read as the reverse complement.
CGCCGCTGGGACTCTGGCTTCTCTGTGAGTGCGCCCTGCGCTGGCCGGGTTAAGCTGGACGGGGGAGATCACTGGGAAGAGAATCGTTTTCTTAATTAGGGTCCCATCCTGGGAGGTGCTAAGCCCACTGGTGAGGTGCTGTGGGGACGGGAAAGTGCCAAAGCTGTGTGAAAGGTTCAGAACCTGACTCACCTTCCCAGGCATTTAACAGCAGCAACTGTGTGTTTCATGAGCATCACCAGCCTCGGGGCTAAGGAACAGGGGAATCACTGGTTAGATTCCAGCGCTGAACCTCAGCAGCGAGATCACTGAATCACCCCGAAATGCTGGGTCGTTTGCCAAGGGCTACACCCTGGTGCTGAGCCCTCCCCTCTCCCCTGCACTCACACCATGAGGCTGCCAACGCGTGGTGTCATTGCCACCTGTGGCATGTCATGTGGGGTGCAAATGTCTCGGGGGACAACAGTGAACCCTCCGGATTTGTGCCACCCCACCCGCTGCACGCACAGAAGGCACTAGTCCGTGCAATGGGCTGGGCACAGAAGCAGAAGCCTGTTTGCACACCAGGATGCTGATTTGCACACTCAGATTCAGGTGTAAATATTGGCAGGCACCAGATCTCTGGGTCACACATTTGTGTGAAGGAGCCTAAGCTGGAGCTGCCATGCAGGGAGGGAAACTGCTGCATGTTCACCTCATCCCGGGGCACCAACAGCAGAGCTGCCAGACACACAACCAAACATGATTCGTCTTTAAGGGGTAACAATGGACTTTCCCTGGGATCTGGGGGATGCACTATTTAGACTCCTTTGAAAAGCCCAGGTTAAAATTAATTAAGCTAGCAGTCACTCATTAACCAGGGGGAGGGATAGCTCAGTGGTTTGAGCATTGGCCTGCTAAACCCAGGGTTGTGAGTTCAATCGTTGTGGAGGCCATTTAGGGATTTGGGGCAAAAATTTGTCAGGGATGGTACTTGGTCCTGCTGTGAAGGCAGAGGACTGGACTTGATGACCTTTCAAGGTCCCTTCCAGTTCTAGGAGATAGGCAATCTCCATTATAAAAACTGCTGCAATAGTTAACAGTCCTTCAGGCTGGTCCATGGTTGTGACTAGAGAGAGCAGGGATGAATTTCCTGCTCTGACACAAACTTGCTGGGTGACCTTGTGGCAGCTACTGGCTGCTCTGTTGCCTGAGCAATGGGGATACCAGCCCTGCCAGCTGCATGGGAGGGGCTGTCTGTGAACTGATCAGAAGACAAACCTGCAACCTGCACATAGCCTCCCACGGACAGGGCCAGCTGTGTTTGTGCTCATGGGCCTGATTCTGCACTTGGCTTGTCTGGTGTAGACCCAGAGCCCATTCCAGCCAAGGGTTGCCCATGTTGCCCATGCGAGTGGAAGGGATTGATCATTAGCCTGCAGGGTTCAGGGTCAGGTTCAGGGTCAGGGCCATGGACAAATCACCCTGACCTGGTCTCCACTGCTGCTCTAAGCTCACAGTGACCCTTTAGTACAGGATCTGGCCCCTCACCCAGAATGGGGCCAGGGGCCCTTGCTTGCCTAACCCCAACCCATCTCCAGTGGCTCTCTGGCATGCTCAGAGCAGCTTTGAGACATTGGTTGGGGTCCAGTGAGCGCCACATGCTGGTGTAGGAGTGGTTCCTTATGGTTCCTTATCTGTGCTCAGACTGTGCTCAGACTGCAATGCTCCAGCTAACCCTGACGCTCCAGCTGACGCTCCAGCTAACAGCTAACCCCGACATCATCTTGGCAACTGGCAACCAACAAGTTCCAAACAAGTTCCAGACTAGGGGACTAGGGGACAGATCCCTGACAAGTTCCAGACTAGGGGACAGATCCCTGGCTGGTGTAAATGCACTGGTGTAAATGCACCTGGCTCGATTGCTCCACCAGGGATAGGATAGATCCCCAGCAGGGATCCTCGGGAGCCGATTCACACTGGGAGCTGGACACCAGACTGTACTTCGTGCTTCTGAGCATCCTGCTTCTGAGCATCCCCTCCTGTGCTGGGAGGAGAGAAGCTTCATGGAGCAGAGCAGCAAATTTGCCTGTCTCTGGCCAGGGGATAAATCTGGAGGCAGTGGGACTGAATTCCTCACTGTTGGCTTTGCCGAAAGGCCAGAGACTCCCACATTCCTTCAGAGGCTGTGACCCTATTTCCATCTCCCCTCACTTTAATTCCTCATTCCACCTCCCCTCCTGCACTGAGACGCTTCTGTGTTTATTTCACAGGCTCCCTGGTCGCCAGCCAGGAAATCTGCAACTCTTCAGGTGAGTGACTGGTCCCTGTGTGCGCACTAGGGACTGGAGAGCTCAGGTTCAGCCAAGCTCCACTGGAGAGAGCGGGTCTGACTCCCAGCTGGTGTAAATCAACCCCGCTGCGATGGAGTGAATGGAGCTTTGGTGATTGACACAGGCGGGGACCTGGGCCCAGGAGTCTCACACTGACGTGTTTGCCCCCCAGGCACTCTCCCCGCCCCATGGCTGTTCCTGAACAGACTCTCTGCCCGCCAAGGGGACACGGCCGTGCTGTCCTGTCTAGTCCCTTGTGGCTCCCCAGTGACCCGCATTGTCTTCTGCAAAGACGGCAAGGAGCTTTCTGTGCATCCCAAGGAAGGAAACAACCGTATCTATGACTTACCCTACACCGTGTCCAGGGAGAGCGCAGGGGCCTTTTCCTGCCGCTACCTGCACAAGGATGACAACAACCAGGAGAGCAACTCGCTGCCCAGTGACCCCCGGCATCTGCAGGTGGCGGCTGGTAATGCTCTGTGCTAATGGTGGGCTGGGTGCAGAAGGCCAGGGACCGGGACAGGCTGGGATCTCACTGATATCTGGGGTTTCGGTTTAAAACTTCCCTCTGCTTCACCAGCATTTCCCGGGTGAGAGCTCAGTGCTGGGGGGAATTTTTACAATGATTTGGTGACTGAGCATCGTCCTTTCAGCCCTTGTTGAGGTCCATGGTGAGGAAGAGCAGGTGTTGCCCACTGATCTTTCGGAGGGGCCGAGTGTGAACATGGACAAACCATCGCACGGATATGCAGCAGGTTTATTGTTATCACAGGCGACACAAGTATGGAACAGAGCTGCACGACAAATGGAATGTTTGGTTCACTGGCTATTTGAAAAACTCAGAAGGGAGGGAAATTGTGGCAGATGGAGTTGAAAACACTTTTTTCAAAATTGGCAGGGAATCAAATAGCTGGGAAAAGTCCCTGCTCGAGGTTGCACCTGGCACCTCCCTTGTGTGAGGCTTTTGGTGTTTGAGGTGATGTGACACTGCTGTGTATCTGCCCCACAGATGGTGATGGCTGTGGAGAGGAGGCGTTGCCCCAAGGTAAATGGTTTTGCTCCGTGCTGAGGGATTTCCCTGTGAGAAAGTGGGAGAGATGGGCTGGGATAGGATGGAGCACATGCCAATCTCAATGGGGAGACTTTGCCCTGTCACCGGTGCCTGGGTGGGCAGGAGGCCACCAGCTCACCTCTGTGTGGGGAATGTAAAATGTCCCCATGTGCCATCGTCTGCCCCCAGGAGGCCAGAGGCTGCCACCTCCCCATGCTGTGGCTGGTGGAGTAGAGAGATAAAGAAACCAGCCAGCTCTCCTATGGCAGACCCCTACCGATGGCCTAGGCATGAGTCCCTGTGGCAATGTCAGGGTCTCTGTGGCGCGTGTACACTTCAGGGCTTAACCCGAAATAAGCTGTGCAAATTGATCTACAGCAGTGGCGTATCTTATTTCGAAATTGGGAGCTTCTACACACGCTTATTTCGAAACAGAGCACTCTTCCTCTGACTGCCCTTACTCCTCGTACCATGAGGGCTACAGGAGTCGGAGTAGGAAGCTTGACAGTATTTTGACACTGTTTCAGAGTAACTGCCTGCTGTGTAGATGCGGACTAAGTTATTTCGAAATCGTGTCACAGGGTAGATGTACCCCTTGAGCTTTGGCTTTGTGACGAGGCACTAAGCGCAAACGCCGGGCCAGGGAGTCCGTGTCTGTGGCCCTATTGCATGGTGGGCAGCAGCAGAACCTAGAAGGGTCCCTGTGGGTCGGGGTTTTCACAGAGATGCCCTCTCGTTTGGTCCTGTCCAAGGCCTGCATTGCTGTGAAGGCAGTGCCAGCAGCAGTGCAGAAGTAAGTCACCAGGCCCGCTGCAGGGCACCATGCCGACTGCAGGGTTTCACGCCCCCCGTTCGAAGTAGAAAGAAACTTTGCACTCGCTCCCTGCAGCTCTCCCTTCCCCAGGCAGTGTCCTGTATTTAGGAGCTTCCAATATGGTAACTCTGGACCTGTGGTCACCAACCAGTAGATCAGAATCTACTACTAGATCTTGGAGCCTCTGACAGGTGATCCTGACTGGTTTGGCTGGGAAGCTATCAAGTGCTGGCACCTTCAGTTGTCCCTCCACCCACTGTCCTGCTACTCCTGTCCTCTTGCCTTGGAACTGCCCCCTGGGAGCCTCCTGCTCGCTGTGCAGGGTGTGGCAGGGAGAAGGGAGGGGCTGATGTCAAGGTGTTCCTCCTCCCCCTAATCCAGAGAGAAGGGGAAGGAGGGAACTTGGCAATGCAAATCTCTGTCATTCTCACACACTGTGGCTGTGTCTAGACTGGCAACACCCTGTTCTCCAGAGGCCGATGCCCTTTCCCTGAGTTCCCTCAGATCCCATCCCACCAGGTCCTTTACCTTGTTTCACAAATGCAGGAGCCAGCTCAATCCTTAGGGCAGCCTGGGTTAGCTGTCCAGCCCCTCCCAGGGTGGACAGGACTCAAGCCCACCACCCTGTGCTCTCCAGGAAAATACCCTATTAACAAGGCCACTCCAGAACCTACCCCACCAGCCTACCTTCAGTGGGTCCCTTATCCTGCCTGCCTAAGGCAGGCACCAGCTCCATCCCTGGGGTAGCCTGTGTTAGATGTCCGGCCACTCCCAGGGTGGGTAGAGTGGGGGGAGGGACTCAAGCCCCCAACCTTGCACTCCCCAGGAAAATCCCCATGGCCACTCCAGAACTCAACCCACCTCCCTACCTACAGGGTGTCCCCTCTCACACTCCGAACCCCTTGGACCAAGACCAGAGCCTGCCCCCCAACTCCCTACCCCAGCCTGGTGAAAGTGAATGAGATTCGGGGGAAGGGATCAGGGTGAGACCTCGGAGAAGGGGGGAAGGAAGCCGGGCAAGGGTATTTGGGTTGGAGGCAGATCTTACATTGCACTTACATTGAAAAAATGACTTTGTGGTTAAAAGGTTGGTGACCACTGCCCTAGACCATGGTGGCAGTGCTGCCCCTAGGAAAGGACTCCATGACACAGGTGTGGGGCCCATCCCAGCTGTCCCTGCCTTGGTGCTGGGCCGAGGAGGAAAAGGATCAGCACTGAGAGAGTTACCTGTGGGATTAGGAGCCAGGCATGAGGCCTCTAAGCAGCTGGGACAGTCACAGGCTCCCCGAGGCCCATCGGGAGGGTGTCATGGCCGGGTGCAATGTCCCCAGTGCAGAAGGGGCAGTGCTGGAGAGAGGCCCCTCCACACAGGCTGTAAGTGGGACTCGTGTTGCACATTCACTTCCACCTTCAGACCCCTCATGCTGCTCCATCCCCTGTCCCAGAGCCTGCTATCACCCTCTGGGTCTGGATCCTCCGCCTCAGCCTGGTCCTGCTCCTGCTGGCGTCTGCCCCGATCGTCACCTGCATCCTGAGGGAACGAGCCATCGCTCTGCACAGTCCCAAAGGCTGTGGGTGGAATGGCAGCAAGGAAGAGGAAGGAGAAGAGGCCATTGGCTCTGGGGGGTCCCCCTGCCTGGGGCTGGCTGGAGGGTTGACTGGGGTTACAGAGAGGTCTGTGGATTATTCCACCATGCAGAAACATGCCCACGGAGCTCAAGGGAACTAACTCGGAGATCAGACTTGTGGAGCGGGGGGCCTGATACATCCAGTAAGCAGTCCCCATAGATTCCCCTGCTAGGGGATTTGTGCAGTAACTTAACACCAGACCCACCCATTTCCCCCTCTTCCCTGGCCCAGTGCCCTAGGTCAGACTCCTGCTCTCTGTAGCTCATGGTGAGCATGGTCCCATTTCCTTGCATTGCTCTGCCTTCCTACAGTCACTGTGTGTGTGTGTGTGTGAGAGAGAGAGAGAGAGAGCAAGCGAGTGAACGAGAGCGATATGACACAACAAAGGGAGCACTGTGAGCTCACGCTGATAACTGGAATTTTCACAATGGTTAAACTCTTTGGACACTCCGAACCCCCATTCCCCAGAGGCTGTGATTTCTACTCCTTGATTGTTTAGGTATAGGACTCACATTTTAGTGTGAGCCCTGGTGAATACAGGCCCCCTGAGCCCTCTCTGCTCTGCATTACAGGCCTGTGCTAAAAGTTCATGCTGTGAAGGGTCCAAATACGTGTTGCCTAAATCTGAAATGGTTCAATGTAGTTACAGAAAACAAGCTGCTGTTTGGTGTTGCTCTGTGTCAGGCCAGGCCTTGAACAATGCACATTGTCACCTGTGACGGTTGCTCTTCCAGCCCCTCTGCCATGTTGAGAACGCAGCACAGCGACCAGCCCCCAGACAGAAATGAGCACTGCAGACGAGCGACCGGCAGGTCACTGCATAACGAGCCCAGCATCGCTCCACACCTGCGTGTCTATAAATATTGCCAGGGCCGTGAGGCCGTGGTGTGAGATACGCCTGTGCTGGGAACAGCAACCACAGCTAGTCACCATGGCCCCATTTCTGGGCTGACCTCACAGGCCTCTGTTTATAGCCAGGCTTGGATGGATGAACTTGTTATTGCTAAATACCAGTAAACATCAAGGGTCCCCCACCCCCACCTCCACATGCGTGCACAAACCCGTGAGAAAATATTTCCATCGATAATATCGAAGTTTGCAGATAAGTGAAGTAAGAGAAATGCTGCTGGAGACATTCTTTGAGGTTGCTTATGGGATATTTGCTGTGTGTGTTCTGGCATGTATTTAAGGCAATTTGAGTTTGAATAGTTATGAAGCTTTAACTTTGTGAATCTCAGTGTCTAGTGTCATTAAATAACTATTGTGTGACCCCACTACCAGATGTTCCCCCCGTGAAACATAAATACAAAAGAGATTAAAAAGCAGCTGAAATCCCATGATTTTAGTCAATAGTGAAAATTTAAATTGATAAAAAATAAAAAACCTTTTCAAAATTAATATTGACATTGTCAAAATTATATTACAAAATAAATTCTGTGAAGCCTCTTTATAGCCCAGGGCTGGGACAGACAGGGGCTACCTGGGGGTGTCATCCAGAGACAGACAGCACGTGTTATGGGGTCAGTCACGTGCCTCAGCCAGACACCCAAAGGGATGTCGCACAACCTCCCCTGTGATTTCCGCATGGGCAACTGTGCATAACGCTGTCCACACAGAGAGCAATGGGACCTGGATTGCTATGGATCCAGCATTCTGGCAATGAGGTGAAGTCACAACACTCAACATGGGCCTCTCCCAGGACATGGGGCTGTGAGGGAGGGGGGCATGATGACACCCCTCCATGGCTAGAAGGGACAAGGGGATTGTCTGGTGGTGGGGATAGAGTTGCCAACTTTCCCAGCTGGACAGACCAGATGCCAGTCACAGCTATGCTGTCCAGTCCATTTAGACCAGTCCATCTGGTCTAGGTGGGAAAGAGCAGGATGGTTGTTTTTGCATGAAGAGCCACGGAGAGCCTTGTGAGGGAAATGGAACAAACTGGGGCATGGGATGAATTACTGGGCGGGGAAGCACATGGTGCTTATGCTTGTGGAGAAATGGAGACTGGCCTCATAAAGAAGGACACCACGTCCCTAAGATTCTGGCCCTGCCCTGTCACTAACGCCTTGGGATGTTACAAGATGCCCCAGGTAAAGATGGCCACCATTTCCCATTGTTTCTAAGGGGATGAAGCCAGAGTCATCAGTCCTGCAGGCCACAATAAGGAAGAGTAGCCATTTTTACTTGGGGGCAACATTGGGGACATGGCGGCCATCTTCTCTGGGGGCAGGCTTTGGCTTCACTTCCATTTGAGAACAAGGAGTAAATTGGACATCCATGCCATGGGCACTCTCCCAAGGCTTTGGGAGAAATGATAACCATCATCCAGAGTGCATCCTGTGACTTCAATCCTAGCAGAAATAACAGGAAAAGGAATCCATCTTTACTAGGGGCAGCCTCCCTTTCGCAGCCACTGTATTTAATGACATTGTAGTCATTTTCCCTGAAGGCAGCCTGTACTTTTGGTCTCACTGGGAACAATGAGAAATAGGATCTGTTAGGATTTAGATGTTCAGGCCTAGCTGTAAAGGCCTCTACTTTAAGGCTACGTCTATACTGTGCATTGTTGTGCAAGAAAATATGCAAATGAGACATGGGGATGAATATCACCGCACCTCATTCACATACCTAATGAGCTGCCATTTTGCAGAAGGGGGTTTTGCGCAAGAAGGAGCTGTCTACACTGCTCCTTCTTGTGCAAAAAAGCCCTCTTGCACAGGAGCTGTTCTTCCTGAAAATAAGCTCCTTCTTGCACATAAGCCCCTTCTGCAAAAATTTCAGCTCATTAAGTATGCAAATGAGGCGTGGCAAAATCCACGCCTCATTTGTATATCTTCTTGTGCAACAATGCGCAGTGTAGACATAGTCTAAGAAAGTAAATGTATTCTTACAGGGGTATAAAAACAAAGAGTCAAAATCAGTCTATCTATACATGATGGCCTGAGACCTTGTTCTTAAGCTAAGGCTTTTGGCTAAGTAGGAGGGTCTTTCAAACCAGTCAATTCAATCTATCATCTCCAGATAAAGGGAAGAACCTAGAAGATTTAAAGGAAACATAGGCTGACCGCTTTTAGTCTGGCAAGGACCCACTTATCAATAGTTAGGGTTGTGAAATCCTCATTTCTTTATTGCTTGGTTATTATGCTCCCCCTCTCTCTGTTGTTTTTCTGTATGACTCTGTCTGGTTCTTTGACTGTTTCTGTCTGTGGAATAATCAGTTTTGCTGGGTATAAGACAACTAAGGTCGTGGGATATAACTGATTAGATAATCATGTTACAATATGTTAGGATTGGTTAGTTAAATGTCAGTAGAATGATTGGTTAAGGTATAGCTGAAAATATTACTCTCTATATTAGGGTATGTCTACACTACAGTGCTAATTCGAACTAACTTAGTTCGAATTAGTTAATTCGAACTAAGCTAATTCGAACTAACGCATCCAGACTAAAAAACTAGTTCGAATTAGCGTTTTGCTAATTCGTACTAGCATGTCCACATTAAGTGGACCCTGAACCGGGGTTAAGGATTGCCGGAAGCAGTGCCGGCAGGGCATCAGAGGAGGACTTAGAGCGTGGATCTGCTGTCTCAGGCTAGCTGAGGGCTGTGCTTAAAGGGACCTGACCCCTACCCCGGACAGACAGTTCTCCGGGGTGCCCCGCTTGCAAAGCAGTCCTGGCTTGGATTGCCCGGAGTACCCACACTGGGCACATCACAGCACTCGGCCATCAGACCGGCTGCACTTGCCGCGGGCTGCCATCTGGGGAGAGGGGGCAATTGAGGGGCTGCAGGAGAGCTTCCACCCCCAGAAGCCCGCAGAGCCAGCCCAGTCCTCCCCATCGGGGGCTCGTACCCCATTCCCAGTATGGCCATTGTAAGCTCAGGGCTCAGGGTCGGGGGTCTCAGTGGACCACCTTGATTTTCATGCACACCTGCTCCTGAGTGACCAGGCTGGCAGCTCTCCTGCCCTAGACGGCCACTTTCCTGTGCCTAGTGCGGAGGTCGTGGACGAGGTCCACGATGTCCGCACTAGACCAGGCGGGTGCCTGCCTCTTGCAGTCCCGGGCAAGCTCCCGGGAGCCGCCAGCCTGGTCCCGGGAAGAGAGGGATGGCTGGGGGGCATCAGGTGGCTGGCACGGGCACCGTAGCCAGCCTGTGCCCCTTTAAGGGGTCCGGGGCCGGGAGGGGGGCAGACGGGTTTCCCTGGTGTTGGCCAGAGTGGCCACCAGGGAAAGCTGGGGAGGGCTAGCCTCCCACTAGTTCGAATTAAGGGGCTACACACCCCTTAATTCGAACTAGTAAGTTCGAACTAGGCTTAGTCCTCGTGCAATGAGGTTTACCTAGTTTGAACTAAGCGCTCCGCTAGTTCGAATTAAGTTCGAACTAGCGGAGCGCTAGTGTAGTGCCTATCAAAGTTAATTCGAACTAACGTCCGTTAGTTCGAATTAACTTTGTAGTGTAGACATAACCTTAGAGACAAACAGAAAAGGAGTGGAAAAAAACAATGGAAAAGGAACAGAATCTGCATGACTACGTCTACACTGGCCCCTTTTCCGGAAGGGGCATGTTAATTTCAGCGATCGTAATAGGGAAATCCGCGGGGGATTTAAATATCCCCCGCGGCATTTAAATAAAAATGTCCGCCACTTTTTTCCGGCTTTTAGAAAAGCCGGAAAAGAGCATCTACACTGGCCCCGATCCTCCGGAAAAAGCGCCCTTTTCCGGAGGATCTTATTCCCACTTTGAAGTAGGACATTGACTTGTTTGCATCTCCGGACTTTGGGTATTGCTGTTCTCTGGCCATGTGAGAAGACCCAGGGAAGTGGGAGGCTGAAGGAATAAGCCCTCCAACAGGAGCCATCTTTATTAAAGGCAACTTCAGTTTCACATTCCAAGGCTGTTGTGTCATGGCAACCATCTTCCATGTGGGCAGCTTTAGGCTTTCTTTATAATGGCACTGAAGTCACAGGCTTCTCACCAGATAGTGCCATGTTGCTATAACCCGGAGATATGAAAGGGAAGCTGCCCGTACTTCTGTGTTGTTATACCCTTGGGATGTGAAAGGTAAGCTGCCCTTAGGAAAGATGGCTGCCATTTCTGACAGCAGATCATGAGGGGAGGAATTTCAAAAGGTTCTTGAGCATCTGAGATGCTAACTGCCATGAAAACCCAGGAATGAAAGCCAAACTCTGTATGGAGCCTTTTGAATACCTAGCCCATTGTGAATGTTCCTACTTTGGACATAGCTCTGTTTTAGAAGCTCTCTCTGGGGACCATCTTTCTTAAACTGCTTCAAATTTCCCTCTCACTCTGCCTCTGCCTCTCACCCAGACGCCCACTTTTCCGGTAGATTTTTCGTGTCCTATAGGTGGAGTTTAAAATTCTGCTTTAAATTTAAACTTTATTCCTGCTATAGCTGTAGAGAATCCTCTGCTGTCGTGTAAGACTCACCCTGGGCTAGCCTGGGAGTTTGGCCCAGAGAAGCTGCTATCAAACCCAGAGACTGGGAGTTGAGCTCACAGGACGAGCCTAGTCCAGTATAAAACCCCAAAGGCTGGGAGCCGAGTTTAGAGGAACTGGGCTGGTCCAGTATCACACCCCCAACCCTCAGCATTTGGGGTGACCTGCCTGACCCATGGCAGAGGAGCTGTGCAAGCAACTTCCCCCTCCCAGCAGGGAGTGCTGTCCCCAGTCACTGCGAGGCTGGTAGCAGACACGGCCCCGTCTTTCACAGGGACTGTGGCTTTCCTTCTCTCTGAGCCTTGGGGATCACGTGGCAGATCAGAGAGCACCTGCAGCTTCTCTGCGCCCTGCAGATCAGAAAGGGAGTGTCCAGACCAGAGAGCTCCGGCGCTTCTCTCACTGAGACACTGCAGAGCAGAGCCAGAGGGACGGCGCCTGCATCCCTGCGAGGCAGACACCACCGTGGCATGGCCAGGCAATGGGGTTATCTCTGCTTCTCCCGGTGATCCTGCCGCTGGGCCTGTGGCTGCTCTGTGAGTATGGGCACAACGGGCCAGGGCGGGCGGGAGGGGAAGGCTGAGATGAGACAGGCTGTGAACTGTTTGCTTTAGTCCCAGAGGCATGTTCCAAGGTGGGCTGATAGACGGGCACTCCTGTTAAAAGGCGACTGGATCACTGTGGAGAAGCCCCTCGGCAGGGAGATGATTTCTGACAGATTTCGTTGCTCGAGCACACAAGGGCCGAATGAGAGCCAACAGCTAGCAAGTGAAGTCAGACTAATTCACACTGGAACTAAGGCCCACGTAGTGGGTGGTTTCTTTGCTCTTGGAGCAGGTTAACAAGGGAAGCAGTTGGGTTCTGTCACTGAGAGTCTTTCAATGATGTGTCTCTCGCAGATGCTCTCTGGCCAAATGCAGGTTCCTGACTAGAAGCAGGAATCACCGTGTGAGGTTCTCTGGAGTGTATTACGCAGGGGGTCAGAGCTGATGATCACATGATCCTTTCTGGCCTGACACTCATAGAATCCCAGGACTGGCAGAGACCTCAGGAGTCCTTGAGTCCAGATCCCTGCCCAAGGCAGGACCAACCCAACTCAATCATCCCAGCCAGGGCTTTGTAAACCTGGGACTTAACCTCTCGGGATGTAGATTCTACCCTCTCCCTAGGGAACCCGTCCCAGTGCTTCACCACCCTCCTAATATCCAACCTAGACTCCCCCCCACCAGTGTAACTTGAGACCATTGCTCCTTGTTCTGCCGTCTGCCAGCGCTGAAAACAGCCTCTCTCCAGCCTCTTTGGAAGCTCCCTTCAGGAAGAGTCCATGAGTCTGAGCCCTTTACTCAGCATCACAGCTCTGTGTGAGAAGCCGTCCAGAGCTGGAGGGGGAGGGATTCGCTGGAAAAGTGCGATTAACAAATCTAGTTCATCGCACAGGAGAAAATTAAAGGTGGGGGAGGGATCCCACAGCTGTCATCATCCTGCCTCCGTATGTTTCCTTGCTGGGAGAATGCAGGAAGCACCCCCAATGGTCCCCCATGTAATTTCCCCACTTACATGGGGGACCATGGGGAGTGCATTCACACCCTTGTGGTCCACATTTACAAAAAAGCAACCCCCCCCCGAAATTCCTGTGTATGGGCCTGGAATGCCCATTGATCTTAAACCGAATGAACTGTTCTACAGCAGGTCTGTCCCTCCACTAACAGGAATGTGTATTTCATTTCAAAGGTTCCCTTGCTGCAAGCCAGGAAATTTGTAACTCTTCAGGTGAGTGCCGGCTACACGAGAAGGAAAAGAGAGGGTGTGTTTAACAATGAGTGTGGCAGGGCAAGCTGTTGATCTCGTGTGTTCGTGCACAACACTGAGGGGAGGGACGAGCAGGTCTCCTGTCCTGAAAAGATTTCCATCAAAAGCATTTGCAGAAAAGAGAGTCTAGATTGGCACGGACGCTTTTCCGCAAAAGCACTTGTTGCGGAAAAGCGTCCGTGCCAATCTAGATGCGCTTTTGTGCAAAAAAGCCCCGATCACCATTTTCGACATCGCAGCTTTTTAGCACAAAACAAATCTGAGCTGTCTACACTGGCCCTTTTGCGCAAAAGCTTTGCGCAAAAGGTACTTTTGCCCGAACAGGAGCAGCATAGCATTTCCGCAAGAGCACTGATTTCAGACAGTAGGAAGTCAGTGTTCTTGCGGAAATTCAAGCGGCCAATGTAGACAGCTGGTAAGTTTTGCGGAAAAATTTGCCAGTCTAGACACAGCCACAAAGCCCAGGCCTCCCTCCAGGCTTGACAGCCTCAGGGAGTGACACCCCGCAGGGCCCAGATCCCCAACTGGTGTAAGTCAGCATTATTGCACTGGAGTCAATGGGGCCAGAACCTCAGCTGGTGTAAATCAGCCACGCTCTGGTGGAGTGAATGGAGCTTTGGTGATTGACACAGGCGGGGACCTGGGCCCAGGAGTCTCACACTGACGTGTTTGCCCCCCAGGCACTCTCCCCGCCCCATGGCTGTTCCTGAACAGACTCTCTGCCCGCCAAGGGGACACGGCCGTGCTGTCCTGTCTAGTCCCTTGTGGCTCCCCAGTGACCCGCATTGTCTTCTGCAAAGACGGGAAGGAGATTTCTGTGCAGCCCAAGGAAGGAAACAACCGTATCTACGACTTACCCTACACCGTGTCCAGGGAGAGCGCAGGGGCCTTTTCCTGCCGCTACCTGCACAAGGATGACAACAACCAGGAGAGCAACTCGCTGCCCAGTGACCCCCGGCACCTGCAGGTGGTGGCTGGTAATGCTCTGTGCTAATGGTGGGCTGGGTGCAGAAGGCCAGGGACCGGGACAGGCTGGGATCTCACTGATATCTGGAGCTAAGGTCTAAAACTTCCCTCTGCTTCACCAGCATTTCCCGGGTGAGAGCTCAGTGCTGGGGGAACCGAGCATCGTCCTTTCAGCACTTGTTGAAGTCCATGGGGAGAAAGAGCAGGTGTTTCCTACTGTTTAAAAGACAAAATATTTTCACATTCTGAGGGGCCGAGTATGAAAATGGACAAACCATCACGTAGTTATGGCAGCTTTATTGTCATCATGGCTCAGTTTACTTTCCCAAACTATCATAAAACTCCGATATGGAACAGAGCAGCACAACAAACTGATTTTTTTTTTTGGCTATTTAAAAAAATCGGGCAGGGAAGATAGTTGCAGATTGACTTGAAAACAACTCTTTTTGAAATTTTCAGTGAATCAAAAAGAGGGAAAATGCCCTACTCTAGGTTGCATTTGACACCTCCCTTGTATGAGGCTTTTGCTGTTTGATGTGGTGTGTAATTGCTGTGTATCTGCCCCACAGATGCTGATGGCTTTGGAAAGGAGGCACCACCCCAGGGTAAATGGTTTTGCTCTGTGCTGTGGGATTTCCCTTTGAGAAAGCAAGAGGCTGGAGTGAGATGAGGGGAGAAAAACGCCAGTTTCAATGGAGAGATTGACCCTGATGTTGTTGCCGGGGGGTGTAGCAGGTTGTGAGGCTCACCTCCCTGTGGGAGAATGTAAAGATGTCTGGGCACTGCCCCAGCCACCGTCTGCTCTCCAGTGGCTCCTGGTACTTGCACGTGGCTGACAGTACTCTCAGCTAATGTTAACAAGGGGTGAAGGCTGTGCTGGCCGAGGGGCCCAGGGCACCATTTCGGGAGGGTGGGTGGAGGTGGCAGGGGGGTAGCAGCTGTGCTTACCCAATGGCTTGCTTTTCTTCCTGCTCCCCTGACTACCAGGAAGCAAGGAGAAAGTACATGGATATTGTGAATTATTCCTCTGTCCCTCCCTTCACCCCCCCCCCCCCTTTTGTGAAAGGCCTGCACAAAAGCCAAGTACTTTCCCCTCACTCCTGGATAGTCAGGGAAGCTGGAAGAAAATCAAACCGGTATGCACAGCTGCTGTCCCCCTGCTGTCCTCCCCTCCCCCACAACCTCCCGAAATGGCTTCGCTGAGAGAGGCAAAGAGGGATGAAGGGAGGGGGTATCCTGTGCTGACCCCCCCACATAGACTCTCTACTCAAGTGGTGAGGATTCAGTTGTGCTCCCATGGCTTGCCATTAGTGCCACTCCACCCCAGCCAGCTACCAAAAGGGGGTCCCAATTCACACTCCCTATCTGGTTACCATAGATGGCCAGCCTGTGTGAAAAGGGGCCGGCACTGGGACGCTGCGGGAAGGCTGAAGTCAGTCTGAATCATTCCATGCAGCTCCGGGAAGAAGGGCTGGGGGACACCTGATCTCAGGAGCAAAACCCCCTGAGATGTCTTCTCAGAGCCCAGAAAGAGGCTTTGATATTCCCCCCTTTGGGGGGTTACAGGCAGTGTCTAGAGGCACCACAAGGAGGCCTGGGAAGATCCTGACTCAAGGATCCTGAGGGGCAAAGGACTAATACGATGCTCTGTGAGAGATCTAACAAATGGGACCCCCAAAGAGAGGAGGGGTGTTGGGTCTAGTTTGCCTGGCCCTTGGGGCTTGCCCCACTCTTGGATCCCTGTCCTTGGGATTCACCTCCCCTCCTGGATCTAGGCCCCTAGGGCTCCCCTCCCATCCCAGATCCCCTTTGTGTCCCCCTCTGTGTTCTGGATGCTCCCAGCCCTGCCAGTGCCGTTCCCCAGACTCCTGTGTCCCTTCCTAATGCCCTGCTTTCCTCTCTGCTCCCTGCTGCTCTGAAGGTTTTCAAGGGCAAGGATCCATTGTGGGACTCGCCCTCACAGCCGGCCTGGCTCTGGTGCTGCTGGGATGCTTTCTGGTGAAGGCGGGTAGGTGCCGCTGGGTTGCAGAGGGAGCTGGGATGAGCGGCTGTTCCTGACCATGACGCTGACACAGTCAGCTCTGCTCCGATGGCAGGGAAGGGCACATCTGTAGTTGTAACCCTGCTGCACTGACTGGTTTGACATCACCCAGCAGTGAGATCCCTGGGCATCTGTCCCCTGCCCTAACCACTGCTCTGTGCTGCCTCCGGGGATGTTGGGCTGCGGGGCGGCTGGACACCACAGGCCAGCGGTGAGGTGCGTTGTGTGGGGGACTGCGAGGCAGCCTCTGTCCCAGCAGTCCCCCCAGGACATGACGGGAGCTTCCCTAACGCTCTTTTCTTTCTCTCGGCAGTTGTGTTGCGCTGCAGGGCTCACAGGTAGGAAGGAACCTCGCCCTGACCCCCATGCCCCTGCTGAGCTGGGGGGCTCATTTCTGCCCTGCATGGAGCTCCACCCTGGGGAGCTGTCCTGGGCCCACCATGCACATGTACCTGGAGTTCTGGGAGCTGGGGGGCTGGCCCTAGCCTGGGAGCCCAGTCTCCACCCCCTGCCCCCAGTGAGGGCAGTGGTGCTGCTGCCCTCCCACCCCTATTGCTAAGGGCAGCAGGGCCCTGGCCAGGCACCAGGTGCTGCCTGTGGGACTGACCCAGCTCTTGTTCCACACAGGGATCCCGGCACAGACCAGAGCAGCCCAGCCACTGACGATCAGATCCAGTGTAAGAGTCTGTTGTTCTGGCACCGCCCTGGGGGGTGGCTCGGCTGTTTGTCCGTCTGTTGGCAGGGGTCAGAGTCCTGGGTGTTGGGAGCAGGCGGGGCCCTGGGTAGCCAGGCCAGAGAGCCCTACCCTGATGGGGACAGTTCTCCCTGCTGCCCCAGCCTCTGCCCAGCCCAGTGATGGGATGACAGGAGCCTCCAGCCATGGGCAGGGGCAGGACAGGTGGGAGCCCGGGCAGCTCCTGGTGCTGCAAACCGCAGGGTGGGATCAGGGGTCTGGGCAGACACCTCCCTGCATGGGGAGAAAGGAGACGCGATCCAGGAACAGCCAGAGCATCGCCCTGTTATCTGTGGGCAGCCAGAGTCCAGGGCGCCTGTCCCAGTTCTCACCCGCAGGTATGGGGAGCAGACTGAGCATGCAGCATCCATGAGACCTCTCCTTTCCTCTCACCCTGACCACGGGCTCAGTGTCCATGGGCCCAGCCAGCCTGCTAAGGCTCACACTGGCCAGGTGGCGCCTGGCTCCATCTCTCCCCAGTGTCCCGTCTGGGCTCCGGGATGGGTCTGTGTCCCTGGGGGACGTGGGGTGAGTCCTCTCCAGGTGCAGGCCAGCAGGACAGGATGCACTTATCTTGGTTCTCTCCCTAGATGCCGAGGTCACCAGAGCCCGCGCCGACCTGGTGAGTCACCCGGCCAGTACCCGCAGCGCAGACAGGGCCTGGCGAGCCGGGGGTGGACAGAGCGTTCCCATGGAAATGGGCAGCAAGAGATGGAGCTAAACCCTGGGAATCCCCCTGGGCCAGTCCCAGCGCCGGCACCTCCAGCCCGGCCAGGAGTGAGGGTCACAGCGTGGGGATCCCTGCCCCGGGGGGTAAACAGGGACCATCCTGGCATGGAGGGAGAACAAATTGGAGGGTCTGGGCGTAGTTCTCCAGTCACTTCCCCTGCATCCACATCACCATAGCTCCACTGGAGTCAATGGGGCCAGATTCCCCACTAGTGTAAATGAATAGTGTCTCCGTTGGTGTCAATTAACCAAATCCCCAGTGGAAATCCACAATGAAACGGATCATTTACAGCAGCTGGGGATCTGGGCCCATAAATGCAATAGTCTGTGAGTCTGTGATCATGGCTGGCTCGGTCGGGGGAGTTTCCCTGAGTGACCCATGGCTGGTCTCACCCCAGAAGCCCTGGCTGAGGGGAGCCCTGGATCCTATGGGGGGCTCCAAGCGCCTGTGTCCACCCCATTGGTTCCAGCAGGACGGGAGCACGTGGACAGTGTTCAGACCTGGGCTCCACCCCTTGGCTCCCACCCTGGTGCTCCCCAGAAGTCACGTTCTGCCTGGGAACAGGCTGTAAATGTCTCACGGGGAGAGCGATGAGCCGCGGGCACCAGTCACCAGGGTCCTGGTGGAGTCTCCAGCCCTGACAGTTGGTAACTCGGGATTGGGTGCGTCTCACAGACCCAGGAGTTGCTGTGGGGACGGCTCCGGCCGGTGTCTCACAGGGGTCAGACGAGGGGGTTGCACTGGTCCTGTCTGGGCTTGGATCCACATGGACCAGGATTCCCGGCCGGCATGTCTGCGTGTTGGGGGATTTCCCCTGGCTCAGCAGGGCTCTGACCTTGCCTGTGTTGTATCTGTGTCCCAGCAGCCCAGGCAGGACGGGCACGAGGCCGTGACGTACGCGGCCATAGGAAAGGGCAGCTCTCGAGCGCAGGACGCCCGGCCGGCTCCGTAGTGCTGGGTAAGGGCGACTCTGTGAATGGGCCCTTGTGGGATGGGGACTGTTCCCCCCACGAAGCCAGTGCAGGGAGTGGTTTGGGGTGAAGGATTTGACCCCACCTCCCTGCCAAGTCAGAGCCTCCATCTCCAACGATGTGGCCTGTGCGGGGCCCCCTCCCCAGCACCCTCCTGCCAGGCCCAGAGCTCCCTGCCCTTCTGCAGCACTTAACTCCAGGGACTGGTGGCTTGGGCTGGGCAGGAGCAGCCTCAGAGGTAGGGAGCTGCCCCAGCTCTCCCTGCAGATACGGGGCAGGCTGCTCGCACTGGAGATCCAGGGCTGTCACCAGCCCACTGCTGGTGGGAAGAGGGGGAAGGGGGCAGTGGCATGCAAGCTGGTCACTGGGATTCCCTGTCACTTCCCCATAGGATCCCCAGGGCCCCACCAGCCAGCGTGAGCCCCACACTCGCTGCAGCCTGAGCGGCGCCCGGGGAAGGAGACGGCAATGGAGCCTGAGAACCAGCCAGCGAGAACCAGCCCTGGGGCCAGTCGATGGTGCAGGGGAGGCTCAGACTCTTCGTGGGCAGCGGGAGCCGGGGGTGGCCGAGGCTGGGCCTCCTGTCACAGCCCGTTGCCCTAGTTCCAGCAGAACCGTCCTGGCAACGTTTCCACCCCGCAGGCCGGTGCTAAATCCCCTGCAGTGACTGCTTGAGGAGGGGCAGGGGCCACGAACCATTTGCACAGGCAGCTGCCTGACGTGCACACCCGGCACGGGACGTGCAAATGCACCAGATGGGTTATCGTGTGGCCCCTCACGGCTCCTGCCTGTACTGAGTGTCCAGCAAGCAGGCGCTGAATCAGATCTCTCCGGGGCCAGCTGACGGTGGGGCGGGGAGGGGGCAGTGTGGGATGCCTGCGTGGGAAGGCCAGCCACATGCTGCAATGCTAGGGGAGGAGGGGAGCGCTGGGGTCTGTGCTGAGCCTCTCTGCAAGCTCAGGGCGAACAAGGGGGCAGATTTTTGAAGGCATTGACGCGCCCAACTCCCATGGATGTCAGTGAGAGTTAGGTGCCTACGCTCCTTTAAGCAGCTGGCCCCAAGGGGTCCCTGGGAGGCTGAGTCTGAGCTGGCTCATGTGCAGTGAATAAAGTGATTTGCCTTCTCCCTGCCCAGCCTGCCTCCTGGGAGCATGCCTGAGCGTCACTGGGGGCTCCCAGAGGTGCCCCACCCCTGTGACCCTGCCCAAGTTTTGATGCTAAATGGGTTGGTCCCTCATCCCCGGCCTGGTTCCTCTGCATGGCCCTGCCTGCATCCCCCCTCCTACAGGCACCAGTTGCCTATGCCTGGGGCCAGGTGTTACAGTGAGACCCACACGGAGCCATCGCCTCCCTGAGCTGCTGGGAACTTGGGGAAACTTTGCAGAGTCGGCTCAAACAGCATTTTCTCATCCTCCGGGGGGCTGCAGAGATTCCCAGAAGCAGAGAGTCGTGAACATCCCAGACAGAGGGGGCAGGGCGTGATCACCCCTCTCCACTCCTCCTACCCCCCCCCCCCCCAACGCTGAGATCAGCCAAATGCACCAGAGCCCTCGGAGTTCAGGTACCTTACACTCAGGCATCCCCAGATCAAGAAGCAGAGTAAAGGGACAGGGCCCCACAACCTCCACTCTGCCTGTGCTCCGGCTTCGCACTTTGGCAAGCGGGAGTTAGGGGAACCTGGTCTCCACTCAAAGGCTGGGCCTGCTACATCTGCACCCCTTCTCCAGCCCCTCTCCTATGCACACAATGTCATTCAATGCTCCGCTTCCACTGCCCTTCCGCAAACCCACAGAGCAGCCCCGCGCCGCCCCACCTACTTGTGGACAGTCCCCATGTGAGAGCACCCTGGAGCCCCGTGACTTGCACATCCTGCACCCTTTGTTGGGCAGCCCTTCATCAGGCAGCGCAGCTCGGCCCTAGAACTGACAAGCCCGACAGGCGCATGATGTGGTGAATCGTGTTACTGGGGCCAGGCTGTGGGAAGTAATGCCTGATTTGGGGCACATGTAAGCAGGGGCTGAACTGCTGCTTGCTATCAGCCAGCTAAAAGGAGGGGTGGGTGTGCCCACTACAATTGTTTAGCTCTGCAAGGTAATTAAGGGAATGTCTACACTACAGCCCTAATTCGAACTAACAACACAAATTAGTTAATTTGAACTAAGCTAATTTGAACTAGTGCATCTAGACCTAAAAACTAGTTCGAATTAGCATTTTGCTAATTTGAACTAGCATGTCCACATTGAGTGGACCCTGAACCGAAGTTAAGACTGGCTGGAACAGGTGCCGGCAGGGCATCAGGTTAGGACTTAAAGCGTGGAGCTGCTGCCTCAGGCTAGCCAAGGGCTGTGCTTAAAGGGACCCGACCCCCACTCTGGACAGACAGTTCTCAGGGTTCCCCACTTGCTTGTCTACCTCGATGAGGGACAGCAAAGCAGTCCTGACTTGGAGTGCCCTGAGTGCCCGCACTCGGCACATCACAGCACTCGGCCATCAGCCCGGCTGCCATTCAGGGAGGTTAATTGGGGGGCTGTCAGGATCCAGGAGGCCCTGCAGAAGAACTTCCACCCCGAGGAGCCTGCAGAGCCACCCCAGTCCTCCCCATTGGGGGCTCGTACCCCATTCCTCCCTCACCTCCTTCCACTTACCCCTCCCTTGCCCCCCTTCCTGATGTAAAAAATAAAGGACACATGTTCAAAAATAGAAACTCTCTTTATTTAACAAAACTGGGGGTTTGTTAACCTCTGGGCAGACTGGGAAAAGGAGGTGGGAGAAGGGAAGAGAGAGAGTGGGAGAGGGGAGGGAGAAGCCAGGGAAGAAGGAGGAGGGGAAGTATAAAACTATGGTACGCCATATCTTCAGTACTGTGTACAGATGTGGTCTCCTCACCTCAAAAGAGATGTTTTGGCCTTGGAAAGGGTTCAGAAAAGGGTAACTAAAATGATCAGGGGTTTGGAACAGGTCCCATATGAAGAGAGGCTAAAGGGACTGGGACTTTTCAGCTTAGAAAAGAGGAGACTGAGGGGGGATATGATAGATGTCTATAAAATCATAAGTGGTGTGGAGAGGGTGCATAAAGAAAAGTTCTTCATTAGTTCTCATAATAGAAGTACTAGAGGACACCAAATGAAATGAATGGGTAGCAGACTTCAAACTAATAAAAGAAAGTTCTTCACAAAGCAAAGAGTCAACCTGTGGAACTCCTTGCTGCAGGAGGCTGGGAAGGCTAGAACTATAAGGGTATGTCTACACTACCCTCCTAGTTCGAACTAGGAGGGTAATGTAGGCATACCGCGCTTGCAAATGAAGCCCAGAATTTGAATTTCCCGGGCTTCATTTGCATAAGCGGGGCGCCGCCATTTTTGAAACCCTGCTCGTTCGAACTCCGTGCAACACGGCTACACGGGGCACGAACTAGGTAGTTCGAACTAGGCTTCCTAGTTCGAACTACCGTTACTCCTCATTCCACGAGGAGTAACGGTAGTTCGAACTAGGAAGCCTAGTTCGAACTACCTAGTTCGTGCCCCGTGTAGCCGCGCTGCACGGGGTTCAAATGAGAGGTGTTTTAAAAATGGGGGCGCCCCGCTTATGCAAATGAAGCCTGGGAAATTCAAATCCCGGGCTTCATTTGCAAGTGCGGTATGCCTACATTACCCCGCTAGTTCGAACTAGGAGGGTAGTGTAGACATAACCTAACAGAGTTTAAAGAGAAGTTAGATAAAGTCATGGAGGTTGGGTCCATGGAGTGCTATTAGCCAGGGAGTAGGAACAGTGTCCCTGGCCTGGTGACCAGCAGATTGGCTGGTGGGAATCACTGGCTGGTGGCGTAACGTGGCGCAGAGCAGCGGCAGGCATGGAGCGATGACCAGCAGCGTGAAGCGGCAACCAGTTATGTGGCATGGCCACCAGTGGCGTGGCGTGGTACAGTGGCAGGCAAGGAGCGGTGACCAGCGGCCTGGTGCGGAGCGGCAACAGACGAGGAGCGGCAGCAGCAGGCGAGGAGCGGTGGCAGGCGACCAGTGGAGCATCCGGTGGTGTGGGACGAGACAGCTGGTGGAGCGTGGCGGAGTGTCGTAAAGTGCCCCCATCTATCCCACCACCCCCATTTCTACCCAGGTTGGGAGGTGAAACCCTGCGGGTGAACTTTGGGACTCTGGGTGGCATGGACCAGGGACAGAGACTTTTGGAGTGTCGGACTTTTTGGACTTCACATGATTCTTGGCGGGGGGGGGGGGGGGGCTTAGCTCATTTTTGTGTTATGAACTCTGTTTGTGGTGTTTCCCCTAAGTTAATGCCGTATGACTTCTCTCTCTGTTTCATTAAATGTTTCTTTCCTACACTCAGACTCAGTGCTTGCGAGTGGGGAAGCATTGCCTCTCAGAGGCACCCAGGGGTGTGTGAATTTCCCAGACTACTGGGTGGGGGCTTGAGCCGGTTCTGTGTGAGATGGACCCCAAGATATTGAACCCAGCCCTGGTTACTGCCAGGCCTACCCGGCAGAAGGGTTACACACAAAACAGCAATTTAGCATATGAGGGTGCTCAGAGACTGTTTGGGTGCTAGGAGCCCTGTGGCACATTCATGCCCATTACAGTGGTTGGCCAAGAATGGTGAGAAGACAGAGATGAGGGTTTGACTGCTAGAAATGTTTTTTTTTTCTGGGACCTTGTGGAAGGTGCCTGGACTAGATGCTCAAGATACCAAAGAGTGGCCCATGGCGGTTGTATGGAGCAGGTAACTGGGGAAGTTGCTCTGAGACCAAGTTGTGAGGATGTAAGACAAGTAATGCAAGTAATAAAGTGTGAGTTTGTTAAACAAGCCCGAAGCAAAGCAGTGGTGACTGTCTGTTCCTGCCTTGGCTTTGAGGAGCATCTACCATATATATCAGTGAGCGTCCCGCTTGTAGGGCTAGGGGCTGGTAAGAAGGGAGAACAGTGGGGGAGATACTAGTAAAATTTCCACTTGTGAAGCTTGGTGGTGGCAGAAGATACATAGTCCCAATGCAGATGGTGTCACGTTACTGGATCTTGAGGGGAGCAGCCAGATCACTGATGCACACATAGGTGGGGGTGTTGGTCCCAAAAATGGTATAGAAGGGGGCCATGTGAGGTATTGAATAGAAGCTTATTATCTGATAATCCTATGTACGCTGTTCATGTGTTTGTATAATGTCTGTGTGTGCAATTCTTAGCATGTACTTGTATGGACACTGAAGATTTCCCTGCATGTGGCAGGGCCGGGCCTGTGGACATGCTAATTAGCGAGGCCCTGTGGGACAATGGCTCTCAATGGGCCAAGGACACACCTAAAGAATGGGGGCTGTCACCTGAGAGCTGCCAGCAGGGAACACAGAGATTGGCCTCTGGCCAGGTGACCTGCTACAGCCAAGAAGGGACCAGGAAGGAGGGATAAATAGGCCATGTGGTAGACGCCATCTTGTTCTCAGCTCAGCACTTCATCCCAGAGGAGCAATTCAGGGATCGAAGAGCCTGAAGGACCTGTGAACCCATCCTGATCCTAGGATGTGCAACAAGGACTTTTAAACCAGCAGCTGTAACATCTCTGCTAGAGCCTGCATCGAGGACTGGGAGATTCGGTGCATGTAATGTATGATTCTTTAGCAACCTTACTCTCATGCTTTTCTTTCTTGTGATAATAAACCTTTAGTTGTTAGATGCTAAAGGATTGGCTCAGTGTGATTTGTGGGTAAGGTCCAAAGGGTAAATTGACCAGGGATCTGTGGCTGGTTTCTTGGAACCGGACAGAACTTGTTCGGGGTAGGTGGGATTGGGTGCTAGGACCCCCCACCTGTGTATGAGGCCCGGGGCCATCTGGGGCACGGATATTGCTGGGGTGTCGGAGGGGTTTTGCTCTTGAGGCTTCAGGCAGGATGCTGAAGTGCTCTGTGGGACTGGTTTGTGGCCTGTTTGGAGAGGTCACCAGTCTGGGGACTGTAAAGAGCCCCGGATTCGAGCAATTCGCCCTGAGCGGACGCCCTCAGCTGTGCCCAGACACGGCCAGGTCCGTCACAGATGGAGCTTGTAACATGCGACTGTCGGGCATAATGGTCACTAAGTACAGCAGAGAGTGAGGGGTGTGGCTATGCCCTGAGGAGAGGCTACTGCAGGTTGGAGCTGTGCAAAGAAACAGTCTGATCTGCCCAGTCTGGGTTCTGGCTGTGAAACAGTTACGAACTGGTAACCTCAGGGAAAATCCAGTTGAGAACTGGAAGGACCGACACGTACCACAGCCCAAGGTGAGCATCAGAACATAAGAACAGCCATAATCAGTCAGAACAATGGTCCATCTACCCCAGCGTCCTGTCTTCTGACAATATCAAATGCCCCAGAAGAAATGGACAGAACAGGAAATTAGGGAGTGATCCATCCCCTGTCGTCCACTCTCAGGCGCTGGCAGTCAGAGGCTAGGGAGACTCAGGGTGTCAAGCCACATTCCTGGCCATTTTGGCTCATACTGATGGATCTATCCTCCAGAACTTACCGAATGGCTCTTTGAGCCAACCCCATGATAGTTTTGGCTTTCAGAGCATCCCCTGGCAACAAGCTCCACAGACAGACATAGTGCTCTGCAAAGTCCTGTTTAAAACCTTCTGCCTGATCATTCCATTGAGTGGTCCCTGGTTCTTGTGTTATTTGATGGGATAAATCACATTTTCTCATTGACTTTCCTCACTCCAGTCACGAGTGTATACACCCCCTTCTTACGTCTATTCTTCTCCAAGTTGAAAAGTCCCAGGCTATGTCTAGACTACATCCCTTTTTCGGAAAATAAAGCCTTTTCCGAAAGATCCCTTAACCCTCTTGAAATAAGGGATAAGGGATCTTTCGGAAAAGGCTTTATTTTCCGAAAGATCAGCGTCTAGACTGGCGCTTTTCTCCGGAAAAGCTCCGTGCCAAAAAAAAGCGGCAGCCATTTTTATGCTAATGAAGCGTGGGAGATTTAAATCCCCGCTTCATTAGCAATTGTGACACATCTCATTTACATCCCTTTTCCGAAAAAGGGATGTAGTCTAGACGTAGCCCCAGTGTTTTTAGTCTCTCCTCGTAGAACAGCTCTTACATACCTGAAGCATTTTTGTCATCCTTCTCTGTCCTTTTTTCAATTCTGAAATAGCTTTCTTGAGATCATGTGTCTATATCTTCCTGCACTATTCAATTGGTGGGTGTACCATGGATTTATACAGAAGCATTATGGTATTTCCAAGATTATCATCTGTCTCTTTCCCAGCTTGAAGGCTTTTCACATTTGTGACTGTACCTGTTCATTTCCATTTAACTTGCTTCCTTGTTTCTGTGTCGTTCCACCTTCTGCAG
The DNA here is from genome assembly GCF_049634645.1 of Pelodiscus sinensis. Classification (NCBI taxonomy): domain Eukaryota; kingdom Metazoa; phylum Chordata; order Testudines; family Trionychidae; genus Pelodiscus; species Pelodiscus sinensis. Next base: position 3,469,662 of record NC_134743.1, on the reverse strand, counting down.
CTAAATGGCCCTGTGGTGGGCTTCTTTGGTGCCCCCCCCCCCCCCGCCCTCCACCACCACCAACAAGGATGTTACATTGAACTATATTATGGTTGTTAGTACCAAGTGGTTCAACAATATTTACCTCTTGGAACAGGTCTCATGCTTCCCTTCAGACTAACTCAAAAATTGCTTCTCCTCTTGTGGGTTCTAGGACTTTTCCTATAAATAATCCCCTTTGCTCCATTGTCCCCATTGGTGGGTCAGACAGATCCCAGTGGGAACTTAGCCACTGACATCAATGGAGGTTCTCTCCCTCACAAGTGTCAACGTTTTGACACTTGTCTAGCAGATGCTAGAAGGACTTTGCAGCTTTGGAGCAGTGGCTCTGTGAGTAACATCTTGATGAAATAACTCCCAGTTTTCCCCAGCAACCAATGCTACCCCTGTGCCTGTCCCAATTTACCGATGTTCAGGCCGCTCTGACTTTTTGTAGGGATGTGAAGAAGGTGCCAAAGTCAGCAGTAAGCAGGGACACCCCTGCAACTTGAGTGCTGGAGAGGTGCCCTCCCCCAGCTGACATTTCTCTCCTGTGTCACCCTGGCTCGGCTCTGAGTTCAATGTTAAAACCCCAGTGTTCAGCATGAGCCCTCTGACAGAGCAGCTGGGAGAGCAGCATCCCTCTGGCCGCAGAGAGGCCAGTAGCAGACACGGCTCCATCTCTCACAGGGGCTGTAGCTTTTCTTCTCTCACTCTCGGGGAGCAAGTGACAGATCAGAGAGCACCTGCGGCTTCCCTGCTCCCTGCACAGCAGAAGGGGAGAAGTCAGATCAGTCAACCAGACCGACATCTCTGGGAGCAAACAGACAGGCCTTCGCTATCGCCAAATCCTCAAGGAGCCACTGCAACACTCATCGCTTCTCCCAATGGTCTGGCCGCTGGGCCTCTGGCTGCTCTGTGAGTATGGACACAATTAGCTGGGGTTAGCTTGCCATTAAGTGAAGACTGAGAACTGCTAATAAGTAACTTAGTTATTTCTAGGAGGTATGTTCAAGGTCTCCTTTTTTTTAGCTTCCACAGCTCCACTACTCACCATTGGCACAATTTACCAAGGGTCATGGTGCATCTCCATCACTGGCCATTTTTAAATTAAGACTGGACATTTTTGTAAAAGATCTAGAAATTATTTCAGGGAAGTTTTCTGAACTGTGCTGTGAATCCAACTAGATAACCACAGATAGATAACCCTTTGCTCTTAGACGTTGTTAATCTAAGAACCATGTGCTTCCATGAAAGTCCCAACCACTGTGTCCAGTTCTGGACACCAAATTTCAAGAAAGATGGGGACAAATTGGAGAAGGTCCAGAGAAGAGCAACAAAAATGATGAAAGATCTAGAAAACGTGAGCTGTGAGAGAAAAACTGAAAAAAATGGGTTTGTTTAGTTTGGAATAGAAAAGACTGAGAAGGGACACGAGAGCAGCTTTCAAGTATCTCAAAGGGTGTTAGAAGGAGGCAGGAGAAAATATGTTCTCCTTAACTCTGAGGATCGGACAAGAAGCAATGGACTTAAACTTCAGCAAGGGAGGTTTAGGTTGCACACTAGGAAAAAACGTCCTAACTGTCAGGGTGGTTAAATATTGGAATAAATTGCCTAGGGAGGTTGTGGAATCTCCGTCTCTGGAGAGATTTAAGAGCAGGTTAGATAGACATCTATCAGGGATCATCTAGATGGTGCTTGGTCCTGCTGTGAGGACCTCTCAAGGTCCCTTCCAGTTCAATGATTCTGTGAAGGTAAATTATAAACACTGTACTAGAGAGCACAGCCTTTATTTCCTGCATGGTTAGCAACTATAAAGTGATTTCAGTGCTTCATTCCAACTCATATTTCTGCTGCTGGTTTAAATTGAGAGGGGAAGGAGCCAGAGGGGAGCGAGAGCTTACAGAGAAGAGGGAGAGAGGGGCTGAGTGCGGCCACAAGGACCATAAGGAGCTGGGATGAGATGAGGTCACTGGGTCACTATCTGTGGCCGGGGAGAAGAGGGAGAGATCTGTAGGCCCGGGGTGACAAGGGGTGCAGAACAGAGCAAGGAGAGGGGACTGTTGCATCCGTTGTGCCAGCTTTTTCTGGATAGAGCCTGGACAGAGAGCAGAAGAGGCAGACATGGGCAGGACAGTGAGTCAAGACTGGGCCTGAGGCCATGGCATCAGTTTGAGTGGAGACGTGTAGTTGCTTGGCTAAGAAGATGGGAAAACTGATGGAGGACAGAACAAATTTGTAGGGGAGGAAACCAGCCGGGGGACGGGATTCCCACTGGAGATGGTGAGATTGGGAGGGCACCCCCGTGTGCTCATTGCCATGATGGCAAAAGCTGTTCATTTTAACCGTGTGGCTCTGATAACCTCCCTGTTGGCCTGGCGGTACTCTGACAGAAATTCATATTTCATTGTGCAGGGGCACTGGCCGTCAGTCAGGAAATCTGCCGCTCTCCTGGTGAGTGTTGGGGCCAGGTAACGACGTTAATTATAGAACAGAGGGGCCTGATCCCAGGCGCACTGCAGCCTGCTGATAGGCTAAAAGGGAGTGTAAATTCACATTCACTTTACCAGTGGATGGGGCTGCAATGTAAATGCTCCTACTATCTTTTTCCATCCACGTGCAGTATAATTTTTTTCTGTATGACATGCAAAAGTGCAGCACTCTAGAAACACAAACCTAGCAGTGGGAGCTCTTCTAATCACCTGGGCAGCATTGGAATCATTCTGGTGCAGCACCCTAGTGTCCAACTTCCAGGGAGCACTGGTCAGGCCCTGTGTATCCGGTGGGCAAAGCAGAGCCCTGGGGACGAGCCTGATGGACATTTTGGATACCGCCAATGACTGTAAAAAGAGCCCGATGCTGTTGCATTGCTCCAGGTTCCTTCTGTCTTCAGTGGAAGCAGCATCTGACCCACAAGTTCTGGGGGCCCAAATCCAGCCGACGTGTAAATGGCAGCACGGATTGCATGAGATCATGTGCACACTGATGTGAGTGAGATTTGTACAAATTCAGCAGCTGATTTCTCAGGTGTAGCCTGCCAGGCCCCTCCCCTAGGTGAAGCCTCTGGAGTAGATAGGGGTAGTCAGGGCAGCTGCTCCCCAAGGGATAAAAGCAGTAGAGCTGGTGGGAGCAGAAGGAACAATTCCCCCTCAGCCATTCTTGTTCTCCATCACATAAAGTCCCAGGGTGACACACCGGGGCCTGGCGAGTCTCTGCTGTCATACAAATGCCAGCTCCATGAGTGATGAGCCGTTTCGCCAACTAACGTTTCCTCCCTACCCAGGTGACCTCCCCGCCCCGTCACTGCTCATGGACAAGGGCTCTGCCCACCACAGGGACAGCATCATTCTGCTGTGCTTCATCCCCACGGACACCTCAGTGAAGCGCATCATCTTCTGTAAGGACGGCAAGGAAATCTCTACCCTGCCCATGAACAGAAACAAATTTGTCTTTGAGTTGGCCCAGCCAGCGTCTCTGGAGAGTGCAGGGAATTATTCCTGCCGCTACCAGCACAAGGACGACCGGAACCAGGAGAGGAATTCACTCCCCAGTGCCAGCCGGTACCTGAGTGCGCCAGGTAACACGCTACAGGAATGGAGGGCTGCTTAGCACACATGGGTGGGCAGGCAGCATGGGCGTGGTGGATGCAGCCAGTGGCAGATGGTGTAAAAGTTTCTAAACTTCCATCTCTTACACTCATCTCCCCTGCCTGAACCCCAGCTCAGTGTCAGTTAATTTAGTTTATTTAAGCAAGATTCCATCAGCCCTTTTTGAGTTTCGTGAAGATGAAGCGCAGGACTGGCCAATTCAAAACATGGCCAATTCCTTACATGTGAGATTGGCAGGTGTCGTCATTAATGTCTGTACAGGCTTTGCTGGAAGCTCAGAACAGACAGGACTTAACTGAATGTGAAATTGTGTGTTTAGCATAATTTAATCTAATCTTTTTGGTTGTATGTTAATTATTTGGACTTCAGAGTAAAGGGTAGATATATTCATATAGCATTATCTTAGGTTTGATATTTGATACATTGACATGATACAAAGTTTCAGTTTTAGTTTGTGTGGGTGTGTATATATAGAAAGGGTCAGACTGGATGGTTACAAGGAAGTAACAGAAAGCAGGTCTATTAGCTGCAGATTTAAAAAGTTCCTGTTTCCCTAATAACCAAACAAGGTATATTCCAGGTTAATGAAGGCACCTAGAGTCAATAAAAAAGCTGCTAGAACCAGTTGAGATAATAAAGTTTTTAGAGGGACACCTGGGGCAAATCAAGGACCAGAGGGGACTGGTTAAAGCCCTCCCCCCCTTTAGTCAGTTCAGTTGCATGCAAGGTGTGGTAGGAGGTGGACACGCTAGTGGAAAGCAGGAACTGGAGAGATACTGTCAGGTACCAGAAGGGAACCCTGCAGATACAGAGGTGAGGGGCAAGGAGAGCCCTGCCTGGGAAATAGCCCATTTATGTCCTGGAATGCTAAGAAAGGTGAATACCTCTGCTGGAGGGAGAGAGATCAAATTAAGAAATCTTGTCTGTTGCCTCCAAACTCGGAGAGAATAATTTAGACTATGTCTACACTGCATGCTTATTTTGAAATAACTCATCATATATATAGTAGCCCAATGTCTGTGAGTCTGTAACGCTGACGTACACAGCCCCGCTCCCGGCCGTGTACGTCAGTGCCCCGCCCCATTCCCTTCCCTCTGTGGTGGCTCCGCTGAGTGCTGCGCCCCTCAGCCGGGCCACTGCAGGGGAGCCAGCAGTGCAAGGGAATGTTTGGGCTCCTCCTGGCTGTGTACGTCACCACCCCGCCCTCCCCTTCCTCGTGGCGGCCCAGCTGAGCAGGCAGCACTCAGCCGAGTGCCACGGTGGGAGGGGCAGGGGAAGACAAAGGGGGACGGGGAGAGACGGAGGAGAGAGAGAGGCAGGAGGAGGAGGAGGAGAGAAAGGGAAAGTGAGAGGCTGGAGGGGGAGAAGAGAAAGAAAGAGACGGAGAGAGAGGCAGGAGGTGGAGGAGAGCTGAGAGAGAGAGAGGGGGAGGCAGTAGGAGGAGAATGAGGGAGTGGGAGCGAGAGCACGAGCGAGAGACCGGAGGCTCAGAAGAGAAGACCAAGGTGGAGGAGAGACCTGAAAATCCCGTCTTATGACAGGCTAATTGGCAAGTCATAGATATAGTAGCCCAATGTCTGAGAGTCTGTAACGCTGGAATGCTGGCTGTTCCCTCTGGGCAGCGCTGTTGCTGAAATGCTGGCTGTTCCCTTGGGCAGCCCGTGCTGCATGGGGAGTATGGGGCCCAAATGGCCGCTTGCTCCCCTGCGGCAGCCCGGTTGAGTGGCACAGAACTCAGCTATGCGCCACGGTGGGAGGCGAAGGGGGGCGGGGAAGTGATGTACACGCCCAGGGGGCGGGTCCTGGACAAGGGTGCATCCCCGATGGAGTCAGAGGAGAGCGGAGAGTGAGACGCAGGAGGGGGAGAAGAGAAAGAAAGAGATGGAGAGAGAGGCAGAAAGCGGAGGAGAGCTGGGGGGGAGGGGGAGGCAGGAGGAGAGAGAGAGATTGGAGGCTCAGGAGAGAAGACCAACGTGGAGGAGAGACCTGAAAATCTCATCTTATGACTGGCTAATTGGCTAGTTATTTAGAAATAAAAGAGTGTGTGTCAACACAGCAAGCCCCTTATTTTGAAATAATGGGCTTCTTACTCTGACTTCTGTAACCCTTATTTCACAAGGGCTGTGTCTACACTGGCACCCTTTTCCGTAAAAGGGATGCTAATGAGACACTTCAGAATTGCAAATTCCGCGGGGGATTTAAATAACCCCCGCGGCATTTGCATGAACATGGCTGCCGCTTTTTTCCAGCTCGGGGTTTTGCCGGAGAAAAGCGCCAATCTAGACGTGATCTTGCGGAAAATAAGCCCTTTTCCGGAAGATCCCTTATCTTGTCCGTTGCCTCCAAGTTCAGAGAGAATAATTTAGACTATGTCTACACTGCATGCCCTTTTCCGGAAGATCCCTTATTCCTACTTGAAAGGGGTTAGACTGAGGCTGTGTCCAGACTCCATGCCTCCGTCGACGGAGGCATGTAGATTAGCCAGCTCGGAAGAGGGAAATGAAGCCGCGATTAAAATAATCGCGGCTTCATTTAAATTTAAATGGCTGCCCCGATCTGCCGATCAGCTGTTTGTCGGCAGATCGGGAGAGTCTGGACGCGATGCCCCGACAAAGAAGCCTTTCTTCATCGACACAGGTAAACCTGGTTTCACGAGGCTTACCTGTGTCGATGAAGAAAGGCTTCTTTGTCGGGGCATCGCGTCCAGACTCTCCCGATCTGCCGACAAACAGCTGATCGGCAGATCGGGGCAGCCATTTAAATTTAAATGAAGCCACGATTATTTTAATCGCGGCTTCATTTCCCTCTTCCGAGCTGGCTAATCTACATGCCTCCGTCGACGGAGGCATGGAGTCTGGACACAGCCTGAGAGTTGTAGTTGGCCACTGAGATGAGCCATTAGACCAGGAGTTGCCATTTTCCCCACAGAGATAGTACTCGGACTCCCACTACCCAGCAGGACCACTTTGTGAAATTAGGAGCATTGTCACAATATATACACTTGAAATTTTGTGCCAGGCTGATATTCTTTAAATCCAACACTGAAGAATATACAATCTGAGATTTATGGGATGATTTTATGGAGTTGTTGTTCTAGAAAGAAACTCCAGTTCCCTGGCTTCACTCCCAACTACTTCCATGGCAATTATTGTTGTTTTGCTTCTAGTGTATATAAGGATTTCAGATACTGAGGAAGCTATAATCTACTGTACATCTACCCTACAGATCTACCTGGAGCCCGCAACTCTGCAGGGGAAGCATCTGCCAAGGGTAACTGGTTTTCTTAAGCTCTGTGTGTTCTCTCTGTCGGAAGGGGGAAGCCCTGCTCTGACATTGAGCAATTCTGTCCTGTCCTAACTGGCAGCAGCCCCAGGTGACAGCCTGTCGGCCTAACCACAGAGGATGTGGTTTGTTACAGCCGATGCCTTCAGAGACTTGATTCTTTAATTCATGAAATAGCAGCTGATGCTTTCAGCACCCCCTGCCTTGTCCAGGATGTGTCATTGGTGGGTGACATGCCCCCCAAGTTCTTTGTGGGGGGCAGCACTCAGCAAATAGCTCTCCAATCAGGCATGGAGTGGGACTTGCCTATGAGCCCCAACACTCAGCCCAATGGCAGAGCATCTCTCATTCTGCTCCCTCCCATGGTCCAGGGTCTGCTGCTCTGCTCTGGATCTGGATCCTCCGCTCCAGCCTGGTGCTGCTCCTCGTGATGTCTGCCCCGATCATCACCTGCATCGTGGGGAAAAGAGCGGCCCCTCGGCCTGACCTGGAGCGACAGGAGAGGCCTGGAGGGAATGGCAGGGAAGAGCCCCCCTGTGCTGAGGGGAGTGGCAGTGAGGAGGAGAAAGAAGAGGAGGCTGAAGGTTCTGGGGGCCTGTGATGGTCCCCGGGGGCACCCAGGGCCATGAGGCACTTTGCTATCACCTGCCCCGAGCATGAGGAAGCCACGTCTCTGTCCACTGGGTGGGGGCGACCCCTCCCCATCTTCCCGGGTGGGGGCGACCCCTCCCCATCTTCCCCAGCTACAGGCCCTACACTCAGCCCCATGGCCTGGGACCTCTCGTCATGCTCCCTCCCACATTCTAGGATCTGGTGTAGCCAAACCTTAGTAAATGCTCAGGCCTGCCCCCAGCTCAGACAGCAAACAGCCCATCTCCAGGGCTGTGCATTGTCCCATGCGCTGAGTGGGTCAGCCGAAGGGATGGCTACAGTGCAGCGGACGGGCTTGACATCAACACTTTTGGAGCCTCATTAGAGGGAGCACTGGGCTGGAGTGGGCCTGTGGCCAAGCTGTGAGCAGGACGCATCTTTCATCTCTCTTATGCTGTGTCTTGTGCAAACAGCTGGCTGCGATTATGATGCCCAGTGGGTCCCTGGCTCTTGGCAGCGACCTCTCAGGCCACCTCTGGTGAGCTAGGGTGTATGAATCTGTCCCAGGGGGTCCCATAAAATTATGTGCACCCCCCTTCCCTCTGCCAGTTGGTGCCCAGAAGTCCCTGGGTCACAGGGCAGATCAGATTGTGAGCTGTCTAGCAATGAGTCCATGGGGCTCAAGGTGTGTGGGGAGTAACACACCGACCAGATGTGGGGAGGGGGCAGTGAGAAACATGGGACACCAAGAAGCAGCTCCAGGAAGCAGCCCCCATGGGCTCCTCTGTGATGAGAGCTGAGTGTTAGATGTAACTACAGATCCACCCATTTCCCCCGCTATGGCAGTGCCCATTCTCTGTTCCCATGCCCTGGAGAGGTTCTGAGGAGACTGTAAAATGGCCTTCTCCCCCCCCCCCCCACCCCATGCTCTTCAGCCACACCGCTTGCTGCGTGTCTCTGTGTGCTTGTGTCAATAGAGAGGAGGCCGCAGCTCCCACCCCCAGGGCAGAGACCTGCCATGGGTGAGCAATGACATAGTTGGTTACTAAGGTTACTCCCACTGGGCCTGGCTCAGGGAGGGGGAGTTGGATCCAGCAGGAGAGAGCTGTGGACCTTGCTCCCAGCCCACTTCACGTGGCATTCTCCCTACTGTCCCAAAGGGTGCTCTTTGCCTGCCCTCCTGGGGCTGGACCAGGGGCTGTTCTCCCAGCCACCCAGCCTTGCTGAGAATGCAGCACAGCCACTGTCCCGCAGAGAGAAAGGGCCACATCAGATGGGTGCTGGGACAGTCACCACATCACAAGAACGTTGTCACTCTGGGACTGTGTCTATCAATACTGCTGGGGCTGAGGGGTCGGGGTTGGGGGAGGAGACAGTCCTGGACTGGGGACAGTGACCGCAGCCTGTAACCACGGCCCCGTCTCCAGGCTCATTTCACACAGAGCACGGGACTCTGTTTATAACCAGGCTCGGCCGGACTCGCTTGTTATTGGTAATGATCAGCAAACATCCAGTTCCCCACACGCACCCAAATCCATGAGAAAACATGTCTATCGAGAGTAATCAACAGCTGCAGATAAGTGAACTGCTTGAGACATTGCTAGAGGTTGATTTAGGGATATTTACTGTGTATATTTCAATGCGTGAGGATGACAATATGTGTTTTAATGGCTATAAAGCTGCAACTTTTTGAATCTCAGAGTCTAGTTATTAAATAATTGCCTGCACCCTGTGACAGATTCAATTGCAGGGGTTCCCTGGTGGGCTTATCATGCTAGTGAGCCTGCCTACCTGCCCTCTGAAGCACCCCACCATCCTTTCCATCCGAGACACATGCCCTGGTCTCCTCCAGCCAAGGCACAGAGTTGGGGTAACCGTCCCTCAACAGAACAACGCAGACACTGAACCAGCTCATCTCTGGGAGGGATGGGTTATAAGGCCATTGACAGCACCCAGGAACACAGCCCCAAAGAGAACCAAATCCCCAAATTAACCCGGCTTACTCTGTAGAGAAGTTTTACATAGAGAAAACTCATATTATCAGTCTCTTTTATCAATGAAAGAGACATGCACAGCAGTTGCTTCCATTTCAGGTTACAATTTACAATTTACACTGGGCTTGATAATAAAAGGGTTTTTATTAAGTACAAAAATAGGATTTAAGTGATTGTGAGGGAAAGCAGACAGATCAAAGTAAATTACTAATCCAAAATAAATACAAAATGTCTGTTAATCCTAATACACCGAGAAACTTGTTACGTGCAAATTCTTACCCTAACAGTTGTTCTTATCATCTCTTTCACAAGTCAGGCAGCCTCTTAGCCTGATCCTTCCCCCTCTTCAGTTTGAGATGCTTCCAGCAGGCACTTGGGTGGTAAGTGGGGGGGGGGGGGGGGTCTCTTGGCATCTGGCCACCGCCTCAGTTGTTGGGTTCCCCACCTTTATATCACTTCCACTTAGGATGGAATGGGTTTCCTAGGGAGGTGGTGGAATATCCATCCCTAGAGGTTTTTAAGTCTTGGCTTGACAAAGCCCTGGCTGGGTTGATTTAGTTGGGATTGGTCCTGCCTTGGGCAGAGGGCTGGACTTGATCATCTCCTGAGGTCTTTTCCATCTCTATGATTCTATGATGGGGTCAAATACTACAAAGGATTAATATAAACAAATAACACAAGTATGTAGGGAGAAACTTAGAAAGACCAAGGGACAAAATGAAATCTAGCTAGCTAGAGACATAAAGACTGACAAGAAACATGCAACAAATACGAGAGAAGGAAGTGGAAGACCAAGGACAAAGGAGGCACGATACTCAATGAGGGGAAGTAAAGCAGTGAGGTCACACCGCATGATGGGGGCAGTGAGGGACCCCTCGGCACAGCTGCCAGGGCCCCTGCTTCACAGAGCCTAAGACCCAAGTAAGCCCCACTCAGGACCTGACCTATGAGGCTTTCAGCCCTCTGCTTCCTTTCCATGTGGTTTTGCTGCAGGATCCAGGGCAGATCGACTGACGTCTGAGCAAACCCAGTCCCTGTGGTGCACAGCAAACCCCATCCCCCTCCAGACTGCCTCAGCCCTGCCCCCAGCCCTGGGAACCCTAGAACATGGGGCCTCCAGCCCCACTCCTGAGCTGTCACTAGGGTCTGGTGAATTGGGATGATCACACTGGCCTGATGTTATGGGAAGGAGTAAATAGCTCTCTTTTACTCACTTTCTCCACCCCACTCATGATTTTGTAGACCTCAATCCTATCCCCCTTAGTCACCTCTTCCCTAATCTGAAAAGCCCCAATCTGATTCATCTCTCCTCATCTGGCAGCTGTTCCAAACCCCTGACCCTTTCCTTTGCCCTTGTGAATCCAATATACCAAAGAGAACCCTTCATCCCACATTTGAAGCTGCATTTTTGTTCACCTTGCGAGTCACATCGACACCCCCCTCATTGTGGAAAGCGTCTCTTGTGCAGTTGTAAATTCTAAGTAATACGAGATGCTTATAGCTAAGGAAAGAATGCCTGGATCTGTCCTCCCAATTTAGAAGACAAGAAGGATTTGCTGATTTTCATTATAAATAATGATTGCAGCCTAGAAGTAATGGGAAAGGCCTGGCCCAAGGGAGAAGAAATGTTACAAGATATAAACCAAAGTATAACTCTGAGATGCTAAGCTAAAATGCTTTTTTTTTTCGCGAGGAGGGGAGGCAGGGGGAGGAAAGGTGTCCCACTGATCTTAGATTTAGTCAAACTTAAAAGCCTTCAACACTAGAAAGACTGAAGATATTTGTTATACGCCATCACCACCTGCTGGAGAGCAGTGGAAGCAGCAAAGAAACTGAAAGAACTAAAACCTAAGCACTCACCTGGTTCCTGTTCTGGAGGATGCAGAGGGTGCTCTCCCTCTCCCCCCCCCCAGAAAACACATGGAAAGGATTTGCCTCATCACAGAGTCAGAAGGATAAGAAGAAGCGATGACATTTCATTTCGAAGTCTGTATTTCCCTGTATGGCCTTTCATCTCTATAACTGCTGCTCATCTTGCTGCAGCTACACAGGGATGGGTGTGTGGTAGTGTGTGGGCTGCATGAGTGACCCTCCTTCACCTCAGTGGGCCACAGGATCCAGCTCCAGAGGTGGCATGGACAGTGCAGGCCACTCACCAGCACTCCCTGGGACAGGCCCAGGGCAGCGGGGGCCACCCAGTGGCCAGCATCTGCTCCCCAGAGCAAGCCAGAGTCGCAGGGGCCATGCTGCCAACCAGCAGCTGCTCATGGAGTGCTTGCTGCCCCTCCATGCTCATGCTTGGGTATAACTGACCCTGCTGTCATATCCCTCTGTAGCCAGACATGAACCCCATCTTGTTTCCCCCTCCCCCCGAGAGCAAGAGAAAGGCAGTCAGCCTTTGATGCCCTGGGAACGCAGGTGTGCTGCCTGTCCCTGACTCTACCATAAACAGAAACCAGACAGTAAATGGGCTAGCTGACAACCGGGAACCTCCCGTCGTCGTGATGGCTAGTACCAGTAATTGACACGCCCGCACTGTCCCAGGAGAGGAATCTTCGCCCATCACATACCAGAGGTGCCCATTGTCTGCATTTTCCCAGGTGTGAATTATGCTTTGCACCCTTCATGGGAAACGTGGCATTCAATGCCATTTTTCCTAATTGGCCACTTGAGACCAGGAAGAAGCCTATGTGACCCAATGGGTATAAAGAGGGGTTTACTAGCCCACCCCATTTGAGCTCCAATCACCTACACCTGCTGGCAGGTATTGATTGTCTCCCAAGGTCCGTGGGACCCCAACCTCGCCCTACTTCTTCCCCAGGAATTGAGAGAAAGACGCTGGCCACGCCAAGTCTGGAACGCAGGGGTGAGAATTATACCTGCAATGTGTTTCTTTATGTGTACACTTTAATTGTTACTATGTTATAAGTTTAGTTACTCTAGTATAGTTTAAGTCAAACTGCTTCATTTCTATTGTAAAACTGCCTTTGGTAAGGTGATTTAGCTATAAACTGTGGAACCCAATTAACTTGTCAATCAAACCGCAGGGAGTCTTCATATCTATCTGTAAACTGCAATAAACACTTAACTTCTATTAGAACGGCCGTTCCCTTCTATGTAAATTCCGGTATCTTGTTAGGCTGTCAATCACACTTAAGGACACTTTCTCCTTAATTGAAGCACTCGAGTGGCCATTTTGTTTCATTGGAGACCTGCGGTCAGCAATTATCCAATCAGACTGCAGAAAAATCATTAGCTTGTCAATCAAAGGTGCAACAGCCATTTTGCTTCATTCATAAATTGGGCGGCCATTTTTAAAGCCCCAAGAAATCATTTCCCTGTCAATCAAATTGCTGCGGTTTGCTTTCGGACCGCTGCCTAAATTATAGTAAAAATAAGTTGATGCCCTCGTTCACTTTATATCTATTGAACCAAGTTTTCTTTATTTTCTTTCTCTTTCTTTCTCCTACAAATAAGCCAGTGCGTGTCAAGTTTCTGACTTGAACCCGTGCTGCTGTACCCGAACCAAACACAAACAAAAGAGCTCCAGCTGGTCATAAGGGACAGATATAGGGAGAGCTGGGCATTAGTTTTTTTTTATTTAACAGAAATGAGCATGGGCAGGAGGAGGGGAGCTGTCTGAACTGAGAGGGGGATGAAGACTGGGAGGAGTGGTGGAGCAGCTTGCTGAGCCCCGTCGGGTGCGGGGATGTCGTTAGGGTTGGGCGGCTCTGGGGGCCCCAATGAGGTGGGCAGGGTCAGAGTGGGCAGGAGGGGCAGCTGGAGCAGGGCACAGGAAGGCAAAGGAGGCGGAGGAGGGGCCATAGGAGGAGCCGTAGGCATGACTGGGGGAGGAGGCATGGCATGGGGAGGGAAACTGCTCCAGCTGCCCCTCCTGCCCACTCTGACCCTGCCCACCTCATTGGGGCCCCCAGAGCCGCCCAACCCTAACGACATCCCCGCACCCGACAGGGCTCAGCAAGCTGCTCCACCACTCCTCCCAGTCTTCATCCCCCCCCCCTCAGTTCAGACAGCTCCCCTCCTCCTGCCCATGCTCATTTCTGTTAAATAAAAAAAACCTAATTTTGTGTGAAAACCAAGCAGGTGTGGTTGGGGTAGGGGCAAGGGGAGCGGGTGAGAGGGGAAAGGGAGAGAGATGGAAGGGTGGACACCCTGGGGAGATTTACAGTGGTTCCTGTAAGAACCTCTCCCTTACGGCCTCCCAGATGCACACCCCAGCCTCATGGGCCTGGTGGGTCACAGCTGCCTGGGGCTCTCAAAGCTCTGGCCCTCACAGGCAGCCTCTGCCACCCACCCTGGGAGGAAGGCCTCTCCCTCGCACTCCACCAGGTTGTGGAGCACACAGCAAGCCACTGCCACCTCGGGGATGTTCTGCTCCTCTATGTCCAGGCGGGTGAGGAGACAACGGACCCATCCCTTCAGACGCCCAAAGGTGCATTCCACCTGCAGGCGGTCTCTGTTCAGGCATGCATTGACAATGTCCTTTGTGTGATCCAGCTGGCTGGTGTAGGCATGTATTAGCCAGGGCATGAGTGGGTATGTCACGTACCCCACTATGCACACTGCCATAGTCTGGTCACCCACCGGAAACTCCCGTCAGGGGAAAAATGTGCCTGCCTTCAGCTGGGCACTCAGGCTGGAGTTGCAAAAAAAAAAAAAAGGTTAGGGAACTCCAGAACAACAAAGCCTCCCAGGTGGCCTCCAGATCATGGATCCAGATGACTCTGTGCAGCAGCAGGGAGGTGATGGCCCAGAGGACCTGCAGAAGGAGAGAAAGAGACACACAAATGAGGGTGAGAAGGCACCAGCGCCCAGGCCACCATGTACATTGCCCAGAGCCCCTGTCCTGAGGGTCCTCTTATGCAACACCTCCCCTCTCCCTGTGCAGGGCCTCCTGTGATCCTCTTACCTGCATCAGGATGGCACCGACAGTGGACCTCCCCACCCCAAACTGGTGTGCCACCAAGTGGTAGCTGTCTGGGGTGGCCAGCTTCCACAGGGCGATGGCGACCCATGTCTGGAGTGGGATGGCGGGCTGCAGGTGGATGTCGTGTCATTGGAGGGCAGGGCTGAGCCAGGCACAGAGCTCCTGGAAGGTGGCCTTCTGCATGTGGAAGTTATGTACCCATTGCTGGTCGTCCCACCGCTCCAGGACCAGCCGGTCCCATCAGTAGGATATAAGGGATAAGGGATCTTTCGGAAAAGGCTTTATTTTCCAAAAGATCCGCGTCTAGACTGGCGCTTTTTTCTGGCAAAGCTCTGTGCCGAAAAAAAGTGGCAGCCATTTTTATGCTAATGAAGTGGGAGAGATTTAAATCCCCGCTTCATTAGCAATTGCAATATGTCTAATTTGCATCCCTTTTATGAAAAAGGGATGCAATCTAGATGTAGCCATAAAGCCACTGTATCAAGAGAGATGAAACTGAAGAGAAGGAATGGATTAATACCCAGAATAGTCTCACTATATGTACTATTGTATTCATCATTGCTGTGCATTTAACATTGACACTGCTCTTATTATCTCATTCTCATAATACTCACCCTATGGGAGGGGGGGAATGCAATCAATGATTTTAGTTATTATTCACTTACTAGCCAATTAGCCCATCATGTCTCTCCTCCACGTCGGTCTTCTCTCCTGAACCTCTGGTCTCTTCCTCCGTCTCTGTCTCTGTCTCTCTCTCTCTCCTCCTCTTACTGCCTCCTTCTCTCTCTCTCTCTCTCGCTCAGCTCTCCTCTGTCTTCTGCCTCTCTCTCAGTCTCTCTCTTTCTCTTCTCCCCCTCCTGCCTCTCACTCTCTCTCTCTGCTCTCCTTTGTCTCCGTCGGGGATGCATGCTCATTCAGGCCCCACACCTTGGGCGTGTACATCACCGCCCCGCCACCCTTCGCCTCCTGCCGTGGCTCTCGGCTGAGTTCTGAGCCGCTCAGCCTGGCTGCCGCGGGGGAGCAAGTGGCGCAAGCGGCCATTTGGGCCCCGCGCTCCCCATGCAGCACAGGGACTCAGCCAAGAACTCAGCCTAGCGCCACAGCGCGAGGCAACAGTGCGTCCCAGAAGCGACTCATAATGCTACAGCGTTACAGAGTCACAGACATTGGGCTGCTATATCTATGATTGGATGGTGGTAGGATTTTGTTATATCAAAGGTATTCACTAGCAGACTTAGCCCATGTTGCCCAGGTCTTTCAGGGCATGATCTTGGGCATGGATGCAGAAGGCTGGGAGCTAGGGGCTATCCCCCAGGCCACCTCCCAGCCCACCTGAGACCTGTTCTCTCCCCACCCCCGCCAGGTTGTCTTGGCACAACCAAACCCTGATCTTGATTTAAGTTAGGAAAAGAGGAATCTGCCTACCACATTCGGTGGCCCTGGCTCTTACTATTTAGGAGGATTTCTTGAACAAATGGACTCACTGACAGACACACAGACAGACAGATGTACTCTGAAATATAGAGAGAGATTGTATGTTCATTAGAGTGAATTTGTTCCTCTAAATACTGCACTGCGTAACAGACAAGAATAAGACAAGCTGAAATGCAAGAAGCTGTACATTACAGCCTGCAAAACTTTGGTTTAGCTATTTTAGGTCTTGGAGACAAGAAATGCTGACATAAGTGACCGGAAAATAAAAGTGGCCTAAGACTGTGGGAAAAGAGGTACCAAGTAATAATATTGCACAAAATTACCCAGAAGACTCATATTAGATCATAAAAATACCGTAAAGGCGCATCTGGCTCCTTCATGTGTCTTAAGCACAGGGTACAAGTTGTGTGTCGATGCAAATGAGAGTAAAGGGAACTTACCCAGCCTATAGAAAATTGGGGTTCCTTAAGTTTTATGGGGACATGGACGAATTAGAGAAAGGAAAGTGGACATATTTATGGGCATATGCAGAATGTAGGTGTAGACAGAATCACACTGTAGAAAGGGGGTGCCCAGAATGGGAAAACTGAGCTCCCCCTCAGTCACTCCAGCATGAGCCGACCCTCTACTGACAATCAAGCCCTGAGAAACCCGTCAGACCCTAATGCTGCTATCAAGGGTATGAATATAACAACATGTGTAACTTGTGCACAAGCCTGAATAGAATTTCTCTATGCTTGGGTCATCCTACCTTTAACTGTAACTTGAATAAAACTTATACAATAGACTGACCCTTGTGCTGGCGACTGTATGCGTGACCGCCATTGGTCTTTAGATGTCTGCAGACACTTTAAAGCTGCGTCTAGATTCGCAAGATTTTGCATAAATACTTTTAACGGAAAAGTTTTTCCATTACCAGTATAGACGCTCTCTTGCACAAATACTTTTATGTGCCTTTGCGCAAAAGATTTGCTTTTGTGCAAAAGCATCTGTGCCCAGTGTAGACGCTCTCTTGCACAATAAAGCTCCGCTGGCCATTTTAGCCATCGGGCTTTCTTGTGCAAGAAATAAATGTGGCTGTCTACACTGGCCCTCTTGTGCAAGAATACTTGCGCACGAGGGCTTATCCCTGAGCGGGAGCGTCGGAGTATTTGCGCAAGAACCACTTATTTTGTACAGTACAAAGTCAGTGTTCTTGCACAAATACTAGTGGCCAGTGTAGACAGGCAGCAAGATTTTGCGCAAAATCATGCCAGTCTAGATGCAGCCTAAATGTGAAGTAACGGGGGTGACTTTCGCTCTGTTATGCTTGGGACTGTGGCTGCCAGAGCCGAACCCAGGGCAGTGTCACGCAACACTCCACAATGTACTCTCAGGAAAGTTAAGGGCTACGCTTCTGATAATCCTCCTAGCAAGAAGACTCCAGGGCTCCGCTGCTGGCACGGCCTGTGTCATAGAGCAGCAAAATGTTTGTCCATGAAGGAAAACGCACCAGAGCTGTGAGATGTGCTCTCTGTGTCTGTGTGGCACGGAGCAGAGTCAGGACACAGGGAAAGTTTCCTTCTTCCCCTTTCCCCCAATAAATCTCCTCTGGCCAGCCCCACTTCCCTGCTTTACACCAGCCCTGCTCTGCTCGGGGTCATGGGGACTCTCTGGCAGAGGAATAGGTGGGGGGGTCCGCAGGTGCAGGGAGACCTGGTTCTCAGATGTGTCTACTGCTGAGATGCTGGTCTGGCTCCAGAGAGAGGTGGCAAATCACTTTCTCCCATCGTATGACATATCTCTGCCACCTTTTGCACATGTGGCTGCTGGCAGGGATAGCGATCTCGCAGACATGATAGGTGAAAGTGAGGGTCTGTTCGGGCTTCAAAAGGCCTAGGCCAGACTGCACCTGAGAAAAGGGAAAGAGCACACAAGGAATTAGCCAACCAATGAACCTGCAGCTCTGCCATCAGTACAGCAGATAAGAGACAGACAGGACAGAGGCCTTAACCCCAGGTGGGACTCAAACCCACAATCCCTGGCTTCAGAGGCTAATGCCTCGTCCATTAGGACCACATGTCAAAATGTGTGAGGAATGTAAATTCTTTCTCCCAAATGCACATTCCTCTCATTCACTTGGAAGATATATGCCCTGGTTTTGCACTTCACAGGTGTGTCTGCATCCCCTCTTCATGAGGCCATTACACAGGGCTCTCTGGGTATGTCTACACTATGGGATAAGGTCTAATTAAGATACACAACTTCAGCTAGATTGTGTAGCTGAAGTTGAAGTATCTTCACTTAAATTTTGGCGCTGTCCACACTGCAGGAAGTCGGCAGGAGCACACTCTCCCTTCGACTTGCCTTACTCCTCGTAGAGCAGGGTTACTGGCATCAGCCGGAGCACCCCCTCAGTTCAAATTAGCCTATCTTCACTAGACCTGCTAATTCTAACCCTGGAAGATTGACTGCGGCAGCTTCAATCCTCTTGGTAGTGTGGATGTACCGTCCTTTTCCCACACATCTTTAGAGAAGGGCCCATCCTAGAGTCACACCTCCCTCCTTCAGCACCTCCTTGTCTATGGCTCTAGGTGGCATAAGGATCATTTGGGGACATCCAGGGCTGGATGGGTGCTCGAGGCAGCCTGCATGAGTTGTTACCAGATTTGCCCAATGCTCTGGGGTATGCTCATTTATCAGGGTTACTCTTATGGGACTAGGGAAAAGTTAACCATTCTATCAGTGTGCTGTTTGTGCTACTTGTGCTCTCACATGGAGTTGAATTCTCCCTGCTGCCAATTCCCCCTCCCACTGGAGCTCTCTTGCAGGAACTAGGTTCCTCTGGATGGGGTTCTTACCACCTTAGCAACACACACAGACACTCACACCCACTAACAGTATGTCTGAGAGGACTGGGTAATCAGCACTCACAAGCTGACCCCCTTATATGTCCCTGGACTCAGCTGGCTGGGTTTCACAGCAATGCCACACTGCACCCTTATGTGCCTTTG
Organism: Pelodiscus sinensis; assembly: GCF_049634645.1. Classification (NCBI taxonomy): domain Eukaryota; kingdom Metazoa; phylum Chordata; order Testudines; family Trionychidae; genus Pelodiscus; species Pelodiscus sinensis. Next base: position 3,450,794 of record NC_134743.1, on the reverse strand, counting down.
GACTCCGTGGGCTGGATTAAACAGCACTTTAAGCTGCCATCCTCATAAGCCCCCAGGTTCAGCACCCCCTATCCCCACTTTCACACCACAGTCATTCACTGGTAAACCACACGATGAGCAAACCCCACAGGATTTTAGGCACTACAGGGATCTTTAGCTTGGGTACAAGAAGCGTTGTTGCAGAGCAAATGGGGAAGCCAAAACAACACCCCTTAAGGAAGAGAAAGTGAAAGAGAAAGAAAGAGAGAGAAGCAACCAGCTTAACAATGAAAGTGATTTATTTCTGAGTAGTGACTAGATATAAAAAGTTACAATATTAAATCTAAATTGGAACTGATTACAAATGTTAGGTAACCATATAACAGTTTACATAGGGCAGGGTCAGGAGGCTATGCTTAGAGAGAAAGTTGATTGGAGGGGGAGAGAGAAAGAGAGAGAGAGAGAGAGAGAGAGAGAAACCTCACCACTCCACAGAGCTTGCACTGATCGGGGTTCCCAGATGATGATGGTAGCCGGGGGTCCAGAGGGCAGGAGAAAAGCAGGACAGAGCCCCCAGCATGATCAGACAGGAGATGAAGAAGTCTCAATGGAACTGATGCAGTTTAAGTCCAGGTATCAGAACAGTTTTCTTGGGGCAAGGATAGGCATTTTTATAGGGATAGTTCAAAGAGAAAGAGGAGAGACAATAAAGACCGATCACCCCTGGTTATGGGTGATGTTCCTTGAACGAGCTCACAATGCAACTAGGCAGTTTCAGTATTTTAGATGTCAATAGGATCGTTACTAGAATTGGTCTGATAACTACTAATTTGGGCGTGAGCAGGCCTAGGTTCATTAGCATCTGGAGCAGGGACTTCCCATCAGGCAGTGCTTCTCTGCTTTCGGTATCCCATAGTTCAGTACGGTTCCTGCCTTGGAAGAGCTGCTCTCCATTCTGTATGCTAATGAGATGTCCCTCTGTTCCATCTTTAATGCACATGAGGCTGGGGTGTTTCCTTAATTGTATCACCCTTGTCTGAAGCAGTTTAGGTGTGTCTTCTCCGGCCTTTTCATTGCTTTGTCTTTGATTCTAGCAGAGGCCTGAGGGAGGGGGATGTTTTTTTATGAATGTCACTCCCTGGCTCCCCAAGAGCACAAGGCTGACAGGTTCTGGTTCCCAAGAATCACAGAGCTGGTGGGTAACAGAGTGACCTGGCTGGGCATGCCCAGGATGAGGTTCATGGGCTGCTGGGTGGCTGGTGGGGTAGGAGCTCTAGCTCTATTAGATGCAGACACAGGACATCGGTATACAAGGCAGACAGATGATGAGACCTGTACTGGCCCAGGTGAACCCCAAATTGTCCCACCTTCTTCCCAAGGGCATTGAGGAGTCTCTGTCCCTTAACAGTGTGTGGCAGAATAGTTCAGCATGGGTATGTCTAGACTACGGGCTTACGTCGACATAAGTTTTGTTGACAGAATCTGTTGACAAAACTTATGTCGACATAGAGCGTCTAGACTACATCCAGTTCTGTTGACAAAGCAAGCCGCCTTGTCGACATAACAGTGTGGACGCAAAGGACAGTGTAGATGCAATAATGCCTTCTGTCGACAGAACTCTGTAGATAAAAGGCGTTATTCCTCGTAGAATGAGGTTTACATACGTCGACAAAACTGCTGAGTTTTGTCGACGTTATGTCGACATAACTCAAAGGCAGTATGGATGCAGGTATAGTTTTGTCGACAAAATTCCACCTTTGTCGACAAAACCCTGTAGTCTAGACACACCCTAAGTCTCTGAGATGATGAGTGGTGAGAGATGCCTGAGCTCCCTGGGGCTCTCCTGCTCTGGTCCTCAGCCCTGTCTCCTTCCCTGTGCTGCGGTGATGGGGTGAGTGGGCAGGGAGAGAGAGAGAGACTGTGTGAGCTGGATGCTAGGGACATCTCAGACACAGAGCACCTGCTCTTTAAGGGAGGCCATCAGCCATCCCCAGCCATTCCAAGCAGAAGGCAGCAGCTATGAGCAATGGGAGCCCTAGGCAGCTCTGCAGGGCCGGGTACAGGACAGGGGGCTCCTGGACATCAGCACCCTGTACTCTGCTAGCAGGCATGTCCAGGGACACTGAGCCCCTGGTCTCTGGGGATTACAATAAAATTAACTCCCATCTACGCTTGAGGTTTTGTTTTGTCAAACAGAAGCTCAACAGAGAAGATTTTGCAAAACCAAGACCCAGGCCTTCCCCCATTTTGCTCCTCTCTACTGTTAGGTCCTCTCCTGCACTGTGATTCATACCTACAAGTCCCAGGGTATCTTTGCCACACGAGACCAGATTCTCCCTCCAACCACCTTCCCAACAGCCGAGTCACTGCTGCTGAGCTCAGCTTTGGAGACATTTTCCCTTTGCAGGGAGGATCAGGCCCCAGGAGTTTTCGGGAGGCTGGGTTCAGAGATGTTTGAGCTTCCACAACAAATGCTGCATTGCCTTGTGGTCTGGGTTCAGTGTGTGGCTGGGAAGCAGATTGAACGGAGCAGGAAGTGGACACGTGGGTGGAGGTGGGGATGTGACAGTGGCAGCAGGAACTGGAGGTTAAAGAGAAATGTGCAACTGAAGTAATATGTTGCTGCCACCCACTTCTCATTCCCTCCAGCTGTGCTACTAACACTCACTGCTCCATTCCCTGATCATGCTCCCTGTCACCCCAGCCAGATAGCCCCCTTGGCAATTCCTCTCATTCAGCATCCCCAGAGCATGTCCTGGGATGTGCAGACTCCACTCTGGGTAACTGAGGGTGAATAAGCTCTTGTGGCCAACCCAGCCGTATCCTGGGAGGTGCCAGACTTGGCAAGAGGAGAACTCAACACCACAAGGGCAGCTCAGAGAGGGGAGACGGCTTCTGCCCCAGCTCCTGGAAAAGGGCTGGCTGATGGCAAGAACTTCTTGGATGACACAGATCAAACTGCCCGAGTGACTTGTTAGGTGGGCAAAGGCCCCTGACCAGGTTTACTGCTGACAAAGCACAGTACTAGCTCTGCCTGTACACTGCAGGGACACGAATACCCACTCAGACCAGCTCAGTCAGCAGCAGGGCTCTCCACTGCCCTGCCAGCCAGACAAAGATTCTGTGACCCCCCTTTTACACACTGATACCTTCTGTGACCCACCCTTTTACACACTGATACCTTCTGTGACCCTCCCTTTTACACACTGATACCAATAAGCTGCATATCGTCATCCTGTGATGGGTTGAATCCAGGACTAGCCTTACTATGAGGCAAACTGAGGCAGCCGCCTCCGGTGCCAGGCTGGGGGGGGAGCACCACTAGGACCCAGAGTGTCTGCTGCTGGTGCATATGTCATTTGGGGGCATCATTTGAGCTTCCCACCTCAGGTGCCAAAATGTTGTGGGCCGGCCCTATTGAATCACAGATATCCCCAGTGGGTTGTCCCCCAGTGTTCTGGTCAAGCCACTGACACCTCCCTTCCTCCCTTCCGGGGCTGCCCACCAGCATGTCCTGCTGGGCCAGAAGCTCTGGACTTCCCCCAAGCAAAGCACAGAGTTGGGGTTAGTGCCCTCCTGTAGAGCAACACAGACACTGAGAAGCCTCTGCTATAGAGGCTCAACACCCAGGGACCCAACCCCCAAAAGGGTCTAGGACCCCCAAATAAAACCTCTTACTCCGTGTAAGTTTTGCACAGAGAAAGATCATAAAGCCAGGCCTGCCCCCTTTACCAATGAAAGAGAGATATGCACAGTGGTTACCCCCCTCCACACAGTAACAATTATTTACACAAGGCTTGATAATAAACAAGTGTTCTATTCAGTACAAAAAAGGAGGATTTCGGTGACTGCAAATGAAAACAGGCAGATCAAAGTGAAAAGAACACCAGCTAATTCTAATATACTAAGAAACCTGTTCCATGTGAATTCTACCTCTAAGCAATTGATCTAAACATCTCTTCCACAGGCTAAGCAGCCCCCTGGTTTTTAGGCAGACATCTTCAGCAGTAAGAGGGGCTCTTCTGGCATCTGGCAACTGCCCTGTTGCTTGGAGGGTTTTTTCTCCTCTTATATTCTTTTCTCCTGTTATATTCTTATATCCTTTTGCCCAAGATAGAAATTCTTTGTGCTCTGATATTTTTGAGTGGAAAAAATATCAAATCCAAAATGAGTTTTAGTATCAGCTGGCCTAGTCACGTGTCTCTCCAGGACCAACCACAGATAGGGTTTGCAGGACAAACTAGAGTATTCATAGGTCACTACTTTGAGAATTGAATCATTAAGTTTCCAGAGCATCAGAAATGCCCCTCATTAGCACAGTTGGAATGCAAACCAGATTCACACTTCGTATTTCTAACCTCCCATACAAGAATGATACATGCACCAGAACAGGCCAGACACATTCAGCAGGATGTAATATTAACACGGATAGGTCACATGAGGTATTTTGTCCAAAGCATCTTTGACATGCATACTCAAAAGCCAATTTCCATGAAACATGGGAGAGGGGAGACCCAGGACATCCCCTCTGCCTGGTACCTGTTGGCTTAAATAAAACATCTCCAGTCATTATCCTGCCACTGGCTGGCCTAGCTCCCACTGCCAGGGTGAGTGCAGATGAGTGGGGACAGGTGAACCCTTCTGCAGCCCAGCCACAGAACATATCTCACAGACCACAGGGCAAGGGGAAGAGCAGGGACGAGAAGGGGCATGGTGAGGGCAGAGCAGTGGTGGGGCTTGTCATGAGGTAGCTGCCCTGGGTTCTGTGCCTGGCCCATGGGGGGTTGCCCCAGGCCCTGTGCCCTGCTAGGGATGGCCTTGAGCTTCAAAGTACTGATTACAACAATGTAAAACAGAGAGGAGCTGAACCCGGTATTCCACAATACCAAATGCTGTATTCACTGGGCAGCTGATTTCCCTTACTCCAAAACTTTATTTCACATAAATCTGACAAGCTTCAGAATGGATCCGAAAACCTGGGATGGACTTTTTTAGTCCTGAGCTTAATGGTTTCCCCGCCTGGCCTGTGGTGGGAGCCAGGCTCCGTTTTCTTTAGAAAGGAAATGCAGCTGAGTGTTTTCAAATGCCATTCAGGGGTTTGGCTGAATGGGGGAGAGCTCAGTCTCTCTCACTCCTGCAGCCAGTACCCCCCATGCTGGCTGACCAGGCTGTAAGCAGGGCCTCTTCCTGGAACTGGTGCCTTGTTCATGCCCCTATGTGTTTTCAATCAGCTGCCATAGCCCCTCTACTGCACTCTCCCCCAGAGAGGCTGGGGGAGCCTGGTTCCCTCTGCCCCTGCCCATTCAGCCCACAACCCTGCACAGGTCCTGCTCGGGGGGGACAGAGCCCACAGCCCAGGGCTGTTCCTGCCTCACCCCTTCCACCAACACTCAGCAAAGCACTGCCAGGGTGCCAGGCATCACGGAGTAAGGGAGGGGGGCTATGCATAGTCCATGGGCAGGGGCCAGTCCAGCCCGTTGGTGGGGGAATGGGGAGACGCAGACGTGAGAAGGGGATGCCGGCAGAAGGGCAGGGCTGGGTTTTCAGCTTTGAATCATGCTTTTCAATGACCAGTCCATAGACTGGCCCTGGCCCCAAGGTCTCTCTGGGCACAACTTGGGAAGGCAGCAAGCCTGGTGAGAAACATGGGCTTAAAAGCCGGGGACTGTTCCTCTTGGAAAAAGGACAAGAAAGAGGGGTATGGGCAAGGCTATAAACTCATGACTGGGGTGGAGAAGGCGAACAGGAAAGTGTTATTTCCCCCTTCACGTCAGGCAAGATTTGGGGTTCTCCAGTTACACTACAAGGCAGCACACTGAACGCACATGCCAGGAAGTCTGTCACACAGCGCAGTCAGCTAGTGCAACTCATTGGCAGGTGGGGACCTGCAGACCAAAAGTGCAACGTGGTTCAAACCAGAATGACAAGCTCATGGAGGGTAGGTCTATCAATGGCTGTGAGCAAAGATGTTCAGGGACACCCCGTCTCCCCCACGCCCATGCTCTGAGTGCCCCTCACCTCTGACAGTCAGAAACTGGGACAGGACGGCAGGAGTGAGCTCACTCAGTAAACTGCCATTTGGTTCATTCTCTCGGAAACGCTGCCACCAGCCGCTGTCAGAAGACAGGACCCTGAGCTAGAGGGACCATTGGTCGGACTCAGGGTGGCCATTCCTATGGTCTTATGATGGCTCCTGCAGCTCCTAAGTTAGGCCAAGGAAGAGGAAGAGAACAGCTGCAACTGGCAGAGGAGGGCAAAGCACCCTGCACTGTGAGTCGTCTGCCACCCCACGTGGGCCTGACTGGCAGGAGCTGGCCGTGCCCTCCTTGACTGGCAGATGCTGGTTCCAGCCCATTCCCCGTCAGGGCTCTGGGAGGGTGCAGGGCTGAGTGGATAGAGGGGAGCCAGGATGACCTCAGAAATAGCTCCTCACCCTGTGATGGCCCCTAGTCTCAGCCCGTCTCCTGGGTGCCACTCCAGTTCCCCAGCTCCTTCCTCTTCAGGCTCTTGCTGGAGTCAGCATTGTCTGTTTCACTTCCTCCCGGGACTGAGTGGTGCTTCCGGTGCAATGAGAACTCCTGACCCCAGCATGAAGGTGGGGGCAGCTGAGTTCATAGAAGACCCTCTCCCTGGTCCTTCCCTCCCACAGTGTACCAGGTGGGGGAGGGGCCATGATGTGGGAGCACTGTGGCCTTTGCCCCAAATACTCACACCTTGGTGGCAGTGGGGTAGGAACATGTGGGGCAGAACTAACAGGGAACACGTCCCCTGCTGAGCCCCCACCCTGCTCCCTGCAGCACTGCCCATCTGCTGCCTAGTCTTCTTGGTGTATCTGTATGCCACATTATTGACCCCTCTGTCTTCCCCCTACTCTCCTTCCTCCCAGCCCCAGGACACATGCTGAGCCAGCAGCACAGTGATCACGAGACCAGTCGTGGGCTCCAGCCCCTCCCTCGCTGGCCAGCAGAGCCCTGTGCAGGCCATAAAAGGGGCTGCCCTGGGTGGGCGCGTGAGACGCTCTTGGCACCGGATCGTGGCAGGAAGGAGCCGCTTGCTGAGGCAGCCATGGACCTGCGGCTGGGCCTCTGGCTCTGCTTCGGTGAGGGCTCCCTGAGGTGTCAGGCCCTGGCCCATTGGGGGAGGTGCTGGCGGGGACAGGCTGGGCCCTGATGGGGCTGCTCTGTGCACCAGGGTTAGGAGCAGGGCAGAGCAGCCGATGGGCAGCCGGCCTGGGGCTGCCCCGGTCTCCTAGGTCCCAGCCCCGGTCACTGCCGTGTCTGGCCCTAAACACTCTGGACTCTGCCCCATCTGGTGCCACCTGCCCGCAGGTGCCGTGGGGCTGGGAAGCTCTGGGGTGCAAGGGCCCCTCTCTGATCCTGATCGTTTCCTCTTCTCTCCCCAGCTGCCGGCGTGGGAGTGTATTCCCTCTCAGGTACGTATGTCTGGCCCCTTGGCCCCTGCCCTTTGCCAGAGCCCAGGCCACAGCAGGGCCTGAGCAGAGATGGCCATGACATGATTTGCAGAGTCAGCTGTCCGAGCGCAGGTCCCAGCAGGCAGTGGGAGTGAGGTGGCTGACTAATTGCAGGTCCCAGCATGCAATGGGAGCGAGGCTCTAGGAGCGGCCCACTATGGGACTCATTTCTCCCCATCCAGCCGCTCTGGTTTGTCCTTGTGCTGCCGGGCCCAGCCTGCACTGGGACCTGCCAGACACCCCCAGCTGTTTGCCCATCTCCAGCAACACTGAGGGGCACCAGCTTTCTACTTGCACAAATATCCTCGCTCCCCCTCTGGCCCTTCCCACTGAAGTCTCTGATACCGCACCCCTGCTCTGTCCCTGCCCCTCCCTCCGTCACTTGCTCATTCTCAGGGGCTGCACCAGGCGGTTGAGGTGCATGGGGAGGAGGGGAGGACTCTGGCAGGGCATGCAGGCTCTGAGATGGGGCTGGGTGTGAGGTGTTTTCAGCTCCAGGCTTGGATAAAAGGAATCGGGAGGAAGGTGAAGGATCAGGGTGGGCCAGGGAATTGTGACATGGGGGGTGTTAAGGGAGCCATGTCCGGGCAGCACTGACCTTAAGCAGCTCCCAGAAGCAGTGGTATGTTCCCACTCTGGCTTGCCCCCTCTGCAGGCACCACCCCCACAGCTCCCATTTGCTACAGGTCCCAGCCAATGGGAGCAGTGGCAGCCTACAGAGCCCCCTGGCTGTCCCTATACATATGTAACCCCTCCTATTGGCTATCCCATGTGGTTTAAAGTAAAAGGTTCGGGAATGTGGCTAGTCCTAGGGAGATGCAGATATAGGCAAACTAATACTAAATATCGCTTAAACTTTTATTAAAGGGCTTCTACATATAAATTATTATTTTACCAATTTCTTACATATGTAGGCACTAAATAAATTATTAGAATGACCAATGAGCAAAATGCAATACAGTAAAGAAAATTCCTTGAGGTTTCTCTTAATCCCAATAGTTGTTAACAAGGGACTAGGGATTATTACCAGTTACATTTACATCAGTCTTACTTATAAGACTAATCATTTATCTAAAACTTTTAACACTACTACTTAACAATACCTCTAAACAATTTCAGATAACAATACTTACATTTAACAGACACACGAACTACAACAACAACATATTTGGTATTCGTTATGTTTGGTATACGTTACACTCTACAGGAACTCATTTGGTTCGGTGAGTGGGAGGTGGCCCTCGGGTGATCAGTCCTCAGACCTGACTCATATTCTGCCTTTCGATATTTATTTGGGATTCCTCAATTTGATACAGGAGGGGAAGCTGTTTTATAGAGAAAGCTTTTGCGCGCTTTTTGTGATAGGCTAGCAGACCCTGTCTGTTAAGTGATGGGAGAAGGGGGTGAGATGGTTTCCTGTTTTTCCTTTTCTTCCTTATCGGGCATGGCACAGTCAGCACAACCAGCACGAACTTTACATTAACTTTTTGGGTCTGGTTTTGGTTCCTGTTCGTCGCTGATCTTTAAGTTACATAGTGTAAGGGTTTTTCATCAAGGGGAAGTTGACTTTTTGCTTGGATGGCACGAGAGAGGCCTGGCCAGCAAAGAGCCTGCTTTCACAGCCCAGTGCGAGGTTATTCAGCATAGGGGAAGCCTTGTGACTTCTTACACCCCTGAGGGAGGCTAGGCTTGAGGCCGCTTGGTGTGCTCTGCGTTGTGTGTGTGTGAGTGCACCTCAAACTAGACCCACACTGACAAATCACCAGGAACAGGCTTTATTCTGTAAAAAACATAAAACAGGAAAACAGCTCAGCAGCCCCTTCTCTCAGCATGCAGCCTGTGTGCTGCTTCTAGCACAGTCCCTGCTGAGACCCTGCTGGGGGCAGAGGGCACATCCCGGCAGGAACCAGGAAGTTCTCCCAACATGCCGCAGTTTGTAGGCCACAACTTGTAGTTCCCAGGGCTGTTACTGAAACACCCTGGACCTAGGGCTACACATAGGATCCAGAGGGGAACGTGCTCACTGCTTTCTGGAGAGCAGCAGGGAGCCTGCCAGCTCCACCACCTGGACAGTCGATAGCCCAGTCAGCTGTGCCGACCGGAGCTGGGGGGGGGGGGGCATTTTGGTATAGAAAATATTAATAATAATAAAAAAATAACCCTCCCTCCCAGACACCACCAAATAACTTTCCACGGGGTGCGCCTCCCTCGCCGAGCTGCCCCGTGTGTTCACACACAATCTAACTCTATCTCCCCGGTCAGGGTGGCCCCTCTCCCCACGGGGCACCCCCTTGTTGTCCCACTGACCTGGGGCCCACATTGTATCCCAGCCCTGACCCAGCACATTGGCCGCATGCTGACAGCAGGGCCCATGGGACCTGTCCAGGCTGGGCAGCGCTGGGCAGTGTGGATACAAAAGAGAGTGTCGGGAAGTGCAACCAGTTCCCTGGGCAGAGGGGGAGGCAGTGAGTGGTGTATACAAATGAGCGAGGGCAGGTAGGGACATGCCCACCTTGTTCTGCCCTCCAACTGCCAGCCCTGGCTCCACAGCAGGGGCACGGCCCTGACTGCCCAGGAGTCGTGTGCTCTGCAGGCAGGCAGCTGATCTCCAGGGGAGACCCCCCCCCTTCTCTCCCCAGTGTGTGGAGTGGAGGGAGGTTCTAGTCCCTGCTCTGTACAAGGCTCTTGGTGTGACCAGGAGTAAGTCAAGTCCTGGCTGCATGCCTCAGTTTCCCTTCTGCAAAGTAGGGGCAATGAGGCTTCAGCATGTTCTGGGGCTCAGTGACCTGCCTGTGCAGGCATGGAGGTGCAGGACAAGGGCCCAGGGTCACGGGGGAAGCCCGTTCTGCCCTGTTCTGCACTCGCTGGCGATGCCTCACGCTGGGCTGGGCCTTAACCCCGCAGCCCTGAAGCAGGCGTCCCAGCAGCTGTTTCCTTTGCCAGATGTCAGGCTGGTGGGGGGCCCCCACGGCTGCGCCGGGCGAGTGGAGGTGCTTGTGGCCGGGCGCTGGGGCACCGTGTGTGACGACAGCTGGGACGAGAAGGACGTGGCCGTGGTGTGCAGGCAGCTGGGCTGTGGGCAGGCTGTGGAGTCCCTGAGTAGCAGCGTGTTCGGCCCAGGGTCCAAGTCACAGCCTGTCCTGCTGACGGACGTGCACTGCGAGGGGACGGAGGCGGCTCTGGGGAACTGCACATACATGGATGCAGAGTACCTCTGTGAGCATGACGAGGACGCGGGGGCTCGCTGCCAAGGTGAGCTGACCTGGAGCAGTTATGAACAGAAAACTCCTTCCTGCAGCAGGATTAGTGACCCCACACACTGCCCGCGACTGACAGCCCCCAGCAGGGCTGGGAGTCAGGACTCCTGGGGTCCATCTCCGGCTCTGGGAGGGAAGTGGGGCCTAGTGGGTTGGGGGCTGGGAGGCAGGACTCCTGAGGTCTCTCCCTGGCTCTGGGGGTACGTCTACACTAGCTCGTTAGTTCGAGCTAGGTAGGGTAATTAGGGCAAGCGGAGTTGCAAATGAAGCCTGGGATTTAAATATCCTGGGCTTCATTTGCATGTTCCCGGGTGCCGCCATTTTTAAACCCCCTTAGTCCGAACGACGTGCCCACAGCTACATGCGGCACGGAGTAGGTAGTTTGAATTAAAGATCCTAATTCAAACTACCATTACTCCTCGTGGAATGTGGGCACAGAGTTCGGACTAAGGGGGATTTAAAAATGGTGGCACCCGGGAACATGCAAATTAAGCCCGGGATATTTAAATCCCAGGCTTCATTTGCAACTCCGCTTGCCCTCATTACCCTACCTAGCTCGAACTAATGAGCTAGTGTAGAAGTACCCTGGGAGGGGAATGAGGCCTAGTGGGTTGGGGGCTGGGAGCCAGGTCTCCTCGGTTCTGTTCCTGGCTCTGGGAGGTGTCACCTACATACACTAGGGCAGGGCACCCACCTTGTCCCAGTTCCTAGAGCTCAAGGAACCCCGACCTGCTCCCAGTTCTTAGGGGCCTGTGAGAAAGGCACCTGCCTTCCGCCAGGCCCTGGGCCCAGGGAGCAACCTGGGGGTTTGCAGGGGATTTGCACCAATGAAAGAGCCTGACAGTGGTACCTAGATCGGAACACACCCCCTAAGTGTGCAGGGCTCTCTGATGGCTCACCCTGGGGACCCGCGGCTCTGCCTCTGGCTCTGCTTTGGTGACGATGTCACTGGGTGCGTAAAGCGCCCGCCAGCCGGGTGTTTCCCTGGTGGGAGCACAGAGAGCTCACCTGTTCTCGCCCTGGGCTGAGCCCTGCCCTGCTGAGTCCCCTGCACAGGGAGTGTGGATTAGTCTGTGCTGGTAGGGCCCCGGTGGGGCTGGTCTGTGCACAAGGGTTAGGAGCAGGTGTAACATGCCAGGTGGTCGGGGCACCGCTGAGAGGGTCAAATCAGGGAGAATTCTTACAGCCAGGGTTACTTACAGCCCTAGACTGGGGCCCTTCTCCATAAGGCGCCAAGCTAGCCACACACAAACCACTTCAGCTGCCAGTGTGGCCAGTAGGAAGTCACACACGCAATCCCCTTAGACACTCCAGCTTCACCCGTGCCACAGCCGGCACCGCTCCTTACACAGAGGAGGGGTTATCAGACCGATCTCACTGACTCCGAACAGGTTCTTCCAGTCCCAAGGGCCAGCCCCAGTCCCGGCTCAATTTGTACCTCAGCTCTTACCCAAAAGCGCACGCTGGGCCAGGCCTGTAGCATCTGAAATCTAAGGGTGTATTAATAAAAGGAAAGACAAGGTGGAGAATGAGATTGTTAAAGTGATCACATGACATGCGCCAATCACCAAGTCCCTGATGCAGGCCTAGCAGAGATGGAACAACCTGCTAGTGTAACCGTCTCTGGAGGGCATGGATGGTTGGCCGGGTCGACGCTCCTGCCCAGCTCTGTCTCTGGCAAAGGTTCTTCTGGAGCGGAGAGTAAGCCCAGGATCCTTTTCTAACCTTGTCCCTGCAGAGTGAATTCCATTGTCCCCCTGGCTGCTGGGGCCTCCCAAAATGGGGCTGGTCACATGACCACTAAACTAGTTTAAGGCGATGTCTACACTGCAGGTTATTTTCGGAAGAAAGTAGCAAATAGTGAACTGCAATTTGCATACCTTTACCCGATTCTTTTTTCAGAAGAGGCTTTTCTGACATTTGGCCCATCTACACGGGGGCCAAATGTGGGGAAAACCTCCTCTTTCGGAAGATCCCTTATTCCTCATAGAATGAGGGATACAGGGCCTCCAAAAGAGCGTGCCCACTTTTTCAGAAACTGATCCAAAAGGTATCCCAGAAAAACTCTATAGTGTAGACATAGCCTATGTCCTTTCTAAACAAGGAGCCAGGGAGTATCCAGGTGTGTCCTTCGCAGACAAAGGGCCAGGTGTCAATTGGCTCCTCAGGTGTCAATTGGCAACGCTTAAGAGCCTTTGTCAATACAGTGTCCACTATTCATTGGGCCACCCCCCTACCCCCCCACAATAGGTGGATGATGCCGTCTGCAGCCTCCCCATCAGAGAACCTTAAAAATATAAGTACAGAGCCCGTATCCGTAACTTGACCCCTGAAAATCATACATGGATGTGAGCAGCGTAGACAGAATCAGCAAAGCACGAGCTTTCCTTAGACGCCTCCCATGACCCATCTTACGCAGAATTTGGGGCAAACCCACCAGTGGGAGCAGCAGTGATCTGGCTGCTCATATTAAAATCCAATAACATCACAGTAGTGCAGAGCAGCTCATGGGCAGCCAGCCTGGCACCACCTTCCTGCAGGTGCTATGGGGGGGGGAAGCTTTGGGGTGCAAGGGTCCCAGCAGGCAATGAGAGAGAGGCGGCTCCCTGAGTGTAGGTCCCAGCATGCAGTGGAGGCAAGGTGGCTCCCTGAGTGTGGGTCCCAGCGTGCAATGGGAGTTAGGCGACTGCCTGGGTTCAAGAACACAACAGGAACAAACTGGGGCGTGGCTCTAAGAGTGTGGTGTCCAACCAGTTCTGAAGCAAACAAGCTACGGTCAACCAACTACATAGTTCAAGCCAACTGGCCACACTTAACTGGCCAAATAGCCACATGTGGCTAGTGGCTAGAATAGGGCTACTCAACTTTGGAGGCCCCGGGGGGCAATGATACTCCTAGCACATGCCAAGGGCCACAACTTAAGCAAATACCTTCTTTCACACTCACAGGACTGAGTACAAAGATTAAGGCAAGACTACACAACACACAGGCCCCATTTAAGTCAGTTCTGCTGATATTAATAAAATGCAACAGTGGGGCAGAGCGGCCAATGGGCAGCCGGCCTGGGGCTGGCCCAGTGTTCTAGGTACCAGCATCTGTCACTGCCGTGTCTGGTTCCAAGTGCTCTGGACTCTGCCCCACCTGGTGCCATCTTCCTGCAGGTGCCATGGGGCTGGGAAGCATTAGGGTGCGAGGGCCCCTCTCTGTTCCTGACAGTTTCCCCTTCTTTCCCCAGCTGCTGGTGTGGGAGTCTCTGCCCTCTCAGGTACGTACGTCTGGCCCCGCAACACCTTCCCTTTGCCTGAGCCCAGGCCAGAATCCCACCCTGGTGTCACAGCAGGGCCTGAGCAGAGGTGGCTGCCACCATGCTGGGCCCAGCATGCAATGGGAATGAGGCAGCTGTCTGAGTGCAGGTCCCAGCATGCAACGGGAGTGCGTTGGGAGCCCAGATACAGGTCCCAGTGTGCAAAGAGAGCAAATAACGTGCCTGAGGTTAGGACCTAGAAGGCCACAGCAGTGAGGCAGCTGCCCGAGTGCAGAACCCAGCATGCAAGAGGTGCTAGAGTCTCTGGGAACAGAGGGCTGAGTGCTCATGTGCGGCCTCGCTGGGTGATCACTGCACAGTCTGCCTGGGGAGGAAAGAGGGGATCTGGCAGTCCCAGAGGATGGGACAAGTGGGGCCTGGAATTGACACCCTCTCAAGTACCATGGGGCAGGGTTATAGAGGGAAAAAGCTCTCATGTGGCAGGATCAGCTTCCAACACACTATCCGCTACTGACACATCCCAGAGGGGCGGGGAGCCAGGTCTCCTGCATTTCGTCCTCGGCCCTGGGAGGAAAGTGGGGTCTAGTAGCTAAAGCAGGAGTCCCAGAGCTGGGATAGGGTGCTGCCTCTCTGGTCACCATGGTCTGTTCCCAGCTCCAAGGCACCAGCAAATACCAGCCCGCATGTCCCTTAGGATCTCAGTTTGGCTTCTGAGACACTCTGAGTTTGGGTGCCCCACACAGCCCATGGGGAAGACCCCACCGGGGCCCTTGTGACTGACCCTCTGGCAGGGACATCCTGTAGCTCCACATGGGGAAGGGGTTTGATCCCTGGGCAGTGTCTGGGTCATGGTGGGCACCCGTCCTCTGAGAGCACACAGGCTGCTGGAACTGGGGCAGGAATGGGGGGCAGGGATGACTGTTACTGCCAAAGCTCCTCTGGGACCCAGGGCTCAGCTCTCCACACCTGCTCTGACACTGAGACAGCAGGGATGGACAGGGCCTGTGACGGACACAGCACGGGGGGAGGAGGGGCCATGGGAAAGCTGGCTCCCAGACAGCAGCAGTTCAATGTGGCATTGGTAGGAAAAGCAATAGAGCCCTAGACAGCCAGTGTGGGGCTCCGGGCTGTGTGTGTATGAAGCAGGCTGCGTGGGGCAGGCTTGCCAGGGCTCCCAAACTGCCATGACCAGAGGATGTTTGCGGCAATCGTGTCCTGGGGACCAGCCCCTTGGGGACCCTTATCAAGAGCTCGGTTCTTACCCCGTCAGTCAGGCAATTTCCCTTCACTCGCTTACACTTTAACCACAGAGGCGATGCTGGCGTGGGGCGCTCTGGTAACCCTGCCCCAACTATTGCCTCTGGCTCCATCACGGCAAGAGGCAACATTCCATACATCACTTGTTTTGCCAAAACGAGAACCCATTTGCTTCTGCCAGCCAACCAAGATAGCGCAAGGCTCATTTCTGCTAGAGAGACAGGGACAATTGAGATAGGGCTTACCAAGGGAGGCTGTTGCAGTGAAAATGGGATGTATGGTCAACTGTCCCCTTCAAGCATTTGCAGATTCAGGAATTTTGCTGCCTCTATTCTGTGCCAGTTGGTTACTGGACAGAAGATAGAGCCTGACAGAAAGAGGGTTTCCCACTAGATTTATTTGGATTCAGACTGACCCTGTAGGTGTTCATGAAGACTAGAAACTTTGGACAAATATATCCAGAGACTGGCTCTTAAACCTGTCCTTGCTTCACAATGGAGGGCCAATAAATTTGCTCGTGAACCTCTAGCACTATAACCCTGGAGAAGATGCCAGTGTTGACCCCTCAGGTAACCCTTATCCAAATAACAAGTGAATGGGTACAAGACACATCGGAGGAAGGACCGCGTTCCTCAGCAATCTTTGTGATCAGAAGCAATGGATTCACTAGGAGTGTTTCTTACTTTGGGGGTTTCCAGATTTGGCTCCTCCAGGGGAGATTCCGCTCTGGTTGAAGAACGGCTCAAAATGCCAGTGTGGATTCCTCAGGTATCCCTTCTCCATCTCGCAACCGTGGTACAAGATCCATCGGAGGGAGGCACGTCTTTCCCCAGTGTGCTTTCGGATCTCATGCACAGAATTCTCTCTCTGAGCGTCTCTTCCTTTGGATGTTCACAGACTCGGCCCCTCCAGGGGAGATTCCGCTCCGGCTGGCGAACGGCTCGAGTCGCTGCGCTGGGAGAGTCGAGGTGCTACACGACCAGCAGTGGGGAACCGTGTGTGATGACAGCTGGGACTTAACCGACGCTGGAGTCGTGTGCAGGCAGCTGGGCTGTGGCACGGCGCTCTCAGCCCCAGGGGGGGCTCGGTTTGGACGAGGCTCTGAGCGTATCTGGCTGGATGAGGTTAACTGCACGGGGACAGAAGCTGCCCTCTCCGAATGCACGGCCCGGCCCTGGGGAGACAGCAACTGTACCCATGGAGAAGATGCGAGTGCCGTGTGCTCAGGTAACTCTCATCTATGTCACCTCCTAGCTGGCGCAGCAGGGCTCTGTGGTGCAGGGTTGGGTGTTGGTTCTGTCACAGTTCAGGGAAGTCTCATCAGTATTTCCCCTCGGCATCCAGCCACGGCCCCCAAAGGCAGGCTTCCGGTTCCTGAGCCATCGCCGCTCCTCTGTGGAGAGCCCTGTCTCTCCCTTCTGGTTTGCCTATTTTCATGTCAGAAGGCCCCTCTCCCCCATTTAAACCATGATTTCCACCGCCAAGAGAGACTGGCTCGTTAGGCTAGCCTCCGTCTCTGCGGACACTGATTGCAGCATCACTGCCAAAGGTTAAGTTGGCAGCCAGCTCATCTCTTTCTTAGCAAATGCCGTCATTATGAAGATGAGCGCTTTCCGGCTTGGGTTACTCTGGGTGCTGTGACAAAGTGAATTCAGGCTTGGGTTACTCTGGTTACTCGTAGAATCTGTAGCGACCTCTGTGCCCCAGAATGGTGCGGGTACCCTGTCCTGGGAGGAGGCAGACATCCAGCGATAGACCTCTCTGCTCTGAGTCACTGGTGTCTCTGTGACCAGCTCCCAGGGCAGCCAACCGAGATGTTGAGCTTCGGAGGTGCAAAAAGTGGGTACAGAATTAGCCTCTAGATTACAGTTGAGTGTTGATCATTCAAGAGGGATCCAAGCAGGCCTGGAGATCTCCTGTCCATGGATTAAAACCTTCCCAGATAAAGCGTAAGTGAGATTGAAAGTAAAAAGGATCAGGTCTTTGTAGAGCTTTCCAGCAGCCTCTCCACCATTCAGTCCTGGATTCTTCCAAAAAGCTCTTTCTCCCCAGCATCACCAGGAATTAGCTACACGGATTGGGGTGACGTACGAGACAGCCATTCACAGATGATTTGCCATACACTTTAAAGAAAGATGAATTCGGTGTAGACGGGAGCCATTTGATTCTACAGTTCTCCTCTGACAATATGCATGGAAAGACACAAATACACCCACATTCCCTACTGTCTGTCCCTTAAGGTTGAATGTGGCTCATTAATCCTGCGGTATGTTTAAGCCAGTCTGGCCATGGGGCACAGTCTCCAAAACCTCCCTGTGGCATCGGCACTACCGTCATGCAGGCCGTGGGGAGGATGACTGAGTGTGGGAGGGGATGTCTTCCCCTCTCTGTTCTGGGTTAGCCCTGCGAGCCAGTGAGGATGACTGTCTGGAGTAGCGGGTGTGGACTGGAGCTGTGAAAGATGTTTTGCCATCTGAGTCATCCCAGACCCTGCTGGCTCACAACACTAGAATGGGGCTGTGTATGGGCAAGGACCCCACTAGATGCATTTGGAGTCAGCATGACCCTGGAGATGATCATGATAATCAAGGTTTCCAGGAACATGCTCTTAAACCAGCCTTTGTTCAAGAACATCGTCTCCCCTCATTTACCCTTGCGTCTCTAACCCTGTAATGATGGAGAAGATGCCAGTGTTAGTCCCTCAAGTAACCCTAATCCACCTCACAGCCAAGGCGGTGCAAGAACCATCAGAGGGAAGCACTTCTTTCCCCGGCGTTCATTTAGATCTGATGCACGGGAATCTGAGTGTCTCTTTCTTTGGCTGTTCCTAGATTCAACCTCTCCAGGGGAGATTCCGCTCCGGCTGGCGAACGGCTCGAGTCGCTGCGCTGGGAGAGTCGAGGTGCTACACGACCAGCAGTGGGGGTCCGTCTGCGATGACAGCTGGGACTTATCTGACGCTGGAGTCGTGTGCAGGCAGCTGGGCTGTGGGACGGCGCTCTTAGCCCCAGGGGGGGCTCGGTTTGGACGAGGCTCTGAGCGTATCTGGCTGGATGACGTTAACTGCAAGGGGACAGAAGCTGCCCTCTCCGAATGCACGGCACGGCCCTGGGGAGACCACAACTGTAACCATGGAGAAGATGCGAGTGCCGTGTGCTCAGGTAACTCTCATCTATGTCACCTCCAACAGTGCACAACATTATGCTGCAGGGATGGCTGTTGGTTTTGCAACACTTCAGGGCGGTCTCATCAGTATTCCCCCTCGGCATCGAGCAAGGGCCCAAAAGGCAGGATTCCAGCTCCTGAGCCATCGCTGCTCCTTTGTGGGGATTCCTGTCTCTCTCCCTCCTGGCTGGGCTATTTTCATGTCACAAGGCCCTTCTCCCTCATGTACACAGTGATTTTCACCACCAAGAGATACTGGCTCGTTAGGCTAGCCTCTGTCTCTGCAGACACTGATTACAGCATCACTCCCAATGGTTAAGTTGGCAGCCAGCTCAGCTCTTTCTTAGCAAATGCCTCAATGATGAAGATGAGCGCTTCTGGCTTGGGTCACTCTGGGTGCTGTCATCATAGAGTCTGTAGCGATCTCTGCGCCCCAAAATGGTGCTGGTACCCTGATGCACAGGAATCTCTTTCTCAGCGTCTCTTCCTTTGGATGTTCACAGACTCGGCCCCTCCAGGGGAGATTCCGCTCCGGCTGGCGAACGGCTCGAGTCGCTGCGCTGGGAGAGTCGAGGTGCTACACGACCAGCAGTGGGGAACCGTGTGTGATGACAGCTGGGACTTATCCGACGCTGGAGTCGTGTGCAGGCAGCTGGGCTGTGGGACGGCGCTCTCAGCCCCAGGGGGGGCTCGGTTTGGACAAGGCTCTGAGCGTATCTGGTTGGATGACGTTAACTGCAAGGGGACAGAAGCTGCCCTCTCCGAATGCACGGCCCGGCCCTGGGGAGACAGCAACTGTAACCACGGAGAAGATGCGAGTGCCGTGTGCTCAGGTAACTCTCATCTATGTCACCTCCTAGCTGGTGCACCAGGGCTCTCCTCTAGCTCTATATGTGCAAACACACTAATACACTAACCTTCTCTACCAGTGGGTGTGTCTACACAGCAGGGTTAACCTCAAAAAAAGCTATGCTAATTGCGTAGCTTGGAATCAAACAGCTTATTTCCAAGTTGGGAACGTCTACACAACGCTTGCTGGGAAAAAGCGCCTTCCCTTCCTCCTCGTACAATGAGGTTTACAGATATGGGAGTAAGCAGCACAGCATAATTTCGACATTATGTTGAATTCACCTCTTGTGTCCAGACGCTGTTATTTCGGAATAACGCTGCTGTGTGGACGTACCCAGTATGTCCCGAGAGGTTAAATATGAGTCATTTATCCTGCGGAATGTATAACTCGTTCCGGCCCTAGGTCGCTGTCAGCAAAACCACCGTGTGGAGCTGTGATTGCCCTTTCGCAGGCCCGCGGTGGATGAGAGGAGTGAGTGGGGGGTGTTCTGCCCTCTCTGTCGCTCGTCATCCCCATACTCCAATGTGCAGGAAGAGCTCAGTGAGTGCACGGACGACACGTGTTTGCAGCCAGACCGACCCTGCGAGCTCTCATGAACACTTGAAACTTGAGGCCTGTGAGTCCAGAGACAGACTCTGAAACCACTACTTGCTTAACTATGGAGCCTCAGCTAATTTACCACTGAGCCCCTAACACTGTAACAATGGAAGAGATGCCAGTGTGGGTTATCATAGAATCATAGAATCATAGGACTGGAAGGGACCTCAAGAGGTCATCGAGTCCAGCCCCCCGCCCTCAAGGCAGGACCAAGCTCCACCTACACCATCCCTGACAGATGTCTATCTAACCTGTTCTTAAATATCTCCAGAGAGGGAGATTCCACCACCTCCCTTGGCAATTTATTCCAATATTTGACCACCCTGACAGTTAGGAATTTTTTCCTAATGTCCAATCTAAACCTCCCCTGCTGCACTTTAAGCCCATTACTCCTTGTCCTGTCCTCAGAAACCAAGAGGAACAAATTTCCTCCTTCCTCCTTGTGACACCCTTTTAGATATTTGAAAACCGCTATCATGTCCCCCCTTAATCTTCTTTTTTCCAAACTAAACAAGCCCAGTTCATGAAGCCTGGCTTCATAGGTCATGTTCTCTAGACCTTTAATCATTCTTGTCGCTCTTCTCTGTACCCTTTCCAATTTCTCCACATCTTTCTTGAAATGTGGCGCCCAGAACTGGACACAGTACTCCAGCTGAGGCCTAACTAGTGCAGAGTAGAGCGGCAGAATGACTTCACGAGTTTTGCTTACAACACACCTGTTGATACAACCTAGAATCATATTTGCTTTTTTTGCAACAGCATCACACTGTTGACTCATATTCAACTTGTGGTCCACTATGACCCCTAGATCCCTTTCTGCCATGCTCCTTCCTAGACAGTCGCTTCCCATCTTGTATGTATGGAACTGATTGTTCCTTCCTAAGTGGAGCACTTTGCATTTCTCTTTATTAAACCTCATCCTGTTTACCTCTGACCATTTCTCTAACTTGCTAAGGTCATTTTGAATTATGTCCCTATCCTCCAAAGAAGTCGCAACCCCACCCAGTTTGGTATCATCTGCAAACTTAATAAGCGTACTCTCTATCCCAATATCTACATCATTGATGAAGATATTGAACAGTACGGGTCCCAAAACAGACCCTTGAGGAACTCCACTTGTTATCCCTTTCCAGCAGGATTTAGAACCGTTAACAACAACTCTCTGACTACGGTTATCCAGCCAATTATGCACCCACCTTATCGTGGCCCTATCTAAGTTATATTTGCCTAGTTTATCAATAAGAATATCATGCGAGACCGTATCAAATGCCTTACTAAAGTCTAGGTATATGACATCCACCGCTTCTCCCTTATCCACAAGGCTCGTTATCTTATCAAAGAAAGCTATCAGATTAGTTTGGCATGACTTGTTCTTCACAAACCCATGCTGGCTATTCCCTATCACTTTATTACCTTCCAAGTGTTTGCATAGGATTTCCTTAATTACCTGCTCCATTATCTTCCCTGGGACAGACGTTAAACTGACCGGTCTATAGTTTCCTGGGTTGTTCTTATTCCCCTTTTTATAGATGGGCACAATATTTGCCCTTTTCCAGTCTTCTGGAATCTCCCCTGTCTGCCATGATTTTTCAAAGATCATAGCTAAAGGCTCAGATACCTCCTCTATCAGCTCCTTGAGTATCCTGGGATGCATTTCATCAGGACCTGGTGACTTGCTGACATCTAACTTTCCTAAGTGACTTTTAACTTGTTCTTTGTGTATCCTATCTTCTAAACTTACCCTCTCTCTGCTTGTATTCACTACGTTAGGCACACCTCCAGACTTCTCGGTGAAGACCGAAACAAAGAAGTCATTGAGCATCTCCGCCATTTCCAAGTTTCCTGTTACTGCTTCTCCCTCCTCACTAAGCAGTGGGCCTACCCTGTCCTTGGTCTTCCTCTTGCTTTTAATGTATTTATAAAAAGTCTTCTTGTTTCCCTTTATGCCTGTAGCTAGTTTGATCTCATTTTGTGCCTTTGCCTTTCTAATCTTGCCCCTGCATTCCCGTGTTGCTTGCCTATATTCATCCTTTGTTAGTTGTCCTAGTTTCCATTTTTTATATGACTCCTTTTTTATTTTGAGATCGTGCAAGATCTCCTTGTTAAGCCAAGCTGGTCTTTTGCCATATTTTCTATCTTTCCTACACAGCGGAATTGTTTGCTTTTGGGCCCTTAACAACGTCCCTTTGAAATACTTCCAACTCTCCTCAGTTGTTTTTCCCTTCAGTCTTGCTTCCCATGGGACCTTACCTACAAGTTCTCTGAGCTTATCAAAATCTGCCTTCCTGAAATCCATTACCTCAATTGTGCTGGTCTCCCTTCTACCTTTCCTTAAGATCATGAATTCTATTATTTCGTGATCACTGTCCCCTATACTGTCTTCCACTTTCAAGTTCTCAACTAGTTCCTCCCTATTTGTTAAAACCAAATCCAGAACAGCTTCTCCTCTGGTAGCTTTTTCAACCTTCTGAAACAGAAAGTTGTCTCCAATGCAGTCCAGAAACTTATTGGATAGCCTGTGCCTCGCTGTGTTAGTTTCCCAACATATGTCTGGATAGTTGAAGTCCCCCATCGCCACCAAATCTTGGGCTTTGGATAGTTTTGTTAATTGTTTAAAAAAGGCCTCATCCACCTCTTCCACCTGGCTAGGTGGCCTGTAGTAGACTCCTAGCATGATATCACCCTCGTTTTTTACCCCTTTTAGCTTAACCCAGAGACTCTCTACACAGCTATCTCCTACATTCATCTCCACTTCAGTCCAAGTGTGTACATTTTTAATATACAAGGCAACCCCTCCTCCCTTTTTTCCCTGTCTGTCCTTCCTGAGCAAGGCGTACCCTTCCATACCAACATTCCAATCATGCGTCCCATCCCACCAGGTTTCTGTAATACCAATGATATCATAGTTGTATTTATTGGTTAGCAATTCCAGTTCTTCCTGCTTATTACCCATACTTCTCGCATTTGTATATAGGCATCTAAGATACTGATTTGATCTTGCCTCCCTGTTGTGCCCTGACCCTCCTGAGGGTTGCTCAGGTATCCCTTCTCCATCTCGCAACGGTGGTACAAGATCCATCGCAGGGAGGCACATCTTTCCCCAGTGTGCTTTTGGATCTCATGCACAGAATTCTCTCTCTGAGCGTCTCTTCCTTTGGATGTTCACAGACTCGGCCCCTCCAGGGGAGATTCCGCTCCGGCTGGCGAACGGCTCGAGTCGCTGTGCTGGGAGAGTCGAGGTGCTACACGACCAGCAGTGGGGAACCGTGTGTGATGACAGCTGGGACTTAACCGACGCTGGAGTCGTGTGCAGGCAGCTGGGCTGTGGCACGGCGCTCTCAGCCCCAGGGGGGGCTCGGTTTGGACGAGGCTCTGAGCGTATCTGGCTGGATGAGGTTAACTGCAAGGGGACAGAAGCTGCCCTCTCCGAATGCACGGCCCGGCCCTGGGGAGACAGCAACTGTACCCATGGAGAAGATGCGAGTGCCGTGTGCTCAGGTAACTCTCATCTATGTCACCTCCTAGCTGGCGCAGCAGGGCTCTGTGGTGCAGGGATGGGTGTTGGTTCTGTCACAGTTCAGGGAAGTCTCATCAGTATTTCCCCTCGGCATCCAGCCACGGCCCCCAAAGGCAGGCTTCCGGTTCCTGAGCCATCGCCGCTCCTCTGTGGAGAGCCCTGTCTCTCCCTTCTGGTTTGCCTATTTTCATGTCAGAAGGCCCCTCTCCCCCATTTAAACCATGATTTCCACCGCCAAGAGAGACTGGCTCGTTAGACTAGCCTGCGTCTCTGCGGACACTGATTGCAGCATCACTCCCAATGGTTAAGTTGGCAGCCAGCTCATCTCTTTCTTAGCAAATGCCGTCATTATGAAGATGAGCGCTTTCCGGCTTGGGTTACTCTGGGTGCTGTGACAAAGTGAATTCAGGCTTGGGTTACTCTGGTTACTTGTAGAATCTGTAGCGACCTCTGTGCCCCAGAATGGTGCGGGTACCCTGTCCTGGGAGGAGGCAGACATCCAGCGATAGACCTCTCTGCTCTGAGTCACTGGTGTCTCTGTGACCAGCTCCCAGGGCAGCCAACCGAGATGTTGAGCTTCGGAGGTGCAAAAAGTGGGTACAGAATTAGCCTCTAGATTACAGTTGAGTGTTGATCATTCAAGAGGGATCCAAGCAGGCCTGGAGATCTCCTGTCCATGGATTAAAACCTTCCCAGATAAAGCGTAAGTGAGATTGAAAGTAAAAAGGATCAGGTCTTTGTAGAGCTTTCCAGCAGCCTCTCCACCATTCAGTCCTGGATTCTTCCAAAAAGCTCTTTCTCCCCAGCATCACCAGGAATTAGCTACACGGATTGGGGTGACGTAAGAGACAGCCATTCACAGATGATCTGCCATACACTTTAAAGAAAGATGAATTCGGTGTAGACGGGAGCCATTTGATTCTACAGTTCTCCTCTGACAATATGCATGGAAAGACACAAATACACCCACATTCCCTACTGTCTGTCCCTTAAGGTTGAATGTGGCTCATTAATCCTGCGGTATGTTTAAGCCAGTCTGGCCATGGGGCACAGTCTCCAAAACCTCCCTGTGGCACCGGCACTACCGTCATGCAGGCCGTGGGGAGGATGACTGAGTGTGGGAGGGGATGTCTTCCCCTCTCTGTTCTGGGTTAGCCCTGCGAGCCAGTGAGGATGACTGTCTGGAGTAGCGGGTGTGGACTGGAGCTGTGAAAGATGTTTTGCCATCTGAGTCATCCCAGACCCTGCTGGCTCACAACACTAGAATGGGGCTGTGTATGGGCAAGGACCCCACTAGATGCATTTGGAGTCAGCATGACCCTGGAGATGATCATGATAATCAAGGTTTCCAGGAACATGCTCTTAAACCAGCCCTTGTTCAAGAACATCGTCTCCCCTCATTTACCCTTGCGTCTCTAACCCTGTAATGATGGAGAAGATGCCAGTGTTAGTCCCTCAAGTAACCCTAATCCACCTCACAGCCAAGGCGGTGCAAGAACCATCAGAGGGAAGCACTTCTTTCCCCGGCGTTCATTTAGATCTGATGCACGGGAATCTGAGTGTCTCTTTCTTTGGCTGTTCCTAGATTCAACCTCTCCAGGGGAGATTCCGCTCCGGCTGGCGAACGGCTCGAGTCGCTGCGCTGGGAGAGTCGAGGTGCTACACGACCAGCAGTGGGGGTCCGTCTGCGATGACAGCTGGGACTTATCTGACGCTGGAGTCGTGTGCAGGCAGCTGGGCTGTGGGACGGCGCTCTTAGCCCCAGGGGGGGCTCGGTTTGGACGAGGCTCTGAGCGTATCTGGCTGGATGACGTTAACTGCAAGGGGACAGAAGCTGCCCTCTCCGAATGCACGGCACGGCCCTGGGGAGACCACAACTGTAACCATGGAGAAGATGCGAGTGCCGTGTGCTCAGGTAACTCTCATCTATGTCACCTCCAACAGTGCACAACATTATGCTGCAGGGATGGCTGTTGGTTTTGCAACACTTCAGGGCGGTCTCATCAGTATTCCCCCTCGGCATCGAGCAAGGGCCCAAAAGGCAGGATTCCAGCTCCTGAGCTATCGCTGCTCCTTTGTGGGGATTCCTGTCTCTCTCCCTCCTGGCTGGGCTATTTTCATGTCACAAGGCCCTTCTCCCTCATGTACACAGTGATTTTCACCACCAAGAGATACTGGCTCGTTAGGCTAGCCTCTGTCTCTGCAGACACTGATTACAGCATCACTCCCAATGGTTAAGTTGGCAGCCAGCTCAGCTCTTTCTTAGCAAATGCCTCAATGATGAAGATGAGCGCTTCTGGCTTGGGTCACTCTGGGTGCTGTCATCATAGAGTCTGTAGCGATCTCTGCGCCCCAAAATGGTGCTGGTACCCTGATGCACAGGAATCTCTTTCTCAGCGTCTCTTCCTTTGGATGTTCACAGACTCGGCCCCTCCAGGGGAGATTCCGCTCCGGCTGGCGAACGGCTCGAGTCGCTGCGCTGGGAGAGTCGAGGTGCTACACGACCAGCAGTGGGGAACCGTGTGTGATGACAGCTGGGACTTATCCGACGCTGGAGTCGTGTGCAGGCAGCTGGGCTGTGGGACGGCGCTCTCAGCCCCAGGGGGGGCTCGGTTTGGACAAGGCTCTGAGCGTATCTGGTTGGATGACGTTAACTGCAAGGGGACAGAAGCTGCCCTCTCCGAATGCACGGCCCGGCCCTGGGGAGACAGCAACTGTAACCACGGAGAAGATGCGAGTGCCGTGTGCTCAGGTAACTCTCATCTATGTCACCTCCTAGCTGGTGCACCAGGGCTCTCCTCTAGCTCTATATGTGCAAACACACTAATACACTAACCTTCTCTACCAGTGGGTGTGTCTACACAGCAGGGTTAACCTCAAAAAAAGCTATGCTAATTGCGTAGCTTGGAATCAAACAGCTTATTTCCAAGTTGGGAACGTCTACACAACGCTTGCTGGGAAAAAGCGCCTTCCCTTCCTCCTCGTACAATGAGGTTTACAGATATGGGAGTAAGCAGCACAGCATAATTTCGACATTATGTTGAATTCACCTCTTGTGTCCAGACGCTGTTATTTCGGAATAACGCTGCTGTGTGGACGTACCCAGTATGTCCCGAGAGGTTAAATATGAGTCATTTATCCTGCGGAATGTATAACTCGTTCCGGCCCTAGGTCGCTGTCAGCAAAACCACCGTGTGGAGCTGTGATTGCCCTTTCGCAGGCCCGCGGTGGATGAGAGGAGTGAGTGGGGGGTGTTCTGCCCTCTCTGTCGCTCGTCATCCCCATACTCCAATGTGCAGGAAGAGCTCAGTGAGTGCACGGACGACACGTGTTTGCAGCCAGACCGACCCTGCGAGCTCTCATGAACACTTGAAACTTGAGGCCTGTGAGTCCAGAGACAGACTCTGAAACCACTACTTGCTTAACTATGGAGCCTCAGCTAATTTACCACTGAGCCCCTAACACTGTAACAATGGAAGAGATGCCAGTGTGGGTTATCATAGAATCATAGAATCATAGGACTGGAAGGGACCTCAAGAGGTCATCGAGTCCAGCCCCCCGCCCTCAAGGCAGGACCAAGCTCCACCTACACCATCCCTGACAGATGTCTATCTAACCTGTTCTTAAATATCTCCAGAGAGGGAGATTCCACCACCTCCCTTGGCAATTTATTCCAATATTTGACCACCCTGACAGTTAGGAATTTTTTCCTAATGTCCAATCTAAACCTCCCCTGCTGCACTTTAAGCCCATTACTCCTTGTCCTGTCCTCAGAAACCAAGAGGAACAAATTTCCTCCTTCCTCCTTGTGACACCCTTTTAGATATTTGAAAACCGCTATCATGTCCCCCCTTAATCTTCTTTTTTCCAAACTAAACAAGCCCAGTTCATGAAGCCTGGCTTCATAGGTCATGTTCTCTAGACCTTTAATCATTCTTGTCGCTCTTCTCTGTACCCTTTCCAATTTCTCCACATCTTTCTTGAAATGTGGCGCCCAGAACTGGACACAGTACTCCAGCTGAGGCCTAACTAGTGCAGAGTAGAGCGGCAGAATGACTTCACGAGTTTTGCTTACAACACACCTGTTGATACAACCTAGAATCATATTTGCTTTTTTTGCAACAGCATCACACTGTTGACTCATATTCAACTTGTGGTCCACTATGACCCCTAGATCCCTTTCTGCCATGCTCCTTCCTAGACAGTCGCTTCCCATCTTGTATGTATGGAACTGATTGTTCCTTCCTAAGTGGAGCACTTTGCATTTCTCTTTATTAAACCTCATCCTGTTTACCTCTGACCATTTCTCTAACTTGCTAAGGTCATTTTGAATTATGTCCCTATCCTCCAAAGAAGTCGCAACCCCACCCAGTTTGGTATCATCTGCAAACTTAATAAGCGTACTCTCTATCCCAATATCTACATCATTGATGAAGATATTGAACAGTACGGGTCCCAAAACAGACCCTTGAGGAACTCCACTTGTTATCCCTTTCCAGCAGGATTTAGAACCGTTAACAACAACTCTCTGACTACGGTTATCCAGCCAATTATGCACCCACCTTATCGTGGCCCTATCTAAGTTATATTTGCCTAGTTTATCAATAAGAATATCATGCGAGACCGTATCAAATGCCTTACTAAAGTCTAGGTATATGACATCCACCGCTTCTCCCTTATCCACAAGGCTCGTTATCTTATCAAAGAAAGCTATCAGATTAGTTTGGCATGACTTGTTCTTCACAAACCCATGCTGGCTATTCCCTATCACTTTATTACCTTCCAAGTGTTTGCATAGGATTTCCTTAATTACCTGCTCCATTATCTTCCCTGGGACAGACGTTAAACTGACCGGTCTATAGTTTCCTGGGTTGTTCTTATTCCCCTTTTTATAGATGGGCACAATATTTGCCCTTTTCCAGTCTTCTGGAATCTCCCCTGTCTGCCATGATTTTTCAAAGATCATAGCTAAAGGCTCAGATACCTCCTCTATCAGCTCCTTGAGTATCCTGGGATGCATTTCATCAGGACCTGGTGACTTGCTGACATCTAACTTTCCTAAGTGACTTTTAACTTGTTCTTTGTGTATCCTATCTTCTAAACTTACCCTCTCTCTGCTTGTATTCACTACGTTAGGCACACCTCCAGACTTCTCGGTGAAGACCGAAACAAAGAAGTCATTGAGCATCTCCGCCATTTCCAAGTTTCCTGTTACTGCTTCTCCCTCCTCACTAAGCAGTGGGCCTACCCTGTCCTTGGTCTTCCTCTTGCTTTTAATGTATTTATAAAAAGTCTTCTTGTTTCCCTTTATGCCTGTAGCTAGTTTGATCTCATTTTGTGCCTTTGCCTTTCTAATCTTGCCCCTGCATTCCCGTGTTGCTTGCCTATATTCATCCTTTGTTAGTTGTCCTAGTTTCCATTTTTTATATGACTCCTTTTTTATTTTGAGATCGTGCAAGATCTCCTTGTTAAGCCAAGCTGGTCTTTTGCCATATTTTCTATCTTTCCTACACAGCGGAATTGTTTGCTTTTGGGCCCTTAACAACGTCCCTTTGAAATACTTCCAACTCTCCTCAGTTGTTTTTCCCTTCAGTCTTGCTTCCCATGGGACCTTACCTACAAGTTCTCTGAGCTTATCAAAATCTGCCTTCCTGAAATCCATTACCTCAATTGTGCTGGTCTCCCTTCTACCTTTCCTTAAGATCATGAATTCTATTATTTCGTGATCACTGTCCCCTATACTGTCTTCCACTTTCAAGTTCTCAACTAGTTCCTCCCTATTTGTTAAAACCAAATCCAGAACAGCTTCTCCTCTGGTAGCTTTTTCAACCTTCTGAAACAGAAAGTTGTCTCCAATGCAGTCCAGAAACTTATTGGATAGCCTGTGCCTCGCTGTGTTAGTTTCCCAACATATGTCTGGATAGTTGAAGTCCCCCATCACCACCAAATCTTGGGCTTTGGATAGTTTTGTTAATTGTTTAAAAAAGGCCTCATCCACCTCTTCCACCTGGCTAGGTGGCCTGTAGTAGACTCCTAGCATGATATCACCCTCGTTTTTTACCCCTTTTAGCTTAACCCAGAGACTCTCTACACAGCTATCTCCTACATTCATCTCCACTTCAGTCCAAGTGTGTACATTTTTAATATACAAGGCAACCCCTCCTCCCTTTTTTCCCTGTCTGTCCTTCCTGAGCAAGGCGTACCCTTCCATACCAACATTCCAATCATGCGTCCCATCCCACCAGGTTTCTGTAATACCAATGATATCATAGTTGTATTTATTGGTTAGCAATTCCAGTTCTTCCTGCTTATTACCCATACTTCTCGCATTTGTATATAGGCATCTAAGATACTGATTTGATCTTGCCTCCCTGTTGTGCCCTGACCCTCCTGAGGGTTGCTCAGGTATCCCTTCTCCATCTCGCAACGGTGGTACAAGATCCATCGCAGGGAGGCACATCTTTCCCCAGTGTGCTTTTGGATCTCATGCACAGAATTCTCTCTCTGAGCGTCTCTTCCTTTGGATGTTCACAGACTCGGCCCCTCCAGGGGAGATTCCGCTCCGGCTGGCGAACGGCTCGAGTCGCTGTGCTGGGAGAGTCGAGGTGCTACACGACCAGCAGTGGGGAACCGTGTGTGATGACAGCTGGGACTTAACCGACGCTGGAGTCGTGTGCAGGCAGCTGGGCTGTGGCACGGCGCTCTCAGCCCCAGGGGGGGCTCGGTTTGGACGAGGCTCTGAGCGTATCTGGCTGGATGAGGTTAACTGCAAGGGGACAGAAGCTGCCCTCTCCGAATGCACGGCCCGGCCCTGGGGAGACAGCAACTGTACCCATGGAGAAGATGCGAGTGCCGTGTGCTCAGGTAACTCTCATCTATGTCACCTCCTAGCTGGCGCAGCAGGGCTCTGTGGTGCAGGGATGGGTGTTGGTTCTGTCACAGTTCAGGGAAGTCTCATCAGTATTTCCCCTCGGCATCCAGCCACGGCCCCCAAAGGCAGGCTTCCGGTTCCTGAGCCATCGCCGCTCCTCTGTGGAGAGCCCTGTCTCTCCCTTCTGGTTTGCCTATTTTCATGTCAGAAGGCCCCTCTCCCCCATTTAAACCATGATTTCCACCGCCAAGAGAGACTGGCTCGTTAGACTAGCCTGCGTCTCTGCGGACACTGATTGCAGCATCACTCCCAATGGTTAAGTTGGCAGCCAGCTCATCTCTTTCTTAGCAAATGCCGTCATTATGAAGATGAGCGCTTTCCGGCTTGGGTTACTCTGGGTGCTGTGACAAAGTGAATTCAGGCTTGGGTTACTCTGGTTACTTGTAGAATCTGTAGCGACCTCTGTGCCCCAGAATGGTGCGGGTACCCTGTCCTGGGAGGAGGCAGACATCCAGCGATAGACCTCTCTGCTCTGAGTCACTGGTGTCTCTGTGACCAGCTCCCAGGGCAGCCAACCGAGATGTTGAGCTTCGGAGGTGCAAAAAGTGGGTGCAGAATTAGCCTCTAGATTACAGTTGAGTGTTGATCATTCAAGAGGGATCCAAGCAGGCCTGGAGATCTCCTGTCCATGGATTAAAACCTTTCCAGATAAAGCGTAAGTGAGATTGAAAGTAAAAAGGATCAGGTCTTTGTAGAGCTTTCCAGCAGCCTCTCCACCATTCAGTCCTGGATTCTTCCAAAAAGCTCTTTCTCCCCAGCATCACCAGGAATTAGCTACACGGATTGGGGTGACGTAAGAGACAGCCATTCACAGATGATCTGCCATACACTTTAAAGAAAGATGAATTCGGTGTAGACGGGAGCCATTTGATTCTACAGTTCTCCTCTGACAATATGCATGGAAAGACACAAATACACCCACATTCCCTACTGTCTGTCCCTTAAGGTTGAATGTGGCTCATTAATCCTGCGGTATGTTTAAGCCAGTCTGGCCATGGGGCACAGTCTCCAAAACCTCCCTGTGGCACCGGCACTACCGTCATGCAGGCCGTGGGGAGGATGACTGAGTGTGGGAGGGGATGTCTTCCCCTCTCTGTTCTGGGTTAGCCCTGCGAGCCAGTGAGGATGACTGTCTGGAGTAGCGGGTGTGGACTGGAGCTGTGAAAGATGTTTTGCCATCTGAGTCATCCCAGACCCTGCTGGCTCACAACACTAGAATGGGGCTGTGTATGGGCAAGGACCCCACTAGATGCATTTGGAGTCAGCATGACCCTGGAGATGATCATGATAATCAAGGTTTCCAGGAACATGCTCTTAAACAAGCCCTTGTTCAAGAACATCGTCTCCCCTCATTTACCCTTGCGTCTCTAACCCTGTAATGATGGAGAAGATGCCAGTGTTAGTCCCTCAAGTAACCCTAATCCACCTCACAGCCAAGGCGGTGCAAGAACCATCAGAGGGAAGCACTTCTTTCCCCGGCGTTCATTTAGATCTGATGCACGGGAATCTGAGTGTCTCTTTCTTTGGCTGTTCCTAGATTCAACCTCTCCAGGGGAGATTCCGCTCCGGCTGGCGAACGGCTCGAGTCGCTGCGCTGGGAGAGTCGAGGTGCTACACGACCAGCAGTGGGGGACCGTCTGCGATGACAGCTGGGACTTATCTGACGCTGGAGTCGTGTGCAGGCAGCTGGGCTGTGGGACGGCGCTCTTAGCCCCAGGGGGGGCTCGGTTTGGACGAGGCTCTGAGCGTATCTGGCTGGATGACGTTAACTGCAAGGGGACAGAAGCTGCCCTCTCCGAATGCACGGCACGGCCCTGGGGAGACCACAACTGTAACCATGGAGAAGATGCGAGTGCCGTGTGCTCAGGTAACTCTCATCTATGTCACCTCCAACAGTGCACAAAATTATGCTGCAGGGATGGCTGTTGGTTTTGCAACACTTCAGGGCGGTCTCATCAGTATTCCCCCTCGGCATCGAGCAAGGGCCCAAAAGGCAGGATTCCAGCTCCTGAGCCATCGCTGCTCCTTTGTGGAGATTCCTGTCTCTCTCCCTCCTGGCTGGGCTATTTTCATGTCACAAGGCCCTTCTCCCTCATGTACACAGTGATTTTCACCACCAAGAGAGACTGGCTCGTTAGGCTAGCCTCTGTCTCTGCAGACACTGATTACAGCATCACTCCCAATGGTTAAGTTGGCAGCCAGCTCAGCTCTTTCTTAGCAAATGCCTTAATGATGAAGATGAGCGCTTCTGGCTTGGGTCACTCTGGGTGCTGTCATCGTAGAGTCTGCAGCGATCTCTGGGCCCCAAAATGGTGCTGGTACCCTGATGCACAGGAATCTCTCTCTCAGCGTCTCTTCCTTTGGATGTTCACAGACTCGGGCCCTCCAGGGGCGATTCCGCTCCGGCTGGCGAACGGCTCGAGTCGCTGCGCTGGGAGAGTCGAGGTGTTACACGACCAGCAGTGGGGGACCGTGTGTGATGACAGCTGGGACTTATCCGACGCTGGAGTTGTGTGCAGGCAGCTGGGCTGTGGAATGGTGCTCTCAGCCCCAGGGGGGGCTCGGTTTGGACAAGGCTCTGAGCGTATCTGGCTGGATGACGTTAACTGCAAGGGGACAGAAGCTGCCCTCTCCGAATGCACGGCACGGGCCTGGGGAGAACACAACTGTAACCACGGAGAAGATGCGAGTGCCGTGTGCTCAGGTAACTCTCATCTATGTCACCTCCTAGCTGGTGCACCAGGGCTCTCCTCTAGCTCTATATGTGCAAACACACTAATACACTAACCTTCTCTACCAGTGGGTGTGTCTACACAGCAGGGTTAACCTCAAAAAAAGCTATGCTAATTGCGTAGCTTGGAATCAAACAGCTTATTTCCAAGTTGGGAACATCTACACAACGCTTGTTGGGAAAAAGCGCCTTCCCTTCCTCCTCGTACAATGAGGTTTACAGATATGGGAGTAAGCAGCACAGCATAATTTCGACATTATGTTGAATTCACCTCTTGTGTCCAGACGCTGTTATTTCGGAATAACGCTGCTGTGTGGACGTACCCAGTATGTCCCGAGAGATTAAATATGAGTCATTTATCCTGCGGAATGTATAACTCGTTCCGGCCCTAGGTCGCTGTCAGCAAAACCACCGTGTGGAGCTGTGATTGCCCTTTCGCAGGCCCGCGGTGGATGAGAGGAGTGAGTGGGGGGTGTTCTGCCCTCTCTGTCGCTTGTCATCCCCATACTCCAGTGTGCAGGAAGAGCTCAGTGAGTGCACGGACGACACGTGTTTGCAGCCAGACCGACCATGCGAGCGCTCATGAACACTTGAAACTTTAGGCCAGTGAGTCCAGAGACAGACTCTGAAACCACTACTTGCTTAACTATGGAGCCTCAGCTAATTTACCACTGAGCCCCTAACACTGTAACAATGGAAGAGATGCCAGTGTGGGTTGCTCAGGTATCCCTTCTCCATCTCGCAACCGTGGTACAAGATCCATCGGAGGGAGGCACATCTTTCCCCAGTGTGCTTTCGGATCTCATGCACAGGATTCTCTCTCTGAGCGTCTCTTCCTTTGGATGTTCACAGACTCGGCCCCTCCAGGGGAGATTCCGCTCCGGCTGGCGAACGGCTCGAGTCTTTGCGCTGGGAGAGTCGAGGTGCTACACGACCAGCAGTGGGGGACCGTGTGTGATGACAGCTGGGACTTATCCGACGCTGGAGTCGTGTGCAGGCATCTAGGCTGTGGGACGGCGCTCTCAGCCCCAGGGGGGGCTCGGTTTGGACGAGGCTCTGAGCGTATCTGGCTGGATGACGTTAACTGCAAGGGGACAGAAGCTGCCCTCTCCGAATGCACGGCACGGCCCTGGGGAGACCACAACTGTAACCACGGAGAAGATGCGAGTGCCGTGTGCTCAGGTAACCTCATCTATGTCACCGCCAAGCTGGCACAGCAGGGCTCTGTGGTGCAGGGATGGGTTTTGGTTTTGTCACAGTTCAGGGCAGTCTCATCAGTGTTTCCCCTCGGCATCCAGCCAGGGCCTCCAAAGTCAGGCTCCCGGTTCTGTAGGCATCACCGGTCTTGGGTGGAGAGCCTCGTCCCTCTCCCTCCCGACCGGGTTATTGGCATGTGACACAACTCTTTAAGTATACCCTGATTTTCACCACCAGTCAGGCTGGCCTACTGTCTTTGTGGTGACTGACCAGAGCATTATGGGCTCCCGTTACGTTGGCACCCAGTTCTTACTCAGCACGCACACTGACTCTTAAGGAGAGTACGTCACACAGAACATTTTCAGAGCAATAGCAGAATCCGCCCACATGGTAAAAGGCTCAGCAGAGATCAATCCTCTGCAACACGGGCTGTGGCAGGGGCAGGTCTTCACCCTTCTGTGCTGTCATGTTGATGACACGCTTAGGTCTGAACAGGAACGCCGCCCTATGGTACCTCAGGGGGCCAAGTGCTTCCAATCCTTCCCCCGGGACTGGGGTTTCTGCGCACCTGTGAATGGGCCAGACCGTTAGGTGGATGAGGCCCTGAGACACTTGCCACACAAAGGTATTTATTTCAAAGTTCCTTCTTGGTCATTTGGTCCCCTAAAGACTCCAGCTGGAACCTTTGAAGAGACCGAGAACAGGTAATGAGCCAGAGAACGGGAGCAGCACTTCAGGTCTGGGTGACTCTGAACATGGAGCAACCAGCTCAGACTCTGTAGTGACCTTCCTTCTCCAGAACAGCACTGGAAGAAAGGGGACATCCATTAATAGACCTCTCTCTTCTGGGTCACCAGCATGTCTGTGACTGAGATTTCTCAATTAGGGTCCCACTGCAAAGGACGGGAGAGCCACTCTCGAAATATGGTGCCTGTTGCAATATTAAGATTTACCAGACCAGCATCTAAGACACTTTAGTGCTAACCCAGAAGCCAACGACATAGTTCCTTTCAAGCAAACTGGCCTTAGGTGTCCCACCCACATACCCAAGTCAGATAGTTTTCCCACTACCAAATGGCCAGAGAGGTTACTGTAAAGATCAATCAATATTTCAGATCTCACCCCCACCTATGTGCTGATAGCCAAGTCTTAGTAACTAACCTCACATTAATTTTTAAAAAGAGGAGGGATTAGTGGTTAAAAGCGATCAGCACCTACATAGACATGAATACAGTGCCGAGATCTGACTGAGAGTAGAGATGGTGACCTTTGGAGATGCAAAATGTGCTTACGGAATTACTCCATCGGTCAAAGGACAATGCTCATATGCAAGGCTGGATCCAAGCAGGCTTGCCGGTCTCATATCAATGGCTGAAAGATTTCCCAGATGAAGCATCAAAGCTCTCTCAGATAAAGTGGATCAGGTCTCAGGGTTCTTTGTAGAGTTTTCCGGCAGCCTCCTCAACATTCAGTGAGAGGAGAAAGCGGGAGTCAAGGAGAATTCCAAATCGACCTATCTCCCAAGTATCACCGGGAATTAGCTAAAAGGCTTATCCAGCAAAGGAGGGGTAGGAATGGTGTCCCTAGCTCTGTTTGTCAGAGGCTGGAAACAGGTGATAGGGGAGGGATCACTTGGGCTATGTCTACACTGCAGCACTCTTTGGGGGTAGCGAAAGTTTCCTGAAATAGCTCTTTCTGGTCTTTTCAGCACACCCATTATTTCAAAATGAAACGGCGTCGCTATTCCGACACCCCTGTCAACCTCATTCCATGAGGAGTAAGGAACGTTTGCGAATAGCCGTTCATTGTGAAATAAGTGCTGTGCAGACAGCGCCAAATTTCAAATTAAGCTGGTTTGAAATAAAATTGAAAAAAGATACACCATTTGCCTGGCTCAAATAGCGTATCTTACTTTGAACTGCACGTGTAGTATAGATGCGCCTGTTCCATTAATTCTCTCCGGTGCACCCAGCATTAACCAATGTCGGCAGGCAGGATACTGGGCTCGACGGACCTTTGGTCTGACACAGTACCACTGTTCTCATGTTCTTATGATTATTATGACAGTCACTCAGAGGTGATTTGCTAGACACTTCGAACAGAGATGAATAGAGTATAGATAGGAGCCATTTGATTATACTGTTCTCCTCTAGCTCTATATGTGCAAACACACTTATACACTTACCTCCTCTACCAGTGGGTGTGTCTAAACAACAGGGCTAACCTCAAAAAAAGCTATGCTAATTGTGTAGCTTGGAATCAAACGGCTTATTTCCCATTTGGGAACGTCTACACAGCGCTTGTTGCGAAATAGAGCACTCTTCTTCCGACTTCCCTTCCTCCTCATGCAATGGGGTTTACAGAAGTCGGAGTAAGCAGCACAGCATTGTTTCGACATTATGTTGAATTAACCTCTTGTGTGCAGATGCTGTTATTTGGGAATAACGCTGCTGTGTGGACGTACCTAGTTTGTCCCAAGAGGTTAAATATGAGTCATTTATCCTGCGGAATATATAACTCGTTCCGGCCCTAGGTCGCTTTCAGCAAAACCACAGTGTGGAGCTGTGATTGCCCTTTCGCAGGCCTGCGGTGGATGAGAGGATTGAGTGGGGGGCGTTCTGCCCTCTCTGTCGTTCGTCATCCCCATACCTCAGTGTGCAGGAAGAGCTCAATGAGTGCACGCACGACACGTGTTTGCAGCTAGACCTGTTGCGAGAATCACAGGTCCGATTATGAATACCCAAGTGGGGAAGGATAGAACCAGGTGGACAGTTTTAATAAATAAAAAATATTTATTTATGACAGTGGTGAATTTATAGTATTTATTCTAAGTTTTTTAATAGACAGTGTTAATAATGAATTTACAGTATTTATTATATTTATTCTACGATTTCTAGTTAAACGTGTCAGAGATATAAGGATGGGAATGGCAAGGGGAATAGTCTCTATTCTTAAAATATCTAGCTACAGTAATTAAATAACAGTGATAACTACAAACTCTATGTACTACCCCAAAACAACTACAACACTAAGCTTATACAACAAGAAAAAATCAAATCATACATACCAACTTACACAGCACACGGAACATTTCACAGATATCAGTTTGGTTGCGAAGGCCTTGGTTACGCCCGAGAGTCGGGGGAGGTGGCTGGTCGGTTGATCAGGCCGGCAGCGCTTTGAAGTATACGAGAAGGCACATGCACGGTGGTACATGTTGTGAAGACCTCCTAGAGCGAACTGTGCGATGGGTATTTATCCCCAAATCTGCACATTGTTATCCCGTGCTTGCATATTACCATATATGGCCCAATGGTCACCAAGTGGGGGGCTCTGTGTCCCAAGGGTTGGGCCAAAGCTTTGCAGGTTTCATGCGACCAGGTAAGCCCTGCAGTTCTCACGGCAAGGTGACGGGTGGGAGAGTCTGAGGCTATATTCCCCTTTTCACACCTTCCCTTTTTCTAAAGGCAATGGTATGCAGAAAGGGTGCAGACGGTTTCTCTCAAGGAGTACGGCAGCCCACTATAGCAAGAGCGGCCTGGCCAAACTTTTTTTACTGGGGGGGGGGGGCAGTTTCTTTTCTCTAACGAGACCAACCCTGCGAGCGCTCATGAACACTTGAAACTTTAGGCCAGTGAGTCCAGAGAAAGACTCTGAAACCACTACTTGCTTAACTATGGAGCCTCAGCTAATTTACCACTCAGTCCCTAAGGCTGTAACAACGGAAGAGATGCCAGTGTGGGTTGCTCAGGTATCCCTTCTCCATCTCGCAACCGTGGTACAAGATCCATCGGAGGGAGGCACATCTTTCCCCAGTGTGAATTCAGATCTCATGCACAGGATCTCATGCAAGTGTCTCTTCCTTTGGATGTTCACAGACTCGGCCCCTCCAGGAGAGATTCCGCTCCGGCTGGCGAACGGCTCGAGTCGCTGCGCTGGGAGAGTCGAGGTGCTACACGGCCAGCAGTGGGGAACCGTGTGTGATGACAGCTGGGACTTATCCGACGCTGGAGTCGTGTGCAGGCAGCTGGGCTGTGGGACGGCGCTCTCAGCCCCAGGGGGGGCT
The DNA here is from genome assembly GCF_049634645.1 of Pelodiscus sinensis. NCBI lineage: Eukaryota > Metazoa > Chordata > Testudines > Trionychidae > Pelodiscus > Pelodiscus sinensis. Next base: position 3,412,511 of record NC_134743.1, on the reverse strand, counting down.
CGGTTTGGACGAGGCTCTGAGAGTATCTGGCTGGATGACGTTAACTGCACGGGGACAGAAGATTCCCTCTCCGAATGCAAGTCTAGACCTTGGGGAGACCACAACTGTAACCATGGAGAAGATGCGAGTGCCGTGTGCTCAGGTAACCTCATCTATGTCACCTCCTAGAGGTTTCAACATCAAGCTGCAGGGGTGGGTTTTGGTTCTGTCACAGTTCAGGGCGGTCTCTCTAGTTGTCCCCATCCATGTCCTGCAGGGGGTCCCGAAGCAAGGTTTCCGGCTCCTGAGCCATCGCTGCTCCTTTGTGGAGATGCCTGTCTCTCTTCCTCCTGCCTGGGCAATTTTCATGTCACAAGTCCCCTCTCTCCCATGTACACCGTAATTTTCACCACCAAGGGAGACTGCCTCGTTAGGCTAGCCTCTGTCTCTACGGACACTGATTACAGCATCACTCCCAATGGTTAAGTTGGCAGCCAGCTCAGTTCTTTCTTAGCAAATGCCTTCATTATGAAGATGAGCGCTTTCCGGCTTGGGTCACTGTGGATGCTGTCATCGTAGAGTCTGTAGTGACCTCTGTGCCCCAGAATGGTGCAGGTACCCTGTCCTGGGAGGAGGCAGACACCTAGCGATAGACCTCTCTGCTCTGAGTCACTGTTGTCTCTAAGACGAGCTCTCAGGGCAGCCATCCAAGATTTTGAGTTTTGGAAGTGCAAAAAGTGAGTACAGAATTACCCTGTAGATTATAGTCGAGTGTTGAATATTCAAAAGGGATCCACGCAGGCCTGGAGATCTCATATCCATGGCTTAAAACATTCCCAGATAAAGTGTAAATTAGATATAGAGTAAAAAGGATCAGGTCTTTGTAGAGCTTTCCAGCAGCCACTCCACCATTCAGTCCTGGATTCTTCCAAAAAGCTCTTTCTCCCCAGCATCACCAGGAATTAGCTACACGGATTGGGGTGACGTAAGAGACAGCCATTCACAGATGATCTGCCATACACTTTAAAGAAAGATGAATTCGGTGTAGACGGGAGCCATTTGATTCTACAGTTCTCCTCTGACAATATGCATGGAAAGACACAAATACACCCACATTCCCTACTGTCTGTCCCTTAAGGTTGAATGTGGCTCATTAATCCTGCGGTATGTTTAAGCCAGTCTGGCCATGGGGCACAGTCTCCAAAACCTCCCTGTGGCACCGGCACTACCGTCATGCAGGCCGTGGGGAGGATGACTGAGTGTGGGAGGGGATGTCTTCCCCTCTCTGTTCTGGGTTAGCCCTGTGAGCCAGTGAGGATGACTGTCTGGAGTAGCGGGTGTGGACTGGAGCTGTGAAAGATGTTTTGCCATCTGAGTCATCCCAGACCCTGCTGGCTCACAACACTAGAATGGGGCTGTGTATGGGCAAAGACCCAGCTAGATGCATTTGGAGTCAGCATGACCCTGGAGATGATCATGATAATCACGGTTTCCAGGAACATGCTCTTAAACCAGCCCTTGTTCAAGAACATTGTCTCCCGTCATTTACCCTTGCGTCTCTAACCCTGTAATGATGGAGAAGATGCCAGTGTTGGTTCCTCAGATAACCCTAATCCACCTCACAACCAAGGCGGTGCAAGAACCATCAGAGGGAAGCACTTCTTTCCCCGGCTTTCATTTAGATCTGATGCACGGGAATCTGAGTGTCTCTTTCTTTGGCTGATCCTAGATTCAACCTCTCCAGGGGAGATTCCGCTCCGGCTGGCGAACGGCTCGAGTCGCTGCGCTGGGAGAGTCGAGGTGCTACACGACCAGCACTGGGGGACCGTGTGTGATGACAGCTGGGACTTATCTGATGCTGGAGTCGTGTGCAGGCAGCTGGGCTGTGGGACGGCGCTCTCAGCCCCAGGGGGGGCTCGGTTTGGACGAGGCTCTGAGCGTATCTGGCTGGATGAGGTTAACTGCAAGGGGACAGAAGTTTCCCTCTCCGAATGCACGGCCCGGCCCTGGGGAGACCACAACTGTAATCACGGAGAAGATGCGAGTGCCGTGTGCTCAGGTAATTCTCATCTGTGTCACCTCCTAGCTGGCGCAGCAGGGCTCTGTGGTGCAGGGATGAGTGTTGGTTCGGTCACAGTTCAGGGAAGTCTCATCAGTATTTCCCCTCGGCAACCAGCCACGGCCCCCAAAGGCAGGCTTCCGGTTCCTGAGCCATCGCCGCTCCTCTGTGGAGAGCCCTGTCTCTCCCTCCTGGTTTGCCTATTTTCATGTCAGAAGGCCCCTCTCTCCTATGTACACCATGATTTCCACCGCCACGAGAGACTGGCTCGTTAGACTAGCCTCCGTCTCTGCAGACACTGATTGCAGCATCACTCCTAATGGTTAAGTTGGCCGCCAGCTCATCTCTTTCTTAGCAAATGCCGTCATTATGAAGATGAGCGCTTTCCGGCTTGGGTTACTCTGGGTGCTGTGACAAAGTGAATTCAGGCTTGGGTTACTCTGGTTACTCGTAGAATCTGAAGCGACCTCTGTGCCCCAGAATGGTGCGGGTACCCTGTCTGGGAGAAGGCAGACATCCAGCGATAGACCTCTCTGCTCTGAGTCACTGGTGTCTCTGTGACCAGCTCCCAGGGCAGCCAACCGAGATGTTGAGCTTCGGAGGTGCAAAAAGTGGGTACAGAATTAGCCTCTAGATTACAGTCGAGTGTTGATCATTCATGAGGGATCCAAGCAGGCCTGGAGATCTCCTGTCCATGGATTAAAACCTTCCCAGATAAACCGTAAGTGAGATTGAAAGTAAATAGGATCAGGTGTTTGTAGAGCTTTCCAGCAGCCTCTCCATCATTCAGTCCTGGATTCTTCCAAAAAGCTCTTTCTCCCCAGCAAACGGCTCGAGTCGCTGCGCTAGGATAGTCGAGGTGCTACATGATGCCAGTATTGGTCCCTCAAGTAACCCTTATCCACCTCACAACCAAGGCAGTGTAAGAACCATCAGAGGGAAGCACTTCTTTCCCCGGCGTTCATTTAGATCTGATGCACGGGAATCTGAGTGTTTCTTCCTTCGGCTGTTCCTAGATTCAACCACTCCAGGGGAGATTCCTCTCCGGCTGGCAAACGGCTCGAGTCGCTGTGCTGGGAGAGTCGAGGTGCTACACGACCAGCAGTGGGGGACCGTGTGTGATGACAGCTGGGACTTAACCGATGCTGGAGTCGTGTGCAGGCAGCTGGGCTGTGGGACGGCGCTCTCAGCCCCAGGGGGGGCTCGGTATGGACGAGGCTCTGAGCGTATCTGGCTGGATGACGTTAACTGCAAGGGGACAGAAGCTGCCCTCTCCGAATGCAAGTCTAGACCTTGGGGAGACCATAACTGTAACCACGGAGAAGATGCGAGTGCCGTGTGCTCAGGTAATTCTCTTCTATGTCACCTCCTAGCTGGTGCCACAGGGCTCTGTGGTGCGGGGATGGGTGTTGGTTCTGTCACAGGTCAGGGCAGTCTCATCAGTGTTTCCCCTCAGCATCCAGCCAGGGCCCCCAAAGGCAGGCTTCCAGTTCTGGAGGCATCACCACTATTGGGTGGAAAGCCTCGTCCCTCTCTCTCCCGGCTGGGTTATTTACATGTGATACAAGTCTTTACGTATACCATGTTTTTCACCACCAGCCAGGCTGGCCTGCTGTCTCTGCAGTGACTGACCAGAGTATCATGCCCCCCCTGTCTGTTACTTTGGCACCCAGTTCTTTCTCAGCACGCACACTGACTCTTAAGGAGGGAGCATGACACACAGAACATTTTCAGAGTAATAGGAGAACCTGCCCACATGGTAAGAGGCTTAGCAGAGATCAATCCTCTGCAACATGGGCTCAGGCAGGAGCAGGCCTTCACCCTTCTGTGCTGTCACATTTATGACATGCTTAGGTCTGAACAGGAACGCCGCCCTATGGTACCTCAGGGGGCCAAGTGCTTCCAATCCTTCCCCCGGGACTGGGGCTTCTGCGCACCTGTGAATGGGCCAGACCGTTAGGTGGATGAGGCCCTGAGACACTTGCCACACAAAGGTATTTATTTCAAAGTTCCTTCTTGGTCATTTGGTCCCCTAAAGACTCCAGCTGGAACCTTTGAAGAGACCGAGAACAGGTAATGAGCCAGAGAACGGGAGCAGCACTTCAGGTCTGGGTGACTCTGAACATGGAGCAACCAGCTCAGACTCTGTAGTGCCCTTCCTTCTCCAGAACAGCACTGGAAGAAAGGGGACATCCATTAATAGACCTCTCTCTTCTGGGTCACCAGCATGTCTGTGACTGAGATTTCTCAATTAGGGTCCCACTGCAAAGGACGGGAGAGCCACTCTCGAAATATGGTGCCTGTTGCAATATTAAGATTTACCAGACCAGCATCTAAGACACTTTAGTGCTAACCCAGAAGCCAACGACATAGTTCCTTTCAAGCAAACTGGCCTTAGGTGTCCCACCCACGTACCCAAGTCAGATAGTTTTCCCACTACCAAATGGTCAGAGAGGTTACTGTAAAGATCAATCAATATTTCAGATCTCACCCCCACCTATGTGCTGATAGCCAAGTCTTAGTAACTAACCTAACATTTATTTTTAAAAAGAGGAGGGATTAGTGGTTAAAAGAGATCAGCATCGACATAGACATAAATACAGTGCCGAGATCTGACTGAGAGTAGAGATGGTGACCTTTGGAGATGAATGTTTTCATGCCCAGGAATGTTTTTTCAGTTTTTTCAGCACACCCAGTTTTTTGAAATGTAACGGCCTCACTATTCCGATATCCCAGTCAACCTCATTCCACGAGGAATAAGGGATGTTTGCGAATAGCCGTGCATTTTGAAAAAAGTGCTTTGCAGACAGTGCCAAATTTCAAATTAAGCTGTTTTGAAATAAAATTGAAAAAAGATACACCATTTGCTTGGCTCATATTGCATATCTTACTTCGAGCTACACGTGTAGTGTAGATGCGCCTGTTCCATTAATTCTCTCCGGTGCACCCAGCATTAACCAATGTCGGCAGGCAGGATACTGGGCTTGATGGACCTTTGGTCTGACACAGTAGAGCTGTTCTCATGTTCTTATGATTAGCATGACAGTCACTCAGAGATGATTTGTAGACACTTCAAACAGAGATGAATAGAGTATAGATAGGAGCCATTTGATTATACTGTTCTCCTCTAGCTCTATATGTGCAAACACACTAATACACTTACCTCCTCTACCAGTGGGTGTGTCTACACAGCAGGGCTAACCTCAAAAAATACTATGCTAATTGCATAGCTTAGAATCAAACAGCTTATTTCCAATTTGGGAACGTTTACACAGAGCTTGTTGGGAAATAGAGCATTCTTCCTCTGACTTCCCTTCCTCCTTGTATCATGGGGTTTACAGAAGTCGGAGTAAGCAGCACAGCATTGTTTCGACATTATGTTGAATTAACCTCTTGTGTGTAGACGCTGTTATTTAGGAATAATGCCGCTGTTTAACCCAGTATGTCCCAAGAGGTTAAATATGAGTCATTTATCCTGTGGAATGTATAACTCATTCTGGCCCTAGGTCGCTGTCAGCAAAACCACCGTGTGGAGCTGTGATTGCCCTTTCGCAGGCCTGCGGTGGATGAGAGGACTGAGTGGGGGGTGTTCTTACTCTGAAACCGCTACTTGCTTAAAGATGGAGCCTCAGCTAATTTACCACTGCAGGGGCTTGGTTTGGACGAGGCTCTGAGCGTATCTGGCTGGATGACGTTAACTCTAAACAGAGTTAGGGACACCATTCCTGCCCCTCCTTTGCTGGCTAAGCCTTGTAGCTAATTCCCAGTGATGCTTGGGAGATAGGGCGATTGGAATTCTCCTTCACTCCCGCTTGCTCCCTCTCACTGAATGAGATAACTTGGCTGCCAGAAAACTCTACAAAGAACCCTGAGACCTGATCCACTTTATATCAGAGGTAAACAGCCAGCATTTCAGGCAACAGTGCTTCCCAGAGGGAACAGCCAGCATTTCAGCATTACAGACTCACAGACATTGGGCTACTATAAATATGATAGTCCCAGCCCATAATGTTACAAAGCCTCCCACAGTGTTGCAAAGCCTCCCTCAATGTTCCAATGTAAGGGTGTGTCTAGACTACAGAGTTTTGTCGACAAAAGTGGACTTTTGTCAACAAAACTATACCTGCGTCTACACTACCGCTGAGTTCTGTCGACATAACGTCAACAGAACTCATCGGTTTTGTTGACGTTGGTAAACCTCATTTTACGAGGCATAACGCCTTCTGTCGACAGAGTTTCTGTCGACAGAAGGTGTTATTGCATGTAAACTGTCCTTTGCGTCTACACTACCATGTCGACAAAGCAGCTTGCTTTGTCGATAGAACTGAATGTAGTGTAGATGCTCTTTGTCGACAGAAGTTTTGTCGACAGTATCTGTCGACAAAACTTCTGTCGACAAAAGCCTGTAGTCTAGACGTACCCTAAATGTTCCTTAGACACGGTGCTATAAGTAAATATCTCCAACATACCGTGTTGCAAATCCTCCATATGGCTGGAGCCACGAACTTTCATCCTTGTCTCAAGACTCTACGGCAGAGGGAATCTTATACCAATTACTACACCCGTTCATGGGCTGAGGCAGGGACCCTAAACCTCCCTAATTCTCAGGACTCTACAGCTGAGGGTATAGATACCTAAAAACAATTCACCATTTTCTCCTAGCACCCTCACCTAGTGAGGGGAAAGCAAAGACTCTAATCCTTCTTCCTAACCCAGGGAGTCTACAGCTGAGGGTGTGCACACCTTAATCATCGATCAATTTCCAATACTTCTCAATACTTCTTCTTTCATTACCATGTAAACCTTCCCCCTTTCGCAATTCTGCAACAAAATGTTGTGCTTAAAAGAGGCACAGCCAGCTCTTTCTTAGCAAATGCCTTAATTATGAAGACGAACGCTTCAGGTTTGGGTCACTCTGGGTGCTGTCATCGTAGAGTCTGTAGTGACCTTTGCACCCCAGAATGGTGCTGGTACTGGGAGGAGGCAGACATCCAGCGATACACCTCTCCGCTCTGAGTGCAGGTCCCAGCATGCAATGGGAGTGTGTTGGGAGCCCAAATACAGGTCCCAGTGCACAAATGGAGCAAAGAACGTGCCTGAGGTTAGGACCCAGAAGGCCACAGCAGTGAGGCAGCTGCCCGAGTGCAGAACCCAGCATACAAAAGGCACTAGAGTCTCTGGGAACACAGGGCTGAGTGCTCAGGTACGGCATGAGACCTCAGGAGTCATTCAGTCCAACCCCTGGCCCAACGCAGGACCAATCCAATTAAATCAACCCAGCGAGGGCTTTGTCAAGCCGAGATGTAAAAACCTCCAGGGATGGAGATTCCACCACCTCCCTAGGGAACCCATCCCTGTGCTTCACTACCCTCTAGGCAGGCGCTGCAGTCTCTGGGAACACAGGGCTGAGTGCTCAGGCGCAGCCTTGATGGGTGATCACTGCACAGTCTGCCTGGGAAGGAAAGAGGGGACCTGGCAGGCCCAGAGGATGGGACAAGCGGGGCCTGGGATTGACACCCTGTGGAGTACTATGGGGCAGGGTTATGGAGGAAAAACGCCCTCATATGGCAGGATCAGCTTCCAACACACCATCTGCTACTGACACACCCCAGTGGGACAGGGATTCAGGACTCCTGGGTTACATCCCAAGCCCTGGGAGGGGAGTGGGACCTAGTAGCTAAAGCAGGAATCCCATAGCTGGGATCAGGTGCTGCCTCTCTGGTCACCATGGGACTCTGTTCCAAGGCACCAGCCAAGACCAGCCAGCAAGTCCCTTAGGATCTCAGTTTGGCTTCTGAGACACTCTGAGTTTGGGTGCCCCACACAGCCCATGGGGAAGACCCCACCGGGGCCCTTGTGACTGACCCTCTGGCAGGGACATCCTGTAGCTCCACATGGGGAAAGGGTTTGATCCCTGGGCAATGTCTGGGTCATGGTGGGCACCCGTCCTCTGAGAGCACACAGGCTGCTGGAACTGGGGCAGGAATGGGGGGCAGGGATGACTGTTACTGCCAAAGCTCCTCTGGGACCCAGGGCTCAGCTCTCCACACCTGCTCTGACACTGAGACAGCAGGGATGGACAGGGCCTGTGACGGACACAGCACGGGGGGAGGAGGGGCCATGGGAAAGCTGGCTCCCAGACAGCAGCAGTTCAATGTGGCATTGGTAGGAAAAGCAATAGAGCCCTAGACAGCCAGTGTGGGGCTCCGGGCTGTGTGTGTATGAAGCAGGCTGCGTGGGGCAGGCTTTCCAGGGCTCCCAAACTTCCATGACCAGAGGCTGTTTGCGGCAATCGTGTCCTGGGGACCAGACCCTTGGGGACCCTTATCAAGAGCTCGGTTCTTACCCCGTCAATCAGGCAATTTCCCTTCACTCGCTTACACTTTAACCACAGAGGCGATGCTGGCGTGGGGCGCTCTGGTAACCCTGCCCTGGCTGTCGCCTTTGTCTCCATCACGGCAAGAGGCAACATTCCATACATCACTTCTCTTGCCAAAATGGGCTCTTCTCCCATTGCTTCTGCCAGCCAACCAAGCTGGCCCAAGTAAGTGGAGTGAATGCTCACTTCTGCTAGAGAAACAGGGACGACTGAGACAGGGCTTGCCAAGGGGGTTGTTGCAGTGAAAACGGGATATATGCTCAAGTATCCCACTCAGGCATTTGCAGATTCAGCAGTTACTGCCTCTATTCTGTGCCAATTGGTTATTGGATGGAAGATGGAGCCTGACAGAAAGAGGGTTCCCCACTAGGTGTATTTGGACACAGATTGACCCTGTAGATGCTCACGAAGACTAGAAACTTTGGCCTAATATGTCCAGAGACAGGCTCTTAAACCTGTCTTTGCTTAAAAATGGAGAGTCACCGAATTTGCCCTTGAACCTCCAGCACTATAACCCTGGAGAAGATGGCAGCCTGGGCTCCTCAGGTAACCCTTATCTATCTCACAAGTGAAAGGGTACAAGATCCATGTGAGGGAGGACCCGCGTTCGCCAGCAGTCTTTGTGATTTGAAGCAGTGAATTCACTTGGAGTGTTTCTTCCTTTGGGGGTTTCTAGATTCAGCCCCTCCAGGGGAGATTCCACTCCGGCTGGTGAATAGCTCAAGTCGCTGCGCTGGGAGAGTTGAGGTACTGCACAACCAGAAGTGGGGGACGGTGTGTCACGACAGCTGGGACTTAACTGATGCTGGAGTCGTGTGCAGGCAGCTGGGCTGTGGGACAGCATTATCAGCTCCAAAGGGGGCTTGGTTTGGACAAGGCTCTGAGCGTATCTGGCTGGATGACGTCAGCTGTAGAGGGACAGAAGATGCCCTCTCTGAATGCAACTCTAGACCTTGGGGAGAACATAACTGCAACCATACAAACGATGCGAGTGCCGTGTGCTCAGGTAACCAAATCTTTGTCACCTTCTAGAGGGCACAATACTATGCTGCAGGGATGGGTCTTGTTTCTGTCACAGTTCAGGGCACTCTCACCAGTACTCCCCGTCCATATCCAGGAAGGGCCCCAAAAGCAGGCTTCCGGCTCCTGAGCCATCAGCACACATTTGTGGAGAGCCCTGCTTTCTCCCTCCTGGCTGTGCTATTTCCATGTCAAAAGACCCGTCTCCACCATGTACACCATGATATTCACCACCAAGAGACACTGGCTAAAAAGGCTGGCCTAGTTCTCTGCAGACACTGATTACATATCACTGCCAAAAGTTAAGCTGTCACCGAGTTCAGCTCTTTCTTAGCAAATGACATAATAACTAAGATAAGCACTTCAGGTCTGAGTCACGCTGCGTGCTGTCATCGTAGAATCTGTAGCGACCACTGCATCCCAGAATAGTGCTTGTATCCTGTCCTGGGAGGAGGCAGACATCCAGCAATAAACCTCGCTGCTCTGAGTCACTGGTGTCTCTGTGACCAGCTCCCAGGAGAGCCATTCGAGATGTTGAGCTTTGGAGGTGCAAAAAGTGTGTACAGAATTAACCTATAGATTATAGTCGAGTGTTGATCATTCAGGAGGGATCCAAGCAGGCCTAGAGATCTCATAGCCATGGCTTAAAACATTCCCAGATAAAGCGTAAGACAGATAAAAAAAGGAAAAAGGATCAGGTCTTTGTGGAGTTTTCCAGCAACCTCTCCACCATTCAGTCCTGGATTTTTCCAAAAAGCTCTTTCTCCCCAGCTTCACCAGGAATTATCTACACCGATTAGAGTGACATGAGAGCCAGACATTCACAGAAGATTTGCCATACACTTTACACAAAGATGAATTCAGTGTAGACAGGAGCCATTTGATTCTACAGTTTTCCTCTGACAATATGCATGGAAAGACACAAATACACCCACATTCCCTACTGTCTGTCCCTTAAGGTTGAATGTGGCTCATTTATCCTGTGGTATGTTTAACCCAGTCTGGCCATTGGTCACAGCCTCCAAAACCTCCCTGTGGCACCGGCACTACTGTCATGCAGGCTTTGGGGAGGATGACTGAGCGTGGGAGGGGATGTCTTCCCCTTTTTGTTCTGGGTGAGCCCTGCGATCCAGTGAGGATGACTGTCTGGAGTAGCGGGTGTGGACTGGAGCTGGGAAAGGTGTTTTGCCATCTGAGTCATCCCAGACTCTGCTGACTCAAAACACTAGAATGGGGCTGTGTATGGGCAAGGACCCCACTAGATGCATTTGGAGTCAGAATGACCTTGTAGATGCTCATGATGATCAAGATTTCCAGGAACATGCTCTTAAACCAGTCCTTGTTCCAGAACATTGTCTCCCTTCATTTACCCTTGCGTCTCCAACCCAGTAACGATGGAGAAGATGCCAGTGTTGGTTTAGCCACCTCACAAACAATGTGGTGCAAGATCCATCAGAGGGAAGCATGCCTTTCCCCAGCGTTCTTTCAGATCTGATGTACCGGAATCTGAGTGTCTCTTCCTTTGCGTGTTCATAGATGCAACTCCTCCAGGGGAGATTCCACTCCGACTGGTAAACGGCTCGAGTCGCTGCTCTGGGAGAGTTGAGGTGCTACACAACTTGCAGTGGGGAACAGTCTGTGATGACAGCTGGGACTTAACTGATGCTGGAGTCGTGTGCAGGCAGCTGGGCTGTGGGACGGCGCTCTCAGCCAGTGGAGGAGCTCAATTTGGACAAGGCTCTGAGCGTATCTGGCTGGATGACGTTAGCTGCAGGGGGACAGAAGCTTCCCTCTCCGAATGCAAGTCTAGACTTTGGGGAGACCATAACTGTAATCATACGGAAGATGCAAGCGCTGTGTGCTCAGGTAAATCTCATCAATGTCACCTCCTACAGGGCACAAAATTATGCTGCAGGGATGGGTGTTGGTTCTGTCACAGTTCAGGATGGTCTTTCACAGTTCAGGGGCCCCCTAGGCAGGCTTCCCACTCCTGAGCCATTGCTGATAATTTGTGGAGAGCCCTGTCTCTCTCCCTCCTGGTGGGCTATTTTCATGTCACAAGGCAGCCTTTCACCCATGTACACCGTGATATTCACCACCAAGAGACACTGGCTTGTTAGGCTAGCCTCTGTCTCTTCAGACACTTATTACAGCATCACTGCCAATGGTTAAGTTGGCAGCCAGCTCAGCTCTTTCTTAGCAAATGCCGTCATTATGAAGATGAGCGCTTCAGGCTTGGGTCACTCTGGGTGCTGTCATCGTACGGTATGTCTACACTACCCCACTAGTTCGAACTAGCGGGGGTAATGTAGTCATCTGCAGTTGCAAATGAAGCCCGAGATTTGAATTTCCCGGGCTTCATTTGCATGAAGCCGGCCGGCGCCATTTTTAAATGCCGGCTAGTTCGGACCACGTGTCGCGCGGCTACACGCGGCACAGAGTAGCTAGTTCATATTAGGCTTCCTAATCCGAACTAGCTACTCCGTGCCGCATGTAGCCGTGCGGCACGGGGTCCGAACTAGTCGGCATTTAAAAATGGCGCCGGCTGGCTTCATGCAAATGAAGCCCGGGAAATTCAAATCCCGGGCTTCATTTGCAACTGTGGATGACTACATTACCCCCGCTAGTTCGAACTAGTGGGGTAGTGTAGACATACCCATAGAGCCTGTAGTGGCCTCTGCGCCCCAGAAAGGTGATGGGACCCTGTCTTGCGAGGAGGCAGACATCCAGCAATAAGCCTCTCTGCTCTGAGTCACTGGTGTCTCCGTGATGAGCTCTCAGGGCAACCAACCGAGATGTTGAGCTTCGAAGGTGCAAAAATAAGGTGCGGAGTTAGCTTATAGATCATAGTCGAGTGTTCATTTGAGATGGATCCAAGCAGGCCTGGAGATCTCATATCCATGGCTTAAAACCTTCCCAGATAAAGAGTTAGTCAGATAAAAAATTAAAAAGGATCAGGTCTTTGTAGAGCTTTACAGCAGCCTCTCCACCATTCAGTCCTGGATTCTTCCAAAAAGCTCTTTCTCCCCAGCATCACCAGGAATTAGCTACATGGATTCGGGTGACATGAGAGCCAGCCATTCACAAAGATGAATACAGTGTAGATTGGGGCCATTTGATTATACAGTTCTCCTCCAACAATGTGTGAGCAAAGACTCAAATATACCCACATTCTCTACCAGTCTGTCCCTTAAAGTTGAATGTGGGTCATTTATCCTGAGGAATATTTAACCTAGTCTGGCCATAGATCACAATCTCCAGAACCACCCTGTGACACTGCACTACCCTCATGCAGGCCTAGGGAAAGATAACTGAGTGTGGGAGGGGACGTCTTCCCTCTCTGTTGTGGGTGAGCCCTGTGATCCAGTGAGAATGACCATATGGAGAAGCGGGTGTGGACTGGAGCTGGGAAAAGTGTTTTGTCATCTGAGTCATCCCAGAGCCTTCCGGCTCATAACTTTAGAATGGGGCTGTGTATGGGCAAAGATCCCACTGGATGAATTTGGAGATCAGTGTTTCTTAAACTTTTTAAGACTGAGGAACACCAAACAATTTTTTTATGGGGAACACCAAAGATAATAGTAAATAAATGGTCAATAAGGTCATGTATTTGGCCAGGAGGGAGGGTAGAGGGGCTGACTGTCTGGCTAGGAGCGGGTATTGGGGCAGCGGGTCTGGCCACGAGGGAGGGTGCAGGGGGGTACTTGGAGCAGGGTGTCAGAACAAGTTGGAAATGTGGGGTCTTGGCAGGGGGAGGGGAGTGAGGGGGGTTTGGGTGTGGGGTCTGGCCATGAGAGGGAATGCTTACCTGGCTTGGCACCCTGCTGCAGTAGGGAAAGCCTCTAGGGAGCATGCTTTTGTTCCAGCGGGGGGTAGGGGATGGAGAACTCAGTTCTCTGCCCTTCCCCCCACCCTCCGCCCATGCAGCGGGGAACCCAGTGCAGCTGCAGCCCCAGGCCAGGCTTTCTGCTGGCACGGCGTGGCAGGGGGAAGAAACTTCGACTGTCCCTGCCAGATTAAACTCTGCCACATCCACTGCAAACTGGGGAGGGGCACAGGGGAGAGACAGCAGCAGCGCATGGGGAGCAGCAGATGCTAAATATCTGCCGGGAGGGTGGTAGCAGAGCGTGAGTGCACCTAAGGTGCAGGGGCGGGGGACAGCAGAGCCTGAGTCGGGGTCATCACAGTCGGCAGTTTCTAAATGCTGATGTCCAGGAGAGGCTCCTGAGCTCCGGTCACCCCTCCCCCTCCGAGCAGAAGCGGCCGCTGTAAACGCTGCTGCCTGCACACGTGGAGGAGGACGAGGCTGCAGGGCACCATAAGCCCCATGGGACAGGGGCCGTCCTGCGGTCTGGAGGTTGAGCGGGAAGCAGCCGCAGCAGGAGCTCTGCAGGGGGTGGGCGAGCAGAATATTTCTGTTCTTTCCACGGCACACTGCTGACTGCCTCGCTGCACACTGGTGTGCCATGGAACATTGTTTAAGAAATGCTGCTGCAGATGCTCATGCTGATCAAGATTTCCAGGAACACTCTCTTTAACCAGTCCTTGTTCAAGAACATTGTCTCCCCTCCTTTCACCTTGCGTCTCTAACCCTGTAACGATGGAGAAGGTGCCAGTGTTGGTCCCTCAAGTAACCCTTATCCACCTCACAATCAAGGCGGTGCAAGAACCATCAGAGGGAAGCACTTATTTCCCCAGCGTTCTTCCAGATCTGATGCACAGGAATCTGAGTGTCTCTTTCTTTGGCTATTCCTAGATTCAACCTCTCCAGGGGAGATTCCGCTCCGGCTGGCGAACAGCTCGAGTCGCTGTGCTGGGAGAGTCGAGGTGCTACACAACCAGCAGTGGGGGACCGTGTGCGATGACGACTGGGACTTAACTGATGCTGGAGTCGTGTGCAGGCAGCTGGGCTGTGGGACGGCGCTCTCAGCCCCAGGCGCGGCTCAGTTTGGACGAGGCACTGAGCATATCTGGCTGGATAACGTTAACTGCAAGGGGACAGAAGCTGCCCTCTCCGAATGCACGGCACGGTCCTGGGGAGACCACAACTGTAACCACGGAGAAGATGCAAGTGCCGTGTGCGCAGGTAACCTCATCTATGTCACCTCCTACAGGGCACAACATTATGCTGCAGGGGATGGACGTTGGTTCTGTCACAGTTCAGGGTGGTCTCTCCAGTAGTCCCCATCTGTGTCCAGCAGGGGCCACCTAGGCAGGCTTCTGGCTCCTGAGCAATTGCTGCTCCTTTGTGGAGATGCCTGTATCTCTCCCTCCTGGCTGGGCTATTTTCATGTCACAAGGCCTCTCTCCCCCATGTACACCATGATTTCCACCACCAAAGGAGACTGGTTCGTTAGGCTAGCCTCCGTCTCTGCAGACACTGATTGCAGAATCACTGCCAATGGTTAAGTTGGCAGCCAGCTCAGCTCTTTCTTAGCAAATGCCTTCATTATGAAGATGAGCGCTTCAGGCTTGGGTCACTCTGGGTGCTGTCATCATAGACTCTGTAGCGACCTCTGCTCCCCAGAAAGGTGATGGGACCCTGTCCTGGGAGGAGGCAGACATCCAGCAACAAACCTTTCTGCTCTGAGTCACTGGTGTCTCTGTGATGAGCTCTCAGGGCAACCAACCGAGATGTTGAGCTTCGGAGGTGCAAAAAGAAGGTACAGAATTAGCTTATAGATCATAGTCGAGTGTTCATTCGAGATGGATCCAAACAGGCCTGGAGATCTCATATCCATGGCTTAAAACCTTCCCAGATAAAGAGTTAGTCAGATAAAAAAGTAAAAAGGATCAGGTCTTTGTAGAGCTTTACAGCAGCCTCTCCACCATTCAGTCCTGGATTCTTCCAAAAAGCTCTTTCTCCCCAGCATCACCAGGAATTAGCTACACGGATTCGGGTGACATGAGAGCCAGCCATTCACAAAGATGAATACAGTGTAGATTGGGGCCATTTGATTATACAGTTCTCCTCTAACAATGCGTGTGCAAAGACTCAAATATACCCACATTCTCTACCAGTCTGTCCCTTAAGGTTGAATGTTGGTCATTTATCCTGAGGAATATTTAACCCAGTCTGGCCATAGCTCACAGTCTCCAAAACCACCCTGTGACACTGGCACTACCCTCATGCAGGCCGTGGGGAGGATGACTGATTGTGGGAGGGGACGTCTTCCCCTCTCTGTTGTGGGTGAGCCCTGTGATTCAGTGAGGATGACCATATGGAGAAGCGGGTGTGGACTGGAGCTGGGAAAGCTGTTTTGCCATCTGAGTCATCCCAGAGCCTTCTGGCTCATAACTCTAGAATGGGGCTGTGTATGGGCAAAGATCCCACTAGACGCATTTGGAGATCATAGACTCATAGACCTTAAGGTCAGAAGGGACCACTATGATCATCTAGTCTGACCCCCCTGCACAATGCAGGCCACAGAATTTCACCACCCATTCCCAGAATAATCCTCTCACCTATATCTCAGATATTGAAGTCCTCAAACGATGGTTAAAAGACCCCAAGATACAGAGAATCCTCGAGAAAGTGATCCGTGCCCCGTGCTACAGAGGAAAGCGAAAATCCTCCAGGGCCTCTGCCAATCTGCCCTGGAGAAAAATTCCTTCCCGATCCTAAATATGGTGATCAGCTGAACCCTGAGCATGTGGGCAAGACTCACCAGCCAGACACACGGGAAAAAGTTCTTTCTAGTAACTCCTATGATCCCTCCATTGACCTATTTACCACTGATAGTGAAAGGTCAATTAGTTACCAAGATCATGTTATCTCATCAAACCATCCTCTTCATAAATCCATCTAGTTTAATCTTGAAGCCAGATAGATTTTTTGCCCTCACTACTTCCCTTGGAAGGCTGTTCCAGAACTTCACTCCTCTAATGGTTAGAAACCTTCATCTAATTTTGAGTCTACACTTCCCGGTAGCCAGTTTATATCCATTTGTTCTTGTGTCTACATTGTTATTGAGCTTAAATAATTCCTCTCCCTCCCTGGTATTTATCCCTCTAATATATTTTAAAAGTGCAATCATGTCCCCCCTCAGCCTTCTTTTGGCTAAGGTAAACAAGCCAAGCTCTTTGAGTCTCGTTTCATAAGACAGGTTTTCCATTCCTCGGATCATCCTAGTGGCCCTTTGTACCTGTTCCAGTTTGAATTCATCCTTCTTAAACATGGGAGACCAGAACTGCACACAGTATTCCAAATGAGGTCTCACCAATGACTTGTATAATGGCACTAACACCTCCTTATCCCTACTGGAAATACCTCGCCTAATACATCCCAAGACCGTATTAGCCTTTTTCACAGTCATGTCATATTGGCAGCTCATAGTCATCCTGTGATCAACCAGGACTCCTAGGTCCTTCTCCTCTACTGTCACTTCCAACTAATGTGTCCCCAGCTTATAACTAACATTCTTGTTTTCTTGTTATTAATCCCTAAATGCATAACCTTACACTTCTCACTATTAAATTTCATCCTACTGATATTACTCCAATTTACAAGATCATCCAGATCTTCCTGTATGATATCCCGATCTTTTTCTGAATTGGCAATACCTCCCAACTTTGGGTCATCCGCAAACTTTATTAGCACACTCCCACTGTTGGTGCCAAGGTCAGTAATAAAAAGGTTAAATAAGATTGGTCCCAAAACTGATCCCTGAGGAACTCTGCTAGTAACCTCCCTGCAGCCTGACAGTTCACCTTTCAGTATGGCCCGCTGTAGTCTCCCCTTTAACCAGTTATGGTATGTGTACACTACCACCCTAGTTCGAACTAGGGTGGTTAATGTAGGCAACCGAAGTTGCAAATGAAGCCCGGGATTTGAATTTCCCGGGCTTGATTTGCATCTTGCTGGGCGCTGCCATTTTTAAATCCCCGCTAATTCGGACTCCGTGCCCACGGCTACACGCAGCACGGAGTAGGTAGTTCGGATTAGGCTTCCTATTCCGAACTACCGTTACTCCTCGTGGCCACTGGGAGTAACTACTTATCCACCTCTCAATTTTCATATTGATCCCCATCTTTTCTAATTTAACCAATAATTCCCCATGTGGTACTGTTTCAAATGCCTTACTGAAATCGAGGTAGATTCGATTTACTGCATTTCCTTTATCTAAAAAATCTGTTACTTTCTCAAAGAAGGCGATCAGGTTGGTTTGGCATGATCTCCCTTTTGTAAAACCATGTTGTAATTTGTCCCAATTGCTATTAACCTCAATGTCTCTAACTACTTTCTCCTTCAAAAATTTTTTCAAGACCTTGCATACTACAGATGTCAAACTAACAGACCTTTAATTACCTGGGTCACTTTTTTTCCCTTTCTTAAAAATAGGAACTATATTAGCAATTCTCCAGTCAAATGGTACAATCCCTGAATTTAGAGATTCATTAAAATTTTTTGCTAATGGACTTGCAATTTCATGTGCCAGTTCCTTTAATATTCTTGGATGAAGATTATCTGGGCCCCCCGCTTTACTCCCATTAAGCTGTTCGAGTTTGGCTTTTACCTCGGATATGGTAATATCTACCTCCATATCCTTAGTCCCATTTGTTCTGTTGCCATTATCCCTAAACTCTTCATTAGCCTCATTAAAGACTGAAGCAAAGTATTTTTTAGATATTGGGCCATGCCTAGATTATCCTTAACCTCCACTCCATCCTCAGGGTATGTCTACACTACCCCGCTAGTTCGAACTAGCGGGGTAATGTATGCATACCAAACTTGCTAATGAAGCCCGGGATTTGAATTTCCCGGGCTTCATTAGCATAAAGCCGGCACCGCCATTTTTAAAAGCCGGCTAGTGCGAACCCCGTGCCTCGCGGCTACACGCGGCATGGGCTAGATAGTTCGAACTAGCTAGCTATTCCGAACTATCTGTACGCCTCGTGGAACGAGGCGTACAGATAGTTCGGAATGGCTACGTAGTTTTGTTACGTAGGCTCCTTCATTTTGTTACGTAGGCTCCTCGCATTAGTGCACAAACATCTTAATATTTGCTGTTTGGCCTCAACTCACATTCTTTACCCAATTTGGCATGGACATTGTACCTCCAATATGATCTATTAGACTAGTATCCACTCTGCCCTTCCTCCTTATGTCCACTCTCCTACCCCCGGCTATATCCTTTCTTACTTTGTTTTCCTCCCTCTCAATGCTAAAATCTGGCGTAGAGATTACCTGGACATCTCCCAACCGTCTCCCCCAAATTCTTAGTTTAAAGCTCTCTTAATCAGTTGTGCCAGCCTCCATCCTAGAAGTCTGTTTCCTTCCCTACTTAGGTGAAGTCCATCCCAAGAGAACAGTCCTCTGTCCGTGAATGCCTCCCAGTGGCCATACATCTCAAAGCCCTCCTTATAGCACCACTGCCTGAGCCATCTATTGATCATCATAATCCTGTCACATCTTAGTTGCCCTTCTCTAGGAACAGGCAGAATCCCACTGAAGATCATCTGAGCCTCGATTTCCTTAAGCATCCTCCCCAACCTGGCATAGTCTCCCTTGATTCGTTCCAGCGAGAATCTAGCCACATCATTTGTTCCTACATGAAGGATGATCAATGGATTCTTTCCCACTCCCTTTAGGATCCTCTTCAACCTCAGTTCCACATCCCGTATCTTAGCACCTGGCAGACAGCACACCCTTCTATTATCTGGATCAGCTCTGGTTACAGGCCTATCTATTCTTCTCAATGAGGAGTCCCCAATCATGCAGACCTGCCTTTTCCTGGTGACATTGTGATTCTCTGGTCTATCTCTCGTTTCCTCTGGCTGCAAATCCTTTCCATTCCTATTTTCCTTTGTAATCCTCTTCAACCCATCCTGTGTCCTCCTGGTGCTCATTATTGCTTTTGTCTCCATCTACTCTTCCCCTTTATCTATGGGACTAACCACTCTTCTCTTCGGGTATGTCTACACTACAAAGTTAGTTTGAACTAACGGACGTTAGTTCGAATTAACTTTCATAGGCGCTACACTAGCGCTCCGTTAGTTCGAACTTAATTCAAACTAACGGAGCGCTTAGTTCAAACTAGGTAATCCTCATTCCACGAGAATTAAGCCTAGTTCGAACTTACTAGTTCGAATTAAGGGCTGTGTAGACCCTTAATTCGAACTAGTGGGAGGCTAGCCCTCCCCAGGTTTCCCTGGTGGCCACTCTGGCCAACACCAGGGAAACTCGTCTGCCCCCCTCCCGGCCCCAGATCCTTTAAAGGGGCATGGGCTGGCTACGGTGCCCGTGCCAGGTGCAAGCCTGCCAGCACCCAACCCTCAGACCCTGCACCTGGCATGGATCGAGCCAGCCACCCGATGCCCCCCAGCCCTCCCCCTCTTCCCGGGACCAGGCTGGCGGCTCCCGGGAGCTTGCCCTGGACCGCAAGAGGCGGGCACCTGCCTGGGCTAGTGCGGACATCATGGACCTCGTCCACGATCTCCGCACTAGGCACAGGAAAGTGGCCGTCTAGGGCAGGAGAGCTGCCAGCCTGGCCACCCAGGAGCAGGTGTGCAAGAGAATCAAGGGGGTCCACTGAGACCCCCGACCCTGAGCCCTCAGCTTACAATGGCCGTACTGGGTCAGACCAAAGGTCCATCTAGCCCAGTAGCCTGTCTGCCGACAGCGGCCAACCCTAGGGACCCTGGAGGGAATGGACCGAAGACAGTGACCAAGCCATTTGTCTCATGCCATCCCTCTCCAGCCTTCCACAAACCTTGGGCAGGGACACCACTCCTACCCCCTGGCTAATAGCACTCCATGGACCCAACCTCCATGACTTGATCTCACTTCCCTTTAAACTCTGTTCTAGTTGTAGCCTTCACAGCCTCCTGCAGCAAGGAGTTCCACGGGTTGACTCTTTGCTTTGTGAAGAACAACTTTCTGTTACTAGTTTGAAGCCTGCTACCCATTCCTTTCCTTTGGTGTCCTCTAGTCCTTCTTTATGGGAACTAATGAAGAACTTTTCTGTATGCACCCTCTCCACCCAACTCCTGCTTTTAGAGACCTCTATCCTTTCCCCCCTCCGTCTCCTCTTTTCTAAGCTGAAAAGTCCCAGTCTCTTTAGCCTCTCTTCATATGGGACCTGTTCCCAACCCCTGATCATTTTAGTTGCCCTCCCCTCTCCCAGCCTTTCTCTTCCCCTCTCCCACCTCCTTTTCCCAGTCTCCCCCAGTTGTGTTCAATAAAGACAGATTCCATTTTTGAACACAATTGTCCTTTATTTTGTACATCAAGAAAAGGGGCTAGGGAAGGGTAAGTGGAAGGAGGTGAGGGAGGAATGGGGTACAAGCCCCCGATAGGGAGGACTGGGCTGGCTCTGCGGGCTTCTGGGTGTGGAAGCTCTCCTGCAGCTCTCCAATTGCCCCCTCTCCCCGGATGGCAGCCTGCGGCAAGTGCAGCCGGGCTGATGGCCGAGTGCTGTGATGTGCCCAGTGTGGGTACTCAGGGCACTCCAAGCCAAGACTGCTTTGCAAGCGGGGCACCCCTGAGAACTGTCTGTCCGGGGTGGGGGTCGGGACCCTTTAAGCGCAGCCCTCAGCTAGCCTGAGACAGCATCTCCACGCTCTAAGTCCTCCTCTGATGCCCTGCCGGCACTGCTTCCGGCCATCCTTAAGCCGGTTCAGGGTCCACTTAATGTGGACATGCTAGTTCGAATTAGCAAAACGCTAATTCGAACTAGTTTTTAGTTCTAGACGCGTTAGTTCGAATTAGCTTAGTTAGAATTAACTAATTCGAACTAAGTTAGTTCGTATTAGCGCTGTAGTGTAGACGTACCCTTCTTCCTTGCCTTTCCACCTTCAGTGGCCACCTGCTGTACCCTTTCTCCATTCTCCAACTCCGCATGCCTGTTCTTAAGCTCAATTTCTCCTTCACTGGCCCATCTTTTCCTCTGCCTGATTCTCTTAGTCACATGCTTCCACTGTCCATTTTCTTCGCCCAGCAGTCCCCCCTCAGAGGCCTTTGATCCTGCTTCCATCTGCATGTCTAAGCTTTCCCCTTCAGCCACATCATGCCTTTGCTCCATCATCTGCTCAAACCCCCTTCTAAACTCGACCAGAGTTTCCACCTCCAATTCTCAGATATTTTCTTCCATCAGTTCTATGAGGCGGCACTTCATGCAAACAAAACTCCTTTCAGGTACCCCCTCCAGGATCATGTACATACCGCAGCTGCCACATCTTATCATCCTCCTTGTGTCCTCCACTACTTGGGTCATGGCCACTGCTGCCTCTGTGTTTATTGGCCTTCTCCCCTAAATCCTGTTAATCTGGCAAACACAAAAACAAACCAAAACACGACCCCCCCAACGGCAAAAACAAATCCCAAACGAGTCCCATAATCCAAACTCCCTTTACCAACTCCCACTCAAACTCCCCTGTTCACAGCTCTGTTTGCTGACTTCTCTGCCGCTGCAGCTGTTTCTTAAACTTTTTAAGACTGAGGAACACCAAACAATTTTTTTATGAGGAACACCAAAGATAATAAAAAATAAATGGTAAATAAGGTCATGTGTTCGGCCAGGAGGGAGGGTAGAGGGGCTGAATGTCTGGCTAGGAGCAAGTATTGGGGCAGAGGGTCTGGCCAGGAGGCAGGGTGCAGGAGGGTACTTGGGGCAGGGTGTGAGAGCAAGCTGGGAATGTGGGGTCTTGGCAGGGGAAGGAGCGTGAAGGGGGGTTAGGGTGCGGGGTCTGGGCATGAGGGGGATGCTTACCTGGCTTGGCACCCTGCTGCAGTAGGGAAAGCCTCCAGGAAGCATATTCTTGTTCCTGAGGGCTGAGGGGGGACAGGGGATGGAGAGCTCAGTTCTCTGGCCTCCCCCTCACCCTCCACCCATGCAGCAGGGAACCCAGTGCAGCTGCAGCACCAGGCCAGGCTTTCTGCTGGCAGGGCAGGTAAAAGCTGCTGCCAGCACATGTGGAGGAGGACAAGGCTGCAGGGCACCAGAGGTCCCATAGGACAGGGGTCGTAATGCGGTCTGGAGGCGGAGCGGGAAGCAGCCGCAGCAGGAGCTGTCTACGGGCTCTGCAGTGGGTGGGAGAGCAGAATTGTATCTGTTCTTTCCATGGCACACTGCTGACTGCCTCCCTGCACACTGGTGTGCCGCGGAACACCCTTTAAGAAATGCTGCTGTAGATGCTCATGCTGATCAAGATTTCCAGGGACACTCTCTTAAACCAGTCCTTGTTCAAGAACATTGTCTCCCCTCATTTACCCTTGCGTCTCTAACCCTGTAACGATGGAGAATATGCCAGTGTAGGTCCCTCATGTAACCCTTATCCACCTCACAACCAAGGCGGTGCAAGAACCATCAGAGGGAAGCACTTCTTTCCCCGGCGTTCTTCCAGATCTGATGCACAGGAATCTGAGTGTCTCTTCCTTTGGGTGTTCATAGATTCAACTGCTCCAGGGGAAATTCATCTCCGTCTGGTAAACGGCTCGAGTCGCTGCTCTGGGAGAGTCGAGGTGCTACGCAACATGCAGTGGGGGACCGTCTGTGATGACGACTGGGACTTAACTGATGCTGGAGTCGTGTGCAGACAACTGAGCTGTGGGACGGCGCTCTCAGCCCCAGGCGGGGCTCAGTTTGGACGAGGCTCTGAGCGTATCTGGCTGGATGACGTTAACTGCACGGGGACAGAAGCTTCCCTCTCCGAATGCACGGCACGGCCCTGGGGAGACCACAACTGTAACCATGGAGAAGATGCGAGTGCCGTGTGCTCAGGTAACCTCATCTATGTCACCTCCTACAGGGCACAAAATTATGCTGCAGGGGTGGGTGTTGGTTCTGTTACAGTTCAGGGCGGTCTGTCTAGTAGTCCCCGTCCATGTCCAGCAAGGGCCCCAAAGCCAGGCTTCCGGCTCCTAAGCCGTCGCTGCTCCTTTGTGGAGATCCCTGTCTGTCCCTCCTGGTTGGGCTATTTTCATGTCACAAGGCCCCTCTCCGCCATGTACACAGTGATTTTCACCACCAAGAGACTCGTTAGGCTAGCCTCTCTTCCTGCAGACACTGATTACAGCATCACTGCCAATAGTTAAGCTGGCCGCCAGCTCAGCTCTTTCTTAGCAAATGCCTTCATTATGAAGATGAGCGCTTCAGGGTTGGGTCACTCTGGGTGCTGTCATTGTAGAATCTGTAGTGACCTCTGTGCCCCAGAATGGTGCTGGTACCTGCACTGGGAGGAGGCAGACATCCAGCGATTGACCTCTCTGCTCTGAATCACTGGTGTTTCTGTGACCAGCTCCCAGGGCAGCCAACCGAGATGTTGAGCTTCGGAGGTGCAAAAAGTGGGTACAGAATTAGCCTCTAGATTATAGTCGAGTGTTGATCATTCAAGAGGGATCCAAGCAGACCTGGAGATCTCCTATCCATGGATTAAAACCTTCCCAGATAAAGAGTTAGTCAGATTGAAAGTAAAAAGGATCAGGTCTTTGTAGAGTTTTCCAGCAGCCTCTCCACCATTCAGTCCTTCCAAAAAACTCTTTCTCCCCAGCATCACCAGGAATTAGCTACACGGATTGGGGTGACGTAAGAGACAGCCATTCACAGATGATTTGCCATACACTTTAAACAAAGATGAATACGGTGTAGATTGGGGCCATTTGATTCTACAGTTCTTCTCTAACAATGTGCTTGCAAAGACACAAATACACCCACATTCCCTACCAGTCCGTCCCTTAAGGTTGAATGTGGCTCATTAATCCTGCGGTATGGTTAACCCAGTCTGGCCATAGCTCAGTCTCCAAAACCTCCCTGTGACACCAGCACTACCGTCATGCAGGCCTTGGGGAGGATTGGCTGAGTGTGGGAGGGGATGTCTTCCCCTCTCTGTTGTGGGTGAGTCCTGCGATCTAGTGAGGATGACTGTATGGAGTAGCGGGTGTGGACTGGAGCTAGGAAAGGTGTTTTGTCATCTGAGTCATCCCAGATCCTCTTGGTTCATAACACTAGAATGGGGCTATGTATGGGCAAAGACCCCACTAGATACATTGGAATCGGAATTACCCTGTAGATGCTCATGATGATCAAGATTTCAAGGGTCACACTCTTAAACCAGGGTTAAGAGGGGGACGGAGTAGCTGATGGGCCACTGGTGTGTGGCTCCCCTGATCTCCTGGGTCCCAGCACCTCTCACTGCTCTGTCTGGCCCCAACTGCTCTGGACTCTGCCCCACCCAGTGACACCCAGCCATTTTTGCGATCGGGGTTTTTTTGCAGAAAACAAATCTGAGCTGTCTACACTGGACTTTTGCCTTAATGGGAGCAGAATAGTATTTCTGCAAGAAGCACTGATTTCTTACAGTAGGAAGTCAGTGCTTTTGCGGAAATTCAAGCGGCCAGTGTAGACAGCTGGCAAGTTTTTCCGGAAAAGCGGCTGATTTTCCGGAAAAACTTTCCAGTCTAGACACAGCCCAGGTGTGGCCTCACCAGAGCTGAATAAAGGCGAATAATCACTTCTCTAGATCTGCTGGCATTGCTCCTCCTAATGCACCCTAATATGCCATTCATCTTCTTGGCTACAAGGGCACACTGTTGACTTATATCCAGCTTCTCATCCACTGTAATCCCCAAGTCCTTTTCTGCAGAAGTGCTACTTAGATATTCGGTCCTCGGCCTGTAACAATGCTTGAGATTCTTCCGTCCCAAGTACACTTTTCATTGTTGAACCTCATCAGATTTCTTTTGCCCCAATCCTCTAATCTGTCCAGGTCACTTTGGACCTTATCCCTGCGCTCCAGCGTATCTGCCTCTCCCCCTAGCTTAGTGTCATCTGCAAACTTGCTGAGGGTGCAATCCATCCCCTCATCCAGGTCATTAATAAAAATGTTGAACAAAACCAGTCCTAGAACAGATCCATGGGACACTCCACTAGAAACCAACCACCAACCTGACATCGAGCCGTTGATCACTACCCGTAGGGCGTGACTGTCTAGCCAGCTTTCTCTCTATCTTACATTTATCCAATCCATACTCCCTTATCTTGCTGGCAAGAATATTGTGAGAGACTGTATAAAAAGCTTTGCTAAAGTCAAGGTAATCAGCTAATCAGATTGGTCCAGCAGGACTTGCCCTTTGTGAATCCATGTTGAATATTCCTGATCACTTTCCCCTCTTCCAAGTGCTTCAAAATGGATTCCTTGAGGATCCCCTCCATGATTTTTCTGGGGACTGAGGGAAAGCTGACTGGTCTGTAGTTCCCTGGATTGTCCTTCTTCCCTTTTTTAAAGATGGGCACTACATTTGCCTTTTTCCAATAATCCGGGATCTCTCCCGATCTCCACAAGTTTTCAAAGATAACGGCCAAAGGCTCCACAATGATGGTTGCCAACTCCCTCGGTACCGTTGGATGCATTAAATCTGGACCCATGGATTTGTGTATGTCTAGCTTTTCTAAATAGTTCCTAACTTGTTCTTTCCCTACCAAGAGCAGTCCACCTCCTTCCCCTACTGTGTTGTCTCGTGCGTTAGTCTGTGAGATGACCTTGTCCATGAAGACAGAGGCAAAGAAAGCATTGAATACTTCAGCTTTTCCCACATCATCTGTCACTAGGTTACCTCCCTCATCCAGTAAGGGCCCTACACCCTCTCTGATCACCCTCTTATTGCTAACATGCCTGTCTTCGGTCCATCCCCTCCAGGGTCCCTAGGGTTGGCCGCTGTCGGCAGACAGGCTACTGGGCTAGATGGACCTTTGGTCTGACCCAGGACGGCCATTGTAAGCTCAGGGCTCAGGGTCGGGGGTCTCAGTGGACCCCCTTGATTTTCATGCACACCTGCTCTTGGGTGGCCAGGCTGGCAGCTCTCCTGCCCTAGACGGCCACTTTCCTGTGCCTAGTGCGGAGATCGTGGATGAGGTCCACGATGTCCGCACTAGCCCAGGAAGGTGCCCGCCTCTTGCGGTCCAGGGCAAGCTCCCGGGAGCCGCCAGCCTGGTCCCGGGAAGAGGGGGTGGGCTGGGGGACATCAGGTGGGTGGCTCTGTGCCGTGCCAGGTGCAGGGTCTGCCGGCTGGGTGCTGGCAGGCTTGCACCTGGCACGGGCACCGTAGCCAGCCCGTGCCCCTTTAAGGGGTCCGGGGCCTGGAGGGGGGCATAGAGTTTCCCTGGTGTTGGCCAGAGTGGCCACCAGGGAAACCTGGGGAGGGCTAGCCTCCCACTAGTTCGAATTAAGGGGCTACACACCCCTTAATTCGAACTAGCTAGTTCGAACTAGGCTTAATCCTCGTAAAATGAGGTTTTCCTAGTTTGAACTAAGCGCTCCGCTAGTTCGATTCAAATTCAAACTAGCGGAGCGCTAGTGTAGCGCCTATTAAAGTTAGTTCGAACTAACGTCCGTTAGTTCGAACTAACTTTGTAGTGTAGACATACCCAGGGTGATTAAAGTCCTCCATGAGAACCATGGCCTGTGATCTGGAAGCTTCTCTCAGTTGTCTGAAGAAAGCCTCGTCTACCTCATCCACCTAATCCTGTGGTCTATAGCAGACACCAACCACACCAACACCCGTGTTGCTTTCACCTCTAAACTTAACCCATAGAGCAAAGAACATACCTGACATTAGGACCCAGAATGCCACAGGAGTGAGGCAGCTGCCCAAGTGCATATCAAAGAATCCTAGGTCATTGAGTCCAGCCCCCTGCCCCATGCAGGACCACCCCAACTAAATCAACCCAAGCCGAGACGTAAAAACCTCTAATGATGGAGATTCCGCCACCACCCTAGGGAACCCATCCCAGTGCTTCACTACCCTTCAGGCAGGCACTCTGGGAACACAGGACTGAGTGCTCAGGTGCGGCCTCGCTGGGTGATCACTGCACAGTCTGCCTGGGGAGGAAAAAGGGGACCGGGCAGGCCCAGAGGATGGGACAAGCGGGGCCTGGGATTGACACCCTCTCAAGTACCATGGGGCAGAGTTATGGAGGGAAAATGCCCTCAAGTGTCAGAATAAGATTCCACTCACACTGTCTGCTACTCACACACCACAGCGGGGTGGGGAGTCAGGACTCCTGGGTTATGTCCTCGGCACTGGGAGGAAAGTGGGGTCTAGTAGCTAAAGCAGGAGTCCCAGAGCTGGGATAGGGTGCTGCCTCTCTGGTCACCATGGTCCATCCCCAGCTCCAAGGCACCAGCCAAGACCAGCCAGCAAGTCCCTTAGGATCTCAGTTTGGCTTCTGAGACACTCTGAGTTTGGGCGCCCCACACAGCCCATGGGGAAGACCCCACCGGGGCCCTTGTGACTGACCCTCTGGCAGGGACATCCTGTAGCTCCACATGGGGAAGGGGTTTGATCCCT
Organism: Pelodiscus sinensis; assembly: GCF_049634645.1. Taxonomy (NCBI): domain Eukaryota; kingdom Metazoa; phylum Chordata; order Testudines; family Trionychidae; genus Pelodiscus; species Pelodiscus sinensis. Next base: position 3,384,788 of record NC_134743.1, on the reverse strand, counting down.
GGGCAGTGTCTGGATCATGGTGGGTGCCCATCCTCTGAGAGCACACAGGCTGCTGGAACTGGGGCAGGAATGGGGGGCAGGGATGACTGTTACTGCCAAAGCTCCTCTGGGACCCAGGGCTCAGCTCTCCACACCTGCTATGACACTAAGACAGCAGGGATGGACAGAGCCTGTGAGGGACACAGCATGGGGGGAGGAGGCGCCATGGGAAAGCTGGTTCTTACCCCGTCAGTCAGGCAATTTCCCTTCACTCGCTTACACTTTAACCACAGAGGCGATGCTGGCGTGGGGCGCTCTGGTAACCCTGCCCTGGCTGTCGCCTTTGTCTCCATCACAGCAAGAGGCAATATTCTGCACATCACTTCTCTTGCCAAAATGGGCTCTTCTCCCATTGCTTCTGCCAGCCAACCAAGCTGGCCCAAGTAAATGGAGCAAACGCTCACTTCTGCTAGAGAAACAGGGACAACTGAGACAGGGCTTGCCAAGGGGGTTGTTGCAGTGAAAACGGGATATATGCTCAAGTGTCCCACTCAGACATTTGCAGATTCAGCAGTTACTGCCTCTATTCTGTGCCAATTGGTTATTGGATGGAAGATGGAGCCTGACAGAAAGAGGATTCCCCACTAGATGTATGTGGACTCTGACGGACCCTGTAGGTGTTCATGAAGACTAGAAACTTTGGCCTAATATGTCCAGAGACAGGCTTTTAAACCTGTCTTTGCTTGACAATGGAGGGTCACTGAATTTGCCCTTGAACCTCCAGCACTATAACCCTGAAGAAGATGCCAGTGTTGGCTGCTCAGGTAACCCTTATCTATCTCACAAGTGAAGTGGTAAAGGATCCATCTGAGGGAGGACCCGCGTACACCAGCAATCTTTGTGATTTGAAGCAGTGAATTCACTTGGAGTGTTTCTTCCTTTGGGGGACTGTAGATTCAACCCCTCCAGGGGAGATTCCGCTTCGGCTGGTGAATAGCTCGAGTCGCTGTGCTGGGAGAGTCGAGGTGCTGCACAACCGCCAGTGGGGAACAGTGTGTGACGACAGCTGGGACTTAACCGATGCTGAAGTCGTGTGCCGGCAGCTTGGCTGTGGGACGGCGCTATCAGCCCCAAAGGAGGCTTGGTTTGGACAAGGCTCTGAGCTTATCTGGCTGGATGATGTCAGCTGCAGGGGGACAGAAGATGCCCTCTCCGAATGCAACTCTAGAACTTGGGGAGAACATAACTGCAACCATACAGAAGATGCGAGTGCTGTGTGCTCAGGTAACCTCGTCTATGTCACCTCCTACGGGGCATATTATGCTGCAGGGATGGGTGTTGGTTCTGTCACAGTTCAGGGCAATCTCACCAGTATTCCCTGTCCGTGTCCAGTAAGTGCCCCAAAATTAGGCTTTCAGCTCCTGAGCCATCACCACTCCGTTGTGGAGAGCCCTGTCTCTCTCCCTCCTGGCTGGGCTATTTCCATGTCAAAAGGCCTCTCTCCACCATGTATACCATAATTTTTACTACCAAGAGAGATTGGCTAATGAGGCTGGCCTTTGTCTCTGCAGACACTAATTACAGTATTACTGTAATTAAGCAGGCACCCAGCTCAGCTCTGTCTTAGCAAATGCTTAAATTACTAAGGGTACGTCTAAATTACATGGCTCCGTCAGTGAGCCATGTAGATTAGTCAGGACGGCAAAGGGAAATGAAGCCATGATTTAAATAATCGCAGCTTCATTTACATCAAAATAGCCGCCACACTGTGCTGATCAGCTGATTGTCGACTCAGCGCAGTAGTCTAGACGGAGATCTACCGACCCCAGAACCTTTTGTCGGCAGATCCTGTAAGCCTCGTTTCACAAGGAATAAAGGATCTTCCGATGAAGGGTTCTGGTGTCGGGAGATCGCCATCTAGACTACCGCACTGAGCCAACAATCAGCTGATCAGCACAGCGCAGTGGCCATTTTGATGTAAATGAAGCTGCGATTATTTAAATCACGGCTTCATTTCCCTTTGCCGTCCTGACTAATCTACATGGCTCCGTCGACGGAGAAATGTGGTTTAGATACACCCTAAGACGAGCACTTCAGGTCTGGGTTTCTCTGGGTGCTGTCATCATAGAATCTGTAGCGACCGCTGCATCCCAGAATAGTGCTGGTATCCTGTCCTGGGAGCTTCGGAGGTGCAAAAAGTGGGTACAGGATTAGCCTATAGATTATAGTCAAGTGTTGATCATTCAAGAGGGATTCAAGCAGGCCTGGAGATCTCCTATCCATGGATTAAAACCTTCCCAGATAAAGCGTAAGTGAGATTGAAAGTAAAAAGGATCAGGTCTTTGTAGAGCTTTCCAGCAGCCTCTCCACCATTGAATCCTGGATTCTTCCAAAAAGCTCTTTCTCCCCAGCATCACCAGGAATTAGCTACACGGATTGGGGTGACGTAAGAGACAGCCATTCACAGATGATTTGCCATAGACTTTAAACAGAGATGAATACACTGTAGACGGGAGCCATTTGATTCTACAGTTCTCCTCTAACAATGTGCTTGCAAAGACACAAATACACCCACATTCCCTACCAGTCTGTCCCTTAAGGTTGAATGTGGGTCATTTATCCTGAGGGATGTTTAAGCCAGTCTGGCCATGGGGCACAGTCTCCAAAACCTCCCTGTGGCACCGGCACTACCGTCATGCAGGCCGTGGGGAGGATGACTGAGTGTGGGAGGGGATGTCTTCCCCTCTCTGTTCTGGGTTAGCCCTGCGAGCCAGTGAGGATGACTGTCTGGAGTAGCGGGTGTGGACTGGAGCTGTGAAAGATGTTTTGCCATCTGAGTCATCCCAGACCCTGCTGGCTCACAACACTAGAATGGGGCTGTGTATGGGCAACGACCCCACTAGATGCATTTGGAGTCAGAATGATGCTGTAGATGCTCATGATAATCAAGGTTTCCAGGGACACCTAATTTACCCTTGTGTCTTTAACCCTGTAATGATGGAGAAGATGCCAATATTGGTTGCTCAAGTAACCCTTATCCACCTCACAACAAGGCGGTGCAAGAACCATCAGAGGGTAGCACTTCTTTCCGCAGCATCCTTTCAGATCTGATGCACAGGCATTTGAGTATCTCTTCCTTTGGGTGTTCCTAGATTCAGCTCCTCCAGGAGAGATTCCACTCCGGCTGGTGAATGGTTCGAGTCGCTGCGCTGGGAGAGTCGAGGTGCTACACAACCTGCAGTGGGGAACCGTGTGTGATGACAGCTGGGACTTAACCGATGCTGGAGTCGTGTGCAGGCAGCTGGGCTGTGGGACGGCGCTCTCAGCCCCAGGGGGGGCTCGGTTTGGACGAGGCTCTGAGCGTATCTGGCTGGATGACGTCAGCTGCAGAGGGACAGAAGCTTCCCTCTCTGAATGCAAATCTAGATCTTGGGGAGATCATAACTGTAACCACGGAGAAGATGCGAATGCCGTGTGCTCAGGTAACTCTCATCTATGTCACCTCCTAGCTGGTGCAACAGGGCTCTGTGGTGCAGGGATGGGTGTTGGTTCTGTCACAGTTCAGGGCAGTCTCATTGTTATTCCTCCTCGTCATCCAGCCAGATTCTACTAAACTGCTCAAGATGATTAAGACCAAAGCAGAATGTGAAGAGATTCAAAAGGCTCTCACAAAACTAGGTGATCGGGTAATAAAATGACAAATGAACTTTAATATTGATAAATGCAATGTAATGCACATTGGAAAAAATAATCCCAACTCTACATACAAAATGATGGGGACTAATCTAGCTATAGTCACTGAAGAATTAGATTCTGGTCTAAGAGGCTGGAATTCCTAGGCCTTGGGTCCCAGTGGCACTAGCTAACTCCAGGACCTAACCACTAGGCCACTCTACTACCCATGAGATCTGGCCACACCACTCAAAAGTGAGATCTTAGAGTCATTGTGAATAATTCTCTGAAAACAGCCACTCAATATGCAGCAGCATGCAAAAAAGCAAACAGAGTGTTAGGAATCTTTTTTTAAAGGATACAGATGTGGTCACCTCATCTCAAAAACATTATCTTGGCACTGGAAAATGTTCAAAAAAGGGCAACAAAAATGATTAGGGGTTTGAAATGGCTGCAATATGAAGAGAGAATAAAAGGACTGGGACTTTTAAGCTTAGAAAAGAGGAGCCTAAGAGGAGATATGATAGAGGTGTATAAAATTATGACAAGTGTGGAGAAAGTGAATACAGAAAAAGTATTTATTTGTTCCCATAACATAAGAACTAGGAGTCACCTAATGAAATTAATAGGTAGTAGGTTTAAAACAAACAAAAGAAAGCTTTTCAGTGCACAATCAACCTGTAGAACTCCTCACCAGAGGATGTTGTGAAGACCAGGATTTTAACAGAGTTCAGAAAAGAACTAGATAAAATCATGGATGTTAGGTCCATCAATACTTATTAGCCAGAATAGGTAGAAATGGTGTCCCTACACTCTGTTTGCCGGGGCTGAAAATGGATGACAGGAGAAGGATCACTTGAGGATTAACTGTTCTGTTCACTCCCTCTGGGGCATCTAACATTGGCCATTGTTGGAAGACAGGATGCTGGGCTAGATGGACCTTTGGTCTTATCCAGTATGGCTGTTTTTATATTTGGATGTTCTTATAGATTCAGCCCCTCCAGGCGAGATTCTGCTCCGGCTGGTGAACGGCTCGAGTCGCTGCGCTGGGAGAGTCGAGGTGCTACACAACCTGGAGTGGGGAACTGTGTGTGATGACAGCTGGGACTTGCAGGATGCCAGAGTTGTGTGCAGGCAGCTGGGCTGTGGGATGGCGTTATCAGCCCCAAGCGGAGCTCAATTTGGACAAGGCTCTCAGCATATCTGGCTGGATGAGGTTACCTGCGCGGGGACAGAATCTGCCATCTCTGAATGCACGGCACGGCCTTGGGGAAAGCACAACTGTAACCACAGAGAAGATGCGGGTGTTGTGTGCTCAGGTAACCCTCATTCCAAGGGGGCATGAAGATAAATAGAGCATTGGCCGCCCTTCAGGGACTAACCCTGACAAGCTGTGTACTGCCCATGGGTTGTTTATTGCCTTCCCTTGCCCTAGATAGATCCTGGGACCATCCCTGTTTTAATCATTCGCTCCCACTCCCCTTTCATCATTGGAGCAGGTTAGACAAACATCTGTGAGGGACCATGGTGTCCAACACACTAGCCACTAGTGGCTGTTTGCTGGTTGCATTTGACTAATTGGCTTAAACAATGTGGCTATTTTGCCAGCTGAGTATGGCTAGTTCACTATGGCAGTAGACTGCTTCAGAACTGGTGGCATACCACAGCTCTAGATGGTGCTTGGTCCTGCCGTGAGTGCAGGAGACTGGACTTGAGGACCTCTTGAGATTCCTTGCAGTTCTATGATTCCGTCGAGACAATGCCTGGCAAGTATTTGACCTGCTCTTAAACATCTCCTGTGGAGAACACACCAGTGCTGAGCATCAGGTGATCCTCATCCATGTCATGTCCCATGTGGCTCTAGAGCTGTCAGTGAGGTGCCATGTTCCCCCACATCTCGGCTGTGTCTAGACAGCCGCTTTTCCAGAAAAACTTGCCAGCTGTCTACACTGGCCGCTTGAATTTCCGCAAAAGCACTGACTTCCTACTGTAAGAAATCAGTGCTTCTTGCAGAAATACTATGCTGCTCCCGTTCAGGCAAAAGTCCCTTTTGCGCAAAACTTTTGTGCAAAAGGGCCAGTGTAGACAGCTCAGATTTGTTTTGCGCAAAAAAGCCCTGATCGCAAAAATGGCAATCGGGGCTTTCTTGCGCAAAAGCGCGTCTAGATTGGCATGGACGCTTTTCCGCAAAAAGTGCTTTTGTGGAAAAGCGTCCGTGCCAATCTAGACGCTCTTTTCCAAAAATGCTTTTAACAGAAAACTTTTCCATTAAAAGCATTTCCGGAAAATCATGCCAGTCTAGACGTAGCCTTAGTGATCAGATGTAGAAGACTCTCTCTGAATGTCTCTTCCCATGGGGCATTTGCAGATTCGGTCATCCCTGACACTGTTCCACTCCGGCTGGTGAACGGCTCCAGTCACTGCGCTGGGAGAGTCGAGGTGCTTCACAACCACAAGTGGGGAACCGTGTGTGATGACAGCTGGGACCTACAGGATGCTGGAGTCGTGTGCAGGCAGCTGGGCTGTGGGACGGCGCTATCAGCCCCAGGGGCGGCTCATTTTGGGCAAGGATCTGACATTATCTTGCTGGATGAGGTTCAGTGCACAGGCACAGAAGCGGGCCTAGAAGAATGCCAGGCTCGGCCATGGGGAGAACACAATTGTAACCATGGAGAAGATGCCAGCGTTGTGTGCTCAGGTGAGCTTCCTGCATATCACTTCCTGTGTGTGCTGCCGGGAGGTATTGGTCATTCTGCAGGGAGCTCTGTCCTCCTGCAGTCAGTGCTGATGCAGGGCTGCAGCGTGGTGCTCGTGGGCCTGTGCTCCACGGCATGGGGTGAGACTGCCTGCCTGCAGTCCGAGCTGGCCCAGAGATGCAGTTTGGTGCCTTGGGGTCCATGCTGCAGGTAGGAGCATTGGTGTTGTCCTCTCACAGTCAGCGCTGAGCACAGGAGTCACTCCCCCGCCGCAGGCTGAGGCAGAGGCTGGGTCGAATCCTGGCCTCTTGAGTCCCAGCCCAGTGTCCACCTGCTGCACCAGGCTCTGAGATAACAGCCTGCTACTCTTGTGCAGGTCGCGCTCCCTCCAATGGCCCCAACGGGGTCCCTGCTTCAGGACTGGCCGATTGCCCAACTGTGTTTGTGCCCATGGTCCCAGAGTGTGGATGTCCCTGCTCCTGGGAAAGGGGATCCATTCAGAGACTGCCTTGTAGTGCAAGGGAAGGGAAATCTAGGGAGAACCAGGCCCTGGTGTGTTAACCCAGTCTCCTTTTTTGCAGGTGAAGAGCATCTAAAGTAGCTGGTGATGAAGGGACGCTGTCCCCAGACACAGCACACCCAACCCCACAGACAGAGCCCCTCTCAGAGCCCAGCAATGAGACAAACCAGCTGGAGGAGACCTGATGTTCTCTGAGAGCTACCCCCAGGCCAGGTTGTGACAGAAGTAGGGAAGACTGGGCCTAGGCCTCGACATGAGCTGCGCTGGCTGGAGCTGCCTGGGCAGACCATTCAATGGGACATTGGCCTTTGGAGAGCTGTGTGTCCTGAGCCTGAAGAGCCCACAGTGATCATCTCGTCTGAGTCCCCCTCCCACTTCCCTCATCTAGCACAGGCCAGAGAACTGACAGGGAGGAAGTTTTTCCTATGGTCCAACCTCACCATCCCTTGCTGCAGTTTAAGCCCATTGCTTCTTGTCCTATCCTCAGAGGTTAATGAGAATCATTTTCTCCCTCTATTTGCAACAACCTCTTAGGTTCTTGAAAGCTGTGATCATGTCCCCTCTCCGTGATGACGGTACTATTGTATTGTACTAATACTCAACACGCAGCTATGGCACGTCACATTTTAACAGACATCAATAATCAATAAAAGTCATTAATTCTGTCTAGTGTTGGCTGTTGGCTGGGTGTTCCTATCCTCTCTGGGTGCAGCGTTTGTGTGGGTGTCCTGTGCCTAGACCTACCAGGGACTCCTTGCCGGACAATAGCAAGCAGAACACCGGTGCAGTTCCTCCTAATTGCAATAGGGTTATTCCACCCACCCACCCCTACCTCTGCCTGTTTGGAGCTTTAAAAAGAGAGACTTTGGGGACCAAACTCAGAGAGCAGACCCCTGGGATTCCTCAGGGACAGGCTTTCACTTCACTCCAGAGACTCTGTCTGCATTGCTGAGCCTGGGTCACTGGGATGTCCAGGCTGGCGCCAGGCCATCAGGACTGGACCGTCAAGAGGCCCTCCTTGTGCTCATGAGATTCTACCCTGCCGTCCCTTCTCTCATGGGCTGCTTCCCAACTGTGGGCAGTTCAGGGTGCGATCACCCCTTCCCAGCGCGAGAGGGGGGCTCAGTGAACCCCTCCGCCCTTCCTTCCGCCAGTATCCTGCCCAGGGCCCCTGTTTATACGCCCTGTCAATGGGGTGCGATCACCCCCTCCCCAGAGGAGGGGGGAGTCAGTGGACCCTGCAGTTGTCACCCACCTCTGCGGGGTGGGGCCTGAGCCCCCAGTCCAATCCCTTTCGTGCGATGGTCACCTTGCTCAGTCGCACGCCTGCGTGGCGCTGTGCACGACTGAATGCTCCTCAGGGTAAGGGAGGGGGACCCGGTCCCACCCTCTCTCCGGGTCCCAGCCCGGGGCCCTAAGCGTCGGGGCTTGCTTGCGCCCCGACGCGGTAGACGGGGGTCACTCCAGCCGTAACCCGCCTACCCACAGACGCCAAAAGGGCCCCGCCCCGGGCTTCTTCCTCCCTTCCTGGGTACCTTTGTACCGCTGGCCCAGTTCCTGGAGCCTACCCTGCTTCAGGAGCCCGGGTCCGGAGTCGCTCCGGCGATGCGTCGTGGGTCCGTTCCCTCCGCCGTGTCCGATCTCTGCCGGGTCGTTCCTTCCAGGGCCAGCGGGGCAGGGTTCAATCTCCGTCGGAACCGGGACTAGTCGACCGCCAGCTGCGGTGGTTGTCCCGGGAACCCCTGGGCTGAGGCGGGCTGGCTGCCGGCCTCGGTGCAGCTTGGGGTCCGTCCTGCGTTCGGGGCTCTCTTCCCTCTCTGCAAGGAGGCTGCCCCCTCCCTCGCTGGCGGTGAGCCTTTTTAAAATGGCCCGCCGCGCCGGACGCTGCCCAGGGCTCCTCCCCTTCCAGCAGCGTGCCGGCGTCCTTGGCTCCGCCCAATCCCCGCCCAGCGCGGCCTCCGGAGCAGGACCAGCGGTTCCCGCTGACGCAGATGCAGAGGCCGAGCGCGGCCCCGCCGGCTTCCCCTGCCCGTGCCAGGGCCAGTGGGAGGGGCTTGGGCTGCGCCGCCACTTTCCGCGGCCCGGCGGCCCAGGTCGTCTCCCATGCGGGTCGCTGGCAGCCCGTCACACCAACCCTCAGTGTCTTCCTCCGATCCTCTCTCCTGCTCTTCTGCTGAGCCATTTCGCAAGAGTCACAGTCCTACGTTGCCAGGCCAGCAGGGACCCTTGTGACTACCCGGTCTGAGCGCCTGTAGAACGCAGGCTGGAGACCCTCCCGCAGCAAGCCGTGCACCTAATCCCTGCTTGTGGCTGGGATGAAGCATGTCACAGGAAGACATCCACGATTATTGGGTCCCTTGCAGGAACCTCCTTCCTGTGCCTCTGCAGGGCCCACCCTCTGCGTCATCTGCCCCAGGGAGCCTCCCTCAGCTGCCTGCCCCGAAACTGATACTGGCCCTGCCCTGCCTGATGGACCCCAAACACCCTGCTCCTCCCAAACAGTCAATCACTTTCTGGACACACCCACAGCTTGGAGAATGGCCAGGCCAGGAGCAGCTGGGCCAGTGGGCGGTGCTGCAATCCGGACCCGGGCTCCTGCTCCCTCCCCATGCCAGTTCCTCTGTTCTCTGTCTACATGGCTCTGTCCTACACCACTCTACTCCAGAGCCCGTCTGCTTCGGTGCCAGATTTCCCTGGCTCAGTGCCACTCTGCCGCACACTGTTAGCTGTGAGCAGTGCGGCCCTGGCCAGGGTCACCAAGACTGGCCGAGGCCAGGAGGAAAGATGCTTATTGGGGGACTGGCCAGGGAAGAGACAGTGGGGCAGACCTGGGACAACCTGATTCAGTACTTGGGGAAGCTGCCCCCTAGGGTATTGACCCAGACAGTCCAGTATTTTTACTTCCTGTCCAGTAAAAAATTCAGAAAATACCGGATACCCTAAACTGTCCAGTATTTTCTGATTTTTTTTCCCTGCCAGGAAGCAAAAATGCTGGACACCTGGTAACCCTACGACACACTCGGCAACTGGGCTCACCCCCGGACACCCTGCTTACCTGGTTCTGTAGGGGAGCTGCGTTTTGGCTTGATCGATAACACAAAATGGCCGCTGGCAAAAAGCCTAAACACCAAGGGGAAGCAATGCCTTCCCTGGGCCTTAGTGCTCAACTACTCCCCTATTCCTATTCTGACTCTGCAGGCACTCTGAAAGGGGCCGTGTTGTTTCAATGCTGTTTTATTATGTATTTATATATTGCTTAATAACTCTCGGCATTCTTTTTATTATTAGTAGTTTTTTTGCTCAACAACTTTGATGTCTCCCCCTCCCTTTTTCCCCCCCCCTCAACCAAATTTTTTCCCTAGTGGGTTTTTTTTGGGGGGGGGGGAGTTCAGTATTTTTGGTTAAACCATTTGGCAACTGTCCTGCTCCCCCTCCCCCCGCGACTGCTGGGTTATATGCAGGAGCTGGCTTGTTGGCAGGGACCAAGGGTCAGTGCATTTCCCTTCCTCTGCTGCATGGGACACACCCGACCGCTTGTCTCTCTCCCAGTCCATGCTCTAGGTCCCTCTGTCCCATCTGCCATACCTGCCCCTCCCTACTGCAATGAGCCCCGGCTGTTCAGTCTCCCCACAGAGGAGACCCCTGACCCCAGCTCTGCCCATCCGCACCCCCTGCTTCTGAGCCCTCACTTCTGCTGAACACTTGCTGGAGAGTGAGGAGAGCAAGGGGGAGGGGCACTGTACATGGTCTGTGGGGTGCACCCCACGGCTCCATCCACCATCAGGGCACATTCTCACAGGGGCCCCGGCCTGGCCCCCGTGACCCAGCACCGAGTCCGCAGTGACCCTGCCACACACTGAGCCCTGGTTTCCATGGAGCTGCCCTTGGCCTGTCCCTGCGCTGTGATGGTTCATGCAGACTCAGGAGAGGTGGGTGAGGGGTTCACATGGCTTCCCCCAGCCTCAGGGAACCTTGTACCAGCCTCCTGTCCCCCCCACCATTGGGCTGCCCATCCCACACCCCCTGACCATGTTTTTCATGATTTGTCCCCTGGAATCAGTTGATCCCTAGGTCCAGTTGTCCCTCTCACAAGGCTGGGGGAGGGGCTTTTAGAAGAGTTTCAAATAGACCCAGCCCACTCCTGTCCTGGAACACCCGAGGCAGCTCTGTGCCTGCACCCACCTGCCCTTCCACCACTACCCTGCTCCAAGATGGGAATAAATGTGTGAAACTTCCCCCTCGCCCCCCCACCTCCACTGCGCAGGACAGGCTTAGCCTCATGTCTCCCTGCTGCCAGGGAGAGACACTGCTGGGTGTTCCTCTTTGTCCCTGTCCACACTAGACCGGTCGCTGCAGCTGGCAGCTGCCTAGTTAGACATTAATAGCTAATTAGTAACTAGCCTGGCTGCTCTAGCTACACAGGGTGAGGCCGGTTCCGTGATGCCCCTGCCCTGGGCAGACAAGGGCCGTGTCGACCCTACACTTGCAGGACTGTGCCGCTGGAGTGTTGTAATACAGACCCTGCAGCAATGGAAGGGGCGTCACTGTCACCATAGTTAATCCGCCCCCCTCCTCTCCTGCCCAGTGGCATTAGCCAGGTCAGTAGAAGAATTCTTCTGTCCCTACTCTGCTGTCCACACCAGTCGGCTGACCCAGGGGGCTCTGGATTTTTCACACACACTGATGCAATATAGCTGCGCCCATCCAAGTTTTAGGTGTCAGCCAGGCCAAGTCTCTGCCTCCTTCAGTTGGAGACAGGGTGTCCACACAGCCATCAGCCTGGCTTTAATGGCATGGGCTGATCCTCGTCCCCTCAGCCAAACCCGGGAAGCTGTCCCGCATCCACCAGCCCTCCGTGGTTCATTTCTACTGAGTCCCTGCAAACCTGCTCCAGGAACTGCCCCTCCTGCCCCATGTGTCCCAGAGCCAGCTGTTCCAAGAGGAGTTTGTTTGCTCAGCATGGTCCCAGAATGCAGATTTCACAATCTAGTGATAAAAATAAGGCCACAGCGCTGGGCACGAGCACACGCCCACGGGTGCAGAGGGAGGGGTCTCAGCAATGAGAGGCCTGTCGCACATCCTGCCCCCTTGGGTGCCTGCCCCATCTCCCCCACCTCCCAGCCTCGAATCGTCACACTGAGCTCAGCCTGCCTCTCTTGCTAGGGCCATCGCCTGCCCTAGTGCCTGGCCACGCTGCCCCGCAAGCTCTGTGCTGCTGGGAACATGGGTTTTCCCAGGCACCTCCTGCTCCCAGCTGGGCAACCCCATGGCAGGAGTTCAGCTGCCTGCTCTGGAGCTGGGTACACAAGGATCCCCATCCTCCTGGCCTGGCTGTGGGGTGAGTGGCCTTTTCCCTTTGCTCTGGCTTTGAATAGCCCCGTGGGCAACCTGCTTTCCTCCAGTCCCACCCATCAGGCACAGCATAGCTGTGTCCTGGGAGCCAGGACTCCTGGGTGCATTGCTGCTGGGGGCAGGAGAGCTGAAGGGAACCAGTGGTTAGAGCTAGTGGCTGGGAGTCAGGCCTCCTGGGGTCTATTCCTGCCATGGGAAGGAGAGTGGGGGCTAGTGGTTAGACCAGGGGGGTAACAGCCAAGATTCCTGGGGTCCATTGCTGCCGAAGGGGAGTGGAAGTGAGCAGTTAAAACAGAGATGGTCTCAGGACCTATCTAGGGTTGAGAAGGGGAATGAGGGCTAATGGCTGGAGCTTGGAGCCAGAACTCCTGGAGTCTATTACTGCTGTGGGAAAGAGAGTGGAGATTAGTGGTTAGAACAGGGGGCTGGGAGCCAGTACACCAGGGGTCTATTGCTGCTGCAGGAAGGGGAGTGGAGATTAGTGGTTAGAACAGAGGGCTGGGAGCCAGTACACCAGGGGTCTATTGCTGCTGCGGGAAGGGGAGTGGAGATTAGTGGTTAGAACAAGGGGCTGGGAGCCAGTACACCAGGGGTCTATTGCTGCTGTGGGAAGGGGAGTGGAGATTAGTGGTTAGAACACGGGGCTGGGAGCCAGTACACCAGGGGTCTATTGCTGCTGCAGGAAGGGGAGTGGAGATTAGTGGTTAGAACAGGGGGCTGGGAGCCAGTACACCAGGGGTCTATTGCTGCTGTGGGAAGGGGAGTGGAGATTAGTGGTTAGAACAGGAGGCTGGGAGCCAGTACACCAGAGGTCTATTGCTGCTGTGGGAAGGGGAGGGGGAGCGAGTGGTTAACACAGAGATGGTTCCAGGATCTGTCTAGGGCAAGGGCAGGCAGTAAACAACCCATGGGCAGTACACAGCTTGTCAGGGTTAGTCCCTGATGGTCTGCCAATGCTCTATTTACCTTCATGTCTGCAGATTAACTGCTCGCAGCTCCTATTGGCTGGGTTTTTACATTCCTGGCCAATAGGAGCTGCAGGACGTGGCATGGGGGGGCCATTGGCTTCCCATTGACCAGGAACAGCAAACCACGGCCAAAGGTTGCTGCCAGCAGCCGTACCTGCAGACGCACAGATACATAAAGTATCTGGTATCTCGCCAGGGGCTAGCCCTGGTGACCCGTGTCTGGCGAGAGGGCTGATTATTTCCCACCCCATCTAGGTGTACGTACAATTTTCCAATAACTTTAGTGTCATTTGTTAAGTTTCAAAAGAGTAAAAAGAACCTGGGAAGTCAGTGAATCCTGGAGGTGTTTCCCAGCCACCCTGGGCTGGTTTCTTTGGGATCATGGGGCGTCGGGCTGGGAGGACACGTCATACAATCACACACTTATCAAGCGTCATCTTCACGCATGTTAGGCTGTTTTCCCTCCCCCGTTAGGAGGCTGTTCCCGACCCCCCTTCTCATTTCCAGCCTAATGTGACTCCTGGACGGTTTGTCCCCAGTAGCTCTTGTGCCAACACTGTTCTTTGGCTTCAGTGGTTCTTCTCTCTCCCCGGGGTTCCCTGACGGGGTCCTACAGAGCAGTCAGGTCCCCGCTCAGCCTGCGTTGTGCCAGCCAAACCCGCTCCTCTCTTACGACCACCCTCCATCCTCCAACCCCCAGCAGCCCTTCTCGGCCCCTGGGCCCGTCAGAATCCATCCGGCCTGCATGTGCGTGGCCAGAGCTGCACACCGGCTCCCAGACGATGTCCCTGAATTTCCGAACACAGTGGTGAGCAATCTGCAATCCGGAGTTCTATGTGTGGCCCACGAGATATTTTGTTTCCTGTTGCCCAAGTGCAGAGTTGCTAGAGTCTGATGGTTTCCGTCCACGTCATTTTTTCTAGTGATGTTACTAAAGTGACACGCTGGATTCCCATGCCCAGGTCGGGTATCCCCAGTGTGCAAAAGAGGTTGGTGAGTTGGAGGGGCTCAGAGCAGAACCCCAGGAATTACTGAGGGACCAGAAAACCCACTTCATCGGTGTCGCTAAAGAAAGAGAAGGCCAAGGGTGACCTGAGCCCAGTCTCTAAGCACCTGCGCGGGGAACACGCAGGTTTAATGGGCTCTTCCCTCCAGCGGGGGGGGGGGGGGGGGACAAGATCAAGCATGGTAGGTGAAGCTAGACACATTCAGGCTGGAATGAGGCCTTTACCAGAGATTCTCCAACACTGACACCATTTACCAAAAGATGGGCTGTTTAGCTAAATACTCCAGACTGGCATGATTTTCCACAAATACTTTTAATGGAAAAGTTTTTCCGTTAAAAGCATTTGCGGAAAAGAGTGTCTAGATTGGCATGGATGCTTTTGCACAAAAGCACTTTTTGCAGAAAAGCGTCCGTGCCAATCTAGACGCGTTTTTGCGCAAGAAAGCCCCAATCACCATTTTCGCCATCGGGGCTTTTTTGCGCAAAACAGTCCTCCCCTGTCTACACTGGCCCTTTTGTGCAAATCCTTAGGCTTATCCCTGAGTGGGAGCATCATAGTATTTGCGCAAGAACACTGACAATCTTACATGAGATCGTCAGTGTTCTTGCGTAAATTCAAGCGGCCAGTGTAGACAGCTGGCAAGTTTTTCCGCAAAAGCGCCTGCCAGTCTAGACGCAGCCTAGGGTAGATCTCAGGCCTGGGCTATACAGCAGTCAGAGAAGATGCCTGCAGTCCCCTTGGCCTAGGAATCTCTGGCTCTGTAACCCCCCCGAAGACTGACTGAACCTTTCCCTTGGCCCCTGCCCCTGTGCGGGGTGCGCGGGCTGGGCAAGTTTTGCGGAGCCCATTGAATCTCACAAGGCTGCAGGTACACTTTGCACTGAAAGTTTCTCCTGTGATCTGAGAGGAGCACTGCTGGACTCCACACCTGGTGAAGAATTCATGCCCTGGAATGAGCGAGTCACATCGATTCATTGTGTACTTACTAGCCACAGAGAAATCCAAGCCACCTACTGTCCCGGCTTCTTGTGCAAATACCAGCGGTCCTATTTGCAAAACCAATTTCCCCCATTTTTGGAACGATGCTCATTCCTCAGGTAGAGGGTACATCTATACTGAGCACAGAGCCGGCTGTGTGTGAGAGGGGTGATGTGTTACAAAACGCACTAAAGAGCGGCACTCAGACTGCCCTGTGCTGATGCTGCTGACCTGAACAGACCTGTCTGAAAGAGGACTATGGTAACTATGCCCCCCCCCATATACTGAGCAGGCAGGGGGAGTTCAAACACAGTACCTGCCCCCCTACACACACACACACACACAATGGGGAAAGCTCTAGGCTGAGCTGTCCCAGAAACATCCCCCCACACGCTGCCTTGAGACCTGCCGTGCAGTGAGCTGTGACTGCCCCGGACTGGCAGGCAGGCAGATGACCGCAACTGGCTTGGCAGAGGTTTACCTGACCCTGTCCTGAGGCAAGGCCCTGTGTTAGCCGTGTACGGCCTGGACAAAGGCAGCCCCACCTCACAGCAGGCCGGAGCTCAGAGGAGGAAGGGTTTTTCTTTTCTCGATTTCTCTCCCTTTCAGTTGACTCTTGGCTACAGGGGCTGAGAACACACTGCCTGGTGACTAGCACTCGGCTGGGGCAGTCACCAGTGTGGGCGGTGGGTCTTGGCCACTCATGAGAGCATCTGGGGAAAAACATCTAGTGACCTTCCGAACCAGGCTCTGTTAGGCGGGAAGATGTGGGGGCTAGCGCAAAAAGAGAGAAAAAAAGTGGGAGAGGCTGCACACTGCTGTGATAATTTGTGTGGAACGTCAAGGGAAGCCATAACCCGGTGGAAGGGACATTGCCCTCATCACACTCCCCATCTGGGGCAAGGAAACCAAAGCCCCAAATGTCAGCGCTCCAGAGAAGAGAATGTTACTGTTAAAAGTGTGTTGGTTTGTACCTTTACATAGTGGCTACATCTACACTGGCATGATTTTCCGAAAATGCTTTTAACGGAAAAGTTTTCCGTTAAAAGCATTTTCGGAAAAGCGCATCTAGATTGGCAGGATGCTTTTCCGCAAAAGCACTTTTTGCGGAAAAGCGTCCATAGCCAATCTAGACGTGGTTTTCCGCAAAAAAGCCCCGATCGCCATTTTCGCGATCGGGGCTTTTTTGCGGAATACAGTACTGTTCTGTCTACACTGGCCCTTTTGCGCAAAAGTCTTTCGGAAAAAGACTTTTGCCTGAACGGGAGCAGCATAGTCTTTCTGGAAAAGCACTGACAATCTTACATGAGATCGTCAGTGCTTTTCTGGAAATTCAAGCGGCCAGTGTAGACAGCTGGCAAGTTTTTCTGGAAAAGCGGCTGCTTTTCCAGAAAAACTTGCCAGTCTAGACACAGCCAGTGAGTAAGTAGGTCGGTATGTTTCCCATCTGGGTGTCAGCCACAGCATGATGATTGCTCTAAAACCTTTCAGCTACTTAGTATATTCTGAAACCTTCTAACAAGTTTCCTCCCCTTTCCAGGCTGTTCCAGGGAGAGAGAAATCTGTTGTGCTTGAGTTGGCATTTTGTGTGTGCACCCTTTTTAATAGCTCAGATGTGGATAAAGGTATAACCCCAATTAGGACAATGTTACTCATTCCCAAATTGGCAGTTCACGTACCACCCATGTTATTGATCTGTAACTCAGAAGAGCAAAGAATGACTGTTCCTGCTGTGGAATTTTCTTGCCTATCTGTACAGCTCGTTCAGCCTCTCCATTTGCTTGTAATAGCATCAAAATCATAGATCGCTTGGACTGACAAATTCTGCGTCAGTGTCTGATTACCAAAGTGAACAAAAGTTCACTTCTGTTTCTTCGTAACAATTGTAACATGTCTTTCAAGTGCATTGTCTCTATATACCTTGAAAAACGGTCAATAATGACAGAGTCTGAATTTCCATAAATCTGCTGCCAATCTCTTCAAAGTCTCTCTGTTAGGAATGTTTGTACACTGTATGTTAAAAAGTCTCAGAGGAGTAGCCGTGTTACTCTGTAACTCTAAAAAATGAGTAGCCCTGTGGCACCTTAGAGGCTAACAAAACTTGTATAGTATCATAAGTATCAAAACACACTTTTTCAGATGAGCTGGAAGCTGGAGTGGAAACTGTATGGCTCAACATTATCTAAGTTCATATTTCAAAAGCACAATATCATAAGACCATAAGAACAGCGTATTAGATCAGAGCAGTGCTTCATCTAGCCCACTATCATGTCTTCCCATAGAACCATAGAGCTGGAAGAGACCTTAGAATGCCATCAAGTCCAGCCCCCTCCTCTAGGCAGGACCAATCCCAACTAAATCAACCCAGCCAGGGCTTTGTCAAGCCGAGACTTAAACACCTCTAGGGAGGGAGACTCCACTACTTCCCTAGGGAACCCATTCCAGTGCTTCACCACTCTCCTAGTGAAATAGTTTTTCCCAATATCCAACCTGGACCTCTCCCACTGCAACTTGAGACCATTGCTCCTTGTTCTGCTATCTGTCACTACCTTTCTCCATCCTCTTTGGATCTCCAGCCTCTTTGGCTAATGCCACATGCTTTAGAGGGAATGAAATAGTAACCACCATGTGCTAGATCAATTCCTTGTCATTCACACCCAGTTTCTGATAAAACCAGATTGTCAACACCTAGTATGGTGTTGCATCCATGCCTGTCCCGGTTAACAGCCTTTGATGGACCTATCATCCAGAAACTTCTCTGGTTCTTTTTTGAAGTCTGTTATAGTTTTCGCATTCACAACATCGATTGGCAAGAAGTTCCACTGACTGACTTTGTGTTATATCAGCAAATCCTCCAGTGAGTTCTTCTGTCTCTCTCATCAGACCCATCAGGGATTCCACACTGCAGTTGAGAAGGCAGTTGGTTGTTTGTGGTTCTTTGATCACATGCACTCTGAATGCAAAGCTTTTATCTTAGGAAGTTGTTTCTGACTGAGGCAGGTCAGATACCTCCAAGGCTAGTCACAGCTGTGTCAGGTGACTTCCACTCTGGCACAGTTAAAGGGAATTGTTAGTCCCTTTTAAAATGCCTGAGACATCAGCTTCTGAGTCAATTTTATAGCCAATTGTCTTGCCACGAATATTCAGTTTCACGCAGGCACTATGTCATCACAAGCAACAAATCTCAGAAACAATGGCTCTTGATTCTCTGTAATCAACAGCAGCAAAATGTCTATATTTCATGCAAATATTGCACCATGTGCCTCTGGCTGGACATGCATCCTCTCTTGAGCTAAAGGCTTGTCTATGCTGACACATATCGATACCAAAAAAACTTCCAACCCTCTGAGAATATGTCTACACTACCACCCTAGTTCGAACTAGGGTGGTTAATGTAGGCATTCGAACTTGCAAATGAAGCCCGGGATTTGAATTTCCCGGGATTTGAATTTCCCGGGCTTCATTTGAATGTTCCTGTGGAACGAGGTGTACAGATAGTTCGGAATAGGAAGCCTAATCCGAACTACCTAGTTCGTGCCACGTGTAGCCGCGGGCACGGAGTCCGAACTAGCAGACATTTTAAAATGGCGGTGCCCGGCAACATGCAAATGAAGCCCGGGAAATTCAAATCACGGGCTTCATTTGCAAGTTCGAATGCCTACATTAACCACCCTAGTTCGAACTAGGGTGGTAGTGTAGACATACCCTGAGAGATTTGTCTTTTTCCGTCCCTTTATTGTTGAAAATAGCCAGTCTAGACTCTGCTGTCTGTTTTGTTGAGAGAACTGGCTTCCACAAGTATCCCACAATGCCTGTCTTGATGGCTGTGCTCAGTGTTTTGTGATCTCTGCTGCCCTGCAAGCTTGCACCCCTCCCCTTTAGAAGTTCCAGGAAGTATCAGACAGCTAAATGAGCTGCTCTGTTTGGGGAACAAACAAAGAATAAAACACCTGAATGCTTCTGATCTGCCTTGAGGCAGGCAGACTGTGGCTGCAGGGGGAGGGCTGGAGAGACGGCTGTGCTGCTTTGACATTCCTTAGCACAGAAAGTTCACAGCGCTAGAACAGAATCCCAAGAAGTGCAGGGATCAGCTCTGCCTTCACTCTACACTGCACTGTGGGATGCTTATCCACATTTCTTTTCTCTATGGCCGTGTCCAGACTCAGAGTTTTTTTCGGGAAAAGTAGCCTTTTCCCGAAAAAACTTCCCCTGCGTCCAGACTCAAGCCGCGTTCTTTCGAAATTATTTCGAAAGAACGCGGTTTTTCTTTCGATGGCAGTAAACCTCAATTTACGAGGAAGAACGCCTTCTTTCGAAAGTTCCTCTTTCGAAAGAAGGCGTTCTTCAATGTAAAGAGGCCGTCTTCGAAAGAGAGCATCCAGACTCGCTGGGTGCTCTCTTTCGAAAAAGCGGATTTCTCTTTCGAAAGATCCGCCTGCAGTCTAGACGCGATCTTTCGAAAGAGGCTCTTTCGAAAGAAGCCTGCAGTCTAGACATAGCCTATCTGTCAACAGGGTGCTAATAACATATCTGTCAGGGATGGTGTAGACGGAGCTTGATCCTGCCTTGAGGGCGGGGGGCTGGACTCGATGACCTCTCGAGGTCCCTTCCAGTCCTATTATTCTATGATTCTATGAATAATGCGGCTGTGAAATGTTGACAATAGGAGGCAGAAAAACTGATTTGGCCAGTTTTCACTTTTAGTGTCTTTGGCATGTTGACAGCACTTTTGTAATCAGACCTTCCTAGTGTAGACATAGCCCAGGACTTTTTCCACAACTTGTGTGTGTAGGCTGGGATTTATCCCTCTTAAGGTATGTCTACACTGCAGAGTTTTTCTGGAAAAACAGCCATTTTTCTGGAAAAAATTCACTTACGTCCACACTGTAATTGCGTTCTTTCAACAAAAATTTGAAAGAATGCAAGGGTTTTTCCAACAACGGTAACCCTCTTTCGATGAGGAAGAAGCCTTTTTAGCCTTTTAGTCTGATCTTGCTAAAACAAAAGGAAAAACTATGTAGCGCTTTAAAGACTAACAAGATGGTTTAATAGGTGATGAGCTTTCCTGGGCCAGACCCACTTCCTCAGATCATATCTGAGTTCATATCTGAGGAAGTGGGTCTGGCCCAGGAAAGCTCATCACCTATTAAACCATCTTGTTAGTCTTTAAAGTGCTCATAGACTCATAGACTTTAAGGTCAGAAGGGACCATTATGATCATCTAGTCTGATCCCCTGCACAGTGCAGGCCACAGAATCTCACCCACTCCTCTTAGAATAATCCACTCACCTATATCTCCGATATTGAAGCCTTCAAATACTTTGAAGGTCCCAAGATGCAGAGAGTCCTCCAACTGTGATCTGCACCCCATGCTACAGAGGAAGGCGAAAAACCTCCAGGGTCTCTGCCAATCTACCCTGGAGGAAAATTCCTTCCCAACCCCAAATATGGCGATCAGCTAAACCCTGAGCATGTGGGCAAGACTCACCAGCCAGACACTCAGAAATTCTCTATAGAAACTGCTATCATCCCTCCATTGACTCATTTCCCACTGAAAATGAATGGTCAATTAGTTACCAAGATCATATTCTCTCATCAACCCATCCCCTTATCATAGAATCATAGAACTGGAAGAGATCTCAGAAGGTCATCAAGTCCAGCCCCCTGCTCTAGGCTGGACCAATCCCATCTAAATCAACCCGGCCAGGGCTTTGTCAAGCCAAGACTTAAACACCTCTAGGGATGGAGACTCCACTACTTCCCTAGGTAACCCATTCCAGTGCTTCACCACCCTCCTAGTGAAATAGTTTTTCCTAATATCCAACCTGGACCTCTCCCACCACAACTTGAGACCATAGCTTTTCCTTTAAGACAATGAGGGCACATCTACACAGCAGCGTTATTTCAGAATAATTGACGGTATTTCATAATAATATGTACTCATCTACACAGCAAGCCCAGTATTTTGAAATAAGTTTGAAATAACGGGCTTCTTACTCCCACTCCTGTAACCCTCATTTCACAAAGAGTAAGGGAAGTTGGAGGAAGAGTGTTCTTCCTTCGACTTTCTGCTGTGTAGACAGCGCCAAAAGCCTAATTAAGCTACAGGCCGTCCCCGGGTTACATCAATCCGACTTAAGTTGGATCCCTAGTTACGAACGGGGGGGGGGGGGGGGGAGGGCGCAGCTAGTGCGGGGTGCCTCCCCCACTGTTGCTGCCTCTGGCGGCGCGGGGGCGCTTCCCCCCAGCAGACCAGGGAGACGCGGAGCGGCTTTTCTCGCCGCGGAGGACGTGGATCTGCTGGGGGGAACAAGACACCAGCCAAAAGGGGGCACTTCAGAGCAGAAACATTAATTTCCTAGGGAACAGCAGGAGCAGCAGGCAGTGAGACCCATTGTGTTACAGTCCCCACCTTGGGAGCAACAGCTCTTTCCCTCTTCAGCACTAGAGCTGCAAGTATCTTGTTAGCGTCACATGAAATTAACAAGTCCCTTCCAGCCTGGCAGAGGTGAAGCTGAAAAATTACCCAGTGGTGTGGGTGGGCAAGAATGGGGAGGAGCAGGACAGAAGGGAAGAGGGGTTAAGCCCCAACCCCACACCCTGGCTGGAGCGAAGCAGGGTAAGCCCCGAGGGGATGGGTCTGGTTGCAAAGTGGATGAGTGGACAATGAGGACCCACCTGTGGCTAAACTCCTGTTCCCAACACAGAATTTTTCTTTACAATTAATCCTGTGGATAAATTCACACACACACTTCACAGGAAGGGATTTCCATTTTCTGCTCAGCAGAATTCAACAACAGCTTTGATTGTATCAATATTTCACTGTGCTCTCCAATGACTATTGATTACACTTAATACCCATTTCACTGAATCATCTGTAGCAAATTCTATTTGGAACAGTAATATGCATTGAATAAACTTTTTTTAGTTATAAAAAACAAAGATTCTGACTATTAAATGAATAAGTGCCATAAAAGGAAGATTTGGATATAGCATGAAACACTGAAACTTATAATCAATTTTTAATTAAAATATCAACCAAAAAAACCTTCATATCAAAACAGTATGTGTTTTTCTTAGAATAAGGAAGTTGTATGAGAATCAGGGTCTTTTCCACCTAACTCCAGCTCCCCCCCCCCAAAAAAAATATGTACCAGTTCCGACTTACATACAAATTCAACTTAAGAACAAACCTACAGTCCCTATCTTGTACATAACCCAGGGACTGCCTGTATTTCTAATTAAGCTATGCAATTGATGTAGCTGAAATTTTGTAGCTTAATTCAGCTTTCACCCTGCTGTGCAGACATGCCCTGAGTGACATAAGTTATACCACAGTAGATGCAAATGTAGACATACCCTGAACTATGTTCAGGTTTTTCAAGTTGCTCTTACCTTTTTGTTGTTGTTGTTGTTTGGCTAATTGAGACAGGTTTTCTATTTGAATGACAGTGACTAGGGTTAAATCTCTCGCCAGTTGTCACTAATGTGAAAAGATTTTTTTATGTTAACCCAAGAACCAGCATTTCTGTGATATTTTTCTGCTTTGCGTTCCCAAACCCCAGTTTTAAGACAATTGCAGAGCTCTTATAAAACATTCAAAACTTGCCCCTCATTCTTGAGTACTCTGGTGAAAACAAGCTGTTTAATAAAACTTAATTTCTGTGAGGAATAAAGTATGCATCAAATACAGCCAGACCCTTTTCACAGTCACCTTTGTGAGTCTCTTCAGTAAAGTCAAAGAAATTAAAGATACATTCTGCCAGCTTCCTGTAGCCTACATTAAAGAAGATTCCTGCATCTCTCCAGTTTCTTTGTGCAGCTTGGCAGCAATGTGAAATCTTCTGCAATCTTATTTCCATTCTGGCCATGGTGAAGTTTGTCAAAGCTGAAGTTCTCTGAGACACTGAAGAGTGGCATGGGGACAAGATCCTGTAACTTCTGTAGCTTTGTCCCTTCTATTTCTGTGCATAGTTTACTCCAGACCCCATGCTGTGTCCTTCTGTAGCAGACATGGACTGGTCACAGAGCTTACTTTTACACACCACGATCCTTTAAGGCTCTTCCAGGCCTGGCTGAGGATAGATTTACATAAGGTATTTTACACATTGTCACCTAGTGGCTGGGCCGAATAACACTTTTGGGTTCCACTACAGGGTGTGTGGGGCTGTTGCACTCCAGGGCAGGGGGACACTAGCCACAGCCAGGCCTGAGGGGAGCAGGGTGTGTGGGGCTGTCACACTCCAGGGCAGGGGGACACTAGCCCCAGCCAGGCCTGAGGGGAGCAGGGTGTGTGGGGCTGTCACACTCCAGGGCAGGGGGACACTAGCCACAGCCAGGCCTGACGGGAGCAGGGTGTGTGGGGCTGTCACACTCCAGGGCAGGGGGTCGCTAGCCCCAGGCAGGCCTGAGGGGAGCAGGGCGTGTGGGGCTGTCACACTCCAGGGCAGGGGGACACTAGCCCCAGCCAGGCCTGAGGGGAGCAGGGTGTGTGGGGCTGTCACACTCCAGGGCAGGGGGTCGCTAGCCCCAGCCAGGCCTGAGGGGAGCAGGGTGTGTGGGGCTGTCGCACTCCAGGGCAGGGGGTCGCTAGCCCCAGCCAGGCCTGAGGGGAGCAGGGCGTGTGGGGCTGTCGCACTCCAGGGCAGGGGGTCGCTAGCCCCAGGCAGGCCTGAGGGGAGCAGGGCGTGTGGGGCTGTCGCACTCCAGGGCAGGGGGACGCTAGCCCCAGCCAGGCCTGAGGGGAGCAGGGTGTATGGGGCTGTCTCACTCCAGGGCAGGGGGTCGCTAGCCCCAGGCAGGCCTGAGGGGAGCAGGGCGTGTGGGCCCCTCAGCGATGCAGGCCGTGTGAAATCAGGCGGCTTGGCCTGGAAGGCCTGGTGCTGTGTCACTGGCTCAGTCGCCGCTCACCAGGTCTTGCCATCTGCCAGCTGCTTCGGGCTCGTCTGCACTTGGAACATTGCAGCGGCCCTGTGGCAGCTCGGCAGCAGCAGCGCTTCCGTGTAGATGCTACCGACGCCGGCAGGAGGGGCTCCCCCATGGGCGCAGGCAAACCACTGCCCGGGCGGGGGCCAAGTCACTGAAATACGCAAGTGAGCGGCTGAAGCCTTTCCTCCCGCGCATCACGAGATGGCAGGGGAGTGCTCGCTCAGGCAGCCTTTGCACATCCCCACAATGTCCAGCCACAGAGACAGAGACTCACCTCAGCTCTTTGCTTTCTTTCAGCTTCCATGACCGGATTCCCCGTGGCAGGTTGGTACGGACACAGGCAGAAGGTTTGGGGGTCTGGCTGTGTGTGGGGGCTGGAGGGAGCATGTTGCAGAGTGCAGCTCTGAGTGCAAGCTATCAAGGGGAAGGGCAGAGTTAAGGGGAAGGGCCGAGTCAGCCCTAGTCAGGGCAAGTGGGGCTTTTGGGGGAGCAGCACTACAGCTCCACAAGGCTGTTATTGTCGTCACTGGTCAGACAGGGATGTTGGGGTGCAGAAGGAGAGGAGCCCAGGCAGGGGCAAAGAGCAATTTCAGTCTCCTGACCATAGGCAGCAGGTATCAAAGACTGGGGAAGGCTAAATCTACTCTAGCCCTGCCCACACTCACTCCAGACCCCCTCCTGCTTCCCAGCACACTCTGCAGCCGGAGCCCTGGGCTGGAATCGAGGAGGTAGGGGAGACAAGTACGCAGGGACTGGCCTATCTGCTTTTCACTGGGACAGACCCCACGTCCTTCCCTTACTCTTCCCCCCAAGGCGCTCTCCCAATCAGGCCAGCATGGAGCCAGGGCAGACCCTCCCCCAGCCCGTGTCCCCATTCCCCAGGAAGGATCACACCTCCCCACTGGCTCCCACAGCTGCCTGTGAGGCTGTCCCCAGCTTGGCTCCAGCCGGGAGGGGGGAGGGATGGAACTGCAGCCCAGCCATAGTAAGAGTGGTGCAGGCAGCTGTGGGGAGCCACAGAGTTACAGCCCGCCCTCTGATTGCCCCAGGTGGGTGAGGGGCCCGGGGGGTGGGGACATGCTTGGGCCCCCTGCACCGTGGACAGGTGGAGTATGCACTATGGCCCCTGCCCATCAGAGATCGTTTGGGGAGATCTGTCCGGCCGGCTGTGGGAGCCATGGTCTCTTCACCTGCCCTGAGCAGAGGGCCTGGGACACAGGCAGAGGGCTGCTTTTGCCTCCACCTTGGGCAGGAGTGCTCCTCTCCCCCGCCCCCCTTTGGGGAGGGTTCCCGTGCCCTTGCCCTGGACTGGGTCTATTGGGGCCCGGCCTGCATGCAGGGGTGCCCAGATGCAGGACCCCCTGTTCATGCCACCCCTGACCTGGCGCTACAGAGCTGCAGGCCATGTTACCTGCCTGCCCACCGCTCTCAGGGCCACACTCAGCTCATGCCCACCCGCGGCTCCAGGGCTCAGGCTGGGAGCCATGCTTCCTGTCTGCCTGCCAGGCACTTCAGGGCTGGGGGGAGGGGGACTCAGATGCTGCAGGGCTGAGGCTTCTGGACCCTGGCGGGGGAAAGGTGGCTGAAGGGGGCGGCCCAAGCAGAAGAGACGGGCCTACTGGCATCTAATCTCCCCAGGCCAGTGGTTCACCCACCACCCACACTCCTGACCAGCTAGTCCCTCGCCCCTCGCCTGGGAGCCGCTCAGACTGAGGCTGGGCCGGGCGGCACACACCTGCCCGGGCACAAGGGAAATTCTCCCCAGCAGCTCATTTCACACACTGGGCACCAGAGAGCTGCACTGGCTGCCACTGCCAGGCAATAGCAGAAGCTCATCCCCCTCACACAGAGTGAGGGACCAGTGTCCCCTGGGGGGGAAACCCCTGTGTCCCATTCTCCGCCCCACCAGTCAGCCCTTCCCCCAGGCTGGGGCTGGATCAGGGCTGGTGACCTCCAGAGGGGAACCTCAAGTGTCCCATTCTCACCAGCCCCCCTCCCTTTCCTGCCCCAGTCCGCCACACGGGATGAATGGGAGCCCAAGCAAACAGCAGGGCTACGTCTACACTGGCATCCCTTCCGGAAAAGGGATGCTAATGTAGACTTCGGAATAGCAAAATCTGCGGGGGATTTAAATATCCCCCGCGGTATTTGCATTAACATGGCTGCCGCTTATCCCCGGCTTGGGGATAAGCCGGAGAAAAGCGCCAGTCTAGACGTGATTCTCCGGAAAATAAGCCCTTTTCTGGAGGATCTCTTATTCCTACTTCAAAGTAGGAATAAGAGATCCTCCAGAAAAGGGCTTATTTTTCGGAGAATCATGTCTAGACTGGCGCTTTTCTCCGGCTTATCCCCAAGCCGGAAAAAAGCGGCAGCCATGTTAATGCAAATACTGCGGGGGATATTTAAATCCCCTGTGGATTTTACTATTCCGAAGTCTACATTAGCATCCCTTTTCTGGAAAGGGGTGCCAATGTAGACACAGTCCAGGAGAAAAGCCTCTTGCCGGCCCTGAGTGTCTGTCCCTTTGGATGTTGCAGACTCAGGCAGCCCAGAACTAGCTCAGCTCCGGCTGGTGGACGGCCCCAATCGCTGCGCTGGGAGAGTCGAGGTGCTGCACGACCAGCAGTGGGGAACCGTGTGTGATGACGGCTGGGATTTAACCGAGGCCAGAGTCGTGTGCCGGCAGCTGGGCTGCGGGACGGCGCTAGCAGCCCTACACGAGTCTCACTTCGGACAGGGAACTGGGTATATCTGGCTGAACGAGGTCAACTGCACCGGGACGGAAGCTGCCCTCTCCGAATGCAGGGCTAAGCCTTGGGGAGAGCACAACTGTAACCACGTGGAAGACGCCGGCGTGGAGTGCTCAGGTGAGCCCTGTCTCAGGTCATGGCAGGTGCTGCAGGGAGCAGATTCGGAAGGTTTCAGCCCAGTCAGCTGCTTCCCCGTCTGAGTTCTGAAGGGAGCAGGCTGGGAAAGCAGTAGGGGGCTGAGGCCAGCCCTCCTGCTGCCTGATAAAAGGTCTGTGTGACTGGGTGTGGGGCTCAGACGGGGGAGCTCTCACCCCTTAGTCAGTGACGCTCTCTATTCCCTAGAGTGGACATGAGCTGCAGGGAGGCACAGTGAGAGTCCTTCCCCCTGCTCTGATTGTTCTGACCCCCTGGCACAATGTTGTGCTGGGGAAGCCTGGGTCCTGTAATAAGAGGAAGGCCTGAAACATAAGCCAGGTGTGAGGCCTGAGGCCTAGACAGCAATGGGCCAGACTTTGCCAATATGAAGCAGAGTTAAGCTGTGAGCAAGAGCCAGGCCCCTGCTCACAGAAACCGGCAGGAACAGGGCTGAGATCACAGAAACACTCCTGCCTAAGAGGTACTAGGCACCGGCTGTGAGCACATTCCAGAGGGGTCGGAACAGAACATCTCGTCGAGAAACATCTCGGCACCAACACCTCCCCCCCAGATAACGAGAGCCATACCAACCCAGGCTCAGGACCGGGTCTAAACTGACAGCAAGATAGTGATCGACCGGCCATGTACAAAATACATCAGAGGTTGGCAACCTCACACATCAGGAGAGATGCGTAGCTTGCTTGTACCCCTGTATAAAAGTGCACCCCACAGAATTGTCGTTGGCTGAGGTGACAATACTGGATCCATAATATTGACTGAGCTAGTCCATTGTCACGGGGTACACATGTGTACTAGTTCAGTGCGAGTGTGTTTGCCGACGATTATTGAACTTCGCTTGTCAATAAACCTGGCCTGGTGCTTCAATCCTTATCTGATGTTGTGGTCTCCGGGGATTCTCTCAGAATCTGTCTTATTGACTAATTGCACATGGTTAAACCGGTAGGCAGGAGAGCACACACACACTCACGCAGCCAAAAGTTTGTCACCACTGATGGCGCAGACGACCTGTCAGGAACCTATCGGGAACACCTGACTGGTGACAGGTCCCAGCTGTGACACTTGGTGTCACACACAGCTTGCAGGCCCTCCTGGGGACTAGAAACTTGGAAGCACTTTGTCAAGAGCTGAGCTCCTAACTCAGCGGTGCAGGACAATTTGCACCACAGAAAATTGGCCCTGACCCTGTGACATCCCCACAGCTCTGACTGGATGCAACATTTCCCCCAAATTCCTGTCATGTGCAGTCACCATATTTCTGTGCCCTGACCCTCAGCTGCCCTGTCCCACCCCAGCAGTGGCAGCATGTCAGTGGAGGGGACTGAGCCTTGGGCATGCAGTGGCTGTGTGAGGAGGCCAGTGGTACCCATCCGTGGTAGGGATTCATTCATCAGCATCATGGGCAGCCGGTAATGTAGGCAAGGGAAGGCATAGCCTTCCCAAAATTGCCTACATGCCTGGGCCACCCAGGGAAACGAGCTGCAGTGTGGCAGCCTGATTCTCCGGTGGCAGGGGAAGGCTGGGGCCATCAAACGGCAGCCTGGCTCCCTGACTGCTGGGAGAGCTGGGGTTGGAGCTGGGGCTGCAGCATGGCAGCCCCAGCCCTGCAAGTGACCAGGAAGGATTGGACTGGGGGTGGGCGGGGCTTGGCTCCAGGGGCAGATCTCGGGCAGAAGGGGCAGGACTGACTTGCCTTCATCAGCTGGGCCTTCACCCGCTGCCCATGATCAGCATCACTTGTGACTGGGTGCACAGGACTCTCCGTGAGTGTTTATTGCAATTGCAGACACGGTCATTCCGGACCCAGGTCCTCTCCGGCTGGTGAACGGCCCCAGTCGCTGCGCCGGGCGAGTCGAGGTGCTACATGACCAGCAGTGGGGAACGGTGTGTGATGACGGCTGGGACCTAACCGATGCCGGAGTCGTGTGCAGGCAGCTGGGCTGCGGGATGGCGCTATCAGCCCCCGGGAGCGCTCAGTTTGGGAGAGGTTCTGACCCCATCTGGCTGGACGAGGTTAACTGCACCGGGACCGAAGCTGCCCTCTCCGAATGCAGGGCTCGGCCATGGGGAAAGAGTAACTGTCACCATGGAGAAGATGCTGGTGTGGTGTGCTTAGGTAACCCCGTTATGCCCCTGTGAGTGCTGTGAGAAGCAGGTCAGGGACTCACTGGGGCGCTCCCCCCGCACAGCGAGTCCCGACCTTGTGTGCCAGCTCCCCCTGCAGACTCCTGTGTTACTACAAGGCCCCAGGTCAGATCTAATGGCCTTGCTGCAGGGAGCGGTTTGGGGACCCCAGGAGGGGGCTGTTCTCTCAGAGTCAGCGCTGACCCTGAGACCCCAGCGTGGTGCTGGGGTCTATGTCACTGTGAGAGGCCCTCTCCACCGCTGCTCACTGTGACCCCCCACCCAGCTACAGCACTGCGGGCGCTCTGTGGCCACTGAGTTCTAGTCTGACTCACCTGAGGCCTGATTTGATGAGCGGGGAGGTTTGGCTGCTTAAGGGAACAGCCTTGATGTGCTCTGCTTGGACGGCTGCCATGTTTGTGTCCATGTAGTGCCAGCCATGTCGGTCCCAGGCTACGAAAGGGACAAGGCGGGTGATGTCTTTTATTGGATCGGCTTCTCTTGGGGAGACACAAGCTGTCCAGCCACACACAGCTTTGACCTGAAGAAGGTCTTGTGTGAGCTCCAAAGGGCCTCTCTCACCACAGAACGGAGGTCAGACACAGGGCTCACAGTGGACCTTTTGGGCCTTGGAATCTATGAGTCCTGCTGGCCAGATTCAATGTCAAATAGAGCCTAAAGCTGTTCACAAGGAGGGCCCTGGGTCACTTGGTCAAGCATAGGGCTCTTAACCCCATCACCCCAGCCAATTAGCATCTTAACTGATAAGCCAGGAACCTGTAACACTTAGCACCATTGCAACTGGACAGAAACTTGTCCCACTTGTCCTGCCTAAATGACTGGACCAGATTTCTCTCACCTGCTTCTCAGCTGCTCTGTTGCAGCTCAGAGCAGTGATGGGGAGAGAGAACCTGATAAGCGGCTATGTGTGGAGGCTGTTCAGACCCAGTGGGAGGTGTTATGTTCCCCAGCATCACTAACAATATGGTGCACAGGAATCTCTGTTTCTTTCCTTGAAGTGTTTGCAGATCCAGCTCCACTCCGGCTGGTGAACGGCCCCAATCGCTGTGCCGGGAGAGTCGAGGTGCTGCACGACCAGCAGTGGGGAACCGTGTGTGACGATGGCTGGGACTTACATGATGCTACTGTCGTGTGCAGGCAGCTGGGCTGTGGGACGGCGTTGGCAGCCCCAGGGGAGGCCTGGTTTGGGTATGCATCTGACCACATCTGGCTGACTGACGTTAACTGCACTGGGACAGAAGCTGCCCTCTCTGAATGCAGGGCCAGCCCTAAGGGAGACAATAAATGTGGCCACAAAGAAGATGCCAGTGTCAGGTGCTCAGGTAAGCCTCGCCCATGTCACAGACTCACAGACTTTAAGGACCATCATGAAAGCCAAGAACCTCACCTGCCCACTCCTGTACCGGGCACACTTCTTCTTTCATTGTTTTCTGTTATGTGTTGGGCTATGTAACCTGTTATTGTTGGGTTTAATTTCATTTGCAAAGGACAACTCTGCTTGGCTTTTGGCAGTTCTTACTTCATCCCTACACTTTCTGACCTCCAAAAGGTAGCTTGCCTTTCTGATGCCTCCCAGCTTCTAGTCCGTGTAGGCTTTGTCCTTTCTCTGGCCAGGTCTGCCCTGTGGGGGAAGGTCAACTTAAGGTACACCACTCCAGCTATATAAATAACGTAGCTGGAGTCCAAGTACCTTAGGCTGAACTTGGTGCCATCTCCACAGCAGGAGGTTAACAAGAGAAACACTCTTGTCATCTTCCCTTACGCCTCATGACAGAGAAGAGAGGAGTACCCGCACCAACAGGGGCAGCTTCAGCATTCAATTTAGCAGGTTTTTACTAGATCTGCTAAATTGAACCCTGGAAGATTGATCGCCAGGGCACTGATCCTCCAGTAAGTGCGATGTGGCCTTAGTCCCCTGTCTAAGATGCTTCCTCATCCAGCTTAATCCGCAACCCTTCCCTGCGATTTTTCCCCTTGCTTGGGGTGCAGCTTTCAAATCATTTCTGCAACTTTGACTTAAAGTAACTCCAAGGATCCTCCACGTTCAGATCTTTTGATTCTTCCATTCAATCCACTTCTCTCACTCATTCCTTAATTTTCTCAAGTTTGCCATTCTGAAACGAAGGGCCCGCGGTGCAGAGCTGTTTTCTGTTTAGCCTTCCATTCCATTTAAACTGAATTGGGTCGTGGTCACTCAAGCCAAGCTCGTCTCCTCCAACCAGTTCTCCTCTGAGGTCCCCCCTACCGCCCAATGCCCACCCTAACGTGGCGTCACCTCTTGCTGGTTTGGTGACTGTTTGGTGAAGAAATCTGTCAGGTGTCACACCCAGGAAAAGCTGGGTCCTACTATCCCAATTTATCCTCCAGCCTGTAGCTGGGAAGTTAAAGGCTCCCATCGTCACAATTCCGAGTACTATTCATGAAATTAAACATTGGGTGCCTCTCTAGTTGCAGAGCCGAGCCTGAGGCCCGCAGGGGAAACGCTGATGGCTTCACCAGAATGATTTTGGCCCAAACAAATGCTGCCTTGTCCATTCCGTCTCCTCCACATTGGGACACATAACAAAATTCATTCTGAGCGTGGCTGAGGGGCTCAGAGTGTGGGAGGGGTTCAGGCTGAGGGGGGTTGGTTCTGGGGTGGGGCTGAGGATATGGGGGGCTCAGTGCAGATTTCCCATGAGCGAGGGCTCCGCCCAGCCCTCACTCGCCACAGCA
Source organism: Pelodiscus sinensis (assembly GCF_049634645.1). NCBI lineage: Eukaryota > Metazoa > Chordata > Testudines > Trionychidae > Pelodiscus > Pelodiscus sinensis. Next base: position 3,352,925 of record NC_134743.1, on the reverse strand, counting down.
GCGGCAGCTCCGTGCTGGGGCTGGCAGGCAGAGGCAGTGCTCTATGCTGGGGGAGAGGCAGCTCTCAGAGCCGCAGCCCTGAGTGCCTGCACTGGGCTTGTTAGGCAGCTGCAGGGCCCTGCACGCCAGAGGAAACACGGCCCCCAACCGCCTGCCCCAGGCCTCCTGCATTCCAATCCCCTTGGCACAGCCTGCAGTCCCTTCCTGCACCCAAACCTCCCAGCCCCGGCCCAGTGGAAGTGAGGCTGGAGGAAAACAAGCAACAGAGGAGGTGGAGTGAGCAGGAGGTGAGGTCACATAGAAGGGACAAGGCAGGGGGCAGGGCAAAGGTGTTTGGTTTTGGGTGGTTCGAAAGCCGGCAACCCTTCAAAAGTTTCATGCTGAAATGAGTGAATGGGTGATTGGTCAGCAAATGGGTCCCCACCCCAGGGCCAAGTTCCAAAGGGCTGAGACTGACCCCCCACCCATTAATTACCCCCCTTCTCCTGCCGGAGCAACAATCTCGCACACACAGAGGTGCGATTGATTTTTAACTCCCGATACCCAGCGTAACGCCCAGGCACCTCCAGGACAGTGTCGGACTATCACAGGTGTCTCACTAGGGGACTTTCTCCCTTCTGAGTGCATGGCGGCCCCCGTGATCCGTTGTGCTGCTGACGAGCGATGTACATTAGGGGAGGCAAGTGGGTGACTCAATATGAGGAAACCTGTCCCCTGACTCAGTGTTTGCCCCAGTGACCCAGGTACATATAGTAGTGGGGGCCTGCCCAGGGCTAACCCCGGTGGACTGGATGTGGCCCACAGGCCAGTATTTGCCCAGCCCTAGTGATCTGGGGCATAGTAATTTCTTTGCGTGTGTCTTCCCTGGGGGTGTTTGCAGAATCAGCTGATCCCGGCACGGCTCCGATCCGACTGGTAAATGGCCCGAGTCGCTGCGCTGGGAGAGTCGAGGTGTTTTATAACCAGCGCTGGGGAACCGTGTGCGATGACAGCTGGGACTTGCAGGATGCCGGAGTCGTGTGCCGGCAGCTGGGCTGTGGGTCGCCGTTATCCGCCCCCTGCAGCTCTTGCTTTGGAGAAGGATCTGGCGCTATCTGGCTGGATGACGTGCACTGCACAGGGAAAGAAGCTGCCCTCTCCGAGTGCAACATTAGGCCGTGGGGCGACAATAACTGTAACCACACAAAGGATGCCAGTGTGACATGCTCAGGTGCGTCCCATTCACATCCCATCAACTTGGCAGGAGGAAGCGCTGTGCTGCAGGGAGGAGCTGGGTGCTTCCCAGGGGATGGGCCTCTGTGTGCTGACCTCAGTGGCCAGTTGCTTTGCTATGAAGCGATGCCCTTTAGGGAGCTGCTAGTGGCTAAGGAGGGGGAGCCCCTCTCTGAGTCATTGCCCAAGAGATCTGCGTGAAGGCCTGTGCTGGCAGGAAGCCCCGTGTCAGTCTGACAGCTCTGAACTCCGTTGGAAGGGCAGGACTCCCTGGGGCCACTGGCCTTTGGGAAGCAAGATCACATGTTGGGAGCTCTTTAGAGGAATCTCCTGTCCCAGTCCATACTGACCCAGTGCCTCAGCATGGCTCACCGTGCTGCCAGGCGTAGCATTGCTGTCAAACCAGCGGGCAATTCGCTCACCGATCTTGCTGCAGTGTGATGCTCCAGGGTGCTCCGTGCATGGGGCATCCTGGAGCAAAAAGTGGAACTTAAATTCAGCTGGAGCAGCAGGAAATATTTTCCAGCCTCCCCTGAGTTTTTACTGCATGATGGAGAGGCTGGGGGCCACGGGATATATTATATTGCTACATCTACATTGGCATGATCTTGCGCAAATACTCTTTAATGCAAGAGTTCTTGAGTTAAAGTATTTGAGCAAGAGAGCGTCTACACTGGCATGTGCCTTTGCACAAGAGATGTGCTTTTGCACAAGAGCATCCGTGCCAGTGTAGACACTCTCTTGTGCAAGAAAGCTCTGATGACCATTTTAGCCATCGGGCTTTCTTGCGCAAGACATTCATGTTGCCTGTCTACACTGGCCTCTTGCGCAAGAACAGTTGTGCAAAAGGGCTTATTCCTGAGTGGGACCATCCTAGTTCTTGCGCAAGAAGCCCTGATTTCACACATTAGAATGTCAGTGTTCTTGCGCAAGAACTCCCCGCCAGTGTAGACAGGCAGCATGTTTTTGTGCAAAAGCAGCCCCTTTGGCACAGGATCGCGCCAATGTAGACACAGCCTATGGGTGCATCTACACAGCAGGGCTTAACTAGAAATAAGCGATGCAAATTGAGCTATGTCAATTGCGTAGCTTATTTTGAAATTGAGATCGTCTACACAGCCCTTATTTTGAAATAGAGCACTCTTCCCCCTTACTCCTCGTACAATGAGGGCCACAGGAGTTGGAATAACTCCTCCAGCTTGACAGGATTTCAACACTATTTTGAAAGAACTGCCTGCTGTATAGATGTGGACTATGTTATCTCGAAATAATGTTGCTGTGTAGACGTACCCTGTGAGAATTTAATCCCTGGTGAAAAGTGTTTTCTCACATGCACTATTGATGACCCCCTCTCTCACTGCAGCACCATGGGGCACCGTAGGATTACAGATCCCATGGGAGGGGCTCGGTGGCAAATGGAACCTGCAGCTGCTCTCCAGCAGCAGAAATCTGGGCTCCCGTTGCGAACAGTCAGACTTGTGACTCCCATTATTTGCAATGACTGGACAATCTCTTTGCTATTCCTTAAACCTCTCACAGGGCAGCTGTAGAGCAGGTGCCACACTGGATGCCACGGGACCCTTTATTCCGCTCACAGTGTAATGGCACTTGATCCGTCAGCAGGGGGCGTAACATTCCCCAATGTCTCAGCGATGGCATGTGCAGGCGCCTGCCTGAGCGTTTAACCAGTGTGGGGCTTGTGACTTTCCCCGTTATAGACCCACCAGAGCTCCGGCTGGCTGATGGCCCCAATCGCTGCGCTGGGAGAGTCGAGGTGTTGCACGACCAGCAGTGGGGAACCGTGTGTGATCACGACTGGGACTTAACCGACGCCGGGGTTGTGTGCCAGCAGCTGGGCTGTGGGACCGCAGTGGCAGCCCCAGGGCAGGCTCGGTTTGGGAAAGGATCTGGTTCCATCTGGCTGAACAAGGTTAACTGCACCGGCACGGAAGCTGCCCTCTTGGATTGCGGGGCTCAGCCTGGGGCAGACGATAGCTGTCGGCATGGAGACGACGCCGGCGCTGTGTGCTCAGGTGAATGGAACTGAATGAATGGATCTGTGTTAAGCTATGGTAGATCTGGCTCCTGTTGCTGCAGTTTTAAGATCAACAGAGTGAGAATCACCCTCAGTGATTTCTTAGGGATGGGGAAACCCAGAGTCCGAAGTCCACGCGTACTTCCCTCTCTGGTTGTCTACAGGATGGGTCCCTTTCTACAGGGAGGGACCCTTTGGGCAGCTGTGTCAGAGTCTTTGGCTTGGCTCTGCTCACCTCCAGCTCAGCCACACAAATAAGCCAATTCCCTGGCTGCAGATCTGGCAGGGTGTGGCTGGCAGAGCCCAAAATAATCCCTTAGCCCCTCATTGTCTAGGGTGGGGTTTGTACACCCCATCCCGGCCGGGCCCGACCTTCCCCGGTGTTATTCATGATCAGAGTTAGAAAACGTTGTCTGTGTGTTTCTTTCCTTGGCGTGGTGGCAGATTCAGTCATTCCTGACACGCCTCCGCTCCGGCTGGTGAATGGCCCCAGTCGCTGCGCTGGGAGAGTCGAGGTGCTGCACGACCAGCAGTGGGGGACCGTGTGTGATGACGGCTGGGACATGCAGGATGCTGGTGTTGTGTGCCGGCAGCTGGGCTGTGGGACGGCGCTATCAGCCCCTGGGGAGGCCTGGTTTGGACAAGGCTCTGACCGTATCTGGCTGGATGAGGTTCAGTGCCGCGGGGCAGAGGCTGCCCTCTCCAGATGCAGGGCTCAGCCATGGGGAGACCATAACTGCCACCATGGAGAAGATGCCGGTGTTGTGTGCTCAGGTATCCCACATCCGTCTCCCCTTCTACACAGCGCCACGTGCCTGCGCTGCCGGGAGGGAGGGTGGTCTTGTCACGGGTCCGTGTACTTGTGCCTGCGTTCCCCCTTCAGGATCAAGGGGTCCCTCCCACCAGGCTTCCAGCTTCGTAGCCATCACTGTCCTTGGGCAGAAAGCCACGTCTCAATCCCCTCTCCCAGGGGTGCACTGCACGTGACCTTCCCCAGCAAGACAGCCTTCTCTTCAGAGGCGACTCACAGCGTCGCTGCCCAGTTACCCGACACGCACACGCCCCACAATAAGCAAACACATTTATTCGTAAAGTAGAACAGTGAGAGAGAAAACATTCAAACCATGAACGAGCCGACATGCATGGTCAGAAACTGGCCAGCGATCCCCCCACGGGCTGGGGCAGGAGCTGCCCGTCACCCCCTACCCAGTGGGCTCGGCTCTGAGCAGGAACTCAGTCCTGTAGGGCTGAGGGCAGGCCAGCCCCTCAAACGCTGCCCTAAGGAGTAGGGCCCTCGGGGCACGGCACGGCCTGCCCCTCCTCTGGGCAAGGAAGATGCCCCAAGGCAGTTTCTCGCCGGTTATTTAACCCAGTCCTTTTGGCAATGCGGGTCTCTAGCAAGCCACTCTCCCCCTTTGAGGAGATGGTGAATGGGTGGGCAGCCAGCCCCTCCCCAGGGCCAAGCTCCCAAGGGCTGAGAGGCAGGGGGGCTGCATTGGCTCACCCCCTCCTCGTAGAGGAGCCACAGACAATCTGAGTCACACGGAGCCGACTGCCTTTGTAACTCAACAGACCCCAAAGGTGTGAGGCGCTGCCGGGAGGGTTCAGGGCTTTCTTGGCAAGACACGGGGGCGGGGCTCTCCCCGAGTGCTGACGAATGCGAGTTGCATTGCTGGTGGGGGGGACGAGCAGGTGGCTGAGCAGGGCGAGAGCTGCCCATGACGCAGTGTTTGCCCCAGTGCCCACGCCTGCACCAAAGGGAGGCGCGTGAGCCAGCAGGCATGTGCCCTGGACACTGTGTTTGGGCGTCCGCGCCGCAGCGATTCCAGTGCCGCCCAGCTGATCAGCAGAGCGCCCACTGCGAGGTTTTGTTCCTATGGGTGGTGCACAGCCCCACATGCTTCGCTGCAGACAAAATTTATTCCGCACATGAACGGAAATGACTAGAGGGGACATTAACCAGCAGTGGCCGCTCTCCCCTCCTGCTCCCTTCAAATCTCGAGGCAGAGGCACAGCACAGGGGTTCTGTACTGCATGTAGTGCAGGGCCCTCTGCTCTCAGCCCCAGTAACAAGCTCAAGCAGGCAGTGAGCCACTAGGAGAGTGGAACCCGCAGGGCCTGGCCTCAAAAGGGAGCTGTCACCTAAGCCCATGCACCACATAGCACTGGTGTCCTGTGTGCCGGAGGCGGCGGGAGGGGGGGGCTCACCGACACCTCCACTCTCGGGACGTCTTTAGCCATCTCACCCCCTGTGAGGGGCTAATCCACCAGTGGATACGATTACGTTACCGCATCGCTTGTGATTTCACGCACACAAGCCTCCCTGAATGTTTCTGTCCTGGGGGTGTTGGTAGATTCAGCCCTTCCGGATATGGCCCCGCTCCGGCTGGCGAACGGCTCGAGTCGCTGCGCTGGGAGAGTCGAGGTGCTGCACGACCAGCAGTGGGGGACCGTCTGCGATCGCGGCTGGGACCTACAGAATGCTGGAGTCGTGTGCCGGCAGCTGGGCTGCGGGGCGGCTCTGTCAGCCCCACACGAGGCTCGCTTTGGGCGAGGCTCCGGCCCCATCTGGCTGGACGACGTTCGCTGCACCGGGACAGAAACTGCCCTCTCGGATTGCTGGGCGCGGCCGTGGGGAGAGCACATCTGCGACCACGAAGAAGATGCCAGTGTTGTGTGCTCAGGTATCCCACGGGGTGGGGCGGGGCGCTGGTGTCTCCCTACACGTGCATGGGCACCAAGCGCCGCTTCCCCCGGCAGCCCTTCCAGGGTAGAGCTGTTGGCACCGGCTGGAGCCCCGAGCCCCTCCTCCATGCCAGCCAATCTGCCCATGGCCCCCTCTGCCCCTTCCCCTGCAGCCCCATGGCCCATTCTGCCCACAGCCCCACCCCTCCCTCCACGGCACTGCCCCATTCTGCCCATGGCTTCCAACTGCTGGCCCTATTCTGCCCCCACCTCTTTCCCCTAGCCTCGGCCCCACCCCCACTCGCGTCTTTCCACCACCAAACTCCACGCAGTGGCCCTTATGACCCGAAAAGCTCTGTGCCCTGGCCAGGGCCTCTGGGATGCAGCAGGGAGCATGAGCTCCTCCGGCCCCTGGGCCTTGCCGGGGAGGTTTTTCTAGCCCCCCCCCCCCCCCCCCAAACTGGCAGGGACCCTGTTGCACAGGCAATGCAGCAATCTGCCATTGCTCCCTCCTCTGGCGGCAGGAGGCACAGGGAGGCCGCGCCTCCCCCCGCCTGCAGTGAGTGCTGCGCATGCTCCCTTGCCGGGGAGGTGCTGATCACAGTGCCAGGGAGCTGCCAGCAGGCGGGAGGAGGTTGTCAGCCGGTAGGAAGGGGACTCCCGGGCTGTGCTGGGGGGCATTGGCCTGTAGGGAGCAGGCAGCGTGGGGGGGCTCACTAGGAGAGTTTCTTGCACTCGCTGATGCTCAGGGCCTCCGCGTAGTGTTGGGGCTCAGCGCTGCTGGGGTCCCTGATTAGGAGTCAGACTCTGCACCCCATCATCCACTGTGATTTTAACTCAGGTCACCAGGCCTTAAACCTCCAACGCTGCAGCCAGGCCTTGGGCTCTCAGGGAATCTTTATCCATCAAGTTCATGCACTTGATCTGCCTGCCAGTGGGGCGCTGCACCCCCTGGGCCTGTAACGACCAGGTGCGCTCGAATCTCCCGGCCCCTTTCACCAGCGGCTGTTTGTTCCAGAGGCACCTCAGCTCCGGCTGGCGAACGGCCCCAGTCGCTGCGCTGGGAGAGTCGAGGTGTTTCAGTACCAGCAGTGGGGAACCGTGTGTGACGGCGGCTGGGACCTGCAGGATGCCGGAGTCGTGTGCAGGCAGCTGGGCTGCGGGACGGCGCTGGCAGCCCCCCACGGGGCTCACTTTGGGCCAGGGTCTAACCCCATCTGGCTGGACCAGGTCACCTGCAACGGGACAGAAGCCACCCTCAGCGAGTGCCTGGCTCAGCCGTGGGGAGACAACAAGTGTCACCATGGAGAAGATGCCGGCGCTGTGTGCTCAGGTACCCTCCGCGTCACCCCCTGCAGCGAGCGCTGGGGCTGCAGGCAGGGCTCGGTCGCCCTCAGTCGGTGCTCCTTCCAGGGGCAGACCTCACCCATGCAGCCCAGGGCGGGGGGGGGGGGGGGAGGTCTGTGCTTCGGCTGCAGAAGTGAGTGGCTCTTCCCCTGTGCTAGCGAGTGACAAGGCGAGGTGCTCTGGTGGGGGAGGGGTACCTTGGGCTCTTCCCTTTCTGGAGTTGGTGCCCCCAGTGCCTGGTGTGGGGCACAGAGCAGTGTGTGGAGGACAGGCCCTCCGAGGGGAGCAGTGACGGGTGTTCTCCCATCTGGCTCATCCCAGATACTCCTGCCCCACACCAGCTCAATGGGGCGCTGCAGGGCCACAGATACCACTGAATGGATCGGGGACATGCAGTTTTCACTCGGGTAATTAATCTCTGCACCTCTAAGACGCTAAGGGCGGTGCAGGTGCCAGCGCTCGGCGAGGTGGCAGCTCTTAGCCGGGCCACATCCGACAGTGCTGGGTCTCTCGGCGGGAGGTGCGAGGTCCCCAGCATCAGCAGCAAACCGATGCACAAGACTCTCCGAGTGTCTCTTCCCTTGGCATGTTTGCAGATTCAGCCATCCCCAGGAAAGCTCAGATCCGGCTGGCCAACGGCCCCAGTCGCTGCGCTGGGAGAGTCGAGGTGCTGCATGAGCGGCAGTGGGGAACCGTGTGTGACAACGGCTGGGACTTGCACAATGCTGCAGTCGTGTGCCAGCAGCTGGGCTGTGGGACGGCGCTTTCAGCCCCCGGGGGGGCTCGGTTTGGGCAGGGAAGTGACAGTATCTGGCTGGCTGAGGTGAACTGCACCGGGACAGAAGCTGCCCTCTCAGACTGCTGGGCTCGGCCGTGGGGAGACCAGGCCTGTAGCCATGAAGAAGATGCCGGTGTTGTGTGCTCAGGTAACCCTCCGCCATGTCACCTCCTGCATGGCACGTGCGCTGCACAGCCGGGAGGGGTGTGAGCCACTGTGCAGCGAGCTGTTCCCTGCCTCGGTGCTGGCCCAGCGCTGCAGCGTAGTGCTCGTGGGCATGTGCTTCATGCAGTGGGGTGGCCGCTGTCCCCTAGGAGTCCAGGCTGGCCCCAGAGCCCCAGTTTGCTGCGTGTTCTCATCCCGCAGTGAGTGGTGTCACCTCAGTTAGCAGGTGTCACGGTCACAGGTCGTGCTCACACCTGGCTCCTCGGCTCCTGGGCAGAACCCCCCCTCCAGTGCGGCAGCCCCTTGTCAGGGAGCCCCCTCCTCTCCAGTGGCAGTGAAAGCCCTTTCCCAGGGAGTCCACTCCACTGCGGCAACCCTCTCTTGGGGGGCCCACTCTCACCTCGGGGGTCCACCCCTCCGCCTCTCAGGGCCTTCAGCCACCTGCCTCACTGTGAGCCCTTTGGGGGGGGTCCACTCCCTCTGGACCCCCGGGGCCGCCACTCCCAGAAGGAATAGCGCCCCCCTGTTCTCTAGACCAGGGCAACTATCAGCCAGCACGAAACAGGAGGGTTTATTGAGCTTTGAACACAGCAACGGGTCTCTCGGGCCAGTTGGCCTGGGCCCTCAGCCCACACATCAGCCTCTCCTGCAGTCTTGCCTGCTTTTCTCTCAGTTCCCCAAAAAACAGCCCCCAGTCTCCCAGCAGAGCCTCCAATATCCCCAGCAATGGCCCCTCCCCGTCCATTGTCTTCTCCCCAGGTAACAGGGTCGACTGGCCGCTCTCTTCTCTGCCTCCCTCCTCCGTCCATGGTTCTCCCCTTGCTGGGATCAGCTGAGCCGGTTGCCGGGGTCTCTCTCCGTAGCCCACTGTCTGTCATCTGACCAGAACCGGCCCGTCCTCCAAGCAGAGCTAGGGTCACCAGGGTCCCAGACACCCTGGCTCCAACTCTGGGCTGTTCTCTGAAACAACCAACTCCCCCCCTTTGTCACATTAAACCAGTAACTTCTGGGCACTGAGCGCCCCCCTGTATGCAACCCCCCCTTTTGAAATCCCCAAATTCCCCACTTCCTCACAGAAGTGCCGAGTCACTCCGGCCCCTGCAGCAGGCAGGTCCCAAGCCACTGCACAGCTCTGGGATGACAGCCCGCTGCTCCCACGTAGCTCGCGCTCCCACCACTGGTTGCAGAGGGGTCCCTGGCCAGCTGCGTTTGCACCCATGGTCCCAGAGTGTGGAGAACCTGGCCCTCAGCCTGGGGAAGGGGAACCTGGGGGGCATCAGGCCGTGGGGCATTAACTCGTCTCCCTTCTCTGCAGGCGATGTGCACCTGGAGCAGCTGATGACCACCGAGACTCTGTCCCCAGCCACAGGGACCAGCGCCCCTCCCACCAGAAACAGCGCCCCCCTGGGAGCCCCGCAGCAAGACGTCCCAGCTGCAGGAGCAGACGATGCTCTCTGAGAGCCGCCCTGGCTGGAGCTGCTGGGAGATCGTTCCAGAGACTGTTGCCTTTGCAGAGCTGCCGAGATTCGAAAGCCCAACGTGGCCACAGGCCGGAGCTGAGCTACCCCTTCTCCCAGTCCTAATTGTCACTGATTGAGAAGCACCATGAGCCTTGGGGAACTGCACAATGGCTGCTGGCCCTCACTGTCCGGAATGCCCATCCCCCTCCCAGTGATATGCACTCAGTCCCAGGAATGCCCATCCCCCTCCCAGTGATACGCGCTCAGTCCCAGGAATGCCCATCCCCCTCCCAGTGATATGCACTCAGTCCCAGGAATGCCCATCCCCCTCCCAGTGATACGCGCTCAGTCCCAGGAATGCCCATCCCCCTCCCAGTGATATGCACTCAGTCCCAGGAATGCCCATCCCCCTCCCAGTGATACGCGCTCAGTCCCAGGAATGCCCATCCCCCTCCCAGTGATATGCACTCAGTCCCAGGAATGCCCAACCCCCTCCCAGTGATACGCGCTCAGTCCCAGGAATGCCCATCCCCCTCCCAGTGATATGCACTCAGTCCCGGGAATGCCCATCCCCCTCCCAGTGTTATGCACTCAGTCCCGGGAATGCCCATCCCCCTCCCAGTGATACGCGCTCAGTCCCAGGAATGCCCATCCCCCTCCCAGTGATATGCACTCAGTCCCAGGAATGCCCATCCCCCTCCCAGTGATATGCGCTCAGTCCCGGGAATGCCCATCCCCCTCCCAGTGATATGCACTCAGTCCCAAGAATGCCCATCCCCCTCCCAGTGATATGTGCTCAGTCCCGGGAATGCCCATCCCCCTCCCAGTGATATGCACTCAGTCCCAAGAATGCCCATCCCCCTCCCAGTGATATGTGCTCAGTCCCAGGAATGCCCATCCCCCTCCCAGTAATACGCGCTAAGTGCCAGGAATGCCCATCCCCCTCCCAGTGATATGCACTCAGTCCCGGGAATGCCCATCCCCCTCCCAGTGATATGCACTCAGTCCCGGGAATGCCCATCCCCCTCCCAGTGATATGCGCTCAGTCCCGGGAATGACCATCCCCCTCCCAGTGATACGCGCTCAGTCCCGGGAATGCCCATCCCCCTCCCAGTGATATTCACTCAGTCCCGGGAATGCCCATCCCCCTCCCAGTGATATGCGCTCAGTCCCAGGAATGCCCATCCCCCTCCCAGTGATACGCGCTCAGTCCCGGGAATGCCCATCCCCCTCCCAGTGATATGCGCTCAGTCCCGGGAATGCCCATCCCCCTCCCAGTGATATGCGCTCAGTCCCGGGAATGCCCATCCTCCTCCCAGTGATATGCGCTCAGTCCCAGGAATGCCCATCCCCCTCCCAGTGATATGCGCTCAGTCCCAGGAATGCCCATCCCCCTCCCAGTGATACGCGCTCAGTCCCAGGAATGCCCATCCCCCTCCCAGTGATATGCACTCATGTGACGGACCGGGCCGTGTCTGGGCACAGCTGAGGGCGTCCGCTCAGGGCGAATTGCTCAAATCCGGGGCTCCTTACAGCCCCCGACTGGTGACCTCTCCAAACAGGCCACACACCAGTCTCACAGAGCGCTTCAGCAACCTGCCTGAAGCCTCCCGAGCAAAACCCCTCCGACACTCCAGCAATATCCATGCCCCAGATGGCCCCGGGCCTCATACACAGGTGGGGGGTCCTAGCACCCAATCCCACCTACCCCGAACAAGTTCTCTCCGGTTCCAATAAACCAGCCACAGATCCCTGGTCAATTTACCCTTTGGACCTTACCCACAAATCACGCTGGGCCAATCTTTTAGAATCTATATCTAAAGGTTTATTATTACAATAAAGAAAAGCATGAGAGTAAGGTTGTTAAAGAATAGTACGTTACATGCACCGAATCTCCCTGTCCTCGATGCAGGCTCTAGCAGAGATGTTACAGCTGCTGGTTTAAAAGTTCTTGTTGCGCATCCTAGGATCAGGATGGGTTCACAGGTCTTCCGGGCTCTTCAATCCCTGCAGTGCTGCCTCTGGGATGAAGTGCTGAGCTGAGAACAAAATGGCATTGACCGCATGGCCTCTTTATACCTCCTTCCTGGCCTCTTCTAGTATGTAGCTGGTCACCTGGACAGAGGCCAATCTCTGTGTTTCCTGCTGGCTGCTCTCAGGTGACAGCCCCCATTTTTTTGGGTGTGTCCATAGCCCATTGAGAGCCATTGTTCCACAGGGCCTCGGTAATTAGCATGTCCACAGGCTTGGCCCTGCCCAATGCTTAACCACATGCAGGGAAATCTTCAGTGTCCATACAAGTACATGCTAATAATTGCACACACAGACATTATACAAACACCAGAACAGCGTACATAGGATTATCAGATAATAAGCTTCTATTCAATATCTCACATGGCCCCCTCCTATACCATTTTTGGGGACAACACCCCCACCTATAGGTGCATCAGTGATTTGGCTGCTCTCCTCAAGATCCAGCAACGTGACAGCTCAGTCCCAGGAATGCCCATCCCCCTCCCAGTGATATGCGCTCAGTCCCAGGAATGTCCATCCCCCTCTCAGTGATACGCGCTCAGTCCCAGGAATGTCCACCCCCTGTCAGTGATATGCACTCAGTCCCAGGAATGTCCATCCCCCTCCCAGTGATATGCGCTCAGTCCCAAGAATGCCCATCCCCCTCCCTGTGATACGCGCTCAGTCCCAGGAATGCCCATCCCCCTCCCAGTGATACGCGCTCAGTCCCAGGAATGCCCATCCCCCTCCCAGTGATACGCGCTCAGTCCCGGGAATGCCCATCCCCCTCCCAGTGATACGCGCTCAGTCCCAGGAATGCCCATCCCCCTCCCAGTGATACGCGCTCAGTCCCAGGAATGCCCATCCCCCTCCCAGTGATACGCGCTCAGTCCCAGGAATGCCCATCCCCCTCCCAGTGATACGCGCTCAGTCCCGGGAATGCCCATCCCCCTCTCAGTGATATGCACTCAGTCCCAGGAATGTCCATCCCCCTCCCAGTGATATGCGCTCAGTCCCAGGAATGCCCATCCCCCTCCCTGTGATACGCGCTCAGTCCCAGGAATGCCCATCCCCCTCCCAGTGATACGCGCTCAGTCCCAGGAATGCCCATCCCCCTCCCAGTGATACGCGCTCAGTCCCGGGAATGCCCATCCCCCTCCCAGTGATATGCGCTCAGTCCCGGGAATGCCCATCCCCCTCCCAGTGATATGCGCTCAGTCCCGGGAATGCCCATCCCCCTCCCAGTGATATGCGCTCAGTCCCAGGAATGTCCATCTCCCTCCCAGTGATACGCGCTCAGTCCCAGGAATGTCCATCCCCCTCCCAGTGATATGCGCTCAGTCCCAGGAATGCCCATCCCCCTCCCAGTGATATGCGCTCAGTCCCGGGAATGCCCATCCCCCTCCCAGTGATATGCGCTCAGTCCCAGGAATGCCCACCCCCCTCCCAGTGATATGCGCTCAGTCCCAGGAATGCCCATCCCCCTCCCAGTGATACGCGCTCAGTCCCAGGAATGCCCATCCCCCTCCCAGTGATATGCGCTCAGTCCCGGGAATGGCCATCCCCCTCCCAGTGATACGCGCTCAGTCCCAGGAATGCCCATCCCCCTCCCAGTGATATGCGCTCAGTCCCGGGAATGGCCATCCCCCTCCCTGTGATATGCGCTCAGTCCCAGGAATGCCCATCCCCCTCCCTGTGATATGCGCTCAGTCCCAGGAATGCCCATCCCCCTCCCAGTGATATGCGCTCAGTCCCAGGAATGCCCATCCCCCTCCCAGTGATACGCGCTCAGTCCCAGGAATGTCCATCCCCCTCCCAGTGATACGCGCTCAGTCCCAGGAATGTCCATCCCCCTCCCAGTGATACGCGCTCAGTCCCAGGAATGTCCATCCCCCTCCCAGTGATATGCGCTCAGTCCCGGGAATGCCCATCCCCCTCCCAGTGATATGTGCTCAGTCCCAGGAATGTCCATCCCCCTCCCAGTGATATGCGCTCAGTCCCGGGAATGCCCATCCCCCTCCCAGTGATATGCGCTCAGTCCCAGGAATGCCCATCCCCCTCCCAGTGATATGCGCTCAGTCCCAGGAATGCCCATCCCCCTCCCTGTGATATGCGCTCAGTCCCGGGAATGCCCATCCCCCTCCCAGTGATACGCGCTCAGTCCCAGGAATGCCCATCCCCCTCCCAGTGATATGCGCTCAGTCCCAGGAATGCCCATCCCCCTCCCAGTGATATGCGCTCAGTCCCAGGAATGCCCATCCCCCTCCCAGTGATACGCGCTCAGTCCCAGGAATGTCCATCCCCCTCCCAGTGATATGCGCTCAGTCCCAGGAATGCCCATCCCCCTCCCAGTGATAAGCGCTCAGTCCCAGGAATGCCCATCCCCCTCCCAGTGATACGCGCTCAGTCCCAGGAATGCCCATCCCCCTCCCAGTGATACACGCTCAGTCCCAGGAATGCCCATCGCCCTCTCAGTGATATGCGCTCAGTCCCAGGAATGCCCATCCCCCTCTCAGTGATATGCGCTCAGTCCCAGGAATGTCCATCCCCCTCCCAGTGATACGCGCTCAATCCCAGGAATGTCCATCCCCCTCCCAGTGATATGCGCTCAGTCCCAGGAATGTCCATCCCCCTCCCAGTGATACGCGCTCAGTCCCGGGAATGCCCATCCCCCTCCCAGTGATATGCGCTCAGTCCCGGGAATGCCCATCCCCCTCCCAGTGATATGCGCTCAGTCCCGGGAATGCCCATCCCCCTCCCAGTGATATGCGCTCAGTCCCGGGAATCCCCATCCCCCTCCCAGTGATATGCGCTCAGTCCCAGGAATGCCCATCCCCCTCCCAATGATATGCGCTCAGTCCCAGGAATGCCCATCCCCCTCCCAGTGATATGCGCTCAGTCCCAGGAATGTCCATCCCCCTCCCAGTGATACGCGCTCAGTCCCAGGAATGCCCATCCCCCTCCCAGTGATATGCGCTCTGTCCCAGGAATGTCCATCCCCCTCCCAATGATACGCGCTCAGTCCCAGGAATGTCCATCCCCCTCCCAGTGATATGCGCTCAGTCCCAGGAATGCCCATCCCCCTCCCAGTGATATGCGCTCAGTCCCAGGAATGTCCATCCCCCTCCCAGTGATACGCGCTCAGTCCCAGGAATGTCCATCCCCCGCCCAGTGATACGCGCTCAGTCCCAGGAATGCCCATCCCCCTCCCAGTGATACGCGCTCAGTCCCAGGAATGTCCATCCCCCTCCCAGTGATACGCGCTCAGTCCCAGGAATGTTCATCCCCCTCCCAGTGATATGCGCTCAGTCCCAGGAATGCCCATCCCCCTCCCAGTGATATGCGCTCAGTCCCAGGAATGTCCATCCCCCTCCCAGTGATACGCGCTCAGTCCCAGGAATGTCCATCCCCCTCCCAGTGATACGCGCTCAGTCCCAGGAATGTCCATCCCCCTCCCAGTGATATGCGCTCAGTCCCGGGAATGCCCATCCCCCTCCCAGTGATATGCGCTCAGTCCCAGGAATGTCCATCCCCCTCCCAGTGATATGCGCTCAGTCCCGGGAATGCCCATCCCCCTCCCAGTGATATGCGCTCTGTCCCAGGAATGTCCATCCCCCTCCCAATGATACGCGCTCAGTCCCAGGAATGCCCATCCCCCTCCCAGTGATATGCGCTCAGTCCCAGGAATGCCCATCCCCCTCCCAGTGATATGCGCTCAGTCCCAGGAATGCCCATCCCCCTCCCTGTGATATGCGCTCAGTCCCGGGAATGCCCATCCCCCTCCCAGTGATAAGCACTCAGTCCCGGGAATGCCCATCCCCCTCCCAGTGATACGCGCTCAGTCCCAGGAATGCCCATCCCCCTCCCAGTGATATGCGCTCAGTCCCAGGAATGCCCATCCCCCTCCCAGTGATATGCGCTCAGTCCCAGGAATGCCCATCCCCCTCCCAGTGATATGCGCTCAGTCCCAGGAATGCCCATCCCCCTCCCAGTGATACGCGCTCAGTCCCAGGAATGTCCATCCCCCTCCCAGTGATATGCGCTCAGTCCCGGGAATGCCCATCCCCCTCCCAGTGATAAGCACTCAGTCCCGGGAATGCCCATCCCCCTCCCAGTGATACGCGCTCAGTCCCAGGAATGCCCATCCCCCTCCCAGTGATACGCGCTCAGTCCCAGGAATGCCCATCGCCCTCTCAGTGATATGAATTCAGTCCCGGGAATGCTCATCCCTCGCCCAGCCTCAGTGTGCCCAGCATCCCACCGCTCGGTTTCCTGTCTGCAAGACTGAAGGGTTCATTGTCAGACGTGTCCCCATCTAGTACTGACAGCCTGGAGCGGGTCTCCGCGGCCCCCTCTCTTTGCTAAGCTATGTCAGGGGCAGGCAAGATACAGCCCAGGGGCTGGCTCCGGCCCTCAGCCTGCCCCACCTGGAACCTCAAGCCGGCTCCCTGCCTGCCACAGACCCAGGCCGCTTCAAGCAGCTGGCTGCTCCATGTGCTCCTCTGCACTGTGTGCCGGGGGGTGGAAGACTCTGCTGTGCCCTGCCCCCCAGGGCACATAGCACAGACAGGTACATGAAGCAGCCAGCTGCTTGGAGCAGCCTGGAGCTGCGGCACCATCTGCCAGAGCCTGCCTCTGACACCCCACCCCATCCCACGCCCCAACTCCCTGCTCCAGCTCACTATCTAAATCCTCTGCACCCTCTTCCCCCTGCCCCAGGTCACAACTCCCTCCAAACCCTGCACCCCCTTCTACATCCCTCCCCCAGGCCAGAATCCTCTCCTGCACCCATCCCCCTCCTTGACCCTGTGCCCCAATCTCCTGCCCCATGTGGCCACCTCCATCCTTCACCCAAATTCCCTTTGAATCCACACCCCTCCTGCACCCCAATTCCCTTCTGCACCCATCTTCCATCCCAGACCCTGCACCCCTGCCATAGAAAACTGCAGCCCTTGATCACTTTCCAAAATCTTGGCGTGGCCTCCCCACCAAAAGCTATTTGCCCACCTTTGAGCTAAAGAAATGGGGCTCCTCAGTCTGTCACTGGAAGGCAGGTTTGCTCAGCCTGGGGCATAGCAGGGCCCTGCAGCCGGCTCTGCGCTCCAGGCAGCTCTCGCAGCGATGAACGGGAGGACGAGTGCAGCAGCTGTGGAGCCGACACGTAAATTCCTGTTGCTGTTTGGGCTAGGAGCCGCTAACACTACGGGGGCCACGCTCAGCTCCCAGTCACTGAGATGCTGATGCAGCGTCTGCCCCGCAGCCCTGCACAGGCGCCCGCAGGAGCCAATAGCAGCGCCAGGAGCAAGGGTCTAAATCTGTGCCCCAGCGCCTCCTGCAGCAGGGCAGTGGGGAGGGAGGGGCGGAGCTGTTCACTGAGGCTATGTCTAGACTGCAAGCCTCTTTCGAAAGAGAGCGTCTAGACTGTACATTGAACTTTCGAAAAAGCAGCTTGCTTTTTCGAAAGAAAGCATCCAGTGAGTCTGGATGCTCTCTTTCGAAGAAGCCCTATTTACATTGAAGAACGCCTTCTTTCGAAAGAGGAACTTTCGAAAGAAGGCGTTCTTCCTCGTGAAATGAGGTTTACCGCCATCGAAAGAAAAGCCGCGTTCTTTCGATTTAATTTCGAAAGAACGCGGCTTGAGTCTGGACGCAGGTGAGGTTTTTTTGAAAAAAGGCTACTTTTTTCGAAAAAAACCCTGAGTCTGGACACAGCCTGAGAGCTCTGGTGGGAGCAGTCATGGGCTGCAGCCCGGCTGCCTCACTAGGTGTCAGCTGGCGGGGAGGGGGGTGGACAAACGTCAGCCTTGGCAAGTGACTGGCCTGGTCAGTGGTGGGGCTGGGGCAGAGACCGTCACCCCCGTGGATACAGGGGGAGCTCAGTGGGGCAGTCAGTGCAGATCCCAATGTACCGGCAGCGTGCGAGGGGCTGGGCTCTAGGGACAGCCTGTGGGCTCACGAGAGGCTGCTCTGCCCTCGCAGTCACTGCTGACCCCCCCCGCCCCCCCATGCGGGTGAAGGGCCTACTGGGTAACCCTCGAGTTGTGCTTCTTCCCAAAGGCCAAACAGGAAGGCTGGTCTCCCATCTGCCTTGCTGCATCCTTAGTGACAGCCTGAGACGGATCGGGCCAGGCTGGGCACTGTTGAGGGCGTCAGCTCAGGGCGAATTGCTCAAAACCAGGGCTCCTTACAGCCCTCTTTGGGAGACCTTTCCCAAAATAGGCCACAAACCAGCCACACCGAGCACGTCAGCTGCCAATCCGGCCAGCAGGAAGCCTCCCAAGCAAAACCCCTCACACATCCCAGCTCTCCCTGTGCCACAATCAGCCCTAGGCCTACCACACAGGTGAATGGTTGTAAAACCCGATCTCACCAACTCTGAACAGATCCTCCCGGTCCCAAAGAACCAGCCACAGTCCCGGGTCAATCTGCATTTTAGATCTTCCCCACAAGAGCACGCTGGGCCAGTCCTTTAGAATCTAACGTCTAAAAGTTTATTAATAGATGAAAGAAAAGGCTGAGAGTAAGATTGTTAAGGAGAATACATTAGATACATCAATCACCACGTTCTTGATGCAGGCTCTTAGCAGAGATGTTACAAACTGGTAGCTTAGAAGTCTCTGGGGGACATCCTATGTCAGGATGGGTCAGCAGTCCTTCCTGGCTCTCTGTCCCTAGCAAGGCTGCATCTGGAAGCAGGAGCAAGACTGAAGACAAGACGGAGACACCCTCATGGCACTTTTATATTCCTGGTGCCTCCCAAACTTGGAGCTGGTCATATGATCAAGTGACCAGCAGCCACGAGACACTACTAGTCTGCAGGCTTCCAGACAATCCCTCAGCTGTGTATTCGCCACTCTGAGAGCCACTGTCCATGAAGCAGCACTAGTTAGCACAACCATTCACTGAACAACCCTTCCTCACAACAGGCAGTCCAGCCTCATTGCCACCTCCCAGACAGACATTTACAGTACATATACAGAGCCGTTATTCATCACTTCACATGCAAACATCATACAAGTACACGAGAAGCATACATAGAATCAGTCGAGCAAAGCTTTCATTTGATACCTCGCATGGCCCACTTTGTACAGAATTTGGGGCAAATGCCACCAGTGAGTGCAACAGTGATCTGTCTGCTCACAATACCATCTAATAACGTGACATAGCCCCACCAAGCTTGGGTGCCAGGCTGCTCCTAGGAATCCCGTTTGCTCCCTGTACATTACAAACATGATTTGCTATTGGGGTGAGCTCTTTCTGACCTGAGCAGTTACCCAACGTTCAGGCCAAGTGGGTTGTTTCTGAGACTGACTTGAGGATGCTGCAGCTAAGTATGTGAACATGACCCTGTGATTTATAAGCAGGTGAATATCAAGTAAAGGAGCGAGACAGTATCTCACTGTGGGCACACAAAATTAGCTTTGGCACTTCTGGCTTTCTGTGATGCAAACCTGGTTATGTACAAAGCAGGTGCAAAGTCCTGCCTCCCTGAACACCAAAATCAAACAACAGGCCAGAGTTTCTTTGCTCGCTGTTCAAAATCTGTTGCAACCCGCCCTGAACCATGATCAGAGATTTTCTAGCTGAGTCTGGGCTTCTTTGCTCATTCTCTTCATCCCTCTGTGTGGTTCTGCTGCTTCACGCTTACCTTCACAGACACACACACACCCCTTCCTCTCAAATTCCTGGGCTCCTGGGAAACAGATTTACACTCTCACTCCTGGTGCCACTATTCACTCAGGGTGCATCTAGACAGTGGTCCTATTTTGGGATACTTCTGGTATCCTGAAATAGCATTTTCCGCATCTTGACAGCATGCCCGTTATTTCAAAAATTATTTGAAATAATGGGCGCGTTAGTCCGATGTCCCTGTAAACCTGGTTGCATTCTGGGACATTTCAGAATAGCACTCTATTTCAAAATTAACTCAAAATAAGCTATGCAATTTGCATAGCTCAAATTACGTAGCTTATTTTGAGCTAAAGGTACATCTACACAGCAGCGTTACTTCAGAATAATGAAATAATAAAATGCAGGTCTACACAACAAGCTTTTATTTCAAAATAATGTCGAGCTGGAGGATGTCTTACTCTGACTCCTGTAACCCTCATTTCACAAGGGCTGTGTCTAGACTGGCAAGTTTTTCCGCAAAATCATCTGCTTTTGCGGAAAAACTTTCCAGCTGTCCACACTGGCCGCTTGAATTTCCGCAAAAGCACTGACAATCTCATGTAAGATTGTCAGTGCTTTTGCAGAAATACTATGCTGCTCCCGTTCAGGCAAAAGTCTTTTTCCGAAAAACTTTTGCGCAAAAGGGCCAGTGTAGACAGCAGAGATTTGTTTTCCGCAAAAAAGCCCCAATTGTGAAAATGGTGATTGGGGCTTTTTTGCGGAAAACAGCGTCTAGATTGGCCACGGATGCTTTTCCGCAAAAAGTGCTTTTGTGGAAAAGCATCCTGCCAATCTAGACGCGCTTTTCCGAAAATGCTTTTAACGGAAAACTTTTCCATTAAAAGCATTTCCGGAAAATCATGCCAGTGTAGATGTAGCCAAGGAGTAAGGGAAGTTGAAGGAAGAGTGCTCTCCCTTTAACTTCCTGCTGTGTAGCCTGCGCCAAAAGCCAAATTAAGCTATTTCGACTTCAACTATGCAACTGACGTAGCTCAAGTGACGTAGCTTAATTCGACTTTTGCCCTGCTGTGTAGCTGTGCCCACAGGGCCCAGGCCAGTGCTCAAGACCTTGCAAAAAGAAGAGGCAGAATGAAGTGCCAGGACACACATACCAGAAGGCTTCCCTTTTGGCTCGCCAAAAAGTTCTGGAATGGAGCTCTGGGCCATGCTCTCTCTAAGATTTTCCATCCATGAGCGGAGTGAGTTTTGCCTTGTGCACCAGTATTGAGTTCATGTGCACTTGTCCAGATGTGTGGCTCTGTGGTGCCCACCAGTGACTAACTATATATAACTGAGAAAAAACCAACAAATGGTCTGGTAGCACTTTATAGACTTAACAAAACATGTAGATGGTCTGTAAAGTGCTTCCAGATCATTTGTTGTTTTTTTCGGTAACAGACCAACTCAGCTACCCCCTGAAGCTTTTATATATAATTGTTATGGAAAAAAGCCCCACTTACTGTGCAGATGCATTAGGTCCTGCCTCACCTCCTGCCCTTACACAGATAGCCCCCGTCTCCTCCTTGAACCCCCACTGCTACTCCCTTTCTTCAGCTGCCCCAACCATCCTGGGGACACTGAGCAGTCCCCACCAGGCTCTCATGCGAGTAGCAAGGGGAGCCCAGCAGCTCCAGCTCCCTTAGATTCCATTTTAGCCACGTCCTGCCCTGCAAACAGGCCCCAGGATGCTCAACAGACTTTGGGCCGGGCCCTGGGAACAAGCATCTCAGCAGCACTGGGCCCGCAGCTCTTCCAGGCGGCTGGGGCTAGAGCCCAGGGAGAACCAGCGCCCAGTCTAATCAATGGGCTGTGGCAAAGCTGCCTCTCGGCCCCTCCTGGTGACTCACACTCCAGCCTGAGCAGCTGCCTGGGGCCAAATGGCCTGGGGACTTGGGGGGGGGGGGGTTGTACTGCACCATTGGCTGCAGTGTGGGGCAGTTCTTTGGTTTTCCACATGGGGGAGGGGGTGACAGCCCCTGGCCAGACCTGCGGGGGTGCTGCCTGAGGAAGATATGTGAGAGGGTGGGCCCTACACTGGAATATTGACTGGACCAGTGGGTTTGAACATCCTGCTTCACCCTCAGCCTCCTCCAGATGCTACAGAATAACTACTTCCTTCCTCTCCCTCCCCGGTCTGCTGCTTGGGTCTTTCTGGCCAGAGGCCAGGCCAATAAACCACCAAGCCAGGCAAAACAAAAACAAAAAAACAGAGTCCCCTGACAGCAGCCACCCGCCAGCCCCACAACTCCATTCCCCAGGGGCAGCTATCGCTCGCCAAGTGGCCTCAGTCCTGATGACAGCCACGTCCCAACCCAACTTAGGTCCCAGTGGCAGACAGAGCAGCCGCCTCGCCACGTGACCCCATCCCCACCCAGCACACAGCCCGCTGTGGGAACAGCCCCGCCACTCACCCCCCATCCAGCAGGAAGGTGAGTGCTGCTGCGCCACTCTGCGAAGGAGGTCGGGGCTCAGGTGTGCACCTTAGGGGGAACCCGGGTCCGGGGCTGTTCCAGCAGGACTTCAGTGCTTGTGTTTATAGACTCACCACAACTTAGTGAACAGCACAAACCCCAGCTCCAGCCCACACAGGCAGGCCTGAGCTTCCCGCTAAAAGACCCCATGGGCTACAGCATCCTCCTGCGGTACAGGACCAAGCTGGCAAGTTCAGACTTAGGTACAGATCTGGCGCCATCTGGTGCCATTGGTGCTACCTGCACCGATCACTAGAGCATCCCCTCCCCGCCAGTTACAGAAGCAGCACCCCCGAGGGAGGCACTTACACTCAGAGAATCCTAGAGCTGGAAGAGACCTCAGGAGTCATCAAATCCAGCCCCTTGCCCAAAGGAGGAACAAACCCAACTCAATCATCCTAGCCAGGGCTTTGTCAAGCCGGGGCTTGAACGCCTCCAGGGATGGAGATTCCACCCCCTCCCTAGAAATCCCATCCCAGTGCTTCTCCACCCTCCTAGGGAAATTTTCCTAATATCCAACCTAGACCTCCCCCATCGTAACTTGAGACCGTTGCTCCTTGTTCTGCCATCCATCACTACTGAACACAGCCTTTCTCCATCCTTTTTGGAACCTCCCTTTGGGAAGTTGAAGGCTGCTATCAAATCCTCCCTCACTCTTCTGTTCTGCAAGTGAAATAAATCCAAATCCTTCAGCCTCTCCTCATAGGTCATGTGCTCCAGCCCCCTAATCATTTTTGTTGCCCTCCAGTGGACTCTCTCTGATGCATCCACATCCTTTCTATAGTGTGGGGGGCAGGGAAGGGGAGGAGGGCCAGAACTGGATGCAATACTCCAGATCTGGTCTCACCAGCGCCAAATAAAGGGGAATAATCACTTCTCTAGATCTGCTGGAAATGCTTCTCTTAATGCGTCTTAATATGCCATTAGCCTTCTTGGCTGCAAGGGCACACAGTTGAATCATATCCAGCTTCTCATCCACTGTAACCCCCAGGTCCTTTTCTGCCGAATTGCTGCTTAGCCCATCAGTCCCCAGCCTGTAACAATGCTTGGGATTCTTTTGTTCCAAGTACAGGACCTTGTTGAACCTTATTGGATTTCTTTTGGCCCAATCTTCTAATCTGACTAGGTCAGTCTAGACCCTATCCCTGCCCACCAACGTATCCACCTTTCCCCCAGCTTAGCGTCATCTGCAAACTTGCTGAGGCTGCAATCCATCCCCTCATCTAGGTCACTAAGAAAGATGTTGAACAAAACCAGCCCTGGAATTGATCCTTGGGGCACTCTGCTTGAAACCAACTGCCAACTAGACGTTGAACCATTGATCACTACTTGTTGGACCAATCTAGCCAGCTTTCTAACCACCTTAAAAGCCCATTTATCCCATACATACTTCCTTAACTTGCTGGCAAGAATATTTTGAGAGACCATATCAAAAGCTTTGCTAAAGTCGAGGTACAGCACATCCACTGACTTTCCCATGTCCACAGAGCCAGTTACCTCATATAGAAGCTAATCAGAGTGGTCAGGCACAACTTTTCCTTGGTGAATCCATGTTGACTATTCCTAATCCCTTTCCTCTCTTCCAAGAGCTTCAAAATGGATTCCTTGAGGATCCCCTCCATGATTTTTCCTGGGTCTGAGGGAAGGCTGACTGGTCTGTGGTTCCCTGGATCGTCCTTCTTGCCTTTCTTAAAGATGGGCACTACATTTGCCTTTTTTCAAGTCATAAGAACATAAGAACATAAGAACGGCTGTACTGGGTCAGACCAAAGGTCCATCTAGCCCAGTATCCTGTCTCCCGACAGTGGCCAGCACCAGGTACTCCAGAGAGGGTTGACCGAAGACAATGATCAAGCGATTTGTCTCCTGCCATCCCTCTCCAGCCTCTGACAAACAGAGGCCAAGGACACCATTTTATCCCCTGGCTAATAGCCTTTTATGGACCTAACCTCCATGAATTTATCCAGCTTCTCTTTAAACTCTATTATAGTCCTAGCCTTCACCGCCTCCTCTGGCAAGGAGTTCCACAGGTTGACAACACGCTGTGTGAAGAAGAACTTCCTTTTATTAGTTTTAAACCTGCTACCCATTAATTTCATTTGGTGTCCTCTAGTTCTTCTATTATGGGAACTAATAAATAACTTTTCTTTATCAGCCCTCTCCACACCACTCATGATTTTATAGACCTCTATCATATCCCCCCTCAGTCTCCTCTTTTCTAAACTGAAAAGTCCCAGTCTCTTTAGCCTCTCCTCATATGGGACCCGTTCCAAACCCCTAATCATTTTAGTTGCCCTTTTCTGAACCCTTTCCAAGGCCAAAATATCTTTTTTGAGGTGAGGAGACCACATCTGTACACAGTATTCAAGATGTGGGCGTACCATAGTTTTATACAGGGGCAGTAAGATGTTCTGGGTCTTATTTTCTATCCCTTTCCTAATAATTCCTAGCTACCTTTTTGACCGCCGCTGCACACTGTGTGGAAGATTTCAGAGAACTGTCCACGATAACTCCAAGATCTCTTTCCTGATTTGTCGTAGCCAAATTAGCCCCCATTATACTGTACGTATAGTTGGGGTTATTTTTCCCGATGTGCATTACTTTACACTTATCCACATTAAATTTCATTTGCCATTTTGTTGCCCAATCACTCAGTTTGGTGAGATCTTCTTGGAGTCCCTCACAGTCTGCTTCTGTCTTGACTATCCTAAACAGTTTGGTATCATCTGCAAACTTTACTACCTCACTGCTTACCCCTTTCTCCAGATCATTTATGAATAAGTTGAAAAGAATTGGTCCCAGGACTGACCCTTGGGGTACACCACTAGTTACCCCTCTCCAATCTGAAAATTTACCATTTATTCCTACCCTTTGTTTCCTGTCTTTTAGCCAGTTCTCAATCCAAGAAAGGACCTTCCCTCTTATCCCATGGCCATGTAATTTACACAAGAGCCTTTGGTGAGGGACCTTGTCAAAGGCTTTCTGAAAATCCAAGTATACTATATCTACTGGATCCCCCTTGTCCGCATGTTTGTTAACACCTTCGAAGAACTCTGAGGGTATGTCTACACTACCCCGCTAGTTCGAACTAGCGGGGTAATGTACGCATACTGAACTTGCTAATGGGGGGGAGGCCTCCATGATCTCCTGGGAGACCCAAGGAGACAAAGGGGCGTGTGAGACTGGGGCCCCCAAGAGACGCTCACGCGGCCAGCGCCCCCACCCAGCAGGATTCAACCCCACTGCCTCCCGCTGCCCTGTAGCCCCCCTGCCCAGCACAGGGCCCCTCCCAGCACCCCCCTCCCAAACCGGGACCAGCTCAATCCCTGTCCCCAGGCCGTCTCCTGCCCCTCACTGCCTTGGTGACCAGCCTCTGAACCTCCTCATCCCTGCTCCCCAGACGCATCCCCAGCAGCCCGCTCTGCTGCCTTCCAGCCCCCCCCCTTCATGGCCCGGGGAGACCCCTCCCTGTCCCGAATCCCCCTTCCTGTCCAGCACCCCAGACCTGCCCCATTTCTCTGTCCCTCCCTCCTCCACCAACCCCACCCACCCACCCCCTCCAGCTCTCCTGGCCCCACCATTTCCAGGTCCCCCACCCACACCCATTGCCCAGGCAGACCCCTGTCCACCCCTCATATCCGATCCCCTCCTCCCAGCCACTGCGACTCGCTCACCACAATCCTGGCCACCACGGTGTCCCTGCTGCAGCGCGTCGCCAGGGTGCCCTCGCCCCTTTGGAGGGCGGCGAGGCAGGCGGTGGAGATGGCCAGGAGGAACCGCTGGAGGGCGGCTGGGCTCTGCACCCCAGAGAGAGTCTGTGAGCCTGGGGCCTGCCCCCCCCCCCCCCCCGGGCAGCTGCAGGGCTCAGGTCTCCCAGGAGTGGAGGTGGGAGCTGCTTGTTGTCCAAGCACCCACACTCCCCCCCCAACTGCTGCCCCAGGCTTGTGGGGGCCCAGCTGGTGCATGACAAGAGACCCCAGCTTGGGGGGCCCATGTCATGCAGGAGAAGGAGCCTCAGGGGGATCCCCAGGGACAAGCCCCTCCCGGGGGGGGACGTGCTGGGAAGGGGCCGGACACACTCGGGTCCCCCCCATGTGGAGAAGGTTCCTACCGTGTCCCGGGTGTGGAGCTGCTCTTCGATGTCAAAAATGGACACGTCCTCCACCCAGGAGTCCACCCGCTCCTGGCAGCGCTCCGGTGAGGCGCAGGGGGACTCTGTGCGGGAGGGAAGGGACCAGGGTGACTCCATCGCCCAGCAGGGGTCACGCGCCCCCATGTCAGGGACCCTGGGCAGGTTGGGCCCCACACGCCCCTCGCAGGGACCCATCCCCCTTCCACCCTCACATCTGCCAACGCCCTCAGCAGAGCCCCCACCAGGAACAAGAGAGCCAAGCAGCAGCCCCCGCCCCCATCCATTGCCCTGGCTACAGGGCAGACACTGGGGCTGCCCCTCCCCACCCCTCCCCCCCCCCCCCCCGGGTACTGGGTGAGCCCCTGGGCCCAGCTTGTTCACGGCCCCTCACCTGGGTCTGAGCGGCTGCGGGAGGTGGCCCGGCTGCAGCTGGAGGCCCAGGCGCTGCTGCTGACGGACCTGGACCCACAGCTACAGGGGCTGGTGCGGGGAGCGACGGGCTGGGGGCTCCCGGAGACTGGCAGGTCTCCGGGGGCCGGGCAGGGCGATGCCCCCTGGTGGTAATGGGGGCTGGGCTCCCGGGGCAGATGTTTCTCTCCACAGAGGAGGAGGCCCCAGAGCCACCCTACCCGGCTGCCCCGCTGGGCTGGGTCCCGCCTTCCCAGCCGCCCCTGGAGCCAGGTCCGGGTGGGCCTGGCCGATGGGCGAGTCGCCCCGAGCTGGTGGGATTCAGCTTCCCCACCCGCGGGGATGGAGGAGCTGCTCCCCACCGGCCCTGGGGCCATCTTCAGGGTGTTCTTGAAGAATTGTCTGAAGCGCTTGGCCATTCTGCAAATGAGAGGAGCAAAGGGGAGCTGGGGGCGCAGCCTGAAGAGCGAAATCCAGGGGTTCCCGCTCCCCAGAGCGACTGCCCCCAGCCCCCAAATGGCCCCTTGCTTATCGGCTCGGTCTTGCACAGGCACTGCAAGGACCTGAGGGTATGTCTACACTACAATGTTAGTTCGAACTAACGGACGTGAGTTTGAACTAACATTCCTAGGTGCTACACTAGCGCTCCGCTAGTTCGAATTTAAATCGAACTAGCGGAGCACTTAGGGTGTGTCTAGACTACATGCCTCCTTCGACGGAGGCATGTAGATTAGCGAGATCGGAAGAGGGAAATGAAGCCGCGATTAAAATAATCGCGGCTTCATTTAAATTTAAATGGCTGCCCCGATCTGCCGATCAGCTGTTTGTCGGCAGATCGGGGGAGTCTGGACGCGATGCCCCGACAAAGAAGCCTTTCTTCATCGACACAGGTAAGCCTCGTGAAACCAGGTTTACCTGTGTCGATGAAGAAAGGCTTCTTTGTCGGGGCATCGCGTCCAGACTCCCCCGATCTGCCGACAAACAGCTGATCGGCAGATCGGGGCAGCCATTTAAATTTAAATGAAGCCGCGATTATTTTAATCGCGGCTTCATTTCCCTCTTCCGATCTCGCTAATCTACATGCCTCCGTCGAAGGAGGCATGTAGTCTAGACACACCCTTAGTTCGAACTAGGAAAACCTCATTTTACGAGGATTAAGCCTAGTTCAAACTTACTAGTTCGAATTAAGGGGTGTGTAGCCCCTTAATTCGAACTAGTGGGAGGCTAGCCCTCCCCAGGTTTCCCTGGTGGCCACTCTGGCCAACACCAGAGAAACTCTATTGCCCCCCTCCAGGCCCCAGACCCCTTAAAGGGGCACGGGCTGGCTACGGTGCCCATGCCAGGTGCAAGCCTGCCAGCACCCAGCTAGCAGACCCTGCACCTGGCACGGCACAGAGCCACCCACCCGATGTCCCCCAGCCCACCCCCTCTTCCCGGGACCAGGCTGGCGGCTCCCGGGAGCTTGCCCGGGACCGCAAGAGGCGGGCACCCACCTGGGCTAGTGCGGACATCGTGGACCTCGTCCACGACCTCCGCACTAGGTCACAGGAAAGTGGCCGGCTAGGGCAGGAGAGCTGCCAGCCTGGCCACCCAGGAGCAGGTGTGCAAGAGAATCAAGGGGGTCCACTGAGACCCCTGACCCTGAGCCCTGAGCTTACAATGGCCGTCCTGGGTCAGACCAAAGGTCCATCTAGCCCAGTAGCCTGTCTGCCGACAGTGGCCAACCCTAGGGACCCTGGAGGGGATGGACCGAAGCCAGTGACCAAGCCATTTGTCTCGTGCCATCCCTCTCCAGCCTTCCACAAACCTTGGGCAGGGACACCACTCCTACCCTCTGGCTACGACTACTCCATGGACCCAACCTCCATGACTTGATCTCCCTTCCCTTTAAACTCTGTTCCAGTTGTAGCCTTCACAGCCTCCTGCAGCAAGGAGTTCCACAGGTTAACTGTTTGCTTTGTCAACAACAACAACAACAACTTTCTCTTACTAGTTTCAAGCCTGCTACCCATTCCTTTTCTCTGGTGTCCTCTAGTCCTTCTTCATGGGAACTCATGAAGAACTTTTCTGAATGCACCCGCTCCACCCAACCCCTGCTTTTAGAGACCTCTATCCTGTCCCTGCTCCATCTCCTCTTTTCTAAGCTGAACAGTCCCAGTCTCTGTAGCCTCTCTCCATCTGGGACCTGTTCCCAACCCCTGATCATGTTAGTTGCCCTCCCCTCTCCCAGCCATTCTCTTCCCCTCTCCTACCTCCTTTTCCCAGTCTCCCCCAGTTTTGTTCAATAAAGACAGAGTCAATGTTGGAAGAAACGTTATCTTTATTTTGTACATCAGGAAGGGGGGCTAGGGAATGGTAAGTGGAAGGAGGTGAGGGAGGAATGGGGTACGAGCCCCCGATGGGGAGGACTGGGCTGGCTCTGCGGGCTTCTGTGGGTGGAAGCTCTCCTGCAGCCCCCCAATTGCCCCCTCTCCCCAGATGGCAGCCTGCGGCAAGTGCAGCCGGGCTGATGACTGAGTGCTGTGATGTGCCCAGTGTGGGTACTCCGGGCACTCCAAGCCAGGACTGCTTTGCAAGCGGGGCACCCCTGAGAACTGTCTGTCCGGGATGGGGCTCGGGACCCTTTAAGCGAAGCCCTCGGCTAGCCTGAGACAGCATCTCCACGCTCTAAGTTCTCCTCTGATGCCCTGCCGGCACTGCTTCCGGCCATCCTTAAGCCCTGTTCAGGGTCCACTCAATGTGGACATGCTAGTTCGAATTAGCAAAACGCTAATTCGAACTAGTTTTTAGTTCTAGACGCGTTAGTTCGAATTCGCTTAGTTCGAATTAACTAATTTGAACTAAGTTCGAACTAACTCTGTAGTGTAGACATACCCTGAGTCTCCTATCCATCAACAGCCCCTGCTCAGCCAATCAGGGGCGATTCTAAGCTGTGGGGGGTGGAGCTTTCTTCTGAAAGACACCGGCATAGACCTGTTCCAGCCCCACCTCACCAGTCCCCACAACGGGGGCTGCATCCCCCGCCCCACGGGCTCCTGCAAATCTCACCCCATCCCTCAGCTTGTCTGTTGGGTCACAAGCTGGGGGGTGGGAGGGCAGCAGGGGAAGGGCACAGAAGAGGTAAGAACAGAGCAAAAATGCGGGCGGGATGGAGGAACCCAGCCGGCCCCGGGCGGGATCCAACCCCTGGGGGCTCTTACCCTCCCCACCTGCCCTTTGCCTCATATGCTGAGGGCTGCCCAAAGCCACTGTGAGGTCACTGCCCCCCCCCCACCCCTGCCAGGCAAATGTCCTTCCTCTAGCCACCCCTCTGGGAAGTTTGAGCCATTCCTAGGGGTGCCCCCCACTCCCTGACTGGTCATCCTGCGGCCAGCAGCTCCAGTAGCCCCACAGGCTGCTCCCTGCCCTACACTGCAGGCTTCTTGCACGAGAACTGTTTCACGCAGGAGTTCTTGCGCAAAAGGTCTCGTGCAAGAGCACCTCCACCCTGCCATGTGCTTTTGTACAAGATTGTCCATGGCAGTTGAATGCTCTCTTGCGCAAGAAAGCTCTGCTGGCCATATTAGCCATAAAAGTGTCTTGCTCAAGAAGCCCCCGGAGCCTGTCCACGCTGCCTTCTTGCACAACAGCTCTTGCACAAAAGGGGCTTATTCCTCGTGGGGAGAGGAATAACTCTTGTGCAAGAAGCCCTCTTTTCTGATGCTTCACTGCAAATTTACTTGCGCAAAAATTCATGTGCAGTGTAGACGTGCCACAAGTTTTTGCACAAGAACAGTTGTTCTTGAGCAAAATGCCCGCACTGCAGCCGCAATGTGTACGTTAGGCATGTCCACTGGGAGCAGAGGAGAGGGTAGAGGAGCGGGGTCCTGGGATGGGCATGTTAATGTGGGGTGCACCCTTGGCTCACTCTGCACCTTTTGGGTGACCCTGCCTTGTTCTGTGCCTCAGTTTCCCCCCACTGCACCATGGGACCAGGGACTCTGCCCCACCTCGGTGTGCTTGGATGCAGTCAGGCCAGACTGTGACAATTATAAAATTGTCAGACATATGGATGAACATAATTTGTTGGGGAAAGTCAACATGGTGTCTGTAAAGGGAAATCATGCCTTACTAATAGCCAGAGTTCTTTGAGGGAGTCAACTATCATGTGGTCAAGGGGGATCCAGTGGAGATAGTGCATTTAGATTTCCAGAAAGCCTCTGACAAGGTCCCTCACCCAAGGTTCTTAAGTAAAGCAAGTTGTCATGGGAGAATAGGCTCGGCTTATGGTCTCCCCATAACCCTCCTGCAGCTGGTTCTGCCGCATCCAGCCGCTCAGACCCATACCCTCCCCATTGGACACATGCCTCAGTTTCCCTCCAATGGGCACATGCCCTGGTCTCAGATCTCCCCACAGGCGCATGCCCCTGGCTCTCTGCAATACTCACCAAGGAAAAGGATGGTGAGAGCAGATCCCATAATGGGACAGTGAAGGGTACCACCGATCCCCTAATGCGCAGCTCCACCCCTCCTCAAATAAGGTACTCAGCTGGTGGTTGCAGCTACAGGAAGTCAATAATATTTCATCTCTTCTGGTATCCCTTGCCTCTTATCGGCAGGCGACATCTCGTGCAATCACAGTTAATTAGAGGTCTTTGCAAAACCGAGGAAATGATCAGCCTGGCTCAGTGTCCTGCAGCTCCAGCTTGTCCGTATCCCTGTGGGGAGAAAGGGAAGTCTCCTCTGTCTGTGGGGAGCCAGGAGACCACAGGTTCTGAAATTCAATCATTGACTGACCATTATTTCCATGACGATTCCCCTCCCCCTTTCTTTGTTTCTAGATCCAAGTGGTTGGTGACTCATGTAAATAAAATCAGGAAGTGATCATGCAATTAAAGGAAGCTGTTGTGAGGCCTGTTAGTGAAGGGACAGAGTTAAGGGTGTTTAGGGAACAGTAAGTGGCATTTCCTGGCTTTGGAGGCTTTGATTCTTTAAAGCCTCCTGCTCAGCTTGCAAACCTGCCCACGTGCAACACAAGCCCTGGCACCATGCGAGGAATGGGCATGAAGGGGAACACCTGGGTTCACTGCCCCTTGCACCATAGCTGAGCGGTGTTGGCGGCTTTACGCTGTAACGCTTGGTTCTAAGGGTCTTTAGTCAGCCTGTGAATTAAATCAGCCAGGTTCAAAAGAAAATGGGAGCAAGAGAAATTCCATTCAACCCAATGGGTCACCAACCAGGAGAGACTCAGGGACTTTCCCATGTGCCACATAAACCTTGCCCACTGAGCTGCCAGTGGGTGTGTGGCTAGGCCCCTAGAGAGGGACATAAGCTGTGTTTGTGCAGCTGCTGGCTACCTGGCAGGAGTAAGCTAGTAGTCAGGCACATTTGGCCCTGGTCCCAGCTCTGGGAGGAGAGTGGGGACTAAGGGTTAGAGGAGGAGGTTGGGAACTAGGACTCCCATGTAACAGCTAAGAACCAAGCCCTTTCTGTTTGCAGATCCTGGTTGGGCCTGGGCAGCCCTTAGACCTGCTGTGGGAAGCCAGGCTCATAAGCCTCCCCCAGCAACACACAGACAGCCCCTTCCCTCCCCCTCTCCCCCCCCCCCCGCCCGCCAGCTGCAGAACGATACAGATGCTGAGAGCATCTCTGGGCAAGCTCAGCTGAAGGGACTTGCCCCAGGCCAGGTGTTCCCCTCCCTTGGAGACCAACATCATTCCCCTTCTCATGGGCCCACAGGTCACATCCACACTTGGCCCGTTGGCCCTGGGGGAACCCGCTTCAGGGAGACAGCCCCTTCTCGTATGGTCCTTGGGGCCACACACTCCTGGGGGGGCACTAGAGCCCTTTATTTCCAACCTTCTACTGTGCTGCTTTCCATGGGAACCTCCCAACCAGCACACACAGGGACAAGGGCCCGCAATTCCTCCTGTGGCCGCTAGGTGGCGCTGCAGCCTTGCACTGCCCCATTCCCCAGAGAATCTGGATTTGTGCTGATCTGATCTGGCCCCTCTGCATTTGATGGGATAAATGAGGCCCTGTTGCACTCGCGGCTGGCTGAGTCAGGCTATGTCTGCACTCGCGGCTTCTTGCCTGAGAAATATGCAAATGAGGCTAAGCGTGGAATATCGCCTAATGAGCCACCATTTTTGCAGAAGAGGCTCTTGCGCCAGAAGGAGCTGTCTGCACTGCCCCTTTCTGTGCAAGAAAAACCCTCTTGCGCGATGCTGTTACGCCGATTATTTTCAGGAATAACGGCATTGAGCAAGAGTGTAAAGCTGCAAAGTTGCCATCCCCACTCAGCTATGCAGCAAAGAGCATCAAACCCATCACACCTGCTTTTCTCCCCATCACACCTGTTCTTCTCATGGTGCCAGGGCTCATGTTGGGAAAACAGGAGATTCACAGACAACAATGAACTCTGCCCCTGTAAGTAGGCACTGAGTCCTAAGGACACAACAATCAACCAATCCCGGTTAATTACAAGATACAACAATTCTTTATTATCAAAATAAAACTACAGTAGCAAGCACAGTAAAGTGGTTAGATGGAAAGAGCCACCAAATTGATAAAGATACTCACGGAAACCCCATTGGCTAAAACTTGGTTACAAAGAAAAAAGAAAAACATAATTAACAGCTTAGACATTATTTCCAAATCCCCAAACAAGGAAAACAACAAATCCTGACGGACTAGCTAAGGTTTTCCCTACTTACACATTCTAAGAAATCCATTCTTGGAGAGAGAATCATAGAATCATAGAATACTAGGGCTGGAAGGACCTCGAGAGGTCATCGAGTCCAGTCCCCTGCCCCTATGACAGGACCAAATACTGTCTAGACCATCCCTGATAGACATTTATCTAACCTACTCTTAAATATCTCCGGAGATGGGGATTCCACAACCTCCCTGGGCAATTTATTCCAGTGTTTGACAACCCTGACAGTTAGGAACTTTTTCCTAATGTCCAACCTACACCTCCCTTGCTGCAGTTTAAGCCCATTGCTTCTTGTTCTATCCCCAGAGGCCAAGATGAACAAGTTTTCTCCCTCCCCCTTATGACACCCTTTTAGATACCTGAAAACGACTATCATGTCTCCTCTCAATCTTCTCTTTTCTAAACTAAACAAACCCAATTCTTTCAGCCTTCCTTCATAGGTCATGTTCTCTAGACCTTTAATGAGTCTTGTTGCTCTTCTCTGGACCCTCTCCAATTTCACCACATCTTTCTTGAAATGCGGTGCCCAGAACAGGACACAATACTCCAACTGAGGCCTAACCAGCGCAGAGTAGAGCAGAAGAATGATTTGTCATGTCTTGCTCACAACACACCTGTTAAAGCATCTCAGAATCATGTTTGCTTTCTTTGCAAGAGCATCACACTGCTGACTCATATTCAGCTTGTGGTCCACTATAATCCCTAGATCCCTTTCTGCCGTACTCCTTCCTAGACAGTCGCTTCCCATTCTCCCATTTCCCTCAGTCTTGGAAGAGACTACTCTACCTCTCAAACACAGAAGAGAGAGAGAAAACCCCTGTTTTTCAGTTTGAATTTTCTACCTGCATTGTTATTGACTTACCACCTGATACTTGGCTAGCTACAGGGTTAACCCCTTAGTCACCAGACACTGGTCAGCACTCCTGATTATGACAACCCGGCTCCCAGCCTAGTGTACCCTCCCCAAAGAAGACGACCTCCCTCTCTCCCTCCCTCCCTCCCCACAGAGACATGGACAAGCTGGTGCTGCTGGACATTTGGCTAGGCTGATGATTTCAGGGTTTCCTCGGTTTTGCAGAGAACTCTGGTAACTGTGACCACATGAGATTTTGCCTGCAGATGAGAAACAAGGGGTGGTGGATGCAGTGGAACTCCTTATCTGAGGCTGGGTGGAGCTGGGAAAAGGGGTGTGGCTGGTGCCCCTCACTGGCCCATTATGGCATCTGCTCTCACCATCGTCTTCCTCAGTGAGTATTGCAGACAGACAGGAGTGGACAGGGGGGATCTGAGACCAGGGGGTGGGCCCATTGGGGTGGGTCTGAGACCAGGGGGTGGGCCCATGGGGGTGGGTCTGAGACCAGGGTGTGTGCCCACAGGGAGAGGGGAGGGAATCTGAGACCAGCACATGTACCCATGGGACTGAGGGTGAGGCATGTGACTGGGTGGGGCAGTACCAGATGCGGGCGGGGGAAGGGATTCAGGAGAGACCATAAGCTGAGCCTGTTCTCTGGGGGAGGGGGGTCACTGCATCACTCTCTGGGGACCATCCTCCCTGCCCCATTGATCTAGTGACTTCCTCTATGGGGGCAGAGGACAGGTGCTGACTGCGGCATACAGGATGGGTTTGGGGACAGGGCCCCCCGCTTAGTCTGCAGCGCTGGGGGGTCCAGTTCGGCATAGGTGAGTCCCTCAGCGCTGGGGTTGGGCTCCTGGGGTAGGGAGGGAAGAGAGTCACTATGTGTATGAGTCAAAACCAGCACACAAACACACACAGCCACACACCAGACAGTCCTGATCCCAGACAGCAGGGGGTATTCATATGCAGTGAGGGGGTGCATGGTGCATTGGTGTGGGGTGAGGCAAGGCACAGAGCTGGGGAGTTTTGGGGGGCACTTACAAAGACATCTTGCAGTTTCCCTTGGCCCACGAGGGCATCTGTGGAACAAAGACACTCAGGGGCAGGGAGGGTGTGAGAAAGCCGGAATCTGTGGCTAGTTATACAGGGTGTCTATACACCATGGGCTGAGCCAATTCCCTGGAGTGAGGATGGGACACAGGGACTGGGGCTGGATCAGTGTCCCTGGGATCGCAGGATGGGTCCCAGTGAGACCCTCAGCGAGATACGGCCCCTGCCTGGCTCCATGGAAACCACAATCCCTAATGACTCGTGCTAATCACCAGGAGCCCTGTCCTGGGCCAGCTGCCCTGCGTGCTCGGTGCTGTACGGACACCAGACACAGAGACGGTCCCTGCCCCAGTCAGGGGCCACTCACCCCTGGAGTCCCTGAGGGGTTGGAATGGGCGCGGTGTCCCTTCTGCAGGGGAGGAGCCCCCTGCCCCACAGAGCTCAGGGGAGCTTGGCTGCCCCACGGGCCATGTCCCATCCGGGCGCTAATTCCCACAGCCCCGACTGCTTCTGAGCTCCCCGGGGGGGTTGGGCATTTGGGGCCGAGGTCTCATGCAGACAAGGTCTGAGTCTGTCTGTCCCTCCCCAGACGTGCTCCAATCCCTGCCCTGTGCGCCCAGTGCCCCCATCCCCACTGCCCCACAGCTGGGTGTCCCCAGGGTCTGTCCATCTCCCGCTGTGCAGGGACCGTCCCCCTCCAAACACCCGAATGGCCCCAAGGGCGTCTGAGCGGGGGGCTCTGTTCCCCAGGAGATGAATTGCTCCATTTCTCCCACTCACCTTCTCCAGGCGACACCGTTGTGGAGTTCTCTGGGTTGGGTCCCTCTGTGGGGCTGGAGAAGCTGGATGGCTGGAGAAGCCCCTGTCTGCGGCAGGAGAAGCCCCTGTCTGTGGCAGGAGATGGCTGGAGAAGCCCCTGTCTGTGGCAGGTCCCATGGGACTGCAGTAGCTCCCCTGCCCATGGCCCCTGGTTAACTGGTTGCTTACTGGTTAACTGGTTAACCTTTCACATCCCTAATCCAAAGAACCCCTTGAAATGGGTTATACATTAAATGAGCTTTTTACTACCCTTGTCTCTCGTGACCATTTGGGGTGGTTCACATGCACCCTACACAGCAGAACTGCCTCATCCATGAACGGGCCCTGGCTATGATTGTGCAAAGGGCAAAAGAACAGTCAAAATGGCTGCATTGCAACTCGTGGAGACATTTCTGCAGCATCAAACAGCACGTGGCAGCTTGCAATGTGGTGCCTCACGCGGGTATTGGCCTGAGGATAGCCCCTCCTTCAGAGGAGTCAAGTGGCCAAATCATCCACTCTGCAATAGACACAAAGGGAAATGAAAGTGCAGGCTGGCAAGCTACTGTGTACTGGGGGAAGAGATGAAATGTCTGCCTTCCCACGCTGTGTACTTTCACAGGCTGTCTGCCTTCACACGCTGTGTGCTTTCACACAATGTTTGCCATCACACAATGTATGCTTGCACACACTGTGGGCCTTCACAAGATGTGTCCCTTCACACGCTGTGGGCCTTCACTGCTCATGTGCCTCATACTAAAATGGCCATCGGAGCTTTCTTGCGCAAGAGAGCATCTACACTGGCATGGATGCTCATGTGCAAAAGCACATGCCAGTGTAGACACTCTCTTGCACAAATACTTTAACGCAAAAACTCTTGTGTTAAAAGTAGATGTAGCCAAGCTGTAAAGGCTCCTACATTAAACCCAGAGGTCCCAGGTTCTGTTCTGCCTGTGGTGGTTACACAAATGCTTTAGAAAGGAGATCACTGTTATTCTCTACAGTTGGGAAAACTGACTCTCAGAGTGTGGCTATGACTCGATTATGCCATCAGATGGCATAGCCAGGATTATAGCCCAGTCCAGCCCCCACTGCATTAACAGTTTGATAGACTGTTAAACAGGAAAGATGGAAATTCTGATCTACTTGAAATCTGTGTTCTTCATGTACCATTTGCTCCAAAAAAGGCATAGCTAGTGGTTGAATGATCTGAGCTAGTGGAGGCTTGGGAACAGATTGCTTACTCTTCTGAAGCAGATCTGTCACTCAGGGCTGGAATATGTTCCCAAAAGAAAAAAAAATCAGATACACAAAAAAGAAAACAAATCCAAAGAGTTTGCAACAGTGGAGCCCTGGGCTAGTGTTCTCAGAGAATCCATGTTAGAGGCCAAAATCTAGAAAAGGTGTGAGAGAGACACATCATAGAAATTAACATTCACAGCAACTCAAGAGAACTACCTGAAATCCAGAGGGAATATAGGGTTGTTAACAAAAACCCTACCTCATTTCATAGTCATGGCAACATCAGAGGGGTAGGCCAAGACTGAATGTTTTTTTAAGCGCTATTGTAGGAATTATTCTGTGGCCGTTCTCTGGCCTGTGCCATGCAGAACATCAGACTAGATCACATGTTAGAACCAGAGATAACCTGAATGGAAGTGCCTACATATATTTCAAAATACATCCCACAGATTCTTTTGAGGGAAGTATCAAAATATTTCATGTTGGCCTTTTCATTTGAACTGACATTCATGCGTGAAGTCACAAATACATGAGCTATGTATTCAACCCAAATATTTCACAAGAAAAAACAACAAAATCCGTTTTGGTCATGAGCTAAACTCATATTTTTCCCCAGATTTTTTGATTTGGCCACTGAATCCAAAAATCACTTCCTCAGTCATCTCTACATCTACCTGGTTGCAGGTGGTGTTCTAATCATGCTCTCACAAGCAGCCCTACTGAATGCATTGAGTATATTTATGTGAATAAAACACATTACAGGGGGAATGGTTCTATTCTCAGTATGTGTATTATTGCAAAAACATTTGACCAGCTTCTCCTCTTACAGCTTCTTCACATGGGGAGTCCTTCCAGAACAGTATTCCTGATTAACTCCACGTTTTTTAATTTTGATGAAGTTTTGTTTAAAAATTTAAAAAAAATATGAGAAAACGCGGGAAAAATTCTATTTTAACATTTTGGGAAAGAAAAGTTTTCATTTTTTTTCACTTCCAAATACATTTTTGTTTGGAAAGGTTCTTTCTTTTTCATTAAAATGCCCCTCCCTCCCCGAAAAAGGTCTAAATCAAAAGGAAACAGTTTAATCTCTCTCTATATATAAAAAAAGTTTTCTATGGGATGACAGAGTGATGTGATGACACCGGGAGGAGGAGGGGCAGAGCCACATTTCCTCCCACATCACGTGGGGTGGGCTGGAAGTCATACACCCTCATCCCTCGCAGCCAGAGGGAGAGAGCCAGGTAGCCTTGGCCCAGTCCAATGCCCTGGTGGTTGGAGGAAGAGAGCCAGGCCAGCCTCGACCCAACCCTCCAGTGGCCCAGCGGGAGAGCTGGGGCTGCCTACCCACAGTGATGGAGCTTGGTGAGCGTAGCGAGCAGGGAGCAGAGCCCCCTTGTTTAATCAAAATGAAAGTTTTCATTTCAGCCCTCACATTTTTCATTTTGTCTCATGGAAAATATTCAAAATTGTAGGTCGCGTGTCCTGATTTCTGGGTGAAGTTCTTGGATAAGCTCTGAATGTTTTAGGGGACAGAAAATCCATTTCCCCAGCCAGACGAGAGAATGAACCCCATGGGACAGACATTAGTCGTCTTGCTTAATGCGCTATTGGAAGTTGCACGGTTACTGTCATGGGGTGGGTGGGATAAGAACCTACATAGATTAAAACAGCATGTCTAGGATGAGACCAAACCAGAATGTCCTCTGCACTTTGGGGAAGCTTTAACTCCAACCTAAGCTGTGTGACCTAGGTCCCTCCTCAAAGGGGTTCGTACTTGCCAGGTGTGCTCACCAGTGCCATAAGGATGCAAGTCATCTGTTTCCCCAGCTGGCGAAAGACCTGCTGTCTGGTCTGTGCAAGGACCTACTGTTGTGCAGGTCACCGCTGTGTCTCCGCTGGGCTGTGAGCCCTGTGGAAAAAGGGCACATACGTTAGTGTGTAAATGAGTCTGTGAAGGCTGCAGAAGAGATATACAGGCAGTCCCCGGGTTACGTACAAGATAGGGACTGTAGGTTTCTTCTTAAGTTGAATCTGTATGTAAGTCGGAACTGGAGTCCAGATTCAGCCGCTGCTGAAACTGACCGCCAGTTCTGACTTACATACAGAATCAACTTAAGAACCCCAAGCGTCCCCAAGTCAGCTGCTGCTGAAACTGATCAGCGGCTGACTCCAGGAAGCCTGGGGTAGAGCAACTCTGCCTCGGGCTTCCTGTAGTCAGCGCTGGTCAGTTTCAGCAGCGGCTGACTTGGGGACGCCTGGGGCAGAGCAGCTGGGGTGCTGCTGGGTTGCTCCAGTAGCACCGCTCCTCACTCCTCGGCGCTACTGGACCAACCCAGCAGCACCCCAGCTGCTCTGCCCCAGGCGTCCTGATTCAGCCACTGCTGAAACTGACCAGCAGCAGCTGAATCAGGACCTGGGGCAGAGCAGCTGGGGTGCTGCCGGGTTGGTCCAGTAGTGCCCAGAGCGGCGCTGCAGGACCAATCGGCAGCGCCCCAGCTGCTCTGCCTCAGGTTCCACAACAAAAGCCTGGTCTGCTGGGGGGGGGGGGGGGCACACTAGCTGCGCCCCCCCCCCAGCAGACCAGGGACACGGGGAGCAGAGCCGCAGCAGGGTGCCGCGCCTCTGAGGCTTTGCTCTGGCAAAGTCTCAGAGGTGCAGGACCCCGCCGCGGCTGCGGCTTCAGTCCCGGTGCCTGTGGTCTGCTGGAGACGGTCTCCAGCAGACCAGGGGCACTGGGAGCAGCTTACGAACGGGGCTTTCTCGCCCCGGAGCTCGCAGGCAGCAATCTGCCACCTCAACCTCCGGGGCGAGAAAGCCCCGTTCGTAAGTGCGGATCCGACATAAGTCGGATCCGCGTAAGTCAGGGACTGCCTGTATGGGCAAAGGCTAAAACGTGGGTGCAATCCCTCAGGAAATTGCCTGCAGTCGGGATTGTCTATAGAACTTCTGGATCTAAAACTGGGAGTTTGTGTAGCCTCAGCTAGTGGAAAGTAGATTTATTAACCAGGATGGGTGGTGTAACCCATGGGCCTCTTGCAGCCGTCTGCAGAGGGCACGGGGGTATAAAAGTTACGGGGGTCCCATGGGACTGGTGTTTACCTTCTAGTTCACCAAACAGTGTCACATGAAAGTGTGTGTCACACCGGTCCTCATAATCTTTTCTAAATGTATGTGCAGAGAATACGGAAGGAGGTATGTATCTATTGGTAGTTGTGTTCTTTAGACCTTGTAGCTCAAGGCAAGGAGGTGGGAGATGCTTATTTCCCTTGCTGACCATCGTGTGTCTTACAGTAGTACTCTATTCGCATAGTGAGTCACCTGTGAATGGAGAGAAGGCAGGGGGATAATTATGAGAATGATGTTAAAAGCGGGGGTGGGGTGGCTGCTTTACAGGTCAAGAATGAAGTACTGGACTGAGATATCTAGGAATGCAGAAAGATGCTCTGAGGTCCTTTACCAGGGGAAGGGGACAAAGTGCCAGTGGGTGTAGTTTCTATCTTGGTTAAAATGCAGTGAGAAGGACTTTGGCTGGTTTTGATGGACATGTAACCCTTTTTTCCAGCATTTCTGTCGGCTGCCATTGAATCTCTCTCCTTTGTTAAATAAGCTCACAGGTGCTTTTCCCGTGAACTAAGTGCTGTGTACAATGCTGAGCTGTGTTCTCAGGTGTAACAATAAGCTGCTGGGTACTGGGCCTTTGGGATCTGGTAATTCTGTAAGTGGTTAAGATGCTGAATGTCACAGGGGCCCCACTCAGAGTACTCAGGGTTGGAGTTTGCCTGGCACTTTCCTCTCTAAAAAACACTGGAGCCCACATGGGTTGCCTGTGGCTGATAGGATCAGCCAGCTGACCCCTAGCAGGCAGAGAGAAGATTCCTCATGGTAATAGCAGGCATTAACGAGGTGCCTTAGAACTCTAAGTAACCTGAGCATCGTCACAGGGGGTCTAATGACCTCTAGAGGGAGACAGAGGGCAGTAATGACCAGGTGTGGGTGATACAGGCAAAGAAGTTAGGGGAAATAAGAGCTTTTATAAGTTTATTGGGAGGAAAATGCAATAGATCCTATAATAAATAGAATAATAGAATCATAGAACACTAGCACGTCAAGAGATCATCAGGTCAAGTCCCTTGCCCTCACGGCAGGACCAAGGACTGTCTAGATCATCCCTGACAGGTGTCTGTCTAGCCTGCTCATAAACATGTCCAGTGATGGAGATTCCACAACCCGCCGAGGCAATTTATAAACAAGAGGGACAAAATTAATGTTTAATCAAAATGGCTGAGTCACTAAAGAACTTGTAAAACAGCAAGTAGTCCTGTGGCACCTTAGAGACTAACAAAAATATATACATAGTAGCATGAACTTTCGTGGGCAAAACCCACTTCATCAGATGAGCTGTAAAGGAATAACAAAAACCCAGAAATGATAACAGAAAAAGAAAGGAAAGAAAGGTACCTGTCAATTGTAGGACCAGTGCTAACAAGGCTAAACAAATGGGCTGGAAGTGTCAGATACTTAGTTTTGATGTAAAAATGCAGTGTTAAAGGCAGTGGAGACTGGCTTTATAATGCCACATCCAGTTAATGTCAAACGCAGGGAAATAGTGTGAAATTTGCAAATGAAGATCAGTTTCGCACACTCTCTCTGTAATTGGCTGGTGAAATTCCTTTGTAGAAGAATGATTACTTTTACATCCAAGAATGAGCACCCAAGCAGGTTAAAAAGTTTCCCTATAGGTTTATATGTGTTACCATTTCTGATGTTTGATTTGTGTTCATTTATTCTTTATCATAGAGACTGACCAGTTTGACCAATAGAAATGGCAGAGCGGCAGTAACAACAAATGATAAAGTAGTATCTCTGGGAGGAAATTAGTTATTAAAATTGAGACTGAGATTTTAAAAACATCTATGAGAGGTAGGAGAATTATTACTAACTTGCTCAGTCACTTCTGTAAATCATACTTCTTGAAGATAGTGGAAACATAGCAATAAGAAGGACAGCCTTCACATGTTCTGGTAAATCTGTTAGCTACAAAATGCTGGCTTGACTGCACAGTTCAGTTTCTTTCGTCCTGGCACTATGGTAATGTCAATAAACTAATAACTTTCACGCTTTCACTTACCTGAGTGCTGGCCCTGTCAAATCCAATGGTTGTGGAATCTGAGGAAAGAGACTGAATATATTAATATGAACTCTGCTTGAAATGCCAGGGAACTTGTGTTAATGCCAGAGCTGCTGCTACAACTTTTTGAAAAGCAATCTATATATAAATGACTGATCAATATGAAAATGGTTGCTGGAAATGTTCATTTTGGTCATTTCCCCCCATGTTTTAGATGAAAAGTTATTTTTATCTAGTGATATTAGATTTCAAAAATATTTCACCATTTTACCCATTTTTTGTTGAACCCCCCCTTCCCTCCAGATTCCTTGAAGAAATTTCACGGAGGAAATGAAAATTTTCCATACTCCATCCCCCAGCAGTCAGCATTTCACAACAAACTCTAATTAACCTTTATTCCAGCTCCTGCTTCTAACCCGGTGTTGTTTATTAGGTTGTGGATATCGATCTTATTATAGCAACTGCGTTAGGTCACGAAGGATCAGCCCAGCTGGTTTGGGCTGGTTCTAGTTAGTTCCGTGTTATGAAATAAAATGGACACTTGCAACTGCTCAAGCTCTCTGTATTTCCAGTGATTTCTTTCTAAACTGTGGAAGTCCAAATGATATAACACCTGGCATCAAGTAGATGGGAAATCCCTATAGGCCCTGCTGTCAGCTTGCTTTGGTTGTTCTGTTTTACCCAAACACCAGTCTTAAGCACTGAGAA
Source organism: Pelodiscus sinensis (assembly GCF_049634645.1). Lineage (NCBI taxonomy): Eukaryota > Metazoa > Chordata > Testudines > Trionychidae > Pelodiscus > Pelodiscus sinensis. Next base: position 3,310,069 of record NC_134743.1, on the reverse strand, counting down.
AAGCAGCATCTTACATTCAATTTGATCTTCAGGGCTTTTGGGAATCTCCTCACTTGGACCGTGTTTCCTGTGGAGAAATGAATGCACAGTATAGCCAAGGAGGTTAGCAGCTGCCCTTGCTTGTGAGGTTTCCTCTAGGATATGGGAGACACAAGGCACATGTCTGTCCTACCCCATGTGAATCAGAGACTTATACTAGGTGAGAGCCTGACCACTGAGCTATGAGACATTTTGACATTCCTCAGTCTCATCCGCTGAAGTGTAAATCTGATCAAAGAGTCTTCATGTTAGAGAGAGGAACTGGCTCTATAGCCTCGTGGTAAGGTTCATGGCAGTCTTATTCAGGATTTGAACTTGGGTCTCCCATAGCCTATGTGATGGGCTTAACCATAAGGGTTTCAGACACTGTCTCTAATCAGCAATTCCATCCTGGGACCTGGGAAATCTTCCTGAGAAAAATATCATTACAATGGACACATTTCAGCAAAAGGTTTGGTTTCCAAGAATCAACATTTTTGTATTAAAAACAAGTGTTGAAGATGTCCTGACTAACTCTGATTGGTGCTAGTCATCAGCTGCAGAGCCAGCGTGCACCAAGGCCAGGGCTCAACCACTTTTTGGCCAGCCACATCCCAGCTCAGTGAGGTGATCTGGCAGTGTCGGGGTTGGCTGTTGTGGTATTTTGTGAGGTGAGGACTTAGGCTGCATGCAGTGGTGAGTGTGAATGGGCCAATATTGTGAGCTGGGCCATCCTAATGGGATAGGAAATGCTAGAAGCTGGGCTAGATTTCCATCTCCTGGCCCCCAGGGTCTCCCCCAACCCAGGGGTACCCCACTCCGTGTGCTCCTCACTGTCAATGCTGCTCTGTAGCCCCTGGAGCTCAGAATGGGGTTGGGAAGAAGCTGCAGTTTGAATTGATTGAAGTAGGATTTAGACACTCAGCTCCCATTAAATGGGCATTGAGACGCCCTTCTGAAAAGCCAGCCTCCATAAAGGGAGTTTGTATGGGCAGAATATCAGCCATGTTTTCGCTTAGGGGTGATCGCAGCCTACCTTGTATCTCTCCTCTTCAACAGAACTGAAAAATAAATAGAAAATGTCATTTAAAGTCTGTACAAATCACCATGAAGCACACACAGTCTGTGATCAGCCTTCTGTTTGGCTCCTCGCAGCTGATTGGTTTTCTCTTTTGTAACTACGTATTACAACCCAGGGACTTTCCCTGAGTCTGTGTCAATTGTGGCTATTTACTACCTACTCAATTTACTATGCTTGCAACAGTAGTTTTGTTTTGATAATAAAAGAGTTTGCTTGGAGTTGGGAAGACAGAGAGAATCCAAAGACAACACTGTACTCTTCCCTTGTAAAAGGCACTTAATCCTAAGGACACAACAGTCAAGCAATAACAGTTAATTAGAATAAAAAGAAAACTCTTTTATTACCAAGACAAATCTCCTATTACAAGCATAGTAAGTTGGCTAGGCGGTCAATAGGCACAAATGACATAGACTCGGGGAAAGTCCTGGGGCTGTAATCCTTAGTTACAAAAGGGAAAAACAATTATCCAGCTTAGACTATTTCCAAACCCCCAAACAAGGAAAACAATAAACCCTGATGAACTATCTAAACTTTTCCCTGTTTACACATTTCAAAAAGTCCAGTCCATTCCTTTTGAGAAAGAGAGAGAGAGAGAGAGAGAGAGAGAGAGAGAGAGAGAGGTGTTTCCCATCTCCCTCAATACCTGGGAGAAACTGCTCTGATCTCAAAGAAAAGAGAGAGAAAGAAAAACACCCTCTTTTCCAGTTTGAAATTACTACCTGCATTTTCATTGTCTGACTGACCGCCCCTCCTGGCTGACACCTTTGCTAGGTACTTCAGTTAACCCCTTAGTCACCAGGTATTGGTCAGGACTCCTTGGCTGCATCTAGACTGGCATGATTTTCCACAAATGCTTTTAACGGAAAAGAGCGTCTAGATTGGCACTTTTTGTGGAAAAGCATTCGTGCCAATCTAGACACGGTTTTGCGCAAGAAAGCCCCGATCGCCATTTTCACCATCGGGGCTTTTTTGTGCAAAACAGTTTTTAGCTGTCTACACTGGCCTTCTTGCACAAATACATTTGCGCAAGAGGGCTTTTTCCCGAACAGGGCAGCATAGTATTTCTGCAAGAACACTGACAATCTTACATTAGATCGTCGGTGTTCTTGCACAAATTCAAGCGGCCAGTGTGATGCTATTTCAAAATAGCTGATTTCATCATTTGGTACTATTCTCACAGTGCCAAATTTTGAAATAAACTGTGATTCTGAAACATCCCTTTTTCCTCATAGAATGAGGTTTACAGAGACATTGGAATAGCGAGCTTGAAATAATGGGTTTGCTGTGAAGACGTGGGATAGCTATTTCCCGAAATAGCATTGCAGTGTAGACATACCCTGTTTAACCAAGCAATGCTAGAGCAATATAATTCAATAGACACAATGAAAGAAATTCATACCTGGGTCAGCATAGGGTGTATGCATTTTAGCTCTCAAAGCCTTGTACCAGACTGCATCAAAGAGGTGAATTTCACATCTTCTCCCTACTTTCAACACTTTCTCCAGTTCTCCAACAAGCTGATGGATTGAAGTTGTTGACTCTGGGTTCAGGATCCGTTTGACCCCATCCCATGCTAGCATTACCCATAACTTAAAAAAACAGCTTTATATGTGGTACGCAAGCCACCTACAAGCATAATTAAATTCATTTACCATTGGGAAGTGGCTGAACTTCAGTTACATTTCTGTTGGACGTGGGTGTTGCATCTGTGGAGTGGATGCAGTTCAGGTCACACATAAATTACTGCATTCATCTGGAAGCTTTACATACATCTTCTTTAAGAGTGCATCTACACTGTATCATTGTTTTGAGATAATGAGAGCATCTACACAGCCATTTTGTTATTTCAAAATAATTTTGAGATAACAGACCGTTTATTCTGAAATCTGTAAACCTCATTCTACAAGGAATAATATCTATTCCGAAATAGCTATTTTGAAATAAGGGGTGTGTAAACTCCCCACGGCTGCTATTTCGAAATAGCCCCTCCCCAGGGCAATTCTAAGTTATTCCTCCCCAGTGCCTCCAGGGGCTCTAAATCGAGATAGCGCGTCTACATTAGGGAAGCCTGCTTTGAACTAATTTTGAAGCTTCCCTGCACTATAGATGTGCTATTTCAAAATAAGCTACTTCAGAATCACTATTCTGGAATAGCTTATTTCGAAATAGCCGTGCAGTGTAGACGTACTCTAAAACTACAAAAAGACTTAAAATTAAATGGTCATCGCTTGCCACTGATATCATGAAAGGAGTAAAAACATCCAGTTCAGTAAGTGCAGTCTGATAATTTAAGTGGTTTCCACTGTAGCTGTTGGAAAGACAATTTTTTTCATGGGAAATTTTGACAGTTCAAAAATCACCTCCATTCTAAATTTCAATAAAGAAACAAAATATCAAACGTGTCCACAAAACAGAACTTTCTGAGAAGTCTCAAACTGGGAATGTCAATGTGAAAACAGTTCAGTGTAGTGTTCAGAACAAAATGGACCAATTTGACATTCCCATTTCAATTTTATTGAGGACGAGAGAAAAAACAGATAATTCAAAACCAACAATTTCTGGTGGAAAATTTCATTTTTCACAAAACCAAAGTGTAGCATTTCTAGTGGCTCTCTTTTCTGCCAGGCTTTGAATTACCATTCTTAAATGGCACAATTGTCTTTTAGCAGTGGTTATTTGGGGACCTAGTCTCCTGAAAGTATAGGCTTCTCATCCATTACAACAGGAATGGGGAACCTTTTTTGGGTTGGTGGTCGCTGACACATAAGAACATAAGAATATAAGAATGGCCATACTGGGTCAGACCAAAGGTCCATCTAGTCCAGTATCCTGTTGTCCAACAGTGGCCAATGTCAGATGCCCCAGAGGGAGTGAACTGAATAGGGATTCTTCAAGCAATCGCTCTCCCATCACCTGTTCCCAGCCTTTGACAGAGGCTAGGGACACCACTCCTACCCACCCTGGCAAATAGCCATCGATGGACCTAACCTCCATGAATTTCTCTCTTTCCTGGACCCTGTTAAAGTCCTGGTCTTCACAGCCTCTTCTGGCAAGGAGTTCCATAGGCAGACCCTGTGCTGTGTGAAGAATAACTTCCTTTTGTTTGTTTTAAACCTATCTATCTATCTATCTATCTATCTATCTATCTATCTATCTATCTATCTATCTATCTATCTATCTATCTATCTATCTATCTATCTATCTAAAGTCCTTTGGGATCCTAATGGAGCATAGGGCCTCCACAATCATTTTCCATCTCTTGCGATCCTTAGTGATAGTCTTGATTTGATCCCATGTTAAGCCAGCTGCTTTTACTTCACCCCGTTTTAAACCTGCTGCCTATTAATTTCATTTGGTGACATCTAGTTCTTATGTTATGGGAACAATAACTTTTCCTTATTCACTTTTTCCACACCAGTCAGGAATTTATAGACCTCTATCATACCTCCCCTTAGTCTCCTCTTTTCTAACATGAAAAGTCCAAGTCTTTTTAATTTCTCTTCATACGGCACCTGTTCCAAATCCCTAATTGTTTTTGTTGCCTTTTTCTGAACCTTTTCCAATGCCAATATATGTTACAGGTGACCTCATCTGTAAGCAGTATAAAAGATGTGGGCATACCATGGATTTATACAGAGGCAATAACATATTCTCTGTTATATTCTCTATCCCTTTTTTAATGATTCCCAACATTCTGTTTGCTTTTTTGGCTGCCACTGCACACTGAGTGGATGTTTTCAGAAAACTATCCACAATGACACAAAGATCTCTCTCTTCAGTAGTTGTAGCTACATTTAAATTAAGTTAACGGAGATTGCCTATCTCCTAGACTTGGAAGGGACCTTGAAAGGTCATCAAGTCCAGTCCCCTGCCTTCACAGCAGGATCAAGTAGCAGCTCTGACAATTTTTTGCCCCAAATCCCTAAACAGCCTCCACAAGGATTGACCTCACAAGCTGGGTTTAGCAAGCCAAAGCTCAAACCACTGAGCTATCCCTCCCACATCATATTGTATGTTTAGTTGGGATTATTTTTTCCGATGTGCATTACTTTACATTTATCAACATTACATTTCATTTGCCATTTTGTTGCCCAGTCACGTAGTTTGGTGAGATCTGTTTGAAACTCTTCACAGTCTGCTTTGTTCTTAGCTATTTTGAGCACGTCACTGTTTACCCCTTTCTCCAGATGATTTATAAATAGGTTCACTGACTCATAGAATCATAGAACCATAGAGCTGGAAGAGACCTCAGAAGGTCATCAAGTCCAGTCCCTTGCCCAAGACAGGACCAATCCCAACTAAATCAACCCAGCCAGGGCTTTATCAAGCTGAGGCTTAAACACCTCTAGGGATGGAGACTCCACTACTTCCCTAGGGAACCCATTCCAGTGCTTCACCACTCTCCTAGTGAAATAGTTTTTCCTAACTTCCAACCTGGACCTCTCCCACCACAACTTGAGACCATTGCTCCTTGTTCTGCCATCTGTCACTACTGTGAACAGCTTTTCTCCAGCCTCTTTGGAACCTCCCTTCAGAAAGTTGAAGGCTGCTATCACTCTTCTCTTCTGCAGACTAAATAGACCCAAATCCCTCAGCCTCTTCTTGTAGGTCATACCAGGCCCTTCCAGATTGAATAGGATTGGTCTCAGTACGGACCCACAGAAAAACCAGCTGGGTAGGGGTAGCGAGGGATGGAGTGCCAGCATGGGCTACCCAATGCTAGCCTTGAGTCCTGGGAGCTGGATCCAGGCAAGTCAGGGACCACATCTGGCCTCTGGGCCTATTGTTCCCCAACCCTACGTTACATCATGGAAAGTCCCAGGACTCTGGAGAGCAAGGCTGAGTCCTATTTGACTCCATTCAGGCCATTATTCAGTTTCTGTGGTTCACTAATTAAGTTAAATATTGTGGGGCTAATTCATGGTGGATGATCCAGTCACTTTGGTTAGGCAGAAGCGAAGTGGCCAGAGAGGAGAACTAAGATCCACCCAGGAATGGAGCATTGCCTGTTCCATTAGATTTTCACCATCTCCTCAGGCATGATGTGGTGGTGTTGGGGTCTCACATTAGACCTTGAGGAAGGCAGATTTGTGCCCCTGAATGAGTCCCCAGGGATCGAATCTGGCTCTCTGGACCTGTTGCAGTAGATATTCCTATTGACTCCAAAGGGAGGGGTCTGTAGAGAGAACTAGGAAGTTTTAGACTGCGATAGTCAGGGCAGCATGCTCAGCTGTATGCAAGCACGCTCCAAAACACACATTCCTGAACCCTCTGGCAGGGGTCTCCCCAAAGAAACCAGTGCCCTGACTCATCTCACTCCATAAACAATGAAGAGGCCTGTGATACCTTACATCAGGGGTGGGGAACCTTTTTTGGGTCAGGGGCCACTGACCCATGGAAAAATCAGTTGGGGCTACACACAAGTGAGAAGCAAAAAAAGAAAAACCAGCCCCGTACTGACATGGCCCCTAACGGAGGAGAAAGACATTCCCCACAATCCCCTCACAAGCCAGAACCTAATGGGGTCCAGGCTAGTAGACTTTGTGTGCTCCAGTTCCACAGCAGGCATGAGCTTTCTAATACTCGGGATGGGAGAACCCCTTAGCCTTAGGGGCCAAATCCAGGCAAGCCAGGGGTCCGCATTCAGCCCCTAGGCCTGAGATTCCCCACCTCTACCTTAAAGAAATAATATAATATAATATAATATAATATAATATAATATAATATAATAATTTTCTTACTATGTACTTTAGAAAGGTGTGTCTGTCTGTCTATTCTTCCGTCCATCAGTGAGTCTATGTGTTCAAGAACCTCTCCTAAACCGTAACAGCTAGGACCACCAAATTCGGTATGCTGCTTTCTCTTCTTAAAGCTAGGTCAGGGTTTCATTATCTCAGGACAAGGGGATAAGCTTGGAATTCGCTTGTTTCTCATAAAATGGAAAGGGAAAGGTCTAGCAGGAGGGAGTTATGCTGCGGAATGAGCCAGGGGACAAGGGTGGAGAAAGGGACAGCTATCTAATATATATTTCTCTGTCTGTGTGTCTGTTTGTCTGTGTGTCGGTCTGTCCCACAGCCGGGGAACATGCACTGTTTTCCGGGTTGTGTGCTCACTGTTGCAGCAGCGACTATGGGTAGGCACTTCTTACCTCTCCCTCTCTTCCCCACCCAAGCTGCTGCAGTGTGAGGGGCTGGGGTTATTCTCTTCCCCTGGGGCAGCCTGCATACTGAACCCCCCACTTCCCAGATCCACCCCAGAACAATAATTTAAACGAAGAAAAATGCAATGCTCAGTCAAACTTCCAGTAATATATAATGTAATATATAATATATCCTTGCCTCTAATTTCTACTCCAACCTTTTTTACCCATGGAAGTTTATGCCCAATTACACATGTTAGTCTTTCTATCCCTGTGAGACTTGTCTCCACAAACAACAACATTCTCAACCCACTTTACAGGAGATTTGTTTGGGCCCCTTTGTTCTCACTTCTTGTCCATTTTATCAAATCGGCACCAGTAGGTAAAAAGAGGAATTTTATTTATTCCTTCACATAACACATGAATTAGCGGGCACCCAATGAAATCAATAGGTGGAAGGTTTAAAGCAAACGTAAGGAATACTTCTTCTCCACAGTCAACCTGTGGAACTCCTTGCCAGGGGATGTTGTGATGTTCAAAGTAGTAATAGGATTCAAAAAAGAAGTTCATGAAAGTCAAGCCCATCAATGGCTGTTAGCCAAGATGGTTAGGGATGCAACCTCATGCTCTGGGTGTCCTTAAACCTCCACCCATCAGAAGCTGGGACTGGATTACAGGGGATGGATTATTCCCTCTGAAGTTCCTAGCATTGGCGACTGTCGGAAGACAGTGTACAGGGTTAGAAGAACCATTGGTCATTCTGACGTACCCCATTTGGATTTCTCTAATATTGGAGAATATTTGTATAATTAAGGCAAGTTTAGTGTCTTACCTGTCACATCCAGGTTCTGGGAGTCACTTAGAAGTGAATTCTTTTCCTGATTCTGATCATCCTTGTGCTGATACAGACAGGTAAATCTCCCTGTGTTGTTCACACTCACTCGATAGCTGTAGGCAAATTTGGTTTCCTGCATTGGCCAGCTTCCAAGATCCTTCCCATCTTTGCAGAAAATAACACGTGAAAAAGGAGAGAGGGCAGGTACTTTGCACTTCAGGACCAAGCTGACTCCTTCCTCAGAGGATGTCTTGTCTAGAAGTAGCTGAGGAGCAGAGAGGTTACCTGAGTAATAAAAACATTCGGCTAAAGACAATGGGTCTATTTCCTTAATGATGGAACCTGCCAGTGCTCTAAGGACATTAGCAGAGATTTTGGCCCAATATATAAGGTCACCTGCCTGGTTTTGGGGCCTTTACAAAATCCCAATGGAAATGTTGCCCCAAAGAGCCCATAGAAGGAAAGGAAGTGGGGGGGTCAGTCTGTTGCCTCTGTCTCTGTCTCTGTCTCTGTCTCTGTCTCTACACAACCAGTTATTTCAAAATCATGTTGAAATACTGTCAAGCTAGAGGAGTGTTTACTCCAACTCTTGTAACCTTCAGGCTGTGTCTAGACTGACAAGTTTTTTCTGCAAAATCAGCTGCTTTTGCAGAAATACTTGCCAGCTGTCTACACTGGCCACTTGAATTTCCACAAGAACACTGACGATCTCATGTAAGAAATCAGTGCTTCTTGCGGAAATACTATGCTGCTCCCATTCGGTAAAAGTCCTTGTGCGCAAAAGCTTTTGCGCAAAAGGGCCAGTGTAGACAGCTCAGATTTGTTTTCCGCAAAAAAGCCTCGATCGCGAAAATGGCGATCTGGGCTTTTTTGTGCAAAAGCGCGTCTAGATTGGCACAGACGCTTTTCCGCAAAAAGTGCTTTTGCGGAAAAGCGTCCGTGCCTATCTAGACGCTCTTTTCTGCAAATGCTCTTAACGGAAAACTTTTCCATTAAAATCATTTGCGGAAAATCATGCCAGTCTAGACGTAGCCTCATTGTATAAGGAGTCGGATGAGGAGAGCTCTATTTTGAAATAAGTGTTGTGTAGATGCTCCCAATTTTGAAATAAGCTGCGCAATTGATGTAGCTCAGTTTGTGTAGCTTATTTTGAGTTAAAAAACCAGCTGTGTAGATGCACCCTCAGAGTTACTTATCCAACTGTAACAAATAGTTCCAATTTATCAGCAGCCACTAAAACTAGGTGCCTTGATTTTAATTGTGCACTAGTCACACCAATTCATAAAGTCAGAGACAGCCCAGAATTATAAATTCCTGGTTAGACAGACTATGGACAGTGTTCCATACTCCTTCTTACAAGCAAGGTTCTTTCTCCCTAATTTTCCAAATGACACTGATCTATCCTTGCATCATGGGAAGTTTGGGGAGGAAATTTTTTATATAGGCACCATCTAAGACAAGCAAAATAACATATCCGGGCCCTTGTGACTGCAGAAGCTTGCAATAGGTTGGGTTTGCTGACCCGGTGCATTATCCACTATTTCCAAATGGGGTTGAAAGGCTCTTATGAAAAAGTCTGCTATATCCCAGTTCCCTATATGGGTTGCCAGAGCCATCCAAGGGGTTCAGAGCAGGTGTGGGAAACAGGCTGGACTTGGATCCGGAAAAGAAGTCTGAGGCCTTGGTTTAGGGAAAAAATTCCAGTGATTCATCTTTTTAATTATTCTTATTTTTATTCCTGCATAGCCCAGGGTTTACCTTTTAGTTTTACTGCATCCTTTTTTGGTTGTTTATACTCAAGAGCATATGTTCATTAAGAGCAATTCACAAACTAATACTGCTGATCAGCTTTCAATCACTGTGCTGTTTGGTCAATTACGCCACTGCTATTAAATTAATTATCTGCCAAAGTATTTTGCACAGTATTTTTCTAGATGTTCCTGTGGAATTTGGTAAATAAATTAATTTCCCTCAATATAGAGACCTTCATCTAATAAACAATTAATATTTTTAACCCAGTCTACATAACCCCACCCAGCTCCTCACAGTTTCTGTCCCTGGAATTCATTGCTAGTCTTTCAGAAATTGCAGGCTTTTTCTGCAGTGTCAATTTATTTCTGCTCTAGGAATGTGGAGGAAATACTCACCCGGAGAGCTGCAGATTTCTTGATTTGTGAAATGAACCCCTTTAAAATAAACACACAATTTTAGTTTTAGGCACAGGCTCAAGCTTTGTTCTATCCTGCTATTGGGTAAATCCAGACTCACCTGTTGCTAGAATGGGTCAGTGCACATTCTGACTAGAGATAAATAATACCTTTAGCTGCATATTATTTTCTCTTATGAGATATAAAGGAAATGAAATACAATGGTGGTTTATAGCTTATGATCCAGGGTCCCTTGTGGATTTGCAGATTAAATCTAAGGCTTTGTCTATGTTGCCAATTAAACAACAAAACATTTGTCATTCACGGAGGCTTAACACCCCGTTCATTCGAAACACAAATTTTTCAGTGGCAAATGGGTCATTTTCTGCAGGAGAGCTCTCCTATTAACAATACAAATCCTTCTCATAGGTGGTGGAATGATTTTGTCAGGAAAAGGGCTCACAAACAGCAGCGTTTGCATTACTCGACTCCCTGGGAGCTCCTTGCAGTACTCTAGACAATGCATTGCCTATTAAAATCTAGAGGTGCGTCTGCCCAGCAATGTTTTTTCGAAATCTACATAGCCGGCAGTTATTTCAAAATAATGTTGAAATGCTGTAAACTGGAGAACTTCTTAGTCTGACTCCTGTAACCTTCATTGTAATCGGAATAAGGAAAGCCAGAGGAAGGGTGCTCTATTTCAGAATAAGTGCTGTGTAGATGCTCCCCATTTCAAAATGAGCTGTTTTGAAATAAGATACGCAATTGACCTAGCTCAATTTATGTAGCTTATTTTGAGGTAATCTCTGCTGTGCACCCTAGTAGAACTTCTTCCATGTTGAAACAAAAAACAGGACTGTGTAGCACTTTAAAGACTAACAAGATGGTTTCGTGGGCCAGACCCACTTCCTCAGATCAAATAGTGGAAGAAAATTGTCACAACCATATATATGAAAGGATACAATTAAAAAAATGAACACATATGAAAAGGACAAATATCTGAAATTTGATTTGTCCTTTTCATATGTGTTCATTTTTTTAATTTGTATCCTTTGGTATATATGGTTGTGACAATTTTCTTTCACTATTTGATCTGAGGAAGTGGGTCTGGCCCACGAAAGCTCATCATCTAATAAACCATCTTGTTAGTCTTTAAAGTGCTACACAGTCCTGTTTTTTGTTTCCGCTGCACCAGACTAACACGGCTACATTTCTATCACTATTCTTCCATGTTGTCTGCTTTGAAAAAAATTGAGCCATTCTGAAATTATTTCATATCAGACAAAGGCCAAGTCACCTGCAAAATTGCTGCTTCTAAAATTCCATTATATATGAATTGTCCATGTGAAAATTAGTCAGTCGTATTTTGTTTTATTGCTTGGAAAGACATGCCTGTTTTTCTGCTGTCACATAGATGATTAAAGGGATTTAAGACAAACAATTGAAAATAAAAAAATTCCTTCTAGACTGTGACTAAGAAGAGATTTGAATTTGAAAAGGAGATTGTTTTAAGGAAATTCTGAGTATGTGAACGGAGGAAGATTTTTAAAATGTGAGGCTGTTTTGAAATGAAGTCAGAACATATTCTCAACTACTGGAACTTTCACTACCATGAAAAATTCCCATTCTGCTCTCTCTTTAAACTCAGCAACTAAAGTCATGATGCTTGCCAACTAGACCACTGAAAGCATGTAAAAGGGAAAGAATGGTGCTTAAAATAATAAATACAGTGTAGGTACAACAATTATTTCCAAAGATTTAAATAAATATTTGGCATGGTATTTTTTCTTACTTGACAAATAAAACTGATCAGATTATTTATTATAAGAATTGGACTCCTTGTTTCTTAGATCACAAATAAATATATGTGGAAACCAGCCACCTCTAATCACTGGGGTATTCCTACACTGCAGAGCTTACCTCAAAATAAGCTACCCAAACTGAGCACTTGTACAATGAGGATTACAGGAGTTGGAGTAAGAAGTCTTCCAACTTGACAGTATTTAGATACTATTTTAAAAAAACAGCCTGCTGTGTAGATGCGGACTAAGTTATTTCGGAATAGCACTAGTTATTTTGAAATAGGGTTGCAGATGTACCCTATGAAATAGGGTTGTAGATGTACCCTATGACTTCTTTTGAATTCCATTTTGGATTATTCAAGAAGATTTCACGCTCTTTATTCATGTTTGCATATTGTAGGTGTCCCAATGGAAAAGAAATTCTGGCATTTACAAAACATTAAATGATTATATCTTCAATGTATAGGCTATTAATCTTCCAAAATAAGTTCCATTCTATAGTGGTGGATCTTAAACAGAGATATCTTGATTAAATAAGTGATATTTCCTTACGGTCTCATTCTGCCCCAAATTTGCACAGTTCAAATCAAAAGTAAGTCAAGTGGAGTTACACTGAATTTGCAATGGTAGAATCTTAAGCTTTATATGTGTGTCTCAGTATGTGTATAAAATTAAGGCTGAGATTTTAAGTGTGCCCTAAAGGATCTGGACTCTCAATTCCTGTTAAGGTGAATGAGAATTGTGTGTTGAAATCCCCTAGGTGACTTGGCAAACCTTACCCTTAAATTCAATTTTAGACCAGTTATTAAAATGTTGCCTTTTAATTAAGGGGACCAGGCTCAAATATTTTGCTCTCAGTCTCAACTAAAAAGAAAAGGTGGAATATCCACACTACTCACAGCAAAGCCAGAGAAGCAGCAGTGGGATCATCAGGAGATTTGGTGAGGAGAGGCGACAAGGAGACCAGAATCTGTTCTGGGTTTCCTCTTGCCCACTGGGATTCACAGAAGATCAGACACAGCCCCTCCCAACTGAGTTGCTTCTGGTAGCAGGTACAGGAAGCTGCTGCATTCACGTCTGCATCTCCTTTTGCTTCTCAGGGCTGTGACAATAGGCAGGTTGGTTTGTTATCTCCTGTGGATTGTGTTGCTGCTGTCTGTATGAAACGAGGGTTCACTACATTCTCCCTGCACCATCCCTCAGCCCCAGCTTCCTGTTTGAAACTGAAAAACCAAGGAGTTTCCTTTGATCTGAACCACAGACAATGACAATGGACTGTGGAGGCGTCAGTCCCATGTTCTGAATGGCCAAATAAACAGGAGAAGAGACATTTCAGCCAATTTTCACATTTAACAGCCCTTCCTTTCCGTGGGTGCATAGGGGGTGTTTTAAAGTCACTTCTGCTATAAATTAAGAAAGCCTTTGGCTGTGCTTGAAGAAAACAACCTAAATTCTTTCTCTGATACCAGTGTACCTAAAAGCAGCTCTACTGAAAAGTTTCCGAAAAACTTTTGTGCAAAAGGGCCAGTGTAGACAGCAGAGATTTGTTTTCTGCAAAAAAGCCCCGATCACAAAAATGGCGATCGGGGCTTTTTTGTGGAAAAGCGCATCTAGATTGGCCATGGGCACTTTTCTGCAAAAAGTGCTTTTGCGGAAAAGCGTCCTGCCAATCTAGACGTGCTTTTCCCAAAATGCTTTTAACAGAAATCTTTTCCGTTAAAAGCATTTCCGGAAAATCATGCCAGTGTAGACGTAGTCTGAGTGTGTTGGTGTGTAAATACAGTTTGCTCCTGCTTTGCTTAGATTTGTTAGATAGTTTGCAGATTTGAGTGTTACTTTGTTTATTGTAATTAACTTAATTTGTGACTCTACCCCAGCTATTGTTTTATTAAATGCAGGGAGAGCTAAAATATGGTTACCAATGTTTGTAATTTTGTGGGAATACAGAAAAGCAGGATCTTGCTAAATTTGTTCCAAAGGGAAGGGCTCATAATTATCAAAAAGAACCTTGCTAAGCAGGGACCTGACTTTCAGAGCGCTATGGCTATGGCTACACTACAGAATTTTTCTTGGATACCCTGAAATAATATTGCCACATCCAGGGAAAGCATCCGCTTTTTTTGGACCAATTTCCAAAAAAGCGGGCACATGCACTGGGAAGCCCTTTATTCCTCATTTTATGAGGAATAAGGGCTCTTCTGAAAGAGGAGGTTTTTCCTGCATTTCGCCCAATGTAAAAAGGCCAAATGTTGGAAAAGTCTCTTCCGAAAAAAGAATCAGAAAAAGGTACACAAATTGTGATTCGCAATTTGCGTACCTTTTTCCAAAAAGCCCCCCCTGCAGTGTAGACATAGCGTATGGGAAAAAAGGGGTGAGGGAAGGTTATTCTAATCTAAATCATATTTATGTTTTCTCCAGCCTGCATGGGTTAGATGTGTTCTCCCCCACTGTTCAAAGAGAAGAGCTAGATAGGCATCTTTAGGAATCTTTTTAGGTTAAATGTGTTTCTTCTGTCCTGCTTGCTAAGAGTTGAAATCACTTGAGACTGATGGGAAGAAAAGTCCCAGCCAAGAGGTAGATGGCAGCAGATGATGTCTGATACCCATCAAGGCATAGTGGACCAGTCAGAACGAGTAAGATGCCTCTTTACATCCCTCCAAGTTCAGAGTGGGAGGTGAAGTCTGCAGATGGGTCTGCCCTGACTGAGGGCAGCAACGGAGAGCGGGGTTCAGAGAAGGGTTGAGCATATGAAGGGGACATTCTTGGTGAAGTAATGAAATAGCGGATTGATTCATAGTAACTACATATTCTGATCCAAGAAATATTGTCCAAGAAGTAAAAGTAGGCATTCAGAGAAGAGAACACACAGTTAGAATCAATAAGCTAATGTTCCCTGCATTCAGTAAAAGGGGTTCTCTTTGTTAAATCCCATTTAAATATTGGCTATAACAGGGATCCATTTGGCATATTTAGTTTATTGGACTTCTGCTTATAAAATGTATATATCGACTCCCATTCATGCTTATGTAATTTGTGGTTTTGGTAACAATTTCATTTGGATTTAAAAAATCTTTTTTTTTTCATTTCCTCAAGTCTGAATTTACTTTCATTTCCTCAAGTCTTTTTTTAAAACTTGTCATTGTTGAAAAATGTTGGTATTTTGACCCATTGGCTTGATTGGGGATGGAAGAAAATGTCAAAATAATGCCATTTTCCATGGGATGGAAATTCATTTTTCTAACCAGTTGCTGGGTAAAAAGAGTCACTTTGGTGCTTTGACAGTTTTGTCCAATATGTAATACTGGTGACGAGCTGAAAACTATGTATCCCAAATATCAACTACCCAGATGAGAATGTATATAGCTAATGAACCCTTTTAGGGTAGGAGCAGAAATGTATTTCTTCACTTCTAGGCTTCTGTCTGAGAAAGCAGGACTAGCTCATCAGCTTCAGAAAAGTTGTCTGGAGCCTGTGATAATCAGAGTTTTGATGCCTCATGAACAGAATGGGAGGGGGAAATCCTGAACCTCAAAAATACATACCCAGTTTTATTGGGTATACAATAGAGCAGTGTTTCTCAAAGTGGTCCACGGACCCACTCTGCCTTTGAAGCTTAGCAATAGCCCTTCAAAGGTGAAAGTGCCGTGTGGAGCCCAGGATCAGCTGGGGACTCCTCCACTGACCCCAGGCTCCATACAGTGCTGACACTTTGGAACTCCACAGGGAGCCTGGAGTCAAGCTCCTTGCAGCATTTCAAAGTGGCACTGCTGTGTGGAGCCCAGGACTCCCCAGCTGATCCCTTCGGTGGTTCAAAGCAGGAGCGCTGCACGGTGCCCGGGGTCGGCAGGGTAATCTCCCCCGCTGACTGCAGGTTCCATGCGGCACTTTCACCTTTCAAGTGTAGCATCAGCCCTAGGACTGTTGCTACACTTCAAAGGCAGAGGTGCCCTACCAAGTAATTGAATAGTCAATGCAAAATGCATTCACTATTCGATTAGTCAATTAGTCAATATTTAACATCCTTAATACTCACTTCATATGAAAATACAGATGTTAAAGGTGGGAGAAATTGGCTTTCTAATGTGCCAATCAGATAATGTTGTTGTTCAAGACTAAAGTACCAGTGTCAGATCTGTAGATGAATTCCAAGTTCTGCAGAGTGTCTCTGTAATTGGTTAGTGTAATTCCTTTGTCAACGAATGGCTACTTTTAAATCCATGATTGAGTGACCAGGCAAGTTAAAAGGTTCCCCTGCAGGTGTCAGCCTGCATTTTCACAAGCATTACGAGGGTTTGTCCACTGAGTCAGGCTCAGTCAATTTAGCTACCGGGACTGGAAGCCAGGCCTTTTCTGAGGTCACCACCTGGCCACAGAGTTCATCAGGTCTTAGCTAAATGAGCAGAGCTCAGTCTGTGCAGACCAGGCAGAAAGGAACATGCTTGATTGCTTCAGCAGAGCCAGCAGGTTGGCTCCTTTCGCTCGTGCAACTAGCAGTAAACTGGTCAGAGCCCAATCTGGGCCTGGCTATGGTGTGACTCCTTTAGAAAGCATGAGTAGCTGCACCCAGAAAGGCCTGTCTTCTTGTGTGCCCATCACTGTGTAATGGCCAGCGCCGGCCTGCTGTAGCCTGTAAAGGCCCCATACAGATGTAGTGCCTATAAATAGATCTGAGCTGTACAGTGGTTTTGTAGAACTGATGTAGAACCCTGTCTTTGACCTCATATTAACCCCGCTCAGAGACCCAGCCACAGGATATGGTGAGAGGAACACTAAAATAGACCGTGAAGAGACTTTGTCCAGCCATCTCCTGCCTCCAGCCACCCTCCCCCTCGTAGCATGTGTAGCTATAGGGCAGTATGTTCACGTACTGTACGGACTTGATGGTACATTCTGTGTTTCTTCCATTTGCTAGAGAAATCTGGTCTCTTTTTTCTTTAAAGTTGCTCCTTAACACACAAACTTTTCCAGGAGGCCTATGGAATGTCCACCCCATCTCAGGAGTTTTTAAACAAGAGTCAGTGGGAAATGTACATTTGAATTTACAATATCATGGATCAAGCTGAACTTCACAGTTGCATCACTCTGATCCTGTGAAAACCTTCATTGGGAAACAAAAGACAGGACTATGCAGCGCTTTAAAGACTAACAAGATGGTTTATTAGGTGATTAAATGGGCAAAAATGGTTTACTGGGCAGCTTGAACCCACCCCTCCACCTTACCGTGGGTAGGCCCTTTATCCCTCCTGCCCCGGTGCCTCCCGACCCAACCCCGGTGGACCCGGGACTGTATGGGCTACATGGCCAATGTGAGCACGACACACAGAGAGAGAGAACACATACGCAGACAACAACTGACAGCAGTTTTATATTCTGGAATGCAACATTAAAACATTAGACAGAAAGCCACTTTAGGAGGGAAAATAGAAAGGTTCCCTTTCAACCTGATGGCGACAACCCATTTACCTTTTTTTTTTTTTTTTTTTTTTTTTGTTACCCAGAATTTTGTGAAAATTGACAAGTTTCTTTGAGGTGTTTCAATTTTGATGAAACTGCATTTTCCAGTGGAAAAGCATTGCGCTGGAAAAATTCCAGCCAGCTCTAGGAAATAGGTAATACACCAACCAATGGCTCTCAGGAATATGTAGCATAGCTCAAGAGTGTACTAGAACGAATAAAACGGCCTTGTCATGCACTGCAAGAGGCTTTTTGTGTTCAGTTATTTCCTTTTTTTAAAAGCCCTTCACCCCAGACAGTTGCAGCTTCCATCCGTGCAGGACTCTGCTGGAGAACACACAGCACGCTGGCTGCCCAAGTTTATCGTCCACATGATGCCCCCTATGGGAAAGGTGAGAAGGTTGCTCTGTGGTTGTTTGGTCCTCTGGTCGCAGCTCCTCACTGGTTCCCCTGCACAGACATCCCTCTCTGAAGAGCTACACAGCACTTGAGTTGCAACCTTTTCTGTCACTTCACATAGCACCATTTACCTTTTTTTTTTTTTTTTTTTTTTTTGTTACCCAGAATTTTGTGAAAATTGACAAGTTTCTTTGAGGTGTTTCAATTTTGATGAAACTGCATTTTCCAGTGGAAAAACATTCCACTGGGAAAATTCCAGCCCTCTCTAGGAAATAGGTAATACACCAATAAATGGATCTCAGGAATATGTAACATGGCTCATGAGTGTACTAGGACTAATAAAACGGCCTTGTCATACATTGCAAGAGGCTTTTTGTGTGCAGCTCATATTACCTTTTTTAAAAAGCCCTTCACCCCAGACAGTTGCTGCGTCCGTCCATGCGGGACTCTGCTGGAGAACACACAGCATGCTGGCTGCCTAAGTTTATCGTCCACATGATGCCCCCTCTGGGAAAGGTGAGAAGGTTGCTCTGTGGCTGTTTTGTCCTCTGGTCTCAGCTTAATAATATGGGGCATGTTTATTCTCGAGAAAAGAAAACTGAGAGGGGACCTGATCGCAACCTTCAGATATGTTCAGGGCTGTTGTGAAAGGATGGGGATCAATTGTTCTCAGTCTCACTGAAGGTAGGACACGAACTATTGGAGTTAATCTGCAAGAAAAGTGATTTAGGCTAGATGTGAAGAAAAAATGCAAACTGTAAGAATAATTAAACTGTGGATCAGGCTTCCAAGGAAGGTTGTGAAATTCCAGTCACTGGAAGATTTAAAAAACAAGTTGGAAAAACAGCTGTCAGGGATGGTCCAGGTTTACTTGGTTCTGCCTCAGTCCAGGGGGCTGGACTTGATGACCTCTCGAGTTCCCTTCCAGCCTGAGATTTCTATGAATGCAAAGTCCAGGGGGAGTGGATCACTCACAGAGCTCAGAGGTTACAGAGGAAGGCGTGACTCTCTCAGGAAGTGTAGAGTAAGGGGTATTCTCTATGGTGACGGCTTTTAAACTTTCATATGATCCAGCAGTGTCTTTGTCACTTTGTGGTGCCTTCAAAAAAAGAAAATAAAACAAAATCAAAAAGCCAATTTCCCTACCCAATGTTTGGCAACCAAAAGCTTATTTTAAATACAATACTTGAAAACCAAAGTGTTTTCAAAGAGAAATCTGAAAAAAATAACAAAGACTAGCTCATTTCATGTCTACATTGTTATTTCTGTTAGATGTCGAGGATTAACGGTAGTTCGAACTAGGAAGCCTACTTCGAACTACCTAGTTCGTGCCGCGTGTAGCCGCGCGGCACGGGGTTCGAACGAGCGGGGATTTAAAAATGGCGGCGCCCCGCTTATGCAAATGAAGCCCAGGAAATTCAAATCCCGGGCTTCATTTGCAATTGCGGTATGCCTACATTACCCCACTAGTTCAAACTAGCGGGGTAGTGTAGACATACCCTTAGAGACTTTTCTTTCTGTCTGCACATCTGTTTGTTCAAGAACTCCTACAAAATGCTAAGAGCTAAGTCCACCAAATTTGGTATTCAGCTTCCTCTTACCCTAATTTGATTGTGCCGGAAAATGGAATGTGCCTGGAATTCGATTGTTTTCATAACATGGAATGGGAGGGGGCTGAGTGGAGGGATGCGATACTCACAGTCACCACTAGGGGCAGTGCGACAGCGATAATGCACAGTGACCACTGGGTCCAACTGCACCATCAAGGAAGTGGCCAGCTGGGGACAGGGCCACTTCCTTCCCATGCTGACCGATCTGCGTATAGACTGCCGCACTGTGCTAGATTAGCTGATTTTCGGCACAGCACGGAGGCCATTTATATTTTAATGAAGCGGGGATTATTTAAATCCCTGCTTCATTGACTATGTCATGTAAATTAGTTTACATGGCTCCATCGATGGAGCCATGTAGTCTAGACGTACCCTATGTGCTACCACAATAGAAATGTTACTGCACCACAATACAGAGAGTCTGGGTGAAAGGCCCTGACTATTTCAATTAGTTGGGTTTCTCCTGTTAGTTTCCCCGGATTTTACTTACTCATCAGTGAGTGTAAGGCTCAGATCAGATCAATCAATGGACAGCTAGTCAGAGAACAGAGACTGGGACTGACCTGTGTGAAGCGCTAGGAAGTTCCCCACCACTGGAAAGGTCCCCTTGGATATTTCACATCTACACAAGGCCTTCAGTGAGACACACTTTAGCTGCATTTCATATCTGGCAATGTGCCAGGGCTCCATTGTGGGTTTTATAGACAATGTGTAAGTCTTAAAATAGGACATAAGAGATAATATGAAATTCCTGGAAATATTTCATCTTTGACCTCTGCAATGTTAGCCAGAAGAAGGCACCTTCCCACCCGCTAAGAAGGGACTTTGTAAAATCCATTGTTTCTGTTACCTCATGCCACTAGCTATAAGCCAAAAATTATGAAGGCCAGTGTGGACCCAGACTTTCAGTAGAAACCTCCTGGCATTGGCCATTTCTGGAAGACTGGTTACTGGGGTAGGTGAAACTTTGGTCTGACCCACAATGTTCATTCTTATATTCTTAATGTAAATCCCAGCTTTGGGGATTCTTGTAACCTTTATGCACCCCTGGATCCTCTGCTATTTGGCCTCCAGAGGTTCATGCATCACATACCCCAAAGTAATGCAATTGCTTCATGCAAAACTGCTTTCCAGAGAGCTAAATGCTCTCATCAGGTTCTCTTGCAGCCACACGGTTGCAATATCAGGCTGATGAAAACAAATGTGGTTTCACCAAGGCATGGTTGATGACAAATAGCTTTTGTTTGATATTTAAATTCCATATTTTCATATTACCCTATTTTGTAACTTCCCCACAAGCCAACAAGGCACAAGACAGGGACACAGACACTGCAAATTCCAAGGTGACCCTAACACTGTGGTCAGTGTTGCTGATTTAGCAGCAACTCACAAGATCATTTCTGTGTTTCTTAGAGACCCAGCTCTTGGGGGATTCAGATTAGGTGAGCGTTTTGTTTCAAAAGTTACATTTCTAGCCCTCTTGATTGTGGCAAAATCTTGGAAAAGGCTCAAACACCAGAAGGCAAATCAAAGGATGGAAAAAACATATTTAAAAAAAACCCTCATGAATTCTTAAGGCAAAATTGGGATCTGGGGAGAAGGTCACTTTGGGTTGGCAGTGGAATCTCTGCATAGAGAGGACAGGACTTGAGATCTGAGCTGTCGATATATAGAGTCAGGGCATGGGAATACAGAGTTTGGGCATCTTCCCCAATTTTATTCATAGGAAACATTTTTTTCTAAAAGGCAGACAGGCAGCACTTGCCCTAAGAACATCCCATCTCTCCAAGAGAGCTTCAGGGTGCTGTGTATTATCCAGCTGTGGCACCAAAATGGTTTCCCACGTTCTGGCCTTAAGGCAGCCTGTGATTTGGGGAGGTTGTGTGATGTGACTGCGCACCGACGAGCCCTGCATTTCAGCAAGTGAAGTATCAGTGACATCTTGTCCCATTGCAGAGTGTGGCCATGTACGTCGGTGTCTGTTCTCTCTAGCGCTGTGGATGCTTTACTTTCAAACATGGAGATGTTACTTTTCTGCTGAGCCAACCTAAAAACCAAAAAAAGCCCTTTTGACAACACGGCTGTTAGGGGTGTGAATGGGCGCAGAGCTGCTCTGGCCCTGCTGAGCCCACCGCACCATGGACTGGATGACGGCAGCCAAGATCCAGCAGCCATGTGGGGCCAGCAGCTGGCAGCCTCACGGAGCAGGGAGCAGCAGCTTACAGCCCAATGGGACCAGCAACGAGAGAGGGTAGCCAGGAGACCTGTGGACAAGGGGACTATTCCAGCCAGGCTGGAGTAGCTCCCCGCCCACAGGACCCCACTTAATGGGTTAACCAGTTAAACATAAAATGTAATCTGTTAATTGATTACACAGGATTGTACATGCCTAACTGCTGTAGAAACAGCCCGAGCAGTTCTACTGCACGTCTAGGCCAGGAAACACCAATATCCCCACTTCCTACATAACCTCTCTCCATCTGGCCCTTTTCTGCCCCTGATTAGGTCACTTTGGGGTTTGCCTTGACACCCGCCGGCTAGGCAAAAGAGCCCTTCTCCCTCTCTCCACGCCAGTCACCCCTGATGTGGTGGTGATGCCCAGTTCTCCCTGGGATGGGGCATTATTATGTAAAATAAGGACTCTTCTGTGCTGCAGGCAATTCTGTTTTTTTCTGTCCTGTTTCATATTTTAATCAATGATGTGGTTAAGGCCAATATTTATAACAGTTCTGGGCCATTTTTAGTATCCTATTGTTATCAGGGAGAGTGGGTAAAGCCCAGCAAGTGTGTCTTTGATCTATGGACAATCCCAGCACCTTGTTGAATTTGGTGGCTGTGAGAAGCACCTTCCATTCAAGCTAAATAAGGGAACCATGAAATGCCCTTTTATTCAATTCCAGCTGAAGCAATGGGAAACTACCAACCAGGAACTAGACCGCAGGCATGTCTGGGAATGGCAGGGCCAGGCTATCCAAAGGGGTTCCTCAGGGTCTGGACAGAAACACAGGCGTGGGGAGGGATGTGCGACAAAAGCAGCAGATACACCTCAGACACAACTAGAAAGACAGAGTGAGAGGAGCACTTGGAGCAGGACTCTGAGCAAAAGCTTTTGGGAAGAGATTTGGAGCCAGAAACACATGAAGCTCTATGGTTCTATGACTAAGTATTTTGTTGTTGTTGTGTGGCTCTTGTTGTGTCCAAGGAAACACGACTGTTTCGACTTTGTAAGTGAATCCACCAAGATCCCTCACACTCTTTCATCACTCTCAGCTTCTCATCCCTGTTGGAAGTGAGCCTCCTCCAACCTGACTGAATTTGCACTGATGTGACACTCCCGTCTCTGTATCCCTGCCTTTCTTTCTCTTCAAGCATCTGAGGAAGTGATCTGTACCTCACAAACGCTTCTGTCCTAATAATTTGGTAGTTTTTAAAATGCCACTGGACCCCTTGTTGTTTTGACCTGAAGCCTGGGAACCCTGAATAAATCCACGTTCCAAGTCCACAGGTCCCTGCCGATCTGGAACAGGGAAACCAATCGTTCTTTTTTCTCTCATGACTTTGTCCTTAATAAAAGCTGAGACTCACCGTGGCTCTTCCCGGCCAAACCACTAAGGCATCTGAGGAGAGAATAACAGGTACACATCATCACGTGGCTGTAAATGCCCTTAAAGGAAGGCACCTCCTGAAAAACCCTACAGCTCCTGCCTCCCCTAGCCAGGGCAAGGCTCCCTGCTGATGATCAGGGACACTCGAGGATACTTTACAGAAGGATTTAATTCAACTTTTGAAGATTCCCAATGGAAACTGCCTGTCTGAGTTTTCAACAGAGCTATTTTGTCACGGGCAGAGTCGACTTTTGGCAGAAAAGGTCAATGTTTTATTCAAAAAATGAGCAGCCCAAAAATGAAATATTTTGGACAGGCCCCAAAAATATTCTGACCAATAATACCAACATGGTGTCTCATGAGACTTGTAGTTTAATGGCCTTGTGTTGATAGTCTGTCTGGACTTCAATAGGCTGTCTGGACTTCAATTCCCAGGATGCACTGCAACCCAGAACAGCTTATACTGGCTACTGAGACCGAGTGGGATGCGTCCTGGGAGAGCCAGAGAGCCCAGCTCAAAGAGAAGACCAGGAGCAGGAGGTAGCTGAATGACAGCTCCCATTGTAGCTGAATGACAGCCCTTTTGCACCCAATTCAAATCTAAATATTTTATTTTACTGTTGAAATATTTCAATTTTTGATATTCCATGGAAAAGTTGAAATTTCCCACAGGAATTTTTGAGAAAAATTAATATAGATAGATAGATAGATTATATATAACGGTTTATCCTTTCAGGTAGGAAGAAGAGATCCTCCGGAAAAGGGCTTTATTCCGGAGGATCGGGCCAGTCTAGACGCTTTTGTCCGGCTTTTCCCCAAGCCGGAAAAAAAGTGGCGGAAATGTTTATTTAAATCCCGCGGGGGATATTTAAATCCCCCGCGGATTTACCTATTCCCACTTTCAAAATTAGCATGCCCCTTCCGAAGAAGGGGCCAGTGTAGACGTAGCCCTGTTTTCCTACCAGGTTGAGCATTGAATAATTCGTTGAGTTAATTTATAATTCAGTGGAACAGAGCCCAGCCAGTTGTGTGTGACTTTGCTTCCTAAGGACAAAATTTCTCTCTGGGATGTGACACTAATTCCTCCGGGCTTCCAAAAACCATAGACATTTTAGGGGGTATTGAACAAGGTATATTGCCAGCCTCTCACACTCTAAGACGACCATATACCCCACATGCGTATCTCAGCCTTCAACCTTGGGCCTCACAATTGAGCAAATGGATGGGCACCAATTCCTTGACAAGGCCCAGTCTGTTAGGACTTATAGCAGTACTGTCATATCCTAGTCCATTAGGACAGGGCACATGGACTGGACAGCCCCCAGGCAGCTCCAGCTCCCAGTGACAGGGATGGACACTTTCCATGGGAGCTTTCCCCGGGATGTGACCTTTCCAAGAAGGAGAAGTGATAACACCTCTGGCAATGGAGGGTGGGGATCACAGGCAAAGGATGGGACAAAGGAACCTCAGGGACTCAGATGCGCAAGACATGGGACCCCTGAGGACTCTTTATCCTTATTCACTTTGATCACAGGCAGTTTGTTGTTGTAACTCTCAGCCATTCACACTGATTTGGGATCTGCCCATCCCCCACCAGTTACCAAATTTACCGCCAACCCCCATATTTCGCTGCCACGTGCTGGTGCCCCTGGTGACCCCAATGCTCTACAAAGGCTCTTACATTCATACTCGTCTTCAGGAGCTCTGCAGGGGTCACGCTGGACTCGCTCCCTGTGGAGAGTAAGTGACACACATTGGTGAGAAGCTGTGAGAAGCTTTCTTCCCAAGGCTGGTTCTCCTGCCAGGACCGTACAGCTCCCTTTAGCTCATACACAGTTTCTTTGCATATTTTTCACCCAAATGACACTGGATTTCTGGCGCAGGCCTGCTCACACTGTCAGGGCTGGAAGCTGAACATTGATCCCTGAGGCCGAGCTGTACAGCCGAGAGTCAGGGAGAGGGTCCCAGGACCGAGGGGCTCTGTGTCAGAACCTGGCAGAACCTGGAAACTGCCTCTTGCCTCCCCATGCGCCCGGTTCTCTCTGTGTTCAGAGCTGGTCACCCCATGGACTCCCTGGCTGTTCCCCGCATCACGTCCATCTAGGCCGGGGCCTGTAGATTTCCTGGTCTCTCTCTTGGGGCATCATGCAATTGATTAATTGGCTCGGGCCCCGTGGCCCTCAGAGGAGCTGCGGCTGGCCTCCCAGGCGGCAAAGGGTCAAAGTGGGGGAGGGAGCAGGAGTCTGGGGGAGCCCTGAGTGGAGGACGTTGGCTGCAGAGCAATGGGGAGTGGCCCTTAGGCAAGGTCTGAGGG
Organism: Pelodiscus sinensis; assembly: GCF_049634645.1. Taxonomy (NCBI): domain Eukaryota; kingdom Metazoa; phylum Chordata; order Testudines; family Trionychidae; genus Pelodiscus; species Pelodiscus sinensis. The sequence goes on along the minus strand of NC_134743.1, from coordinate 3,284,665 downwards.
GGTCCCCGGCAGGTCTCTGTGATGGGAGGGTGGGGAGGGGCCCCTCAGAGCCCTCTGACTGGGTGGGGCAGATAGCGAGCCAGTAGCAATTAGCAGCTCCCCTGGCACTGGGGGCAGCTGGGGCCCAATGAGCTGGTCTCCCAGGCTAGGTCGTTTGGTGCCATTTTGTGGCCAACCAAGTGCCGTCAATGGTGGGGGGGGAGGGCAAACGGGGCAGCCACTCTGGGGCCTGGTGATTTGGCCCCTGTTGCTGCAGTTGAGCCCCACACCCCTTAAATCACTGCTGAAGTGCTGGGTGGTGCGGGCCGGGCACACCTCGCCCAGCGGCCTGGCAATTCTGTCTGCAGCCCGGCCGACCAGCCCCAAACCCTGAGCATAGAACAGTCACTTTCCTTCCTTCACACCCCTGGGGCAACTACGACCTGCGCCCGCTGCTGCCGGCGAATGGGACGGGAACATGTCTCTGGCAAACCCCTTCCTGAAAGCGTCTCCTTGTAACCCCCAGACCCCACTTCCACCGGAGACTTCCAGCTGCCCTGGGCTTTTTGAAAACTGCTCCAGAACAAAAACACACACCCCTCCCCTCACCTCGCCCTCCTCCTCTCCCCACACACACACAGCAGGAGAGCTGGAGACAGACAGACAGCCCTTCTGCGGGGCAGAGAGAAGGGACCCTGACTGGAAAGGAGATGGGAGAGGGAACAATCTCCTACCTGTGATCCCTTCGCAGAGACCCAGCTGGAAGCAGCGAGACAGTGATCAGAGACGGGGCCACATTTCCTCGTGGGCAGAGGGAGACAGAGATGAGTGATACAGCTCCAGCCCCTCATTGTACTGACACAGTGCTCCAGCCCCACGGCGTGGCCAAGCACTCTCCCGCACCAGCCCCACTGACTGGCCCTGGGAACAGCGTCCCCAAGTCTCACCGTGTTACTTCCACCCTCCCAGTGTTTCGTATTCTACACAAAGCCCCAGGTCTGAGAGTCGGGAAGTCAGTCAGAAACTCGGCTTTTATTTAAAAAGAGTAGACGTGTAACCTCAGCTGTGTCTACATTGGCAAGATTTCGTGCAAAAGCGGTCGCTATTGGGCAAAATCTTGTGGCCTATCTACACTGGCCGCGAGTTTTTGCGCAAGAACACTGACGTTGTAATGTACAAAATCAGTGCTTCTTGCGCAAATACTCTGATGCTCCAGCTCAGGGATAAGCCTTCTAGTGCAAGTATTCTTGCACAAGAGGCCAGTGTAGACAGCAACATTAATTTCTTGCGCAAGAAAGCTCGATGGCTAAAATGGCCCTCAGAGCTTTCTTGCGCGAGAGAATGTCTACATTGGCACGAATGCTTTTGCGCAAAACCACATTTCTTGCGCAAAAGCACATGCCCGTGTAGATGCTCTTTTGCACAACTACTTCAATCTTGAGCTGGTCAGGGTGACTGGAGGCTGTGAGAGCTGGGGGCTGGGGCCCTGTGAGGAAAGGCTGCAGGGCAGAGCTGTGCGCAGAGTTGTTAGGGTCTGATGCAGGAAAGCCTTAGTGACCTGCGTGTTGATAGTCCATCCACCTGGCTGAGTCGTAGTTTGTGACCATCTATGGGGCAGAGACTCTCCCCTTCATTGCTGATCTGTGCAGCTCTGGATACAGGGGCGTCCTGATTCCAGACTGGGGCTCCCGGGCACGACAGTAACGTACCTAATAAATATTGTACAGCACCTAGCACAGTGGGGCTCTGACCCCTAATTGGGGCTCCAGGGTGCTACTGCAACACAAATTACTAATCACAAGGACAATCTCTTTCATCGTCTCTTTGATCTGTGCATCCACCCAGCCTCCCCAAACCAAATGATCATTTCACTGGGTCTATCTCATCTCTCTCCCCCCATCCCAGGCACACTGGGGACAGGGGATCTCAGGGGTGTCTCTGCCATGTCTGACTGTACATTTGCTAACACGGCTCGGCCTCACTCTCACACCCACCTTTCTTCCTCAGCAAACAAAGCGCCACAGCCAGCACCAGGACAGCAGGGACTGCAATTCCCAACAGGAGCTTTAGATCCAGCCCTAGGAAAGAACCTCGCTGTGAATGGCTCCTCCAAGCAGCCACCAGCCAGTTCCCACTGGCTGGACCTGGCTGAGTCCTGTGGTAAGTGACCCCTGACGTTTCCATGAGTAAACCTGGAAGCTCACCTCATGGTTACCTGCAGGTCAACATTATCTGCTGTTCTTTGGGAGTAAAAGTTCACTGAAGCTTTTCAACCAATTTTTCTTCCCAAAGTTTGTTTTTATCCAAACATAGATTACAGGAAAACAAAATTTTCCCCCGAGCAGTTCATGTGCTAGGACCTTCTTAGTCTTTCCTACAATAATTTGGATACGGAAGACACCGTTTTGCTTGGTTTAAAACTGACAGGTTTGTTCCATTTTAGATTTCCAAATGCAGAAGCGGAAGACAAACGTCCCTTGGAAAGGAAACAAAGCAAATCCCTCTGTGTTTCCAGCTGACATTTTAGGTCATGTTCTGAACAAGGAAACTGCCAAGTCAAAGTAAGACCAAAGGAAAACGTTTGTTCAGTTTCATGTTTTTTTTCTCCATCAAAACACTGACATTATCCATGGCAAGTTTTGTTCATAATTTTTTTTAGAAATAAATCTGGTTCTACCATCCCGCCAGGGCAAGTTCCTCAAGCCGGAAACATTCCTGAGGAAACTGCCCTGCTTCCAGGAAGCATCACGATTCAGCGCAGCACAAATAACTTTCCACAGGTGCTTAAAATGAAGCACATACCTAGGTGCTGTCCTGGATAGGGCTGGACTTGAACTCATACTTGAGAGCTTTCTGGGCATCCAGCAGACACGTGTGGGGCTGATCTACCTGAAAGCCACACACCTACTGGGTGTGGGTCCCTGTCCCATGTAGTGGCACTTAGACACTTACAGAGATACCATGAGTCTGCTCTACAACTGACTTTTAGTTCAAGCTGTAGAGCTGGGGTGGGGAACCTCAGACCCGGGGGCCACATCCAGCTACTGGTTTGATTGAATCCGGCCCCAAGGCTCAGGCTCCACACAGCCCTGCCCCACAGCCCCTGCTGTCCTACTGCAAGGAGCACACAAAATCTACTAGGCTGCTCCTCCCCCCAGACTCTGGAGTATGAAGAGTAAATGGGCAGTGTCTGTCTCCTCATTTGGGGGCCAGGAACTTTTGTCTGGGTGTCTGGCTGGTGAGTCTTGCCCACATGCTCCGGGTTCAGCTGATCTCCATATTTGGGGTCAGGTAGGAATTTTCCTCTGGGGTAGATTGGCAGAGGCCCTGGAGGTTTTTTGCCCTCCTCTGTAGCATGGGGCATGGATCACTTGCTGGAGGATTCTCTTCATTTTGGGGTCTTTGAACCATCGTTTCAAGGACTTCAATATCTGAGATATAGGTGAGAGGATTATTCTAGCAGTGGGTGGGTGAGATTCTGTGGCCTGCACTGTGCAGGGGTCAGACTAGATGATCAAAATGGTCCCTTCTGATCTTAAATTCTATGAATCTATGAGGAATGTTGTTGTTTTTTTTTTTTGCTTGCCACTTGTGTGTGGCCCCCAACTGATTTTCCTGCGGGTCAGTGGCTGCAACCCAAAAAAGGTTCCCCAGCCCCGCTGTAGAGTCTCATGCACTAAGCTCCAGCGCTCTCAGGTTTGGTTCCACCTGTCGGCGCTACATACCCAGCGGAGCAGTTTTCTGTGGAAAACGCTGTTTCTTCAAAATAAAAACTTTTCAACGAGGTCACTTCAGTGTTGCTAAATTTCTGTTCCATGGAAAAATCTGAATGTTTGACCATTTCTCCTGATTCAGGATGAAAATACAATCGAGGAAGGTCAGAATTTGTTTGCTGATGTGGACACTTTGCAGGTAGTTGGGGCAAACAGCCAGGTTTGGGCTCTGATCAGTTCAGTTCCTGGGGCTCGGTTGCTCCCTGGGAACCAGACACTGGTGCTGGGCTGAGGTTCCTGGCAGAGGGGTTTGCCCACACGCCGGGTGTGACACTCTGGGTCAGGCATGGAGCACAGAGCGTAACTAGCTAATGACACGGAGACAGAACCTGGGAGCCCAGGTGGGATGATGCGTCTGGTGCCTCCTGCCAGAGCAACCCCCCACCCAATGAGTGCAGAGAGGGGCAATAACTCACTGGTTGCTGGGTTAGCAGAGGGGGCAGGGAACTCCAGAGGAAACTTGCCCATCCTATGAATTTAGATTCCCTCTCTAGAAGAGCCATTTTCCTTCCCTGTGAAGATGTTGCCCGGCTCAGACATGCTGGGTAAAGTCTAGGAAAGGGGCAGGGAGAATGTTCTGTGTTGGAAGATCCCGTCACCCTGTTACATGTGGCGTATTTCCTACATCCATCGTCATGGTGGTCACACTAAGACTCGGGCTGCCCAGGCCAGGACCTACTTTGCCCTAAATAAAGACCCCACAACACAGAAACACTTCGGAAGCATTTACCTGGGGGGAATGAATCACCATCACTGCCACTGCTGGAGCCATCACCTGATCAATAAACACACAAGAGCCATTGTCATGGCAATTACACTCAGACTGGGGGGTTATCAGCTGAGGACCCACCTTTCCCTACATAAGGACCCAGAAGGAAAAATGCTCCAGAAGCATTTACCAGGAGTGGGAGGGGGAGAGAAGATCTCCCAGCATCCCCACCGCTGGGTCCATCCCCTCTAGGCAATAAACACAGCAGAGATCAGAGCAGGCCCAGTCCAGGCCCCTACGCTGCTCTAGCACAGCTAGCCACTGGCAGCCACTGGCTGGGGGTAGGGCTGCTGGGCTCAGGGTGAGTCACAAATTGGATCTGAGTCAGCAATGGGAGTGTGTGTAAGACAGGGGAGGTGTCAGCTGACAGCCCAGTGCAGCATCAGAAGCAGCCCATGGTGTGGGGGCCGCTCCAAGCCAGCCATGGAGAGAAAGGGGAGGGAGGTGCTGCAGCCCGGCCTTCGTTAACTGGTTAAACTTAATGTTTCAGCAGGTAACTAATTAAACAGGATTTTACATCCTTAGCAGGTTTAGTCTTGAGAGAAGAAGCCGGGGAACATGGTAACAGTCTCTAAATCTGCTCAGGGCTGTTACACAGGGGCCGGGGATCAGTGGTTCTAAGGGCCCACGGAGGGCAGGGCTAGAGGCGATGGGGCTAATCTGCAGCAAGGGAGGGTTCGGTTCAGTAGCAGGGAGGAGAAGCTCTGGAACCAGCCTCCAGGGCAGGGTCTGGAGTCCCCGTTGTCAGAGCTTAGTAACAGGCTGCACAAGCCCCGTGTCAGGGCTGGTCTAGGTTCACTCTGTCCTGCAGGCCTTGGCGGCATCTCAAGGTCCCTTCCAGCCTGACATTTCTATGATGATCCCGTCACCCTGGTGCCAGGGCTGGGCCAGCCGAGCTGAGCTGTGTGAAACATGGGACGGGGTGAAACACAGAGCAGGGGTAAGGGTGAAATACGGGACAGGGTGAAACACACAGGAAGGGGTGAGGGTGAAACACGGGATGGGGTGAAACACACAGGAAGGGGGGGGGGTTGCCTGGGACACACTTTGCACAAAGACGTTTTATGAGATATTTTGTTTCAGATTTTGGAAATTGATGAATGTAAGTTTGGATTGGGGGGGGGTGTCATTTAATTGCTGTTCTCACACTGTCATTAACCCCATTCCCAGGATGCTGAGTTTCTGCTGGGCAGGGCTACAATAGGATATGTCACCCACAGACACGCACGGACGCACAGCTCACACCTTACCAATTACACTGATGTGTTGTGTGTGGCTGAGCTGGGATCTCGTCACCTGATTGTCGCTGTCCTTGATCTCGTACCCGCAGGAGAAATTCCCAGAACTGCCCCCGGACACCACATGCTCATAGTCGTAGGTGGCCTTCTCCTTTGAGCCCGTCTGGACTGAAACCTCCTCCCCGTCCTTGCAGAAGACGATGCGGGTGGCCAGGTGCCAGGAGGACATGAAGCACCTGACCTGCACGGAGTCCCCTGGCCGGGCCAATGTCTGGTTCAGGTAGAGGGTGGGGGCAGGGAGAGCACCTGGGGAGGGGAAGGGGGCAGAGCTGTCAGTGGGGTGTTGCTGGTGCCTGGTGCTGTTAGTGGGGCAGGAGGTAAGTAGAAGAGGGTCTGGGCCGTGTCTCAGATGGAGGCTCTGACCTGACCGGAGGCTTTACCCCAGGGGCTAATGGGCTGTGTACAGGCCTCAGGGCTCGGTCGGGCTGGGTGCCAATGCCTGGTGCTGTGCACTGTGCTAGAGCAGGCCCTGCTGAGGTCACTGACGGATGCAGCTGGGGCAGGACGGCTGGGAGTGAGGCCAAGGGCTGGGAGCTGGTGCTGAGGGAAGGTAAATCCTTGGGTCAGAGCTGGGAGGCAGCAGGGCAGGGAGAGGTCAGTTGGGAGGCATCTGTACCCTGCTCAGGCCCTCACCCAGGCCTGCCCCTCTTCCCAACCCATTGCTGTTGGCACCGCATTCAGCAGCGAGCAGCCAAAGGGGTGGTGGCTGGAGTGCCCGGTGGGGGAGAGGTAAAGGCCCTGGGTGCATTGAGGACAGACAGACAGACGGACTCACCGGGAGCTGAGCAGATCTCCTGGCTGCTGCGGCTCAGCGCTGGGAACAGAAAGGGGACGTGGGGTCAGTGCCAGTCTGGAATCTCCCCTGCGGAGAGATACCAGGGACAGCTTCTGGGGCCTCTGTTCCCCACACTGATTACAGGCTCCATTTTATGCCCTGCCTGTCCCACCAGGAGCACCCCTGCCTGTTCCATGAGGCTGTGCCAGGCACCGTGCAGAGCCCTGACCCCCAGGTTCCCTCCTGAAAAGAGCTGAAGTGACTTGGGCCCAGCCCTATAATGAGTCTGACCCCAAGACCCAGAACCCCTGAATTCTGGGTGAACTCATAACTGGAGCCCAGCCTCGAACCCATCTCAGTGTCTCTGGCCTGTCAGTAACAGGGAACTCTGGAGCCAGATGCTGATAACCCCCTGTGGTGAATAGGAGGAGTTCTGGCCAGCATTTGGTGACTAAAGGGTGAAAGTCAGATAGCTATGGGGGTGTTGGCAGGGAGCCAGAAGAGCCAACAACAGAGGGTGTTGAAATTTGAATTGAATAGATCTACCTGCCTGCTGTTCTCTTTGTGTGAGTTTAAGGCTGCGTCTACACTACACCCTAAACTAGAAATAAGAAATGCATTTCTTATTTCAATGTTATTTTGAAATAGCTTATTTTGAAATTTGGCGCACCTACATGGTGCCAAATTTTTTTAAATGAAGTGCTATTTTGAGCCATCCCTGATCCCTCGCGCAATGAGGTTTACCAAGATGGCAAAATAGCGCGCCCGTTATTTAAAAAAATATTTTGAAATGACTGGCAGCTTGTGTAGACACAGGGTAGCTGTTTTGGGCTCTCTCCAGTATCCCAAAATAGCCTTGCAGTGTAGACATACCCTAAGGTAGGAGCTGGGGGAAGCAAGATGAATTGAACCTACAAAGAGTACTGGGCATGGAAATGGACTGGGCTTCGAAGTATGGATCACCACAGATCATGAGTAGATTGAAAAATGTATATTCAGTTGCGATTAGGTTATTTTTCTTTGTTTTGTTGTTTGGTTAAACTCTGTGCTAAGCCCATGTGCCTCCCTCCTCCCCCTCCCCCTGACACACACACACACACACACACACGCTATATCTAAGCTGCACCCAGAGATATTATTATTCTCTATGTTATATTTTGTTTTTCTCAGTTGCTCTGTAACATCTAGCAATCAAGTAGTCTTTATTAGTATATCTGGGTATGTCTACACTACAACGCTAGTTCGAACTAACTTAGTTCGAATTAGTTAATTCGAACTAAGCTAATTCGAACTAACGCGTCTAGAACTAAAAACTAGTTCGAATTAGCGTTTTGCTAATTCGAACTAGCAAGTCCACATTGAGTGGACTCTGAACAGGGCTTAAGGATGGCCGGAAGCAGTGCCGGCAGGGCATCAGAAGAGGACTTAGAGCGTAGAGATGCTGTCTCAGGCTAGCCGAGGGCTGCGCTTAAAGGGTCCCGACCCCCACCCCGGACAGACAGTTCTAAGGGGTGCCCTGCTTGAAAACCAGTCCTGGCTTGGATTGCCCGGAGTACCCACACTGGGCACATCACACCACTGGGCTCATCGCACCGGGGGGGGGGGGGGATTTCCCCAGCCTGAGGCCTTGGGGAGGCCGATCCTGGATCCTGAGCCCGGCTCTGGCCCCGTTTCAAAGGCTGCTGGCAAAGTGCAGCGGGGGCAGGGCAGGACCCTCTGCTGCTAGAGGGGATTTGCCGACTCCCTGGGCTTCCTTGGTTCCATTTTCTCCCACCCCCTGCGAGTTAGCCCAGGCTCTCACACACTCACCGAGCAGCAAGAGGAACAGAGACAGGAGCATCGGGGCTGTGGCAGGAACCGAGAGGGTGGAAATGGCCAAACGACGTCGGCTTCTGACGAGACCAGGAAGGGACAATCTGCAGTCGCTGTCTGCTCCGACCTGCCCCCCGCTGCCCCTCTGGGCTCACAGCAGAAAGCCCCCCTCCCCGTGCAGAGTCTCTGCCAGCCCCTCAGGGCTGGGCTGGGAACCCAGATGCTGTCGCTGCTCTGATCCTCGTCAGGGCGTACGGTGAGGGAGCAGAGATGCCGCGGCCCTTCTGCTCTGCCCCGTCCTCTCCTCGTGTCTGATCGTCACTGTTCTTCATTTCCTGTCCTCTACATACCCCACCACCACCCACATCTTTATTTAGCGCCGGAAGCCTGAGAATCAAACACGTGTAGTTACAGGACTCAGCGAAACCTACCATGTTAGATGTAGTCCTGGCCTCGCTGGAAGGTTTAACATGAACTACACTGAACTCATACATAGAGCTCAAAGTGCTGTATCAGGGAAACAGGTGGGGAAACTGAGGCACGGGAAGGTGGGAATGGGAGTGTCCTGAAGTCACCCAGCAGGACAGAGCCAAGAATAGAAGTCAAGTCTTTGTCTATACATTCAGCATTAATACACTGAGCGCACCGGGTGATTTTTTACACCTCTAAGCAATGTTCCCTCTAATTATTTTCATTTGTGTGCGCCATAAATATTGTTATGTGCACTGAGGTATGTGTGGATATGCATCACCAGTGGCAACACCTATTCCCGGCTATGGGCACTGTGCTCCTCAGCTGGGCTGCATGTAAATGAAGGGTAGCGGTGGTCGGAGACTCTCTTCTAAGGGGGACGGAGGTGCCCATCTGTCGCCCTGACATTTCATCCCAGGAGGTATGCTGTCTGCCGGGGGCCGTATCCAAGATTTTACGGAGGCATTGTCGAGGATTATCCGGCCCTCTGACTACTACCCCATGCTACTCATCCATGTGGGCACAAATGATACTGAGAGGTGTGACACTGAGCGGATCAAGAGTAACTACAGGACACTGGGGGTATGTCTAGACTACAGGCTTTTGTCGACAGAAGTTTTGCCAACAGATACAGGCAGTCCCCGGGTTACGTACAAGATAGGGACTGTAGGTTTGTTCTTAAGTTGAATTTGTATGTAAGTCGGAACTGGTACATATTGTAGGGGAAATTCTAGCCAAACATTTTTTTTAGTTTTGGATAGCATAGGGAAAGGTTAACTCCCCTCTAATGTTTGTTTTGCTGTCTGTTCCCCTGTTCAGAAGATTTCACATCTATTTCTGTCCCTGTGACAAACTCAGGACTAAAGGAGTAACTCATCAAATACCAAACAGCTCTGCACCATGCTTTGAACTAATAGCTTTATTTCCACACACCACACAGGGTTCTAGGAGGAGGGTCCTTTTTTTGCTAACACAATGAGGCCAGCACTTTGTTTGTTTTGGTGGAGTCTTTGTTTGCCCAGGGAGCCCAGAATGTATAGGGGGAGGAGGGGCGGAGAGGCTGCTTTTGTCTGCTGTTCGGCAGCCTGTTGCTCAGGGGAGGGGGCAGCCTGTTGCTGGCAGGGGGGGAGGAGGGAGGCGTGCAGGATGCGAGGCCGCGGGGGGGGGGGGGGGGGCGGCAGCGGGCGTGGGGAGGCACTTTTCCTCTGCCCGGCAGCTCTGCAGGATCCCTGTCCCTGTGGCCAGCTGCTGCAGGCAGAGGCCAGTTGGAGCCGGCCGAAGAGGAGGAGGAGGTGGATTCTAGGACCCAGGTGAGCGAGCCCCGGGGACGCTGCTGCGCTCCGGGAGCCCGGCATGTATAGAGGGGAGGAGGGGCAGAGAGGCTGCTTTTGTCTGTTCGGCAGCCTGTTGCTCAGGGGAGGGGGCAGCCTGTTGCTGGCAGGGGGCTGGGGGGGGGGGCAGCGGGCGTGGGGAGGCACTTTTCCTCTGCCCGGCAGCTCTGCGGGACCCCAGTCGGAGCCGGCCCGAGGAGGAGGAGGATCCTAGGACCCAGGTGAGCGAGCCCCGGGAATGCTGCTGCGCATGTGCGGGAGTTGCCTCACCCCGTTCGTATCTAGGGATCCGACGTAAGTCGGATCCACGTAAGTCGGGGACTGCCTGTACTGTGGACAAAGCTTCTGTCAACAAAGAGCGTCCAGACTACTTACAGTTCTGTTGACAAAGCAGGCTGCAATAACGCCTTTTATTGACAGAACTCTGTTGACAAAAGGTGTTATTCCCTGTAGAATGAGACCACCTTGGCTTAACCACGAGATCTTGCATGATCTAAAAATAAAAAAGGAGTCATATAAAAATGGAAAGTAGGACAAATTACAAACGATTAATATAGGCAAACAACACAGGAATGCAAGGGCAAGATTAGAAAGGCAAAGGCACAAAATGAGCTCAAACTAGCTATGGGAATAAAGGGAACAAGATGACTTTTTATGAATACATTAGGATGAAGAGGAAGCCTAAGGACAGGGTAGGCCCACTGGTCAGTGAGGAGAAACATAACAGGAATGGCAGAGATGCTTAATGACTGCTTTCTTTCGGTCTTCACTGAGAAGTCTGAAGGAATGCCTAACATAGTGAATGCTAGTGGGAAGGTATTTAGAAGATAAAATAAAAAAAGAACAAGTTAAAAATCACCTAGAAAAGTTAATTGACTGCAAGTCACCAGGGCCTGATGAAATGCATCCTAGAATACTCAAGGAGCTGATAGAGCTGAGCCTCTAGCTATCATCTTTGGAAAATCATGGGAGACAGCAGAGATTCCAGAAGACTGGAAACGGGCAAATATAGTGTCCATTTATAAAAAGGGAAATAAGAACAACCCAGGAAACTACAGACCAGTTAGCTTAACTTCTGTGCCATGGAAGATAGTGGAGCAAGTAATTAAGGAAATCATCTGTAGACACTTGGAAGGTGGCAAGGTGATAGGGAACAGCCAGCATGGATTTGTAAAGAACAAATCATGTCAAATCAATCTGATAGCTTTCTTTGATAGGAGGCAGAGGCAGGCCGGGAATGGGCCGGGACTGATCCGTGTTCTCCTTTCCCCGGGGAGGGGTGACCCTGGGCCTTTCAGGGGTGCTCTTGTGTGACTGCACCTGGGCCCCAGACTGGGGAGTGGCCGTTAGTGGATCCCCTTGTTCCATCCTCCGGAGTGACCCTTCAGTCGGGGCCATTGCTCAGGGTTGTCTCCTCACAAGACCGGCCCTGCCCCCGCCCCCACCCCCGCCCCCGCCCCCGCCCCCGCCCCCGCCCCAGGAGCTGTCTCTGTCCGTCCACTTAGCTTAAAACCGCCTCGGCAGCCGTTTGCATGGGACGTGCAGCCCCAGGATGCTCAGGGACCACCCCCTCCCTCTTCTCTCCCCTCAGAACTCAGCCGACTGGCCGAGGATGGGTCACCACGTGGCCCAGCTGGGCCTTTTCATTTTGGACCCTTCCGAGGACGTCAGCCGGCTGGCCCGGGAGGGGGTGCACTGCCTCTGCCAACTCCTCCTGCATCACAGGGGTAAGGAACCCAGCCGGGACCTGGGCCCCAGGGACACCCTGAGGGTGCCAGCAGCGGGGGGAGGGGTCCCAGGCCTTTTCCCCCAGACTGGCCCAAGGGGGGATGCGTCCCTCTGTGTTCCCCTTCTGCCCCCTGTGCCCCTCCATTTGCCCAGGGATGCCTGCAGGGACCCGTGGGAGGGGAAGGGCTCAGACCTGCCAGCAGAATGACCCTGTTGTGTCTCTTGCAGGCCTCAACATCCACGAGACAGAGGACCTGTGGTGCAGGCACTGGTATAAGGAGAGGTGGGTCCTGGCTCACAGCAACACAGTCAGGGTGGGAGAGGTAAGGACGCGCTGCCAGGGCAGGGCAGGGCTCAGGGGTGGGCTGCCCCTTTGTGACGCTGTCCCGGCGTTTCAAGGGGGCGGCTCTTCCTAGGGGCAGTGACGCACGGAGCCCTGGATCTCCCGTAGAGAGGGAGCCAGGGCGGGGGGGGAGGTAACACTTTCTGATGTTGGCCAGTGGCCTAGGGCTGCTCTGTTCTGTGAAGGGGGGTGAGGTCTGGGAGGATCTTGGGGGCAGGAGGAAGGTGTGACCTGGGGCAGGGCTTGGGGTGCAGGGTCAGGAGAGCATCCAGGTGCAGGGTCTGGAAGGGAGTTTGGGGAAGGAGGAAGCTGTTTTAGCCTCAGGAGTTGGGGCTGGGCTCTGGGCCATTAACTGAAGCCTCGTGTCCTCTTGATTTCAGGTCTTTGGGCAGCTCTTCTCCCAGGAGCAGGAAAACTCCTTTTTGGAGACGGCTCTGCTCGCTGCCCGCTCCCCTCTGCAGCGCCCTAGCAAGGCCGGGCTGGTCCTGGCCCACGCCCTGCAGGGGCAGGCCCAGCACGTCCTCGGCTACATGGTGAGCAGCCAGAGCGGATGCAGGAGAGTGGGAAGGGTCAGGGTCTCCTTCCCATCCCCTCAGGGAGTCCCCCGCCCCTTTCCTCAGGCTGACAGAATCCCTCCTGCCCCTGCGAGCGTCCTTGGGGTTGGGGGAGGCTCTGCACACACAAGCCGTGTCCTGGGAGATGGGAGGGGGGAGAGGTGTCAAGAGCCCTGGGAGGGGGGTCAGGAGCTCACCCTACGGGCTGCTGGCCTGACAGGGGGGTGAGCAGGGAGCAGAACAAGTCTCAGCACTGGGGGCAGGAGGGTGGAAATGCTGGGGGGGGCCCAGTACCCCTGACTCCCTGGGGATGGATCTTTGTCTGACAGATTCTGCTTCCCTTGCAGCAGGAAGACAGCCAGTGAGCGCACCAGGAGCTGAGGAGGCAGCAGCTGCGTCCCCACTTCCAACCCTGCAAAATGTATATAATTGTATTTTAATTATGATTAAACAACATTTGAAAGAACTTTTGGAGCAGGCTTGGTCAATCATTGTTAATCCTTCAGTCTCTCCATACGCAGCCAACAGTGGACAGCAGTTTTATATTCTGGAATGCAACATTAAAACATTAGCTGGAAAGTCACTTTAAAAAGGAAAATCGAGAGGTTCCCTTTCAATCTGCTGGCAACAACTCATTTACCTTTTTTTTTTCATTACCCAGATTTTTGTGAAAATTGACAAGTTTCTTTGAGGTGTTTCAATTTTGATGAAACTGCATTTTCCAGTGGAAAAGCATTGCGCTGGAAAAATTCCAGCCAGCTCTAGGAAATAGGTAATACACCAACCAATGGCTCTCAAGAATATGTAGCATAGCTCAAGAGTGTACTAGAACGAATAAAACGGCCTTGTCATGCACTGCAAGAGGCTTTTTGTGTTCAGTTATTTCCTTTTTTTAAAAGCCCTTCACCCCAGACAGTTGCAGCTTCCATCCGTGCAGGACTCTGCTGGAGAACACACAGCACGCTGGCTGCCCAAGTTTATCGTCCACATGATGCCCCCTCTGGGAAAGGTGAGAAGGTTGCTCTGTGGTTGTTTGGTCCTCTGGTCTCAGCTCCTCACTGGTTCCCCTGCACAGACATCCCTCTCTGAAGAGCTACACAGCACTTGAGTTGCAACCTTTCCTGTCACTTCACATAGCACCATGATCTGATATATGTTGATTTTCGTCTGGCTTTTGGCATTGTCCCTCATGGCATTCACACCGGAAGACTGGGGAAATGTGGTCTAGATGAAATTAGTATAAAGTGAGTGAACAACGGCTTCTACATTTTGTAGATGACTCCAAACTGGGATGGGTTGCAAACACATTGTAGAATGGGATTACAATTCAAACAGATCTTGAGAAACTGGAGAATTGGGCTGGTATCCCGGATTCTGACTGCACCTTTATACAGCCACAGCCTCCTGCCCCGGCACCAACATTGACAGCGGATGGTGATGGCTTCCCCCATGGCAACCACCCCGCCGGGGCTGATGGAGATGGAGGGTCCGGGCGCAGGGAGCTCTGCATTTACACACAGACAGGAGTGAGCTGGGGAGGCACAAACTCCTCCCCGTGTGTTAGAACCCACCCCCAGGGACAGCGCCGGGGCTCACAGACACCTCTCTGCACCCACAGGGTCCCTGCGGGCTGGGGACTGATCTCTGTCCCCCTTAGAACAATCTGGAGTCACCCCCGACTGCCCTGGGAGTAGGGCCTGGTTCAGATCTAAGGCCCCCAGTGTCGATCCGCAGTCACCCCCCAACTGCCCTGAGGACCCGTCCGGATTCTGATCTAAGCCCCCCAGTGTCAAAACAAGGAGGTGGAACTCAGCTTTGGGGTGAACATTCAGGTATCAACAGCTCTTCTCTGTCCCCACCTGTCCCAAAGAGAGATACTCATGTCCCAACACCCTGAATTGCTCCGCCAGCCAGCATCCTGGAGAGGAGACAGCTCATTAGGGACCAGAACTCAGAGTGATTTGATCCCACACCCTGGTCTCGGATCTCCCACACACACACCTGCCATAGGCACGTGCCCCAGCTGTCTCTGATACTCACCGAGGAAGAGGACGGTGATAGCAGATGCCATGATGGGGCTGTGAGGGGCCCCTTAGCACCACCACCAACGCCCCGGTGCCCAGTTCTACCCAGTCCCATATAAGGAGCTCAGATGCTAGCTGCAGCTACAGGAAGATGTCGATGTCTTGTCACTTCCTGCGTCCGTCACACCTTGTCTCTGATCTTCAGGTGAAATCTAGTGCGGTCACAGTTAGCAGCAAAGGTCCCTGCACAAATCAGGAAACCCTGCAGCCAAGTGTCACGTAGCTCGCAGCTGGCCTGTTTGTTTTGGGGAGGGGGAAACTGGTCACCATCAAAGTACTCTGTGTCCTGGGCTAATGTGCATCTGAGCGAGATCTAGGAAGCCGCAGTCTCATCTTCCATCTTTAATCGACGACTATTTCCTGCAGATTACACACACCCCTTTTTTTACAAATGATCCAAAGGAAGGCATCACAAGCCACGTGACTGAGGGGGCAGAGTTAAGGGCATTTGGGGGACAGTCACTGTGTCATTTCCAGTTGCTGGAAAGTTTGATTCTGCAGCCTCCCCTCCTAGCCTGCCCTGGTGCCATGCATGGAGAGGACGCAATGGGGGGCACCTGGGTTTGCTGACTCTTATGCCATAGTTCAGCGGTGATGATGGCTTAATGCCTGGAGCTAAGCGTGTTTTCTCTGTGTGTGAATTAAATCAACCAAGTTCAAAAGGAAACGGAAACAAGATAAATTCGATCCTGTGCCCCCAGTAGGTTACCAATGAGGAGAGACCCAGGGACTTACTCATGCCCCACAGATACCCTGCCCCCAAGTGGCCAGTGGGTGAGTGGCCAGGTCCCTAGCAAGGGATGGGACACGGGCTGTGTTTGTGCTGCCGCTGGCTAGAGAGCAGGAGAAAGCTGGGGGCCGGGAAGGTTTGATTCTGATCCTGGCTCTGGGAGGCGAGTGGGGACTAGTGGTTAGAGTCGAGGGCCTGGCAGGCAGGACTCCTGAGTGTTGCCAGCAGAGGTCGCTGTAGGGCAGAAGAGGGGGTTGAGAGAAATGGGACGGGAGCTGCAGGGCAATAAGGGTTGGGAGGGAGATGAGCCGAGGACAGTGCTGAGAGATGGGGGAAGGGGTTTGAGAGCAGACAGGATGGGGCAGAAAGGACGGAGATTTGAGGGGACATGGGAAGGGGCAGCAGGGCGGAGGTTTGGGGGGAGATGGAGGAAGGTCCAGCGGGGGCCCCAGACATTGTTGGAAGGGGGTGGCGAGAGGGGGGATGGGAACGGTTCCCCCCTCACCGAGTCAGGGTCAGCGGATGGGGTGTGGGGATTTGTTTTCCCTCCAAAACTCCAGCTGAGCTGGGGCAACTCTGTCCGGTGGGGAGGGGGGGAACAAGGGGCAGGCGACACCCCCCATGGGCATGGGGCAGATACACACTGACACACTCATGAATGGGGAACGCTGGTGGCTCCGGTGCTTTTCACTCTCTGTGTGGACAGCAAGGGCTGTGGCTGACCCTGCTCCCAGTGTAAGCGGGGGAAAGGCCCTCGTAACCCCAGCAAGGCTGGGCCAGGATCCCTGGAGGCGCGACCCCCCAGTCTTGTCCTGGGCACTTAGCACAGGGGCAGGGAGTCCCCAGCCTGGGGTGGTCTCTGTGCTCCGGATGCTTCCCGACCACAGCTCGTTACATAGAGCTCAGGGCAAACACAATTTATTAAACAGCAATTAATTAAAAAATAGAGGAAAGAGGGGAAGGTGAAAGGAAACAAGTGACCGTCCTGTGGGTACAGGGACACCACAAAGAGCCATCTTGGCAAGGGAAAGGAAGTTCACAATCTGTTTCTCACACGTGCCAGGCCCTGGCCGTGCTGCGCTGACACCCCACGGTGACCATCGTACCTCAGAGCAGCCCCCGGCAGCCCGTGTTCCCCACAGCGACAGAGCCGGGCTGGGCTGGGTACAAAGTGTTGTGCTAGCAGGGCCAGCTCGACCATACAGGCGAATTAGACGTTGCCTTGGGAGCCAGGCTTCCTGGGCCACCAAATTAAACAGAAGAGATTTTGTCTGTATTTAAAATATCTTCACGTGTGTGATCTCCTCTGAACAAAGTGTCAAACATTGTACCTGTCAAACAGCGCCACGTGGCCATGTCAGAAGCTGAGCTGCTTATAGCACCTAGAGGAGCACAGTGGGGTACGTCAATCCAGTTAAAACGTGGCCGGGCACAGTTTGAAAAGAGCCACGCCGAGGTCTGCTGACTGGCAGCTCAGTTGGTTTCAGTAGCCCAGTGCTGGCCAGTCACACAGCTCGGTCCGTGTTGCTCGCTCCTTAGCGAAGGCCGGTCAGCCACCCGCAGCAGCTGTTTGCCGTGTGACGAGCCGTGATGCCGAAGGCGCTGTGCCCTTGAGAATCGTGTCTTGTGCTGGACTTGAAACGTCTGGGAAGAGGTTTTATCCAGATTGTAAAAGGAGCATCACAAGTACTTGGAACATTTCTTGTCGACTACTGCAGTTAAAGTAGCAGTAAGGCCGGTTTTCTTGCTCTCTACGGCAATGAAATTCTGCCGTAGAAATTCTGCCCTTTTGTTTAATTGTTAAATAGTTTAAAAACCGTTCTCAATGAATGCTGATATGATAAAAGAAATGAGAACTTACCAGCTGTATGGCACTGAGGTGGCATCGCATGCACGGTAACATGCCCAGAAAGATGCCAGTAAAATAGAGAGCTACACGCTCAATTGTAAAGTCATCACTTTTCTCTTGCCTTGTGTTATTTATTTCCTGCATATTCCATCATTCTTACTAATCCTTTTGTTGATAGCCCTGCCCAGAAACACTGGGTGCAACTCAAAATGGTTAGAACGCAAAGGTTTATGTTGAGCCAGGTGGTTTGGGGCCAAAAAGCTTGAGAGCCGCTGCTCTGGGATGTGCCCTGCAGCCTCCTGGGGGAGGGGAGGTCACCTCCTCTGAAGCTGGGTTGGGGGGAGAGGGAAGAGGTTTCTGCTGTAGGGCTCCCTAAAGCTGGCCCTGGCCTCTGTACGTGGTGCGGGGGGGGGGGGTGTCTCTGTGTTTCTGATGTGACTTGAGGTATCGCCCCTTCCTGACAGCACGTCCCTGCCCCCAAAAGTGGGAGCTGGAAAAAAAACTGTAAAGAGTCTCTGAGGAGCAGGGTTATGTGCGTGTGGGGGAGACCCCCAGACACCTGGGCACAGAAAGGGCAGCTCCCCTGGGCCCTGACTGGGCTCTCATCGCCCAGCCATCCTCACCACTGCCCTACTTCTGTCCTGCTCCTCACCCCCACCCTCCGCTTTTCCCATCCCCTGTTCTCCTCCATCTCCTCCCCCTTCCCTTCTCCTTCCCCTCCCCATTTCTACCTGCCCAGCCCTCTGCCCATCCCCATCCTCTCCCTCCTCCCCATCTGTCCCCCTCTTATGTGAGGGGCTTTGCTGGAAATGTCCCTTCCCCCCCCAGCCAGGGAGATCTCCCCTCCGGGAACAATTCACCCCCCCATCTCGCTCCCTCCCCTCCACATTGTTTCCTCCATTCCCCACAGTTGAAAATTGAGTTCCCCCGTGCCCTCAGGTGACAGTCGGGCTCCTCCATCCCCTCAGGTGACAGTTGGGCTCCCCCATATGCAGCTGCCTAGGTAAGCGCCCCCCAGCCAGAGCCTGCCCCGGCACCCACATCCCCTCCCCCACTGCCCGTCCCAGGCGACCACCTGAACCTGTGTCCCCCTTTCCCCAGGTCACAGCTCCCTCCCTGACCCTGCACCCCCCCGACACCCCTCCCCCAGGGCAGGCTCCTCTCTGGCACCCTGTGACGGCGCGTTGGGGTCCCCCGCCTCCTGCACCCCCGTAATGGCACGAACAGACTCCACCAGCCGGTGGAATAGAGATGGTTTATTGCTTCTTCAGGATACAGCACAGCACAGATGTCATCAGGCTGCAGGGCAGGTCTAGGATGCCTCAGCCCCCCTTGATATAGGGAAGGGGGTCTCGGCTTCTAAACCCCCCAGCCTGTAGCTGAGGCTGCTTCCTCCATGCTCCCAGAAAGAAACTAACTAACTCTCCTCCAGCCCTGCCCCCCAGCCAGGGCAGACTTCCACCCCCTCCCTGCACCCAGGCTCCTACCCTAAACTCCCTTCTGCACCCAACCACCCCGTCCCAGACCCCAAACCCCTCGGTAGAAATGTGGCCCTTGATCAGTTACCAAAATGCCCCCCCCCCATTAAAAATTATTGACCAAGCCTGATACAAATGTTTTTTCAAATGTTGTTTAATCAGAGTTTAAATCCAGTTCTATACAATTAGGAGGGTTGGGGAGAGGGGGACGCAGCTGCTGGCTCCTCAGCTCCCTCACTGGCTGTCTTCCTGCTGCAAGGGAAGCAGAATCCGTCAGCGGTTCATCCCCCAAGGACTCAGGGGTACTGGGCCCCCCGGGATTTCCACCCGCCTCCCCCCTGCGCTGAGACTTGTTCTGCTCTCTGGTCACGCCTGTCAGGCCTGCAGCCCGTAGGGTGAGCTCCTGACCCCCCCAGGGCTCCTGACACCTCTGCCCCCTCCCGCCTCCTAGGACACGGTTTCTCCCCCAACCATGCGGGTAGGACATGGGGGGGGGGGCAGCCTGAGGAAAGGGGTGGGGGGGACTCACTGAGGGGAAGAGAAGGAGACCCTGCCCCTGCCCCATTCTCCTGCATTTGCTCCTGCTGCTCACCATGTATCCCAGGAGCTGATGGGCCTGCCCCTGCAGGGCGTGGGCCAGGACCAGCCCGGCCTTGCTGTGGCGCCGCAGGGGGGAGCGGGCAGCGTGCAGAGCAGTCTCCAGAAAGGCATTCTCCTGCTCTGGTGTGAAGAGCTGCCCAAAGACCTGAAATCAAGAGCACAGGAGGTTTCAGCTGACGGCCCAGAGCCCGGCCCCAACTCCTGGGGCTAAAACAGCTTCCTCCTCCCCCAAACTCCCTTCCAGACCCTGCACCCAGACGCTCTCCTCACCCTGCACCCCAAACCCCTGCCTCGGGTCACACCTTCCTCCTGCCCCCAAGACCCTCCCAGACCTCACCCCCCTCCGCACAACAGAGCAGCCCTAGGCCACTGGCCAACATCTTGGAGCGACCTCCATAGAAAAGTGTTACCCCCCCGTCCCGCCCTGGTTCCCCTCCTACGGGAGATCCGGGCTCCGTGCGTCACTGCCCCTAGGAAGCGCCGCCCCTTTGAAACGCCGGGACAGCGTCACAAAGGGGCAGCGCCGCCCTGTCCACGGCTCGAATAGTCGAGGGAAAATGCATCGACCATTCGATCAGTGACTCACTCCCCACTTCCCCCCCCCCGCGTCCTACCCCCACGAGGGCCCCAGCCAGCCCCACCCCCGAGCCCTGCCCTGCCCTGGCAGCGCGTCCTTACCTCTCCCACCCGCACGCTGTTGCTGTGAGCCAGGACCCACCTCTCCTTGTACCAGTGCCTGCACCACAGGTCCTCTGCCTGGTGGATGTTGAGGCCTGCAAGAGACACAACAGGGTCATTCTGCTGGCAGGTCTGAGCCCTTCCCCTCCCACGGGCCCCTGCAGGCATCCCTGGGCAAATGGAGGGGCACAGGGGGCAGAAGGACGGGAACACAGAGGGACGCATCCCCCCTTGGACCAGTCTGGGGAAAAGGGCTGGGTCCCCTCCCCCCGCCACCGGCACCCTCAGGGTGACCCTGGGGCCCACTTCCCAGCTGGGTTACTTACCCCTGTGGTGCAGGACTAGTTGGAAGAGGCGGTGCACCCCCTCCCGGGCCAGCCGGCTGACGTCCTCGGAAGGGTCCGAAATGAAAAGGCCCAGCTGGGCCACGTGGTGACCCATCCTCGGCCAGTCGGCGGAGTTCTGAGGGGAGAGAGAAGAGGGGGGGTCCCTCAGCATCCTGTCCCACGCAAACGGCCACTCCCTGAAAGGCCCAGGGTCGCCCCTCCCCAGGGAAAGGGGAACGCGGATCACTCCCGGCCCATTCCCGACCCTGCCTCTGCCTCCCGGGGACGGTCCCAGCCCCGCGCCCTGCAGCCCCAGACCCCCCGGCTCCGAGGTCACTTACGTCAAACCCCGGGAGGGTGGTGGCGACTCCCAGCAGGGCCGTGGTGCTGCCAAGGGCCCTGGCTCGCTCCTGGGGCAGGCGGGACTCCAGCCAGGGGCTCAGGTGCTGGGGGGGAAAGAGGCAAGTCAGGACCCGTAGGGAGGCGCCAGTTCTGGGCAGAGCCTGGGGCTCCTCTCAGACTGTGCCCCCCCCCCCCAGCCACTGACACAGCTCCTCTCTCGACCCCCCGGGGAAGCAGGGCCAATGGCCCCGTCCCCCCCACGGGGCTCACCTCCAGAATCAGCTGGAGCCGGGCGGTGTCTGGGGACTCGGCGAGGAGATTGCCCAATAGGACATCGAGGATGTCAGCAAGGCCCCGGCTGAACTCCTGCAAGACAAGGGGGAGCCCTGGGTCAGAGGGGGGGCTGGGGTTGGGGGATCCAGGCCGCCAGAGGCTGCTCCTGCTCCTGCTCCTGCTCCTGCTCCTGGCTGGAGGGGGGGGGGCGAGGGAGGGGATGTACCTGATTGTGGGTGGGCTCCTGCTGCCAGTCCCCAGACACTGTCTGTCCCACGGCCGCCCTCAGCAGGGGGCTCAGGAGCTGGGCCGGCAGGGGAGGCTTCAGGGTGCTGGCAGGAGAGAGGGGCAGAGACTGTTAATTCAGCAGCAGGAGACTTTCCCACTCCCTGGTCAGGGGATCTGCTCTTGGGGGGGAGGGTCGGAGGGGTCAGTACCTGAGGCTGCAGGCGGCGCTGAGGCAATTGGCCAAGACCAGAGGAATGAATTTCCTCTGAATGAATTTCCTAATGAATTTCCCGGGCTTCATTAGCATAAAGCCGGCGCCGCCATTTTTAAAAGCCGGCTAGTGCGAACCCTGTGCTGCGCGGCTACACGCGGCACGGGCTAGCTAGTTCGAACTAGCTAGCCATTCCGAACTATCTGTACGCCTCATATGTAGACATACCCTAATAGATTAGTAAGACAGGATTTCCCTTTACAGAAACCATGTTGACTTTTGTCCAACAAATTATGTTCTTCTACATGCTTCACAATTTTATTCTTTACTATTGTTTCGACTAATTTGCCCGGTCACTCGGGACCTCTCCTGATCGCCACAAGTTTCAAAGATAACGGCCAATCACATCGCACAACTCCCTCAGTACCCTCGGATGTATTAAATCCAGATCCATGGATTTGTGTATATCCAACTTTTCTAAATAGTTCTTAGAGCTCACTGCCAACACAAAGGAGAGTTGATTGGTGGCTGTGCCACAGTAACAAAAGGTGTCTTCGTGTCCCAGTCCTGCTGGTGTTCATCGACTGTAAGCATGGAACCAATAGCATTGTTCCCTCTCCCCACCCCGGCTTTCACCCACAATACAGCCAACCCTTGTCCTCCCCTCAGTTCTCGAGAGTTGTTAGCCACCCTCATGTAGTAACCACGAATACACGTTCCTTCCCTTGGTAAGAGGAGATGTGGCTCGGAGCAATGCATTCATAGCAGTTTCTGTCCTTCAGGGTTGTAGGACCGCATGCCTTGGGAATGTGGTGTACACAGCCAACAACCACCGAGTTCTAGACAGTGTTCTGGGCAGTGCCCTTTCCCATCAATCTGAGAGTTGTGCCTCTCCAAGCTGACATGTAAGATAGACCTTTAATATCTGTGGGGAGGAGTGGCAAAAACATATGTTGGGAATGTGGATACATGGCTAGAAAGCTGGCTAGAAGGTCAGGCCCAGCGGGTAGTGATCAACGGCTTGATGTCAGGATGGCGGTCGGTTTCTAGCGGAGTGCCCCAAGGTTCGATTATAGGACCAGTTTTGTTCAATATCTTTATTAATGACCTGGATGAGGGGATGAATTGCACCCTCAGCAAGTTTGCAGATGACACGAAGGCAGGGGGAGAGGTAGATACACTTGAGGGCAGAGATAGGGTCCAGAGTGACAGACAAATTGGAGGATTGGGCCACAAGAAATCTGATGAAGTTCAACAAGGACAAGTGTAGAGTCCTGCACTTGGGACGGAAGAATCCCAGGCATAGTTACAAACTGGGGACCAACCAGTTAAGTAGAGAAGCTGGATATGAGTCAACAGTGTGCCCTTGTAGCCAAGAAGATGAATGGGATATTAGGATGCATTCGGAGGAGCATTGCCAGCAGATCTAGAGAAGTGATTATTCCCCTTTATTCAGCTCTGGTGAGGCCACATCTGAAGTATTATGTTCAGTTCTGGGCTCCCCACTACAGAAAGGATGTGGACGCATTGAAGAGGGTCCAGCGGAGGGCAACCAAAATGATTAGGGGGCTGGAGAATATGGAGAGGCTGAGGGAGTTGGGTCTGTTTAGTCTGCAGAAGAGAAGAGTGAGGGGGGATTAGAAAGCAGCCTTCAACTTCCTGAAGGGAGGTTCCAAAGAGGATGGAGAGAGGCTGTTCACAGTTGTGATGGATGGCAGAACAAGGAGCAATGGTCTCAGATCGTGGTGGGAGAGGTCCAGGTTGGGTATTAGGAAAAACTATTTCACTAGGAGAGTGGTGAAGCACTGGAATGGGTTACCTAGGGAAGTAGTGGAGTCTCCATCCCTAGCGGTGTTTAAGTCTCAACTTGAAAAATCCCTGGCTGGGTTGATTTAGCTGGGATTGCTCCTGCCTAGAGCGGGGGGCTGGACATGATGGGTGCGTCTAGACTGGCAAGATTTTGTGCAAAAACTTGCCAGCTGTCTACACTGGCCGTTTGAATTTGCGCAAGAGCACTGACTTTGTAATGTACAAAATTAGTGCTTTTTGCGCAAATACTTTCACGCTCTCACTCGGGAAAAAGCCCTCTTGCACAAAAATACTTGCACAAGAGGGCCAGCGTAGACAGGGAAGAACTGTTTTCCGCAAAAAAAGCCCCGATGGCTAAAATGGCTATCGGGGCTTTCTTGTGCAATATCGCGACTAGACTGGCCACGGATGCTTTTGCGCAAAAGCACTTTTTGCGCAAAAGCATCCATGCCAATCTAGATGCGCTTTTGCGGAAATATTTTTAACGGAAAAACTTTTCCGTTAAATCATGCCAGCCTAGATGCAGCCGATGACCTTCTGAGGTCTTTTCCAGCTCTATGGTTCTATGATAACATGACCCAGGCTACGGGGTTTGGCAAAAATAGGAGGCGAGCTTGTTGCTAGACAAATGGGAACTGAAGAAGCCTGAAGTGTGAAAACTTTGCCAAGAATGTTAAGCTTGGTGAACACAGAGAGATGGACGAAGCGACCGAAAGGGAGTAGAGGAGCTTGGCCCAAGGAAGTGGGAACGAGCTCCTGCCAAGCCCTGAGCAGCCTGTGCCGACAGTGTCTGTGCACTGCACAGAACCATTGGCAAGTGCAGAGGACCAGCCGGCTCCTCTCCACCCAGCAACCACCTCACACGCAGACTAGCTATGGGGAGAGATGGCCTCTGGGTGCTTGTCTGTGCCCAATGCCTCAGAGTGCGAGGGGTCAGGCCCCCTCTGTCTGTCTGTGCCTAGTGGCTCCTGAGCTCAGAGCAACAGGCCCTGTTTGTCTGAGCAGCAGCCAGCCCAGGGCTCCAGTAAATGCTCATTCCCATGGCTCG
Source organism: Pelodiscus sinensis (assembly GCF_049634645.1). NCBI lineage: Eukaryota > Metazoa > Chordata > Testudines > Trionychidae > Pelodiscus > Pelodiscus sinensis. The sequence goes on along the minus strand of NC_134743.1, from coordinate 3,260,176 downwards.
TCTGTAGTTGAGTATAACCAAAACTCGAGAGTAAAACAGAAGGAAAACCCCTCATTCTTATAAGACTTTCTGTTGAATTTGTGGAGGTAAAAGGTTTACTTTGGGGAAAGCATCTAAACTAAGAGCAGGTTGTACAGACATCTATCGGGATGGTCAGACCATACTAGGCCCCGCCGTGAGGGCAGGGGACGGGACTCCACGACCTCTGGAGGGCCCTTCCAGTTCTAGTGGTCTAGGATAAACTGCAGAAGCCAGAGCAGCTGCAGGCTGGGGCCTTGGTGGGAAAGGAACCGGCGGGCTACAGGCACAGAGAGCTCCCCTCTGCCCTTCCCAAACTCAGCCCAGCCCTGGCCCCTCTGACCTGACCCTCCTCGCCTCCCTGGAGCGATGCGAGCCCCCCACATGGACCACGGGCGGCGAGTTATATGGGCTCATGGTGCCCAGGCTCCAGCAATATTTAGAGCCGGCGGTCCTGCTCCACCAATATTTGGAGCTGGGTCTCTACCCCAGCTCTGAATATTGCCCTTCCCCCCGCCCCTGCAAGAAGACGCCGGCGGCCGCAGCATCAAAATCTGCGCAGTCTGGTGTGCCTCAGCACTGCTGTGCATGCTCCAGCGGCCCCGGGCACTTCAAAAGCCGGGGCCGCACACCATGAAGCCGGTGGAGGATGCGGGAGGCCTTCGGGTGAGTGCTGCCCTTCCCCACCGCCCGTGTGCCCCCCGCAGCCAGCCACCCCCTCCTGTGCACATCCCCACAACTCCCCCTCCCCGCCTGTGAGGGGGCCCCCCCACCTTTGTACCCCTACTGCCAGCCGCTGTCTCCGGTGTGGCTCTGGCAATGGCGGAGGAGCCGCTCACAGGGGGAGGGAGGCGGCCGGGCTCCCTGCCTCACCAGCGCCACTCGCCCGCCTGCGCCCCAGCGGCCGATCGTGCCCTTCGAGCCTGAGAGCCACCCTCTTGGTGCTGGGGCCCCAGAGTCTCGCCACTGGCCGGGCCGTGCCGGAAGGAGTGCCTGGCTGGGCAGGGCTGCAGCAGCCGCTCCTTGCACACTGGGCTCAGCCGCGCGCTGGGCTGCTGGGGGCCGGGCTCCGGAGCTGCCCACATGGTGGGGGCCCGCTGCTCAGAGCCCACCCAGGGAAAAAATACCGGCCGGGAGGGGGGCAGGGCTGGCCAGGAGGGGGGCGGGGCTGGCAGACAGGGGCAGTGTAGCTAGCCTGGGGAGATGGGGGGAGGGGCAGTGTGGCTGGCTGGAGGAAATGGGGGGAGGGGCAGTGTGGCTGGCCAGGGGAGACTGGGAGGAGGAGAACTGGGAGGCAGGAAGCAGGGGTGGCTGGGAGGGTGTCGGGGGCAGCAGTGCCGGTTGGGAAGGGTCGGGGAGCAAATCGGCCAGCGGGGAGCGGGACTGACCCCGGCACATGCTGATCCTGGGACACTGTCAGTCCTGTGCATAGTCCTGGCGAAGTGCAAGTGAATCCAGTTGCGGCTCCACAACTCGCTCAGGGGATGGGACAAGGTTTCTCCTCCACCCCAAGGCATCAGACTCAACCAGGAATCACCAATTCGGCCCCACAAAGCTTGCTCTGGGGAGCTACATTTCCCGGGCAGGTGGGATGTTGAACCTGGAGGATAAATGTGGCTTCCGGTGCCTTTGCGTGTGGGTCCTGCTCAGAGCGTTGGGGCTCTGTGGTTACTACGGTCTCATGTGTCTCTTGGAGACCGTCTGCCTGGCCCTGGGCCAGCAGCTGGAGAAGCTCCATAGACTCCAGCCCCGCAAACTGGAAGGCAGAAGGTGTGTGTGATAGGAAATAGGAAGGAAGGGGCTTGTGCTGAGGGGAGGGGAGGAGGCGCAAGGCAGGAAAAGAAAGGGGGAGGCACCAAGGGACAGGGTAGAGGAGAGACAAATGCCAGGGGACCAAGTGGAGACAATGAGGAAAAGGGCAGGAGGGGAGAGGTGTCAGTGGGAGGGGAAACAAGGTGATGCCGGGAGAGGAGAGGGTAAGGGCACTGGGGGCTAGAGGAGGGAGGGAGAGGTGCTGGGAGAAGGCTTGAAAGAAGGGGTGGGCATGAGGAAGGTGGGGATGGAGCAAATCATGTGTGAGGGCAAAGGGGCATGAGGGGAATGGGAGCAGAGGGTAGTGAGAGGGTGGACATCAGGGAAAAAGCAGGCAGGGGCACTGAGGGAAGGGGGAGGCACCAGGAAGGTGCTGGGGTAAGGGAAGGTGCAGGTGCCAGGGGATTCTGGGAGTGAAGCAGAAGGGCAGACACCTGCAGGGGAGGGACCAGGGCCAGAGGAGAGAGGCAGTGCAGGTGTTTAGAGGCAGGTGTTAGGAGAGGGGATGAGGAGGGATAGCTCACTTGATCAGAGTGGGGCTACTGGAGGAGTGGGCACAGGGGGGAGAGAAGGGCTGGTGGAGGGGGGGCAGGTTGCAGGAGGGCTGAGGGCAGTGAGAAGGGCAGGAGTCAGGACAGCAAAGGAGGGTGAGGGGTTGAGGGGGGCAGCAGGCACCAGGGGAGCTGATGGAACAAGGTGAGGAGACACGGCAGCAGAGAGAAAAGGCAAAGGTTTAAAAAATATTTAATAACTTGGGTGCTACAGTGGCACATCCAAACAAGCCACATGAACTCAGTACAGGTGCACAACACAAAATTCATTCTGCTCATGGGGGGAAATTCTTAGGCTATATCTACACTGGCGGTTTCTTGCACAAGGGTTCTTGTGTAAGAAGTCTTGTGCAAGAACACGTCCACACTGCCATGTGCGAGCTGTGCTTTTGCACAAGAGCATCCATGGCTGTGTGGACACTCTCTTGCCCAAGAAAGCTCCGATGGCCATTTTAGCCATAAAGGTTTCTTGCACAGGAAATCCCTGCCGAGCATCCACACTGCCCTCTCGTGCAAGAGAGCTTACACCTGATAGAAAAGAACACAGCTCTTGCGCAAGACGCCCTCTCTTACCACGCCAGACTGTAAATTTCCTTGCGCAAGAGCAGGCGGGCAGTGTGGCTGCTCTGTGGGTTCTTGCACAAGAACGGCTGTACTTGCACAAGAAGCCGCGAGTGTAGACATAGCCTCAGAGGGAACACTTCCCCCAGCCTCTCTGCCCCTGAGTTAATGTCACACGTTGGGTTAATGCAACTGCAGGATAGTTGCATGAGGGGGGGTTGGTGGGGGCCAGACTAATCCCTGTTGGTAGGAGGATGGTGGGAAAAGCCCTTCGAGAGGGGTGAGGTGACAGCCTGGGAGGAAGCCCCCGCCCCGTGCAGCGCAGCTGGGAACAGCTGGCGAGGGGGCGGGGCTGCCCTGTCGCTCTCGTCATTTCCAGAGGCTGCCCCCGGGAGTCCCTCGCTCGGCCGCGCTGCCCCGCCCAGCCACGTGCACAGCCGCCCTCAGCGCGCTCGCGCCGGCCTAAGCAGCGAAACTCCGCCCACCTCGCTAGGGCCGGAAGTGCAGCTGCCCCTAGTCACGTGGAGGCGATGGCTTCAGCCCGGAAGTACTTCCGGGGGGAAGAGATGGTAGGTTACCCACTAGAGCGGGGGAAACGTTTTGTTGGGACACCGGCCGGATGTGAAAGGCTTAAGGGGAACGAACTGGTAGCTAGCTGCCCGGTGAGTGATTCCCTCGCCTGTAACTAAACACTCCACCCCCTCCGGGAGATAATGGGATCGTCCGCGCCCCATGCGCACAACAGGGCGGGCGAGGCTATGTGCGCGCCCGGGGGGGAGAGCGTTGTGTCCTGTGAAGGGGTGAGAATGGGCTTGTGCATGGGGGAGACCATTGTATGGTGGGGGGATGGGAGAGACCATTGTGTGCTCTGTGAGTGGGAGGGCATGGGGGTGCAGATGGGGAAGACCATTGTGGAGGGATTAGGGAGCAGAAGGGGAACACTGTGCAGGGGAGGGCCAGGGAAGGGAGAGACCGTTCTGTGCACCCTGCACAGTTGCAGAGGAAGGAGACTTCTGGGGGGGAGACCCTGGTGCACTGAGGGGGGATGGGATGGGGGGAGACCCTGGTGCACTGAGGGGGGATGGGATGGGGGGAGACCCTGGTGCACTGAGGGGGGATGGGATGGGGGGGAGACCCTGGTGCACTGAGGGGGGATGGGATGGGGGGGAGACCCTGGTGCACTGAGGGGGGATGGGATGGGGGGGAGACCATGGTGCACTGAGAGGGGATGGGATGGGGGGAGACCCTGGTGCACTGAGGGGGGATGGGATGGGGGGGAGACCCTGGTGCACTGAGGGGGGATGGGATGGGGGGGAGACCCTGGTGCACTGAGGGGGGATGGGATGGGGGGGAGACCATGGTGCACTGAGAGGGGATGGGATGGGGGGAGACCCTGGTGCACTGAGGGGGGATGGGATGGGGGGGAGACCCTGGTGCACTGAGGGGGGATGGCATGGGGAGGAGACCCTGGTGCACTGAGGGGGGATGGGATGGGGGGGAGACCCTGGTGCACTGAGGGGGGATGGGATGGGGGGAGACCCTGGTGCACTGAGGGGGGATGGGATGGGGGGGAGACCATGGTGCACTGAGAGGGGATGGGATGGGGGGAGACCCTGGTGCACTGAGGGGGGATGGGATGGGGGGGAGACCATGGTGCACTGAGAGGGGATGGGATGGGGGGAGACCCTGGTGCACTGAGGGGGGATGGGATGGGGGGGAGACCCTGGTGCACTGAGGGGGGATGGGATGGGGGGGAGACCCTGGTGCACTTAGGGGGGATGGGATGGGGGGGAGACCATGGTGCACTGAGAGGGGATGGGATGGGGGGAGACCCTGGTGCACTGAGGGGGGATGGGATGGGGGGAGACCCTGGTGCACTGTGGAGGGATGGGATGGGGGGGAGACCATGGTGCACTGAGGGGGGATGGGATGGGGGGGAGACCATGGTGCACTGAGGGGGGATGGGATGGGGGGGAGACCATGGTGCACTGAGGGGGGATGGGATGGGGGGAGACCATGGTGCACTGTGGAGGGATGGGATGGGCGGGGGAAACCATGATGCACGAGGGAGGATGGGATTGGGGGGGAGACCCCGGGGTGGGGGGATGTGATGTGGGAGAACATGGTGCACCCTAGGACATGAGAGCGAGTGGGGTGGGGAAGACCAGCGTGTGCACCTTGTGAGGAGCCCTCGATTCCAAGGCAGAAGGACTCTGCCCATCAGCTGGCCCGACACCCTGTCTGGCACTGCCAGAGAATGACCCCCTGCCGATCCCGGGAGCAGAGCTCTTACAAAAACATCCAGTCTGGTCAGTGACCGAGAATCTTCCACGGCGCCGGGTACCTCATTCCATCACCTTCCCGTTATACACTTGCACCTTACTTCCTGTCCGAATTTATCTAGCTCCAACTTCCCACCACTGGGTTGTGTTAGACCTTCCTCTGCTAGGCTGTCCAGCCTGTTGTTAAATACTCCCCATGTGGAGTCCCATTTTAAACACAGCAAAAGAAGCCCACATGCCTCTCCAGCTCCCACCCTACCTGCCCATCTGTGAGCTACTGACTCTGCTCTCTGCAATGTCTGTCAAATTCCTTCCCTTCAGCTCCCTCTGAGACCCTCTCCAATCCAGGTTCTGCTCCCAGTACTACATTGACACCGCTCTTGCTAAAATGTCCATTGCTCTGGCTTGAGAGTTGGCTAGAACCACTGCTCCAGCCTCATCCTCCTTCACCAGCCAACCTGCCTTTGATTCAGTTGGCTATTCTCTTTTTCTAGCTGTGTAATTCTTCTTGCGCTTCTGTGACTCTGTCCTCTCCTAGTTCTCCTCCTACCTCTCTAATCACTTCTTCAGCAGGTCCTTCATCATCCCCTCTCCAACTTCTGTAGGATGAGACAAATGTGGGGATTTTGCTGTTTCCTGCATGCGCCTCAGTTCCTCTTCCTGTTTTGAGTTGCTGCATGTGGAATATAAAGATTTAACAAGCTGCTTTAGGGACAGAGCAGGAGACCTGAGACATTGGATCGGGTTACTGTATTGGCTGGTATTAATGTGGTGTTCATGGACTGGCTGCAGTCAGCCCAGATCAGTGGAAGATCCTGAAAAACAATGGAAATTTCAGGGTCTGGGACTTTCATGCCCAGCAACCAACAACATAAAAAGGAAGTAGAACACAGACCCCTGAGCTAGAGAGCAAAGAGAACAGGTGTCAGGTGGTTGCATGAAGAGCAGCGCTGTGGGGAGAGTCAGATACTTTCACCTGGGACACGCAGACAAAGAGGCAGCTAAAATGGATTTTAGCAGGTTGTGTGGGTGGAGCCCTGACACTGGCCAGTTGAAACTGTCCACCTTTGCCCACTAAGGACTGCCATGCTGTGTTTCAGTTGGCTAATAAACCCTGCTCTGGACTTGACAGGTTCAGAACGAGAGAATTTTCTGGACCACAAGAGGTCCATATTGTCTAGCAGCATTACCAACACTTTCACTGCTTGCTGGGCTTTTTAGAAGATGGTTAGGGGTAAACTGGAGCTAAATAACAGCACAAAACACAGAGAGCAGGGACTAGTGACTATAAACAAACTTTATGGGACCACCGGAAAGTTGGTCACACTCATGAAAAGCGGACATCCGGCTAACTAACACAATTCCGGACAATAGATGTTTCTGGACACAAGAGTTGTGGACGAGAGAGATTTAATCTGTAACGCGCAGTGGTAAATATTCTGACCATACATACAAAATGATGGGGTCTAAATGAGCTGTTGCCTCTCAAGAAAGAGTTCATGTTGTCTAGTTCTCTGAAAACATCCACTTAATGCATCGCGGCAGTCAAAAAAGCTGTCGGTGTTAGGAGTCATTAGGAAAGGATAGAGAATAAGAAGGAAAATATTATAATGGTTCTACCTCCCCATCTTGAGCACTTTCAGACGTAGTCGTGTTAGTCTGTTTCAAGCAAAGAGTCTAGTGGCACCTTTTAAAGTCTAACAATTTTATTATGGAATAAGCTTATGTGAGTTGCAATTCACTTTATCAGGTGCATGGAGTGAAAGAAAGTGGACACAAATCAGACCTCAAGAATGGTAACATACAGAAACCAGTGGGAGAACATTTTAACCTCCCTAAACATGCAGTTACAGACTTGAAGGTTGCCACCCTTAAGCAAAAAAAAGCTTCAAAAATAGACTGCAATGTGAAACTGCTGAGCTGGAATTCATGTGCAAATTTGGCACCATCAGACTGGGGCTGAGTAGGGACTGGGATTGGCTCTCTCATTGCAGTAAGTAATTTTCCACTGTAGGTATTCTCACCTCCTTATCCACAACCACCCTGATTGAATTAGCTCTGTTGTAACAGTCCCATCTGTGTGTCCCTACCATCTGTTTTCTTTCACTTCATATATCTCCTGAAGTGAGTTGCAGCTCATGCACACTTGTGCCATAATACGATTGTTAAGCTTTAAGATGCCTCCAAACTCCTTGTTGTTTTGACCTTGGATACAGTGTGCAGTGCTGTTTGCCCAGTCTCAAAAAAGCTATTCTAAAATTGGAAAGGGTAAAGAGAAGTGCAACACAACAATGATTAGGGGTAAGAAACAGCTTCCATATGAGGAAAGATTAAAATGACTGGGCCTCTTCAGCTTAGAAACACGGCAACTAAAGAGAGATACAATCAAGGTCTATAAAATCAGGACTAGTGGGGAGAAAGTGGATAGGCAAGTGTCGTTTACCTCTTCATATTACACAAGAACTAGGGATCACTCAATGAAATAAATAGGCAGCAGGCTTAAAACAAACATAAGGAAATCCTTCACACGATGCACAGTTAACCTGTGGAACTCCATGCTCAGTGTGTCCGTAAATAGGGATGTAAATACCCATTTAAAGTTAATGGGTTAAACAATATGTTTAACTGGCTAACCGAGGAGAGCTGGAGTCCTGTGGGCGGGGGACTTGTTGCAGCCAGGCTGGCTCTGCAGTTAACCGATTACCCAGTAAGCATGCCGGTGAGCCTAATGCTTACCAGGGAACTCCTTAACCTTTTATATCCCTGTCCATAACCCTCTGACTGCCAGAAGCTGAGACTGAATGATGGGAAAGGGATCACTTAATGCATGACCCTGTTCTGTTCATTGCCTTTGAAGCATCTGGCTCTGGCCCCTGCCGGCAGGGCTAGGTCTAACGCAGCCTGGCTGTCCCTGTGTTCTGAGGTACAATTGGTGCAGCGCTGTGTGGAGACAGGCCCTGGCTGTCTGTGCTGAGGAAGCCACGGAGGTGATGGGTGGCCGTGGGTGACACAGATCCAATCCGTTCTGTCATGCCTGGTGTCACGTGAACTGAACCCGGTCCCGAAATACCTCAGCAGGATCCTTTCCAGCTGTGGAGGATCCCAGACCTTCCAAGGGTGCGAGTGCCCCGGCCAGAAGGGGGCAGGCCCCCAAGGCCCTGGGCCAGCAGGTGCAGGAGGAGCAGTGTCAGATCCCACCTTGCCCAGGGCGTCGGGTAGCAAGATCTGTCCCTCAGGGCAGGTGAGCTGTGTGCATGCTGGGCCTTTCCAGTGAGAGCCGGCCCCTCCGCACAGGCTGGGTGTAGTCATGGCGGGACCTTGAGGCTCTCTCTGGGAGCAGAGCCTTGCCTCCCTCCCTCACCCCCGCCCCTCCCCAAATGCAGACGTCTCTGTCTCTGGCAGCCTTGGGTTTGGGCCCTGCAAGGTCCCTGCCACAGAGCAATGTGTTGCCTCTCAGGCAGGAGCCTCAGGCCACATCTGCATTGAAGGCTTTTTGCACAAGAAGCTTTTTGTGCAAAAGTGCGTCCACACTGCATGGACACGCTTGCACAAGAGCGCTCTGTGGCCATTCACAGAATGGCCATCAGAGCACCTCTGCTTTTTCTGATAGGCTCTTTTTGTGCAAGAAACCCCTGCGGAGCCTCCGCACGCCCTTTTGGACAAGAACTCTAACAGGAGTTATTCCTCGTAGAAGGAGACATTCCTACACCGGGAAAAGCCCTCTGGTCTGCCGTTTGACTGTAAATCTTCTTGTGCAAAAACGCGCTTGAGATGTGGGCACTTGGCGGGTTTTTGCGCAAAAACCCCTGGGCTACGTCTACATTGGCATGATTTTGCGCAAGTACTCTTTTGTGGAAGAGTTCTTGTGCAAAAACTCTTCCAGAAGAGAGCGTCTACACTGGCAAGTGCCTTTGCGTGAGAGCATCCGTGCCAGTGTAGACGCTGTCTTGCGCAAGAAGGCTCTGATGGCCATTTCAACCATCGGGCTTTCTTGCGCAAGAAATTCATGTTGCCTGTCTACACTGGCCTCTTGCGCAAGAACAGTTGTGCAAAAGGGCTTATTCCTGAGCGGGAGCATCATAGTTCTTGTGCAAGAAGCACTGATTTCACACATTAGAATATCAGTGTTCTTGCGCAAGAACTCCCTGCCAGTGTAGACAGACAGCAAGTTTTGGATCGCACCAATGTAGACACATCCCTGTAATATAGATGTAGCCTCAGCCATCCGTGCAGAAGGGGCAAGTGTGAGCCAGCCTCTCGCTGCCTATGCTCCTGGGCCCGGCTGAATCCCTCTGGAGTGAGGCTGGACTCAGACTGCCCCCATGGCTGAGGCCTCCAGTCATCTAGGGCAGAGTGCTAGTAGCCGGGTGTGGGCACTATCCCATTGCCTCTGCCTCTAGTGAGCAGGGTCAATGCTGCTGCCAGGCTGTAGAAAGCCCCTTCCTCAGGGATACGTACTGAGGGGCTGGGCAGGGGGGCAGAGCAGGAGGCAGGCCTGGGGATTAGCGCTAGGGCTGGAGTAGTGGGCTGTGCTGGGTTGAAGGTGGCCGTGCCAGGCTCTTAACTCTCCCTCCTGGTCTCTTGCAGGTCTTGCCTGGGACTTGGGCTGGACCCACAGTCATGGAGGATGACCCGGCTTCCCCTGCCAGCCAGGCCCCGTCCCCACAGAGCTGCATCCAGATGGGCGAGGCGGACGGGCCAGATGAGGAACAGGAGGCCTGGGAGCAGAGCGGGAGCAGGCAGGATCCAGTGACAGTGGGGAGCTCCCCGGGGCGAACCAGAAGTTCTCCTTCTCCACCCAGCCGGTGCCAAGAGGGGCAGGGCATTGCCACGGATGGGACAGGCCACAACCCGAATGGGGGAGCACAGGACCTAGTGTCCCCTCTCCGCCTGGAGCCCCCTCAGTCCCCGGCGCCGAGGGAGCCGCAGCCCCACAGGCCATTCCGGCGGAAGCACCGGCTGTACATGAAGCTGGCCTCTGGCCCAGGTGCTGTCCCCCCAGGGCAGGCCAGGGGGCAGCCAGCCACTGCTGAGGTGCCAGGGCCCTCCCAGGGCAAAAGGCTGCGGCTGCTACGGGGCCAGGCCAGCAACTTCCGGAGGAAGAAAAGCCCCTTGGAGAACGGCCAGGAGGGGGGGCCAGGTGATGTGGGGCTCTCCCTCCCACAGCCCCGGCGCAGTGGGGAGGAGGGGCAGGACCCAGTCGCGAAGCGGGAGGGAGGGGAGAAGGGGCAGTGCCTGGCCCCGAAGCTGGAAGAGCAGGGCCTGGCACTGGAGTGGGAGGAGGAGGAGGAGAAGAGGTTCGGCTCCCCCAGGCTGTCCGGGCCCGGCGCCACCCACCCCAAGCCGGATATCGTGCAGCTGATCGACGAGCACGGGATCTACTCCACCGCCAAGCTGGTGCTGGGCAGCGCGGCGGGTGAGCTGGAGGAGGCGGCGGTGCTGCCACCGCACCTGAGGCGGGCAGGGCCCCAGCTGGAGATCCGGGAGGTGATTGTGGACGACAAGCCCTTCGCCTGCGGCGTGTGCGAGAAGACCTTCAAGCGGGCCTGGGAGCTGTTCAGCCACGAGGTGGTGCACAACGAGGAGCGGCCCTTCCACTGCGACCTCTGCGAGGCCTCCTTCAAGCGCCACTCGGACTTCAAGAGCCACCGGCTGGTGCACACCGAGGAGCGGCCCTTCCACTGCGAGATGTGCGGCAAGAAGTTCAAGCGCTCGTCCAACCTCCAGGAGCACCGGCGCATCCACACCGGCGAGCGCCCCTACCAGTGCGCCTGCTGCGACAAGAGCTTCAAGACGCCCTACGAGCTGCAGCGCCACATGCTCACCCACTGCACCGAGAAGCCCTTCAAGTGTGGGGACTGCGGCAAGGACTTCCCCACCTCCAACTCGCTGCTCCTGCACCAGCGCCAGCACTGCGACGACAAGCCGCACGTCTGCGGCATCTGCGGCAAGAAGTTCACCTACGGCCACAGCCTCAAGGTGCACGAGCGGGTGCACACTGGCGACCGGCCCTTCGTCTGCCCCATCTGCGGCAAGGGCTTCAAGCAGTCCAACGCCCTCTCCTCACACGAGCGGGTGCACACCGGCGAGCGCCCCTTCATCTGCAAGACCTGCGGCAAGGCCTTCAAGCAGTCGTCCTACCTGGTGATCCACGAGCGCTCGCACACGGGCGAGCGGCCCTACAAATGCGAGGTGTGCCAGAAGGCCTTCGCCCGGCCCTCCCTGCTGCTGCAGCACCACCGGGTGCACAGCGAGGAGCGCCCCTACAAGTGCAGCTTCTGCGACAAGTTCTTCAAGGACCTGGCCTATCTGACGGTGCACGAGAAGGTGCACACGGGCGAGACCCCCTACAAGTGCAGCGTCTGTGACAAGGGCTTCGCCCACCCCTCCAACCTGCTGCAGCACCAGCGCGTGCACCGCGACGGCTGACCCAGCGCCTGCTCCAGCACACTCCGCTAGGGAGTGCGGCCCAGGCCACGTGCGGCTCCCAGGCGGCGCCATCCTGCCTGGGCCCTCGTGGCTGAGAGCTGCTTGTGGACACGTTTTCAGTCCAATGGAGACTACATATCCCAGAGTGCACTGCATGGCCCCTTGTGCATCAGGGTGAAGCAGTGCATGCTGGGAGGAGTCATCCAGCCAGGCCACACCCTCTCACAACTAGAGGTGATGAAAGCATGGGGCGTGGGCCGTAGGCTGCAGAGAGCTGGGCTGCTGCGGCCCGAGAAGTCACTTGGCCCCGTGGTCTTTCTGGGCACTCCCTGGAGCTTGGAGGGGGAAGAGGGAGTGGATGGCTCCTAGTGTTATGCCCTCTGGGAGGGGTTTGCTCTGTGCCTGTCACCGGCGGGGCGGGCGGGAGAGGTCAAGACAGCCGGGAAAGGCCCCCTGAGCCTTACTCAGCAGAGCAGCCCTAGAACCGGCTGTGGGACGGGCCCCTGCTCCCTCCCGGCAGGAACCTGCAGTTGGTGAACACTAAACATGGGGTCAGTGTGTCCCCTTGGCCAGGGAGGGTTTGGGAGCCCGTCTCTGCCATTGCCCCATGGCAGCTTCCTAATGGGGTCAACACATTGCTGGGCACAGCCAGGGCAGGCCCCTTGGGGATGCTCTGTCAGCATTCCAGATTTCCTGTCCATGTGTAACACAGTCCCTGCCAAAACCAGAGCGCTCTGAGTGGGGGAAACAGGGTCCTTCTCAGCCAGCCAATGGGCTCGCATTGAGCGGAGCTTGCGCTCGCCGTCCACCTCTGTCTTGTTTCCCCCAAGCCTCTGCCCACCCAGGTTGGGGGCTGGGTTGCTTTCTGGTGGGAGCAGAACCCACAGGGCAAGTGCCGAGCTACAGCTTCTCCTGTTGTTGGGCCCCCACAGCCCTGGGTGCAGGGATGTCTGACCGGGCTGCAGGGACAGAAGTGGAGGTCACGGGACTATCTCAAACCTTCTCCCCTCTTGGTGTTGCGGAAAGAAAACAACTTTTGCTAGATCCAGATCAGGCTCCCTGGACTTGCGCTCAGTGTGCGCTTGCCAGACACACCATGAATTACAGTCCAGGCCCACTCCTCTGCTAGCTGGAGTGAGGCCCACCCCATGTGCTGTCTGCTCAGCTGGGCTGGAGGGCTCCCTGGAGGACCAGAGAGCTGGAGAGGGGGTGGACTCTAGGTTCTAGGGCTGTGTCTAGACTACACCTCTCTGTTGACAGAGAGATGTAGATTAGGCTCGTCAAAATTGCTAATGATACAGGGATTTAAATATCCCGCATTTCATTAGCATAATCATGGCTTCCGCTTTTTTTTTTTGACACGGAGCTTTTTCGGAAAAAAACCAGCAGTCGAGATGGGGATCTGTCGAAAAATAACCCCTTTTTCAACAGATCCTGTAAACCTCTCTCTGTCGACAGAGAGGTATAGTCTAGACTACCCTAGGTGTCAACAGAAAACCATCTGGATTGAAACCCCGCCCCCTGCTGTGATAGGGCAGGCCTGGCTCCCTGCACTATGGCTGCCTGACCACCTCTAGGTGCGGCCGGGGAAGAGGCCTGCATTTCTCGACCCCAGTAACAAAGGGAGAGGTGGGGCACGGACTCCTATAAGCATCATCCCAAAGCACCAGTGCTCACAAGCAAGGGGTGCGCCTCAGTTTCCCTTTCAAGATGCAAGAAAGTGTAAAGGGATAACGAAGGAGGCTCCCCCCTCCTTGCTGAGCTGGTTCCTGGCCCCTCTGCCCTGGGAAGGAAGGGGTTAAAGATTCCTGCAGTGCCTGACTGCAGAGATTCACAGCCCTGCTAGCCTGGCCCTCGGGTGACCCACAGGAGCTGGGGGGCAGCTGGCACAGGGCTGCAAGGGCCCATCATGCCCACTGGCTCTCATGGGCTCTTGCGCTGCCTCTTGCTATGGTGCACCCGGGGTGCTCTGTGGTCAGTGCCTCGCCCTGGGGGGGGGGGCTCTCGAGCTGCCGCCGGCCCCAGGGAGCATCCCCCTGCTGGGGCTCCAGTAACGGGTCCTACACGGAGTTCTGCTGGGCACCTGGTGGCCCCTTCCGCTCCCATCCCAGCAGGACCCAGTTTGCTAGCGAAGATGAGGTTTGGAAGCTGCTGGCCCGGAGCCGGCGGGCCTGGCTGGGAGTGGAGGCCATAGGCTGGTTGTGGAGACTTCTCCGCTGCCGGTGGCGTCACCGTGACGACGTCAGTCCAGCTGGCGTAGATAAGAGCAGTGAAGACGTGGGAACCAGGCCCTCAGCACAGCCAGTGGGTTGTACCAGGGCAGCTGACCTAGCCCCCGCCAGCGTGTCACCACTGCTGCTTGTGCAGGTGGGTCGGCTGCAGTCCTGCCTTCGTGGGCCATGTACCCACTGTGTGGGCGCCCCAGGAGCCATAGGGGCTGGCATTTGAGGATAAAAGGCTACTACTGCTGTAGCAAAGGGAGTGCTGCTGGCACAGCAGGGCCTGGGTTCAAATCTTGCTGAGGGACCACGCTGGCTGTTTGCACCCCAGTCCGGTGAGAGCTTCCAATGAGCTCCCCTAGGCTAGTGCGGGGGGTGTGCAGTGGGGCTCTGGGCTGCTTGCCCTCGTGTTGAACAGCCCTGTTTCCACGGGTTGGGAGATGAGGGGGCAGTTCCTGAAATGGGCAGATTCCAGGGGATGTTGGGACCCGAAATGCCTCTGAAGGGTTGCAGCATCCCTGAAGCTGCAGGGCTCTTAGCACTGGCAGGGCCCGTGGGGCAGGATGGTTCAGGCTGTTAGGCTGCCCCTTTCCTGCCTCCAGCACTGGGAGCAGCCCCCTAGTTAACCCCAGCAGCCAGCCCTGTGAGAGCTCCCACATCCTCTCCCTCTCCCGGCCAGAGGAGAGCCCTGAGAGCCCAGACCCTTTCCCCACCTTAGCTCCCCTCAGGGACATGGTGCAACCTCCCCCTCCCACACACATGCTGCTGTGCCCCCTCTGCTCAAAGGGGGAGCGTTCCTGTGGTGAAGGCTGCTGCCTAGGGCCACTCTGCAGGACACACTGGCACAAAAGGCCAGGGTGCGTGAGATGGGCCCAGTGGAGCCACCTGTGGGGCAGGGGAAAGGTTAACAGCCTGGCCCCACAGAAGCAAGGAGTGGAGTGAACCAGGTTTTCCTGGGGCTGCTAATTGTATCCAGGGGCCTGGCCAGCAGATGGGGAGGGTCACTGCTGGTGTGGGGAGATGGGGGGGATCAGCCCCCCATTTCCAGTGGCTGTGGCTGAGGTGAAGAGGCTTTTGGCCATGCAGTGTTTGCATGCCTGGTGGAAGCATCCTCCAGCGTCTGTGATGGGAGGAGTTGGCTGCTCGCTCTGGCTGCCCATGAGCCGGGGCAGGTGCCAGGAAGCTCGATGGAGCCGAGGGCTCTGACGTGCCAGGCACTGCACGGACCAAGCAGTGTCCATGCTGGCCGGTTCCAGCCCGGCCTGCGAGAGCCCTCACTGCTCATCGAGGGGCACTGTGTCCATGGGGCTGGCACCGCTCAATGGGCACCCAGGGACAGAAGGATGGATGCTGGGTGTAGAAGTCAGTGATCTGCTCTCCCCTAGAGCCTGCTGCTGCCAGGAGTGACGTGCCCTGTTGCTGGCGATGGGCTGCTCTCCTGGCACACCCCTCCTGCCTCGGGCGGGGGGAGGATTGGCAGCACTGCTCTGCCCTAGGGAGTTGGGTAAAGCAGGCAGGTCACCCGCAGGGTGCCCATGGGCTTCAGCTTCACCCTGTCCCTGTGGGCTGCTGGCTGCAGTGGCCGTACCCTGCTCCGTTGTAGGCAGTGGGGGGGGGAGGGCTGGTGGGTTGGCAGCCCTTGGGCTGAGTCACACCCAATGCACATGGACTTCAAGCACTACCCCTGCCCTGTCTCCGGGCTGCACAGGCCTCCCTGGTCACATCTGGTTAGCACCTGCAGGGTGCCACTATCCCAGCATGCCCGGGGCCATGCCCTCCTTAAGGCTGTGGGCACAGGTGACTATTGAAGTGGTCATGGGAGATTTCCAATTTCCTGGGCAGGTCCTGTATCACCTGCAGCTGAGAAGGGGCGTGAGGCGGAAGGGATAGGCCCTGCCCACACCAGAGACTCGTCCAGCCTCGGGAAGAACCAGGTACCTCATCACTGCCTGCTTCTCGGGGCACAGGGGCACTGCCAGGCGGCGTGTCTGGGCTCTGGCTGCTGCTAAGTTCCCTTCTGGTTCCCACGGACTCATGGCTGTGCCCGCCAGTCAGCAGGGACCGGGTGGGGATCGGCTCCCAGTGAAGGCCAAACCGGGGGCTACATGGAGGCCAGCAACCTCCCTCCAACCCCCACCGCCTCCAATCCTGCACCCCGACTCACTGGCCTGGAGGTGCCTGGCTTCGTTCCCAGCACCGAAGCCATGGGACTCTGTGCGTGGATGTTCCCTGCCCGGGCACCCTTTTTGTATCACTACTGTAGGGTGGGGCGGGGGACCCCCACTCGGCCCCTCAACACTAATTACAGGACAGTTATTTAATTGTGTGTCTGTCTCGTCTCTGCTCCGTGGGCTGGGCCTGAGCCTAGCTGGCCAGTCACCTGCCTCAGCTTTTGTGGGGCCCAGCCTGCTGCCTGTGGAAGTGGGGGTTGGGCAGGGAAGGAGGAGAACAGGCAGGGGGTGATATCTCATCCGCCTCCCGGAGCAGTGGTGGTGTCTCAACTCCCTGCTCTGTCAGTGCCCATGGGACACTTCTCTCCTGCAGTCGAGGCTGTTCCTGAAGAGCAGGGCACTGTACCGGGGCTGTGAGACCTACGAGGGTGGGCTCCTGCCCCACTTTGATAGCCAAACAGACTGGAGCCAGGTCACCAGTGGCCTCATTATGGATGCCATGCAGGCTGGATTGCATCCCTTTGTGCCTGGGGGGTCTGGCCTTCCTTGTGCCTTTCCCTGGGGCTCGCGACTGGCAGTCACCCCTCATGGCCCATCTCCTGCTTGGATCAGCAGTGGCTACAATCCGCTAGCTACAAACTGGGCCCAGTCCTGCCAGCCCCCATGGGACTGCAGCCTCCACACCTGCATGTGGGGGAGGGGAGTCAAGGGCTTAGGAGCCAGAATAGAAATAAATGCGGCCTGCGCCTATTGGGCCACTTTACGATCTCCGTTCCCCCACAGTCAAGCTGGAGTCACCCACTCACTGCAGCTCTGCAGCAGAGTTGGCTTCTGTAGGGCCCTCTGTGCTAGCCAGCAGCCCATATGGGAGTGAGCCGGCCGCCCAGGGGTTGAGCCTGCTTGCCAGCCATGATGCGGTGTAAACAAGCAAGGCCGATGCATGCCCCCAGCCACTCCCCATGACCCCTGGGCGTTCCTTGCCAAACTGTGTCCTTCTTAACCCTCTTATATTTGGCAAAGGAAGCCCTCCAAGCCTGCATGGAGCTTTGCCAATCCCAGGGCTTTGAAAGTAGTGGGTTGGGTTGGTCCCCCGAATCACAGGATTGGCTCACAGTTCATGCAGTTGAAAACCTGCAATTCTTGTGTATGCTGGTTTTGAGCCTTTAGAGGTCACATTCTGAAGCTTTTGGCTGTGTCTAGACTGGCCAGTTTTTCTGGAAAATCAGCCACTTTTCCAGAAAAACTTGCCAGCTGTCTACACTGGCCACTTGAATTTCTGCAAAAGCACTGACTTCCTACTGTAAGAAATCAGTGCTTCTTGCGGAAATACGATGCTGCTCCTGTTCAGGCAAAAGTCCCTTTTGCGCAAAGCTTTTCCATAAAAGGGCCAGTGTTGACAGCTCAGATTTGTTTTCCGCAAAAACCCAATCGCGAAAATGGTGAACGGGGCTTTTTTGCGGAAAATCGCATCTAGATTGGTACGGACGCTTTTCCACAAAAAGTGCTTTTACAGAAAAGTGTCCGTGCCAATCTAGACACACTGTTCTGAAAATGCTTTTAACAGAAAACTTTTCTGTTAAAAGCATTTCCGGAAAATCATGCCAATCTAGACGCAGCCTTTCTGTGTGACCAGGAGAGCTACAGCTGCCTTTAAAAATGCTGGAGTTCTGACATATTCCTGTGATGCCAAGGGCTGCAAGAAAAACAAAATGCCATAAGATCCTGAGCATTGGCCGAACTGACTTGTATGTGCCCTGATGCAGTGACACCTACCTGAGTCCACAGCCAGCCTGACCTTCCAGCAGAGCACGGACCAGCCCCGTTCATCTCAGGGGTGCTGACTCTGAAATGTAAGGCTGGCAGCGCGAGGTGTTGGTGCTGTTCGTTGTGGACCTGGCTGTTAATGTTAGAGGTGGTAAATAGCCAGTCACTACTGGAGGCAGAGGTTGCGCTGAGAATGGGGGATTGAGAAGGGCTGTTGCATTCTCACACCCAAACATGACTTTTACTGCAGACTAAGGGAAATAGCAGAGGAGCAAACTGCTGATGAGAGCCAGGCAGGTGTGTGCAAAGCACTGCCCGCCATGTTGTAGCATTAAAGCAGGGGGTTCCCAAGGCATCGCAGGAGTAAGCACCAAGTGTGCCCATCATTACTGCAGGCTTCATGGGGGCCTGGACTGGCCCAGCCCCACAAGCTTACAGAGCAGTTTGCTGTGGGTGGCGCTTAGTGTTACAGTCACACCAGAAGCCACAGCTGGAGTTGGGGCCTGTTGTTTAGTTGCTGCGCTGGCCTGAGTGAGAGTGGAGCATTTCTCAACCCCCGGCCCACAGCTCAGATAGCCAAGAGAGAACTGGGGCCCGGATCTCCTTAGCTCTGAGCCAAGGCCATCCATTGCATGGCTGTCTCCGAGCTGGGCGCCCTGGGGAGGGAAGGGTGCCCCTGTGCTGTTGGGGGAAGTGGGATCTTGCTGCCCCAGAGACTTGTGCCTGCTGCTTTGCCCCTTGGGCCCAGCACATTTGCAGGGGGCCTGTGAGCTGGGGACCTGCTGCCATTGCATGGGGCAGGGCTCTGGCCTATGCTATAGAGGAGCTCAGGCTTAATCACCGTGGTCCCTTGTGGCCTGGGGTTCTGGGGAGTTCACTGTCCCCCGCCCCCGTCCCCCCACACACATAATGCTATGGGGTCCCCTCAGCTGCTGACTTCTTAACTCCGCTGAGATCAGGCAGCCTGTGTGATTGTCCTGTGCCAACAGCAGGGGGCGCCCTGTGCCCACATAACCAACACCCTGCCTCTTGTCCCTTGCTCTGTGCAGACCCCAGGCTGAGCTGTATGGGGCACCTTGCCTGGCAGGGTTTGGCACTGACCTAGGCACAGCCCCATCCCATAGAGCTGCAGCCCCAGAGCCTGTGCCTGAGCCCCAGAGCTGCCCGTCTATTTGGGGTGACGCTCATTTCACTCCAAGACCACATCCCCCCCCCAAACCCTCTTTGTGGTTTCACCCTGGCCCAGTCATGTCCAAATCCTGGTTCACACTGTGCTGTAGAAATAGCACCACCAGTTGCATCACCCACGCGCAGTACGGCAGCCACCTTTCACAGGGGTGCCCATGTGCAGGGACTGTGTTTGGAATGTGGCCCTCTCCAGCACTGGAGAATGACACAGAGAGACGCGCCAGGGCCCTTCCCCTGGGACCACGGGGTGATAATTAGACAACATTTTCTAGGGCTTGGAAAGGTGACCGGCTTGCCTGAGTGTGCTGGGAGTTCCGGGGAGGGGAGCCAGCAACTTCAGCCAACTCTTCGTTTCCTGCTCCCTTCCCACTGTGGCCACGCTGGGAGGGTTCAGCATGGGTCTCACCCTCCCTGCCCCCACAGTGGCTGAAGCATTCAGACAGGAGCTGAGGCAGTTCCCCTGCAGACAGTGGGGGAGTGTGTGTGTGTGTGGGGGGGGGTCCCTCTGCCATTGCCAAGCAATGAGCAGCAGGCCTGGGCACAGGGCCGTGGGGCATGTCCAGGGTCCCGTCACCACCTGCTGGTGTCCCATGAGCCGATGTGGGTTTGTAGGATTCATCCCTCCTGCCGGTTCAGCCAAGGTGCCTGCAAATTTGGAATCGGGGAGGAGGGCTCCTGCTACTGCATTTCCCGGAGAATGAAGACATGCAGCCTCCCCCCCCCCAGAGCTTTCCATGGGCTCAGTCTGCACTCATGTGACACGAAGGGCTGGGGGCTCTTGTGCAGACAGCCCCTGGGAACACCATGTAAGAAGCCTCAGGATATTAAAGGCTTCCCTGACCCGCCACCCTCCACACACATCCCATCATGGTGCCTTCCGCTGTGTGTGTCCCCAGCTAGGCACCTGGCCTGGAGCTCCAAAGCCTCCCCACCCTTCCCTGCAGCAGCACGGGCATGCCCAGGTGGCTGTGTGCATTGGGCTCTCAGTCTCACGGGGGTGGGGGAGGGACACTTCCCCATCTGGTTTGTTTTACTGCTCAAAGTGAGCAGCTGCAGGAGTATCCCCCAGCACCTGCCAGTGCCAGACAGTCACTCCCAGAGACTGGGACATGCCCTGCTCCATTCACTGAACACAGCACAAACAGTCACCAGCCCCACAGGACGAATATCCATTTCTTCACCGCGCCCTTCCATGCCTCCCCCATGCTGATCTCTCCCTCATTGCTAGCAAGGTTCTGAGGGCCTGTTTGGTTTAACCCAGGAAGATTTGAGTCTTGTCCAATTTTTTAAAAATAAAACCTGTCTCCATTGTCCAAGGAAAGCACAAAACTAAAGGGAACTGCACTGCAAAGCATTGTAATGAGAACAGTCTGCATCACCGAAGAATGCAGGTGACTTAGACTATTTGTTTCTGTTTCCATTATTGATATGGGGAACGTCCAGTCCAGGATCATACAATTATTATAATCAGCCATTTTTCCAGAAAAACTTGCCAGCTGTCTACACTGGCCACTTGAATTTCCGCAAAAGCACTGATTTCCTATTGTAAGAAATCAGTGCTTCTTGCGGAAATACTATTCTGCTCCCGGTCAGGCAAAAGTCCCTTTTGCGCAAAACTTTTGCGCAAAAGGGCCAGTGTAGACAGCTCAGATTTGTTTTCCGCAAAAAAGCCCCGATCGCGAAAATGGCAATCAGGGCTTTTTTGCGGAAAAGTGTCCGTGCCAATCTAGACGCTCTGTTCTGAAAATGCTTTTAACGGAAAACTTTTCCGTTAAAAGCATTTCTGGAAAATCATGCCAATCTAGACGCAGCCATACCCTAGCAAATCTCCCTTTGTTTCCATTAATTTCTTGATCAATGTCATGCTGTATAACCTAACTAGTCCCTGCTCTAATTTTGATGAGTCTGTCAAACCACTGCATGACAACTAATTAAAACCTTTGTTATTGAAAACATTTTCCCATCCAAAAAAATGGGTTTAATACAAAATATTTCGTAGGAAAATATTTTTTTCAAACTATGATTTGGAATAAAAGCAGACAGCATTGTGGACTGCTAAGGAGCAAGTATAACTGTCTGCAATTTGAAATTGAAAAAAATAGAATGAAAGTAGTTCATCAAACAAACAACGTGGGGGGAGGCATTGTCATTAAAAGCGGTAGGAGAAAAATGACCAAACTCGAACAGTTTGCAAATCTCAAGAATTTGTTCATTAAAAGTCCCCAAATAGTTCCTGCATTCAGTGTTCAATCATTTGCAGGCATTTCATTGCTTCCGTCTCTGAAATAAGAGTTGTGGCTACTTAGAATTTGTAAGGAGGGGAATCGATTTCTTCAATCAGGATCTTGAAGACAGCTTTGCTGTGGTTGGAGATGGTGGCAGAAATTTTAAATGGCCCTTGTACAACCACAAGAGCTGTTGAATTTCTGCCAAGTTTCTCGCTTACGTGTGTTTCCGATTGATCTCTCGCACCGCACATTGCTTCATACATGATCCGCAGGTCATTTTCCCTGAAGTTCTTTTTGCCTTCAAAGATTTCCAGTCCATACTCAAGCTCATACAGGTTGTTGTCAAAGGGGTTGGAGAACATGGCAGCAAATGAGAACCTGTCGGATTCATAGGTGAAGACTCCTGCAACCCCCCAAGTGCTGTAGTTCCTTTTCACAAACACACAGGTCTCGGTGCTTTGGGGGCCAATGGACGCCAATGGACGGAGGGGGAGGACTGAAGGTGTGACCGCTGTAACAGAACACACTGTGGGGAGACAGGAAATCTACTGGTTATGTTGCCTCCTCAGCAGCAGGTTTACTATAATCAGCTAGTGGCTGGCAAAGTAGACGACTGATCCCGAGAACTGGCAAACTGATTGGACTCCTAGGGTGTGTCTAGACTACAAGGTTTTGTTGACAAAAGTGGACTTTTGTCGACAAAACTATACCTGCGTCTACACTACTGCCGAATTCTGTCAACATAACATCGACAGAACTCGGCAGTTTTGTCGACGGCGGTAAACCTCATTCTATGAGGAATAACACCTTTTTTTGACAGAGTTCTTTCGACAGAAGGTGTTATTGCATCTACACTGTCCTTTGCGTCTACACTCTCGCATCGAGAAAGCGGCTTGCTTTGTCGACAGAACTGGATGTAGTCTAGATGCTCTTTGTCAATAGAAGTTTTTTTTACAGTATCTGTCGATATAGCCTCTGTCGACAAAAGCCTGTAGTCTAGACGTACCCCAGGAGTGCAGATGGAAGTTCCATCCTCGTGGGTTAATGCACTTCTAGTGCTTGTGTTTAGCCGGGAATCTTTCCCCAGGTCTGGCTGATGTTTGTGGATTCAGAGATCTAACCCCTTAAGCAGTCATTCTCCAGGGTCTTTCACTTGGAGACCTTTGCCCTGACACTATCTGGCATTTCCTATGGTAGCATCTGCCCAATATCTTTATTTACACATACAAAAAAAGTAAGTAGCAAATATTCAAATGGCACAATATACCCTTAACTCTGCCCCTGGCGGGTATGCACAATGCCCTTGCCTGTTCTTGATCCTTCCTTTTTCATTTAATCAGCCCTTTTTCAGGACCCTGCTGGATGAAAGCCTTCCCCATTTAAGCACCACTTTCTTCCTTGCACCATTCCCATTCAAGCAGCTCCCAGTCCCACTTACATTGGCGAGAGGTTGGTGAAGTGACAGAGACAAGCTTTTGAGCTACACAAAATAACAAGACTTTATACAAAGAAACTAAATGGGAGCTGACATTTGTGGCAGCTACAGAGTGAAATCTACACATCTCGGCTGTGTCTACACTGGGCCACTTATTCCGGAAAAGCAGCCGCTTTTCCGGAATAACTTGCCAGCTGTCTACATTGGCCGCTTGCTTTTCCGGAAAAGCAATGATGATCTACTGTAAAATTGTCAATGTTTTTCCGGAAAAATTATGCTGCTCCCATTCGGGCAAAAGTCCTTTTCCGGAAAAACTGTTCCAGAAAAGGGCCAGTGTAGACAGTCCAGTAGTCTTTTCCGCAAAAAAGCCCTGATCGCGAAAATGACAATTGGGGCTTTTTTGTGGAAAAGCACGTCTACATTGGCCACGGACGCTTTTCCGGAAAAAGTGCTTTTCCGGAAAAGCATCCTGACAATGTAGACGCTCTTTTTCCGGAAATACTTATAACAGAAAACTGTTCCGTTTTAAGCATTTCCGGAAAAGGGTGCCAGTGTAGACGTAGCCCTCTAGTATATAGAGAGCATCTGGAACAAACATTCTGGATGAAACAAAGACCCACCTACCCTGGGGATGCAAGGGTCACAGTCGTTTTGTTGGTTATCTCGACTCCCACACATCTGGAATGATTCACATCTTTAAGAATCCCTTCGATGGCTCTGCCCCTGTCCATCTCCAAAGCTCGCCAAGCACAGGGACTTACTAGCGGGTCAGCAAGTCTCAGCCGGGTGCCTCCTCACACAGGGTTCGCGCTGCTTTCACTGAGCACCCAGCCTGACTGAGGAAGCTGGACTTTTCAGTGAGCAATAAATGCTCCCACGCACCAGCTGTAAGTAAGCTGACAGGCGAGAGATGTCTCCAGGTGAGGTCTGGCTGCTTGCCCAGAGGACTCCACCCCCCATCCTCCTGTGGTGTTTGTCAGGAGCATTAAGGCAAAGCTTATCCAAAACCTTCTCTTTTCTAAAAGGGCAAGGAGACAGATGTGATCTAGATGCTGACCGAAGGGAGAAACCAATTGCAGCTCCAAAACTGAAGAACATTTGCAACATTTCATTAAACACCTTGTTGAAACATTTTGAAATGTCCTTGCTGTTTTCCCTTCCCACCCCAGGATGCAGGAGAGTGAAGGACACCCTGGTTGGTCTGGGGTTGTGTCACCTTTTCACTTTTCTGTCTTTCTCTGCTGGTCCAAGTTGGATTCTTGGGCTATGTCTACACTTGCAACTTCTTGCACAAGAAATATGCAAATGAGGCTAAGCGTGGAATATTGCTGAGCCTCATTTGCATACCTAATGAGCCGCCATTTTTGCGTTAAAGGCTTTTGTGCCAGAAGGAGCTGTCTACACTGCCCCTTCTTGCACAACAAAAACCCTCTTGCACAATGCTGTTCTGCCACTTATTTTTCAGGAAGAATGGCATTGCGCAAGAGGGTTTTTGTTGCGCAAGAAAGGGCAGTGTAGACACCTGCTTCTGGCACAAAAGCGTCTTCCACAAAATGGCAGCTCATTAGGTATGCAAATGAAGCTTGGTGATATTCCACGCTTAGCCTAATTTGCATATTTCTTGAGCAAGAAGCCGAGAGTGTAGACATAGCCTTAGTGTAAAGATTCCAAGGCTGGGGAACCTCCCACATCCCGGCTGTGTCTAGACTGGCAAGTTTTTCCTCAAAATCATCTGCTTTTGCAGAAAAAACTTGCCAGCTGTCTACACTGGCCATTTGAATTTCCGCAAAAGCACTGACGATCTCATGTAAGATTGTCAGCGCTTTTGCGGAAATACTATGCTGCTCCCATTCAGGCAAAAGTCATTTTCTGAAAAACTTTTGCACAAAAGGGCCAGTGTAGACAGCAGAGATTTGTTTTCCGCAAAAAAGCCCCGATCACGAAAATGGCGATTGGGGCTTTTTAACGGAAAAGCACATCTAGATTGGCCACGGATGCTTTTCCGCAAAAAGTGCTTTTGCAGAAAAGCATCCTGCCAATGTAGACGTGCTTTTCCAAAAATGCTTTTAACTGAAAAGTTTTCTGTTAAAAGCATTTCTGGAAAATCATGCCAGTGTAGACATAGCCCCCTTGTACCTGAATCCCAGCAATGGGCTGCCCTCCCTGGAGTGCCTTTTTTGAACAGGCATTTGTCTCACTGCAACCTCCATGAGGAATGGTGGGAGCTGAGATCTGTGACATGGTGGGAAGGTGACAGGTCTGACCCCTTCCCCACAGCTCCCCTGGGTTGCAGGCGAGATCACACAACAATCACCAAATGTGGCACCTCAGGACCCCTGGGATGTCACCTGAGGTGCTTTTGTAACACCAACAAGTGGAACCAAACCTGGGACCTCTGGACCTTGGTGCACAAGCCTGTACAGCTTGAGCTAGGAGCCAGCTAGCTCTCAGGGAAGGGTGTAAACAGGCTTATTATTCTCTATGTCAGTGGTCTAAGTACCACTCCATGGGACAGTGACCCAGACCCAGTAGGTGTGTAGGTTACACTAAGGCTATGTCTACACTGGGAAGGTTTGTCGACAAAAGCGCTGGTGACATGCAAAAGCCGCCAAAAGTGAAAACTGGCCAAATCAGTTTTTCTGCCTCCCATTGTCGACATTTCACAGCCACTTTATTAGTACCCAGTTGACAGGTAGAGCAAAGGAATATGAGTAAGCATCCTACAGTGCAGTGCTGTGGAAGGCAGAGCTAATTCCTGCACTTCTTGGGATTCCTTCCTACCTCAGTGAGCTCTCTGTGCTAAGGAATGTCAAAGCAGCACAGTCGTCTCTCCAGCCCTCCCTCTGCAGCCACAGTCTGCCTGTCACTGTGTTCCTAGCAGCGCAGAACAGAAGCATTCTAAAGATTTTCTTTGTTCCCCAAACAAAGCAGCTCCCTCAGCTGTCAGCTGTCACCTTTGAAAAGCGAGGGTTCATGCCTGCAGGGCAGCAGAGATCACAGAACACTGAGCACAGCCATCAGGGCAGGCATTATGGGATATTAGTGGACACCAATTCCCTCAATAAAACAAACAGCTGAGTCCACACTGACTGCTTTTCAACAATAAAGGGAGGGGAAAAGACAAAAGTCTCTCAGAGGGTTGGAAGATTTTCCCCACAAGTCTCATTGCAGGGTAAACGCACTCACTGTTTTGTCATCAAAGGCAATTTTTGGTGTCAAAATGTACCAATGTAGTCAAGGCCCTAAACATCACTGAGCCCTGCTTCACTGCCAGCCTGGGCCCCCCTTAAAGCCTGTCTTGCTAAGGCAGATTCTCGGGCGCTAGCACAGCACACAGGCAGAGGCACACCCACCTGCAGAAAATACAGACACTGAGATCAGCACTGGGAAGACTGAGCTTTAGCACCCAGATGTTCACCCCCTCCCTTTTGGGGAACAAACCCAAAATCAAATGAAGTTCACCTCCTTCCTCAGGGTGAAGGAAGGAATACACAGATTCTCGCCCCCTTCCCTGGTTAGAAATTCCACAAACTGGGTTACAGTAAAAAAAAATGTATTAGCTAAAAGAGGAGGGTGGATTTTAAGTTGTTATAAGTGGCAACAAACAGAACAAAGAAGCTCACTTCAGTAAATAAAACAGACTTGCTAATCTTAGCATACCACAGAAATTGGCTATAATCAATATTTCTCTCCCTAAATATTGTTCTTATCTTCTTCACAGGACAGACATCCTTCCAGCCTGGGCCCAGTTTCTTCCCCCAGTTCAGCCTTAATTGTTTCCAGTAGTCATCTTGGGTGAGGTAGCTGGAAGAATTCATGACCCAGATTACCTCACTCCCCACCCTTAAATAGGGTTTGCATAAATCCATTTTTTCCTAGTCTGACACGCCTCCCCCCCTCCCCCCACACACACACTTCCCACCAGCTTTTCATGGAAAGGTACAGAATTCAGGATGGGTTCCAAGTATCTGCTGCCACGGTCACATGTCTCTGTAGGGACCCTGGGGCCATTCTTCACAGACTGACCCATCCATTCCCAGGAAGGTGAGGCTTTTTCACAGTCTCTTGCTGACGAGCCCTCAGCACTGTCCAGTTTTTCCATTGTACAGGAAGGGCAGATAGAAGGCTTCGCCCAGCGTGGACACATTGGTAATATAAAATCTACCATCCATGTTCCTAACTCCAGCAACAGGGTGTATGCAAATAGGCTAGCCATATTCTAGAAATCATCACCTTTCCAATGAGATTACATCAGCCATCTTGCAGAGGGCAAATCTCACTTATAACTTATTCATATCCTGAACTTATTTTCATAAAGCCTATAGAATGCCATGTCACATCCAGAATGTAATGTGGCTGGAATGAATGCAGGGGGTTCTGGGATACGTAGCATTCTGCTCATATCTGGACCTGTCTTGTGCTGCCGTGTCTCTTGTACTGCCTCATTGGCCTCGAAGGTTCCCCTGCAAAGGGCCACATGCACCATGGACACACAGAGAATTTATTAGGGGTCACTATGGAAACCTTGTTGATACATTTTCCAGTCTCCTTCCCTTGCTATCCCATCACTACAAGGTGATGCAGCTCCTAGCAACATGCTGCAGACCAGGCGTGTCTCTCCTCTGCTCCTGAGCTGTGGGCATCACATGGTAAGACGGAAATGTAAGAACTGGAGGAGGAGAGCAACAGAACACATGGATAGCAAGCGGATATCCGCAGAGTTGCTGGGTTCTAGATACAAAATTTGTATCCCCATCCATATCTGCATAAGAGAGCCACGGATATCCACATCCACATCCACATCTGTGGATATAGATGTGGCTATAAAGCAGATGTCCACGGATTTGTGGGGCTCTGTTTATCAGTATCCAAGCCTGCAAATGTGAAGTTGAAATGAGGAGCTACCCATGACTGGAATTCAGTGACTGCTGCAGAAAGTATTTATCTTTATTGCAAACCTTGGCCACCTGGGCAGGAAAGGACTGCACTGTTTGCATGTCGGGCGTGGATAAAATTTAACTGAAATGAGGAAACAACCACTCTGGCTGGGAGATCTGTCAGGCATTAGGCTTTAAGTCCGTCTGCTTCCTCATCAAGCTGTTTGCATCTGCAAATGCAGCCCTGTGACCTGCTGTCACCGAAGGAGTAGAGCCAGGACTTTCCTCTTCCTGTCCTGAGCCAGGGAAAAAATTGGAGGAGCTCTCATAGGTCCTGTCTTTCCCGCACACTTAAACCGAGTTCTTACCCATGTGGTAACCTAACATGCCCCCCCTCCACAGCTACACAGACTCTCTGACGGGGTGCAGGCATGAGGGGTGCTGTAGGGGCTGCTGTGCCCCAGGCTTGCAGTGGCTTCCATCATAGTTACAGTTGGATTCAATGGCTCTCAGTGCACCCCCTGAAAAAATATTCCAGTGTCTCCATCCTCTGACCTGGATTCAAAGGTGCTTTAAGGTGATGCAGGTCAGGAGCGGTGAGGGTTTAGAGCCTGGTTCCAGACCAACAGCACCCTGGGGCCAGGATCCAGACCCAACACTGGGCCAGGATGCACAGTGCCCAGGGGCTGCGTTCTGGCCCAAGTGGTGTCCTGGGGCCAAGGGCTGCACTGAACAGTGTGCTGCTGCTCAGCTGCGAACTTCGAATTGCTACAGCAGGCTCAGCAGCCTTTCCGAAGTGGCCTGCCAGTATTTAACCCTCCTGCCCCAGGCCATGCTGCTCTCCTGGAAGCGGGGAGGGACTCACTCCACCACGTGCCCCATGGACCACCGGGGTCAATGCAAACTTTTCCGCAGTGACCAGCTGCTCATGGAAATTCGCCGTTAATTACATAATTACATCTGAGCCGTTTCGCTAGTGCTGCAGCTAGGGAGAACGATTTAATTTAAATTATTAAACAGATTCAGCATTTTAACTTTTTTGTGTTAGTTTATCAAATTTAGAATCATAGAACCATAGAGCTGGAAGAGATCTCAGAAGGTCATCAAGTCCAGCCCCCTGCTCTAGGCAGGACCAATCCCAACTAAATCAACCCAGCCAGGGCTTTGTCAAGCCAAGACTTAAAAATCTCTAGGGATGGAGACTCCACTACTTCCCTAGGGAACCCATCCCAGTGCTTCACCACCCTCCTAGTGAAATAGTTTTTCCTAATATCCAACCTGAACCTCTCCCACCACAACTTGAGACCATTGCTCCTTGTTCTGCCATCTGTCACTACTGAGAACAGCCTCTCTCCATCCTCTTTGGAACCTCCCTTCAGGAAGTTGAAGGCAGCTCTCAAAACCCCCCTCACTCTTCTCTTTGGAAGACTAAACAGACCCAACTCCCTCAGCCTCTCCTCGTAGGTCATATTCTCCAGCACCCTAATCATTTTTGTTGCCCACCACTGGACCCTCTCCAGTGCATCCACATCCTTCCTGTAATTGGTGGCCCAGAACTGGACACAATACTTCAGATGTGGCTTCACCAGAGCCGAATAAAGGGGAATAATGACAACTCTGGATCTGCTGGCAATGTTCCTCTTAATGCAACCTAAAAGGCCATTAGCCTTCTTGGCTACAAGGGCACACTGTTGACTCATATCCAGCTTCTCATCCACTGTAACCCCCAGGTCCTTTTCTGCAGAACTACTACTTAGCCAGTTGGTCCCCAGCCTGTAACAATGCTTGGGATTCTTCCGTCCCAAGTGCAGGACTCTACACTTGTCCTTGTTGAACCTCATCAGATTTCTTTTAGCCCAATCCTCCAATTTGTCTAAGTCACTCTGGACCCTATCTCTGCCCTTGAGCGTATCTACCTCTTCCCCTAGATTAGTGTCATCTGCAAACTTGCTGAGGGTGCAATCCATCCCCTCATCCACGTCATTAATAAAGATATTGAACAAAACCGGTCCTAGAACCGAAGCTTGGGGCACTCCGCTAGAAACCAACCGCCAACCTGACATCGAGCTATTGATCACTACCCGCTGGGCCTGCCCTTCTATCCATCTTACCGTCTATTTGTCCAATCCACATTCCCTTAAACTGATGGCAAGAATATTGTGTGAGACCGTATCAAAAGCCTTGCTAAAGTCAAGCTATATCACATCCACTGACTTTCCCATGTCCACAGAGCCAGTTACCTCATCATAGAAGCTAATCAGATTGGTCAGGCACGACTTGCCCTTTGTGAATCCATGCTGACTATTCCTGATCACTTTCCTCTCATCCAAGTGCCTCAATATGGATTCCTTAAGGATCCCTTCCATGATTTTTCCAGGAACCGAGGTAAGACTGACCGGCCTATAGTTCTCTGCATTGCCCTTTTTCCCTTTTTTGAAGATGGGCACTAAATTTGCCTTTTTCCAGTCATCTGGGATCTCTCCCGATCTCCACAACTTTTCAAAGATAATGGCCAAAGGCTCCTCAATGACATTTGCCAACTCCCTCAGTACCCTCGGATGCATTAAGTCCGGACCCATGGATTTATGTACGTTTAGTTTTTCTAAATAGTTCCTAACCTGTTCTTTACCCACCACGGGCTGTCCATCTTCATCCCATCTTGCATCACTTAGCGCATTAGTCCAGGAGCTGAACTTGTCCGTGAATACAGAGGCAAAGAAAGCCTTGAGTACTTCAGCTTTCCCCACATCATCTGTCACTGGGGCTGTGTCCAGACTCAGGGGTTTTTTCGGGAAAAGTAGCCTTTTCCCGAAAAAACTTCCCCTGCATCCAGACTCAAGCCGCATTCTTTCTAAATTAATTCGAAAGAACGCGGCTTTTCTTTCGATGGCGGTAAACCTCAATTTACGAGGAAGAACGCCTTCTTTTGAAAGTTCCTCTTTCGAAAGAAGGCGTTCTTCAATGTAAGTAGGGCTTCTTCAAAAGAGAGCATCCAGACTCACTGGATGCTTTCTTTCGAAAAAGCAAGCCTCTTTTTCGAAATTTCTCCGTGCAGTCTAGACGCTCTCTTTCTAAAGAGGCTCTTTCGAAAGAGGCTTGCAGTCTAGACATAGCCTAGGTTACCTCCTTCATCCAGTAGGGGCCGTGCACCCTCTCTGATCACCACCTTCTTGTTATTCTTCACATCCTTTGCCAGTTGCAATTCCTTATGTGCTTTCGCCTTCCTGATAACCCCCCGGCACTCTCGAGCTAGACATTTAAACTCCTCCCTGGTCATTTGTCCAAGTTTCCACTTTTTGTAAGCTTCCTTTTTGTGCTTAATTTCACCAAGGATTTCCCCTGTAAGCCAATCCGGTCTCCTACCATGTTTGTCTCTCTTGCTACGTGTCGGGATGGTTTCTTTCTGTGCCTTCAATAAGGATTCTTTAAAATACTGCCAGCTTTCCTGGACTCCTTTCCCCTTCATGTTAGCAACCCAGGGGATTCTGACAGGGAGTCAAAATCTGCTTTTTTGAAGTCCAAGGTGTGTATTTTACTACTCTCTTTTCTTTCTTTGGTCAGGATCCTGAAATCTACCATCTCATGATCACTGTTTCAGAGGTTGTCACCCACCTCTACTCCCCCAATTAGTTCCTTCCTGTCTGTGAGCAGAAGGTCAAGTTGTTGACGGTCCCTGGTCAGATCCTTGAGCACTAGTACCAAGAAATTATCCCCAACATTCTCCAAAAACTTCCTGGATTGCCTGTGTACTGCCGTATTGGTCTCCCAACAGATGTTAGGGTGATTAAAGTCCTCCACAAGAACCAGGGACTGAGATCTGGAAGCTTCTCTCAGTTGTCCAAAGAAAGCCTCATCTACCTCATCTACCTGATTTGGTGGCCTGTAGCAGACACCAACCACAACATCACTGCTGTTGTTTGCACCTCTAATCTTAACCCATAGACTCTCAACATGTTTTTTCTCTCTATATACTGGAGTTCTGAGCAATCATAGTTCTCTCTTACATATAGTGCAACTCCTCCTCCTTTTCTGCCCTGCCTGTTCTTCCTGAACAGTCTATACCCTTCCATGACAGCGCTCCAGTCATGCAAGTCATCCCACCAAGTCTCTGTTATCCCAATTAAATCATATTTCTTGGACTGAGCCAAGGCCTCCAATTCTTCCTGTTTGTTGCCCAGGCTTCTCGCATTGGTGTAAAAACACCTCAGATAACCAGGTGATTGCCCTATCTTCTCCATTTGAATCAGGGGTCCTCCTTTCTTGCTTGTTCCTCTTTGCATTTCTTTCTGGTATCTGACTTCCCCACTCCACTCAGGGTTTTGGTCACCAACCCCCAACAAACCCTCACTGGGTTTGCAAGACTGCCCACCATGATGCTCCTTCCTCTCTTTGTTAGGTGGATCCCATCTCTTCCTAACAATCCTTGTGCCTGGAACAGAGTCCCACGGTTGAAGAAACCAAAGCCCTCACTCTGAAACCACCTGCGCAACCACGCATTTACTTCCTCAGTTTGATGATCCCTGCCCAGTCCTTTCCCTTCAACAGGGAGGATGGACGAGAACACCACTTGCGCCCAGTGCTACATAATCTGCAGTGACCTGCTCAAGGTCATTCTTGGCCATATCGATAGTTTCCACATGGAGAAGCAGGAAGGCGTAGCAATCCTAAGGTTTGATAAGTTTTGCAATCCTCTCAGTCACATTCTGAATTTGAACTCCCGGTAAGTAGCCCACCTCTTGAGATTCCAGGTCCAGACGGCAGATGGATGGCTCAGTCCCTCTTAGGAGGGAGTCCCCGACCACCACCACCCGTCTTCTTCTTTCCACCTGCCAGTCAGAGCACACACTCTGTGAAGGGAAGGGGGAGGGGAAAGGGGAAGTGAAAAAAAGCCTCACTCACAATCACAGGGGAAAAAAACACACAGTAACCCTCACTCACAAACACAAGCTCAGCACACAGCAAGAAGCCCCAAACACTTCCCTCAAGAGTCCTGTATCTTCTTCTCCTTTACCTGGAGAACTCCCTCTCTAAACTCCCTGGTAGCACTCACCTGTTATTTATTTAAATAAAATAAAACACTGTGTCCAACACAAAAGATTTTAATATTTTCTTTATTTATGGCAGGGGTGGAAAACCATTTTTTGCATTGGGGGTCTCTGACCCACAGAAAAATCAGCTGGGAGCCACACAAGTGAGAAGCAAAACACTCCTCCCAAACCCCTCTCACTGATGTGGCCCCCAATGGAGACACCTCACTCCTCTGGTGCTCCAACCCTACAGGTGAGGGGAAGGACAGGGAGGACTGAGGTTCAGGGCTTTCCATAGGCCAGATTTACTTTTCCAGGGCTAATGGATTATGTGGACTCCCTTAGACTCTGGGGTGGGAACAAAACTGAGGGGTTCATTGTGCGGGACTGCCAGCAAGTGGGATAGGGATGCAAAATCTGGGTGGGAGGGGAGGTGCAGGATGGGGTGAGGAGGACAGGGTCTGGAAGGGAGTTTGGCAGCAGGAGAGGGTGTGAGATGGGGGTACGAGAGGGAGTTTGGAGGCAGAAGAGGGCTGGGAGAGTAAAGCAGAAAAGGTGAGAGGGTGAGAATGCAGCCAAATAGCTAGCTGGGGAGGGAGGCAAAGACATGAGGAGTAAAGGAAAGTGCAGCTTCTTCAGAGTAAAATTGTATCTCCCCCCCCCCCCAAATGTTCCCTCGTGACTACATGTGCTCACTGCCCGGCCCCGGCAGAGGGAGAGCCATGGACGCAGAAGCGGGGCTGGGGTGGAGGTGGTCAGGTTACTCCTGGCTGTTGGGGGAGGCACATCCTCCAGAGCCTCTGATACCCACTGGCAATGCAGAAGGGCCAGACAAGCAGCCTGGGACTGGAGGCAGCATCAGTGCTGAGGCTGAGTGGAGCTGGAGCCATTCAGAGTGGGGTGGGGTGAGAAGCTGTGAAGGGCAAGGGGGACCCTCGGAGGGAGACACCCCAAGCCAAGAGGCTAGCAGGCCAGACTTGCAGGGGGATCATACCTGGCCGGGGGGGGGGGTCTGATGTTGGGGAGTAGGGTCTTGCCCGCCCAGAGTTTGAGGGCATGTGGCCACCATGTTACAGAGTGGATTAAGTCCTAAAGTCCCCTGCTGGAGGCTTGTGGCCTTGCCACACACCACCCCTGAAAAGGAGCAGTAAAGAAGTCCTCCAAGCACCCCGGAGCAACGGTGTGAGAGGCAGCCAATTAAGGACCAGCAAACCA
Organism: Pelodiscus sinensis; assembly: GCF_049634645.1. Classification (NCBI taxonomy): domain Eukaryota; kingdom Metazoa; phylum Chordata; order Testudines; family Trionychidae; genus Pelodiscus; species Pelodiscus sinensis. The sequence continues at coordinate 3,226,399 of NC_134743.1, read as the reverse complement.
GTATAAATAAAACTGCTGGGTGAGAGCCAGACCCTGCCACTTTGGAGGGTAAGGAGTGCAGAGGAGGCAACTGGCTGACAGAGCAGCAGCACCGCGGACAGCTCACTGGGGAAAGCTTATTGAAAACTGGACTCAGGGCCGGGGGCGGCTGCTGAAAACCAGGCCTTGGCTTATGGGAAACCTGCAGGTCTCAGGCTGTCTGGATGGGGCATGGCGGGGGCTGGGCTAGTGTCTCAGGCTGTCTGGATGGGGCATGGCGGGGGCTGGGCTGGTGGCTCAGCCTGTCTGGATGGGGCATGGCGGGGGCTGGGCTGGTGTCTCAGGCTGTCTGGATGGGGCATGGCGGGGGCTGGGCTGGTGTCTCAGCCTGTCTGGATGGGGCATGGCGGGGGCTGGGCTGGTGGCTCAGCCTGTCTGGATGGGGCATGGCGGGGGCTGGGCTGGTGTCTCAGGCTGTCTGGATGGGGCATGGCGGGGGCTGGGCTGGTGTCTCAGGCTGTCTGGATGGGGCATGGCGGGGGCTGGGCTGGTGGCTCAGGCTGTCTGGATGGGGCATGGCGGGGGCTGGGCTAGTGTCTCAGGCTGTCTGGATGGGGCATGGCGGGGGCTGGGCTGGTGTCTCAGGCTGTCTGGATGGGGCATGGCGGGGGCTGGGCTGGTGGCTCAGGCTGTCTGGATGGGGCATGGCGGGGGCTGGGCTAGTGTCTCAGGCTGTCTGGATGGGGCATGGCGGGGGCTGGGCTGGTGTCTCAGGCTGTCTGGATGGGGCATGGCGGGGGCTGGGCTGGTGTCTCAGGCTGTCTGGATGGGGCATGGCGGGGGCTGGGCTAGTGTCTCAGGCTGTCTGGATGGGGCATGGCAGGGGCTGGGCTAGTGTCTCAGGCTGTCTGGATGGGGCATGGCGGGGGCTGGGCTAGTGTCTCAGGCTGTCTGGATGGGGCATGGCGGGGGCTGGGCTGATGTCTCAGGCTGTCTGGATGGGGCATGGCGGGGGCTGGGCTAGTGTCTCAGGCTGTCTGGATGCGGCAAGGCAGGGGCTGGGCTAGTGTCTCAGGGTGTCTGGATGCGGCAAGGCAGGGGCTGGGCTGGTGCAGATCGCCAGCTGCCTGCCTGACATTTGATGAAAGATCTTCACCCGTTGCTGGAGAAAAAGCCTAGAAACTCGCCCATCCAGGGACCTCTGGTTTCCCGCCAGTTCCAGATATGGGTCCGCCAAAGCCTCCCCCAGGCCTTCCCGACCCCACCCATATTGATATCTGAAAACTCATGGCTCCAGCGCTCGGCAATGGGGCACCTGCAGCAGCGATGGGGTGCAGGCATTTCCCTGCATGTGCTGGCCAGGTCTATGACCACTCCACCGACAAGGGGGCTCCCCTCTGCCTTGATTCATCTTCAGCAGCACCTTCCTCTGCAAGGGCCCGATGGGGGCTAACTCGCAGAGTGCGGCTGGCCAAACACCAGGGCATGTCAGGAGCTGAGTGCTCATGGAAATCGCACTGCATCAGTAGGTGCCAGGCCCCTGGGATTGTGCTGCCGGGGGTCCAGTCACACCATGTAGGCTGAATTATGGGAGCTCCAGTGGGGTGCGTGGGACTCTGTGCGCAAAGGGAGTTTCATCCAACGTGGCTATGGGTGGCTGTATCAGGCCCCCTGGTCGTCTTACCATCGGCCTTACTGCTTGTCTGGGGGCTTGGGCATGGCTCTGCGGCTGAGCACTGTTCCTGTGCAGGAAGCTGGCACAGGCCAGAGACCGAGCAGTGATTGTTTCCCACAAGCTTTCTGGGGTCCTGTTTCACTGCCGGTGGGGCCTTTGTAGTCTGGCACCTTCAAGAGCTGTTCAGTGTCGAACCAGGCCACAGGAGGTCAGTATTGTCCAGCAGCATTCCCAGCACTTTCACTGCTTAGTGGGCTCTGAGGAGACATTTAGGGATAAATTGGAGCTAAATAACAGCCCAGAACACTGAGACCTGGAGTGGTGGCTGGACTTTATGGGACCGTGGGGAACTTGGCCACACCTATGATAAGTAGACATGGGGATGACTAAAATCATGCCAGACCACGGATGTTGACTAGAGAGGTTCAGCCTGTACATGCTTTGTTCGGGAAGGGCTGTACAGGCTGTTTCCCATTCCCCCCCCATGGACAAAACAAAACAATAATCTGAACAGTGAGGGAGGGGGAATCCAGTGAAAAGTTCCGCTCCGCGGGCCGTGGATTCTGCATGCGGGGTATTCCAGGCATGTCCCTTTCAGGAGGGGTTTCTGAGACAGGCACACTGGATTCAGGCCGGTTAAGGTTTCAGCTTCTTAGGGAAGGGGGGGAGCAGAGGAGCTGAGGTGTAGCCAGGAGGAGAATCTTTCTCTTCAATGAGGACGCGAAGGGCTGCTTTGTTGTGGTTGGACATTGTGGCAGAAATCTCAAAGTTGCCCAAGGTCACAACAAGGCCCGTTGCGTTTTTCCCGAGCTGGTCCTTCTGGTAGGTGCTGGACAGCGGCCTGTGGCCACGCATGCTGTGATACATACTCTCCAGCTCCCTGCCATCCATGCTGCCCTCGCGGATATCCAGGGCATACTCGAGGCTCCGCACGCTGCTGTTAAAGGGGTTGAAGAACATGATGGCAAGGGAGAACCCTGGCCACTCATAGGCGAGGGCCCCTGTGACTCCCCAGGTGCTGAGCTCCCTTTTCACAAACACGCAGGTCTCCTTGCAGCCAGGGTTGATGACTGGGATGGGGGGGATCCTGGTGTGGCCGCTGGAACAGAAGACGCTGAAGGCAGAGAAAGCATCCTCATTATTGGACTCAGCCAGGAGTTAACTTGTGGGGGCTGGACTACAGGGCGCAGGCTGGAGCAGGAAGCCAAGAGGAGGACTGTAAGGAACAGGCCTGCTGGAGGGTGAGGGGAGCAAAGGGGGTGATGCACAGGGGCCTGGCCATTCAAAGGAGCCTGAGGATCCAGCAGCCCCCACTTCCGCAGAAGTGCCAGAGAGCTGCTACACCTGGCTCTGAGGGGGAAGACAGCCCCACGGTCTGGGCAGTAGGAAGGGCTGACTGCCCTCAGCTCCGCCTCTTCTACCCTTGGCCCTGCCCCTTCTAGGGAGCAGAGCTGCCCCCACACACTTTGCCCCAGAGCCCCGGCTTTCAGTGGTGACAGAATTGGAGATTCTCAGCTAGCTACTCCTGTAGTTGCGTTTGCCTAAAGCCCCCCTCAAGAAGGTGTCTGGCCATCAAGAGATGGAGACTCTACCACTGCCCCTAGGAGTTTATGCCTTCCCCCTGCCAAGACAACTTCCAGTCTGGAGCTCCCAGTACCCCCCTCCAAGCAGGGCAGGTCTCAGCCCCACTTTCACTCCAGTGCAGGGCAGCTCCCAGGTCCCTGGACACACCCTCTCTTGCAGCTGGGTTTGCCCAGTCCCCTGGCCAGGCCACAAGGGACAGGAGAGCAGGCCAGCACCCTCCCTCCCCGTCGCCCCGGGCTGATTGATCCCACTGGGGCAGAGTTCACCTGCAGAGCAGGGACCCCGAACCCCAGTGTCTGTAACAGGGCTTATTTACTGTGGCAGTCACTCCCACGTGGCTGCCAGATGCTGCTCCAGAGAGGCCCATGGGCCGAGTGTGGAATGGAGGCTGCGCCTTGCCAGGAGCACAGGGATTCTGGCCGGCGGGTCCAGGCAGACTGGGCAGGACCCAGCCCACTGGCATCTGGATGGTGGACTCCAGTGGCCCCACAGGGCTCTCTGGCGGGGGTGAGTGCACGGCCTGCGCGGGCGGTGCTAGGTGGGGGCAGAGCAGCAGGGACGTGGCCATGGCAGCAGTGGGTCCTTCATGGGCAAAACGGCGTCTGGGTCTGCTTTTGGCCCCGCACCAGGCCATCCTGAGTGTACGTCCACCGGGGCAATGCTACTTTCTATACAGAGCAGCAGGCAGGGCCCTTTCTACGGGCACCCTGAGCAAAGGCCTCACCTGGGGTTGCGGAGGGAGACTGAACTTCTGTTGGTTATCTCGACCCCCACGCACCGGGAGGGACTCACGCCCCTCAGGATCTCTTCGATGTCTTTGCCCTTTTCCATCTCGGCCGAGTGCAGGGCTCTGGAAAGCAATCATTGAGCAGAGCGTCAGCGAGCGGAGCACTGGCACAGCCCCCCGCAAAGCCCAGCTGAGCGGAGCGGCGTAACCACCACCCACGTGCCACGTGTGCTCACGAGAGGACCAGGACCGCCCTGTGCAACAACAGCTCCCCCCAGCCATGTCCTGCCCAGAGTTAGAGCTCCTAAGCTTTCAGGAGGAGTGGAACATGCCCTGGGGCCATGGATCAGCAAGTAAGTTTAATAGGCTAGTGGTGCTGCACAGGAATCAGGAGTAATGCTTGAGTAATGTGTGAGCCTTGTTAGGCTTGTAAGAAGCACATAGGACTTTGGGGTGGGAAGAGGCAAGACACTGTGTTTATTAAGGATACAGTAGTAAAGCAGCTGGCAGATGCTCACACAGACACACACACACAGGCTGCGTCTAGATTGGCAAGATTTTGCGCAAATACTTTTAACAGAAAAGTTTTTCCGTTAAAAGTATTTGTGCAAGAGAGAATCTACACTGGCATGTGCCTTTGCACAAGAGATGTGCTTTTGCGCAAAAGCATCCGTGCCCAGTGTAGACGCTCTCTTGTGCAAGAAAGCTCTGCTGGCCATTTTAACCATCGGGCTTTCTTGCGCAAGAAATTAATGTGGCTGTCTACACTGGCCTCTTGCGCAAGAATACCGCCCCGTGGCTACGGGGAGTGTTGGAGTATTTGCACAAGAACCACTGATTTTGTACATTACAATGTCGGTGTTCTTGCACAAATACTCACGGCCAGTGTAGACAGGTGGCAAGATTTTGCGCAAAAGCAGTCGCTTTTGCACAAAAGCATGCCAGTCTAGACACAGCCACACTTACCAGTTTTACCAATGTTGTGATAGTTACCAGTTTGTTATTTTTATCAACCTACTAGCCACGTAGGCTGAGCAAGGGAGAAGCAGGGCTCTGTGGCTTTGTCTATACTGCAGGGTTTTTGCGCAAGAAGCTTTTTGTGGAAGAGATCTTTCGCAAAAACTTCTTGCACAAAAGCGCGTCCACACCTCATAAGCACGTCGCAAAAGCAATGTGCTTTTGTGCAAGAGAGCACCCACACTGCATGGACACTCTTGCACAAGAGAGCTATGATGGCCATTCACAGAATGGCCATCAGAGCACCTGTGCTTTTTCTGATAGGTTCTTTTTGCACAAGAAACCCCTGCGGAGCGTCCACACTTGCCTTTTTGCACAAGAGCTATAACACAAAAAGGAATTATTCCTCATAGGGAAATGAATAACTATACCAGCAAAAGCCCTCTGTCCTGTTGATTTACTGTTTTGTTTTGGGGTCTTTTTGTGTGCAAAAACATGCTTGAGGTATGGACATGCCACCGGTTTTTGTGCAAAAACCTTGTAGTGTAGACATAGCCTGTCAGTCCAGAACGATGCTCCAGGATGTTGGCAAGACAGGACCCAAAAACAGTAACAAAGCTGCCCCTTTTCATAGCAATGTTTTTATTGGAATTAGTAAGTTTTGCACCCTTATATAGCACAGCTTTTGCACCTTTTATATCACAGCTATTTTGTTCCAATTGATAGGCGTTTGCCTTGATTTTTAGAGTTGTTCATTTGCCCTTCATTTGCATTTTAATAGGGATATGCAGCAATCTTCTTTCATCTTTATGTTTGCCCTCAGCTTCTCTTTACAACAGATGGTTTGGTGAGGGCCTTTACACTTATTTTTTAATGCACATTACTTATTCTGCACCCACACAAGCAAAAGTGGTACAGTTGCTTTTGTAATATCAGATTTAGTACAAAAAACATTCTTATGGTTTTAAATTAAAGAAAACAATCCTAATAGTAAAAGGGTGACATGAGGGACAAATAGGCCCTTTTGGTGTATTCCTGCTTTCATATTAATAACAGACACAAACAGCCTGCTCAGCACATCTGTACCAACAGCAGCTTCCCTCAGAGAGTCACAGCCAAAATTCCCATCACCATCTAAGTATTGGTGCAGTGTCCAGGGAAACAGAGTCACACATGGGGTTACTATAGGACAAGAGCACTCACTTGCAACAAAGCAAGGTGAATAAAACCCTCATTTCATCACAATGTAAAGAGCAAAAGACACAGGAACGAGAATGGGACCCTAACACAGGGCAAGTACAGATGCCTAATGGAAATGAAACTGCAGCCTGCAGCCCTGAACTCTGAGGGACCTAACCATCTTGTTAGTTTCTAAAGTGCTACATAGTCCTGTATTTTGTTCCAGCTACACCAAACTAACACAGCTACATTTCTATCACTATTCTTTTGTTGGTTTGTGCAGGCAATTTCCTTCCAAGCCTAGAGCAAGACAGCAGCTGTGGACGCGCTCGGAAAGCCCTGCTAAGGGTCCATGGGAACTGACGTACCTGGGACTGTAGCAGACCAACAGCCTCCTGCTGGCGAGCTCCCTTGAGCGCTTCCAGATTCTCTCTGTGGCTTACAGGTTGTGGCTCTTGCTGTTTTTATGGGAAGGCAAAGCCCAGCCCTGGGGTTTAATGACCTTCAGGCTTGTCTCTCAAGTCATAAGGCAAAGGGAGGAAACTCCACCAGGATTTATGGGCAGTGAGCTGGCAGGGAGTGTTCAGGGTACACGGATGTTCCATGAGTGTGACCTTGACTGCGCTGACAACCACTTGGGGAAGGGGTGTGTCACGTTACCGGATTTTGAGGGGAGCAGCCAGATCACTGATGCACCTATAGGTAGGGGTGTTGGCCCCAAAAATGGTATAAAAGGGGGCCATGTGGGGTGTTGAATAGAAGCTTACTGTCTGATAATCCTGTGTACGCTAGTCATGTGATTGTATAGTGTCTGTGTGTCTAGGTAGGAATCTGTGTGGATACTGAATATTTCTCTGAATGTTGTTGAGGATAGGGCAGAGCCCGGCCTATGGACATGCTAATTAGTGAGGCCCTGTGGGACAATGTCACTGAAAGGGCCAAGAACACACCTAAAGAATGAGTGGTGACTCATGCCTAAGGGCTACCAGCAGGAATAAACCGTGGGCCAGGTGACCTGCTGTAGCCAAGAAGAGACCAGGAAGGAGGGATAAATGGGCCATGTGGTGGACTCCATCTTGGTCTTCAGCTCAGCACTTCATCCCAGAGGCAGCAGTGCAGGGATTGAAGAGCCAGAAAGACCTGTGGACCCATCCTGATCCTAGGATGCACAACAAGGACTTTTAAACCAGCAGCTGTAACATCTGTGCTAGGGCCTGCATCGAGAACTGGGAGATTCGATGCATGTAATGTACTATCCTTTAATAACCTCACTCTCATGCTTTTCTTTATTGTAGTAATAAACCTTTAGAGGATAGATGCTAAAGGATTGGCTCAGCATGATTTGTGGGTAAGGTCCAGAGGGTAAATTGACCAGGGATCTGTGGCTGGTTTCTTGGAACTTGTTCGGGGTAGGTGGGATTAGGTTCTAAGACACCCCCCCCCACCTGTGAATGAGGCCCGGGGCCATCTAGGGCACGGATATTGCTGGGGTGTCGTGAGGCTTCAGGCAGGCTGCTGAAGTGCTCTGTGGGACTGGTTTGTGGCCTGTGTGGAGAGGTCACCAGTCTGGGGACTGTAAGGAGCCCCGGATTTGAGCAATTCGCCCTGAGCGGATGGCCTCAGCAGCACCCAGACACGGCCCGGTCCATCACAGGGTGGCAGCTTTTAAAATCGGCTGCTCAAGGGAGTGATGCCAGATTGAGGAGGCTGGCTAATTTCAGCAGGGACAGCGATGAGGAGAAGATGAAGAACAGAGGCTGGAGAGTTCAGGTCAGATGAGGCCAATGCTGTAAAAAAATGGAAATAGAAAATATCCTCAGGGTTTAATGTCACCCAGTAGGGATTGCAGCCACTTCTGGTGTCACACACAGACATAGGCCCATGCAGAATCATGAGTTACAACCAGGAGACTTGCTAGAGTCTGCCAAGTCTCCTGAGAACTTTCTAGATTCCATTAGGGTCATTGGGAGCTTTATACAGCCCAGGAGAACTTCAGGAAGGGTTCCCAGAGCTGGTACGTGAGAAAAGGGAAAGTCAAAGATTTGAAGACCAGAAGGGACCATTCTGATAATCTAATCTGACTCCCAGCATCACATATAGACCACAGAACCTCCTCCAAGCCATTCATGCATCTTGCCCATATCCTGTGATTGAGCTAGACTGGGTCTTTAGAAAGAGACACCCAATCCTGAGGGGACTTGTAGAGGAAAGTACTTGCATATTTTCTCTACTCCCATAGGAATGCAAAAGACATGTTAACCAAAAATGTCCTGCTTGCATGGTATGACATTGAGCCAGCAGGGTGAGTAGCCATCAGGCCATGCGAGCTGAAAACAACCCATAAAGATGTATTAGAAGAATATTGAAATGGTAATGTAGATACAGCTCTGTATTAATCATACAGCTCTGTTTTAATAAATTTTCATTGAAGTTTTTAACTTTGTAGCAAGTCCTTTTGTATAGCTTTGCATTAAGTCCTTTTATAGGCACACTTTGTATCTTGTAGAATAGTGATAGAAATGTAGCCTTGTTAGTCTGGTGTAGCTGAAACAAAAAACAGGACTGTGTAGCACTTTAAAGACTAACAAGATGGTTTATTAGGTGATGAGCTTCCGTGGGCCAGACCCACTTCCTCAGATCAAATAGTGGAAGAAAATAGTCACAACCATATATACCAAAGGATACAATTTAAAAAAATGAACACACATGAAAAGGACAAATCAAATTTCCCTTTTCATATGTGTTCATTTTTCTAAATTGTATCCTTTGGTGTATATGGTTGTGACAATTTTCTTCCACTATTTGATCTGAGGAAGTGGGTCTGGCCCACGAAAGCTCATCACCTAATAAACCATCTTGCTAGTCTTTAAAGTGCTGCATAGTCCTGTATTTTGCATCTTGTAGAACAGTCTTACTTGATTGTCCTGTCAAATGAATGAGCTGTGAATGGATAAAGTGAGAAAGAAAAGCACTTCCAGGCAGTTGCAACAGTTGGAGAGGGGATGGAAGCCAGATCCAAGAATAATGAGATCTCTGAAGTGGGCCCATTGAAAAAAGACTGGACATATGGATGCCGTTGGGAGTCAGCAGCAAGTGCCTGCTTTTGGAAGCCCCCTCTTTGAAGATGAATGTGGCAGCTTTGAGACACCTCCCAGAAGAAGGCATCACAGAAGACTAACTGCATATGCATAAGATGTTAGATTTGCAGGAGGAGGGAGCGTCTATAAATCAAAGGTGTTTTGCAGGAGGACCCAAGGTCTCGTCTTGTCACCACTGGAGCACTGGTAACGATTGGCAGGAGCCCAGCTCCGCCCCTCCCCGACCTAACTCACCCAGCCAGTGCAGTTAGGGGGAACAACTATTGGTAACAACAACAAGATGGAATGTGTTTGGTGGGTCTGTGTGTGAGTGCATCAGTGTGATATTCCATATGCATATAAGTGTTGATTGATATATGTGCTACCGATAAATGCAGCATTTTGCCTTTTCCCCTGAAAAGATCCTGTGCAGTACTTTTAAGCATAGAAGTAAAGAAGAGCATTCCTTATAGGTAATTACCAAAGCCTTGTTACATAAAGTAAAAGAAAATAGAAGTAGATAGTAATTGTACTTGTCTGTGTGTCTGTCTCTTGTTAGAAGTTGAACAGGGTGATCTAATTATGTTGTATATGCTAAACTTCTGTTCCTGTCTATAATATTTCCTTCCTATATTCTGTTGATTCAGAGATCAAAAAGGGACATTAGCATTTAGATGGCTCTTGTGGCATAATTATATTTATTGCTCTTTCAAGTTTTTATGGTAACCCACCTGTGTAATCGTTTGAACAGTTAATCACCTTACACTAATGAATGCAGCAAGTTATTGTTGTCTGCCTAGGAAATAGTGATTTACTTTGGAGGAACAATGTGTATTACCTAGTCTTCCTCTAGGAAAGCCTCTACTCTTATGTTTGCTGCCAAGAGGCTATCAGACATAAGGATATCAACAGGTTTCAGAGAGGTGGCTGTGTTAGTCTGTTTCAGCAAAAGAAGGAGACTGGTGGCACTTTCAAGACTAAACAATGTTATTAGGATGTTAGAGCATACACTTTTGTGAGCTACAACTGTCTCTATGTAAAAGAATAAATGGACATAAATTAGACATTAGGAACGGCAACATCCAACAGCTGGGAAGGGAGACATTCACCTTTCTGGGCAGTTTCAAACTTGCAAGTTGACATAGAAAAACTTCCAAAACAGACTACAGAGCGGAAGCTGCTGAGCTGGAATTCATATGCAAATTTGACACCTTGAACCAAAGTCTGAACAAACACATTGTGTAGTTCCTGCATCACAGTAGGTAATTTCCCATTCAGGTAATTTCCCATTCAGGTACTCTCACTTTTTATGGCTGTTGGAGATGAGTCACGTCCATCCTGATTTTAATAGCACCGAGGTCACATTGCTGTCATTTTCTTTCTTTCTTTCTTTCTTTCTTTCTTTCTTTCTTTCTTTCTTTCTTTCTTTCTTTCTTTCTTTCTTTCTTTCTTTCTTTCTTTCTTTCTTTCTTTCTTTCTTTCTTTCTTTCTTTCTTCAGCATCTGAGGCAGTGAGCTGTAGCTCACCAAAGCTTATGCTCTAATGAATTTGTTAGTCTCCCGTTAGGATCATGGCTATCAACAGTTCTGCTCAGCTTTAAATAACAACTAAAAATTTGCTTTTGAACAACGAATTTGTAATACAAATAAATAGAACCCCCTGGGGCTGTTCTAGTTTCCTCTCCAACTATTTGAGCAGCACAACACATTGTTTTGGGTGTTTGGATGGGCAAAGCGGGGCCCTACGTTCAAGTGGCAGAGATGGTGTGCCAGCCAGAGCACCCATAGGAAGGCTGCCCCGCTCCTGGGAGTCTCTGTATATCTGCAGGATCCTGAGTAGAGGAGTCCAGGGACTCACTGCCATTAAACTGTGGGAAGGTAAAGAGATTTGATGTTGAGCAGTGCTCAGGTACTATGGCTGGTGATGGACAACTTACCTGTGTGTCTTATGTCATTTGTGTGTGTGTGTGTGTGTGTGTGTGTGTGTGTGTGCGCGCGCGCACATGCGTGTGTGTGTTGGGACGGGTGTTTTATGAGCAACAAGTGTTTCTGTTTCTGCAGCTCCTGCCACCTCTGCATCCTTTGGCAGTGTCCAGAGTTTGCAGCGCTGTGTCGGCCCTGCCACTCTCCCATGCTGCCAGCTTACTGCTTAGACTGTGGTGGCATTTCTACGTATCCTAGACTCCTGGAGCCTTCTGGCTGCATCCAGCCTGCGACAGCTGGGTTCTCCGGAGACTCAGATCCCCCTGCCCCAGCTGACGGTGACAGGCGCTGTAGACAGCACTTCTGGGCTGCTTGTCTCATAAAAAGCAGCACTTCTTGTGTGCATATGACATCACTGTGTCTGACGGCTGCTCAACAGCTCCTCTCCTGCCCAGTCTGTGACCACATGGCATCCCACCCACAAAGGAAGGGTGATGCATAGAGCCTGCGGCTGCACCACAGCCAGGTGAGACCTTGGGCTGAATGGAGAATCATTCTCAGAGCCCCGGACCTTCCAGCATTGCTGGGAGAAGTTGTATCTTAAAGGGGGAAAATAGCTTTGGAGGAAAACAGGCTTTTTGGAAAAGGGGAAATGTTGACGGTCGATGTGGGGTTTTGTGACAAAAAAAATCAAGAAAAAATGACGAAATGCGCCCATTCATTTCCTCTCCGAAGAGTTTGTTCTTGGTTGGAGGTGAGGAAGTGTTTGTTTTTCGGTTTTGGTTTCTTCTGCCCTTCTGTTTTCTGACTTTTTTCCCATGGGAAACTCAGAAAATATTTTATCTTGCACTTCCTTACACTCCTTTAGATATATATATATATATATATATATTTTCTTCACTGGAAAAGAGTGGATTTTTTTAAATGAGAGAAAAAAGAATCCTACCTCTCAAAAACAGCAATTAAGCAAATTCTAAATGAAACAAAACTTCATTTTTATTGTACTGTTGTTGTCCTTACCTCCCGAGGCCTACAATACATATGGAAAGAATGCAACATTAACACTTTGTTGCTTGGAAATTATAGTAGAAGAGTGAGATTTGGAATTTGCAAGGTTAAAATAATTAGTTTTACTGAACTTATTTACAGCAAAGGTTTTTTTTAATTGTACCATTTTCACTCACACAGAGAGCAATTCATCTACAGGAACTGAGGCTGCATCTACATATCCAAGTTTTGTCACCAAAAACTGCCTTATAGTGACAAAACAGTGAGACGTGCACAATGCAATGTCTGGAAAAATGCCCAGTTTCAGCAACAGAAAAATTCCATCTCTACTAGAGATGTTTTTCTTTCTCCTCTCTTTATTGTCAACATAGAACTGCTGTTTGTTTTGACGACAGAACTGGCTTCCACCCAATATCCCACAATGCCTGCCCTGTTGGCTCTGCTCTGTGTTTTGATTTCTGCTGCTCTTCCGGCAGTGCTGGATTTAGACATGAACTATCTAAGTTACAGCTTAGGGCCTGGCAGTATGAGGGACTGCTAAAAAATAAAAAACAATGAACTCCATTTCTAATTTGATCAAAATCAGCTGATAAATAAAGGAGCTATGGGGAAAAGATTCTCTGGAAATACAGACATTTCCATTCAAATATGGCAAAAATATACACATCTGGCTAGAAAAATAAATACCCTCACCCTTCATTATTGACAGGCAGGAGGCCAGGGCTGAAAAAAATAATTGCATTTATAAAACTGGTATTTCTACAAGTAGGTCCGCTATCAGTGTCCCAAGGCCAGTGTCTTGTTGGCTCCTGGTAAAATTCTGGCTGAGCCTTCAGAGCCGATTGAAATAAATAAATAAGCTCACTGCTGATAAAACTGGGGGAACTATGACAGTGGTGTTGTGCCGCAATCCTGTCAAGCTCTACTTGGATGGGACTCGGCCTGCGGCTGACACCTATAGCCTCCCCCTTGGCTGGGAACAGCTGGAAGGCCAGCAGTGCTAGACATTCTCTTACTCTTGTTGGCCATGCTGGAGTTCAGGGATAGGCAAACACTGGCCCATGGGCCAGATATAGTGCCAGGGTTAGCCCCTGGCAGGCCCCCACACTGCCATATTTACCTGTGCCTCCACAGGTCCAGGAGATCTCAGCTCCCATTGGCTGTGGATCACCATTCCTGGCCAACGAGAGCTGCGATTGCTAGTCCCTGCAGAGGTGCAGATAAATATAGCAGCAGCAGCCCACCAGGGACTAACTCTGGTGAATCGCTGCCATTTTATTGCCCACCCTTGCTGTAGTAGATTGCTGAGTAGCTACAGTTAACTTGTTTGCTATTGTGGAAGAGCTGTCTACATTCTTTCCTGTCTCATCACACCACCAGACAGCGCTCATATTGTTTTTGAGTCCCAAGTCCCCCATACCAAAACTTCCTTCTGATGCTAGTTGGGAAGCATGGGCAAGGTTTACAGCAGATAGCTACAGTTCAATTATTAAACCACTTAATCCTCTTCATACTGATGGCAGTGAAAAAAGTAATACAAGGAGAGAGGTTTGGTATTCGGCATGGGTATGTCTACACTACAAAGTTAACTTTGATAGTACTACACATGCAAACCGCTAGTTTGGACTTAATTCGAACTATTGGAGTGCTTAATTCGAACTATGAAAACCTCATTCCACAAGGACTAACGCCTAGTTCAAATTAAGTAGTTCGAATTAAGGGCTGTGTAGCCACTTAATTGGAACTAGTGGGAGGCTAGCCCTCCCCAGCTTTCCCTGGTGGCCACTCTGGGCACCACCAGGGAAACTCTTCTGCCTCCCTCCCGGCCCCGGAGCCCTTAAAGGGGCACGGGCTGGCTATGGTGCCCATGCCAGGTGCAAGCCTGCCAGCAGACCCTGCACCTGGCACGGCACGAACCAGCCACCCGCTGCCACCCAGCCCTCCGCTTCTTCCCGGGACCAGGCTGGCGGCTCCCGGGAGCCTGCCCAGGTCCTCAAGAGGCGGGCGCCCGCCTGGTCTAGTGCGGAGATCGTGGACCTCATCCATGAGCTCCATACTAGGCACAGGAAAGTGGCCGACTAGGGCAGGATAGCTGCCAGCCTGGCCACCCAGGAGCAGGTTTACATGAAAATCAGTGTGGTCCAGGGAGACCCCTGACTCTGAGCCCTGAGCTTAGAATGGCCGTACTGGGTCAGACCAAAGGTCCATCTAGCCCAGTAGCCTGTCTGCCAACAGCGGCCAACACTAGGTACCCCTGGAGGGATGGACCGAGGATAATGACCAAGCCATTTGTCTCGTGCCATCCATCTCCAGCCTTCCACAAACAGAGGCCAGGGACACCATTTCTAACCGCTGGCTAGTAGCACTCCATGGATCCAACCTCCATGAATTTATCTAACTTCTCTTTAAACTCTGTTCTAGTTGTAGCCTTCACAGCCTCCTGCAGCAAGGAGTTCCACAGGTTGACTGTTTGTTTTGTGAAGAAGAACTTTTTGTTAGTTTGAAGCCTGCTATCTATTCATTTCATTTGGTGTCCTCTAGTCCTTCTATTATGGGAACTAATGAAGAACTTTTCTTTATTCACCCTCTCCACACCACTCATGCTTTTATAGACCTCTATCATATCTCCCCTCAGTCTCCTCTTTTCTAAGCTGAAAAGTCCCAGTCTCTTTAGCCTCTCTTGATATGGGACCTGATCCAACCCCCTGATCATTTTAGTTGCCCTCCCCTCTCCCACCCTCTCTCTTCCCCTATCCCACCTCCTTTTCCCAGTGTCCCCGAGTTTTGTTCAATAAAGAGAGTTTCTATTTTTGAACACACGTGTTCTTTATTTTGTACATCAGGAAGGGGGGCTAGGGAAGGGTAAGTGGAAGGAGGTGAGGGAGGATTGGGGTATGAGCCCCCGATGGGGAGGACTGGGGTGGCTCTGCGGGCTCCTCTGGGTGGAAGCTCTCCTGCAGCCCTCCGATTGACACCTGCCCCCCGGATGGCAGCGTGCGGCAAGTGCTGCCGGGCTGATGGCCCAGTGCTGTGATGTGCCAAACGCGGGCATTCAGAGCACTCCAAGCCAGGACTGCTTTGCTGCCCCTTATCGAGTTAGACAAGTGAGCGGGGAACCCCTGAGAACTGTCTGTCCGGGGTGGGGGTCGGGTCCCTTTAAGCACAGCCCTCGGCTAGCCTGAGACAGCAGCTCCACGCTCTAAGTCCTAACCTGATGCCCTGCCGGCACTGCTTCCGGCCAGCCTTAACCTCGGTTCAGGGTCCACTCAATGTGGACATGCTAGTTCGAATTAGCAAAATGCTAATTCAAACTAGTTTTTAGGTCTAGATGCACTAGTTCGAATTAGCTTAGTTCGAATTAACTAATTCGAATTAAGTTAGTTCGAATTAGTGCTGTAGTGTAGACATACCCCATGACAACAAGGAGGAGCGTGGTCCTTGTGCTCCAGTCAGAACGTTGGAATCAGTTCCATGACACCAGCAGGACACCACACGATGCAGGGAGAACCCTTGATACATGAGCAAAGTTTGGCATCTCACTGCCCTGCTTTGTGAAAGAAACCCAGAATCATTTAGACAACCAGGGACATAAAGCAAAAGAAAAACTGCCTGACATAGACCACAAACCATAGCTAACCAGAAAAGAAGTTTAAAAAAGCTAATGGTGGTGACACACCTAATATTGATGAAATGTTTTTTTCAAGAGACAAATTTCAGGTAGAATCCTTTATCCCTGTAGTACAGGGGTGGGCAATAACTTTTGATGGGGGGGGGGCACTCCAAAATTTGGTAAGTGGTCAAGGGTTGCACTTTTGTATGGAGGGCATATAAGGGCGGAGCTTGGGTACAGAAGGGAGCTTGGAGTAGTGGATAGAGGTACAGGAGGGGGTGTGGGGTCTGAGAGGGAGTTTGGGTGAAGGAGGGGGTTCGCAGTGCATGAAGAATCCCCTTAACGCCAGCACAGAGGGGCAGATGGAGCAGCCATCTGCTCTGAGCCCTGGGGCTGCACCTTGTCTGTGGGTCTTGTGGGACAGGGTTGTGGGCTGGATTGAATGGCTTGGCAGGCCACAGCCAGCCTCTGGGCTGTGTCTTGCCCACCCTTGCTATAGTATAATGGATGCACTTGAAACCAATTTGAAGACAAGAGAAATCATATACAAAAGTGTTGCAAACAATTTTTCACTTTTGGTTGTCTAAGGTGCCTGGGAGAAACAGCAAAATGAAAGAATAATGCTCTTGATGAAAAACTGCCCTGACGCTGTTGGTGTTAACCTCGCTGGGGAAATAAAGCACTTCCATGCCTATATCAAGGAAAAAAAATATGCACATAAAGGACATTTGAACCACCAGGACCTTTCTCAATTCATCATCCAAGATGAGATTCCATTAGCATTCCATAATGCAGAAATGATTTTGCATCTTTTTATTTTTTAGTTTCATAGTAGCTAACTGCTCAGGAGAAAGGCCATATGTTGCAACCAAAATATCTCAAGAATGAACTGTGAACAAAAATGCTACAAGAAAAGCGATCTATCCTAAGCGTTCAGTGCATTGAGAGTGACAAATTCTGTACCTTATCAGATGAGGACTTCGTCAATAACTTTGCTCTCCAAAAAGCACAACACATTTTAAATTTCAGTGTTAAAATTAATGTGATGTGCAAACTGCCATTCTGCCAGTTGCACTGCTTCCATTTTATAAGGTGGTTTGTGCACCTGTAGCTGTTTTGGTGTGTCTGTAGATATAAAGTTTTCATATCTACTTATTAAGAAATCATACATGAAAATATGCTAATTTTTAACTATTTTATAATGCAAACAGGCATATTGCAAGACATGTTTCATTTTCACCTAAGTCAACCCAAAGTGAAAAAATACAAAATTGTTTGCAATACTTCTATATATGGTTGCTCTTTCTTTCACATTGGTTTCAAGTGCATCCATTATAGGGATAAAGGATTTTACCTGAAATTTGTTTGAAGAAAATGTTTCATCAACATTAGGTGAATTTAGTATTCTTACAATGTTGCCTTTGTATAGATGCAAATAATAAACCTTTTATGTTTATATTTTCAATGTCCTTTCTGTGAAAATAATATATATATTTTTATGGCATGGGGCCTCTTAAACTTGACATTAGCATAGGGCCTTATAATGTCATAATCCGGCCTCATTTCCCTGCATGTACCCTTCCCCTGTCAAAGCTTGAGGAAGTATCTGACAGCTGAGTGAGCTGCTCCCATTATACTGCTTCTTTTCTGCCTTGTTAGGAACACATAGCAGGCAGAAGGCTGCTGCTCTAGGAGGGAGACAGATTACTGCGTTGCTTCAACATTCCTCAGCACAGAGAGCTTAGAACATAAGAACGGCCGTACTGGGTCAGACCAATGGTCCATCTAGCCCAGTATCCTGTCTGCCGACAGTGGCCAGCACCAGGGCCCCAGAGAGGGTGGACCGGAGACAGTGATCAAGCAATTTGTCTCCTGCCATCCCTCTCCAGCCTCTGACAAACAGAGGCCAAGGACACCATTTTATCCCCTGGCTAATAGCCTTTTATGGACCTAACCTCCAGGAAATTATCTAGCTTCTCTTTAAACTCTATTATAGTCCTAGCCTTCACAGCCTCCTCTGGCAAGGAGTTCCACAGGTTGACTATACGCTGTGTGAAGAAGAACTTTCTTTTATTAGTTTTAAACCTGCTACCCATTAATTTCATTTGGTGTCCTCTAGTTCTTCTATTTAGGGAGCTAATAAATAACTTTTTTTTATCGGCCCTCTCCACACCACTCATGATTTTATAGACCTCTATCATATCCCCCCTCAGTCTCCTCTTTTCTAAACTGAAAAGTCCCAGTCGCTTTAACCTCTCCTCATATGGGACCCATTCCAAACCCCTACACATAGTTGAACTCCCAGCACCTGTGGGAGAATTTGGAGGGCATCCTAAAAATCACAGCAATCAGTCCTGCTTTCTCACAACACTGCTCTGTGGGGCATATCCCCACAACGTATTGCTCACATGTTAATGATAGTGTGCACATGCTCGGTAGATAGAAGGATCAAGTGTGAACACTTTCTGACAATCTTTGATTTTTTGAATTTTGGCTGTCAACATAAGTTTTGTCAACAAAACGTGGTAGTGTAGACATACATAGTCAGGGTATGTCTACACTACCACCCTAGTTCAAACTAGGGTGGTTAATGTAGGCAACCGGAGTTGCAAATGAAGCCCGGGATTTGAATTTCCCGGGCTTCATTTGCATGTTGCCGGGCGCCGCCATTTTTAAATGTCCGCTAGTTCGGACTCCGTGCCCACGGCTACACGTGGCACGAACTATGTAGTTCGGATTAGGCTTCCTATTCCGAACTACCGTTACTCCTCGTGGAGTCCGAACTAGCAGACATTTAAAAATGACGGCACCCGGCAACATGCAAATGAAGCCCGGGAAATTCAAATCCCGGGCTTCATTTGCAACTCCGGTTGCCTACATTAACCACCCTAGTTCGAACTAGGGTGGTAGTGTAGACATACCCTCAGTGTATGTAATGCACACAGGCTAGATTTAACATAATTGTGCATTTTAAGTAGCATATAACAACACAACAAGGTTAAACATTAAATAATATTTTCCCAAACATTTAACAACACACAGTTCAATTCCAGATTTTGAAACATACACTACAAGGTAATTCTAATGCTTAGATCAATGCCCTTTAGAAAACAGAAGTATAGTGTTTGTGTCCTGTAATTGCTAAATTAATTTTAATCCACAAAAATCCAAAATTACAGTGACCTCTAAGTAAAAATAAATGACTGAATTTAGGCGCAAATAAATAATTATGAGGTGTTGCTTTTAAATTGTATTACTTAGCCTAATTATAAATTTTAGGGAAACGTTTGTGATGATGTCTGTTTTGCACATGCAGAATTCAAGGGGGAAAAAAGGAAACAAGCAAGTACCCATTAAGAAAATGTCAGAAAGGAAGGAATTCATACAATTAGAAAGAGAGAAAATAAAGGATTTAAGACACTAAATACAGCACCACAATATTTCAGTTGTTTTCATAAGTTATTATCTGGCCACATGTTGCATAATTTGTGGCTGGCTCCTGCTCTCTATGTTTGTTTCATAACTGTCTCAACCTCTCTTTGACCTTTCGGTGGGTTTTCTCTGTGTGCTGTTGCTGGCTTTTTCACAGATCTCATCTCAGGCATGTTATAAATGGCAAGACACAAATGCTTCTTCTGTATCTAGCACCATCAAGCAGCAGCTGGAACACTTTCACTTTCATTTCCTGTTCACTTTTGTCCTCTGCTACGGTGTTACACAGGGAACAGGCAAAAGCCCAAGAGCATTTCTCAAATTTTGTGTCCCATGGTCAATTATATGCAAAGGAGTCCCTCATCTTACTTCTATTGCTTTATAATCAGGTGCGTACAGTTTGGATCTCAATTCTAGTTCCTATGTATATACAATCCCCTGACAGGGATCTGCTGAGCAATGTGCCCGGTGCACTGCAAGAACCCCCTATGTCCACAAGCAGCTAGAATAAACCTTTTCTTTGCCTCCCCCCGATTTGTGATTTCACATTATCAACCCCCATCTGGTCTGCTTTTTAGTGTTTTCCCCTTTTCATAAAGTTTTTCTAAATTGTGGTACATATGGTACCAGTCACATAAGTGAGAGGTCCAATTGAGACTGCTAGGTGAGAATCTAGGACGGGGTGGACAATAAAATGGCAGCTTCTCACTGGGATTAGCCCCGGCGGGCTGCCGTCATTATATTTACCTGAAGACACCAGTGATCACAGCTCCCATTGGCCACGGATTGCCGTTCCTGACTAATGGGAGCTGCAGCAAGTAGCATGGAACAGGACACCACTTCCCATTGTTCCCATTGGCCAGGAACAGTGATATGCAGCCAACAGGAGCTGCAATCACCCATGCCTGCCGAGGTAAATACAATGGTGAGGCAACTAGGGGTTAACCCTGCCAAACCAGATATCTGCCCACACCGGCGCTAGGACCTCCATGGTAGCGTTCTCTGGAATCCTTCCAATTCCACACCCAGGGCCAGTTGGGCAGATCTGCAGGGTCTCTGTGCAGGGATGAGACACTGGTGCAGGAAGGAGAGATTCAAGTTTATGAGGAACTAGGGAACCTTTTGGATAAAGAGGAACCTCTTCAGCAGGGGTCAGCAAGCTTTCCGGAGTGCTGTGCCGAGATTTAACCCTCCTGCTCTGGGCTGCACTGCTCTAGGGAGCGGGAGAGGGGCTTTCTCCACTGCTCGCCCCGCTTGGGCTCTTGCCTTGTGAGGAGGGAAGGAGCAGCACATGGCACTTCCCTGGAAGATGGATGTAGCGCGGAGCCTCGGGGCTTCCCATCCCCACCCCTAACCCCCGCAGGAAGCTGGCACTGGCTCCAATCTTGTAGGGGGCGCGATGCTGCACCACCAGCATAGGCTGGGGTCAGGATCACTGGGGGGATTCAGAGAAATGGGCAAGGCAGGGGTGGGTGGGTGGGTGGAGACAGGGATCCGTGCGGGTCCAGCCCATGGTGCTCTCGCTTTCCTGCCAGAGACCCAGGCAGCCAGAGGCCAACGTAGCTTTGGGGCCCAGCGGCAGTGGTGCTTGTGGCTGAGTGTGAATTCAGCACTAGCTTTAGTCCGCCTGGCAGGGGCACCGCGAGGCAGAAAGGGAGGCGAGCGGAGTGGGGGCACCAAGGCTGCAGGGCTGGGTCTGCATAACAGGGCGGAGAGCAGTGGGCTGGAGGAGGTGGGGATGGGACTCTCAGGCGAAGGCGCTGGAGGGGCAGGAAGGCAGCTACACACACACACACACACACACACACACACACCACAATCCTCTGAAGCAGCACCAGAGTGAGTCCCCCCCCCATTTCCCCATGGCCACTGCACCCCAGTCCGGCTCTAGCCTGCCTCCAGAAGCTGGCTCGGGAAGCCTCACTCCTCCATATGGCCTAACCACCCCTGAAGAAACCCCAGCCCCCGCACCAACCCCGCTCCTCCATGCAGGCTGGCCACCCCCAGGAGCCTAACTGAAGCAGCTCCAGCACCCAGAACAGCCCAGCTCCTGGAGCTGGCTAGGCTGTGTGGCTGCCATGGGAACAGGTACTGTGGTGATGCAGTCCCAGTAGGGACAGTCTCACTATGACCCGGCTCCAACCATGGAAAATTGGGCAGCCACCCATCACACAGCCCTGCCGGCTGGGCCGTGTGCCACTCAAAACCATCTCACACGCCACTTGCGGCATGCGCATGGTATATTGATGATCTCTGCCCACAGGAGGGCTGGGCTCTGCCTAAACTGAAAAGGAGCAACACTGTTGGCATGGAAAATTAAAAAGGCCGTAGAGGAGATTTTACACTAAGGGCTGGGATGGAGGGAGCCAACAGCAATAGAGAAGCACATGACAGAGACCTCCCTTGGGGGGATTTATTAAATGGGACACTATCCTAGCAAAGATGAGAGAATGGAAGTTGATAACGTTCAGATGGAAACCGGAGAGAAAGGAGTGGCTCTGTATGGGAAAGAAAGCGAAGAGTCAAATACAGTTACCATCTGAAATGACTCAAACGGCACCACAGCACCATCACATTCCTATGGACAGAGTTTCCATGCTTAAATAATAAGAGGACAGCAGCTGGAAGCTACCACTGACCATCTGACCAGTGGGGTGACACTGACTGAGAAAGGCCCTGGGAGATCCTGGGTCTACAGAACCAGAAGCCCCAATAATAATGGGGGGTTGCAGCTCTCCCCATATTGACTTGGTAATTGTTAGGAGCCCTTTCAAGCGTGGGCCTGTCATGGTGCTACTGGCTCCGTAATACACAGTTCCCCCATGTGATGGAGCAAGGATTTTATTCACTGTGTTATGTTGCACTTGAGCTCTGCTGTCCAAAGCCTGTGTGTGCCTCAGTTTCCCTGGGTGCTACATCCAGGCCTAGATGGTGATGGGAGTTTCAGGTGTGACTGACTTGAGGAAGGCTGCCCCATGGCCTGTATGTGAACAACAGCAAACTCCCTTCGTAACCTGAGCCCAAGAGGGGGTGCGACCAGGTAACACCTTTTGCCCAGGAAGGGAGACAAAAGTGGGAGGAGGAGTCTGACCCAATCCAGCCCAATCTTTCCTGGCCACCTGGAGGGTCAGGGTTGCTGTGCCGCAGCCCTGGCTCCAGTGCTCTGGGGTGGCCAGGGAGCCTGGCTGCCGTGCCACTGGCCCGTCCCTCCCTGATGGCTGGGATCCCGGGTTGTCACACCATGGCCCCAGCCCTCCCTGGCAGCTGGGAATGTAGGCAGTTTGGGGAAGGCTGTTCCCTCCCTTACCTGCCGCACATGTGCATTCCTGGAATTGTACCACAAGCTGTCTGGGTCCCATGTCAGAGCCGTCCCTCCCTTACTCACCATTTTAACCTCTCCCGGTGGGTCCCACAGACCTTCCTTGCTAGCACCTCATAACGGCCAGACTGGGTTGGACCAACGGCCCATCTAGCCCTGTGTCATTTCTGCTGACAGTGGCCAGTGCCAGGTGCCCTAGAGGGAGTGGCCGGAGCACTTCCCACACCGCCCTCCCTCCTGAGGCAAGGGGAAGTTACTCTGTCCCAAGAAGTTGCATGCACTGGACACAGCAGGAAGCCAGCCTCTGCCTCAACCCCCCTCCCACCTGTCGGCTCCTGGGCTGCCTGGCCCCTCCGCACAACAGCCCAACTTTGGACTGAGTGCGTCCGGACACTCCCCTGAGACATCTGACACTGTGGCCAAACTATGGCCTTGCACAAAACACAGCACCTGTGTCTGAACAGAGACCTTCCACCTACGCTAAGGCCACATCTGCACTCGGAAATTATCTCAACATCTCAAAATTCAACTTAATTCCCTGGGTGGGAAAGTCAAACTCGAGTGTCCTCGCTATGGGCAAGCATTGAAAGTGTTAGAATTAGTCTGAAATAGCACGTCTCCACCGACTGGAGTCCACCTTGGACTGAACCCCTGGGAGCACTCTGGGGAGGGCACCAGAAGGGCAGATACTGTCTGTGGCTGCTTGGTCAGGCAAGCTGCAATGTGCACTCATAGGGCTCCTCTCTGTGGCCCCTGCTGCATCTCACAAGCCACTTCTCC
Organism: Pelodiscus sinensis; assembly: GCF_049634645.1. NCBI lineage: Eukaryota > Metazoa > Chordata > Testudines > Trionychidae > Pelodiscus > Pelodiscus sinensis. The sequence continues at coordinate 3,203,150 of NC_134743.1, read as the reverse complement.
CTCGCCTACCTCCTGCGGGACACAAGTGGGACGCAGTGAATACGTGCCTCCTTGTGCTCTGGTTGCCCATGAGGATGCCACAGCACACACAGCCTGGAGACAGAGCTGCTGCAAAGCAGTGCCATGCCCACGGGCCTTGTTCTGCGCCTCATGGTGCAGTACTTCCAAACTACCCACATGCTGCTCCAGCAGGACAAAGACAAGGAGGCCCTGCTCAGCCAAGTCCTGATGCTCCTCAGTTGTACATGGCCCTCAGTGCCCCAAAATGCCATTTCTGGCAGTGGGAGACAAGCTCAGACTGGTGGGACCAGATCGTCCTGCAGGGATGGGATGACCTGCAGTGGCTGCAGAACTTCCACATGAGCAAGGCCACCTTCCTGGAGCTCTGCGACTGCCTCACACCTGCCCTCAGATGACAGGACACTTGCATGAGACCCGCCATCCCCGTGCAGAAGCAAGTGGCCATCGCCCTGTGGAAGCTCGCCACGCTGGACAGTTACTGGTCAGTCAAGAACCAGTTTGGCGTGGGGAATTCCACAGGAGGGGCCAGGCTCTTGCAGGTAGCCATGGCCATCTGCCACGTGCTGCTACAGAAGGTCATCACTCTGGGTAACATGGATAACATAATAGCCAGCTTTGCCGGCATGGGCTTCCCCAACAGCTGGGGGGCCATAGTTGGCAATCACCAAGCTTCGGAGTTCATGACCTGAAAGGGGAACGTCTCCATGGTGCTGCAGGCCCTCATGAATCACAAAGGACACTTCACCGACATCACCGTCGGATGATTGGGAAAGGCGCATGACACCTGCCTCTTCCAGAACTCCTGCTGGGGCACTTCCTGGAGGACGGGGCAGGGCAGGCTGTGGACATAGTGGCTGCTCTCGGCAGCAGCCGACTCCCAGCTCACTGAGTAGAGTTCAGGGACTCAGTGGCTGCTGGGGCTCAGCCGCAGTGGGGCCCCATAGCCTGAGCGCCAAGGACAAGCAACACACTCCTCAGGCTGCAAATTCACCCAGAGGGCACCCGCGGCCTGGTGCTGTCACTGCATGGGCCCCCCGCAGTGAGTGCCACCTGTCTGGGCTCCGATGGCTCAGGCTAGGCAGCAGACACCTTCCCCCGGCCACCCCTCAGCAGCCCGCTCCCATTGCTGCCACTGCCGCCCCCACCACTATAGCAGCCTCCTGCCCGCGCCTCCTTCCTGGTGCCTGCCAAGTGCTTGAGCAATCAGCATCTGGAGACAGCCATCACCCGCTCCAGCAGGAGAGCTGCGATCACAGCTGCTCCACCATGCAACCATCCGCCACGGTTCCCTCCAGCTGGGAAAGCAACAGAGAAAAATGGGGACTCCAGCCCCGCAAACTGGAAGGCAAAGGTAGGAGAGGGGAAGAGATGGGAGAAGAAGGGATTTGTGCTGAGGGGAGGGGGGACAGGGTGATGCAGGGAGAGGAGAGGGTAAGGGTATTGGGCTAGAGGGGGGAGGGGGATGTGCTGGGAGAAGGTTTGAAAGAAGGGGTGGGCATGAGGAAGGCAGGGATTGAGCAAGTTAATGTGTGAGGGCAAAGAGACATGAGGGGAACGGGGGCAGAGGGTGGTGAGGGGGTGGGTATCAGAGAAAAAGAGGACAAGGGGGCAGGGGCAGTGAAGGAAGGGGGAAGCACCAAGAGGGTGCAGGGGTAAGGGAAGGTGCAGATGCCAGAGGATTCTGGGGGTGAAGCAGAAGGGCAGACACCTGCAGGGGAGGGACCAGCACCAGAGGAGAGAAGCAGGGCAGGTGTGTAGCGTGAGAGCAAAAAGGCTTTCTGTACCATTCATAAATAAAATAAAATATTTTAAAAACATTGTTTAGTTCATCTTTATCTCATCCTTTAATTTCTATTTCTGGTGTATGTTTTATAATACATAATTTATAAATACATAAATATAGGGGGTGCGTGCTCAAAAATTTTACTGATAGGGGTGCGCAATCAAAAAAGTTTGGAGACCACTGCTCTATGGGAACTGTCCTTGTCCAGCCTAGACGGCAGTGGAAAGTTCTGCCCCTGCTGAGCTGAATCCATTGTCATAGACAAACATTCTTATTATCCTCGTAGAGTCTACCAGCTGCTGTTACTGAACTGCTTTCACAATAACTCTGCCCCCGGTGCCTTTGTCCCTTATCTGATTTGTGGTCACTGGAGGTTCTCTTGTGACCTGCTGGGCTGGCTACCTGCACAGAGGGAGCACATGCACACGGCCAAATGGTTATTGGCACTTGAGAGGAAGATACCACTCAGGACACCCAGCCAGCGACATTGGATGACATGCACAAATCCTGTTCTTCTAAAGGGAGTTTTCCCCAGGCACTTAAATCCAAACACATTGGCTGTGTCTAGACTGCATCCCTTTTCCGTAAAAGGGATGCAAATTAGACACATGGCAATTGCAAATGGAGCAGAGATTTAAATCCCCCCCACTTCATTTGCATAAACATGGCTGCCGCTTTTTTCCAGCTCGGAGCTTTGCTGGAAAAAAGCGCCAATCTAGACGGGGATCTTTCAGAAAATAAAGCCTTTTCCAAAAGATCCCTTATTCCTCTTAAAATAAGGAATAAGGAATCTTTCGGAAAAGGCTTTATTTTCCGAAAGATCCGCGTCTAGACTGGCGCTTTTTTCTGGCAAAGCTCCGAGCCGGAAAAAAAGCGACAGCCATGTTTATGCTAATGAAGCGGGGGGAGATTTAAATCCCCGCTTCATTAGCAATTGCGATACGTCTAATCTGCATTCCTTTTACGAAAAAAGGGATGCAGTCTAGACACAGCCCTCGATTTTGAGAACACAAGCGTATTAACTTTTGTGACAGAGCAGGAGTGATAAAGCAGATTAAAGAGCTTGATACTATTTGGTATCCAGGAGGTGGGCGGGCTAACGCCCGCCCACCTCTAAAGGACCTCCCCCTATCCTGCAGGGAGAGTCCACAGAACCCAGAAAAACCAACTAATTACTGGGGACAAATGAAAAAACAGGGACGGGTGTGAGGGTCAAAGGGTTAAAACGAGGGAAGCGGATGGGGACACCGGGCAGAGAATCCCAGACAGCACCCACTGCCCCCGAAGGTGGCTGAAATAAACCCTGTCCCCCCACTCCAGCTGCCAGCTAGCCTTGGCGGCCACAGCTGCATGGGACTCCTGGAGGAATACGACAGAGTACCTCCCCTTCCGAAGGAAGGTGAGTACCTGACACCTACGGAGGCCGGACCGGCAGCCCCAGGTGTGTAGAGTGGCAATGATGAGCAGAGGCATTGAGAGGGCTGGGGAAGATCCTCATTGGCAGGAGTGCCAGCGGCCCCCATTGGGACTCGCAGCAAACCATGACCGTGCCCAAAGGTAAGAAGGGTGTCACGGAAGCTGCGGACCCGCTGGTAAGCCGTGGCCTCCTGCCGCCCGGTCCTTTTACCCTCCCCCAGGAGGGCCCTTACTATTTGTAGGATGAGATGAAAATCTCCCCAGCACTGAAGGGCGAGAGCGACTTTGTTCTTGGAGGCACGGATGTCTTCCAAGAAAGCACGCATCTCTCCCTTCAGCGCATCTGGTGTCGGGGGCTCGGGCCCTCGAACGCCTTGGGGCCAGACCCCTCCCTGAGCCCTGTGGCCCATCGACACCGGGATGCAGGGCATCTGAGGTCCCTGCTGGGAGGACAGTGGCGGAGGGAGCCCAGCCCCAGATGTGCTGGGAGCAAGAGAAACGAAAACCGCCTCCCGGGGGTCAACGTCTAGAGTAAACGTGGCAACCCCAGGGGCGGCAGTAACAGAGTAAGGGGAGGAAAAAAGTTCAGGCAGGGGATCAGGAAAAGGAGGGAGACGAGGAAGGGGAGTAGGGGGAGGAAGAGGTGAGGGATTGGGGAAAAGACAAGGACTGGGGGGAAGGAGGAAGAGGGTCAGGAAGCTCAGTTGGGAGGGGGTTGGAACAGGGAGCAGGAGAAGGAGGAGGGCAAGAAGCCTCAGCGGTGCCTCCTTGCAGGGCAGAGAGTCAGTGGCAACGGTAGGGGTAGTAATACTCTCCCAGTGCTGGGCTCCAGTGCCACAGAGAGTGCAGCACCAGAAGCCTCAGCACCGGGGGTGATGGATATTAATGGGAGCTCCCTTCCGCTGTCGATGGCCGGGCAGATGGTCGCACCCCGGGGCAACTCAGAGGCAGGGAGAAGGGATAGCAGCGAGTCGGAAGGGGAAGGAGAGGTCTGTTGTTGTCCCTCCAGGACCTGATGATCCCCCCGAGGCAGCCGGGGTCAGCCCCAAAGCCTCCACCTCCTGGGAGAGGAAGGCAAGCCTGCTAGCCGCCACCAGATGGTGATCTTTGTCGGTGGCAAGGTCAGCAGCTGCCCCCTCAGCGGAGGTGGGAACAGTGAGAGCATCCTTCACGAACTCCCCCTCTTGCAGGGACCCCGGGAGGGAGGTGTTCACCTCTCCCGCAACCGCCGCGGTCACCTCAACCGCTTCGCAGTGCTGTGAATCGTTCGAGGGCTCAAAGGGTGGGACGGTTCCAGCATCCATCCCCATAGGTGCAGGGAGGTTGTCCTCCCCCTCAGTGGGCGGGGTGGAATGCCGAGCACGCTTTCGGCGCCTCCCTGTTGCAAGCTCCCATCCCTCGGAGGAAGGGGGCTGAGCCTGATGGGAGGAAGAGCCAGGGGACAAGGGCGGTGGTGGGAGGGCAAGGGTAGATGAGGGCTGGGCAGCAGGGGAAAGGGATGCCTCCCCCTGAGGCAGGTCCTGCCCGAGTCCCCTCACTGACCCCGCCGCCCTCTCCTCCGTGGGCCCGGCCTTGCCGCTTTTGGCAGTGGCAGCAACAGCACCCGCACGCTCGTCTGGGCCCTGCGGAACCCGAGCAGGATTGACGACGGTCACGGTTGGAGGAGGGGTGACCCCAGGGTCCAGACCGTCAGGGCCACTGGCGATGGTAGGGCCGGTGCCCTCCCGGGCGTCAGGGGTCCCGGGTGTCTCTCCAAACCGGGCCAGGGGACAGTCCCTTCAGACGTGCCCCGTCGCCCGACAGAGAAAACACCGGGCCTCCCCCATGGTGTAGTACATCCGGTACCGGGCCCCTTGATGGGGCACCAGAAATGACCCTTTGAGGGCTTCTCCGCCACGTCCCGCCGGCAGTAGTTGGATTTGTACCTGCCGGCGAAAGGAGAGGACGTGGCGGAGGGTAGGATCTTTGCAGCCCAGAGGAAGGGGACTCAGGACTGACAGAGGCCTCCCCAGGGTGGAGAGGAAAGGCAACAGGGTGGCATTGAGGAGGAATGGAGGACAAAACCACCCATACTCCTACGTCCTCCAAAGGCTCGAGGGGAATGTGGACTCCCCCCACCGCCAAACCCCTTTCCACCGCCTCCTGGGCGGCGGCCTCAGACGCCAGGAAGAATACCACCTTCCCGAACATCCTAGAGGCTGCCACCACGGCCGCGGGCCCCACCACGCGTGCCTACGCCCGCACGTAGGTCTCCACGTGGGGCGAGAAGCCACCAAGAGACAACGGACCCCGTGCCTCCTGGTCAGGGTGGGAAAGGGGCCGCGGCTGCCGGGGATGGTATTCCGGGAGGCGGCTTGAGAAGCAGCAGGTGGGAGGGTGGCAGCTACCTGGGCGTACGCCCTGGGGCCCGGGACACCGTTGCCCCCAGAGCTGGTGGAAGGAACAGGGGAGCGGGAAGGGGGGGGGGCTGCGGCCAGCAGATGGGTCGTGGCTGGGGAGCGAGCCTTCGCCTCAGGAGGTTTTGCCTTCCGGGCGGGGCTCTTGCCCTTCTTGGTCCCCCGGCCCTTCCTACCCTTCAGGGGAAGTTCTTTAGAGGTGACTGGAGGTGCCGCGGCAAAAGCGGTCGAGGCCCTGGGGTCCTCATCCATGTTCGCCCCCTCTACCATAGTGACGGGGGGGCCCGGCAGCCTCAGAGGGGTTCTTGTTTTTAGGGGTGGGAGGGGAAGGTCTGGCAGGGGTGTCACTGGACAACCCCTCCATTGTGGTTATAGGTGGGAAGGAAGGACCAAAAACACCAGGGGAGGGAACAAGGAGGGAGAGGGAGAGGAGGAGGAAGGAATACAGCTCCCAGCACGGGATAGAAAGAGCGGCTCCTCCGGCTGCACTGGGAATGTGAGAGGGTCAATTATTGAAAGGCATGTGGCAAGTGAAATGGTGTGTGTGTGTGGGGGGGGGTAACTAAAGTAGAGTGGGAGGCTCAGGCGCCAAACGAGATGCCAGAGGGGGCATGGCACGGGTAGAGGAGAGGGGATGCAGCCTGTGAGAAGGGGCCTGCTCAAGAAAGCAGGAGGGCAGCAAGATACTTCAGGCTGGAGAGGGGGAAAGGAAGCGAGTGTGCCCACGGTCACCTGAGTGGCAGGCTCACTGTACCTGCTGCAGGACCCACCAGAGCAAGGGAGGGGCAGGGAGGCAAGCAGTGGGGCCAAGGAAGAAGATAGCCCTGCAGCACCTGAGGCAGCACCTGAGGCAGGGGAGGGAGCAGCAACAGCAGCAGCAGAAATGCAGGGGAGACAGCAGGGAGCAGAGGGAACCACCCCCAGTCCCAGCACCCCACAAAAGCTGTGCCAGCTGCCACCTAGGGGCCCAGATGGCAAGAGGCCCCTCACAAACACTCACCCCCCCCCCCACAAACTCATGGAGGGGAATTAAGAACCCCAGGAGTTGCTGTAAAGCAGCCCCCTTACCTCCTCCACTCCAGAGGGAGTAGCAGCTGCAGGAACGGTGAAGTTCAGGCCTGCAACTGTGAAAAAGGGGCCAGGCAGTCCCCAAAAAGATGGAAAATGGGGGGGTCCTGCTCCCCCCACCAGGGTGAGGGCAGCAAAGGCCCCCCGTCCACCCCCACACTCCCAGCAGCTCCTGCAGCCAGCTGAGGGGTGGGGGTAGGGAAAGGCTGCCTGCAGATAGAGCAGGCAGAGAGAAAAGGGACCTAGCCCAGAATGTAGCCAGGGCCAGCCTGCCACAACCCCAGTAGCCCCCCCCCCACACACACACCTCCCAAAAAATGGAGGGGAGGGGTGCAGGGGAGGAAAAAGCACAACAAGCCCAGACCAGCAGCCTGCCATGCTCAGTGGAAGAGTGGTTCCTCTCTCCACCTCCAAGTCCCGGGCATGGACGGGCTGACCGTGGAGTTCTACTGCGTGTTCTGGGACCGTCCTCGGCCCGGACCTCATCACCATCTGGGCCGAGTCCCTGGAGAGCGGGGTCCTCCCTCTGTTGTGCAGGCGAGCGGTGCTCGCCTTACTGCCGAAGAGGGGGGACCTCCGCGACCTACGGAATTGGCGTCCCGTCTCGCTCCTCAGCATGGACTACAAGATCGTAGCGAAAACCATCTCGCTGCAACTGCGGTCCGTGCTGGCGGACGTGATCCATCCCGACCAGACCTACACCGTCCCGGGCCGTAGTATATTTGATAACTTGTATTTGGTCCGGGATCTCTTAGAGCTCGGGTGTAGGGACGGCTTGTCTTTCGCCCTCCTGTCCCTGGACCAGGAGAAGGCGTTCGACAGGATGGACCACGGGTATCTCCTGGGCACCCTGCAGGCCTTCGGCTTCGGGCCCCGGTTTGTGGGTTTTCTCCGGGTGCTGTACGCCCTCGCGGAGTGTTTGGTCAGGCTCAACTGGACCCTGACCGAGCCGGTCAGCTTCGGGCGGAGGGTACGTCAGGGGTGTCCGCTGTCGGGCCAGCTGTACGCTCTGGCGATCGAGCCCTTCCTCTGTCTCCTCCGTAGGAGGTTGACGGGGTTGGTGCTTCGGGAGCCGGAGCTGCGGCTGGTCCTGTCGGCGTACGCCGATGACGTGCTCCTCGTGGTCCAGGACCCGGGTGACCTGGCGCGGGTGGAGGCTTGCCAAGCCTCCTCCGCCCGGGTCAACTGGGTCAAGAGCTCTGGCCTGGTGGTCGGGGACGAGTGGCAGGCCGGCTCCCTCCCACCCGCGCTTCAGGCCATCAGGTGGAGCGCGGGTCCGCTGCTCTATCTGCCCGCCCACCCTCCCATGATTTCCAAATAGACCTCCAAGTCAGAAACAGAGCTGGGGGATGTAGCCAGAGAGGGACAGAGAGAGTCAGCAATCCTGGCTATTTAGGGGCAGCTGAGCCAGGGCCCAGGTGAAACCAATTGAGGCTACCTGGAGACCTATTTAAGAACCCTCCCTGTGGGTGAGGAGAGAGAGAGAGATGGGAAGGGAAGGGAAGGAGTTTGGAGAGTTGTGAGAGTGTGGAGTGAACTGTGGAGGAGTTTGGAGAGAGAAAGACACTGGAGGAGTCAAGAGAACAGCATCAACCTTGTTAAAAGACTACAGGGACACAACAAAACTCAAACCAAGGCGAATAAGCCGTATTACTGTGACTTCTAGACTGTGGGACAGTGGGCTGAACAGGGGCCCAGGAGTGGGACTGACCCTGCCACACTTTACATACAATATTGCTACATGTGTTTTTTCAGAACAGTATTGTTTAGTGAGTTAGGACTTTTCCAAATTTGTACACAAATGATTGCAGCCGTGTGATGAAAGGGGCAAATACAGGCGCACAGACCTGCTGGGGTATGACAGAGGGCTATAAAATCTTGAATGGTGCAGAGAAAGCAAATAGGGAAATGTATTCATGGAATAAGGAGGTGCCATCTTTTCCTAACACAAGAACTAGGGGTCACCAAATGACATTCAAAGGGGCAGGTTTATACCAGACCAAAGGACGTATTTCTTCACAAAGCTCACAGTCCGCCTGTGGAACATGTTGCTGGGCGTGTTGTAAAGGCCAAAATTACAATGGGGTTCAAAAGCGACTTAGACAAGTTCATGAAGGACGACTCCATCAATGGCTACTAGCCAAGGTGGGCAGGGGCCGAAGCCCATTCTCTAGGTGTCTCTAAACCTCTCACTGCCAGAGGCTGGGAGTGGACCACAGGGGATGGGTCACTTGAAGTTGTCCTGCTCTGTTCATTCCCTCTGAAGCATCTGGCACTGGGTTGGGTGGGTGTCACATTACCGAATTGGAGGGAAGCAGCCAGATCGCTGCTGCACCCCTAGGTAGGGGTGTTGGCCCCAGAAATTGGTATAAAAGGGAGCCATGTGGGGTATTGAATGGGAGCTTATCGTTTGTTGATCTTATGTACGCTATTTATGTGAGTGTATAATGTCTATGTGTGTAGGTAGGAATCTGTAATCTGTGTGGAAGCTGAATATTTCTCTGAATGTGGCTAAGCATGGCTATGGACAGGCTGAGTAGCGAAGCCCTGTGGGACAATGGATCTCAATGGGCTATGGACACACCCAAAGAATGGGGTTTGTCACCTGAGAGCAGCCAGCAGGGAACATAGAGATTGGCCTCTGACCAGGTGACTTGCTGCATAGAAGAAGAGGCCAGGAAGGAGGTATAAAGAGGCCATGTGGTCGATGCCATTTTATTCTCAGCTCAGCACTTCATCCCAGAGGCAGCATTGCAGGGATCGAAGAGCCCGGAAGACCTGTGAACCCATCCTGACCCTAGGATGTTCAACAAGAACTTTTAAACTAGCAGCTGTAACATCTCTGCTAGAGCCTGCATCGAGGACTGGGAGATTCGGTGCATGTAACGTACTATTCTTTAACAACCTTACTCTCATGCTTTTCTTTATTGTAATAATAAACCTTTAGATGTTAGATGCTAAAGGATTGGCTCAGCGTGATTTGTGGGTAAGGTCCAGAGGGTAAATTGACCAGGGATCTGTGGCTGGTTTCTTGGAACCGGACAGAACTTGTTCGGGGTAGGTGGGATTGGGTGCTAGGACCCCCCACCTGTGTATGAGGCCCGGGGCCATCTGGGGCACGGATATTGCTGGGGTATCGGAGGGGTTTTGCTCAGGAGGCTTCAGGCAGGTTGCTGAAGCGCTCTGTGAGACTGGTTTGTGGCCTGTGTGGAGAGGTCACCAGTCTGGGGGCTGTAAGGAGCCCCGGATTCGAGCAATTCGCCCTGAGCGGACGCCCTCAGCTGTGCCCAGACACGGCCCGGTCCGTCACAGTGGGCAATTGTGTTATGATCTTCTGCACCTACCCTTTCCTTGTGTGTTTATAACTTGCCATTCAAGTTGCTTAGCCAATTCTAGTTTTCCTCGTAAGCACACATGCAATCAATAGCAACCTTACACAGCTACACCAAAAGGTCAAGCTCTTCAACATTTATTTTTTAAAAATTCTGTTATCTTTTTAGCATGACTTTTTGCAAAGCTTTATCACCAAGATAAATGCTGAAGCTTCAGGCCTTCATATGCCAACACCTACTATTTCTGAGATTAGGAAATAAGCAGAAAAAAAATACCTTCTTTATAATCCTGCATGCCCAGATACCCCCACACTGAGGAGACAGACATGTACTAGTGCCAAAAAAGAGCAGTTCAGGCTAGCCACCGAGTGCAAACCCAAGAGATCAGGCAAGATGGTACTTGGCTGGCTAGCTCTTCCCACCAACCCCACTGCTCTGGCCATTTTTAGTGGCCTCGCATGAGCAGAGCTAACGCAAGGTTGTCTACACAGGCTGGGAGAAAAAAGTCCCTGCCCCTGCCCCTCCACACACACACTCCACCCCAGTCTGTCACACAGGGACACTTGCCTGGGCTGAGTGTATAGCTAGGGCAGGCTAGGATTGTTTTTGCTCAATCTCCACTTTAATGTAGGACTTATAGTTGCTGGTCATGGTGGCTTTCACCTCTATCTCCTGGTTGCGCACCCTCAGTTCCCCAGGATTCCACCCCTGGAGCACTGCTTTCTTGAAGGAGTTGCACTGGTAGGGCGGGCCACCGTCGTACATATAGCTGTAGAGGCGTTTCATGCTTTCGAAGTGCTCCCTGCCACTGCAGAGTTCAAGAGCAAACGTGATGCTGTACAAATTGTAGTCAAAGGGGTTGGAGAACATGATGGCCAGGGTGAAGGTATCGGACTCATAGCTCAGCGCCCCCACACTCCCGCGGGCAGTGTATCTAGTTTTCACAAACACGCTTCTCCCCGAGGAGCCAGGGCAGATTTCAAGTGTTGGCTCCGTCCATACGTAGCCACTCTTACAGTAAGTCCTGGAGGAACAGACAACAGGGCACCTCAGCACACAGTATCCCTGACAATAATTAACAGCAGGAGACCCCTGACCCTGGGGCTGAGGTGGGTCACAGCGTCTCAGCTCTTCTACAGAGAGATGCACAGCACATCGCTGGACAAGGGAGCACGACCCAACTTGGGCCAAGCCCAGGGCAGAGGGGCCTTTCCTGAATGACCAAGGCATAAGGGAGCAGAGATAAGGTAAGTGGGAACTGACCCTCCCACCCAACCCAGGCTGGGCTCTGCCCCTATCCCTGCCAGTGCCCTGCTCACACAGCACCAGCCTGCCTGGGGGAAGCTGTGGCTGCAGAGCCTGGGCTGAGCAGGTGGAGCCCAGCAGGTTCCAGGATGGGCAAGGAGGAGACCTCCGGTCTGGGAGGCAGCAGCAGCCAGGATGGATCTAAGAAGAGGAGCAGGCACAGCTGCCCCACTAGGCTGAACATGATGGGGCTGGCTCAGGGGACAGTGTCCCTCTAAGCTGCGTGGCAGCACAGCCCCATAGCTGCTTAATCAGCCCTGCCCAGTCAAATGCTCAGGGCTCTGTGCAGGGCGCTGCCTGGCTGAGCAGAGCTGATTAAGCAGCTGCAGGGCCGTGCTGCCACTCAGTGTAGAGGGAACACTTGTGGGGAAGCTCTAGGTGGCAGGGTGTTTCTTGGAGGCTCTGGGTTGTTACTGGGGTGGCAGGAGGCTCTAGGCAACAGGGTTTTTACTTAGGAGGATAGAAAGGGGGCATCAGGGTGCCAGAGCTTACATTGGGGTTCTGGTTTATCCTTGGGCAGGGGTGGGGAACCTTTCTTGGGTCGGGAGCTGCTGATCCACAGAAAAATTAGTCACGGGCCACATACACATCACCTGTTCAGCCAAAAATAGTCTGAAATGCAGTTGTTTTGGTTGACTTGGCTCCTTTTACTATGTTGGTCAGTTTGTTGTTGGTGTGTTTTGGTTTGATTTGATTTTTTTCATGTTCAGGAGTTTGATAGTTGCTATTGCTTCTCAGGTTTAGATTGGCTCCTGGAGTCCACCCACCTCTGGATCCCACCAATCAGAATGAAAGTTTAAAAGATTTACACTGATTTGGCTGAAGTCCCTCTAACGAAAATGCCCCTTCCCCTCCCAACCAGATTGTGCGTGCTTACAACGTACAGGTCATTGTTAAGGGACTAAAGTTCCATTTGCTTCCTTTATCTTATGAGTTTAAGATCATGAGAATCCCCACTGCCAGAAGACTGGCTTAGGGTTAGTGACAGAGTTAGGGTCAGTGATAGGGTTAGGGTGAGCATTAGGGATAGGATTAAAGACAGGGCGAGGGATAGCAATACAGACTGAGTTAGGGTTAGCGTTATGGTTAGGGTTAGTGATAGCATTAGAGTTAGGTTATGTATACAAATAGGGTCAGGATTAGCATTAGGATTAGAGATTGGGTTGAGGTTAGGGCTAGAGTTAGTGAAAGGGTTAGAATTGTTAGGATTAGAGCTATGTTTTAGGGTGAGGTTTATTATTAGGGTTAGGGATAGGATTAGAATTAGTGTTCAGGTTAGGATTAGGGATACCATTTGGTTAGGATTAGGGTTAGGGTTTGTTTTAGGGGTTAAGGTTAAGGTTAGGGTTAAAGTTAGGAATAAATTTAGGATTAGGGTTAGCATTAAGGATTAGAGTTAGTGTTAGTGTTAAGGTTAGGGATAGTGTTTGGTTATGGTTATATTTAGGGTTAGGGTTACCATTTAGTATTACAGTTAGGGTTAGGGTTAGGAATAGTGTTTGGTTACTGTTAAATTTAGGGTTAGAGTTAGGATTAGTGTGTAGGGTTATTTTAGGATTAGGGTTAGAGATCACATTTGTTTAGGGTTAGGTTCAAGGTTAGGATTAGGCTTACCATTAGTTTTAGGAAGTCTGGGCATGCTCCCTTATGACGAGGTGAATGAGTCACAGGAGCCATTCAGACACAATATAAAAAGAGGGAGCACATATGAGACTCTTTTTCTCTTCCCTTCTCCTGAGAAGCTCCTCTCTAGTGTCTTTCCTCCTAATCAGCTTCCCCAGCCATTATAAGCAGACAGACTCTCCAGAATCTGCATGTCTTGGCTCCTTCTGCAATCCATATGCCTGTGTAAGTGTGCGAGTGCCTGAGGGCAGGAATGAATGGGTGTGAATGAGTGAGTGAATGAATGAATGGAGGGGGTGTGTGCCTGCTTTTGTGTGTGTGTGTGTGTGTGTGTGTGTGTGTGTGTGTGTGTGTGTGTGAGCTCTGTATCTTCTTCAGTTTAAACCTTTGGTGGCTGCTCTCTCCTCTTTAGTTTTACCTAGTGGCAATAAACCCACACTAGTGTAACCCTGGGTAGTCTCCAGTGAGAATGTGTTTGGGGTAACAAGAGGTAGGGCTAGGGTAAGGGTTAGAGTTAGGGAAAGAGGGTTAGAGAGAGGGTTAGGGATAAGGTTTAAGTTAAGGATAGCATCAGGGTTTGGGTTAAGGCTAGGGTTAGGGTTAGGGTTATGGTTAGTGTAGAGTTCGGGTAGAGTTTAGTGTGAGTAGTGTTGGGATAGCATTTGGTTATGGTTAGGGTTAGCGTTTGGGTTTGGTTTAGGATTTCGGTTAGGGATAGGGCTAAAGATATGATTAGGGTCAGGGGTTAGGGTTAGGGTTAAGGAAAGATTTGAATTAGGGGTAGGAACAGGGAATAGGTTAGAGTAGGGTTAGGGTTACGGTTTAGGGTTAGGATTAGGAATAGGGATAGAATTAGGTTTACAGTTACGCTGCGTCATGATTGGCATGATTTTCCGGAAATGCTTTTAACGGAAAAGTTTTCTGTTAAAAGCATTTTCGGAACAGAGCATCTAGATTGGCATGGACACTTTTCCACAAAAGCACTTTTTGCGGAAAAGCGTCCGTGCCAATCTAGATGCGCTTTTCCACAAAAAAGTCCCGATCACCATTTTCGCGATCAGGGATTTTTTGCGGAAAACTAATCTGAGCTGTCTACACTTTGCGCAAAAGGGACTTTTGCCAGAACGGGAGCAGAATAGTATTTCTGCAAGAAGCACTGATTTCTTACAGTAGGAAGGCAGTGCTTTTGCGGAAATTCAAGCGGCCAGTGTAGACAGCTGGCAAGTTTTTCCAGAAAAGCGGCTGATTTTCCGGAAAAACTGGCCAGTCTAGACACAGCCTTAGTGTTTAGGGTTACGGTTAGGATGCAGTTAGGTTTAGGAGTAGGGATTGTGTTTGGCAAGAGTTATGGTTAGATTTTGGATTAAAGTTAGGGTTAAGGTTAGGGTTAGGGATAGGGTATGGGTTAGGAATAGGGTTAGCATTAGTGTTAGGGATAGGGATAGAAATAAAGTTAGGGTTATGTTTAGGGTTAGGACTAGGGTTAGGGTGAGAGTTAGTATTGTGGGTGTCCTGTCCATGTTTTAAAAAATTGTTGAAATTCTGGAGAGTGGAAGGATAAGATGCAAGCTTATCCCTATCCCTATTCCTATCCCTAATCCCGGCTGCTGAGTCTGGGAGTCAGTGTGTGAAGGGAGTGAAGTCCCTCTCGCCCCTGTAGATGCTGCACAGGAGGAAGCACTAAGCTTTCCCCAAGGGGCTGCGCTGGTTTCGGGTGAGACACTCCCAGCCCCGCAGACACCACATGGAGGGGGAGGGAATCCCCCACATGTGCATCCCCGAGCCTCAGTAGCGACATTTAAATGGTGAAGTTCCATTCCAGACTCGGTGCATTATCTGCCATGTCACTGAACAGTCATGTATGTAACTGCATGAAATCTTGGCAGTTACACAGCTATTGGATAGTCCCCAGGGGTGGGGCTGGTAGCTAGTGAGCTTCCAAGCCCACTCCCAGGGAGCCCCTTGGCACCCAGTCTGGAAGGGGCGGGGAGAGAGAGAAGGCAGGGGAGGTGTATGGGAGTGGGTGGATGGATGGAGGAGGTGTATGGGAATGGCAGACAGACACTCGGTAGCAGGCATGTACCCCACACCCTGGCCAGTCCATAGAGACGTGTAGGGGGGGCCATGGAAACTCGCTCACCTGGGTTTCTCGAGAGTCACATTTTTGGTTTTGTTGCTTATCTCGATGCCCACACACCTGCCAACGTTCAGCTCCGCCACTTCCTTTTCAATGGTCGTCATCATGCAGCACTGAGGAACTGTTCAGCAGCAGCCTCTGCAGAGCCCCTGTGGGAGAAAAGCCAACTCACTCCCCTGCCAGCCCTGGCTGCATGGGTGTCCTTCCAGCTGGGTCACACAGCGCCCTTGGTCTGCAGGGCAGGGCTGAGCACAGGCAGGATGTAGGGGGTGGAAGGGCTACAAAGGAACCCTGGCTAAGGAAGGAGGGGCAGAGCCAGCACAATGACAGGGGAAGCTCACTGCCGCCCCTGTGGGTTACTTGCTGGCTCTCGGGCTGGCCTGCTCCTTACAGGGATCTACACAACCTGTCTCAGTGGAGGAAGGGGGCCCAGGCACCTCTGCCGTAGCTCAATGGGTACCCCGGGCCCTCGGGATGTTATCGCGTTTATACAATTAACCAATAAACCTGGGCTCATTGGTTATTCCAAAAGGATACACTCCACCCCTCCCCCTTGCTGCCTCTGTATCATAGGCATATCACAGGCAATAGGGCGGGAAGGGCAGGCAGGAGCCGGTATGTGCAGGGAGCCAGCTCTCTGCGGCTGCCAGCTACTGCAGAGCCACCTCTCCCCCACCCTGCCTCCCACAGAGCTGGGACACATGGGAAGTCGAATCCCTGCGTGTAGCAGTTCCCATGGAGCCACTTGCCCCCATGCTGCTGTCAGAGGCAGCCAGGTGGGGGGACAAGCGGAAGACAGTTTAAAAGCCAGCGTCTGCCTGTATGTAAACACGTGAGCACGGCAAAGTTCAGCAGTTCCATGTTTACAACAATAAACTTTTGTTGACAACCCTGCCAGGCCCAGGAACCAGACCTGGTGCTGGGGACACAAGGAATATGCGTTGTCTGTGTCTGGGGACACAGACATCCAGCCTGCTCCTCCGCTTGGCCGGGCACCAGCCTGCAGGGAGTGGCCGGGAGCCAGGTGCAAAGCCCAAGCTGAGAAGGGCCGGTTGTAGGGACCCCGGCAGTGGGAGGGGCAGGGTTTGTCTCCAGCAGCTCATTGAGGTTTCCCCTGAAGAGGTGACTCGGCTTCCCATTGGTGGAGATAACGGAGGCGTCGGGCGACAATAATTGAACCACAGTGGACACTGAGATTCAAAAAGTTAAAGCGTCGCAGCCCCTCTGCCACAAATCACCACCATTAGATTTCAAATCCACAAATCACCTCTAATCAAGCTCCAGAGTTTTACAGCTAGCATGTTTCTCATTCTTCCTGGCAGCAAAGGTAGGTTGTTATCCAGGGTAATTTTTGTTGGTTTGTGTGTTCACGCATGAAATCGACGTTTGCTGCTATTCCCTGATTAAAATCTCATCCTTTCGAGCCTACAACAAAACAGCAGCTGTGGATGCACTTGGACAGCCCTGCTGAGGGGCAACGGGAACCGACGTACCTGGGATTGTCGCAGATCAACAGCCTTCTGCTGGCGAGCTCCCTTGGGCGTTTCCAGATTCTCTCTGTCC
Source organism: Pelodiscus sinensis (assembly GCF_049634645.1). NCBI lineage: Eukaryota > Metazoa > Chordata > Testudines > Trionychidae > Pelodiscus > Pelodiscus sinensis. The sequence continues at coordinate 3,186,506 of NC_134743.1, read as the reverse complement.
TCAGATGTAGCGGCTCTTGCCGGTTTTGTAGGAAGGCAGAGTCCAGCCCCCGGGTCTAAAGACCACAAGCCTCTCACAGCATTTATGGGAAAACAGCTGGTGACTGTGCTGATCAACCACAGGAAAGCACCACAGTCAAATGAAGAAGAGGTGACAGAAGGGAGCAATGCTAGATGGCTCATTGAGAAGACGTTGTAGTTTAACTGTTTAATTACAGCACTCAGGGCAGTGGGTTTGTAGACATTGTGGTGGTTCCCAGACTGTGTCCACGTCCCTCCTGTCCTCCCCCTCCCCCCGACCTGTCTGAGGCTCTGGGAGGGTATGTCTACACTACAAAGTTAATTCAAACTAGCAGCTGTTAGTTTAAATTAACTTTAATAGGGGCTACACATACAAACCGCTAGTTCGAACTAGCGGAGCGCTTAATTCGAACTAGGTAAACCTCATTCCATGAGGACTAATGCCTAGTTCGAATTAAGTAGTTCGAATTAAGGTTTGTGTAGCCACTTAGTTCAAACTAGTGGGAGGCTAGCCCTCCCCAGCTTGCCCTGGTGACCACTCTGGGCCAAACCAGAAAAACTCTTCTGCCCCCCTTCCAGCCCTGGAGCCCTTAAAGGGGCAGATTCTGGCCACAGTGCCTGTGCCAGGTGCAAGCCTGCCAGCATCCAGCCAGCAGACCCTGCACCTGGCACACCATGAGCCAGCCACCCGCTGCCACCCAGCCCTCTGCCTCTTCCGAGGACCAGGTTGGCGGCTCTCAGGAGTCTGCCAGGGACCGAAAAAGATGGGTGCCCACCTAGTCTAGTGCGGAGATCACGGATTTCACTGAGGTTTGGGGGAGGCCTCCAATGCCCACGATCTCTGCACTAGGCACAGGAATGCAGCCGTCTACAGCTCTGCCAGCCTGGCCACCAGAGGCCACATGCGCAGCCAGGAGCAGGTGCGCTGCAAAATTAAAGACCTGCAGCAGGCCTACTCCAGGGGCTCCCAACCAGGGGTTGACACCTGCCCTCATTATGAGGCCCTGGACCACATCCTGGGGTCTCACACAGTCCGTGCCCCCTGGGTTGTGATTGACCCCGGGGCAGAGAGCCCAACCCCTGAAACGGGAAGAGGAGGAAGATGAGGAGGACAACAGCCAGGAGCCGCAGGAGCCTGCAGGTAGCCTGCCCAGCACCCAGGACCCCCGAGTCATCCCACAGAGCCCATCAGCTGTGTCATCTGAGGCCGGGGAGGGCTCCACATGTGAGTGCCGTCATGGTTCCCTTATGTGTGTGTGAGGCGGGGGGGGGGCAAGGGACTGTGCGCCTGGGCCTTGCCCCCCATGGAGCAGCAGCTGGGTGTCATGCAGGGGCCCTGGCCCGTTCCCCACACTCCGACCTCGCCTTGTAGAGGGGGGCTGGGTTTCACCCACCTTGTCCCCAGGGAGAACTGACCACTGCTCTTGTTTCACCAGAGCCGCAGCATCTGTGAGTGCAGGGCGCACCACCCTGCTGGGACCAGCCAACTGCATCTGGGCCAGCAGGCGCACCAGGAACCAGGAGGACTACAAACAGCGGCACATGTGGCTACTGGGGCAGCAGCTCCGCAACCAGGACCTGCGGATATGGCAGCAGAGCTTGCAGGCGCTGGAGGAGCAGGGCCATGACCTCTGAGGCCACCTCCAGAACCTGGTGGACAGGTTCCTGCCTCCTCCTGCTCCAGCCCCTGCAGCCACCCCAGCTCTCACTCCTCCTCCCACCCCTGCTCCCACCCCTGCTTCCTCTGCCTCCCTGTCCCTCCTGCCTCACCCTCCACACCCACCCCCCCGACGCCCCTGTACTCGCAGTGCTGTGAGATGGGAGAGCCAGCAGGACTCCCAAACCCTGAGCTTTCCCTTCCTTTCCTCCCCTTACCTCTCCCTTCCAGCTGCTTCCTCCCAGGTTTGCCCCTCCCCTTTCCCACCCTCATTCCCCCCTTCCTCCATCTCAGTTCTATGAAATAAACAGACACAGTTGTTGGCAAAACTGGTGTTTTTATTTTACATTAGGAAGGGGGTTAGGGAGGGGAAAGGGGAAGGAGGGGAGGGTGGAAAAGTGGGGCACGCCAGGAAGAGTTCAGTCCTCTTCCTCCTGGAAGCTCTCCCGCGGGGTTTTCCAGATCTGGACAGCCCCCCGCTGGGCCTCCCGGAAGGCGGCGGTGCAGGGCTGCACATACTGGCCAGCTAAGTGTTCCACCTCAGCCATCCAGGCTGGCAGGAAAGCCTCCCCCTTCCACTCACATAAATTGTGTAGCACACAACATGCTGCTACCCCGGGAGGAATATTGTTCTCAGCGAGGTCGAGGTGCATGAGGAGACACCTAAGCCATGCTTTCAGTCAGCCAAAGGCCCCCTCCACCATGATGCAGCCCCTGGTGAGCCTAGCATTGAAGGCCTGGCAGGAAGGGTTGAGGTGCCCCGTGTACGGCTTCATCAGCCAGGGCTGTAAGGGGTAGACCACATCCCCCACCAGGCACACGGGCATGTCCACGTCCCCGACCCTGATGTGGCGGTTGGGGAAGAAGGTCCCGGCGTGCAGCCTCTGCCACATGGTGGAGTTGCGGAACACCCGCGCATCGTGTGCCTTGCCAGACCAGCCCACACTGATGTCCGTGAACTGGCCCCGGTGGTCAGACCCGGCCTGCAGGAGCACGGAGAAGTACTTCTTCCTGTTGATGTAGAGGGAGGCTGTAGCCAGACAGGAACGCCCCTTGTAACATCCATTTTTGCTTGCCTGGAGCATACAGAGCAGAAGGCCCAGGCTGTGTGACCGTGAATGGCTGTAAACAGAGATACTCCAATTGCTGACCAAGAGGCTGCCAAGGAGTGTCCTTGACTTAACCCATATTGATACGAACACACAGCCGTCTGCGAGGGGAGGAATCTCTCGCCCAGTAAAAAAATGTCTAGTACTCACAATTTAGTTATCTCTCTTGCAAGTGTAAATTAACTTGAAACTTGTTTGTAAGAACTGGCACCACAAAACGGACCAGTACAATTCAGCATCTTAGATAAGAAAGAGGATACGGGCCCCCAGGGGTATATAGATGGGTCCAGCAGCACATTTTCTCTGAGTGTCAATCTACCATCTATCTGCTGGTCGGGTTAGGTGTTTGATCTCCCGAGGTTCCAGAGGGGACGCCCACCTTGTATTCGTCTTTCCTAGGAATTGAGAGACCGGCCCTGGCCTGACACGCTGGAGTCGAGAGGCACAGAAAGGGGTAAAAATTGTACCTGGATGTGGTCCTTTGTTTAAGTATATATATACGAGGGCTATGTCTACACTGGCCCCTCTTCCGGAAGGGGCATGTAAATTTCACGAGTCGTCGTAGGGAAATCCGCGGGGGATTTAAATATCCCCCGCGGCATTTAAATAAAAATGTCCGCCGCTTTTTTCCGGCTTTTAAAAAAGCCGGAAAAGAGCGTCTAGACTGGCCCCGATCCTCTGGAAAAAGTGCCCTTTTCCGGAGGGTCTTATTCCTACTTCAAAGTAGGAATAAGAGCCTCCGGAAAAGGGCACTTTTTCCGGAGGATCGGGGCCAGTCTAGACGCTCTTTTCCGGCTTTTTTAAAAGCCGGAAAAAAGCGGCGGACATTTTTATTTAAATGCCGCGGGGGATATTTAAATCCCCCGCGGATTTCCCTACGACGACTGCTGAAATTTACATGCCCCTTCCGGAAAAGGGGACAGTGTAGACGTAGCCATAGTGTTAGAGCTCTTTAAAGATTAAGCTGTCACTTGGTACCATTATTTCTATTTTCTATCTTTACCTTTTTCCTGTAATCATTTTTAAGATCTATATATATATATATATATTTGCTAGCATTTAAGAAATAAAGTAATAGCCATTGTAACCATATGATTTATAAGCCTCTTTAATAAACCTGTAACTGTTTAAGCTTTAACCTGACTCCTTCAGTTGCTGTAATAGAACCAAGCACAATTTAAAAGAACTTCAGCCGGTCATAAAGGGACAGACATAGGGAGAGCTTAGGCGTTTGGATCTGTGTCACTCCCAGGTGACAAGATCCATTGAGGCACCTTTTCAGCCTTTCCTAGGCTGCCCGCTGCGAAGGAACCCCTGTGTTCTAGCAGCTAAAATCTAAGGTGTAATAAGCTCTTCCTATATAACGGGGCGTCTGTTGGCCTGCTGGCCACCCTCTGCGACAGGACCCCGGTCCTAGCAGTAAAGACACGGACGTTAAACCTTTTCTCAGAAACATACACACACACAATGCCCTGACCGTCGGCTGACAGAATTGGCGTAGTCGGCAGGATTGTGTTATTGGTTCACATACAGCAGCATGAAGCCTGTCATGCTGGACATGGATTTTAGCTGTATGGAGAAAGCATTTGCCCAAGAGGGCAACCCTAAATGGGATAAAGAGATTTTAGGGAAAGGCGCTTGCATCTGGCTGTTAAAGGGTGTGTGGCAAGCAGCTTGTACTAGCTACTGGAAGTTAGAAACAGAGCTTATCAGAGTGCAGAGAGAGAGATACGAACTCTGGGAGCAATGCCAGAACCTGGATACCCAGGTGCGAACCCTAAATAAGGACATGGAGCACCTACAGGAACGGCTCCTCCTGAGGCTAGAGAGGGGAAGGAGAAAGTAATTAATAGAGAAAAATGAGCTTTTGGAGCTGGCTTTAGAACTTTGCTAGCTCAAACCCCCGCTCTCCCGCCTTCCACTGTAACCAAGATAAAACAGTACAGCATTCCAGCCGAAGCTATGGCTCTGGTCTGTGAACTAATTAAAGATTTGGAAAAACGGGGAATCTTAATTTGTACCTACTCCCCGTATAATTTGCTCAGGAAGCATGCTCGATGGGAATAAGCCCCTACCCACAAGGAAGCTCTGAGACAGCTGAAAACGAGATACGCACTTATCAGTCTATGGATCCCATTTCATTTGTACCTTACTGTGGGAAACTCAGGGATATCCTATGGCAAGAAGGAGAAATGGTACCCCGCCGTCCCATACAGTTTGGCTCGAAGTTATGGCAGGGGTCACAGTCAAATTACTTGCCTTATAAAAAGTGCTTCTGGCAGCCTACAAAGCACTAAGAGAAACAGAGGAGCTAACCCAAGCTCAAGCCATAACACTTCACACTCCTCTCCCAATCATTAAGCCCATATTGGAAGGAAAGGAGTTGCCACTGGGAATAGCCCAAAAGAAAATGACTGTCCAAAGATGAGCACTCTATTTACACCACAGACTTTGCTGCAGCATGGATGTTATAAAAACCCTATGCTAAGAAGTTTAAAATTAGTAATAGCTGACTGCAATAATAAACAGTCAGATTTACCTATTGAAAGGAATCAAAAGATGTGAGGGACTAATTAAAAAGCTCACCCTCCTTACCAAATTGATACTGAACAAACCTGTGTCATTGGAAAAAGTCATTTAGCAGAAATCAGGACGGACCATAAGAGGAAAAAGCATGTGAAGGTAAAAAGTGAACTCCAAGGGAGTGTGGAAGGAATTAAGCGATTGTTGTAATATGTGAAGAGAAACCTGCTTTAAAAATGACACCTCGTTTCTTTGCAGCCTCTTTCTTAAGCACTGTGCAAACCATCTAGGCAAAGAAACAATCAACTGTAAACATTTGTCTATGGATACTTTTGTTAAATCTGCAAAGGAAAATTAGGTATTCTACTGAAACTTAATTGGTTAACTGCATAAAGAATGAGTTCTATATATTGTAACTTTATTTTGTAGGTTTCAAATGAACTAGTTTTATTTTGTTTTGGACAATGTCCTCTTGCTTAAAATTGCAAACAGACAAAGCACAAATTAGTTAGTGCTTCTGTTGGGCATTCAACTTTTAAAGTTAAATTTGCTCTCTAAGAAAACCAAGTTATTGTTTTAAGAATCCAAACTCTGAAACTTCACTGTGTCTTTGTTCAAGGCTGAGTTGATAACACTTTTAGCTTGCTCTCAGATTCAAGGTTGTAAGTAGGTGCAGACTGCCTGTCTGTTCTGAAGAGGTGTAAAACCAACTGTCTCTCATAAGTAAGCCTGTAACATTGTACATATGAATCTTTTTAGGAAAATAAAATCTTTTTGCTTGCAGGAACAGTAACTAACCAACACTTTGTGCTAAGGAAAAGCATTATAGCTTCACACATTAAGCCTGATCTGTGGTACAAGAGGGAAACTGAGGCATGCTACTGTTAGGGAGGGCTAGCAACTCTAAGGTAATTCGAGGGAGTGGAAGGTCACGAGTACCGATAAAGCGCCGTTCTAAGAAAGTTGTAGCTCACTCACCCATAGAAGTGTTAAGGAACTAGCTGTAACAGGTTCCCCATGCAGATCTTAGGCAGTATTTTAAGTTATAATAGGCCACCCCGATGGGGGTAGAGATGTTTTCTTGTCTTTCAGATCATCAGAAAGTGCTGGTGCCAGCTGAAGAAACAACAACAACAACAACAACAACCACTACCACCCATGGTTCTGTGTCATGACACAATAAGTTTGTGTTCTGTCCAAGTTTGTCTTGTGTGTCTTAATTGTAATACGCATTGCAAATATTGTTGTGTGTAAGATATTGTTTTAATGAAAGGATAATTTGAGTAAAGCAGAAGCATGAATTTAAACCAACAAAATTCATAATTGGGCCCAATCAATTGGCAACTCTAAACTTAGTCAATTGGCAACTTTAAACTTTAGTGAAAGGATAATAGTTTGGTAATTGTTTAGGCTAGGAGAATGTTAACAATGTCTCCACAGGTAATTAAAGAAGAAACTGGAAGGAAGCAAGGAGTGCATCACGTGAACAGAAGGACTGGGAGTGAGGTACCAGCCCTCACTTCCACTGGATTGGTTTTGCTTTAATAGCTCTAGAGCGCCAGAGATAATAAGAAATCTATAAGAAACAACACGAGCAAGTAGGACATCAGCATATTTAAGTAAAGATGCCCACAACAATGAGGAAACTAGTAACCTCACCATTGCAATAACAGCTACTTGCCCTGCTACTCATTGGTGCCTGATGCTTTAAAAGGCCTCAAGAATTATGGAATTGCATGGGTTAACAATTAAACATCTGTGAACCATGCTTGATCGTATAAGAGAAACAGTGACTCTAGTAAACGTAACCTCCTTCAAGTCACACACATAGAACAAATACACACTAATAGCGATGGGGAATACACGGCCTTGGGCTGCCCCTCATTCACACTGAATTATTTTGTTTATTGTAATAACATGAACGCTACGAGGACAAAGAATACACAGTCCTCTGAGTTAAAGTTTGTGTAGAATATTGTGGGAAAGAAGCTAAACACTAACATTAGGCCACTAAAGTTGGACCTACTGACTCCTACTGGGGCTTACCACTTAAAGCCCAGACAAAGGTAACCCCTGAGGCATGGCTGTCATTTGTTAAACAATGGCCATTGCTAACTTGCTCTCATTTAGATATTATTAACCAGGACTTTGAGGACAAAATAGAGCCTCCCAATTGTGCATCATGCCCTGAACAGACCCCTGTCCCAGAACCAGGACAACTGTCACTGGTCCTTACCTTGGTGATGTTCCACACTGGTATAGACCAGCTGTGTGCTAGACTGGCTAATCAAATTGGCAAGTGCCTAATTAAGCAATGACGGGCCTTAGCAGATACCATCGCAGATTGGTTTAGGCCTGAAAACCCTGTCAGCAACACTTATGTCATAGCCTAGAAATTGTATAGAATCCAGGCTGGTAGATGCAGTAATATCCAGTGCCCGTGGAGGACTAGACACCAGCCAAGCCAACCGACTGATCCTGAATAGTTTGAAGGATCTGTCCAGCTCTGTGTCCACTTCACTAGACCTAACCAAATATTTGGACCAGAGACTAATTAGATTGTTAATTAATGGAACTAAATTAAAGAATTAGAAGGCCAGTGTTGAAGAATAGGATAGCTTTGACCACCCTGCCCTTATGGTGGTGAGTCCCCATCTCCCCCGTGCCTACCCATGGGAGTGGGGAAGTAAAGAATCCATGAGGACCCAAAGGCCCACAGATGGCAAATGGAAAAACAGATTAGATACTGTGGTGCAAAAATTAAACAATTGGCAGACCCCTACAGGCAGTTCGATCAGTAAGAGATTCTTCCCTACAGGGAGAACACCTCCTAGCCCCACTGTCCCACTCAAAGATTTTAAATATGCACCCGGAGACACTGTGGTAATCAAACACCCCAGTTTAAGAATGCAAATCCGCGTACTGCACTCCCACAAGGGAAAAGGAATCTGGACCACTGCAGACGTTGGGCTAACACCAATAACCATTACTGAGGCTTGGATTGTATCCAAGACCAGCAAACCTTATGTTTTATTACAGGAAACTGAGGCAATGGCCCTGAACAGTGCTCCAGTGGGATGGATCCCTCCCAACGCTGGTGTGGATCCGGAAAACCACCATGAACTTTTTGTATATATACCGCTTGCTGTTATAGCGCTTGCAATCGCTGTTGCTAGTTATAGACTGAACTATAGAAAAAAAACCCTAAGCTGAAGCAAGACATGGTACTCCAACTCGCCATGGTCTTCTTTCTCATTCCAACTGCTACTGCTGTACCAGAACACCTTACTTGACTCCTCTCCTGGACTGGGAATCGAGTTTGTCCCTCTCAGCCTAAACAACTGGTGGAACAAGAGCAACATCTTCCAATGGAGACCGGTATGGTTCGATGACAGCGACCACCGCAATCCTCAAAATAACTTTGGGGGGAGGCAAGGGAAGTGGCAACGGATGGTATGGGGTAAGACATGCTGTAACTAAGAATGTAAACATCTCATGGCTAAATTGGGGTATGTCTACACTACAGCGCTAATTCGAAATAACTTAGTTCGAATTAGTTAATTCAAACTAAGCTAATTCGAACTAACGGATCCAGACTAAAAAACTAGTTCGAATTACAGGCAGTCCCCGGGTTACGTACAAGATAGGGACTGTAGGTTTGTTCTTAAGTTGAATCTGTATGTAAGTAGGAACTGGCGTCAGCCGCTGCTGAAACTGATCAGTTTCAACTGCGGCTGAATCTGGACACAAGTTCTGACTTACATACAGATTCAACTTAAGAAACCCAGGCGTCCCCAAGTCAGCTGCTGTTGAAACTGATCAGCGGCTGATTCCAGGAAGCCTGGGGCAGAGCAACTCTGCCTCGGGCTTCCTGTAGTCAGCGCTGGTCAGTTTCAGCAGCGGCTGACTTGGGGACGCCTGGGGCAGAGCAACTGGGGTGCTGCTGGGTTGCTCCAGTAGTGCGGCTGAATCACGACGCCTGAGGCAGAGCAGCTGGGGTGCTGCCGGGTTGGTCCAGAGCGGCGCTGCGGGACCAACCCAGCAGCCCCCAGCTGCTCTACCCCAGGGGTAGGCAAGAAAAGCCTGGTCTGCTGGGGGGGGGGGGGCACTAGCTGCACCCCCCCCCCCCAGCAGACCAGGGAGACGGGGGTGGCGGGACTGCTGACCTGGGAGATGCGGAGCAAAGCCGCAGAGCACGTGGGCAGTGGGACAGCCCAAGCGCGCCTGGGCTGTCCCGCCGCAGGCGTGCTCCAAGGCTTTGCTCCCCGTCTCCCTGCAGACCAGGGAGATGGGGAGCAGCTTTTCTCGCCCCGGAGGACGGGGGCGGCGGACCACGGCGCATCTGGGCATCCCGCCGCTCCCGTCCTCCGGGGCGAGAAAAGCCCCATTCGTAACTGCGGATCCGACATAAGTTGGATCCACGTAACTCGGGGACTGCCTGTAGCGTTTTGCTAATTCGAACTAGCATGTCCACATTAAGTGGACCCTGAACCGGGGTTAAGGATGGCTTGAAGCAGTGCTGGCAGGGCATCAGATGAGGACTTAGAGCATGGAGCTGCTGCCTCAGGCTAGCCGAGGGCTGTGCTTAAAGGGGCCCGACCCCCACCCCAGACAGACAGTTCTCAGGGGTGCCCTGCTTGCAAAGCAGTCCTGGCTTGGATTGCCCGGAGTACCCACACTGGGCACATCACAGCACTCAGCCATCAGACCGGCTGCACTTGCCGCAGGCTGCCATCTGGGTAGAGGGGGCAATTGCGGGGCTTCAGGAGAGCTTCAACCCCCAGAAGCCCGCAGAGCCAGCCCAGTCTTCCCCATCGGGGGCTCGTACCCCATTCCTCCCTCACCTCCTTCCAGTGCCCTGAATGCCCACACTCGGCACATCACAGCACTCGGCCATCAGCCTGGCTGCACTTGCCGCAGGCTGCCATCCGAGGGGGGGTCAATCGAGGAGCTGCAGGAGAGCTTCCACCCTGAGGAGCCCACAGAGTGCTCCCCATTGGGGGCTCATACCCCATTCCTCCCTCACATCCTTCCACTTACCCCTCTCTAGCCCCCCTTCCTGATGTACAAAATAAAGAACACGTGTGTTCAAAAATGGAAACTCTCTTTATTGAACAAAACTCGGGGAGACTGGGAAAAGGAGGTGGGAGAGGGGAATAGAGAGGGTGGGAGGGGGAGGAGGAAACCTGGGAGAGGGGAGCCAGGGAAAGAAGGAGAAAGGGAAGTATCAAACTATGGTACGCCATATCTTCAGTACTGTGTACAGATGTGATCTCCTCACCCCAGAAAAGATATTTCGACCTTGGAAAAGGTTCAGAAAAGGGCAACTAAAATGATCAGGGGTTGGGAACAGGTCCCATATGAAGAGAGGCTAAAGAGACTGGGACTTTTCAGCTTAGAAAAGAGGAGACTGAGGGGGCATATGATAGAGGTCTATAAAAGCATGAGTGGTGTGGATAGGGAGCATAAAGAAAAGTTCTTCATTAGTTCCCATAATAGAAGGACTAGAGGACACCAAATGAAATGAATAGGTAGCAGGCTTCAAACTAATAACAGAAAGTTCTTCTTCACAAAGCAAATAGTCAACCTGTGGAACTCCTTGCCGCAGGAGGCTGTGAAGGCTAGAACTAGAACAGAGTTTAAAGAGAAGTGAGTTAAAGTCATGGAGGTTCTGTCCATGGAGTGCTATTAGCCAGGGGGTAGGAATGGTGTCCCTGGCCTCTGTTTATTGAAGGCTGGAGCTGGATGGCACGAGACAAATGTCTTGGTCATTGTCTTCGGTCCATCCCCTCCAGGGTACCTAGTGTTGGCCGCTGTCCGCAGACAGGCTACTGGGCTAGATGGACCTTTGGTCTGACCCAGTACGGCCAATTGTATGTTCTTATGTTATAAGCTCAGGGCTCACGGTTGGGGGTCTCACTGGACCACCCTGATTTTCATGCAAACCTGATGAGGTCCACGATCTCCGCACTAGACCAGGTGGGCGCCCGCCTCTTGCAGACCTGGGCAGGCTCCCGGGAGCCGCCAGCCTGGTCCCGGGAAGAGGCGGAGGGCTGGGTGGCAGTGGGTGTCTGGCTCGTGCCGTGCCAGGTGCAGGGTCTGCTGGCTGGGTGCTAGCAGGCTTGCACCTGGCACGGGCACCGTAGCCAGACCGTGCCCCTTTAAGGGCTCCGGGGCCGAGAGGGGGGCAGAAGAGTTTCCCTGGTGGTGCCCAGAGTGGCCACCAGGGAAAACTGGGGAGGGCTAGCCTCCCACTAGTTCGAATTAAGTGGCTACACAGCCCTTAATTCGAACTACTTATTTCGAACTAGGCGTTAGTCCTCGTAGAATGAGGTTTACTTAGTTTGAATTAAGCGCTCCGCTAGTTCGGATTAAGTTCGAACTAGCGGTTTGCCTGTGTAGCACCTATCAAAGTTAATTCGAACTAACGTCTGTTAGTTCGAATTAACTTTGTAGTGTAGACATACCCTCAGGGATAATCCTACCATGAGAGCAGGAGAGTGGACTTAATGACCTCTCAAAGTCCCTTCCAGCTCTATGAGACAGGTGTATCTCCATATATTAATATTGTGCCTTATAACCTAGCTAGCCCGTGTTCCAATTTTGATGAGCCTGTCAAACCACTGCACGACAGCTAATTACAACTTTTGTTGCTGGAAACATTTTCCAACCCAAAAAAATTGGTTTAATCAAAAATATTTTGTAGGAATTTTTTTTTCCAAACTATGAGTTGGGATAAAATCAGACAGCTAAAGAGTAAGCATAACTGTCAGGAATTGGAAATTGAAAAAAAAATAGATTGAAAGCAGTTCATCAATCCAACAGCATGTGTGTATGGGTGGGGGGAGGTTCATCTTTAAAAGTGGTAGGAGAAAAAGGACCAAACTGAAACACTTTGCACATCTCAAAAATTAGTTTATGAAAAGTTCCCAAACATCAAAAAATAAAGGCAGGAACTTCTTTTGGGGGGGAAAGCATCCTGAGTTCTGCAGCTTGTGGAATGAGATTCAAAAGCAGAGGAACATTTTCCATTTGTTTAAAATGCACCATGTTCGATGTTCAATCATTTGCAGGCATTTTAGTGCTTAGTTTTAGCATGAAATAAGGATTGAGGCTCCTCAGATGCTGGAGCATAGGCAGGGGGGGATTCAATTTCTTCAATCAGGATCTTAAAAACAGCTTTACTGTGGTTGGACATGGTGGCAGAAATTTTAAATGGCCCTCGTGCAACCGCAAGAGCTCTTGAATTTCGGCTAAGCTTTTCGCTTACGTATGTTTCACTTTTACTCTGAGAGCTGCGCATCTTTTCATACATGATCTTCAGATCTGTTTCACTGAAGTTCTTTTTGCCTTCCAGGATTTCCAGTCCATACTCAAGATCATGCAGGTTGTTGTCAAAGGGGTTGGAGAACATGGCGGCAAATGAGAAACTGTCGGATTCATAGGTGAAGACTCCTGCAACCCCCCAAGTGCTGAGGTGCCTTTTCACAAACACACAGGTCTCGGTGCTTTGGGGCCCAATGGACGGAGGGGGAGGACTGAAGGTGTGACCGCTGTAACAGAACACACTGTGGGGAGACAGGAAATCTACTGGTTATGTTGCCTCCTCAGCAGCAGGTTTGCTATAATCAGCCAGTGGCTGGCAAAGCAGACGACTGAACCCGAGGACTAGCAAGCTGATTGGACTCCAAGGCTATGTCTACACTAATGAGTTCTTGTGCAAGAATGGTTGTTCTTGCGCAAGAATCTACAGAGCGTCCACATGGCCCCCCACTTTTCTTTCACAAGAAGACTTATAGTACGGCGTGGTAAGAGAGGGCTTCTTGCGCAAGAGCTATGGGCATGTCTACACTACAGACGTTAGTTCGAATTAACTTTGATAGGCGCTACACTAGCAAACCGCTAGTTCGAACTTAATTCGAACTAGCGGAGCGCTTAATTCGAACTAGGTAAACCTCATTCTATGAGGACTAACGCCTAGTTTGAAATAAGTAGTTCAAATTAAGGGCTGTGTAGCCACTTAATTCGAACTAGTGGGAGGCCAGCCCTCCCCAGCTTTCCCTGGTGGCCACTCTGAGCACCACCAGGGAAACTCTTCTGCCCCCCTTCCGGCCCCGGAGCCCTTAAAGGGGCACAGGCTGGCTACGGTGCCCGTGCCAGGTGCAAGCCTGCCAGCAACCAGCCAGCAGACCCTGCACCTGGCATGGCTTGAGCCAGCCACCCGCTGCCACCCAGTCCTCCGCCTCTTCCAGGGACCAGGCTGGCAGATCCTGGGAGCCTGCCAAGGTCCGCAAGAGGCGGGCACCCGCCTGGTCTAGTGCAGACATCGTGGACCTCATCCACGACCTCTGCACTAGGCACAGGAATGTGGCCATGTAGGGGTATGTCTACACTACCCCGCTAGTTCGAACTAGCGGGGTAATGTATGCATACCGAACTTGCTAATGAAGCCCGGGATTTGAATTTCCCGGGGTCATTAGCATAAAGCCGGCGCGCCGTTTTTAAAAGCCGGCTAGTGCGAACCCCATGCCGTGCGGCTACATGCGGCACGGGCTAGATAGTTTGGAATGGCTACGTAGTTCGAACTATCTAGCCCGTGCCGTGTGTAGCCGCGCGGCACGGGGTTCGCACTAGCCGGCTTTTAAAAATGGCGGCGCTGGCTTTATGCTAATGAAGCCCGGGAAATTCAAATCCCGGGATTCATTAGCAAGTTCGGTATGCATACATTACCCCGCTAGTTCGAACTAGCGGGGTAGTGTAGACATACCCTAGGGCAGGATAGCTGCCAGCCTGGCCACCCAGGAGCAGGTTTACATGAATATCGAGGTGGTCCAGTGAGACCCCCAACCCTGAGCCCTGAGCTTAGAACGGCCGTAGTGGGTCAGACCAAAGGTCCATCTAGCCCAGTAGCATGTCTGCCGACAGCAGCCAACACTAGGTATCCTGGAGGGGATGGACCGAAGACAATGACCAAGCCATTTGTCTCATGCCATCCATCTCCAGCCTTCCACAAACAGAGGCCAGGGACACCATTTCTACCCCCTGGCTAATAGCACTCCATGGACCCAACCTCCATGACTTTATCTCACTTCTCTTTAAATTCTGTTCTAGTTCTAGCCTTCACAGCCTCCTGCAGCAAGGAGTTCCACAGGTTGACTGTTTGCTTTGTGAAGAAGAACTTTCTTTTATTAGTTTGAAGCCTGCTACCCATTCATTTCATTTGGTGTCCTCTAGTCCTTCTATTATGGGAACTAATGAATAACTTTTCTTTATGCACCCTCTCCACACCACCCATGCTTTTATAGACCTCTATCATATCCCCCCTCAGTCTCCTCTTTTCTAAGCTGAGAAGTCCCAGTCTCTTTAGCCTCTCTTCATATGGTACCTGTTCCAAACCCCTGATCATTTTAGTTGCCCTCCCCTCTCCCACCCTCTCTCTTCCCCTCTCCCACCTCCTTTTCCCAGTCTCCCCCAGTTTTGTTCAATAAAGAGAGTTTCTATTTTTGAACACACGTGTCCTTTATTTTGTACATCAGGAAGGGGGGCTAGAGAGGGGTAAGTGGAAGGAGGTGAGGGAGGAATGGGGTACGCGCCCCCAATGGGGAGGACTGGGGTGGCTCTGTGGGCTCCTCGGGGTGGAAGCTCTCCTGAAGCCCCCGATTGACACCCCTCTCCCCAGATGGCAGCCTGCGGCAAGTGCAGCTGGGCTGATGGCCGAGTGCTGTGATGTGCCGAGTGTGGGCAGTCAGGGAACTCCAAGACAGGACTGCTGTGCAAGCGGAGCACCCCTGAGAACTGTCTGTCCAGGGTAGGGGTTGGGTCCCTTGAAGCACAGCCCTCTGCTAGCCTGAGACAGCAGCTCCATGCTCTAAGTCCTAACCTGATGCCCTGCCGGCACTGCTTCCGGCCATCCTTAACCTCGGTTCAGGTTCCACTCAATGTGGACATGCTAGTTTGAATTAGCAAAACGCTAATTCGAACTAGTTTTTAAGTCTAGATGCGCTAATTCGAATTAGCTTAGTTCAAATTAACTAATTCAAACTAAATTAGTTCGAATTAGTGCTGTAGTGTAGACATACTCTATGCTCTTTTCTAACAGGTGTAACTCTCTTGCGCAAAAGGGCAGTGTGGATGATTGGGAGGGGTTTCTTGCTCAAGAAAGTCCTATGGCTAAAACAGCCATCATCGCTTTCTTGCACAAAAGAGTGTCCACACTGCCATGGATGCCCTTGCGCAAAAGCACATCTCGCACATGGCAGTGTGGATGTGTTCTTGCAGAAGACTTCTTGCACAAGAACCCTTGTACAAGATATTCTTGTGCAAGAAGCTGCCCGTGTAGACATAGCCCAGGAGTGCAGAGGGAAGTTCCATCCTCATGGGATAATGCACTTTAGGGCTATGGCTGTGCAGTTGCCCAGTCACCTTTCCCTGAGCAACCAAGTCATCTTCTAGAGTGCTACACTGTCTACACTGGCAGGTTCTTGTGCAAGAACTCTTGCGCAGGAACACGTCCACACTGCCCTGTGCTTTTGCACAAGAGCATCCATGGTAGTGTGGACGCTTTCTTGTGCAAGAAAGCTCTGATGGCCATTTTAGCCTTAGGGCTTTCTTGCACAAGAAACCCCTGCCGTGTGTCCACACTGCCCTCTTGTGCAAGAGCTCCTGCACAAGAGGGCTTACATCTGTTAGAAAAGAGCGTAGCTCTTGTGCAAGAAGCCCTCTCTTCCAACGTCGTACTGTAAATCTTCTTGCGCAAGAGCAGGCAGGCAGTGTGGACACTCTGCGGGTTTTTGTGCAAGAACAGCTGTTCTTGTGCAAGAACCCACCAGTGTAGACATAGCCCTTGTGTTTAGCTGGGAATCTCTCCCCAGGTCTGGCTGATGTTTGTGGATTCAGAGATCTAACCCCTTAAGCAGTCATTCCCCAGGATCTTTCACTTGAAAACCTTTGCCCTGACACTATCTGGCACTTGCTATGGTAGCATTTGCCCCAATATCTTTATTTACACATACAAAAATGGTAAGTAGCAAATGTCAAAGTGGTACAATATACCCTTAACTCTGCCCCCGGTGGCATGTGCAATGCCCTTGCCTCTCTTTTATTCTTTCATTTTTATTTAATCAGCCCTTATTCAGGCCCCTACTGGATGAAAGCCTCCCCCATTTAAGCATCACTTTCTTCAGTCTTGCACCATTCCCATTCAAGCAGCTCCCAGTCCTACCTACGTTAGAGACACAAGGTGGGTAAAGTAATAGAGACAAACTTTTGAGCTACACAAAATAATGAGGCATTAAAAAGAAATTAAATTGGAGCTGACGTCTGGGGCAGCTAGGGTGCATCTACACTGCACTAGAGCTTGAAATAAGATATGCAATTTGAGCTATGCAAATTGTATGATATTTTGATCTTATTTCAAAATAGCTTATTTCGTTATTTGGTGCTGTCTACACAGCACCAAATTTCGAAATAAAGTGCTATCCCAAAATGTCCCTTAGTCCTCATGGAATGAGGTTTACAGGGATGTTGGAATAGCAAGCCTGAAATAACAGGCTTGCTGTTAAGATGCGGGATAGCTATTTCAAGACACCTCAGTATCCCGAAACAGCGCTGCAGTGTAGATGTAGCCCTACAGAGAGAAATATACACAGCTGTAGGATATAGAAAGCACCTGGAATAATCATTCTGCATAAAACATGAGCCCATACATACCCTGGGGATGAGAGAGCCACAGTAGTTTTGTTGGTTATCTCAACTCCCACACTTCTGGAGTGATTCACCCCTTTAAGAATCTCTTCGATGGCTTTGCTCTTGTCCATCTCTGAAACTTGCCAAGCACAGGGACTTTCTAGCAGGTCAGCGAGTCTCAATTTAGTGCCACCTCACACAGGGTTCTCGCTGTTTTCGCCGAGCACCCAGCCCGTCTGAGGAAGCCAGACCTTTGCGATGAGCAATAAATGCTGGGAGGCAAGAGGCGTCTTCAAGTGAGGTCTGGCTGCTTGCCTGGAGGACTCCACTTCCCCTTTTTTTTTCTTCTTCTCTGTTTTTGAGTGAGGCTTCAGAGAGGGAGTTCTCCAGGTAGAAGAGAAGCAGGTACAGGACTCTTGAGGGAAGTGTGTGTTGTGTTTGGGGCTTTCTTGCTGTGTGCTGAGCTTGTCTTTGTGAGTGAGAGTTGGTGTGTGTCCTTTTTTTTGTTTGTTTGTTTGTTTTCCCCTGTGTTTGTGAGTGAGGCTTTTTTTTTCAACTTCCCCTTTGCCCTCCCCCTCCCCTTGATGGAGTTTGTGCTGTGATTGGCTGTGATTGGCAGGTGGAAACTGTTGGCTTCTAATTAAAGTTTGAATTCTAGAAGCCTCTGCTGATTTGCTGAGGCTTGGTAGGGGGAGGGACTTTCAGGCACTCTAGGGCTTTATAAGGCAATGGGCAAGCGACCAAGGAGCTTGTGAACAGGTGAGTGCTAACAGGGAGTTTAGAGAGGGAATTGGGAATTTTAAATCCCTTCTCCAGGACAGCAGTGATGGTTGGTGATGGGTCTGCTGCTGTTACCTGCACAGCGTGTGCCATGTTTGTCTTCCTCCCAGAAGAAAGAACAGATTTCATCTGCACGAAGTGCAAGCTGGTTGACATTTTGGAAGAAAAAGTTAGAGGGCTGGAGGCCCAAGTGTCAACCCTGCACTCGATCTTCCTCGATAGAAGGCAGCATTTAATCCTTTAAGCACAGCAGGCAGAGGAGCCAGAGAGGGCAGTACGGGACCAAGAAGAGAACTGGCAGCATGTAACTTCTAGAAGGGGAAAAAGGCCAACATGGGAATCCCCCGATGCTATAGAGGTAAGCAATCGCTTTCAAGCTCTCTCCACAGGCTCTGCAGTGTTGAAAGCTCTGGAAGGGACCTCACAAGGAAGAAACCAGAAGGGAACACCATCTACTGGAAGGCATGGGATGCGGAGTCCTAGGGATGGGGGTTCCACGGCCACCACCCCCAAAAGAAAACGATGGGTGGTGGTGGTCGGGGACTCCCTCCTAAGAGGGACTGAGCCATCCCTCTGCCGTCCGGACCTGGAATCTCGAGAGGTATGCTGCTTACCGGGAGCTCACATTCAGGGTGTCACTGAGAGGCTTACCAAGCTGATCAAACCTTCGGATCGCTACCCCTTCCTGCTTCTCCACGTGGGAACTAATGATACGGCCAAGAATGACCTTGAGCGGGTTACTGCGGATTATGTAGCGCTAGGAAGAAGGATCCAAGAATTCAGAGCGCAAGTGGTGTTCTCGTCCACCCTCCCTGTTGAAGGGAAAGGACTGGACAGGGATCGTCGAATTGAGGAAGTCAATGCGTGGTTGTGCAAGTGGTGTCGCAGAGAGAGCTTTGGTTTCTTCGACCATGGGACTCTGTTCCGGGCACAAGGATTGTTAGGAAGAGATGGGATCCACCTAACCAAGAGAGGAAGGAGCATCTTCGCGGGCAGGCTTGCAAACCGAGTGAGGAGGGCTTAAAACTAGGTTCGTCGGGGGACGGTGACAAAAACCCTGAGGGGAGTGGGAAAGCTGGATACCAGGAAGCAATGCAGAGAGGAGGGAGCAAGAAAGGAGGACCTCTGTTTCGAATGGACAAGATAGGGCAATCAACTGGTTACCTGAAGTGTTTGTACACTAATGCGAGAAGCCTGGGCAACAAACAGGAAGAACTGGAGGCCCTGGCCCAGTCCAAGAAATATGATTTAATTGGGATAACAGAGACTTGGTGGGATGACTCGCATGACTGGAGCGCTGTCATGGAAGGGTATAGACTGTTCAGGAAGAACAGGCAGGGGAGAAAAGGAGGAGGAGTTGCACTGTATGTAAGAGAGCACTACGATTGCTCTGAACTCCAGTGTAAAGAGGGAGAAAAACCTGTTGAGAGTCTATGGGTTAAGTTTAAAGGAGCAAACAACAGCAGTGATGTTGTGGTTGGTGTCTGCTACAGGCCACTGAATCAGGTGGATGAGGTAAATGAGGCTTTCTTCGGACAACTGCGCGAAGTTTCCAGATCGCAGGCCCTGGTTCTTGTGGAGGACTTTAATCACCCTGACATCTGTTGGGAAACCAATACGGCAGTACACAGGCAATCCAGGAAGTTTTTGGAGAATGTTGGGGATAACTTCTTGACACAAGTGCTGAAGTATCTGACCAGGGGCCGTGCGCAACTTGACCTTCTGCTCACAAACAGGGAGGAACTAAGGGTATGTCTACCCTACAGCACTAATTCAAACTAATGTAATACGAATTAATTAATTCAAACTAAGCTAATTCGAACAAGTGCATCTAGACCTAAAAACTAGTTCGAATTAGCATTTTGCTAATTCAAACTAGCATGTCCACATTGAGTGGACCCTGAACCGAAGTTAAGGATGGCTGGAAGCAGTGCCGGCAGGGCATCAGATTAGGACTTAAAGCGTGGAGCTGCTGTCTCAGGCTAGCCGAGGGCTGTGCTTATAGGGACCCGACCCCCACCCCGGACAGACAATTCTCAGGGGTTCCCTGCTCGCTTGTCTAATTCGATGAGGGACAGCAAAGCAGTCCTGGCTTGGGGTGCCCTGAATGCCCACACTTGGCACATCACAGCACTCGGCCATCAGCCTGGCTGAACTTGCCACAGGCTGCCATCCGGGGGGGGGGGTGTCAATCGAGGGGCTTCAGGAGAGCTTCCACCCCAAGGATCCTGCAGAGCCAGCCCAGTCCTCCCCATCGGGGGCTCGTGCCCCATTCCTCCCTCACCTCCTTCCACTTACCCTTCCCTAGCCCCCCTTCCTGATGTACAAAATAAAGGACACGTGTGTTCAAAAATAGAAACTCTCTTTATTGAACAAAACTCGGGGAGACTGGGAAAAGGAGGTGGGAGAGGGGAAGAGAGAGTGTGGGAGAGGGGAGGGCAACTAAAATGATCAGAGGTTTGAAACAGGTCCCATGTGAAGAGAGGCTAAAGAGACTGGGACTTTTCAGCTTAGAAAAGAGAAGACTGAGGGGGGATATGATAGAAGTCTATGAAAGCATGAGTGGTGTGGAGAGGGTGCATAAAGAAAAGTTCTTCATTAGTTCCCATAATAGAAGGACTAGAGGACACCAAATGAAATGAATGGGTAGCAGGCTTCAAACTAACAGAAAGTTCTTCTTCACAAAGCAAATAGTCAACCTGTGGAACTCCTTGCTGCAGGAGGCTGTGAAGGCTAGAACTAGAACAGAGTTTAAAGAGAAGTGAGATAAAGTCATGGAGGTTGGGTCCATGGAGTGCTATTAGCCAGGGGGTAGAAATGGTGTCCCTGGCCTCTGTTTGTGGAAGGCTGGAGATGGATGGCACGAGACAAATGGCTTGGACATTGTCTTTGGTCCATCCCGTCCAGGGTACCTAGTATTGGCTGCTGTCCGCAGACAGGCTACTGGGCTAGATGGACCTTTGGTCTGACCCAGTACAGACGTTCTAAGCTCAGGGCTCAGGGTTGGGGGTCTCAGTGGACCACCTTGATTTTCATGCAAACCTGCTCCTGGGTGGCCAGGCTGGCAGCTATCCTGCCCTAGATGGCCACTTTCCTGTGCCTAGTGCGGAGGTCGTGGATGAGGTCCACGATGTCTGCACTAGACCAGGCCGGCACCCACCTCTTGCGGACCTTGGCAGGCTCCTGGGAGCTGCCAGCCTGGTCCCAGGAAGAGGCGGAGGGCTGGGTGGCAGCGGGTGGCTGGCTCAAGCCATGCCAGGTGCAGGGTCTGCTGGCTGGTTGCTGGCAGGCTTGCACCTGGCACGGGCACCGTAGCCAGCCCATGCCCCTTTAAGGGCTCCGGGGCCGGGAGGGGGGCAGAAGAGTTTCCCTGTTGGTGCCCAGAGTGGCCACCAGGGAAAGCTGGGGAGAGCTAGCCTCCCACTAGTTCGAATTAAGTGGCTACACAGTCCTTAATTCGAACTACTTAATTCGAACTAGGCGTTAGTCCTCGTAGAATGAGGTTTACCTAGTTCGAATTAAGCGCTCCGCTAGTTCGAATCAAGTTCGAACTAGCGGTTTGCCTGTGTAGTGCCTATCAAAGTTAATTCGAACTAACGTCTGTTAGTTTGAATTAACTTTGTAGTGTTAACTTCCCTAATAGGGGAAGTGGAGGAGGGTGACAACCTGGGAAGAAGTCATCATGAAATGGTAGATTTCAGGATCCTGACCAAAGGAAGAAAAGAGAGTAGTAAAATACACACCTTGGACTTCAGAAAAGCAGATTTTGACTCCCTCAGAGATCTGATGGGCAGAATCCCCTGGGATGCTAACATGAAGGGGAAAGGAGTCTAGGACAGCTGGCAGTATTTTAAAGAAGCCTTATTGAAGGCACAGAAAGAAACCATCCCGACGCGTAGGAAGAGAGGCTGTTAGCCGAAATGGTCAGGGCAGTGTGTGCGTGTGTGTTACACCCAAGTCTTCAACTGCTGAGACGCAAAGTCTCATTGCAGTGGGCAGCCTAGGAGGCTGGAGGGCACCCCGAAAAATAGTTTAACGTCTGTGACTTTACTGCTAGGACCGGGGTCCCATCGCAGAGGGCAGCCAACAGGCTCTCAGACGCCCCGAGTTTATAGGAAGAGCTTATTACACCTCAGGTTTTAGCTGCTAGGATACAGAAATCCCTTCGCAGCGGGCAGCCTGGGGAGGCTGAGAGGTGCCCCAATGGATCTGTCCCCTGGAAGCGACACGATCCAAAATGCCCAAGCTCTTCCTATACCTCTCCCTTTTGACCGGCTGAAGTTCTTTTGTTTGTGTTCGGTTCGGGTACAGCAGCACGGGTTCAAGTCAGAAGCTTGACATGCACTGGCTTATTTATAGGAGAAAGAAAGAGAAAAGAAATAAAGAAACTTGGTTCAGTATATATATATATTTATAAGTGAATGAAGGCATCCCACTTATTCCCAAAGTTTATAGCTAAATCACCTTACCAAAGGCAGTTTACAATAGAAATGAAGCAGCTTGACTTAAGAAAACTATAATAAAGTAACTAAATTTACAACAGAGTGACAATTAAAGTGTACATATAAAGAAAACACATTGCAGGTACAATTCTCACCCCTGGGTTCCAGACTTGGTGTGGCTAGCGTCTTTCTCTCAATCCCTCGGGAAGAAGTAGGGCGAGGTTGGGCGTCCCACGGACCTCGGGAGACAATCAATACCTGCCAGCAGGTGTAGGTGATTGGAGCTCAGATGGGGTGGGCAACTCAACCCCGCTTTATACCCCTTGGGTCACATGGGCTTCTTCTTGGTCTCAAGTGGCCAATTAGGAAAAATGGCTTTGAATGCCAAGTTTCCCACGAAGGGTGCAAAGCATAATTCACACCTGGGAAAATGCAGACAATGGGCACCTCTGGTATGTGATGGGCGAAGATTCCTCTCCTGGGACAGTGCAGGCGTGTCAATTACTGATACTAGCCATCACGGCGACGGGAGACGTCCCAGTCATCAGCTAGCCCATTTACTGTCTGGTTTCTGTTTATGGTAGAGTCAGGGACAGGCACCACACCTGCGTTCCCAGGGCATCAAAGGCTGACTGCCTTTCTCTTGCTCTCGGGGGGGGGGGGGGAACAAGATGGGGTTTGTGTCTGGCTACATTCCACCCCCTTGACACGCCTCACTATGTCTCAGAACGCAAGATGGCGGTGATGTCAGAACCTTTTGCCCTCCTTGGAGGAAGCTAAAATCGCCCTATCGCCAGGGTCTGATCAGATAATTTTGGATCAAGGGATTGGTTAGGATCGCTTCCCAACGCCATATACCGGACCTGTACAGAGGAGGTGGCAGTGTACACCAAACGCTTAACAATACATAGAAGCATGCAGCAAGCAATTACAACAAGTAAAACGGTTAATATAGTATTTACAACAGAGTGAAGGAATGGAGTTAACGAAAATCCTAGGTGTTGGGCTAGCCAATCTAGCCATGAGGCTTTTCCATCCTCAGTTACAGCATGTAGTACCTTAACAGCGCCCTTTATAGCGAGTACATCTTGTTCAATTTATCCTGATTTATTTACATAGAAGCAGCAAGATTGGTTGATTACCACACATACTCCCCCCTGTTGGGCCAAATCTGCGTCCAAGGCTATTCTGTTCTGCAGGGCAAAACGGGCTACTGATTGAATTTGCTCGTTAAGCAAGCCTAGAGAATCTGCAGTGTGGTTGAGTGCCTGTTCTATTTGCCCAGATACATTTACTATTGCCTTCTCTAGCTCAGCTACTCCAAGCCAGGGCAGGAGCACACGGACGAACTGGTGGAAGCCTGTGGGACGTATTATAAGGGGATTAGTGGAAGACCTTCGTGGTGACCGGTGTAAGAAGCTCCCAAGATTAGTAATACCAGAAGCCATAATGTGGGGGTGTACAGTGAGTCCCCCAGGGGCGGCGTGCCCCATTGAGCAGCGACCCATCCAGTTCAGTGGCAGATACTTGTAGGCTTTCTGCCCGCAAATGAAAAAGAGTCCTGGCTCCTCCTTCAGAATGGGGGAGTAGGGTCCCTTATACCACCCTGTTCCAGTGGGTCCTTTCTTTGGGGTATGGTGGGTAGCACAGTAACTATCATTAGCAGCTGTGCATCCCAGGGCATCAAAGGCTGACTGCCTTTCTCTTGCTCTCGGGGGGGGGGGGGGGACAAGATGGGGTTTGTGTCTGGCTACAGAGGCAAACATGGTAGGAGACCGGATTGGCTTACAGGGGAAATCCTTGGTGAACTAAAGCACAAATGACAAATGACCAGGGAGGAGTTTAAAGGTATAGCTTGAGAATGGCGGGGGGTTATCAGGAAGGCGCAAATGGAATTGCATCTGGCTAAGGATGTGAAGGATAACAAGAAAGGTTTCTACAGGCATGTTAACAAGAAGAAGGTGATCAGAGAGGGTGTGCGGCCCCTACTGGAAGAAGGAGGTAACCTAGTGACAGGTGATGTGGGGAAAGCTGAAGTACTCAATGCTTTCTTTGCCTCTGTATTCACGGACAAGGTTGGCTCCTGGACTTCTGTGCTAAGTGATGCAAGATGGGATGAAGATGGACAGCCCTTGGTAGGTAAAGAACAGGTTAGGAACTATTTAGAAAAGCTAAATGTACACAAATCCATGGGTCCGGTCTTAATGCACCCAAGGGTACTGAGGGAGTTGGCAAATGTCATTGAGGAGCCTTTGGCTATTATCTTTGAAAAGTCGTGGAGATCGGGAGAAATCCCGGATGACTGGAAAAAGGCAAATATAGTGCCCATCTTCAAAAAAGGGAAGAAGGATGATCCAGGGAAATATAGGCCGGTCAGTCTTACCTCGGTTCCTGGAAAAATCATGGAAGGGATCCTTAAGGAATCCATTTTGAGACACTTGGATGAGAGGAAAGTGATTAGGAATAGTCAGCATGGATTCACAAAGGGCAAGTCGTGCCTGACCAATATGATTAGCTTCTATGATGAGGTAACTTGCTCGGTGGACATGGGAAAGTCAGTGGATGTGATATACCTTGACTTTAGCAAGGCTTTTGATACGGTCTCCCACAATATTCTTGCCAGCAAGTTAAGGGAATGTGGATTGGATAAATGGACGGTAAGATGGATAGAAAGTTGGCTAGAAGGCCGGGCCCAGCGGGTAGTGATCAACGGCTCGATGTCAAGATGGCGGTCGGTTTCTTGCAGAGTGCCCCAAGGTTCGGTTCTACGACCGGTTTTGTTCAATATCTTTATTAATGATCTGGATGAGGGGATGGATTGCACCCTCAGCAAGTTTGCGGATGACACTAAGTTGGGGGGAGAGGTAGATCCACTTAAGGGCAGAGATAGGGTCCAAAGTGACTTAGGCAAATTGGAGGATTGGGCCACAAGAAATCTGATGAGATTCAACAAGGACAAGTGTAGAGTCCTGCACTTGGGACGGAAGAATCCCAAGCAGAGTTACAAACTGGGGACCAACCAGTTAAGTAGTAGTTCTGCAGAAAAGGACCTGGGGGTTACAGTTGATGAGAAGCTGGATATGAGTCAACAGTGTGCCCTTGTAGCCAAGAAGGCTAATGGCAAACTAGGTTGCATTAAGAGGAGCATTGGCAGCAGATCCAGAGATGTCATTATTCCCCTTTATTCGGCTTTGGTGAGGCCACATCTGGAGTATTGTGTCCAGTTCTGGGTCCCCCACTACAAAAAGGATGTGGACGCATTGGAGAGGGTCCAGAGGAGGGCAACCAAAATGATTAGGGGGCTGGAACATATGACTTATGAGGAGAGGCTGAGGGAGTTAGGTTTGTTTAGTCTGCAGAAGTGAAGAGTGAGGGGGGATTTGATAGCAGCCTTCAACTTCCTGAAGGGAGGTTCCAAAGAGGATGGAGAGAGGCTGTTCTCAGTAATGACAGATGGCAGAACAAGGAGCAATGGTCTCAAGCTGTGGTGGGAGAGGTCCAGGTTGGATATTAGGAAAAACTATTTCACTAGTAGGGTAGTGAAGCACTGGAATGGGTTCCCTAGGGAAGTAGTGGAGTCTCCATCCCTAGAGGTGTTTAAGTCTTGGCTTGACAAAGCCCTGGCTGGGTTGATTTAGTTGGGATTGGTCCTGCCTAGAGCAGGGGGCTGGACTTGATGGCCTTCTGAGGTCTCTTCCAGCTCTATGATTCTATGATCCTCCAGAACCCTGTGGTGCCTTTCTGGACCATTCAAACAAAGCTTATGAAAAACCTTTTCTTTTCTAAAAGGGCAAGGAAACAGGTGTTATCTACAACTAGCCAAAGGAAGAAACTAGCTGCAATTCTAACACTGAAGAACATTTGGAATATTTGATGGGCTGTCTTGTTGAAACATTTTGAAATGTCCTTTGCTCTTTGCCCTGACTGCCCCAGGATGCAGGAGAGCAAAGGACACCCTGATTTGTCTGGGGTTTTGTTCACCTTTTCCCTTTTCTGTCTTTTCAGATTTCCTCTGCTAGTCAAAGCTGGGATCTTGGTGTAATGACTCCAGGACTGGAGACACAGTCCCCACCTTCACTGCACATCCCTTAACCCTGTGACCCAACACTGAGCTGCCCTCCCTGCTGTGAGTTTGTGCTTGTTTCCAGTCAGAATTTGTCTCACTGCAGCATCCATGTGGGAACGGTAGGAGCTGATGTCTGCAGCATGGATATGCTGACCTGATACTGGGCTGGATGGACCGTTGGTCTGACCCAGTATGTCCGTTCTTATGTCCTTATGACCGTACATCCTGAATTTTCCAGGACAGTCCCGAATTTAAATGCTCTGTCTCAGTACTGCATCTAGTAGGGAAATATGCCAGAAAGCCCTGTGGGACATTTCACTACTTTATGGGGACACCAGCATGCAGAGAAGAAAGCAACCAAGAAATGGCTCCTCACACGGTGCAGCAACCCCACCCTCCCAGCAGGGCATGTAGACAGTTCCATTAGAGCTTAGCCAGCGGGTAGCCGGGCTGGTTTACAGTGGCATGCAGCCCTTCCCTCCACCACGGGACCTCCTCTGCCATGCAGGGTTCTGGTCACAGCCTCCTTCGCCTCCAGGTCACTTGTTAGTACAGCAGAAGCCACTGCCACTGCTGGGGGGCTGAGCAGGTCCAATGCAAAACCCAGCAGAGCTGCTCCCAGACCTCCACACCTTGAAGCCCTGGCAGAAGCCACATGTAGCCTAGATGGGGTGCTGCAGGGCGGAGCATATTCAGGCTTGGCAGGTGCCAGGACTGGAGCAGAGGCTGCCTATGGTGCTATTTTTAGTACCTTGGTCCCAGTCCTTGCATGTGACCCGGCTCCAGCTGAAGTCAAGGAGCAGTCACATGAGACAATTCCAGCCTCACTGGAAAAGGCCTTGTGTGGCTGCCGCTCCACTTCATCTGGAGCCAGGCCACCCATGGGGACCAGGATCATGGTACTAAAAATAGCTTCCAGCCCCCCTGCACCCAACTCCTTCCCCAGGAGCAGCTGGGGCAGGGACTGTGGGGAATTCTGGGGCCAGGACTGCAACACTAAAAACAGCACTGTGGCCCTGGCTCCAGGACCTGCAAAATACTTTCCCTGTGGAAGGTAGAAGGTGAAGGAAGGGGCAAGGGGAGAACTATGGGGAAGGGGGTTGAGGACAGAAAGGGGCTTGTGCTGAGAAGGGGGGCAGGGCAGAAGAAGAAAGAAGAAGGCACCAAGAGGCAGGGTGGAGGACAGACAAATGCCAGAGAGCCAAGAGGAGAACATGAGGAAAAGGGCAGGAGGGGGGACGAGAGGGAAGGTGTCAGTGGGGATGAGAGAGGGGAGGGGAAAGGAGGGACAATGGAGGCAAGAGGAAGAGAAGCTGGTGCCCGGAGAAGAGGGGTTGAAAGTAGGGTTGGGCATGAGGAAGGCGGGGATGGATCAAGTCGTGTGAGGGCACAGAGGGGTATGAGGAGAACTGGGAAAAGGGTGGCGAGGAGGTAGGCACCAAAGAGAGAGAGAACAAGGAGGACAGAGGCAATCAGAGAAAGGAGAGGCACCAGGAAGGTGAAGGGGTAAGGGAAGGTGCAGGTGCCAGGGAATTGTGGGGGTAAAGCAGAAGGGCAGACCCGTGGAGGGGAGGTATGGACACCAGAGGAGAGAGGCAGGGCAGGTGGGTACAGGGAGGTGTTAGGAGAGGGCATGGGGTGGGTTGCGGGGAGTGAGAAGAGCAGGAGACAGGACAGCAGAGGAAGGTGAGGAGTTGGGGGCAGCAGGCTCCAGGGAGGCAGAAGGGGTGAGGGGAGGATGGGAGACATGGCAGCAGAGGGAAAAGGGTGAGATTTATAAGATATTTATTAATAACTTGGGTGCCACAGTGGCACAACCGAACAAGTGCACACGGACTCAATAATGGTGCACAAGACAAAACTCACTCCACTCATGGGAGGAAAATCTTAGGGTATGTCTACACTAGCCCCCTAGTTCGAACTAGAGAGGCTAATGTAGGCATTTGAAGTTGCAAATGAAGCATGGGATTTAAATATCTCGGGCTTTATTTGCATCTTCCCGTCTGGGTGCCATTTTTAAATCCCCTTAGTCCGAACTAACTGCCCGCGGCTAGATGCGGCAGTCAAACGTTAACTCGAACTAAGTCCTTAGTTCGAGTTAAATGTTATACCTCATTCCAGGAGGATTTGGGTTTGTTTAGTCTGCAGAAGAGATGAGTGAGGGGGGATTTGAGAGCAACCTTCAACTTCCTGAAGGGAGGTTCCAAAGAGGATGGAGAGAGGCTGTTCTCAGTAGTGAGGGATGGCAGAACAAGGAGCAATGGTCTCAAGTTACAGTGGGGGAGGTCTAGGTTGGATATCAGAGAAAACTATTTCCCTAGGAGGGTGATGAAGCACTGGAATGAGTTCCCTAAAGAGGGAGTGGATGGCAGAAGAGGGAGAAATGGTTTCAAGTTGCAGGGCAGGGGAGGTCTAGGTTGGA
Organism: Pelodiscus sinensis; assembly: GCF_049634645.1. Classification (NCBI taxonomy): domain Eukaryota; kingdom Metazoa; phylum Chordata; order Testudines; family Trionychidae; genus Pelodiscus; species Pelodiscus sinensis. The sequence goes on along the minus strand of NC_134743.1, from coordinate 3,157,802 downwards.
TATTACTACTTTAAAGTAGGAATAAGAGATCCTCCAGAAAAGGGCTTTATTCCGGAGGATCGCGCCAGTCTAGAAGCTTTTTTCTGGCTTTTCCCCAAGCCGGAAAAAAAGTGGCGGCCATGTTTATTTAAATCCCGCGGGGGATATTTAAATCCCCCGCGGATTTCCCTATTCCCAAGTTCAAAATTAGCATGCCCCTTCCGAAGAAGGGGCCAGTGTAGACGTAGCCTTGGTGTGTTCCATCATTTCCTCCCTTAATGATCCTGTGGCCTCAGCCCGATCACCTGACGCCTCAGGCAGATTGGTAACAGACATCTGCCATAATTTTGGTGGAGAATTGCAGAGGAGGGGAGCTCTGCGGAGCGCACCAACTGTTCTGCCCTTGGTATTTCATGTTTACTCTGTCCAGCACTGTTGGTATTTCCTGTTGAGGATTTTATGATTACAGGTGTGCCCCACCCTCAATCGTAGTATTCCTGAGAACCGGAGAGGGGTTTAGCATTCCTCTCTCCACCCCAGTCGGCGGGGAAAGGGTGCAGGTGGGTCGACCCCCGGTAATAGGATGTGGGCTTAGAGACCCTCGCTCCACGCAGTAGGTATCCTTGGTGCATATACCCTCAGCTGTAGCATGTCTGAGCATAAGAGGAGAACTTAGCGTTTCTCTCTCTGCCCCTGGGAGGGATTTTCATTCAGTTGTGGGGAGTTGTCTGTCTAGGAAAATTCCCCCCAATCCACCGGTGTGTGTACCCTCGGTCGTAGAAGTACCGAGTAATACGGAGGGAGGCTTAGCATCTCTCCCTCTGGCCCAGTGGGGTAACAGTGGAAGCACTTGTGCAGGCGTGAGCTACATGAAATCTCAAGTGATTAAAAGATCTTAAGAAGTAAGGGAAAGATACCTTTAACAAGTATGAACAAATGCAGGAGGATGGTTTGGCAGTGGCAGTCTCACTTATGTACACTGAGATCTTAAGAGTTGTACTGTGGGATGGTAACAACATATTCAGGAAACAGAAGGGTCAGCTTGCATCATGGGAGGCAGGTGGACCTGATGCCTGAGCCATGGAGGAGGCAGCAAAGAGGGACGGGACTCTGCTGCCTCTTTCAAAGGGGGGTGAAGACCTCTCCTGGCTGGAGAAGGCTCTAACCAAGGTTGGATACAATCACTGGGGTTCTGTGGAAGAGCTTCAGAAAAGTGTACAGACGTGGCAGGATTTGTTAGACCTGTGTGCCGAGTATGAAAAGCTGAAGGGTAAAAACCTAGGGACAGCTGTGGGATTAATTTGGACTGCAGAGGCCATGTGGTATCAAATGTTGTCGGGACAGAAAGAGAAGTTGGGGAGAAGGGACGAGGCGTGTACCCGACAGCTGGTGGAAGTTGAGTAACTGAAAGCACAAATTACTAACCAGGCAGCAACCCAAGCCTATGCCCAAGACAAGTTGCAGGCCTTGAGACAGGACTTTCAGATGATACCAAACTGGGTGGGGTTGCGACTTCTTTGGAGGATAGGGACATAATTCAAAATGACCTTAGCAAGTTAGAGAAATGGTCGGAGGTAAACAGGATGAGGTTTAATAAAGAGAAATGCAAAGTGCTCCACTTAGGAAGGAACAATCAGTTCCATACATACAAGATGGGAAGTGACTGTCTAGGAAGGAGCATGGCGGAAAGGGATCTAGGGGTCATAGTGGACCACAAGTTGAATATGAGTCAACAGTGTGATGCTGTTGCAAAAAAAGCAAATATGATTCTAGGTTGTATCAACAGGTGTGTTGTAAGCAAAACTCGTGAAGTCATTCTGCCGCTCTACTCTGCACTAGTTAGGCCTCAGCTGGAGTACTGTGTCCAGTTCTGGGCGCCACATTTCAAGAAAGATGTGGAGAAATTGGAAAGGGTACAGAGAAGAGCGACAAGAATGATTAAAGGTTTAGAGAACATGACCTATGAAGCCAGGCTTCATGAACTGGGCTTGTTTAGTTTGGAAAAAAGAAGATTAAGGGGGGACATGATAGCGGTTTTCAAATATCTAAAAGGGTGTCACAAGGAGGAAGGAGAAAATTTGTTCCTCTTGGTTTCTGAGGACAGGACAAGGAGTAATGGGCTTAAAGTGCAGCAGGGGAGGTTTAGATTGGACATTAGGAAAAAATTCCTAACTGTCAGGGTGGCCAAATATTGGAATAAATTGCCAAGGGAGGTGGCATACCTCTCTGGAGATATTTAAGAACAGGTTAGATAGACATCTGTCAGGGATGGTGTAGACGGAGCTTGGTCCTGCCTTGAGGGCGGGGGGCTGGACTCGATGACCTCTCGAGGTCCCTTCCAGTCCTATGATTCTATGATTCTATGATTCAGGCGGAAAAAGAGGAACGCGCCTGCCTGGAAGCACTGGCTAAGCAAGTACCGATCCTTCGGGGACTTGTCAAAGGCTTGACCATCCACAGGTCAGCACTGAATATTGCTTATGCTGTTGCAAGCATCGCAGGGCATTTTGGGGAGGGGTCAAAGATGTGTATGTGGAGTGAATGGAGGATTCTTTTGCAGGTTGCGAGAGAACAATGGGGGAAAAAGACAAAGAGAGCAGAGAACGAGTTAACTCCACACTTTGGCTAGGTAACCGAAGATAAGGTGCTGACTCCAGCCAGCTCAAGGCCACAGCACACATCTGACTCTCACAGTATGAGAGCCAAAAAAGTGCCATCACGGCTTATCAACAATACATATAGAAAAAAGGCAACATTAACACTTTGTTGATTAGAAATTATAGTAGAAGAGTGAGATTTGGAATTTGCAAGGTTAAAATAATTAGTTTTACTGAACTTATTTACAGCAAAGGTTTTTTTAACTTTACCATTTTCACTCACACAGAGAGCAATTCATCTACAGGAACTGAGGCTACATCTACATATCTAAGTTTTGTCACCAAAAACTGCCTTATAGTGACAAAACAGTGAGACGTGCACAATGCAATGTCTGGAAAAATGCCCAGTTTCAGCAACAGAAAAATTCCATCTCTTCAAGAGATGTTTTTCTTTCTCCTCCATTTATTATCAACAAAGAACTGCTGTTTGTTTTGATGACAAAACTGGCTTCCACCCAATATCCCACAATGCCTGCCCTGTTGGCTCTGCTCTGTGTTTTGATTTCTGCTGCTCTTCCGGCAGTGCAGGATTTAGACATGAACTATGTAAGGGTATGTCTACACTACAAAGTTAATTCGAACTAACAGACGTTAGTTCGAATTAACTTTCATAGGCGCTACACAGGCAAACCTCTAGTTCGAACTTAATTAGAACTAGCGGAGCGCTTAATTCGAACTAGGTAAACCTCATTCCACGACGACTAACACCTAGTTCGAATTAAGTAGTTTGAATTAGACCACATCTGTATACAGTACTGAGGATATGGCATACCAAAGTTTTATACTTCCTCTCCTCCTTCTTCTCCTGGCTTCCCCCTTCTAGCTCCCTCCTCCCAGGTTTGCCCTCTTCTCTCCCACCCTCTCTCTTCCCCTCTCCCACCTCCTTTTCCCAGTCTCCCCAGAGGTTCAACCCCACCCCCAGTTTTGTTAAACAAAGAGAGTTTCTATTTTTGAACACACGTGCCCTTTATTTTGTACATCAGGAAGGGGGGCTAGGGAGGGGTAAGTGGAAGGAGGTGAGGGAGGAATGGGGTATGAGCCCCCGATGGGGAGGACTGGGGTGGCTCTGTGGGCTCCTCGGGATGGAAGCTCTCTTACAGGGTCTCCTGGATACTGACAGCCCCCTGATTGTCCTTCCCGGATGGCAGCCTGCGGCAAGTGCGGCCGGGCTGATGGCCGAGTGCTGTGATGTGCCGAGTGCGAGCACTCAGGGCATTCCAAGACAAGACTGCTTTGCTGTCCCTCATCGAGGTAGACAAGCAAGCGGGGAACCCTGAGAACTGTCTGTCCAGAGTGGGGGTCGGGTCCCTTTAAGCACAGCCCTCGGCTAGCCTAAGGCAGCAGCTCCATGCTCTAAGTCCTAACCTGATGCTCTGCCAGCACCTGTCCCAGCCAGCCTTAACCTCAGTTCAGGGTCCATGCAATGTGGACATGCTAGTTCGAATTAGCAAAATGCTAATTTGAATTAGTTTTTAGGTCTAGATGCACGAATTCTAATTAGCTTAGTTTGAATTAACTAATTTGAACTAAGTTAGTTCTAATTAGTGCTGTAGTGTAGACATACCCTATCTGCCCTCCTGCTGCCCTCCCCAGAGTTCTCCCGGGGGCTCTCAGTCCGAGGCGAGCTCCAGTCAGTGTAGAGGGGCTATTTCAGACTCATTCTAACTACTATTGACTCTTGCCCATAGCGAGGACACACTCATCCACATTTCCCACCCGGGGAGTTATTAGGTCGAATGTAGAGATGTTGAGATAATTTCCGAGTGCAGACGTGGCCTTAGCGTAGGCGGAAGGTCTCAGTTGAGACACGGGTGATGTATTTTGTGCAAGCCCAGAGTTTGGCCTTAAAAGGGGCCCTTCCCAGCAGGTGCCCAGATGCCTCAGGGGAGCGTCCGGACACACTCGGTCCAAAGTTGGTCTGTTGTGGGGAGAGGCCAAGCAGCCCAGGAGCCGACAGGTAGGAGGGGGGTGGAGGTAGAGGCTGGCTTCCCGCTGTGTCCAGTGCATACAGCTCCTTGGGACAATTCCCTGGCCAGGCGGGGAGCCTGCAACTGAGAAGGGGGGGAACTACCGGTCGGCTGCCCACTGCATCCGGCACAAACCGGGTCCTGTCCCTGAGGCCTCTGGGAGACTGTCCCTCTTCCCCTTGCCCCAGGAGGGAGGGCGGTGTGGGAAGTGCTCCAGTCACTCCCTCTAGGACACCTGGCACTGGCCAATGTCAGCAGAAGGGACACGGGGCTAGATGGGCCGTTGGTCCGACTCAGTCTGGCCGTTCTGAGGTTCCAGCAAGGAAGGACTGTGGCACCCACCGGGAGAAGTTAAAATGGTGAGTAAGGGAGGGATGGCTCTGACATGGGACCTGGACAGCTTGTGGTACAATTGCAGGCACACTCATGGGTGGCGGGTAATGGAGGCAAGGGAAGGCATAGCCTTCCCCAAACTGCCTACCTCTCCGGCCTCCAGGGAGGGCTGGGGTCATGGTGTGACAATTCGGGATCCCAGCTACCAGGGAGGGATGGGCTAGTGGCACGGCAGCCAGGCTCCTTGGCCACCCGAGAGGGCTACAGCCGGGGCTGCAGCACAGCAACCCTGACCCTCCAGGTGGCCAGGAAGTGTTGGGCTGGGTTGGGCCCGACTCCTCCTCCCGCCTTTGTCTCCCTTCCTGGGCAAAAGGTGTTACCTGGTCGCACCCCCTCTTGGGCTCAGGTTTCGAAGGAAATTGGCCGTTGTTCACATACAGGCTGTGGGGCAGCCTTCCTCAAGTCAGTCCCACCCAGAACCCCCATCACCATCTAGGCCTGGGTGTAGCACCTAGGGAAACTGAGGCACACACAGGCGTTAACTATTGGACAGCAGAGCTCATGTGCAACATAACAAAGTGAATAAAATCCCTGGGGAATCACATATCATGGAGCCAATTGCACCACGCCAGACCCAGGCATAATGATTATGAAGTCAATATGGGGAGAGCTGCAACCCCCCATTATTATTGGGGCTTCTGGTTCTGTAGACACAGGATCTCCCAGGGCCTTTCATAGTCAGAGTCACCCCACTGGTCAGATGGTCAGTGGTAGCTTCCAGCTGCTGCTCTCTTATTATTCAAGCATGGAATCTGTGTCCCTAGGGATGCGATGATGCTGTGGTGCTGTTTGAGTCATTTCAGATTGTAACAGTATTTGACTCTTCGCTTTCTTTCCCATACAGGGCCACTCCCACGCCACGGCGACCAACTCAGTCCTTCCTACGTATGTTGCACTGTGACATCACCACATCCCATTCACTATCCTCCTTCCACCAAGTTTCTGTGGCCATGTCTAGACTGTCTGCAGGCTTCTTTCAGAAGACGCTTTTCTGGGAGAGACCATTCAGAAAAGCTTTTCTAGAAAGAGAGCGTCCACACAGCAAAAGCACAATGAAAAAGTGACCTGCTTTTTTGATAGCACCCACAGGACACCAGGGCACCTGTGCTTTTTCCTGGAGGCCTCTTCTTTCAAAAAAACACTTTCTTCCACATTCATAAATGCCTTTTCCAAAAAAAGCTTTTTCGGAAAAAGGCTTCTTCCTCATAGAAAGAGGTTTCCCGCTGTTGGAAAAACCCCTCCGTTCTTTCGACTTTCTGTTGAAAGGACGCAATAGCAGTGTGGATGTACATGTAGTTTTTCTGGAAAAACTCTGCAGTGTAGACATACCCTGTGATGCCTGTTTTATCCTCATGTACTACCAGGCACTCTAGTTCACCCATCTTGGTATTTAAACTTCTAGCCTTTGTACAGGAGCATGTCTCATATTTGCACATATTTAATGGCCTGACTTCATGGAATGAAATTGGATGGGAGGCTTTTTCATTTGACTGTTTCTCTTCAGTTTCCTTCTGAACTTTATCAACTTCCTTCTCTCATCTTTGCTAGGACAGAGTGTCACATTTAATAAATCTCCCCAAAGGAGGTCTCTGTCATGTGCTTCTCTGTTGCTGTTGGCTCGCCCCGTCCCAGCCCTTAGTGTAAAATCTCCTCTACGGCCTTTTTAATTTTCCATGCCAACAGTGTTGCTCCTTTTCAGTTTGCGCAGAGCCCAGCCCTCCTGTGAGCAGAGGTCAGCAATATACCATGCGCATGCTGCAACTGGCGTGTGAGATGGTTTTGAGTGGCACACGGCCCAGCTGGCAGGGCTGTGTGACGGGTGGCTGCCCCCTTTTCCATGGCTGGAGCCAGGTCACAGGGAGGCTGTCCCTGCTGAGACAGCATCACCAGGGCCCCAGTACCTGCTCTGTGGAAGCCACATGGCCCAGACAGCAGGGCTGTGTGGTGGGAGGCTGGGACTGCTCTGGGGCAGCCAGCCTGCATGGAGGAGCGGGGTTGGTGCAGGGGCTTCTTCAGGGGTGGCTAGGCCACATGGGGAAGTGAGGCTCCCCGAGCCAGCTTCTGGGGGCAGGCTAGAGCCGGGCTCGGGTGCAGTGGCCGTGGGGAAAGGGGCGGGGGCTCACTCTGGTGCTGCTTCAGAGGATTGTGTGTGTGTGTGGAGCTGCCTTCCTGCCCCTCCAGCGCCTTCGCCTGAGAGTCCCATCCCCACCTCCTCCAGCCCACTGCTCTCCGTCCTGTTATGCAGCCCCAGCCCTGCAGCCTCGGTGGCCCCACTCCGCTCGCCTCCCTTTTTGCCTCGCGGTGCCCCTGCTAGGCAGGCTAAAGCTGACCTGCGGCTCTCAGTCTGGGTGGTGGCAGCTGACGGGAGAGGAAAATGTGTAGGGGGTCCCCTGCCCCAAAGCCATGTTGGCCCCTGGCTGCCTGGGTCTCTGGCAGGAAGGCGAGGGCACCATGGGCCGGACCCCCACGGGTCCCTGTCACACCCTCGCTTGCCCATTTCTCTGACACCCTGCCCCAGCCTGTGCTGGTGGTGCAACATCACACTCCCCCCTCCCCCTCCAACTTCGGAGCCAGTGCCAGCTTCCTGCAGGGGGCAGGGGTGGGGATGGGAAGCCCCGAGGCTCCGTGCTGCATCCAGCTTCCAGGGAAGTGCCATGTGCTGCTCCTTCCCTCCCCACCAGACAGGAGACCAAAGTGGGCATGCGATGGAGAGAGCCCCTCCCCCACTGCCCGCAGAGCGGCGCGGCCCAGGGCAGGAGGGTTAAATCTCGGCACACCACTCCGGAAAGGTTGCTGACCCCTGCTGAAGAGGTTCCTCTTTATCCAAAAGGTTCCCTAGTTCCTCATAAACTTGAATCTCTCCTCCCTGCGCCAGTGTCTCATCCCTGCACGGAGACCCTGCAGATCTGCCCAACTGGCCCTGGGTGTGGAATTGGAAGGATTCCAGAGAACGCTACCATGGAGGTCCTAGCGCCGGTGTGGGCAGATATCTGGTTTGGCAGGGTTAACCCCTAGTTGCCTCACCATTGTATTTACCTCGGCAGGCATGGGTGATTGCAGCTCCTGTTGGCTGCATATCACTGTTCCTGGCCAATGGGAACAATGGGAAGTGGTGTCCTGTTCCATGCTACTTGCTACAGCTCCCATTAGTCAGGAACGGCAATCCATGGCCAATGGGAGCTGTGATCACTGGTGTCTTCAGGTAAATATAATGACGGCAGCCTGCCGGGGCTAATCCCAGTGAGAAGCTGCCATTTTATTGTCCACCCCTGTCCTAGATTCTCACCTAGCAGTCTCAATTGGACCTCTCACTTAGGTTACTGGTACCATATGTACCACAATTTAGAAAAACTTTATAAAAAGGGGAAAACACTAAAAAGCAGACCAGATGGGGGTTGATAATGTGAAATCACAAATCGGGGGGGGGGGGCAAAGAAAAGGTTTATTCTAGCTGCTTGTGGACATAGGGGGTTCTTGCAGTGCACCCAACACATTGCTCAGCAGATCCCTGTCAGGGGAATAGGAAATAGATATGAGATCCAAACTGTACGCACCTGATTATAAAGCAATAGAAGTAAGATGAGGGACTCCTTTGCATATAATTGACCATGGGACACAACGTCTGAGAAATGCTCTTGGGCTTTTGCCTGTTCCCTGTGTAACACCGTAGCAGAGGACAAAAGTGAACAGGAAATGAAAGTGAAAGTGTTCCAGCTGCTGCTTGATGGTGCTAGATACAGAAGAAGCATTTGTGTCTTGCCATTTATAACATGCCTGAGATGAGATCTGTGAAAGCCAGCAACAGCACACAGAGAAAACCCACAGAAAGGTCAAAGAGAGGTTGAGACAGTTATGAAACAAACATGTAGAGCAGGAGCCAGCCACAAATTATGCAACATGTGGCCGGATAATAACTTATGAAAACAACTGAAATATTGTGGTGCTGTAGTTAGTGTCTTAAATCCTTTATTTTCTCTCTTTCTAATTGTATGAATTCCTTCCTTTCTGACATTTTCTTAATGGGTACTCGCTTGTTTTCTTTTTTCCCCTTGAATTCTGCATGTGCAAAACAGACATCAACACAAATGTTTCCCTAAAATATATAATTAGGCTAAGTATTACGATTTAAATCCAACACCTCGTAATTATATATTTTTTGCCTAAATTCAGTCATTTATTTTTACTTAGATAATACTGTAATTTTGGATTTTTGTGTATTAAAATTAATTTAGCAATTACCGGACACAAACACTATACTTCTGTTTTCCAAAGGGCATTGATCTAAGCATTATAATTACCTTGTAGTGTATGTTTCAAAATCAGTATTGAACTGTGTATTGTTAAATGTCTGGGAAAATATTATTTAACTAGCCAATTAGCCCGTCATAAGATGGGATTTTCAGGTCTTCTCTCCTGAGCTCTCTCACCCCGTCTCTCTCTCTCTCTCTCTCTCTCTCTCTCTCTCTCCTCCTACTGCCTCCACCCCCCCCCCTCCCCAGCTGTCCTCTTTGGTAGCCCCATCTCAAAAAAGATACATTAAAATTGGAAAATGTGCAAAGAAAGGCAATGAACGTGATCAGGACTATGGAACAGTTTCCTAGTAGGAAACATGAAGGAGATGTGGCCGTTTGTCTTAGAAAAGAGGCAACTGAGGGCAGATTGTGACACACCCAGGATCTGGACAGTTGAACAGCCGTGTCCTCTCAGCTCTCTAATCTGGGGGCCTGTTACACTGCCCACATTTGATTGCTGCCAACAGCCGCTCTTGAATTACACTGCAGAGGGACACCAGGCTTTCCCCTGAGAGAAGATTCTTGTGCTGCCAAGCTCTCTCCCGGACAAGACAAGCTCCGATGAATTCCAGCATTTATTAATAGAAAATGGCAAGCACAGAATCCTGGTACCCCAAATGGCATTTCCCCCAAACATTCAAAGGAACTCATTTAGATAAAACAATAAAACAAGTATATTAACTACAAAAGGATGAACTCAAACAAGTACAAATAATAAGATATATAAATCAGAATTGGTTACAAAAAAATAAAAGTAAAATGCAGCTAACAGCCAACTTATCACAAGCTGAGTGAAGTCAAAACAAGACCTCTCTTACCGCGGGGTTCAATATTCCCACGGGCTGAGCCTCTCGCAGCCAGGATCCCGCTCCAATCCAGTGCTGCCTCCTATGTTCTCCAGGTGTTGTGGGTGACATTGGCAGAGAGAAGAGGAGAAATTATTTGGGGCATCTGCCCTTCCCTTCTTATTGTCCTTTTCCTTCTTTGAGAAGCATCTCATGGGAGGTCCAGGGGAAAAAAAGTCTGTGGGGGCCTGTTTCTTTGTAAGATATAGATTTTTGTGCCAGGTTCCCAGACTTCAACTGTCCTATGAATACCCTACAAAGGAATCCAATGTTGCAAGACATATTTTTGGAGTATTGTGTCCAATTCTGGACCTCCCATTACAGAAAGGATGTGGGTATATTGGAGAGGGTCCAGCAGAGAGCAACAAAAATTATTAGGGGGCTGGAGCACATGACCTACGAGGAAATACTGTGGGATTTGGTCTTATTTAGTCTGCAAAAGAGAAGAATGAGGGGGGATTTGACAGCAACCAACCTGAAGGGAGGTTCCAAAGAGGATTGGGAGAGGCTGCTCTCAGTAGTGATGGATGACAGAACGAGGAGCAATGGTCTCAAGGTGCGGTGGGGGAGGTACAGATTGGATATTAGGAAAAACGGTTTCCATAGGTGGGTGGGGAAGCGCTGGAATGGATTCTTTAGGGAGATGGTGGAATCTCCATCCCTATAGGTTGTTAAGTCTTGGCTTGACAAAGCCCAAGCTGGGATGATTTAGTTGGGGTTGGTCCTGCTTTGGGCTGGGAGTCGGACTTGATGACCTCCTGAAGTCTCTTCCACCCCTAGGATTCTATTATTTTTTCAGGAGAATATTCTTCAGCGAGTTATGAGTTTTCAAATTTGACATAAATTATTACAACAACCTGAAAGGGGTGACTGGAGGGGTACAGAGCACAATTGGAGAATGACAGAAGTCTATAGAATCTTGAATGGTGCACAGAAAGCAAACAGGGAAGTGTTAACTTTTCATAAAACAAGAATACGCAGTCACCCAATGAAATGAATTGGCAGCAGGCTTAAAACAAACAAAAGGAAGCTCTTCTTCACGCAATACGCAGTCAACCTGTAAAACTCTTTGCCGGGGATGTTGTCAAGGACAAAATTACAGTTGGGTTCAAGAAAGTCTTAGATAAGATCTTGAAGGACAGCTCCATCAATGGCTACTAGCTTAGATTGTCATGGACATCCCATGTTCCAGGTGTCCCTAAGCCTCTGACTGCCAGAAGCTGGGACTGGACCAGGGTCTGGCAAAATATGGCCCGTGGGCTGGATCCCTGCCTGTCCCAGCCCCACACACTAATCAGAAAAGCTGACTGCAGGCTGGGTTTGTCTGAACAGCTGCAAGCCTGGGGAAGGGGTGGAAGAGGCTTTGCACACTGCCCCATCCCAAAAACCATCTTCAAGCCCCCCCCCCCCCCCCCAACTCTCCTCAGGCTCTGAGCAGCCTGCCAGGCCATGGACAGCAGGGAACCTGCTGGGCTGTTGCCAAGGAATTGCCCAGGTAAGTCTCCCAGCCAGGGTCACACCCTGACACACCAGCCCCTCCCTCTTCCCCCAGACCATCCCCAATCCTGTTCCTGTACCCCACATAATCCAAACTTTTCACACACCCCCACTCCTGCACTCATACCCCCTTCCCAGACCCTGCACCCCAATCTCCTGGCCCCAGGACACAGGCCCCTCCTGCCGAAGTCATAACACAAACCCCTGCATCTCCTCCCCTGCCCTGATCACAACCACCTCCTTCACCCAAACTTCCTCCCAGATCCCACATCCCCTCCTGCACTTCAATCCCTTCCCCCAAGCTCCCTTCCACACCCAGCCTCCATCCCAGACCCTGCCCCTCCTCCACTAATACCATGGAAGAATATTATACCCTCCACCACTGACCAAATTCTTGGAGTGGCTCCCCATCAAAAATTATTGCCCACCCCTGGACTAGACAACAGGAGATGGCTCACTCAAAGCTGCCCTGTTCGGTTCATTCCCTCTCACGCATGTGACACTGCACTAGGCAGACCATTGGGCCAACCTAGTAGGGTCATTCTTTCATTCTTAGGATCTGATCTCATGTACTTAGCCTTTCTTGTTGTTTCCATTGCAATCTGTAACCAGCTATTTACATTGCTTAGTCAAGCATGTATGCAACGAAAACAACCTATGCGGCTATACCACAAGGTGACACTCTTAAACATGTTTGCACTTAGCAAGCTCACTGTCATTTGCTAATAATTCAATAGAACCATTTATCGTATTCCTTTTTGCAAAGCTTCATGGGGTCTTATAACCATGACCAATGCCGAAGCTGCGGGTTTCATTATGCCTATTATATCTGAAATTATAATATAAGCAAGAAAAAAAATGATGACAACCTCTGGATGCCTGGAGACTTCCCAGCCTGGGTAGACAGTAGATTATGCAGCTTCCCTGGAAGCTGTGCACTGAAAGATTACCCCGGAGAGATTCAGGTGCCACCCAGCTGATTAGCAGAGCACCCACAGCTAGGTTTATGTTTCTACTGATGGTGCACATGTGCACCTGCCTCGCTGCACACAACAACTTTTATTCCTCACGTGGATGTTAAAAAATGGAGGGAACATTGATAGACAGACATGTACCAGTGCACTAAAAGCAGCAGCATGGGCACTGTGGCATGGGCACCCACATGGCTCTGGCTATTTTTAGTGCACTCACTTGTGCAGAGTTAGCACATCACTGTCTGCTCAGGCTGGGAGTCACTAGTTGCCACGCTGGTCTATCACATGGGCCATTTCCCTGGGTAGTTCGGGTTGTCTGTGTGATCATCTTTTGCTTCAATCTCCACTTTAATGATGGCCTTATCCGCATTGGACATAGTGGCTTTTGCCTGGATCCCCTGGGTGGTCACGTCTAGCTGGTAATCCGGCACCTTGAGCTCCACTCTCCCGAAGGACTCACACTTATAGGGTGGGTGGTGGTTGTACATATACTGGTAGAGACGCTCCATGCTCTCAAAGTGCTTCCTGCCCGCGAAGAGCTCGATGGCAAACTCCGAGTTGTAGAGGACGCGGTCGAAGGGGTTGGAGAACATGATGGCCAGGGTGAAGGCATCGGACTCGTAGCTCAGCACCCCCACGCTCCCGCGGGCCGAGTAGCTCGTTTTCACAAACACGCAGCTCCCCGATTTGCCAGGGGGGATGGAGTCCTCTGGCTTAACCAGGACATGGCCACTGAAACAGTAAGTCCTGGAGGAAAACCACACAGGATTCCTTTATTACACGGCATCCCTGACAACAGGGCATCCTTAGGGGTTATGCGGCCCTATGAAGTGCTGTAAACTGGTCCCCCAATGGCAGCGGGGAGAGGGGATTTTCAGAATTGTGATTTTATAATCTTCAGCCACACGCTAATGAAATAGTTTTAAAGCAAATTTTAAAGCCAGGCCCTGTCGACTGACAGTAAATTCAGAATAAACTTTAAAAAGAACAAATGTTCTGGTAGCACTTTATAGACGAACAAAACATGTAGATGGGATCATGAGCTTGCGTGGGCACGGCCCACTTCGACTGACAGTCCAGAGCAGGGCTTGGCAAACCCCTGTGACAAGGCTTCATTACCACTCGCATGGCTCTCTCTCCGGCTCTGCTAACAGACCTGGCAGGCTTTGTCACAGTTCAGTGAGCTGGATCCTCTCCGGAGGAAGCAGGGCCGCAGAGCAGGGAGAGGAAGAGACGGGAGGGTGGACAGTAAGACCCAGGGGTGCCCCAAATTTCTGGATACAAATTCTACATCTGGGTAAATAATTTACACCTGGCAAAATGTAAAACAGTGTCCTGATAACGGCAGAAACCTGACCTGGAGTTTAAGCAAAAATACCAAACCTTCCCCCCCAAAAAAACTTGGGAAAAATTCTGTTGATAAAAAAAGGGGGAGACCAAAGATGTTGAGGGAACAAAAATCAGTATGGCCTCTTTAAGAGGCTTTTTTGCAGGAGGCCATTTGGTTTTTCTGTTAGAGCCACAAGACAAGCCTCTGCAGAACCAGATAAGTGGGGGTGGGGTGGGGGAGCATCCAAGAAGGGGGAGACCCTGGAGCGGGTCCGGGGGTTGGGCCTGGTTGCCAGGTTTCTGGTATTTTCACCTCCTGGCAGGGGAAGAAAGAAAATACTCTGCTCAGGGTCGGGGCGCTGGCTGCAGAGCCGGGGCTAAGGGGGTGGAGCCCAGCAGGTTCCAGGATGGGCAAGGAGACCTCGGTCTGTGAAGCAGCAGCAGCCAGGTTGGATCTAAGGCAGGGAGCAGGCACATCTGACAGGTCTGGGCGAGGGGGGGCTCTAGGTGGCAGGGTGGTTCAAGGGGCGGCAGGGGTCTCTCGACTGCAGGATGTTTATTTGGGAGGGTAGGAAGGGGGCATCAGGGTGGCAGAGCTTATATTGGGGTGCTGGTTTCCCTAGCGTGTAGGGACCCTTGCGGGGCACAGGTTGTGTAGGGCCAGGCTGCGTGTGTAGTGATCTGACCAGCGAGGGGAATGTAATATGACTGGGGTTGAGAGGTTGGCAGAGTGACTTTCCTCTCAACGATTTTGAATTCGATCATTCTCTGCCTTGTTGCTAATGTGCACGAATTCCTGCTGGGGCTTGTAGCTTTAAAAAAACAAAGCCCGTTAGAGCTAGGTACCTAAAGCGCCGCTTGTTATTTGTTGTACAGAGGTAATAAATAAACCTCTTAATTTCAGTAAATAGATCGGGCAACTTTTGGGCTACCATTTAAATGATTTTGGACTCTTAATTCAGTAGAAATCTGGAAACATTATGTTCCTAATGACAGTGTTCAGGGACATAGATACACCCGCATCATATGGCGATGTAGCAGAGCGTGAGTGCACATGGATATGTGTGTACACATTTAGATGCCCATGTGTGGGTGTATGTGAGTGAGGGTATGTGACAGACGTGCACATACAGGTCTGTGGAGGTTGTATCAATGTGCAGTAAACACACTGATCACCTTCACAAAGTATCGCTGGCCGATAGCCATGGCTCTGCCCCCAGTCCAACTCCTCGGGACTGACACACACAGTCCAACAGTCCAGCAGCTGTTTCCTCTCAAATCAAATGTCCAGGGAAACATTTCCTTCTCTCCCCGCCCCCCTCCAAAGTGTGTGATCTCCCTCCAAACTCCTCCAGCCCTTGTCCTAGACACATGCAATCCCCTGGCCCAACGATCCACTACAAACTTGTGCCCCTCCAGAGCTAAAAACAGCAAATTCAGCCCCGAGGGAAGGAGGATTTGCAGTGGTTCTAGGAGACACACAGAACTCACCCAGCCTGTGGCTGCATGGGGATAGATTAGATAGATAGAGGAGGTGTTGGGGACAGACATACAGACAGACACTCAGTCGCAGACACGCACCCCACACCCTAGCCCAGACAGACAGACCCCAGACATAGGAAGAGTTGGAAGACCCGAGGAGGGGGCCTGGGAACCTGCTCACCTGGGATTTTCAAGGGTGCTGCTGGTCTTGTTGCTTATCTCGATGCCCACGCTCCTGCCAGCAGTCACGGTCAGCATCCGCCCTTCGATGTTCGCCATCTCGCAGCACCAAGGGCTCGCTGAGCAGCAGAACTGACCCACTGGCCTCCCAGCCGGCCCAGGTCCAGCCCTGGCTGCGTGTGCAGCCCACACGTCACTTATGGGCAGGGTGTCTACATGTCAGTGGGAGAATGTGAAGGTCTCAAATCAGCAGGGTTTCTGCAAGAGGAAGTCCTGTCTACTCGAGTGGGGGAGGGAGCTCACAGGGGAGAAACACAAACCCTTTTGCTGTCAACCCATGGCTGCTGCTCCTCTCAGGGCCCTGCACCCCTGGGTCAGGGCAGGGCAGGGCTCCAGTGTCTCTGCTCCATGGGCAGCAGCAGGCGCAAAGCAAACCCAGCGCAGGACGGACACAGGGACTGGATGGTGAACATGCTCATGGTAATGTTGGACCCAGTGGTGCGGCTACCCCTGGGCCCCATGCGACAACACGGGAGATCTGAGAAGCTGAAAACCTGACGTGCAAGGAGAGCTTGGAGAGACTTGCTGGAGCTGTAGGCATAGCGAGCCGTGTGAACTAGACACTGTCACACCAAACAGGCCTGGCCTGGCCAGAGAGCAACACACCCCAGACTGGCTAGCCAAGCAAGCAAGCGCCTCACTGGAGAGGTAGTGCAGGAAAACCCAATGTTCTCAAGTAGCTACATAAGCACCCCAGGGAGGCGAATTTGTAGAAATGGTGGTGCCCAGAATGGGCCCTCGTCCCTCCCCTGCACCTGCCTAAGGCTTTGGGAGGGAGTTTGGCTCCAGGTTGGGGCAGGGATTGGGGTGCAGGAGGGGATCCAGGGTGCAAGTTCTGGGAAGGAATTCGGGTGCAGGTGGGGTGAGGGTGGGAGGAGCGGACACGGGGGCAGGGAGTGAGCGGTGTTGTGCTCACCTGTGGCACTCCTCCTCTGACATCCGTTCTTAGGCAGGGCGATGGGACAGGGATTCTGTACCCTGCTGCCTGCATGCACCTTCTCTGCAGCTCCCACTGGCCACAGGAGCACTTGGGCTGGTGGGGGATGTGCAGGGACAAACACACACACACCCTGCCCAGGGGCTGCAGAGACGTGCCGGGAGCCATCACAGAGCGAGAGCAGGCAGGGAGCCGCGTTAGCCCCGTTGCTGCAGGGGGTGACAGTGTAGGGCAGCCTGGACAACTCCGTCTTGACCAGAATAATAATGTCTGTGTTGTCCCACCCTGCAGGGACTGGGCTAACGATGGCTGCCTTGACCAAAGTGCGGCTTCTAACAGAGCAAACCAGGCCTGATTTGAACCTAGTGCATGAAAGCACATGGGCCAGGCCGAGGAGGGGTGAGCTTTGAGCATCAGGAGTGCATTAAATAGTGCACTGGGAGTGTTGGTCTAGAGATACCGTGCCAAGATCACTGGGAGTAACCCGGTACTGGTACATAACAATTCTAATGAGCAAAAATCACCCATGCAGCCATAGAATTATCCATTAAGTATCGAGTAGTTTGAGTAGCAGGACGTGTCCAAAAGAGGGGCATAAACAAAACATGATTAATTGGTAAATTTTACTAGAACGAGCAAGTCTTGCTATGGCTGTAAAGGTACGAATAGAAAAGGCAATCAGTGGGAGGGATTGGATAAGAGGTCACCATGACCTTACTCGCTGCAACTAGAAGCTGTGCCTGTTCCTACCGACTGATACATTGTGGACACCTCTGCACATGGGGAAACAATGAGGCCACGACCTCCCATCTGACAATCATCTGACAATTGTAAGGTCTTAGTGGTGGAACTGTGTGTTACATAGACATAAGTACATGTATATCCCCATCCTTAAAATCAAGTATCTGGGGTATTGTGCCAGGTGTAGGTGTTCTATTATTGTCTGTGCTATCTATCCTGTGTATTGAACAGATCTGTGTAACCTTGCACTGCTTTCCTTTACCATTCTGTGCATAATAAAGTTAAGAAGAGTTTATCTGAGGTGTTTTTACTGGCTCCTCTCGTATCCAAAAGCTGAACCACACGACAGACAGCAGGAAGCTTTTTAAATCATAGAATCATAGAATCCCAGGACTGGAAGAGACCTCAGGAGTCATTGGCTGTGTCTACATTAGCCCCTATTCCTTAATAGGGATGCAAATGTAGAACTTTGGAATAGGCAAATCCGCGGGGGATTTAAATATCCCCCGCGGCATTTGCATTAACATGGCTGCTGCTTTTTCCCGGCTTGTAGATAAGCCGGAGAAAAGCGCCAGTCTGGACGCGATCCTCCGGAAAATAAGTTCTTTTCCGGAGGATCTCTTATTCCTACTTTCACTGCACTGAATTGCCTAGTATAGTAGTCTGTGAAGAGAGAGGAAAAAGAACATTGCGAACTTCAGCTTTTCCCACATCATCTATCACTAAGTCACCTCCCTCATCCCATAAGGGCCCCACAGCCTCTCTGATCACCCTCTTATTGCTAACATGCCTGTAGAAACCTTGCTTGTTACCCTTCACAGCCCTTGCTAGCTGCAATTCCAATTGCGCTTTTGCCTTGCTCATAACTTCTCTCCATGCTCAAGAAATATATTTCTATACCTCCCGGCTGTGTCTAGACTAGCAAGTTTTTCCGCAAAATCATCTGCTTTTGCGGAAAAACTTGCCAGCTGTCTACACTGGCTGTTTGAATTTCCGCAAAAGCACTGACGATCTCATGTAAGATTGTCAGTGCTTTTGCAGAAATACTACACTGCTCCCGTTCGGGCAAAAGTCTTTTTCCGAAAAACTTTTGCGCAAAAGGGCCAGTGTAGACAGCAGAGATTTGTTTTCCGCAAAAAAGCCCCGATCGCGAAAATGGCTTTCGGGGCTTTTTTGCGGAAAAGGTCATCTAGATTGGCCACAGACGCTTTTCGGCAAAAAGTGATTTTGTGGAAAAGCATCCTGCCAATCTAGACACGCTTTTCCGAAAATGCTTTTAACGGAAAACTTTTCCATTAAAAGCATTTCTGGAAAATCATGCCAATGTAGACGTAGCCCCTAGTCATCTGTCCACATTTCCACTTCTTGTAAGCTTCCTTTTTGCGTTGAAGCTCACCAAGGATTTCCCTGGTAAGTCAAGCCGGTCGCCTACCATATTTGTTTTTCTTACTGCCCATCGGGACAGTTTGTTCCTGGGCCTTCAATAAGCCTTCTTTAAAATACTGCCAGTTCTCCTGGACTCCTTTCCCTTCATGTTAGCATCCCAGGGAATCCTGCCCATCAGTTCTCTGAGGGAGTCAAAGTCTGCTTTTCTGAAGTCCAAGGTGTGTATTTTGCTACTCTCCTTTCTTCCTTTGGTCAGGATCTTGAAATAGACCATCTCATGATCACTGCTTCCCAGGTTGCCACCCACATCTATTTCCCCTACTAGTTCCTCCCTGTTTGTGGTTGGTTCCTTCAGCACTTGTACCAGGAAGGTATCCTCAGCAGTCTCCAAACACTTCCTGGATTGTCCGTGTATTGTTGTATTAGTCTCCCAATAAATGTCAAGGTGGTTAAAGTCCCCCATGAGAATCAGGGTCTGTGATCTGGAAGCTTCTCTTAGTTGTCTGAAGAAAGCCTCATCTACCTCATCCATCTGATCTGGTCTATAGCAGACACCAACCACAACATCACCCCTGTTGCTCTAACTTAACCCAAAAACTCTCAACAGGTTTTTCTCCCTCTATGTACTGAAGCTCTGAGCAATCATCCTTCTCTCTTACATACAGTGCAACTCCTCCTCCTTGTCTCCCACCTGATCCTCCTGAACAGTTTACACCCTTCCATGACAATGCTCCAGTCATGGGAGTCATCCCACCGAGTCTCCGCTATTCTAGTCACCTCACAGTTCTTTGATTGTGCCAGGACTTCTAATCTTCCTGCTTGTTTCCCAGGCTTCTTGCATTCCTGTGCAGACACCGTAGATAACTAGCTGATTGCTGAACCTTCCCCATACAACTCAAGGCTCCTCTGCCTTGTATTTCACGTGGGGTCAGAGGGTGGGGCCAGGAGAAGCACATGGGGAGCACCTGGGGGGTGGCAGGCATGGCCACAGGAGAGTCCTGGCTATGAATTTTGCTGGAGCTGGACCCCTGGGCTAGGAATATTCCTGAAGCCCAGGTACCAAGGGAACATATAACTCTCCACCTGTGTAAACCCTTCCTTAAGAGCTGGGCCAGGAACGCAGGGACTGGTGGTAAGAACTGACAGAGGAATGGATGGTTTTGTTCACACTCACGGGTACAAGGGGTCGGGCTGGTCACCACCCACACCTGGCGTGGAACAGGTAACGTTTGTGTCGATGTAAAATGGGAGAAGTCAGAGGAGGGACCTCTCTGGCAGTGTCCTGGGGCATTTCCGGGGGAATGGGGCACGTGCAGGTTGGAACCAGTAGAGGTGAGTCTCTATCCCAGGCCTTTTCTACACCCTGATTTGAGACAATGGGGCACTCGGCCAGAGGCTGGGGGTGCGTACAGGAGTGGGGAGGGAGGTTCTGTGGCCTGCAATGTGCAGGGGTCAGACTAGGATGGTCCAGGGGCCCGAGCTGGGACCATTGTCGTGAGCACACGTGTTTCAGGGTAGCTGCACCAGGGTGCATGGCTGCAGGAAGTCTTGGGCCAGGAACTGAGCTTGATTCAGAACCAGATCAGAGGAGGCGTCCCCGTGGGGGTAGTGTGGACGGGAGGGACAATAATACGTAGCTCTCTAGAGGAAGGCCACTTGAGCACCTCTGGGGCCAGGCACCTACATCTGGACTCTTTAGAAAAAAAGATTTAGAGATGCTGCCCCCTGGTGGGAAGACACAGCGCAGCAGGCAGAGACTGGAAGTGAAATGTAAATGGCTCTGGCTATGGGGAACTAAGGGCTTTCCACATACCCCTGTCGAAGTACCTCCGTGCTGACTGGCAATAGCCTCCGTGTCCAGTCAGGGAGGACGCACTGTCGGAGGCAGTGAAAGGGTCACAATTCTGAGCTCACTGTAGAAATTACTTGTTCACAGCCAGGCAATTAGTCTCTGGCAACATCTTTTAAACAATCAAAGTGAAGTTTCCATTTGCAGGCCCCTCTAGAGCACCGGCACCGATCTCACAGCGCAGTGTCCAATACCTCCATGGATGCAGATGAAGTAGCAACCACAAAGGAATTAGTCACCGTCTAGCAGGGGTGGACGAATACCGGCCTGCCGACTGGATCCAATCTGCCAGGGTTAGCCCCCGGTGGGCCCCCAAACCACCGTATTTACCTGCACCTCCGCAGATCACTGTTCCTGGCCAATGGGAGCTGTGATTGCCCATATCGGCGGAGACATGGGTAAATATAGCAGCAGTGACCCACCAGGAGCTAACCCTGGTGAAGCGCCACTGGTTTATTGCCCACCCCTGCCTTATTGTGACCTTACATCTGCTTAAGCAGCAGCCAGAATAATTCATTGAAGCACCTGACGTGCTTCTGTGGGCACGTGGCTGTAGAGTGCTGAAACCAGACAAACCAGAGCTCTGGCTACGCCATTGTGCCCGAGAGCTACGCTGAATTAATCATGTGTCAGGTGAGCCAAGGCATAACTTTCACAGCCTCCCACCTCCCCCGCACCCAGTCCACGTCGGCGCCAGCTGCCTCCACTTCCCTCACAGCTCTTCCCCTCACTCATTTCTCCCTTGCTGGCCAGGGTCAAACTCTCAAGCTCTTGGCCTTGGCCAGAGCCCCTCCCTCATTCTGCCCCATCACCTGCAACCCCACTCACAGCCTTTCTGCCCTGTCCCCCGCTGCCCCACTCCCTGCTCACTCCATTCACCCTCTGCAGGTTGCCAACTTTCTCATTGCTGAAAACCGAACAACTTTGCCCCGCCTCCTACTCCGCATCTTCCTCTGAAGCCCCGCCCCATATTTACTCCTCTCCCTGCATCTCTTGCTCTCCACCCTCCCTCGGCCTGCTCACTCCCACCTCTCCCTGGACTCACCGGATGACCTGACGTTGCCAGGTTCCCTTTTCGAATGGATATTCTAGTGGAAAACTGGACAACTGGAAACTCTCCCCCCAGGTCTCCAGCAAAGCTCTGTGCCCCGATGCAGCTCCAGGGCCACTCCCCCCATCCAGGGCCATGGTGGTGGGAGAATATTTTTCCAGGGCCCCAAATCCACCACTGCCCCCCACCCGGGAGCATGAGATTACACCCCTCCACACTGGTTGTAGCCACAGTTACCGGCTGGTGTAAAGTGCAGGGTTGGGACTATCAGGGTGGTTGAGCAGGAGCCTCTGCAAGAAATCTGGCCCTGGCACTTCCCTCCGCAGGTTGCTGCTGTTGTGATTATTAGAGGTGGGGCGGAGGGGCAGGTGCTTGGGGAGCACACTGAGAAAACCGGGGAGGAGACGGAAGCAAAGGAGGAAAGGTAAGGAAGGGGGTCTAAAGACACTCATGTCTGGGGACAGGGCTGAAGATCTCATGCCCTGGCAGGGTAGATGGCACCAGCTAGTTGGTCTTTTCTGATGAATGAAGAGCACAGGAAACCCGAGAAGAAGTCGTACTTTTCGGTAACCGGGTTTGGTTCTTTAAAGGATTTGAAACCACAGAGAGAGGAATACTTCTTTTTAGGGTTAAACAAAGATTATTTATTTTTTCTATTTACTTTATAATTAATTTTCTATTTAAATCAATTCATTATTTTTGATTCTTTTAAGACAATATAATATACAAAGAAAAAGTAAAAAAACAGTACAGTTAAAAATAACAAGAAATAATAACTTCTCCTACTGATATACCCTCCTGAGTTACCTTTAAGAAATTTATGGAGTTAACAGTTATATAATACTCACGTTAAGAAAGATAGAAGCATTGCTTAGATTCAGGAGATATTCTTTTCTTTATGTTTTTCCTTTCTTTGGATTTTTCGTTGCAACTTACGACCGGTATTCGTTCCCCTTTCGGAGCTTATTTGTTCCCCTTTCGGAGCTTATGTACGGCAGCGAGATTCAGCGCCGGGGAGGGAGCCCTGGTTGATCAGACCTGGCTTTTCGGATTCGCAACCCGTCCGCTCGTGGTCTGTTTCAGCCCACCTTATATACCCTGTTTCGGTATTTTGGTACTCCTCCACTCGCCTGACAATTGCTGACGTTAGATTTTTGTTGTCTCATTCTGCTCTTACAAAAAACTTTCGTCTGCTCCATTTGGGGTACTCAGCACTTTGTTGCATACTGCTGTCTGAGTTACTTACTTCCCTAAAAGCGGGGTTATTGTTGGTCAACCAATCAAATTTTGTTTTTATTTTTATCTCCTGTATCTGAGAGTGCTGCCTTTCCTTTCCACTTACAATTAAACTGGTGCTCATTTGACATATTCTGGGTAGGCCTCAATACCTTTCTTTCACAGTACTCAGCTACTGTGGTTGTGGCTGGGAGTAACAAGAGATGAAACCTGACAGCTTCCAGCCCAGGAAACGTAGCACCAAGATGGGTTTCAACCACGATAAAAAAGAAGTTGAAGTCAAATCTTCATTCGCTCGTGGTCCAATATCCCCCTCTGAGCTGAAACTCTCTAGTCGGTCCAGATGACATGCCCATGGCTGGAAGAGCCCCACTATTCAACTCAGCGTTTTATAGGACCATGTAGCCAATTATTTTAGTAGCTGGTTCATTTATTGTGTGGTTATGACGAATTGGCATGTTAGGTCACATATAATCACTGTATGCTAAACAGAGTTAAGCTGGAGGGCTATAGAAGTATAAGACTCCGAGTACAACTCCAAGCAGATCCTGCACTTTGCCCACTGGGAGTTCCAGGTGTGGGATGATGACGTCCAAATCAGGTGTGGGGCTGCGGACATGGAGGTGGGAGCAGGAGAGGGCTCTGGAAGGAGGAAGGGGAGGGGCACACATTAACCTGGAACCCCGGGGTGGGCTGGGCATGGCCAGGGTAGCCCTTGCAGAAGGGTGGAGAGAGCGGAGTGTGGTTGGTGCCGTGGGTCCGTGAGACAGCTCGTGACGGAGTCTCTCCCCCACCCCCAATTCCTCACAGGCACTGTGTGGATGACTGAGATCTTGAGTCTGATCTGCAGCGGCGGGGACCCAGCCTGGAACCGAACCACCCTCAACTCCACCCGCATGCCCTGGTTCACCACCCACCTGGGGCTGGAAGCCATGCTAAACTACCCCCCACCCCGCCTGCTGACCTGCTACCTCCCCATCCAGCTCTTCCCCACCTCTTTCTTCAGCTCCAGGGCCAAGGTGAGCCTGACAGGCTATGCTGACCCCAGGGTTATCCAGGAATTACTGGTGAATCTTTCATTAAAGATTGTGTCCTGTGATGAAACCTCCACAAATATTTCCAAGCGAAACTGCAACCCTGAGGGTAAGAGGGGGCAGGACTATGGAGCAGAGCGGTGGGGGGGCAGTATCTGGCGGAGGGGTGCCCAGGAGAGAGGGGAATGGGCTGGGGGCAGGTGACCAAAGCCCACAGCTAAGTGAAGAGCTGGTGGGGCATGTGCTATGGTGCAGAACTGGGAGTGGGCAGGGTTATGGTGTGGAGCAGGGAGGCAGGGTTATGAAGCAGAGCAAGGGGGCGGGGCTGTGGTGTGGAGCAAGGGGGCAGGGTTACGGTGCAGAGCAAGGGGGCGGGGCTGTGGTGTGGAGCAAGGTGGCAGGGTTATGGTGCAGAGCAAGGGGGCAGGGTTATGGTGCAGAGCAGGGGGTAGGGCTAAGATGCATAGCTCAGTGGTTCTGGGCCTAAGCTGCAGACTGGGTGGTGTGGGGGAACAAGGCAATGGTGCGGAGCAGGGGGGCAGGACTGTGGTGCAGACCCAAGAGGGGCAGGGTTAGGATGCATAGCTAGAAGGTATGGGGGCTAAGGTGCATATCTGGGAGGGAGTAGCGATGCGGGGGCTAAGGTGCATATCCGGGGGTTGGGGGGAAGATGCAGGGGCTAAGGTGCAGACCCATAGGAAGGCACATGCAACAATGGGCAACCTTAAACATGTGCCTGAATTCTGAGTTCCTTGACCCTGCCCCATAGATCCTCAGGGGTTTCCCTGGCTCACTTTGGCTGGATGCCCATAGACAAGCCAGCTGGGCACTTCAGGGGCTCCCTGACCCACAGGGGTAATAGTAGAGCAGCATGTCCTTCTCCTCGCCCGAGCCCACATCTCTGGCCCTACCCCTGCCTGTGCTCCTCTCCAGGTGATCTACACGCTCTGCAATCCCAAGGACGTCCTGGTCTCCTAATTCTATTTCTCCAAGATGTGCAGCTCGTACGAGGACCCCGAGTCCTTCGAGCAGTTCCTGGGGGACTTTCTGAGCAGGGACGGTGAGTGAGGCTCCAGGACCTCAGCCACCTTGGGTCATGGGGGAGGAGGGAGCTGAGCGGGGACTGGAGACCAGTCTGCAAATATGGGGAAAGTTGCTATAAAGAGGACAGGGATCAATTGTTCTCCCTCTGCACCAAGGGAATCTGCCTGCTGCTTTTGTTTTGGACGTTCAAACCAAGAATTGGGAGGGGGAAGGGAGATAAATACCCATGCCTAGAAATGGACTAGACCTTGGAAGTACAAACATGTGAGTAGATAGAGAATGTTTTTAGTTAGACACAATCAGGTTATTTTCTTTGTTTTGTTGTTTGGTTAAACTCCCCTTACACTGTAACTAAAACTGAATCCCAGGGAAGCAATTCTCTGTGTTTTAATCTGTTATTTTCTCAGCTGCTCTATAACACCTAGCAACAAAGTATGCTTTATCAAGTATATCTTTTTGCTTTGTTAATAAGAACACCCTTTTAAAGATTGTGATCTGATTCTTGTGTCCTGGAAAGTAATAGGACACAAGAAGGTCTGTGAGTGCTTGACTAAGTCTGAGAGATCAACTATCAGAGATTATAGTTTGTTTTTTTCAAGCTCTCTTATGGCAACAGAGCTTGGGGTACCCCTCTGAAGAAGTTCCCAAGTGGGTGGTTCCTGGGTTCAAAAAGAAAGAGGTTTTGCACTTGGGTGGTGGCAGCTACCCCCCAAGGGCAGGGAATCTGTGACTTTGGGGCATTTTCAAGCAGAAGCCTCTGCAGCAGTGTTTCTTAAACTGTGTTTCAGGGCATGTAGCCTGCAGGTAGCCATGACCATCAACACCGTGCTGCTACAGAGGGTCGTCACTCTGGGTTACGTGGACAACATCATAGATGGCTTTGCCACCATAGGCTAGCCCAAATACTAGGGGAGGGCCTGGAGATTTTTCGCCTTCCTCTGTAGCATGGGGCACAGATCACAGCTGGAGGATTCTCTGCATCTTGGCGTCTTCAAACTATTTGAAGGTTTCAATATCTGAGATATAGGTGAAAGGAAAATTCCAGGAGTGGGTGGGTGAGATTCTGTGGCCTGCACTGTGCAGAGGGTCAGATAGATGAACATAATGGTCCCTTCTGACCTTAAAGTCTATGAGTCTGTAAAATGGCACGTCCCCATCCTGGCCCACAACCACCAAGCTTCGGAGTTCATGAACCAAAAGGGGAATGTCTCCGTGGTGCTTCACGCCCTCGTGGATCACAAAAGACGCTTCACCGACATCAGAGTTGGATGGTTGGGAAAGGCGCATGACACCCGCATTTTCTAGAACTCCTGCCTCTTCCAAATGTTGCACTTTTCCCCCAGACTGTACCACCAGAGCGGGAGAGGAGAACATGCCCACAGAGATGCCTACCGCTCGTTCCCCTGGCTCATGAAGCCCTACATGGGCAACTTGGAGCCCAGCAAGAAGGAGTTCAATACCCGGCTGAGCAGGTGCTGCATGGTGGTGGAATGTGCACTCAGCCATTTAAAAGGGAGGTTCAGGAGGCTCCCCACCCATTTGGACCTCAGCGAGCGCAACATCCCCTTCATGATGGCGACCTGCTGTGTGCAAGGGGCTGTGCTCATCTGAGAGGTCTTGATGGAGAGTTTCATGCAAGGCCAGTTCTGAGACTCTTCCCTGGGGCTCTCCACAAGGGGCCCCTGCATTCCCTGTGTGTGCTTTTCACCACTCCCTTTCCCTGCCCTCCCTTCCCACCTTCCCCCCTCCCTGCAGAGCAAACAACAAAGACATTGTTTTTGAAAAGACAGGACCCTTTATTTGGGGGGCATACAACAGGGAAGGGACTGGGAATTGGGGGGGGTCATGGATGGGGCTGAGAGCGGTGCCTGCCTCTGGGTGGTCTGAAGGCTCTGGCTGCCCTGAGATCCCACTACCCTGTGTTCTCAGGTGGCCCCTGGGAAACCTTGGAGGGGAAGTCATGGGGAGGGTGGGGAGGTGGCTGGATCATGTCTCATGGCCTGTTCCATGAGTGAAGCCATGCGCTTCATCACTGAGGGTGGGGAACGTGACTTCATGCTGGCACCTCTTCTCTTCCCAGGCACCCTTTCTCTGCTCCCAGTCAGCTCTTCCCAGTTCGCCCGGCACTCCTCCTGGTTGGTGGCCCACTCCTGCTGCCCTTCCTCAAGTCCCTGGAGGAGGGACTGCAGGCACCACCATCTGCTCCCTCATCAGCTCCTCCTGCATGCGTTTCCACCTGAGAATCCCGCTGAGTCGGGTAGATGAAGTGGGAGGTGGGGGACATGCCAAGCTCACAGCTGTGCCAGAAGGGTGGTACCAGACACGCCCCTAGGAAACATCTTGGTACCAACACACTCCCCACAGATACCAGGGACATACCAGCCCAAGTTCAGGACAGGGTTCAGAAGGACAGCCAGATGGAGAGTGATGTTTTGGTCAAACTACCATGTACAAGGTCTGTCACCCAGGTATGTCAGAGGGAGGCCAAGCACTTGGGTTCCCTACGGAGGTGGTGGACTCTCCATCCCTGAAGGGTTTTAAGTCTCAGCTTGACAAAGCCCTGGCTGGGAGGATTTAGCTGGCTCTGGCCCTGCTTTGGGCAGGGGGATGGACTCAAAGACCTCTGGAGGTCTCTTCCAGACCTAGGATTCTATGGGGGCTGTCCTTGTCCAGCCTAGAGGGCAGTGGAAAGCCCCACCCCGGGCTGAGCTGAATCCATTGTCATGGGCAAACATTCTTAGTATCCTCGT
This sequence comes from Pelodiscus sinensis, assembly GCF_049634645.1. Lineage (NCBI taxonomy): Eukaryota > Metazoa > Chordata > Testudines > Trionychidae > Pelodiscus > Pelodiscus sinensis. The sequence goes on along the minus strand of NC_134743.1, from coordinate 3,130,119 downwards.
AGAGTCTACCAGGTGCTGTTACTGTATTTCATTTACAAGGACTCTGCCTTGTGCCTTTGTCCCTTATCTGATTTGTGGTCATTGGAGGTTCTCTTGTGACCTGCTGGGTTGGCTACCTGCACAGAGGGAGCACATGCACACAGCCAAATGGTTATTGGCATTCAACAGAGGAAGATACCACTCAGGACACGCAGCCAGCGACATCGGATGACATGAACAATTCCTTTTCTCCTAAAGGGAGTTTTCCCCAGACACTGAAATCCAACACATTGGTTTTGAGAACACAAGTGTATTAACTTTACATACAAAGCTGCTACACATGTTGTTTTAGAACAATATTGTTTAGTGAGTTAGGACATTTCAAAATTTGTACACAAATGATTACAGCCGTGTGATGAAAGGGGCGAATACAGACAAATAGACCTGCTGGGGTATGACAAAGGACTATAAAATTTTGAATGATGCAGAGACAGCAAATAGGGAAGTGTATTTAGGGAATAAGGAGGTTGCTACTTTTTCCTAACACAAGAACTAGGGGTCACCAAATGACATTCAAAGGAGCAGGTTTATACCAGACCAAAGGACGTATTTCTTCACAAAGCTCACAGTCCGCCTGTGGAACATGTTGCTGGGTGTGTTGTAAAGGCCAAAATTACAATGGGGCTTAAGAATGACTTAGATACGTTCATGAAGGACGGCTCCATCAATGGCTACTAGCCAAGGTGGGCAGGGGCCGAAGCCCATTCTCTAGGTGTCCCTAAACCTCTCACTGCCAGAGGCTGGGAGTGGACCACAGGGGATGGATCACTTGAAGTTGTCCTGCTCTGTTCATTCCATTTGCAGCACCTGTCACTGGGCTGGGTGGGCAATTGGGCAGCCCCAGTAGGGCCATTCTCACACTCTTGTGTTATGATCTTCTGCACCTACCCTTTCCTTGTGTCTTTATAACTTGCCATTCAAGTTGCTTAGCCAGTTCTAATTTACCCAGTAAGCACACGTGCAATCAATAGCAACCTTACACGGCTACCAAAAGGTCAAGCTCTTCAACATATTCCACTTACAAGAATTTTAGCCTTTATTTTCTAAAAATTCTGTTACCTTTTTAGCATGACTTTTTGCAAAGCTTTATAGGAGTTTTATCACCAAGATAAATGCTGAAGCTTCAGGCTTTCCTATGCCAACACCTATTATTTCTGAGATTAGGAAATAAACAGAAAAAAACCCTTCTTTACATAATCTTGCATGCCCAGATACCACCACACTGAGGAGACAGACAAGTACTCGTGCACTAAAAAGAGCAGTGTGGGCAGCAGTTCAGGCTAGTCACCGAGTGCAAACCCAAGAGATCAGGAAGATGGTACTTGGTGCAGGGCTGGCCTCGCCAGGTGGTGAACTGAGGTGGCCACCTCAGGTGCCAGATTAGGGAGGGGGGACGCCACTAGGATCCAGAGTGTAGAAAATTGTGTCTGCTGGTGGAGTGCTGTGCTGTGCTGTGCTGTGCTGTGCTGTGCTGTGCTGGAGGAAGGAGGGCACAAGAGACCTTTCAAAGTTTTGGTCCAAGTGAGGAGGTATGGGGTGTCATTTGTGTTGTGGGCCAGCCCTGCTTGGCTGGCTAGCTCTTCCCACCGCCCACACTGCTCTGGCCATTTCTAAAAATCCTCGCATGAGCAGAGCTAGCACATCACTGTCTATGCAGGCTGTGAGAAAGAAAGTCCCTAGTTCCCCTGCATCCTGGTCTGTCACATGGGGGCATTTCCCTGGGCTGAGTGCATAGCTAGGGCGGGCTAGGATTGGTTTGCTCGATCTGCACTCTAATGTAGGACTTATAGTTGCTGGTCATGGTGGCTTTCACCTCTATTTCCTGGTTGCGCACCCTCAGTTCCCCAGGATTCCACCCCCGGAGCACCGCCTTCCTGAAGGAGTGGCACTGATAGGGCGGGCCCCCACCATGCATATAGCTATAGAGGCGCTCCATGCTGTCAAACTGCTGCCTGCCACTGCAGAGTTGAAGAGCAAACTCAATGTTGTACAAGTTGTAGTTGAAGGGGTTGGAGAACATGATGGCCAGGGTGAAGATATTGGACTCGTAGCTCAGCACCCCCACACTCCCGCAAGCCGTCCTGCCTTTTTTCACAAACACGCTGCTCCCCAAGCCACCAGGGGGGATTACAGGTGTAGGCTCCATCCATACGTTGCCACTCTTACAGTAAGTCCTGGAGGAACAGACAACAGGGCACCTCAGCACACAGCATCCCTGACAATAATTAATAAGTGCATCTCCGCAGCAGGAGACGCCTGACCCTGGGGCTGGGGTGGGTCACAGCATCTCAGCTCTTCTATAGAGGAGACACACAGCACGTCGCTGGACAAGGGAGCACGGCCCAACGTGGGCCAAACCCAGGGCTGAGAGGCCTTTCCTGCATCACCAAAGCGTAAGGGAGTGGAGATAAGGTAAGTGGGGACAGGGCCAATCCCCATCTTCCCACCCACCCCGGGCTGGGCTCTGCCTCCTCCTTAGGGTTGCCAGGTGTCTGATATTCACCTGGACAGTTTGATATTTGTGGGCTCCATCTGGTAAAAGAAAAACAACAGGAAATACTGGATATGTGAAATACCGTCCTGTTTCCCTGGGACGGAAGCCTGGTGGGGACAATTATCCCATGCCACATCTGGCAGGGGCGGGCGAGTGAGAAGCGTGGCAGAATCTAGAATAGGGAGGCATGAGGGGGCACTTTTTGAGTGCCACACTAAGGGGGCACCAGGCTGGGGTGGGAGCAGAGCGCACGTGATCAGCAGAGACCGGGAGCTGGCCACGTGATGCCTCCCTCTACACAATGTGAGCCGAGGCAGCCGGGCCGGGCGGCAGGAGCAACCACTTGAAAATTCAGATTGTTCCTCTGTGCCTGGCTCAGCGGGAGGGGGACATTTCATTGGAGTGGGGGCTCCCGATGCTGGGGATGCCTGCCTCACGGGAAGGGGGGAGTGCACTGGGAAGGGGGGATGCTAGGGGAGCCTGGCTCTGAGGCAGGGATGAGTGTATTGGGATGGGAGGACTGTAGGGCCTGGCTCAGGAGGAAGGGTGGGTGCATTGGTGTTTAGTGTGTGGTCCCAAGCTGGAGGGAGTGCTGCAACGTTTGCTTAACAACTTCAACTTCCTCCCCATTTTTATTTTATTTTATTTTATTTTTGCTCAACAACTTTGGTCTCCCCTTTTTTTCCTTGACACAATTTTTTCCCGGCATACAGTCTGGAAGGGGCAGAGCGGGGGAGGTGTATGGGAGTGGGTGGAGGGATGGAGGAGGTGTATGGGAATGGCAGACAGACACTCGGTAGCAGGCATGTACCCCTCACCCTGGCCAGTCCATAGAGGCGTGTAGAGGGGGCATGGGAACCTGCTCACCTGGGGTTCTCGAGAGTCACATTTTCAGTGTTGTTAAATATCTCGATGCCCACACACCTGCCGACGTCCAGATTCCCCACCACCCTTTCAACGGTTGTCATCGTGCAGAGCAGAGGGACTGTTCAGCAGCAGCCTCTGCAGAGCCCCTGTGGGAGAAGAGCCAACTCACTCCCCTGCCAGCCCTGGCTGCGTGGGCCTCCTGCCAGCTGGGGCACACAGCGCCCTTGGTCTGCAGGGCAGGGCTGCGCACAGGCAGGATGTAGGGGGTGGAAGGGCTACAAAGGAACCCTGGCTAAGGAAGGAGGGGCAGAGCCAGCACAACGACGGGGGACGCTCACTGCCGCCCCTGTGGGTTACTTGCTGGCTCTCGGGCTGGCCTGCTCTTTACAGGGATCTACACAACCTGTATTGGTGGAGGAAGGGGGCCCAGACACCTCTGCCGTAGCTCAATGGGTACCCCGGGCCCTAGGGACGTTATCGCGTTTATACAATTAACCAGTAAACCTGGGCTCATTGGTTAATCCTACATGTATCCCCCCTTGCTGCCTCTGTATGAGAGAGAGCAGGGGAGAGGGAGTGGAAGCTGCTGTCCCCACACATGCCGGCTCCAGTGGAGATGCTCCCTCCCCTGCTGGTATCACGGGCAGCTGTGTGGGAAGGGCAGGCAGGAGCTGGTATGCGCAGGGAGCCAGCTCTCTGCGGCTGCCAGCTACTGCAGAGCCACCTGTCCCCCACCCTGCCTCCCACAGAGCTGGGACACATGGGAAGCCGACTCCCTGCGTGTAGCAGTTCCCATGGATCCACCTCCCCACATGCTGCTGCCTCTGTCAGCTCCCGCCTACCCCTCCCCCCGCACGTAAACATGGAAGCACGGCAAAGTTCAGCATGTTTACAACAATGAACGTTTGTTCACAACCATGCCAGGCCCAGGAACCAAACCTGGTGCTGGGAGACAGAAGGAATAGGGGGGACGCCCCAGGGCCCTGTGTGCACAGAATGACAATAAGATCTAGTTGCTTCATTTGCTTCCTTCTAGCTGAGGAGCAGCCCACAGCTCACCCACGGGCAGGGTCTCTCACTGTCAGTGGCGGGATGCAAAGGTCTCAAGTCAGGGCTACCCGAGGTGGGGGAAGGAGCTCACGGGGAGAAACACAAACCCTTTGCTGGCAACCCACAGCTGCTGCTCCTCACAGGGCCCTGCACCCCTGTGTCAGTGCAGGATGGGGGCTCCGGCATTCTTGCTCCATGGGCAGCTGCAGGTGCAAAGCAAACCCAGCGCAGGATAGACACAGGGGCTACGTCTAGATTGCATCCCTTTTTCGTAAAAGGGATGCAAATTAGACGTATCGCAATTGCTAATGAAGCGGGGATTTAAATCTCCCCCCACTTCATTAGCATAAAAATGGCTGCCGCTTTTTTTCGGCTCGGAGCTTTGCTGGAAAAAAGCGCCAGTCTAGACACAGATCTTTCGGAAAATAAAGCCTTTTCCAAAAGATCCCTTATCCCTCTTAAAATAAGAAAATTCAAGCGGCCAGTGTAGACAGCTGGCAAGTTTTTCCAGAAAAGTGGCTGATTTTCCGGAAAAATTGGCCAGTCTAGACACAGCCCAGCTGTGGACACCCTCAGACAGCCCTGCTGAGGGGCAATGGGAACCGACGTACCTGGGACTGTCGCAGATCAACAGCCTCCTGCTGGCGAGCTCCCTTGGGCGTTTCCAGATTCTCTCTGTGCCCCAGAGGTAGCGGCTCTTGCCGGTTTTGTAGGAAGGCAGAGCCCAGCCCCCGGGTCTAAAGACTGCAAGCCTCCCACAGTATTTATGGGAAACCAGGTGGTGACTGTGCTGATCAACCACAGGAATGCACCCTAGTCGAATGGGGCATGGGCGGGGGAAGGAAGCACTGTCAGTGTAACAAGACGTTGTAGTTTAGTTACTTAATTACAGCAGTCAGGGCAATAGGTTTGTAGACATTGTGGTGGTTCCCAGAACTCCACCCAGTACCGCTCAGAAATAACAATACGGTGGTAACACTGCTCTACAGCCAAAATGCTTCTGAAATAAATGTAGTCAAACTTTACTAATTCTGGGTCACTGAGAAAGAAAATGATGCTTAAAATTGTTGATTGGCTCTAGTTTTCAAGATATGCTATTGGGTCAGTATATACGACCCTTGACTTGCGAATGGCGGAGGATAAGTGAGTTATAAAGGGAAGGGATCTCAATTTAAACCAGAAATGACCAAAATACATCTTTGACTGGATCTATGAATAAATCTATGATTGGGTTTGGACAGTACTTGCTTTTTAGGCAAAACAATGAATGATGCAATCTGAAGCTGGTATTGCGTCATACATGATATGAATTGCATCATGTTATTCCTAGAAGTCATGGATGTTTTGCTGCATAATGGCAATGTTTTGCCATCAATTCCAGTTGGTCATGCAGTCTATATGAAGGAAACCTATAACAACATGAAACAACTTTTGAGGTGAACATAAGAACGGCCGTACTGGGTCAGACCAAAGGTCCATCTAGCCCAGTATCCTGTCTACCGACAGTGGCCAACACCAGGTGCCCCAGAGCGGGTGGACCCAAGACAATCATAGAATCATAGAATAATAGGACTGGAAGGGACCTCAAGAGGTCATCGAGTCCAGCCCCCCGCCCTCAAGGCAGGACCAAGCTCCGTCTACACCATCCCTGACAGATGTCTATCTAACCTGTTCTTAAATATCTCCAGAGAGGGAGATTCCACCACCTCCCTTGGCAATTTATTCCAATATTTGACCACCCTGACAGTTAGGAATTTTTTCCTAATGTCCAATCTAAACCTCCCCTGCTGCACTTTAAGCCCATTACTCCTTGTCCTGTCCTCAGAAACCAAGAGGAACAAATTTTCTCCTTCCTCCTTGTGACACCCTTTTAGATATTTGAAAACCGCTATCATGTCCCCCCTTAATCTTCTTTTTTCCAAACTAAACAAGCCCAGTTCATGAAGCCTGGCTTCATAGGTCATGTTCTCTAGACCTTTAATCATTCTTGTCGCTCTTCTCTGTACCCTTTCCAATTTCTCCACATCTTTCTTGAAATGTGGCGCCCAGAACTGGACACAGTACTCCAGCTGAGGCCTAACTAGTGCAGAGTAGAGCGGCAGAATGACTTCACGAGTTTTGCTTACAACACACCTGTTGATACAACCTAGAATCATATTTGCTTTTTTTGCAACAGCATCACACTGTTGACTCATATTCAACTTGTGGTCCACTATGACCCCTAGATCCCTTTCCGCCATGCTCCTTCCTAGACAGTCGCTTCCCATCTTGTATGTATGGAACTGATTGTTCCTTCCTAAGTGGAGCACTTTGCATTTCTCTTTATTAAACCTCATCCTGTTTACCTCTGTCCATTTCTCTAACTTGCTAAGGTCATTTTGAATTATGTCCCTATCCTCCAAAGAAGTTGCAACCCCACCCAGTTTGGTATCATCTGCAAACTTAATAAGCGTACTCTCTATCCCAATATCTACATCATTGATGAAGATATTGAACAGTACGGGTCCCAAAACAGACCCTTGAGGAACTCCACTTGTTATCCCTTTCCAGCAGGATTTAGAACCGTTAACAACAACTCTCTGACTACGGTTATCCAGCCAATTATGCACCCACCTTATCGTGGCCCTATCTAAGTTATTTTTGCCTAGTTTATCAATAAGAATATCATGCGAGACCGTATCAAATGCCTTACTAAAGTCTAGGTATATGACATCCACCACTTCTGCCTTATCCACAAGGCTCGTTATCTTGTCAAAGAAAGCTATCAGATTAGTTTGGCATGACTTGTTCTTCACAAACCCATGCTGGCTATTCCCTATCACTTTATTACCTTCCAAGTGTTTGCATAGGATTTCCTTAATTACCTGCTCCATTATCTTCCCTGGGACAGACGTTAAACTGACCGGTCTATAGTTTCCTGGGTTGTTCTTATTCCCCTTTTTATAGATGGGCACAATATTTGCCCTTTTCCAGTCTTCTGGAATCTCCCCTGTCTGCCATGATTTTTCAAAGATCATAGCTAAAGGCTCAGATACCTCCTCTATCAGCTCCTTGAGTATCAGCTGTTTGTCGGCTCAGCACGGCAGCCATGAAAATGTCATTTAAATCGCGGCTTCATTTGCCTTTGCCTATGTGTCCAATCTACATGCCTCTGCCGACAGAGGCATGTAGTCTAGACACAGCCTTATAGACCAGGGTAGGCCAAAGGGCCTCAACAGGCCAAATCTGGCTTGCAAAGCAGGTGGATCCAGCCCGTGGAGGCCTGCTACTGCCCCGCCCCCAAGCCAATTGAGGCCTGGGAGCAGCAGAGCTGCGTTAAGCTTCCTTCTCCCTGCCCTGGCCATGCGAGGAGCCTGCAGCACTTCAAAGTGCCATGTGCTCCTCACAGGGCAGGAGGAGGCTTCCTGTGCTGCCCTGCCCCGAGGCCCTGATTTGCCTGGGAGTGGGGGAGCATGCCAAGCCTCTTCTAGGGCATGGGTGCCCAGTGGGAAGAGGAGGCAAAGGGGCTCCCTCAACCCCAGACCAATCATGATCTGCAGTGGGGTAGCCTCTCTCCTTCCCGTTTCGGCTCCGCCCCTTCCCATTTAGGCCCCACCCCTTCTTGGGTGGCCAGGGGCTACGTCGAAAATTTTTGAAGTGGCCCCCGGGCAAAAATTTTTGCTGACCCCTGTTGGAGACTAAGGGTATGTCTACACTACAGCGCTAATTCGAACTACATTATTTTAAATTAGTTAATTCGAAATAAGCTAATTTGAAATAACACATCTAGACCACAAAACTAATTCGAATTAGTGTTTTGCTAATTCGAACTAGCGCGTCCACACTGATTGGACACTGGGTCGCATTTAAGGGCAGCTAAAACCGGTTCTGGCAGGGCATCAGGTCAGTAGTTGCTTTGTGTGGCCGCTGTCTGAGGCTAACTGAGGCTCGTGCTTAAAGGGACCTGCCTGGACAGCCGGTTCTCAGCTTTTCCGCTTGCTTGCCAACCTCGCCGAGGGACAGCAAAGCGTTTTCCTCTCTGCCTGCCTGTGTAGGTGGTTCCCATTGGGGATGCCGCTGCAGTTGGCACCATATAGCCAGAGCTCACCCTGGGCATGCTGCTCCAGTTTTGGACTTGCTGTTGCAAGCCTGCCAGCAATGGCTCGAGGCTGCCTGGCACCATCTGGTGCACGTCAGCCCCCTGCCTCTCCGCCTGGCCGCCCTGGGGACTGTGGAGGAGCCACAGCAGCGCCCTGACGCCAGCGTGCCCCGCCGCATCTGGCGTCTGGACACCAGCAGCGACTGGTGGGACCGCATCGTCCTAGAGCACTGGGGAGACAAACAGTGGACCCAGAACTTCAGGATGAAGAAGGACACCTTCCTGGAGCTCTGCGAGTGGCTCGCCCCTGCTCTGTGGCAACGGGATACTCACTTGAGGCCCACCATCCCCCTCCAGAAGTGTGTGGCCATTGCCCTGTGGAAGCTCTCCACGCTGGACAGCAACCAATCCGTTGGGAACCAGTTTGGCGTGGGGAAATCCACCGTCGGAGAAGTGCTCATGCAGGTACAGCACTCACCGGCCACTGGGCCGGAGAGGGAGGGGGGATGCAAGGAGGGAATGGGCCTCCCCAGGGAAAACGGGGGGGGGGGGGGGGAAGGAGGTGAAAGTGCCCCGCATGAGGAGTAACAGTAGTTCGAATTAGAGATCCTAATTTGAACTACCTACTCTGTGCCGCGTGTAGCCGCGGGCACGGAGTTCGGACTAAGGGCGATTTAAAAATGGCGGCGCCCGGGAACATGCAAATGAAGCCCGTGATATTTAAATCCCGGGCTTCATTTGCAACCCCAGTTGCCCTCATTTGCCTACCTAGTTCGAACTAACGAGCTAGTGTAGACATACTCTTAGGGTATATCTACACTACAAAGTTAATTCAAACTAACAGCCGTTAGATCGAATTAACTTTAATCGGGGCTAAACATGCAAACTGGTAGTTCGAATTTAAATCGAACTAGCGGAGCGCTTAATTCGAACGAGGTAAACCTCATTCCACGAGGACTAACGCCTAGTTCGAATTAAGTAGTTCGAATTAAGGGCTGTGTAGCCCTACCGAGCATGCCCGGGCTGCAGCTGGGCTATAAAAGCCTGGGGAAGGACTCAGTCGGGGGAGACAGCTGGAGAAGAAGGACCGGGGCAGGGAGCTCCCACTCAGCTGTTGCCGGGGACTCCAGGAGAGGCCGAAAAAGATGCGGAGGTGAGTTGGTGTAACCCAGGGACTGCCTACTGAGGGGACGCCAGCACGGAGCTTGCAGCAAGCTGGGCAAATGCAGGGGAAAGAACCCCAGGGGACCAGGTAGCAAGTGGCTCAGGGCAGGAGCGGGAGCCGCCTCTCCTGCCCAGAGAACCTCGGCGCATTTCGGCCGGATTGCCCTGCCGAAGGAGTAACCCGTTACCCGGTCGCTCACAGGGCCCTGGGCTGGGACCCGGTGGAGTAGAGTGGGCCTGTGTCCCCCTGCCTAGGGGAGTGCCCCGCTACAACCCTGAACTACATTGTGGACTCAGGCCAGAGGGCCTTGGCCTTGCTTAAAGGGCCAGCTATAAACTGCATTGTGGACTCGGGTCAGGGGCCTTGGACTTACGAGGGCAGGCGGGCGAGACCCGCCACACACTCCATGGACCCAACCTCCATGACTTTATCTAACTTCTCTTTAAACTCTGTTATAGTTCTAGCCTTCACAGCCTCCTGCAGCAAGGAGTTCCACAGGTTGACTATTTGCTTTGTGAAGAAGAACTTTCTGTTATTAGTTTTAAGCCTGCTACGCATTCATTTCATTTGGTGTCCTCTAGCCCTTGTATTATGGGAACTAATGAAGAACTTTTCTTTATGCACCCTCTCCACACCACTCATGCTTTTATAGACCTCTATCATATGCCCCCTCAGTCTCCTCTTTTCTAAGCTGAAAAGTCCCAATCTCTTTAGCCTCTCTTCATATGGGACCTGTTCCAAACCCCTGATCATTTTAGTTGCCCTCCCCTCTCCCACCCTCTCTCTTCCCCTCTCCCACCTCCTTTTCCCAGTCTCCCCAAGTTTTGTTCAATAAAGAGAGTTTCTATTTTTGAACACACGTGTCCTTTATTTTGTACATCAGGAAGGGGGGCTAGGGAGGGGTAAGTGGAAGGAGGTGAGGGAGGAATGGGGTACGCGCCCCCGATGGGGAGGACTGGGGTGGTTCTGTGGGCTCCTTGTGGTGGAAGCTCTCCTGCAGCCCCCCGATTTACCCCCTCCCCGTCCTCCTGGATGGCAGCCTGCGGCCCTCATCGAGTTAGACAAGCGAGTGGGGAACCCTGAGAACTGTCTGTCCGGGGTGGGGGTCGGGTCCCTTTAAGCACAGCCATCGGCTAGCCTGAGACAGCAGCTCCATACTCTAAGTCCTCCTCTGATGCCCTGCCAGCACTGCTTCCGGCCAGCCTTAACCTCGGTTCAGGGTCCACTTAATGTGGACATGCTAGTTCGAAATAGCAAAACGCTAATTCGAACTAGTTTTTAGGTCTAGATGCACTAGTTCCAATTAGCTTAGTTCGAATTAAGTTAGTTCGAATTAGTGCTGTAGTGTAGACATACCCTGGTTGCTGAGGGCGTTATTTCCCCTAGGATCTGCGGGGCAGCGTGCAGCGATTCTGCCAGGTCCTGGGGCAGGCGCTGGATGAGGGAGCCCTCACGGCGGTGGTGGAGAACGCCTCCTTCAGGGCCATGCGGGAGAACCAGATGTGCAACTCGACACTGCTCCCCGCGGAAATCATGGATCAGGAGAAGGGCACCTTCCTGAGGAAGCTGCTGGGGGAGTGTCTGCCTCCCCTGCAGTGACAGTGAGGGGGCTGCTGTGAGCCAGCCTCATCATTGTGGAGCGTTGCAGACCCCATTGCAGCCCTCATGGGGGATGAGCCGGGGCCAGAGCCAGGATTGCGCACTGGGAGCAGGGTGGGCTCCACCCCCCTTGCAGCAGCAAGCGCCCCGTGATCTGCAGGGTGGGAGGCGAGTCCCAGTCCCCTCGATGGCCATGGTGCGAATCCTGAGCAGCGCCACTCGCCTTCCACAGGCATCTGTGGGGACTGGAAGAACCATTTCACAGCAGTGCAGAGCAAGGCCTTCGACGGGATCTACCGGGACCGCATGGGAGGCCTCCTGGGGGCGTTCCCCTGGGATCCGCCCTGGGATTGAACAGTGGGAATAAATCAGCCAGGAGACCACAAGGAACTGGGGCTGAGTTGCCGGGAGTGGCTGGCTGCCGTGGTTCACACAGCCTATGGGAGGGAATGGCTCCGGCCTGGCAGGATGGACCAGGCTGAGATGCATGTTCTGGGAGTGAGGTGTTGTGTCATCGCCTGCCCTGTAACTCCGGGTGTCTTAAATGCTCTGCTGCTGGGCTCGCAGCCGGACATCCATAGCCTCCGACAAGCCCACAGAGCTTTCCCCATTTTCCCTTTGGGGAATCTGGTCACTCTACCCTTGTGCCCCATCCCTACTCTACAGCCAGAGGTAGATTAAGGTTACCTGGGGCCCTTCCTCCCCTAGTCTCACACGCTGTCTATTCCCCAAACCTCAGCTCAGGGGCTGCCTGCAGGGTAGCAGCCTGCAACACCAGAGCCAGGACTGGCAGCAGAGGAGATCTGGGGTGGAGGAGGCTGCTCGGAGACCCAGGTGTGGAGCCACTGACTGAGCAGGGCTGCCAAACCGCAGTAAGCTCAGTGCGCTGCACATGTTTTAATGTTGCTACACATGTTTTAATGTTGCTACACATGTTTTTTCAGAACAATATTGTTTAGTGAGTTAGGACTTTTCAAATTTTGTACACAAATGATTATAGCCGTGTGATGAAAGGGGCAAATACAGGCGCACAGACCTGCTGGGGTATGACAGAAGGCTATAAAATCTTGAATGGTGCGGAGACAGCAAATAGGGAAGTGTATTTAGGGAATAAGGAGGTTGCTACGTTTTCCTAACAAAAGAACTAGGGGTCACCAAATGACATTCAAAGGAGCAGGTTTATACCAGACCAAAGGACGTATTTCTTCACACAGCGCATAGTCCACCTGTGAAACATATTACTGGGCATATTGTAAAGGCCAAAGTTCCAATAGGGCTCAAGAACGACTTAGATACGTTCATGGAGGATGGCTCCATCAATGGCCACTAGCCAAGGTGGGCAGGGACCGAACCCCATGTTGTCCTGCTCTGTTCACTCCATTTGCAGCACCTTTCACTGGGCTGGGTGGGCAATTGGGCAGCCCCAGTAGGGCCATTCTCACACTCTTGTGTTATGATCTTCTGCACCTACCCTTTCCTTGTGTGTTTATAACTTGCCATTCAAGTTGCTTAGCCAGTTCTAGTTTACCCAGTAAGCACACATGCAATCAATAGCAACCTTACACAGATACACCAAAAGGTCAAGCTCTTCAATATATTCCCCTTACAAGAATTTTAGCCTTTATTTTCTAAAAATTCGGTTACCTTTTTAGCATTAGTTTTTGCAAAGCTTTATAGGAGTTTTATCACCAAGATAAATACTGAAGCGTCAGGCCTTCCTATGCCAACACCTACTATTTCTGAGATTAGGAAATAAACAGAAAAAAACCCTTCTTTATATAATCTTGAATACCCAGATACCACCAGACTGAGGAGACTAGTGCACTAAAAAGAGCAGTGTGGGCAGCAGTTCAGGCTAGCCACCGAGTGCAAACCCAAGAGATCGGGAAGATGGTACTTGGTGCAGGGCTGGCCTCGCCAGGAGATGAACTGAGGTGGCCACCTGAGGTGCCAGATTTGAGGGGGGCGGGGCCAAGAGAGGATGCCACTAGGACCCAGAGTGTGGAAAATTGTGTCCGCTGCTGGTGCATATGTATTCTTTCTGCTGTACATGCACAGAGATGCTGGAGTGCTGTGCTGTGCTGTGCTGTGCTGTGCTGTGCTGGAGGAAGGAGGGCACAAGAGACCTTTCAAAGTTTTGGCCCAAGTGAGGGGCCATGGGGGCATCATTTGAGCTCCCTGCCTCAGGTCCAAAATGTTGTGGGCTGGCCCTGCTTGGCTGGCTAGCTCTTCCCACCGCCCACACCACTCTGGCCTTTTTTTAGTGGCCTCATGTGAGCAGAGCTAGCACATCACTGTCTATGCAGGTTGGGAGAAAGAAAGTCCTTACTTCCCCTGCATCCTGGTCTGTCACATGGGGGCATTTCCCTGGGCTGAGTGCATAGCTAGGGCGGGCTTGGATTATTTTTGCTCAATCTGCACTTTAATGTAGGACTTATAGTTGCTGGTCATTGTGGCTTTCACCTCTATCTCGTGGTTGCGCACCCTCAGTTCCCCAGGATTCCACCCCCGGAGCACCGCCTTCCTGAAGGAGTGGCACTGATAGGGCGGGCCCCCGCCGTACATATAGCGGTAGAGGTTCTTCATGCTGTCAAAGTGCGTCCTCCCACTGCAGAGTTGAAGAGCAAACGTGATGCTGTAGAAGTTGTAGTTGAAGGGATTGGAGAACATGATGGCCAGGGTGAAGTTATTGGACTCGTAGCTCAGCACCCCCACACTCCCGCAGGCCGTGCTGCCTTTTTTCACAAACATGCTGCTCCCCGAGCCACCGGGGGGGATTTCTGTTGTAGGCTCCATCCATACGTTGCCACTCTCACAGTAAGTCCTGGAGGAACAGACAACAGGGCACCTCAGCACACAGCATCCCTGACAATAATTAATAAGTGCATCTCCGCAGCAGGAGATCCCTGACCCTGGGGCTGGGGTGGGTCACAGCATCTCAGCTCTTCTATAGAGGAGACACACAGCACGTCGCTGGGCAAAGGAGCACGACCCAACTTGGGCCAAACCCAGGGCAGAGGGGCCTTTCCTGCACAACCAAAGCATAAGGGAGTGGAGATGAGGTAAGTGGGGACAGGGCCAGTCCCTTCCCTCCCACCCAACCCGGGCTGGGCTCTGCCTCCTCCTTTGGGTTGTCAGGTGTCCGATATTCACTTGGACATCTGCGGGCTCTGTCCAGTAAAAAAAAAAACAGGAAATACCGGATATGTGAAATACCGTCCTGTTTCCCTGGAACGGAAGCCTGGTGGGGACAATTTTCCCCTGCTGCATTTGGCAGGGGCGGAGGGGTGAGAAGCGTGGCAGAGTCTAGCATAGGGAGGCAGGAGGGGGCACTTTTGGAGTGCCACACTAAGGGGGCACCAGGCTGGGGTGGGAGCAGAGCGCACGTGATCAGCAGAGACCAGTAGCTGGCCACGTGATGCCTCCCTCTACACAATGTGAGCCGAGGCAGCCGGGCCGGGCGGCAGGAGCAGCCACTTGAAAAGTCAGATTGTTCCTCTGTGCCTGGCTCAGCGGGAGGGGGACATTTCATTGGAGTGGGGGCTCCCGACGCTGGGGATGCCTGCCTCACGGGAAGGGGGGAGTGCACTGGGATGGGAGGACTGGGGGGCCTGCCCCGGGGGAGAAGTGGTTTCACCGGTGGTTAGTGTGTGGTCCCAAGCTGGAGGGAGTGCTGCAACGTTTGCTTAACAACTTCAACTTCCTCCCCATTTTTATTTTATTTTTGCTTAACAACTTTGGTCTCCCCTTTTTTTTCCTCGACAGAATTTTTCCCGGTGTTTTTTGTGTGTGTGTGTGAGGGGAGGGGGTCTTTGGTATTTTTTTGTTAATCCACCTGACAACCCTACCCTCAGGACCGCGCTCACACAGCACCAGCCTGCCTGCGGGGAGCTCTGGCTGCAGAGCCTCGGCTGAGGAGGTGGAGCCCAGCAGTTTCCAGGATGGACAAGGAGGAGACCTGTGGCCTGGGAGGCAGCATCATCCAGGCTGTATCTAAGAAGTGGAGCAGGCACAACTGCCCCGCTGGGGCTGCACATGATGGGGCTGGGGCAGGGGACAGTGTCCCTCTAAGCTGCGTGGCAGCACAGCCCCATAGCTGCTTAATCAGCCCCGCCCAGATGCTCAGGGCTCTGTATGGCGCTGCCTGGCTGAGCAGAGCTGATTAAGCAGCCGCAGGGCCGTGCTGCCACTCAGCGTAGAGGAAACTCTTGTGGGGGAGCTCTAGGTGGCAGGGTGTGTCTTGGAGGCTCTGGGTTGTTACTGGGGTGACAGGAGGCTCTAGGCAACAGGGTTTTTACTTGGGAGAATAGAAAGGGGGTGTCAGGGTGCCAGAGCTTACATTGGGGTTCTGGTTTGCCCTGGGGCAGGGGTGGGGAACCTTTCTTGGGTCGGGAGCTGCTGATCCACAGAAAAATCAGTCACGGGCCACATGGAAATGGGGAAAAAAATCCCTCACTGCCGTGACCCTTGACTGAGAAGGAGAAAGACACTCCCCTCATTCCCCTCACACACCAGAGTATACAGAAGCCCAGGCGTGCCGATTTTGTGTGCTCCAGCCCCAAGGAAGAGCGGGACGGTGGGCTGGAGTGCCAGTGCGGGCTCCACTAAGTATGGGGGGCCCCTGAGCTTCAGGAGCTTGATCCAAACAAGCTGGGGACCACATCCAGCCCCCAATTCCAAGGTCCCCCCCAGACTATAGGGGACCCCAGGTGGAAGGATTGCAGTGGGGGTGTCACTGGCTGACGCTGGTTTTGTAGAGCTGGGCTGCGTCTGTAGAGATCTGACTGGCAAGGGGAATGTACTATGGCGGGAGGATGGGGGGTTGTATGAGTGACTGTCCTGTCAAACTTTCAACTTCATAGAGCTCTGCTGCGCCAATTCCTTCCAGGGCTAGTAGCTTTTCTTTGTTAAGTCAAGTCAGTACGAGGCATCTTGTGAAATCTTCATTTCTTATTTAATGTACAGACCATCAGGTTAATAACAAAAGCCCTTTGTTTTTAGAGTAAACAGATTGGGTTACCAATTAAGTGTCTTTGAGCTGTTAATTCAGTAGACATCTGTCAGCATAATGTCATTAACAACAATGTTCAGCACCATACGTAGGCAGGAGCACACACGTCATATGGCAGTGTAGGAGGATTTGAGTGCACAGGTATAGGTGTGTAATGTTTGGATGATTATGTGTAGGTGTGTAGCACCTGTTCAGCCAGAAATAGTCCGAAATTCAGTTGTTTTAGTTGACTTGGCTCCTGTTACTATGTTGGCGAGTTTGTTGGTGTGTTGTTTTGGTTTGATTTGATTGTTTTCCTGTTCAGGAGGAGTTTTATAGTGGCTATTGCTTCTCAGGTTTCGATTGGCTCCTGGAGTCCACCCACCTCTGGATCCAGCCAATTAGAATGAAAGTTTAAAATATTTCCACTGATTTGGCTGAAGTCTAGCTAACCAGAATGTCTCTTCCCTTCCCAGCCAGATTGTGCGTGCTTACGGCATACAGGCCATTGTTAAGGGACTACAGTTCCATTTGCTTCCTTTATCCTATGAGCCTAGGACCAGCAGAAAATAGGGTTAGGGGTAGCAATATAGACTGAGTTAGGGTTAGCGTTCGGGTTAGTGATAGGATTAGAGTTAGGGTTAGCGTTATGTATAAGAACGGGGTCAGGATTAGAGTTAGGGATACAAATAGGGTTGGGGTTACGGTTAGTGAAAGGGCCCAGGGTTAGGCTTAGAGCTATTGTTTACAGTGAGGTTTATTATTAGGTTAGGAATAAGAAATCCTCTGGAAAAGGGCTTATTTTCCAGAGAATTGCGTCTAGACTGGCGCTTTTCTCTGGCTTATCCCCAAACTGGAAAAAAGCGGCAGCCATGTAAATGCAAATGCCGCGGGGGATATTCAAATCCCCCGCGGATTTGCAATTCCGACTCGTCTCATTAGCATCCCTTTTCCGGAAAGGGATGCCAATGTAGATGTAGCCCTCGTGTTTTAGGGTTAGAGTTAGGTGTACGGTTGAGGTTAGGGCTAGGGCTCACAGTCAGGGTTACGGTTACAGTTAGGGTTAGGAATAGGATTAGTGCTAGAGTGAGGGTTAGCATTTAGGATTATAGTTAGGGTTAGTGTTAGGGTTAGGGATAGTGTTAGCATGTAGGGTTAGGTTTTGGATTAGGGTTAGGGTTAGGGTTAGCATTTGCATGTAGGGTTAGTTTAGGATTAATGATAGCATTTGGTTAGTGTGAGTTTTAGGGTGAGGGTTAGAGTTAGGATTAGGGACAAAGACAAGGTTGGGTTCTTTTAGGGTTAGGGATAGCGTAATGGTTTGGGTTAGGGATAGGAATAGGGATAGGGTTAGGGTTTAGGTTATGGTTATGGTTAGTGATAGTGTTAGGGCTACCGTTAGGGTTACAATTAGCATTAGGGTAGGTTTAGGAATACGGTTAGGTTTGAAGATAGGATTTGGTTATGGTTAGATTAATTGTTAGGGTTAATGTGTAGGTTTAGGTTAGGATTGGGATAGGGATAGGATTAGGATTAGAGTTAGTGTGAGCGTTAGAGTTTGGGTTAAGGATAAGATTGGAGATATATTTTGATTAGGGTTAGGAATCGGGACTTGGTTAGGGTTAGATAAGGTTGGCATAGGGTTACTGTTAGGGATAGGGTTAGAGTTAAGGTTTGTGTTACTGTTTTGGTTAATGACAGGTTTAGGGTTACCATTACAGTTAAGGTCAGGATTTGGGTTAGGAGTAGGGTTAGGGTTCAGGTTATGATTAGTGTTAGGAATAGGGTTAGGGTTAGGGTTAGAATTAATGTTAGTGTTAGGATTTGGGTTAGGGTTAGCATTAGGTTTAGGGTTACGCTTAGGGTTAGTGATAGGGAGAGGGTTATGGTTAAGGCTAGGGATAGGGATAGAGGTAGGGTTAGGGTTAGGTTTAGCGTTTATGGTTAGGGTTAGGAATTTGGTTAGGGTAAGGGTTAAGGTTCAAATTAAAAACAGGGTTAGGGTTAGGGTTGGGGTGGCATGTAGTGTGAGGGTAAGGATTAGGGTTAGGATAGCGTTATAGTTAGGGTTAGGGTAACGGTTCGGGTGATGTTTAGGATTAGGGTAAGGGATAGGGTTAAAGATAGGGTTAGGAACAGGAAGACACGTAGAGATAGGGTTAAGGTTAGGGTAAGGGAAAGGTTTGGATTAGAGGTAGGGTTAGGGAAAGGTTTAGGGTTAGAGTTTGGGTTTGGGTTAGGGCTTGCTAAAGGGTTAGCTTTAGGGTTAGGGTTAGATTTGTTTAGGTTAGCTTTAGGGTTCGGGATAGCATTTGGCAAGTTTTATGGTTTGCTTTAGAGTTAGGGTAAGGGTTAGCAGTGTGGGTGTCGTGTCCATGTTTTTAAAAATTGTTGAAATTCTAGAGGGTGGAAGGAAAAGCTGCAGGCAGCCCAGCTGCTGCACATGGGAGTCAGCGTGAGGAGGGAGCGAAGTCCCTCTCACCCCTGTAGATGCTGCACAGGAGGAAGCACTAAGCTTCCCCCAAGGGGCTGCACTGGTTTCGGGTGAGACACTCCCAGCCCTGCAGACACCACGTGGAGGGGGAGGGAATCCCCCACATGTGCATCCCCGAGCCTCAGTAGCGACATTTAAATGGTGAAGTTCCATTCTACACTCGGTGCATTATCTGCCATGTCACTGAACAGTCATGAATGTAACTGCATGAAATCTTGGCAGTTACACAGCTATTGGATAGTCCCCAGGGCTTCCAAGCCCGTTTCCAGGGAGCCCCCGACACCCAGTCTGGAAGGGGTGGTGGGGGAGGTGTATGGGAGTGGGGGGATGGATGGAGGAGGTGTATGGGAATGGCAGACAGACACTCGGTAGCAGGCATGTACCCCACACCCTGGCCAGTCCATAGAGGTGTGTATAGGGGGCCGTGGGAACTTGCTCACCTGGGGTTCTCGAGAGTCACATTTTCAGTGTTGTTGAATATCTCGATGCCCACACACCTGCCGAAGTTCAGATTCCCCACCACCCTTTCAACGGTTGTCATCGTGCAGAGCAGAGGGACTGTTCAGCAGCAGCCTCTGCAGAGCCCCTGTGGGAGAAGAGCCAACTCACTCCCCTGCCAGCCCTGGCTGCGTGGGCCTCCTGCCAGCCGGGTCACACAGCGCCCTTGGTCTGCAGGGCAGGGCTGCGCACAGGCAGGATGTAGGGGGTGGAAGGGCTACAAAGGAACCCTGGCTAAGGAAGGAGGGGCAGAGCCAGCACAACGACGGGGGAAGCTCACTGCTGCCCCTGTGGGTTACTTGCTGGCTCTCGGGCTGGCCTGCTCTTTACAGGGATCTACACAACCTGTATTGGTGGAGGAAGGGGGCCCAGACACCTCTGCCGTAGCTCAATGGGTACCCCGGGCCCTAGGGACGTTATCGCGTTTATACAATTAACCAGTAAACCTGGGCTCATTGGTTAATCCTACATGTATCCCCCCTTGCTGCCTCTGTATGAGAGAGAGCAGGGGAGAGGGAGTGGAAGCTGCTGTCCCCACACATGCCGGCTCCAGTGGAGATGCTCCCTCCCCTGCTGGTACCACGGGCAGCAGTGCGGGAAGGGCAGGCAGGAGCCAGTATGCGCAGGGAGCCAGCTCTCTGTGGCTGCCAGCTACTGCAGAGCCACCTCTCCCCCACCCTGCCTCCCACGGGACACATGGGAAGCCGACTCCCTGCGTGTAGCAGTTCCCATGGAGCCACCTCCCCACATGCTGCTGCCTCTGTCAGCTCCCGCCTACCCCTCCCCCCGCATGTAAACAAGGAAGCACGGCAAAGTTCAGCATGTTTACAACAATGAACGTTTGTTCACAACCATGCCAGGCCCAGGAACCAAACCTGGTGCTGGGGACACAGGGAATAGGGGGGACGCCCCAGGGCCCTGTGTGCACAAAATGACAAGAAGAGCCAGTTGCTTCAGATGTTTCCTTCTAACTGAGGAGCAGCCACAGCTCACCCACAGGCAGGGTCTCTCAATGTCAGTGGCGGGATGCGAAGGTCTAGAGTCAGGGCTACCTGAGGAGGGGGAGGGAGCTCACAGGGGAGAAACACAAACCCTTTGCTGGAAACACACGGCTGCTGCTCCTCGCAGGGCCCTGCATTCCTGCATCAGTGCAGGACGGGGGCTCCGGCATCCCTGATTCATGGGCAGCTGCAGGCGCAAAGCAAACCCGATGCAGGCCGGACACAAGGAGTGGGTGGCAAACGTGTTCGTGCTGCTGTTGAAGCCAGTAGGGCGGCTACACCTGGGCATCATGGGCAGAAAAGAACAACGTGGGAGATCTGGGAAGCTGAAAACCTAATGTGCAAGGAGAGCTCGGAGAGACGGAAGTGGCCCTTGCTGGAGCTGTATCATAGTGAACCGTGTGACCCAGACACAGGACTGGGGATGTGGGGAGCAGGAGTCAGGGGCTGTTAGGGGTGTGGCCATGGATACCAGGGGGGCAAGGGGTGAGTGGATGCTAGAAAGATGGGCAGGAATGTGGGGTGAGGGGCGAGTGGGTGATGGGGGAGGGGCAGGAATGTGGAGGGCAGTGGGTGG
This sequence comes from Pelodiscus sinensis, assembly GCF_049634645.1. Lineage (NCBI taxonomy): Eukaryota > Metazoa > Chordata > Testudines > Trionychidae > Pelodiscus > Pelodiscus sinensis. The sequence goes on along the minus strand of NC_134743.1, from coordinate 3,109,267 downwards.
GTGGGTGCTAGGGAGCGGGCCTAGGAATAAGGGGAAAAGGATGAATTGGTATTAGGGGCAGGTCTGGGAGGGGAGGTGCCATTTTATACTCTCCAATACATCACAGCCCGCGGTGTACTCCTGGCCCCTCTGCGGTTTAGCCACTGGCTGCGTCAGGAATCCAGCCCAGCTGGGAGAAGCCGCTCCATGGGCAGCAATCGCTGTGCTCACACGCCCAGCCAGCTCCTCCGCTTGGCCGGGCACCAGCCTCCAGGGAGTGGCCGGGGCCAGGTGCAAAGCCCAAGCTGAGAAGGGCCCGTTGTAGGGACCCCGGCAATGGGAGGGGCAGGGTTTGTCTCCAGCAGCTCTTTGAGGTTTCCCCTGAAGAGGTGACTCGGCTTCCCATTGGTGGAGATAACGGAGGCGTCGGGCGACAATAATTGAACCACAGTGGACACTGAGATTCAAAAAGTTAAAGCGTCGCAGCCCCTCTGCCACAAATCACCACCATTAGATTTCAAATCCACAAATGGCCTCTACTCCGGCTCCACTAGTTTTACAGCAGCGTGGTTCTCGCTCCTCCTGGCAGCAAAGGTGGGTTGTTCTCCAGGGAATCGTGTTGTCGGTTTGTGTGTTCCCGCCGTGAAATCGACGTTTGCTGCCATTGCCTGATTAAAATCTCACCCCTCCGAGCCGAGAGCAAGACAGCAGCTGTGGACGCACTCGGACAGCCCCACTGAGGGGCAATGGGAACCGACGTACCTGGGACTGTCGCAGATCAACAGCCTCCTGCTGGCGAGCTCCCTCGGGCGCTTCCAGAGTCTCTCTGTGCCCCAGAGGTAGCGGCTCTTGCTGGTTTTGTAGGAAGGCAGAGCCCAGCCCCCGGGTCTAAGGACCGCAAGCCTCTCAGAGCATTTACGGGAAACTGGGTGGTGACTGTGCTGATCAACCACAGGAAAGCGCCAGTCGCATGGGGCTCGGGCGGCGGAAGGAAGCCGGTGTAGTTGAGCTGTTTAATTACAGCCGTCAGGGCAGTAGGTTTGCAGACATTGTGGTGGTTCCCAGACTGGGTCCACATCCCTCCTGCCCCCTCTCCCCCCCACTTGCCTGGGGCTCCGGGAGAGAGTTTGGGTGGGCGTGGTCTGGGATGCAGCCTCTGGGAGGGAGTTTGGTGGCCTGGTGCAGGCTCTAGGCTGGGGGAGGGGATGGGGTGCAGGGAGGGAGTTTGGGTGCACAAGAACTGAGGGGTCAGGCTCTGGGAGGGAGTTTGAGTGGGAGGAGGTGCAGGAAGGGGTGAGGGAATCAGGCTCTGGGAGGGATTTTAGGAGTAGAAGGGGGTTACAGGGAGGAAGAGGGGGTGCAGCGCTTACCTGGGGCACCCTCCTCTGGCAGTGGCTCTTAGACAGAGTGGCTAGGATTCTCCATGCACTACTGCCCACTGGCACCACCCTCACAAGAGCACTGGAGGGGGGGCTACACATGGAGACACACACACCTCCCACCCAAAGTCTTCAGGGATGTGTCTGCATCTGCACATGCAGTGGTGGGGCTGGAAGCAGCTTTAGCACCTCTGGGCTGCTGGTGGTTGTGGCAGGAGCCATGGAGCCCTTTACAATCATCTTGTGGTAGCAGGCAGGGCTGGGGGATGCACCAAGGTAAGCACACAGGAGAACCACGTGGGGCCGAGGGAGAGACCCAGGCCCAAGTCTGGTGGGGCTGGCTCCCCAGGCCAGGAATATTCCTGGAGCCTGGGCACCATGGGACAACACCCTGACAATGGTGACGGTGACAACGAGCTCAGGACGAAGAATGAAGGCTGGAGAGTTCAGTCAGGCTCTTCAGGTCAAAGGAAGCCAGTGCTGTAACAAATGGGAATAGACAATAGGACACCCAGCCAGGACTGCAGCCACCTCTGGGGTGACACGCAGACAGAGCGCCATGCAGAATCATGAGTCTAGAGCCAGGAGTCTTTCTAGACTCTTCCAAGTCTTCTGAGAACTTTCTAGATTCTATTAGGATCATTGGGAGCTTTATTCACCTCCTGAGAACTTCAGGAAGGGCCAGTATGGAATCAAGGAACTCTAGAACGGGAAGGGACCTTGAGAGGTCATGGAATCCAGTGCTTACGGGAGGACCAAGCACCATCTCTAGATAATCCCAGATAGATGTTTATCTAACCTCTTAAATATCTCCAGCGATGGAGACTCCACAACCTCCCTGGGCAATTTATTCTGTTGTTTAACCATCCTGACAGGACCTAAACCAACCAACCTAAACCTCCCGTGATGCAGTTTAAGCCCACTGGCTGTGTCTAGACTGGCAAGTTTTTCCGCAAAATCACATGATTTTGCAGAAAAACTTGCCAGCTGTCTACACTGGCCGCTTGAATTTCCGGAAAAGCACTGACGATCTAAAGTAAAATCATCAGTGCTTTTTCCAAAAGACTTTTGTGCAAAAGGGCCAGTGTAGACAGTATAGTACTGTTTTCCGCAAAAAAGCCCCGATCGCAAAAATGGCCATCGGGGCTTTTTTGCGGAAAAGCATCCATGACCAATCGAGACGCAGTTTTCCACAAAAAAGCGCTTTTGCAGAAAAGTACCCTGCCAATCTGGAAGCGATTTTTCCGAAAATGCTTTTAACAGAAAACTTTTCCGTTAAAAGCATTTTCGGAAAATCATGCCAGTGTAGACGTAGCCATTTCTTCTTGTCCTGTCATCAGAGAGAACAATTCTCCTGCCAAGGAGAACAATTTTCTCCCCCTCCTTGTAACATCCTTTTAGTTACTTGAAAACTGTTATCATGGTCCCTCTTAGGCTGTGTCCAGACTACAAAGAAAAGTTGGAAAAAGATAAGCAAATTGTGAACCGCAATTTGTGCATCTTTTTCTGCTTTTCTTCTGAAAGAGGCTTTTCTGACATTTGGCCCGTCTACACTGAGCCAAATGTCAGAAAAAAAACCCTCTTTCAGAACATCCCTTCCTCCTTGTAAAATGAGGTTTTCAGGGATGCCAAAAAAAAAACAGATCTGCTTTTCCAAATATTTTTTCAGAAAAGCAGACGCTTTCCTTAAATGCTGTCATGATCATGAAGGTTAGCCGGCAGTCTAGAGACTAACGGCTTAACTCAACCTAGCCAGGTGGAGTGGACAATAGGAATGTAGGTAGGAATCTCAAAGTAGGACAAAGGAATTTTTGGGTTTCCCACCTTGGTCCTGGTAGTTCCCTCCAGCTACTGAGGGAGACAAACATCTCTCTCTCGCTCCAGGAAACAATTCTGCACTTTCTGTAAGTAGGGTACAGTTCAGATAAATCCATTCGGTTTTATTATTTTATGGTTTGGGAAATGGGATCTGATATTTTGGCTTTCCTTTGTAACTAAGTTCTAGTTACATGGAGTTTCAAATTCCAGGCGCATGGAGTTTCATAGAATCATAGAATCATAGAGCTGGAAGAGATCTCAGAAGGTCATCAAGTCCACTGGCATTCTTGGAGTGGCACCTCTTCTCTTCCCAGGCACCCTTTCTCTGCTCCCAGTCAGCTCTTCCCAGTTCACCCAGCACTCCTCCTGGTTGGTGACCCACTCCTGCTGCCCTTCCTCAAGTCCCTGGAGGAGGGACTGCAGGCACCACCATCTGCTCTCTCAATAGCTCCTCCTGGGTGCGTTTCCACCTGAGAATCCCGCTGAGTCAGGTAGATGAAGTGGGAGGTGGGGGACATGCCAAGCACACAGCTGTCCCAGAAGGGTGGTACCAGACACGCCCCTAGGAAACATCTTGGTACCAACACACTCCCCACAGATACCAGGGACATACCAGCCCAAGTTCAGGACAGGGTTCAGAAGGACAGCCAGATGGAGAGTGATGTTTTGGTCAAACTACCATGTACAAGGTCTGTCACCCAGGTATGTCAGAGGGAGGCCAAGCACTTGGGTTCCCTAGGGAGGTGGTGGACTCTCCATCCCTGAAGGGTTTTAAGTCTCAGCTTGACAAAGCCCTGGCTGGGAGGATTTAGTTGGCTCTGGCCCTGCTTTGGGCAGGGGGATGGACTCAAAGACCTCTGGAGGTCTCTTCCAGACCTAGGATTCTATGGGGGCTGTCCTTGTCCAGCCTAGAGGGCAGTGGAAAGTCCCACCCCCGGCTGAGCGGTATCCATTGTCATGGGCAAACATTCTTAGTATCCTCATAGACTCTACCAGGTGCTGTTACTGTATTTCATTTACAAGGACTCTGCCTTGTGCCTTTGTCCCTTATCTGATTTGTGGTCACTGGGGGTTCTCTTGTGACCTGCTGGCCTGGCTACCTGCACAGAGGGAGCACATGCACACAGCCAAATGGTTATTGGCATTTAACAGAGGAAGATACCACTTAGGACATGCAGCCAGTGACATCGGATGACATGCACAAATTCTGTTCTCCTAAAGGGAGTTTTCCCCAGACACTTAGGCTACGTCTAGACTGGCATGATTTTCCGGAAATGCTTTTAACGGAAAAGTTTTCCGTTAAAAGCATTTTCGGAAAGGAGCGTCTAGATTGGCACGGACACTTTTCCGCAAAAGCACTTTTTGCAGAAAAGTGTCTGTGGCCAATCTATATGTGCTTTTATGCAAAAAAGCCCTGATTGCTATTTTTGCGATCGGGGCTTTTTTTGCATGAAACAAATCTGAGCTGTCTACGCTGGCCCTTTTGCGCAAAACTTTTGCGCAAAAGGGAATTTTGCCCGAACGGGAGCAGCATAGTATTTCCGCAAAAAGCACTGATTTCTTACAGTAGGAAGCCAGTGCTTTTGTGGAAATTCAAGCAGCCAATGTAGACAGCTGGCAAGTTTTTCCAGAAAAGCGGCTGATTTTTGGGAAAAACTGGCCAATCTAGACATAGCCTTAAATCCAGGCACATTGGTTTTGAGAAAACAAGTGTATTAATGTTACATACAATGTTGCTACACATTTTTTTTAGAACAATAGGCTACGTCTACACTGGCATGATTTTCCGGAAATGCTTATCATGGAAAAGTTTTCCGTTAAAAGTATTTTTGGAAAAAGCGCGTCTAGATTGGCAGGATGCTTTTCTGGAAAAGCACTTTTTGCAGAAAAGCGTCCGTGCCAATCTAGACGCGCTTTTCCGCAAAAAAGCCCCGATCGTCATTTTCGCGATTGGGGCTTTTTTTGCGGAAAATAAATCTCTGCTGTCTACACTGGCCCCTTTCAGGAACAGTTTTCCGGAAAAAGACTTTTGCCCGAATGGGAGCAGCATAGTTTTTCCGGAAAAGCACTGATGATTTTACATTAGATCGTCAGTGCTTTTCCAGAAATTGAAGTGGCCAGTGTAGACAGCTGGCAAGTTATTCCAGAAAAGCGGCTGATTTTCCAGAATAACTGGTCAGTGTAGACACAGCTATATTGTTTAGTGAGTTAGTACTTTTCAAAATTTGTACACAAATGATTACAGCCGTGTGATGAAAAGGGCGAATACAGGCGCATAGACCTGCTGGGGTATGACAGAGGATTATAAAATTTTGAATGATGCAGAGACAGCAAATAGGGAAGTGTATTTAGGGAATAAGGAGGTTGCTACTTTTTCCTAACACAAGAACTAGGGGTCACCAAATGACATTCAAAGGCGCAGGTTTATACCAGACCAAAGGACGTATTTCTTCACAAAGCTCACAGTCCGCCTGTGGAACATGTTGCTGGGAGTTTTGTAAAGGCCAATATTACAATGGGGCTTAAGAACAACTTAGATATGTTCATTAAGAATGGCTCCATCAATGGCTACAAGACAAGGTGGGCAGGGGCCAAACCCCATGCTCCAGGTGTCCCTAAACCTCTCACTGCCAGAGGCTGGGAGTGGACCACAGGGGATTGATCACTTGAAGTTGTCTTGCTCTGTTCATTCCATTTGCAGCACTTCTCACTGGGCTGGGTGGACAATTGGGCAGCCCCAGTAGGGCCATTCTCACACTCTTGTGTTATGATCTTCTGCACCTACCCTTTTCTTGTGTCTTTATAACTTGCCATTCAAGTTGCTTAGCTCCTTACAAGAATTTTAGCCTTTATTTTCTAAAAATTGTTACCTTTTTAGCATGACTTTTTGCAAAGCTTTATAGGAGTTTTATCACCAAGATAAAAGCTGAAGCTTCAGGCTTTCATATGCCAACACCTACTATCTCTGAGATTAGGAAATACACAGAAAAAAACCCTTCTTTATATAATTTTGCATGCCCAGATACCACCAGACTGAGGAGACAGACAGGTACTAGTGCACTAAAGAGAGCAGTGTGGGCAGCAGTGCAAACCCAAGAGATCGGGAAGATGGTACTTGGTGCAGGGCTGCTCTCGCCAGGAGGTGAACTGAGTTGGCCGCCTCAGGTGGCAGATTGGAGAGGGGGGGCCCAGAGTGCAGAAAATTGTGTCTGCTGCTGGTGCATATGTATTCTCTCTGCTGTACATGCACAGAGATGGTGGAGTGCTGTGCTGTGCTGTGCTGTGCTGTGCTGTGCTGTGCTGTGCTGGAGGAAGGAGGGCACAAGAGACCTTTCAAAGTTTTGGTCCAAGTGAGGAGGTATGGGGGTATCATTTGTGTTGTGGGCTGGCCCTGCTTGGCTGGCTAGATCTTCCCACCACCCACACTGCTCTGGCCATTTTTAGTGGCCTCGCATGAGCAGAGCTAGCGCATGACTGTCTACGAAGGCCGGGAGAAAGTCCCTAGTTCCCCTGCATCCTGGTCTGTCACATGGGGGCATTTCCCTGGGCTGAGTGCATAGCTAGGGCGGGCTAGGATTGGTTTGCTCGATCTGCACTCTAATGTAGGACTTATAGTTGCTGGTCATGGTGGCTTTCACCTCTATTTCCTGGTTGCGCACCCTCAGTTCCCCAGGATTCCACCCCCGGAGCACCGCCTTCCTGAAGGAGTGGCACTGATAGGGCGGGCCCCCGCCGTACATATAGGTGTGGAGGCTCTTCATGCTGTCAAAGTGCTGCCTGCCACTGCAGAGTTGAAGAGCAAACGTGATGTTGTACAAGTTGTAGTTGAAGGGGTTGGAGAACATGATGGCCAGGGTGAAGGCGTCGGACTCGTAGCTCAGCACCCCCACGCTCCCACAGGCTGTGCCGCCTTTTTTCACAAACACGCTGCTCCCCGAGCCACCGGGGGGGATTTCAGGTGTAGGCTCCATCCATACGTTGCCACTCTCACAGTAAGTCCTGGAGGAACAGACAACAGGGCACCTCAGCACACAGCGTCCCTGATAATAATTAATAAGTGCATCTCCACAGCAGGAGAGCCCTGACCCTGGGGCTGGGGTGGGTCACAGCGTCTCAGCTCTTCTATAGAGGAGACACACAGCACGTCGCTGGACAAGGGAGCACGGCCCAACGTGGGCCAAACCCAGGGCAGAGACGCCTTTCCTGCACGACCAAAGCATAAGGGAGTGGAGATGAGGTAAGTGGGGACAGGGCCAGTTCCTTCCCTCCCACCCAACCCTGGCTGGGCTCTGCCTCCTCCTTCGGGTTGTCAGGTGTCCGATATTCACTTGGACATCTGCGGGCTCCGTCCAGTAAAAAAAAAACCAGGAAATACCGGATATGTGAAATACCGTCCTGTTTCCCTGGAATGGAAGCCTGGTGGGGACAATTTTCCCCTGCTGCATTTGGCAGGGGCGGATGGGTGAGAAGCGTGGCAGAGTCTAGCATAGGGAGGCAGGAGGGGGCACTTTTCGAGTGCCACACTAAGGGGGCACCAGACTGGGGTGGGAGCAGAGCGCACGTGATCAGCAGAGACCGGGAGCTGGCCACGTGATGTTTCCCTCTACACAATGTGAGCCGAGGCAGCTGGGCCAGGCAGCAGGAGCAGCCACTTGAAAAGTCAGATTGTTCCTCTGTTCCTGGCTCAGCGGGAGGGGGACATTTCATTGGAGTGGGGGCTCCCGACGCTGGGGATGCCTGCCTCACGGGAAGGGGGGAATGCACTGGGAAGGGGGGATGCTAGGGGAGCCTGGCTCTGAGGCAGGGATGAGTGTATTGGGATGGGAGGACTGGGGGGCCTGGCTCAGGGAGAGGGGTGGGTGCATTGGTGTTTAGTGTTTGTTCCCAAACTGCAGGGAGTGCTGCAACGTTTGCTTAACAACTCCCCATATTCCCCTCACACACCAGAGAATACAGAGGTCCAGGCTTGCCGATTTTGTGTGCTCCAGCCCCAAGGAAAAGCAGTGGGGTGGGCGGGGGGAGGAGTGCCAGTGTGGGCTTCCCAATGCATTGGGAGGGCCTGAATTTAGGGAATTGGATCCAAACAAGCTGGGGACCACATCCAGCCCCCAATTCCAAGGTCCCCCCCAGACTATAGGGGACCCCAGGTAGAAGGATTGCAGTGGGGGTGTCACTGGCTGACGCTGGTTTTATATAGCTGGGCTGCATCTGTAGAGATCTGACTGGCAAGGGGAATGTACTATGGTGGGAGGATGGGGGGTTGGATGAGTGACTGTCCTGTCAAACTTTCAACTTCATAGAGCTCTGCTGCGCCAATTCCTTCCAGGGCTAGTAGCTTTTCTTTGTTAAGTCAGTACGAGGCATCTCGTGAAATCTTCATTTCTTATTTAATGTACAGACCATCAGGTTAATAACAAAAGCCCTTTGTTTATAGAGCAAACAGATTAGGTTACCAATTAAGTGTCTTTGAGCTGTTAATTCAGTAGACATCTGTCAACATAATGTCATTAACAACAATGTTCAGCACCATACGTAGGCAGGAGCACACACGTCATATGGCAGTGTAGGAGGATTTGAGTGCACAGGTATAGGTGTGTAATGTTTGGATGACTATGTGTAGGAGTGTAGCACCTGTTCAGCCAGAAATAGTCCGAAATTCAATTGTTTTAGTTGACTTGGCTCCTGTTACTATGTTGGCGAGTTTGTTGGTGTGTTGTTTTGGTTTGATTTGATTGTTTTCCTGTTCAGGAGGAGTTTTATAGTGGCTATTGCTTCTCAGGTTTCGATTGGCTCCTGGAGTCCACCCACCTCTGGATCCAGCCAATTAGAATGAAAGTTTAAAATATTTCCACTGATTTGGCTGAAGTCTAGCTAACCAGAATGTCTCTTCCCTTCCCAGCTAGATTGTGAGTGCTTACGGCATACAGGCCATTGTTAAGGGACTACAGTTCCATTTGCTTCCTTTATCCTATGAGCCGAGGACCAGGAGAAGACAGGGTTAGGGTTAGTGATAGTGTTAGGATGAGTGTTAGGGATAGGGTTAAAGACAGGGTTAAGGATAGCAATACAGACTCAGTTAGGGTTAGCGTTATGGTTAGTGTTAGTGATAGGATTAGAGTTAGGGTTAGGGTTATGTATAAGAACCGGGTCAAGATTAGGGTCAGGGTTAAAGATACAGATAGGATTGGGGTTAGGGTTAGCGAAAGGGCTAGGGTTAAGATTAGAGCTATTGTTTACAGTGAGGGTTACTATTAGGTGAAGCAAAATGCAGGACAATGTAGCACTTTAAAGACTAACAAGATGGTTTATTAGATGATGAGCTTTCATGGGCCAGACCCACTTCCTCAGATCAAATAGTGATCCTCTCCAAAAAGGAATGAACAAACACTTGAACTATCTTACCCATTACCAAGATAGCTTCCTCAATTATCACCTATAATACCATTAACTCACAAACATCCCACTCTCCCTACATCTAATATCATCAATTCACAGACACTTACCTTCCTTCCTTCCCCCCTCCCCCCCCTGCATCCCTCTCCTGCTCTGCAATGTGATTTGTCCTTTTCATATGTGTTCATTTTTTTAAATTGTATCCTTTGGTATATATGGTTGTGACTATTTTCTTCCACTATTTGATCTGAGGAAGTGGGTCTGGCCCACGAAAGCTCATCATCTAATAAACCATCTTGTTAGTCTTTAAAGTGCTACATTGTCCTGCATTTTGCTTCAGCTACCCCAGATTAACACGGCTACATTTCTATCACGGTTACTATTAGGATTAGCGATAGTGTTAGGGATAGGGTTAGGGATACCATTTAGTTCGGATTTGCATTTGGATTTGGGTTAGAGTTAGGGTTTGTTTTAGGGGTTAGGGTTAGGGTTAGAAATAGGGTTAGGGTTAGCATTTAGGATTATGGTTAGTGTTAGGCTTAGGGATGGTGTTTGGTTATTGTTAGATTTAGGGTTAGGGTTAGTGTATAGGGTTAGGTTAGGATTAGGGTTAGGGATCGCATTTGGTTAGGGTTAGGTTCAGGGTTAGAGTTAGGGTTAGAGTTACAGTTAGGGATATGGATGGGGTAGAGTTAAGTTTAGGGTTATGTTTTAGGATTAGGAATCGGGATGGGGATAGGGTGTGGTTTAGTGTTTGGTTAGGGTTAGGGTTAAAGTTAGGGTTAGGAATAGGGATAGGATTAGGGTTAAGGTTAGAGTTAGGATTAAGTTCTGTTTAGCGTTAGGGTTAGGATTTGTTTTAGGGTTGGGGATAACATTTCGTGAGGGTTAGAGTTAGATTTGTGATTAGGATTAGGGCTGGTGTTAGTGTTAGGGTTACAGATAGTTACATGGCTAGGAATAGGGTTAACGTTAAGATTATGCTTAGGGATAAGGATAAGGCTAAATTCAACATTAGGGTAAAGGTTATGTTTAGGATTACATTTAATGTAGGTTTAGCGTTAGGGTTAGGATTTGTTTTAGGATTAGGGTTAAGATTAGGGTTAGGGTCGGGCATAGGGTTAGAGTTAGAGTTGGGGCTAGGGTTTAGGTTATGGGTTAGAGTTAGGGTAAATATTGCTGGGATTCTGTTAGGCTAAGTCTATACTAGCAAGATTTTGTGCAAATACTTTTAACGGAAGAGTTTTTCCGTTAAAAGTATTTGCACAAGAGAGCGTCTACACTGGCATGTGCTTTTGCGCAAAAGATGTGCTTTTGCACAAAAGCATCCATGTCAGTGTAGACACTCTCTTGTGCAAGAAAGCTCCTATGGCCATTTTTGCCATCGGGCTTTCTTGCGCAAGAAATTGACATTGCCTATCTACACTGGCCTCTTGCGCAAGAATACTTGCGCAAGACGGCTTATCCCTGAGCGGGAGCATCAGAATATTTGTGCAAGAAGCACTGATTTTGTACATTACAAGTCAGTGTTCTTGCGCAAATACTCACAGCCAGTGTAGACAGGAGGCAAGATTTTGCGCAAAAGCAATCGCTTTTGCACAAAACCTTGCCAATGTAGACACGGCCTTAGTGTTTTAGGGTTAGAGTTAGGTGTATGGTTGAGGTTAGGGCTAGGGCTCAGGTTAGGGTTACAGTTACAGATAGGGTTAGGAAGAGGATTAGTGCTAGAGTGAGGGTTAACATTTAGGGTTAGGGTTAGTGTTAGGGTTAGGGATAGCGTTAGCATGTAGAGTTAGGTTTTGGGTTGGGGTTACCATTTGCATGTAGGGTTAGTATAGGGTTAGGGTTAATGATAGCATTTGGTTAGGGTAAGTGTTAGGGTGAGGGTTAGAGTTAGGGTTAGGGACAAAGTCAAGGGTGGGTTCTTTTAGTGTTAGGGATAGTGTAATTGTTTGGTTTAGGATTAGAGTTAGGGTTAGTGATAGTGTTAGGCAGTGCCGGCTCGAGCAATTCTGGTGCCCCAGGCAGCAGGCGCGTGATGCATGCGCGGCTCTGCCCCGGGCGCACTGTGCATGTGTGCCCTCCCCCTCAATGTGCTGCCCGATGGCAGATGTAAGGGGTGGCATGCGGAGCTAGCGTTGGCAGGACACGTGTGGCAGGGCGGTGCTGGCCGGCACTGCAGGGGTTAACACGGGCTCCGTCCCAGGCGGCCACTGCAGGGTGGTGGCTGGGAGCTGCTGCAGCCCGCGATCCGGGAACTAGGTGCACCCCTTGCAGCTGCCATCAGGCACCACCAATAGGTTGGCGCCCCGGACAGCTGCCCAGCTAGGCCACCCCTTAATCCAGCCCTGGTGTTAGGGTTACGGTTAAGGTTACGATTAGAATTAGGGCTACTTTTAGGAATAGGGTTAAAGTTACAGTTAGGGTTAGCATTTAGGATTAGGGTTAGGTTTAGAGATTGGATTTGGTTATCATTAGATTTAGTCTTAGGGTTAGTGTGTAGTTTTAGGATAGCATTAGGGGTAGGGATAGAATCATAGAACCATAGAGCTGGAAGAGAACCCAGAAGGACATCAAGCCCAGCCCCCTGCTCTAGGCAGGACCAATCACAACTAAATCAACCCAGCCAGGGCTTGGTCAAGCTGAGACTTAAACACCTCTAGGGATGGAGATTCCACTATTTCCCTAGGGAACCCATTCCACTGCTTCCCCACCCTACTAGTGAAATAGTTATTCCTAATATCCAACCACAACTTGAGACCATTGCTCCTTGTTCTGCCATCTGTTAGTACCTTTCTCCATCCTCTTTGGAAGCTCCCTTCAGGAAGTTGAAGGCTGCTATCAAATCCCCCCTCACTCTTCGCTTCTGCAGACTAAACAGACCCAAATCCCTCAGCCTCTCTTCATAAGTCATATGCTCCAGCCCACTTATCATTTTGGTTGCCCTCCGCTGGACCCTCTCCAATGCGTCCACATCCTTTTTGTAGCAAGGGGCCCAGAACTGGACACAATACTCCAGATGTGGCCTCACCAGAGCCGAATAAAGGGGAATAATGACATCTCTGGATCTGCTGGCAATGCTCCTCTTAATGCAACCTAATATGCCATTAGCCTTCTTGGCTACAAGGGCACACTGTTGACTCATATCCAGCTTCTCATCCACTGTAACCCCCAGGTCCTTTTCTGCAGAACTACTACGTAACTGGTTGGTCCCCAGCTTGTATCTATGCTTAGGATTCTTCCATCCCAAGTGCAGGTCTCTGAACCTGTCCTTGTTGAACTTCATCAGATTTCTTGTGGCCCAATCCTCCAATTTGACTAAGTCACTCTGGACCCTATCTCTGCCCTCAAGCATATCTACCTCTCCCCGTAGCTTAGTGTCATCTGCAAACTTGCTGAGGGTGCAATCCATCCCCTCATCCAGGTCATAAATAAAGATATGGAACAAAACCGGTCCTAGAACCGAACCTTGGGGCACTCCGCTAGAAACCAACCGCCATCCTGACATCGAGCCGTTGACCTGGTGGGCCCAGCCTTCTAGCCATCTTTGTATCCATCTTACCATCCATTTATCCAATCCACATTCCCTTAACTTGCTGGCAAGAATATTGCTAAAGTCAAGGTATATCACATCCACTGACTTTCCCACGTCCACAGAGCCAATTATTCCATGCTGACTATTCCTAATCACTTTCCTCTATTCCAAGTGCCTCAAAATGGATTCCTTAAGGATCCCTTCCATGATTTTTCCAGGAACTGAGGTAAGACTGACCGGCTTATAGTTCCCTGGATAGTCCATCTTCCCTTTTTGGAAGATGAGCACTACATTTGCTTTTTTCCAGTCATCCAGGATTTCTCCCGAACTCCACAACTTTTCAAAGATAAAGGCCAAAGTCTCCTTAATGACATTTACCAACTCCCTCAGTACCCTCGGGTGCATTAAGTCTGGACCCATGGAATTGTGTACGTTTAGCTTTTCTAAAAAGTTCCTAACCTGGGGTATGTCTACACTACAACGTTAATTCGAACTAACTTAGTTCGAATAAGTTAATTCGAACTAAGCTAATTCGAACTAACGGATCTAGACTAAAAAACTAGTTCGAATTAGCGTTTTGCTAATTCGAACTAGCATGTCCACATTAAGTGGACCCTGAACCAGGCTTAAGGATGGCCGGAAGTAGTGCCAGCAGGACATCAGAGGAGGACTTAGAGCGTGGAGTTGCTGTCTCAGGCTAGCCGAGGGCTGCGTTTAAAGGGTCCCGACCCACCCCGGACAGACAGTTCTCAGGGGTGCCCCGCTTGCAAAGCAGTCCTGGCTTGGAGTTCCTGGAGTACCCACACTGGGCACATCACAGCACTCGGCCATCAGACCGGCTGCACTTGCCGCAGGCTGCCATCTGGGGAGAGGAGGCAATCGGGGGGCTGCAGGAGAGCTTCCACCCCCAAAAGCCCGCAGAGCCAGCCCCGTCCTCCCCATCGGGGGCTCATGCCCCATTCCTCCCTCACCTACTTCCACTTACCCTTCCCTAGCCCCTTTTCTTGATGTACAAAATAAAGGACAATTGTGTTCAAAAATGAAATCTGTCTTTATTGAACAAAACTGGGGGAGACTGGGAAAAGGAGGTGGGAGAGGGGAAGAGAGAGTCTGGGAGAGGGGAGGGCAACTAAAATGATCAGGGGTTGGGAACAGGCCCCATATGAAGAGAGGCTAAAGAGACTGGGACTTTTCAGCTTAGACAAGAGGAGATGGAGGGGGGACAGGATAGAGGTCTCTAAAAGCAGCTTCCTTCTTGTGCTTAAGTTCACCAAGGATTTCCCCTGTAAGCCAATCCGGTCTCCTACCATGTTTGCCTCTCTTGCTACGCCTCGGGATGGTTTCTTTCTGTGCCTTCAATAAGGCTTCTTTAAAATACTGCCAGCTGTCCTGGACTCATTTCCCCTTCATGTTAGCAACCCAGGGGATTCTGCATATCAGATGGAGAGGGTACATACAGAAAAGTTCTTCATTAGTTCCCATAAAGAAGGACTAGAGGACACCAAAGGAAAGGAATGGGGAGCAGGCTTCAAACTAGTAAGAGAAAGTTGTTCTTCACAAAGCAAAGAGTCAACCTGTGGAATTCCTTGCTGCAGGAGGCTATGAAGGCTAGAACTAGAACAGAGTTTAAAGGGAAGTGAGATCAAGTCATGGAGGTTGGGTCCATGGAGTGCTATTAGCCAAGGGGTAGGAGTGGTATCCCTGCCCAAGGTTTGTGGAAGGCTGGAGAGGGATGGCACGAGACAAATGGCTTGGTCACTGTCTTCAGTCCATCCCCTCCAGGGTCCCTAGGGTTGGCCACTGTCGGCAGACAGGCTACTGGGCTAGATGGACCTTTGGACTGACCCAGGACGGCCATTGTAAGCTCAGGGCTCAGGGTTGGGTGTCTCAGTGGACCCCCTTGATTTTCATGCAAACCTGCTCCTGGGTGGCCAGGCTGGCAGCTCTCCTGCCCAAGCCTGCCACTTTCCTGTGCCTAGTGCTGAGATCGTGGACGAGGTCCACGATGTCTGCACTAGCCCAGGCGGGTGCCCACCTCTCGCGGTCCCGGGCAAGCTCCCAGGAGCCGCCAGCCTGGTCCCGGGAAGAGGGGGAGGGCTGGGGGGCATCGGGTGGCTGGCTCGATCCGTGCCAGGTGCAGGGTCTGCTGGCTGGGTGCTGGCAGGCTTGCAACTGGCATGGGCACCGTAGCCAGCCTGTGCCCCTTTAGGGGTCCGGGGCTGGGAGGGGGGCAGACAAGTTTCCCTGGTGTTGGCCGGAGTGGCCACCAGGGAAACCTGGGGAGGGCTAGCCTCCCAGTAGTTCGAATTAAGGGGCTACACACCCGTTAATTCAAACTAGTAAATTCGAACTAGGCTTAATCCTCGTGGAATGAGGATTACCTAGTTCGAACTAACGGAGCGCTAGTGTAGCGCCTATGAAAGTTAGTTCGAACTAACGTCTGTTAGTTCAAACTAACTTTGTAGTGTAGACATACCCTGTTCTTTACCCACCAAGGGCTGTCCATCTTCATCACATCTTGCGTCACTTAGCGCAGAAGTCCAGGAGCCAACCTTGTCCGTGAATACAGAGGCAAAGAAAGCATTGAGTACTTCAGCTTTCCCCACATCATCTGTCACTAGGTTACCTCCTTCCTCCATTAGGGGCTGCACACCCTCTCTGATCACCTTCTTGTTAACATGCCTGTAGAAATCTTTTTTGTTATGCTTCACGTCCTTAGCCAGTAGCAATTCCATTTGCACTTTCACCTTCCTAATAACCCTCCGGCATTCTCGAGCTAGACATTTAAACCCCTCCCTGGTCATTTGTCCAAGTTTCCACTCTTTGTAAGCTTCCTTCTTGTGCTTAAGTTCACCAAGGATTTCCCCTGTAAGCCAATCCGGTCTCCTACCATGTTTGCCTCTCTTGCTACACGTCGGGATGGTTTCTTTCTGTGCCTTCAATAAGGCTTCTTTAAAATACTGCCAGCTGTCCTGGACTCATTTCCCCTTCATGTTAGCAACCCAGGGGATTCTGCATATCAGATCTCTGAGGGAGTCAAAATCTGCTTTTTTGAAGTCAAAGGAGTGTATTTTACTAGTCTCTTTTCTTCTTTTGGTCAGGATCCTGAAATCTACCATCTCATGATCACTGCTTCCCAGGTTGTCACCCACCTCTACTTCCCCTATTAGTTCCTCCCTGTTTGTGAGCAGAAGGTCAAGCTGTAAATGGCCCCTGGTCGGACCCTTCAGCTCTTGTGTCAAGAAATTATCCCCAACATTCTCCAAAAATCTTCCTGAATTGCCTGTGTACTGCCGTATTAGTTTCCCAACAGATGTCAGGGTGATTAAAGTCCCCCACGAGAACCAGGGCCTGTGATCTGGAAGCTTCTCTCAATTGTCCGAAGAAAGCCTCATCTACCTCATCCACCTGATTTGGTGTCCTGTAGTAGACACCAACCACAACATCACTGCTGTTGTTTGCTCCTTTAAATTTAACCCATAGACTCTCAACAAGTTTTTCTCCCTTTTTATACTGGTGTTCGGAGCAATCATAGTGCTCTCTTAACATATAGTGCAACTCCTCCTCCTTTTCTCCCCTGCCTGTTGTTCCTGAACAGTCTATACCCTTCCATGACAGCGCTCCAGTCATGCGAGTCATCCCACCAAGTCTCTGTTATCCCAATTAAATCATATTTCTTGGTCTGGGCCAGGGCCTCCAGTTCTTCCTGTTTGTTCCCCAGGCTTCTCGCATTAGTGTACAAACACCTCAGATAACCAGTCGATCTCCCTATCTTCTCCATTCGAAACAGGGGTCCTCCTTTCTTGCTCGTTCCCCTCTGCATTTCTTCCCGGTAATAGCATTTGGTTAGGATTTGGGTTAGGGTTAGTGTTAGGGTTAGAGTTTGGGTTAAGGATAAGATTGGAGATACATTTTGATTATGGTTAGGAATCGGGACACGGTTAGGGTTAGATATAGGGATAGAGTTGGCATAGGGTTAGGGAAAGGGTTCGAGTTAGGGTTTGGGTTAACTTTTTGCTTTATGACATGTTTAGGGTTATCAGTTAAGGTCAGGGCTCAGATTAGGAGTAGGGATGGGGTTCATGGTAAGGTTAGTGTTAGGGATAGGGTTAGGGTTAGGAGTATGGTTAGGGTTAGGGTTAGAATTAATGTTAGTGTTAGGATTTGGCTTAGGGTTAGCATTAGGTGTAGGGTTATGCTTAGGGTTAGAGATAGGAAGAGGGTTATGGTTAAGGTTAGGAATAGGGTTAGGGATAGATGTAGGGTTAGGGTTAGCATTTATGGTTAGGGTTAGGAATTGGATTAGGGTTAGGGTTAGAGATTAGGTTCAAATAAAAAATAGGATTAGGGTTTGGGTTAGGGCTTGCATTAAGGTTATGGTTAGTGTTAGGGTTGGGGTAGCGTTTAGTGTGAGGGTAAGGATTAGGGTTAGGATAGCGTTTGGTTATAGTTAGGGTTAGGGTAAGGGTTCGAGCTAGGTTTAGGATTTGGGTAAGGGATAGGGTTAAAGATAGGATTAGGAACAGTAAAACAGAGAGAGATAGGGTTAGGGTTAGGGAAAGGTTTGGATTAAAGGTTTGGATAAGGAATGGGTTAGAGTTAGGGTTAGGATTAGAAAAGATTTAGGGTTAGAGTTTGGGTTTGTGTTAGGGATTGGTAAAGGGTTAGATTTATGGTTAGGGTTTGGATTCAGTTAGGTTAGGTTTAGAGTTTGGGATAGCATTTGGCAAGTGTTATGGTTCGCGTTGGAGTTAGGGTGAGGGTTAGGGTTAGAGTTAGGGTTAGGGTTTGGGTGAGGGTTTCGGTGAGGGTGAGGGTGAGGGTTTCGGTAAGGGTTAGGTTTAGGGTTAGGGTTTTGGGTGAGTGTTTCAGTTAGGGTTAGCAGTGTGGGTGTCCTGTCCATGTTTTTAAAAATTGTTGAAATTCTAGAGGGTGGAAGGAAAAGCTGCAGGCAGCCTGGCTGCTGCACATGGGAGTCAGCGTGAGGAGGGAGCGAAGTCCCTCTCACCCCTGTAGATGCTGCACAGGAGGAAGCACCAAGCTTCCCCCAAGGGGCTGCGCTGGTTTCTGGTAAGACACTCCCAGCCCTGCAGACACCACGTGGAGGGGGAGGGAATCCCCCACATGCGCATCCCCGAGCCTCAGTAGCGACCTTTAAATGGTGAAGTTCCATTCCAGACTCGGTGCATTATCTGCCATGTCACTGAACAGTCATGTATGTAACTGCATGAAATCTTGGCAGTTACACAGCTATTGGATAGTCCCCAGGGCTTCCAAGCCCGTTTCCAGGGAGCCCCCGACACCCAGTCTGGAAGGGGTGGGGAGAGCGTGGAGGTGTATGGGAGTGGGGGGATGGATGGAGGAGGTGTATGGGAATGGCAGACAGACACTCAATATCAGGCATGTACCCCACATCCTGGCCAGTCCATAGAGGTGTGCGGCGGGGGGGGGGGCATGGGAACTTGCTCACCTGGGGTTCTCGAGAGTCATATTTTCAGTGTTGTTAAATATCTCGATGCCCACACACCTGCCGACGTTCAGATCCCCCACCACCTTTTCAACGGTTGTCATTGTGCAGTGCGGAAGGACTGTTCAGCAGCAGCCTCTGCAGTGCCCCTGTGGAAGAAGAGCCAACTCACTCCCCTGCCAGCCCTGGCTGCGTGGGCCTTCTGCCAGCCAGGTCACACAGCGCCCTTGGTCTGCAGGGCAGGGCTGTGCACGGGCAGGGTGTAGGGGGTGGAAGGGCTACAAAGGAACCCTGGCTATTGAAGATGGGGCAGAGCCAGCACAACAATGGGGGACGCTCACTGCTGCCCCTGTGGGTTACTTGCTGGCTCTCGGGCTGGCCTGCTCCTTACAGGGATCTACACAACCTGCAACAGTGGAGGAAGGGGGCCCAGGCACGTCTGCCGTAGCTCAGTGGGCACTCTGGGCCCTAGGGAGGGGCAGGAATGTGGAGGGAAGTGTGTGGGTGAGTGCTAGGGAGCGGGCCAGGAATAGTGGGAGAGGGATGAATGGGTATGGGGGGGGCTGGGAGAGGAGGATCCGGTGGGGGTGCCATTTTATACTCTCCAATACATCACAGCCCGCGGTGTACTCCTGGCCCCTCTGCAGTTTGGTCATTGGCTGCGTCCGGCCAGGAATCCAGCCCAGCTGGGAGAAGCCGCTCCATGGGCAGCAATCGCTGTGCTCACACGCCCAGCCTGCTCCTCCGCTTGGCCGGGCACCAGCCTCCAGGGAGTGGCCGGGGCCAGGAGCAAAGCCCAAGCTGAGAAGGGCCCGTTGTAGGGACCCCGGCAGTGGGAGGGGCAGGGTTTGTCTCCAGCAGCTCTTTGAGGTTTCCCCTGAAGAGGTGACTCGGCTTCCCATTGGTGGAGATAACGGAGGCGTCGGGCGACAATAATTGAACCAGAGTGGACACTGAGATTCAAAAAGTTAAAGCGTCGCAGCCCCTCTGCCACAAATCACCACCATTAGATTTCAAATCCACAAATGGCCTCTAATCCGGCTCCACTAGTTTTACAGCAGCGTGGTTCTCGCTCCTCCTGGCAGCAAAGGTGGGTTGTTCTCCAGGGAATCGTGTTGTTGGTTTGTGTGTTCCCACCGTGAAATCGACGTTTGCTGCCATTGCCTGATTAAAATCTCACCCCTCCGAGCCGAGAGCAAGACAGCAGCTGTGGACGCACTCGGACAGCCCCACTGAGGGGCAATGGGAACCGACGTACCTGGGACTGTAGCAGATCAACAGCCTCCTGCTGGTGAGCTCCCTTGGGCGCTTCCAGAGTCTCTCTGTGCCCCAGAGGTAGAGGCCCTTGCCGGTTTTGTAGGAAGGCAGAGCCCAGCCCCCGGGTCTAAGGACTGCAAACCTCTCAGAGCATTTACGGGAAACTGGGTGGTGACTGTGCTGATCAACCACAGGAAAGCGCCAGTCGCATGGGCCACAGGTGGCGGAAGGAAGCACTGTCAGTGTAACAAGACGTTGTAGTTGAACTGTTTAATTACAGGAGTCAGGGCTTTTTGTGTCCTGGTTTGTACTTTAGGGGTGAGATTTCTCAGTAGTCTCTCCCTGATTGCTTTAGCATATTTGGCTGCTGGCAATGGACATTTTATTCCCCAAATCTAGGTTAAGATTTTGGGAGAAAGTTTTATACCAAAACCTGGTAAATAAGGTTTTGGGGGACTTTTGCAGGCCCGCACTTCTGCATTTATCATGCCAGAGTGGGGAAGGAGCCAACACAGATGCAGCAGATACCACCGGTATCCCAGGAAAGCTCTGTAGTCTCTAGACATACCCTCAGTCTTCTCTTTTCTGAACTAAATAAGCCCATTTCTTTCAGTCTTCCCTCATCATAGCTCATGTTCTCTAGACCTTTAATCATTTTTGTTGCTCTTCTCTGAACTCTCTCCAATTTCTCCACATCTTTCTCGAAATATGTTCCCCAAAACTGGGCACAATACTCCAACTGAGGCCGAACCATTGCAGAGTGGAGAAGATGATTGACTTCTCGTGTCCTGCTCACAACACTCTTGTCATGTTTCTTTTTTTTGCAACTGTGTCTCTCAGACTCAGATTTAGCTTGTGTTCCACTCTGACCCCTAGATCCCGTTCTGCAGTGCTCCTTCCTCGATAGTCGCTTCCCATGCTGTGTGTGGGACACTGATTGTCTCTCTCTGAGTGGAGCACTTTGCATTTGTCCTTATTAAACTTCACCACATTTACCTCAGACCACTTCTCTAGTTTGTCCAGATCATTGTGAATTATCATCCTGTCCTCCAAGCACTTGCAACCCCTCCCAGCTTGGTACCTTCTGCAAAGTTAATAAGCATCCTCTCTAGGCCAATATGTAAATTATTGATGAATTTATTGAACAGCACCGGTCCCCAAACAGACCCCTGCAGAACCCCACTTGTTCTGCCCTTCCAGTAGGACTGTGAACCGTTAATAACGACTCTGTGAGAAGGGTTCTCCAGCCAGTTACGCATCCACCTCATCGTCGTCTCATCTAGGGAGCCCCATCTAGAGCTGGTATGTGAGAAAAGGGAATCTAAAGAGATTTCACAATCAGAAGGGACCTTGCTGATAATCTACCCAGGGGCCTCAAACTCAGTTTAGCTTACGGCCTGTGTCAGTCCCCAGAGCCTCCTAGGCAGGGCTCCAGGAGGGGCCAGGGGTCTCCACGAATCCCCTCCACCACCCTTGCCTCCCAGCTCCACTTG
This sequence comes from Pelodiscus sinensis, assembly GCF_049634645.1. Taxonomy (NCBI): domain Eukaryota; kingdom Metazoa; phylum Chordata; order Testudines; family Trionychidae; genus Pelodiscus; species Pelodiscus sinensis. The sequence goes on along the minus strand of NC_134743.1, from coordinate 3,087,946 downwards.
CTGGCTCACTCGCTCTCTCCCTGTCCCCCGTAGCCCCTCCTGCTGCTCCCATCAGCTGGGAGTGCCCACCGCTATCACCAGCCACACAGCAGGGCTAGAACAGCTTCTGGTTGCTTGCTGTACAGCACAGCATGTCCCTGTGGCCCGGGGGAGGGGTGTATAAGGCCGTCCCATAGGTGTAAGCAGGGTGAAAGCAACTTACATTTCTGACAGGTACTGCCCTGTCACAACATGGCCCTCGTGCGGGGGAAGAGGGGGTGCAGGCGAAGGGAGGCTCAGAACGGAGGATGAGGGATGCAATACGACAGTGAGAAATTTAAGTGTGGGTTGGAGTGGTGGGGGGGCTCTGAGCAGAGGGTTAGGGTTGGAGGTGCAGGAGTTGGGACAGGAGTGTGTAAGCATCACAGGGCAAGGGATTGTGTGTGGGGGGGGTGCCGGAGTCAGAGCTTGGGAGTGGGGTTAGGATCGGAGCAGAAGGTGTGGGGCTGCAGGTTGGATTGAGGGGGTACAGAAGCCAGGACAGGAGTGTAGGGGCAGGTACAGGAGTCAGGGCAGAAGGTTGTGGGGGACAGGAGGCTCAGTGCAGAGGGTTCGGGTGGGGGGATCAGGGCAAGGATTTGGGGTTAGGGGGGAATCACTGGGCTGGGAGGGCAGCCGCATGGCCCAACCATTGAATCCCCATCTCGCCCTGTCATGCAGCCTCTCTGTATGCCACATTGCCAGCGCCACCATCAGGTCACCCTTAGCTCCACTAGGAAGTGAATCCGGCCCTCCAGCCAACCCAGGTGCTGGAAAAGGTCCTGGAAGAGGTAGCAGAGCTGGTTTTCAGCATGGAGCAGAGAGCCTTGCTCCCTCTGCAGAGCACAGCCAAAGTCAGCACCTTCTCCCAAGTCTTGTAGGGGGGCACTGGGGGGACATGCAGTGGCTAAGCAGAGGGCAGTGGGGCATGGAGTGGCTCAATAGGGTAGTGGAGACATGCAGTGGCTCATTAGGGGTTCAGTGGGGCATGCAGTGGCTCAGTAGGGTAGTGGAGATATGCAGTGGCTCATTAGGGGTTCAGTGGGGCATGCAGTGGCTCAGTAGGGTAGTGGAGATATGCAGTGGATCAGTAGGGTAGTGGAGGCATGCAGTGGCTCAGTAGGCATGCAGTGGGGCATGCAGTGGATCAGTAGCTCCTCCATGGCCAGGCTCAGAGTCACTGGGCCTGAGCTGGGGAGGCGACGCCTGGTCCTACAGGGCCCTTGCAGGGTCATGTCACTGTGGAGATGCTGCTAGACCGACTCAGCAGGACCCTGGGCTGATGGATCAAGCACTGTGACAGCAGGAAAGGTTCTATCTGGCTCAGGTTGAGTGACTTGCACCCAGCTGGAAGGCCTGGGCCAGCAGCTCCGGGCTCCTGGCCACACCCAAACAAAGAGCTGATTGGCTGACATGGTGGGGGCTGCACTTGCCCAGCGTCCAGATCCCAGGGGTTTTCCACACTGCACCGCGCAGCTGCCCAAGCACCAGAGCTGGAGCCTGGGTGCTCTATGGCTGCTCAGCCCAAAGTGCCAGCAACATCCAGAGCCAGCCCCTCTCCAGCCAGTCTTTGAGCAGAGCCCCACAGCCGGGCACTGCACCGTTCACCATCACCCATGGTGCAAGCTGCAAAACTGTTCACTCGTTTTGTGACACTGGCTAGATCTCAGTGATGCCAACTCCCCTGATTTGCTCAGTAGGCTCCTGACAACTGGGGACGTTTCCCCCCTGGAAAGCCCCTGCCCCATTATTAGAATGACGCCAGATCTGGGAATTTCACTGCCTGATGCCGCATGACGACTAGCAACTGGGATCGCGCTGGCTGAGTCAATCGGGCTTGCTTGGTTAGAAGAGAATCCCGGACACCTTTTTTTTTAGGTCCCATGGTTTGTGGAGATCAGCTAGAAAACACACCCCGAGTTCAGCCAAAGACCTCGACCACCAGCTGCCAGATGAAAAGATCCCGCAGTGTATTTGTATCTGGGATTCCAAGAAGCCAGGCTCTGTGGGGCAGGGAGGAGAGAGGGGCTGACTCACCAGTTCTGAACACTGGGGGTTGGCGATATAGTACATGCAAACTGGAGCCTAGATACAGCCTACAAAAGACATGAAACTGAGTCCTCACCCTGACACCCCCAATATCTTCGTGCTGGGATTCTCCCCCTGCTAAGATCTGCACCCCTGTACTGTGAGCCTACTTGCCCTGAGCTCCTCTCTAACATCTGTGCCCTTGCACTGTGATCCTTCCTGCCCTGCCCTCCCCTCTAACATCTGTGCCCTTGCATTGGGATACTGTCTGCCCCTCTTCCCAACCCCTAAGCAAACATCTGCATCATTGGGTGTCTGCAGCCCAATGGGGCTGTGACCTCCTGTATCTGCAGAGGTGCAGGGAAATCTGGAAGTGGGGCTCCACCCGGGGCTAACCAGGAAAAATTGGACACGGTCTCTCGGCTGGAATTTGTCCACCCCGGGTCTAGGACCCTTCCAACTCCATACACAGTCAGGGTATGTCTACACTACAAAGTGAATTTGAACTAACAGCTGTTAGTTCTAATTAACTTCAATAGGCGCTACACATACAAACCGCTAGTTTGAACTTAATTCAAACTAGTGGAGCACTTAATTCGAACTAGGTAAACCTCATTCCACGAGGACTAACACCTAGTTCAATTTAAGTAGTTTGAAATAAGGGCTGTGTAGCCCCTTAATTCGAACTAGTGGGAGGCTAGCCCTCCCCAGCTTGCCCTGGTGGCCACTCTGGGCACAACCAGGGAAACTCTTCTGCCCCCCTCCCGGCCCCGGAGCCCTTAAAGGGGCACGGTCTGGCTACAGTTCTTGTGCCAGTTGCAAGCCTGCCAGCACCCAGCCAACAGACCCTCCACCTAGCATGGGATGAGCCAGCCACCCGCTGCCACCCAGCCCTCTGCCTCTTCCCAGGACCAGGCTGGCGGCTCCCAGGAGCCTGCCCTGGGCTGTAAGAGGTGGGCGCCCACCTGGTCTAGTGAGGAGATCGTGGACCTCATCGAGGTTTGGGGGGAGGCCTCCAACGTCCACGATCTCCGCACTAACCACAGGAACGCAGCTGTCTACAGCCGCATGGCTGACAGCCTGGCCACCGGAGGAGACCCAGGACCCCCGAGTCACCCCACAGAGCACATCACCTGTGTCATCCGAGGCCGGGGAGGGCTCCACATGTGAGTGCCATCATAGTCCCCTTATGTGTACGGAAGGGTGGGGGGAGAGGGAGCCCAGGGACCATGCGCCTGGGCCTTGCCCACCATGGAGCAGCAGCTGGGTGTCATGCAGGGGCCCTGGCCTTGCAGAGGGGGGCTGGGTTTCACCCACTGTGTCCCCAAGGAGAACTGACCACTGCTCTTGTTTCACCACAGCCGCAGCGCCTGGGACTGCCGGGCGCACCACCCCGCCTGCAACAGCCACCCGCACCCGGGCCAGCAGGCGCACCAGGAACCTGGAGGACTACCACCGGTGGCGTCTGTGGCTACTGGAGCACCAGATCCGCATCCAGGAGCACTGGGTCCGGGAGGACCTGCAGCTGCGGCAGTGGAGCTTGGAGGCGCTGGAGAAGCAGGGCCGTGCCCTCAGAGGCCACCTCCAGACCCTGGTGGACAGGTTCCTGCCTCCTCCTGCTCCAGCCCCTGCGGCCGCCCCAGCTCTTGCTCCCCCTCCCACCCCTGCTCCCCCTCCCACTTCCTCCGCACCCCCCTCCCTCCTGCCCCACCCTCCACACTCACTCCCCACCAACGCCCCGGCACCCGCACAGCTGTGAGACGGGAGAGCCAGCAGGACCCCCAACCCTGAGCTTTCCCTTCCCTTCCTCCCTTCCACCCCCTTCCAGATCCCTCCTCCCAGGTTTCCCCCTCCCCTCTCCCACCTTCACTCCTTCCTCCCCACATCCCAGTTATGTAAAATAAAAAGAGATTTTTGTTGGCAAAACAGGTGTCTTTATTTGACATTAGGAAGGGGAGTTAGGAAGGGAAAAGGGGAAGGGAGGGAGGGTGGAAGAAGGCCCCAGTGGGGCATGCAGGGAGAGTTCAGTCCTCCTCCTCCACCTGGAAGCTCTCCCGCAGGGCTTCCTCCCGGATCCAGACGGCCCCCCGCTGGGCTTCCCGGATGGCTGCTCTGCAGGGCTGCACCTACTGGCCAGCCATGCGCTCAGCCTCAGCCATTCAGGCTGGCAGGAAAGCCTCCCCCTTCTGCTCTCTCAACATGATACCACGGGAGGGATGTTGTGCTCAGCAAGGTCGAGGCGGGTGAGGAGGCACCTAAATCTGGCTTTCAGTCGCCCGAAGGCCCCCTCGACCACAATGCGGACCCTGGTGAGCCTGGCATTGAAGGCCTGGCGGGAGGGGTTGAGGTGCCCCGTGTAGGGCTTCATGAACCAGAGTTGCAGGGGGTAGGCCGCATCCTCCACCAGGCACACGGGCATGTCCACGTCCCCGACCCTGATGTGGCGGTCGGGGAAGAAGGTCCCGACATGAACCCTCTGGCACGTGGAGGAGTTGAGGAACACCCCTGCATCATGTGCCTTGCCAGACCAGCCCACATTAATGTCCGTGAACTGGACCTGTTGGTGACACACGGCCTGCAGGAGCATGGAGAAGTACACCTTGCGGTTGATGGACAGGGAGGCCTGATGTTCCAGGGCACGGATGGAGATGTGCGTCCCGTCGATGGCCCCCCCACAGTTGGGGAAGCCGAGGGAGCCGAACCCCTGGATGATGGCGTCCGGGTTGGCGAGGTGGACCACCCTGCGGAGCAGCACCCGGTTGATGGCCTTGACCACCTGCAGAGAGACACAGCAAACCACGAATCACTGGGGCGCCCAGGTGGCTGGGAGTGTTCGTTCCTTAGAACTGGCCCGGGCTCCACTCCCAGAAGCAGCCCCTGCTGTGATCCTGGCCGCTGCGGGCAGCATGCAGTACGGCTGGGACAGACTGAACCCTCCCGTGCGGGGCACTGTCGCCTCCTCCCCCACCCCCATTTTCCCTGGGGCGGCCCATTCCCTCCTTGCAGCTCCCCTCCCACTCGGCCCAATGGCCAGTGGGTGCCGTACCTGCATGAGCACCGCTCCGCCGGTAGATCTTCGCATGCCGAACTGGTTCCCAACAGATCGTTAGCTGTCCGGCGTGGAGAGCTCCCACAGGGCGATGGACACACGCTTCTGGAGGGGGATGGCGGGCCTCATGCAAGTGTCCCGTTGCCGCAGAGCAGGGGCGAGCCACTCGCAGAGCTCCAAGAAGGGTCCCTCTTCATCCTGAAGTTCTGAGTCCACTGTCTGTCTCCCCAGCGCTCCAGGACGATGCGGTCCCACCAGTCGCTGCTGGTGTCCAGACGCCAGATGCGGCGGGGCATGCTAGCATCCGGGCACTGCTGCGGCTCCTCCACAATGCCCAGGGAGGCCAGGGGGCGAGGCAGGGGGCTGACGTGCACCAGGTGGTGCAAGGCAGCCTCGAGCCATTGCTGGCTGGCTTGCAGCAGCAAGTCCAAAAACTGGAGCAGCATGTCCAGGGCGAGCTCTGCCTCCATGGTGCCAACTGTGGCGGTGTCCCCAAAGGGAACCACTGACACAGACGGGCACAGAGACCGACGCTTTGCTGTCCCTCGGCGAGGTTGGCAAGCAAGCGGAAAAGCTGAGAACCAGCTGTCCAGGGGGGTCCCTTTAAGCACGAGCCTCAGATAGCCTCAGACAGCAGCCACACAAAGCAACTACTGACCTGATGCCCTGCTGGAACCAGTTTCAGCTGCCCTTAAATGTGACCCAGCATCCAATCAGTGTGGACGCGCTAGTTCGAATTAGCAAAACACTAATTCAAATTAGTTTTTGGGTCAAGATGCGCTAATTCAAATTAGCTTAGTTCGAATTGACTAATTTGAATTAAGTTAGTTTGAATTAGTGCTGTAGTGTAGACATACCCTTAGACAGGCAAATCTGCAGGGTCACCAGGCGTGGATGAGACAATGGCACAGGAAGGAGCAATTCAGCTTTATCAGGAACTAGGGAGCCTTTCAGAAGAGGAAGAGCCTCTACAGGAAGGCTGGGCTCCACCTAAGCCTAAACTGAAATGGAGCAAACTCTCGACATGTAAGATTTAAAAGGACCTTTTACACTAAAGGAAACAGCTTTTACACTAAGGCTGTGTCTACATCGGCGCGATCTTGCTGCCTGTCTACACTGGCTGCGAGTTCTGCACAAGAACACTGACGCTCTAATGTATGAAATCAGGGCTTCTTGCGCAAGAACTAGGATGCTCCCACTCAAGAATTAGCCCTTTTGCGCAACTGTTCTTGCGCAAGAGGCCAGTGTAGACAGGCAACATGAATTTCTTGCGCAAGAAAGCCCTATGGCTAAAATGGCCATTAGAGCTTTCTTGAGCAACAGAGCGTCTACACTGGCATGGATGCTCTTGCGCAAAAGCACATCTCTTGCACAAATGCACGTGCCAGTGTAGATGTAGCCCCAGGGAAAGCCAACAGCAGCAGAGCAGCACATGGTTTGGACAGAAACCTCTCTTGGGGGGATTTATTAAAGGGAAGAAAATGGAAGTTGTTAAAGTCCAGATAGAAACTGAGGAAAAGCAATCAAATGAAAAGAGCATCGTCCAGTCACTTCCCATGAGAGCAGACAGCTAAATATGGACAAATATGATACGTGTTTGTACAGGTTGAGTCTCTCTACAGTCTGGCATTCTCTGGTGCAGCAACAGCCGTGGTCCAGCATGATTTTAGTTAGCTGGATGTCCACTTATCATGGGTGGCGCCAAGTTTTCTGTGGTCCCATAAATGTTGTTTACAGCCACTAGGCCCGGCTCTCAGGATTCTGTGCTGTTTTGCTTTTTTATCTGGGGTTTTTTTGGGGGGCGGAGGGGGGGGGTAGGTTGGTTGGCTGGTTGTTTTTGTGACAGATCTCAGGAAGTTACCCAGACTGCTGAAGGAATTCAGATGTGAAATTCCAGAAATACTAACTGTGCTACTAGCTAGGACGGGCAGGGATGGTGTCCCCGGCAACTGTTTGCTAAAAGCTGGGAATGAGCAACAGGGGAAGGATCGCTTGATGATTTCCTGTTTTGTTCACTCCCTCTGGGGCACCTATCATTGGCCACTGTCTGTAGGGAATAATTCCGGACACTCTGGGTGCAGATGAAAACAAGTAGAGGATTTATTGTACACCAGCGCTGGCGGAGTGCCAACCAGCAGTTAACCTGGTGAACACTCGTTAGTCAAATCATTACAATAGATTATATAGGTGGCAGATGGACGGAGGGGAAGTGATTTGATAGGTCTAGCAGCAAGATGGAAATAAGCGCATAAGCCAATAAACTACAAGAGATTACATAGCATCTCTGCCCATTGCCAATTAAACATCACTAACAAGCTAAATAAGCCAACATAAACATTGGACATTTAATGGTAGCTTTAACAATTAAAAGTATGATGTGTCCACTACGGGATGATATGCCTCGTATTGGCGTGTTCCCATCTGGGGTCTAGGATCAAAGGGAAGACAGTAAGTTCAACTTCCACTCATTAACTTAAACAAATTTATTGTGATACCGGCCAGTGCCTTATATAACTACGGCCCCTTGGAATGTGCTTGCCAAGGTAACCAGGGTCATACTACGGCCTGTGCTGTGCTGCTCCCAACTCTGTTTCAAATTAAGGATAGATAGATTGAATAGAGGGTCTTAGTAAAATACCATGGACTGCCTCAGTTTCCCCTGCACTGTCGGCAGACCTTTGGTCTGACCCAGTCTGGCTGCTCTTATGTTCTTGTGAGGTAATCTATCACTTAAATCAGCCTCTGGCCAGCTGACTCGAGGGGAACTAGTGTAACACCTGTCTCTTAAGATGGTGCTGGGGTGATCCTGGCACTTGCAGGTCAGTAAGCCTAACGTGACTGCCAGGCAGTGTGGTTGGGAAAGTACAGTAAAGAGCAAAAGTGTCAGACACAGAGACAAACACAATGGCTACGTCTACACTGGCGTGATTTTCCGGAAATGCTTTTAACGGAAAAGTTTTCCGTGAAAAGCATTTTCGGAAAAGCACATCTAGATTGACAGGACGCTTTTCCGCAAAAGCACTTTTTGCAGAAAAGTGTCCGTGGCCAATCTAGACACGCTTTTCCGCAAAAAAGCCCCGATCGCCATTTTCATGATCGGGGCTTTTTTGCAGAAAACAAATCTCTGCTGTCTACACTGGCCCTTTTGCGCAAAAGTTTTTCGGAAAAAGACTTTTGCCCGAACAGGAGCAGCATAGTATTTCTGCAAAAGCACTGACAATCTTACATGAGATCGTCAGTGCTTTTCCAGAAATTCAAGCGGCCAGTGTGGACAGCTGGCAAGTTTTTCCGGAAAAGCAACTGCTTTTCCCGAAAAAGTGGCCAGTCTAGACACAGCCAATATGAGGGAGCGAATCAACACAACTTTCTGAAGAGCAATCATACCTCACCACTCAGTTAGAATTTATTGAGGGGGCCAAGAGACATGTAGACCAGGGCAATGCAATGGACATACTGCACTTGGCCTCTCAGAAAGCCTTGGACAAGGTCCCTCAAAAGGAGCTCTTAAGCAAAGCACTGGACATGCCCTCTTGTGGGTCAGTAACTGGTTAAAAGATACAAAACAACGGGCAGGAATAAATGGTCAGCTTTCATGTAGAAGCGAGTTAAATACCCAGGGTCAGTACCACTGATGTTCAATATATTCATAAACTGTCTAGAACAGTGATTCTCAAAGTGCAGGCCGGGACCACAAAGTGGATCACGTCCCTGTTTCTATGGAGTCACTAGGAACTTGGGACCGATGCTCAAGCCTGAGTTCAACTACCTAGACATGAGACAATGGGCTCAGACCTTGGGTCCCTTCCACTTTTCACAGTGAGGCTTAGACTTTGCCCCAACCCACTCGGAATGGGTCCAGGCTACAGTCCCCCACCTGGGGGTCATGCAGTCATATTTGTTGGCAGCAGGAGGTCATGGTGCAAAGAAGTATGAGAACCCCTGATCCAGGCAAAGAGGTAGTAAGGAGATGGTAACGTTTGCAGATGATACTAATGACTCAAGGCAGTTAAGTCCAAAGTGGACTACGAAGAGATACAAGGGAATCTCGCAAAACATGGCAAACTAATTCTGTGTTGGTAAATGCAAAGTAATGCACATTGCAAAGCATAACCCCATCTATCTGTATAAAATAGAGGAGTCTGAATTACCTTCTGCCACTCAGCAAAGAGATCTTGGAGACTTCTTGGATAGTTCTCTGAAAATCTCTGCTCAACGTGCAGCAGAATAAAGCTAACAGAAAAGGATAGCTCAGAAAACAGAAAAATATCATAATGCCACTGTGTATTCCCATGGTACGCCCCCCCCCCCCACCGAATACTGTGGGCCGCTCTGGTAGCCCCATCTCAAAAAAGATACATTAGAATTGGGAAAGGGGCAAAGAAAGGCAATGAACATGATCAGGCTTATGGAACAGTTTCCTAGTAGGAAACATGAAGGAGATGTGGCCGTTCGTCTTAGAAAAGATACAATTAAGGGGAGATTGTGACACATCCAGGATCTGGACAGATGAACAGCCGTGTCCCCTCGGCTCTCTAATCTGGGGGTCCTATTACACTGCCCACGTATGAGTGCTGCCAACAGCCACTCTTGAATTACACTGCAGAGGGACACCAGACTTTCCCCTGAGAGGAGGTTCTTGTTCTGCCAAGCTCTCTCCCGGACAAGACAAGCTCCGATGAATTCCAGCATTTATTAATAGAAAATGGCAGGCATAGAATCCTGGCACCCCAAACGGAGTTTCCCCCAAACATTCAAATCCACTGATTTAGATAAAACAATAAAACAAGTTTATTAACTACAAAAGAATGGACTTAAAGCGAGTACAAATAATGAGACATACAAATCAGAATTGGTTACAAGAAAAATAAAAGTAAAATGCAGCTAACAGCAAACTTATCACAAGCTGATGAAATCAAAGCAAGGCCTCTCTTATCGCAGCCAGGATCCCTCCCTGGTCCAATGGTGCCTTCTATGTTCTCCGGGTGTTGTGGGTGCCATTGGCAGAGAGAAGGGGAGAAATTATTTGCGGCATCTGCCCTTCCTTCTTATTGTCCTTTCCCTTCTTTGAGAACCATCTCAGGGGAGGTTCAGGAAACAAAAAGTCAGTGGGAGTGGGAATGCCAGCCTTTGTCAGATGTAGATTTTTGTGGTCACTTCCCAGACTTCATGTATGTCTTATGAACACCCTGCAAAGGACTCCAGTGTTGCTACACATATTTCTGGAGTATTGTGTCCAGTTCTGGGCCTCCCATTTCAGAAAGGATGTGGACACATTGGAGAGCATCCAGAAGAGGACAACATGACCTACGAGGAAAGGCTGAGGGATTTGGTCTTATTTAGTCTGCAAAAGAGAAGAGTGAGGGGGGATTTGATAGCAGCCTTTAACTACCTGAAGGGGGTTCCAAAGAGGATGGGAGAGGCGTCAGATGGCAGAACAAGGAGCAATGATCTCAAGTTACAGTGGGGGAGGTCTAGATTGGATATTAGGAAAAACGGTTTCCCTAGGTAGGTGGGGAAGCACTGGGATGGGTTCCCTAGGGAGTTGGTGGAATCTCCATCCCTAGAGGTTTTTCAGTCCCAGCTTGACAAAGCCTAAGCTGGGATGATTTAGTTGGGGTTGGTCCTGCTTTGGGAAGGGGTTCAGACTTGATGACCTCCTGAAGTCTCTTCCACCCCTAGGATTTTATTATTTTATTATTTTCTCAGGAGAATATTCTTCAGAGAGTTGTAAGTTTTCAAATTTGACATAAATTATTACAAAAGCATGAAAGGGATGACTGGAGGGGTACAGAGCACCATCAGAGTATGACAGAGGTCTGTACAATCTTGAATGGTGCAGAGAATGCAAATAGGGAAGTGTTAACTTTTCCTGACACAAGAACACGCAGTCACCCAATGAAATGAATTGGCAGCAGGCTTAAAACAAACAAAAGGAAGCTCTTCTTCACGCAATATGCAGTCAACCTGTAAAACTCTTTGCCGGGGATGTTGTCAAGGCCAAAATTACAATTGGGTTCAAGAAAGACTCAGATAAGATCTTGAAGGACAGCTCCATCAATGGCTACTAGCCAAGATCATCAGGGACATCCCATTCTCCTGGTGTCCCTAAGCCTCTGACTGCTAGAAGGTGGAACTAGACCAGGGTCCGGCAAAATAAGGCCTGTGGGCTAGATCCAGACTGCCACACTGCTGGATGCAGCCCATGGGTGTAGCAGAGGGAGCTTCAGCCAGGCTCCTTGCCTGCCTGACCCCCAAAGGCTGCTCAGAAAAGTTGACTGCAGGCTGGTTTGTCTGTGAACAGCTGCAAGCCCGGAGGAGGGGTGGGAGAGGTTTTGCACACTGCCCCACCCCCAAAACAATCTTGCAGCTCCTGTGGGAGCTGCCTATTTGAAGAACAGGCAGTGCACAAAGTGCCCCTCCCCATCTCCCCTCAGGCTCTGAGCAGCCTGCCGGGACATGGAGGGCAGGGAACCTGCTGGGCTGTTGGCCAGGAATCGCCCAGGGAATTCTCCCAGCCAGTGCTGGACTCTGGCACCCAAGCCCCTCCCTCTTCCCCTCTGACCCACCACTCCTGTCTCCCAACCCCACATAAGCCAAATCCTGTGCCTCCCTCCTGCACTCATACCCCCTTCCCAGACCCTGCACCCCAATCCCCTGGCCCCAGGACACAGGCCCCTCCTGCCCAAGGTCATAACACAAACCCCTGCATCTCCTCCCCTGCCCCGATCACAACCACCTCCTTCACCCAAACTCCCTCCCAGATCCCACATCCCCTCCTGCACGCCAATCCCTTCCCCTAAGCTCCCTTACGCACCCAGCCTCCATCCCAGACCCTGCACCTCCTCCACTAATACCATGGAAGAATATTATACCCTCCACCACTGACCAAATTCTTGGAGTGGGTCCCCATCAAAAATTATTGACCAGCGCTGGACTAGACAACAGGAGACGGCTCACTCGAAGCTGCCTGTTCGGTTCATTCCCTCTCACGCATGTGGCACTGCACTAGGCAGACCATTGGGCCAACCTAGTAGGGTCATTCTTTCATTCTTAGGATCTGATCTCATGTACTTAGCCTTTCTGGTAATTTCCATTGCAATCTGTAACCGGCTATTTACGTTCCTTAGGCAAGCATGTATGTAACTAAAACAACCTACGCGGCCATACCACAAGGTCACACTCTTAGACGTGTTTGCACTTAGCAAGCAGCTCAGCTCCCATTTGCAAATAATTCAATGGAACTGTTCATCACATTCCTTTTTGCAAAGCTTTACAGGGCCTTATAGCCATGACCAATGCTGAAGCTTCGGGTTTCCATATGCCTATTATATCTGAAGTTATAGCAAAAGCAAGAAAAAAACCTCCTTTATAAAATGATGGCAACCTCTGGATGCCTGGAGACTTCCCAGCCTGGGTAGACAGCAGATTCCTGGAAGCTGTGCACTGAGGGGTTGCCCCGGAGAGATTCAGGAGCCACCCAGCTGATTAGCAGAGCACCCACAGCTTGGCTTCCATTTCTACTGAGGGTGCACATGTGCACATGCCTCGGTGCATACCAACCACTTTTATTCCTCACATGGATGTTAAAAAATAGAGGGAACATGGGTAGACAGACATGCACCAGTGCACTACAAACAGCACCGTGGCATGTGCACCCACATGGCTCTGGCTGTTTTTAGTGCACTCACTTGAGCAGAGTTAGCACATCACTGTCTGCTCAGGCTGGGAGTCACTAGTTGCCACGCTGGTCTGTCACATGGGCCATTTCCCTGGGTTGCTTGGGCTGTCTGTGTGATCATCTTTTCCCTTAATCTCCACTTTAATGGTGGCCTTATCCTTGTTGGACACGGTGGCTGTTGCCTGGATCCCCTGGTTGGTCACCACTAGCTCGCCATCCAGCATCTCAAGCTCCACTCTCTCAAAGGACTCGCACTTATAGGGTGGGCCATGGTTGTACATATACTGGTAGAGACGCTCCATGCTCTCAAAGTGCTTCCTGCCCGCGAAGAGCTCGATGGCAAACTCCGAGTTGTAGAGGACGCGGTCGAAGGGGTTGGAGAACATGATGGCCAGAGTGAAGGCATCGGACTCGTAGCTCAGCACCCCCACGCTCCCGCGGGCCGAGTAGCTCGTTTTCACAAACACGCAGCTCCCCGATTTGCCAGGGGGGATGGAGTTCTCTGGCTTAACCAGATCATGGCCACTGAAACAGTGTGTCCTGGAGGAAAACCACACAGGATTCCTTTATTATACGGCATCCCTGACAACAGGGCATCCTTAGGGGTTATGGGGCCCTATGCAGTGCTGTAAACTGGTCCCCCAATGGCAGCGGGGAGAGGGGATTTTCAGAATTGTGATTTTATAATCTTCAGCCACGCGCTAATGAAATAGTTTTAAAGCCAGGTCCTGTTGACTGACAGTAAATTCAGAATAAACTTTAAAAAGAACAAATGTTCTGGTAGCACTTTATAGACGAACAAAACATGTAGATGGGATCATGAGCTTGCGTGGGCACGGCCCACTTTGACTGACAGTCCAGAGCGGGGCTTGGCAAACCCCTGTGACATGGCTTCATTACCGCTCGCATGGCTCTCTCTCCAGCTCTGCTAACAGGCCTGGCAGGCTTTGTCACAGTTCAGTGAGCTGGATCCTCTCCGGAGGAAGCAGGGCCGCAGAGCAGGGAGAGGAAGAGACGGGAGGGTGGACAGTAAGACCCAGGGGTGCCCCAAATTTCTGGATACAAATTCTACATCTGGGTAAATAATTTACACCTGGCAATAATGTAAAACAGCGTCCTGATAACGGCAGAAACCTGACCTGGGGGTTGGGGGGGGGTCACTGCAGAGGGGACAGTCACTGGACAAGGGAGCACTGCTCTACCTGGGCCAGCCCCTAGGCCAGGGGTCTCTCCTCCATGACCAAGGCACAAGGGAAGGTTAGCGGGGCAGGGCCCAGGCTGGGCTCTGCCTGCCCCACTGCCCCCGCTCACACAGCACCAGCCTGCTCGGGGCGGGGTGCTGGCTGCAGAGCCTGGGCTAAGAGGGTGGAGCCCAGTAGGTTCCATGATGGGCAAGGAGGAGACCTCGGCCTGTGAAGCAGCAGCAGCCAGGCTGGATCTAAGGCAGGGAGCAGGCACATCTGCCCTGCTGAGGCTGCACCTGACAGGGCTGCACAAGGGGGATCTCTAGGTGGTCCAAGGGGCGGCAGGGGAGTCTCGGCTGCAGGATGTTTATTTGGGAGGATAGAAAGGGGGTATCAGGGTGGCAGAGCTTACATTGGGGTGCTGGTTTCCCTAGAGCGTAGGGACCCTGGGGGGGAAGGATTTTAGTGGGGGGGGGGATCACAGGTTCTTTAGGGCCGGGCTGGATGTGTAGTGATCTACCCAGCGAGGGGAATGTAATATGGCTGGGGGGAGGTTGGTGGAGTGACACTTTCCTGTCAACATTCCCCCAAGGGGGCTGATTTGAATTCGATCTTTCTCTGCCTTGTTGTTAATGTGGAGCTTTAACAAGGGCTTATAGCTTTAAACAAACAAAGCCAAATTGAGCTAGGTACCTAAAGCGTCATTTGTTGTTTGTTATACACCCCGATGGGGTAATAAATAAACCTCTTACTTTCAGTAAATAGATCAGAGCTACCATTTAAGTGACTTTGGGCTGTTAATTCAGGAGAAATCTGGCAACATTATGTAACCCCCAAGGAGTTTCCCTAGATTCCTGGGGCTCTGTCTGCTGGCAGCTCAGGGAAAGGCTCTGAGTATGCCTTAGCTCCCCCTCCCTACCAGGGGCAGAGTCTGCCAGGCAACCCATAGGGAGTGAGAGGCCCCTCCCAGGGAGTTCAGGAGGGGGGAGAGCCATTGTTTGAGGAAGTCTGGTGCCAGCCAGGGCAAGGGGAGGACTGGCTGTGGGGGAGCTAGTAAGCCCCAGGCCTGCATGCAGGGTTCCCCCTGAGAACTGGCCTCTAGGGACCTGAAGGCAGGATCCCTCCGCTGGGTTTTATTTCTCCACTGTTGAGTCCCAGGTTGTAGAGTTTGCTGGGAAACTTCCCCAGCCAGGCTGAGTTGGCTCTCCAGCTCCCTAGGTGAGACCAGTCACCACACGATCAGCTCTGCTCTGTCTGAGGCTATGTCTACATTGGCAAGCTTTTGCGCAAAATCTTGCCACCTGTCTACACTGGCTGCGAGTACTTGCACAAGAACACTGATGTTCTAATGTGTGAAATCAGTGCTTCTTGCGCAAATACTCTGACGCTCCCGCTCAGGGATAAGCCCTCTTGTGCAACTGTTCTTGTGCAAGAGGCCAGTGTAGACAAGCAACATGAATGTCTTGCGCAAGAAAGCCCGATGGTTAAAATGACCATCCGAGCTTTCTTGCACAAGAGAGCATCTACACTGGCACGGATGCTCTTGCGCAAAAGCACATGCCAGTGTAGACGCTCTCTTACTCAAATACTCTAATGCAAAAACTCTTGCGTTAAAGAGTATTTGTGCAAAATCTTGCCAATATAGACATAGCCTGAGAGTTCAGGGCTGCTGCCAGCTGTGTGTGTGTCCGAATGCTGGGCTAGGAGATTACAGTTTGAATGTTAGTGCAGTTGTGTGGCCTGCACCTTGAGCCCTGCACCCCTTTGTGGTGAGGGGAAATTCTGGGACCAAAGCAGCCTGATTCCTGCCTGAGGAGGATCCCTGCCAGCAGAGACCAGCCCCTCTGCAGTGACTGAGTCATCTCTGAACCTGAGGCTTATTCATGGAGTGTGAGAGTGCACCAATTTTTAGTTAGTCAGGCAGGGAATTTGTTTGGGGATTTTATAACCTGCTGCATATTAAACCTGTGGAGGGATTTATCACCTTCTCCCGCTTGTGAGTCCTTTGGGCTGTACTGGACCCAGACAGCCCCACTGCTAAACCGCTGCAGAGAAGAATTTTGTGGTCATAAGTCATCAACGGCCCCCACAAATACACGTACCACTGGGACACTAATCTTACAGTTGCTGGGAACCGGTGAACCTAAAATTAGTGTTTTACCCTGTTCTGGTATATTTGTCTCCTGTTTAAGGGTATGTCTACACTACAGCACTATTTCGAATTAACAAAATAGTTAATTCGGATTAAACTAATTCGAAATAACGTATCTATACACAAAAACTATTTCAAAATAGCGTTGTGCTATTTCGAAATAGTGCATCCACACTGAGTGGACCCTGAACTGAAGATAAGGCTGGCCGGAACCAGTGCCGGCAGGGCATCAGGTTAGGACATAGTGTGTGGGGCTGCTGCCTGAGGCTAACTGAACTCCGTGCTTAAAGGGATCCTACCCCCACCCCGGACAGACAGTTCTCAGGGTTCCCCGCTTGCTTGTCTACCTCGATGAGGGACAGCAAAGCAGTCCTGTCTTGGAGTGCCCTGAGTGCCCGCACTCGGGACACCACAGCACTAAGCCACATGGAGCCAGAGCTGCCCCTGGGCACACCGGTGCATCTCGGGGGTCGTTGCCATCAGACCAGCTGCACTTGCTGCAGGCTTCCATCCAGGGGTCCATCGGGGGGCTGTCAGGATCCAGGAGGCCCTGAGGGAGACCGTCCACCCCTAGGAGCCTCCCTGGTCCTCCCCACCGGGGGCTTGTGCCCCATTCCTCCCTCACATCCTTCCACTTACTCTTCCTGTTGTCAAATAAAAGACACGTATGTTCAAAAATAAAAACAGGGTTTATAGAACAAAACTGGGGAGGGGATGAACCTCTGGGGAGACTGGGAAAAGGAGGTGGGAGAGGGGAAGA
Source organism: Pelodiscus sinensis (assembly GCF_049634645.1). Lineage (NCBI taxonomy): Eukaryota > Metazoa > Chordata > Testudines > Trionychidae > Pelodiscus > Pelodiscus sinensis. The sequence goes on along the minus strand of NC_134743.1, from coordinate 3,071,077 downwards.
GAGAGGGTGGAAGAGGGGAGGGAGAAACCTGGGAGGAGGGAGCTGGAAGGGGGAAGCCAGGGGAAGAAGGGGATGGGGAAGCTCAGGGTTCAGGGTCTTGCCAGACCAACTTTACTTTCATGCTAACCTGCTCCTGGGTTTGCATGTGGCCTTTGGTGGCCAGGCTGGCAGCTATCCTGCCATAGACAGCCACATTCCTCCATCTAGTACGGATATCATGGAAGTTGGGGGCATCCCCCCCAAATCTGAATAGGGTCCATGATCTCCACCCTGGACAAGGAAGGCGCCTGCCTTCTCCAGCCCCTGTCAGGCTCCTGGGAGCTGGCAGACTGCTCCTGGGAAGCGGTGGAGGGCTGGCTGCCAGTGGCTTGCTGGCTCATGTTTTGGGGCCACTGGGTCAGGGGCTCCGGTGGCCACTGCTGGCTCTGGGCTGGCAGGCTTGAAGCTGGCACAGGCTTGGAGCTGGCTCCGGGGCTGGGGGAGAGGAGAGTAAGCTTTCCTGGTTGTGCCCAGAGTGGTCACCAGGGCTCTCTGGGAAGGGCTGGAGGCCCCCTATTTTGAATTAAGTGTCTACACAGCACTTAATTCGAAATAGCTATTTCGAATTTGGTGTTACTCCTCGTAGAATGAGGTTTACTAAATTCGAAACAAGGGCTCCACTATTTCGATTTATTTCAAAATAGCGGTTTGCCTGTGTAGATGCTATTAAAGTTAATTTGAAATAACTGCTGTTATTTCGAATTAACTTTGTAGTGTAGACATACCGCATATACTTGTGTTTAATATGGTGTATGTGTTTGTGTTATTTTCTGGGAGTCTCCAGCTATCTGGGAAGTACGTGGGAATTACCCTGGGTTAGAATTTTCCTCCCAAGCTGCCCTGGTGACCCTCCCAAGAAGGAGTGAGGGGGGTGGAGGCACCGCCAAATAAATGCATAGGAAAAAATAAAGTGAGCGTATGGCAGGATCCAGAAGAACCCAGACCTCTCCATCAGAACCTATAAGCAGATTGGCATTAAAGAAGATAACCAGGTGGAGAGGGGGGGCGCTACAATTATGTTATTAACGACAGTGTGCAGGGGCATAGATACACCCGCATCATATGTCGATGTAGCAGAGCGTGAGCACACATGGATATGTGTGTACACGTTTGGATGCCCATGTGTGGGTGTATATGAGTGAGGGTATGTGACAGACGTGCACATACAGGTCTGTGGAGGTTGTATCAATGTGCAGTAAACACACTGATCACCTTCACAAAGTATCACTGGCCGATAGCCATGGCTCTGCCCCCAGTCCAACTCCTCGGGACTGACACACACAGTCCAACAGTCCAGCAGCTGTTTCCTCTCAAATCAAATGTCCAGGGAACTTTTCCTTCTCCCCCCCCTCCCCCCAAAGTGTGTGATCTCCCTCCAAACTCCTCCAGCCCTTGTCCTGGACACGTGCAATCCCCTGGCCCAACGATCCACTACAAACTTGAGCCCCTCCAGAGCTAAAAACAGCAAATTCAGGCTCAACAGAAGGAGGATTTGCAGTGGCCCAATGAGACACACAGAACTCACCCAGTCAGCGGGACGGGGGGCACTGCATGGGGAGAGAGAGAGTGTTTGGGGACGGATGGACAGACAGACAGACAGATAGAGGAGGTGTTGGGGACAGAAATACAGACAGACACTCAGTCGCAGACACATACCCCACACCCTAGCCCAGCTGGACAGACCCCAGACATAGGATGAGTTGGAAGCCCCGAGGAGGGGGCCTGGGAACCTGCTCACCTGGGGTTTTCAAGGGTGCTCCTGGTCTTGTTGCTTATCTCAATGCCCACACTCCTGCCAGCAGCCACCTCCAGCATCAGCCCTTCGATGGTCTCCATCTCGCAGCACCGAGGGCTCGCTGAGCAGCAGAACTGACCCACTGGCCTCCCAGCCAGCCCAGGTCCAGCCCTGGCTGCGTGTGCAGCCCACACGTCACCTGCGGGCAGGGTCGCTACATGACAGTGGCAGGATGTGAAGGTCTCAAATCAGCAGGGTTTCTGCAAGAGGAAGTCCTGTCTACTCGAGTGGGGGAGGGAGCTCTCAGGGGAGAAACAAACCTAGCGTTCTCACGTTGCTACATAAACACCCCAGGGAGGTGAGTTTGTAGAAATGGTGGTGCCCAGAATGGGCCCTCGTCCCTCCCCTGCACCTGCCTAAGGCTTTGGGAGGGAGTTTGGCTCCGGGCTGGGGCAGGGAGTGGGGGTGCAGGAAGGGTTCAGATTCTGGGAAGGCTCAGGGATTGGGGTGCAGGAGGGAATGCAGAGTTCAAGTTCTGGGAAGGAATTCGGGTGCAGGTGGGGCGAGGGTGGGAGGAGCGGACACGGGGGCAGGGAGTGAGCAGTGTTGTGCTCACCTGTGGCACTCCTCCTCTGACATCCGTTCCTAGGCAGGGGGATGGGGCAGGGGTTCTGTACCCTGCTGCCTGCATGCACCTTCTCTGCAGCTCCCACTGGCCACAGGAGCACTTGGGCTGGTGGGGGATGTGCAGGGACAAACACACACACACCCTGCCCAGGGGCTGCAGAGACGTGCCGGGAGCCATCGCAGAGCGAGAGCAAGCAGGGAGCCGCGTTAGCCCCATTGCTGCAGGGGGTGACAGTGTAGGGCAGCCTGTACAACCCCGTCTTGACCAGAATAATAATGTCTGTGTTGTCCCGCCCTGCAGGGCCTGGACTAACGATGGCTGCCTTGACCAAAGTGTGTCTTCCAACATAGCAAACCAGGCCTGATTTGAACCTAGTGCATGAAAGCACATGGGCCAGGCCAAGTGGGGGTGAGCTTTGAGAATCAGGAGTGCGTTAAACTCTAGTGTGCTGGGAGTATTGGTCTAGAGATACTGTGCCGAGATCACTGGGAGTAACCCGGTACTGGTACATAACAATTCTAATGAGCAAAAATCACCCATGCAGCCATAGAACTATCCATTAAGTATCGAGTAGTTTGACTAGCAGGACGTGTCCAAAAGAGGGGCATAAACAATACATGATTAATTGGTAGATTTTACTAGAACGAGCAAGTCTTGCTATGGCTGTAAAAGTAGGAGTAGAAAAGATAATCGGTGGGAGGGATTCGGTAAGGGGTCCCCACGACCTAACCCACTGCAACTAGAAGCTGTGCCTGTTCCTAGTGACTAAGGCATGTGGACACCTCTGCGCATGGGGAAATGAGGCCACGACCTCCCGTCTGACAATCATCTGACAATCGTAAGGTCTTAGCGGTGGAACTGTGAGTGATTTATAGACATAAGTACATGTATATCCCATCCTTAAAATCAAGTATCTGGGGTATTGTGCCAGGTGTAGGTGTTCTATTATTGTCTGTGCTATCTATCCTGTGTATTGAACAGATCTATGCAACCTTGCACTGCTTTCCTTTACCATTCTGTGCATGATAAAGTTAAGAAGAGTTTATCTGAGGTGTTTTGACTGGCTCCTCTCATATCCAAAAGCCGAACCACACGACAGACAGCAGCAGCCCGGGGGCCTTTTTAAATAATAGAATCAGAGAATCCCGGGACTGGAAGAGACCTCAGGAGTCATCAAGTCCAGCCCCCTACTCAAAGCAGGACCAACCCAACTAAATCATCCCAGCCAGGGCTTTGTCAAGCCAGGATTTAAAAACTTCTAGGGACCCCATCCCAGTACTTCACCACCCTCCTAGTGAACTAGTTTTTCCTAATGTCCAACCCAGACCTCTCCCACTGAAACTTGAGACCATTGCTCCTTGTTCTCCCATCTCTCATTACTGTGGATAGCCTTTCTCCAGCCTCTTTGGAACCTCCCTTCAGGAAGTTGAAGGCTGCTGTCAAATCCCCCCTCACCCTTCTCTTTTGCAGACTAAATAGACCCAAATCCCTCAGCCTCTCCTCGTAGGTCGTATGCTCCAGCCCCCGAAGCATTTTGGTTGCCCTCCGCTGGACCCTCTCCAATGCGTCCACATCCATTCTGTAGTGGGGGGTCCAGAACTCGACACAAAACTCCAGATGTGGACTCACCAGAGCCGAATAAAGGAGAATAATGACATCTCTGGATCTGCTGGCAATGCTCCTCCTAATGCAGCCTAATATGCCATTAGCCTTCTTGGCTACAAGGGCACACTGTTATCTGATATCCAGCTTCTCGTCCACTACAATCCCCAGGTCCTTTTCTGCAGAACTACTACTTAGCCATTTGGTCCCCAGCCTATAACAATGCTTGGGATTCTTCCATCCCAAGTGCAGGACTCTACACTTGTTCTTGTTGAACCTCATCAGATTCCTTGTGGCCCAATCCTCCAATTTATCTAAGTCACTCTGGACCCTATCCCTGCTCTCCAGCGTATCTACCTCTCCCACTAGCTTAGTGTCATCCGCAAACTTGCTGAGGGTGCAATCCATCCCCTCAGCCAGGTCATTAATAAAAATGTTGAATAAAATCGGCCCTAGAAGTGATCATCCGGCACACTGCTTGAAATTGACTGTCTACCAGTCATCAAGCCATTGATCACTACCCATTGGGCACGACCATCTAGCCAGCTTTCCGGCCATTTATCCAATCTATAGTCCATGTATCCAATCCATACTTCCTTATCTTGCAAGAAAGAATATTGTGGGAGACCATATCAAAAGCTTTGCTAAAATCAAGGTATCTCACATCCACTGACTTTCCCATATCCACAGAGCCAGTTACCTCATCATAGAAGCTAATCAGATTGGTCAGGCGCGACTTGCCCTTTGTGAATCCATGCTGACTATTCCTGATCACTTTCTGCTCTTCTAAGTGCCTCAAAATGGATTCCTTAAGGATCCCTTCCATCATTTTTCCAGAGACTGAGGTAAGACTGACCGGCCTATAGATCCCTGGATCGTCCTCCTTCCCTTTTTTGAAGATGGGCACTACATTTGCCTTTTTCCAATCGTTCAAGATCTCTCCTGATCTCCACAAGTTTTCAAAGATAATGGCCAAAGGCTCTGCAATGACATTTGCCAACTCTCTCAGTACCCTCAGATGCATTAAGTCCAGACCCATTGATTTATGTATGTTTAGCTTTTTTAAATAGATCCTAACCTCCTCTTTACCCACCGAGGGCTGTCCATCTTCATCCCGTCTCGCATTAGTCTGGGAGCTGACCTTGACTGCGAAGACAGAGGCAAAGAAAGCATTGAGTACTTCAGCTTTTCCTACATCAGCTGTTACTAGTGTTGAAGCAAAAAACGCTCCTCTCTGTTTAGGCAGCTAACAAACAGCTTTATTAATTAATAAAGCACAGCATGAGCCAAACATGGTCCCAGCAGAGCCAGGCCCAGTAAGGCTGGCTAATACAATCAATCCTAGTATCTTTATACCCTTAGCCAAACAGTCTGACGTCAGGGCATCCAATTACAGAAATCCTCAATTAAACTTGGAAAAACAAAGCCTTATCAACAAGATGGCAGACAGGTACAAGGGAGTGCATCTCCTGTCCCAACCAGCCCAATTAACACATACCAATAGCCCATCCTGTAGGCCTCTTCTCACGGGGTGACAAAGTTCACTCTGGTCTACGTGCTTGAGAGAAAAGCTGAAATGGTTTCTGTTATACAAGATGGCTTCTAGCTAAATATGAAAATGGTTTCTACAGCTTCTACACTAGGTTACCTCCTTCATCCAGTAGGGGCCCCACACCCTCTCTGATCACCCTCTTATTGCTAACATGCCTGTAGAAACCTTTCTTGTTACCCTTCACATCCCTTGCCAGTCGCAATTCCAATTGCGCTTTCGCCTTCCTGATAACCTCCCTGCATTCTCGAGCTATACATTTAAACTTCTCCCTGGTCATTTGTCCAAGTTTCCACTTTTTGTAAGCTTCCTTTTTGTGCTTAAGTTCACCGAGGATTTCCCCTGTAAGCCAATCTGGTCTCCTACCATGTTTGCCTCTCTTGCTACGTGTCGGGATGGTTACTTTCTGTGCCTTCAATAAGGCTTCTTTAAAATACTGCCAGCTGTCCTGGACTCCTTTCCCCTTCATGTTAACATCCCAGGGGATTCTGCCCATCAGGTGTCTGAGGGAGTTAAAGTCCCTCCACATATCGCTGCTCTTGTGAGTATTAGAGGTGGGGACGGGGGTAGGTGCTTGGGAAGCGCACTGGGGAAATGGGAGGAGACAGTAGCAAAGGAGCAGACAGAATGGTAGGGAAGGGGGTCTACAGACACTGGTGTCTGGGGACAGGCCTGAAGATCTCATGCCCTGGCGGAGCTGGTCGGGCTTTTCTGATGAATGAGGGGCACAAGGAACCCGAGAACAAGTCACTCCGCTGAGTGGTTGTGGCTGGGAGTAACAAGAGATGAATCCTGGCGGCTTCCAGCCCAGGAAACGTAGCACCCAGATCGGTTCCAACCACTAGCGATGATAAAAAAGAAGCTGAAGTCAAATCTTCATTCACTTGTGAGCAGGGGCGGATATAGGGCAGGGCAAACGGGGCGGCCGCCCCAGTCCCAGCGCTTAAAAGAGCCCCGCACATGCGCTGTGGTGCCACCACGCATGCGCATGGTGTCACGGCGCATGCGCCAAGGCAAAGGTGGGGCCCCTCGGAGTTATGCTGCCCGGGGCCCCGCAAAACAATCATCTGCCCCTGCTTGTGAGCTTCAACTCTCTAGTTGGTCCTGACGACATGTCCGCCCATGGCTGGAAGTGCCCCACTGTTCAACTCTCAGTGTTTTATAGGACCATGTAGCCAATTATTTTAGTAGCTGGTTCATTTATTGTGTGGTTATGATGAATTGGCACTGTATGCTAAATAGAGTTAAGTTGTAGGGCTATAGAAGTATGTATCAGGATGTAGGAATAATCCTGTACTAGATGTCTCAGTAAGCTTGAAACTCAAGGCCTGTGGGTTGAGGCCTGCAAGATTGTAGCTGGGCTATTTTAGGCCTTACAGCTAAGAAACGCTGACACAAGTAGGTGAGCGAGGAAGAACTTGAAGCCCTAAATATCAGAGGAGCAGCCATGTTAGTTTGAATCAGTCCTGTGGCACCTTATAGAGCAGGGGTGGGCAAAAGGGCCTCCTCAGGCCGGATCTGGCCTGCCAAGTAGGTGAATCCTGTGCTGCTCCACTGCCTCCAGGCCTGGGGACAGAGGAGCGCCCGAAGCCTTCTCTGCTCTGTCCCCACCCTGCCAGTAGTGCGTGGTGGGGGCAGAGCAAAGAAAGCTTCAATGTTTCCCACCCCCTGCCCAAGGCCTTAATTGGCCTGGGGGTGGGGGAATGCACAGACTCTCCTCCCACCCTGCCAGGAGCACCTGGTGCTTTGAAGTACCATGCGCTGCTCGCAGGGCGGGGGCAGAGCAGAGGAGGCTTTGTGAGCTCCCCTGTCCCCCAGGCCAAGTAGGGTCTGGGGGCAGGGGAGCTGTGACGTTTCCTTCACGCTTCCCCAGCCCTGCCAGGAGCCCGCGGCCCTTCAAAATGCCACGTGCATGTAGTGGAAATTCCAGAGGCAGTTATAAATATCCAGGCACACGAAAAGAAGGGAAGACCAACAGGGCCAGCTTTAGGCCGATTCAACCTATTCCCCCGAATTGGGCCCCGCGCCTAAGAGGGCCCCGTGCCCTAAAGCCGTGGTCCCCAACCGGTCGATCGTGATCAACTGGTCCATCACGAGGCCTCAACCAGTTGATCGTATGGTGTTCGGGATCCCCCATCCCACTATCTACTTGCAGCGTAGTGCCGGCTTCCCACGGGGTTGGACAAAAGTCCTTCCTGCAGCTTCGCACCACTTCCAGGGATTCCGGAAGTGCGCTGGCTGCTCCCTTCCCACAGCTCAGTGGCATGCCGGGCGCAGTGCAGGAGGGGGTGTCAGCCCCGGAGGAGAAGCGTGGCGCCGTTGGCTTCCCTGCACTGTGACCACAGGACTCAGGAGGGGTGAATCGAGCTCAGGGGTTTTGACTGTGCCATGGGAGGACGGTTTGGCCTCGGGGAAGGCAGGGGAGTAGTTTTGGCCGTGCCGCGGGAGGGGGTTTTGGCCCCGGGGCAGGCGTGAGTGTGGGTTTGGCCTCTGGGCAGGTGCAAGCGGGGGTTTGGCCCTGCCGCGGGAAGGGGGTTTGGCCCCAGGGCAGGCATGGGACTGTGGGAGGGGTTTTGGCTGTGTCGTGGGAGGGGGGGTTTGGCCAGCTTCTGGGGTGGGGGGAGAATCCTGGGAGGAGGCAGGTGCAGGGGACTCTCTACCCCCACTGGTCCCCGTTCCCTCTCCCCACTCCCCTGTTCCCTCTCTCCACTCCCCAGCCTCAGAAACCTGTCCCCACTGGCACCCTGTCCCCAGCACTATGTCCCCTGCTCCCACCAACACAGTTGGGGCCACATTAGTGAAGCTTGGGGGGGGGGGTTGGAGGAGGGGTTTTTTTGCATCTCACTTGTGTGGCCCCAACTGAGTTTTCTGTGAGTCAGTGACCCCGACTCAAAACAGTTTCCCCACCCTTCTCAGAAATAAAGACAATGCAGAAACTTTTTGTGTTTGACACAGTATTTTATTTAAAAATGAAGCCTGGCCAACAAACCCCCAATTGGAGCCAAGCCACCATCTGGTCACAGCATCATAACACTCCTGCACTCCCCTTTCCCCCAGACCCTACATCTGATAATCAGTTGTACAACTATCAAAACAAATTATTTTCCTAATATGAAAGTGAAAATCTATAATTAATATTCTTTTAGAATAAAGTGGTGACTTCTATCAATATGAGTAAGTAAGAGATCAAAACTTTTATGTGTGGTGTGTTTTTTGTTTTTTTGTTTTTTGCTCAACAAAAAATCCTGGGTGCCGGGGCCCCGTCGAAACTCTTTGAATTGGGCCCCGCACTTCCTAAAGGGTATGTCTACACTACCCTCCTAATTCGAACTAGGAGGGTAATGTAGGCATACCGCACTTGCAAATGAAGCCCGGGATTTGAATCCTCGTGGAATGAGGAGTAACAGTAGTTCGAACTACCTAGTCCGAACTACCTAGTCTGTGCCGCGTGTAGCCGCATGGCACGGGGTTCGAACGAGCCGGGATTTAAAAATGGCGGCACCTGGCTTATGCAAATGAAGCCCGGGAAATTCAAATCCGGGCTTCATTTGCAAGTGCGGTATGCCTACATTACCCTGCTAGTTCGAATTAGGAGGGTAGTGTAGACATACCCAAAGCCAGCCCTGAGGATCAATCAAGAGGGAGGCCAGAGATAACGAGCTCAATTCAGTCAGGGAGGATGAGGCCCACTTCTAGCAGCTGATGCGGAGGTGTGAACAGCAAGAGAGGAGAAAACTGCTTTTGTAGTTGCCCAGCCCTTCCCAGTCTTTGTTTAATCCTAAACTGACAGTGTCCAATTTGCAAATGAATTGTAGCTCTGCAGCTTCTCTTTGAAGTCTGTTTTGGAAGTTGTGGAGCATGGGCCGGGCATGTCGTGGGGAGCAATGTCCTTCCGTGTGTCACCACGTAGGTCAGTCTGTCCCCCTCTCCCATGCTCAGGAAGGGGGTGAGAACCTGGACTTTGTCTTTCCTGGAAAACATTGACCAGGCGGTTGGGCCGGGCCTGGATCCCTGATCCCACCCCATAATAGACCTTTGTCCCCACCTTGCCAGGACGGACGCTACACTGTGCAGGCCTCATGCTAACCTGCCCATATGGCATCATTTAACATCTCCTTAAATTCACAGTGTGCCGCAAGCTTTTTCAAATTTGCTACAAATTGTACAACTGTTTCACTTTCTTTTTGGCCTCTGTTATGGAACCTAGACCTTTCTGCAATTACCAGTGGTTTTGGAGCATAATGTGACCCCAGGATTTCCACAATGTCACTGTAAGATTTGGTCTCTGGCTTAACAGGGAGCAGTGCAGCAGAAAGTGGGTCTTAGCCCCTACAACACTTACAAATATTGGCATCGTCTTCTCTTCCTTAATGTCATTCACAATAACAAAAAGTTCCAGACTCTCAGTATGTACGTGCCATTGCTCTATAGTCTCCTCAGAAAATCCCAGTGTAAGTGTAGCCATGGCTGCTGCAATTCCTTTCCTTCCTTCCTTCCTTCCTCCCTCCCTCTGGGCTCCACGGATCTTAGTTTCAGTTTGCACTGTCAGTACAAGCAGTCAGTTCTTACCCCCACCTTCCAGAACAGCTAAAAGCTTTGTTTCCTTACACTGACTTCCACTGCTTCTGTTGCTGGAGGCAGCACAGGTTTCCCATTCTTGTCACCACTTGGTTATTCCGTGTGGAATTCCACAGTTGAGGAAGAAATCATTGAAAACACAGTGAGCTTGAGTAATTGCAAGTGTCCATTTTATTGCATGACACAGAACTTACTGGAACCAGCCCAAACTGGCTGGGTTGACCGAATTCAGTTACTATAAAAACAAGATCTGTATCTACAACCCAATACACAACACATGTAGAAACCTTTCTTCCTGATTGCACCCTGCATGCTTGAGAAATATATTTATACTTCTCCCTAGTCACCTACCCAAGTTCCCACTTTTTATAAGCTTCCTTTTTGAGTTGAAGCTCACCAAGGAGTTCCCTGCTAAGCCAATCAGGTCACCTGCGATATTTGCTTTTCTTACTGCGCATCAAGCTGGTTTGGCCTTCAATAAGGCTTCTTTAAAATACTGCCAGCTCTCCTAGCCTCCTTTCCCCTTCATGTTAGCACCCCAGGGGATCTTGCCCATCAGTTCCCTGAGGAAGTCAAAGTCTGCTCTTCTGAAGTCCAGGGTGCGTATTTTGCTACTCTCCTTCCTTTCTTTGGTGGGGATCCATAAATATAGCATCTCATGATCACTGCTGCCCTGGTTGCCATCCACATCTACTTCCCCTACTAGTTCCTCCCTCTTTGCGAGCAGCAGGTCAAGCTGTGCATGGCCCCTGGTCGGTTCCTTGTACCCGGAAGTTATCCCCAACATTCTCCAAACACTTCCTAGATAGTCTGTGTGCTGCTGTATTGGTCTCCCAACATTTGTCAGGGTGATTAAAGTCCCTCACTGGAACCAGGGATTGTGATCTGGAAGCCTCTCTCAGTTGTCTGAAGAAAGCCTCATCTACCTCATCCATTTGATCTGGTCTATAGCAGACACCAACCACAACATCACCCCTGTTGCTCCGGCCTCTGAACTTAACTCAAAGATTCTCAACAGGTTTTTCTCCCTCTAAGTACTGGATCTCCAAGCAATCATCCTGCTCTCTGAGGGTATGTCTACACTACAAAGTTAATTCGAACTAGCGGAGCGCTTAGTTCGAACTAGGTAAACCTCATTCCACGAGGACTAAGCCTAGTTCGAACTTACTAGTTCGAATTAAGGGCTGTGTAGCCCCTTAATTCGAACTAGTGGGAGGCTAGCCCTCCCCAGCTTTCCCTGGTGGCCACTCTAGCCAACACCAGGGAAACCCTATTGCCCCTCCGGGCCCCGGACCCCTTAAAGGGGCAAGGGCTGGCTACGGTGCCCGTGCCAGGTGCAAGCCTGCCAGCACCCAGCCAGCAGACCCTGCACCGGGCACAGCTCGAGCCAGCCACCCGATGCCCCCCAGCCCTCCCCCTCTTCCCGGGACCAGGCTAGCGGCTCCCGGGAGCTTGCCCAGGACCACAAGAGGCGGGCACCCGCCTGGTCCAGTACAGACATCGTGGACCTCCACACTAGGCACAGGAAAGCGGCCGTCTAGGGCAGGAGAGCTGCCAGCCTGGCCACCCAGGAGCAGGTGTGCATGAAAATCAAGGTGGTCCAGTGAGATCCCCGACCCTGAGTCCTGAGCTTAGAATGGCCGTACTGGGTCAGACCAAAGGTCCATCTAGCCCAGTAGCCTGTCTGCTGACAGCGGCCAAAATTAGGTATCCTGGAGGGGATGGATCGAAGACAATGACCAAGCCATTTGTCTCGTGCCATCCATCTCCAGCCTTCCACAAACAGAGGCCAGGGACACCATTTCTACCCCCTGGCTAGTACCACTCCATCGACCCAACCTCCATGACTTTATCTCACTTCTCTTTAAACTCTGTTCTAGTTCTAGCCTTCACAGCCTCCTGCAGCAAGAAGGTCCACAGGTTGACTATTTGCTTTGTGAAGAAGAACTTTCTGTTATTAGTCTGAAGCCTGCTACCCATTCATTTCATTTGGTGTCCTCTAGTCCTTCTATTATGGGAACTAATGAAGAACTTTTCTTTATGCACCCTCTCCACACCACTCATGCTTTTATAGACCTCTATCCTATCCCCCTCAGTCTCCTCTTTTCTAAGCTGAAAAGTCCCAGTCTCTTTAGCCTCTCTTCATATGGGACCTGTTCCAACCCCCTGATCATTTTAGTTGCCCTCCCCTCTCCCACCCTCTCTCTTCCCCTCTCCCACCTCCTTTTCCCAGTCTCCCCGAGTTTTGTTCAATAAAGAGAGTTTCTATTTTTGAACACACGTGTCCTTTATTTTGTACACCAGGAAGGGGGGCTAGGGAAGGGTAAGTGGAAGGAGGTGAGGGAGGAATGGGGTACGAGCCCGCGATGGGGAGGACTGGGGTGGCTCGTGGGCTCCTTGTGGTGGAAGCTCTCCTGCAGGCCCTCGATTAACTTCCTCCCCCCCCCCCCACTGCTTCCGGCCTGTCTTAACTTCGGTTCAGGGTCCACTCAATGTGGACGTGCTAGTTCGAATTAGCAAAATGCTAATTCGAACTAGTTTTTAGGTCTAGATGCACTAGTTCGAATTAGCTTAGTTCGAATTAACTAATTCGAATTAAGTTAGTTCGAATTAGTGCTGTAGTGTAGATATACCCCATCTGTGTAAACCCTTCCTTAAGAGCTGGGCCAGGAACGCAGGGACTGGTGGTAAGAACTGACAGAGGAATGGATGGTTTTGTTCACACTCACGGGTACAAGGGGTTGGGCTGGTAACCAGCCACACCTGGCGTGGAACAGGTAATGTTTGTGTCGATGCAAACTGGCAGAAGTCAGAGGAGGGGCCTCTCTGGCAGTGTCCTGGGGCATTGCCTGGGGCATGGGGCACGAGCAGGTTGGAACCAGTAGAGGTGAGTCTCTGTCCCTGGCCTTCTCTACACTCTGACTTGAGGCCTTGGGGCACTCGGCCAGAAGCTGGGGGTGCGTACAGGAGTGGGGGGGGGTTCTGCGATGTGCAGGGGTCAGACTAGGATGGCCCAGGAGGCCGAGCTAGGGCCATTGTCGTGAGCACATATGTCTCAGGGTGGCTGCACCAGGGCGTGTGGCCACAGGATTTCTCGGGCCAGGAACTGAGCAAGATTCAGAACAAGAGCAGAGGAGTCGTCCCTCTGGGGGTAGTGTGGGCGGGAGGGGCAATAATACGTAGCTCTCTAGAGGGGGGACATGTGCGCACCTCTGGGGCCAGGCATCTACATCTGGACTCTTTAGAAAAAAAGATTTAGAGACACTGCCCCCTGGTGACAAGGCAGAATGCAGCAGGCAGTTACTCTGGTAAGGAGGCACAGCACAGCACAGCAGGCAGAGACTGGAAGTGGAATGTAGATGGCTCTGGGTATGGGGAACTAAGGGCTTTCCACATACCCCTGTTGAAGTACCTCAGCAGGAACTACACACTGAACTATTCTGGTGTTCGGAGGTAGTGTTGGTTCTCCCGCATGGCCCTGAAGGAGGTGTTCTCCACCACCGCTGTGAGGGCTGTGCCCTCTCCCCCCCCCCCCCCCGCCAAAGTGACAATGAGGAGGCTGCTGTGAGCCAGCCCCATCCTTCAGGAGCTTTGCAGATCCCATTGCAGCCCTCATGGGGGATGAGCCGGGGCCAGAGCCAGGATTGCGCACTGGGAGCAGGGTGGGCTCCACCCCCCTTACAGCAGCAAGCGCCTCGTGATCTGCAGGGTGGGAGGCGAGTCCCAGCCCCGTCGATGGCCATGGTGCGAATCCTGAGCAGCGCTGCTCGCCTTCCACAGGCATCTGTGGGGACTGGAAGAACCATTTCACAGCAGCGCAGAGCAAGGCCTTCGACGGGATCTACCGGGACCGCATGGGAGGCCTCCTGGGGGCGTTCCCCTGGGATGCGCCCTGGGAATGAACAGTGGGAATAAAGCAGCCAGGAGACCACAAGGAGCCAGGGCTGAGTTGCCGGGAGTGGCTGGCTGCCGTGGTTCACACAGCCTATGGGAGGGAATGGCTCCGGCCTGGCAGAATGGACCAGGCTGAGGAGCATTGCCTGGCTTGGCCATTCCCTGCCAGCAGTACCTGCCATGTCCTCCCTCCCACCAGGCACTCGAGTCAGCCTGGCCTCTAGCCACTGCAGCTCGCTCCCTTGGCCTGTGACAGCCCCCTGAACCTTACCGGCACCGCTCTACAGACTGTACAGAGGTACATGTTCTGGGGGTGAGGTGTTGTGTTATCCCCTGCCGTCCACAGGCCTTTCACATTGGGTCCCAGCAACATGATGGGTGTAAAACGTCCAACTTACACAGCACGCAGGGTGTGGCCTGCTGCCCTCCACCCCATCCCGCCCTGACTCTGGGCCACAAATGCGGCGATGAGCCAAAGCCAGTGACCTTTGCCCCGACCCTCTTCCCCCAGGTGCCAGGGCACCGTGTGAGGGGGAGCCCACCCCAGGGCAGGGCCGTAGGGACGGGCACCCACAGGCCAGGACATGGGCACAGGGCTGACACTGCCAGCCCCTCACGTGAAGGGTCCCCTTTGGCTCCTGCTCCCTTCGCACATGTGTGTGTGGGGGGGGGGGCAGTTCCCGACCCCCTGGAGCTGGAGAACCCTCTGCCTGCAGCGGGCTGTGGGTGGGGGCTGCTCCCAGGTACGGTTCCCTGTTCACATCCTGCCCTGTGAGAGCAGCAAGTCCCTGGGCAGGGCGGCAGCGCAGGGCACAGACAACCAGAAAGGACATTGTCTTGACGACTTGATTACCTGCATCCTGCTTCAAAGACCTTTTAAGACTTCATTTCAAAGAGAATCCTCTGAACTGTCATTCATGATTAAATTTGACACTTTACACTCAAATTTGAATAAAGACCCTAATTATCTTACCCATTACAAAGATAGCTTCCCCAATTATCACCTCTAATATCATTAGGTCACAGACATCTACCTCCTCCCCTTCCTCCCCTCCATCCCTCTTCTGTTCTGAAATTTGATTTGTCCTTTTCATATGTGTTCATTTTTTTTTATTTGTATCCTTTGGTATATATGGTTGTGACAATTTTCTTCCACTATTTGATCTGATGAAGTGGGTCAATAACTGAATGGATCAATAACTCCATCCTCCTGGACAGGTACGGGACACAGTCAGGTGAGACCTGACAGTTCTGCAGAGATGTTGCATGCATCACAAGATCCATAACTTGGGATAGAACTGAGTCAACACGAGTTGCTCTCTTAACTTGTGCAGCAGTGATGGGCGTGTGCTCTACCTGTTCAAAGTAGAAGATTTCCTTCTAGCCACTATCTTGATGTTTGACTGGCAAAGGCAGCCTACAGGGACCATCCGCATTGCCATACAGAGTGGATTTCTGATATCTGATCTCATATGTGTGTCCCTGTGTCAGGATCCCCACTCAGGCCCCTTGGTCTGGGTTACCTTCTGGTCCACAAATCAGCCAGAGATGCTTCAGGTGCAGTCACCTGTGCTTTAATTGTTAGTTCCCACCACCTTCTATGTACAAAGCTTACAGTCAATTCAACCAGCTCCTCCATCTGCCTGGAAGCACACCCAGCCACAACCTGGCTTCTGGCTCCTGGCTTCTCCTTGCCTCTCCTGGCTTCCTTCCTCTGCCTTATATAGCCCTCTCCCAGTGAGGCCCACAGCTGCTTCTAATAGCCCTTCAGGCCTGGGCTTGTTCAGCTGTTTCCTCTCAGTGTCTTTACCCAGGCTACAGTGGCAGAGCTCTGGTTTGCCAGCCATCTGTCACAGTCCCAAAAGCCATGATGCCCATAGTTGCATACGACTAGCAGCCCGTTAGAGATGGAGATCAGTGAGAAGTGTAAACTTTCGTCCAAACAGGTACTGGTGAAATTTCCAAAGCCCGAAAACAATTCCCAATGCTTCACACTCGATTTAAGCATAGTTAGTTTCAGCCTTGCGTAAGGTGGGTGAAGCAAAAGCAATTGGTTTCTCTTCTCCTGAAGGCAAAATGTGTGACAAGACCACTCCCACTCCATACGGGGAGGCATCACAGGCCAACTGTAAAGGTGAGGATGGATCAAAATGTGTGAGGACCTCTGAGTTTACATCAAAGGCTTCAGTCCACTTCCAGGCCTTGTTCTGGCCAAGGAGCTCATGAAGTAGTTTGAATAGTGTGGCTGACTATGAAATAAACTTTCCATAATAGTTCAATAGTCCTAGTAACGAACAAAGTTGACTAACATTTTGAGGGGGTGGAGTCTCCACAAAAGCCTTTTAATTTTGAAGGGGACTTGGCCAGTAGCATCAATGGGGTTGTACCATTTGACTGGAGAATTGCTAATATAGTTCCTATTTTTAAGACAGGGAAAAAAAGCGACCCGGGTAACTATAGGCCTGTTAGTTTGACATCTGTAGTATGCAAGATCTTGGAAAAAATTTTGAAGGAGAAAGTAGTTAGAGACATTGAGGCTAATGGCAATTGGTACAAATTACAACATGGTTTTACAAAAGGTAGATCGTGCCAAACCAACCTGATCTCCTTTTTTGAGAAAGTAACAGATTTTTTAGATAAAGGAAATGCAGTGGATCTAATCTACCTCAACTTTAGTAAGACATTTGATAGAGTACCACATGGGGAATTATTGGTTAAATTGGAAAAGATAGGGATTAATATGAAAGTTGAGAGGTAGATAAGCAACTGGTTAAAGGGGAGACTACAGCGGGTCATACTGAAAGGTGAACTGTCAGGTTGGAGGAAGGTTACTAGTGGAGTTCCTCAGGGATCAGTTTTGGGGCCAATTTTATTTAATCTTTTTATCGCTGACCATGGCACCAAAAGTGGAAGTGTCCTGATAAAATCTGCAGATGACACAAAGTTGGGAGGCATTGCCAATTCAGAAAAGGATCAGGATATCATACAGGAAGATGTAAATTGGAGTGATAGCAATAGGATGAAATTTAATAGTGAGAAGTGTAAGGTTATGCATTTAGGGATTAATAACAAGATTTATAAGCTGGGGACACATCAGTTGGAAGTAACGGAGGAGGAGAAGGACCTCGGAGTCCTGGTTGATTATAGGATGACTATGAGCTGCCAATGTGACATGGCCGTGAAAAAGGCTAATACGGTCTTGGGATGTATTAGGCGAGGTATTTCCAGTAGGGATAAGGAGGTGTTAGTGCCATTATACAAGTCATTGGTGAGACCCCATTTGGAATACTGTGTGCAGTTCTGGTCTCCCATGTTTAAGAAGGATGAATTCAAACTGGAACAGGTACAAAGAAAGGCCACTAGGATGATCCGAGGAATGGAAAACCTGTCTTATGAAAGGAGACTCAAGGAGCTTGGCTTGTTTACCTTAACCAAAAGAAGGCTGAGCGGGGACATGACTGCACTTTTAAATATATTAGAGGGATAAATACCAGGGAGGGAGAGGAATTATTTAAGCTCAATACCAATGTGGACACAAGAACAAATGGATATAAGCTGGCTAGTAGGAAGTTTAGACTTGAGATTAGATGAAGGTTTCTAACCATTAGTGGAGTGAGGTTCTGGAACAGCCTTCCAAGGGAAGTAGTGGGGGCAAAAGATCTATCTTGCTTCAAGATTAAACTAGATGGGTTTATGAAGGGGATGGTTTAATGAGATAACATGATCTTGGTAACTATTTGACCATTCATTATCAGTGGGAAATAGGTCAATGGAGGGATGATAGGAGTTACTATAGAGAACTTTCTGAGTGTCTGGCTGGTGAGTCTTGCCCACATGCTCAGGGTTTAGCTGATCGCCATATTTGGGGTCGGGAAGGAATTTTCCTCCAGGGTAGATTGGCAGAGGCCCTGGAGGTTTTTCGCCTTCCTCTGTAGCATGGGGTGCAGATCACAGCTGGAGGATTCTCTGCATCTTGGGGTCTTCAAACTATTTGAAGGCTTCAATATCTGAGATATAGGTGAGAGGATTATTCTAGGAGGGGGTGGGTGAGATTCTGTGGCCTGCACTGTGCAGGGGGTCAGACTAGATGATCATAATGGTCCCTTCTGACCTTAAAGTCTATGAGTCTATGAGTCCCAAATATTCAACAGAGGTCTGAAAGAATGCACACTTTTCTTTGTGGACTCATTGACCATATTCTTCCAGTCTTTGTAGGGTAGCCACTAAGTTCTCAAGGTGATCCTCTTCATTCCCGCCCATGACCAGGATGTTATCAAGATAGCACTGGATTCCTGGCAAACCACACAAGATCTAGTCCATTGCCCTATGGAACAAAGCTGTGGCAGAAGAGTAAGCGACAGTAACGTTAAAGCACTTTGTGTCACAATAGTCAACAGCTCTTGAGATTTCTAATCAACATGCACCAGTAAATATGCTTGACTCAGACCAAACTTGCTGGACTTTTGCCCCCCAGCCAGGCCCACAAAGAGTTCATCGATGAGGGGAAAAGTGGTATTGCTCTGCACACAACTCTGGGTTAACAGTGACCTTAAAATCTCCACCAATACGAATAGAGCCATCTTTGTTCAATATTGGAACTTTAGGAGTTGCCCATGGACTATGGGTAACTGGTATTAGGACTCCATTTCTGAGTAAGCGCTCCAGGTCCACTTCAACTTCTGGCCTGACGGCATATGGCACAGTTCTGGCCTTCAGATATTTTGGCTGGCTGCCGGGTTTAATGTTCAGTTTCATGGTGATTCCCCTCAAACTTCCCAGAGCCTCTCCAAAAACAGCAGCATGTTTCTTTAATACATCGGTCAGAGCTGTTTCTTCTTTAGTCATCCAGTGCACTTCTGTCCAGCTCAGCAGGATCGTCCTAAGCCACAATCTACCCATTTAGGCTGGGTAATGACCTTTCACCACAAACATTGGCAATTCAGCAGTCTGTCCATTGAGCACCACCATCATCAGTATGGGTCTTCAGAATGATCTTTGTTGCCTTATGCGGAAGATGCTGTAGCTTTTCCTTATACACAGTGGCTACGTCTAGACGGGCATGATTTTCCGCAAATGCTTTTAACGGAAAAGTTTTCCGTTAAAAGCATTTGCGGAAAAGAGCATCTAGATTGGCACGGATGCTTTTCCGCAAAAGCACAGTCTCCAGCAGACTAGCAGACCAGGGAGACGCGGAGCAAAGCCGCGGAGCACGGGGGCAGCGGGACAGCCCATACACGCCACGGCTGTCCTGCTGCCGGCGTCCTCTGAGGCTTTGCTCCCCATCTCCCTGGTCTTCTGGAGACAGCAGACCAGGGAGACGGGGAGCAAAGACAGCCGTGGCGCGTCTGGACTGTCCCGCTGCCCGTGTGCTTCGCGGCTTTGCTCAGCGTCTCCCTGGCCTGCTGGGGGGGGCTTCCCCCCCCCCCCAGCAGACTGGGGAGACGTGGAGCAGCTTTTCTCGCCCCAGAGGACACGGGTGGCGGGACCGCGGCGCATCTGGGCGTCCCGCCGCTACCGTCCTCCGGAGCGAGAAAAACCCCGTTCGTAACTGCGGATCAGACATAAGTCGGATCCGCATAACTCGGGAACTGCCTGTATTGATACACAGGGTCCTTACACCAGCATTCTGATGCATGGTGACCTGGCTTAGCACAGCAGTAACATTCCTGCCTCCCAGCTGTTTTGTGGGTAGGTTCCTGGGACACTTTGTGCACCCTAGGAGATGCACTGAGATTTTGTGCCTCCCGTGTGGTCAATTCCATGGAGACTGCAATATCAATGGCCTTCTGAAGGGTGATCTGGGCTTCTGTTAATAAACGGAAGCTACTCTGTGCAGGCCACACAGTAACCTGTCCTGTATGGCATCATTTAACATCTCTTTAAATTCACAGTGTGCCGCGAGCTTTTTCAAATTTGCTACAAATTGTCCAGATGTTTCACTTTCTTTTTGGCCTCAGTTATGGAACCTAGACCTTTCTGCAATTACCAGTGGTTTTGGAGCATAATGTGACCCCAGGATTTCCACAATGTCACTGTAACATTTGGTCTCTGGCTTAACAGGGAGCAGTGCAGCAGAAAGCAGGTCTTAGCCCCTACAACACTTACAAATATTGACACCTTCTTCTCCTCTTTAATGTCATTCTCAATAGCAAAAAGCTCAAAAGGCTCCCTATGTACGGGCCATTGCTTTATAGTCCCCCCAAAAGGTCCCAGTGACCCTGTAAGCGAAGCCATGGCTGCTGCAATTCTCTTCTTTCTTTCCCAGTCTCTCAGCTCCACGGATCTTCGCTTCAGTTTGCACTGTCAGTTCTTACCCCCACCTTCCAGAACAACAAAAAGCTTTATTGTCTTACACTGACTTCCACTGCTTCTGTTGCCGGAGGCAGCACAGGTTTCCCATTCTCGGTGCCACTTTGTTATGTCGGGTGGAGTTCCACAGTTGAGGAAGAAATCAGTGGAACACAGAAGCTGCATTTATATTGGCAAGATTTTGCACAAAAGCAGCTGCTTTTGCGCAAAATCTTGCCGCCTGTCTACATTGGCCGCGAGTACGCGTGTTTCCCAGGGTTACTGCATTCGTGTGCAGACACCGTAGATAACTAGCTGATTGCCCAACCTTCTCCATACAACTCAGGACTCCTCTGTCTTGTATTTCCTGTGGGGTCAGGTGGTGGGGCGAGGAAGAGTACATGGGGAGCAGGTAGGGGGTGGCAGGACAGGAGAGCCCTGGCCATGAACTTTGCTGGAGCTGGGCCCCTGGGCCAGGAATATTCCTGGAGCCCAGGTACCATGGGAACATATAACTCTCTGCCTGTGTAAACCCTTCCTTAAGAGCTGGGCCAGGAACGCAGGGACTGGTGGTAAGAGCTGACCGAGCAATGGATGGTTTTGTTCACACTCGCGGGTACAAGGGGTCGGGCTGGTCACCACCCACACCTGGTGTGGAACAGGTAACGTTTGTGTCGATGTAAAATGGGAGAAGTCAGAGGAGGGGCCTCTCTGGCAGTGTCCTGGGGGAATGGGGCATGTGCAGGTTGGAACCAGTAGAGGGTGAGTCTCTGTCCCTGGCCTTCTCTACATGCTTGAGGCCATGGGGCACTCGGCCAGAGGCTGGGGGTGTGTACAGGAGTGGGTGGGGGGGTTCTGTGATGGGCAGGGGTCAGAAAAGGATGGCCAAGGAGACTGAGCTGGGGCCATTTTTTTGAGCACACATCTCAGGGTGGCTGCACCAAGGTGCGCAGCCGCGGAAAGTCTCGGAGCAAGATTCAGAACGAGATCAGAGGGGCTACGTCTAGACTAGCATGATTTTCCGGAAATGCTTATAACAGAAAAGTTTTCCATGAAAAGTATTTTCAGAAAAAGCGCGTCTAGATTGGCAGGATGCTTTTCCGGAAAAGCACTTTTTGCAGAAAAGCGTCCGTGCCAATCTAGACGCGCTTTTCCGCAAAAAAGCCCCGATCGCCATTTTCGCAAAAACAAATCTGAGCTGTCTACACTGGACTTTTGCCCGAACGGGAGCAGCATAGTATTTCCGCAAGAAGCACTGATTTCAGACAGTAGGAAGTCAGTGCTCTTGCGGAAATTCAAGTGGCCAGTGTAGCCAGCTGGCAAGGTTTTCTGCAAAAGCGTCAGTCTAGACACAGCCAGGAGGCGACCCCGTGGGGGTAGTGTGGACGGGAGGGGCAATAATACGTAGCTCTCTAGAGGGGGGACATGTGCGCACCTCTGGGGCCAGGCACCTACATCTGGGCTCCTTAGAAAAAAAAGTTTTAGAGACGCTGCCCCCTGGTGGGGAGACAAATTGCAGCAGGCAGGGACTCTGGTGAGGAGGCAGAGCGCAGCAGGCTGGAATGTAGATGGCTCTGGCTATGGGGAACTAAGGGCTTTCCACATATCCCTGTCAAAGTACCTCCGTGCTGACTGGCAATAGCCTGCGTGTCCAGTTGGGGAGGACACACTGAACTTTTCTTGCATGCAGAGGCAGTGAAAGGGTCACAAGACTGAGCTCACAGTAGAAATTACTTGTTCACAGCCAGGCAATTAGCCTCTGGCAACATCTTTTAAACAATCAAAATGAAGTTTCCATTTGCAGGCCCCTCTAGAGCACCGGCACCGTTCTCACAGCGCAGTGTCCAATGCCTCCACGGATGCAGATGAAGTAGCAGCCACAAAGGAATTAGTCACCTTCTAGCAGGGGTGGATGAATACCGGCCTGCTGACTGGATCCAATCTGCCAGTGTTAGCCCCCAGTGGGCCCCCAAACCACCGTATTCACCTTCACCTCTGCGGGGTGGGGGATCACAGCTCCCATTGGCCACAGATCGCCGTTCCTGGCCAATGGGAGCTGCAATTGGCCGTATCCGTGGAGATGCGGGTAAATATAGCACCAGTGGCCCACCAGGGGCTAACCCTGGCAAAACGCCACTGGTTTATTGCCCACCCCTGCCTTATTGCGACCTTGTGTCTGCTAAAGCAGCAGCCAGAATAATTCATTGAAGCACCTGACGTGCTTCTGTGGGCACGTGGCTGTAGAGTGCTGAAAGACAAACCAGAGCTCTGGCTACGCCATTGTGCCCGAGAGCTACACTGAATTAATCACGTGCCAGGTGAGCCAAAGCATAAATTTCACGGCTCCCACCGCCCCATGCGCACATGCACACACACACACTCCGTGCCGGCACCAGCTGCCTCCACTTCCCCCACAGCTCCTCCCCCAACTCACTTCTCTGACGCAGGCCAGGGTCAAGCACCAACTTTCTCATTACTAAAAACTGCACAACTTTACCTCGTCTCTTCCTCTAAGGAACCAGAGAACAACTCACTCTCAGCTAGAGTGGTAGTGGCTGGGAGTAAGAAGAGATGAATCCGGACGGCTTCCAGCCCAGGAAACGTAGCACCAAGATCAGTTCCAACCACTAGTCATGATAAAAAAGAAGTTGAAGTCAAATCTTCATTCACTTGTAGTCCGATAGCCCCCTCTGAGTGGAAACTCTCTAGTCGGTCCTCACAACATGGTCGCCCATGGCTGGAAGTGCCCCACTGTTCAACTCCCAGAATTTTATAGGACCATGTAGCCTATTTTAGTGATTCATTTATTGTGTGTTTATGATGAATTGGCATGTTAGGTCACATATAATCACCGTGTGCTAAACAGAGTTAAGTTGTAGGGCTATAGAAGTATAAGACTGATCAAGATGTAGGAATAATCCTGTACTAGATGTCTCAGTAAGCTTGAACCACAAGGCCTGTAGGTTGAGGCCTGCAAGATTGTAGCTGAGCTATTTTAGGCCTTACAGCTAAGAAAGGCTGACACAAGTAAGTGAGCAACGTATGACTTGAAGCCCTAAGTATCAGAGCGGTAGCCATGTTAGTCTGAATCTGCATAAACACCAAGAAGTCCTGTGGCACCTTATAGACCAGGGGTGGGCAAAAGGGCCGTGGAGGCCCTGCGGCTCCTTCCTTCTCCCTGCCCCAACCCTGCGAGGAGCCTGCAGCACTTCAAAGTGCCACGTGCTCCTCACAGGGCAGGAGGAGGCTTCCTGTGCTCCCCAGACCCTCATTGGTCTGGGGGTGGGGGCGTGTCCCAAGCGTCTTCCAGGGCATGGGTGCTTAGAGGGAAGGGGGGGCAAAGGGACTTCCCCATGCCCAGACCAATCATGATCTGCGCTGAGGTAGCCCCTTCCCTTCCTGTTTAGTCCCCGTCAGATGCATGTAGTGGAAACTCCAGAGGCAGGTATAAATATCCAGGCACATGAAAACAAGGGAGGACCAATCAAGAGGAAGGCCAAGATAACGAGGTCAATTCAGTCAGGGAGGATGAGACCTACTTCTAGCAGCTGATGCGGAGGTGTGAACACCAAGAGCAGAGAAACTGCCTTTGTAGTTGGCCAGCCATTCCCAGTCTTTATTTAATCCTAAACTGACAGTGTCCAATTTGCAAATGAATTGTAGCTCTGCAGCTTCTCTTTGAAGTCTGTTTTGGAAATTGCTGGGGGCAGGCTGCAGAGCATGGGCCGGGCATGTCGTGGGGAGCAATGTCCCTCCACGTGTTGCCACGTAGGTCAGTCTGTCCCCTCTCTCCCGTGCTCAGGAAGGGGGTGAGCACCTGGACTTTGTCTCTCCTGGAAAACATTGGCCGGAGCGGGAGGGGGCTGGGCTGGGACTGGTTCCCTGATCCCGCCCCATGACAGACCTTCGTCCCCACCTCGCCAGGCACTGTGCTAAGCTGGGGTTCAGGGCACTGCAGTGAGAACTTTTCTTCTGGCCTCTGTCCTGACAGGGCTCTTATGCCCTGGCTGCTGCCACCCACACTCCCAGGCAGAGCCATCAGGGCAGGTGAGTACAAGGGCTTTCCCGAGGGCAGAGTAGCCACCAATTCCTTTGAGAGGGAAAGCTCCTCTCCAAGCGAGCTGGGCAGGGAGGGGGCTGGGAAGGGGGTGCCCTGAGCAGGGGAACCCAGCTGGGAGGGGGCTGGGTGAGCTGTGCCTGGGGGAGAGTGACCAGCAAGAAGGGGACTGGGGAGGGAGTGTCCGTGGGAGGATGCCCAGCAGGGATGGAACTGGGCAGGCAGTATCAGGCAGAGGGGTGTCCAGGAGGGAGGGGGATGGACTTGGGGGAGGGGTACCCAGCAGGGATGGGGCTGGGCAGGGAGTGCCAGGGAATAATGTCCAGCAGGGAGATGTTCAGGGGGTGTCCTATGCAGTTGTAGGGCTGAATCATACAATCATAGAACCATAGAGCTGGAAGAGACCTTAGAAGGTAATCAGGTCCAGCCCCCTGCTCTAGGCAGGACCAATCCCAACTCAATCAACCCAGCCAGGGCTTTGTCAAGCCGAGACTTAAACACCTCTAGGGATGGAGACTCCACTACTTCCCTAGGGAACCCATTCCAGTGCTTCATCACTCTCCTAGTGAAATAGTTTTTCCTAATATCCAACCTGGATCTCTCCCACCACAACTTGAGACCATTGCTCCTTGTTCTGCCATCTGTCACTACTGAGAACAGCCTCTCTCCATCCTCTATGGAACCTCCCTTCAGGAAGTTGAAGGCAGCTATCAAATCCCCCCTCACTCTTCACTTCTGCAGACTGAACAAACCCAAATCCCTCAGCCTCTCCTCGTAGGTCTGTCACGTTGCTGAATTGGAGGGAAGCAGCCAGATCGCTGCTGCACCCCTAGGTGGGGGTGTTGGCCCCAGAAATTGGTGTGGGGGGAGCCATGTGGGGTATTGAATGGGAGATTATTGTTTGTTGATCTTATGTACGCTATTTATGTGAGTGTATAATGTCTATGTGTGTAGGTAGGAATCTGTAATCTGTGTGGAAGCTGAATATTTCTCTGAATGTGGTTAAGCATGGCTATGAACAGGCTGAGTAGCAAAGTCCTGTGGAACAATGACTCTCAATAGGCTATGGACACACCCAAAGAATGGGATTTGTCACCTGAGGGCAGCCGGCAGGGAACATAGAGATTGGCCTCTGACCAGGTGACTTGCTGCATACAAGAAGAGGCCAGGAAGGGGATAAAAGAGGCCATGTGGTCGATGCCATTTTGTTCTCAGCTCAGCACTTCATCCCAGAGGCAGCACTGCAGGGATTGAAGAGCCCGGAAGACCTGTGAACCCATCCTGATCGTAGGATGTGCAACAAGAACTTTTAAACCAGCAGCTGCAACATCTCTGCTAGAGCCTGCATCGAGAACTGGGAGATTCGGTGCATGTAACGTACTGTACTTTAATAACCTTACTCTCATGCTTTTCTTTCTTGTAATAATAAACCTTTAGATATAGATTCTAAAGGATTGGCCCAGCGTGATTTGTGGGTAAGGTCCAGAGGGTAAATTGACCAGGGATCTGTGGCTGGTTTCTTGGAACCGGACAGAACTTGTTCGGGGTAGGTGGGATTGGGTGCTAGGACCCCCCACCTGTGTATAGGCCCGGGGCCATC
This sequence comes from Pelodiscus sinensis, assembly GCF_049634645.1. Lineage (NCBI taxonomy): Eukaryota > Metazoa > Chordata > Testudines > Trionychidae > Pelodiscus > Pelodiscus sinensis. The sequence goes on along the minus strand of NC_134743.1, from coordinate 3,045,107 downwards.
TGGGGCACGGATATTGCTGGGGTGTCGGAGGGGTTTTGCTCGGGAGGCTTCAGGCAGGCAGCTGAAGCGCTCTGTGAGACTGGTTTGTGGCCTGTTTGGAGAGGTCACCAGTCAGGGGGACTGTAAGGAGCCCCGGATTTGAGCAATTCGCCCTGAGCGGACGCCCTCAGTTGTGCCCAGACACGGCCCGGTCCGTCACAAGGTCATATGCTCCAGCCCCCTAATCATTTTGGTTGCCCTCCGCTGGACCCTCTCCAATGCGTCCACATCCTTTTTGTAGTGGGGGGCCCAGAACTGGACACAGTAATCCAGATGTGGCCTCACCAGAGCCGAATAAAGGGGAATAATGACATCTCTGGATCTGCTGGTAATGCTCCTCCTAATGCAGCCTAATATGCCATTAGCCTTCTTGGCTACAAGGGCACACTGTTGACTCATATCCAGCTTCTCATCCACTGTAGCCCCCAGGTCATTTTCTGCAGAACTACTACTTAGCTGGTTGGTCCCCAGTCTATAATAATGTTTGGGATTCTTCCATCCCAAGTGTAGGACTCTGCACTTGTCCTTGTTAAACCTCATCAGATTTCTTGTGGCCCAATCCTCCAATTTGTCTAAGTCACTCTGCACCCTATCTCTGCCCTCAGGCGTATCTACCTCTCCCTCTAGCTGAGTATCATCCACAAACTTGCTGAGGGTGCAATCCATCCTCTCATCCAGGTCATTAATAAAGATATTGAACAAAACTGGTCCTAGAACCAAACCTTGGGGCACTCCGCTAGAAACCAATCGCCATCCTGACATCGAGCCGTTGATCACTACCTGCTGGGCCCAACATTCTAGCCAACTTTCTATCCATCTTACCGTCCATTTATCCAATCCACATTCCTTTAACTTGCTGGCAAGAATATTGTGGGAGACTGTATCAAAAGCCTTGCTAAAGTCAAGGTATATCACATCCACTGACTTTCCCACATCCACAGAGCCAGTTCTCTCATCATAGAAGCTAATCAGATTGGTCAGGCACAACTTGCCCTTTGTGAATCCATGCTGACTATTCCTAATCACTTTCCTCTCTTCCAAGTGCCTCAAAATGGATTCCTTAAGGATCCCTTCCATGATTTTTCCAGGAACCGAGGTAAGACTGACCGGCTTATAGTTCCCTGGATCGTCCTTCTTCCCTTTTTTGAAGATGGGCACTACAGTTGCCCTTTTTCAATCATCCAGGATTTCTCCCGATCTCCATGACTTTTCAAAGATAATGGCCAAAGGCTCCTCAATGACAAAAACACCACTTGCGCTCCAAATTCTTGGATCCTTCTTCCCAGCGCTAAATAATCTGCAGTAACCCACTCAAGGTCGTTCTTGGCCGTATCATTAGTTCCCACGTGGAGAAGCAGGAAGGGGTAGCGATTCAAAGGTTTGACCATTTTGGTAAGCCTCTTAGTCACATCCTGAATTTGAGCTCCCGGTAAGTAGCCCACCTCTTGAGATTCCAGGTCCAGTCGGCAGAGGGATGGCTCAGTCCCTTTTAGGAGCGAGTCCCCGACCACCACCACCCGTCGTTTTCCTTTGGGGGTGGTGGCCGTGGAACCCCCATCCCTACGACTATGCATCCCATGCCTTCTAGTAGATGGTGTTCCCTTCTGGTTTCTTCCTTGTGAGGTCCCGTCCAAACCATTCAACACTGCTGAGCCTGTGGAGAGAGCCTGAAAGCGATTGTTTACCTCTATAGCACTGGGGGATTCCCGTGCTGGCCTTTTTCCGCTTCTAGAAGTTACATGCTGCCAGTTCTCTTCTTGGTCCCGTACTGCCCTCTCTGGCTCTTCTGCCTGCCGTGCTTGAAGGATTAAACGCTGCCTTCTATCGAGGAAGTCTTCATCCTCTCTGATCGAGCGCAGGGTTGACACTTGGGCCTCCAGTCCTCTAATTTTTTCTTCCAAAATGGCGACCAGCTTGCACTTCATGCAGACGAAATCTGTTCTTTCTTCCAGGACGAAGCCAAACATGGCACACTCTGTGCAGGTAACAACAGCAGACCTATCACCATCCATCGCTGCTGTCCTGGAGAAGGGATTTAAAAAGAAGGCAATAGAACCTCGCCTCCTTCCCAACTCCCTCTCTAAACTCCCTGGGTATGTCTACACTACAATGTTAGTTCGAACTAACTTTCATAGGCGCTACACCAGCGCTCCGTTAGTTCGAATTTAATTTGAACTAACGGAGCGCTTAGTTCGAACTAGGTAATCCTCATTCCACGAGGATTAAGCCTAGTTCGAACTAGCTAGTTCGAATTAAGGGGTGTGTAGCCTCTTAATTCGAACTAGTGGGAGGCTAGCCCTCCCCAGGTTTCCCTGGTGGCCACTCTGGCCAACACCAGGGAAACTTGTCTGCCCCGCTTCTGGCCCCAGACCCCTTAAAGGGGCATGGGCTGGCTACGGTGCCCGTGCCAGGTGCAAGCCTGCCAGCACCCAGCCAGCAGACCCTGCACCTGGCACGGCTCGAGCCACCCACCCGATGCCCCCCAGCCCTCCCCCTCTTCCCAGGCTGGCGGCTCCCGGGAGCTTGCCCGGGACTGCAACAGGCGGGCACCTGCCTTGGCTAGTGCAGACATCATGGACCTCATCCACGATCTCCGCACTAGGCACAGGAAAGTGGCCGGCTAGGGCAGGAGAGCTGCCAGCCTGGCCACCCAGGAGCAGGTGTGCAAGAGAATCAAGGGGGTCCACTGAGACCCCCGACCCTGAGCCCTGACCTTACAATGGCCATCCTGGGTCAGACCAAAGGTCCATCTAGTCCAGTAGCCTGCCGACAGCGGCCAACCCTAGGGACCCTGGAGGGGATGGACCGAAGACAGTGACCAAACCATTTGTCTCGTGCCATCCCTCTTCAGCCTTCCACATACCTTGGGCAGGGACACCACTCCTACCCCCTGGCTAATACCACTCCATGGACCCAGCCTCCATGACTTGATCTCACTTCCCTTTAAACTCTGTTCTAGTTCTAGCCTTCACAGCCTCCTGCAGCAAGGAGTTCCACAGGTTGACTATTTGCTTTGTGAAGAACAACTTTCTCTTACTAGTTTGAAGCCTGCTACCCATTCCTTTCCTTTGGTGTCCTCTAGTCCTTCTTTATGGGAACTAATGAAGAACTTTTCTGTATGCACCCTCTCCACCCAACTCCTGCTTTTAGAGACCTCTACCCTGTCCCCCCTTCGTCTCCTCTTTTCTAAGCTGAAAAGTCCCAGTCTCTTTAGCCTCTCTTAATATGGGACCTGTTCCCAACCCCTGATCATTTTAGTTGCCCTCCCCTCTCCCAGCCTCTCTCTTCCCCTCTCCCACCTCCTTTTCCCAGTCTTCCCCAGTTTTGTTCAATAACGACAGATTCCATTTTGGAAGACATGTTATCTTTATTTTGTACATCAAGAAGAGGAGCTAGGGAAGGGTAAGTGGAAGGAGGTGAGGGAGGAATGGGGCACGAGCCCCTGATGGGGAGGACTGGGCTGGCTCTGCGGGCTTCTGGGTGTGGAAGCTCTCCTGCAGCCCCCCAATTGCCCCCTCTCCTCAGATGGCAGCCTGCGGCAAGTGCAGCCAAGTGCTGTGATGTGCCCAGTGTGGGTAGTCCGGGCACTCCAAGACAGGACTGCTTTGCAAGTGGGGCACCCCTGAGAACTGTCTGTCCAGGGTGGGGGTCGGGACCCTTTAAGCACAGCCCTCGACTAGCCTGAGACAGCAGCGCCATGCTCTAAGTCCTCCTCTGATGCCCTGCCGGCACTGCTTCCGGCCATCCTTAACCCCGGTTCAGGGACCACTTAATGTGGACATGCTAGTTTGAATTAGCAAAATGCTAATTCAAACTAGTTTTTTAGTCTGGATCCGTTAGTTTAAATTAACATTGTAGTGTAGACATACCCCCTGTTAGCACTCACCTGTTCGCAAGCTCCCTGGTCACTTGCCCACTGTCTTATAAAGCCCTGGAGTGCCTGAAAGTCCCTCCCCCTAGCAAGGCTCAGCCAATCAGCAGAGGCTTCTAGAATTCAAACTTTAATTAGAAGCCAACTGTTTCCACCTGCCAATCACAGAATACACTGCATGAAGGGGAGGGGGAGGGGCAAAGGGGAAGTGAAAAAAAAAAAGCCTCACTCACAAACAGGGAGAAAAAAAACCACACCAACAAAACAAAAAAGCACACACACCAACCCTCACTCACAAGCTCAGCACACAGCAAGAAAGCCCCAAACACAACACACACTTCCCTCAAGAGTCCTGTATCTGCTTCTCCTCTACCTGGAGAACTCCCTCTCTAAACTCCCTGGTAGTACTCTCCTGTTCACCGGTTAGGAGGTGCTGGGGGAGGCTAACAGTGCCTATGCAATGATGAAAGGGTGGGGGGGAGGGTCTGCAAACAGGCTGACCAAGGCCCAAGGCCCCTCGGCAGGGTGCACTGGGGGAGGGGAAATAGATGGGTCTGCTGTCGGGCTGACCAAGGCTCGACACCCCTCAGCAGGGTGCAGTGGGGAAAGGGGGTGATGGGTCTGCAGTCGGGGAGAGACAAGCCCTTGTGCTTGGTTATGGGCTCCTGCATCTCCCTGCAGGGCCACCCGTCTAAAGCGCTGCAAGGACGGGCAATGCCAGTGGAATACGTCATGTACCAGGGCATCAAGTTCCCCCCTGCGTACAACTCCGAGCAGAGCCTGCACTTTGCCCACCGGGAGTTCCAGGTGCAGGATGACGACGTCTTCAACGTCACCTACCCCAAATCAGGTGGGGGGCTGTGGGCACAGGGGTGGGATCAGGAGAGGGCCCTGGCAGGGCGAAGGGTGCACACCTTACTCTGGAACCCAGGGCAGGGCTTGCAGAGGGGCGGAGAGGGCAGAGTGTGGCTGGCACTGTGGGTCCCTAAGATGGCTCCAAAGGTGCCACTGATGGAGCTTCCTCCCCCCGCCCCCACCCCACCCCGCCCCATTCTTCACAGGCACCGTGTGGATGACTGAGATCTTGAGTCTGATCCGCAGCGGCGGGGACCCAGCCTGGAACCGAACTGTCCTCAACTCCACCCGCATGCCCTGGTTCACCACCCGCCTGGGGCTGGAGGCTGCACTGAACTACCCCCCACCCCGCCTGCTGACCTGCCACCTCCCCATCCAGCTCTTCCCCACCTCTTTCTTCGGCTCCAGGGCCAAGGTGAGCCAGGTCGGCAGCGCACAGGGAGCAGGTTACAGTGCCAGGCTGGGGCCAACCCCCCAGGGTTATCCAGGAATTACTGATGAATCTTTCATTAAGGATTCTGTCCTGTGATGAAATCTCCAGAAATACGTCCAAGCGAAACTAGCAACCCTGAGGGTGAGAGGGGGCAGGGCTGTGGTGCTGAGCAGGGGACAGGGCTGTGGAGCAGAGAGGGGGGAGCAAGCGTATGGTGCAGAGCAGGGGAGCAGGGCTAAGAAGCATAGGCGAGGGGTGCAGGGGGGCAGAGCTATGCTGCAAATCCAAAGGGGTAGGATGCATAGCTGAGGGGTGTGGGGTCTAAGCTGCAGACTGGGGGGGGGGAAGCAGTGTTATTTGCAGAGCAGGGGGGCAGGGTTATGGTGCAGACCCAAGAGGAGCAGGGCTGTATAGCTGGGGATGCGGGGGCTAAGGTGCATATCTGGGGGGAGGGAGTGGAGATGCAGGGGCTAAGGTGCAGACCCCTAGGAAGCAGGGTTTGAGGCACATGCAGCAAACGGAAGCCTTAAGCATGTGCCTGAATTCCAAGTTCCTTGACCCTGCCCCATAGTGCCGTGGGGGATTCCCTGGCTCACCGGTGGCTGGATGCCCACAGACAAGCTAGCTGGGCACTTCAGGGTCTCCCTGACCCATAGGGGTAATAACTGAGCAGCATTGCCCCTCGCCCCAGCCCACGTCTCTGGCCCTACCCCTGCCTGCGCTCCCCTCCAGGTGATCTACACGCTCCGCAACCCTAAGGACGTCCTGGTCTCCTACTTCTATTTCTCCAAGATGTGCAGCTCATACGAGGACCCCGAGTCCTTCGAGCAGTTCCTGGGGGACTTTCTGAGCGGGGACGGTGAGTGAGGCTCCAGGACCTCGGCCATCTCTGGTCATGGGGAGGAGGAAGCTGAGCAGGGACTGGAGACCCATCTTCAAATGTGGGGAAAGTTGCTATAAAGAGCATGGGGATCAATTGTTCTCCCTCTGCTCCGAGGGGAGGACAGGAAGGAATCCGCTCAGTGTGCACCAAAGGAGTTGTAGGTTAGAAAGCAGGACAAACCAGGGCACCTAAGCTCTGGGGCAGGTGACCTAGGCAGGTTGTAGGATTCTTGTCATTGGAGGTTTCCAAGAACAGGCTGGACAGACCCCTGCCCGGGTGAGTCTAGAGTGACTCAGAGGGATGGAAACGGTGACCCCTCCAGGGTCCTTCCTGCAGGAACGTTCCCTGCTCCATGCAGCTCCTGCCCCTTGGGAGAGTCCCCTCTGCGGATAGTCTCTGGCTGGCGCTCACAGCCCCACCCCGCTCTGCTCTTTGCCCCGGCAGTGCCCCATGGGTCCTGGTTTGACCATGTGAGAGGCTGGATGGAAATGAAGGGCAAGGACAATTTCTTCTTCACGACGTACGAAGAGCTGCAGCAGGTACAGGGAGCCAGGCACGTCCCTCGCCAGAGCAGACTGGCCGGAGCTGCAGAGGAGTCAGTCGACCAGATCCCCCGGGGAAATCAGGAGTAACTGAAGTGGTGTCAGGGGAGCTGATTAGTTGGGACTGGAAGTATTGTTCTTTTTATATTTATATTTTAGGTTCAATAAGGTGGCAATGTAGTTGAATGATGTAGCAATCTAAGGTAACATATTATTATATTAAGTCCTTTTAGTTAAATGTATATCCCTTTGTCCTAACGCTTAGTAAGTTTAGCAAAAGGCCTAAGTAGGGACAGATAAACTACTAGAAGAATGTTGAAGGCTGAGACCTTAACTGCTTGATTTACAATGCCTTTCGGTCTGAGAGTTTAAGCATAAGACTCCCCTTCTACCCCGGGATGTAATTCAGGCGGCGCTATGGGAACCAGTGGGAGTGAGGGGTGGGCTGCCTCCGCGCCTATCCCACTGACGTCTGTGTTTCAGAGCAGACACCACCCAGGTATAGAAATTGTCCTCTTCACCCAGCCAGGCCTGCCAGGCCCTGCCCTGTTGTGGTCCCCGTCTACCCGGCACCGTGGGGGGCTCTGCCAGACCCTGCCCCAGTTACTGTCCTCATCTCTCCAGGCAGCATGGGGGGCTCTGCCAGACCCTGCCCCAGTTACTGTCCTCATCTCTCCAGGCAGCATGGGGGGCTCTGCCAGGCCCTGCCCCAGTTACTGTCCTCATCTCTCCAGGCAGCATGGGGGGCTCTGCCAGACCCTGCCCCAGTTACTGTCCTCATCTCTCCAGGCAGCATGGGGGGCTCTGCCAGGCCCTGCCCCAGTTACTGTCCTCGTCTCTCTGAGCAGCGTCGGGGGCTCTGCCAGGCCCTGCCCTGGTTACTGTCCCTGCCCCCATTTGCCCAGGCAGCATGGGGGACTCTGGTTGCTGAGGGCGTTATTTCCCCTAGGACCTGCGGGGCAGCGTGCAGCGACTCTGCCAGTTCCTGGGGCAGGCGCTGGATGAGGGAGCCCTCACGGCGGTGGTGGAGAACGCCTCCTTCAGGGCCATGCAGGAGAACCAGATGTGCAACTCGACACTGCTCCCAGCGGACATCATGGATCAGGAGAAGGGCACCTTCCTGAGGAAGGGTGAGGAGATGGGCACCCTGGGGCAATGCCCAACAAGGCTTCTGGGAGCATGGATCTGCCCCCCCCCCCTCCACTCCCAAAGTTATAGTGAGGAGGCTGCTGACAGCCAGCCCCATCACTGGGGAGCTTCACAGATGCCATCGAGCCCTTGTGGGGGATGAGCCGGGGGCAGAGCCAGGATTGCGCACTGGGAGCAGGGTGGGCTCCACCCCCCTTGCAGCAGCAAGCGCCCCGCGATCTGCAGGGTGGGAGGCGAGTCCCAGTCCCCGCGATGGCCATGGTGCGAATCCTGAGCAGCGCCACTCGCCTTCCACAGGCATCTGTGGGGACTGGAAGAACCATTTCACAGCAACGCAGAGCAAGGCCTTCGACGGGATCTACCGGGACCGGATGGGAGGCCTCCTGGGGGCGTTCCCCTGGGATGCGCCCTGGGATTGAACAGTGGGAATAAAGCAGCCAGGAGACCATGAGGAGCCCGGGCTGAGTTGCCGGGAGTGGCTGGCTGCCGTGGTTCACACAGCCCATGGGAGGGAATGGCTCCGGCCTGGCAGGATGGACCAGGCTGAGGAGCGTTGCCTGGCTTGGGCATTTCATGCCAGTGCTACCTGCCATGCCCTTGCCCTCCCTCCCACCAGGTTCCATAATCAGCCTGGCCTCTTATTGCCACAGGGAGCACCTCCAGGGTCAGCCTCCAGCCACTGCAGCTCGCTCCCTCGGCCTGTGACACCTCCCTGAACCTTACCGGCACCGCTCTACAGACTGAGGTGCATGTTCTGGGAGTGAGGTGTTGTGTCATCGCCTGCCCTGGAACTCTGGGTGCCTTAAATGCTCTGCTGCTGGGCTCACAGCCTGACACCCATAGCCTCCGACAAGCCCACGGAGCCCTGTGTGCGCCAGCCTGTGGCTTCCTTCTTCCCTCCAGAGCTGAGTTTCCCCCAGCCAGGCCTTTCGCAGGAGTACGAGGTGCAGGCTTCCTGTCTCCTCCTTGCTGGCAGGGCCCATCCCACTTAGCTCTGACTCCTGCACTCCCCACACCGCCAGCCCCCTGCCCTGAAGGACCCGAGCAAGGCCAAGTAAGTCTTCTAGTAAAATATTACAGCTTAAAAAGAGAAGCAATGTTTTGGTAAGAGAGTGAAGGAGAGAGGTACAGATTGGCCTTTCTCACCCTCGTTGTCTGAAGAAACAGTTCAGCATTCAGTAACTAAAGGGTTCACCCTGGAAAGTGGGTGACCAGGAAGTGTTGGCAGGTAGCCAGGAGAACCAATGGGAAGAACGTGTTAGATTTGGCTTGAAAGGGAATCTGCCTGCTACTTTTCCTTTGGGCATTCAAACCAAGAACTGGGGGGAAGGGAGATGAATACCCATGCCTAGAAATGGACTAGACTTTGGAAGTACAAACATGTGAGTAGATAGGGAATGTTTATAGTTATACACAATTTTCTTTGTTTTGGTGTTTAGTTAAACCCCCCTTACGCTGTAACTAAAACTGAATCCCAGGGAAGCAATTCTCTGTGTTTTAATCTATTCTTTTCTCAGCTGCTCTATAACACCTAGCAATGAAGTATCCTTTATCAAGAATATCTTTTTGTTTTGTTAATAAGAACACCCTTTTAAAGACTATGATCTGATTCTTGTGTCCTGGAAAGTAATAGGAGGTCGGTGAGTGCATGACTAAGACTGAGAGGTCAGCTATCAGAGATTATTGGGTTTTTTTCAAGTGGTAGCAGAGCTTGGGGTACCCCTCTGAAGAAGTTCCCAGGTGGGTAGTTCCTGGGTTCCGAAAGAAAGAGGTTTTGCACTTGGGGTTGCAGCTACCCCCCAAGGACAGGGAATCTGTGACCTTGGGGAGTTTTCAAGCAGAAGCCTCTACAGCAGTGTTTCTTAAACTGTGTCACAAGGCATTCAAAATGGCCACCCTTAAAGGGGGCAGACAACCTTTTTTTTTTTTTTTCCCAACAAAAAATCCTTGGTGTTCCTCATAGAAATAATTATTGTTTGCTGATCCTCAGTCTTCAAAAGTTTAAGAAACACTGCTGTACAGGCAAGGTATTTTTCCAAGTGCCAGGGTGGAGAACAGCCTTCACAGAAACAAAAGGGTGAAAACTAAATAAACCCAGAACACAATGAAAGCGATTAAAAGCTAAATACTCGTCCATTTTTAAGCATGTTTTTACAGCCTAAAGAAATGGCAGATGCAGGAAATAGAGAAGGATATTTCATTGCCACAGCTTCATAACAAACACTCCTGTGAGACCACTTGAAAAAGGATTTGAGACCACTTGAAAAATGCCATGGACATGGAGGGAGGGTTTGACGTAGTGGGTTTTGTTTTCACTCTGGTTGCTTTATTGCGTTATGTGTGATTCTACTGTCCTGTGCTGTTCTGTAGTGACTGTGTGGCTACGTCTACACTAGCAGCTTCTTGCACAAGAACTCTTTTGCGGAAGAGTTCTTGTGCAAAAACTCTTCCACAAGAGAGCGACTACACTGACAAGTGCCTTTGCACAAGAGATGTGCCTTTGCGCGAGAGCATCCATGCCAATGTAAATGCTCTCTTGCGCAAGAAAGCTCTAATGGCCATTTTAGCCATAGGGGTTTCTTGTGCAAGAAATTCATGTTGCCTGTCTACACTGGCCTCTTCTGGAAGAGCTCTTGCGCAAAAGGGCTTCTTCCTGGGAGGGAGGGGGTGAATTATCTCTGCAGCCAGGGAGCTCCAAGGGCAGATGAGTAATTAAATCCTCAGTCATTTTGGCATCTCTCTTGAATGCTGATCAATGTCTCCCCGATTGCTCCCTAGTGACCACTGATGGCTATAAAATCCTTGCCGCTGTCCCCTGTTCTTTCCAATTAGCGACTCTCTCTAGTCTCTGCCTCAGATCCTGCCCCATTTTCTCTCTAATTCCCCAATGTCCATTTCCAAACCCCTCCAACTGGCCAGTGACAATTTGTCTTGCTTTAGGCAGGAAACTGGTGCCCTGAGTCAAAGAGAAGTCGCTAGTCTCCCCTGTCTGAGCCTTTCCCGGCACCGCTGTACATCCCATCTCACAGTCTGTCCTCGGGTGTAGAACCCGGCACGGTACACATGTACCCACGTCGGTACACACAGACATCAGTACCGCCAAGTCACAGGGGTCTACTCCCAAGGGGCACTGTGGCCAATGGAGAGGAGTGTGGTGTCGCTGCTCCCAGGAGCCAGCATCCCACACCGGCAGCTCCTCATAGTTGTGCCATCCTCAGCCGTGGCATCTCCTGTCTGGGATCAGATATCTCTGCTTGGGAAGAGGGAGGACCTGGCTTTGGAGGTCACTGGGGGGCCTGGTGCTGTGCAGAGGCAGCAGTCGGGCCCCACACACACTCCCCACATCAGTAGGAGCCATGGGGAAGCAGAGCACAACAGAGCATGTGCATTTGTCCAGTGCGGTCGGACTCCGCCATGGCTCCTGCCACACAGAGAATAGAGGGGGCATGACTGCTGCCTCCATGTGGTGCCAGCCCCCCAGTGATCCCCAAAGCTGCATCCTAGGGTACAAGGTGCCATGGGGGGAGAGGGCGGGGTGATGGTGGGAAAGGGCGGGGCATGGGGCGGTAATGGTTAGGGAGTCCCAGGGCAGATTGTGCAATTGCTCCAGCTGAGGATGGCCCACAGGCCGGGGACAGTGCTGCTGAACACGATCTGGGGGTTATCCAAGATCACAAATGGGCATATGAGTCAACAAGGTAATACAGCTGCAAAAAAGGGTTTGTCTAAACAGGGCTCTGGCTTGTCAGACCTGGGCGGTGCCTGTCCTCCTCCACCATTCTCAGCTGACGGACTCTGTTGGGTTCTGGCTGCCACACTGTAGGGAAGATGTGGGCCAGGTGGAGCGAGTCCAGAGGAGAGTCACAAAAATGATAAAACGTGTAAAATACCTGACCCATAAGATACCTGACACATAGACAGTCTTGAGAAAAGAAAAGGTAGGGAGGGCCGATAACAGGCCTTCACGTGTGTTACGGGCTCTTTTAAAGGGGCTGGTGATCAGTTGTCTCTATGTCCACTGAAGGTTGGACAACATGTGAGGGACTTTACCTGCACCGAGGGAGATTTAGGGGAACTTTCTGTCCCTAAGGGCAGTTAAGCTCTGGAAGAGGCTCCCAAAGGAGGCTGTGGAATCGCTATCGCTGGAGGGATTTAAAAAGACGCTGGGCAGACACCTGTGAGGAATGGTCCAGGGTGACGTGCTCCCCTCACAGCTCAGACTTGAAGATTTCAGGGGGTTCCTTGCCGCCTTGCCCCTCCAGGGCTCTGTGCTTTCTGCCTCGCTGCTCTGAACGAACTCCCCGAAAACATCCGTTGAGCTGCCTCATCATCCCTTCCCTCCGTAGCACTCCCCGTCTCCGTGACGCCTGCAAAGCCAGGAGAACCCTGGGGCTGATGGTGTGATGAGACCACTGGCTCTCCTGGGGACGATGACTCCTTGTGCTGCCCTCCCAGGCAGTCTGGGCGCTGAACTTCTCTTCACTGATCAGGTGCCCAGCACAGGGCGGTTCTCCTCACGGCGCAGCAAACGGCTTGGCTGGGGCTGTGACAGACCGGACCGTGTCTGGGCACAGCTGAGGGCTTCCGCTCAGGGCGAATTGTTCAACTTCAGGGCTCCTTACAGTCCCCAGACTGGTGACCTCTCCACACAGGCCACAAACCAGTCCCACAGAGTGCTTCAGCTGCCTGCCTGAAGCCTCATGAGCAAAACCCCTCCGACACCCCAGCAATATCCATGTCCCACATGGCCCCGGGCCTCATACACAGGTGGGGGGTACTAGCACCCAATCCCACCTACCCCGAACAAGTTCTGTCTGGTCCTAAGAAACCAGCCACAGATCCCTGGTCAATTTACCCTCTGGATCTTACCCACAAATAACGCTGGGCCAATCCTTTAGCATCTAACACCTAAAGGTTTATTATTACAATAAAGAAAAGCATGAGAGTAAGGTTGTTAAAGGAATAGTATGTTACATGCACCGAATCTCCCAGTTCTCGATGCAGGCTCTAGCAGAGATGTTACAGCTGCTGGTATAAAAGTTCTTGTTGCGCATCCTAAGATCAGGATGGGTTCACAGGTCTTCCGGGCTCTTCGATCCCTGCAATGCTGCCTCTGGGATGAAGTGCTGAGCTGAGAACCAAGTTGGCATTGACCACATGGCCTCTTTATACCTCCTTCCTGGCCTCTTCTTGGCTGCAGGAGATCACCTGGTCCTCAGCCTCTCTCTGCTGGCTGCTCTTAGGTGTCCGCCCTCCTGCTTTAGGTGTGTCCTTGGCCCATTCAGTGCCATTGTCCCACAGGGCCTCGCTAATTAGCATGTCCACAGGCCGGGCTCTGCCCAATGCTCAACCACATGCAGAGAAATATTCAGGATCCACACAGACTACAGATTCCTAACTACACACACAGACGTCATACAACCACATAAATAGCTTACATAGGACTATCAGATAATAAGCTTCTATTCAGCACCCCACATGGCCCCCTTTTATACCATTTTCTGGGGCCAACACCCCCACCTATGGGTGCAGCAGTGATCTGGCTGCTCCCCTCAAGATCCAGTAATGTGACAGGCAGTGACTGGAGGAGCTGCCTGGGCATAGTCTGTAACCCAGGGGCCCACTGTGCAGCAATCATCAGCAGTGTCTGTGTCTCCCCAGCCCCTATTCAGAGCTGAGTACAGGTACCTCCCCGGCCCCCTCCCCACCCCCGTCTCCTGCTCACAGCAGGTCAATAGGGTTCTCCCATTCTTGGGCCTCTGGTTCCCATGCAGCTGCTCCCCACAGGAGTCCCTTGCAGCCCGGCAGGCTGGGGCAGGCCCCATCTCTCCAGCACCAAGGTGATGACGGATACAGACACCAGGAGGAGCGAGACGAGGGTGCAGCGAATGGCCTAGGGGGCAGGAGATGTGGCCGGCCCTGCAAATGGAAAGGACCTGGTGACGGTCGGGTGCAAAGCGGCGGGCGGCCCTGCAGTGCCAGCACTAGGCACAGAGCAGCTGCCGTGTAGAGACCTTGTGTGAGTGCCCAGAGGGCTAGATCTACGGGGGATCATGCTGCAGGGGGCATGTTCCCCCGAGAGGAGGCCGAAGTGACAGAGGCTGTTGGGGACTCTCCTCCCTTTGCCCAGGTGGTGTTGGAGGAGCTCAGGCTGCACCAGGACTTGGTGCAAAGGCCTGACAGGAGCCAGCAACGGACACAGCAGCCCAGACCCTCTCTCTTCTCTCCAGTGTGGCTGGCGGCTCACAGGGGCGACCCCGCCCTGGGCACGAGGCCTTGGCACCGGCTGTGGGCTCAGGAGGGGGCGGACATGGGACATAAGCGATGCCGAAGGGAGGGGTGTGGGCATTAGAGGCCACTACCATTGCCCCGCCCCCTTCCCCGCACCTACCCCTGCCCCTGTTCTGAGGCCACGCCCCCACTCATTCCACTCCCCCCTCCCTCTGCTGCTTGGGCTCCCCCACCCTCACTCAGGTTCGCTGGCCTGAGGCTGGGGTTTCGGTGCAGGATGGCTGGGGAGTGGGGCGCGGGAGAGGCTGCGGGTTGCAGGCTCTGCGATGGGTTCAGGGCAGCGATGGGAGTTTGGGTGCAGACTCAGGGGCAGTTAACTGTGGGAGGAGGATCCAACAGGAGGCTGGGATTTGGGGTGGGGGGTGTCTAGCCCAGCTGCCTGAGAGATACTAGACTGACTCTGGTTTCCCTGTGTCTCCCCACCTGGGCTCTCACTCCCACTTCTCCTCTCAGGGTCCCTGCCGGCTCCCCTGCTCTATCTGAATGCGTCCCTGGCGCCTCCAACCCCCCCAAGCCTCACGAATGTGGCCCCGACTGAGACATCTCACTCCCCTGGCACTCCAGCCCCAGGCCAGTTTAACTCTCCTGGGTTCCAGGGTGAGTGGCATTTGCGGGTACCTCTCAATCTGAGGGGGGGCCAAAAATGAGGGATCCCCGAACCTCAGTCCTCCCTGTCCCTTCCCCTCACCCAGTGGGGCTGGAGCGCCAGAGCAGTGAGGTGCCCCAGTTGGGGGCCATCTCAGTGAGGCTTGTGGGTTTTGGAAGAAGGGTTTTTGTATTTTGCTTTTCTCGTGTGTGGTCCCCAACTGGTTTTTCTGGGGGTCAGTGGCCCTGGAGACAAAAAAGGTTCCTCATTCCTGCCTTAAATAAAGAAAACTTTGAAACCCTGTGTGGTAGACAGAAATTAACAATTTACCTTATTTAAAATGAAGTTTCATAAAGTTAAAACACCTAATCTGTGTAAAAATTCAAATTAAACCCGTCACCCAAGCTCCAGCACTAGCACAATGGCTCCGCGTGATGATGCAATGAACGGTGCGCACCCAGGCTCCTACCCTAAGCTCCCTTCTGCACCCAACCGCCCCGTCCCAGACCACAAACTCCTCGGTAGAAATGAGGCCCTTGACCACTTGCCAAAATGCCCCCCCCCATTAAAAATTATTGACCAAGCCTGATCCAAATGTTTTTTGAAACGTTATTTAATCAGAATTTAAATACAATTCTATACAATTCGGAGGGTTGGGGGGAGGGGAACGCAGCTGCTGGCTCCTCAGCTCCTTGTGCTCTCACTGGCTGTCTTCCTGCTGCAAGGGAAGCAGAATCCATCAGATTCATCCCTGGGGACTCAGGCGTACTGGGCCACCCCAGCATTTCCACCCTCCTCCCCCCGTGCTGAGACTTGTTCTGCTCTCTGGTCACCCCCCGTCAGGCCCGCAGGGTGAGCTTCTGACCCACCCAGCAGGGACGTGGGGGGGGGGGCAGCATGAGGAAAGGGGCAGGGGACTCCCTGAGGGGATGGGAAGGAGACCCTGGCCCTGCCCCACTCTCCTGATCTGCTCCGGCTGCTCACCATGTATCCCAGGAGCTGATGGGCCTGCCCCTGCAGGGCGTGGGCCAGGACCAGCCCGGCCTGGCTGGGGTGCCGCAGGGGGGAGCGGGCAGCGAGCAGAGCCGTCTCCAAGAAGCAATTCTCCTGCTCTGCTGTGAAGAGCTGCCCAAAGACCTGGAATCAAGAGCACAGGAGGTTTCAGCTGACGGCCCAGAGCCCGGCCCCAACTCCTGGGGCTAAAACAGCTTCCTCCTTCCCCAAACTCCCTTCCAGACCCTGCACCCAGACACTCTCCTCACCCGGCACCCCAACCCCTGCCCCAGGTCACCCCTTCCTCCTGCCCCCAAGACCCTCCCAGACCTCACCCCCCTCCGCACAACAGAGCAGCCCTAGGCCACTGGCCAACATCTTGGAGCAGCCTCCATCGAAAAGTGTTGCCCCCCCGTCCCGCCCTGGTTCCCCTCCTACGGGAGATCCGGGGCTCCGTGTGGCGCTGCCCCTAGGAAGCGCCGCCCTTTTGAAACACCAGGACAGCGTCACAAAGGGGCAGCCCACCCCTGAGCCCTGCCCTGCCCTGGCAGCGCGTCCTTACCTCTCCCACCCTGACGGTGTTGCTGTGAGCCAGGACCCACCTCTCCTTGTACCAGTGCCTGCACCACAGGTCCTCTGCCTGGTGGATGTTGAGGCCTGCAAGAGACACAACAGGGTCATTCTGCTGGCAGGTCTGAGCCCTTCCCCTCCCACAGGTCCCTGCAGGCATCCCTGGGCAAATGGAGGGGCACAGGGGGCAGAAGGAGGGGAACACAGAGGGACGCATCCCCCCTTGGGCCAGTCTGGGGGAAAAGGGCTGGGTCCCCTCCCCCCGCCGCCGGCACCCTCAGGGTGTCCCTGGGGCCCAGGTCCCGGCTGGGTTCCTTACCCCTGTGGTGCAGGAGGAGTTGATACAGGCTGTGCACCCCCTCCCGGGCCAGCCGGCTGACGTCTTCGGATGGGTCCGAAATAAAAAGGCCCAGCTGGTCCACGTGGTGACCCATCCTCGGCCAGTCGGCGGAGTTCTGAGGGGAGAGAAGAGGGGGGGTCCCTCAGCATCCTGGGGCTGCACGTCCCATGCAAACGGCCGCCGAGGCGGGTCTGAGCTCGGGGGACGGACAGAGACACCTCCCGGGGCGGGGCGGGGCCGGCCTTGCGAGGAGACAACCCTGAGCAATGGCCCCGACTGAAGGGTCACTCCGGGGGTGGAACAAGGGGATCCACTGACAGCCACTCCCTAGTCTGAGGCCCAGGTGCAGTCACACAAGAGCCCCCCGGAAAGGCCCAGGGTCGCCCCTCCCCGGGGAAAGGAGAACGCGGCCCATTCCCAGCCCATTCCCGGCCCTGCCTCTGCCTCCCGGGGACGCTCCCAGCCCCGCGCCCTGCAACCCCAGACCCCCCGGCTCCGAGGTCACTTACGTCAAACCCCCGGAGGGTGGTGGCGACTCCCAGCAGAGCTGTGGTGCTGCGAAGGGCCGTGGCTCGCTCCTGGGGCAGGCGGGACTCCAGCCACGGGCTCAGGTGCTGGGGGGGAAAGAGGCAGGTCAGGACCCGTAGGGAGGCGCCGGTTCTGGGCAGAGCCTGGGGCTCCTCTCAGACTGTGCCCCCCCCAGCCACTGACACTGCTCCTCTCTCGGCCCCCCGAGGAAGCAGGGACAATGGCCCCGTCCCCCCCACGGGGCTCACCTCCATTATGAGCTGGAGCCGGGCGGTGTCTGGGGACTCGGCGAGGAGGCTCACCAGTAGGGCCTGGAGGTCGTAGGGAAGGGCCCGGATGAACTGCTGCAAGACAAGGGGGAGCCCTGGGTCAGAGGGGGGTTGGGGAATCCAGGCCACCCGCTGGCTCCGGGGTGCAGCCTTGAGCAGGGTCTGAGCCGCCTCGCAGAGCAGGGAGGAGCCCAGGCTGGGCATGGAAGGGACGGGCCCCCCGGGAGAGCAACGGGAACCCTGGAGGGAAGGATCCAAACCTGCAGCTTCTTCCCGCCCTCTGCCCCCCCCCCCGGAGCTCCAGCCCAGCCCGGAAGCAGGGCCCAGAGGGACGTACCTGCGTGTGGATGGGCTCCTGCTGCCAGTCCCCAGACACTGTCTGTCCCACGGCCGCCGTCAGCAGGGGGCTCAGGAGCTGGGTCTGCAGGGGAGGCTGCAAGGTGCTGGCAGGAGAGAGGGGCAGAGACTGTTAATTGAGCAGCAGGAGACAGAGACTTTCCCACTCCCTGGTCAGGGGATCTGCTCTGGGGGGGAGTCGGCGGGGGGGGGGGGGTCGGTACCTGAGGCTGCAGGCGGCGTTGAGGCAGTCGGCCAAGACCAGCGGGGGGGGCGAGTCCTCCATGATCTCCTGTGAGACCCAAGGAGACAAAGGGGTGTGTGAGGCTGGGGCCCCCAAGAGACGCTCACGCGGCCAGCGCCCCCACCCAGCAGGATCCAACCCCACTGCCTCCCGCTGCCCTGTAGCCCCCTGCCCGACACAGGGCCCCTCCCAGCACCCCCCTCCCAAACCGGGACCAGCTCAATCCTTGTCCCCAGGCCATCTCCTGCCCCTCCCTGCCCTGGTGACCAGCCTCTGAACCTCCTCATCCCTGCTCCCCAGGCGCATCCCCAGCAGTCCGCTCGGCTGCCTTCCAGCCCCCCATGGCCCGGGGAGACCCCTCCCTGTCCCGAATCCCCCTCCCTGTCCAGCACCCCAGACCTGCCCCATTTCTGTGTCCCTCCCTCCTCCAGCATCCCCACCAGCCCTCCCCATGTCCATCTCCCTTTCCCCCTCCCCCTCCAGCACTCCTGGCCCCACCCATCCCGTTTCCAGCACCCCCACCCGCCGCCATGGCCCAGGCAGACCCCTGTCCACCCCACGTATCCCCTCCCCTCCTCCCGGCCGCCGCGACTCGCTCACCACGATCCTGGCCACCATGGTGTCCTTGCAGCAGCGCGGCGCCAGGGTGTCCTCGCCCCTTTGGAGGGCGGCGAGGCAGGCGGGGGTGACGGCCAGAAGGAACCGCTGCAGGGCGGCTGGGCTCTGCACCCCAGAGAGAGTCTGTGAGCCTGGGGCCTGCCTGCCCCCCACAGACAGCTGCAGGGCTCAGGCCTCCCAGGAGTGGAGGTGGGAGCTGCCGGTTGTCCAAGCACCCACACTCCCCCCCAACTGCTGCCTCAGGCTTGTGGGGGCCCAGCTGGTGCATGACAAGAGACCCCAGCTTGGGGGGCCCAGGCCATGCAGGAGAAGGGGCCCCAGGGGATCCCCAGAGACAAGCCCCTCCCAGAGGGGGGGGACGTGCTGGGAAGGGGCCGGACAATCTCGGGTCCCCCCTGTGTGGAGAAGTTTCCTACCGTGTCCCGGGTGTGGAGTTGCTCTTCAATGTCGTAGATGGCCCCTTCCTCCACCCGGGAGTCCACCCGCTCCTGGCAGAGCTCCGCCGAGGCGCAGGGGGACTCTGTGCGGGAGGGAAGGGACCAGGGTGACTCCAGCGGCCAGCAGGGGTCACGCGCCCCCATGTCAGGGACCCAGGGCAGGTTGGGCCCCACACGCCCCTCGCAGGGACCCATCCCCCTTCCACCCTCACATCTGCCAACGCCCTCAGCAGAGCCCCCACCAGGAACAAGAGAGCCAAGCAGCCCCCCGCCCCCATCCATTGCCCTGGCTGCGGGGCAGACACTGGGGCTGCCCCTCCCCCCCCCCCCGGGTACTGGGTGAGCCCCTGGGCCCAGCGTGTTCACGGCCCCTCACCTGGGTCTGAGCGGCTGCGGGAGGTGGCCCGGCTGCAGCTGGAGGCCCAGGCGCTGCTGCTGACGGACCTGGACCCACAGCTGCAGGGGCTGGTGCGGAGAGGCTGGGGGCTCCCGGAGACTGGCAGGTCCCCGGGGGCCGGGCAGGGCGATGCCCCATGGTGGTAATGGGGGCTGGGCTCCTGGGGCAGGTGTTTCTCTCCACAGAGGAGGCCCCGGAGCCACCCTACCCGGCTCCCCCGCTGGGCTGGGTCCCGCCTGCCCAGCCGCCCCTGGAGCCAGGTCCGGGGGGGCCTGGCCGGTGGGCGAGTCGCCCCGAGCTGGTGGGATTCAGCTTCCCCACCCGCAGGGACGGAGGAGCTGCTCCCCACCGGCCCTGGGGCCATCTTCAGGGCTTTCCTGAACCACAGCCGAACGCGTTTGGCCATGCTGCAAATGAGGGGAGCAAAGGGGAGCTTGGGGCGCAGCCTGAAGAGCAAAATCCAGGGGTTCCAGCTCCCCAGAGCGACTGCCCCCAGCCCCCAAATGGCCCCTTGCTTATCGGCTCGGTCTTGCACAGGCACTGCAAGGACCTGAGTCTCCTGCCCATCAACAGCCCCTGCTCGGCCAATCAGGGGAGAATCTAAGGTGTGGGGGGTGGAGCGTTCTCCCCAAAGACACCGGCATAGACCTGTTCCAGCCCAGGTCCCCACAATGGGGGCTGCATCCCCCGCCCCACGGCTCCTGCAAACCACCCCCCGTCCTTCAGCTAGTCTGTTGGGTCACAAGCTGGGGAGTGGGGGGGGGGCAGCAGGGGAAGGTCACAGGAGAGGCAAGAACAGAGCAGAAATGTGGGGGGATGGAGGAAAAGGGAAACCAACCAGGAGAAAGCCCCAGTGGCGCTAAGGACGCAGCCCAGGTGAGGAATCACCTTCTGGCCTTTGACTAAGGGCTGGGCCTGCCTGGAACCCAGCCGGCCCCGGGCGGGATCCAACCCCTGGGGGCTCTTACCTTCGTCACAAAGGTGTCGGGATGTGGAACTCACAGAACGCGAAGGAACCGTGAGGAGGAGACGCACCAGAGCTAAAGCAACCGGGGGTCTCCAAAGTCCCCTGGGCCCGCCCCCCGCTTTTATCAGCCTGAGATGTGGGTCCCTCTGTGAGGTCAGCACCTCCCCACCTGCCCTTTGCCTTATATGCTGAGGGCTGCCCAAAGCCCCTGTGAGGTCAGTGCCCCCCCCTCACCCTGCCAGGCAAATGTCCTGCCTCTGGCCACCCCCCTGGGAAGTTTGAGCCATTACTAGGGGTCTCTCCCCCTCCCTCACTGGGCACCCTGCAGGCAGCAGCTCCAGTAGCCCCATAGGCTGCTCCCTGCCCTACACTGCAGGCTTCTTGCACAAGAACTGTTTCACGCCAGAGTTCTTGCGCAAAAGGCCTCGTGTTAGAGCGCCTCCACCCTGCCATGTGCTTTTGCACAAGAGCGTCCATGGCAGTGTGAACGCTCTCTTGTGCAAGAAAGCTCTGATGACCATTTTAGCCATAAAAGTGTCTTGCTCAAGAAGCCCCTGGTGCCCGTCCACGCTGCCTTCTTGCACAACAGCTCTTACACGAAGGGGGCTTATTCCTCGTGGGGAGAGGAATAACTCTTGTGCAAGAAGGCCTGCTCTCTGATGCTTTACTGCAAATTTACTTGTGCAAGAACACACGTTTAGTTTAGACGTGCCACAAGTTTTTCCACAAGAACAGTTGTTCTTGAGCAAAATGCCTGCCGTGCAGACGTGGCCTTGATGTCACCCAGCACTGGACTTCCTGGCCAGGAGCAAGACTTAGAGCCTCCCACTCGCCCCGCTGCCTCTCACGGGCTCCTGCCCGGCCCCGGCCCTCGGTTTTGCCCTAGCGCATCCCAGCAAGGCCTCTGGCCTGCACTAGACCCATTGACATGCGGAGAATCCACCACTGCCCTGGGGCGCTTTTGTCTGTGGGACTCGAACTCACAGCTGAGCATGGAGCCTGATTTCTCCCAAGACTTTGGCTCTTTCCTGGCCAGGCCCTGGGGCTGGTTCCACCTTTGTCTGCCAGGGACCGATACTGTCTCTCCAGGGAGGCCCTGCAGTGCAGGCTCCTTCTTTTCCCCCTGGGCCCGCTCAGGAGCTCAGGAGACACCATTTTTCTGCACCCCACAAAGCAGTGGGGGGCTCCTGGTTGCCCAGGTACCAATCTCAGAGCTTCTCTCTCAACGGGGGCCAGGCCTGGAGGCTCTAATCCCCCTGAGACTCACTGTTGCTGGCTCACCCCCTGTCCTGCTCGTGGCTCCGTTGTCCTCCTCCCCACAGCCCCCTCCACCTCTAAATGCTCCTCACGTCAGTTCCCCTTCCCCTTCCCCGTGGCCAGGCCCTGCAAGGCTCTGGGGGCTGGTTTGCTGCCCTCAGCCCTGCAGTAGCCTGCTCCCCAGTTTGCAGCCCCTCCCATCATGTGTGGGGTCTCCTGGTACCGGAGGGAGGACGGGGGCAGACCAGGAGGATTAATTTGATGTTGCAGTGGCAGGAGAAGGGGGGGGGGGGTGGCAGAGAAGAGCTGTCAGTACATTATCCCAATACACCATCCGAGGACAGGCGTCGCACTGGTTCCTGCAGCCGATGGAGAGGAACCCACTCCTCCTGGGGGGAGGAGCAGCCAAGAGAGGGACCCATTCACACCGGTCTGGCAGTGTGATGTAGTGGAACCAGCGCTGCCTAGGTGGGATTCTACCTCCCCCCAGTCTGCTTCTGAGACCAAGTTTCCCCCTCTGCCCCATGGGCTAACAACAAGGCACTTTACAAACATTCTCGGTGTCATTGGCATTGTATGAAGGGGGAAACTGAGGCATGGAGCAGCATCTGATTTATACAGCTCAACCTAGTCCCCGTCCCTCTCTATCTGCAGAAAAAGAAGCCAAGTGTTCTTGCTATTTGGCCCCACTATCTCTCCATTCCCCTGCTTCCACCTGATGTCAAACACACTCAGCTTGCACTACTTCTTCTTTCCTGCGCTGAAGCCAAGCAGATCAGGATGGGGAGGAGACATAAGGGAGCCCCCAAGTGCTTGCTGTCTCTCTCTCTCTCTCACACACACACAGGTATATATTACTTCAGAAAATGCCGGGCATGAGGTAGAGGAGAATCCCCATTAACTGTTAGCACTATAGGGCATATGATACATACATAAATCATTTAGAGTCCATCCAGCAGAGGGCAACAATACACCCCGCACACATGTAGCTCCCCCTCCTTTTCCAAATGCCCCAAGTCTTAAACTACTGGGGGGCTATAGCTACACTGACATGATATTGCAAAAAAAACTCTTTAGCGCCATTTTTCTTGGGTTAAAGTAGTTGTGCAAGAGAGCGTCTACACTGGCATGTGCTTTTGCACAAGAGCATCCATGCCCGCACAAGAAAGCTCTGATGGCCATTTTAACATAGGGCTTTCTAGTGCAAGAAATTCATGTTGCCTGTCTACACTGGCCTCTTGTGCAAGAACAGTTGCGCAAAAGGGCTTATTCCTGAGTGGGACCATCCTAGTTCTTGCACAAGAAGCCCTGATTTCATACAGTAGAACATCAGTTTACTTGTGCAAGAACACATGCCCAGTGTCGACAAGCAGCAAGTTTTTGTGCAAGAGCGGCCGCATTGGCGCAAGACGGCGCCAGTGTAGACGCAGCCCTGGAGACTACTCATTAGCTGTTAGTTGTATAGGAACTATGACACACACATGCAGTTCTGATGCCATCCAGAAAGATCTCACCAAACTGAGGGTATGTCTACACTACAAACGTTAGTTCAAATTGGCTTTGATAGGCGCTACACATGCAAACCGCTAGTTCGAACTTCATTCGAACTAACGGAGCGCTTAATTCGAACTAGGTAAACCTCACTCCACGAGGACTAACGCCTAGTTCGAATTAAGTAGTTCAAATTAAGGGCTGTGTAGCCACTTAATTCGAACTAGTTGGAGGCTAGCCCTCCCCAGCTTTCCCTGGTGGCCACCCTGGGCACCACCAGGGAAACTCTTCTGCCCCCCTCCCGGCCCCGGATCCCTTAAAGGGGCACGGTCTGGCTACAGTGCCCGTGCCAGGTGCAAGCCTGCCAGCACCCAGCCAGCAGATCCTGCACCTGGCACGGCACAAGCCAGCCACCCTCTGCCACCCAGCCCTCCGCTTCTTCCCGGGACCAGGCTGGCGACTCCCAGAAGCCTTCCCAGGGCCGCAGGAGGCGGGCGCTCGCCTGGTCTAGTGCAGACATTGTGGACCTCATCCAGGTTTGGGGGGAAGCCTCCAACATCCACGACCTCCGCACTAGACGCAGGAAAGTGACCGTCTAGGGCAGGATAGCTGCCAGCCTGGCCACCCAGGAGCAGGTTTACATGAAAATCAAGGTGGTCGAGTGAGACCCCGACCCTGAGCCCTGAGCTTAGAACATAAAAACATAAGAATGGCCGTACTGTGTCAGACCAAAGGTCCATCTAGCCCAGTAGCCTGTCTGCTGACAGCGGCCAACACTAGGTACCCTGGAAGGGATGGACCGAAGGCAATGATCAAGCCATTTGTCTCGTGCTATCCATCTCCAGCCTTCCACAAACAGAGGCCAGGGACACCATTTCTACCCCTGGCTAATACCACTTTATGGACCCAACCTCCATGACTTTATGTAACTTCTCTTTAAACTCTGTTCTAGTTCTAGCCTTCACAGCCTCCTGCAGCAAGGAGTTCCACAGGTTGACTGTTTGCTTTGTGAAGAAGAACTTTCTGTTATTAGTTTGAAGCCTGCTACCCATTCATTTCATTTGGTGTCCTCTAGTCCTTCTGTTATGGGAACTAATGAAGAACTTTTCTTTATGCACCCTCTCCACACCACTCATGCTTTTATAGACCTCTATCATAACCCCCCTCAGTCTCCTCTTTTCTAAGCTGAAAAGTCTCAGACTGAGGGGCTGATTCTCAGCGCAGGGTTTAGGCCCCCACCACTCTGGTCATCTGAAGAAGTGGGCTGTGCCCGCCAAAGCTCATGGTCTCATCTGCATGTTTTATTCGTCTCTCAAGTGCTGCCAGGCGATTTGTAAATGCCAGGCAGCCTCAGCCTGCAGAGAACCTGGGGGAGATGGCTCAGAAGCAGAGCCCCCATTTTGCATGGGGGCTACCCAGCAGGGCATTAGCCCTGGGACCTCCAAACCCAGATAGAAATGGAGTTAACACTTGCACCCACCCCATTCACAGTGACACACTGTTAATTCTGAAACCTAGCGATGCCTCTGAAACTAGGCATTAAACTGTCTGAACATACTGTATAAAGAATCCCTGAAACTGTCTCTGGTGGCTGCTGCTCACTCTGGTAGCTGTCAGCCTGCATGCATGCATGCATAATAAAGTTTTCCTTCTGGGTTTCTCTCCTGCCTCACTGCTTTGACCTCCAGCCTCGGACCCTTCTGGGGGCTCTGTACCCCAGGGGAGCGAGATTTCCCCGACAGCCATCATGGGTGCAAGTGAGTCCTGACCAGGGAGGAGTGACGATGGATGTTTACTCCTTGCATGGGACTGTACCTCCCACAACCCTAAACCTGCTGTGCATGAATCTGGTGTACCCGTCGGAATGAGTCCTGCACTCTGCCACTCAGATGGGCAGCTCCGGGCAAAGCCACAGGCAGCCCTTAAGTAACCTGCTATGGCCGGGCAGACTATGATCACATGTCTGCTGGATTTCCTGCCAAAACACAGATGGGGAGGGAAAAGGAGGGAGAAGAAGGGTGGCCAAAATGGAGCACCTGTTGTTGTTTAGGCTTTCAAAATGGCACCTGTGCCCAAGATGGTGTTTCAGAGAATTTTAACCCTACAGTAGCCACCTCCCCACAGCTCCCCAGACCCATAATTCCTTCTCAGTCCCTGCTTCCCTGCATCCCCGGTCCCCAGCAGTCGGTTCTGGGAATGGGTTCAGCTTCCTGAGAAAGCTGGGTCTAGGGCAGGGTCCTGTAAGTTGGATACTTGGGTGGCTGCTCAGAGGAGATTCAAATGCTGCCCCGCTGATTAGCAGAGCACCCACAACCGGCAGCAGCTGTTTCTACTGGTGGGGCACATCAGCACAGACCAAAATTTATTCCACACATGGGTGGAACAGTTACAGAGAACCCTGGTTCAGGGCTTAGCTTTGTTGGGCCCCAGAACAAGGATGGCAGGAGGCCTGGCCATAGAGACGTGAGAGGGAGGGGAGCCTGGGGAGCAGCCAGCAGCCCAGAATGGGGCTGAAAGACTTTGGAGGGCCAGAAAGTGTCCCCCAGTCTGGCACAGATAACTCAGGGAGCAGAGATGGGGGTGAAGGGTTAAATGAGGGGCCTCCGACCCAGGCAGCTCCTCCCCCATGTCCCCTGTTAGTTCTTGGCACCAGGCTGTGTGGGGCTGTAGGTGTGCAGTGGTGGGATTCTCTCTCCCTCCCTGGGACTCTGGGGCCAAAGGTTTGCCTGGGCTGGATCGAGGCGCGTCCCATCCCACCACTGATTTGGGGAAGCTAGCTAAAGGATTACACAGCCTCCATCGCCATAGCAACTGATCCCCCCCCATCAGTTAATATCTTTAACCCCTGATGCCCTCTCCCATGAGGCCCAACACCTTCATTGCACTGATGGGAAACTGAGGCACAGACGGGCTCAATGACTTGCCCAGAGTCACACAGGGCACCTGCGGAGAAGCAGGGAAGTGAACCCAGGTCTCTGTCTGGTATCCTAACCTGCCTCCTACATCTCCCGTCGACATCAGAGAAAAAGCCCCGTGCTGGGAACGGAGCTGGAGTTTGCACAGCTGACGAGTGATTCTGTCAGCTTTGGCATTGGAGCTCACAATATTGGAAAAAATGGGTTAAATACATGTAGCACCCCCTCTCCACCTGGTTACCTTCTTTTAAAGCCAATCTCCTTTCAGGTTCAGATGGATAGGTCTGGGTTCTTCTGGATCCCGCCACCTACTCAATTTTATTCTTTCTGATTGATGTATTTGGCGGTGCCTCCACCCCCCTCACTTCTTCCTAGCAGGGTCACCAGGGCAGCTTGGGAGGAAAATTCTAGCCCAGGATAATCCCCACGTATTTGCCAGATAGTTGGAGACTCCCAGAAAATAACACAAACACATACACTATAATAAACACAATTATATTAAACAAGAGACAATTATAACAGAATAGGGTAAAACACTATTTTTAGGGTCACCAGTGCCCAGCAACTGTGAGGTTAGTGTCCCGTTGGTACGCGTACTTTGTTGGGGCCCTTGATGACTGTTGACCACACAATCCTTCTCTGCAGAGGTTTAGCAGTGGAGCTGACTAGGTCCAGTACAGCCCAAAGGACTCACAAATGGGAGAAGATGTAAATCCCTCCACAGTTTAATATGCTGCAGGTAATAAAATCCCCAAACAAATTCCCTGCCTGACTAACTAAAAATTGGTGCACTCTCAATTGAGAGATGACTCAGTCTCTGCAAAGGGCTGCTCTCTTCTCACAGGGGTCCTCTTTAAGCAGGAACCAGGCTGCTTCGGTCCCAGAATTTCCCCTCACCACAAAGGGCTGCAGGGCTCAAGATGCAGGCCACACAACTGCACCAAAATTCAAAACTACAGCCTCCCAGCCCAGCCTCCAGACCCACACAGCAGGCAGCAGCCCTGAACTTGCTGCTAGAGCCGAGCTGACCATGCAGTGACTCTCTCACCCAGGGAGCTGGAGCCAACTCAGCCTGGCTGGGGAAGCCTCCCAGCAAACTCCACAAACTGGGAATCAACAGGGGAGACATAAACCCAGCTGAGGGATCCTGCTTTCAGGTCCCTAGAGGCCAGTTCTCAGGGGGAACCCTGCATGCAGGCCTGGGGCTCACTAGCTCCCACACACTCAGTCCTCCCCTTTTCCTGGCTGGCTCCAGACTCCCCTCAACAATGGCCTCTCCTTCCCCCTGGGGGGGGCATCTCACTCCCCATGGGTTGCCGGGCAGACTCTGGCCCTGGTAGGGAGCGGGAGCCAAGGCAAACTCAGAGCCTCTCCCTGAGCTGCCAGCAGACAAAGCCCCGGGAATCCAAGCAATCTCCTTGGGGGTTAAATACACATTTGATTGATATGGCTGCCATTTTGGTTGAATCTCCATCTTGAATTGGCAAAAGGACAACCTGGCCTCCATCTTGGGGCCCCTTCTTCTCCAGACTTTTGGTGCCAAAACAGAGGAAAGGGAGGGAACATGGAGAGTCATGTGACTCTGCCCAGCAACTAGAAAACAGCTAGGGGAGTGTCTGCCACTCTGGCAGGGCTCTGTGTCTCTGGGTGCTGTGTGAGCCAGCCCTGCTGAGAGCCAGGGGAGAGAACATGTAGAAGGGACCCTTTAACATACATCCCTGCACAAACCCAGACAGGGAGGGTCCGCATGCCACACACAGGGCGGTGTGGGGCAGAGGATTGAGGGAAGCCCAACTACCTCTTCCAGAGGTTGCTGGAATCCAGTTCCTCAAGTTCCTGTGTCCTTCCCTGTGTGGAAGAAAACATTGTCCTCCTTCTGAGTTTGTAAGCAACAAGTAGCCAGAGGCAGTTTTATTACGAGCTGCAGCAAGGGAAAAACTGGTTCGGGCAGGGGGGGAAGCCCCCCCCCCCCCTCCGAGGCAGATCTTCGAATACAAGCAATTATGAAGCAGTTTATATACTTTCTATTAGACATAATAACAATTAGTCTCCTTCCCATTACAAACACCAATGGCTAACAGTTATTTAGTTCCACCCGGATGCTCCTTATCTCAAGGTCCCTACCAGAGTCAACGTTCTATCCTTATCTCCGTATGGAGGCGAGAGGCAAAGGCAGCGTCTAATTACAGATCTCGTGTTCTCAGGCCACAGACTTAGCCTGACACTTGCTCTCTTGTTAACAAGACCAAGATGGCTGCACACAAATTCCCTTATTCCCTTTTCCTGCCTCCACACCTGTGTCATCCCAGTGTTTACAGGACATAGGATAGTCCTTCCCTATTGTCTTGTTCCGCTATTGTAAGCATCTGGGCTCTGGAGTTCATTCCCTAAGATAACACCTGTGCCAAAGTCTGAGCCATTATTGCTCTGTTGCAGGGAGTCCTGGTTTGTTTATTTGTATGATCTAATAAAGATCTTGTTATTGGTGTCTGAGTGACACTGAACATTGATGACAGATGCAGAGGGTCAGGATGCTGCATACAGCCCGTCTTCTGATCAATAAAACCATAGATCTAAGTGTTTCAGGCTAACAACGGGAGCAAGAAACTGAGCCAACCAAATCCTGTGCTGGGACTCAGCCATGGGGGAGCAGGATGGGAGGGGAGCAGGAGGCATTTTTAGAGGCATTTCCCCAAATGGCCTTAATTGCCCCTTGAACCGTGGGCAGCCTCCCGCAGTGGCGGATCCTGCTTTATCTGCCCCCAAATGCCTTCAACAAATCTCCATCTTGAATTGGCAAAAGGACAACCTGGCCTCCATCTTGGGGCCCCTTCTTCTCCAGACTTTTGGCGCCAAAACAGAGGAAAGGGAGGGAACAGGGAGAGTCATGTGACTCTGCCCAGCAACTAGAAAACAGCTAGGGGAGTGTCTGCCACTCTGGCAGGGCTCTGTGTCTCTGGGTGCTGTGTGAGCCAGCCCTGCTCAGAGCCAGGGGAGAGAACATGTAGAAGGGACCCTTTAACATACATCCCTGCACAAACCCAGACAGGGAGGGTCCGCATGCCACACAGGGCGGTGTGGGACAGAGGATTGAGGGAAGCCCAACTACCTCTTTCAGAGGTTGCTGGAATCCAGTTCCTCAAGTTCCTGTGTCCTTCCCTGTGTCATTCCAGTGTTTACAGGACATAGGATAGTCCTTCCCTATTGTCTTGTTCCGCTATTGTAAGCATCTGGGCTCTGGAGTTCATTCCCTAAGATAACACCTGTGCCAAAGTCTGAGCCATTATTGCTCTGTTGCAGGGAGTCCTGGTTTGTTTATTTGTATGATCTAATAAAGATCTTGTTATTGGTGTCTGAGTGACACTAAACTTTGATGACAGATGCAGAGGGTCAGGATGCTGCATACAGCCCGTCTTCTGATCAATAAAATCATAGATCTAAGTGTTTCAGGCTAACAACGGGAGCAAGAAACTGAGCCAACCAAATCCTGTGCTGGGACTGAGCCATGGGGGAGCAGGACGGGAGGGGAGCAGGAGGCATTTCCCCAAACTGCCTTAATTGCCCCTGTAGTAAAATATAGTAAAAACTATGTGTGCTTCTTCCCCCTTCCATTACTTAAGCTTGAAACAGCACATATCATTTAGCTAATTGCGCATGTTTTAGAAGCTGTAGGAAAAAGGGG
The DNA here is from genome assembly GCF_049634645.1 of Pelodiscus sinensis. Taxonomy (NCBI): domain Eukaryota; kingdom Metazoa; phylum Chordata; order Testudines; family Trionychidae; genus Pelodiscus; species Pelodiscus sinensis. Next base: position 3,015,414 of record NC_134743.1, on the reverse strand, counting down.
AACTAGCTGTTTAGACCCATTTCTCAAGGACTGGAGTACACGTATTACTTGAGTTAGGGAAATTTGCTAATTGCTATTGCTTAAGTAAGCTATACTGGTGGTTGTTACTGAATGGAATAGAGTTGAAATATGCTAACCAATAACGCGGCAACACGAAGCTAAGGTAACAAATCAAGACGTGCCAAGTTAGATAAGAAAGTTAAAGAAAGTATAAAAAAGGATGCTTAGCCAACGCTCAGGGTCGGCTCTGCTTTGAACATTGAGTTCCTTAGCCGTACCTTGGTTGCAACCAATAAACTTGAGTTGGACCCAGCCTGAAAGTGTGACTCTCTTCTTGGGGTAAATCAGACTAGCCTCCAAGGGGACGAAACCAGCAATTTATGCAACACCCCCTGAACCGTGGGCAGCCTCCCACAGTGGCGGATCCTGCCTTATCTGCCCCCAAATGCCTTCAGCAAAGCAAAGTGCTTCTGGAGAGCAGACTCCAATTGGTGCCTCTCTGCTCTCACTGACTGTCTGGGCGCCTTGCAGATTTTGTTGGGGGGGGGCTGTGACTTTAAGCCAGAAGCTATTTAGGCGCCTGAAAACGCTGCTTCTCTGGCAGGTAATTTAGCCGCTAATGACAGAAGCCCAGCCCTAATTCCTATAGAAACCAGAGACCAATATTAGCCCCATTCAGCTCCAACAACCTGCTCTGACGTCTTGTAGCAAATCTTAAAAATCAGCCAGTCGTCCCCAGCACCTCAGAGAGACACACCAAATGTAGCTGGTGGCAGGAGCGCTAGTGGGCACAGCCCACTTCTTCCGCTGAGCGGAGTGCAGGCGCCCGGGGCACCAATCAATGGCAGAGACAGAGAGGGGACGGGGACGGAAAGAGAAGGGGAAAAACGGGGGGAAATATTGTCCATGAGAGAGTCCCCGCCCAGTGAGGCTCGTCAAGTGGGCTGGCAGTGCTCCACGTCCCTGGCTTGACTTTGATGCATTGGGGGTGCAATGGAGCAGCCCATCCGGCTCAGGGCTTTGTGCAAATCTCCATTCCAGGGGTCAGACTGGTCAATGGAGCCAAGCACTGCAGCCTCGCTCTCCAGCGGGGCGGAGAGGGGGGTTGAAATTGCTCGTTAATAGCACAGTCATGTTTGCTCCATTTGGGAGTGCAGGGAGGGGGGGGCGGAAGCTGCTGGCTCTTCAGAGCCTCTGCCCCTGCAAGGTCTGGAGCAGCTGGTGTAGGCACTGGATGTCGGGAGCTGGAGCTCATCCTACCACAAGGGAACAAAAACCCATCAGGGACTGAGCCCCCTGGGCGTCAGGAGCACCAGGCCCCAGCAGCATTTCCACCTGCGCCGTCAGAGGGACCAATTCTCCCTCCTCCCTGTTGCATAAATTGCTAGTTTCGTCCCCTGGAGGCTAGTTCAATTTGCCTCAAGAAGAGAGTCACACTTTCAAGCTGGGTCCAACTCTATTTTATTGTTTGCAAACAAGGACGGCCAAGGAGCTCAGTGCTCAAAGCAGGGTCGACCTTGAGCATAGCCTGAGCTGAAACTTTTATAGATTTCACATTCCTTCTGGTCAGCGTGTCGCAACGTGATTGGTCACTGCAAGTTTACTCAGTTCCCTGGCAGAAAGTTTAGCAGCTTCTAAGACATGCGCAATCAGCTAAATGATACGTGCTGTTTCTAGCTTAAGCAATGGAGGGGAAGAAGCACACTTAGTTTTTACTACATCCCTACAGTTAAAAGAGTTGTTTTGCCCTCTGGTCACCCCACTCCCCCTTGTATCAGCCCCCAGGGCTCCTGACACCTCTGCCCCCTCCCGCCATCCGGGACACAGCTCATGTGCACAGAACCTCTCTCCCACCCCCAGAGGTGCTCGCAGGGGCAGGAGGGATTCTGCCAACAGGGACGTGGGGTGGGGGGCAGCCCTGGAAAAAAGGGTGGGTCCTGTGGGGATGGGAAGGAGGCCCCAGCCCTGCCCTACTTTCCGTTGTCTACTTTGGCTCTTCACTATGTATCCCAGGAGCTGCTGGGCCTTCCCCAGAAGGGCATATGCCAGGACCAGCCTGGCCTGGCTGGGGCACAGCAGGGTGAGTGAGCAGAGAGCAGCACTGTCTGCAGGAAGGAACATTTCTTCTGCTCCATGAAGAGCTGCCCAAAGACCTGAAACCAACAGGACAGGAGGCTCCAGTTGACAGCCCAAAGCCCGGCCCCAACTCCTGGGGCTAGAATGGCTTCCTCCTTCCCCAGTCTCCCGCCCAGACCCTGCACCCACTCCTACACCCAGATGCTCTCCCGACCATGCACCCCAGTCTCCTGCTCTTGGAGCAGCCTCCATCCCTAAGTATTGCTCCCACCGACAACCGCTCCCATTCTAAGCACACAGGGCCCCAGCCAGTATCACCGTCTGAGCTGTGTTCTGGCCTGGCAGCATGCCCTGACCTCTCCCACCCTGACAGTGTTGCTATGCGCCAGGACCAGGCTCTCTTTGTACCAATGCCTGCCCCACAGATCCTCGGCCTGGTGGATGGTGAGGCCTGGGAGAGACAAACAAGGGTCATTCTTCTGGTGGGTCTGAGCCCTTCCCCTCCCACAGGGGGCTGCCCAGTGGGCAGAGAGCTCCCGGCATCCCCTGTCCAATGGAAGGGAAGAGAGCCCAGAAGGACCAGGACACATCACCCTTCGGTCCAGTTTGTGAGAAATGGCCTGGGCCCCATCCCCCCTGCTGCTGGCACCCTCAGGGTGACACTGGGGCCCACCAGTGCAGGAGGAGCTGGTACAAGCGGTGTACCCCCTTCCAACCAATCGGCTTTATGGTGCAGGAGGAGCTGGTACAAGTGGTGTACCCCCTTCCAACCAATCGGCTTTATGGTGCAGGAGGAGCTGGTACAAGCGGTGTACCCCCTTCCAACCAATCGGCTTTATGGTGCAGGAGGAGCTGGTACAAGCGGTGTACCCCCTTCCAGCCAATCGGCTTTATGGTGCAGGAGGAGCTGGTACAAGCGGTGTACCCCCTTCCAACCAATCGGCTTTATGGTGCAGGAGGAGCTGGTACAAGCGGTGTACCCCCTTCCAGCCAATCGGCTTTATGGTGCAGGAGGAGCTGGTACAAGCGGTGTACCCCCTTCCAACCAATCGGCTGACGCCCTCAGATGGGTCCATGACAAGGAGGGCATAGTTGGGCCATGTGGTGAGCTGACGTGCTTGGTCTGACGGGTTTGGTGCCTCAGACCGGAGGGCACCCAGGCTGGGGCTGGAAGTGGCCCTGTCTCTCAGCAACATGCCCTGATTCGACCCCTCTGAGCAGTGCCCCCAGGAACCCACTATATTACAAATAGGAAACTGAGGCACAGGGCCAGGCTGGGCCTCCCAGGCTGACAATGGCAGGGGCCCCAGACTGTCAGTGGTGCAGAAAGAAGAGCCTGCCAGCGGGCAGGGAATTTCCTATCTCCTGCCAGAGGATCTGCCCTTGGAAGGGGCCTAGGTGGGAGACGGGTGGTACTGCCCAACTATGGGCCAGGGTAGCAGGGGGGAGAGGTTGGTAGGGGGTGAAGGAGTCGGTATCTGAGGCTGCCAGTGGTGCTGAGGCAGTTGGCCAGGACCATAGGGGTTGGGGAGTCCTCCACAATCTCCTGTGAGACCCCAAGGGACAAAGGGGCGTGTGAGACTCAGGCCCCTGGCACGTCCCCATGAGGAGCTCCCATGCCCAGCTCCCCCCAGCCAGAGGGCAGTTTTAGCTTCTAGTGATTACTGAGATCACCTCCAAATTGTGCTCCCTTCTGCATCCAACCAGCCCATCCCAGACCCCAAACTCCTTGGTAGAAATGTGGCCCTGGGTCAATGGATAAACCCTTGGAGTGCCCCCCCCCCCATTACCAATGATTGACCAAGCCTGCTCCAAACGTTTTTTCAAATGTTGTTTAATCAGAATTTAAAGACAATTGTAGCCAATTCGAAGGGTGGGAGGTGGGGATGCAGCTGCTGCCTCCTCAGCTCCTGGTGCGCTCACTGGCTGTCTTCCTGCTGCAAGGGAAGCAGAATCCGTGAGACAGAGATCCATCCCCGGGGAGTCAGGGGTACTGGGCCCCAGCAGCATTTCCACCCTCCTCCCCCCAGCGCTGAGACTTGTCCTGCTCCCCGCTCACCCCCCTGTCAGGCCAGCAGCCCGTAGGGTGAGCTCCTGACCCCCCCTCCCAGGGCTCCTGACACCTCTGCCCCCTCCCATCTCCCAGGACACGGCTTGTGTGCGCAGAGCCTCCCCCAACCCCAGGACGCTCGCGGGGCAGGAGGGATTCTGCCAGCAGGGACATGGGGTGGGGGCAGCCTGAGGAAAGGGGCAGGGGATTCCCTGAGGGGATGGGAAGGAGACCCTGGCCCTGCTCCACTCTCCTACATCTGCTCCAGCTGCTCACCATGTATCCCAGGAGCTGATGGGCCTGCCCCTGCAGGGCGTGGGCCAGGACCAGCCCGGCCTTGCTGGGGCGCCGCAGAGGGGAGCGGGCAGCGAGCAGAGCCGTCTCCAAAAAGGAGTTTTCCTTCTCCTGGGAGAAGAGCTGCCCAAAGACCTGGGCAAATGGAAGGGCAAAGGGGGCAGGAGGGGAACACAGAGGGACGCATCCCCCTGCAGCCCCAGACCCCCCCGGCTCCGAGGTCACTTACGTCAAACCCCGGGAGGGTGGTGGCGACTCGCAGCAGGGCCGTGGTGCTGCCAAGGGCCCTGGCTCGCTCCTGGGGCAGGCGGGACTCCAGCCACGGGCTCAGGTGCTGTGGGGGAAAGAGGCAGGTCAGGACCCGTAGGGAGGCGCCGGTTCTGGGCAGAGCCTGGGGCTCCTCTCAGACTGTGCCCCCCCCCCCCCCCAGCCACTGACACTGCTCCTCTCTCGGCCCCCCCGAGGAAGCAGGGACAATGACCCCGTCCCCTCCACGGGGCTCACCTCCATTATGAGCTGGAGCCGGGCGGTGTCTGGGGACTGGACGAGGAGATTGGCCAGCAGGGCATGGAGGAAATCAGCAAGGCCCCGGCTGAACTCCTGCAAGACAAGGGGGAGCCCTGGGTCAGAGGGAGATCCAGGGGGATCCAGGCCGCCAGAGGCTGCTCCTTCTCCTGGCTGGGGTGGCTAGGGAGGGGACGTACCTGCGTGTGGATGGGCTCCTGCTGCCAGTCCCCAGACACTGTCTGTCCCACGGCCACCCTCAGCAGGGGGCTCAGGAGCTGGGCCCGCAGGGGAGGCTGCAAGGTGCTGGCAGGAGAGAGGGGCAGAGACTCTTAATTCCTCAGCAGGAGACAGAGACTTTCCCACTCCCTGGTCAGGGGATCTGCTCTGTGGGGGGGAGAAGGGTCTGCGGGAGGGAGGGGAGCTTCTCCTGCTCCCTTTCCAAACACCCATTCTCTCCATCTTTCCTCTTCCTGGCCGGAGCCCGCACTGCCCCTGTGCACAAGGGAGAGTTGCCCCCTGCTCCCTGGGAGCCTGGCAAAGCTGGGGAGCAGCGCCTCAGGGCGTACGGCTGGGAAACAGCCCCATGGGACTAAGCACCCTGACAGGGAGTAAAGGGACTGGGGGAGGAGCAGCCAGAGCAGGAGAGGGGATGAGGCCTGAGCTCCCCGGGGTCTGCAGCCCACCCTAGTCCGACTGACGCTACACAGTTACTTGGAAACATCCCTTCTTTACCAGGTTGCTGCTGCTGGGGTTGATGTACCTCCTGGTGGCAAAGCGGGCCAGCCCTTCCTCGGAGACAAAAATCTTCAGGGGGTCACAGGACATGACCAGGACATAGATGTGCATGTCAAATTTGAAGCATCAATAAGGAAGGGCTGTGAGAGACAAGGGCGGCGTGGTCTGGGGATCTGCTCGGGGGGGGGGGGGAGGTGCTGCATCCTCGTGGCCGGGCTCCTCCTGTCCCAAGAGAGCAAGGGCCTGTCAGACGCGGGGCCCCGGGAACAAGGGGGGTCAGTGCGAGCTTGACCCTAGGCGGTGCCTCTCTAGGGCCCCCCAGGGCCAGACCCCTCTGGCCTATCATTGAAGGAGCTGCTACCGCCTCCCTCCCCCGCCCCATGCCAGCTGTTCCCCCTCAGCATCTGGCTGCCCCAGGGCCCTGGCTGGGCCTGGCCTTGGGGGGAGGGGAAGCCCCATCCATGCTCCTGAGCGCTGGGCAAGCATCTTATGGAGCCGTAGCAGAACTCACTGGCGCTGCGCCAGGACTGTGCGCGGAACAGGCAGCGCCCTGGAATCTGCACATGTCCGGCTAAGTCCCCTCCCCGCTGGCCGATTCGCTCCCCAGACCGCTCCCGGCCAGCCGGTTCTCCCCACTTCTCCTCCTGAGCTTTCCTGGCCAGCCCCGCTGCCCCCACAGCCTTGCTTCCGGCGGCCAGTTCTCCCCTCTTCCCCCAGATCTCCTCCAGCCAGCCCCGCTGCACCTAACCCCCCTCCCAACCCTGCATCCCACCGGCTGGTTCCCCCACCCTATCTCCCCCGACCTGCTTCCCCGTGTCAGGCCTGCTTCCCACTGGCTGCACTGCCCCACATCCCCCCACCCTCCCTCCCGGCCCAGACCCCCACCCTCATCTGAGATCAAGTGTGTCCGATATTTTTCTTTAACTCACCTGGTAACCCTACTCCCATTGCTGGGTGGGAGCCCGGGCGGGGTCATTTCCGCAGGGCCCCTGGCCTGGCATCTGCCGGTGTCTGTTCTAGGGGCCCGTTGCCCAGCGGGGTCCCTCACCTCCGGTACAGCAGCAGTGGGCAGAAGAGTCAGGCCCCCCGCGGCCAGCCGGCCGGTGTCCTTGGCCGGGCACTCGAGGGCCAGGGCCAGCTGGGCCCCAAGCTCCCTGGGAGGGGGCTGAGCTGGGATGAAAGGGAGGAGACAGGGCCCCATCAGTGTCCTGCTCCCAGCTCCCAACCCCCCTGGGCCAGGCGCCTCCCTCCCCACGTCCCTCAGACCGGGGAGAGGAGTTAACGAGACCCCCAGCTCCTGGGGCGAAGGGCGGTGGGCAGGGGCCCCCATGGGGACTTGCACCCCCAGCTGGTTTTGCAGGGTTTGGACTGGACAGTGCCAGCCAGGCCGTACGTAGCTACACAGCAGAGAGGAGGGGGCAGGTCCGGGGAGAGAGGGACTCCTGGGGGCCCGACTCACTCGCGCTTCGCTGTGACCATGCGCGGGACAGGCAGGGCCCCGGGATCTGCATGCGCCCAGGCCAGCCCCGCTCCCCACTGGCCCCTCCCCCCTTGGCCAGACCCGCTCCCCCCAACTCCATCCCGGCTAGCCCCCTGCTTCCCGCCGGCTGGTCCCTTCCCTCCCCGCTCCCAGTTCTCCCCCCGTCAGCCCTGCTCCTCCCGACCTCCTCCCAGCTAGCCCTGCTTCCCGCCGGCTGGTCCCTTCCTTCCCCTCCCCGCTCCCAGTTCTCCCCCCGTCAGCCCTGCTCCTCCCGACCTCCTCCCAGCCAGTCCTGCTTCCCGCTGGCTGGTCTCCCCCGCCCCTGATCTGCCGCGCCAGCTCCGTTCCCCCCAGCCCCATCCCAGGCAGCCTCACTCCCCTCCCAGCCAGTCCCCCCTTCCCGTTCTGAGATCACGTGTATCTGGGATGTTTTTCAAACCCATCTGGTAACCCTTCCAGGGGACAAGGAGGGGCCCAGGGCCAGAAAGGAACCTGGCTGGAGCTTGGGATGGAACATGGGTCCTTATCGTCCCCGGGTCTCCCCTGAGCCTGGAGAAGATGAACTGGGCCCAGTTCTGGCTCAGGCCCGGCTCTGACTCTGTCCTCCCCAGGGGTCACTCCCAGCCCGCGGCCCTGCTGCTGCCGGCCCTGCAGCCTGCGGGAGCCGCCAGGTCACGCCAGGCTCAGGGGCCGGCTCAGAGGACACTCGCCTCCCATGCCGGGTGCTGGGGGGCAATTACAACCGGGCTCTGCTGCTCCCTGGGGCCTTGGCGCTCCCTTGGGATGCTCTGGGCGTGATCCAGGAGTTGACGTGCTGCGGGGGAGAGAGGTGGGGCAGGTCAATAGACCCGAGCCCGGCCTGTGCCAATGAGCCCCCATCCCCATCCCTGGGGCTGGGCCCTGGTGCCCAGGGGGTGAGTCGGATCCATTAGGCACGGCTCTTAGGAAGGGCCTTGTCTCTCCAGACCAGGACAATGTGGATGGATCCCATGGGGGGGGAGAGGGAAGTTGGGGGGTGCGGGATTTGAGGTTCTTGTTCCGAGAACCAGCCAGGCCCTGATTTCAACTCCCATTTCCCAACCCTGTCCCTGAAGGGGGAAGGGCCCAACACAGCCCTGCCCAAGGGTCCCCAGTCTCCCCTTTCCCGCCCCTCGCCCCCGGCGCTGAAGGAAAACAGCCTCCCCCTACTTGCCCATGCTCACCTCCCCGCTGTCTGCGCGCCCGTGTGGGTCTCTGCCCGCAGCACCCCCAAAAGGCCGGCCCGAGGCCAGACCCCGCCGTGCTGAGGGTCCCCCTGGCTAATACTTTGGCTGGGTTTGCTTTTGGACACACACAGGTAGGAGCTGGCCGGCAAAGAACCCATAGCCTCCCCTCCACAGCTCAGGTGAACAGCTGGGAGTGAGGAAAGGACAGAGCTCAGAGCGTCCAGCCGCGCCCTGTCAGCTTCTTGCGCTGCCCACAGAGCTGCTGGGCTGTTCACGCTGCTGGAGGTGGCTGCTGTGAGCAGAGGGCAGGGTACCCACCAATTCCCCACACCCGGGGTCCTCTCACGCCAGCCGTTTGCTCGGCCCCAGTCTCCCGACTCCCCAGACCTTTGGCCAGCGTGGCGGGAAAGCCCCTGAGATGGAAACACCCTTCTTTCAGAGGGGTCCCCCGGAATTGTACCCTGCTCCTGCGAGCAGGGACCATGCTCTGGCCAGGGAGAGTGGCAATTCTCCCGCAGCCATTCTGCCTCTTGCACAGTCAGAGACAGACAAGCAACCCTGGGGTCAGACCTGTGGCATGAGCGCCCCTCCTCCACGCACACGGGCCCAGCCAGCAGCACTGCAGAGTGTGGCTCGCTAGCATATACCAGTGCCAGAGGCCGGCTAAGCCCCTGCCCCACGCGCTAACAATTGCTCCTTCCTGGCCGCAGAACTCGCATGTGCCCGAGCTTTGCTGAAGCCAAAGGGAGGCGCTCTGGGCAGATTCCAGCAGTGCGACTCGTGGAGCAGGACCCCAGGGCATGGCGAAAACACCAGCAGGGCGTTTGGGTCTCATTCCCAATGGCCTTCAGCCAGCTGGCGGTGTTTATGCGACGCCTACGGGCCGTGGCTCCGACAGGCAGCCCGGGCTGGCGTGGGGACATGCCTGCTGATGACAGCCCTCCACGAGAGGCGTTTGGTAGGCGGGGAGGTGAAGAACGTCCCCCTAGTTGGAAGCCAGCCGGGACACCGGGGCAGAGCTGCGGGCGGGCAGCTCGGGCCATACCTGTGGTGGTTGAAGCTGAGGACGGACATGGCGTTGGCCCGGGGCGGGGCGTGGCGGGGCGTGGGCGCGCTGCACGATGGGCGCCGAGGTAGCGATGACGGCTAGTTCGTGGACTGTGGCGCGGCTCAGGGGGTCGGGCACTGTGGGGAAGGTGCAGTCGCTATACGTGTGTTTTGGAGCCTTCCTGGCAGTCACAAAGACGCCCCTTGGGGCTGGCTTGGAGCCCCCTGGCGACATGGCAACGCATCCTGGGGGATAAATACCCTGCCCCCACGCCTCTTCTGCCAGCCCTGAGCGCAGCAGCCAGGCCAGCGTGGCACGGTGCAGGGCTGAGTGTGTCCCCCTCCCACGGCGCCTCCCTCAGGAGTCTGACTGGGAACATACTGAGGTATGGCCTGTCTCTCACTGGCCATCGCTGTGGGAAGGGGCATTTTGGCAAGCCCAGGCCTCCCCCAGCCCTTTCCCCCTTCTCCTCAGACACTATCGCAGCTGCTGCCTTCTCCCCTTCCCACTCAGGACTCACGCCCGGCTCCCTCTGCCTGGGCTCCAGCTCTCGGCCTACGGGCCGTGGCAGGGTAGCAGCCGTCGCCCCGGGACTCCGGGAGACTCTGAGCTCTAGCGCCCTGCTGGAGCCCTGAAGATGAGAGCAGGGCAGGGCTCTCCAGCTCCCGGCCCAGGCCAGGCTGCTGGCCTGCGAGGCTCATTCCGGGGTGACGGGAAGCAGAGCGCCCCAGGCCCGACGAGGCCTGTCTTGGGACATGGCTGCTGAGAGGAACAGGCTGCTGTGTGGCTCCCACAGTCACCGTGAGTGCAGCGGTCCCACCCCTGCTGCCGGCCCCAGTTAGCTCAGGCCCGCGGGCCAACCCGCGTGAGGGGACAGCTCTGCACCCACCTGCCCTGGCCCACAGGGAGTCGGAAGCTGCTCCAGCCCGGTTGCACTGCAGCGTGCGGGTGTTAAATTGCCCACGGATAGCAGGTGGGGCCAGAGGACATGGGGGGAGAGAGCCAGCCAGCCGGAGTGGCCGGGAGCCCTGCTAGAGGAGGGTGCCCGCTGGCCCCTCTGGGGGATTTGAGAACTGGCCCCAGCCCTAGCCCTAAGGCACACTGAGTTAGAGACCCGTGGCACCCAGACCTTTCAAGTGTCGTGGCCCCTTGGGAGTCCAGGTGGGAGGCAGGAGACAGACCCCTTCTGCCATCTCACTAGCTGTGCCAGAGGAGGGCTGCTGGGGGGCTTGGTAACCAGGCCATACCTGGGGGGCCCTAGAGGCCTGGAAGGCAGCAGAGTTTGGGGCCAATCTAGACGCTCTTTTCTGCAAATGCTTTTAATGGAAAAACGTTTCCATTAAAAGCATTTGCGGAAAATCATGCCAGTCTAGACGTAGCCCTAGGGTTTAATTTTTCAGAAAAATTCAGTTTGCAAAAATCAGACTGTACTCGTGACCACAAAAACAGTGCATAAGAGTTTCACAAACCTCCAGTTTCATGTGTATTGACCTTCCTAAATAACCACCTAGCTAAGATCAGGAAGATACTGCTGTAAAATGGTCATTCAACTGAAACCTTCCTGGCCTGATTCCATGCTAAGTGGTTGGCCCCCGGTTTGACACTGGAGTTAGCTCACTGGTTCACAATTGTAGAAAAAGTGAGGTGTCTAGAACCCCAGTTTCAATTCCATACTATTCCCACGTACTGCAACATGGATGGCACCACACACGTCAATAGGAATCTGCATTTTCTGCTTTCTCTTCTATCCTCCATGGACCACGTCACTCCCAACTAGCACTTTACCTTCAAGGTACTGCAGCAGAGCTGGAATCTTTACTCCCCACATCTCACCCACTGCTGCATGGATATTTTGGTGCAAGGCTTTTAGCAGCTGCAAGACAGAATATCCGTGTCCTTCTCTTTCATAAGGAGATGAGGCTACAACCTGTCAACGACGGAGAAAGCTAAGTTCTGCAGCAAGATACCAGCTTGTTCCTGAAGGAGGAAATATTTCAGATTCTCTCACTGTGGAGACTACACACTGTAGAGCTGCTGCTTCTACTGCAGTGACTTCCTAAAGAAGAAAGTATTCTAACTAGCATGAGGGTGTAGAACAGTGTGTCTCTGTCTGATCAGGGGAGGGTGGAGAGAGACCCAATCATACACATTCTTCAGCCTAAAGCATTTAGCTGGAAAACTGATTTTTATACTTAACTGTTCCACTTCACATTTATCAGAAAACCTGTTCTCCGTGGTCTACTTATCAGGAGTCGTGCCAGCAATCCCTGAGGTGTAGGGAGTCTCCCTGGGAAAAGAAATAGAAGATCATTAATTATGCCAGACTGGAGAATCCCGCTGATGTTGTTCACCTAGCCATTTCCAATGTGCCCACCAATGTTGCATGCAGCTGATAATATTTGCATTTCCATAGTGTTTTCAGGCAGAGCATCTCAAAAGTGTTTTACAAACATGAGTTAATTCCTCCTCATAGCACCTCTAAGAAACTGGCATTAATTAGTCCTCAATTTCACAAGTGGGAAAGCTGAGAGAGAGCAAGTGGTTTCCCCAATGTTATATCAGAATTTTGGTGGTGATCTGGAACCAGAACCCCCAATTTCTAGCTCCCTCCCATTGCCATGTTTTAATCCCAAGACCATCCTGCATTCCTTTTAGTCTCTTGACTGAAGATGAGAGAATTGGAACAGGATGAATCTGGTCATTTCATAGTGGCTGGTGAGAATAAATGAAAATGTTTCTGTTATAAACCTTGTCCACTGTAGTCCAGGCAAGCAGCTTCTCCTCCTTCTTGCATCTTTTTCTCAGCCATTTCCTGGAGGCATCTGCAGAGAGGCTTCAAAGTGCCAGTGTACTGAGTTGGCACCACATACGTTAGAAGCCTTGGCCATAACACCTGCACAGAAGAGCAAGACAGTTCAACACTTGGCTATTTTCATTCCCCCACCTCCTACTGGCTGAATCCTTCTGTCATGCACCTTCTCCTTTTAGTCATCACTGACCCTTCCCTGTCTCGTTACCTTATCTCTATCTCACTTTCTCCTCCCCTCCGCCATCATCTCACTCTACCTGTCCCAGTGATCCCTCTCTCTACATTTTAAGTACACTGCCTTGTTTGGTGAGCATTAGCAATCTGGTTCTCATCCGGAGATGAATCATCTTTCCCTGCATTATAAAGCTACTTAGACAGCACCATAAATTCATCCTGCACTTTTCAGACATACAGAAGGCACAATCACGGCCCCAATAACTGTTTAAATACAGGATCACCAAGTCTACATTTCCAAGGTATTCATGGGGAATCTAAGGAGACGTGCACTCAGGCAATGGTGGTAATTAAAAGAAAACCACTGCATTATGGTTCCTTCCAGTGAAGTTCCTTTTTATCTTGTCTGTACTGTGAATAGCTTCCTCCATGATACAGAGGTCCCATCATCTCTGACAGGAACTTGACCTGCTGTACCTCCATTATCCTGACTGGCAAGAAGCTTCCTTATGGAGAGGTACAGTAGATATACGGAAGAATGTCTTTATTTCACGAAGCAGTAGCAACATGTCACTTACTCGGGTCATTCCAGTGACTGATATGTTCAGGCCTTGCAGGATGTGAATGCACATAGTTTGGATAGTGCTTTCTTCCTGAACATCCCGGGAGGGAAGTTTTGTCCCCTGCTATGAGATAGATACATAGAATTTACTAGCTAGTGGGAAAACACTGGCTGTAGAATCAGTGTCTATTTCTTACAAAGCCTTTCTGAATATTGACCTAGGAGAGCTTTTCCATTGCATTAGGAGTGCACAAATCATAAAATCATGGATTAAGGATGGAAGGGACCTCAGGAGGTCATATAGTCCAACCCCCTGCTCAAAGCAGGGCCAGCCCCAACTAAATTATTCCAGCCATGGCTTTGCCAGGCTTGGCATTAAAAACCTCTAATGATGGAGATTCTTAAGGGAAGAGAATAACAGAAACACCTAACTGGTGGGTCAGAACCCAGGCTTAGGAAAACCCCAGCACAAGGGGACACAAAGAAGATGGAGAGAGGCTGTTCTCAGTAGTGACAGATGACAGAACAAGAAGCAATGGTCTCAATTTGTGTGTGTGTGTGTGGGGGGGTGGATCTTAGGAAAAATGATTTCACGAGGAGGGTGGTGAAGCACTGGAATGGGTTACTGAGGGAGGTGGTGAGATCTCCATCCCTAGAGGTTTTTCAGTCTCAGCTTGACAAATCCCTGGCTGGGACGATTTAGTTGGAATTGGTTCTGCTTTTAGCAGGGGGTTGGACTCGATGACTTCCTGAATTCTCTTCAAGCCCTATCGTTCTATAATTCTATAAAAGAGGTCCTTGAACAGTATTCATTTCTTCTTTTTATCTCTGAGGAGAGCCACTCAGACTCTGCCCAGTGGAAATAAATATGCAGAACCTAGAGGGAGCCATTCTGTTTGTTCTGATGCCCCAAGCAGCTTGATCATTCTGTGCATAGTGAATGTGAGTCTATCTATAGGCTAAATTCTGTTCTTCCTTACACCAAACTAAATATTGATCAGCTCTACTGATTTCAGTTTAAATAAGAGCAAATGTGGCCTGATGAGAAAGAGTTGCCTCCTACTTTCTTTGAGATGGGTAGGATGAAAAAGAGGCAGTTGGTGAGTACAGGCAGTCCCCGGGTTACGTACAAGATAGGGACTGTAGGTTTGTTCTTAAGTTGAATCTGTATGTAAGTCGGAACTGGCGTCCAGATTCAGACACTGCTGAAACTGACCGCCAGTTCTGACTTACATACAGAATCAACTTAAGAACCCCAGGCGTCCCCAAGTCAGCTGCTGCTGAAACTGATCAGCAGCTGATTCCAGGAAGCCCGGGGCAGAGCAACTCTGCCTGGGGCTTCCTGTAGTCAGCGCTGGTCAGTTTCAGCAGAAGCTGACTTGGGGACGCCTGGGGCAGAGCAGCTGGGGTGCTGCTGGGTTGCTCCAGTAGCGCCGCTCCTGAACAGCAGCGGCTGAATCAGGACCTGGGGCAGAGCAGCTGGGGTGCTGCCGGGTTGGTCCAGTAGTGCCCAGAGCGGGCGCTGCAGGACCAATCGGCAGCACCCCAGCTGCTCTGCCCCAGAGTCCAAAACAAAAGCCTGGTCTGCTGGGGGGGGGGAGCACACTAGCTGCGCCCCCCCCCCCCCTCCCCAGCAGACCAGGGACACGGGGAGCAGAGCCTCTGAGGCTTTGCTCTGGCAAAGCCTCAGAGGGAGGGACCCCGCCGCGGCTGCGGCTTCAGTCCGGGAGCCTGTGGTCTGCTGGGGACGGTCCCCAGCAGACCACAGGCACCCAGATTGAAGCGGCAGCAGCGGCGGTTCCCCGCGCCTCTGAGGCTTTGCTCTGGCAAAGCCTCAGAAGCGCGGGAACCCGCCCGGTGCCCCTGGTCTGCTGGAGACGGTCTCCAGCAGACCAGGGGCACCGGAGCAGCTTACGAACGGGGCTTTCTCGCCCCGACTTCCGGTGCGAGAAAGCCCCATTCGTAAGTGCGGATCCGACGTAAGTCGGATCCGCGTAAGTGGGGGACTGCCTGTACTGCCATAAGCTCCCACTTCGTAGCTAAAGGGCCAGGCAGAGCTAAGATCCTCAACAGCTTACTGTAAAGTTAATGTATATCATGGATCCCATCATGGAACTCTGTGTCTGGAGTCCATGACTGCGCATAGCTGGAAATACCCATTGAAAAGATTTTGAACTAGTACACATAGAACAGAGTATGAAGTGTGCAGCAAACTTTTCCAGGTTCTAGACATCTTGATGTAGGCTGCATAACTTCAGTGTTTTGCTAATAGTTTATGTATGCTTCAGCAGCCACAAGATTGGGCACCATTGTGTTCTTTGGAGAGTCTATTTATAAAAAAGATGTGCTTCCTTATACAAGAGCATTTCACTGAAAGATTGTGTTGTCAGAATTTTCACTGACTTGCCCGAGGTCTAAGTAATGTAGGTCGCACTGTCAGATGTAAATATCCAGAATCAGATTCTGGTCTCTGCTACACTTGTGTAAATCCAAAATAATGCCACTGAAGTCAGGGGCATTACCCTGGCTTTACATGAATATCACTGATCAGATTCTAGCTCTAATCCTTCAGTCCAGCTGCATCCTTGAGCATCCAAAGCTCCCACTGAAGTCAAGGGGAACAATCAGCATGCCAGAATGGCAGAACTGAGTCCTAAGTGTTAAGAACTCTCCTTACCAGATTTCTGGTGGACACATTGAACTCGCTGAAAACATATGCGACCATATCCCATGCTGCACAATTCTCCACACTTCCTGAACTGAGCAGCTTCCTGACGAAATGGAGAGCTGCCATCCTCACCTGCAAGGGTAGAGATTATGCACGAGTTATTATTATCCCTTCTGCATGCAATATGAGACAGGATATGAGAGTCCTTTTGCTTTTGCTTTTATCTCTTTGGAATGGTGGCTGAAGTACAAATGATTAACACATCTGTTATGTAAATTCCTTGCAACACTGGCTACAGAAGTACCATGCAAATGCCAGTTTTCACTTTCAGGTGACACTGTAATTAGGAAAAAGGCAGCATTTTCTCCTATAAATGTAAACAAACTTGTTTGTCTTAGTGTCTGGCTGAACAAGAAGTAGGTCTGAATGGACTTGTAGACTCTAAAGTTTTACATTGTTTTGTTACAGTTAACAAAAAATAGCTACATTTGTAAGTTGCATTTTCACGCTAAAGAGATTGCTCTACATCACTTGTATGAGATGAATTGAAAAATATTATTTCTTTTGTCATTTTTACAATGCAAATGTTTGTTATAAAAATAATATAAAGTGCATAGTACACACTTGTCATTGTGTTGTAATTGAAATCAATATATTTGAAAATGTAAAAAACCACAAAAATATTTAATAAATTTCAATTTTTAATGGCATTAATTTTTAGTTAACTGTGATTAATTGAAACCCTATTAATAATCTCAGCCTAAAAATGTGTCTCATTGCCAGACTCTCCACTGAGTGAAATACTTCCCAGATATTAACAGCAATACCACTATTCCACACACAATCTTACCTTAGCACTCTGATCACTGAGAGCAGATTTCACTGCCTTCACAATCAGAAACTTTCTAACTCTTGTCTCAGGCACTGAAAGATAAGGAGAAGTGTGCAGTATAGTATATCTTTGTTCCAAACACTCATGCTCCACATTAGAATGTGTCCTGGGCCCTATTTAAGAGTACTACCAAGCTTCACTCATATACAGAATCAGCGGGGAAAATATAGGACCAGACTCTGATCTCAGTTACACCAGTCTAAGTCTGAAGTATTTCCACTTCTGTAAATAGCACCATCATACTATCCTGATGGAAATATTGTGAGAGAGTTAGACAAATGGATGTCAGTGAAGTTAGTCTGTGTTTACCAACAGTATAGCAGAATTTGGAATCTATTCTAGAGTGTCTAATACTTATTCAGTCAGGAGTACTATTTTGTTTTTATCTCATTATTATTAACATGCATCTGCCACAAGATTACATTTGTATTTGTACCTTGAAAATATCTTAGGCTACATTCAGCACTTCATTAACCCTGTTGATTTCTGTGTGACCACATGGGAGTAACTTAGAGCAGCACTGGGTCCCTTTAGTGAATTTCCAACCCTCTGGTGAGCATGCATCTAAAAGGGTGTCTCAAGGAGAAGGGAGAAAAATTGTTCTCTTTGGCCTCTGATGATAGGACAAGAAACAATGGGCTTAAATTGCAGCAAGGGAGGTTTAGGTTGGACATTAGGAAAAACGTCCCAACTGTTAGGTTGGTTAAACACTGTGAAAAATTGCCCAGGGAAGTTGTGGAATCTCCACCACTGGAGATATTTAAGAGCAGATTGGATAGACACCTATCAGGGATGATCTAGACAGTGCTTGGTCCTGCCATGAGGGCAGGGGACTGGACTTGATGACCTCTCAAGGTCCCTTCCAGTTCTAATAATCTATGACTATATGACTCTATGTGTTGCAGCAGGGGCAGATGACCGTTTTGCGGGGCCCTGGGCAGCATAATTCCGCGGGGCCCCCCCTTTGCCACGGCGCATGCACAGTGACGCCATGCGCGGTGGTGCCACGGCGCATACGCGGGGCTTTTTGAAGCGTGGGACCCAGGGCGGCCACCCCACTCGCCCTGCCCTATATCAGCCCCTGTGTTACAGATCCTCTGTGCCCCATTTGCAGAGATGATGAGTATGTTATAGCCCTACCGTGCCTGCAAAGCCTTGGTTCTTTAGATCAACCTATAGCAGCTCATGCTTTTAGCTCTGGATGTCCCCAACTCAACCCCCAGCACAATGGCGATGATCGCAGCAGTCACAGTTACTCCTGTGTTACTTACAGTCAGCACCAATAATAGCTCTGAGCAGATTCAGGGATGCCACATGAACACTCTCATTCTCAATCTTCAGCTGCGAGTGCAGAAATGCTATGAGGTCATCAGGAGAAGAACGGGCTGCAAAGGAAGAAATCACATCCTCACTAACAACTGAAAGCTCATTCTTACCACACCTACAAAAGAAGGAAGTTACAAGGAAACTACTGTGTAATTTGGAGTCTCTTCCCCTACCTAGCAGTAGGATACAATAGCACAGCTCCATTTGATTTTCCATGATGAGCTGCTGAGTTGGAGAACAGATCTGTGGGAAGAAGAGAAGTGATCAAAGGAAAACTAATCAGAATAAGCAACTGAAAAGAAGATGCGATGCTCAATTAATTTCTAAGCACTCACTTCCTACCTTTCCAAATAGAGCTCTGAACCCAAAATAAATGGTACTGACTGCACAACAAGAATCAGAAACAATGACCGATACATTGGATAACAGAAGTTCCTGCTTTCAAAGTGTTTTTAGCAGCAGAGCTAATTGAATCAAGACTTGACCCTTGGTAACTGGTTCAAATGGTTAATTATTCCACCATAAAAATGTAGGCCTTATTTCCAGTCTGAATTTGTCCAGCTTCATTTTCTAGTTATTGGCTCACGTTATGCCTTTCTCTGCTAGATTATTACATATGTTTCCCCACATAGATATTATAGACTGCAATTAAGTCACCCTGTCACAGGATAGGTCCTCCCCATTTGGATGGAATTAGTTTTTACTATATAACTCTAACTCCCTCTAATAACTGGCTTATGCTAAAATTGCTTTACAAACTGAGCTGGATTTTAGCTAATAAAATGAGACCACTATCTGCTTATTCTTAAGCCAGCAGAAACCAATAAGGCATGAGAAGGTCTCCGGGCTCTTCACTAGCATTCAAAAGATGTTTATTCTTAATATGCTTCAGATCTGCTGTGCTTAAGCTCAAGTGATACAAGAACAAGTTCCCCTCACCCGGTCGTGCAGAGCACTGCAGATGGCTTGACATTTCCCTTCAGGTAGAAGGATCTTATATTCACCAGAGACTTCCAAGAGCTGCCTCAGACTCTACAACAGAGGGTGAAAGTTAG
This sequence comes from Pelodiscus sinensis, assembly GCF_049634645.1. Lineage (NCBI taxonomy): Eukaryota > Metazoa > Chordata > Testudines > Trionychidae > Pelodiscus > Pelodiscus sinensis. The sequence goes on along the minus strand of NC_134743.1, from coordinate 2,996,533 downwards.
AAGGTGGGCATACAAAGGAGCAATATGCAATGACTGAAGCAGGTTCATGGAATTCATAGATTCCAAGGCCAAAAGGGATGATTGTCATCAACTAGTCAGGCCTTCTATATGACACGGGCCTTAGAAATTGCCAAAATAATTCCTAAAGCAGAACTTTCAGAAAAAAATCCAATCTTGATTTTAAAATGATCCCCTTGACTCTTGGTAAATGGTTTGAATGGCTAATATCCCACCACTGAAAAGGTAGACCTTATTTCCCATCTGAATGTCTCCTGTTTCAGTTTGTAGCCACTGGATCATGTCATGCCTTTCTCTGCTAGGTCATTACATATATTTCCCCATGCAGATATTATAGACTGTAATTAAGTCACCTGTCACAGGGTAGGTCCACCCTGTTTGGATGGTATCAGGTTGTGGAGGAGTTAAAGAACTAAGGCAGCCCAAGTGGCCTAGTCTCCCCAACCACCATAGCAGGCCTGGTTCTTAGAGCAGCATTGCCTAATAGTCAGGGTCAGTGCAGCAGCCCTTTAATGAGGCTCTTCAGCGCAATGACCCAAGCCCTTCTAGGTACGACCGTGCAACCTACTGCTCAACCACCCTTTGGGGCAAACCAGTGTTGCCTAGTGGCCAGCCCTTCTCCACCAGGCTCTACCTACTCCACAGGGTCCCAGCCCAGGGCCTTGTCTTGCAGCTCAATGGGGTTTCTTCCAAAACATGCAGAGTCAAAGTCTAATACCTCAGCTCAATAATGCTTAGTTCACATAGATTACTTCCCACCATTCTTCTGCAGCAGGTCATCTCAGTAACTCCGTGGTCTCTCCTCCATCTGTGGCATTGGATGGTTGTGGGGGGGGTCAACTGGAACCACAGGCTGGCTGGTTTCTGCATCCTAGGGCACTGGCAGTCCCTCCACAAAAGCCTGCAAAGCACCTCTGCTCCCTTCAGCTGTCAGCCTAGACAGAACTGAGCTGCTCCCTTTTATATCCTGGTTCCAGTTGGAGCATTCCCAGCAAGTATGAAGGGGCATAGCCCACAGATCATGATTAGCCCCCGCTGAACCATGCATGGTGGGTATCCTCTGTCACAAACACTCCCCCTTAAGAGGGTGTCCATTGGTGGACCTTCCTCTTCATCGTCTCCTTCCACTTGGGAGAAGTCTGTGGGTATGTCTACACTACCCCGCTAGTTTGAACTAGGAGGGTAATGTAGGCATACCGCACTTGCAAATGAAGCCCGGGATTTGAATTTCCCGCGCTTCATTTGCATAAGCGGGGAGCCGCCATTTTTAAAACCCCGCTGGTTCGAACCCTGTGCCGCGCGGCTACACGGGGCACGAACTAGGTAGTTCGAACTAGGCTTCCTAGTTCGAACTACCGTTACTCCTCGTGAAATGAGGAGTAACGGTAGTTCAAACTAGGAAGCCTAGTTCAAACTACCTAGTTCGTGCCCCATGTAGCTGCGCTGCACGGGGTTCGAACCAGCAGGGTTTTAAAAATGGCGGCTCCCCGCTTATGCAAATGAAGCCCGGGAAATTCAAATCCCGGGCTTCATTTGCAAGTGCGGTATGCCTACATTACCCTCCTAGTTCGAACTAGGAGGGTAGTGTAGACATACTCTGTGTCTGCATGAGCCTTCCCTGGCCCAGTGTAACATATAGAAGTCATAGGGTTGGAGCGGGAAGTACTACCTCATGATTCAGGCACTGGTGTCCTTCATGTTATTAATCCATCTGAGGGATGCATGGTTGGTGACCAGTTGAAAGGGCTTCCCCAGTACATAATATCCCAGGGTATGTCTACACTACAGCGCTAATTCGAACTAACTTAGTTAATTCGAACTAAGCTAATTCGAACTAACGCATCCAGACTAAAAAACTAGTTCGAATTAGCGTTTTCCTAATTCGAACTAGCATGTCCACAGTAAGTGTACCCTGAACCGGGGTTAAGGATGGCCGGAAGCAGTGCCGGCAGGGCATCAGATGAGGACTTAGAACGTGGAGCTGCTGCCTCAGGCTAGCCAAGGGCTGTGCTTAAAGGGACTCGACCCCCACCCCGGACAGACAGTTCTCAGGGGTGCCCCGCTTGCAAAGCAGTCCTGGCTTGGAGTGCCCTGAGTGCCCACACTGGGCACATCACAGCACTCGGCCATCAGCCCGGCTGTACTTGCCGCAGGCTGCCATCTGGGGAGAGGGAGCAATTGGGGGACTGCAGGAGAGCTTCCACCCCCAGAAGCCCGCAGAGCCAGCCCAGTCCTCCCCATCGGGGGCTCGTACCCCATTCCTCCCTCACCTCCTTCCACTTACCCTTCCCTAGCCCCCCTTCCTGATGTACAAAATAAAGAAAACGTGTGGTCAAAAATGGAATCTCTCTTTATTGAACAAAACTCGGGGAGACTGGGAAAAGGAGGTGGGAGAGGGGAAGAGAGAGGGTGGAAGAGGGGAGGGCAACTACAATGATCAGAGGTTTGGAACAGGTCCCATATGAAGAGAGGCTAAAGAGACTGGGACTTCTCAGCTTAGAAAAGAGGAGACTGAGGGGGGATAGGATAGAGGTCCATAAAAGCATGAGTGGGGTGGAGAGGGTGCATCAAGAAAAGTTCTCCATTAGTTCCCATAATAGAAGGACTAGAGGACACCAAAGGAAAGGAATGGGTAGCAGGCTTCAAATTAGTAACAGAAAGTTGCTCTTCACAAAGCAAAGAGTCAACCTGTGGAACTCCTTGCTGCAGGAGGCTGTGAAGGCTAGAACTAGAACAGAGTTTAAAGAGAAGTGAGATAAAGTGATGGAGGTTGGGTCCATGGAGTGCTATTAGCCAGGGGGTAGGAGTGGTGTCCCTGCCCAAAGTTTGTGGAAGGCTGGAGAGGGATGGCACAAGACAAATGGCTTGGTCACTGTCTTCGGTCCATCCCCTCCAGGGTCCCTAGGGTTGGCCGCTGTTGGCAGACAGGCTACTGGGCTAGATGGACCTTTGGTATGACCCAGTACGGCCATTGTAAGCTCAGGGCTCAGGGTCGGGGGTCTCAGTGGACCACCTTCATTTTCATGCACACCTGCTCCTGGGTGGCCAGGCTGGCAGCTCTCCTGCCCTAGACGGCCACTTTCCTGTGCCTAGTGCGGAGGTCATGGACGAGGTCCACGATGTCCACACTAGACCAGGCGGATGCCCGCCTCTTGCGGTCCTGGGCAGGCTCCCGAGAGCCGCCAGCCTGGTCCCGGGAAGAGGGGGATGGCTGGGTGGCAGAGGGTGTCTGGCTCGAGCCGTGCCAGGTGCAGGGTCTGCTAGCTGGGTGCTGGCAGGCTTGCACCTGGCACGGGCACCGTAGCCAGCCCGTGCCCCTTTAAGGGGTCCGGGGCCGGGAGGGGGGCAGACGAGTTTCCCTGGTGGTGCCCAGAGTGGCCACCAGGGAAAGCTGGGGAGGGCTGGCCTCCCACTAGTTCGAATTAAGGGGCTACACAGCCCTTAATTCGAACTAGTAAGTTCGAACTAGGCTTAGTCCTCGTACAATGAGGTTTAACTAGTTCGAACTAAGCGCTCCGCTAGTTCGAATTAAGTTCGAACTAGCGGAGCACTAGTGTAGCACCTATCAAAGTTAATTCGAACTAACGCTCGTTAGTTCAAATTAACTTTGTAGTGTAGACATACCCCCAGGGTGTAGATCACCCACTTGTTGGCCAGGGCGTCCCTTGCTATAGTAGGGCAGCAGGTCTCTCCGGAGAACAGCTTTCAGCTGAGATAAAGGATCTGGTGCTCCTTCCCTCCTACTTCTTGACATAGTACCACTCCCGGTCCTACCTCCGAGACCTCCATTTGAAGGATAAAAGGCTTGGATGGGATAGGACCAGCTCTTGGTTCAGCTGCTTTCACAGAGCCTGGAAGGCTTCCTCACAGTCTTCTGATTACTGGACTTTCTGTGATTGGGTGTTCTTCATCAGGTCCAATAATAGGGTGGCCAGTGTGATGAAGTTGGGTACTAAGCAGCAGTAATAGCCACTGTGTCTGAAGTATTGTGGCACCTGTTTCTTTGTCATGGAGGTGGGGCAGTCACACAAGCCTTAGACCTTATTTATCAAGGAGCTATAGTTTTCCCCTTCCTACTGTGTTCACTAAGATGGCACTTGGCTGGATTCACAGTGAGTCCTGCATCTATTGGGGCTTACAATACATTGCTAAGATGTCAGAGGTGTTCCCCCCAGCTGGTGCTGTGGATGACAATATTCTTAATGCACACGGCTGTATATTGCATATATGTTTGCAATATTTGGTTCATGAGCTGCTGAAAAGTGGCTGAGGCTCTGTGCAGCCCAAATGGCATCATGCTGAATTGCTATAAGCCAAGCAGGGTGTGGAAGGCACTCTTCTCACAGGAAGCCGGTATCTACCAATATCTGTTGGTCAGTTCTAGTGTGGAAATGAACTTTGCATTTCCCACTGTATTCCTACTTGAGATTTCCCCATTTATGCATCCCAGTATCACTTCAGCTTTTTTGGCCAGAGCATCGCATTTGTAGGTCATGTTCAGCTGAGTATTCACCAAGTTTCCCAAAATATTTTTCAGAGTTACTGTTTCTCAGGAAGCATCCCTCAACATGTATGTATCACCTACACTGTTTTGTTCCTAGATGCATATATTTACATTCAGCCATATTTAAATGCACATTTATTGTTAGCACCCAGTTTACCAACTGATCTATATCACTCTGAATCAGTGAGTTGTCCTTTCCATTATTAACCATAATCTAAAAGAGAGACATAGAGTTGATAGGATGTACCAGTAAATCACAAGGAGGGAGTATCTTATGGGGGGGGGGGGGGGGGCAGGTGTTTTGTTTCTTACCTCCTTATCTCCAGGAAACAGAAGATACTTTTCATGAGAGGCTTTTACCTACAAAACTTGTCACCTGGGTCACCATGTCTATAAAATCAAGACTTGTGTGTTTATCTATTATCTAACAAGTCACTATGTAGACCAGGAAATGCCACTGGTAGCAGCTAGTGCAGTTCACCTATGCGCACACATTGATAGTTATTTTAATAAGTATCTCACCTTGGTGACGTGAAAAACATTAACATCCTCTTTATATTGCTCAAGGAGCCATGGGATCTGTTTGAACACCTGATCTTGATGCTCTTCTTTATGCAGGAGGAGGCTCATCATGGGACCAAGGGCTTTGATGATGGCCTGCTTCAGCTACATAGAGACCCAGAATTTATGTTCCTACAAATTCATTCAATATCATGGAATGGGCCCATCTTTTCTACTTCTGATGAGTGCAATTTCTCTTTTTCCACTGTTGAAACAGCCCTATCTCAATATTTCCTGGTAAAGAATTAAGACTCATGGGCTATGTCTACACTGGCATGATTTTCCAAAAATGCAGGATGCTTTTCCGCAAAAGCACTTTTTGCGGAAAAGCGTCCGTGGCCAATCTAGACACGCTTTTCCGTAAAAAAGCCCCAATCGCCATTTTCGCGATCGGGGCTTTTTTGCTGAAGACACTACTGTGCTGTCTACACTGGCCCTTTTGCGCAAAAGTCTTTCGGAAAAGGACTTTTGCCTGAACGGGAGCAGCATAGTATTTCCGGAAAAGCACTGACGATCTTACATGAGATTGTCAGTGCTTTTCCGGAAATTCAAGCAGCCAGTGTAGACAGCTGGCAAGTTTTTCCAGTCTAGACACAGCTATGGTGTTGGTTTCAGAATTATATTCTACTGCACCTCACAACTTTCCCAAGTGGGATATTTCCCCAGATTAGTATGCACACTAAACCAACTCATTCCTGCTGTAACTCTACTGGAACTGAATAGACATCTGCCAGGAATGAATTTAGCCCATTCTCCTATATTCATCTGCATGTCAGGTGACAAAACTGGAATCTATGTACACTATGTGCAGACAGAATTTCCATGAGATTGTGACATTATAATCTTTTTTAAATGTTTTACATCATACTCTGTTCTATCCCAAAGAACCTGCCATTGAACTCCATCATCACAAAGAGTGCCATACACAGAGAATTTAACAATACAATTTCTCATAAAGGTTTAGAAAGCCTACAATTCTCACCTCCAAATCTTCACATGTGGTCCATTTGCTTGTCACATGACGATAGAGGGGAAGAATTTTATCACAGAATTGAGATTTACCCATTCTGGGAAGTGGGCACTTTTCCCAGTTACTAAAATATACATTTACTGCCCTTGACCATTTTTCCAGAACTGCATGGAAGGAAAAAAGACAGGCAATATGAAAAGGATGCAATAGTAATAAGGATACGTTGCTTTATCAGTGAAGACACCCAGGCTTGTAGTTTATTACAATTCCATGCCCAATTCAGAAACAGCTGATGAAATCCAATAAGAGTTTTGAATTATTTCTCTTCCCTCCTTTCCGTTTCTTGTTTCTCAAAAGGCTTTCTTCTCTTTTGTCTCTCTCCATCTCTTTTTAATTCCCATCATTTGAAAACATTTTTTCTCCCTTGTTACCTCTTAATTAGAGCTGATTCAAAAGGTAGTTTAAATTAAATTAAAAGTGTTTACTCTTGTTTTTTTCAAAATTTCAAATTACAAAGATCATTCACATGTTTCAAAAATCAACAAATTTCAGCCACCTTTTTAGCTGCACAAAAACACTGAACACATCCTGATTAAAACTGTCATTGACATTTTTTCAGTTTAATATTCCATCAAATTGGAAAAAAATATGAAAAATATAATAAAAAACCAAAATATTTTGACCAGCTGTTTTCTGACTGATTCATGTCCTCTGCAGTTATTGCTTATTTAGCCCTAAAACTGTATGATTTCCTATTGGGTTACAGTTTGTCTGAAAGATGTTCGGTGCCCTTAACTCCTATTAGCTATATTGAGATTTGACAGCATTTTGCCCTAAAATTAGATGCACCCGCTGCCCTTGAAAGGAAAATTAAGGCTCAATCCCATGTTCTATGAAGCTGATGGCAAAATTCCCATTTATCTCAAAGGTGCAGGATTAGTCCCTTAGGCCTGATCTACACTAAAGGGGAAGTTGACTTAAGGTACGCAACTCCAGCTATGTTAATTATGTAGCTGGAGTTGACGTATCTTAAATTGTGTTTTCAGACTGTCCACACAGTGGAAGGTTGACAGGAGTGTTATTCCTCATGAGAAGCAGGACTACCGGTGCCAACGGGAGCACCCACTCAGTTTGAATTAGTGGGTCTTCACTAGACCTGCTAATTTGGACCCTAGTGATCAACTGCAGCAGCGTTGATCTTCTGCATAGTACAGACGTGGCCTTACTTGAGCATCAACCAAAAAGCAAAGGAAGAGAGAAGTGGATAAGACCAGAGGACAGAGAAAGAGGGTGAAAGGAGATGATAATTAAGAAACTAAAGAGGAGGAATGGGTGGAGGGGTGGAAAACAGGAAATTTTTAAATGTAATTCAATCTGTTGCCTGCACATTCTCCCCCAGGAGTTTCCTGTACCAAGGCCCCTAAATATCCATTTTGGACATCTACAATAAGTGCTGGCACTTACCACCACAAAATGCTTGCCTCAGCCTGCTCTCGTCGACTAACATCGGCATGTAGCTCATGATGTACAGGGTCATTCCCACAAAAGGAATGCACTTGAGTGCTGAAAAGAAGGACCAGAAGAAAAGGAAGACAGACAATTGACTGTTATCTGCCTTCTTACTATCGCATTTAGAAACACCGCTGGGTCGGATGCTAGGTCATTTTGTGCTGCGTACACAAATGATAAGGCAGAAGTAAAAAATCAGTGGGGGATTTACCCTGAGGAGGAGCATTCTCCACCAGTGTGCAGCTGTGCCAGATGCCCAATCCTCTCCTAGAGTAGGAGAGAGAGCATTGGGGAGGGATGAGAAATGGAATGGAGAAGAGCTCCACTAGACCTGATTTTCCTCAATCCTGTCCTTTAAGAACTTCAAATGGGGCATAAGAGCTTGCACCTTGGTGTGGATAGCTCATGGTCTAGCAACTAGAACCAGCCACAGTAGTTCATCTCATGCCCCCCAAATAGCACTCTGTGTAGCTGTAAAGAGCGTGAACCTCTGTCCTTAAATGGAAGACAATAACTTTGAAACAAAAGATGGAAGTTGACATACTATAGGCTGATGATAGGTTGCCCAGTGTAATCAAAGTGAACTCCTCAGGCAGCTCCAGTGGTTTCAGATGACATTGAAGCTCATACATCACCTCACTGAAATAGCAGCATGCCAGAGCCACGAATGTGTTGCTCGCTGCCACTTTTAGTTCATTTGTAGCTTCCTTAAAAAATACAAAAAGAGAGAGACTGAAGTGATTAAAGCCAACTACACCAGCCAATGCTGCTCAAATGAATCAAGTTCTTATTTCTGTTTTCCACCCAACTTTCTGTGAACAGACTCATTAGTCATAAATAATCATTGAATCGTTTGGCTAAACACTTGTCAGCCTTTCAGTTGTTTGCAAGCTGCTTAGACCATTCGCTATTAGCTATTTGTGGTGGATGATTGGCTATCATAGTGACATAATATTTTTCCCTCAGAGGAGGTGGGCAGCTTCAAGATATTCAGAGAATTTTCCTGAATAAACTATACCCTAAATCCAAATACTGCTTCTTTTGGAAATAGCTCAGATTCTGTTTTAAGGTTTCATCCTGCTGCTTAACACCATAGTATCAGAGCACCTTCCACACAAAATCAGTATCAATAATGAAATCCCTAGTAGACTTCACAAAAAACTTGCTTGTTAAGAAACGGTAGGCCTCTCTGCATCTGATATATGTCACAATATCCTAACCTTACAAAGCACTTAAGCGCATGTGTAACTTGAACAAGATGAAACTAGTCACGTGCTGCTTAGGACCTGGGATTTCTGGAGGACGGTGTGGGGATCTGTGGGCCCCTAGCAGTCATTAATCCTGGAGAATACATTTTAGTTTCAGTATATAGTTTACAAAAAATGTTTTAATTAGTTTAAGCTTTCATTCCTGTCATTAGCATATAGGGAAAACTAACTTACCTGAGTATCAGAGGGGTAGCCGTGTTAGTCTGAATCTGCAAAAGCAGTGAAGTGGGTCTTTGACCACAAAAGCTTATGCTCCAACACTTCCGTTAATCTAACTTACCTGAGTCTCTCTCATGTGGTTTGAGGCAAGTGTTATTATTTTGCTCAGTAGCCTTCTCTCTAGGACCTGGGCATCCTGCTGTAATACTTTCTCCAGGATACAGTAAATGTCTACTCTGTTTTTCTGGGGACAAAACATAAAAGAACAATTGGGGAAAATGTTTCCTTGATGACAATATAGTAATGCTATAAGCTAATATAGTAACGCAATATAGTAACACTTACGCTAATAAGCTTCTGCCCGAAAGAGTTTACAATCTAAACACGAAACAACTAGCCCAGGCTAAAAGAGCAGATCAATAGCCAGGAAAATAATTCAGGTCTTCTGATTCACTATCTGGAGTCCTCTCCACTAGACCACACTGATTCCACAGCCTGCATACTCACTCAAGTAACCCCTAGTCTTCATTTGTGTAAAACTTGCTATGCCCTCCACAATCACCCCAGCTAGCAGCACTTCAGAAGAAGCTGAGCAATTTACAAATTTTTTAATCAGAATAAGGGCCCTGCACTGCCCCCTTATCTAATTTCGTTTATTATTATTATTGTTATTATTATTATTGTTATTGTTGTTATTGTTATTATTAGCATCTTGCCCTTTTTTATCCACTCCAGACAGAATTTGTAAATACAATTATAAAATACCCAACTCCTGCAGTAAATCTTCTGCAGCTTTTAGGGAAAATTAGCTCAGGAGTTACCTCTACATTGACAGTAGCACACTTGAAGGTCTCTTTTATGGGGTCCATCAAAGTTGAAATTCACAGATGATACTAAATATGGAGGAGTTGTAGGTATGAGTTGTGACAGAGAAATAATAAAGAGGGGCACAGAGAAATTAGAAACCTGAGCAGAACAAGACTGATTTCAGAGAACTGCAAACTAGCGCACCTAGAGAGGGGGTCAATATAACTGACATAATGAGAGGGAGAAAAGTGGGAAACAATAAGTGACCTGGAGTGACAGTGAAAAAAAAAGTCAGCCATCTGGGTTGGGTTTGTTACATAGAGGAATCTTGTCATAAAGCAGGAAGACAACAGTTTCTCATTGTTCATCTGAGGTGTGACTGCTTCTGGCTTATTTCACTTTTTTGGCACCACATTCCCCAGAAAAGATCAACAGCTTGGAAGTAATTCATGAGAAAATTTTAAAAAGTGCAGGGAGGCCAGCAGAACTGACTTTTAAATAGAGACCTGCAACCTCTATGGGATCTGGCCTCATGCATCAGGGTGAGGTTGGGTGGGTGTAGGGGAGCCTGCCTTGACAATAAATGGCCATGTCTCCCTATAACACGTGCGGATCTCTAACAAGCAAAACCCAGGCCTGTCTCAAGTCTGGTGCACATAAGCATGCAGGCAAGGTCATGGGAGAAGCTGTGAGAGGAAGGAATGTTTTGCATAACAATGCAGATGAAGCATGGTACGTGAGACCATGTCAAGAACACATGGCAAGCAATCTTGTACAGGTACTTCTGTTTCTGATAACCACAAATTACAGATGCAGCCATACAACTGTCAACTATGCACATAGCAGCAACATCCTGAGTGACAGGATGTACTCCAGATAGGGTATTGGGCATGTTCCATATCCTACACAATATGTAATCAATTGGTAAATATTATTAGAACAACCAAGTCTCGCTTTGCTATAAAATGGGCTTAGTAAGAACAATCAGTGGGAGGGAATGAGCAGGATTGACCCACAGGTCCTGCTCGATGTAACTAGAAGTAAATAGGCCCTTCACACCAGTGATCCAGTGCATGGTGTTCCAATGCATGGGAAGAAAAGGAACCATGACCTCCTTCCTGCTACTGTAGGTAGCATACGGGTGAAGTGTAAGTGAACTAGTCTTTATTATTGTATTATAGTAGCTCTTTTATTAATTGCTTTTGCATTGCTTTGCACTATATTATTGCTTTAGAATGTATGGCATTTAAGGTTTAAATTGTGTAATTGTTTTTAAGGCTTGTAAAACTTAAACAACTGTAATAACTGCTTAAAGCTTGCAATAAATAAGAAAGTGGTTAAGTATACCTGGAGTGTCCCGGTTTCTCTTGGATCTAAAATAAATCGAATCACAACACAGTGGGAAAACAACTGGACTCCCCTGGGCTCAGATCAGGTCAGCTCTCCTCCACAGAGTCAGCACAACCGTGACTGCATACTCCAGCCAGCCACCACCTCCTTGCTGCATAGCATGCACTGTGGAGTGAGGATGCTTAGGAGTCAGTGTTTCTTACCCTGCAGCACGTACATTGCACAGCAGGAGGCAGTATCAGAGACCTAAAATTTAGACTTTAACATCAGGAAAAATGCCCCAGCTATAAGACATCTATCAGGTTATTACATAGTCTTCATTGGAAAGTGGTGGAAACCCAGTCACTAGGAGCTTTTAAAATTGGTTTGGCCCCCAAAAATGAAAAAGGCACTGCTGGGAAATTGGATGATCCAACAGGCCTTTCACATCTGTCTCCTCATAGACTCATAGACTTTAAGGTCAGAAGGGACCATTATGATCATCTAGTCTGACCCCCTGCACAGTGCAGGCCACAGAATCTCAACCACCCCTCTTAGAATAATCCTCTCACCTATATCAAAGATATTGAAGCATTCAAATACTTTGAAGGACCCAACATGCAGAGAGTCCTTCAGCTGTAATCTGTGCCCAATGCTACAGAGGAAGGCGAAAAACCTCCAGGGCCTCTGCCAATCTACCCTGGAGGAAAATTCCTTCCCGACCCCAAATATGGCGATCAGCTAAACCCTGAGCATGTGGGCAAGACTCACCAGCCAGACACCCAGAAAGTTCCCTATAGCAACTCCTATCATCCCTCCATTGACCTATTTCCAACTGATAATGAATGGTCAATTAGTTACCAAGATCATGTTATTTCATCCAACCATCCCCTTATAGAATCATAGAACTGGAAGAGACCCCAGAAGGTCGTCAAGTCCAGCCCCCCGCTCTAGGCAGGACCAATCCCATCTAAATCAACCCGGCCAGGGCTTTGTCAAGCCGAGACTTAAATACCTCTAGGGATGGAGACTCCACTACTTCCCTAGGTAATCCATTCCAATGCTTCACTACCCTTCTAGTAAAATAGTTTTTCCTAATATCCAATCTGGACCTCTCCCACCACAACTTGAGACCATTGCTCCTTGTTCTGCCATCTGTCACTACTGAGAACAGCCTCTCTCCATCCTCTTTGGAACCTCCCTTCAGGAAGTTGAAGGCTGCTATCAAATCCCCTCTCACTCTTCGCTTCTGCAGACTAAACAGACCCAAGTCCCTCAGCCTCTCCTCGTAGGTCATATGCTCCAGCCCCCTAATCATTTTGGTTGCCCTCCGCTGGACCCTCTCCAATGCTTCCGCATCCTTTTTGTAGTGGGGGGCCCAGAACTGGACACAATACTCCAGATGTGGCCTCACCAAAGCCGAATAAAGGGGAATAATGACATCTCTGGATCTGCTGGCAATGCTCCTCTTAATGCATCCTAATATGCCATTAGCCTTCTTGGCTACAAGGGCACACTGTTGACTCATATCTAGCTTCTCATCCACTGTAACCCCCAGGTCCTTTTCTGCAGAACAACAACTTAACTGGTTGGTCCCCAGCCTGTAACTATGCTTGGGATTCTTCCGTCCCAAGTGCAGGCCTCTACACTTGTCTTTGTTGAATCTCATGAGATTCAACAGTGGCCCAATCCTCCAATTTGTCTAAGTCACTCTGGATCCTATCTCTGCCCTTAAGCGTATCTACCTCTCCCCCCAGCTTAGTGTCATCTGCAAACTTGCTGAGGGTGCAATCTATCCCCTCATCCAGGTCATTAATAAAGATATTGAACAAAACCGGTCCTAGAACCGAACCTTGGGGCACTCCACTAGAAACCGACTGCCATCCTGACATCGAACCATTGATCACTACCCGCTGGGCCTGGCCTTCTAGCCATCTTTCTATCCATCTTACCGTCCATTTATCCAATCCACATTCCCTTAACTTGATGGCAAGAATATTGTGGGAGACCGTATCAAAAGCCTTGCTAAAGTCAAGGTATATCACATCCACTGACTTTCCCATGTCCACCGAGCCAGTTACCTCATCATAGAAGCTAATCATATTGGTCAGGCACGACTTGCCCTTTGTGAATCCATGCTGACTATTCCTGATCACTTTCCTCTCATCCAAGTGTCTGAAAATGGATTCCTTAAGGATCCCTTCCGTAATTTTTCCAGGAACCGAGGTAAGACTGACCGGCCTATAGTTCCCTGGATCGTCCTTCTTCCCTTTTTTGAAGATGGGCACTACATTTGCCTTTTTCCAATCATCCGGGATTTCTCCCGATCTCCACGACTTTTCAAAGATAATGGCCAAAGGCTCCTCAATGACATTTGCCAACTCCTTCAGTACCCTCGGGTGCATTAAGTCTGGACCCATGGATTTGTGTACGTTTAGCTTTTCTAAATAGTTCCTAACCTGTTCTTTACCCACCAAGGGCTGTCCATCTTCTTCCCATCTTGTGTCACTTAGCACAGAAGTCCAGGAGCCAACCTTGTCCGTGAATACAGAGGCAAAGAAAGCATTGAGTACTTCAGCTTTCCCCACATCCTCTGTCACTAGGTTACCTCCTTCATCCATTAGGGACTGCACACCCTCTCTGATCACCTTCTTCTTGTTGACATGCCTGTAGAAACCTTTCTTGTTATCCTTCACATCCTTAGCCAGTCGTAACTCCATTTGCGCTTTCGCCTTTCTGATAACCCCCCGGCATTCTCGAACTATACATTTAAACTCCTCCCTAGTCATTTGTCCAAGTTTCCACTTTCTGTTAGCTTCCTTTTTGTGCTTAAGTTCACCAAGGATTTCCCCTGTAAGCCAATCCGGTCTCTTACCAGGTGTGCCTCTCTTGCTACGCGTCGGGATGGTTTCTTTCTGTGCCTTCAATAAGGCTTCTTTAAAATACTGCCAGCTGTCCTGGACTCCTTTCCCCTTCATGTTAACATCCCAGGGGATTCTTTCCATCAGATCTCTGAGGGAGTCAAAATCTGCTTTTTTGAAGTCCAAGGTGTGTATTTTACTACTCTCTTTCCTTCCTTTGGTCAGGATCCTGAAATCTACCATCTCATGATCACTGCTTCCCAGGTTGTCACCCACCTCTACGTCCCCTATTAGTTCCTCCCTGTTTGTGAGGAGAAGGTCAAGCTGTGCACGGCCCCTGGTCGGATCCTTCAGCACTTGTACCAAGAAGTTATCCCCAACATTCTCCAAAAACTTCCTGGATTGCCTGTGTACTGCCGTATTGGTTTCCCAACAGATGTCAGGGTGATTAAAGTCCCCCATGAGAACCAGGGCCTGCGATCTGGAAGCTTCGCTCAGTTGTCCGAAGAAAGCCTCATCTACCTCATCCACCTGGTTCGGTGGCCTATAGCAGATACCAACCACAACATCACTGCTGTTTGCTCCTTTAAACCTGACCCGTAGACTTTCAACAAGTTTTTCTCCCTCTTTATACTGGAGTTCAGAGCAATCATAGTGCTCTCTTACATATAGTGCAACTCCTCCTCCTTTTCTCCCCTGCCTATTCTTCCTGAACAATCTATACCCTTCCATGACAACGCTCCAGTCATGCGAGTCATCCCACCAAGTCTCTGTTATCCCAATTAAATCATATTTCTTGGTCTGGGCCAGGGCCTCCAGTTCTTCCTGATTGTTGCCTAGGCTTCTCGCATTAGTGTACAAACACTTCAGGTAACCAGTTGATTCGAAACTGGGGCCCTCCTTTCTCGTTCCTTGCTCTATGCATTTCTTCCCGGTATCTGACTTTCCCACTCCCCTCAGGGTTTTGGTCACCGTCCCCCGACGAACCTAGTTTAAAGCCCTCCTCACTAGGTTTGCAAGCCTGCCCGCGAAGATGCTCCTTCCTCTCTTCGTTAGATGGATCCTTCCTAACAATCCTTGCGCCCGGAACAGAGTCCCATGGTCGAAGAAACCAAAGCCCTCTCTGCGACACCACCTGTGCAACCACGCATTTACGTCCTCAATTCGACGATCCCTGCCCAGTCCTTTCCCTTCAACAGGGAGGATGGACGAGAACACCACTTGCGCTCCAAATTCTTGGATCCTTCTTCCCAGCGCTACATAATCTGCAGCAACCCGCTCAAGGTCATTCTTGGCCGTATCATTCGTTCCTACATGGAGAAGCAGGAAGGGGTAGCGATCTGAAGGTTTGATCAGCTTGCTAAGCCTCTCAGTGACATCTCGAATGCGAGCTCCCGGTAAGCAGCACACCTCTCGAGATTCCAGGTCCGGACGGCAGAGGGATGGCTCAGTCCCTCTTAGGAGGGAGTCCCCGACCACCACCACCCGTCGTTTCCTTTTGGGGGTGGTGGCCGTGGAACCCCCATCCCTAGGACTACGCATCCCATGCCTTTCAGTAGATGGTGCCCCCTTCTGGTTTCTACCTTGTGGGATCCCTTCCAGAGCTTTCAGCACTGCAGAGCCTGTGAAGAGAGCTTGAAAGCGATTGCTTACCTCTATAGCATCGGGGGAATCCCGTGCTGGCCTTTTTCCCCTTCTAGAAGTTAAATGCTGCCAGTTCTCTTCTTGGTCACGTACTGCCCTCACTGGCTCCTCTGCCTGCCGTGCTTGAAGGATCAATTGCTGCCTTCTATCGAGGAAGTCTTCATCCTCTCTGATCAAGCGTAAGGTCGACACTTGGGCCTCCAGTCCTCTAATTTTTTCTTCCAAAATCTCGACCAGCTTGCACTTCGTGCAGATGAAATCTGTTCTTTCTTCCGGGAGGAAGACAAACATGGCACATGCCGTGCAGGTAACAACAGCAGCAGACCCATCATCAACCATCGCTGCTGTCCTGGAAAAGGGATTTAAAAAGAAAGACAAGAGAACCTCCCGCCCTTCCCTCTCCCCTTCAGAACGCCCTCTCAAAACTCCCTGTTAGCAATCACCTGTTCGCAAGCTCCTTGGTTGCTTGCCCACTGCCTTATAAAGCCCCTCCCCCTACCAAGGCTCAGCCAATCTGCAGAGGCTTCTAGAATTCAAACTTTAATTAGAAGCCAACAGTTTCCACCTGCCAATCACAGCCCCTACCAATCACAGCACAAACTCTATCAAGGGGAGGGGAGGGAAGGGAAAAAAAAGCCTCACTCTCAAACACAGGGGAAAATAAATAAAACAAACAAACAACAAAAAAGAACACACACCAACCCTCACTCACAAACACAAGCTCAGCATACAGCAAGCAGCCCCAAGCACAACACCCACTTCCCTCAAGACTCCTGTATCTATTTCTCCTCTACCTGGAGAACTCCCCCTCTAAAGCCTCACTCAAACGTGGGGGAGGGGAAAGAAAAAAAAAAACCAACACCACCACACACCAAACAAACACAAGCTCTGCACACACTAAGAAAGCCCCAATGACAAAACACACTTCCCTCAAGAGTCCTGTATCTGCTTCTCCTTCACCTGGAGAACGCCCTCTCAAAACTCCCTGTTAGCAATCACCTGTGAGTCTATAACTCTGAATTCAGGCAGCTGAAGGTGTGAACTGCCTGCTAAGGTCATAAAGCACTTTGGAATGTTCAAAGCCAATGGTTGGCTACACATTCCAGTGGTTGTGCTTTTAAAGGATGCTGCTGCAAACCGCTATCACTGCTCTAGTGGGGAGAGGCTCTGCCTCTTTCCATTCATTTTTAAATGTAAGGAGGATTTTTAATTGAAAATCATAATTGATAACTTATGAATACATGAGCCCCACACTATTCAAGTGAGCCAGAAATGAACTGCTTGTCTTGGCTTCCTGGTACTTGAAACTAAAATGCCTTCTGTGTTGACCCTTAATAGAGAAATGGACTTTGCTGGATGCGAGTATTAATAAAGGAAAAAGGGGTTTGGATTATTTAAGAACCCTTCAAAGCTATATCCCAATCATATGTCATTATAATTAAGAAGTGTTGTCTTGGGTTTAGAGCAGAGAGTCAGTTCACATGGGTTTTATTCACCATTCTTCTACTAACTCACTATGTGGTGTTGAGCAAGTTATTTAATTCCCCATGACACAGCCCATCAGTAAATGGGGATGTTTATCACTCTCCCAAAGGTGCTGTAAAACCTAATTCATGCGTAAGTAGGTAAGTGCTTTGAGGTTTTTGGATGAAGATGCTAAAGGAGGACAAAATACTGCTATAAGAGATTATAGATACCCCTACAGTGCACTTTTATAATATACAGCCCATGTACTCCAGTGTGTACAAAAGGACAGTGCTCCTCTGAGTGTCTCTTTATTATATCATCCTGATCTGTAACAGAATTTTGCATGATGAGTTTTGCATGAAGACAGAAGGGTAAATACTGATTACACTGAAGGTGGGCTGAGCCAAGTTCTGTATTGAATTACTTCCATGAAGTCAAACAGAATTTGGAGTGGAAACATGGAAAACAGATGTGATTTGATGAAACTGCCCTACCTCATCCTGCTGAAGTTTTTCTAGCAGAACAGTCACAACGACAGCCAGTTTGGTCTCAGCTATCTTGACAATCTGAAGGGCAATAGAGGCCTTATCTTGATCGTCCATATGGTCCAGGAGGAAAACAACCTCGCTGTAAACAGCTGAAATTAAAGGAAAGGATTCTGCTGGTTATCATTGATGTTGGGATTCAGGGCTTGTGTCTTTAATTCACTATCTAGTAAAGACTCTGTAGGAGACCAGACATGGTGATAAGTGGACCTGGGAATCATGCAAATCCTTTTCTTCCCTCATGGTGACCATGTCTGTTTGCAGAGCTATTGTGGGGGGACGGATTATAATAAGGAAAAGCTGCTCCTTTTAAATAAGATCCCCACATAAAATAATCTTTTCCACCTTTACTATTAATTTAGGCATTTTGATAGCACACAGAATAATTTATAGCCAAGATTTTTAAAACTGGGTGCCTAAACTAAAACTCCTAAATCCATATTAACACGCCTACATCCTGATTCAACAAATTAATCACATGCCTAACTCAATGCCAACAAATAAATCTAAAGTTAAACACATGCTGAAGTGTTTTGCTTAGTCAGGGTGTCATTTCCAAAAGTGCTGAGCACCCAGAATTACCTATGGATAGTGCAAAGAACTTCTAGGGGTTCAATATCTCTTGAAAATCAAGCCACTTTTTAAAGGCCCCACTGTATGAATTTAGAAGTCAAACTTTATGCACTCTGTTTTGAAAAAAGGCTTCAGTTTTATTTTATGGTAATTTAAATACTTGCAGAGAAGACACATGGAATAGGTATTTGTCCAGTTGCCTCTAGAGACCCTAAAAGATTTCCCCCCAGTGCACAACATAAGAACATAAGAACGGCCGTACTGGGTCAGACCAAAAGTCCATCTAGCCCAGTATCCTGTCTGCTGACAGTGGCCAGCACCAGGTGCCCCAGAGAGGGTGGACCGAAGACAATGATCAAGCGATTTGTCTCCTGCCATCCCTCTCCAGCCTCTGACAAACAGAGGCCAAGGACACCATTTTATCCCCTGGCTAATAGCCTTTTATGGACCTAACCTCCATGAAATTATCTAGCTAGGTGTTTTCCATAGGTAGGGTGATTGCCCCATACCTTTATGTGAAGCCTCAGAGATTAAGTCTTGGTAAGTCTTGCTCACATAGTCAGGATCAGTGTTACCTGTAAACTGAGCACTTGGGTGGCAGACATGTGTTTCTAATGGTTGTACACATCCGTACATGCCTCAATGCACATAAAATGTATTCTACACGTAGAATTGGAGAGAACATTGGTCAGGATGCAATTGATCTCCAGATTTGAGGGTGGGGAGGAATTTTCCCTGGGTTAGACTAGCAGGGATTATTGTTTGGGAGGTTGGGAATTTGTATTCTTCGGGAGTATGGGGCACTGATCAACCACCAGGATCATCAGGGCATTTCTGACCTAATCATTTCTCTACCATTGCAAAGGCCTCAGGCATTGGTAGCATTTCAGTTTCTCCTATCCTCTGTCTGCAGCACACAGCATCTTAGTCTCCTAGGCCTTGGGCACATCTACACTGCAGGGCTAAAGCAGAAATAAGCTACACAACTTGAGCTATCAATTGTGCAGCTTAAGTTGAAATAGTTTATTTCGGCTTTTGGCGCTGTCTACACAGCAGGAAGTCGGGGAAAGAGCACTCTTCCTCCTACTTCCCTTACTCCCCATAAAATGCGGGTTATAGGAGTCGGAGAAAGAAGTCCTCCAGCTTGACATTATTTGACATTATGTTGAAATAATGGCTTGCTGTGTAGATGCGGACTATGTTATTTTGCAATAACATCAGTTATTCCAAATTAACACTGCTGTGTTGACATACCCTTCAAGAGTGACAATTTTTAGTCCAAGACAAGTTTTGGTTTCAGCATAGGGTTGCTAGGTGAAACGTAATGGTTTGTGGCATACAGAAGATTAAAGTACATGATCTAATGACCTACCAGCCTTAAACTCTATGGGTATGTCTACACTACCCCCCTAGTTCGAACTAGGGGGGTAATGTATGCATACCGAACTTGCTAATGAAGCCCGGGATTTGAATTTCCCGGGCTTCATTAGCATAAAGCCGGCGCCGCCATTTTTAAAAGCCGGCTAGTGCAAACCCCGTGCCGTGCGGCTACACGCGGCACGGGCTAGATAGTTCGGATTAGGCTTCCTAATCTGAACTATCTGTACACCTCGTTCCACCCATCCTTACCCTTCGATTCCAACACCCAGATGCAGATGGAATCAGAACTGTAACTTACATTGCCCATACAGTTGCAATAGTAATGGTGTAGGATTAAGAGCACTAGTGTTGCTAAGAAACGCTTTGTTATCCTCCATTTAATTTGCTAGCTATCCACTTAATATCTTAAGTAGACAGCAGGTACATCTAGACTGCAGAGTTTTTCCAGGATACCAGAGATATCCCAGAAAAGCTCTGCCACGTCCAAGGAATGCGTCTGCTTTTCCAAAAAAATATTGGAAAAGCAGACATGTTTTTTCAGCATCTCTGTAAACCTCGTTCTACGAGGAAGAAGGGATGTTCTGAAAGAGGCTTTTTTTCTGACATTTGGCCCAGGGTAGACGGGCCAACTGTCAGAAAAGCCTCTTTCAGAAGAAAAGTGATAGAACTTTGTAGTCTAGACACAGTCAGCTAGAAGAGAAGTCCTTCTGTGTTTTCTGTTCTAATTTCTCCCATCTCTGATGGCTTGCACCACTAGATTTTGGCTCCAGGGATGCAGAAGTCATAAAATAAGGACCAATATTAAACATAAAACAACTGGAGAAAGGAAAGAAGACCTTCCCCATAACATCCAATAGTGACACAGGTTGCCAGGAAAGATTTCAGGTTCAGAGGCTGTAGGCCAGTCCTTCAACTCAAGTCAATTAAAAGGGAAGTCAGTAGAGGCTCACTGGATTTACAGCAGCTAATGATCTGGTCATATAAATGGAGAATATTACACGTTTCTATGCACCCATGCTCTTGAATGTGTATGTGTGGATAGAGGTTGGATATAAAAAATACAATAGTGACCCTTACCTCTATCAATTACCTCCTGTTCACTCACAAATTTATTCATGGTTTAGTCTTTCCTCAACACCTTTTCTCAATCCTTTCTCCAACTAGCTCCAGTACTGAGAGATAGATGGCCTCTCAGTCTGTCAACCAGAACTTCCAGTTAAAATTACACAAGCACTATTGTGACATCCTTGTGACCAAAGCAAATTCCATAAACTGATGATGACCAGTTAGGTACACAGGGACTCTGTCACTTTGCTGGAGAGAACTATGGTTAAGATGACCTGTCACCTGTCCATGACTTTTACTAAAAATGGCCCTAAATAAATTTTAGGTGCTGGGGAAAGGCAGCGCTCCAGCAGACTCCACTGCTCTGAGAGCAGGCTGGAGTGTCACTACTACTTCCACTCCAGGTGGGGGAACTGCCCAGGGTACCCTGACTGCTCTCCAACCAATGCTCCAGCACAGCATCTGGCCCCAGGAATGCCCTGAGATGTACCACGCCAACTACTGTGGAAGTCACAAAGGTCCCAGAAAGTCACAGAATCCATGATTTCTGTGATAGAAATGTAGCCGTGTTAGTCTCATGTAGCTGAAACAAAAAACAGGACTATGTAGAACTTTAAAGACTAACAAGATGGTTTATTAGGTGATGAGCTTTCGTGGGCCAGACCCACTTCCTCAGATCAAATAGTGGAAGAAAATTGGCACAACCATATATACCAAAGGATACAATAAAAAAAATGAACACATGAAATTTGATTTGTCCTTTTCATATGTGTACATTTTTTTGATTGTATCCTTTGGTATATATGGTTGTGTCAATTTTCTTCCACTATTTGATCTGAGGAAGTGGGTCTGGCCAACGAAAGCTCATCACCTAATAAACCATCTTGTTAGTCTTTAAAGTGCTACATAGTCCTGTTTTTTGTTTCATGATTTCTGTGACCTCCATGAATGATTCACAGCCTTATTCATAATCACTTTCACCCAAATAGGCCTCTACCTACAGGTTCACAACCATCTCCTCCCTGTTGATCAGAATCAATTCTTAAATGCCTATGCCCTGGGTTACTTCCTTCAGTTTCTGAAACAAAGCATTGTTTCAAAGAACTTATTGGATATTTTGTGTTTTACCATATTACTTTTCCCACTGATGTCTAGGTAGGTAAAGTCCCTCATTACTATAAGGGACTGTGTTCTGGATATTTGTTTTATTTGTTCTAGAAATGCCTCATCTCCCTCCTCCTCCTGGTTTGGATGTGTTTTCCCCACTTCGTCTTTACCCAGAGACTTTCAACTGGTCTGCCTCTTGCCTCCTTCTGGAACTCAGAACAAGTGTACAATACAACACCACCTCCCTTTTATTCCTACATGCTCTTCCTGAACAAGATGTACCCCTCTATGCCAATACTGCAGTTATGAGATTTATCCCATCAAGTATCTGAGATGCCACTTAAGCTCAGTTATGACTTGTCTATTAGTACTCCCAATTCTGACTGCTTAGTCCTGTTATTCCTTGAATTTGTGAGTAGACGTCTAAAGCAGTGATACTCAAAATGGTCCATGAAACCACTTTGAGAAAACTGCTAACTGGCTACGCTGGTGTGTTTATTTACACCTCGTGGCTCCCATTGTATCCGATTTGCTTTTTGCAGCCAAAGGGAGCCATGGGAAGCAGCAGCCACAGCTCCTTTTGCTATGACTGGCTAACCAAAGCCAAAGAGACCTGCAAGGGGGGGGCGGGACTGGATGGAAGAGATGGGGTGGGGGGGAACCGGCCGCTGGGAAGCAGGGCTGGCTGGGAGGGGGCTGGCCGGGCGGCAAACAGCTGCTGGGAAGCAGGGCTAGTCGAGGTGGGGACCAAGAGGTGGGGGAACCGACCGGCAGCGCTGCAGAGTTGTACCAGACCCTGGGTCGGATTCGTCTTTGGTGGGCCCTGGCTCCTAGACCATAGACACACTGGTCCCCCTCCCCCCCGCCCTCCCGGAGGCCCTAGGGAAAATAGCACCCTGGCCCTGTGGACATGGTGCCCTCTCTGTTTTCCTTGGTCCCGTAGGCACTAAGCTCCACTCCTGCCGCCCAACTACTACAAGGCCCGACTGATTTCTCTGTGGCGCCCGACCCAAAAAAGGATCCCCCCAGCCCTGCGTTAGGGGATACGGAGGGAGTCTGGCTGGGACGTAAGTGCAAATAACTCTGCTCTTAGCAGCTCTGAACCGATGGGCTCTGCCCTGTGCCCCAACCAAGAACCCTAACATAAGAACGGCAGTACTGGCTAGCCTGTCTGCTGACAGTGGCCAGCACCAGGTGCCGAAAGAGGGTTGACCAAAGACAATGATCAAGCGATTTGTCTCCTGCCATCCTTCTCCAGCCTTCCACAAACAGAGGCCAGGGACACTATTTCTATCTCCTGGCTGATAGACTTTTATGGACCTAACCTCCATGAAATTATCTAGCTTCTCTTTAAACTCTATTATAGTCCTAGCCTTCACAGCCTCCTCTGGCAAGGAGTTCCACAGGTTGACTACACCCTGTGTGAAGAAGAACTTTCTTTTATTAGTTTTAAACCTGCTACCTATTAACTTCATTTGGTGTCCTCTAGTTCTTCTATTATGGCAACTAATAAATCACTTTTCTTGATTCACCCTCTCCACACCACTCATGTTTTTATATACCTCTATCATATCCCCCCTCAGTCTCCTCTTTTCTAAACTGAAAAGTCCCATCGCTTTAACCTCTCTTCATATGGGACCCGTTCCAAACCCCTAATCATGTTAGTTGCCCTTTTCAAGGCCAAAATATCTTTTTTGAGGTGAGGAGACCACATCTGTACACAGTATTCAAAATGTTGGTGTCCCATAGTTTTATACAGAGGCACCCTGAGTTACCAAACCACATGACACTGCCCATTAAAAACCCACCAGGACTTACCCAGCGTTTATATGCAAAGGTCCCGCACCAGCGGCAGTCATTTCCATGCACTTTTCACCCCCATCTGCTAGGGTTACCAGATGGTTTAAAAAAAATACCGGACACAATTAATCTCAGATGGGGGGGTTGGGGAGAGTGGGGCTGGCTGGAGGAGATGGGGGGGGGAACCGGCCGCCGGGAAGCGGGGCTGGCTGGGAGGGGGCTGGAGGAGCGGGGCTGGCTGGGGGGGAACCAACCGCCAGGGAGAGGGGCTGTTCGGGGTGGGGACCAAGAGGTGGGGGAACCGGCCGGCAGCGCTGTAGAGATGTACCAGGGCCGGGGGCGGATTCATCTTTGGTGGGCCCTGGCTCCTAGACTATAGCCACGCTCCCTGCCCTTCCTTGCTTGGCCTCTCCCCCCCCCCCGGAGGCCCTAGGGAAATGGCACCCCTGGCCCTGTGGACATGGTGCCCTCTATTTCCCTTGGACCCCGTGGGCTCCCCAACCCTGCACCCCCTTTGCCACTAAGCTCCACTCCTGCCCCCTAACTCCTACACTGTGCCCGACTGATTTCCCTGTGGCTCTGTGGCCCCCGACCCAAAAAGGGATCCCCAGCCCTGCCTTAGGGGATACGAGGGAGTCTGGCTGGGACGTAAGTGCAAATAACTCTGCTCTTAGCAGCTCTGAACCGAGGGGCTCTGCCCTGTGCCCCACCCAAGAACCCTGAGTTACCAAACCACATGGCAGTGCCCGTTAAAAACCCACCAGGACTTACCCAGCGTTTCCATGCAAAGGTCGTGCACCAGCAGCGGTCTGCACTGGACAGGAAACCATCCGCCCAGCACGCGCAGGAAATCACAGGAACCCAGCCTGGACGGTCCCATGCCCCAGCCCTGACAGAAGAAAATCAAGGTGTGCTTGAAGTGCCACGCCCACCATCCCTTGGTCCTCTGGGGCATTCGGCACATCCTGCTGGGTGAAAGGGCCGGTCACAGCTCCAGGGTCTGTCACACTTCAGGGCCTTTGCCAGCTCCTATTCACCGGGGTCAGGCAGATAATCGCCCCGAGCTTTCCCAGCACTTTTCAGCATCAGCTCTCAAAGGGGGGCAGCGTGACCCCCATGGGAGCAGGGGAATGTAAAAGAAGGAATGGGGCAGGGCGGGGCAGGCAGCCAACGGCTTCTCCTAATGTTAGCAGTGGGGACACCAAGTTCGGAAGTGAACGGTTAACCAGTAAGCCGGTTATGGTTAACCAGAGGGGGCTGGAGCAGCCCTCCACCAGCCATAGGCACAGGGCACTCTGGCACGCCACGGGTAGGGTTGCTCAGCAGTCACAGCAGTGTGCCACGGGGGTAGGTGTGGGGGCTGCTCCAAGCCCATCTTTAACACGCAGGGGGACCACTCGCCCTACGTGTCCCATTTAATCGGTTAACTGGTTCAACGTATTGTTTAACTGGTTAGCTAATTAAATGAGATTTTACATCCCTGGCACCAAGGTAGCTAAAAGTAGGGTTGAAGTGGGACTAGCAATTCCAGGATTTTGATTTTTTTTCTGATCACACACAGTTCTGCAAATAAATTCACGTTTTGTTTATATTTTAACTATTTTTAAATGTATTACGGTGGATTACGGAAGATAAACTTTAAAGAGACCAAACAAAGAGTCATTTCAGGAATGGAAAACTACATTTTAATGTTCTGAAATGGTGGAGTTTTCCCTTTCCAAACAAAAGGTCGCTAAAATCAGCATTTTCCAATGGAAAAACACCCCCTCTGAAAACTTCCTTCCAGCTCTAGTTAAAACAGCCGTATGTTTGAAGTGTATAATCAACCTGTGGAACTCACAGCCAAAGGATATTACTGATGGTGAAGAAAAGGGGAGGGAGATCCTCTGTGTCCAGCCTCTCTGATCCCTTCTGGGGAAGTATGGGTGGGAAGAAATAATTAGACAGGGTTAGACAAACCCGTAGGTCTTGGTTGACTTCATCCTGCTTCAGGGCAGGGCGCTAGACTTGGGGACTCCTCTAGCCAGCCCAACATTTCAATCAATCTTGTCAAGAAACAGAAAAAAAAAACCCAAACCAGGGAGAAACACGTTCCTTGGTTTGTAAACACAGACACAGAGAACAGCTCCTTCCGCTAGGGGGGTGGGAATAAAGAAAATAATCCCTCGCCCCCTCTCCTTCCTATTTGGTCCTAAAGGATGAAGATTTGTGCAGGCTGAGGGGGCAGGACTGATACTCAGGGAACGGGGAGCATCGGGGAGAAGGGAGCAGCTTGCTTACAATCCAGGGGCAACCCCGTGCCTCGGGGCTGGCCCAGCAAAGGCAGGATTTCTGCAGCGAATTCAGACCCCCAAATTCTGTTTCCATTTTCTTTCCTGGCCTCCTGTCAACTCGCTTCCTGCATCTCTAGCATTCCTGGAGACTTTCTAGGACCTTTTGTCTATGGTTTCAACCTTTCCAGAGAGGGGAAGGGCTTTGGGGGCTAGAGGGGAGAAAAGGAGGTGCTGGGAGAAAGCTTGAAAGAAGGGGTGGGCATGAGGAAGGCGGAGATGGAGCAAGGCACGTGTAAAGGCACAGGGGCATGAGGGGAACGGGGGCAGAGGGTGGTGAGGGAGTGGGCAAAGTGGGTAGGGGGAGGCACCAAGAGGGTGCAAGGGTAAGGGAAGGTGCAGGTGCCAGGGGAGTCCGGGGGGTGAAGCAGAAGGGCAGACACCTGCAGGGGAGGGACCAGCACCAGAGGAGAGAGGCAGGACAGGTGTGTAGAGGGAGGTGTTAGGAAAGGGGATGAGGAGGGGTAGCTCACATGGTCAGAGTGGGGCTACTGGAGGAGTGGGCACAGGGGGAGAGAGAAAGGCTGCTGGAGGGGGCAGGTCTCGGGAAGGCCGAGGGCAGTGAGAAGGGCAGGAGTCAGGACAGCAGAGGTGGGTGAGGGATTGGGGGGCAGCAGGCACCAGGGGAGCTGATGGAGGAAGGGAAGGAGACAGGGCAGCAGAGGGGAAAGGTAAGTGGTTCATAAGATATTTATGAATAACTTGGGTGCCACCATGGCACATCCAAACAAGCCACAAACTCAGTACTGGTGCACAACACAAAATGTATTGTGCTCATGGGAGGAAACTATTAGAGGGAACACTTCCCCCAGCCTCCCCACCCCCCGAGTTAATGTCTCACACATTGGGTTAATGCAATTGCAGGATCATTGAACGGGGGGGGGGGGGTTGGTGAGGGCCAGACTAATCCCTATTGGTAAGTGGATGGTGGGAAAAGTCCTTGGGGAGGGTCACATGACACCTTTTATTTCTGGTCATGTATCCATATTGCCCTGAAAGTGTTACCTCCAGAGGCTTGGTAATGGGGGATAGGGGGCGTGGCTAATGGGGGTCAGGGGGCGTGGCTAATGGGGGTCAAAGAGTACATTTAAAAACATTCTTTGGGTGCACACCCTAATGAAATGTGCTGCGCACGCCTATGGGCAGAGAGCAGATCCAGTCCTGGGAGCAGGGCTGCAGCCACAGAGTTATAGACGCCGCCCAGAGAGCAGATCCGCATGCTGGGAGCAGGCCTGCAGCTGTAACCCACACACCTGATGTGGGTCACTATCCTATGAAGTATAGTGATAGAAATGTAGCCGTGTTAGTCTGGTGTAGCTGAAACAAAATACAGGACTATGTAGCACTTTAAAGACTAACAAGATGGTTTATTAGATGATGAGCTTTCGTGGGCCAGACCCACTTCCTCAGATCAAATAGTGGAAGAAAATAGTCACAGCCATATATACCAAAGGATACAATTTAAAAAAATGAACACATATGAAAAGGACAAATCACATTTCAGAACAGAAGGGGGATGCGGGGGGATTGTTCTATCTACTTCCCAAGATCCATAAACCTGGGCACCCCGGACGTCCCATCATCTCTGGTATTGGCACGCTCACTACTGGTCTATCCAGCTATGTAGACACTCTTCTCAAACCCTTCGTAACCAATACCCCCAGCTATCTCCGAGACACTACTGACTTCCTAAGGAAACTACAAAACATCGATAACCTCCCCAATAATACCATCCTTGCCACCATGGATGTAGAAGCTCTATATACCAACATCCCACATGAAGACGGATTACAAGCAATTAGAAACACTATCCCAGAGGACACTACTGCCAACCTGATAGCAGACCTATGTAACTTTGTTCTCACCCACAATTATTTCCAGTTTGAGAACAACTTATACCTCCAGATCAGCGGCACAGCCATGGGTACACGCATGGCCCCACAGTA
Organism: Pelodiscus sinensis; assembly: GCF_049634645.1. NCBI lineage: Eukaryota > Metazoa > Chordata > Testudines > Trionychidae > Pelodiscus > Pelodiscus sinensis. The sequence goes on along the minus strand of NC_134743.1, from coordinate 2,968,690 downwards.
TGCTAACATCTTTATGGCTGACCTAGAACAACGTTTCCTCAACTCCCGTCCCCTTTCACCCCTCCTCTACCTACGGTACATCGATGACATCTTTATGATCTGGACGCATGGCCAAGAAACGCTGGAGATATTCCACAGAGATTTCAACAACCTACACCCCACCATCAACCTCAGCCTGGACCATTCTACACGAGAGATCCACTTCCTGGACACCACCGTACAAATCAACAATGGAAAATTAGACACCACTCTCTACAGAAAACCCACCGACTCATACAGTTACCTACATGCTTCCAGCTCCCATCCAGAACACACTACACGATCCATCGTCTATAGCCAAGCCCTTCGATACAACCGCATCTGCTCTAATCCCACTGACAGAGACCAGAAGCTTCAGGATCTCTACCAAGCATTTATAAACCTCAACTACCCACCCAGAGAAATAAAAAAGCAAATTGAAAGAGCCAGACGAATACCTAGAAACCATCTACTTCAAGACAGACCCAAGAAAACCAACAATAGAACACCACTTGTCATCACCTACGACCCCCAACTTAAACCTGTCCAACACATTATCAATAAACTACAGCCTATATTGGAACAGGATACCATACTCAAAGAGGCTCTGGGAGACAGACCCATAGTCTCCTATAGACAACCACCTAACCTCAACCACCACAGGACATACCACACTAATACCAACCCTGGTACCTTCCCTTGCAACAAACCCCGTTGCCAGCTTTGTCCACATATTCATTCTGCTGATACCATTATTGGACCTAACCAAGTGAGTTATAAGATCAAGAACACATATTCCTGCGCATCCAGAAATATAATCTATGCTATCATGTGCCGAAAGTGTCCGTCTGCTATGTACATTGGACAAACATCTCAGACACTTCGCCAAAGGATTAATGCCCACAAAACAGATATCAGACAAGATCACAAAGAGAAAACAGTTTCTTGCCATTTTAACCAGAAAGGACACTCTCTCAATGACTTAACCACCTGCATTCTGCTACAAAGACCTTTTACATCTGCACTTGAAAGGGAATCCTCTGAACTGTCATTCATGTTAAAATTCGACACTTTCCAACAAGGACTTAACAAACATTTGAACTATCTCACCCATTACCAAGATAGTTTCCCCAATTATCACCTCTAATACCATTAACTCACTCTCCCTACCTCTAATATCATCAATTCACAGACACTTACCTTTCTTCCTCCCCGCCCCCCTGCATCCCTCTCCTGTTCTGCAATAAAAATGCAGGACAATGTAGCACTTTAAAGACTAACAAGATGGTTTGTTAGATGATGAGCTTTCGTGGGCCAGACCCACTTCCTCAGATCAAAAATGTTCTGCAATGTGATTTGTCCTTTTCATATTTGTTCATTTTTTTTTAATTGTATCCTTTGGTATATATGGTTGTGACTACTTTCTTCCACTATTTGATCTGAGGAAGTGGGTCTAGCCCACGAAAGCTCATCATCTAATAAACCATCTTGTTAGTCTTTAAAGTGCTACATAGTCCTGCATTTTGCTTCAGAGAATACCAGACACCTAAAATGTCCGGTAATTTCTGCATTTTTCCCCGGCCAGGAGGCGAAAATGCCGGGCACCTGGCAACCCTACAGCACCCGGCCTCCCCCCTCCCAGCTCCCAAAACCCCCGACCCCAGCCCCCATGCTTACCTGGTTCCCCAAGGCTGCCAGCACAAAATGACTGCCAGCCAAAAGACCCAGGGGAAGCAATGCGGTCTTAGTGCTCAACGCTCCCCTGTTCCTATCCCTGCACTTAAAGAGGACATGCTGTTTTAATGCTGTTTTATTTTAACTTTTTTTGGCTTAACAAGTCCTCGGAGTCCCCCCCCCCCCTTTTTTTTTTTTGTTCAACAACTTTGGTCCCCCCCCCAAGGACCCAGGTTTGCTCAGGCTGCACCAGGACTTGGTGCAAAGGCCTGACAGGAGCCAGCAACGGACACAGCAGCCCAGACCCTCTCGCCTCTCCCCAGTGTGTCTGGCAGCTCACAGGGGCGACCCCGCCCTGGGCACGAGGCCTTGGCACCGGCTGTGGGCTCAGGAGAGGGCGGACGTGGGACATAAGCGATGCCGAAGGGAGGGGTGTGGGCATTAGAGGCCACTACCATTGCCCCGCCCCCTTCCCCGCACCTACCCCTGCCCCTGTTCTGAGGCCACGCCCCCACTCATTCCACTCCCCCCTCCCTCTGCTGCTTGCGCTCCCCCACCCTCACTCACGTTCGCTGGCCTGAGGCTGGGGTTACGGTGCAGGAATGGACGGCTGGGGAGTGGGGCGCGGGAGAGGCTGCGGGTTGCAGGCTCTGAGAGGGGGCTCCGGGCAGCGATGGGAGTTTGGGTGCAGACTCGGAGGGAGTGAACTGTGGGAGGAGGATCCAACAGGAGGCTGGGGTTTGGGGTTTGGGGTGGGAATTGGGCTCCACCCAGGCAGCGCTTATTTCAGATGGCTCCTGGTCAGCAGTGCAGTGGGGCTGAGGCAGGCTCCTGGCCACCCTGGCTTTGCACGGCTCCTGGAAACGGCCGGCACGTCCACCTCCTCGCAGGGGGGGTCAGACAGCTCTACACTGTGCACTGCCCGCGCCCAGAGGCACCGCCTCTGCAGCTCCCATTGGCTGAGATTCCTGGCCAATAGCAGCTGTGAGGCTTGTGCTGGGAGGAAGAGGGGCAGCTTGCGTAGCCTCTCTGATCGCACCTGTGCCGCGGGGATTAGCCTCCTCCTGCCCCCGGCCAGGGCAGACCCTCAGGGAGCTCGGGGGCCGAGAACAGCCCTAGCGCTCGGTGCAGGTACCTGGGTTGGCGGCAGCGTCTCCCTCCTGGGCACCTGCAGCAGCAGGGAACGTTCACAGTAAAGGGAGGAAGGGCCAGGGCTGTGACACTGGCACATGGCCCCGGTCCCATCCCTTAACTCCACCCCACCCTGCTCCCTTCCAGCCAGGCAGTGACCTCAGCGATAACAAAAGCCCCTAATCCCAGCCAGACCCCTCCCCTAATCCCAGCCCCCAGCACCTAATCCCTAATCCCAGCCATCATCCCAGCCCCAAGATCCTACCTCTAATACCAACCAGCCCCCCAGACCTTTCCCCTAATTCCAGCCCACACCCAGCCTACCTCCCAAGTTTCTCACAGAACCCAGCCAGCTCCCCTAGACACAGTGATGGGGGGCAGGGAGTCCCTGCCCTGCAGGAGGGGTGTGACGGAGGCTGCTGCCCACACATGCCAGCTGCCCCAGAGCCCCCTCTGCTCAGCACAGCCCTTGGTTCCTGCCCCAGCAGTGGGGTCCGGCTGCTCTGGGTGGGGCAGGTCTGGACCTCAGGGCCTCACCGGTCACACGCAGCGTCCTGGAGAGGCTCAGGTTGGAATTCAGCAGCTCCTTATTGTCACTCCTGTGCTGGTACCAGCAGGAGAAATTCCCAGCGTCCCCCGGGCCGGAGACGCGACGGGTGAGGTGGTAGGTGAATGGCCCGGGGGTGAACACTTGGCTGGCAGCCTCCCGCCCGCCCTTGCAGAAGATAAAGCGGGTCACAGGGGACTCCAGGGACCAGACACCTCATGGTAACAATGGCCCCAGGGACGCGTTCAGAGAGAGCAGGGGAGCCGGCAGACACCCTGAGGGGAGAAGTGGGAGTGAGAGCCCAGCCGGGGAGCCGCAGAGAGACTAGAGTCAGTCTAGTATCGCGTGTACAGTTGAAAATTGAGCTCCCCCATTCACCAGGTGGCAGTTGGGCTCCCCCATTCACCAGGTGGCAATTGGCCATTTTCCCCTACTGACAGACCCGTCACTGACTCTGCTCACCAGCCACCTCCCTCCACACCAAGTTGGTGCCGACAGCTCCGGCCCATCCCCCACAATCCCTGCACCCAGCGTTGGGGGTTTGGCCCATCCCAGCAGCCCCCACCCCACCCCCCATCCCCGGCTCCAGCACATTCCTGGGGGTCAGCACAAGGGGCCTGGGGCTGGTGCGACCCTTCCACACAGGGGAGAGCTTCCTACTGGGGTCGCCATGACCAAAGCCAGCGGCCAGGGAAGGGGCGGACACAGGGCAGGGCCCTGCTCCGGGGGGGGGGGGGGGGGGCAGACCAGGCCCCCTTGGCATGGGGGGAGGGGACAGACCCTGAATGAGGCTGCTCCAGCCTGGGAAGGGGGAGGGATGCTTAGTGCTCAGTCCCGCCCCCCAGGAAACCTCTCAGCTCCCATTGGCTAGTTTCTGACCAATCGCAGCTGAGAGATGATGCTGGCTGCTCCCTCCTCCCTCCCCCCTGCCAGGGGCAGAGCCACCTGGAGCAGTTTCCAGCTACAGCCTTCAGGTGCCTGCTAAGTGGCAGCTGCCTAGGAAAGCACCTCCCAGCCAGAGCCTGCCCCTGGCACCCACATCCCCTCCCCTCCTCCCGGTCCCAGGCGCGTCCCCCTTTCCCCCAGGTCACAGCTCCCTCCCAGACCTGCACCCCCCCGACACCCCTCCCCCAGGCCAGACTCCTCTCTGGCACCCGCACCCCCTCCCCCAAACCCTCTGCTCCCCCTTCACCCAGGTCACAGCTCCCTCCCAGACCCTGCACCCCTCTAGAGCTCCTCCCCCAGGCCAGAATCCTCTCCTGCGCCCATAACCCCTCCTGGACCCTGCACCCCTATCCACCGCCCCAGATCATACCCCCCCTCCCTGCACGCAGGCTCCTACCCTAAGCTCCCTTCTGCACCCAACCGCCCCGTCCCAGACCCCAAACCCCTCGGTAGAAATGTGGCCTTTGATCAGTTGCCAAAATGGCCCCCCCATTACAAATTATTGACCAAGCCTGATCCAAATGTTTTTTCAAATGTTGTTTAATCAGAATGTAAATACAATTCTGTACAATTGGGAGGGTTGGGGGGAGGGGGACGCAGCTGCTGGCTCCTCAGCTCCTGCTGCTCTCACTGGGTGTCTTCCTGCTGCAAGGGAAGCAGAATCCGTCACATTCATCCCTGGAGACTCAGGGGAACTGGGCCCCCCCAGCATTTCCACCCTCCTCCCCCCTGCGCTGAGACTTCTGCTCGCTGGTCACCCCCCCGTCAGGCCCGCAGGGTGAGCTCCTGACCCCCCCAGGTCTCCTGACACCTCGGCCCCCTCCCGCCTCCTAGGACAGTTTCTGTGTTCAGAGCCTCCCCCACCCCCAGGGACGCTCGCAGGGGCAGGAGGGATTCTGCCAGCAGGGACGTGGGGTGGGGGCAGCCTGAGGAAAGGGGCGGGGGACTCCCTGAGGGGATGGGAAGGAGACCCTGGCCCTGCCCCACTCTCCTGCATCTGCTGCGGCTGCTCACCATGTATTCCAGGAGCTGATGGGCCTGCCCCTGCAGGGCGTGGGCCAGGACCAGCCCGGCCTTGCTGTGGCGCCGCAGGGGGGAGCGGGCAGCGAGCAGAGCAGTCTCCAGAAAGGCATTCTCCTGCTCTGGTGTGAAGAGCTGCCCAAAGACCTGAAATCAAGAGCACAGGAGGTTTCAGCTGACGGCCCAGAGCCCGGCCCCAACTCCTGGGGCTAAAACAGCTTCCTCCTCCCCCAAACTCCCTTCCAGACCCTGCACCCAGACGCTCTCCTCACCCGGCACCCCAACCCCTGCCCCAGGTCACCCCTTCCTCCTGCCCCCAAGACCCTCCCAGACCTCACCCCCCTCCGCACAACAGAGCAGCCCTAGGCCACTGGCCAACATCTTGGAGCAGCCTCCATCAAAGTGTTGCCCCCCCGTCCCGCCTTGGTTCCCCTCCTACGGGAGATCCGGGCTCCGTGTGGCGCTGCCCCTAGGAAGCGCCGCCCCTTTGAAACGCCGGGACAGCGTCACAAAGGGGCAGCGCCGCCCTGTCCACGGCTCGAATAGTCGAGGGAAAATGCATCGACCATTCGATCAGCGACTCACTCCCCACTTCCCCCCCCGCGTCCTACCCCCACGAGGGCCCCAGCCAGCCCCACCCCCGAGCCCTGCCCTGCCCTGGCAGCGCGTCCTTACCTCTCCCACCCTCACGCTGTTGCTGTGAGCCAGGACCCATCTTTCTTTGTAGTAGTGTCTGCACCACAGGTCCTCTGCCTGGTGGATGTTGAGGCCTGCAAGAGACACAACAGGGTCATTCTGCTGGCAGGTCTGAGCCCTTCCCCTCCCACGGGTCCCTGCAGGCATCCCTGGGCAAATGGAGGGGCACAGGGGGCAGAAGGAGGGGGACACAGAGGGACGCATCCCCCCTTGGGCCAGTCTGGGGGAAAAGGGCTGGGTCCCCTCCCCCCGCCGCCGGCACCCTCAGGGTGTCCCTGGGGCCCAGGTCCCGGCTGGGTTCCTTACCCCTGTGGTGCAGGAGGAGTTGATACAGGCTGTGCACCCCCTCCCGGGCCAGCCGGCTGACGTCTTCGGATGGGTCCGAAATAAAAAGGCCCAGCTGGGCCACGTGGTGACCCATCCTCGGCCAGTCGGCGGAGTTCTGAGGGGAGAGAAGAGGGGGGGTCCCTCAGCATCCTGGGGCTGCACGTCCCATGCAAACGGCCGCCGAGGCGGGTCTGAGCTCTGGGGACGGACAGAGACACCTCCCGGGGCGGGGCGGGGCCGGCCTTGCGAGGAGACAACCCTGAGCAATGGCCCCGACTGAAGGGTCACTCCGGGGGTGGAACAAGGGGATCCACTGACGGCCACTCCCCAGTCCCAGTCCCTCAAGAGCCCCCCTGAAGGGCCCAGGGTCGCCCCTCCCCGGGGAAAGGAGAACGCGGCCCATTCCCGGCCCATTCCCGGCCCTGCCTCTGCCTCCCGGGGACGCTCCCAGCCCCGCGCCCTGCAGCCCCAGACCCCCCGGCTCCGAGGTCACTTACGTCAAACCCCGGGAGGGTGGTAGCGACTCCCAGCAGGGCCGTGGTGCTGCCAAGGGCCCTGGCTCGCTCCTGGGGCAGGCGGGACTCCAGCCACGGGCTCAGGTGCTGGGGGGGAAAGAGGCAGGTCAGGACCCGTAGGGAGGTGCCGGTTCTGGGCAGAGCCTGGGGCTCCTCTCGGACTGTGCCCCCCCCAGCCACTGACACTGCTCCTCTCTCGGCCCCCCGAGGAAGCAGGGACAATGGCCCCGTCCCCCCCACGGGGCTCACCTCCATTATGAGCTGCAGCCGGGCGGTGTCTGGGGACTCGGCGAGGAGGCTCGCCAGTAGGGCCTGGAGGTCGTAGGGAAGGGCCCGGATGAACTGCTGCAAGACAAGGGGGAGCCCTGGGTCAGAGGGGGGTTGGGGAATCCAGGCCACCCGCTGGCTCCAGGGTGCAGCCTTGAGCAGGGTCTGAGCCGCCTCGCAGAGCAGGGAGGAGCCCAGGCTGGGCGTGGAAGGGACGGGCCCCCCGGGAGAGCAACGGGAACCCTGGAGGGAAGGATCCAAACCTGCAGCTTCTTCCCTCCCTCTGCCACCCCCCCCCCCCCTCCTCTCTGGAGCTCCAGCCCAGCCCGGGAGCAGGGCCCGGAGGGACGTACCTGTGTGTGGATGGGCTCCTGCTGCCAGTCCCCAGACACTGTCTGTCCCACGGCCGCCGTCAGCAGGGGGCTCAGGAGCTGGGCCCGCAGGGGAGGCTGCAAGGTGCTGGCAGGAGAGAGGGGCAGAGACTGTTAATTCAGCAGCAGGAGACAGAGACTTTCCCACTCCCTGGTCAGGGGATCTGCTCTGGGGGGAGTCGGCGGGGGGGGGGGGGTCGGTACCTGAGGCTGCAGGCGGCGTTGAGGCAGTCGGCCAAGACCAGCGGGGGGGGCGAGTCCTCCATGATCTCCTGTGAGACCCAAGGAGACAAAGGGGCGTGTGAGGCTGGGGCCCCCAAAAGACACTCACGCGGCCAGCGCCCCCACCCAGCAGGATCCAACCCCACTGCCTCCCGCTGCCCTGTAGCCCCCCTGCCTGGCACAGGGCCCCTCCCAGCACCCCCCTCCCAAACCGGGACCAGCTCAATCCTTGTCCCCAGGCCGTCTCCTGCCCCTCACTGCCCTGGTGACCAGCCTCTGAACCTCCTCATCCCTGCTCCCCAGGCGCATCCCCAGCAGCTCGCTCGGCTCCCTTCCAGCCCCCCATGGCCCGGGGAGACCCCTCCCTGTCCCGAATCCCCCTTCCTGTCCGGCACCCCAGACCTGCCCCATTTCTGTGTCCCTCCCTCCTCCAGCATCCCAACCCGCCCTCCCCATGTCCACCTCCCCCTCCCCCTCCAGCACTCCTGGCCCCACCCATCCCGTTTCCAGCACCCCCACCCGCCGCCATGGCCCAGGCAGACCCCTGTCCACCCCACGTATCCCCTCCCCTCCTCCCGGCCGCCGCGACTCGCTTACAACGATCCTGGCCACCATGGTGTCCTTGCAGCAGCGCGGCGCCAGGGTGTCCTCGCCCCTTTGGAGGGCGGCGAGGCAGGCGGGGGTGACGGCCAGAAGGAACCGCTGCAGGGCGGCTGGGCTCTACACCCCAGAGAGAGTCTGTGAGCCTGGGGCCTGCCTGCCCCCCACGGACAGCTGCAGGGGCTCAGGCCTCCCAGGAGTGGAGGTGGGAGCTGCCGGTTGTCCAAGCACCCACACTCCCCCCGCAACTGCTGCCTCAGGCTTGTGGGGGCCCAGCTGGTGCGTGACAAGAGCCCCCAGCTTGGGGGGTCCAGGTCATGCAGGAGAAGGGGCCCCAGGGGGATCCCCAGGGACAAGCCCCTCCCGGAGGGGGGGGGACGTGCTGGGAAGGGGCCGGACAATCTCGGGTCCCCCCCGTGTGGAGAAGGTTCCTACCGTGTCCCGGGTGTGGAGCTGCTCTTCGATGTCGTAGATGGCCCCTTCCTCCACCCGGGAGTCCACCCGCTCCCGGCAGCGCTCCGGTGAGGCGCAGGGGGACTCTGTGCGGGAGGGAAGGGACCAGGGTGACTCCAGCGGCCAGCAGGGGTCACGCGCCCCCATGTCAGGGACCCAGGGCAGGTTGGGCCCCACACGCCCCTCGCAGGGACCCATCCCCCTGCCACCCTCACATCTGCCAACGCCCTCAGCAGAGCCCCCACCAGAAACAAGAGAGCCAAGCAGCCCCCCCCCATCCATTGCCCTGGCTGCGGGGCAGACACTGGGGCTGCCCCCCCCGGGGTACTGGGTGAGCCCCTGGGCCCAGCGTGTTCACGGCCCCTCACCTGGGTCTGAGCGGCTGCAGGAGGTGGCCCGGCTGCAGCTGGAGGCCCAGGCGCTGCTGCTGACGGACCTGGACCCACAGCTGCAGGGGCTGGTGCGGGGAGCGACGGGCTGGGGGCTCCCGGAGACTGGCAGGTCCCCGGGGGCCGGGCAGGGCGATGCCCCCTGGTGGTAATGGGGGCTGGGCTCCCGGGGCAGGTGTTTCTCTCCACAGAGGAGGCCCCGGAGCCACCCTACCCGGCTCCCCCGCTGGGCTGGGTCCCGCCTGCCCAGCCGCCCCTGGAGCCAGGTCCGGGGGGGCCTGGCCGGTGGGCGAGTCGCCCCGAGCTGGTGGGATTCAGCTTCCCCGCCCGCGGGGACGGAGGAGCTGCTCCCCACCGGCCCTGGGGCCATCTTCAGGGCTTTCTTGAACCACAGCCTGATGCGTTTGGCCATGCTGCAAATGAGGGGAGCAAAGGGGAGCTTGGGGCGCAGCCTGCAGAGCGAAATCCAGGGGTTCCAGCTCCCCAGAGCGACTGACCCCAGCCCCCAAATGGCCCCTTGCTTATCGGCTCAGTCTTGCACAGGCACTGGAAGGACCTGAGTCTCCTGCCCATCAACAGCCCCTGCTCGGCCAATCAGGGGAGAGTCTAAGGTGTGGGGGTTGGAGCGTTCTCCCCAAAGACACCGGCATAGACCTGTTCCAGCCCAGGTCCCCACAATGGGGGCTGCATCCCCCGCCCCATGGCTCCTGCAAACCACCCCCCGTCCTTCAGCTAGTCTGTTGGGTCACAAGCTGGGGGGGGCAGCAGGGGAAGGTCACAGGAGAGGCAAGAACAGAGCAGAAACGTGGGGGGATGGAGGAAAAGGGAAACCAACCAGGAGAAAGCCCCAGTGGTGCTAAGGACGCAGCCCAGGTGAGGAATCACCTTCTGGCCCTTGACCGAGGGCTGGGCCTGCCTGGAACCCAGCCGGCCCCGGGCGGGATCCAACCCCTGGGGGCTCTTACCTTCGTCACAAAGGTGTCGGGATGTGGAACTCACAGAACGCGAAGGAACCGTGAGGAGGAGACGCACCAGAGCTAAAGCAACCGGGGGTCTCCAAAGTCCCCTGGGCCCGCCCCCCGCTTTTATCAGCCTGAGACGTGGGTCCCTCTGTGAGGTCACCACCTCCCCACCTGCCCTTTGCCTTATATGCTGAGGGCTGCCCAAAGCCCCTGTGAGGTCACTGCCCCCCCCCTCACCCTGCCAGGCAAATGTCCTGCCTCTGGCCACCCCCCTGGGAAGTTGGAGCCATTACTTGGGGTCCCTCCCCCTCCCTCACTGGGCACCCTGCAGGCAGCAGCTCCAGTAGCCCCATAGGCTGCTCCCTGCCCTACACTGCAGACTTCTTGCACAAGAACTGTTTCACGCCAGAGTTCTTGCGCAAAAGGTCTCGTGCAAGAGCACCTCCACCCTGCCATGGGCTTTTGCACAAGAGCGCCCATGGCATTGTGAACACTTTCTTGTGCAAGAAAGCTCTGATGACCATTTTAGCCATAAAAGTGTCTTGCTCAAGAAGCCCCTGGTGCCCGTCCACGCTGCCTTCTTGCACAACAGCTCTTGCACAAAAGGGGCTTATTCCTCGTGGGGAGAGGAATAACTCCTGTGCAAGAAGCCCTCTTTTCTGATGCTTTACTGTAAATTTACTTGCACAAGAATTCACGTGCAGTGTAGACGTGCCACAAGTTTTCGCACAAGAACTGTTGTTCTTGAGCAAAATGTCTGCAGTGCAGACGTGGCCTTGGTGTCACCCAGCACTGGACTTCCTGGCCAGGAGCAAGAGTTAGAGCCTCCCACTCGCCCCGCTGCCTCTGACGGGCTCCCGTCCGGCCCCAGCCCTGGGCTTTGCCCTAGCGCATCCCAGCAAGGCCTCTGGCCTGCACTAGACCCATTGACATGTGGAGAATCCACCACTGCCCTGGGGCGCTTGTGTCTGTGGGACTCGGACTCACAGCTGAGCATGGAGCCTGATTTCTCCCAAGACTTTGGCTCTTTCCTGGCCAGGCCCTGGGGCTGGTTCCACCTTTGTCTGCCAGGGACCGATACTGTCTCTCCAGGGTGGCCCTGCAGTGCAGGCACCTTCCTTTCCCCCCTCGGGAGCAGTCATTGTTCTGCACCCCACAAAGCAGTGGGGGGCTCCTGGTTGCCCAGGTACCAATCTCTGAGCTTCTCTCTCAACGGGGGCCAGGCCTGGAGGCTCTAGTCCCCCTGAGACTCACTGGTGCTGGCTCACCCCCTGTCCTGCTCGTGTCTCCGTTGTCCTCCTCCCCACAGCCCCCCCCCCCACCTCTAAATGCTCCTCACATCAGTTCCCCTTCCCCTTCCCCGTGGCCAGGCCCTGCAGGGCTCTGGGGGCTGGTTTGCTGCCCTCAGCCCTGCAGTAGCCTGCTCCCCAGTTTGCAGCCCCTCCCATCATGCGTGGGGTCTCCTGGTACCGGAGGGAGGACGGGGGCAGACCAGGAAGGTTAATTTGATGTTGCAGCGGCAGGAGAAGGGGGGGTGGCGCAGAGGAGCTGTCAGTACATTATTCCAATACGCCATCCCAGTGCAGGTGTCGCACTCAGCTCTACCTGCAGGGGAGTCTCTATCTGCGGTGAGCAGAAAGGGGGTCTAGGACACACACACAAGTGGCCCCAGAACCACGCAGGAGCAGAGTCGTTCTGCAAAAGGGAGAGGTTTATTAGGTCTGCGAGGGCGGCCGTAAGGGGGTGTCGTGTGTGTGCCCCTCATCTCCGTCTGGGCAGCGGCACCGGTCGGGCTCAGAATTGGGCACAGGACCTGACCACGGCACCATCGATCTCCAGTGTATTGATCTGCTGGAAGCCGCGGCAGAGCTGAATTGCAGAACGGCTGCCCATTGGCAAAGACCTTGAAATGCTGGTTCCTGCAGCCGATGGAGAGTAACACACTCCTCCTGGGGGGAGGAGCAGCCAAGAGAGGGACCCACTCAGACCGGCCTGGCAGCGTGACGTAGTGGAACCAGCGCTGCCTAGGTGGGGTTCTACCTCCCCCCAGTCTGCTTCTGAGACCGAGTTTCCCCCTCTGCCCCATGGGCTAACAACAAGGCACTTTACAAACATTCTCTGTGCCATCGGCATTGTATGAAGGGGGAAACTGAGGCATGGAGCAGCATCTGATTTATACAGCCCAACCCAGTCCCCACCCCTCTCAGTCTGCAGGAAAAGAAGCCAAGTGCTCTTGTTCCCACTACTCCTCCATGCCCCTGCTTCCACCTGATGTCAAATACACAAAGCTCACTACTTCTTCTTTCCTGCACTTAAGCCAAGCAGATCAGGATGGGGAGGAGACATGAGGGAGCCCCCAGGCTCTTGCTCTCTCTCGCACATACACACACATATATTACTTTAGAAAATGCCAGGTGTGAGCTAGAGGAGAATCTCCATTAACTGTTAGCACTATAGGGCATATGATACATACATAAAGCATTTACAGTCCATCCAGCAGAGGGCAACAATACACCCCGCACACATGTAGCTCCCCCTCCTTTTCCAAATGCCCCAAGTTTTAAACTACTGGAGACTACCCATTAGCTGTTAGTTGTATAGGAGCTATGGGTATGTCTACACTACAAAGTTAATTCGAACTAGGAGCCGTTAGTTCGAATTAACTTTCATAGGTGCTACACATACAAACCGCTAGTTTGGACTTAATTCGAACTAGGTAAACCTCATTCTACCAGGAGTAACGCCAAATTCGAATTCAGTAGTTGGATTTAAGGGCTGTGTAGCCACTTAATTCGAACTAGCTGGAGCCCAGCCCTTCCCAGTTTGCCCTGGTGGCCACTCTGGGCCAAAGCAGGAAAACTCCTCTCCCCTCCCCAGCCCTGGGGCCCTTAAAGGGGTAGACTCTGGCCAGACGGCACTTGCCAGAGCCAGCCCTGCCAGCAGTCTCTGCCCCGAACCAGTGGCTGCAGGATGAGCCAGGCAGCCAGTGCCAGCGAGCCGTCCCCCCGTCCAGTCCCCCAGCACCCAGGGGCCAGCCAGGGGCCGTAGATGGCGCGCACCCTCCTAGTCTAGTGTGGAGGTCATGGACCTCATTGAGGTTTGGGGGCAGGCCCCCAGCGTCCATGATCTCCGCACTAGGAGGAGGAACGCGGCCGTCTACAGGCGCATAGCGGCCGCCATGGCCCGAAAGGGACACAGGCGCACCCAGGAGCAGGTGCACGTGAAGGTCAAACAGCTGTGGCAGGCGTACGCCAGGGCCACCAGGGGCGGCGCCGCAGCAGGGGCTGCCACCTGCCCCTACTTCCCCGCCCTCGACCGACTCCTGGGGGGCGGGGCGGTCTGCGCCAGCCTGGGAGGCAGCGAGCCGGGACTGGAGGGCCCTGACCTGGGCACACCGGAGGGGCCACCACAAGGAGTTCCAGCCCTGGAGTCGGCAGGGTCATCCAGGGAGACCCTACCGGGTAAGTAGTTCGAATTAAGTAGTTCGGGGGAGGAGGCGGGAGGGAGACCAGGGACCGCACACGTGGGCCATGCCTCCCACGGATCACACAGACACCTGTGCACGTGCAAGCACATGCCATGCCACGCTCCAGCTGCGTGACACCCAGGGGCCGTGGCCCAATAGGCACATGCATGTCTGAAGAGACCTGACATGCTCCTGACCCTGGGGCGGGACCCAGCAGGATGCTTTCCCTTCACACGTCTCCTCTACACGGAGGCAGGGGACATCTCCCCCCCCCCCGCCCGCCGCCCCGGCCACGCTATACACGGCACAGGGACATGGGTGCGGTCTTGGGGCAGCTCCCAGTCCCGGGGAGAGCCAGACATCCTGACCATGGCCTCTGTACAAGCACAGCGGCTCTGATGGTGCAGGGCATGGTCACCCTCACGTTGCGGGGTGGGGGGAGGGGGCTGGGCATCATCTACTGTGTCCCCAGGGAGAAGTGACCACTCTCTTTCTCTACAGCTGCACCAGCTGCTCGTGCAGGGCGCACCACCCCCCCAGGACATGCTCCCGCACCCACGGCCTGCTCCGGACCACCACCACAGAGCAGGAGTACTGGGACCAGCACCTGGGGTCCTTGCGAGCCCTGCACCACACCGTCGAGGCCTGGATGTGGGAAGACCTGCAGTTCCGCCAGGAGCTGCTGGCTGAGGACCGAGCCAGAAATGCAAATCTGTAGGCCCTGCTGCAGAGCATGGTGCCCTGTGCTGATCCTGCGCCTGCTGCCCCCCCAACAACTGTCCCTCCTCCCACTCCTGCCCCCCTCCCACCTCTTCCTCCTCAACCCCCACACCCTCCTCCTCCTCAATGTCCACATCCCCCACCTCAACCTCTGCACCCTCCACCCCATCCCCCCTGGGACGCCGAGGCCCCCTCCCTCGACGTGCTGGGAGGCGGTTGGCCCGGCGAGACCCCCACCCCGATCCCTGAGTTTCCCCTCCCCCTCTTTCCCCTTGCTTTCCCCTTCCAGCTCCCTCCTCCCAGTTTTCCCCCTCCCCTCTCCCACACTCTCTCCTGCCCTTTCCTGCCTCCTTTCCCCGTCTCCCCACAGTTTTATTTCCCCTCCCCAGTTTTGTTAAATAAAGAGAGTTTGTATTTTTGAACACACGTGTCCTTTATTTTGTACATCAGGAAGGGGGGGCTAGGGAGGGGTAAGTGGAAGAAGGTGAGGGAGGAATGGGGCATGAGCCCCCGATGGGGAGGACTAGGGTGGCTCTGCGGGCTCCTTGGGGTGGAAGCTCTCCTGCAGGGCCTCCTGGATCCTGACAGTCCCCCGATTGACCCCCCCCCCCGGATGGCTGAGTGCTGTGATGTGCCGAGTGCGAGCACTCAGGGCACTCCAAGTCAGGACTGCTTTGCTGTCCCTCATTGAGGTAGACAAGCTAGTGGGGAACCCTGAGAACTGTCTGTCCGGGGTGGGGGTCGGGTCCCTTTAAGCACAGCCCTCAGCTAGCCTGAGGCAGCAGCTCCACGCTCTAAGTCCTAACCTGATGCCCTGCCGGCACTGCTTCCGGCCAGCCTTAACCCCGGTTCAGGGTCCACTCAATGTGGACATGCTAGTTCGAATTAGCAAAATGCTAATTCAAATTAGTTTTTAGGTCTAGATGCACTAGTTCAAATTAGCTTAGTTTGAATTAGCTAATTCGAATTAAGTTAGTTCGAATTAGCGCTGTAGTGTAGACATACCCATTAATGACACACTCTTGCAGTTCTGATGCCATGCAACAGAGGGCAACAGACTGCACAGAAAACGTTGTGTATGAAAAAAAAAGCTTATTGAAGTTTTTCTACAATATTTTACCAACATTTTTAAAGCAAAAATGGTTTAATTTAAGTTAAATCTTTGCCCTCAGACACTTCACGTGCAATGATCTTGGGCATTGCACACAATAATTTAGCACTGAAAGGCGATCTTTTCCTGTGCTTTGCGGTGACCATTTGGATTTGGGCATCAAAATCCAAACTGGCAGGAAAATGTCTATTTGAAACTAAACCTCACACAAGCCATTTGTGCTTCTAACTGACCGTTCTGTCTCCTTTCATTTGCAAAAAACTCAAAACAAAGGAAACTGTCCAATAGAAGCCCAGGTGGGATAATACGTCTGGTGCCTCCTGCCACAGCAACCCCCCACCCAGTGAGTGCAGAGGAGGCAATAACTCACTGGCTGCCGGGTTACGACAGGGGCAGGGAATTCCAGAAGAAACTCGCCCAGCAGAAGGGTTTGGGATTCCCCCTCGGAAAGAGCCACTTTCCTGCCCTGAAAAGACATTTCCAGGCTCAGTCTGCTGGGCAAATCCCAGGAAAGGGGCAGGGAGACAAAGCGTCTCATTGGACGAGCCCGCCCCCCTGTTGTGTCATCATATTTCCTTTGGCATCTGTTGCCATGTGTGACGGACCGGACCAGGCCGTGTCTGGGCACAGCTGAGGGCATCCGCTCAGGGCGAATTGCTCAAATCCGGGGCTCCTTACAGCCCCCAGACTGGTGACCTTTCCAAACAGGCCACAAACCAGTCCCACGGAGCGCTTCAGCAGCCTGCCTGAAGCCTCCCGAGCAAAACCCCTCCGATACCCCAGCAATATCCGTGCCCCAGATGGCCCCGGGCCTCATACACCGGTGGGGAGTCCTAGCACCCAATCCCACCTACCCCGAACAAGTTCTGTCTGGTCCCAAGAAACCAGCCACAGATCCCTGGTCAATTTACCCTCTGGACCTTACCCACAAATCACGCTGCGTCAATCCTTTAGCATCTAACATCTAAAGGTTTATTACCACAAGAAAGAAAAGCATGAGAGTAAGGTTGTTAAAGGATAGTACATTACATGCATCGAAGGGAAGCACCGACACAGACGGGCGCAGAGAAAAACGCTTTGCTGTCCCTCGGCGAGGTAGGCAAGGAAGCGGAAAAGCTGAGAACCGGCGGTCCAGGGGGGTCCCTTTAAGCACGAGCCTCAGATAGCCTCAGACAGCAGCCACACAAAGCAACTACTGACCTGATGCCCTGCCAGAACCGGTTTCAGCTGCCCTTAAGTGCTCCCCAGCGTCCAATCAGTGTGGACGCGCTAGTTCAAATTAACAAAACGCTAATTCGAACTAGTTTTTAACAACTTAGTTAGTTCGTAGTAGCGCTGTAGTGTAGACATACCCAGAGTTACCTGTACCCCCCTCACAAACCCCATACATGCTTCTGGGCTGTGTTACAACATTACCCCACATGCCCACACAGTCATTCCTTTTGTGCTTCAATTCTCTTAGGTTGAAGTTCAACTCCAGCAGCTTTTTCCCGGCCTAGATTGATTTGTCTGTCCAACTCTGCCATTCTCTCTGCATGTTCTGCCATCTCCTCTGCATATCTTGCCCACTCTCGCTCCATCTCCTGCCTTAGTCCAGCAATTTTTTCGGCTAGCTTCTGATCTCTTTCAGACATATCTTCGGCTTCTAACATACATTCCAGTTTAGAGGCTCTTTCTCTAAACATAATGCCTCTCTCCCAGCACAAAAGTCTCAGAGCTCTCATATAGTTGCTGGCTCATTGCAGCGGCTTTTTAACCAACCCAACACTCAACACCAAAAATCAAATTTAGACAGCGTTGGGTCTTGATCCAAACCTCAATTGACCAAGATCTGTGGATCCTGCCGACTACACCACTGTGATGGACCGGGCCGTGTCTGGGCACAACTGAGGGCGTCCGCTCAGGGCGAATTGCTCAACTTTGGAGCTCCTTTCAGTCCCCAGACTGGTGACCTCTCCAAACAGGCCCAAACCAGTCCCACGGAGCGCTTCAGCAGCCTGCCTGAAGCCTCCCGAGCAAAACCCCTCCGACACCCCAGCAATATCCATGCCCCAGATGGCCCCGGGCCTCATACACAGATGGGGGGTCTTAGAACCCAATCCCACCTACAAGTTCTGTCTGGTTCCAAGAAACCAGCCACAGATCCCTGGTCAATTTACCCTCTGGACCTTACCCACAAATCACGCTGAGCCAATCCTTTAGCATCTAACATCTAAAGGTTTATTATTACAATAAAGAAAAGCATGAGAGTAAGGTTGTTAAAGGATAGTACATTACATGGATAGAATCTCCCAGTTCTCGATGCAGGCTCTAGCAGAGATGTTACAGCTGCTGGCTTACAAGTCCTTGTTGCGCATCCTAGGATCAGGATGGGTCCACAGGTCTTCCGGGCTCTTCGATCCCTGCAGTGCTGCCTCTGGGATGAAGTGCTGAGCTGAGCACCAAGATGGAGTTGACCACATGGACTCTTTATACATCCTTCCTGGTCTCTTCTTGACTGCAGCAGGTCACCTGGCCAGCGGCCTATCCCTGCGTTCCCTGCTGGCAGCTTTCAGGTGTCCACCCTCATTCTTTAGGTATGTCCTTGGCCCATTGAGTGCCATTGTCCCACAGGGCCTTGCTAATTAGCATGTCCACAGGCCGGGCTCTGCCCAATGCTCAACCACATTCAGAGAACTATTCAGTATCCACACAGACTACAGATTCCTAACTACACACACAGACATTATACAATCACATGACTCGTGTACACAGGATCAGCAGACAGTAAGCTCCTATTCAATACCTCACATGGCCCCCTTTTATACCATTTTTGGGGCCAACCCCTCCCCCTCATGGATGCAGCAGTGATCTGGCTGCTCCCCTCAAAGTCCCGTAACGTGACAGTAGTGTTAACATGGCCTGTGACCTTAATGCATGAACCCTGATTTCTTGAGACAAGACACTGGCATGCAGAGCCCTGCAGCAGCTGCCTCCGATGTTTTATGGATGGTACCCATGAGGCCTGGGACAGCTTGGGGGATTACGTGGGGGCCTGGCATGGGGGCAGCAGGAGTCAGGCCCCCTCACTCAGTGCGGTGGCAGGAGCTGAAGTAACCTGGCAGCCTGCTCTGCCCCACCCATCTCCCAGCTGCTGCACTCTGCTTTGCCATGGTGGTGGGAAGCAGATGTCCAGGCCCTGGCCTGCTGCAGAGCTCACGAGAGTGGAGCACAAGGGGTTAGGGTTGCCAGGTGTCTGGTATTGACCCAGACACTCCGGTATTTTCGCCTCTTGTCTGGTAAAGAATTTCAGAATTTTTGCTCAGCAAAGAATCCTTGGTGTTTCTCATAAAAAACATGATTGTTTGGTGTTCCTCAGTCTTAAAAAGTTTAAGAAACATTGCTCCAAGGTGCCACAGGTCTCCTCGTTGTTTTTGCAGTGGCTTATGTTAGATGTGCCGTTCTATATAGTGGTTAGTCGTGTTGTCTTTGCTCTGACTCTGCAATACAGGGTCAGGCAGCTGCCCTGGATCCAGCTGCGGGCACACGTCCATGTTTCTAATCCTGGATTTGTGCAATGTGCACAAAACACCACGGGTAACAAGGGTTTCAAGAACCTTCCCTGCATTTGAGAGCAAACAACCCCTGAGGAGTTGCTCACGCTCCAGGTGCAGTTTTCTGCAACTGCTCTGAGCTAGGTGAGCTAATGGCAGTGAAGTGAAATATGGCAGGCTGGCCGGGAAAGCCAGCAGAGGGATGCCGTGCAGGACTGGCCGGTACAGAGAGAAAAACCGGAGCAATGTTCTGAAAGGGAGGAGGTTCCCCCAGACAATCTGTAACAATATTCCTGAGTGCAAAGGGAGGGAACACACCAGCTGAGTCTGATCACCCCGGAGAAGCCAGCCAGCAAACCCTTTAAAGAACGTGTGAATTGTTCCAGAGCGTGCCAGCCAAGCTCCTGGTGACAGCAGAAAGGCTCAGGTTTCAGAAGCAGAATCAGCTTGAAGGTGAATCTGTTTCCTCTTATGCAACAGACTTTAAAAGACTGGCAGAAGCAGACTTACCGGGTGCCCTAAGAGAGAGGTTTGTGTCTGTGCTGCTCAGTGATCACATTCAGAAGAGACTTAACAATTTCAGCTCAATGCCCAGTGGAGAGTGGAGAGGTGCTGATGTTACTGGCACTAAAACAGGAGTAGGGAAGCATAAACCATCTAACCCTAGATGAGAACAGGTCCACAGCACAGCGTGGGAAAGGGGGACTGACCTCAAGCTGTAATTAACGGAGTTGCTTTGCACTAGGAGAAATGAGGCCGAGCGTGAATCAGGGTAAGAAGAAGGACTGTCAATGCACACTCAAGACAGGCGGGGTGACAGGCAGGGAGAGGAGTGCAGGCAGCCGGTCTGTGGATAGTTGAGCAAAATGGACAAGTTAGCAGCTGTTTGACATCCCGAGTGGTGGGGAAAACCTTAAAGTGGAATTATGCAGGGGCCACCACAGGGGAGGGACATGGGGGGCACTGGCCACAGGATTCCCCCAGCCACATGATTCCTCCCCACAGCACCCCTAGCCCAGGGGAAGGGGCCCCACATTTTCTCACCCCATCCCCTCCCCTGCCCCAGCCCAGGCCCTGTTTTTTCCTGCCCCAGCCCTACTCCACCCGTCCATAGAACCATAGAATCCCAGGGCCGGAAGAGCCATCGAGTCCAAGCCCTGCCCAAGGCAGGACCAACCCCAACTCCATCATCCCAGCCAGGGCTTGGTCAAGCCGGGACTTAAAAACTTCTAGGGATGGGGATTCCACCTCCTCAGTGCTTCACCTAAGCCCGCACCGCTGCTCTGGCCCCTCTCCCACCAAGCCCCAGCCCCCCAGTGACATGGCCCCAGGGACTAGTGGGGGGACCGGGGCCAGTAGCAGAGGTCGGCCTCCCTGCACTCACCGGCAGCAGCAAAGGGAAGTGGAGCGACCCAGGCCAGAGGCCCGATCCCTGCTGCCAGTGCTAGCCCTACCCCCCACCAGTCCCAGGGGCGGCATCATGGGGGGGGCTTTGGGACAGCAGCAGGGATCAGCTGCCCCACAGTCACTGGTGGCGACAAGTGGAGCGACGAGGCTCGGAGCCGGCAGGGCAGGCAGGGGGGGAGGGGGAACCCAGGCTGCTGCCCCAAAGTGCAGAGCCTAGGGCGGTAGGACAAACCCTCTGTAGGATGGGTCGGCAGTGCCCACTGGCTGCTGGCCCCTTGCCCCCCACTCCCACAGGCATGTGACCCTTCATGCCCCCCCATGCGTGTCACCCCTGGAATTGTGGGTTGGCTCCACAGTGTCTGTTACCCCACATTTTAAAAACACCAAGCAGATGTTGATGTGACTAAGAATTAGGAGAGAAAGCCACGCCCCCTGGAGCCACGCGGCTGAATGCAGAGTATAGCCAGGAGTGTTTGTTAGACACTGAGAAGGTTACATCAGCTTCCTCCAGGCTAGAAACCTCTCGAGATCCTGCGGTCACTTTCAGCAGCTTTGAACAGTCAAACACCAGCTGGAAAGGACGCTAAGCCAGACCTCGGAGGGGAGCTAAGAGCTAGAAAAGTCATATACATAAGAACACAACATAAGAACGGCCGTACTGGGTCAGACCAAAGGTCCATCTAGCCCAGTATCCTGTCTGCCGACAGTGGCCAGTACCAGGTGCCTCAGAGGGACCGAACACAAACAGAGGCCGGGGGCGCCATTTCTTACCCCCTGGCTAATAGCCTTTTATGGACCTAACCTCCATGAATTTATCTAGCTCTTTTTAAAACTCTGTTATAGTCCTAGCCTTCACAGCCTCCTCTGGCAAGGAGTTCCACAGGTTGACTACACACTGTGTGAAGAAGAACTTTCTTTTATT
The DNA here is from genome assembly GCF_049634645.1 of Pelodiscus sinensis. Lineage (NCBI taxonomy): Eukaryota > Metazoa > Chordata > Testudines > Trionychidae > Pelodiscus > Pelodiscus sinensis. The sequence goes on along the minus strand of NC_134743.1, from coordinate 2,947,394 downwards.
AGTTTTAAACCTGCTACCCATTAATTTCATTTGGTGTCCTCTATTCTTGTATTATGGGAACAAATAAATAACTTTTCTTTATTCACCCTCTCCACACCATTCATGAGTTCATAGACCTCTATCATATCCCCCCTCAGTCTTCACTTTTCTAAACTGAAAAGTCCCAGTCTCTTTAGCTTCTCCTCATATGGGCCCCGTTCCAAACCCCTAATCATTTTAAACAAAAAACAGGACTATGTAGCACTTGAAAGACTAACAAGATGGTTTATTAGATGATGAGCTTTTGTGGGCCAGACCCACTTCCTCAGATCAAATTCTGGAAGAAAATAGGCATGACCATATATACCAAAGGGATACAATCCAAAAAAAAGTGAACACATATAAAAAGGACAAATCAAATTTCAGAACAGAGGGGGGGAAGGGGAGGAGGTAAATGTCTGTGAGCTAATGATATTAGAGGTGATAATTGGGGAAGCTATCTTTGTAATCATTTTAGTTGCTCTTTTCTGAACCTTTTCTAATGCCAAAATGTCTTTTTTGAGGTGAGGAGATCACATCTGTACGCAGTATTCAAGATGTGGGCGTACCATAGTTTTATATGGGGCAGGAAGATATTCTTCGTCTTATTTTCTGTCCCTTTTTAAATAATTCCTAGTATCCTATTCGCTTTTTTGACTGCTGCTGCACATGGCGTGGATGTTTCCAGAGAACTATCCACAATAACTTGAAGATCTCTTTCCTGATTAGTTGTAGCAAAATTAGCCCCCATCATATTGTATGTACAGTTGGGGTATTTTTTCCAATGTGCATTACTTTACGCTTATTCACATCTAGGCTGAGGGCAGGTCTATGCCTAAAACGCAGTGGCTGTAGCACTTCCTGATGTTACTTATACTTATGGGAGGGCTTCTCCCGTAGGTGTAGCAGGTCCATCTCCACAGGAGGCAGTAGCTGAGCGGATGCAGAAAGCCCTCCCCAAGACAGCGCTGTGTAGGCCGGAGCTTCACTCGATATAACTGTGGCACTCAGAGGGGTGCAAATTCTAGGCACTCAAGCACAATGAGCAAAACTACCCTACCCCGGGAGACCGCCTGGGTTCCGACAATCTTATGTCCCGCTGAGATGAAGAAGGCCGACTCACTAGCCTGGGTTGCCTGTTGTTGGTCCAGGGCAGTGGTCACCAACCAGTCTCTGACAGGGGATCCTGACTGGTTTGGCTGGGACGTTATCAAGTGCTGGCACTTCAGTTGCCCCTCCACCCACTGTCCTGCTGCTTCTGCTCTCTGCCTTGGAGCTACCTCCTGTTTGCTGTGCTGGTGTGGGAGGGAAAAGAGGGGGCGCTGATGTCAGGGTGTCCTTCCTCCCTCCGCTCCTGTACCCTGTCTCCACACAAAGAGAAGGGGCTGGAGGGAGCCTGGCAATGCAAATCTCTGTCACTCTCACTCGCTGTGTGTCTGTCACTCTCACCAACACACCCTGCCCTTCCCTCTCCTCTCCTGACCCAACACGTACATGGGGGGTTGTTACTTTTGCTGCTTGCAACATGGCCTGGGCATTTCATCATTTTCATTTCTCTCTTACACGTAAATGGAATTCTTTGAGTAGTGAGTTCTAAAATACAGAACCTGGCATGGCTGGAGTGATTATCCCTGTGGCAATTGTACTCCTGGAGGTGGCTGGCATGTCCCTGCAGCCCTTGAGAAGGGGGTCTCCACACGCTGTCCTTGCCTGCGGACACCACACCTGCAGCTCCCCTTGATCAGTAATGGAGAACTGTGGCCAGTGGAGGCTGTGGGGTTGGTGCTGCAGACAAGGGGCAGCATGTGGAGTCACTGCTGTACATGCCAGCTGCTTTTGGGGGTGGTGCAGGGGTGGGCCTGCCTTGGCTCTGCTGCTCCATCCCTGGGGGAACTGTCTGGCCACTCCCAGGGTGGGGCTTGAGCTCACAACCCTGTCCATCTCAAGCAGGTGCCCTAGGCCACTCAAGAACCCACCCCACCTTCAGAGGGGCCCTCATTCTGCTTTCCTAATGCTGAAGCCAGCTGCATCCCTAGGACAGCCTGAGTTGGCTGTCTGATCCCCAGGTGGGTGGGACTCAAGCCCACCACCCTGACTTCCCCAGGCAAATGCCCTATCCCTAGGCCACTCCAGAACCCACTCACATTCAGGGCACCCTTTATCTTGCCTTCCTGATATGGGCAGTAGCTTGATTCCTGGGGCAGCCTGTGTTGGCTGTCCAGCCACTCCCAGGGTGGATGGAGTGGGGGGACGGACTCAAGCCCCCAACCTTGCACTCCCCAGGCAAATGCCCTATCCCCCTACTCCACTCCAGAACCCATCCCACCTCCCTACCTTCAGAGTGTCCCCTCTCACACTCCGAACCCCTTGGCCCAAGACCACAGCCTGCACCCCAACTCTCTACCCCAGCCTAGTGGAAGTGAATGAGATTTGGGGAGGAATGGGGATGGAGTGAGCTGGGTGAGACCTTGGAGAAGGGGTGGAGCAGGGTGAGACCTCAGAGAAGTGGGAGAAGGAAGCCGGGCAAGGGTATTTGGGTTTGTCAAGGCAAAATCCCCACTCTGGCATGATGAATGCAGAAGTGGGGGCCTGCAAAAGTACCCCCAAACCTTCTCTTTCCAGGCTTTGGTATAAAGCTTCCCCCCAAAATCTTAAAAACCTAGATTTGGGGGATAAAAATCCGCTGCCACCACCCAAGTAATGGTAAGAAAACCAGGGAAGAGATCACTTGGGAAATCTCAGCCCTAAAGTAAAACCAGGACACAAAAATTAACCAATACCAGGTTAATTAAAAAGAAAGAGAGAGAAAGAACTTTTATTATCACCGCGATACTCCTGTTACAAACATAACGACTAGATGGAAAAGTCACCAATTAATGTACTCATGGGCCAAAAGCTTAGTTACAAAGGAGAGGAAAACCCATGTTTAAATTCCCATTCCCAAACCATAAAACAATAAAACCTAACAGATTCATCTAAACTTTACCCTACTTACAGATGGTGAAGAGTGTTTTCTTGGAGAGAGACATTCTGTCTGTCCCCCTCAGTGTCTGGAAAGAAAACTGTCTCTGAGACAAAGGAAGGAAAACCAAAAATTCCTTTGTCCCAGTTTGAAATTCCTACCTGCAGTTCTATTGGCTGACCACTACTTGGCTAGGTACAGTTAACCCCTTAGTCCCCAGGCTGCTGGCCATCTCTCATGACCATGACAGGGTTTGAGCTAGATCTTACATTGCACTTAAATTGAAAAAGTGATCCTGTGGTTAAAACGGTTGGAGACCACTGGTCTAGGGCATACCCCTCCATCAACACTCAAAAGCATCTGTTCCAATACAACAGACTAGCATTTGCTATTTCTTTGGCTCCTGCTATTGGCAAGGGGCCTGGACCAAGTTTTGCAAGGTATCCTGAGAACCCAGTTTTGTTTGGACAACATCAATAGAGCCCTGCATATCTGCCGGTATCTGCTTCCTGTCAATGCCAGTGAAGCGGAAACCAGCACAGGGATCCCACCCACTCCCCTTCCTGCTGCCAGGCAGAAGAGGTGGGGGCCCCTGCACTGCCAGCAGGAAAAGACACAACAAGCTCCGTCCAAAATGTCCCTGCAGGAGGGGCCGAGATCAAATTTTTTTGCGACCCACGACTACATGTTTATAAAGTATCTAAGTGCAGCCCACCTGGTGGCATTGTTTATAAAGTAGGGATAGGGCTGCGGGACCTTCCAAGAAAAAACTCTCTAGTTGCACGTGTGCACAGGACATAACCTGCTATTACGTTGCATACCGGCAACGCCGCGGCAGCGCGTGATCCCGTACCGAGCCAGACTTGCACATGTGAGTAAGACAGGTATAGCTTTGGCCCCCCACTCTACGCCGCCGGTACGAATGCTGCTCTCTGCCGTTTTCTCTGCCACATTCATCAGTTTGGGTATGTCTACACTACCCTCCTAGTTCGAACTAGCGGGGTAATGTATGCATACCGAACGTGCAAATGAAGCCCGGGATTTGAATTTCCCGGGCTTTATTTGCATAAGCCGGCCGGCGCCATTTTTAAATGCCGGCTTGTTCGAACCCCATGCCACGCGGCTACACGCGGCATGGGCTAGATAGTTCGAACTAGCAAGCCATTCTGAACTATCTGTACGCCTCGTGGAACAAGGCTCGAACAAGCCAGCATTTAAAAATGGCGCCAGCCGGCTTATGCAAATAAAGCCCGGGAAATTCAAATCCCGGGCTTCATTTGCACGTTCGGTATGCATACATTACCACCCTAGTTCGAACTAGCGGGGTAGTGTAGACATACCCTTTGTGACTGTCATTCATTGTGGATTTTTGTGCTAGTGGTGATTAGAGTCGTATGAGCTCAAAACAGCAAACCAAATATTGAAAAACTAGTATCACAAAAGCGGTGTCAGCTCTTTGGAGAGGATACTTGGGACTGAAATGTTGCAGGTTTTAATTTGAAATTTTCACACTATGATATTTTATTCTTATGCTACTGTTGTATTTGCTTCTCAATGCGGAATAATTTTAAAAAAGTGATTTAATATTTTGTTTTGTATTCATTTCCAAATACAAATCACAAAACCTATTATATTAATTTTATATCAATAAATATATGTCCATTTTTTGCTATCGCATGAATAATTATATGTTTATGCAAAATCTCAAACTTACAACTCATCTCAAATTTTCACAGAAGCCTGTTCTATTTGATTAACCACTGTTTATGCTTGTTTTTATTTCAACAAGTTATGTATCATATAAAAAATAATTACAAAGTACCTTAAATTTATATTTAAATTAAAAATTATTATATATGAGCAAATAACAATTTTACACATTAAATTATTGTATTATATTCAAACAAGACCTAAAAAAATATTGTAAAATATACCTAAAACATAATCTATAATAATAAATAATTACGACTTTCCAATAGAAGTACATTTTCTTTGGTGGCCCTGAAAGCTATCAGTCTTCGTTTGTGCGGCCCTCAGTTGGCTTTGAGTTTGACATGCCTGCTGTAAAAAGCCATAACTCTGGTCTTTGTGAACCCCACTCTTTTTAGTGTCCAGCAAAGCTCTGAACTGAAGGTCCCAGACTGGCCTTTTGAAAGCGTTGTGCAGGTTTCTGTTGAGGATGAGGACTGAGAGGTCAGCTATAGAGCGATCACTTTGTGAAAATGTTCACCCCACAGGTGATGGGTGTTTCTGTCTTTTATCATTGTCTAGGGTGAGTTCATTTGAGAGTGTGGAGTTTGTCTGGTTTCACCCACCTAGTCGTTATTGGAACATTTAGTGACCTGTAATAGGTACCCGCCCCACACCTCGTGCTAGGACGTATAGGACCTGTGGCTCTTGAAAGGTGCATTGTGCGGTGCAGGGGTCCGATAGCAGTGGCTGTAGGTTTTGCATCTGTTGTTCTGGCAGGCTCTGTTGCCATTCTGAGGCTACGTCTACACTGCGGCAGTTTTTCGGAAGAGGAAATGCAAATGCAAATCTCATGCTCTCATTTGCTTATTCTCTTCCAATCCTTTTTGCGGAAGAGGTTTTTGCGATAAAAATCCCTGTGTAGATGGGGCCATTTGTCGGAAAAAACCCTTTTGCGCAAGAACCTGTAAACCTCATTTTTGGAGGAATAAAGGATCTTGTGCACAATGGGGGTTTTCTGACAAATGGCCCTGTCTACATAGGGCTTTTCATTGCAAAAACCTCTTCCACAAAAAGGGTTGGACGAGAATATGCAAATGAGAGCACGAGATTTGCAAATGAGTGCCTCATTTGCATTTCCTCTTCCGAAAAACTGCCGCAGAGTAGACATAGCCTGAATCGCTAGGTGTCACATTACCGAATTGGAGGGAAGCAGCCAGATCGCTGCTGCACTCCTAGGTGGGGGTGTTGGCCCCAGAAATTGGTATAAAAGGGAGCCATGTGGGGTATTGAATAGAAGCTTATTATCTGATAATCCTATGTACGCTGTTCATCTGTTTGTATAATGTCTGTGTGTGCAATTATTAGCATGTACTTGTATGGACACTGAAGATTTCCCTGCATGTGGTTAAGCATTGGGCAGGGCCGAGCCTGTGGAGCCTGTGGACATGCTAATTACCTGTGGAACAATGGTTCTCAATGGGCCAAAGACACACCCAAAGAATGGGGGCTGTCCTGAGAGCAGCCAGCAGGGAACACAGAGAGGCTGAGGACCAGGTGACCTGCTGCATACCAGAAGAGGCCAGGAAGGAGTATAAAGAGGCCATGTGGTCGATGCCATTTTGTTCTCAGCTCAGCACTTCATCCCAGAGGCAGCACTGCAGGGATTGAAGAGCCCGGAAGACCTGTGAACCCATCCTGATCGTAGGATGTGCAATAAGAACTTTTAAACCAGCAGCTGCAACATCTCTGCTAGAGCCTGCATCGAGGACTGGGAGATTCGGTGCATGTAACGTACTGTACTTTAATAACCTTACTCTCATGCTTTTCTTTCTTGTGATAATAAACCTTTAGATATAGATTCTAAAGGATTGGCCCAGCGTGATTTGTGGGTAAGGTCCAGAGGGTAAATTGACCAGGGATCTGTGGCTGGTTTCTTGGAACCGGACAGAACTTGTTCGGGGTAGGTGGGATTGGGTGCTAGGACCCCCCACCTGTGTATGAGGCCCGGGGCCATCTGGGGCATGGATATTGCTGGGGTGTCGGAGGGGTTTTGCTCGGGAGGCTTCAGGCGGGTTGCTGAAGCGCTCTGTGGGACTGGTTTGTGTCCTGTGTGGAGAGGTCACCAGTCGGGGGCTGTAAGGAGCCCCGGATTCAAGCAATTCACCCTGAGCGGACGCCCTCAGCTGTGCCCAGACACGGCCCGGTCTGTTACACTAGGTGTGTGGGGAGCTTGCTTCTGAAGATGAGGATGGGGGTTGTTTGAATGCCAGAAGAGGGGGTCCTGGAAGGTTGCTTTCAGGATAAGTATGGGCTGTGGTTGTTTGATGATGCCCCGTCTGAGTGCCCATGTGGGGTGTCTGGTACTCTGAGTGCAGAAGGTGAGGGCCTGCAAGAGAGCTTCAAAACCTCACCTTACAGGCACTGGGTACCAAAACTTCCCCCCGAATCACAATAGACAGATTTGGGGGAATTGCTGCCACCATCAAGTGCTTTTGATCCCTAAAAAAACCAAGGGTGAACACTTGAAATCACTTCCCGGGGTACCCCAAGCTCTTTTGCCCCAAAAGAGCTTGGAAAAAAAGTTAAGAGAAAACACACTGCAGTCTCTGGTAGCTGACCCCTCAGTCTGAGGCATGCAGATACACACAGAGGGTTTGTCTACACTAGCCCCCTAGTTTGAACTAGGGAGGCTAATGTAGGCATTCGAAGCTGCAAATGAAGCCTGGGATTTAAATATCCCGGGCTTCATTTGCATCTTCCCGGGCTCCACCATTTTTAAAAGTCCCTTAGTCCGAACTCCGTGCCCACGGCTACACGCGGCACTGAGTAGGTAGTTCGAATTAGGATCTCTAATTCGAACTACTGTTACTGCTTCATGGAACTCCTCGTGTCTACACTAGGGGGCTAGTGTAGACATACCCAGACAGACCTTCCAGGACACAAGAATCAAATCATCACCTTAAAAACAGTGATTTTTATTATAAACCAAAAGAAAACCTTGAGAAAGTACACTTGGCTGCTAGATGTTACAGAACAACTAAGGAAAACAAATTAAAACACAGAAAAGTCTCAGCACAATGCTTAGATGGTAGTAAATGGGGAGGGGAGGAATAGATTTACACAGAGCAGTTCAAACCAAACTACAAAATGAAGAAAAATACCCTGAAAGTGACTAGATTCACTTTTCCCTCTTACTCACTTTTCTTTTTCTCTTTGGTCAGTCCACTCCCATGCCCTGAATTCTATGAAGGCATAGCAGTCCTTCCTGGGTTTGAAGCATTCTGTGTCTCAGCTCCTGGCAGGAGTGGGGCTCTGTGGATGCCACCACCCTGGTGTACCTGAGGCTGGCAAGGGGGTGGTGGGTGGGGTCAGTCTGTTGCTGCTGCCATTTGATCCCTGATGGAGGGGTGCGGACCCAGAGTCCCCAGCACTGAATCCCTTGTGCTGGTCTGTGGGTGGGAGTGAAGGGAGCTCACATTTTGCTGCCTGTCGATCCATGAGGCTGGCGGGGCAGGGCAGCTGAGTGTCCCCCAGTGGGATCCCTGAGTGTGCCAGGGAGGGTCGGAGTCACCTGGCTGCCCCACAGTCCCAAAGGACCAGTCTCCTGCCCAGGCCAGTGGCTTCTTCGATCTCACACCAAAGACAACGCTTGTGGCCAATAAACTAGCTCAGGACTGATCAGCAGGCAAAGGAAACAAGCGGGTTCGTTACAAGGTTAAAGCCGGGGGAGCCGCACAAACAAGTTCCAGGCTTAAGTTTCAAAAAGTTGAAGAAGCTTCTATGACAAGCAAACTCTTTGTGGCCCTGAGGGCTGACCCCAGCCAAGCACTGGGGGGCTCTTGCTTATTCCTAGAAAGACCCTCCCCCTCCCTTCTCAGCCCAGGCAGGTCAGACTGAAATTCAGCTGCTGGGCAGGGACAGGGACGCATCCCTCCTCGCCACAGAACCACTTGGTGGTGCCTCAGTTTCCCTCCTTAGGAAGAGAGTTGGGCCCATCTCCATTCACCCCTGCCCCAGTGAGCTCTTTCCCCTAAGCCAGAGGTGGTGGCTCGCTAGTCCTAACTGCAATCGTCTTTGAGCCAAGGCAGGTCCTGGTGGTACTTGCTGGCTCTAGTTCCCAGTAAGGACCCGGGCACTTTGGGCACCATGTGGCTTCTCCTCCAGATCATTCCCCATCTGCGGGTAGCTGGTCCTGCCCCCAACCTTGGCGGCCATCTCAGGTACCACCTTCCTCCAGGCACCTTGACTCAGGGTCCAGACGCCCCTTGTGATGCTGGCAGAGCAGCTGCCTGCTCACGCCAAGGTCCCCACGTACATTGACGCACCCGTGGCTGGGACCAATCTGGCTGAGCTGTGCCAGGGGACTGGCAGATGAAGGGTCATGATTCCGAGAACATGCCTAGACGTTGCTGCCTGAGGGAAGCTTGCGTACAGCAGCCGGCGCTATCCCGCAAAGAATAGAATCCTAGAATCCTGGAGCTGGAAGAGACCTCAGGGTATGTCTACACTAGCCCTCTAGTTCAAACTAGGGTGGTTAATGTAGGCATTCGAACTTGCAAATGAAGCCTGAGATTTAAATATCATAGAATCATAGAACTGGAAGAGACCTCAGAAGGTCAAGTCCAGCCCCCTGCTCTAGGCAGGACCAATCCCAACTCAATCAACCCGGCCAGGGCTTTGTCAAGCCAAGACTTAAACACCTCTAGGGATGGAGACTCCACTACTTCCCTAGGGAACCCATTCCAGTGCTTCACCACCCTCCTAGTGAAATAGTTTTTCCTAATATCCAACCTCGACCTCTCCCACCAAAACTTGAGACCATTGCTCCTTGTTTTGCCATCTGTCACTACTGAGAACAGCCTCTCTCCATCCTCTTTGGAACCTCCCTTCAGGAAGTTGAAGGCTGCTTTCAAATCCCCCCTCACTCGTCTCTTCTGCAGACTAAACAAACCCAAATCCCCCAGCCGCTCCTCATAGGTCATGCGCTCCAGCCCCTAATCATTTTGGCCTCACCAGAGCTGACTAAAGGGGAATAATCACTTCTCTAGATCTGCTCTTCCTAATGCAATAGTTATGCATTTGTCATAAGCCTCCAGCACTGGGTAAATCTCCGGAGAGGAAGGGCTAAGCTGCCTGGGAACAGGCTAAGTAAGGGCACTGACCCTGCCTTGGGTTGGCAAAGGATCTTGTGGGCCACACTCTGCCCCTCCCCCACTTGGAGGACGGACGGCAGGGAAAGACTCCTGTGCCAGGGATGGGTCCCCCGGGGAAAGTTGAGTCCTGGGGGATCAGGAGGCAGCCGGTGCTTTCAGAGAGGGGCTGCATCAGGCTATTGCATGGCCCCATGTCCCTCTCTCAGGCCAGCAGGGAACCCAGCACACCAGGCAAGTGCTACTGCAGAACTCGTACCAGGCAGGAAGCCCCGTGATTCCGGTCCCAGGGTGGGGAGAAGCATAAAGCAGCCCTGAGACCACAGGCCGTCAGGTAGACACCCTGTCAGCCAGCCAGCGGCCATGACCATGGTGGGTTCTTCTGACCACGCGGACCCCATATCCCAGCCCTGTGTGGGGAGCCCAAGAGAGGGTTCTGCCCTGGGGGTGAGAGAAGTAGCTAACTCCAGAAGGAGAAATGCATTCCTTGCATGCTCACAGCCCTGGGGTTAAGAGGCAACTCCAGAGGGGCCTGCACCCTCCCTCACCTGCCCCTGGGGCACCAGAGCCAGAGACATGCCTGAGTAAGAAGCAACCTGCTTCACAAGGTATGATGAAGAAGCTTTTGTTCTATTTGTGTGAGCACTACACGTGCCTCAGTTTCCCCTACAGTTTGCATGGCTACCCAGGAGTTGTGGGGAGGGCCTGGCTACATTAAAACACGAGTGGTGCTTCAGCGTGGCGCCCCACACCCACTTACCTCCCGTCGGGCTGGGCCATACTGGGGCCTGTGCCGTGGTCGTGTTTCAAAGCCCTCAGGGGCGTGGGCGCGGTACCCAGCTGTCTCACCCTGAAAGGGCCATGGAAAGAGCACTGGCCGAAGCCAAAGCAGGGCAGCTTCGGAGAAGACAATGGACATCCAGGACGTTGATGCCCAGCACCCAACGCCCAAAGGGAGCTGGATTTCCCTGCTTCGCCTCAGGCAGGCTGGGCACTGACCCAGCGCCAGGACAAAGGCCGGGCAGGGTGAGGTAAGGTAAAGGGTCAGCTTCTGGCTCACTCACATGGCAACACAGGACGCCAGACTGGGAGGGAGACACGGAGCCTGAACGTGGGACTCCAGAGCTGCTCTCTAGCCTCCGGTTCCCCAGCCGACCTAGGGATGTTCAGGTCTGGTAGCGGACTAGCTGAGCTGGACTCACTGCAGGGAGAGACCAGGTTACTGGCACTGAAATCGCAGAGCTGCAGAGACCCCAGGGCCTTCCCTCATGTGACTGTGGCGCCTTGGGGCCTGGCACAAGAAAGGGGCGCTCTCAAGGAACTGGCGACAGGCTGGGCATAGGGCAGGCTCTGGGATAGGCCGGGGGAGGGGGTTGCATGTGTACATAGAAAAGAGGTGGGAAAGGGGAGAAGGGAAACAATCTCTTCTGAATGCTGTTTGTGCCTCAGTTTCCCCCACGTGCTGCCTCCTGGGTGGAAAGGCACTGTACGCTCTGGGGCAGGCTGCCACAGGTGGGAATGGTGCCTTGCTGCTGGCACCATGTGGGTCATTGGGAAGGGGCTAGCCAAGGCTGACCCCGTGACATTGCAGAATCCGTGACAACAATAGCAAAGCCACTGACTGGGACTTTGGTGCCTAGCAACCACGGCCCATCGATTGCCCCCCAGCTCGGCAGGGTGCAGAGCAGCATTTCCCCAGGTGGAGAATCTACTGACCAGACACCCAAGGTCCGGTTCCTGCAGGTGGGGAGGCAGGAAGGAGCCGGGTCACCACCCATGCCACCCCCACTCAGCCGGGGCCACCTCCGACCTGCATCGGGCAGCTGCAGCTCCCAGCCCCAGCGCCACAGGGGAGTCCGTCCTGGCCAGAGCGGGGGCAGTGGGGAAAAGCCGCGAGTCGGGGAGCAAACGGGGTGGAGACATGGGGGCAGAGGCAGGGGGAAAGGAAGGGCCTGGGGGCAGAGGCAGGGGCAGGGGCAGGTCCTCAGGGCAGAGGGGGGGCGGCAGAGGTTCTGGCACTCCTGCTGGACTGTCTGGTTTGTAGCTGTTACCCCAGCTCCAGCTCTGCCTTTGTCCCGAGCTCCCTGACTCTCCAAAATCTGCTCCCAGGCCAGTACCCGGAGGCTGGGCACCAGGCTCCTCTGGGCAGGGACACTGAGCTCGCTGAGTCCTTCAGCTCCAGCTGCCCAGCAGGTTTCCAACCCCGAATTCTTCAGGTAGCTCCTCTCTGTCCCCTCCCTACCTGCCTTGCGCTCTTGGCAGGGCGGGCGCCTGAGGGGAGCCCGGGGCCCAGTAACTCACCCTCCAGGTCTGGGCTGGGCACCCGCTGCTGGCCCTGCCCTTCACCACGGCCCTGCGCTGGGAGCCCCTGGCCGCCGGGTCCCCATCACTAACAGGGGACACAGGTAGCGGCTCCTTTGTCCACCCGGCAGGGGCTGGCGCTGTCGGTGGGGAGCAGGCTCCCGGCTCCAGCCCTTGTGCCTCAGGCTGTGGCAAGCGCAGCTCTGGCAGGAGCCCTGGGCGGCCCCCTTCTCTGCGGCCCTCAGCACGAGCTGATAGGGATGGGGGCCATGGAGGCAGCTGGCTGGCAGGGGATGGAAGCTCTGGCAGGGGGGACAGGCTCCTCTCGCCCTCCGCTCCTGCCAGTGCCTCCTCCCTGCCCCTCTGCGCCTTCCTCCGCGCCCCCCACCTCCTTTCCCACTCTGGACTGGGGCCGGCCCCCCCCAGCCAAGGCAGAGCTCTCAGTGCTGCAGGCAGTGCCGGGGCCGCGTTCGGGCCCTTCCTGGCAGCGCTGCTCTCCGGCCACCCCCCCGACACCGTCTGGCTCCTGGCGGCCGCTCTCCAGCCAGACCGGGGACAGGTACTTGTGCACCTCGATGGCTGGGCTGCGGCGGTTGGGGTCGAGGGCCAGCAGCCGTCGGAACATCCCCTGGGCGGCGGGGCTGAACACCCGCCAGGGCACCGGCGCCTGCCCGGCCACCGTGCTGTTCTGCCAGGCCCCAAAGTCCTCAAACTGGAGGTCGGAGCTGACGGCCACATCCCAGGGGAAGCAGCCGGTGCTGAGGCAGAAGAGCAGCACCCCGAAGGCCCACACGTCCAGGCTGGCGTCCAGCTCCAGCGTCTCCGAGGCCTCGAGCAGGCAGAGCTCGGGCGGCGCGTAGGGCAGCGTGCCCGACATGGCGCAGACGGGCGTGCCCTCCAGCCGCGTCAGCCCAAAGTCGCCCAGCTTCACCCGCCGGCACTCGCTGTCGAAGAGCAGCACGTTGTCCAGCTTGATGTCCCGGTGCACCAGGGCTTTGCCGTGCATGAAGTCCAGGGCCTCGGCCAGCTGGGCCGCGCAGCGCTTCACCAGGGCCTCTGAGAGGCCCTCCTGCGGGGGGATGGGCATTACGCAAAGACCACACTGGGTTCCCATGGGCACATCCCGCATCCCACTCAATGCACAGCGCCCCCTCTGGGAACCCACCCCACACAGCACCCAATGCCCCCCCCAGCGCACAGCGCCCCCTCTGGGAACCCACCCCGCACAGCTCCCAATGCCCCCCCCAGCACACAGCACTCCCTCTGGAAACCCACCCCACACAGCACCCAATGCCCCCCCCAGCGCACAGCACCCCCTCTGGGAACCCACCCCGCACAGCACCCAATGCCCCCCCCCAGCGCACAGCGCCCCCTCTGGGAACCCACCCCGCACAGCTCCCAATGCCCCCCCCAGCACACAGCACTCCCTCTGGAAACCCACCCCACACAGCTCCCAATGCCCCCCTCAGCACACAGCACCCCCTCTGGGAACCCACCCCACACAGCACCCAATGGCCCCCCAGCACACAGCACCCCCTCTGGAAACCCACCCCACACAGCACCCAATGCCCCCCTCAGCACACAGCACCCCCTCTGGGAACCCACCCCGCACAGCACCCAATGCCCCCCCCAGCACACAGCACCCCCTCTGGGAACCCACCCCGCACAGCACCCAATGCCACCCCCAGCACACAGCACCCCCTCTGGGAACCCACCCCGCACAGCACCCAATGCCCCCCCCCAGCACACAGCACCCCCTCTGGGAACCCACCCCACACAGCTCCCAATGCCCCCCCCCCAGCACACAGCGCCCCCTCTGGAAACCCACCCCGCACAGCACCCAGTGCCCCCCCCAGCGCACAGCGCCCCCTCTGGGAACCCACCCCACACAGCACCCAGTGCCTCCCCCCAGAGCACAGCGCCCCCTCTGGGAACCCACCCCGCACAGCTCCCAATGCCCCCCCAGCGCACAGCGCCCCCTCTGGGAACCCACCCCGCACAGCACCCAATGCCCCCCCGTGCACAGCGCCCCCTCTGGGAACCCACTCCGCACAGCTCCCATCCCACATAGCACCCAGTGCCCCCCACTCTACCCCAGCGCCCCCTCTGGGAAGCCCACACACACAGCACACAGCGTCCCCTCCTGGAAACCCCTCCTGGAACCTCCCACATGCTGCCCCAGTGCCCCCTTCTGGGAACCCACCCCATCCACAGTGCCCCTTGTCCCCCACATCCCAACTTCCATCAAGCCCCCGTCCCTCAGTGCCCTGTGCCGTACCTCCCCCACCGCAGACTACTGCTCCCTCCAGCATCCCTTAGCTCCCAAGACCCCCCCCCCCCAGGACACCTTGCTCCCCTGCCTGGCCACTGAGACCCAGCCCACCACCCCCTGCTCCCCAGGAGGCCCAAGTCCCTGTATCCCAGCCCCTTTTGCTGAGCCCCAGGCACTCACACCCCAGCCTCCCATCACTGATCCCCCAGTTCCGCGTACCCCGTCACGCACGATGGCACACAGGTCCCCTGCGGGTGCGAGCTCCTGGGCGAAGGCAAAGTGAGTGGGGCTCTCGAAGGCAACGGGCAGGGTGCGCAGGAACCCGGCATGGGCAGACAGGCAGAGCGCAATGCAGTACTCCCGCAGGAATGCCCGTCGCTCTGTCCTCTCCTTGGGCATCAGCTTCAGCACCAGGGCTGTGCCTGGGTACAAAGGGGGAGTCAGCGGGTCCCAACAGGGGACCATGCCTGAGTACATATCAAGAGTCAGGGTCCCTGCAGGGGGTGTCTGGGCACAAAAGGGGACTCGGGTCCCCTCCCTTCACTGGCTGCCCCTCCCCTCTCTGCCTGCTCTCCTGAGCCCCTGTGAACTAGCAGTGGGTGCCCACTGGGAGCAGCAGTGCCTGTGAGGAGAGAGCGCCCCCTACTGTAGCTGTGCCCTGCACTGTAGTATGTCCCACTGGGGGCAGCAGTGCCCGTGAGGAGAGAGCGCCCCCTACTGTAGCTGTGCCCTGCACTGTAGTGTGTCCCACTGGGGGCAGCAGTGCCTGTGAGGAGAGAGCGCCCCCTACTGTAGCTGTGCCCCGCACTGTAGTGTGTCCCACTGGGGGCAGCAGTGCCTGTGAGGAGAGAGCGCCCCCTACTGTAGCTGTGCCCTGCACTGTAGTGTGTCCCACTGGGAGCAGCAGTGCCTGTGAGGAGAGAGCGCCCCCTACTGTAGCTGTGCCCCGCACTGTAGTGTGTCCCACTGGGGGCAGCAGTGCCCGTGAGGAGAGAGCGCCCCCTACTGTAGCTGTGCCCTGCACTGTAGTGTGTCCCACTGGGGGCAGCAGTGCCCGTGAGGAGAGAGCGCCCCCTACTGTAGCTGTGCCCTGCACTGTAGTGTGTCCCACTGGGAGCAGCAGTGCCTGTGAGGAGAGAGCGCCCCCTACTGTAGCTGTGCCCTGCACTGTAGTGTGTCCCACTGGGAGCAGCAGTGCCCGTGAGGAGAGAGCGCCCCCTACTGTAGCTGTGCCCAGCATTGCAGGGTGCCCCACTGGGGGCAGCAGTGCCTGTGAGGAGAGAGCGCCCCCTACTGTAGCTGTGCCCTGCATTGCAGGGTGTCCCACTGGGAGCAGCAGTGCCTGTGAGGAGAGAGCGCCCCCTACTGTAGCTGTGCCCTGCATTGCAGGGTGCCCCACTGGGGGCAGCAGTGCCTGTGAGGAGAGAGCGCCCCCTACTGTAGCTGTGCCCTGCATTGCAGGGTGCCCCACTGGGAGCAGCAGTGCCTGTGAGAAGAGAGCGCCCCTACTGCAGCCCACTCCCTGCCAGGCCCCTATACCGCCTGCGGATGCCCAGGCCTGTCCTGCCCGAGAGCAGCTGGCCTGCCCTCACCTCGCTCCCGGTGCTCTGCCAGCAGCACGTTGCCGTAGGTGCCGCTGCCCAGTTCCTTGAGGATGGTGTATTGCTCCTGCAGCTCCAGCTGGGGCAGGCTGCGCGAGGTCACCTCCATCAGCCGCTCCAGGAACTCCACATTGTCCTCTGCCTCAGGCAGCTCCATTCCCCCACCGCGGTGCCTGAGGGGAGGGGGCAGCACCTGTCAAAACTGTGCCTGCTTCCGGACCCGCACAGCCAGGGGCAGTGGGAGCTCCTGGACTAAGGCAGGGGGTGGCGCTGGGAGGCCGGGGTTCCGTCCCGGCGCTCGGCGGCCGCGGGGCTGGCGGGCAGGGGAGCCTGGGAGCCAGGACGCCTGGGTTCTATTTCTGGCTCTGTCCCAGCTGAGCTGAGCTGAGTGAATTCCCTGTGGCTCTCATTTCCCTGCTCTGGGAAGTGCTCAGATATGTGCAGCTGAGAGGTGTGAGATAAACCCAGTCAGCACCTTCCCTGCCCTGCGGAGCAGCACTGGGTCCCCGCCCCCTTCCCCATGGGGCCATTGATTAGCAACCTGGCGCTGATGCGAGACAGGCACACGGAATGCTGAGGGCTCACACATAGGGGCCCACAATCCCACCCAGCTGGCTCCAGCATGGGGGGCAGGGGCTGGGTGGTCCCAATATGGGGGGGCGCTGAGAGGAACTGGGGCCAGGTGGTTCCTGCACGGGGGGCAAGAGGCGGTATTGGGGGCAGTGATTTTCTCTCCAGCTCCTGGGATGCGGAACCATGCAGAATGCTGTGGGGGCGGGGGAGGGGGCAAAGGCTGGGATGCCTGGGGCTACATCAATAGCCAGGCTTCTGCCCGGCAAAGTGCTCCCCACATGCCCCTCTGACAGGGGCTGGTGGGAGGGTGTCATGTCCATCAGACCATGTGGGGGGTGCGCCGTGTCCCTACTGCCTGCCCAGCAAAGATCAGGGCAGGGCCTGTGTCCCCAGTAAGCGGAGCACTTGGGCGGCCACGCAGGTGAGATTCAGGTGCCACTCAGCTGATAGCAGAGCACCACTGCCAGCAGCATGTGTTTCTACTGGTGGTGCACGTCTGCACTTGCCTCAGTGCACAGGACAAATTGTATTCTGCACATGGATGGAAACGATTAGAGGGAACACTGATAACTGCTTGCTGCTGAGCTGGCCCTGGTCTAATCCTACCTACCATGGACCCCTATGCTCACAAGGGAGACTGTCCCCCACCGTGGGTCTGGGCTCAGCCCCCCCACAACCAGAGCAATCATTTCCCCAGGCCTGGGACCATCCCCGCCCAGCAGGGGGCTCCCTCTTCCTGCCAGACTTGGATTTTCCCGGCTGCTAGCCAGTGCTCATTAGTGTTTATCATGACTGGGCAGTGTCCCAGGGCCTCCTGCTGGGTCTGGCATCTCAGTGTGGGCAGGGGTTACAGAGAAGGAGCCTGCTGGCCTAGCCCCAGCCCGCTCTCTGTCTGCCTGTCTGTCCGGCTCTTCCCACCAGCTGTCCTTCCCGAAGCAGAAAAGCCAATCCTCCCTGAGCCACCAGGGCGGGATGCACAAAGGGCTCAGAGATGAGGTGCCTGGCACCTGGCCTCCACTGGTCCCCTCAGCCCTGCGCTCCTCCGCCCGTCCCCTCGAAGGCAGTTTGGTGCGCAGCTCAGCTGCGGGTTGTCAGCCGGACCCCCGTCCTGGAGGTGCCTGAGCCAGGTCAGACCTGTCATAACCTCCCCTCCTCTCCTCCGCAGAGAGCCCCTGATCCCAGCCCAGTGGTCAGAGCATCCAGCCAGGAGAGGGGAGAGCTAGGTTCATGCCCTGCCCCCTGTCTCCTGCGCTGCAGGTCTCCTATGTCCCCATGGGGGCTCCTGGGACTTTCACGCTTGCAGGCCCAGTAATTATTTCATTCTTTATGCACCGGGGACCAGTATGAACAGGGCTGCCTATGCTGCAAAATGACATCGGCCTAACTTACGGCACGCACAGCCCCCGCAGTAATTCGATTCCTTTTGCACGTCCTCACTACGCTGCAGCGACTGAACTGCCACTGTTCTGAAAGGCAGCAACAGGCTGTCAGTCCCACAGAGCTGGTCTACACTGCCGCTGCATTGCGCTGTCACATTCTTGCTCAGAGGTGTGAAAAAACCACACACACACACACACACACACACACACACACACACACACCCCGAGCGCAGCAAGTTACAGCACTGTAAAGCAGCAGTGTAAAGCACCAGTGTAAACAGGCTCTCAGCACTGTTAACTACTCCCCTTATGAAGGCAGTTTGCCTAGAGCCGGTGCCGGGACCACAAGGCTGCATTAAAGCGCTGCCCCAGCTGCGCTTTATACTTACAAGCATAGACAAAGCCTCGGTGTCCTCACTGACGCTGTGTCAACCTGAGCACATCGCCCCACACTCTGCGCCTCTGGCGGAGGAGGGGTTATTAAGTCGGGATTATGGGCTAGGGGCTCTCACCCTTTATAGATGACTGTTCCCGTCAGGAGTCTATTTTGTCTTGTGTACCCCAAGTTTCACCTCACTTAAAAATGACTTGCTTACAAAATCAGCCATAGAAATAGAACATAAGAATGGCCAGACTGGGTCAGACCAAAGGTCCATCCAGCCCAATTCCTGTCTGCCGACAGTCGCCAATGCCAGATGCCCCAGGGGGAGTGAACAGAAGAGGGAATCATCAAGTGATCGCTCTCCTGTCACCCATTTCCAACCTCTGACAAAGTGTCACCGCACACTATTGCTGGCAAGGGGATTATTTTCTCATTTTTACCACCTAATTATAAAATAACTCCATTAGAATATAAATATGGTACTTACTTTTCAGTGTGTAGAGCTGTCGAAACAAATCACCAACTGAATGAAAATTTAGTTTGTACTTATTTGGCTGGTGTTTTTAATGTAGCTTATTGTGAAACAGGCTACTGCCTAACCGAGTCAGCATATCCCCAGAAGACCACTGGGTACCCCATGGAGCTACAACAATCGTTCTCAACCAGTGTATTCCTGGCTGAGATCCATGGTAGTAGAGTGATTACAGCAGTCGGGGCTCCATGTTATATGGACGCTTACTGAGCAACGTCAGTTGCCTACCTTTGACCTAACAGTGTGAACAAGGCATGAGGGCTTGTCTGCGCTGACAGCAGTGCCTCAGTGCCATGGGATGTTGTGTGGAGCTCTGCAAATCTGCAGATAATGCTTTATATCTGCAGATCTCTGTATCTGCAGACATGGCTGCAGATATCTGTGGCACACTTTTGCAGATGTGGATGTGGGTATCCGTGGATCACTTTTGCAGATGTGGATGTGGGTATCCGTGGCTCACTTTTGCAGATGCGGATGTGGGTATCCGTGGATCACTTTTGCAGATGTGGATGTGGGTATCCGTGGCTCACTTTTGCAGATGTGGATGTGGGTATCCGTGGCTCACTTTTGCAGATGTGGATGTGGGTATCCGTGGATCACTTTTGCAGATGTGGATGTGGGTATCCGTGGATCACTTTTGCAGATGTGGATGTGGGTATCCGTGGCTCACTTTTGCAGATGCGGATGTGGGTATCCGTGGATCACTTTTGCAGATGTGGATGTGGGTATCCGTGGCTCACTTTTGCAGATGTGGATGTGGGTGTCCGTGGCTCACTTTTGCAGATGTGGATGTGGGTATCCGTGGATCACTTTTGCAGATGTGGATGTGGGTATCTGTGGCTCCCTTTTGCAGATGCGGATGTGGCTGTGGATACCAGTTTTGTATCTGCGCAGACCTCTAAAGACATGAAAAGCTTCTTCCATCAGTTTGGGTGCTGCCCCTTCCCACGAGGCAGCAGCTAGGTGGGCAGGAGGTGCCCTTCCATCCACATAGTGCTGTCCTCGTGCAGCGGGACTGACAGCCTGGCTGGACTCTGGGACAAGGCACAGGAGGGCTGCTCTGCACCTAGCCCAGTGCACCTACTCCCATTTGCATCTCCAGGCCCCAGGACAAAGGCCCGCTTTGCCTTTCCCCCCACCAGCGGGCCTGTCTACGTGGGGGATCAGGCTGGTCTAACTCCATCACTCCGGGATGGATCAACCTTTGAGTGGCATCGTTTAGAAAGCAGATCCAGGCCAGCTATGTCCACAGCGCACTACTATGGCTCTGGGGTGTAGACACTCACCAGGGCGATGGAAGGGGTCTCCTGTTGGCGTCTTTCACCCACCTGCGTGGGAGAGGACAGCGAGATGCATGGAATTATTCTCCTACAGATCTATCACTGTCTCTGCCTGGAGTTAGCCTGGCTTAAGGTGAGGATGCTGCTCAGGGGAGGGATTTTCACAGCCCTGAGCAAGGTAGTGGTGCCAGACACACCAGCCCTGATAGAGACATCCCTGGAGCAGCCTCTAGCCTCAGCTCTAAGCAGCTCATCAGAGAGGGGACTACTAAGGTCTGGAGAGGGTTTGGAGAGTCTATCCTCATAAACACTGTCTATCCCCCCCACACACACATACACACCCCTTCCTATTACCTACAGCTACCTATGTGCGCACGAGTCTGTTGCCATGTACCTCCTCTCTCTCTTTCTCCACACATCTCCTCTATCTATCTATCTATCTATCTATCTATCTATCTATCTATCTATCTATCTATCTATCTATCTACCCCCATATATCTCATCTATCTGTCCCCGTACACCTCCTCTATCTATCTATCTATCTATCTATCTATCTATCTATCTATCTATCTATCTATCTATCTATCTATCTACCCCCATACACTTCATCTATCTATCTACCCCCATATATCTCATCTATCTATCCCCGTACACTTCCTCTATCTATCTATCTATCTATCTATCTATCTATCTATCTATCTATCTATCTATCTATCCCCATACACCTCACCTAACTATCCCCGTACACCTCATCTATCTATCTATCTATCTATCTATCTATCTATCTATCTATCCCCATACACCTCATCTATCTATCTATCTATCTATCTATCTATCTATCTATCTATCTATCTACCCCCATATATCTCATCTATCTATCCCCGTACACTTCCTCTATCTATCTATCTATCTATCTATCTATCTATCTATCTATCTATCTATCTATCTATCTATCTATCTATCCCCATACACCTCACCTAACTATCCCCGTACACCTCATCTATCTATCTATCTATCTATCTATCTATCTATCTATCTATCTATCTATCTATCCCCATACATCTCATCTATCTATCTATCTATCTATCTACCCCCATACACTTCATCTATCTATCTATCTATCTATCTATCTATCTATCTATCTATCTATCTATCTATCTATCTACCCCCATACACTTCATCTATCTATCTACCCCCATACACTTCATCTATCTATCTATCTATCTATCTATCTATCTATCTATCTATCTATCTATCTATCTATCTATCCCCATACACCTCATCTATCTATCTATCTACCCCCCTACACTTCATCTATCTATCTATCTATCCCCATACACCTCTAGCTAGCTAGCAATCTATCAATCTATCTCCATACACCTCCTGGCTATGTCTAGACTGGCATGATTTTCTGCAAATGCTTTTAATGGAAAAGTTTTCTGTTAAAAGCATTTGTGGAAAAGAGCGTCTAGATTGGCACGGATGCTTTTCCACAAAAGCACTTTTTGCGGAAAAGTGTCCTTGCCAATCTAGACGCGGTTTTGCGCAAGAAAGCCCCGATCGCCATTTTCACGATCGGGGCTTTTTTGCGCAAAACAATACCGCATTGTCAACACTGGCCCTCTTGCGCAAAAGCATTTGCGCAAGAGGGCTTTTGCCCGAACAGGAGCAGCATAGTATTTCCGCAAGAACACTGACAATCTTACGTGAGATCGTCAGTGTTCTTGTGCAAATTCAAGAGGCCAGTGTAGACTGCTGGCAAGTTTTTTCCGCAAAAGCACTTGCTTTTGCGGAAAAACTTTCCAATCTAGACTCAGCCCCTCTGTCTATCTATCCAGCTAGCTATCCCCATGCATTCCCTCTCTCCTTCTCTGTCTATCCTCTCACACCTCAGACGACCAATCTGTATCTATTTGCCTACATATCCCAGTAGATATCTCATCTATCGATGCTCACACACCCTCTGCAGGCAGGGAATCTTAGAATCATAGATCCATAGAGCTGGAAGAGACCTCAGAAAGTCATCAAGTCCAGCCCCCTGCTCTAGGCAGGACCAATCCCAACTAAATCAACCCAGCCAGGGCTTTGTCAAGCTGAGACTTAAACACCTCTAGGGATGGAGACTCCACTACTTCCCTAGGGATCCCATTCCAGTGCTTCACCACCCTCCTAGTGAAATAGTTTTTCCTAATATCCATCCTGGATCTCTCCCACCACAACTTGAGACCATTGCTCCTTGTTCTGCCATCTGTCACTACTGAGAACAGCCTCTCTCCATCCTCTTTGGAACCTCCCTTCAGGAAGTTAAAGGCTTCTATCAAATCCCCCCTCACTCTTCGCTTCTGCAGACTAAACAGACCCAAGTCCCTCAGCCTCTCCTCATAGGTCATATGCTCCAGACCCCTAATCATTTTGGTTGCCCTCCGATGGACCCTCTCCAGTGCGTCCACATCCTTTTTGTAGTGGGGAGGCCAAGAACTGGACACAATACTCCAGATGTGGCCTCACCAAAGCCGAATAAAGGGGAATAATGACATCTCTGGATCTGCTGCCAATGCTCCTCATAATGCAGCCTAATATGCCGTTAGCCTTCTTGGCTACAAGGGCACACTGTTGACTCATATCCAGCTTCTCATCCACTGTAGCTCCCAGGTCCTTTTCTGCAGAACTACTACTTAACCGGTTGGTCCCCAGCTTGTAACTATGCCTGGGATTCTTCCGTCCCAAGTGCAGGACTCTGCACTTGTCCTTGTTGAACCTCATCAGATTTCTTGTGGCCCAATCCTCCAATTTGTCTAAGTCACTCTGGACCCTATCTCTGCCCTCAAGCATATCTACCTCTCCCCCCAGCTTAGTGTCATCCACAACCTTGCTGAGGGTGCAATCCATCCTCTCATGCAGGTCATTAATAAAGATATTGAACAAAACCAATCCTAGAACCGAACCTTGGGGCACTCCGCTAGAAACCGACCACCATCCTGACATCGAGCCATTGATCACTACCCGCTGGGCCCAGCCTTCTAGCCAACTTTCTATCCATCTTACCATCCATTTATCCAATCCACATTCCCTTAATTTGCTGGCAAGAATATTGTGGGAGACGGTATCAAAAGCCTTGCTAAAGTCAAGGTATATCACATCCACTGACGTTCCCATGTCCACAGAGCCAGTTACTTCATCATAGAAGCTAATCAGATTGGTCAGGCACGACTTGCCCTTTGTGAATCCATGCTGACTATTCCTAATCACTTTCCTCTCGTCCAAGTGCCTCAAAATGGATTCCTTAAGGATCCCTTCCATAATTTTTCCAGGAACCGAGGTAAGACTGACCGGCCTATAGTTCCCTGGATCGTCCTTCTTCCCTTTTTTGATGATGGGCACTACATTTGCCTTTTTCCATACCCCATGACTTTTCAAGGATAATGGACAAAGGCTACTCAATGACATTTGCCAACTCCCTCAGTACCCTCGGGTTCATTAAGTCCGGCCCCATGGATTTGTGTACGTTTAGCTTTTCTAAATAGTTCCTAACCTGTTCTTTACCCACCTCGGGCTGTCCATCTTCATCCCATCTTGTGTCACTTAGCGCATTAGTCCAGGAGCCGACCTTGTCCGTGAATACAGAGGCAAAGAGAGCATTGAGTACTTCAGCTTTCCCCACATCATCTGTCACTAGGTTACCTCTTTTGCGGCTTCACTTTCAGCAGCATGCTGGCTGCTGGGCAGTAGGCCTGATGGACAAGGCCAGTTAGCTCTGTGCAGCAGGCCCCGGGCTGCGAAGACACAATGACAGGGCAGGGCTCTAGAGCTCACAGCCCTTCGTGGGGGCCTGGAGCCAGCAGTGTACCAGTGCTCTCTGTAACACCCTGCAGCACTGTGTGCACCTTGCCACAGAGCAAGCCTACCCCAGTGCCAGTCTAGCAGGGACAGCACCCACGGGGTGCAAAGGCACCCTCCTCTGGGGCTGCGAGAACTGGCGGAATTCAGCCCTGGCTCTGTCCTGAGCCTGCACAGAGACCTGGGACATTCCAGCACCATCCGCCCAGGTCATGTCCTACAGCATGTGCGGGGAGCATCCCTGCTCCCCAAGGAGGCAAGGGGGGACCAGCAGAGATACTCATGCCCTGAGACAGGATCCAGGACCAGCTCTCTGCACTTAGAGAGTATGATGGCTTTTGCAGGCAGCTCCCCTGGGACAGGGGGTCTGGAAGATAGATAGATAGATAGATAGATAGATAGATAGATAGATAGATAGATAGATAGATAGATAGATAGATAGATAGACAGACAGACAGACAGACAGACTGACTGACTGACTGACTGACTGACTGAAGGCCTCTCTCTCTCACCTAGTGTCCACACTGGGTCTGGCTGTGTCTCTCAAGCGGTGCGGTGCAGGGATCCTGTTGCTGGCATGCACCCCGGGACCATGGCGGTGAGCTCTGTGTGCCGGGACTCTGCGCTGCTGTGTCTTCGAGTCTCTCTCTGCACTGGGCCAAGCCGTGGACCAGACGTGCAGTCCCCAGGAGCTGGAGCTGTGACTCAGACTTTCCCTGCACTGACCCGCGCTCTCTGTCCCCGGGCTGTCCTGTGCTGGGATAATCTCCCGCTCGCGGAGAGCATGTGTCATTGACTCAAACACCATTCAGCCTGACTTCCAAACATAGGCAGGGAGGCTGGCGCTGGGCTGTCCGCTGACAACAATGAGCCCAGCATTGCTGCCCAGTGCAGGGGTCCGGCCCCCCGCCCCCTCCCCACAGCCCTCAACAATACCCCCAGCTCTCCCCAGCTGCAGGGCAAGTGCAGCCAGAGAGACAGACAACCCAGAGCGCTGTGCTTAAGACAAACAGACAGGACAAAGCGCTGCAATGTTGAAAAGGGGGGTGTATAGACAGAGAGAGAATTACATTAGATAGAGGAGGTGTATGGTAGCTAGATAGATAGATAGATGAGGTGTATGGGGATAGCTAGCTAGCTAGCTAGCTAGATAGATAGATAGATAGATGGGATTATTTGGGGACAGACAGGTGCACAGGCAGACTTGCTTTACTGGGCCGGTGGCAGGGAGACCATGGAAGTGGGGTGCTACAAAGGAACCAAAACAAATGAAATGTTGGAGTATAAACAGCATGGGGGGAGCTGAATGCACCACTAAGCCATCTGTTTCATAGGGGCCCTGTGTGGGGCTGCCATAGCCAGGGGTACTTTGGTTCTGGCCTGGTGCACGCACACACACACACACATCCCAGTTAGGTAAATGCACTTATCAATTATCCCCCCAAAAGAAAGTTGGGGGGCTGTGGCTGGCAGAGCACCTAGGAATCAGGACAGGCAAGGGAGAGCCACCCATTACCAGGGCTCAGCCATGCGGCCCCGCAGCCAGCTGTCCGCAGTGCGCTGGGCCAAGCCATGGCAGGCAGACAGCTGGAGTGAAGCCATGTGCGTGGGTGGGCAGGGAAGTGTTTGTGGTATGTGTGTGGGTGCTGGCTTGTGCCCTGCCTGGGTGTTTGTTTGTGATAGCTGTTGGGGGTGGCACTTCTGTGTTTGGGGCTGTATATGAGCCTGTGGGATGTATATGGGAGGCAGGTGTATATATTTGTATGTATATGGGTGTATATATAAGTTTGTGGTGATGTACATAGGGACAGTTTGTGTGTATATGTGGGGGCAGGCTACATGCAGGTTGTACTGGTGGGGGGTGTATATGTGTGGGGCGTGTACATATGGGTGTTTGTGTGGGGTATGTATGTTTGGGGTGTGTATATATGGGGTACATAGGCGGGGATGTATGTGCAGAAGTGGGTATGTATGTGGGAGGGTGTATGTGGGAGTGAATGTCTATGGTGAGGTGTGTGTGTGCATGCATGTTAAATCACAGTTAAATCATGGGAGAGCAGCGTACGTGTGAGGAATACAGAGTGTGGAGGGAGAGCTGTTTGTGAGGAAGTATCTATGTGTGGGGGAGGTACATGTGGGAGGTACAGCTTGAGGAGGGAGGTACGTGTGCACACAGGGAATCTGAGGGTACGTCTAAACTACATGGCTCCGTCGATGGAGACATGTAGATTTGTTTGTTCAGCAAAGGGAAATGAAGCCGCGATTTAAATAATCGCGGCTTCATTTAAATTTAAATGGCTGCCCCGCTGAGCTGACAATCAGCTGATCAGCTGTTTGTCGGCTCATCGCACGAGTCTGGACACTCCCTTTATCGACCTCCCCGGTAAACCTCATCCTACGAGGCATAACGGGGAGGTTGATAGAGGGCTTTCAGGTTGGCGCAGGAGCTTCCAGATCAGCTGTTTGTCAGCTCAGCAGGGCAGCCATTTAAATTTAAATGAATTTTTTAAAAAATATTTAAATCGCAGCTTCATTTCCCTTTGCCGATCAGCCTAATCTACATGTAATTTAGACACACCCTGGGTGTAGGAGGAGGTGTGTTTGAGGAGTACAGAGTGTGAAGGGAGGTATGTGTGTGAGGGGTGTCTATATACCGGGGAGGCACATGTGGAAGGAGGTACATTTGGGCAAGGGTATCTGTGCATAGGGGAGGTACATGTGGGGGTATGGAGTGTGAAAGGAGGTATATGTGCAAGAGAATATTTATATAGGGGGTACATGTGGAGGGAGATGTGTGTGCATGAGGGGTATTTATGTCGGGGGTGGTACATGTGGAGGTAGGTGTGTGTGCATGAGGGGTGTTTATGTCGGGGGAGGTACACATGGAGGGAGGTGAAAATGGAGAAATTTGGAGTAGTTCTGTTTTGACACAGTTAAATCAATGCTAAAGGTTTGAAAACTAGAAGAAAATGTGAAACCACAGTGAATATATCCCTTTTTTGTTATAACATCACGAATTATGAGAGTCTACAGGGTCAAGAAAAAAATAAACTTGCTGGAATACCCATTTTAAAAACAAGTAATAAAAACAATTAAATGAAAAAGTTTTAATAATCCCTTTTTAAGAAATATGAAACAAAAATTACCTTCATAAAAATAACACTGTATTTTTTAAAAATACACTCATTGAAATAAAGCCCGTTCATTTTTCTTTTATTTTCCAAAAATGGACCCAAGCAACACCAAGTAAATGTGCTAATAGTAGATAAAAAGTTTCCTCTCAGCTTATAGAAACTTTTCACTGTTAAGAATCATGGAAATGCACTAACATTGTGAACTGAGCTGTGCCCCCACCCTGGCTGGCTCTGTATGAAATAGTGTTACAGCAGACAACAGCCTTCGAATGGGAACCATTGTCCTTTGGTGCAAAGGGTCGCTTTTCTCACCTTTGCCCTCATGAACAGAAGCCCAGAGCCAGAGAGATCCAGAGACTGGCTGGTGGCATTTTTAAGCGATAAAATGGCAAGTGAAGTCAGTCTCTCGTTAGCTACCATCGACTGAAGACATGTTTTAATGATCTCAAGCTTCAAAAAACTGCACGTGCCACTTTTGATTGTGACCAGCAGCATCAGCAGAATCCTCAAAGCTGCCCACACATTAGGAAACATGTCCCTCCACTCACTTCAGGCGCAACTTGGAGAACTTGGGGTGGAGAGCGCTTCCCTTCCCTCCCCGCTCCTCCATGGGGCAAAATGTGACAGACATGCAATTCGACATACAGGTCTTAATTGCTGGCATCCAAACATTCCCCATGTATGAGTGTCTGGGGCAACTGTTCGAGAGTGTTTTCGTGTCTGCCAGCAGCTTACTAAGGTCACACAAAGAACTCTGGTTTTCTCCAGGATGCATCATTTGTCCAAACTTTTCTGTGATGGACACTCAACAAGTCAGCAAAAAACATTCCTCCTGAATTTTTCTTCTGAGCTTCCCTCACCATATCTCTGCCCCAGTGACCAAACTGTCTCTTCTTCTGATGAATAAAAGTTTCCTTGACAACAGGCTCAGCTCCTACATATTCTGCCTTTTCTTTGGCAGCTATGATGGCACCTTTGATCAGTGGCTCTGGAACAATTTTTAGGGTGGCGTCATGGTCTGTTGGTGCAGCTGGAGCTAGGGGAGGCAGGCCCCCATCTCTACCTACAGCCCCACCCCCACTGCTGAGGCCCCACCCACTATGGAGAAGAGGCGGGCGGGGGTGAGCATACATGCGCACCCCAGCCTCCCCAGCCGCGGCACACCAGGGGAGGGAGGAGGTTGCGTGGTGCAGCCCCAGCTCTGTAGAACCAGGGAGGGAGGAAGCCATGTGGCTCCAGCATCCCCAGCCAGGAGCATGGGGAGGGCGGGCGCTGGAGGCAGCACCACTCTGCCCCCAGAACACCTACAGCAGGCGCTCTGGGGGCGGAGTGAAGGCAAGCCCTCCCCCGCCTAGGCTACTGAATGCCTACGGCAGGAGTGCTGAGCTATGCCTGCCCTTACACCTGTTCCGTGCCCTGCCAGCTTTCCCAGTCCAGACTGACTGGATGCCGGTAATGGCGGTAGCGTCCAGTCCGTAGGGTCTGGGAGAGTTGGCAACCCTAGCCCCTCACCGCCCACAGAGCAGCCACAGCTGAGCCCCAGGCCGGCGGTGGGACCCTGGGCAGCAGCGGAGCCTCCGGCGCCAGGGGCTGGGACCCTGGGGCTGACAGGGCTGGCAGGCTGTGAGCGTGGGGCCAGTGGGCATTGAGACCCCAAGGGCCTGTGCAGCCCATGAGGCTGACAGGTGGCAGTGAGGCCAAGCCAGCCCAAGGCTGCTCAAAACGGTTTGCGGCTCCCTTTAGGCACCACACCCCCCGGTGGGGGAGGGACTTTGCACACTGACCCCACTCCTAGGCCAATCACTGCAGTTCCCATTGGCCAGAAACTGGCCAATGGAAGCTGCAATGATTGGCTCAGGGGAGGTTACAGCACACAAAGTCTGTCTTTCCCCCCGACACTGCCTTGGGCGCATGGCACAGAGCGGCTCATGGAAGGAGCCTCCAGCCATTTTGAGTGGCTTGGGGCGGCAGCAGGCAGGGAGCTTGCCTTGGGGTCCCTGTTGAGCTGCTGGCTAGGAGCCACCCAAGGTGAGCACCTCCCAGCCAGAGCCTGCTTCTGGCATCCCACCCCCTCTTGCCTCCCTATTCCCTGCCCTAGGTCACCATCCAAACCCTCCGCACCCACCGTTGCCTCGGGTCACAACCCACTCCCAGACCCTGCACCCCCTCTTACACGCCTCCTCCAGGTCAAAATTCACTCCTGCACTCAAACCCCTTCCCCAACCCTGCATCCCAGTCCCCTGCCCCAGACAATCACCTCCTTCACCCAAACTCCCTCTCAGACCCCACACCCTCTCCTGAACCCCAATCCCTATCCCAAGCTTCCTTCTGCACCCAAACTCCACCCCAGATCCTGCACCCCCACCATAGAAAAGTGTGGCCCATGACCACTTACCAAAATCTCAGAGTGCCCCTCCCCATCAAAAATTATTGCCCACTCCTACTCTAAGTCCAGCCCTGAAAGACGGAAACCATCTCCTGAGGCTCTATGCACCAAACCCGCCTCTTGACAGAAGGAGCAAGACATCTGCTTTGTGCCCCACAGCGTGGCCAGAGGGGGCAGCGCCCACCTCATGCCATTAAGCTCAGCAGTCAGAGCAGTGGCCTGAGCTGTGGGAACGCCAATGTCAGCGACTGGGCCAAAGGGAGAGTAAGAATGGCTCTGCAGCCCAGAACTTCGGGCACCCCCCTGGGTAGGGGGAGACCCCAGTCCTGTGCCCCTGCTCCTGTCCCTCTTTCACGACTTAAAGGGACCCACTGTAGGTGCCTAAGTCGGGGGGTTGACCCCCCCCAAGTCCCTTTGTGGATCTGGGTCCCCATTCTCAGTCAAAACTCGTCATCGAGCCGGGCCAATGAATGTTGGCAAAGGGGCAACACCTTCCCAACCCCCACACCCCAGTTCTTCACCAAATGCTGAGCTCCTCGCTCTGCTTTGATACCCCCCATTCCAGCCACCCGCCTGTTGCTCTGCCCCACCACCACACACACACACACACACACACACACACACACACACACACACACACAGCTGCTGGGGCTTTGCAGACAGGAAGGGCTGTGGAGAGCAATGCAGAGTTCCTACCCCAGGTCTGGGCCCAGCTTGTGAGGAAAGGGCTCTCCAGACCCACCGGCAGCCCCAAAGGCTTGGAGCAGTGTGTGCTGAGGGCCCCATTCCTCTCAATAGGGTGTTCGCACTGCGTATGGCATTGTGGTGACGCATAACCCAGAAGAATCACTTGGAGCTCTCAGCACTGTCTGTGCTGTGTGTCCAGCACACCCATTCCCCAGGCCCAGGCCACACCTGGTCCCCCATGCCAAGTACTGCCCTGTCCGTTGTGATACCAGCCTGTGCCATTGGCAGTGTTCCCTGTAAGCTGTGCACATGTGCGGCCGCTCAGGAGAGAGTTCGACACTGCCCCACTGATTAGCAGAGTGCCCACAGCTAGGTTTGTGTTTCTAGTGGTGGTGCCCATTCACACATGCCTCATGCACAGAAAAAAATACATTCAACACATGGATGGAAAAAAACGCACATGGATGAAAAACATTAGAGAACATTGCCCATAAGGCACATGTGTAACCCACACACCTAGGCTACGTCTACACTGGCCCCTTTTCCGGAAGGGGCATGTAAATTTCACGAGTCGTCGTAGGGAAATCCGCGGGGGATTTAAATATCCCCCGCGGCATTTAAATAAAAATGTCCGCCGCTTTTTTCCGGCTTTTAAAAAAGCCGGAAAAGAGCGTCTAGACTGGCCCCGATCCTCCGGAAAAAGTGCCCTTTTCTGGAGGCTCTTATTCTTACATGCCCCTTCCGGAAAAGGGGCCAGTGTAGACGTAGCCCTAGGATATGTCTAGACTACATGCCTCTGCCGACAGAGGCATGTAAAATAGGCTACCCAACATAGTCAATGAAGCGGGGATTTAAATATTTAAATAAAAATGGCCACCGCGCTGTGCCGGCTCATCTGATCGTCAGCACAGCGCGCGAGTCAAGACGCGGATCGGTCGACAAGGGAAGTGGCACGTAAACCGCTTACGAGAGATAAGAACAAGGGAGCTCTAGAGCGTAAGCTGAGCGGCAGCTGGCTGTATAGCTCAAGCTGTAGTAGCTCCTACACTGAGATCCCGGATTCAAATCGGCCTCCTGGCAGTTCTATATGCACAAGGGGGCTGACTTAAGGCTGTAGGTACAGCCTCGGTTCTGGCAAGACAGAGAGACCGGGTTTCCTGTTGCAGAAGCCACAGTAGTGAGGCTGTTTCTTAGCAAAGCTGCCGGATGGTTTGTTCCGTTTCTAATGGTTGTCTCTACCAGCCTGTCGGGGCTGTAAGCCCCTGGATCTCCCCTCGAGCCCCTTGTAAATATAGCTACAACATTTGCTCCCCTCCCATGTGCTGGAGCAGCAGCTGCTTTTAATGAGAGGGCATTTTTTTGCTAGTAGCTCAGCTTCTTCAGGATCCAGGGATGGAAAGCAGCTGAGCCCAGGGACTTACTGCTCTTGGCAGCAAAGTGCTCACTTACTCTTGCTCCACAGGCTCCATAGCCTGGAATTCTGCCCCGGCTCTGAGAGATAGGAGCAGCCCAGCCCCTGTGCTCTAATGCACCTTCACCAGGGCAGGGCATCCAGCCCGGCTGCTCGAAGGGCTGTGTCCATGGGGAAAGCCAGGCAGTTCGGTGTGGTAGGCCATTGTGGGTGGGAGAGTTAGGTATGTATGTTAGGACGTTGTGTGTGTGGGTTAGGTGTGCGTGTGAATGTGTCAGGTGTGTGTATATTAAGCCATTGTGTGTGTGTGGAGGAGTTAGGTTTGTCTGTGTTAGGCCACTGTTTGTGGGTGTTTTAGGTAGGTGTATGGATGTGTTAAATGTGTGAGAGAGAGTGAAGCCATTCACCGTAGGTATGTTAGGGTGTGTGTGTGTGTGGATTTGTTGGGGCAGACCCACCGACAGGGAGGACAAAGGGGGCAGTCGCCCCAGGGCCTGTTGATTCAAAGGGGCCCAGGGCTCCAGCCACCACTTCACTCCGAAGGTTGGCAGGGGGAGAGGGGTTGCGCAGTACAGGCTGCTCTGGGGCTGGCTGCCCTCAGCCCCACCCCTTCTACCTGAGGCCTTGGGCCTTCCAGAGTAGGGTTGCCAGGTGTCCAGTATAGAACCAGACAGCCCGGTATTTTCACCTCCTGTCCAGTAAAAAAATTCAGAAAATGCTGGACACCTAACGGCTACGTCTACATTGGCCCCTTCTCCGGAAGAGGCATGTTAATTTCCAACTTCAGAATAGGGAAATCCGCGGGGGATTTAAATATTTAAATAAACATGGCCGCCGCTTGGGGAAAAGCCGGAAAAAAGAGTCTAGACTGGCGCGATCCTCCGGAATAAAGCCCTTTTCCGGAGGATCTCTTATTCCTACTTTGAAGGGGTGGAGCAGAGGCAGGGCCTGGGGCGGGGCAGGGGCAGGAAGGCGGGGGCGGGATGGAGCAGAGGCAGGGCCTGGGGCGGGCGGGGGCAGGAAGGCGGGGGCGGGATGGAGCAGAGGCAGGGCCTGGGGCAGTGCGGGGGCAGGAAGGCGGGGGCGGGGTGGAGCAGAGGCAGGGCCTGGGGGTGGCTGTCAATGGTTGAGCATTCCCAGAGAAACCAGAAAGTCAGCACCTTTGGATTAACTTTAATTCCTGGGGACTCCAGGGCAATCCTGGAAGGTTGGCACCAGTGACAGGGCCCAGAGCACCGGGGGGGGGGGGGGGGAGGTTGCTGAAAGGGTTAAGCTGCCTGGAAACAGGCTAAGTAAGGGAGCTGACCCAACCTTGGGTCAGCAAAGGATCCTGCGGGGGCCACACTCGGCCCCTCCCCCACCTGGGCACTCCCTCTAACCCTGAGACAAATCCTGGGGCTGGGCACAGGGAAAGGATCATCTCAAAGGTCAGGGGCACATTCTCGGAGGGAGCAGCCAGAGCACCCCGCCCCCGCACTCACAGAGCCCTTAGTCCCAACCCGCAGCCCCTGCTAAGCCAGCCCTGGGTGGCCCAGTGCCTCACAGCCCCTGCTCCAGCTCACCGCCTCTGTGCGTGGAATGCTCCGGGGGTCTATTTCGGGAGGTGTCTATCCTGGCAGCACAAGTGTTGTGTGTCCTGCCAGCAGGGTATAATTGTATTGAACGGAGTCGACTAGTTGTTAGAGGCAAAGGCGCTCAGACCCTAAGAGCCTAGAGAGAGCCCGAGAAACTGGGATCCAGGACTTCTGGTTTTATGCCTAGCTCTGGGAAGGGAGTGGGGTGTAGTGGTTAGAGCAAGGGGGGCTGGGAGCTAGGACTGGGGGAAGGTCCACTCACAGCCCCAGAAGGGCCTGAATTTTGTGCTGCTCTAGGATAGGCCTGTGTCTGTCTTGTCAGGGGTCCTTGTCCCATTCCAATCTGATCCATCACCACCCCTGCCAGCTGCTCGCCGCTGCCCTGACCCAACCTGCATGGACTGGTGGAATTAATACTTGACAGCACATTAGCAGCACCTGGGCTTGGCTGGTGGCTGAAGAGGAAAGGTCAGGCAGCTGCCTCCCAGCAAAGACTTCCGTGCACTGCTCTTGTTTGCATAGCCAGCTGATGTGTTTACTCCCTGAGCGGAGATTGATGGTTGAAACGGAACGGAGGGAACGTTACCAGCCCTGCCAGGGTGACAGAGCGGGAGAGGCTCTCTGGAGTTGCCCTCTAACCCACCAGCCCCCACCCCATTACCAGAGCTGGGGTGGGACCCAGGAGTCCTGCTGCCCGTATGTAGCCAGTTCTTTCCTTCTTGGACCCTGGGTGGGGAAGCAGAACGTAGGTGTCTGTCCCTCATGGGTAAGTTGGCGGTATTCGCTGGCAAGGTTGCCAGGAGATGTGTGATGGAGTGAAGTGGCCTGAGGATGGTGGGGTATAAATAGCTGCCCGGAGCTGGAAATAGCTCCTGAGTGACCTGTGTGATGCTGTGGCTTGGGGGTCAACAACCCAAAGCCGTGCAGCTCCTGTGTGACCCCTCACTGGCTCCCAAAGATCGGCCAGGGGGACCAGTGACTCCAGGGGGCTGGGGTGGGGGCAAGGCAGGAAGCCAATGCAGCTAGCACAGGCTCCCAGCCCCAATCCCATCGCAGGCAGTGTTTGGGGGGTCTGGCATAGATGATTTGGTGGAAGGGGCATGTTCCAAAGGGAGCTGGCACAGGGCATAGCAGGGGACAGTGAGTTGGGAGTGCTAGTATAGCAAGGGATAGGAGTGTGACAAAGTGGGAATTTTCTATGATATTTTTATGAGTCCTATGTGTGCCTCGGTTTCCCCTATGTGTGGTAAAACATAGCTGCCTCATGGGGGGAAAAGGGTCTGCATCTATGTCCATCCAATTGTCCTGTCTGGATGGAACTAAGTTAAGGAACCGACTCAGATCAGCCCAGGACCAGAGAGACCATGCAGTTGTAACTCCTAGCTGGACAGTCTCTGCCAGGACGCTGGATGCAGACCCAGGCTGGCGAACACAGGCCTGGGAGGCGGGGGTTACATGTTGGCTTCTGGAAGAAGCTGGGAGCTCTCATGAGTTCAGTTCAACTACGTCTCTCAGGTGCACTATCCTGGGCGACGCCGTTAACCCGGCCGAACCTCCATGTAGCCCGCGCCAGGTCAATGGGGGAGTTCTCGTCTCGCGGGGAGGTGGATTGGCCACACTGATCCCCTCCTGTCTGCATCCGCAGCATCTTCACAGACATCTACAGCAGCGGTTCAAGTGCAGACAAGCCCTAAGGAAGAAAGCCCCAGGGCCTGAAAAGGGTGACTGAGTTCTCCAGGGCTGGAACTCCCATGGAAATAAAATAGTGGGTGCTCAGTACCCACCAGCCACAGCAGATTGTGTCCCCTCCATTGGCTGTTTGGTGGCCGAGGGAGGAGCTCAGGGGAGGGGAAGAGCAGCAAGCAGGCCGGGGTCTTGGGGAGGGGGGACGGATAGAGGTAGAGTGAGGGTGAGGTCTGGGGGGGGAGGCTGGAGCTAGGGAGGAGACTTGGGGGAGAGGAAAGAATGGGGATGGGGCCTTCAGGCTGAGTAGGGATGGAGTGCCCCAGGGAAAGAAAAAACAGTGCCTCTGGCGTTCCCTACAGCTCGGCTGAGCTCGGGGCTGACCAGACCTGGCTTTGCTTGCCCCTTCCCCTCTCTGTGCTGCCCTGAGGAATCCTCGTGCCATGTGCCCCGGCTTAACAAACCTGACTGCATTGAAACCGCCACCCGTTGTAATAGGGGACCAGGCCAGCAGCCTCGGCTAGCTCATTTTCCACAATACAGTCACCCAGTGCCCCAGCTCACCCCCGCTCTGCTCCCTGCAGCACAGGCCCCGAGCACTGCTCTGGGCATCAAGGCCAGCACTGACTGCCAGGGGAGAGCACCTCCTACTACCCCCTCCCTACAGCACAGCTCCCCCCTAGCGCTGCCCTGGGCCTGGGGCTAGCAGTGACTGCCAGGGAGAGCCCCCCACTCATTGCTCTTGCTGGAGAAGGCAATTGACCCGAGCTCAGTTTTGCTCTGATTCAGAACACACCCAAATCTCCCAATATGTTGTGCGATCCGACAAGCCCCAGAAACGCCAGCTCTGTTGCCATGGAGGCAGAGGGCCGCTGACCAGGGCTGGGACCTCGACGCCGGTGGTGGGCCCTCCACACCGGGCTAGTCTGAGCCAGGCTGGTGATTTGGGGCCTCAGACCCGCCATGCGCGATGCCGCTTGGTTCTCCCCCCACAGCGCCATGCCCCCTGGGGACCGGCATGGGCCGCGGGCCAGAGCCAGCGACAGGTGGCAGCTTTCGGAGCTGCGGGGGAGGAGTGGGATTAGCTGCTAACCAGCTTTCATAATGGGGTCAGAGATCAGGATGTGATGACAGGACTTGAGCAGCGGGAGGTGGGCGGGTGGGCCATGCAGCACGGGGTTGGGGAGGGCCCTGCACTGTAGCCAGGGCAGGAAAGGTCATGGAGCCCGGAGGGGGTGCCCTGCAGTCAGAGGAGTAAGGGGATCCCTGCAGCTGGAGGGGGTCCTTTCAGTGTGTGGGGCAGGGCAGGGAGCACTGGCCACTGTCGGGCTAGATCAGTGGTAGCCAACCTGGGGCCCGAGGGGTTCTGAGAGACATTTTGTGACCGTAGCCAGATTCCGCTGGTTGCCAGAGTCCGGCAGGTTTTCCCGACCGGTGTTACTAACGTGACACGCACGTAAAGCCAGGCCACGTGAAGCGAGGTGGGTGCAGATTGCACACAGCCTTGTGAGAGTTGCGCACTCCCTCTGCAGCCTATCACGGCGCTGCTACCATTCAGTCAGCACCCCAGCAAATTGTAGGTACAGAAATGCAGTAGCAAAACGACCCTATCCCAGGAAGCCATCTTGGTTACGACAATCTTGCAGCCCACTGAGGCGAAGGAGGCCACACATGCAGCCCCCTCCCTAGCCTAGGTTGCTCCTCACTCGGCTAGATGGAGCTTTGGTCTGACCCAGCATTGGCCAGTCTGCTGTTATGTTGGTGGTGGGGCTGTCCTTGGAGCTGGTGTGGGGAGTCCCTGCAGTGTGGGTTGAGGGAATCCTTGCAGCCAGGTAGGGGGAATCGCCCAGTCATCAGAGAAACATCTGCTCCCTGACAACATCTGCTCCACAGGCAGCGACAGTCAAAAAAGCAAGGGGAGTATTAGGAACCGTTAAGCAAGGGCTATATAATGAAAAAGAAAATATCACAATGTGTTTCTGTAACTCCACGGTGCGCCCCTACCTTGTACACAGTGTGCAGTTCCGGTCACCCCATCTCAGAAAACATCTCTTGTAAAAGGTACAGAGAAGGGGCAACCAAAATGATGGGGGGAGAAGAATATAAAGCTGGTGACTGCTCAGCTTGGAAAAGAGATGGCTAAGGCTGAATATGACAGAGGTCTGGTAAAATTCTGACTTGGAGAAAGAGAGTAGGAAAGTGTTATCAGCCCCTTCATGTTACACAGGGACTAGGGGTCACCCATGAAATTAAGAGACAGCAGGTTTCAGACAAACATACAGATGTCCTTCACACCATGCACAGTCAACCTGAGAGTTCCTGTGCTGGGCTCAAAGGCTCGATAAACCTTTGGGCACGGGGTCTGCTCCCTCCCCGTGCTGGAACTGAAGGTTTTATTCTTTTTATATTTGTATTTTAGGTTTAGTAATGTAGTGATGTAAGGTAATATAGATAATTATATTTAATACTGTAGTAAGTTAAATGCTTTAGTTAAGTATATATCTCCTCTATTTCCTTGTTCTAAAGTTTAGTAAGCTTAGTAAGTAAAGAGACAGGATCTCATATTGCGGCTATGTTAATGAGATTAGAAATATTGAAGGCCCGGGCCTTCATTGTGAATTGTTTTGATTTTAATTTTGCTTAAAATAAAACACGGCTGTTTACCTTTGAAGGATTCTGAGAGAAAGACTGTTTGTATGAATAAGATACAGTGTAAAGATCGTCAGTAGAGCCAGCTGGTCAATACAGAAGGGGAGAATGTGGGTTGAAGACAAACTGTAAAAGACAGACTGCGAAGAAACATATTGGCATCAGAAAAAACATCCGTGTGTAGCCACAGTCAAGAATTGATCAGATTGGCAAAAGTGACGGCTCTAAAGGTAAAGGGTGGGCACCCCTGAAAACAACTGATTAAATCCAGGACAGGATGAGCCTTTCAAGATGTTTTGGGAATAAATGTCAACATCAAAAGATAACAGTAACCAGTCACAGACTGACACAGAGAAATCCATAGAGGAGAGGATTATAAAAGCAGGGTGCCTTGCTATGAAACTTTGGGTTCATCTTGCCACCAACTCCAGAAAAGCATCGGATCGATCGACCGTCAAAGGCCCTGCTCTCCCTCTGTGTTCAATCTAGCTGGCCACTAGACTGATACAGAATCTGGACTGGTAACTATAGCATCATCTGGCAGGACCGTGTGTGTATGAAGTTTGTGTGTGAGTGATTAAAAAGCATATGCAACTGTTGCATTCTCAATAAATGCAGCATAGTGCCTTTTCCTCTATAAAAGATCTTGTGTGCTTTGTTTAAGCAGTAACACCCAGCCCCAAACCTCTCCCTCAGGTGGGGCAGGAGAGCTGTGCACAGGGGGCCTCTGTATCAATGGGGATTCCTGGGGGGGAAGGAGCTGTCCCATCTGTGCTACAATAAAAAGAGGAAGCCCCTGCAGCCCCCCAGCCCTAGGACACATGACCACAGCCCAGCAGTGCTGGGAGAGGTTTCAGAGACACCAGCAGAGCAGGGGCACCAGCCAGACATGAGAATACAGGGGCAGCTGCTGAGAGCAAGGGTCTGGGAGGGGAGTGAGGTCTAGTGGTTAGAGCAAGGGGGGCTGGGAGCAGGACCCCTGGATTCTATGCCCAGCCCCGGGAGGCAGAGGCCGGTGTGTGCTGCCAGGCAGACTGTTGCCAGCTACTGGCCGAGGACAGGACGCCCTCTCGCTGTCTCGGCATGAGTTCTGGAGGCAGCCGCCCACAGCTCTCAGGAATGGCCCCTGCTGAGGCGAGGCCTGGCTGGGCGCTGGGTGATCCTGGGCCCACATGAGCAGCACTGAGAGCAGGTTGCCTGGTGTCTGGGTTTCGATCAGAACGCCCTGTTGGGAAGGACCCAGCAGGCTC
This sequence comes from Pelodiscus sinensis, assembly GCF_049634645.1. Classification (NCBI taxonomy): domain Eukaryota; kingdom Metazoa; phylum Chordata; order Testudines; family Trionychidae; genus Pelodiscus; species Pelodiscus sinensis. The sequence goes on along the minus strand of NC_134743.1, from coordinate 2,908,641 downwards.
CAATGAGCACTGCTGAGCAGGGTGTTAAAAGTCCGGCAGCACAGAGGGGCTGAGACAGGCTCCTACCTGCCCCAGCTCCACACCCCCCCCAGGAGCAGCCACATTTCCCTTTCCAGCTCCTACACATCGGGGCAGCCAAGGGGTTCCGCACACTGACCCGGCCCCTGCTGCTCTGCAGGTCCCGTTGGCTGGGAACCGTGGCCAATGGGAGCGGCGGGGGCGGTGCCTGCAGATGGGGCAGTGCACAAAGCTGTGTGGCCATGCCTGCACTTAGCAGCTGGAGGGGAACATGCTGCTGCTTCCAAGAGTCACGTGAAGTAAGTGCTGCCCTGCACCCCGATGCTCTCCCTGTGTCTCAACCCTCTGCTCCTGCCCTGATCCCCCTCCTGGCTCCCAACGCCTTGGTCCCAGCCCAGAGCCCTGCTCCTGTCCCCACACTCTCATTTCCATTCCTGTCCTCATTCCCATCCTCTCCTGCACCTCAGCCCCCTCAGTCAGCCTGGGGAAAACGAGCATATGAACAATGGGAGGGGGCCTCAGAGAAGGGGTGGATGGGGCCAGGGTGTTCAGTTTTGTGGGTTGGGAACCCTACTGAGTGCTTGGAAGACGCAGGGAGTCACAAGTCAGCTTTTTATTTACATCTACGCAGTCGGGATGGCATGTGACATGGGGGCTCCCCCAGGGCTCCCGCTTGGCCATGTAGCACAGTCACCTGCAGGGAGCAGCCATCTTGCATCCCAGCCCCCCAGAGAGGAGGTGCAGCCCCACTCCAGAAATGGTGGGGTGTATCAGGAATGGCCCCTCCTTGGCTGGGGTTGGAGCAAGGAACTCGGAAACTCCTGCTCTGATGGGGAGGGAGGCTGCCAAGGAGAGCTGCCCCGCTGCTAATGAGACACCCACCCTGGTGTGTGCCAACTTCATGCTGCGTCCTCCAGGGACTGGGGCTCAGAGCCCACAGAATGTGGCTCATGGTGGGGGAGGGGAATGCTCCAGGTGCCCTGAAATGGGACTCCCCCAAGCCATGCTCCCGCACAGCCACCTGCAGGGAGCTGGAAACTCAGAATTATCTGGAGGGGGGTGAACTATGGCCCATGGGAGACTCCAAGTTCTTGCCTGGGGACACCCGTCCCCTGCTGATTCCTCCACAGCCACCTCTGCTCTCCACGTTGACAGAGCTGATATTCCAGGTGCCCTCAGCTCTAGTGGTGCAGTCAGTGGGCGGGGAGCAAGGGGGGGATTAGATAAGGGGTGAGGGTCCCATGGGTACAGTCAGAGGGTGGGGAAAGAGGGAGCTGGCTAGAGGGTGAGAGTCTGATGATGGCAGACCAAGGTGGGGAGCAGGGGGGGTTGGATGTGGGTACGGATTCCAGGGGTACAGTCGGGGGTAGGGAGCGAAAGGTTGGATAGGGGGTGAGGGTGCAAGAAGGGCAGATCAGGGTGGGTAGCAGGAGTGGTTGGATAGAGGGTGACGGTACCAGAGGTACAGCGAGAGGGTTGGGTGGGGGTGAGGCTCTGAGAACAGCAGACCAGGGTGGGGAGCGGGGGGGTTGTATAAGGGGTAAGGATTCCAGGGATACAGTTGTGGGTGCGGAGTGAGGAGGTTGGGTACAGGGTGAGGCTGCAAGGAGAGCAGACCAGGGTGGGGAGCAGGGGGGGCTGGTTGCGTGGCGGGTGGAAGTTGGTGTTGCTCTTTGCATGTCAGCGAAGCTGAACAGCTCAGCTGGGATCTCCACCCAGCTCGGTGGGAGCTGTAGCTCAGGGAGGGGAGAGGGACAAACACAGGAGCTGACTTAGACGTGTTTGGACAATGTTGCCTGTTCCTAGGGTCACTGATTGGACGATGAGATTTTGTTCTGATGAGCGTCTCCTGCTGAGAATAACACTGAGGTCTCCTGACTGGCAGGCTCCTTGGGGCGAAGTCAGTGTCATTCCCGTGCTCTGGGGGCTGGCCCGGAGCCCGCGCTTGTCACTCAGTGCAGGGGGCACCTTCTTTGCTGCTCCGGCCAGCAAGCAGGGGCATCTCCCAACCCCCCTCCCCCTCACCCCTCCCTCCGGGTATGTCTACACTAGAAAGTTAGTTCGAACTAACGGACGTTAGTTCGAACTAACTTTCCTATGCGCTACACTAGCGCTCCGTTAGTTCGAACTTAATTCGAACTAACGGAGCGCTTAGTTCGAACTAGGTAAACCTCATTTTACGAGGACTAACGCCTAGTTCGAACTAGCTAGTTCGAACTAAGGGCTGTGTAGCCCTTTAGTTCGAACTAGTGGGAGGCTAAGGCTTCCCAGGTTTCCCTGGTGGCCACTCTGGCCAACACCAGGGAAACTCTATTGCCCCCCTCCCGGCCCCGGAGCCCTTAAAGGGCCATGGGCTGGCTACTCACTTTGTGCCAGTTGCAAGGCTGCCAGCACCCGTGCCTGCACAGCCTGCACCTGCCACACAATGAGCCAGCCATCCGAGGGCTCCCAGCCCTCCACTGCTCCCCACGACCAGCCTGGCGGCTCCCAGGAGCCTGCCCGGGGGCGCAAAAGGCGGGCGCCCGCCTGGTCAAGTGCGGAGATCGTGGACCTCATCGAGGTTTGGGGGGAAGCCTCCAATGTCCACGATCTCCGCACTAGCCACCGGAATGCGGCCGTCTATGGACGCATGGCTGCCAGCCTGGCCGCCAGGGGCCACCAGCGCAGCCGGGAGCAGGTGCGCTGCAAGATTAAAGACTTGCGGCAGTCCTACTCCCGGGCCTGCCTGCCAGGGGCTGACCCGGAGGCCTGCCCCCACTTCCACGCCCTGGACCGCCTCCTGGGGGCTCATGCCGTCCCTGCCCCCCGGGACGTGATTGACCCCGGGGCAGAGGGACCGCTCCTGGAGACAGAGGAGGAGGAAGAGGGCTCTGAGAGCCAGGAGCCTGCTGCCAGCCTTCCCAGGACCCGGGACCCCCGAGGCACCCCACAGAGCCGCTCGCCTGCATCATCTGAGGCCGGGGAGGCGTCCACCTGTGAGTACCCTCGTGTTCCCCTTATGTGTACGGGGGGCTGGGGCGAGAGGGAGCCCCGGGACCGTGCGCCTGGGCCTTGCCCACCACGGAGCAGCAGCTGGGGATCCTGCAGGGGCCCTGGCCTTGCAGAGGGGAGCTGGGTTTCACACACCTGGGCCCCTGGGGTCATTGACCGCTGGTCTTCTTGCACCACAGCTGCAGCACCGGGGACTGCAGGGCGCACCACACCGCCTGCAGCAGCCGCCCGCGCCCGGGCAAGCAGGACAGCCAGGAACCAGGAGGACTACCAGAGGCGGCATCTCCGGTTCCTGGACCGACAGCTCCGTCTCCAGGACCACTGGGTCCAGGAGGACCTCAGGCTGCGCCAGAGGAGTCTGGAGGCCCTGGAGGAGCAGGGCCGTGCCCTGCGAGGCCACCTCCAGAGCCTGCTAGACCGCTTTCCATTTCCTCCTCCCCCTGCTCCCCCTCTTGCTCCCCCTCTTGCTCCTCCTGCTCCCCCTCTTGCTCCCCCTGCTCCCCCTCTTGCTCCTCCTGCTCCCCCTCTTGCTCCCCCTCTTGCTCCTCCTGCTCCCCCTCTTGCTCCCCCTGCTCCCCCTCTTGCTCCCCCTGCTCCCCCTCTTGCTCCCCCTGCTCCCCCTCTTGCTCCTCCTGCTCCTCCTGCTCCTCCTGCTTCCGCTCCTGCTTCCTCCACACCCCCTGTCCTCTCTGCCCCCCCCTCCACAACCATTCCCCACCGACGCCCCCGGACCCGCAGTGTGGCGAGACGGGAGAGGCACCCAGACTCCCACCCCTGAGCTTTCCTTTCCCTTCCTCCCTTCCCTCCCCTCCCCTTCCAGCTCCCTCGTCCCAGGTTTCCCCCTCCCTTCTCCCACCTTCATTCCTCCCTCCCCCACCCCAGTTCTGTGAAATAAACAGACGTTTTTGTTGGAAAAACAGGTGTCTTTATTTGACAGTAGGTAGGGAGGGGAAAGGGGAAGGGGGGGGTAGGGTGGAAGAAGGCCCCGGTGGGGCATGCAGGGAGAGGTCAGTCCTCCTCCTCCTCCACCTGGAAGCTCTCCCGCAGGGCTTCCCGGATCCGGATGGCCCCCCGCTGGGCTTCCCGGACGGCGGCGGTGCGGGGCTGACCGTAGTGTCCAGCCATGCGGTCAGCCTCAGCCATCCAGGCTGGCAAGAAAGCCTCCCCCTTCCGCTCACACAAATTGTGGAGCACACAACATGCCGCCACCACGGGAGGGATGTTGTGCTCGGCCAGGTCCAGACGGGTGAGGAGGCATCGAAAGCGGGCTTTCAGTCGCCCGAAGGCCCCCTCCACCACGATGCGGGCCCTGCTCAGCCTGTTATTGAAGGCCTGGCGGGAGGGATTGAGGTGTCCCGTGTAGGGCTTCATGAGCCAGGGCTGCAGTGGGTAGGCGGCATCCCCCACCAGGCAGACGGGCATGTCCACGTCCCCGACCCTGATGTGGCGGTCGGGGAAGAAGGTCCCGTCCTGCAGCCGCTGGCACACGGAGGAGTTCCGGTACACCCGGGCGTCGTGTGCTTTGCCGGACCAGCCCACATTTATGTCCGTCAACTGTCCCCGGTGGTCACACACGGCCTGCAGGATGACGGAGAAGTACCCCTTGCGGTTCACGTACCGGGACGCCTGGTGTTCCGGGGCACGGATGGGGATGTGCGTCCCGTCGATGGCCCCCCCGCAGTTGGGGAAGCCGAGGGCGCCGAATCCCCGGATGACGGCATCCGGGTCGGCGAGGCGGACCACCCTGCGGAGCAGCACCCGATTGATGGCCTTGACCACCTGCGGAGAGAGACACAGCAAAGCGTCAATCAGTGGGGCGCCCGGGTGGCTGGGAGCGTGCGTGCCCTGGCAGTGCCCCGCGCCCCACTCCCGGAAGCAACCCCCCTGGCGGCGTGTAGTACGGCCGGGACAGCCCGACCCCTCCGGTGCGGGGCGCTTTCGCCTCCTCCCGCCCCCCCCTTTGTCCCTGGGGCGGCCCATCCCCTCCTCGCAGCCCCCCTCCCCCCCGGCTCGGTGGCCGACGAGCGCCGTACCTGCATGAGCACTGCTCCGACAGTGGATCTCCCCACGCCGAACTGGTTCCCGACGGATCGGTAGCTGTCCGGCGTGGAGAGCTTCCAGAGGGCGATGGCCACCCGCTTCTGGAGGGGGATGGCGGGCCTCATGCGAGTGTCCCTTCTTTGCAGGGCAGGGGCGAGCCACTCGCAGAGCTCCAGGAAGGTGTCCCTCCTCATCCTAAAGTTCTGGGTCCACTGTCGGTCGTCCCAGCGCTCCAGGACGATGCGGTCCCACCAGTCGCTGCTGGTGTCCAGACGCCAGATGCGGCGGGGCACGCCGGTGCCGGGGCGCCGCCGCGGCTCCTCCACGGCCCCCAGGGCGGCCAGGCGGAGAGGCAGGGGGCTGACGTTCCCCAGGTGGTGCCAGGCAGCCTCGAGCCATTGCTGGCAGGCTTGCAGCAGCAAGTCCAGAACGTGCACCAGAAGGTGCAGGGCGAGCCGTGGCTCCATGTTGCCACCTGCGGCGGTCCCCCCCGAAGGGAAGCACCGACACAGACGGGCACAGAGACCGACGCTTTGCTGTCCCTCGGCGAGGTTGGCAAGCAAGCAGGAAAAGCTGAGAACCGGCTGTCCAGGGGGGTCCCTTTAAGCACGAGCCTCAGATAGCCTCAGACAGCAGCCACACAAAGCAACTGCTGACCTGATGCCCTGCCAGAACCGGTTTCAGCTGCCCTTAAATGCCCCCCTGCGTCCAATCAGTGTGGACGCGCTAGTTCGAACTAGCAAAACGCTAGTTCGAACTAGTTTTTAGTTCTAGATGCGCTAGTTCGAACTAGCTTAGTTCGAATTAACTAATTCGAACTAAGTTAGTTCGAACTAGCGCTGTAGTGTAGACGTACCCTCCCCGGTGGGCACACAGGTGCAGACGAGGCCTGTGGGGCTGACAGGGTGCACCTTTGAGGGAGAGGGCATCACACCCAGTTTCTTGGAGAGGCAGCTCTGAGGGCTTAGACCCTTCTCTCCACGTCCGTAGTGGCAGGGACAACAGTGCTTGGGGCAGCAATGGGCAATAGAACCTGTCTGCTCCAGCGGGGATGTGGGGAAGCGAGCAGTATTTTGGCACCAGCAGGAGCCAGCCAGGATACAGTCGGGCTAGGAGGTCTCACAGGGGTGTTCTAAAACCAACCACACTGAGAGGCTGGCCTCAGGCTGAAACTCGTGCTCTGCAGACCCCCACTGGCCTAGGTCTCCAAGCCGTGGCCACGTCCCAGGGAATCCCCACAGCTGGGTTAGCCCCACTGCCTCAGGCTGGTGTCCCAGATGCAGAGACTGGCTGGGGATACGGAGCCCAGCAGGAGCCGCAGGTTTGGAGACATGTGGCTCCTGCCTAGGCCACCACCCTAGCTGCCTCCCCCACAAAAGACCCATTCACAGCAGCTCTGGCAAGGACCCCCAGGCCTCTTTGTGCCTTGGCCACAGGGATTGTGTCTTTGTCAGGTGGCTGGTCCAGCGAGAGAGGACAAGCACTCACTGCTATCACCACCTGAGGGTCAGATGGGTTCTGATCAGCTGGTACCGGGGGAGCATTAAATATGATGAGGGGAGCCTCCCAGATTGTGGTAAATGGTCAAGGGCTGCACTTTTCTAGGGATGGGGAGTGGGGGTCTGGGACAGAGATTGGGTGGGTGTGACGGACCGGGCCGTGTCTGAGCACAGCTGAGGGCGTCCGCTCAGGGCGAACTGCTCGAATCCGGGGCTACTTACAGCCCCCGACTGGTGACCTCTCCACACAGGCCACAAACCAGTCTCACAGAGCGCTTCAGCAACCTGCCTGAAGCCTCCCGAGCAAAACCCCTCCGACACCCCAGCAATATCCGTGCCCCAGATGGCCCCGGGCCTCATACACAGGTGGGGGGGTCCTAGCACCCAATCCCACCTACCCCGAACAAGTTCTGTCCGGTTCCAAGAAACCAGCCACAGATCCCTGGTCAATTTACCCTCTGGACCTTGCCCACAAATCACGCTGGGCCAACCCTTTAGAATCTATATCTAAAGGTTTATTATTACAAGAAAGAAAAGCCTGAGAGTAAGGTTATTAAAGTACAGTACGTTACATGCACCGAATCTCCCAGTTCTCGATGCAGGCTCTAGCAGGGATGTTGCAGCTGCTGGTTTAAAAGTTCTTATTGCACATCCTACGATCAGGATGGGTTCACAGGTCTTCCGGGCTCTTCAATCCCTGCAGTGCTGCCTCTGGGATGAAGTGCTGAGCTGAGAACAAAATGGCATTGACCGCATGGCCTCTTTATACCTCCTTCCTGGCCTCTTCTGGTCTCAGCAGGTCACCTGGTCCTCAGCCTCTCTCTGCTGGCAGCTCTTGGGTCTCCGCCCTCATGCTTTAGGTGTGTCTTTGGGCCATCAAGGGCCATTGTTCCACAGGGCTTCGCTACTCAGCCTGTCCATAGCAATGCTCAACCACATTCACAGAAATATTCAGCTTCCACACAGATTACAGATTCCTACCTACACACACAGACGTTATACACTCACATAAATAGCGTACATAAGATCAACAAACAATAATCTCCCATTCAATACCCCACATGGCTCCCCCCATACCAATTTCTGGGGCCAACACCCCCACCTAGGGGTGCAGCAGCGATCTGGCTGCTTCCCTCCAATTCAGCAACGTGACAGTGGGGAAGGGAGCTCAGGGTAGGAGATTGTGGGGTGGGGTCCATGAGGCAGTGTGGGGCCTGAGAGAGTTTGGGTGAAGTAGGCGGTTGTGACCTGGGCACGGGATTTGAGTGCAGGGTCTGGGAGGGAGCTGTGACCTGCAGGAGGGGGGTACATTGGGGGGTTGAGTGGTCACCTGGGGCAAAGAATTAGGGAGGGGGAAGGGTACAAGAGGGGATTCTGAGCTGGCAGGAGGCAGTGACTTGGGGCAGGAGGGTGAGGAGTGGAGCAGGCTCTGGCCAGGAGGTGCTTACCTATGTGGCTCCCAGCCAGCAGCCTAGCGGGACCTTCAAGCAGGCATCCTGCCTGCCACAGTCCCATAAGTGGCTGGCTGCTCCATTTCTGGCCAATGGGAGCTGAGAGATTGTGCTGGGGGGCGGGGCAGCACACAAAGCCACTCCCCCCGCGCACATCAGAGAGGCACATGGAGCACCCAGCTACTTTGAGCCGGGTGGGGCTGCTCTCTGCCTGACGGTCCCGGCAGGGCAGGCCATGGGCTAGATTTAAATGGCTTGGTGGGCCGGTTCTAGCTCATGGTCTGTATTTCTCCCCCCACCCCCACCCCCAGGCTACTGGCAGCAGGAAAGAACAACAGAATCTGAGACATCAGACTCCTAGCATGACCTCTGACCATTAGTCACCTGCCCTTGGCTCACACACAGCTGCTTTACAATGGCAGGATTCAGTCACTGTTTATTTCTGCTCTCCTGGCTCCCAAACTGCTTGTCCCCCCCACAGCCGCCACCGGGTTTTCCCTCTTCTCCCCCGGCTGGGCACACTTTATGGCAGCCACTCAGCGGAGGGTCCAGCTTTGCTCTGCCCCTCCATGGAGCAGTCTGATGGAAATCCCTGACTTGGCCGGCGGCTCCCGCCACAGCCCCACTGAGAGCAGGAGAAGCTTCGCCTGGCGGGTCAGGGCTGCAGGCTTGGCCCGGCTGCTTGGCTCCACAAGGGATCGCCTGTCCCCACGGCTCTGAGCTGGGCTGGCTGCTGGATACATCTGGGGAGAGCCTGAGGCACAGCCTGGACGACAGAGGTGACAGTCAGGGGCCAGGCACCCCAAAGGGAGAACAGAGGCTCTGAACCCCAAAGACTCAGCCACTAACCCAGCTGATTCCGCAGAGAATTCTGATACCGCTCAGGTCTCATGTCAGTGCGGTAGGAACCCGCTGAGACCCCTCTGGGCGAGACCAGCCCTGTGTGACAGAGGCCGGGGGGTGCCATCAACTGTGAGGGGCTGGAAATAGGTAATTTCCCTGCATTGTGGGGTCAGGCTGGGTACAGAAGTTTGGCTGAGAGACAGGAATGTGGAATCTGTCTGGGCAAAGCTTGGTAACCTCAGGCCAGTGTCCTTCCTTGCAAGGCCTGGGAGCCAGTGGGGTTCCCATCAGCCCTAATGTGGTCCCTTAGTTCTCTCTGAGAAAGGGGACCTTCTTCTCTGGCTCTGTGCTGCCTGCAGGGCAGAGAAGAGAGGGCCCCTTCCCCAAAGTTAGCGGCACCCTAGGGAGAGGGCTGAGGGTTGGGGAGTCCTCTGGCTCCAGCTCTGGGGCAGCCTGTCTGCACCCCAAACTGGCCCCATCCCAGAGCCCGCACCCCCAGTCAGAGCCCTCCCCCTTTCCCTGTATTCCAACCCCCAGCCCCAACCCTGAGCTCCCTCCTGCACCCGGAACCCCTCATCCCCAGCCCCACCCCCACCCCCACCCCCACAGAGTGGCTCTCATATCCAAGGCTTTTTGCTAAAGTGGCCCCCACCTTTAAACAGTACAGAGCCCTGGGCTCCACAGAGCTCCAGACACAGCCAGCAGGACCCTCTCTGGTCCCCTCCCAGGCCCACAGCATTCGGCCAACCCAGCCTCAGCAGCCTCCCATTTCTGTGTTCTCCCCACTGCTCTCCCTGACTCGGCTGGTTCCGTATTGAAGCCAGGCTGGGAACAGGGTCACTCACCACAAGGCTGGGCCAGGCCTGGGGTCACAGCTTTCTGGCTGGGCTGGCTCTTCTGGAGAGCTGCTCTGGCACTCTGGCAGTTTGCTGGCTAGGAGCTGAGCCCCCCGGCCCGGGGACCAACATTTAGGCTGCTCCTTCCTGGGCCGTTCTCATCCCAGACTGACTGCCCTAAAATGTCTGTCACAGACACAAAGTCTGGGTCCTCATGCGTGAGTGCATGAGTTCAGAGGAGTTCTCCAGACTCCCTTATGAAGTAATCATGGATGATAATTGTATTCAAACGGAATTATTTGGACAAGTATTAAGGGTCTTCTTTCCCCAAGATAACATTGTGGGCAGGGCCTATTCAGAAAAACAGCAACCCTCTGAGCACCCTAAGAGGTACTTCTTGAGGAAAAAGCTGTTATTCTGGCTGGCAGCCTTTAATAATAGCTTGGGCCACCTGAACCAGACAGCCCAAACCAGAGGCCGGAGCCAAAGTCTGGAATTCAGAGGATCTGGTGAAGAAATAAGGGCTATGAAAACATAAGACTGTTATCCAAGTGGGACCAACTTGTAAAAGAAAAACGGTTGGCAGAGGGAATGTTTGGAAGTCTGGCAGCGTATGAATCCGGTCAGCTGCAGAGCAAGTAGCAGCAAGGTAGTGGTAAAATAGCAGCAGCCACAGGTGGTAATCGAGTTCCAACAGAAACACAGTTACGAAGCCGTTGAGGCTTCTGAGACCCTCAGGTGGTAGCCCATATTGATAATGATACTTGGGAGTAGCCCACCACACAATTGTGGAATTAAGGGAAGGTTCGGTATTTTAAAGCAACATGCACTGATAGATGGGGGGCGTCAGCCAGTATTGTGTGTGTAAGAAACAGTCCTGATATCAGAATACCTATTATCAGATACCTATTAAGGAGGTTAAATCTCTAATCTCATATAATGGCAAGGAGAATTTATTCCCTTTCACACAGGAGATAACTTGTGTACTAGAGCCACTGTCCGTAATGAACACTCAATGGGTTTGCAAAGTTTGGATGGCCATGGCATAATGGAAATGGATCTCATTTCCAAGTTTAAAATCAGTATAGATCTGCCAAACAGAGTGATGACCCGAGCAGAAAAAGGGAAGGAGAAGTGATCCCAGCAGTACACTATATGATATTGCAGCAGTAAAGGCCTGCTGGTTCTTGAGTGGGAGAAAGAAATCATCGACATTGTTAATCAGACTGACCTGGTTTTGCTACCGACAAGCGAAGCTGCAGGAAAATCAAGGCAGTGGTAAATATAGAAGGGCCAGATCCCAAACCGCTACGGCAGTACTGATTCCCAGAGGAGGCCAAGCGGGGAATGAGACCTACCATAGAGGCCATAAAGGAGCAGGGAGTTCTCATTCCATGCAATAGTGTCTGTTGCACAAAGCAGATGGGAAAACCTGGCAGCTCACCATGGATTACTGGGCTTTCAACAACATGATGCCCCCCGTGCACCCATAGTTGTGAGCTTCCCAGAAGTGATGGCACTGAAAACGTCAGGAGCACAGTGGTATACAGTATTGGACATTGCAAATGCGTTCTTTTCCATCCCTATCCACCAGTCTTGTCAGCATAAGTTTGCATTTACTTTCGATGATCACCAGCTAACATTCACTAGAGTACCGCAAGGCCTACAGAATGCACCCAGCATCTGTCACTAGCATGTGGCAGCAATGTGTAAGGACCTGGAACACCAAAGGTACATCGTCAGCTATGTCGATGTTATATTGATTGCAACATAGACATAGGGAAAACTTGTCAGCAATAAAGCTGATCCTAGGAAAAATACAAGACAATGGCTACCTGATTAATCCTACCAAAGTCTGATTTAGTTGGAATTGATTTAGTTGGAATTGGGGTTGATTTAGTTGGGGTTGATTTAGTTGGGATTGGTCCTGCATAGAGCAGGGGGCTGGACTTGATGACCTTCTGAGGTCTCTTCCAGTTCTGAAGCAAAATGCAGGACAATGTAGCACTTTAAAGACTAACAAGATGGTTTATTAGATGATGAGCTTTTGTGGGCCAGACCCACTTCCTCAGATCAAATAGTGGAAGAAAATAGTCACAACCATATATACCAAAGGATACAATTTAAAAAAATGAACACATATGAAAAGGACAAATCACATTGCGGAACAGGAGGGAGATGCGGGGGGGGGGGGGGGGGGGGAAGGAAGGAAGGTAAGTGTCTGTGAATTGATGATATTAGAGGTGGGGAGAGTGGGACGTTTGTGAGTTAATGGTATTAGAGGTGATAATTGGGGAAGCTATCTTGGCAATGGGTGAGATAGTTCAAGTGTTTGTTCATTCCTTTTTGGAGAGTGTCCAATTTTAACATGAATGACATCTTGTTAGTCTTTAAAGTGCTACATTGTCCTGCATTTTGCTTCAGCTACCCCAGACTAACACGGCTACATCTCTATCACTATTCTTCCAGTTCTATGATTCTATGAAAGTCCAGATGGTGCAGCCTGTGGTTACTTACTTGGGAATACAGCTTGGCCCACATGGAAGGAGGCCAGACATTGAAAGAATCAAACTAATAGCAAGATTATCAGTGCCTACCAATGTGAGCATCCTACAATCATTTTTGGGTCTTGTTGGTTTCTCACGAGACATTATAGAAGGATACAGCAAAAAGGCAAGGCCTTTATACAGACTGCTGCGTAAAGATCAACAATGGCAGTGGGGTACTGAAGAGCAAGAGGCATTTGTGCAGTTGCGCCTTGCTATTGTAACAGCTCCAGCTTTGGCCTTTCTGAAACCCAATGAGCCATTCCACCTATAACTCACTCTCACAAAAGACAGCAATGGCAGCTCTTACATTACAGCAACAAGGAACATCTCTAAAGCCCATTGCATATGGATCAAAGGTTCTCAGTGCAGTAGAAGAACAATTTACTCAATGCAAAAAAGATGTATTAGCATTGGTGTGGGCATTCAGCATAGGAATTCGCACTGGGAATTCATCATAGAAATGGCTCCTGTTATACTAAGGACTTTGCATACTCCTGTAAAGTATGTGTTACTGGGAAAAGCGAACTCAGGGAGAGTTAGCCACCCGAGACTGGCAAATTGGACTCTTGCTTTAATAAACAATTTACAAGGAAAATATTGTAAATAAAAGCCAGTTACCTAACATCATGCTGTTTGCCACTCTAACCCACTGCCCTGAAGCACCAGATCCTACAGCCCATTGGAGCCAACGCTGGGCTCAGAGGTCACTTACGTCAAACTCCAGGAGGGTGGCGGTGACTCTGAGCAGGGCCGTGCTGCTGTGGAAGGCTGTGGCTCGCTCCTTCCGCAAAGTGCCACGTTGGCAAAAAGCAGCAGACATTTTTATTCTAATGAAGCGCGGGATATTTAAATCCCTGCTTCATTAGCAATTTCCGTGTAGTCTAGATATACCCGGAGTCTCCAAAGTGCCACCAGATTCCTCGTTGTGTCTCTTCGTTGCGTTTGAAAGTTGGCTCCCAAGGGCGAAGCGGAATGTCAGGCTCTCAACATTTGGGTTGCAGAAAACCCGGCCCTGAGGGGTTGGGAGAAGGAAAATCCAATGGGATCCTTCCTGTCAGAATGGCACAGAGCGAATGATCCTGCACAGGAACTAGGCCAAGTCCTGCCTGGATTCATCAGGGTTGAGATGTACTACTGGGTCCAAGCAAAGTACTGACAGCTGTCCACTGAGGTCAGTGGTGGGTCTCTGTTAGACCAGCCATTCTCCCTCAGGGGACCAGGGCAGTGTTCCCTGTAAAGCTGAGCACTTGGGCAGCCACCCAGGAGAGAGTCCATTGCCACCCAGCTGTTGCTACTGGTGGTGCACATCCGCACATGCCTCAGTGCATGGAACAAACTTTATTTCACACATGGATGGAAACAATTAGGGTACGTCTACAGTGCGGCACTATTTCTGGGAAGAAGGACAATCCATGGAACTACAGACCTTACCTCAGTGCCTGGAGAAATCCTGGAGGGGATCCTCAAGGAATCCATTTTGAAGCATGTGGAAGAGGGGAAAGTGATCGGGAATGGTCAACATGGATTCACAAAGGGCAAGTTGTGCCTGACCAATCTGATTAGCTTCTATGATGAGGTAACTGGCTCTGTGGACGTGGGAAAGTCAGTGGATGTGCTGTACCTTGACTTTAGCAAAGCTTTTGATACCGTCTCCCACAATATTCTTGCCAGCAAGTTAAGGGAGTATGGTTTGGATAAATGGACTGTAAGGTAGACAGAAAACTGGCTAGACTGGCTTGATGTCAGGTTGGCAGTCAGTTTCTAGCGGAGTGCCCCAAGGATCTGTTCTTGAACCTGTTTTGTTCAACATCTTTATTAATGACCTGGATGAGGGGATGGATTGCACCCTCAGCAAGTTTGCTGATGACACTAAGCTAGGGGGAGAGGTAGCTACGCTGGAGGGCAGGGATAGGGTACAGAGTGACCTGGACAGATTAGAGGACTGGGCCAAAAGAAAGCTGATGAGGTTCAACAAGGACAAGTGTAGAGTCCTGCACTTGGGATGGAAGAATCCCAAGCATAGTTACAAGCTGGGGACCAAATGGCTAAGTAGTAGTTCTACAGAAAAGGACCTAGGGATTCCAGTGGATGAGAAGCTGGATATGAGTCAATAGTGTGCCCTTGTAGCCAAGGCGGCTAATGGCATATTGGGGTGCATTAGGAGGAGCATTGCCAGCAGATCCAGAGAAGTGATTGTTCCCGTTTATTCAACTCTGGTGAGGCCACATCTGGAATATTGTGTCCAGTTCTGGGGCCCCCACTACAGAAAGGATATGGACGCATTGGAGAGGGTCTAGTGGAGGGTGACCACAATGATTAGGGAGCTAGAGCGCATGACCTATGAGGAGAGACTGAGGGATTTGGGTTTGTTTAGTCTGCAGAAGAGAAGAGTGAGGGGGGATTTGAGAGCAGCCTTCAACTTCTTGAAGGAAGGTTCCAAAGGGGATGGAGAGAGGCTGTTCACAGTAGTGAGGGATGGCAGAACAAGGAGCAATGGTCTCAAGTTACAGTAGGAAAGGTCTAGGTTGGACATTATGAAAAACTATTTCCCTAGGTGGGTGGGGAAGCACTGGAATGGGTTCCCTAGGGAGGTGGTGGAATCTCCATCCCTGGAGGTGTTTAAGCCTCTGCTTGACAAAGCCCTGGCTGGGTTCAGTGAGTTGGGTTGGTCCTGCCTGGGGCAAGGGGCTGGACTTGATGACTCCTGAGGTCTCTTTCAGCTCTATGGATCTATGATTCTATATCCTGAAATAGCCTGTTCCGCATCTTGACAGCACACCTGTTATTTCGAAATGCAATCAAAGTAACAGGCTTGCTGCTCTGCCAGCCCAGTAAACCTCGTTCCATGAGGATTAAGGGATTTGTCAGAACAACAGTCTATTTTGAAATCTGGCACAGCATAGACAGCGCCAACTTTCAAAATAGACCGTCTCAAAACAAGCTGCGCAATTTGCGTAGCTCAGATTGGGTGGCTTATTTCAAGCTAGCACCGCAGTGTGGACGCACCCTTAGAGGGAACACTGTTCCAGGGCCTGGTGGAGCCCTGTGAGCTGGGTTCAGCAGGGCTGGCATGAGATGCACTGAGGCTCAGCCAAAGCCGAGCAGCTTAGATTTGTGGGGCTCTGTGGCCTGGGTGGATACCCGGCTTGTTACCCTGAAGCCCAGCCCTGGATTTTAATCTGCTGCTCCTGGAGATGCAGAAGCAGGGCTGCTGTGGGACTGGACAGGGGCGTTTGCTTGGTTTATTGGGGGCGGCTCAGAAAGAAACAGGCTGAGGGCCTCTGTCTCGGACAAAGCGCCTTGTGCAGTTTTATTCAATGCAGCAGGCATTAGGAGGTTTCTGGCAAGACCCCTGCACCTGCAAGCGCCCCCTGGAGTCATTGGGTGCCAGTGATGCTCGCACTGAGGCTGCTGAAGACCCGGCATTTGAGCCCAGCTCTGTTCTAGGCTGGCCTGGGGTGAGTCACATGGGGCCAAACCTTGACCACATTCTGAAGCAACGTTGGCACCAAAGCTCTCCCGGATGCAGTGGCCTCGGCAGGAGCAGGGAAGTGGTTGGAGTCTGCCCTCGAGGTGGGAGTTGAGCTGGGGAGAAGGGGCAGCTGGTTTCCCCCGGGCTGGTTTTCTGACGGCACCAGCCTCTCCCTACTGTAGCTTCCCACACGTTGCCCAGCTCAGAGACCTCGGCGTTGGCTGCCTCCTTACGGCCGGGGCAGGGGGGCACAACTGGCACCAAAGGCTACGATGCGCTGGAGGCTCCAGGACAGGACACTTCCGTGGGGCAGCTCCTGTCACAGCAGCCCCCTCCCCAGCTGACGGCCTCCAGCTGCACCTCGCCGTGTACCTCCAGGTAGTGCACGTCCTCCGGTGGCAGGCGGTGCTGGAACTCAAAATAGTGATGCTCGTTCGCAGTCACCTGGAAGACAACGGGCAGCGTCAGACCAAGGGGGTGGGGCTCCTGACCCACTGCGCTGGGATGTCTCTCCAGGGCAGCCAGCGCCCATGGCCGGGGCGCATTGGACGTTTGCAAAGTGGAGCCTCTTCCCCATCATACCTCAGGCTCCAGCTGTGAGTGGAGGGGGCCCACAGACCCCTGAGGGCGGAGAGCTGGGGTGGGAAGAGGCAGCAGCGTGTGGAAGGGGAGATGCAACCCAAGGAGCCTGGCTGGATCCCTCAGGGTATGTCTACACTACAGCACTAATTCGAACTAAGCTAATTCGAACTAGTGCATCTAGACCTAAAAACTAGTTCGAATTAGCATTTTGCTAATTCGAACTAGCATGTCCACATTGAGTGGACCCTGAACCGGGGTTAAGGCTGGCCGGAAGCAGTGCCGGCAGGGCATCAGGTTAGGACTTAGAGAGTGGAGCTGATGTCTCAGGCTAGCCGAGGGCTGTGCTTAAAGGGTCCCGACCCCCACCCCGGACAGACAGTTCTCAGGGGTTCCCCGCCTGCAAAGCAGTCCTGGCTTGGAGTGCCCTGAGTGCCCACACTAGGCACATCACAGCACTCGGCCATCAGCCCGGCTGCACTTGCCGCAGGCTGCCATCCGGGGGAGGGGTCAATCGGGGGCCTGCAGGAGAGCTTCCACCCCGAGGAGCCCGCAGAGCCAGCCCAGTCCTCCCCATCCGGGGCTCGTACCCCATTCCTCCCTCACCTCCTTCCACTTACCCCTCCCTAGCCCCCCTTCCTCATGTACAAAATAAAGGACACGTGTGTTCAAAAATAGAAACTCTCTTTATTGAACAAAACTTGGGGAGACTGGGAAAAGGAGGTGGGAGAGGGGAAGAGAGAGGGTGGGAGAGGGGAGGGCAACTAAAATGATGAGGGGTTTGGAACAGGTCCCATATGAAGAGAGGCTAAAGAGACTGGGACTTCTCAGCTTAGAAAAGAGGAGCCTTAGGGGGGATATGATAGACATCTGTAAAAGCATGAGTGGTATGGAGAGGGTGCATAAAGAAAAGTTCTTCATTAGTTCCCATAATAGAAGGACTAGAGGACACCAAATGAAATGAATGGGTAGCAGGCTTCAAACTAATAACAGAAAGTTCTTCTTCACAAAGCAAATAGTCAACCTGTGGAACTCCTTGCTGCAGGAGGCTGTGAAGGCTAGAACTAGAACAGAGTTTAAAGAGAAGTTAGATCAAGTCATGGAGGTTGGGTCCATGGAGTGCTATTAGCCAGGGGATAGAAATGTTGTCCCTGGCCTCTGTTTTTGAAAGGCTGGAGATGGATGGCACGAGACAAATGGCTTGGTCATTGTTTCAGTCCATCCCCTCCAGGGTCCCTAGTGTTGGCCGCTGTCGGCAGACAGGCTACTGGGCTAGATGGACCTTTGGTCTGACCCAGTACAGCCATTCTAAGCTCAGGGCTCAGGGTCGGGGGTCTCACTGGACCACCCTGATTTTCATGCAAACCTGCTCCTGGGTGGCCAGGCTGGCAGCTATCCTGCCCTAGACGGCCACTTTCCTGTGCCTAGTGCGGACGTCGTGGATGAGGTCCACGATGTCCGCACTAGACCAGGTGGGCGCCCGCCTCTTGCGGACCCGGGCAGGCTCCCGGGAGCCGCCAGCCTGGTCCTGGGAAGAGGCGGAGGGCTGGGTGGCAGCGGGTGGCTGGTTTGTGCTGTGCCAGGTGCAGGGTCTGCTGGCTGGGTGCTGGCAGGCTTGAACCTGGCACGGGCACTGTAGCCAGCCCGTGCCCCTTTAAGGGCTCCGGGGCCGGGAGGGGGGGCAGAAGAGTTTCCCTGGTGGTGCCCAGAGTGGCCACCAGGGAAAGCTGGGGAGGGCTAGCCTCCCACTAGTTCGAATTAAGTGGCTACACAGCCCTTAATTCGAACTAGTTAATTCGAACTTGGCGTTAGTTCGAACTAGCGGTTTGCATGTGTAGCACCTATCAAAGTTAATTCAAACTAACGTCTGTTAGTTCGAATTAACTTTGTAGTGTAGACATACCCTCAGCTATTAATCCCAGCCAGGCCCGTCCCTACAGGCAGGGGGCAGTTCTCCTGGCAGCGCAGCCTGCATGAGGCTTGGGCACCATCTTAGTTCCACTTCCCCCTCCAGATAACAGGGCCCTGCTCACGCACAATGTCATCCAGTCCTGGCCCAGGGAACAAGGCGGAGGAGCGGGGGGGAGGAATCTCGCCCTGCCTGAGCAGGGGCTTCACAATGAAAACAGACTCTGGGAGGCAGTGTGGCCAAGTGAATAGCGTGCTAGCCTGCTCAGTGACCTTGGGAGAGTCAAGTCCCATGCCTCAGTTTCCCCATCTGTAAAACATTGTTACTGTGAACTCCTGGCTAAGGACGGTGTCAAAACAATTTGGCTACGTCTAGACTGGCATGATTTTCCGCAAATGCTTTTAACGGAAAAGTTTTCCGTTAAAAGCATTTGCGGAAAAGAGCGTCTAGATTGGCACGGACGCTTTTCCACAAAAGCACTTTTTGTGGAAAAGTGTCCATGCCGTTCTAGACGCGCTTTTGCGCAAAAAAGCCCCGATCACCATTTTTGCCATAACAAATCTGAGCTGTCTATACTTTTCGGACTTTTGCCCGAATGGGAGCAGCATATTATTTCCGCAAGAAGCACTGATTTCTTACATGAGATCGTCAGTGTTCTTGCGGAAATTCAAGCGGCCAGTGTAGACAGCTGGCAAGCTTTTCCGCAAAAGCACTTGCTTTTGCGGAAAAACTTACCAGTCTAGACACAGCCCTTCTGTACTGCAGGGAATTCTGACATTCTGGGGATAGAAAAAAATCCATTTCAGCTCAGCCGGAAAACTCTAAACTTTCAAAAGCCCACTTTCCTTTTGGGTCAATGGGAACATTTTGTTTGCCGGGGGGCTAAAATAATTTCTTGGCATGAGTTATGATAGAAATTGTTTAACATCATAACGGAAAAGTCATTTCCAAACCTTTCGATGCTTCATATCGATTCCTCCCCCCCAACAAAAACAAATTCCATTGCATTGGAGTCGGCGCATTTCCCGGTGGCGTTTCCTTGTCAGCAAATCAGCATTGCATGGGAAACACTTGGGCCAGCCCCACTCCTGAGCTGACACACCTCGGCAGAGAAGCAAAGGAGCCGGGAAACCTCTCTCGAGTGGCAGGGGCTGAGTCTAGGGATGTCAACAGTTAGCCAGTGAACCGGTAAACCTCTCCCTTAATGGATAGGGCAAAAGCCTCTCAGCCGCTGGATCCGACCCGCCTAGGGCTTGGATCTGGCCCGCGAGGCAGTTCCAGGCCCGGCCCCCTAGCGTGTTAACTGCTTCTATTTCAAGGGCTCGCGCCTGCTGGGGGCTGCGTGTCCTGACAGTCGCCCGGCAGGTGCGAGCCCTTTAAACAGAAGCAATCGAAAGGGCTCGCAGCTCTTGTCCCACTAGCCCGTTGGCTTGTGCCTGCCAGGCAACAGGCGGGCAGCAGGACCAGCCACTGCCAGCCATGTTCTGTGAATGCTAAGCCTCCACCCCAGACAACCCTGGGAGGAACCCCAGCACCTTCCCCTCTGCTCCAGGTCTTTTCCATTGGCCAGAAGATGGGGGGAGGGATCCCCGGCCTAGAAAAGCTCCCGGTAGGGTAGCTCTACGCCTGCCCCTTCCATGTCAGCCTGCAGCTACTTCTCCACCTCAAAAATGATTGCCCACCCCTGGGTTAACCTGTAGGGGCTGGAGCAGCTCCCTGCCCACCTCGGGTAGGGATTTGCTCCACCCCCAGGCCCACTGCAGCAGCCCCTGTTCGTGGCGGGCCCAGCTGCACCCCCACCCTGCACTGCAGGTTTCATGCTGGCTCCTGGGAAGGAGGCTTCGCTGTGGGCTCTGCAATGTAAACATAGCTAAGCTCTATATGCAGGGCCTGCAGCTTGCGGCTGTGTAACAGGTCAGATCTTTAGCAGTTGCACGGTTACCTTTTAACCCACATGTTTACAACCCTGCTTAGTACGTGCTGTGACAAAGTCGGGCCAGCCTCCTTCCTGTGACCTGAGCAGGGGTTACCGCTGGCCAGTTAGGGGAAGCTGAATCCAGTTAAGGCAAGGGTGGGCAATTGGCTGCCAGCGGGCTGCATCTGGCCCATCAGGCTACCAGATCCGACCTACAGCCACCGCGCTGGAACCCTTAGGCAGAGAACAGCTCACACTTTAAAAAGCCAGCTGCTCTCCTTTCCGGAGGGCTGGGGAGGGAGGAGGGAGACTTCTCATGCTGTTCCCGCCCCCTAGCAAAAACCTCTTAGCTCCCACTGGCCAATCTCTCAGTTTCCAGCCAATAGGAACTGAGAATTTTTGCTGGGCACAGAGACAGTGGTTAGAAGCCTTTCCTCCTCGACCCCCACCCCCCTGCTCTCATGTCCAGAGTGGAGCCATGTGGAGCAGCAGCAGCCTGCAGCAAACAGTCTGCCTCAGGTTTCTGCAGGTAAGTGCCTTCTAGCCAGATCCTGCCTCTGGCACCCCAGCCCCTCCCTTCCCCAACCCTCTGACCCCTCCTACACACAAGAAAAGCAGACCCGACCCTCCCGCCAGCCTCAGGAGCACGTGCCCTGTGGCCCTGCTGGGGAAGGGGGCCCCTGGCCCCCCAGTACCTGGTACTCCTTGTCGGTGATGGTGAACATCAGTGTGAAGCTGCCCCCTTTGCAGAGGGGGCTGTTGTCCTCCCTCTGCTCCTGGCCCCACTTTTTCTCCACCAGGCTGTTGAGGAGGATGTGGGAAGAGCCCTGGAAGCAGTGGCTGAAGAGCAAGGCCACGTTGGCCTCCTTGTACTGACCACGGAGGAATTTCACCTGGAAGCTGGAGTGGAGACGGCACCGGCTGAGCCAGGGCTTGCGGCTGGAGCCCGCTTTAGGGGCCACACTCCCAGCCTGTGTCCAGTGGTATGGGAATGTGTCGGGGGGGGGGGGGGTGAAATCCAGCCCCTTGCCCCGTCCAACTTTTGCCCCAGCTGAAGCCAGGAGCAAAGTCCTAGCGTGCAGGGTTGAGAGCCGGGACCCTGAGCATGCAGCAGCAGCTGGGACCCTGGGCATGGCAGCCTGGACTCCAGGCAGGAGGGAGAGCAGCTGGGACCCCAGGCAGGTGGGACTGGCAGACGGGACCCCGGGTATGGGGCTGGCAGAGGGGACCCCTGGCAGGTGGAGCAGCAGGTGGGATCCTGGGCATGGGACAGCAGCCGGGACTCTGGGCAGGTGGGAGAGTAGCTGGAATCCCAGGCATGGGGTTGACAGCTGGGACCCCTCGCAGGTGGTGCTGCAGCTGTATCTCCCCCACACTCTTAGTCCCCATCCCCAAGCCTGTGCACAGCGTTCCGGACCCTCCTCCAGAGCTACCGGCTGGCAGGGCCCGGTTTGCAAAGGGCCTGGAGGCTGAGCTGAGGCCATGCACCAGGAAGGGGGAGCCAGGACTCATCTCCTGCCTGCCAGGCTGCTCCCATCTGTGCTGGGGAAGGCTGGCTGGGGTGATGGGCCCGTGTGTGGAGAGCCGCCGTCAATGGCCCAGTGGTGCCTGGAGAGGGAGCGCTCCCAGCATCGGAACCACGCGGAAGGGACTGAGTGCCCCTCGCTGCCTTGTTGGGGGTCCCCCTCCCCGGCGATGCAGGGCAAGCCCTGAGCCCGTGCCCGGCCGTGCTGATCACTCACCCTGTGCTTGTCTCAGGCACCGAGCCCTGGATCTTCACCCACGTGGGCGGCCAGAGGCCTTCTGGGAAAGCCATGCTGTACGGGATGGTCTGAGAGAGACAGAAAGTGCGGGGGCAGGGCTCGGGGCACTGACCCATGCCTGGGCGGGAGGGAGAGAGGGAGACAGGCAGATCCCTGCCACTGGCTTTCTGCTGGGAGACCCTCTCCTAGCTCCTCGCTGGGCTGCACAGCCATCCCTGGCTGCACACGTCCCCTGCTTCTCTCTGCCTTCCAGGGAGGGGCCCCAGGCTGCTCTGTGGACCTGCCCATCTCCCAAGTGTCCCCCTGACACGGCCTCGCAGTGACTCTCACTCAGCCGCCTGCAAGGACCCTGGCAGAGACGTCCCGACCCCCAGCGGCTCCGCCCGCCCCCCACGTGGCCCAGAGACAAATCCAGGGGCTCACTTTATCCACTGCAGCCTTTCAGATGGGAGCGACCCCTTGGGTTGAACCAAAGGAGCCTGCATTTGGGGTGGTCTGGTCATTTTTGGGAGGTGTGGGAGCATGGGGGGCGGGTTTGGGTGAACGTGTGTGTGTGTGTGTGTGTGTGTGTGTGTGTGTGTGTGTGTGTGTGTTTGAGTGAGGGAGAAGACTGGGTGTGTTTCTGCATGGGGTGTGTATGTTTGCCTCTGGAGACGAGAAGGGGCGGGGGTTTCTGTGCCAATCGCTCCGTGTTTGTCTGTACTCCTGTGGGTAGGCAGGAGAGGGGTCTGTGTGTGGCAGGGAGAGGACTGCGTGTGTTTCTGTGTAGGGTCGGTACCTGTGCCTCTGGGGATTGGAGAGGGTGGGGCTTTCTGAACACGCTGCCTGTCTGCGAGCCAACGTGCCCATTCATGTAGCTACCCGAGCTAGTCCCCAAACCCAGAGCAGCTGCTCGCACTGCAGCATGCTCTGTGCAGTTCCTGGCTGCTGAGCCTGGCTCCCTACACGGCCACCTCCCTTCCCATTACCCCCTCCGGCCCTGGGCCCTCCTGCACCCACTGCTGAGCATGGCTCCATACACAGCCACCTCCCTTCCCATTACCCCTCCGGCCCTGGGCCCTCCTGCACCCACTGCTGAGCATGGCTCCCTACACGGCCACCTCCCTTCCCATTTCCCCCTCCGGCCCTGGGCCCTCCTGCACCCACTGCTGAGCATGGCTCCATACACGGCCACCTCCCTTCTCATTACCCCTCCGGCCCTGGGCCCTCCTGCACCCACTGCTGAGCATGGCTCCCTACACGGCCACCTCCCTTCCCATTACCCCTCCGGCCCTGGGCCCTCCTGCACCCACTGCTGAGCATGGCTCCATACACGGCCACCTCCCTTCCCATTACCCCTCCGGCCCTGGGCCCTCCTGCACCCACTGCTGAGCATGGCTCCCTACACGGCCACCTCCCTTCCCATTACCCCTCCGGCCCTGGGCCCTCCTGCACCCACTGCTGAGCATGGCTCCATACACGGCCACCTCCCTTCCCATTACCCCTCCGGCCCTGGGCCCTCCTGCACCCACTGCTGAGCATGGCTCCCTACACGGCCACCTCCCTTCCCATTACCCCTCCGGCCCTAGGCCCTCCTGCACCCACTGCTGAGCCCCCTGCCCCTCCCTGGACATGGCACAGAGCTGCCCTGGGATGCCCCATTTCCCCCCCATCACTCCTGGCCATGTCTTGCCTTTGCTTGGCTGTCCATCTCAGGCATGGGCAGCTGCTGAAGCAGGAGAGCTAAGGAGGAGCCAGCAACTCACCAGCTTGTCTGGAATCAGAGCCATGGCTGCTGTTACCATCCACCCTAGGCAGGTCAGGAGTTGCTGGGGATGGAAAGCCCAAGGCAGAGGCAGCACCTGATGTACGGTGCTGGGCTGGCCCCTGCAAGGCGGGGCTGGTGCTGGGCTGGGCTTGTCTTGCAGCATGTTCTGCCCTGGGATTGCATCAGAGCTCTCCGTCTCAGTGTGGCCAACAATGTGGCAATGCCTGTGACTGGGCTCGGATCCACCTGACCGCTCCAGAGAGATCTGGGAGTCATTGTGGAGAGCTCTCTGAAAACATCCTCGCAGTTTGCAGCGGCAGGCAAAAAAGCAAACAGACTGTTAGGAATCATTAAAAAAGGGATAGAGAATAAGACAGAAAATATCTTACTGCCTCTATATAAATCCATGGTACGCCCACATCTGGAACACTGTGTACAGATGTGGTTGCCTCATCCCAAAAAAGATATACTGGGATGGGGAAAAGTTCAGAAAAGGGCAACAAAAATGTTGAGGGGTTTGGAACAGGTGCCATATGAAGAGAGATTAAAAAGACTGGGACTTTTCAGCCTAGAAAAGATGAGTCAAAAGGGAGGTATGATAGAGTTTTATAAAATCATGACTGATGTGGAGAAAGTGAATAAGGAAAAGTTATTTACTTGTTCCCATAACATAAGAACTAGGGGCCACCAACTGAAATTAATAGGTAGCAGGATTAAAACAAACAAGAGGAAGTATTTCTTCACACAGTACACAGTCAATCTGTGGAACTCCTTGCCAGAGGATGTTGTGAATGCCAGGACTTTAACAGGGTTCACAAAAGAACTAGATACATTCATGGAGGTTCGGTCCATCAATGGCGATTAGCCTCTGTTTGTCAGAGGCTGGGAATGGGTAACACTTGATGATTCCATGTTCTGTTCACTTCCACTGGGGCATCTGGCCTTGGCCACTGTTGGAAGACAGGATACGGGTCTCTTGGTCTGACAGTTCTTATAATCATGTGTCATAGCCCCTGCGCTGGGGACAGAGGATTTTACAGGGCAATTTGCATAATGTGCATGTGTTTTTGCTAAACATCAGGTTTAGCCTGTCTCTGTGTTGCAAAAATGAGAAGTATTTCAATCTGGAAAGGAAGGAAATGTTGCAATTTCCTGTGCTTGGCCTTCCTCGGGTTTAAGGCAGTGGCTTTCACCCTATGGTCCATGGACACCTGAGGTTCGCAGATGATGTGTACGATTTCCAAAGGGTGTTGCACCTTCTTCTGAAAAATTGTAGAGGTCTACAAATGAATAAAAGGCCGAAAACTACTGGTGTAAGGTATAGATCCAAGATTAAAAAAAAAGAAGGGGGTTTTAATGTTTTTACAAGGTTGGGACAGTAGAGCTTGGAAATGCTTTATTTCAATTCTCCTTGGATTTCATTTTAATCCCAAAATGTAATATTATTTTGCTCAAGATGTGTCTTAGTGGAAAGGAGGATGGAGTCAGGAGGGGGCATGTTTCTTCAGATCCCATTGTTAGAGGGACCCCATTTTAATCTCCCTCTCCTTCATGCAGTCACTGAAGTCAAGCTTGTCTTCTCAAACCTTTTATTTTACGGTAAAACCCCTATGTTGTAAATGATGGGGATTACTATCCTTCCTCCCCCCCCAAAAAAAAACCCGCACACTGTTTGAGTGGTAGCCTGTGAGCTGGTATCACAAGGTAACCGGCTTCTTTGCAGCTAAAGGTGATAATTAGCAATCCATAGCACCAGCTATGAAGATAGACTTTACTCTGAACCAATGCAATATGGGGAACTGGAGTCCAAGTTAGGCACTGGAGCTTTTAGAGACAAAGAGTGAAGGCAATGGGCATGTATGCACCCTTGGATCGGGATCTGAGCTCAAAGGCTGTGTCTAGACTGGCCAGTTTTTCCGGAAAATCAGCCGCTTTTCCGGAAAAACTTGCCAGCTGTCTACACTGGCCACTTGAATTTCCGCAAAAGCACTGACTTCCTACTGTAAGAAATCAGTGCTTCTTGCGGAAATACTATGCTGCTCCCGTTTGGGCAAAACTTTTGCGCAAAAAGGCCAGTGTAGACAGCTCAGATTTGTTTTGCAAAAAAGCCCCGATCGCGAAAATGGTGATCGGGGCTTTTTTGCGCAAAAGCGCGTCTAGATTGGCCATGGACGCTTTTCCGCAAAAAGTGCTTTTGCAGAAAAGTGTCCATGCCAATCTAGACGCACTTTTCCACAAATGCTTTTCACAGAAAATTTTTCCGTTAAAAGCATTTGCGGAAAATCATGCCAGTCTAGACGTAGCCAAGCAGTTTAACACTCTTCAGTACAGGGCTGTGTTCAGAGCGACGCGGGAGAAGATAGAGTAATCCAGTCTCAACGGAGAAAGCACTATGAGGCTGCAGAAAGTGGGATGCATTTTACTAACCCTTTGATTTCTCAGAAGGGGCCCTGGTCACAGAAAACCTTCCCTATGTGTCAGCTAAGGGGCAAAACCAGATTCCTGCCATTTGGCCACCAAGAGTCTGTGAAGTAAGATTTGTTTTCTCCTCTTTTTTCCTTCCGTGACAACTTACACCTTTGCAAGGTGACTGTCCCCTCTGATATGTAACTAGCTCTAGATTCATAGTTTCTCTCTCGCATACTAATAGTTTGTAACCTTGGTGCAGGTGTTGAATCAGCTTTATTTGAAAACATATGCATAAAATTCATTTTTCTAAAAAGGTGCGGTTATATAGATGTATTAATAATCCGGAGTCCTCTGTCATGAGCAAGTTGTACAAGAATTTCATGACGTTCTAGCTACCCTCCTTAGCATACCCATTGTCTGATCAGAGTATTCTCATTATGGTTAACGAATCTGCATTGGCAATTGTCTGGTTGGGTCTCGGCCCATATCGTAAAATCTCAGATGAGGTTTGGAAGAGATCTCAGGAGATCATTGAGTCCAACCGTCTGCTCAAAGCAGAAGCAATCCCAACTAAATCATCCGATCCAGGGCTTTGTCAGCTGTTTCCTAAAAACCTCTAGGGATGAAGATTCCACCATCTCCCTAGGGAACCCATCCCAGTGCTTCACCCCCCTCCTAGGGAAATAGTTTTTCCTAACATCCAACCTAGGCCTCCCCCACTGCAATTTGAGACCATTGTTCCTTGTTCTGTCGTCTGTCACCACTGAGAGCAGCATCTTTCTAGCCTCTTTGTTCCCCAAGGCTGTTCCCCATTCTGGCATCCAAGTGCAGAAGGTGGGGGCCCGCAAAAGACCTTAAATACAATGCCTCTCTAGGCTTCTGCTTACAAAAATTCTTCAGTGTCGCAGATTTCCTTCCCTTGGGAGATAGGCTGCCACCATCAAGTGTAAAACAAAAAAAAGAACCCCCTTCTTTTTAGACCAGAAAGAAGTACTTGAACTTCTTCTGGAGAGGCACTCTCAAGCTTTTTTAACCACCCAAGAGCTTGAGAAAAACAGGAAAACAAACTGCAGTCTCTGGTAGCTGACCTCCCAGTCTTAGGCACACACACACAGAGACCTCCTGCTACTTTACAGGACACAAGACTCAAATCATCACCTTAAAAAAGGCGATTTTATTAACACAACAAAAAGATATCCTTGATAAAGCAGACTTGGTTGCTATGTGTTACAGAGCAACCGAGAAAAGAATAGATTAAATCACAAAGAAACTGTTATCTCCGGTACTTCAGGGGGTAGCCGAGTTAGTCTGTACAGCAGGGGTGGCCAACCCATTAGAGCCAAAATAGCAGTGGACAGAGTGCGAGGAACCACGTACCAGGGAGGAAAGTTGTTGAGCAAAAACAAACCAGCCGCACCGGGGGAAAATAGGTGCCGGTACACCGTCCCAGGGAGGGGGCTCCAGGCTGGACAGTGTTGGGGTCAGGTGGAGGGTTGGGGTGCTGAGCAAGCTGCAGGCTTGTGACTGTGGGGTGCAGGAGTTTGGGCTGGGGTGCATGA
The DNA here is from genome assembly GCF_049634645.1 of Pelodiscus sinensis. Taxonomy (NCBI): domain Eukaryota; kingdom Metazoa; phylum Chordata; order Testudines; family Trionychidae; genus Pelodiscus; species Pelodiscus sinensis. The sequence continues at coordinate 2,881,061 of NC_134743.1, read as the reverse complement.
GAGGCTCAGGGCAGGGAGGCTGGGAGTAGGATGGGCTCAGGACACAGATTTGCAGTGTGTGGATGGTGCAGGAGTGTTGTGGCAGAAGACTGCAGATGGGGGGGTGCAGGAGTTTGGGGATGTGAGAGGCTCAGGACAGGGGGTTCCAGTGTATGATAGGCTCAGGTCTGAGGTCTGGGAGAGTGCAGAGGTGTTATGATGCTGCAACCAGATGGGGGCTTGACCCAATTGGGGGCTTGTTGGCCAGGCTTCATTTTTAAATTAAATATTATGTCAGACACAACATGTTTCAGCATTGTCTTTGTTTATGAGAGAGGCAGGGAACCTGTTTTGAGTCAGGGGTCACTGACCCACAGAAAAGTCAGTAGGGGCCACACAAGTGAGATGCAAAAAACAACCCCTCCAAAAAACCCCAAGCCTCACTAATGTGGCCCCAACTATGCTGGTGGGGGCAGGGGAGAGAGTGCTGAGGCAAGATGCTGGTGGGTGCTGGGGCAGGGTGCTAGGGGGTGCTGGGGCAGGGTGCTAGGGGGTGCTGGGACAGAAGGCAGGGTCCTGGGGCAGGGGACATGGTACTGGTGGCGGGGGGGCTGGCTAGGGGAAGAGGACAGGGACAGCTCAGCCAGCACCTGGGGATCCCGGGACTCAAGAAGCATGTGGACTGCTTTTCCCCTCTCCTGTCCTCCCTTCCACTCCCACAAACAGCTGTCACACTTCCTGAAACACCGGGTCTTCCCCCTGCTGCCTGCCTGTGCAGGGGTGTGTGTGTGTAGAAGTCCCAGGACTGCATGCCAGCTCCAACTTCTCAGGAAGCGTGTGCTGTTCCTCTGCTCCCCACGGCAGTGCGTGGTTCCTGAGAAGTTGGAGCTGGCGTGCAGTACCAGGATTCCTACTCCCTCCCCCTCCCGCTCTAACCCAATCCCCACCCCCTCCGCTCCCCCAGAGCCAGCCCTCCCTGCTCTAACCCAATCCCCCTCCCCGCCACCCTTATGCTTCAGTCCTGAATTCAGAGCCGCTGCTGCCACTGCTACCACCACACGTGTCTCCCTACAGGCGCTGGGATGCATGCGCTGAGCGGCTGGTTTTGAGCATGTGCTGGCCGGGACGCCATGCATACACCCCCAACCTGATCCTCCTCCCCTTCCCCAGAGCCAGATATCTCCCCTTCCCTCTCTAATCCAATCCCCTTCCCCTCTGCCCCCCCAACCTTATGCCCGGTGTCATACAATCCTAGAACCACAGAGCTGGAAGAGACCTCAGGAGTCATCAAGTCCAGCCCCCTCCCCAAAGGTGGACCAATCCCAACTCAATCATCCCAGCCAAGGCTTTTTCAAGCAGAGACTTAAACACCTCTAGGGATGGAGATTCCACCACCTCCCTAGGGAACCCATCCCAGTGCTTCCCCACCCACCTCGGGAAATAGTTTCTCATAATGTCCAACCTAGATCTCTCCCACTGTAACTTGAAACCATTGCTCCTTGTTCTGCCATCCATCACTACTGAGAACAGCCTCTCTCCAGCCTCTTTGGAACCTCCCTTCAGGAAATTGAAGGCTACTATCAAATCCCCCCTCACTCCTCTCTTCTGCAGACTAAATAAATCCAAATCCTTCAGCCTCTCCTCATACATCATGCGCTCCAGCCCCCTAATCATTTTGGTCACCCTCCGCTGGACCCTCTCCAATGCATCCACATCCTTTCTGTAGTGGGGGGCCCAGAACTGGACACAGTAATCCAGATATGGCCTCACCAGAGCTGAATAAAGGGGAATAATCACTTCTCTGGATCTGCTGGCAATGCTCCTCCTAATGCCCCCTAATATGCCATTAGCCTTCTTGGCTACAAGGGCACCCTGTTGACTCATCTCCAGCTTCTCATCCACTGGAATCCCCAGGTCTTTTTCTGCAGAACGGCTACTTAGCCATTTGGTCCCCAGCCTGTAACTATGCTTGGGATTCTTCCATCCCAAGTGCAGGACTCTACACTTGTCCTTGTTGAACCTCATCAGATTTCTTTTGGCCCAGTCCTCTAATCTGTCCAGGTCACTCTGGACCCTATCCCTGCCCTCCAGCGTATCTACCTCTCCCCCTAGCTCAGTGTCATCTGCAAACTTGCTGAGGGTGCAATCCATCCCCTCATCCAGGTCATTAATAAAGATGTTGAACAAAACCGGCCCTAGGGTTTTGGGGCACTCTGCTAGAAACCGACCGCCATCCTGACATCGAGCCGTTGATCACTACCCATTGGGCCCAACAGTCAAGCCAGTTTTCTATCCATCTTACAGTCCATTTATCCAAACCATACTCCCTTAACTTGCTGGCACGAATATTGTGGGAGACCGTATCAAAAGCTTTGCTGAAGTCAAGGTATATCACATCCACTGACTTTCCCATGTCCACAGAGCCAGTTACCTCATCATAGAAGCTAATCAGATTGGTCAGGCACGACTTGCCCTTTGTGAATCCATGTTGACTATTCCTGATCACTTTCCCCTCTTCCAAGTGCTTCAAAATCCTTGAGGATCCCCTCCATGATTTTTCCAGGGACTGAGGTAAGGCTGACTGGTCTGAAGTTCTCTCGATTGTCCTTCACTTTTTTAAAGATGGGCACTACATTTGCCTTTTCCCAGTCATCTGGGATCTCTTCCGATCTCCATGAGTTTTCAAAGGTAATGGCCAAAGGCTCCGCAATGACATTTCCCAACTCCTTCAGTACCCTCAGATGCTTTAAACCCGGTGTGACAGACCGGGCCGTGTCTGGGCACAGCTAAGGGCGTCCACTCAGGGCGAATTGCTCAAATCCGGGGCTCCTTACAGTCCCCCTAACTGGCGACCTCTCCAAACAGGCCTCAAACCAGTCTCACAGAGCGCTTCAGCTGCCTGCCTGAAGCCTCCCGAGCAAAACCCCTCCGACACCCCAGCAATATCCGTGCCCCAGATGGCCCCGGGCCTGTACACAGGTGGGGGGTCCTAGCACCCAATCCCACCTACCCCAAACAAGTTCTGTCCGGTTCCAAGAAACCAGCCACAGATCCCTGGTCAATTTACCCTCTGGATCTTACCCACAAATCACGCTGGGCCAATCCTTTAGAATCTATATCTAAAGGTTTATTATTACAAGAAAGAAAAGCCTGAGAGTAAGGTTATTAAAGTACAGTACGTTACATGCACCGAATCTCCCAGTCCTCGATGCAGGCTCTAGCAGAGATGTTGCAGCTGCTGGTTTAAACGTTCTTGTTGCACATCCTATGATCAGGATGGGTTCACAGGTCTTCCGGGCTCTTCAATCCCTGCAGTGCTGCCTCTGGGATGAAGTGCTGAGCTGAGAACAAAATGGCATCGCCCACATGGCCTCTTTATACTCCTTCCTGGCCTCTTCTTGTATGCAGCAAGTCACCTGGTCAGAGGCCAATCTCTATGTTTCCTGCTGGCTGCCCTCAGGTGACAAATCCCATTCTTTGGGTGTGTCCATAGCCTATTGAGAGTCATTGTTCCACAGGGCTTTGCTACTCAGCCTGTCCATAGCCATGCTTAACCACATTCACAGAAATATTCAGCTTCCACACAGATTACAGATTCCTACCTACACACACAGACATTATACACTCACATAAATAGCGTACATAAGATCAACAAACAATAATCTCCCATTCAATACCCCACATGGCTCCCCCCACACCAATTTCTGGGGCCAACACCCCCACCTAGGGGTGCAGCAGCGATCTGGCTGCTTCCCTCCAATTCAGCAACGTGACACCCGGGCCCATGAATCTGTGTATGTTTAGCTTTTCTAAATCGTTCCTAACTTGTTCTTTCCCCAAGAAGGGCTGTCCATCTCCTTCCCCTACTGCATTGTCTAGTGCATTTGTCTGGGAGCTGACCTTGTCCGTGAAGACAGAGGCAAAGAAAGCATTGAATACTTCAGCTTTTCCCACATCATGTCACTAGGGGTATGTCTACACTACCCCCCTAGTTCGAACTAGGGGGGGTAATGTAGTCATACGGAGTTGCAAATGAAGCCCGGGATTTGAATTTCCCGGGCTTCATTTGCATAAAGCCGGCCGGCGCCATTTTTAAATGCCGGCTAGTTCGGACCCCGTGCCGCACGGACTAGCTAGTTCGGATTAGGAAGCCTAGTTCGAACTAGGGGGTTAGTGTAGACATACCCTAGGTTACCTCCATCATCCAGTAAGGGCCCCACACTCTCTCTGATCACCCTCTTATTGCTAACATGCCTGTAGAAACCTTTCTTGTTACCCTTCACATCCCTTGCTAGCTTTAACTCCAATTGCACTTTCGCCTTCCTGATAACTCCCCTGCATTCTCGAGCAATATATTTATACTCCTCCCTAGTCATCTGTCCACGTTTCCACTTCTTACAAGCTTCCTTTTTGTGTTTAAGCTCACCAAGGATGTCCCCGGTAAGCCAATCTGGTCACCTACCATATTTACTTTTCTTGCTATGCATCGGGATGGTTTGTTCCTGGTCCTTTAATAAGGCTTCTTTAAAATACTGCCAGCTCTCCTAGACTCCTTTCCCTTCATGTTAGCATCCCAGGGGATCCTGCCCATCAGTTCTCTGAGGGAGTCAAAGTCCGCTCTTCTGAAGTCCAGGGAGTGTATTTTGCTACTCTCCTTTCTTCCTTTGGTCAGGATCCTGATGTCACCCACCTCTACTTCCCCTGCTACTTCCTCCCTGTTTGTGAGCAGCAGGTCAAGCTGCGCATGGCCCCTGGTCGATTCCATCCTCTTTGGTGTCCCAGAGCCAGAGCTGCCACCGCCGCTGCTTCCACCAGGCACATCGCCCTACAGGCACTGGGCGCGTGCGCTGAATGGCTGGCTTTGAGCATGTGCTGGCTGGGACGCCATGCACCCCCCCCCCTCAACCTGATCCCCCTCCCTTTTCCTTCTCCAGAGCCAACCATCTCCACACCTCCCCCCCTCCTCCTGCTCTAACCCAGTTCCCCTCCCCACCTCTAACCTTATGCCCAGGGCCGGGAGCTGGAGCTGGAGCTGCCGCCGCCGCTGCCTGTGCTCAGCATGTGGCTGCTAGCACGTGCAGGCTGGGATGCTGAGTGCGACCCAGCCTGCATGTGCAGGTTATGACGCAGTGCGCTGTGGGCTGTGAACAGAACGGCCCAGCCGTGAGAGCATCTGACCTGAGCGGTTCCAGGTTCCGTCCCGGTTTCGCCAGGAGCTGCAATTTTTTTCTTTGCGAGCCGCCTGTTGGCCACCGCTGCTGCACAGGATGAACTTCAAAAACAACAAATGGTCTGATAGCACTTTATAGATGAACAAAACATGTAGATGGGATCCTGAGCTCTCGTGGGCACAGCCCACTTCTTCAGATAATCCAGCCGGCTGAGAGGCACGTCTGGCTGCAGATGGTGCAGGGCTGCTATCAAATCCCCCCTCGCTCTTCTCTTCTCTAGACTAAACAAGCCCAAATCCCTCAGCCTCTCCTGCAGACCAGGGAGACACAGAGCAAAGCCTTGGAGCACGCCCGCAGCAGGACAGCCCGGGCGCGCCTGGGCTATCCCGCTGCAGGCGTGCTCCAAGGCTTTGCTCCCCGTCTCCCTGGTCAGCAGACCAGGGAAACGGAGCAAAGCCGTGGAGGACGTGGGCGGTCCCGCCACCCGTGTCTCCCTGGTCTGCTGGGGGGGGCGGGTGCAGCTAGTGCCCCCCCCCCAGCAGACCAGGCTTTTCTTGCCTACGCCTGGGGTAGAGCAGCTGGGGCACTGCCGGGTTGGTCCCGCAGCGCCCCTCCTCGGCGCTACTGTACCAACCCGGAAGCACCCCAGCTGCTCTGCCCCAGGCGTCCTGATTCAGCCTCTGCTGGTCAGTTTCAGCAGTGGCTGAATCAGGGCGCCTGGGGCAGAGCAGCTGGGGTGCTGCTGGGTTGCTCCAGTAGCGCCGAGGAGCGGCGTTACTGGAGCAACCCAGCAGCACCCCAGCTGCTCTGCCCCAAGCGTCCCCAAGTCAGCCGCTGCTGAAACTGACCAGCGGCTGGCTACAGGAATCCCGAGGCAGAGTTGCTCTGCCCCGGGCTTCCTGGAATCAGCCGCTGATCAGTTTCAGCAGCAGCTGACTTGGGGACGCCTGAGTTTCTTAAGTTGAATCCGTATGTAAGTCAGAACTGGCGTCCAGATTCAGCCGCTGTTGAAACTGATCAGTTTCAGCAGCAGCTGACGCCAGTTCCGACTTACATACAGATTCAACTTAAGAACAAACCTACAGTCCCTATCTTGTACGTAACCCGGGGACTGCCTGTACTTTCTGTAACTGGATGCAGTACTCCAGGGCTACGTCTAGACTGGCATGATTTTCCGGAAATGCTTTTAACGGAAAAGTTTTCCGTTAAAAGCATTTTCGGAAAAGAGCGTCTAGATTGGCACGGACGCTTTTCCGCAAAAGCACTTTTTGCGGAAAAGCGTCTGTGGCCAAACTAGACGCACTTTTGTGCAAAAAAGCTCCGATCATCATTTTCGCGATCGGGGCTTTTTTGCGGAAAACAAAACTCAGCTGTCTACACTGGCCCTTTTGTGCAAAAGGGACTTTTGCCCGAACGGGAGCAGCACAGTATTTCCTCAAGAAGCACTGATTTCAGACAGTAGGAAGTCAGTGCTTTTGCGGAAATTCAAGCGGCCAGTGTAGACAGTTGGCAAGTTTTTCTGGAAAAGTGGCTGATTTTCTGGAAAAACTGGCCAATCTAGACGCAGCCCAGATGTGGCCTCACTAGTGCCGAATAAAGGGGAATGACTTCCCTAGATCTGCTGGCAATGCTCCTCCTAATGCAGCCCAATATGCCAATAGCCTGCTTGGCTACAAGAGCACACAGGAGTAGTGAAATATGGTCACTAATGTTGCAATTGGATGGGAAGACAGAAGAGAGGGACTGTGCTTACCCTGTCCCAAAGGAGGGGGTCACCCTCAATTAAAGAACCTGGATGAGCCCAGGGCTTGAATGTCAGAGCCCAGAGAAAGTAAGGGGAGGGGGCAGAGGACACAGGTGTCTACGGCAGGAGGCTACACCCCCCCAGTAAGGACCCTCTCTAGACTGGTTCAACTTGCTCCTCACCTCTTCCCAAGGAATGGAACTAAATACGTTTCATTCGGAGCCTCTGTGGCTTTTTAAATAGCTCAGTCAGTGCTGGAAGCTGAGGGAGGGGGGAAAGCAGGTGTCTCTGTCCTCCCTGCCCAGAGCTGGACACCTCTGAGCTCAAATCACCGAGACCGGCTGGCAGAAGCTGAGAGCAGGTGGCCCTCGGAGCTCGGAGAGCGGAATAAGAATGGTGACGGTGTTTGCACACGCACGTGTGCACAACGGGAGGACAATTCACACAGCTGTACCTGTGACCTCCTCGGTCTGTGCTGGCCAGCGCCGTAGCAGTGAGCGGGGCGGTAAGGGCGGGCACCCCCTACAAGAACTTGCTGTGGGACTCAAGACCCCAAAGCTGGACACGGCCCACTGTGGGTGTCTTGCTCCTGCTTTTATGCGTAGGATACAGCTTGTGCTGCCAGCTCAGATTAATGCCAGGTGCTTGGTATTAAGGAGACTCGTTCTGCCTCAGACTCAGTGCTTGTGAGAGGGAAGAACTGCCTCGGAGAGGCACACAGTGGCAGGTGTCCACCCAGTGGACATTTTCCCAGGTTGCTGGGTGGGTGCTTGAGGCAGGGTCTCTTGTCAAGACGTGACCAGACCAGACCCTGGGAGCTTCCCGGGAACTGAGTCACAGCTGGCACCGTTCCCACCTCTGCCTCGGAGGCGTCTCTCGCTGCAGGTGGCTTTGCTGTTGGGCTGTTCGCCTTGGCAATAGGGTGCATGGGGGACAGGTGACAGGGTGTGACCAGTGAATTATTGACATGCACAGTGAGTTCAGTGGAAGGCTCACAGCTCCAGGGAGAAGGTGAGAGTTGCAGCAGTGTTCCCTGTAAGCTGAGTTTGGGCAGCCACCCAGGGGAGAGTCAAATGCCACTCAGCTAATAGGCAGAGCCCCCACATCTGACAATATGTGTTATTCCTGTGGTGCACATCTGCACATGGATCCATGCACATAATAACATTTATTCTGCACCTGGATGGAAAGAATTAGAGGGAACACCAAAGCCCCAGTGAAATCCCTCCGAGAGCACACGCTGCCAGCAATTTAGTGGCCTGTCCAGGGAATTGCTGCGCCCGTCTCTGCAAACCCAGGGCCAGCTCATGCCAGGGAGACTGTCCATGTTGCAACGGCAGGGCCGTTGCTTTGTTCTGTGACGGGCAGGGGCCTGCAGGGGCCGTGTGAGTGGAGGTGGCATATCAAATGAGCACAGGGGTAAGTGTACATGGGAAGAAAACACCCGCAGCTGCTGGCCCAGCTCAGCTGGCTCAGGCTGGGACTGGGACGCTCTCAAATTGCAATGTAGAGGCTGGGGGTCAGGCTGGAGCCGAGACCAGGGAGCCTCATGCTGGAGCCTAGATCTCACCAGGGTCCAGGCAGAGCTGCCCCCATGGATCCCATGAGGGTCCTGAGCCCAGGGGGAGCCCCCAATCTTGAGGTGAGTCTTGTGCTGCAGCCAAGGTCAGACCCAGCTCTCAGCAGTCCCCCCCCCCAACCCACCGATCTAACCACTAGAGCCCACTCCCCTCACAGAGCTGGGATAGATCAGTTCTAGCCAGAGTAATGAGTTACTGCAATCAGAGTTTGGCAGCAGGGCACAAAACCAGCCCCTAAGATTAAGCCAATCTCTGAGTCCAAGAGATCGTACCACGGTCGATGACCCCAGAGCTGAGCAGGGCGGGGTCATGCCCCCTCCACTGGGGCACAGGATCAGGAATCTGAGGATAAGCTGAGGGGCCCATGAGTAAAGCCTTCAAAATCCGCTGAGATCTGCTTTATAGCCGTGGTCCACTTTTGCAGATATGGATGCAGTTGCGGCTACACATTTCGTATCTCAAACCCTGCAACTTTGTGGCTCTGTTTGACGTCGGCAGGTGCCCCGTGCACAGCTAGAGATGTGGATCCCTGTGACTCTTTTTTGCAACTACAGCTGTGGCTGCGAGTACAAAATTGTGGATCCGCGCCGGGCTCTACCCATGAGCAATGCCAGGCAGAGCCGGCCTTCACCTTTGTTTTAGCTGCCTCTTCAGTTCCAGGGAAGTTCAGCTCAGAACTTCAGCCTTGGAAAGGGCACTGACTCATGGCTGTGTTGTGGTGCGGGAGTGCCTGGGCCTGCAGGGGCAGCACGAGCCAACCAGGGAACTAGTGAGGTCTAGTGGTTAGAGCAAGGCACTGGGCGCAAGACCCCTGGGTTCTATGCCCAGCCCCAGGATGCAGAGGCTGGTGTGTGCTGCCTATTGGCTGAGGACGGGACTCCCGCTCGCTGTCTCGGCATGAGTTCTGGAGGCAGCCGCCCACAGCTCTCAGGAATGGCCCCTGCTGAGACGAGGCCTGGCTGGGCGCTGGGTGATCCTGGGCCCACGTGAGCAGTGCTGAGAGCAGGTTGCCTGGTGTCTGGGTTTCGACCAGAATGCCCTGTTGGGAAGGACCCAGCAGGCTCCAATGAGCACTGCTGAGCAGGGTGTTAAAAGTCCGGCAGCACAGAGGGGCTGAGACAGGCTCCTACCTGCCCCGGCTCCACACGCCCCCCAGGAGCAGCCACGTGCCCCCTTCCAGCTCCTACACATCGGGGCAGCCAAGGGGTCCTGTCAAGTCACAGGGGCAGGGCCCAACAGGGCTGTGGATTCACTTCAAGACAGAGTCGGTTAGGGACAGAGAGTTGCTTTTATTGATCTCACTGTGTCACTACTATTACAGGCTTAAGACTGCCACATGGTTACCCAGCTACTGCAAACAATCAGCAGAGGCAAAGCAATGCACAGGAGAGTAACAGGCACTTGGAAATGCTTCCGCCCGTTCAGGTCTGCAGGGAGTCCCGTTCCGGTCACCTCGCACGGGCCGCAGTGGGCGTGGCTCCAGCTAGGGGGAGGCAGGGCACTCCTCAAGGTTTAGGTCCCTGGAGAGACTCACCAGACAGGAAACTCCCCGCACTAGTTACACTCCAGTTGTTTACCGGGTGGGCACGAACCTGGCTCAGCGCCGTTCTTATCGCTCCTATGAGCTGAGACCGAGGTCAAACTTGTTACTGCTCAGTAGTGTCCCAGCTCCAGGCATGGCTTAAAGCGGATAACGCCCAGCTGCTGTTCGGGCTTGCAGGGTCCCAGGCTATGTTCAGGTGGGTACAGCAGGGATGGAAACTTCCATCCCAGGCCTGCTAAGCTGCAGGACCCACATATGACTTTTATGTGACAGATCCGCACACTGTCCCCGCCCCATACCGCTCTGCAGCTCCCATTGGCTAGGAACCGTGGCCAATGGGAGCAGTGGGGGCGGTGCCTGCGGATGGGGCAGTGCACAGAGCTGTGTGTCCATGCCTCCACTTAGCAGCTGGAGGGGGACATGCTGCTGCTTCCAGGAGTCAAGTGAAGTAAGCGCCGCCCTGCTCCCTGTTGACCTGCTCCCGCCCTAATCCCCCTCCTGGCTCCCAACCCCTAGGTCAGGCATGTCCAAAGTCCGGCCCGCGGGCCAAATGCGGCCCGCGGTCGGATTTAATACGGCCCCCCGCTTCTCCCGGCTCCCCGGTGCTTCTTTTTAACTGGCGCGCACAGCGCGCCGCTTCGGGCTGCCGCCACCGCCGCAGTCCCAAAACCTGCCCCTGCACTCCGCTTTGGGGCTGAGAGTGCGGGGACAGCCCCCGCTTCCTCCCCCTCTCCTGGCTCCCCGGCGCTCCTCTGAACTGGCGCCGCTTCTGGCCGCGCCGCCGCCGTCCATGGCGGCCGCTGCGGTCCTAAAGTCCTCCATGTAGGGCACGTCCGCAGCCCCGCTCCCCCGCTTGACTACGGGTTCGCCCTGCCCCCGGGCCGCCGTGAGGCCAGCGTGCCCTGCGCTCTCCGCCCGCCTCTGACCCTGCAAGCCCTCTACCTTGGGGCTGAGAGTGCAGGGACGGACTCCACAGCTGCTGAGATCAGGGACGGACTCCGCAGCTGCTCAATCTCAGTATCTGTCAGCTTCCTGGCGGGCTCAGGCACGTGGAGCTGCGAACATTAGAGACTTCGCCACAAACGGGCTCAGGCACGTGGAGCTCATCATTAGAGACTTCGCCACAAACAGCCACAAAGGCAAGAGAATTCTTGTTGGGCAGTGTATTAGTGCAGTGTATTACTTGGGCAGTGTATTAAACCTCTGGCACTGCGCTCACATGATCCCTTCCCCTTCTGGTCAATTTAAAAAAATGGCGACTGTAAATAAGAGAAGGAAAGTTGACAGTGAGGGCCGCCGCTTCCAGGACAGGTGGAAAGTGGAATATTTCTTCACTGAAATAGAGAATCACTGTGTTTGTCTGATATGCCAAGAGACTGTGGCTGTTTATAAGGAATTTAATGTCAAGAGACACTACCAGTCGAGACATAGCACATACGACAAGCTAACAGGGCACGACCGCAGTGAAAAGTTGAAGCAACTTGAAGCTGTTTTAATGTCACAACAGAAATTTTTCATAAGAGCCCGTGAGTCAAATGAAAATGCCACAAGGGCGAGCTATGAGGTGGCAACGTTAATTGCTAAAAATTGTAAATCTTTTGCTGAGGGTGACTTTATCAAAGAATGCGTTATGAAAATGGTTGAGAATATCTGTCCCGAGAAGAAGCAAGAGTTTGCCAACATTTGCCTGGCTCGTAACACTGTAGCATGGAGAATTGAAGAGATTTCATCAGATATTAAGAGACAGTTGACATCCAAAGGAGTGGATTTTGACTTCTTTTCAATAGCCTGTGATGAAAGCACGGACCTATCTGACACAGCTCAGTTGCTGATTTTTATGAGAGGGGTGGACGATGAAATGAATGTGACTGAAGAGCTACTTGACCTCCAGAGCCTTACGGACCAAACAAGAGGAAAAGATTTATTTGTTTCTGTTAGTTCCGCCATAGATGACATGAAACTGCCTTGGAACAAAGTTACTGGGATTATTACTGATGGGGCACCTGCCATGGTTGGTGAACGAAGTGGATTATCAACCCTAATCTGTAACAAGGTGATCGAAGAAGGAGGCAAAGCTATTAAACTCCATTGTATCATTCATCAACAAGTTCTCTGTGCGTAACATCTCAAATATGATCATGTTATGAAACCGGTGCTAAAGACTATTAATTTTATTCGCTCTAAAACCCTGTGCCACCGCCAGTTTAAACAGTTTCTACTGGACATCCAGGCTGAATACGAAGATGTTTTATATCACAACGATGTAAGATGGCTCAGTCGGGGGTCTGCACTGCAGCGTTTCTACTCTCTCAGAAAGAAAATCGGAGAATTCTTGGAAACAAAGGGACAACCAATGCGAGAACTATCTGATCCTATTTGGCTGGCTGATTTGGGGTTTCTAGTTGACATAAAGCATCTGAATGTACTGAACACGAGTCTTCAGGGGAAAGATGCAGCGGTGAACCAGCTTTATTCACACCTCAAAGCCTTTGGGACAAAGTTGCAACTTTTCATAAGGCAGTTGTCACAAACACAGCCCAATACCATACATTTTTCAGCGTTGCAGGAAATAATGAACAGTTTTCCACAGGACAATATCAGTGCGCAAATGAGCAGGTATGCAGCAGACATTGCATCTCTGGCTGGGGAGTTTAAACGGCGCTTTCAGGATTTTGCAGCTATTGAAAAGGAGATCAGCCTTTTCTCCTCTCCATTCTCTGTTGACCCCGAGGATGCTCCAGATCAGCTGCAGCTCGAGCTCATTGAGCTGCATTGTGACAGCGAGTTACGCAGTCGTCACCAACAGCTCTCTCTTGTGAACTTTTACCGCCAACTGGATAAGAGCCGGTTTCAAAAGATTCGAACATTGGCTAAGAAAATGCTGAGCTTGTTTGGCTCAACATATATGTGTGAGAAGACATTCTCTGCTATGAACTTTAACAAGAACCGCGTGAGGACAAGACTAAGTGACTCTCACCTGCGTGACATTTTGCGCATCAAAACCACTGCCTTTGAACCAGACCTAGCCTATGTGCTGCAGTCCAGATCTCAGTTTCACCCTTCACATTAGTGCAGGCAAGTTTTTTTTTCAATTGAGATGACTACATTGTAAAATCTCAGTTAATGTCAGTTGGTCTAAATCAGTTATAAATATATTTGGACACAACATGTATAGTTGGTGTTATGTCGTTTGCCGTTTGCAATAAACTTTGCATAAAATAGTTAATTTGCATTTAATTTTAATGGTTCAAAGAATGTCAGGCAAAATGGTCGGCCCTCACGCACGTTCACTTCATCAAATCTGGCCCTCTTTGAAAAAAGTTTGGACACCCCTGCCCTAGGTCAAAGCCCAGAGCCCCCGCCTATATCCAGCTTCATCCCCTCCCACACCCCAGCCTCCTGAGCTAGCCAGGGGGAAATGAGCCTGTGAACAATGGGGGCGGGGCCTCAGAGAAAGGGTGGGCAGGGCCAGGGTGTTCGGTTTTGGGGGTTGGGATCCTACCGAGCACTCGGCAGCCGCAGGGAGACACGAGTCCTCCAGCGGATTCAGCTCTTTATTTGCATCTGTGCAGTCGAGATGGCTGTGACATGAGGGTCTCCCCCAGGGCTCCAGCCTGGCCATGTAGCACAGACACCTGCGGGGAGGGGCCATCTTGCACCCCGGGGAAGAGGTGCAGCCCCACCCCAGCAATGGTGGGATCCATCAGGGACGGCCCCTCCTTGGCTGGGGTTGGAATGAGGGACCTGGAAACTCCTGTTCCGATGGCGGGGGGGCTGCCCCACTGCTAATGAGACACCCGCCCCGGTGTGTGCCAACTTCGTGCTGCATCCCCCAGGAACTGCAGAGCCCACAGAATGTGGCTTGGGGGGAGGGGCAGAGGAATGCTCTGGGTCCCTGTGTTCATCCCAGGCTGGGCAGGCAGGGCCGGGAAGTTGGAAGCTCAGACGGCAGGGGAGCCGTGGGAGGCCGCGGAGGAGCTGTGGATGGCTCAGCTCTCCTGCAGGATGAAGAGAGCACGGGCGGTTAGGGAGCCCTGCCTGCAGGCCTGGGCAGGGATGCAGGGAGCTCCCGACCCCTCACCCACCTGGGCACTTCCCTGAACCCCGCCACCCACATAGCTAGTGCCTAGAGCTAGGCCCTGCCTGGTCCTAGGACTCCTGGCTCCCACGTCCCCTGTTTTGTCTCCTGCTTCCACTCTCCTCCCAGGGCTGTGACAGATCCCAGGAGTCCTGGCTCCCAGCCCCCTCCCTTCTAACACCCTGGACCCCACTCCCCTCCCATAGAGGAGCTCTCTCTCTCTGCGCATGGCCGTGTACCTGGCAGACCACGCTGATGTCCTCGTGGTGGGTGCAGTCGTGGTAGCCCCAGACATGGTGGGCACAGTTCTGCAGGGTCTTCTCGGTGCCTTTGCAGCGGACGTCATCCAGCCAGATTCTCCCCGTAGCCTTGCCAAAGCGGGGCCGGTCCCTCAGCTTTGGGGCCACTGGCTCAGCAAGGCCACAGCCCAGCTCCCGGCACACCACGTTGGCGCTGAAATTGGACCAGTGGTCGTCGCACACAGTGCCCCACTCCCCGTCATACTGCACCTCCAGCCGCCCGGCGCACCTCCCTGGGCCGTCCACCAGCCGCAGCGCAAAGGGCTCTGCAAGGAAGGGGGGCGTTAGCTGGGGAAGTGCCCCAGTGCATCCTGGGGAGGCATGACCTGGCTGGTGGAGGGGACTTGACCCCTTCTCCCCCCCACACACAGATGGCTTTGCTGGCTGAGCCCAGCCAGCGGGGGCAGCTGTCGCCAAGCTCAGCAGGGACCACGGCGCATGCCGCTCCTTTGGGCAGGGAGGCAGGGGATGTGCAACGCCCAGGATACCCACGTGGCACCGGGGACTGTCACGTTATTGGATTTCAGTCGGAACATGCAGATCATTGTTGCGCCACCTGGTGTGTGTTTCCCCACATTCTGGGCCACGTGGGCCACGTGAGGGGTCCAATGACAGCCCCTGCTTAGCTGAGTCTGTCTGTGCTGCTCACATGCATGGGGGGGTTGTATGTAGAGTTATGGGAATGGGCTCTGCACTTGTTTCTTAAACTTTGTCTGTCTGGGAGACAGGAGCAGGCGTCGACCACCTATGGCAGAGTTTCTAAAGTGGCTCACAAAGCCACGTTGAGAAAGCCGCTCCAGGGTTACTTTCTGGCTCCACAGCCACGGAGCCTTGTGGCTCCTATTGGCTCCAGTTTGCTGTTTGCAGCCAAGGGGAGCCACAGGAAGCAGCATGGGCCAGCTCCCCTTGGCTGCAAACAGCGAACAACAACCAATGGGAGCCACAAGACACACACACATGCACGTATGTACTTACGTCTTGGGCAACAAATAGGGGCCAGGAGGAAAGGCAGGGGTTGAGGGCCTGGCACCAGTTCTGCTTTCTCACCTTGGCACGTGACTCCGGTGTCCCAGGGGTGCGGGCAGGGCTTTTCTGCCCAGTCCTGAAATTGGCATTGGGTCAGCGAGGTCTCGTGCCCGGTGCAGTCCAGCAGGCCCAGCAGGATGGGCTCTGAGCTCCGACTGAACTTGCTGCAGCTTTGGGTGATGTACCGCGGGCTCCCGCAGCCCAGCTCCCGGCAAAGCACCTTGGCGTCTCTCAGGTCCCAACCCAGCCCACACACGGTGCCCCAGCGGCCCTGGTGGAAAATCTCCACCTGTCCACTGCAGCGCGTGGCGTTGCTGCCCACCAGCCGGACCGGCACCTTTGGCACCTCTGCAGGGAAAGGCAGGTGGAGAGACAGAAATGACGAGCAGGAAGTGACCAAAACATACAGAGCAAGGGTACACCCAGGACCTGGCTCCCAGCCTCCTGCTCTCACCACTAGGCCCTACTCTCAACAAAAGAACATAACGGCCATACCAGGTCAGACCAAAGGCCCAAGAACTTATTGGATAGTCTGTGCCCTGCTGTGAGTTTCCCAACATATGTCTGGATAGTTGAAGTCCCCCATCACCACCAAATCCTGCGCTTTGGATGATTTTGTTAGTTGTTTAAAAAAAGCCTCATCCACCTGGGTAGATGGCCTGTAGTAGACCCCTCGCATGACATCACCTTTGTTTTTTACCCCTTTTAGCCTAACCCAGAGATTCAGTCTAAGCATGTACATTTTTAATATATAAAGAAACACCTCCTCCCCTTTTCCCCTGCCTGTCCTTCCTGAGTATGCTGGACCCTTCTATACCAATATTCCAATCCTGTATTATCCCACCAAGACTCTGTGATACCCACAATGTCATGCTTGTATTTATTTATTAGCACTTCCAAGGTATGTCTACACTACCCCGCTAGTTCGAACTAGCGGGGTAATGTATGCATACCGAACGTGCAAATGAAGACCGGGATTTGAATTTCCCGGGCTTCATTTGCATAAGCCGTCCGGCGCTATTTTTAAATGCCGGCTTGTTCGAACCCCGTGCCGTGCGGCTACACGCGGCACGGGCTAGATAGTTTGAACTAGCAAGCCATTCCGAACTATCTGTACGCCTCGTGGACATACCCCCAGTTCTTCCTGCTTATTACCCATGCGTCTTGCATTTGTATATAGGCATCTACGATACTGATTTGATCTTGCCTCCCCGTTCTGCCTTGTCCCTCCTTTTTCTCTGCTATTATAGCCCATGGTCCCTAGTCCATCCCTTTCTTAATCATTCCCAGCATTTTGTTTGCTTTTTTTTTCAACTGCTGCTCAGAGAACTATCCACAATGACTCCACGATCGCTCTCTTGAGCAGGAATAGCTAATTTAGACCCCATCATTTTATATGTCTAGTCGGGATTACATTTTATAATCTGCAATACTTTGCATTTATCAGCGTTAAATTTCACTTGCCATTTTATTGCCCGGTCACCCAGTCACAGTCTGCCTGGGACTTAACTACCCTGAGTACTTGCGTATCATCTGCAATTTTGCCACCTCACTGTTTATCCCTTTTTCCAAATCATTTTATGAATATATGGAATAGGACTGGTCCCAGAACAAGCCCCAGGCAGACAGCACTAGTGACCTCTCTCCATTCTGAAAACTGAAGATTTAACCCTGTCCTTTGTTTCCTTTTTCCCATCTTGAGCCAGTAACCAATCCCTGAGGGACCTTCCCTCGTATCCCATGGCAGCTGACTTTGCTTAGGAGCCTTTGGTGAGGGTCCTTGATTTGGTGAGGGTCCTTTGGTGAGGGACCCTAGATTTCTGGAAATCTAGATCCTCAGTGGGGGAGCTTGTTGACCCCCTTAAAGAATTCAATAGATTAGTGAGGTATGAATTCCTTTTACAGAAACCCTGTGGACTCTTCCCCAACAAATTATGCTGACCTATGTCTGCACATGCTGTTCTTTACTATAGTTTCAACCAGTTGGCCCAGTACTGAAGTCACCTCTAGACCCTTATAAAAAAACCTGGTGTCACATTAGCAATCTTCCAGTCATTTGGGATAGAAGCTAATTCAAGGATAGGTTATGCCCCAGTCAGTAGCTCTGCGATTTCCCATTTGAATTCCATCAGAACTCTTGGGTGAATGCCATCTGGGCCTGGTGACTTATTGCTGAGTAATTTGTCAATTTGTTGCAAAACCTCCGCTAATGACACCTCAATCTGGGATTGTTCCTCACATCTGTCACCCAAAAGAATGGCTCAGGTTTGGGGATTTCCTGCATATCCTCAGCCAGGAAAACTAATGCAACCAATTCACGTAGTATCTCTGCAGTAGCCTTATTGTCCTTGAGTGATCCTTTAGCATCTTGCTTGTCCAGGGGCCCCACTGGCTGTTTAGCAGGATTCCTGCTTCTGATGTACTTAAAAAAATGTTTTTCGCTAGTACTTTTTGCGTCTTTGGCTAGCCGCTCTTCACATTATTTTTTCGCCTTCCTAATTATATTTTTACATTTCATTTGCTAGAGTTTTTGCTCCTTTCTTTTTTCCTCACTACAATTTAACTTCCACTCTTGCCTCTGCCTACTTCTCTTATTCTGTTGTTTAGCCATGGTGGCACTTCTTTGGTTCTCTTTTTATATTTTTTAAGTTGGGGTATACATTCAGTTTAGCCTCTATTATGGTGTCTTTGCAAAATCTCCACGTAGCTTGCAGGGATTTCACCCTTGGCACTGAACCTTTTAATTTCTGTTTGACTAACTTCTTCATTTTTAAAAATGACTAATAGTCCTATGGCACCTTAGCCCTGGCCTGCTCTGGGGAGTTATTTATTTCAAAATAGCACGTCCACACTGCAGGGAAGCCTTGAAATGAGTCCAAGGAAGGCTCCCTTGACTTAGAGCCCCAGGAGACATTGGGGAGTAATTACTTTGAATGACTCTGGGGAGTAGGTATTTCGAAATAGCAGCAGCTGAGTGTCCCCACTACCGTTACTTCGAAATAACAATTTCAGCAGGAGTCATTAGCTCAAAATAACAAGCCTGTTACTTTGAAATAATGGGCTTGCTGTGTGGAGCTTGCCTTGTTATTTCAAAATAACTTCCCAGTGCAGGCATTAGAGACTAACACAAATAGATACAGTCTCTTGGCCTGTGGACTGTCCAGTAGGTGGGGCTCTGCACTGGGGCTGGCACTTAAGGCCAGACACAGCACTGAGGGGTGCTAGGACTTAGGAGAACGGGGGAGGCCCAGGCTGGCCCCAGCTCCTAACCCTGGTGCACAGAGCAGCCCCATCAGGGCACAGTCCCACAAGGACAGACTGAGCCTCTCTCCCTGTACAGGGGGACACAGCAGGGCTGGGCTCAGCACAGCCTGGGGGGGAGAACAGGCGAGTTCTATGAGCCCCCCCAGGAGGATACAGGGTGGGTGCCTGACACACACTGAGGCACCCTCACCAAGGCAAAGGCACAGTTGCAGGGGGCCCTGTACACTTCGGAGGCGTGTGTGTGTGTGTGTGTGTGTGTGTGTGTTGCTTTGGTGACTGTCAACATGCAGCAGATCAGGTGTCACCGTGTCGGGGTTTTCACTGGCGAAAAGGCCCCACACACCCCGAGTTGACCCTGAGCCCTGGGGATGGGTGAGGGCAGGTGTCTTTCCCACCGGACCCTAGGAACTGATCGGGGGGGGGGGGGGGGGAGTTAAAATCAACTGCCCTCAGCCCTAGCACCTGGGGCAAGACGGGTGCCCGAGTCTGTGTAGTGACACCCACCCAGAGCCAGAATAGACCCCAGGAGCCCTGGCTCCCAGCCCCAACCCACTCAGCCCCACTCCCCTCCCAGAGCCAGGAACAGACCCAGGAGCCCTGGCTCCCAGCCCTGCTGGGGGGTGTCAGTCACGGGGGGTTGTGTGGACACTGACCATGTCCAGAAAGCGGCGCCCAGGCCCTGCTTGTCCCAAGCCCAGGACCTGCCGGGTCCCTCCCTGCCACAAGGGCCGACCGGCCAGCGCTCATCCAGCAAGGCCAACGAGTCAGAGCTCAGCCCCCAACCTGGCACCCCAGAAATCCTCCCCTGCATCTGAGCTCACCCTGGCAACGAGCCCCCGCATCCTCCTTGTGCTCACAGACGATCCCTGAATCCTCATACGTGCAGTTCCCCAGCGCCGCCTCCGTCCCCTGGCACTGCACGTCCGTCAGCAGGACAGGCTGTGACTCGGACCCTGGGCCGAACACGCTGCTACTCAGGGACTCCACAGCCTGCCCGCAGCCCAGCTGCCTGCACACCACGGCCACGTCCTTCTCGTCCCAGCCGTCGTCACACACGGTGCCCCAGTGCCCGGCCACAAGCACCTCCACTCGCCCGGCGCAGCTGTGGGGGCCCCCCACCAGCCTCACATCTGCAAAGCAAACAGCAGCTGGGACGCCCGCTCAGGGCTGCGGGGAAGGGCCCAGAGGCTGCAGGGCCAGAGGCCGGTAACTGAGTCCCTGGAAATGGGTCATAACCAGTGCCCCTGCTTTACAGAAGGGAAACCGAGGCACAGAGACAGGACTCAGCTTACCCCAGTCACACAGTGAGCCTTGTGCACACAG
The DNA here is from genome assembly GCF_049634645.1 of Pelodiscus sinensis. Taxonomy (NCBI): domain Eukaryota; kingdom Metazoa; phylum Chordata; order Testudines; family Trionychidae; genus Pelodiscus; species Pelodiscus sinensis. Next base: position 2,861,054 of record NC_134743.1, on the reverse strand, counting down.
GGAATAGAAACCCCCTCCGCCCCCCACACACTCTCACTCTAACCCAGGGTGGGCAAGAGGCGGTTCGTGGACCAAATCCAGCCGCCACGGTGCCAGATCCAGCCCACGGCCCCCTCGCCAGCACTCTTACTGCAGAGCAGCTGCAGCCACTGCCTGCGCTGTCCCCAGTGTCCGGCCAATTGGAGCTGGGAAATTTTGCTGAAGGCAGGAAACCAATGAAGCCTCCTGCCTCTCCCCCCCCCCCCCCCCACACACACCCTTCCTGTGCTAAAACGGAGCCACGTGAGGGAGGGTGAGACAGAGAGAGGGGCCAGTACAGCGGGGGTGGGGCATCAGAGAGGAGCAGGGCAAGGACTAGGGTGGGAAGGGCCAGAGGAGGAGAGAGGGTGTTTGTGCAAGTGGAAAGCTGGCGCCCCTCCGTGTTGCTGGGGGTGGGCAAACAGCTGAGAGTCTGCTCCCCTGGATCCAGCGCAGGGGGTCTGGCAGCTCCCAGTGCAGGCTGGGCCGGCAGCAGAAGGACAAACCAGAGCGGCTGGGGCTGGAGGAACAAGCTGATGTCACCTTCCCAGGGGAACGGCCCCACGGCGAGGAGTCCCCCCCCCCCGGGCGCTCCTAGAGCCACACTCCACTTTGCTCTGGTTCTGTGCTTGAACCCAGGGAGCCCCCTCACTCCCACTGCCTGCTGGGACCTGCCCTAGGGCAGCTGTTTTTGCAAAGCACGTGGTGGTCACCTCTGCTCAGGCCCTGCCGTGACACCAGGGTGGGATCCTGGCCTGGGCTCTGGCAAAGGGCAGGGGCCGAGGGGCCAGACGTACGTACCTGAGAGGGCAGAGACTCCCACGCCGGCAGCTGGGGAGAGAAGAGGAAACCGTCAGGAGCAGAGAGGGGCCCTCGCACCCCAAAGCTTCCCAGCCCCACGACACCTGCGGGAAGGTGGCGCTGGAAGGGGCAGATTCCAGAGCAGTTGGGGCCAGACTCGGCAGTGACAAGTGCTGGGACCCAGGAGACTAGGGGTGTCCCAGGCCGGCAGCCCATCAGCTGCCCCACCCCGCTCCGAACCCTGGTGCACAGAGGACCCTATTGGCACCACCCCTAGTTGGCCCTCACCGAAGCAGAGCCAGAGGCCCAGAAGGTCCATGGCTGCCCCGTTGAACTGCTCCTTCCTGCCACGATCCAGTGCCAAGAGCCTCTCACCCTCCCACCAGGGCAGCCCCTTTTATGGCCTGCTCAGGGCTCTGCCGGCCAGCGAGGGAGGAGCCGGCCCGAGGGCTGGTCACAAGGGCACTTCCCGGCACCTCGCGCTGGCTCAGCACGTCCCGGGGCAGGGCACAGCTCTGCGGTCTAGAGCGCTGCCTGCCAGTGACCCTGCAGATGTCAGTCCCTGCCTCCCCCACGGGGAGGTTTGGCTCCTTCTGGCCCCAGAGCCAGCAGGCTGGGCCCAAGGAGGGACTCTGCTCTGGACAGGGTGGGCCAGGCTGTGGTGCTGGGCCTGGGGTGGCAGAGTGGGAGGCTGGAGCGGTTGGGGAGCCCAGAGGGGCGGGAGTGGAGTCCAGCCACGGCCAGCGAGGACAAGCCAAAGTCCGAACCCTGCACAGCACCTGGCCTGCCTCCTGCACCCTGGGCCGGGGGCCCAGACTCTCTGGACTAAGCAGCCTGGGCTCACAGCCTGGGTGGCAGAGACACCGAGACAAGCCCCCGCCTGACACAGGGTGGCAGAGAGCTGAGTCCCCCGCAGGGGAGGTGCAAGTACCCTCTCCCCTCCCCCCACGCAGCATGCGTGGCGTTCGGCTCTGGCCAACCCCTGACACCCGGCAGAAAGCCAGGGCCCCACATGACCCAATCCTGGCCAGCCAGCAGGAAATTTCACCTGCCCTGTGGGAAGCAGCCGGGAGCGCTGTGCACTGAGTGTCTGCAGTCTCTTTGGGTGGCTGCTAATACACAGGGGATCCGGGTATGGCTGAGTCAGGCTCTGCACTGGCGAAAAGGCCCCGCAAGCCCCCAGATTCTGCCCTGAGCCCCAGGGCCACGGTGAAAGCAGGTGCCTTTCCCACAGGCCCCTAGGAACTGGGAACAGGTCTGGGAACTGGCACAAGGTGGGTGCCCTACCCTAGCATGTGTCGGTGACACCTCCCAGAGCAGGGATGGACCCGAGAGTCCTGGTTCCTGGTAGGGTTACCAGATGGTTTAAAAAAAATACTGGACACACTTGATCTCAGACAGTGAGGGGGAGACCGGCCAGGAGGGGAACGGGGCTGGGCGGGAGGGGGTCGGGGGAAGCAGGGAGGGGAACCAGCTGGCGGGGAGCAGGGCTGGCCTGGGCTCACACAGATCCCGGGGTGCTGCTTGTCCCATGCACGGTCCCGGCAGAGCACATGGGCGAGTCCGGCCTTGGGGATTCCATCCCGGCCCTGCCCCCCACCCCTGCCCTCTCCACTGCGTAGTTCCATACGGTCTGGCTGGTGGACACACACAGTGTGAGCATGTCTACCAGCCAGGCAGTACCCTACGTACTGATACTCATGATAATAATAAAACATGCTTAATTAGAAAACAGACATTTCTATGTCTGGTATTTTCTCGATTTGTTTCCCAGACAGAAAGCTCGAATCCCGGACTGTCCGTTCAAAACCGGACACCTGGCAACCCTGGCTCCCGGCCCTGCGGGGGGGTGTCAGTCACGGGGGGGTTGTGTGGACACTGACCGTGTCCAGGAAGCGGCGCCCAGGCCCTGCTTGTCCCAACCCCAGGACCTGCCGGGTCCCTCCCTGCTGCCAGGGCAGACCGTGCAGCGCTCACCCAGCAAGGCTGCTCAGTCAGAGCCCAGCCCCCCACCCCCGGTATCCCAGGTGTCCACCCGTCCCTGCCCTGATCCAGGGCTCTCCAGGCCAGCGAGCCCCACGTCGTCGAAGTGCTCACAGAGGTTCTCCGCATGCTTGTAGGTGCAGGTCCCCAGCGCCGCCTCCGTCCCCTGGCACTGCACGTCCATCATCAGGACAGGCTGTGACTCGGGGCCCGGGCCGAACACGCTGCTACTCACAGCTCCCACGGCCTGTCCACAGCCCAGCTGCCTGCACACCACGGCCACGTCCTTCTCGTCCCAGCCGTCGTCACACACGGTGCCCCAGCGCCCAGCCACAAGCACCTCCACTCGCCCGGCGCAGCCGTGGGGGCCCCCCACCAGCCTGACATCTGGCAAAGCAAACAGCAGCTGGGACGCCTACTCCGGGCTGCGGGAGCTGAATGCCCAGCCCAGCGCGAGGCATCGTCAGCGAGTGCAGAACAGGGCAGAACGAGCTTCCCCCGTGCCAGGCAAATCCCAGCGCAGGATGGAACCAGCAGCACAAAGACAAACCAGAGCGGCTGGGGCTGGAGGAAGAAGCTGATGTCACCTTCCCAGGGGAACAGCCCCACGGCGAGGAGTCCCCCGCAGGAATAGCCTAGCGCCATGCTTCTTTGATCTAGTTCTGTGCTTGAACCCAGGCAGCTGCCTCGCTCCCGTTGCCTGCTGGGAACTGCCCTAGGGCAGCCACCTCTCCAAAGCACGGCTGTGGTCACCTCTCCTCAGGGCATGCTGTGCTGCCAGAGGGTGGGATCCAGGCCTGGGCTCTGGCAAAGGGCAGGTACCAAGGAGACAGACACTCCCAGGCCAGTGCTTGGGCCAGCAGGCAAAACCATTGGGAGCGAGCCCCACAGCACCTGCAGGATGCTGGTGCCGGGAGGAGCAGAGTCCATGGCAGCTGGGCCCAGACACGGCAGTGACCGGTGCTGGGCCCCAGGCCGGCTGCCCATCGGCTGCTCCACCCTGCTCCTAACCCTGGTGCACCGAGCAGCCCCATCAAGGCCTTGCCCCGCCAGCTCAGACTGAGCCCCTCTCCCTGTGTGGGGGCACAGGGCAGGGCTCAGCCACAGGCCCAAGGGGGAACAGGAGCGCTCTGTGTGCCCCAGCTGGGGATGCAGCCAGCTGGCGGGCGCCTTATGCAGACAGGGGCACCTCCCCAAAGCAGAGGCAGAGGTAGAGCCGCAGTCCATGGCTCCCCGGGGCGAGCTGCCAGGGAGCCCTGCGCACTTCCCCTGTGCTGCTTGGGTGACTGTTAACAGGCAATCCAGGTATGGCTGTGGCAGGCTCTGCACTGGCGAAAGGGACCCTCAAGCCCCCAGATTCCACCCTGAGCCCCACGGCCTGGTGAGGGCAGGGGACATGTTGGAGTGGCTTGAGCTGTAGGAACTGGGTCAAGGTGGATGCCGCAGCTTGTGAAGGTTCTCCGCATGCTTGTGTGACGTAGCGGGGGTGCCTTGCTAGGCCTGTGGCGACCTCTGCTGTCTGGTCATTATGCAAAGGGGGCTCCAAACCAGTCTGACCAGCCACCCCCCATGGAGAGGAACAAAGGAAGGTGGATGCTGCCCTGGCTGGGGGGCAGGGCTGGAGGAGAGTTAGTTAGTTCCTGGCTGGAAAGCAGGGAAGAAGGAACTGGGGAGGGGGCTGGGATCCCCCCATCTCAAAGGGGGAACTGAGGCCTCTTAGCCCCAGTTCCTGTAACCAGATCACATCTGTGCTATGCTGTATCCTGGAGGAGCAATAAACCACCCTCAATTCTACTGGCTGGTGGAGTCTGTTTGTGCCATTTCGGGGTGCAGGAGACGGGGGACCCCCAACGCTCCGTCACAGCTTGTAGGAGCAGGTCCTCAGCGCCACCTTCCCCTGGCACTGCACGTCCATCAGCAGGACAGGCTGTGACTTGGGCCCTCGGCCGAACACGCCGCTACTCACGGCTCCCACAGCCTGTCCACAGCCCAGCTGCCTGCACACCACGGCCATGTCCTTCTCGTCCCAGTCGTCGTCACACACGGTGCCCCAGCGCCCGGCCACAAGCACCTCCACTCTCCCAGCGCAGCTGTGGGGGCCCTCCACCAGCCTCACATCTGGCAAAGCAAACAGCTGTTGGGACGCCTGCTCCGGGCTGCGGGGGCTGAAGGCCCAGCCCAGCGCGAGGCATCGCCAGCAAGTGCAGAACAGAGCAGAATGGGCTTCCCCCGTGACCCTGGGCCCTTCGCCTGCATCTGCCTCCATCTCCCACTGGTCGCTGAGCCCCACAGAGGGGCACAGAATCAGAGTCCCTGCTGTGCAGAAGGGAAACTGAGGCACAGAGACAGGACTTAACTTACTCCTAATCACACAGTAAACTTTGAATAGAGCAAGGAATATAACGTCCCTCCACTCTAACCACTAGACCCCACTCTCGACCCAGAGTCAGGGACAGATCCCTGCCCACCCCTAAGCCACCTTTAAACACCAGTTCCTACTCCCTTCCCAGAGACGAGGACAGAAGCTTGGTCACTGGCTCATGCAGAATGGGGATCAAGACAAGGATGGGTCTGGACCGGAATCCTGGCTCCCCATCTGTCCCTTCCCCTCCAGCTCTTCCCAGTGCCCCTCGCCCCGTTTCCACTCAGTAGCGTGAGCATTGAACACCCAGCGCTCCCCGCGTCACTGGGGAGAGATGGGGGGTTTGCCCTGGAGATCGGCCGCATGCCGGTAGAGTGCACGACTTCTGGGCAGTCACAGTCGTGCCCCTGTTGTGGGGTCAGTGCTGGTAGTTGGAGGGGAGACACCCTGACTCACCCCAGTGCCAGCTGCACCTGTCCCTACTCATTTGCATACACCACTCACTGTCCCGTCCCCCCACCTTCGGGGGAACTGGTTACACTCCCCAGCTCTGTCATTCACATCCGCACTGTCCGGTGCTGCCCAGCCTGGAGAGTGTCCATGGGCGTGTGACGCAGCGGGGACTCTGCCCACTTTTGTAGCCACAGTGTCACTCCAGTTGTGCACTCACTGATTGCTTTGTTGCGCTGTGTATGATTCCTGATGTCCTGTGCTGTTCTGCAGGGATAGTACTTTAAAGACTAACAAATGTAGATCAGCGTTCCCAAACTTTTCAGCATCACGCCCCCTTTTTGATTTTTAAGAAACCATCACATGCCCTCCCCCCACACACACACTCCATAGGCCTTCATCAGGAACTTGGTGACTGGCGCATGTAATGTGATCGCTTTAACAATCTCATTCTCCACCTTGTCTTTCCTTTTATTAATACACCCTTAGATTTCAGATGCTAAAGGCCTGGCCCAGTGTCCACTTTTGGGTAAGAGCTGAGGTACAAATTGAGCCGGGACTGGGGCTGGCCCTTGGGAACAGGAGAACCTGTTCGGAGTCAGTGAGATCGGTCTGATAACCCCTCCTTTGTGTAAGGAGCGGTGCCGGCTGTGGCATGGGTGAAGCTGGAGTGTCTAAGGGGATTGCGTGTGTGACTTCCTACTGGCCAAACTGGCAGCTGAAGTGGTTTGTGTGTGGCTGGCTTGGCACCTTATAGAGAAGGGCCCCAGTCTAGGGCTGTAAGTAACCCTGGCTATAAGAATTCTCCCTGATGTGACCCTCTCAGCGGTGCCCCGACCACCTGGCATGTTACACCTGCTCCTAACCCTTGTGCACAGACCAGCCCCATCGGACCCTACCAGCACAGACGGATCCACACTCCGGGTACGTCTACACTACAGCGCTAGTTCGAACTAACTTAGTTCGAATTAGTTAATTCGAACTAAGCTAGTTCGAACTAACGCATCTAGAACTAAAAACTAGTTCGAACTAGCGTTTTGCTAGTTCGAACTAGCAAGTCCACATTGAGTGGACTCTGAACAGGGCTTAAGGATGGCCGGAAGCAGTGCCGGCAGGGCATAAAAGGAGGACTTAGAGCATGGAGATGCTGTCTCAGGCTAGCCGAGGGCTGCGCTTAAAGGGTCCCGACCCCCACCCCGGACACACAGTTCTAAGGGGTGCCCTGCTTGCAAAGAAGTTCTGGCTTGGAGTGCCCTGAGTGCCCACACTGGGCACATCACACCACTCGGCCATCAGCCCGGCTGCACTTGCCGCAGGCTGCCATCTGGGGAGAGGGAGTAATTGGGGGGCTGCAGGAGAGCTTCCACCCCCAGAAGCCCGCAGAGCCAGCCCAGTCCTCCCCATCGGGGGCTCGTACCCCATTCCTCCCTCACCTCCTTCCACTTACCCTTCCTTAGCCCCCCTTCTTATTGATGTACAAAATAAAGATAACGTTTCTTCCAACATTGACTCTGTCTTTATTGAAAAAAAACTGGGGGAGACTGGGAAAAGGAGGTGGGAGAGGGGAAGAGAAAGGCTGGGAGAGGGGAGGGCAACTAACATGATCAGGGGTTGGGAACAGGTCCCAGATGAAGAAAGGCTACAGAGACTGGGACTGTTCAGCTTAGAAAAGAGGAGACGGAGGGGGGACAGGATAGAGGTCTCTAAAAGCAGGGGTTGGGTGGAGAGGGTGCATTCAGAAAAGTTCTTCCTGAGTTCCCATAAAGAAGGACTAGAGGACACCAAAGGAAAGGAATGGGTAGCAGGCTTCAAACTAGTAAGAGAAAGTTGTTGTTCTTCACAAAGCAAATAGTTAACCTGTGGAACTCCTTGCTGCAGGAGGCTGTGAAGGCTACAACTAGAACAGAGTTGAAAGGGAAGTGAGATAAAGTGATGGAGGTTGGGTCCATGGAGTGCTATTAGCCAGGGGGTAGGAGTGGTGTCCCTGCCCAAAGTTTGTGGAAGGCTGGAGAGGGATGGCACGAGACAAATGGCTTGGTCATTGTCTTCGGTCCATCCCCTCCAGGGTCCCTAGGGTTGGCCGCTGTTGGCAGACAGGCTACTGGGCTAGATGGACCTTTGGTCTGACCCAGTACGGCCATTGTAAGCTCAGGGCTCAGGGTCGGGGGTCTCAGTGGACCCCCTTGATTTTCATGCACACCTGGTCCTGGGTGGCCAGGCTGGCAGCTCTCCTGCCCTAGACGGCCACTTTCCTGTGCCTAGTGCGGAGATCGTGGACGAGGTCCACGATGTCCGCACTAGCCCAGGTGGGTGCCCGCCTCTTGCGGTCCAGGGCAAGCTCCCGGGAGCCGCCAGCCTGGTCCCGGCAAGAGGGGGTGGGCTGGGGGGCATCGGGTGGGTGGCTCTGTGCCGTGCCAGGTGCAGGGTCTGCTAGCTGGGTGCTGGCAGGCTTGCACCTGGCACGGGCACTGTAGCCAGCCCGTGCCCCTTTAAGGGGTCCGGGGCCGGGAGGGGGGCATAGAGTTTCCCTGGTGTTGGCCAGAGTGGCCACCAGGGAAACCTGGGGAGGGCTAGCCTCCCACTAGTTCGAACTAAAGGGCTACACAGCCCTTAGTTCGAACTAGCTAGTTCGAACTAGGCGTTAGTCCTCGTAAAATGAGGTTTACCTAGTTCGAACTAAGCGCTCCGCTAGTTCGATTCAAATTCGAACTAGCGGAGCGCTAGTGTAGCACCTATTAAAGTTAGTTCGAACTAACGTCCGTTAGTTCGAACTAACATTGTAGTGTAGACATACCCTCCCTGTGCAGGGGACTCAGCAGGGCAGGGCTCAGCCCAGGGCGAGAACAGGTGAGCTCTATGTGCTCCCACCAGGGAAACACCCGGCTGGCGGGCGCTTTACGCACCCAGTGACATTGTCACCAAAGCAGAGCGGGTATGTCTGCACTACCCTCCTAATTCGAACTAGGAGGGTAATGTAGGAATACCGCACTTGCAAATGAAGCCCAGGATTTGAATTTCCCGGGCTTCATTTGCATGAAGCCGGCCGGCGCCATTTTTAAATGCCGGCAGTTCGAACCCCGTGCCGCGCGTCTACACGCGGCATGGAGTAGCTAGTTCGGATTAGGCTTCCTAGTCCAAACTAGCTTTACTCCTCATTCCACGAGGAGTACAGCTAGTGCGGATTAGGAAGCCTAATCCAAACTAGCTACTCCGTGCCGCGTGTAGCTGCGCGGCATGGGGTTCGAACTGCCGGCATTTAAAAATGGCGCCGGCCGGCTTCATGCAAATGAAGCCCGGGAAATTCAAATCCTGGGCTTCATTTGCAAGTGCGGTATTCCTACATTACCCTCCTAGTTCGAATTAGGAGGGTAGTGTAGACATACCCAGCCAGAGGCAGAGCCGCGGGTCCATGGCTCCCTGGGGTGAGCTGTGACTTAGGGGTGTGTTCCGATCTAGGTACCACTTTCAGGCTCTTTCACTGGTGAAAATCCCCTGCAAATCCCCCAGGTTCCTCCCTGAGCCCCAGGACCAGGGGGAGGGCAGGTGACTTTTCCACAGGCCCCTAGGAACTGGGAGCAGGTCGGGGTTCCTTGAGCTCTAGGAACTGGGACACGGTGGGTTCCCTGCCCGAGAGTATGTCTACATTGGCCCCCTAGTTCGGACTAGGGAGGCAAATGAAGCATACCGAAGTTGCTAATGAATAATTTAAATATCCCATGCTTGATTAGCATATTCGCAGCCGGTCGCCATTTTAAAATGCCGGTCGCCCAATTTAACTTGCTGCGTGTAGACGCGGTAGTCCAATCCAAAACCCTTCCCTCGAATTAACTGCTACTCCTCATGCAATGAGGAGTCAGTGCTGGAAGCTGAGGGGGGGGGGGGGAAGCAGGTGTCTCTGTCCTCCCTGCCCAGAGCTGGACACCTCTGAGCTCAAATCACCGAGACCGGCTGGCAGAAGCTGAGAGCAGGTGGCCCTCGGAGCTCGGAGAGCGGAATAAGAATGGTGACGGTGTTTGCACACGCACGTGTGCACAACGGGAGGACAATTCACACAGCTGTACCTGTGACCCCCTCGGTCTGTGCTGGCCAGCGCCGTAGCAGTGAGCGGGGCGGTAAGGGCGGGCACCCCCTACAAGAACTTGCTGTGGGACTCAAGACCCCAAAGCTGGACACGGCCCACTGTGGGTGTCTTGCTCCTGCTTTTATGTGTAGGATACAGCTTGTGCTGCCAGCTCAGATTAATGCCAGGTGCTTGGTATTAAGGAGACTCGTTCTGCCTCAGACTCAGTGCTTGTGAGAGGGAAGATCTGCCTCAGAGAGGCACCCAGTGGACATTTTCCCACGTTGCTGGGTGGGTGCTTGAGGCAGGGTCTCTTGTCTTGACATGACAGGCCAGACTCTGGGAGCTTCCCGGGAAGCTGACACCGTTCCCACCTCTGCCTCGGAGGCGCCTCTCGCTGCAGGTGGCTTTGCTGTTGGGCTGTTCCCCTTGGCAATAGGGTGCATGGGGGACAGGTGACTGGGTGTGACGGGTGAATTATTGACATGCACAGTGAGTTCTGTGGAAGGCTCACAGCTCCAGGGAGAAGGTGAGAGTTGCAGCAGTGTTCCCTGTAAGCTGAGTTTGGGCAACCACCCAGAGGACAGTCAAATGCCACTCAGCTAATAGGCAGAGCCCCCACAGCTGACAGTATGTGTTATTCCTGTGGTGCACATCTGCACATGGATCCATGCACATAATAACATTTATTCTACACCTGGATGGAAAGAATTAGAGGGAACACCAAAGCCCCAGTGAAATCCCTCCGAGAGCACACGCTGTCAGCAATTTAGTGGCCCATCCAGGGAACCGCCGTTCAGTTCCACCCGCTGCGCCTGTCTGTGCGAACCCAGGGCCAGCTAGAGATGTGGATCCCTGCGGCTCTTTTTTGCAACTACAGCTGTGGCTCCGAGTACAAAATTGTGGATCCGCGCCGGGCTCTACCCATGAGCAAAACCAGGCAGAGCCGGCCTTCACCTTTGTTTTAGCTGCCTCTTCAGTTCTAGGGAAGTTCAGCTCAGAACTTCAGCCTTGGAAAGGGCACTGACTCATGGCTGTGTTGTTGTGCGGGGGTGTGCCTGGGCCTGCAGGGGCAGCACGAGCCAAGCAGGGAGCTTTCACAATTGCCGAAATGCCAATGCCAAGTCAACACTGGCACATGACTGCGCTGTAAACCCGCCCCCGGCGCTGTAACTGTCTCCACACTGGCAAGGTGCTCACTGCTCTGCTGTGAAAACTCCGTTCCCTGTCACTTGTGCACAGTTTCACAAGACGTTGAATCTTGAACGTGTGGTTCTTGGTGACATCAGACCCTCCTGGGGCAGGGTGGGGATGAGCCGGCATTTCTAAAGCAGGACTCAGCAGCCTTTTCAAACCAAAGAGCCAGCCTACCTCAGAATTCAGAACGAGTGGTCAGCAAAGAGCCAGATAAGAACGCCCATTCGCAGATCTGAAAATATCCAACTTAATATTATTGATCATTGACATGATGATTAATAAGGATGTAAGCAGGGGCTGAACTGCTGCTTGCTATCAGCCAGCTAAAAGGAGGGGTGGGTGTGCCCACTACAGTTGTTTAGCTCTGCAAGGTAATTAACTGTTAACTGTTGACATGTAAATACTGCTCAGGAGAGAATCCGAGGTGTGGCTATGGAAATCCCATTCAGCCAGGGCTGATGGAGGGTCAGTGTTGGAATGGAATGTGGAGACTTGTACATAATTTGGGACTGTTGTGGGGGTAACTAATCATGCTACCCCTAAATGTGGGAACTGTAAAACATGCCACCAGTGCTTGCAGGAGAGACACCATCATGGCAAGAGGTCTCGGAAGAACAAGCCTCCCCCCTTCCAGAGTTGAGTGAACAGAGCTGGGGGAAAGGGTTAAAGGACTTGTCAACCTGCTTCACACCTACCAGGTATGAGCTATAAGACTGACCCAACCTGCACCTTTTCCCCCTTTGTTTTAAGGACAAACCTAAAGCAGACTCCCTGAGGAATCTTTTTGTTTGCTAGTCCAGTGAAAGCTGGATTCATTTGGCAGCCCAGCTGGTGACTAAAGAGCTGAAATCACTGGTTTGGCTGAGAGCTAGACCTATTGCAGCCAGGAGCGGCGGCCGTGTGGTGTGGAGCGGCGGCAGGCGAGGAGCAGCGACCGGCGGCGGTGTGGTGTGGAGCGGCAGCAGGCGAGGAGCGGCGACCAGCGGCGGTGTGGTGTGGAGCGGCGGCAGGCGAGGAGCGGCGACCGGCGGCGGTGTGGTGTGGAGCGGCGGCAGGCGAGGAGCGGTGACCAGTGGCAGCAGCAGACAAGGAGCGGCGACAGGTGCCCAGTGGAGCGTCCAGAGGGCTGGGATGAGACAGCTGGTGGAGCGTGGTGGAGTTTCGTATAAGGTGCCCCCATCTATCCTCCCATTTCTACCCAGGTTGGGAGGTGGAACCCTGCGGGTGAACTTTGGGACTCTGGGTGGCACAGACCAGGGACAGAGACTTTTGGGATGTCGGACTCTGTGGACTTCGGGTGATTTTTGGCTGGGGTGGGGGCTTGGCTCATGTTTGGGTTATGAGCCCCAAGCTAATGCTGTATGAATTCTCTCTCTGTTTCATTAAATGTTTCTTTCCTACACTCAGACTCAGTGCTTGCGAGTGGGGAAGCATTGCCTCTCAGAGGCACCCAGGGGTGTGTGAATTTCCCAGATCACTGGGTGGGGGCTCGAGCCGGTTCTTTGTGAGATTGACCCCAAGATATTGAACCCAGCCCTGGTTACTGCCAGGCCTACCCGGCAGAAGGGTTACAAGAGGATAAATGAAACATTGCGCTCACAGACTTTATTTAATGGGACTTCTGCTGCTGCTGCTGCTGCTGCTTCTGCTGCATCTTTTTGCACATTTCTTTGACATTTACATCACCACTGGTTGAATCCAGGTTCATGCAAGCGACATGAGTGACTGCGCATTTTTAAATTTGTGAATTAATTTTTCATTTTAATTTTAAAAGTTGTGTGTATGTTGGGAATGACAAAAGAGCCACATTTGGTTCCAGAGCCATAGGTTGTAGACCCCTGATCTAAAGCATCAAAAGGCTGCAGAAGCCTGATTCTTACTGATATTCGGAGGGAATCGGACCATCGAGTTGCTAAAGGAGCACTCGAGGAAGGCACGGCCATCGAGGGGAAGTTAGATTAATTGTTTGCATCAGTCTTCGCTGGAGGGGCTATTGGGGAGATACCACAGCCAAGAGTTTCGTTAAGACGGCAGATCTGAGGAACTGCCCCAGACTGAGGTCTGACAGCAGAGGAGACCTCGGAGCAGACTGGTACATTAACCAACAACGAGTGTGACAGCCCCACACCGGTTGGCTGCAGGAGTCTGGTGGAAGCAAGTCCACTGGCCACGGGATAAAGAGATTTCTGTGCCCAATGCCCAAGGCAGCGTTTCTCCAGAGCAACCAGGAATGTGCTAGAACCAAGTAAGCCTGGTCACCTGGAGCCAATTAAGAGCTTGCTAGAAGCAAAGAAGCAGCCTAATCAGAACACCTGCTGGAACCACACAACATTCCCTGCACCACTACAGAGACATCCCCCTGCCCGAGAGGGAAGATGGAGACAAATGCATGGACTGGCCTATGGGGAAGGTGGCCCAGCAGGCCGCCTGCCCCCAGAAAGGGAGAGAGACTAGGCTGAGAGTCGCTGTGAGCCTCTGAGGCAAGTCCTAAGGGCCTAGAAGCGCAGGACGTGCACGTTCTCCCAAGAGCTCTGCAGGTGCTGAGACAGGACCCTGCAGAACCCCCCTCTGTGGTATGAAACCTCCTGCTGCAACCAGGCGCTGCCCCAGATGGCGGGAAGGTAGCTGGTGCCACGTGGAAGTTCTCGAAAGGCCCCAGAGGTGTTCTTGGCACTTCCAGGCCAGGGAGCCCGTGTCAGGCCCAGGGAGCTGTCGCAAAGACCAGAGCGAGCAGACACGTCGGTAACATGGTACCTTGGAAAAGAGGCCGTGTGGCCTTGGCAAAGGGAAATGGAGTCTCGCCGGTGTTTTAAGGGCGTCTGTGTAGAGGGAGGCTGACTCCCATTGAGCCTCCCCATGCTGGTACACGGGTGTTCTGAGGCTTCATAGCAGCTGCCTGGGCGTGGGCCCCATTTCCAGCCGTGCCTCCCAGTCAGCACGCAACGGCTGTCGGAGCAGAGTGAGCTCCAAGGGCAGCTCCATCTACGTGAGCAAACAGGGGCAGCTCCTGAGAACAGGTATCTGGGAGGGGAGTGAGGTCTAGTGGTTAGAGCAAGGCACTGGGAGCAGGACCCTGGGTTCTATGCTCAGCCCCGGGACGCAGAGGCCGGTGTGTGCTGCCAGGCAGACCGTTGCCAGCTACTGGCTGAGGCCGGGACTCCCACTCGCTGTCTGGGCATGAGTTCTGGAGGCAGCTGCCCACAGCTCTCAGGAATGGCCCCTGCTGAGGCAAGGCCTGGCTGGGCGCTGGGTGTTAAAAGTCCAGCAGCACAGACAGGCTCCTACCTGCCCCGGCTCCACACGCCCCCCCAGGAGCAGCCACGTGTCCCCTTCCAGCTGCTACACATCGGGGCAGCCAAGGGGTCCTGTCAAGTCACAGGGGCAGGGCCCAACAGGGCTGTGGATTCACTTCAAGACAGAGTCGGTTAGGGACAGAGAGTTGCTGTTATTGATCTCACTGTGTCACTGCTATTACAGGCTTAAGACTGCCACATGGTTACCCAGCTACTGCAAAGTAATACCCCAATCAGCAGAGGCAAAGCAATGCACAGGAGAGTAACAGGCACTTAGAAATGCTTCCGCCTGTTCAGCTCTGCAGGGAGTCCCGTTCCGGTCACCTCGCACGGGCCGCAGTGGGCGTGGCTCCAGCTACGGGGATGCAGGGCACTCCTCAAGGTTTAGGTCCCTGGAGAGACTCACCGGACAGGAAACTCCCCGCACTAGTTACACTCCAATTGTTTACCGGGTGGGCACGAACCTGGCTCAGCGCCGTTCTTATCGCTCCTATGAGCTGAGACCGAGGTCAAACTTGTTACTGCTCAGTAGTGTCCCAGCTCCAGGCATGGCTTAAAGCGGATAAAGCCCAGCTCCTGCCCTGATCCGCCTCCTGGGACTCCTTGGTCCCAGCCCACAGCCTCCGCCTGTACCCAGACCCATCCCAGAGCTTCATCCCCTTCCACACCCCAGCCTCCTGAGGCAGCCAGGGGAAAATGAGCCTGTGAACAGTGGGGGCGGGGCATGTTGGAGTGGGGCGGGGCATGTTGGAGTGGGGCGGGGCCTCAGAGAAAGGGTGGGCAGGGCCAGGGTGTTCGGTTTTGTGGGTTGGGATCCTACCGAGCACTCGGCAGCCGCAGGGAGACACGAGTCCTCCAGCGGATTCAGCTCTTTATTTGCATCTGTGCAGTCGAGATGGCTGTGACATGAGGGTCTCCCCCAGGGCTCCAGCCTGGCCATGTAGCACAGACACCTGCGGGGAGGGGCCATCTTGCACCCCGGGAAAGAGGTGCAGCCCCACCCCAGCAATGGTGGGATCCATCAGGGACGGCCCCTCCTTGGCCGGGGTTGGAATGAGGGACCTGGAAATTCCTGTTCCGATGGCGGGGGGATGCCAGGGCGAGCTGCCCCACTGCTAATGAGATACCCGCCCCGGTGTGTGCCAACTTCGTGCTGCATCCCTCGGGGACCAGGGCTCAGAGCCCACAGAATGTGTCTCATGGGGGGCAGAGGAATGCTCTGGGTCCCTGTGTTCATCCCAGGCTGGGCAGGTAGGGCCAGGAAGTTGGAAGCTCAGACAGCAGGGGAGCCATGGGAGGCCACGGAGGAGCTGTGGATGGCTCAGCTCTCCTGCAGGATGAAGAGAGCACGGGCGGTTAGGGAGCCCTGCCTGCAGGCCTGGGCAGGGATGCAAGGAGTTCCTGACCCCTCACCCACCTGGGCACTTCCCCCAACCCCGCCACCCACATAGCTAGTGCCTAGAGCTAGGCCCTGCCTGGTCCTAGGACTCCTGGCTCCCACGTCCCCTGTTTTGTCTCCTGCTCCTGTTCCCCTTCCAGGGCTGAGACAGATCCCAGGAGTCCTGGCTCCCAACCCTCTCCCTTCTATCACCCTGGACCCCACTCTCCTCCCAGAAAGGGGCTCCTTCTCCCTGTGCATGGCCGTGTACCTGGCAGACCACGCTGATGTCCTCATGGTGGGTGCAGTCGTGGTAGCCCAAGACGTGGTGGGCACAGTTCTGCAGGGTCTTCTCGGTGCCTTTGCAGCGGACGTCATCCAGCCAGATTCTCCCCGTAGCCTTGCCAAAGCGGGGCCGGTCCCTCAGCTTTGGTGCCACTGGCTCAGCCGTGCCACAGCCCAGCTCCCGGCACACCACGTTGGCGCTGGAATCGGACCAGTGGTCATCGCACATGGTGCCCCACTCCCCGTCATACTGCACCTCCAGCCGCCCGGCGCACCTCCCTGGGCCGTCCACCAGCCGCAGCGCAAAGGGCTCTGCAAGGAAGGGGGGCGTTAGCTGGGGAAGTGCCCCAGTGCAACCTGGGGAGGCATAACCTGGCTGGTGGAGGGGACTTGATCCCCCACTCTCCCCTGTGGAGGTAAAATGGAAGGTTCGAGAATGTGGCCAGCCCCAGAGAGGTGCAGAAACAGGCAGCCTTGTATTGAATATCTTTTAACGTTTATTAAAATGCTTTTAACTATAACTTTTTATTTATCAGCTTTTTACATGCGTGGGTGCCAGATAATTATTAACAGTAACAATAAACAAACTGCAATACAATAGAGGAAGATGCCCTGGGGTTTCTCTAAGTCTAAGTAATTATCAATAACAACCCAGGGATTTTTATCAGTTATATTTACATTAATTTCACTTATGAGGTTTAACATCTATTTAAACTCCTAACTGTACTATTTAACAAACTTCTAACTAACTTACTCTTAACACTATTATTTATCAAACCTTTAACTAGCTTTACACAGCAATACTTACATTTATCAGACATACAAGAGACAACAGAGACAACAGCATATTCGTTATTCGTCACGCTCTGCAAAAGATTCGGTAGATTCGGTGAGCGGGAGGGGGTCCTCGGGTGATCAGCCCTCAGAACCTGGCTCGTGTTCTGCCTTCCAAATGTTCGGGAACCCTCAACTGCATGCAGAAGGGGTAGCTGCTTTATAGAGAGAGCAAGAGCTTTCCCGCGCCTAGTTGTGATAGGCTTGACAGATTCAGTCTGCCTAGTGACAGGCTGAGGGGGAAGGGGAGGGGGTGAGATGGCCCTTGAGTGGCGCGAACTTTGTATGACCTTTACCTGCCTGGTGTCTTACTCCTGAGCTACGTCTACACTGGCATGAATTTCCGGAAATGCTTAAAACGGAATACTATTCTCTTTTCAGCTTTTCCAGAAAAAGAGCGTCTACGTTGGCCTCGGAGTTTCCGTGATAATGATGCGCTTTTCCGGAAAAGCGCTTCTACATTGGCGGCGCGCTTTTCCGGAAAAGCAAAAAGCCCGGAACCATTTTGAAAAGGGCAAAGGCCACCAGACCTTTCCGGGGGCGGGGCCGGAGCTCCGTCCAGATGCGTGGTTAAAGGGGTCTCGCCGGGCAGCCGTTGGTCTCGTGCTCCCGTGCCTTGGGGCCTCTGCCAGGGACTGACACCCTTCACAGGGTCGGTGGTTGCCCTGTGAGTTTTGGGGAAACCACCCTTTGGCCCCCCAACTGCTTTTTCTGGCATTTTCTTTTTTCTGCCCTGCTCTGTCTGCTATGGAGCCGTGGGTGGCCATGTACCTGCTCGGGCCCCTGTTGGACCTGTACAGGTGCCTGGAGCTCGTGCTGCAGGCTGGTACCCTGGTGTTCATGTACCAGGAGGCAGAGATCACCTTGGACTCCCTCACCAGGGAGGTCCTGGCAACCGCGTGGCATCAGCACCCGACGATAGACCGGTCCATCTGGACTGTGGAGACGAGCACCGACTGGTGGGACCGTGTGGTCCTCGGACGATGGGACGACTACCAGTGGGTCTGGAATTTTCGGATGAGGAAACGGACCTTCTTGACGCTGTGCACCTGGCTCACCCCCGCGCTGCAGAGAACCGCCACCCGGCTGCGGGCACCCATCCCCGTCAACAAGAGGGTCGCCATCACACTGTGGAAGCTGGCCACACCGGACAGCTACCGCTCGGTGGCACACCAGTTCGGGGTGGGAAGATCCACTGTTGGAGTGATCGTCATCCAGGTAAGTCCCAGGGGGAGTGGGATGGGGGGAGGGTGCTCCACTCCAGGCCCAGGGACACCCAAGACTCCAGGCTGGGTTGCCCAGGGGTTTCGGTCGTCCCTCCCTTGCACAGGCCCGCTGGTGGGGGGGAGCGTAGGGCGAGGGGGGTCCTGGTGTGTGTGTGTGTGTGTGTGTGTGTGTGTGTGTGTGTGTGTGTGTGTGTGTGGACAGAGGGAATCAAGGGGGGGGACCCAAGGGAGTGCACACTCACCCCTGGCTGTATGTAATGTGTTCCCTTGTGTTTCTCGGCACCCTTCTGCAGGTCGTCCACGCCATCAACAACGTCCTGCTCCCGAGAATCATCCGCCTGCGCGACGTGGATGATACCATGGCCGGCTTCGCTGCCCTCGGGTTCCCCAACTGCGGGGGAGGCCTGGACGCCACCCACATCGCCATCCGGGCCCCGGAGCATCGAGCAGCCCACTTTATGAACAGAAAGGGGTACTGCTCCATCGTCCTGCAGGCCCTCGTGGATCACCGGGGCCACTTCCTGGACATCTACGGCGGCTGGTCCGGCCGGGCACACGATGCCCGCATCCTCCGGAACTCAGGACTGTTTCAGAGGTTGGAGGTGGGCACCTACTTCCCCCGGCGGGACTTGACTGTCGGGGATGTGCCGATGCCCATCTGCATCGTTGGGGACGCGGCCTACCCCCTGATGCCCTGGCTCATGCGGCCCTACACGGGGCAGCCGGACCAGAACCAGGCCCGGTTCAACGACCGCCTCAACCGGGCCCGAAACCCAGTGGAGCTGGCGTTTGGACGCTTAAAAGCCCGCTTCCGTTGTTTGCTCACCCGTCTCGACATGGGTGAGCAGAATGCAACGGAGGTGCTGGCCGCGTGCTGCGTGCTCCACAATATTGTGGAGCGCAGTGGGGAGGCCTTCCTCCCTGCATGGGTGGCAGCTGAGGCACAGACCTTGGACCAGCCCGACACAGCTGCCATCCGCCAGGCGCGCCAGGAGGCGGTGCGCATTAGAGGCCCTGGTGGACATGTTTGCCCAAGCCCTGTAGCAGGGTCGCTTGGGTCAGCCCAGAGTACTCCGTCCCAGCTCCTACCCTTCCCCACCTCCTCCCCTTACCTCCCCCCCCCCCCCCATAGTATAGTAAAGCGTCGGGTCACAGCACATCGGCTGTCATCGAGTCTGTTCGTCGGGTGCGTCGGGCGTAGTTAGGGTTTTCCTTTTAAGTTAGGCTAGGGTTTAGGCCACCATCGCCGTCCTGAAGAACAGCCAACAGGATTTGGGACTTGTGCGGAAGGCTCACATCAGTGCCATCTTCGATGGATCTCCTGGCTCTTCCTCTCCTGAGGCCCGGAAGGCCCAAAGGACTGACATGGCCAGCTTCACCATCATCGTCCGTCGAGGGATCTCCTGGCTCTTCCTCTCCTGAGGCCCGGAAGGCCCAAAGGACTGACATGGCCAGCTTCACCATCATCGTCCGTCGAGGGATCTCCTGGCTCTTCCTCTCCTGAGGCCCGGAAGGACCAAAGGATTGAGGTGGCCTCCCTGCGCCTAACTATGTTTTTGAATCTGTACTGTACTGCATCTTTTAACCATTTTTTTTCTGCTTGTTTGTTGCTATGTAAATATAGTTTCTGGTTTACATCTTTACTGAAAAGTCTCTGTATTTCTTTATGCGCCGCAAACCAATGACCACTGAAAAAGGGCCCCCCCACCCCGGTGATAGAGTCATGAATTTGTTGTCCACAGTTTGTAACCCTCTTAAATTGAAGTGGCTAATTGGCATCTCACATAATTTCTGTACAGTTACTAGAGGAACACAATAACCACACAAGATTCAAATGAAAACAGAACTTTTTATTTACAAAGGAGAGGGGGGGGGACCTTTACCTGGGAGAAGGAGGGAGGGGACCTTTATCTGGGAGAGGGGCGGGGCAGTTACTGGGACGGGTGGCCCCTGCGAGCGCCCCTCTGGGAGCGGACCTGCCCACGCTGGGCAGACCGCGTTGGGGCAGCCTGCACGCTGAGGTGCCCACAAGTAGGAGCACGAGTAGGAGCACGGTCAGGGTCAGGAGCAGGAGCAGGGAGAGGAGCAGGAGCTGGGAGAGGAGCAGGGATAGGAGGGGGCATGGGCTGTGCTCCGGGAGGGATGGCAGGGGCATGCGGTCCGGCCATGCCGTAGTGGATGGCATGTATTAAATGTGCCGTCAGGGTGCCCATTGTAGCGCGCATCTCGCGGCATTCCTCCAGGAACGCAGCCCATCCCTCCTGCCGCCACTCCTGGTCCCCCTGCACACGCTCCGCAATGGAGGTCTGGATCCCCTCCACCACAGTGACATGACGCGGAAGCAGCTGGTCCCGGTGTCGGAGCCTGGGCCTCCGGGCTTGGGCAGCTGGGGGTGCCGCTGCTGCTGGAGTCGCGGGTCTGGTGCTGGGTCCCGCTGCAGGGAAGAGAAGAAAGGACGGGTCAGTCAGGCAGGCCGTCCACTGTCCCCACACCTCCATGCCCTCCACCCCGGAGCCCAGGTGACCGCACAGTTGTGGCTTGGGCCCACTCGGTTCCCCTCCTGCTCCCGTGTTGTATGTTGGCAAGAAGGACCGCCCCTGGGAGTAGGGTCCTCCCTGCAGTATTGTAAGCACCGGTCTGTATCCTGGCCCCGTGCAGGGCGGGAGGGTGCTTGTGCTGCGTTCACCTGTGGAACTCTCTGCCGGTGGACACTGTGAAAAGCTTAGGGCTAATCAGTGGTGTTTGACAGGGAGCGAGATGCATCCCCACG
Organism: Pelodiscus sinensis; assembly: GCF_049634645.1. Lineage (NCBI taxonomy): Eukaryota > Metazoa > Chordata > Testudines > Trionychidae > Pelodiscus > Pelodiscus sinensis. Next base: position 2,840,397 of record NC_134743.1, on the reverse strand, counting down.
CAGTGCCTGGGAGCACACCTGTCACTGGCGGTCTGGGCGCTCAGATCCCCTCGCGTGGGATATCTCCTGGTCAGAACCAGAAGGGTGACTGGGTGGGGGGGATGTCCCATCCTTGCAGCAAAACTCAGGGGCCCTTCTCCCTCCCACTATCCCTCCCGCAAGCCTGGTAGCCCAGGGACAGGTGTGGCCGCAGTGGGGAACCTGCCAAGGCACTGGGAGCAGGTGAGGGGCTCGGTGGCGGTCCACGGTCACAGGACTGTGACGCTGCGCTTATCCCAGGAGCAGCTGGCTGTGCCTCACAGCCAGGCCTGGGAAAGTGTGCCGTTCCCTGTGCTGCACCCCTTGGTGGAGCAGCAGGCTCTGGGCTGAGTCCCTGGGGCCCTGGCCGGTTCCAGCCGGCATCCACCCTTCCCCCTGGTCCCGCCGAAATGTGTGTGAGCAGCACGGTCCCAGGCGTGCCCTGCAGCTGCCTGCCACGGCCACCTGCCACTCGGTCACCAGGCTGCACGTGGTTGCACGTGCTGCTAACTACCTCATGCTATGCAGCGTGCAGCTCACGTGGCCTGAGTGACATGCTCTCCCCCTCTCCCCTCCGGGCACCTGGCTCTCGCTCCCCCCCGCCCTCTGCCCCCCGCCCTTTGGGAGTGTAACCTTCAAAGACTCACCAGTGGGTTCCTCCCCGGCCACAGAGGAGCTGCTGGAGGGGGCCTGCTGGGTGGCAACGCTGGCCTCCTCTCCTGACGCGCCGCCACTGTTGTCTCCCTCCTCCGGCTCGGAGGGACGGTTGATCGGGGGGTGCTGGCAGGTGTCTACGGGGACAGCTGGGCCTTGCGGGGTTGGCTCGCCCAGAAATGAGTTCAGCCGCTCAAAATAGGGGCAGGCATCGGGTCCTGCTCCCCTCCCCTCCGTGGCCCGCACGTACCTCAGCCGCAGCTCCTTCACCTTCGAGCGGACCTGCTCGCAATTGCGGCTGGGGTGGCCTTGCTGGGCCAGGTTCCGGGCCAGACGAGTGTACAGCTCAGCATTCCAGCGGCGGGACTGCAGGTCATGGAGATCCTCCTCCTCCTCCCACAAGTCCAGGAGGGTCTCCAGCTCCCTGGGGGTCCAGGATGGGGCCCTGCATTTCCAGCCCCTGGGGGCTTCCTCCTCTGCCCCAGGTGACGGTGGCTGATGACCACCTCGAGCTGCCATGCCTGCGCTGAGGTGGCTGGGCAGCACAGTTGCCACGTGGCAGAGCTGGGAAGGGAGGTCTCCGGGGGGCTCCTGCCATGTGCGGCCAGTAGCGTGCGGGCTCTTTAAGCCCTCGGGTAACGCGGAAGTCCGCGGCTTCTACGGGGTCTCCCGCCATCCAAACCGCTTTTTTACGTTTCTTCTGCTTTTCCGGAAAAGCTGTCTACACTGGCCCTTTTCCGGAAAAGCTTTTCCGGAAAAAGGACTAATGCCCGAGCGGGAGCAGCTTACGGTTTCCGGAATAGCGGCTGATTTTGTACAGTACAGCGTCAATGCTTTTCCGGAAATTCAAGCGGCCAGTGTAGACAGCTCGCGGCTTATTCCGGAAAAGCGGCTGCTTTTCCGGAATAAGTGGCCCAGTGTAGACACACCCCTGGTTTTTACTGATTTTAAGTCACATAGTGCAAGATTTTTGGTTTGAGGGGAAGGTAAACTTGGGCTAGGAAGGCTATGCACACGAGGCCTGGCCAGAAAAGAGCCTGTTTTCACATGCCCCCGTGGCCAGGGCCGAGAGCGAACCAACCTGCTCAATGTTACACAGTATCCTCCTCATCCTCTTTGTTGATAAGAGTATTGCTTCTGCTACCATGACACCATGGACTGTGTGCCGGATACAGGCCTTAAGGCATGCACATGAGATACACAGGAGCACCAGACAGGAAAAAATACTAAGAAGGAAGGGGAGAATAATATCCTTATACCGACCCAAGCCCAACCAGTTTATGAGCCAGGTGAGACCAAAGAATGATCGCCCTTCTCTCACCTCCCGAACAACCTGATCAATATTAGAAATTACATCAGTTATATTTTGGTGTACAGAAGTGATTACCATACAACATTTTCCGTTAAAAAGTTCTTTTGCTTGGGGCTGATCATCGAGCCACTTACAGAACCCGCCCTCTTTTGCTAGTAAATAATCTAGAGCTAGACGGTTCTGCATGACGTATGTCCGGATCTCTTCAAGCTTGTCCGACAACAACGAGAGTTCCTTTGCTGTGCTGTTGCCGAGGCGCTCAATCGCTTGGCCTTGTAAACTTAACTGTTCACAAAGCATTAAATGTTCAAGAGGATTAAAGGTGGCCACAGCAAGTGCAGCCTTTTCAAACCAAGTCTTTAATGACTCCCAAATGCTCCCTAATACACATTTTTGACGCGTAAAGCGTGGTTGGAGTTCATGGTTGTGAAGGGTAAAAAGTCCTCCTCCTTTGATAGTCACATATCCAAAAGTACAACGTCCACGCGAATTAACAGGTAGATGGGAATGGGCTTGATTGCCACACAACCAAAAATGTCCAGGCTTCAAATATTTGTTACTAAAAAAAGAAGTTACATTCCATTTAGAAACTGCTTCAGGGGGTGTTCCCCATACTGGTTGGTGGGAACCAGCTAGATAGCGTGGGGCACTAAATAAGGCTTTTGCAAGGGATAGGGGATACAGACTAACTTCAGAGGACTTTCCACTCGATTGAAGGTTAACAAATAATCGGGTTAGATTTAAGCCTAAGAGGTTGCTATTAATTAACTGAGAAGTTATACTGTGGCCTGTACTATTAAGGACGCCAGTAGTAGTAATGGTAAGGTAACAACCACTCTGATTCCCTACTAAAATAAGGGAGCCTACAGGATGTGACTGGTTGTGGGTAGGGACCCCTAAAAACTCAAAACATGGGAACCGGGGACAATTAGTTTTGTTAGTTTCAGGAAAAGGGGTTAGTTCCAAACTTGTTAAAGTTGGGGCTCGGTGAATGAGGTATGAATCACTGTTCCAATCCTCATAATTGGAATGGGTTGTAAAATTAAGGTATATTGGTCGAATCAAGAATGGAGGGGTAAGTACAGAGGTTACAGGTAAGGTGCGTGCTAAGCATTCCATAACTTTTCCTTGGACTGCATAGGCACGTAACCAATCTTCAAGGAAGGAATGTTCTTCTGTGCCCTAAAAAGAAAACAGATTGCGACTCGGTCACGGTTAGTCACGTTTGCAAAGCCAATTATGATGGGCTAACATTTCTGGACCAGAACTTGGTTGTATCCAGTAAGTATTGGGATACTGTCCAATTTGAGTAATTTTAGCAGGTTCGGGATTTTTAGTATCATGGTCATTGGGTTCTGTGATCCAAACTTTTTCCTTAGGCATAAACTTAGGCTGCCATGGTGTTGGATTCTTTGGTTTAAGCTCTGGCCATCTGGAGCAAAATTTATTAACACCAATCAATGCAGCGTCTAAATGAAGATGCCACCCTTTGTAATCTGGATTAGGATTTTTTAATCGGAGTGCTTGTTTCAGAGTTCCTATTTTCCTTTCTATAACCTCATTGCTTTCAGGGTGATATTTAAGATGTAAATGGTGATGGATTGAATGTTTTGTGCAAAATTGTTCTATTTCTTTTGACATAAATGGTGGGCCCCCATCAGATTGTATGGTATATGGGGTGCCCCAGTGGCTTATGCATTTTAATATGGCGTTAGCCACTGTATGACTATTAGTTTTCCTTGTTGGAAGACACCAGGTTTGGATTGGTAGTGCTGATAACACTGTGGCCTTAAGATTCAGCTGTTTTAAATCGGGCATTTCTAGTAAGTTTTTATTTCCAAGCAGGGCTTTTATTTTATAATTATGTCCATGGTGGTGGACAGTAACTAACACCAATTCAGATTGCTGGGCTTGGTGTAAGCCTTGGACCCAAACTTTTGACCCTAACTTGGTATGGGGGACATCTTTTGTAATAATAGAGATTTGTGCCCCCGTGTCTAATAAAAAGCATATGGGTTTCTTGGATTCTTTTACAAGTAAGGTTTTGTGTGGTCGGGTATCTATATCAGTGTCAGCCGGATGGCATTTGGCCTTTACTGGCTTTTTGGCTGGGAACTGTCATTTTCACTTTTTCCCCATTGTTTTCATCCAAAGGTTTGTGCTATGGTTTCCTGCTGTTCCTTATTAAAGCTACGGATTTTTTCTTTTGTTAATCCCTGTCCTAGTAAAAACCCAAACAATGCTCTTTCATATCTTGTCCGATTTGGTGGCAGATTTCTTTTTGGTTTTTTAAGTTTTTCTACTGGAAAATTTTCATGTGCTTTTTCTTTTAAATCTACATTATCAATCACTTGATAAAGGGCAGTAATGGGCCTGCCTTCTGTGGTCCGAAGCCACATAAGCAGCCCTGGATCTTTACTCCCTGTAGCCTCAACAGCTGAGTCAATAGCCATTGCTCCTATTGGAACTCGGCTAGGGTCTGCAAGAAACCGGACTGGATTGGGTTGCTGTGTTTGAGCTTGAGTGAAACCCAAGGGATACCTAATGGGGTCCCAGGTTAAAAGGCTAAGGCCCACACAAGCATGCATCAGTTGCTGTTTTGTTTTTATACTGCCTGGGGGTAGGCTTAAGGCTGTAAGGCTTCCCCCCTAGCAGAAGACTGCAGAAGCCAGGTACGGAGAGTGGGTATACCATATTGGTAGACACCAGAGATGAGTTACCTGTACCCTTTGTCCAATTAGGTGACCTAGACAAGAACATACATTCATCCTTGTCAAGCCATTCTGACCCATTTTCTAGCACCAATCTCCCTAACCATGCTACGGGGGGTTCGTTAGGTTTTCTCTCAGTATCAGCAAGTAGCTCCTTTAACTCTGTCTTATTGCGTGAGCGGAATACTGTCTGTCTATTAGTCCGCCCAGTCACAGCATCAAAAGTTGTCTTAACAACGGAAATGGGTAAGCCTTCTAAAAATGGAGGGTCCGTTGGGGGTGATGCGGAAGGTACTGCGCCATCTGCCTCTGTTACAACTTCCCACTGATATGGCGGGGGGAATTGTTTTCCTTGGAGTGATAAGTCACTCTGATAATTTCGGTGTTCTGGGTTCTCTAATGAGCTTGAGGCTAACATAACGGTCGCCTTATACACTGACGCCTCAGCAGGGTTTTGTGGGTCTGAGGCTGACACTACGGCTGCAGTCCACAGCGCCGCCTCAGCGCTTCCCTGTCTGTCCAAAGTTTGTTTTAAAGCATGCCACAGCATCCCGATTACCTTTTCTGGTGGGTAATTATCAGAACCTATCTTTTTTTGTTTTTTATTTTCTAGCAATTCATCTAGGGTATGGACTAAGATACTATGTCCAGCTGTACCATAAGGGGTTTTTGGTCTAAAGTCAGTAGGTTTTGAAGGGTGCCCTACTTTCTTTAGTATTTTTTCAATGGAGCTCAAAATATTTTCAGGTGGGTTGGGGTTATTTTCATTGCCCCCAGTTTTTATTAACTCCGGTCCTTCACTTTCATTTACAGGGTAGAAGGACAGATGGGGGGTTCCAAGTAGCAAACATCCCAAACCCTCAGTGGTTACCTGGACCTGCCAGGTTTTTGCTTCTGAACCAGTTCCAATAGTTAAATTAAGCTTTTGAACTAAATTTGGGGGGTGTTGATTTGATTCAAGTTGGTGGAAGACAATGTGCTGAAACAAGTCTTCCATAGACTGGGTGCCTTTTCCACATCTCCAAGGACATGAACCACATCCTGTTCGTGACACCATGTGGAGGTAAAATGGAAGGTTCGAGAATGTGGCCAGCCCCAGAGAGGTGCAGAAACAGGCAGCCTTGTATTGAATATCTTTTAACTTTTATTAAAATGCTTTTAACTATAACTTTTTATTTATCAGCTTTTTACATGCGTGGGTGCCAGATAATTATTAACAGTAACAATAAACAAACTGCAATACAATAGAGGAAGATGCCCTGGGGTTTCTCTAAGTCTAAGTAATTATCAATAATAACCCAGGGATTTTTATCAGTTATATTTACATTAATTTCACTTATGAGGTTTAACTTCTATTTAAACTCCTAACTATACTATTTAACAAACTTCTAACTAACTTACTCTTAACACTATTATTTATCAAACCTTTAACTAGCTTTACACAGCAATACTTACATTTATCAGACATACAAGAGACAACAGAGACAACAGCATATTCGTTATTCGTCACGCTCTGCAAAAGATTCGGTAGATTCGGTGAGCGGGAGGGGGTCCTCGGGTGATCAGCCCTCAGAACCTGGCTCGTGTTCTGCCTTCCAAATGTTCGGGAACCCTCAACTGCATGCAGAAGGGGTAGCTGCTTTATAGAGAGAGCAAGAGCTTTCCCGCGCCTAGTTGTGATAGGCTTGACAGATTCAGTCTGCCTAGTGACAGGCTGAGAGGGAAGGGGAGGGGGTGAGATGGCCCTTGAGTGGCGCGAACTTTGTATGACCTTTACCTGCCTGGTGTCTTACTCCTGGTTTTTACTGATTTTAAGTCACATAGTGCAGGATTTTTGGTTTGAGGGGAAGGTAAACTTGGGCTAGGCGCATGAGGCCTGGCCAGAAAAGAGCCTGTTTTCACATCCCCCACACACAGTTGGCTTTGCTGGCTGAGCCCAGACAGCGGGGGCAGCTGTCGCCAAGCTCAGCAGGAACCACAGCGGAGATCCTCCGGAAAAGGCTTTATTTTCCGGAGAATCACGTCTAGACTGGCGCTTTTCTCCGGCTTATCTCCAAGCCGGAAAAAAGCGGCAGCCATGTTAATGCAAATACCGCGGGGGATATTTAAATCCCCCGCGGATTTGCCTATTCCAAAGTGCTACATTAGCATCCCTTTTCCGGGACGCAGCCTGTCTGTCTGGGAGACAGGAGCAGGCGTCGACCACCTATGGCAGAGTTTCTAAAGTGGCTCACAAAGCCACGTTGAGAAAGCTGCTCACTGGCCGCTCCAGGGTTACTTTCTGGCTCCGCAGCCACGGAGCCTTGTGGCTCCTATTGGCTCCAGTTTGCTGTTTGCAGCCAAGGGGAGCCACAGGAAGCAGCATGGGCCAGCTCCCCTTGGCTGCAAACAGCGAACAACAACCAATGGGAGCCACAAGACACACACACATGCACGTATGTACTTAAGTCTTGGGCAACAAATAGGGACCAGGAGGAAAGGCAGGGGGTGAGGGCCTGGCACCAGTTCTGCATTCTCACCTTGGCATGTGACTCCGTCTCTCCCCACCCCCCTTCCCCTTCCCTCCCACCATGGCGCTTGGCTGAGTGCTGCCTGCACAGCCAGGCTGCCGCGAGGGAGGGGGGCGGGGTGGTGACGTACACGGCCGGGGCCGTGTACATCACCGCCTTCCCTTCCCCTCCCTTCCCGGGGGAGCCCAAACAGCCCCTTGCGCTGCCATGTACGTTACCGCACCCCCTTCCTCCTCCCACCGTGGCACTGAGTGGTGTGCCCCTCAGCCAGGCTGCCATGGGTGAGGGGAGCGAGGGGCGGTGACATAGACAGCCCCGCCCCCCGGCCGTGTACATCATTGTCCCGCCTCCCCTCCCCCGTGGCAGCCCGGCTGAGTGCGCAACACTCAGCCGAGCCGCCACGGAGGGAGGGGAAGGGGGCAGGGTGGTGACATACACAGCCAGGGGGCGGGGCCATGTACGTCACCACCCCACTTCCCCTCTCCCATGGCAGCCTGGCTGAGGGGCACACCACTCAGCGCCATGGCGGAAGGAGGAAGGGGGGGCAGTAACGTACACGGCCCCGCACCCTGGCTGTGTACATCACCTCCCCGCTCCCCTTCCTGTCCCACCGGGTGAGCGGTGCTCAGCTGGGCCCCGGCGGGGGAGCAAGCAGCGGCAAGCGGCCCTTTGGGGTCCACGGAGAGAGGGGAAGGGGGCGGGGCTGGCTGGAAGGGGGCTGGTAAGCAGAGCTGGAGGGGTTGGGGGCTGGAGGGGAGGATGGGGGGGCCCGGAAGAAGGGGAGAGGGAAACAGAGCTGGCGGGGGGAGTTTCCAGGGGTCTGTGCAGCCCGAACTGCCAGGAAGCGAGGGGAAGGGGGATGGGGTGCTGATGTACACGGCCAGGGGGTGTGGCCGTGTACGTCAGCGTTATGGACGCACAGACACTGGGCTACTATATATATGATATTCCAATCGTGTATTATCCCACCAAGTCTCTATGATACCCACAATGTCATGCTTGTATTTATTTATTTGCACTTCCAGTTCTTCATGCTTATTACCCATACGTCTTGCATTTGTATATAGGCATCTACGATACTGCTCTGATCTTGCCTCCCAGTTCTGCCTTGTCCCTCCTTTTTCTCTGCTATTATAGCCCATGGTCCCTAGTCCATCCCTTTCTTAATCATTCCCAGCATTGTTTAGCCATGGTGGCACTTCTTTGGTTCTCTTTTTATATTTTTTAATTTGGGGTATACATTCAGTTTAGCCTCTATTATGGTGTCTTTGCAAAGTCTCTAGGTAGCTTGCAGGGATTTCACCCTTGGCACTGAACCTTTTAATTTCTGTTTGACTAACTTCTTCATTTTTAAAAATGACTAATAGTCCTATGGCACCTTAGCCCTGGCCTGCTCTGGGGAGTTATTTATTTCAAAATAGCACGTCCACACTGCAGGGAAGCCTTGAAATGAGTCCAAGGCAGGCTCCCTTGATGTGGACGTGCTACCTTGACTTAGAGCCCCAGGACACAATAGGGAGTAACTACTTTGAATGACTCTGGGGAGTAGTAAGTATCAGAGGGGTAGCCGTGTTAGTCTGAATCTGCAAAAGCGGCGAGGAGTCCTGTGGCACCTTATAGACTAACCGAAGTGTTGGAGCAGAAGCTTTCGTGGGCAAAGACCACGTGCCCACGAAAGCTTATGCTCCAACACTTCAGTTAGTTTGGGGAGTAGTTATTTAGAAATAGCAGCAGCTGAGTGTCCCTACTACCGCTACTTCGAAATAACAATTTCGCGAGTTGTTATTAGCTCAAAATAACAAGCCTGTTACTTTGAAATAATGGGCTTGCTGTGTGGAGCTTGCCTTGTTATTTCAAAATAACTTCCTAGAGCAGGCATTAGAGCAGTGGTTCTCAACCTTTCTGGGCTGCTGAGCCGGGCAGGGGCGGGGGCCGCGCATGCGCCAGGTGCCCAAGGCCTAGGGCACAAGAATGGCTTGGACCGACCCTGGTCAAAAGGCAGACGCACGTAAATGCTCCGGGGGCGCCATGGCGCCCACGGGCACCGCGTTCGGGACCACTGCAGTAGAGACTAGCAAAAATAGATACAGTCTCCTGGTCTGTGAACTGTCCAGTAGGTGGGGCTCTGCACTGGGGCTGGCACTTAAGGCCAGACACAGCACTGAGGGGTGCTAGGACTCAGGAGAACGGGGGAGGCCCAGGCTGGCCCCAGCTCCTAACCCTGGTGCACAGAGCAGCCCCATCAGGGCACAGTCCCACAAGGATAGACTGAGCCTCTCTCTCTGTACAGGGGGACACAGCAGGGCTGGGCTCAGCACAGCCTGGGGGGGAGAACAGGCGAGTTCTATGAGCCCCCCCAGGAGGATACAGGGTGGGTACCTGACACACACACAAACACCCTCAGCAAGCAGAGGCAGAGGCACAGTAGAAGGGGGCCCAGTACATGTGTGTGTGTGTGTGTGTGTGTGTGTGTGTGTGTGTGTGTGTGTCCGCGCGCGCGCATTGAACCCTGGCACCTGGGGAAAGACCAGGGCGCTCCTAGTGCCACGCTCGTTTGCTCCTGTTCTGTGCTTGAACCCAGGCAGCCCCCTCACTCCCACTGCCTGCTGGGACCTGCGCTCGGACACCTGACTGTGCAAAGCAGGTTGTGGTCACCTCTACTCAGGCCCTGCCGTGACACCAGGGTGGGATCCTGGCCTGGGCTCTTGCAAAGGGCAGGGGCCGAGGGGCCAGACGTACGTACCTGAGGGGGCAGAGACTCCCACGCCGGCAGCTGGGGAGAGAATAGGAAATCGTCAGGGGCAGAGAGGGGCCCTCCCATCCCAAAGCTTCCCAGTCCCACGGCACCTGCCTACTCTGCCCCCTCTTGAACTGGTGCACAGAGCATCCCCATCAGGGCACAACCCCACCAGCACTGATCGGGGGGGTTAAAATCAACTGCCATCAGCCCGAGCACCTGGGGCAAGACGGGTGCCCGAGTCTGTGTAGTGACACCCACCCAGAGCCAGGAACAGACCCCAGGAGACCTGGCTCCCGGCCCTGCTGGGGGGTGTCAGTCGCGGGGGGTTGTGTGGACACTGACCATGTCCAGAAAGCGGCGCCCAGGCCCTGCTTGTCCCAAGCCCAGGACCTGCCGGGTCCCTCCCTGCCACAAGGGCCGACCAGGCAGCGCTCACCCAGCAAGGCCAACGAGTCAGAGCTCAGCCCCCAACCTGGCACCCCAGAAATCCTCCCCACCATAGAGGCTCACCCTGGCAACGAGCCCCCGCATCCTCGTTGTGGTCACAGACGATCCCTGAATCCTCATATGTGCAGGTCCCCAGCGCCGCCTCCGTCCCCTGGCACTGCACGTCCGTCAGCAGGATAGGCTGTGACTCGGACCCTGGGCCGAACACGCCGCTACTCAGGACTTCCAAGGCCTGCCCGCAGCCCAGCTGCCTGCACACCACGGCCACGTCCTTCTCGTCCCAGTCGTCGTCACACACGGTGCCCCAGCGCCCGGCCACAAGCACCTCCACTCGCCCGGCGCAGCCGTGGGGGCCCCCCACCAGCCTGATATCTGGCAAAGCAAACAGCAGCTGGGACGCCCGCTCAGGGCTGCGGGGAAGGGCCCAGAGGCTGCAGGGCCAGAGGCTGGTAACTGCGCCCCTGGAAATGGGTCATAACCAGTGCCCCTGCTTTACAGAAGGGAAACCGAGGCACAGAGACAGGACTCAGCTAACCCCAGTCACAGAGTCAGCCTTGTGCCGACAGGGAACAGAAACCACCCTCCCCTGAACCGCCCACACACACACACACACACACACACACACACTCAGTTTAACCCAGGTTGGGCAAGAGGCGGCTAGCGGAGCAGATCCAGCCGCCACGGTGCCTGATCCAGCCACGGCCCCCTCGCCAGCACTCTTACTGCAGAGCAGCTGCAGCCACTTCACAGAGCAGGCTGCTCCTTGCTGTGAATCTGCACAGGGAGGGGAAAGCTCCCTGCACTGCCCCAGTGTCCGGCCAATAGGAGCTGGGAAATTCTGCTGTAGCCAGAGGAGCAAATGAAGCCCCCTCTCTCCCGTCCTCCTCCACTCCCCTCGCACTGGAGCAGAGCCACAGGGGAGAGGGAGGGGGAGAATGAAAGACAGAGGGAGGGGCCAGGATAGCAAGGGTGGGGCATCAAAGGGGGCGGGGCAAGGACTGGGCAGGAAAAGCCATATGGGGAGCGAGGGTGTTTGTGCAAGTGGACAGCTGGCGCCCCTCAGTGTTGCTGGGGGTGGGCAAACAGCTGGGGGTCTCTTCCCTGGATCCAGCGCAGGGGGTCTGGCAGCTCCCAGTGCAGGCTGGGCCCAGCAGCACAGGGACAAACCAGAGCGGCTGGGGCTGGAGGAACAAGCTGATGTCACCTTCCCAGGGGAACGGCCCCACGGCGAGGAGTCCCCCCGCCGGGCGCTCCTAGAGCCACGCTCCACTTTGCTCTGGTTCTGTGCTTGAACCCAGGCAGCCCCCTCACTCCCACTGCCTGCTGGGACCTCCCCTGGGACACCTGACTGTGCAAAGCTGGTTGTGGTCACCTCTGCTCAGGCCCTGCCATGACACCAGGGTGGGATCCTGGCTTCGGCTCTGGCAAAGGGCAGGTGCTGGGGGGCCAGACGTACGTACCTGAGAGGGCAGAGACTCCCACTCCGGAAGCTGGGGAGAGAAGGGGAAACCATCAGGGGCAGAGAGGGGCCCTCGCACCCCAAAGCTTCCCAGCCCCACGGCACCTGTGGGAAGGTGGCACCAGGTGGGGCAGAATTCAGAGCACTTGGGGCCAGACACGGCAGTGAGAGGTGCTGGGACCCAGGAGACCGGGGCAGTCCCAGGCCAGAAGCCCATGGCCTGCTCTGCCCCCTCTTAAAGTGGTGCACAGAGCAGCCCCATCAGGGCACAATCCCACCAGCATTGATCGGGGGTGGGGGTTTAAAATCAACTGCCCTCAGCCCAAGCACCTGGGGCAAGACGGGTGCCCGAGTCTGTGTAGTGACACCCACCCAGAGCCAGAATAGACCCCAGGAGCCCTGGCTCCCAGCCCCCAACCCACTCAGTCCCACTCCCCTCCCAGAGCCAGGAACAGACCCAGGAGCCCTGGCTCCCAGCCCTGCTGGGGGGTGTCAGTCACGGGGGGTTGTGTGGACACTGACCATGTCCAGAAAGCGGCGCCCAGGCCCTGCTTGTCCCAAGCTCAGGACCTGCCGGGTCCCTCCCTGCCACAAGGGCCGACCGGGCAGCACTCACCCAGCAAGGCCAGTGAGTCAGAGCTCAGCCCCCAACCTGGCACCCCAGAAATCCTCCCCTGCATCTGAGCTCACCCTGGCAACGAGCCCCCGCATCCTCCTTGTGGTCACAGACGATCCCTGAATCCTCATAAGTGCAGGTCCCCAGCGCCGCCTCCGTCCCCTGGCACTGCACGTCCGTCAGCAGGACAGGTTGTGACTCGGGGCCCGGGCCGAACACGCTGCTATTCGTCGCTCCCACAGCCTGCCCACAGCCCAGCTGCCTGCACACCACGGCCACGTCCTTCTCGTCCCAGCCGTCGTCACACACGGTGCCCCAGCGCCCGGCCACAAGCACCTCCACTCGCCCGGCGCAGCTGTGGGGGCCCCCCACCAGCCTCACATCTGACAAAGCAAACAGCTGTTGGGACGCCTACTCCGGGCTGCGGGGAAGGGCCCAGAGGCTGCAGGGCCAGAAGCCGGTAACTGCACCCCTGGAATTGGGTCATAACCGGTGCTCCTGCTTTACAGAAGGGAAACCGAGGTACAGAGACAGGACTCAGCTAACTCCCATCACAGAGATAGAAATGTAGCCACGTTAGTCTGGTGTAGCTGAAACAAAACACAGGACTATGTAGCATTTTAAAGATTAACAAGATGGTTTATTAGATGATGAGCTTTCGTGGGCCAGACCCACTTCCTCAGATCAAATAGTGGAAGAAAATTGTCACAACCATGTGTACCAAAGGATACAGTTAAAAAAAATGAACACATATGAAAAGGAGAAATCAAATTTCAGATTAGAAAGGGTATGCGGGGGAAGGTAGATGTCTGTGAGCTAATGGTATTAGAGGTGGTAATTGGGGAAGCTATCTTTGTAATGGGTAAGATACCCAGAGTCTTTGTTGAGACTCACGCGTAGAGTGTCGAATTTTAGGATTGTTCTATCTGCTTCCCAAGATCCATAAAGCTGGACACCCCGGACATCCCATCATCTCTGGTACTGGCACACTCACTACTGGTCTATCCAGCTACTTCAAGACAGACCCAAGAAAACCAACAATAGAACACCACTTGTCATCACCTACAGCCCCCAACTTAAACCTGTCCAACACATTATCAATAAACTACAGCCTATACTGGAACAGGACACTAAACTCCAAGAGGCTCAGGGAGACAGACCCATAGTCTCCTATACACAACCACCTAACCTCAAGATGATTCTTACCAACAACCACAGGTCATACCACACTAATACCAACCCTGGTACCTTCCCTTGCAAAAAACCTCGTTGCTAGCTTTGTCCACATATTCACTCTGCTGATACCATTATTGGACCTAACCAAGTGAGTTATAAGATCAAGAACACATATTCCTGCGCATCCAGAAATATAATCTATGCTATCATGTGCCGTAAGTGTCCGTCTGCTTTGTACATTGGACAAACGTCTCAGACACTTCGCCGAAGGATCAATTCCCACAAAACAGACATTAGACAGGATCACAAAGAAAAAACAGTTTCTTGCCATTTCAACCAGGAAGGACACTGTCTCAACGACTTCATTTCCTGCATCCTGCTCCAAAAGCCTTTTAAATCTGCACTTGAAAGGGAATCCTCTGAACTATCATTCATGCTAAAATTTGACACTCTACGCGTGAGTCTCAACAAAGACTCTGGGTATCTTACCCATTACAAAGATAGCTTCCCCAATTATCAACTCTAATACCATTAGCTCACAGACATCTACCTCCCCCCCCCCCCCGCATCCCCCTTCTGTTCTGAAATTTGATTTCTCCTTTTCATATGTGTTCATTTTTTTAACTGTATCCTTTTCTATATATGGTTGTGACAATTTTCTTCCACTATTTGATCTGAGGAAGTGGGTCTGGCCCACGAAAGCTCATCATCTAATAAACCATCTTGTTAGTCTTTAAAGTGCTGCATAGTCCTGTATTTTGTCCCATCACAGAGTGAGCCTTGTGCACACAGGGAACAGAAAACACCCTCTCCCGCCCCACACACACACACTCACTTTAACCCAGGTTGGACAAGCGGCGGCTCCTGGACCAGATCCAGCCACCACGGTGCCTGATCCAGCCACGGCCCCCTCGCCAGCACTCTTACTGTAGAGCAGCTGCAGCCACTTCACAGAGCAGGCTGCTCCTTGCTGTGAATCTGCGCAGGGAGGGGAAAGCTCCCTGCACTGCCCCAGTGTCCGGCCAATAGGAGCTGGGAAATTCTGTTGAAGCCAGGGGAGCAAATGAAGCCCCCTCTCTCCCGTCCCCCCCCACTACTCCTGCATGGAGCAGAGCCACAGGGGGGAGGGAGGGGAGAGTGAGACACAGAGAGAGGGGCAGGGACAGCGGGGCTGGGGCATCAGAGGGGGCGGGAGAAGGACTCGGCAGGAAGGGCCATAGAGGGAGCGAGGGTGTTTGTGCAAGTGGAAAGCTGGCGCCCCTCAGTGTTGCTGGGGGTGGTCAAACAGCTGGGGGTCTGCTCCCCTGTTTCCAACACAGGATGTCTGGCAGATCCCAGTGCAGGCTGGGCCCAGCAGCACAAGGACAAATCAGAGGGCTGGGTCTGGAGAAACAAGCTGATGTCACCTTCCCAGGGGAACGGCCCCACGGCGAGGAGTCCCCCCACAGGGCGCTCCTAGAGCCACGCTCCACTTTGCTCTGGTTCTGTGCCTGAACCCAGGCAGCCCCCTCACTCCCACTGCCTGCTGGGACCTGCGCTCGGACACCTGACTGTGCAAAGTAGGTCGTGGTCACCTCTGCTCAGGCCCTGACGTGACACCAGGGTGGGATCCTGGCCTGGCCCCTAGCAAAGGGCAGGTGCTGGAGGGCCAGACGTACGTACCTGAGGGGACAGAGACACCCACGCCAGCAGCTGGAGAGAGGGGGGGAACCATCAGGGGCAGAGAGGGGCCCTCGCACCCCAAAGCTTCCCAGCCCCACGGCACCTGTGGGAAGGTGGCACCAGGTGGGGCAGAATTCAGAGCACTTGGGGCCAGACACGGCAGTGAGAGGTGCTGGGACCCAGGAGACCAGGGCAGTCCCAGGCCAGAAGCCCATGGCCTGCTCTGCCCCCTCTTAAAGTGGTGCACAGAGCAGCCCCATCAGGGCACAATCCCACCAGCACTGATCGGGGGAGGAGGGTTTAAAATCAACTGCCTTCAGCCCGAGCACCTGGGGCAAGACGGGTGCCCGAGTCTGTGTAGTGACACCCACCCAGAGCCAGAATAGACCCCAGGAGCCCTGGCTCCCAGCCCCCAACCCACTCAGTCCCACTCCCCTCCCAGAGCCAGGATCAGACCCAGGAGCCCTGGCTCCCAGCCCTGCTGGGGGGTGTCAGTCACGGGGGGTTGTGTGGACACTGACCATGTCCAGAAAGCGGCGCCCAGGCCCTGCTTGTCCCAAGCCCAGGACCTGCCGGGTCCCTCCCTGCCACAAGGGCCGACCGGGCAGCGCTCATCCAGCAAAGCCAACGAGTCAGAGCTCAGCCCCCAACCTGGCACCCCAGAAATCCTCCCCTGCATCTGAGCTCACCCTGGCAACGAGCCCCCGCATCCTCCTTGTGCTCACAGACGATCCCTGAATCCTCATACGTGCAGTTCCCCAGCGCCGCCTCCGTCCCCTGGCACTGCACGTCCGTCAGCAGGATAGGCTGTGACTCAGACCCTGGGCCGAACACGCTGCTATGCAGGGCTTCCATGGCCTGCCCGCAGCCCAGCTGCCTGCACACCACGGCCACGTCCCTCTCGTCCCAGTCGTCGTCACACACGGTGCCCCAGCGCCCGGCCACAAGCACCTCCACTCGCCCGGCGCAGCTGTGGGGGCCCCCCACCAGCCTGATATCTGGCAAAGCAAACAGCTGCTGGGACGCCTGCTCCGGGCTGCGGGGAAGGGCCCAGAGGCCAGTAACTGGGCCCCTGGAAATGGGTCATAACCAGTGCCCCTGCTTTACAGAAGGGAAACTGAGGCACAGAGACAGGACTCAGCTAGCCCAGGTCACAGAGTCAGCCTTGTGCCAACAGCCCTCCCCTGCACCGCCCCCCCCCCCCCCCCCCCACACACACACACTCAGTTTAACCCAGGTTGGGCAAGAGGCGGCTCGTGGACCAGATCCGGCCGCCACGGTGCCTGATCCAGCCACGGCCCCCTCGCCAGCACTCTTACTGCAGAGCAGCTGCAGCCACTTCACAGAGCAGGCTGCTCCTTGCTGTGACGTCTGCACAGGGAGGGGAAAGCTCCCTGCACTGCCCCAGTGTCCGGCCAATAGGAGCTGGGAAATTCTGTTGAAGCCAGGGGAGCAAATGAAGCCCCCTCTCTCCCGTCCTCCTCCACTCCCCTCGCACTGGAGCAGAGCCACAGGGGAGAGGGAGGGGGAGAATGAAAGACAGAGGGAGGGGCCAGGATAGCAAGGGTGGGGCATCAAAGGGGGCGGGGCAAGGACTGGGCAGGAAAAGCCACAGGGGGAGCGAGGGTGTTTGTACAAGTAGGAAGCTGGCGCCCCTCAGTGTTGCTGGGGGTGGGCAAACAGCTGGGGGTCTCTTCCCTGGATCCAGCGCAGGGGGTCTGGCAGCTCCCAGTGCAGGCTGGGCCCGGCAGCACAGGGACAAACCAGAGCGGCTGGGGCTGGAGGAACAAGCTGATGTCACCTTCCCAGGGGAACGGCCCCACGGCGAGGAGTCCCCCCGCAGGGCGCTCCTAGAGCCACGCTCCACTTTGCTCTGGTTCTGTGCTTGAACCCAGGCAGCTCCCTCACTCCCACTGCCTGCTGGGACCTCCCCTGGGACACCTGACTGTGCAAAGCTGGTCGTGGTCACCTCTGCTCAGGCCCTGCCATGACACCAGGGTGGGATCCTGGCCTGGCCCCTAGCAAAGGGCAGGTGCTGGGGGGCCAGACGTACGTACCTGAGGGGACAGAAACTCCCACGCCAGCAGCTGGAGAGAGGGGGGGAACCATCAGGGGCAGAGAGGGGCCCTCCCATCCCAAAGCTTCCCAGCCCCATGGCACCTGCGGGAAGGTGGCACCAGGTGGGGCAGAATTCAGAGCACTTGGGGCCAGACACGGCAGTGAGAGGTGCTGGGACCCAGGAGACCGGGGCAGTCCCAGGCCAGAAGCCCATGGCCTGCTCTGCCCCCTCTTAAAGTGGTGCACGGAGCAGCCCCATCAGGGCACAATCCCACCAGCATTGATCGGGGGTGGGGGTTTAAAATCAACTGCCCTCAGCCCGAGCACCTGGGGCAAGACGGGTGCCCGAGTCTGTGTAGTGACACCCACCCAGAGCCAGAATAGACCCCAGGAGCCCTGGCTCCCAGCCCCCAACCCACTCAGTCCCACTCCCCTCCCAGAGCCAGGATCAGACCCAGGAGCCCTGGCTCCCAGCCCTGCTGGGGGGTGTCAGTCACGGGGGGTTGTGTGGACACTGACCATGTCCAGAAAGCGGCGCCCAGGCCCTGCTTGTCCCAAGCCCAGGACCTGCCGGGTCCCTCCCTGCCACAAGGGCCGACCGGGCAGCGCTCATCCAGCAAGGCCAGTGAGTCGGAACTCAGCCCCCAACCTGGCACCCCAGAAATCCTCCCCTGCATCTGAGCTCACCCTGGCAACGAGCCCCCGCATCCTCCTTGTGCTCACAGACGATCCCTGAATCCTCATAAGTGCAGGTCCCCAGCGCCGCCTCCGTCCCCTGGCACTGCACGTCCGTCAGCAGGATAGGCTGTGACTCGGGGCCCGGGCCGAACACGCCGCTACTCAGGGCTTCCATGGCCTGCCCACAGCCCAGCTGCCTGCACACCACGGCCGCGTCCTTCTCGTCCCAGCCGTCGTCACACACGGTGCCCCAGCGCTCGGCCACAAGCACCTCCACTCGCCCGGCGCAGCCGTGGGGGCCCCCCACCAGCCTGACATCTGCAAAGCAAACAGCTGCTGGGATGCCCGCTCAGGGCTGCGGGGAAGGGCCCAGAGGCTGCAGGGCCAGAGGCCGGTAACTGCGCCCCTGGAAATGGGTCATAACCAGTGCCCCTGCTTTACAGAAGGGAAACCGAGGCACAGAGACAGGACTTAGCTTACTCCTCCTGGTCACACAGTGGCTGTGTCTAGACTGGCGAGTTTTTCCGCAAAAGCAGCTGCAAAAGTTTTGCGCAAAAGGGCCAGTGTAGACAGCTCAGATTTGTTTTGCACAAAAAAGCCCCAATCGCGAAAATGGCGATTGGGGCTTTTTTGTGCAAAAGCGCGTCTAGATTGGCACGGACGCTTCCCTGCAAAAAGTGCTTTTGCGGAAAAGTGTCCGTGCCAATCTAGATGCTCTTTTCCGCAAATGCTTTTAACGGAAAACTTTTCCATTAAAAGCATTTGCAGAAAATCATGCCAGTCTAGACGCAGCCTGTGAGTCTTGTGCAAACAGGGAATAGAAACCACCCAGGTTGGACAAGAGGCGGCTCGTGGACCAGATCCGGCCGCCACAGTGCCTGATCCAGCCACGGCCCCCTCGCCAGCACTCTTACTGCAGAGCAGCTGCAGCCACTTCACAGAGCAGGCTGCTCCTTGCTGTGAATCTGCACAGGGAGGGGAAAGCTCCCTGCACTGCCCCAGTGTCCGGCCAATAGGAGCTGGGAAATTCTGCTGAAGCCAGGGGAGCAAATGAAGCCTCCTCACTTCCGCCCCCCCACCACCTCCACCCCCAGCAGAGCCACCGGAGGGAGGGAGGGAGGGAGGGAGGGGAGAGTGAGAGACAGAGGGAGGAGCTGGGTTAGTGGGGGTGGGGCATCAGAGGGGGCGGGGCAGACTCAGATGGAAGGGCCACAGGGGGAGCGAGGGTGTTTGTGCAAATAGGAAGCTGGCGCCCCTCAGTGTTGCTGGGGGTGGGCAAACAGCTGCGAGGCTGCTCCCCTGGATCCAGCGCAGGGTGTTTGGCAGATCCCAGTGCAGGCTGGGCCGGCAGCACAGGGACAAACCAGAGCGGCTGGGGCTGGAGGAACAAGCTGATGTCACCTTCCCAGGGGAACGGCCCCACGGCGAGGAGTCCCCCCGCAGGGCGCTCCTAGAGCCACACTCCACTTTGCTCCGGTTCTGTGCTTGAACCCAGGCAGCCCCCTCACTCCCACTGCCTGCTGGGACCTGCCCTGGGACACATGACTGTGCAAAGCTGGTTGTGGTGACCTCTGCTCAGGCCCTGCCGTGACACCAGGGTGGGATCCTGGCCTAGCCCCTAGCAAAGGGCAGGTGCTGGGGGGCCAGACGTACGTACCTGAGAGGGCAGAGACTCCCACTCCGGCAGCTGGGGAGAGAAGAGGAAACTGTCAGGAGCAGAGAGGGGCCCTCGCACCCCAAAGCTTCCCAGCCCCACGACACCTGTGGGAAGGTGGCGCTGAGTAGGGCACAGTCCAGAGCAGTTGGGGCCAGACATTGAAGTGACAGGGTCTGGGACCTTGGAGACCGGGGTAGTCCCAGGCCGGCGGCCCATTGGCTGCTCTGCCCCCCACCCTCCGCCTCTTAACCTTGGTGCACTGAGCAGCCCCATCAGGGGTCCCTCACCGAAGCAGAGCCAGAGGCCCAGCTGTAGGTCCATGGCTGCCCTGTTGAATGGCTCCTTCCTGCCACGATCCGGTGCCAAGAGCGTCTCACCCTCCCACCCAGGGCAGCCCCTTTTATGGCCTGCGCAGGGCTCTGCCGGCCAGCGAGGGAGGAGCCGGCCCGAGGGCTGGTCACAAGGGCACTTCCCAGCACCTCGCGCTGGCTCAGCACGTCCCGGGGCAGGGCACAGCTCTGCTCTCTAGAGCGCTGCCTGCCAGTGACCCTGCAGATGTCAGCCCCTGCCTTCCCCACGGGGAGGTTTAGCTCCTTCTGGCCCCAGAGCCAGCAGGCTGGGCCCAAGGAGGGACTCTGCTCTGGACAGGGCAGTCCAGGCTGTCGTGCTGCGGCGCCGGCGCCTGACCGAGCCCTCAGGATCCCTAGTCCCTGGGCCTGGGGCAGCAGAGCGGGAGGCTGGAGCAGTTGGGGAGCCCAGAGGGGCGGGAGTGGAGTCCAGCCACGGCCAGCGAGGACAAGCCAAAGTCCGAACCCTGCGCAGCACCTGGCCTGCCTCCTGCACCCTGGGCCGGGGGCCCAGACTCTCTGGACTAAGCAGCCTGGGCTCACAGCCTGGGTGGCAGAGACACCGAGACAAGCCCCCGCCTGACACAGGGTGGCAGAGAGCTGAGTCCCCCGCAGGGGAGGTGCAAGTACCCTCTCCCCTCCCCCCACACAGCATGTGTGGCGTTCGGCTCTGGCCAGCCCCTGCCACCCTCTTACCTGCTGTCCGGTCCAGGGGGGGAGGCCCTGCATTGTGCGGAGTCCTACACAGCTGCGTGTGCCTCAACATGTCCCTGTCTAGGACCGGAAAATACCATGTTACAGTCCTTTGCTTTCCGGTGACTAGCGAAGGGGCCCCTGCCAAGACCCAGCCATCGCCAGGGAAATTGGGGTCCAAAAGGAAGTGGCCAGCTGGCAGGAAATTTCACCTGCCCTGTGGGAAGCAGCCGGGAGCGCTGTGCACTGAGTGTCTGCAGTCTCTTTGGGTAGCTGCTAGTACACAGGGGATCCGGGTATGACTGAGTCAGGCTCTGCACTGGCGAAAAGGCCCCGCAAGCCCCCAGAGTCCGCCCTAAGCCCCAGGGCCACGGTGAAAGCAGGTGCCTTTCCCACAGGCCCCTAGGGACTGGGAACAGGTCTGGGAACTGGCACAAGGTGGGTGCCCTGCCCTAGCATGTGTCGGTGACACCTCCCAGAGCAGGGATGGACCAGAGAGTCCTGGTTCCTGGTAGGGTTACCAGATGGTTTGAAAAAAATACTGGACACACTTGATCTCAGACGGTGAGGGGGAGACCGGCCAGGAGGGGAACGGGGCTGGGCGGGAGGGGGTCGGGGGGAGCGGGGAGGGGAACCAGCTGGCGGGGAGCAGGGCTGGCCTGGGCTCACACAGATCCCGGGGTGCTGCTCGTCCCATGCACGGTCCCAGCGGGGCACACAGGTGAGTCCGGCCCTGGGGATTCCATCCCGGCCCTGCCCCCCACCCCTGCCCTCTCCACTGCGTAGTTCCATACGGCCTGGCTGGTGGACACACACAGTGTGAGCATGTCTACCAGCCAGGCAGTACCCTACGTACTGATACTCATGATAATAATAAAACATACTTAATTAGAAAACAGACATTTCTATGTCCGGTATTTTCTCAATTTGTTTCCCAGACAGAAAGCTCAAATCCTGGACTGTCCGTTCAAAACCGGACACCTGGCAACCCTGGCTCCCGGCCCTGCGGGGGGGTGTCAGTCACGGGGGGATTGTGTGGACACTGATTGTGTCCAGGAAGCAGCACCCAGTCCGTGCTTCTCCCAGCCCCTGGACCTGCCGGGTCCCTCCCTGCTACCAGGGCAGACTGTGCAGCGCTCACCCAGCAAGGCCTCTCAGTCAGAACCCAGCCCCCCCCCCCCCCCCCCCGGTATCCCAGGCGTCCACCTGTCCCTGCCCTGATCCAGGGCTCTCCAGGCCAGCGAGTCCCATGTCGTCGAAGTGCTCACAGAGGTTCTCCGCATGCTTGTAGGTGCAGGTCCCCAGCGCCGCCTCCGTCCCCTGGCACTGCACGTCCATCATCAGGACAGGCTGTGACTCAGGGCCTGAGCAGAACACGCTGCTACTCACCACGGCCACGTCCTTCTCGTCCCAGCCGTCGTCACACACAGTGCCCCAGCTAGTTCGGATTAGGAAGCCTAATCCGAACTAGCTACTCCGTGCCGCGTGTAGCCGCGCAGCACGGGGTTCGAACTGCCGGCGTTTAAAAATGGCGCCAGCCGGCTTCATGCAAATAAAGCCCGGGAAATTCAAATCCCGGGCTTCATTTGCAAGTGCGGTATTCCTACATTACCCTCCTAGTTCGAATTAGGAGGGTAGTGTAGACATACCCAGCCAGAGGCAGAGCCGCGGGTCCATGGCTCCCTGGGGTGAGCTGTGACTTAGGGGTGTGTTCCGATCTCGCTACCACTTTCAGGCTCTTTCACTGGTGAAAATCCCCTGCAAATCCCCCAGGTTCCTCCCTGAGCCCCAGGGCCAAGGGGAGGGCAGGTGCCTTTCCCACAGGCCCCTAGGAACTGGGAGCAGGTCGGGGTTCCTTGAGCTCTAGGAACTGGGACACGGTGGGTTCCCTGCCCGAGGGTATGTCTACATTGGCCCCCTAGTTCGGACTAGGGAGGCAAATGAAGCATACCGAAGTTGCTAATGAATAATTTAAATATCCCATGCTTGATTAGCATATTCGCAGCCGGTCGCCATTTTAAAATGCCGGTTGCCCAATTTAACTTGCTGCGTGTAGACGCGGTAGTCCAATCCAAAACCCTTCCCTCGAATTAACTGCTACTCCTCATGCAATGAGGAGTCAGTGCTGGAAGCTGAGGGAGGGGGGAAAGCAGGTGTCTCTGTCCTCCCTGCCCAGAGCTGGACACCTCTGAGCTCAAATCACCGAGACCGGCTGGCAGAAGCTGAGAGCAGGTGGCCCTCGGAGCTCGGAGAGCGGAATAAGAATGGTGACAGTGTTTGCACACGCACGTGTGCACAACGGGAGGACAATTCACACAGCTGTACCTGTGACCCCCTCGGTCTGTGCTGGCCAGCGCCGTAGCAGTGAGCGGGGCGGTAAGGGCGGGCACCCCCTACAAGAACTTGCTGTGGGACTCAAGACCCCAAAGCTGGACACGGCCCACTGTGGGTGTCTTGCTCCTGCTTTTATGCGTAGGATACAGCTTGTGCTGCCAGCTCAGATTAATGCCAGGTGCTTGGTATTAAGGAGACTCGTTCTGCTCAGACTCAGTGCTTGTGAGAGGGAAGATCTGCCTCGGAGAGGCACCCAGTGGACATTTTCCCACGTTGCTGGGTGGGTGCTTGAGGCAGGGTCTCTTGTCTTGACATGACAGGCCAGACCCTGGGAGCTTCCCGGGAAGCTGACACCGTTCCCACCTCTGCCTCGGAGGCGCCTCTCGCTGCAGGTGGCTTTGCTGTTGGGCTGTTCCCCTTGGCAATAGGGTGCATGGGGGACAGGTGACTGGGTGTGACGGGTGAATTATTGACATGCACAGTGAGTTCAGTGGAAGGCTCACAGCTCCAGGGAGAAGGTGAGAGTTGCAGCAGTGTTCCCTGTAAGCTGAGTTTGGGCAACCACCCAGAGGACAGTCAAATGCCACTCAGCTAATAGGCAGAGCCCCCACAGCTGACAGTATGTGTTATTCCTGTGGTGCACATCTGCACATGGATCCATGCACATAATAACATTTATTCTGCACCTGGATGGAAAGAATTAGAGGGAACACCAAAGCCCCAGTGAAATCCCTCCGAGAGCACACGCTGTCAGCAATTTAGTGGCCCATCCAGGGAACCGCCGTTCAGTTCCACCCACTGCGCCCGTCTGTGCGAACCCAGGGCCAGCTAGAGATGTGGATCCCTGCGGCTCTTTTTTGCAACTACAGCTGTGGCTCCGAGTACAAAATTGTGGATCTGCACCGGGCTCTACCCATGAGCAATACCAGGCAGAGCCGGCCTTCACCTTTGTTTTAGCTGCCTCTTCAGTTCTAGGGAAGTTCAGCTCAGAACTTCAGCCTTGGAAAGGGCACTGACTCATGGCTGTGTTGTTGTGCGGGGGTGTGCCTGGGCCTGCAGGGGCAGCACGAGCCAAGCGGGGAGCTTTCACAATTGCCGAAATGCCAATGCCAAGTCAACACTGGCACATGACGGCGCTGTAAACCCGCCCCCGGCGCTGTAACTTTCTCCACACTGGCAAGGTGCTCACTGCTCTGCTGTGAAAACTCCGTTCCCTGTCACTTGTGCACCGTTTCACAAGACGTTGAATCTTGAACGTGTGGTTCTGGGTGACATCAGACCCTCCTGGGGCAGGGTGGGGATGAGCCAGCGTTTCTAAAGCAGGACTCAGCAGCCTTTTCAAACCAAAGAGCCAGCCTACCTCAGAATTCAGAACGAGTGGTCAGCAAAGAGCCAGATAAGAACGCCCATTCGCAGATCTGAAAATATCCAACTTAATATTATTGATCATTGACATGATGATTAATAAGGATGTAAGCAGGGGCTGAACTGCTGCTTGCTATCAGCCAGCTGAAAGGAGGGGTGGGTGTGCCTGCTACAGTTGTTTAGCTCTGCAAGGTAATTAACTGTTAACTGTTGACATGTAAATACTGCTCAGGAGAGAATCCGAGGTGTGGCTATGGAAATCCCATTCAGCCAGGGCTGATGGAGGGTCAGTGTTGGAATGGAATGTGGAGACTTGTACATAATTTGGGACTGTTGTGGGGGTAACTAATCATGCTACCCCGAAATGTGGGAACTGTAAAACATGCCACCAGTGCTTGCAGGAGAGACACCATCATGGCAAGAGGTCTCGGAAGAACAAGCCTCCCCCCTTCCAGAGTTGAGTGAACAGAGCTGGGGGAAAGGGTTAAAGGACTTGAGTCAACCTGCTTCACACCTACCAGGTGTGAGCTATAAGATTGACCCAGCCTGCACCTTTTCCCCTTTGTTTTAAGGACAAACCTAAAGCAGACTCCCTGAGGAGTCTTTTTGTTTGCTAGTCCAGTGAAAGCTGGATTCATTTGGCAGCCCAGCTGGTGACTAAAGAGTTGAAGTCAGTGAGAGCTGAAATCACTGGTTTGGCTGAGAGCTAGACCTATTGCAGCCAGGAGCGGCGACCGGCGACTAGGTGTGGTGTGGAGCGGCGGCAGGCGAGGAGCAGCGACCAGGTGTGGTGTGGAGCGGCGGCAGGCGAGGAGCGGCGACCAGCGGCGGTGTGGTGCGGAGCGGCGGCAGGCGAGGAGCGGCGACCGGCGGCGGTGTGGTGCGGAGCGGCGGCAGGCGAGGAGCGGCGACCGGTGGCGGTGTGGTGCGGAGCGGCGGCAGGCGAGGAGCGGCGACCGGCGGCGGTGTGGTGCGGAGCGGCGGCAGGCGAGGAGCGGCGACCAGCGGCGGTGTGGTGCGGAGCGGCGGCAGGCGAGGAGCGGCGACCAGCGGCGGTGTGGTGCGGAGCGGCGGCAGGCGAGGAGCGGCGACCGGCGGCGGTGTGGTGCGGAGCGGCGGCAGGCGAGGAGCGGCGACCGGCGGCGGTGTGGTGCGGAGCGGCGGCAGGCGAGGAGCGGCGACCGGCGGCGGTGTGGTGCGGAGCGGCGGCAGGCGAGGAGCGGCGACCGGCGGCGGTGTGGTGTGGAGCGGCGGCAGGCGAGGAGCGGCGACCGGCGGCGGTGTGGTGTGGAGCGGCGGCAGGCGAGGAGCGGCGACCGGCGGCGGTGTGGTGTGGAGCGGCGGCAGGCGAGGAGCGGCGACCGGCGGCGGTGTGGTGTGGAGCGGCGGCAGGCGAGGAGCGGCGACCAGTGGCAGCAGCAGACAAGGAGCGGCGACAGGTGCCCAGTGGAGCGTCCAGAGGGCTGGGATGAGACAGCTGGTGGAGCATGGTGGAGTTTCGTATAAGGTGCCCCCATCTATCCTCCCATTTCTACCCAGGTTGGGAGGTGGAACCCTGCGGGTGAACTTTGGGACTCTGGGTGGCACAGACCAGGGACAGAGACTTTTGGGATGTCGGACTCTGTGGACTTCGGGTGATTTTTGGCTGGGGTGGGGGCTTGGCTCATGTTTGGGTTATGAACCCCAAGTTAATGCCGTATGAATTCTCTGTCTGTTTCATTAAATGTTTCTTTCCTACACTCAGACTCAGTGCTTGCGAGTGGGGAAGCATTGCCTCTCAGAGGCGCCCAGGGATGTGTGAATTTCCCAGATCACTGGGTGGGGGCTCGAGCCGGTTCTTTGTGAGATTGACCCCAAGATATTGAACCCAGCCCTGGTTACTGCCAGGCCTACCCGGCAGAAGGGTTACAAGAGGATAAATGAAACTTTGCGCTCACAGACTTTATTTAATGGGACTTCTGCTGCTGCTGCTGCTGCTTCTGCTGCATCTTTTTGCACATTTCTTTGACATTTACAACACCACTGGTTGAATCCAGGTTCATGCAAGCGACATGAGTGACTGCACATTTTTAAATTTGTGAATTAATTTTTCATTTTAAAAGTTGTGTGTATGTTGGGAATGACAAAAGAGCCACATTTGGTTCCAGAGCCATAGGTTGTAGACCCCTGATCTAAAGCATCAAAAGGCTGCAGAAGCCTGATTCTTACTGATATTCGGAGGGAATCGGACCATCGAGTTGCTAAAGGAGCACTCGAGGAAGGCACGGCCATCAAGGGGACGTTAGATGAATTCATTGCATCAGTCTTCGCTGGAGGGGTTATTGGGGAGATACCACAGCCAAGAGTTTCGTTAAGACGGCAGATCTGAGGAACTGCCCCAGACTGAGGTCTGACAGCAGAGGAGACCTCGGAGCAGACTGGTACATTAACCAACAACGAGTGTGACAGCCCCACACCGGTTGGCTGCAGGAGTCTGGTGGAAGCAAGTCCACTGGCCACGGGATAAAGAGATTTCTGTGCCCAATGCCCAAGGCAGCGTTTCTCCAGAGCAACCAGGAATGTGCTAGAACCAAGTAAGCCTGGTCACCTGGAGCCAATTAAGAGCTTGCTAGAAGCAATGAAGCAGGCTAATCAGAACACCTGCCGCCTGTGAAGGACCCACTGGGATTAGTTTCAAAGACTCCCCTTCTGGGAGGGTGAGGGGCTAGGAGGACAAGCGTGGTCGGGTGCCAGGAGAAAGGTGCTGGGAGGGGCTGTATGGGAACTGATGCAGGGCAGGGCTACAGCTCTGGTAGTGGAGGAAAAACTACCTGTTGCTGCTGCCATTGGGATCTCTGGGCTGGAACCACACAACATTCCCTGCACCACTACAGAGACACCCCCCTGCCCGAGAGGGAAGATGGAGACAAATGCATGGACTGGCCTATGGGGAAGGTGGCCCAGCAGGCCACCTGCCCCCAGAAAGGGAGAGAGGCTAGGCTGAGAGTCGCTGTGAGCCTCTGAGGCAAGTCCTAAGGGCCTAGAAGCGCAGGACGTGCGTGTTCTCCCAAGAGCTCTGCAGGTGCTGAGACAGGACCCTGCAGAACCCCCCTCTGTGGTATGAAACCTCCTGCTGCAACCAGGCGCTGCCCCAGATGGCGGGAAGGTAGCTGGTGCCACGTGGAAGTTCTCGAAAGGCCCCAGAGGTGTTCGTGGCACTTCCAGGCCAGGGAGCCCGTGTCAGGCCCAGGGAGCTGTCGCAAAGACCAGAGCGAGCAGACACGTCGGTAACATGGTACCTTGGGAAAGAGGCCGTGTGGCCTTGGCAAAGGGAAATGGAGTCTCGCCGGTGTTTTAAGGGCGTCTGTGTAAAGGGAAGCTGACTCCCATTGAGCCTCCCCATGCTGGTACACGGGTGTTCAGAGGCTTCATAGCAGCTGCCTGGGTGTGGGCCCCATTTCCAGCCGTGCCTCCCAGTCAGCACGCAACGGCTGTCGGAGCAGAGTGAGCTCCAAGGGCAGCCCCATCTACATGAGCAAACAGGGGCAGCTCCTGAGAACAGGTGTCTGGGAGGGGAGTGAGGTCTAGTGGTTAGAGCAAGGCACTGGGAGCAGGACCCTGGGTTCTATGCCCAGCCCCGGGACGCAGAGGCCGGTGTGTGCTGCCAGGCAGACCGTTGCCAGCTACTGGCTGAGGCCGGGACTCCCGCTCGCTGTCTCAGCATTAGTTCTGGAGGCAGCCGCCCACAGCTCTCAGGAATGGCCCCTGCTGAGGCGAGGCCTGGCTGGGTGCTGGGTGTTAAAAGTCCAGCCGCACAGAGGGGCTGAGACAGGCTCCTACCTGCCCCGGCTCCACACGCCCCCCAAGAGCAGCCACGTGTCCCCTTCCAGCTCCTACACATCGGGGCAGCCAAGGGGTCCTGTCACGTCACAGGGGCAGGGCCCAATAGGGTTGTGGATTCGCTTCAAGACAGTCGGTTAGGGACAGAGAGTTGCTGTTATTGATCTCACTGTGTCACTGCTATTACAGGCTTAATACTGCCACATGGTTACCCAGCTACTGCAAAGTAATACCCCAATCAGCAGAGGTAAAGCAATGCACAGGAGAGTAACAGACACTTGGAAATGCTTCCGCCCGTTCAGGTCTGCAGGGAGTCCCGTTCCGGTCACCTCGCACGGGCCGCAGTGGCCGTGGCTCCAGCTAGGGGGATGCAGGGCACTCCTCGAGGTTTAGGTCCCTGGAGAGACTCACCGGACAGGAAACTCCCCGCACTAGTTACACTCCAATTGTTTACCGGGTGGGCACGAACCTGGCTCAGCGCCGTTCTTATCGCTCCTATGAGCTGAGACCGAGGTCAAACTTGTTACTGCTCAGTAGTGTCCCAGCTCCAGGCATGGCTTAAAGCGGATAACGCCCAGCTGCTGTTCGGGCTTGCAGGATCCCAGGCTATGTTCAGGTGGGTACAGCAGGGATGGAAACTTCCATCCCAGGCCTGCTAAGCTGCAGGACCCACATATGACTTTTATGTGACAGCTCTGCACACTGTCCCCGCCCCATACCGCTCTGCAGCTCCCATTGGCTAGGAACCGTGGCCAATGGGAGCAGTGGGGGCGGTGCCTGCAGATGGGGCAGTGCACAGAGCTGTGTGTCCATGCCTCCACTTAGCAGCTAGAGGGGGACATGCTGCTGCTTCCAGGAGTCAAGTGAAGTAAGCGCCGCCCTGCTCCCCGATGACCTGCTCCCGCCCTAATCCCCCTCCTGGCTCCCAACCCCTAGGTCCCAGCCCAGAGCCCCCGCCTATATCCAGCTTCATCCCCTCCCACACCCCAGCCTCCTGAGCTAGCCAGGGGAAAATGAGCCTGTGAACAATGGCAGTGGGGCATGGTGGAGTGGGGCGGGGCCTCAGAGAAAGGGTGGGCAGGGCCAGGGTGTTCGGTTTTGGGGGTTGGGATCCTACCGAGCACTCGGCAGCCGCAGGGAGACACGAGTCCTCCAGCAGATTCAGCTCTTTATTTGCATCTGCGCAGTCGGGATGGCTGTGACATGAGGGTCTCCCCCAGGGCTCCAGCCTGGCCATGTAGCACAGACACCTGCGGGGAGGGGCCATCTTGCACCCCGGGGAAGAGGTGCAGCCCCACCCCAGCAATGGCGGGGTCCATCAGGGACGGCCCCTCCTTGGCTGGGGTTGGAATGAGGGACCTGGAAACTCCTGCTCTGATGGCGGGGGGCTGCCCCACTGCTAATGAGACACCCGCCCCGGTGTGTGCCAACTTCGTGCTGCATCCCCCAGGAACTGCAGAGCCCACAGAATGTGGCTTGGGGGGAGGGGCAGAGGAATGCTCTGGGTCCCT
Organism: Pelodiscus sinensis; assembly: GCF_049634645.1. Classification (NCBI taxonomy): domain Eukaryota; kingdom Metazoa; phylum Chordata; order Testudines; family Trionychidae; genus Pelodiscus; species Pelodiscus sinensis. The sequence continues at coordinate 2,810,630 of NC_134743.1, read as the reverse complement.
GTGTTCATCCCAGGCTGGGCAGGCAGGGCCGGGAAGTTGGAAGCTCAGACGGCAGGGGAGCCGTGGGAGGCCGCAGAGGAGCTGTGGATGGCTCAGCTCTCCTGCAGGATGAAGAGAGCACGGGCGGTTAGGGAGCCCTGCCTGCAGGCCTGGGCAGGGATGCAGGGAGCTCCCGACCCCTCACCCACCTGGGCACTTCCCCAAACCCCGCCACCCATATAGCTAGTGCCTAGAGCTAGGCCCTGCCTGGTCCTAGGACTCCTGGCTCCCACGTCCCCTGTTTTGTCTCCTGCTTCCACTCCCCTCCCAGGGCTGGGACAGATCCCAGGAGTCCTGGACACCAGCCCCCTCCCTTCTAACACCCTGGACCCCACTCCCCTCCCAGAGAGGAGCTATCTCTCTCTCTGCGCATGGCCGTGTACCTGGCAGACCACGCTGATGTCCTCGTGGTGGGTGCAGTCGTGGTAGCCCCAGACGCGGTGGGCACAGTTCTGCAGGGTCTTCTCGGTGCCTTTGCAGCGGACGTCATCCAGCCAGATTCTCCCCGTAGCCTTGCCAAAGCGGGGCCGGTCCCTGAGCTTTGCAACCATTGGCTCAGCAGTGCCACAGCCCAGCTCCCGGCACACCACGTCGGCACTGGAATTGGACCAGTGGTCGTCGCACACGGTGCCCCACTCCCCGTCATACTGCACCTCCAGCCGCCCGGCGCACCTCCCTGGGCCGTCCACCAGCCGCAGCGCAAAGGGCTCTGCAAGGAAGGGGGGCGTTAGCTGGGGAAGTGCCCCAGTGCATCCTGGGGAGGCATAACCTGGCTGGTGGAGGGGACTTGACCCCTCCTCCCCCCCACACACAGATGGCTTTGCTGGCTGAGCCCAGCCAGCGGGGGCAGCTGTCGCCAAGCTCAGCAGGGACCACGGCGCATGCCGCTCCTTTGGGCAGGGAGGCAGGGGATGTGCAACGCCCAGGATACCCACGTGGCACCGGGGACTGTCACGTTATTGGATTTCAGTCGGAACATGCAGATCATTGTTGCGCCCCCTGGTGTGTGTTTCCCCACATTCTGGGCCACGTGGGCCACGTGAGGGGTCCAATGACAGCCACTGCTTAGCTGAGTCTGTCTGTGCTGCTCACATGCATGGGGGGGTTGCATGTAGAGTTATGGGAATGGGCTCTGCACTTGTTTCTTAAACATTGTGGCTACGTCTAGACTGGCATGATTTTCCGGAAATGCTTTTAACGGAAAAGTGTTCCGTTAAAAGCATTTTCGGACCAGAGCCCTTTTTGCAGAAAAGCGTCCGTGCCAATCTAGACGTGGTTTTGCGCAAGAAAGCCCTGATCGCCATTTTCGCGATCGGGGCTTTTTTGCGCAAAACAAGACTACGTTGTCTACACTGGCCCTCTTGCGCAAAAGAATTTGCACAAGAGAGCTTTTGCCCGAACGGGAGCAGCATAGTATTTCTGCAAGAACACTGACAATCTTACATGAGATCGTCAGTGTTCTTGCGGAAATTCAAGCGGCCAGTGTAGACAGCTGGCAAGTTTTTCCGCAAAAGCACATGCTTTTGCGGAAAAACTTGCCAGTCTAAACGCAGCCTGTCTGTCTGGGAGACAGGAGCAGGCGTCAACCACCTATCGCAGAGTTTCTAAAGCGACCCACAAAGCCACGCTGAGAAAGCTGCTCACTGGCCGCTCCAGGGTTACTTGCAGGCTCCGTAGCCACGGAGCCTTATGGCTCCTATTGGCTCCAGTTTGCTGTTTTGTTTGCTACCAAGGGGAGCTGCGGGAAGCAGCATGTGCCAGCTCCCCTTGGCTGCAAACAGCGAACAACAACCAATGGGAGCCACAAGACTTCATGACCACAGAGAACTCGGAGAACCTATTTGGATTTGGTGAGATTGGTTTTTATAACTTCTCCTCTGTATAGACTGGGGCTGGTCTGTAGCCAGATTGGCAGCTGAGGTGTTCTTTGTGGGTGGTTGGATGCCTTACAGAGGAGGGAACACACACACACACACACAACACACACACACACACACACACACGTCTTGGGCAACAAATCACACACACACAGAGTCTTGGTAAACAAATATCCCTACAAGGGCCCCCCAACCTCCGGGCTGGGAGGCACCAGGCGGAAAGGGGGTGAGGGCCTGGCACCAGTTCTGCTTTCTCACCTTGGCACTTGACTCCGGTGTCCCGGTGGTAAGGGCAGGGCTTTTCTGCCCAGTCCTGAAATTGGCATTGGGTCAGCGAGGTCTCGTGCCCGGTGCAGTCCAGCAGGCCCAGCAGGATGGGCTCCGAGCTCCGACTGAACTTGCGGCAGCTTTGGGTGATGTACCGCGGGCTCCCGCAGCCCAGCTCCCGGCAAAGCACCTTGGCATCTGTCAGGTCCCAACCCAGCCCACACACGGCGCCCCAGCGGCCCTGGTGGAAAATCTCCACCTGCCCACTGCAGCGCGTGCCGTTGCTGCCCACCAGCCGGACCGGCACCTTTGGCACCTCTGCAGGGAAAAGCAGGTGGAGAGACAGAAATGACGAGCAGGAAGTGACCAAAACATACAGAGCGAGGGTAGACCCAGGACCTGGCTCCCAGCCTCCTGCTCTCACCACTAGGCCTTACTCTCAACAAAAGAACATAACGGCCATACCGGGTCAGACAAAAGGCCCAAGAACTTATTGGATAGTCTGTGCCCTGCTGTGAGTTTCCCAACATATGTCTGGATAGTTGAAGTCCCCCATCACCACCAAATCCTGCGCTTTGGATGATTTTGTTAGTTGTTTAAAAAAAGCCTCATCCACCTGGGTAGATGGCCTGTAGTAGACCCCTCGCATGACATCACCTTTGTTTTTTACCCCTTTTAGCCTAACCCAGAGACACTCAACACATCTGTCTCCCATGTCCATTTCCACCTAGCTAATTTAGACCCCATCATTTTATATGTCTAGTCGGGATTACGTTTTCCAATCTGCAATACTGTACATTTATCAGCGTTAAATTTCACTTGCCATTTTGTTGCCCGGTCACCCAGTGACAGTCTGCCTGGGACTTAACTACCCTGAGTACTTGTGTATCATCTGCAATTTTGCCACCTCACTGTTTATCCCTTTTTCCAAATCATTTTATGAATATATGGAATAGGACTGGTCCCAGAACAAGCCCCAGGCAGACAGCACTAGTGACCTCTCTCCATTCTGAAAACTGAAGATTTAACCCTGTCCTTTGTTTCCTCTTTCCTATCTTGAGCCAGTAATCAATCCTTGTCATGTTGCTGAATTGGAGGGAAGCAGCCAGATCGCTGCTGCACCCCTAGGTGGGGATGTTGGCCCCAGAAATTGGTATGGGGGGAGCCATGTGGGGTATTGAATGGGAGCTTATTGTTTGTTAATCTTATGTACAATATTTATGTGAGTATATAATGTCTGTGTGTGTAGGTAGGTATCTGTAATCTGTGTGGAAGCTGAATATTTCTGTGAATGTGGTTAAGCATTGCTATGGACAGGCTGAGTAGCAAAGCCCTGTGGAACAATGACTCTCAATAGGCTATGGACGCACCCAAAGAATGGGATTTGTCACCTGAGGGCAGCCAGCAGGAAACATAGAGATTGGCCTCTGACCAGGTGACTGGCTGCATACAAGAAGAGGCCAGGAAGGGGGTATAAAGAGGCCATGTGGTCGAGGCCATTTTGTTCTCAGCTCAGCACTTCATCCCAGAGGCAGCACTGCAGGGATTGAAGAGCCCGGAAGACCTGGGAACCCATCCTGATCGTAGGATGTGCAATAAGGACTTTTAACCAGCAGCTGTAACATCCCTGCTAGAGCCTGCATCGAGGACTGGGAGATTCGGTGCATGTAACATACTGTACTTTAATAACCTTACTCTCAGGCTTTTCTTTCTTGTAATAATAAACCTTTAGATATAGATTCTAAAGGATTGGCCCAGCGTGATTTGTGGTAAGGTCCAGAGGGTAAATTGACCAGGGATCTGTGGCTGGTTTCTTGGAACCGGACAGAACTTGTTCGGGGTAGGTGGGATTGGGTGCTAGGACCCCCCACCTGTGTATAGGCCCGGGGCCATCTGGGGCATGGATATTGCTGGGGTGTCGGAGGGGTTTTGCTCGGGAGGCTTCAGGCAGGCTGCTGAAGCGCTCTGTGGGACTGGTTTGTGGCCTGTTTGGAGAGGTTGCCAGTCAGGGGGACTGTAAAGGGCCCCGGATTTGAGCAATTCGCCCTGAGCGGACGCCCTAAGCTGTGCCCAGACACGGCCCGGTCCGTCACAATCCTTCAGGGACCTTCCCTCGAATCCCATGGCAGCTGACTTTGCTTAGGAGCCTTTGGTGAGGGCCCTTGACAAAGGCTTTCTGGAAATCTAGATCCTCAGTGGGGGGGCTTGTTGACCCCCTAAAAGAATTCAATAGATTAGTGAGGTATGAATTCCCTTTACAGAAACCCTGTGGACTCTTCCTCAACAAATTATGCTGACCTATGTCTGCACATGCTGTTCTTTACTATCGTTTCAACCAGTTGGCCCAGTACTGAAGTCACCTCTAGAGCCTTATAAAAAAACCTGGTGTCACATTAGCAATCTTCCAGTCATTTGGGATAGAAGCCGGGCGGGGGCGGGGCCGTGCATGTGCCGCACACCCAGGGGCGGAACTGCGCATGCAGCGCAAGAATAGCTCAGGCCGGACCTGGTCACTAAGCGGGCACATATAAATGTCCCGGCGGGCGCCACGTGGGACCACTGCATTAGAGACTAACAAAAATATATACAGCCTCGTGGTCTGTAGACCGTCCAGTAGGCGGGGCTGTGCACTGGGGCTGGCAGTTAAGGCCAGACAAAGCACTGAAGGGTGCTAGGACCTGGCTCCCAGCCCCCAACCCACTCAGCCCCACTCCGCTCTCAGAGCCAGGAACAGATCCCAGGAGACCTGGCTTCCAGCCCTGCTGGAGGGTGAGAGTGGTGGGGGGGTTGTGTGGACACCATAGGCGTGCGCAGGGAGTGTGCCCAGGCACACCCTAATGTCTAAAAAACAAGTGGCTTTGCATTTTAATTTAATTGCATGATATGCTCTTTTAAGTAAAGTTTAGTTAATTAAAAAAAATAAGTTTAGTTAAGTTTTAGTTTCTTTAGTTTGTTTGATGAATAAAAATAAAGTCCTTTATGATGGAGTATTCAATAAATGTTCACCTTTAAAAAAAATTTAAAAAAAAAATTCCCTGGGTGCACACCCTAATGAAATGTGCTGCACACGCCTATGGTGGACAGTGGCCGTGTCCAGAAAGCGGGGCCCAGGCCCTGCTTGTCCCAAGCCCAGGACCTGCCAGGTCCCTCCCTGCCACAAGGGACGACTGTGCAGCGCTGACCCAGCAAGGCCAGTGAGTCAGAGCTCAGCCCCCAACCTGGGACCCCAGAAATCCTCCCCTGCATCTGGGCTCACCATGGCAACGAGCCCCCACGTGCTCCTTGTGGTCGCAATTGCCCCCTGGATCCTCATATGTGCAGTTCCCCAGCGCCGCCTCCGTCCCCTGGCACTGCACGTCCGTCAGCAGGACAGGCTGTGATTCAGACCCTGGGCCGAACACGCCGCTACTCAGGGACTCCACAGCCTGCCCGCAGCCCAGCTGCCTGCACACCACGGCCACGTCCTTCTCGTCCCAGCCGTCGTCACACACAGTGCCCCAGCGCCCGGCCACAAGCACCTCCACTCGCCCGGCGCAGCCGTGGGGGCCCCCCACCAGCCTCACATCTGCAAAGCAAACAGCTGCTGGGATGCCCGCTCCGGGCTGCAGGGAAGGGCCCAGAGGCTGCAGGGCCAGAGGCCCTTAACTGAGGCCCTAGAAATGGATCATAACCAGTGCCCCTGCTTTACAGAAGAGAAATGGAGACACAGAGACAGGACTCAGCTTACTCCTGGTCACCAGGGTTGCCAGGTGTCCGGTTTTGTACCGGACAGTACGGTATTTGCACCGTCTGTCTGGTAGAAAAATTCAGAAACTACCGGACAAGTGCAATGTCCGGTATTGTTTGAATTTCCGGCTGGGTGCCGGACCTAAGCCTGGCGGGGGCGGGGGAGTGACTGGGAGGTGGGGGCGCAATTGGCACTGGGAGCCTGTGGTCACGTGCAAAAGCCGGGTGGGGCGGGGACTGGAACGCCCAGCCCCGCCCCCGGCCCGTCTTCTGCTCGCAACTAAAGGGAGTGCCTGCCCGGGGCGTGGCCCCTTGGACTTCGGCTGCAGATAGTGGTTGCACCCCACCCCTGCCAGGTCTGCTTCCCGCCCCCCCTCCCACCTCTCCCCTCCTCTCTTCCAGCGCCACAGCCCTCGACCCCCCCCCCCAGCTCTGCTTCCTGCCCCCCCCTTTCCTCCCGGCCAGCCCCGTGGCCCCTGACCCCCCTAGCTCTGTTTCCCATCCCCCCCTCCCGTCCCCTTCCTTCCTCCTGGCTGGCCCCCAAACCTTCCCCATCAGCTCTGCTTCCCGCCCCCCGGTTCCCTTCCCTCGCTCAAGTATGTCTGTTTTTTTGGCAGAGTCTACCTGGTAACCCTACTGGTCACACAGTGAGCCTTTTGAACACAGGGAATAGAAAGCCCTCCCCCCCCACACACACACACACACTCACTTTAAACCAGGGTGGACAAGCGGCGGCTCGTGGACCAGATCTGGCCGCCACGGTGCCTGATCCAGCCACGGCCCCCTCGCCAGCACTCTTACTGCAGAGCAGCTGCAGCCACTTCACAGAGCAGGCTGCTCCTTGCTGTGAATCTGCACAGGGAGGGAAAAGCTCCCTGCACTGCCCCAGTGTCCGGCCAATAGGAGCTGGGAAAGTCAGCTAAAGGTAGGGGAGGCAATGGCCCCTCCCTCTGCCCCCCACGCCCTCCCTGTGCTGGAGCAGAGCCACATGAGGGAGGTTGGGAAGAGCTAGAGACGGAGGGAGGGGCCAGGATAGCGGGGGTGGGGCATCAGAGAGGGGCGGGGCAAGGAAAGGCCACAGGGGGAGCGAGGGTGTTTGTGCAAGTGGACAGCTGGCGCCCCTCCGTGTTGCTGGGGGTGGGCAAACAGCTGGGGGTCTCTTCACTGGATCCAGCGCAGGGGGTCTGGCAGCTCCCAGTGCAGGCTGGGCCGGCAGCACAAGGACAAACCAGAGCGGCTGGGGCTGGAGGAACAAGCTGATGTCACCTTCCCAGGGGAACGGCCCCACGGCGAGGAGTCCCCCCGCAGGGCGCTCCTAGAGCCACGCTCCACTTTGCTCTGGTTCTGTGCTTGAACCCAGGCAGCCGCCTCGCTCCCATTGCCTGCTGGGAGCTGCGCTCGGACACCTGACTATACAAAGCGGGTCGTGGTCACTTCTGTTCAGGCCCTGCCGTGACACCAGGGTGGGATCCTGGCCTGGGCTCTGGCAAAGGGCAGGGGCCAAGGGGCCAGACGTACGTACCTGAGGGGGCAGAGACTTCCACGCTGGCAGCTGGGGAGAGAAGAGGAAACCATCAGGAGCAGAGAGGGGCCCTCACATCCCAAAGCTTCCCAGCCCCACGGCACCTGCAGGAAGGTGGCACCAGGTGGGGCAGAATTCAGAGCACTTGGGGCCAGACATGGCAGTGACAGGGGCTGGGACCTAGGAGACCGGGGCAGTCCCAGGCCAGTGGCCCATCGGCTGCTCTGCCCCCCCTCCCCCTCCCCCTCCCAACCTTGGTGCACAGAACAGCCCCATCAGGGCACAATCCCACCAGCACAGACTGAGCCCCCCTCCCTGTACAGGGCACGCGGCAGGGATGGGCTCAGCACAGCCTGGGGGGGAGAACAGGCGAGTTCTGTGAGCCCCCCCAGGAGGATACAAGGTGGGTGCCTGACACACACTGAGGCACCCGCACCAAGGCAGAAGCACAGTTGTAGGGGGTTCTGTATTGTGTGTGTGTGTGTGTGTGTGTGTGTGTGTGTGTGTGTGTGTGTGTGTGTGTGCTGCTTTGGTGACTGTTAACACACTGCAGATCCGGCTGTCACTGTGTCAGGCTTTTCACTGGCGAAAAGGCCCTGCAATCCCGCGGAGTCCTCCCTGAGATCTGGGAATGGGTAAGGGCAGGTGCCGTTCCCACCGGGCCCTAGGAACTGATCGAGGTTTTTTAAAATGAACTGCCTTGAGTCCTAGCACCTGGGGCAAGGTGGGTGCCCGAGACCTGGCTCCCAGCCCTGTTGGGGGGTGTCAGTCACGGGGGGTTGTGTGGGCTCTCACGAAGTCCAGAAAGTGGAGCCCAGGCCCTGCTTGTCCCAAGCCCAGGACCTGCCGGGTCCCTCCCTGCCACAAGGGTCGACTGTGCAGCGCTCACCCAGCAAGGCCAGTGACTCAGAACTCAGCCCCCAACTTGGGACCCCAGAAATCCTCCCGTCTCTCCCCTGAGCCAGGGTTGTTCAGGGCTCTCCAGGCCAGCTCACCTTGGCAACGAGCCCCCACGTAGTCACAGTTGTCTCCAGGAACCTCATACGTGCAGGTCTCCAGCGCCGCCTCCGTCCTCCAGCACTGCACGTCCGTCAGCAGGACAGGTTGTGACTTGGGGCCCGGGCTGAACACGCTGCTATTTGTCACTTCCAAGGCCTGCCCACAGCCCAGCCGCCTGCACACCACGGCCACGTCCTTCTCGTCCCAGCTGTCGTCACACACGGTGCCCCAGCGCCCGTCCACAAGCACCTCCACTTGCCCGGCACAGCTGTGGGGGCCCCCCACCAGCCTGACATCTGGCAAAGGAAACAGCTGCTGGGACGCCCGCTCAGGGCTGTGGGGAAGGACCCAGAGGCTGCAGGGCCAGAGGCCGGTAACTGAGCACCTGGAAATGGGTCATAACTAGTGCCCCTACTTTACAGAAGGGAAACTGAGGCACAGAGTAAGGACTCAGTTTACCCTTGGTCACACAGTGAGCCTTGTGCACACAGGGAATAGAATCCACCCCCTCCCCCCACACACATACACTCTAACCCAGGGAGGGCAAGAGGCGGTTTGCGGACCAGATCCGGCCACCACGGTGCCAGATCCAGCTCACGGCCCCCTGACCAGCACTCTTACTGCAGAGCAGCTGCAATTACTTCAAAGACCAGGCTGCTCCCTGCACTGTCCCCAGTGTCCGGCCAATAGGGCCTGGGAAATTCTGCTAAAGGCAGGGGAGCCAATGAAGCCTCCTCCATCTCCCCCCTTCCCCTCCCTCCATGCTGTAGCGGAGCTGCATGAGGGAGGGTGGGGAGAGACAGAAGGACGGGACAGTGGGGGTGGGGCATCAGAGAGGGGCGGGACAAAGACTCAGGCGGGAAGAGCCATAGGGGGAGCGAGGGTGTTCGTGCAAGTAGAAAGCTGGCGCCCCTCATTGTTGCTGGGGGTGGGCAAACAGCTGGGGGTCTCTTCCCTGGATCCAGCGCAGGGGGTCTGGCAGCTCCCAGTGCAGGCTGGGCCGACAGCAGAAGGACAAACCAGAGCGGCTGGGGCTGGAGGAACAAGGTGATGTCACCTTCCCAGGGGAACGGCCCCACGGCGAGGAGTCCCCCCGCCGGGCGCTCCTAGAGCCACGCTCCACTTTGCTCTGGTTCTGTGCTTGAACCCAGGCAGCCGCCTCGCTCCCACTGCCTGCTGGGACCTGCGTTCGGACACCTGACTGCAAAGCTGGTCGTGGTCACCTCTGCTCAGGCCCTGCCGTGACACTGGGGTGGGATCCTGGCCTGGGCTCTAGCAAAGGGCAGGTGCCAGGGGCCCACCCTGACATATGTTCCTGAGGGGGCAGAGACTCCCACGCTGGCAGCTGGGGAGGGAAGAGGAAACTGTCAGGAGCAGAGAGGGGCCCTCACACTCCAACACGGCACCTGCGGGAAGGTGGCGCCGGGTAGTGCAGAGTCCAGAGCCGTTAAGAAAAAGCGCTGAGAGGTGCTAGGACTTGGGAGAACGGGGGAGGCCCAGGCTGGCCCCAGCTCCAGCCCTGGTGCACAGAACAGCTCTGTCATGTTACTGCATTTTAGGGAAGCAGCCAGATCACTGCTGCACCCATGGGGGGGGTTGCCCCAAAAGTGGTACAAAGGGGTTCATGTGAGGTGTCAAATGAAAGCTTACTTCCTTCTGATTCTATATATGCTCTTCATGTACCTGTATAATGTCTGGGTGTGACATTATAGCTATGTACTCTGTGTCAATATTGGAAACTTCTGTTTGTGGCTGAGCAATAGACGAAGAATGCTCAGCCTATGGACATGCTAATGAGCAAGTCTCCATGGAACAACAGACCTCTGAAGGCCAAAGACACACCTGGACACTGACCATGTGACTGTCCCCAGCTTGGAAGAAGCCGGGGAGCGGGGGGGAGGGGGGGAGGGATATAAATATGCCATGTGGCCCACTCCATCTTGGTGCTCAGCTTAGCTTTTCATTCCAGAGGCAAGAGTGCAGGGATCAAGGAGCTGCAAAGAAGTGTGGACCCATCCTGATGTAGGATGTACACCAAAGACTTTTAAACCAGCAGTTATCGCATCTCTGCTGCAAGCCTGCATTGAGAACTGGGAGATTTGAAGCATGTAATGTATGACCTTACTCTCGCGCTTTTCTTTCTTTTAGTGATAAACCTTTAGATGTTAGATTCTAATGCATTGGCCCAGCGTGAGTTGTGGGTAAGATCCGGAGGGTAAATTGACCAGGGATCTGTGGCTGGTTTCTTGGAACTGGACAGAACTTGTTCGGGGTAGGTGGGATTGGGTTCTAAGACCCCTCACCTGTGGGCAGGCCCAGGGATGTTTGGGGCACGGAGAGCACTGGAGTGTCAGAGGGGTTTTGCTTGTGAGGCTTCTGGCTGGCCAGGCAGGCAGCTGAAGTGGACTGGAGGACTGGTTAGTGGCCTGTTTGGGAAGGTCTCCAGTCCGGGGGCTGTGAGGAGCCCTGAATTTGAGCAATTCGCCCTGCGCGGACGACCTCAGCTGTGCCCAGACCCGGCCCAGTCTGTCACAGTATCCTGCCGACTACGCCACCGTGACAGACCGAGCTAGGTCTGGGCACAGCTGAGGGCGTCCGCTCAAGGCAAATTGCTCAAATTCGGGGCTCCTTACAGCCCCCAGACTGGAGACCTTCCCAAATAGGCCACAAACCAGTCCCCCAGAACGCTTCAGCTGCCTGCCTGGCCAGCCAGAAGACTCACAAGCAAACTCCTCTGACACTCCAGTGCTCTCCATGCCCCAAACAGCCCCAGGTCCCTCCCTGCCACAAGGGCCGACCGTGCAGCGTTCACCCAGCAAGGCCATTGAGTCGGAACTCAGCCCCGAACCTGGAACCCCAGAAATCCTCCCATCTCTCCCCTGAGCCAGGGCTGTCCAGGGATCTCCAGGCCAGCTCACCTTGGCAGTGAGCCTCCGCGTCCTCCCTGTGATCACAGTTGCCCCCAGGATCCTTGTAGGTGCAGTTCCTCAGCGCCGCCTCCGTCCCCTGGCACTGCACGTCCATCAGCAGGACAGGCTGTGACTTGGGGCCTGGACCGATCACTCTGCTATTCGTCGCTCCCACAGCCTGTCCACAGCCCAGCTGCCTGCACACCACGGCCACGTCCTTCTCGTCCCAGCCGTCGTCACACACGGTGCCCCAGCGCCCGTCCACAAGCACCTCCACTCGCCCGGCGCAGCTGTGGGCGCCACCCACCAGCCTGACATCTGGCAAAGCAAACAGCTGTTGGGATGCCTACTCCGGGCTGTGGGAAGAGCCCAGAGGCTGCAGGGCCAGAGGCCGATAACTGTGCCCCTGGAAATGGGTCATAACCAGTGCCCCTGCTTTACAGAGGCACAGAGACAGGGCTCAGCTTAACCCAGTCACACAGGGAGCCTTGTACACACAGGGAATAGAAACCACTCCCTCCCCCCACACACTCTCACTCTAACCCAGGGTGGGCAAGAGGAGGCTTGCGGACCAGATCCAGCCGCCACGGTGCCTGATCCAGCCCACGGCCACCTCGCCAGCACTCTTACTGCAGAGCAGCTGCAGCCACTTCGAAGAGCAGGCTTAGGGTTGCCAGTCGGTTTCAAGAAACATACCGGACACATTTGACATGACATCCCAATCTGCATTACATCCCATTTAGAAAATACCCGACATTTCTATTGTCTCATTTCTATTTTCTCAATTTGTTTCCCGAACAGAAAGCTCCAATACTGGACTGTCTGGTTCAAAACCAGACACCTGGCAACCCTATGCAGGCTGCTCCTTGCTGTGAATCTGAGCAGGGAGGGGAAAGCTCCCTGCGCTGCCCCAGTGTCCGGCCAATAGGAGCTGGGAAAGTCTGCTGAAGGCAGGGGAGCAAATGAAGCCTCCTCCCTCTCCCCCCCACGCCCTCCCAATGCTGGAGCAGAGCCACATGAGGGAGGGAGGGGAGAGTGAGAGAGAGGGAAGGGCTGGGACACTGGGGGGGGAGCATCAGAAAGAGGCGGGGCCAGGACTCGGGCGGGAAGGCCCAAACGGGAGCGAGGGTGTGTGTGCAAATGGAAGCTGGCGCCCCTCAGTGTTGCTGGGGGTGGGCAAACAGCTGCGAGGCTGCTCCCCTGGATCCAGCACAGGGGGTCTGGCAGCTCCCAGCACAGGATGGAACCGGCAGCACAAGGACAAACCAGAGCGGCTGGGGCTGGAGGAACAAGCTGATGTCACCTTCCCAGGGGAACGGCCCCACGGCACGGAGTCCCCCCGCAGGGTGCTCCTAGAGCCACGCTCCACTTTGCTCTGGTTCTGTGCTTGAACCCAGGCAGCCGCCTCGCTCCCATTCCATGCTGGGACCTGCCCTGGGACACCACTGCTTGCTGGTCGTGGTCACATCTGCTCAGGCCCTGCGGTGTCGCCAGGGTGGGATCCTGGCCTGGGCTCTGGCAAAGGGCAGGTGCCACGCTCCCACCCTGAGATACATATTTGAGGGGGCAGAGACTCGCACACTGGCAGCTGAGGAGAGAAGGGGAAACCGTCGAAGCAGAGAGGGGCCCTCTCACCCCAAAGCTTCCCAGCCCCACGGCACCTGCGGGAAGGTGGCACCAGGTGGGGCAGAATTCAGAGCACTTGGGGCCAGACACGGCAGTGACAGGGGCTGGAACCTAGGAGACCGGGGCAGTCCCAGGCCAGTGGCCCATCGGCTGCTCTGCCCCCCCCCCCCAACCTTGGTGCACAGAACAGCCCCATCAGGGCACTATCCCACCAGCACAGACTGAGCCTCTCGCCTTGTACAGGGGCACGCGGCAGGGCTGGGCTCAGCACAGCCTGGGGAGGAGGCAGAACAGGCGAGTTCTGTGAGCGCCCCCAGGAGGATACAAGGTGGGTGCCTGACACACACTGAGGCACCCGCACCAAGGCAGAGGCAGAGGCACCATTGCAGGGGGCCCAGTACACATCGTGCGCGCATGTGTTTGTGTGTGTGCGTGTCTGTGTGCTGCTTTGTTGACTATTAACACACTGCGGATCCAGCTGTCACTGTGTCAGTGGCAAAAAAGCCTCGCAACCCCCCCAAGTCCTCCCTGAGCCCTGGGAATGGGTAAGAGCAGGTGCCTTTCCCACCGGGCTCTAGGAATTGATTGGGACTTTTTTAAATGAACTGCCTTGAGTCCTAGCACCTGGTGCAAGGTGGGTGCCCTCATCTGTGTAGTGACACCCACCCAGAGCCAAGAACAGACCCAGGAGCCCTGGCTCCCAGCCCTGCTGGGGGGTGTCAGTCACGGGGGGTTGTGTGGACACTGACCATGTCCAGAAAGCGGCGCCCAGGCCCTGCTTGTCCCAAGCCCAGGACCTGCCGGGTCCCTCCCTGCCACAAGGGCCGACCGGGCAGCACTCATCCAGCAAGGCCAGTGAGTCGGAACTCAGCCCCCAATCTGGAACCACAGAAACCCTCCCCTGCATAGAGGCTCACCCTGGCAACGAGCCCCCGCATCCTCGTTGTGGTTACAGTCGATCCCTGGATCCTCATATGTGCAGTTCCCCAGAGCCGCCTCCGTCCCCTGGCACTGCACGTCCGTCAGCAGGATAGGCTGTGACTCGGACCCTGGGCCGAACACGCCGCTACTCAGGGCTTCCATGGCCTGCCCACAGCCCAGCTGCCTGCACACCACGGCCACGTCCTTCTCGTCCCAGTCGTCGTCACACACGGTGCCCCAGCGCCCGTCCACAAGCACCTCCACTCGCCCGGCGCAGCTGTGGGGGCCCCCCACCAGCCTCACATCTGGCAAAGCAAACAGCTGCTGGGATGCCCGCTCCGGGCTGGGGGGAAAGGCCCAGAGGCAGCAGGGCCAGTAGCCGGTAACTGCGCCCCTGGAAATGGGTCATAACCAGTGCCCCTGCTTTACAGAAGGGAAACCGAGGCACAGAGACAGGACTTAGCTTACTCCTCCTGGTCACACAGTGGCTGTGTCTAGACTGGCGAGTTTTTCCGCAAAAGCAGCTGCAAAAGTTTTGCGCAAAAGGGCCAGTGTAGACAGCTCAGATTTGTTTTGCGCAAAAAAGCCCCAATCGCAAAAATGGCGATTGGGGCTTTTTTGCGCAAAAGCGCGTCTAGATTAGCACAGACGCTTCCCTGCAAAAAGTGCTTTTGCGGAAAAGTGTCCGTGCCAATCTAGATGCTCTTTTCCGCAAATGCTTTTAACGGAAAACTTTTCCATTAAAAGCATTTGCGGAAAATCATGCCAGTCTAGACGCAGCCTGTGAGTCTTGTGCAAACAGGGAATAGAAACCACCCCTCCCCCCACACACTCACTTTAACCCAGGTTGGGCAAGAGGCGGCTCGGGGGCCAGATCCGGCCGCCACGGTGCCTGATCCAGCCACGGCCCCCTCGCCAGCACTCTTACTGCAGAGCAGCTGCAGCCACTTCACAGAGCAGGCTGCTCCTTGCTGTGAATCTGCACAGGGAGGGGAAAGCTCCCTGCACTGCCCCAGTGTCCGGCCAATAGGAGCTGGGAAATTCTGCTGAAGCCAGGGTAGCAAATGAAGCCTCCTCATTTCCCTCTCTCCGTCCTCTCCGCTCTCTGTGCTGCAGCGGAGGCCACATGAGGGAGGGTGGGAAGAGCTAGAGACAGAGCGAGGGTCCGGGATACCATGGATGGGGCATCAGAGAGGGGCAGGGCAAGGACTGGGCAGGAAGGGAGGAGAGGGAGCGAGGGTGTTTGTGCAAGTGGAAAGCTGGCGCCCCTCCGTGTTGCTGGGGGTGGGCAAACAGCTGGGGGTCTCTTCCCTGGATCCAGCGCACGGGGTCTGGCAGGTCCCAGTGCAGGCTGGGCTGACAGCACAGGGACAAACCAGAGCGGCTGGGGCTGGAGGAACAAGCTGATGTCACCTTCCCAGGGGAACGGCCCCACGGCGAGGAGTCCCCCCGCAGGGCGCTCCTAGAGCCAGGCTCCACTTTGCTCTCGTTATGTGCTTGAACCCAGGCAGCCGCCTCGCTCCCACTGCCTGCTGGGACCTGCCCTAGGGCAGCTGACTCTGAAAAGCGGGTCATGGCAGAGCCATACTCACGTCCTGCCATGACACCAGGGTGGGATCCTGGCCTGGGCTCTGGCAAAGGGCAGGGGCCGAGGGGCCAGACGTACGTACCTGAGAGGGCAGAGACTCCCACGCCGGCAGCTGGGGAGAGAAGAGGAAACCGTCAGGAGCAGAGAGGGGCCCTCACACCCCAAAGCTTCCCAGCCCCACAGCACCTGCGGGAAGGTGGCACTGGAAGGGGCAGATTCCAGAGCAGTTGGGGCCAGACTCGGCAGTGACAAGTGCTGGGACCCAGGAGACTAGGGGTGTCCCAGGCCAGCAGCCCATCAGCTGCCCCACCCCGCTCCGAACCCTGGTGCACAGAGGACCCCATTGGTACCGCCCCTAGTTGGCCCTCACCGAAGCAGAGCCAGAGGCCCAGAAGGTCCATGGCTGCCCCGTTGAACTGCTCCTTCCTGCCACGATCCGGTGCCAAGAGCCTCTCACCCTCCCACCAGGGCAGCCCCTTTTATGGCCTGCTCAGGGCTCAGCTGGCCAGCGAGGGAGGAGCCGGCCCGAGGGCTGGTCACAAGGGCACTTCCCGGCACCTCGCGCTGGCTCAGCACACGTCCCGGGGCAGGGCACAGCTCTGCGGTCTAGAGCGCTGCCTGCCAGTGACCCTGCAGATGTCAGTCCCTGCCTCCCCCACGGGGAGGTTTAGCTCCTTCTGGCCCCAGAGCCAGCAGGCTGGGCCCAAGGAGGGACTCTGCTCTGGACAGGGTGGGCCAGGCTGTGGTGCTGGGCCTGGGGTGGCAGAGCGGGAGGCTGGAGCGGTTGGGGAGCCCAGAGGGGCGGGAGTGGAGTCCAGCCACAGCCAGCGAGGACAAGCCAAAGTCCGAACCCTGCGCAGTACCTGGCCTGCCTCCTGCACCCTGGGCCGGGGGCCCAGACTGTCTGGACTAAGCAGCCTGGGCTCACAGCCTGGGTGGCAGAGACACCGAGACAAGCCCCCGCCTGACACAGGGTGGCAGAGAGCTGAGTCCCCCGCAGGGGAGGTGCAAGTACCCTCTCCCCTCCCCCCACACAGCATGCGTGGCGTTCGGCTCTGGCCAGCCCCTGCCTCCCTCTTACCTGCTGTCCGGTCCAGGGCGGGAGGCCCTGCATTGTGTGGAGTCCTACGCAGCCGCTTCTGCCTCAGCACGTCCCTGTCTAGGACCGGAAAATACCGTGTTACGGTCCTTTGCTTTCCGGTGACTAGCGAAGGGGACCCCGCCAGGACCCAGCCATCGCCAGGGAAACTGGGGTCCAAAAGGAAGTTCCTTAGGGATCTAACTCTGAGACACACCCCCAAGCTCAGACCTCACACCCTGCACCCACACCTGGCAGGAAGCCAGGACCCCACATGGCCCGATCCTGGCCAGCTGGCAGGAAATTTCACCTGCCCTGTGGGAAGCAGCCGGGAGCGCTGTGCACTGAGTGTCTGCAGTCTCTTCGGGTGGCTGCTAGTACACAGGGGATCCGGGTATGACTGAGTCAGGCTCTGCACTGGCAAAAAGGCCCTGCAAGCCCCCAGATTCCGCCCTGATCCCCAGGGCCACGGTGTGAGCAGGTGCCTTTCCCACAGGCCCCTAGGGACTGGGAACAGGTCTGGGAACTGGCACAAGGTGGGTGCCCTGCCCTAGCCTTTCTAGGTGACACCTCCCAGAGCGGGCATGGACCAGAGAGTCCTGGCTCCCAGTAGGGTTACCAGATGGTTTAAAAAAATACTGGACACTCTTGATCTCAGTTGGAAGGGGAGTGGGGCAGGATGGGAGGGAGTTGGGGGAAGTGGGGCTGGCCAGAGAGGGAGCAGTAGGAGAGAGAACCGGCCAGTGGGGAGCAGGGCTGGCCCGGGCGCATGCAGATCCCAGGGTGCTGCCCGTCCCGTGCATGATCCCTGTGGGGCACATGGGCAAATCTGGCCCCGGGGAATCCATCCCGGCCCTGCCTCTCCCCCGCTCTCTTCTGAGTAGTTGCGTACTGCCTGGCTGGTAGACATGCTCACGCACCATGAGCGTGTCTACTAGCCAGGCAATACGCAACTACGTACTGATACTCATGATAATAATAAAACATACTTAATTAGAAAACAGCAGACATTTCTATGTCCGGTGTTTTCTCAATTTGTTTCCCAGACAGAAAGCTCAAATCCCGGACTGTCCGGTTCAAAACCGGACACCTGGCGACCCTGGATCCCGGCCCTGCGGGGGGGTGTCAGTCGTGGAGGGTTTGTGTGGATGCTGACCGTGTCCAGGAAGCGGCACCCAGGCCCCACTTGTTCCAGCCCCAGGACCTGCCGGGTTCCTCCCTGCTGCCAGGGCAGACCGTGCAGCGCTCACCCAGCAAGGCTGCTCAGTGAGAGTCCAGCCCCCGCCCTGGAACTCCAGGCGTCCGCTTGTCCCTCCCCTGACCCAGGGCTCTCCAGGCCAGCTCACCTTGGCAGCGAGCGCCCACGTCCTCGAAGTGCTCACAGAGGTTCTCCGCATGCTTGTAGGTGCAGGTCCCCAGCGCCGCCTCCGTCCCCTGGCACTGCACGTCCATCAGCAGGACAGGCTGTGACTCAGGGCCCGGGCCGAACACGCTGCTATTCGTCGCTCCCACGGCCTGTCCGCAGCCCAGCTGCCTGCACACCACGGCCACGTCCTTCTCGTCCCAGCCGTCGTCACACACGGTGCCCCAGCGCCCGGCCACAAGCACCTCCACTCGCCCGGCACAGCCGTGGGGGCCCCCCACAAGCCTGACTTCTGGAAAAGCAAACAGCTGCTGGGATGCTTGCCCAGCCCAATGCAAGGCATCGCCAGCGAATGCAAAACAGGGCAGAACGGGCTTCCCCCATGACCCTGGGCCCCTCGCCTGCATTTGCCTCCAGCACCTACCGGTCACTGAGCCCCACAGAGGGGCACAGAATCAGAGCTCCTGCTGTGCAGAAGGAAACTGAGGCACAGAGACAGGACTTGGCTTACTCCTAATCACACAGTAAACTTTGAATAGAGCAAGGAATATAACGTCCCTCCACTCTAACCACTAGACCCCACTCTCTATGCAGAGCCAGGGACAGATCCCTGCCCACCCCAGCTTCTAGCCACCTTTGCCTTTAAACACCAGTCCCTACTCCCCTCCTAGAGACAAGGACAGAAGCTTGGTCACTGGCTCACGGGGAATGGGGATCAAGACGAGGATGGGTCCGAACTAGACTCCTGGATCTGCGTCTGTCCCTTCCCCACCAGCTCTTCCCAGTGCCACTCGCCTCCATTTCCACTCAGCAGTGTGTGCATTGAACACCCAGCACTCCCCGCATCCCTGGGGAGAGATGGGAGGTCTGCCCTGGAGATCGGCCGCCTATCAGCAGAGCACACAGCTCCTGAGCAGTCACAGTCGTGCCCCTGTTGTGGGGCCAGCGCTTGTAGTTAGAGGGGAGACACCCTGACTCACTCCAGTGCCAGCTGCACCTGTCCCTACCGGCCCCCGCTCATTGGCATACACCACTGACTGCCCCTCCGTGGGGGAACTGGTTACACTCCCCGGCTCTGTCATTTGCATCCGCATTGCCCAGAGCTGCCAGCCTGGAGAGTGTCCATGGGCGTGTGACGCAGCGGGGACTGTGACCATTTCTGTAGCCACAGTGTCACTCCGGTTGTGCTTTCACTGGTTGCTTTGTGGTGCTGTGTGTGATTGTTACTGTCCTGTGCTGTTCTGTAGTGACAGTGTGTGTGCGCGCAGTGCCTAGCGGAGGATGGGGTCTCTGGGGGAGGACTCCTGAGGGAGGCGCAGAGGGAATGGCCCAGGCCAGCCTGACCCCTGAGCTAGATGAGGGGTTCAGTCAGGGGGCACTCTGCCTGGGGAGCAGGACAAAGGAAGAAGAGGGGCTGCCTAGAGGGCTGTGACCAGTTGCTGGGGGTGTGAGAGTTTCCGGCTGGCTTAGGGAGAGGGGAGTCTACCTGGCTAGGGGGGCCGAGCAGGGGCCCTGCCTCTGGGCCCCCCTCTGCCCCAGATGGATTGTACTGAATGCTCCTGGTAACAACCAGGCTGGGCTACGCTGTGTCCCCGTCAACCGATAACCCTTCTGTTCTACCTGCCGGCTGAGTCACGTCTGGCTGCGGATGGGGGGTGCCGGGCCCAGTGACTCCCACGCTCCGGACACCATGATCACAGCATGTGCCCCGGGATTTAAATATCCTGCGCTTGATTTGCATCTTCCCGGACGGTTGCCATTTTTTGAAATTTACAAGTCCGGACAAATTGCCCGCGTCTACATGCAGCAGGGACCCGGTACTTAGAATTAAAGCCCTAAATCAAATTACCTGTTATTCCTGCTGCAAGGAGGTGTAACGGGTAGTTTGAACTAGGGGGCTAGTGTAGACATTCCCCTAGTGAAATAGTTTTTCCTAATATCCAACCTGGACCTCTCCCACCACAACTTGAGACCATTGCTCCTTGTTGTTCCATCTGTCACTACTGAGAACAGCCTCTCTCCATCCTCTCTGGAACCTCCCTTCAGGAAGTTGAAGGCTGCTATCAAATCCTAGAGCCACACTCCACTTTGCTCTGGTTCTGCGCTTGAACCCGGGCAGCCGCCTCGCTCCCATTGCATGCTGGGATCTGCCCTAGGGCAGCCACCTCTCCAAAGCTCTGCTATAGCCACCTCTGCACAGGCCATGCTGTGATGCCAGTGGGTGGGATCCTCGCCTCCAAAGGGCAGGTGTTGGGGAGACAGACACTCCCAGGCCGGTGGTTGGGGCAAAGAGGCGAAATCATCACTAGTGGGCCCCACGGCTCCAGCGGGAAGGTGGGGCCAGGCGGGGCAGAGTCCAGAGCAGTTGGGGCCAGACATGGCAGTGACAGGTGCTGCGACCCAGAACACTGCGGCAGCCCCAGGCCGGCTGCCCATCGGCTGCTCCACCCCGCTCCTAACCCTGGTGCACCGGGCAGCCCCATCAGGGCCTGGCTCTGCAGCTCAGACTGAGCCCTGCTCCCTGTGCGAGGGCATGGGGCAGGGTTCAGCCACAGCCCCAAGGGAGAACTGGCGAGCTCTGTGTGCCCCCACCAGGGATGCAGCCAGCTGGCAGGTACCTTACGTAGCCAGTGTCACCCTCACCAAAGCAGAGGCAGAGGCAGAACTGGAGTCCATGGCTCCCCGGGGAAAGCTGTCAGGGAGCCCTGCACACTTCCCCTGTGCTGCTTGGGTGACTGTTAATACGCAGAGGATCCGGGTACGACTGTGTCAGGCTCTTTCACTAGCAAAAAGGCCACGTGAGCCCCCAGATTCCTCCCTGAGCCCCAGGTCTGGGTGCGGGCAGGTGCCTTTCCCACAGGCCCCTAGGAACTGGGAAGAGGTTGGGGCAACTAAAGCTCTAGGAACGGGCACAAGGTGACACCTCCCCGAGCCAGCGATGGACCCCAGGAGACCTGGCTCCCGGCCCTGCTGGGGGGTGTCAGTCACGGAGAGTTTGTGTGGATGCTGACCGTGTCCAGAAAGCGGCACCCAGGCCCTGCTTCTCCCAAACCCAGGACGTGCCATGTCCCTCCCTGCCCCCAGGGCAGACCGTGCAGCCACCAGCTCTTCCCAATGTGTCTCACCCCCGTTTCCACTCAGCAGTGTGTGCATTGAAAACCCAGCTCTCCCCGCGTCACTGGGGAGAGATGGGGGGGTCTGCCCTGGAGATCGGCTGCCTGCTGGCAGAGCACACGGCTCCTGAGCAGTCACGGTCGTGCCCCTGTTGTGGGGTCAGTGCTGGTAGTTGGAGGGGAGAGACCCTGACTCACTCCAGTGCTAGTTGCACCTGCCCCTACCGGCCCCCGGTTCAGTCAGGGGGCACTCTGCCTGGGGAGCAGGACAAAGAAAGAAGAGGGGCTGCCTAGAGGGCTGTGACCAGTTGCTGGGGGTGTGAGAGTTTCCGGCTGGCTTAGGGAGAGGGGAGTCTACCTGGCTAGGGGGGCCAGGCAGGGGCCCTGGCTCTGGGCCCCCCTCTGCCCCAGATGGATTGTACTGAATGCTCCTGGTAACAACCAGTCTGGGCTACACTGTGTCCCCGTCAACCAATAGCCCTTCTGTCCTACCTGCCGGCTGAGTCACGTCTGGCTGCAGATGGGGGTGCCGGGCCCGGTGACTCCCACACTCTGAACACCATGATCACAGCATGTGACCCGTGTGCAGGGATACAATGGGAGCCTGGGTCAGTGTGACAACAAGAGGGCATCCCATGGGGAGAGGGGCCACCCTGACCTGAGAGATGGGGCTAGATTCTCCTTTAACACACAGGGGGCTTGGAGAGCAGGGGGCTTCTTCATATGGTGCAGTGTGGTGGGGTGGGGTGCGGTGAAGTGGGGTGGGGTGGGGTGCGGTGGAGTGGGGTGGGGTGGGGTGGAGTGGGGTGAGTTTGTGCTGTGATTGGTAGGGGCTGTGATTGGCAGGTGGAAACTGTTGGCTTCTAATTAAAGTTTGAATTGTAGAAGCCTCTGCTGATTGGCTGAGCCTTGGTAGGGGGAGGGGCTTTATAAGACAGTGGGCAAGCGACCAAGGAGCTTGCGAACAGGTGATTGCTAACAGGGAGTTTTGAGAGGGAGTTGGGAAGGGGAGAGGGAAGGGCGGGAGGTTCTCTTGTCTTTCTTTTTAAATCCCTTCTCCAGGACAGCAGCGATGGTTGATGATGCGTCTGCTGCTGTTGTTACCTGCACGGCGTGTGCCATGTTTGTCTTCCTCCCGGAAGAAAGAACGGATTTCATCTGCACCAAGTGCAAGCTGGTCGAGATTTTGGAAGAAAAAATTAGAGGACTGGAGGCCCAAGTGTCGACCTTACGCTTGATCAGAGAGGATGAAGACTTCCTCGATAGAAGGCAGCAATTGATCCTTCAAGCACGGCAGGCAGAGGAGCCAGTGAGGGCAGTACGCGACCAAGAGGAGAACTGGCAGCATGTAACTTCTAGAAGGGGAAAAAGGCCAGCACGGGATTCCCCCGATGCTATAGAGGTAAGCAATCGCTTTCAAGCTCTCTCCACAGGCTCTGCAGTGCTGAATGCTCTGGAAGGGACCTCACAAGGTAGAAACCAGAAGGGAGCACCATCTACTGAAAGGCATGGGATGCGTAGTCCTAGGGATGGGGGTTCCACGGCCACCACCTCCAAAAGGAAACGACGGGTGGTGGTGGTCGGGGACTCCCTCCTAAGAGGGACTGAGCCATCCCTCTGCCGTCCGGACCTGGAATCTCGAGAGGTGTGCTGCTTACTGGGAGCTCGCATTCGGGATGTCACTGAGAGGCTTAGCAAGCTGATCAAACCTTCAGATCGCTACCCCTTCCTGCTTCTCCATGTAGGAACGAATGATACGGCCAAGAATGACCTTGAGCGGGTTGCTGCGGATTATGTAGCACTGGGAAGAAGGATCCAAGACTTTGGAGCGCAAGTGGTGTTCTCGTCCATCCTCCCTGTTGAAGGGAAAGGACTGGACAGGGATCGTCGAATTGAGGAAGTCAATGTGTGGTTGCGCAGGTGGTGTCGCAGAGAGGGCTTTGGTTTCTTCGACCATGGGACTCTGTTCCGGGCGGAAGGATTGTTAGGAAGAGATGGGATCCACCTAACGAAGAGAGGAAGGAGCATCTTCGCGGGCAGGCTTGCGAACCTAGTGAGGAGGGCTTTAAACTAGGTTCGTCGGGGGACGGTGACCAAAACCCTGAGGGGAGTGGGAAAGTCAGATACCGGGAAGAAATGCATAGAGCAAGGAGCGAGAAAGGAGGACCTCTGTTTCGAATGGAGAAGATAGGACGATCAACTGGTTACCTGAAGTGTTTGTACACTAATGCGAGAAGCCTGGGCAACAAGCAGGAAGAACTGGAGGCCCTGGCCCAGGCCAAGAAATATGATTTAATTGGGATAACAGAGACTTGGTGGGATGACTCGCATGACTGGAGCGCTGTCATGGAAGGGTATAGATTGTTCAGGAAGAATAGGCAGGGGAGAAAAGGAGGAGGAGTTGCACTATATGTAAGAGAGCACTATGATTGCTCTGAACTCCAGTATAAAGATGGAGAAAAACTTGTTGAAAGTCTATGGGTCAGGTTTAAAGGAGCAAACAGCAGTGATGTTGTGGTTGGTGTCTGCTACAGGCCACCGAACCAGGTGGATGAGGTAGATGAGGCTTTCTTCGAACAACTGAGCGAAGCTTCCAGATCGCAGGCCCTGGTTCTCATGGGGGACTTTAATCACCCTGACATCTGTTGGGAAACCAATACGGCAGTACACAGGCAATCCAGGAAGTTTTTGGAGAATGTTGGGGATAACTTCTTGGTACAAGTGCTGAAGGATCCGACCAGGGGCCGTGCACAGCTTGACCTTCTCCTCACAAACAGGGAGGAACTAATAGGGGACATAGAGGTGGGTGACAACCTGGGAAGCAGTGATCATGAGATGGTAGATTTCAGGATCCTGACCAAAGGAAGGAGAGTAGTAAAATACACACCTTGGACTTCAAAAAAGCAGATTTTGACTCCCTCAGAGATCTGATGGAAAGAATCCCCTGGGATGTTAACATGAAGGGGAAAGGAGTCCAGGACAGCTGGCAGTATTTTAAAGAAGCCTTATTGAAGGCACAGAAAGAAACCATCCCGACACGTAGCAAGAGAGGCAAACCTGGTAGGAGACCGGATTGGCTTACAGGGGAAATCCTTGGTGTACTTAAGCACAAAAAGGAAGCTTACAGAAAGTGGAAACTTGGACAAATGACTAGGGAGGAGCTTAAATGTATAGTTCGAGAATGCCGGGGGGTTATCAGGAAGGCGAAAGCGCAAATGGAGTTGCGACTGGCTAAGGATGTGAAGGATAACAAGAAAGGTTTCTACAGGCATGTCAACAAGAAGAAGGTGATCAGAGAGGGTGTGCAGTCCCTAATGGATGAAGGAGGTAACCTAGTGACAGAGGATGTGGGGAAAGCTGAAGTACTCAATGCTTTCTTTGCCTCTGTATTCACGGACAAGGTCGGCTCCTGGACTTCTGTGCTAAGCGACGCAAGATGGGAAGAAGATGGACAGCCCTTGTTGGGTAAAGAACATGTTAGGAACCATTTAGAAAAACTAAACGTACACAAATCCATGGGTCCAGACTTAATGCACCCAAGGGTACTGAAGGAGTTGGCAAATGTCATTGAGGAGCCTTTGGCCATTATCTTTGAAAAGTCGTGGAGATCGGGCGAAATCCCGGATGATTGGAAAAAGGCAAATGTAGTGCCCATCTTCAAAAAAGGGAAGAAGGACGATCCAGGGAACTATAGGCCGGTCAGTCTTACCTCGGTTCCTGGAAAAATCATGGAAGGGATCATAAAGGAATCCATTTTGACACACTTGAATGAGAGGAAAGTGATCAGGAATAGTCAGCATGGATTCACAAAGGGCAAGTCGTGCTTGACCAATCTGATCAGCTTCTATGATGAGGTAACTGGCTCAGTGGACATGGGAAAGTCAGTGGATGTTATATACCTTGACTTTAGCAAGGCTTTTGATACGGTCTCCCACAATATTCTTGCCAGCAAGTTAAGGGAATGCGGATTGGATAAATGGACGGTAAGATGGATAGAAAGATGGCTAGAAGGCCGGGCCCAGCGGGTAGTGATCAACGGTTCGATGTCAGGATGGCGGTCGGTTTCTAGCGGAGTGCCCCAAGGTTTGGTTCTAGGACCGGTTTTGTTCAATATCTTTATTAATGACCTGGATGAGGGGATAGATTGAACCCTCAGCAAGTTTGCAGATGACACTAAGCTAGGGGGAGAGGTAGATACGCTTAAGGGCAGAGATAGGGTCCAGAGTGACTTAGACAAATTGGAGGATTGGGCCACTAGAAATCTCATGAGATTCAACAAAGACAAGTGTAGAGTCCTGCACTTGGGACGGAAGAATCCCAAGCATAGTTACAGGCTGGGGACCAACCAGTTAAGTAGTAGTTCTGCAGAAAAGGACCTGGGGGTTACAGTGGATGAGAAGCTAGATATGAGTCAACAGTGTGCCCTTGTAGCCAAGAAGGCTAATGGCATATTAGGATGCATTAAGAGGAGCATTGCCAGCAGATCCAGAGATGTCATTATTCCCCTTTATTCGGCTTTGGTGAGGCCACATCTGGAGTACTGTGTCCAGTTCTGGGCCCCCCACTACAAAAAGGATGCGGATGCATTGGAGAGGGTCCAGCGGAGGGCAACCAAAATGATTAGGGGTTTGGAGCATATGACCTACGAGGAGAGGCTGAGGGACTTGGGTCTGTTTAGTCTGCAGAAGCGAAGAGTGAGGGGGGACTTGATAGCAGCCTTCAACTTCCTGAAGGGAGGTTCCAAAGAGGATGGAGAGAGGCTGTTCTCAGTAGTGACAGATGGCAGAACAAGGAGCAATGGTCTCAAGTTGTGGTGGGAGAGGTCCAGGTTGGATATTAGGAAAAACTATTTCACTAGGGGGGTGGTGAAGCATTGGAATGGGTTCCCTAGGGAAGTAGTGGAGTCTCCATCCCTAGAGGTGTTTAAGTCTCGGCTTGACAAAGCCCTGGCCGGGTTGATTTAGATGGGATTGGTCCTGCCTAGAGCGGAGGGCTGGACTTGACGACCTTCTGAGGTCTCTTCCAGTTCTGATTCTATGATAAGGGGATGGTTGGATGAAATAACATGATCTTGGTAACTAATTGACCATTCATTACCAGTTGGAAATAGGTCAATGGAGGGATGATAGGAGTTGCTATAGGGAACTTTCTGGGTGTCTGGCTGGTGAGTCTTGCCCACATGCTCAGGGTTTAGCTGATCGCCATATTTGGGGTCAGGAAGGAATTTTCCTCCAGGGTAGATTGGCAGAGGCCCTGGAGGTTTTTCGCCTTCCTCTGTAGCATTGGGCACAGATCACAGCTGAAGGACTCTCTGCATGTTGGGGCCTTCAAAGTATTGGAAGGCTTCAATATCTGAGACATAGGTGAGAGGATTATTCTAAGAGGGGTGGGCGAGATTCTGTGGCCTGCACTGTGCAGGGGGTCAGACTAGATGATCATAATGGTCCCTTCTG
Organism: Pelodiscus sinensis; assembly: GCF_049634645.1. Taxonomy (NCBI): domain Eukaryota; kingdom Metazoa; phylum Chordata; order Testudines; family Trionychidae; genus Pelodiscus; species Pelodiscus sinensis. Next base: position 2,784,149 of record NC_134743.1, on the reverse strand, counting down.
ACCTTAAAGTCTATGAGTCTATGGGTGGGGTGCGGTGGGGTGGGGTGCGGTGGGGTGGGGTGGGGTGATGTGGGGTGCGGTGATGTGGGGTGCGGTGTGGTGCGGTGGAGTGGGGTGCGGTGGGGTGGGGTGATGTGGGGTGGGGTGATGTGGGGTGGGGTGTGGTGCGGTGGGGTGCGGTGCGGTGGGGTGGGGTGATGTGGGGTGGGGTGGGGTGCGGTGGGGTGCGGAGGGGTGGGGTGTGGTGCGGTGGGGTGGGGTGGGGTGGAGTGGGGATGGGGTCGTGTCTGGCAGATCCCAGTGCAGGACGGGACCAGCAGCACAAGGACAAACCAGAGCAGCTGGGGCTGGAGGAACAAGGTGATGTCACCTCCTCTGGGGAGCGGCCCCACGGCGAGGAGTCCCATAGGAGGGAACGTCTAGTTCCATGCTCCAGCTGGCTCTAGTTCTGTGCTTGAACCCAGGCAGCCTCCTCACTCCCATTGCATGCTGGGACTTTGCTCAGGCAGCTGCCTCATTCCCATTGGATGCTGGAACCGGCATACGGGCAGCAACCTTGCTCCCATTGCATGCTGGGAGCTGCCCTAGGGCAGCCACCACCCCAAAGCACGGCGGTGGCCACTTTTGCGCAGGGCATGCTGTGATGCCAGTGGGTGGGATCCAGGCCTGGGCTCTGCCAAAGGGCAGGTGCCGGGGAGACAGACACTCCCAGGCCGGCAGATGCGGGGAGGAGGCAAAACCATCAGGAGCTCTAGGAACTGGCCCAAGGTGGGTGCCCTGCCCTAGCCTGTCTAGGTGACACCTCCCCGAGCCAGCGATGGACCCCAGGAGCAGGGGCGGATATAGGGCAGGACGAGCGGGGCGGCCGCCCCGGGCCCCGCGCTTCAAGAAGCCCCGCGCATGCGCCATGGCAAAGGGGGGCCCCGCGAAATTGGGCTGCTCTGGGCCCCACAAAAATGATCATCTGCCCCTGCCCAGGAGTCCTTGCTCACGGGGGGTGGGGGGATCGTGGTCGTGTGGACACTGACCATGGCCAGGAAGTAGGGTTGCCAGGTGTCCGGTTTTGAGGAATTATCCATGTCCAGTGTTTTCTAAATAAGATGTGATGTGCCACTGTGATGTCATGGCAAGTGTGTCCGGTATTATTGTGGAAACCATCTGGCAACCCTGCCAGGAAGCGGCGCCCAGGCCCTGCTTCTCCCAACCCCAGGACGTGCCATGTCCCTCCCTGCCACCAGGCCAGACCGTGCAGCGCTCACCCAGCAAGGCTGCTCAGTCAGAGCCCAGCCCCCGCCCTGGGACCCCAGACGTCCGCTTGTCCCTCCCCTGACCCAGGGCTCTCCAGGCCAGCTCACCTTGGCAGCGAGCGCCCACATCCTCGAAGTGCTCACAGAGGTTCTCCGCATGCTTGTAGGTGCAGGTCCCCAGCGCCGCCTCCGTCCCCTGGCACTGCACGTCCATCATCAGGACAGGCTGTGACTCAGGGCCCGGGCCGAACACGCTGCTATTCGTCGCTCCCACGGCCTGTCCACAGCCCAGCTGCCTGCACACCACGGCCACGTCCTTCTCGTCCCAGCCGTCGTCACACACGGTGCCCCAGCGCCCGGCCACAAGCACCTCCACTCGCCCGGCACAGCCGTGGGGGCCCCCCACAAGCCTGACATCTGGAAAAGCAAACAGCAGCTGGGACGCCTACTCCGGGCTGCAGTGGAGCCCCAGATGCTGACTTGAGAGGCGGGGCTAGATTGGGTGCTGATGCCTTTGCTCCCCTGGATCCAGCGCAGGGTGTCGGGCTGATCCCAGTGCAGGCTGGGACCGTGAGCACAAAGACAAACCAGAGCGGCTGGGGCTGGGAGAAGAAGAGGAGGTCCCCCACCAAGAGAATGGATCCCGCGGCAAGAAGCCCCATAGCCAGCAGCTCTTAGAACTGGGGTATCCAATGCCCTAGCCCAGGGCTACTCAGCACGCGGCTCGTGGGCTGCATGTGGCCCAGGCCCATTTGTCTGTGGCCCATGGGTGGGAGCCAAACAAAAATGTGGTCACTATAACGGTCTTCTGTTGAGATGTGTTTTAGTAGTTAAATCCCTGGACTGTCATTGCTCATTACAAGTGCAATACGGGTGGAAATCAGGTAACTGCTGCATTTTATTACTATCGGCAGAACTGACTTACAGCTGTGTACTCTTGCCTTAATCTTTGCATTCCTACCTGTCAGTGTGAAAGAAGCTGTTTGCATGCACATGCAACCACACTTAAGATGTGGCCCTCGGCAGGTGCTGTGAGTATCATTGCGGCCTCCAGGGCTTCCAAAGCTGAGTAGCCCTGCCCCAGCCACTAGCCACATGTAGCTATTTGGCCAGTTAAGTGTGGCTAGTTGGCTTGAACTATGTATCCGGTTGACTGTAGCTCATCTGCTATAGTGGCTACTGCTTCAGGACTGGTTGGACACCACAGTCTTAGAGCCACGCTCCAGTTTGTTCCTCTTGTGTGCTTGAACCCAGGCAGCCCCTTGCTCCCACTGCATGCTGGGACTGCCCTAGGGAGCTCCTTGTTCCCATTGCCTTGCACCACCCCAAAGCTTCCCCCCCTCACAGCACCTGCAAGAAGGTGGTGCCAGGCTGGCTGCCCATGAGCTGCTCTGCCCCACGGTGATGTTATTGGATTTTAATGTGAGCAGGCAGATCAGTGATGCTCCCACTGGTGGGTTTGCCCCAAATTCTGCGTAAGATGGGCCATGGGAGGCGTCTAAGGAAAGCTCGTGCTTTGCGGATTCTGTCTACGCTGCTCACATCCATGTATGATTTTCATGGGTCAAGTTACGGATACGGGCTCTGTACTTATATTTTTAACGTTCTCTGACTGGGAGACAGCAGAAGGCGTCATCCACCTATTGGTTGGGGGGCTGTGGCCCAATGAATAGTGAATGCTGCATGGACAAAGGCTCTTAAGCGTTGCCAATTGACACCTGAGGAGCACACGCTGGGCCTTGGTCTGCGAAGGACACACCTGGATACTCCCTGGCTCCTTGTCTAGAAAGGACATAGGCTATGTCTACACTATAGAGTTTTTCTGGGATACCTTTTGGATCAGTTTCTGAAAAAGTGGGCACGCTTTTTTGTAGGCCCTGTATCCCTCATTCTATGAGGAATAAGGGATCTTCCGAAAGAGGAGGTTTTCCCCACATTTGGCACCCGTGTAGATGGGCCAAATGTCGGAAAAGCCTCTTCTGAAAAAAGAATCGGGTAAAGGTATGCAAATTGCAGTTCACCATTTGCGACCTTCTTCCGAAAATAACCTGCAGTGTAGACATCGCCTTAAACTAGTTTAGTGGTCATGTGACCAGCCCCATTTTGGGAGGCCCCAGCACCCAGGGGGACAATGGAATTCCCTCTGCAGGGACAAGGTTAGAAAAGGATCCTGGGCTTACTCTCCGCTCCAGAAGAACCTTTGCCAGAGACAGAGCTGGGCAGGAGCGTCGACCCGGCCGACCGTCCATGCACTCCAGAGACGGTTACACTGGCAGGTTGTTCCATCTCTGCTAGGCCTGCATCAGGGACTTGGTGATTGGCGCATGTCATGTGATCACTTTAACAATCTCATTCTCCACCTTGTCTTTCCTTTTATTAATACACCCTTAGATTTCAGATGCTACAGGCCTGGCCCAGCGTGCGCTTTTGGGTAAGAGCTGAGGTACAAATTGAGCCGGGACTGGGGCTGGCCCTTGGGACTGGGAGAACCTGTTCGGAGTCAGTGAGATCGGTCTGATAACCCCTCCTCTGTGTAAGGAGCGGTGCCGGCTGTGGCACGGGTGAAGCTGGAGTGTCTAAGGGGATTGCGTGTGTGACTTCCTACTGGCCACACTGGCAGCTGAAGTGGTTTGTGTGTGGCTAGCTTGGCACCTTATAGAGAAGGGCCCCAGTCTAGGGCTGTAAGTAACCCTGGCTGTAAGAATTCTCCCTGATGTGACCCTCTCAGCGGTGCCCCGACCACCTGGCATGTTACACCTGCTCCTAACCCTTGTGCACAGACCAGCCCCACCGGGGCCCTACCAGCACAGACTGATCCACACTCCCTGTGCAGGGGACTCAGCAGGGCAGGGCTCAGCCCAGGGCGAGAACAGGTGAACTCTCTGTGCTCCCACCAGGGAAACACCCGGCTGGCGGGCGCTTTACGCACCCAGTGACATCATCACCAAAGCAGAGCCAGAGGCAGAGCCGCGGGTCCCCAGGGTGAGCCATCAGAGAGCCCTGCACACTTAGGGGGTGTGTTCCGATCTAGGTACCACTGTCAGGCTCTTTCATTGGTGCAAATCCCCTGCAAACCCCCAGGTTCCTCCCTGAGCCCCAGGGCCTGGCGGAGGGCAGGTGCCTTTCTCACAGGCCCCTAAGAACTGGGAGCAGAGCGGGGTTCCTTGAGCTCTAGGAACTGGGACAAGGTGGGTGCCCTGCCCTAGTGTATGTAGGTGACACCTCCCAGAGCCAGGAACAGAACCGAGGAGACCTGGCTCCCAGCCCCCAACCCACTAGGCCCCACTTCCCTCCCAGAGCCAGGGACAGACCCCAGGAGTCCTGGCTCCCAGCCCCCAACCCACTCGGCCCCACTTCCCTCCCAGAGCCGGAGATGGACCCCAGGAGTCCTGACTCCCAGCCCTGCTGGGGGCTGTCAGTCGCGGGCAGTGTGTGTGGTCACTAATCCTGCTGCAGGAAGGAGTTTTCTGTTCATAACCGCTTCAGGTCAGCTCACCTTGGCAGCGAACCCCCGCGTCCTCGTCATGCTCACAGTGGTGTCCTGCATCCGTGTACGTGCAGGTCCCCAGAGCCGCCTCCGTCCCCTGGCACTGCACGTCCGTCAGCAGGACAGGCTGTGATTCGGACCCTGGGCCGAACACGCTGCTACTCAGGGACTCCACAGCCTGCCCGCAGCCCAGCTGCCTGCACACCACGGCCACGTCCTTCTCGTCCCAGCCGTCGTCACACACGGTGCCCCAGCGCCCGGCCACAAGCACCTCCACTCGCCCGGCGCAGCCGTGGGGGCCCCCCACCAGCCTGACATCTGGCAAAGGAAACAGCTGCTGGGACGCCTGCTTCAGGGCTGCGGGGTTAAGGCCCAGCCCAGCGTGAGGCATCGCCAGCGAGTGCAGAACAGGGCAGAACGGGCTTCCCCCGTGACCCTGGGCCCTTGTCCTGCACCTCCATGTCTGCACAGGCAGGTCACTGAGCCCCAGGACATGCTGAAGCCTCATTGCCCCTCCTTTGCAGAAGGGAAACTGAGGCATGCAGCCAGGACTTGACTTACTCCTGGTCACACCAAGAGCCTTGTACAGAGCAGGGACTAGAACCTCCCTCCACTCCACACACTGGGGAGAGAAGGGGGAGGGTCTCCCCTGGAGATCAGCTGCCTGCCTGCAGAGCACACGGCTCCTGGGCAGTCAGGGCCGTGCCCCTGCTGTGGAGCCAGGGCTGGCAGTTGGAGGGCAAAACAAGGTGAGCGTGTCCCTACCTGCCCCCGCTCATTTGCATACACCACTCACTGCCTCCCCCTCTGCCCAGGGAACTGGTTGCACTTCCCGGCGCTCTCTTTTGTATCCACACTGCCCAGCGCTGCCCAGCCTGGACAGGTCCCATGGGCCCTGCTGTCAGCATGCGGCCAAGTGCTGGGTCAGGGCTGGGATACAATGTGGGCCCCAGGTCAGTGGGACAACAAGGGGGTGCCCCATGGGGAGAGGGGCCACCCTGACCGGGGAGATGGAGTTAGATTGTGTGTGAACACACGGGGCAGCTTGGCGAGTGAGGAGCTCCCTGTGGAAAGTTATTTGGTGGTGTCTGGGAGGGAGGGTTATTTTTGTATTATTATTAATATTATTCTATACCAAAATGCCCCCCCCCCCAGCTCCGGTCGGCACAGCTGACTGGGCTATCGACTGTCCAGGTGGTGGAGCTGGCAGGCTCCCTGCTGGGGGTGGGCAAACAGCTGGGGGTCTGCTCCCCTGGATCCAGCGCAGGGGGTCTGGCAAGTCCCAGTGCAGGCTGGGCCTGGCAGCACAAGGACAAACCAGAGCGGCTGGACGGGGAGAAAATGAGTCCCATAGTGGGCAGCTCCTAGAGCCTCGCTCCCATTGCATGCTGGGACCTGCCCTCGGGTAACTGACTTTGCAAAGCTGGTCGTGCTCACCGCTGTTCAGGCCCTGCCGTGACACCAGGGTGGGATCCTGGCCTGGGCTCTGGCAAAGGGCAGGGGCCGAGGGGCCAGACGTACGTACCTGAAGGGGCAGAGACTCCCACGCCGGCAGCTGGGGAGAGAAGAGGAAACTGTCAGGAGCAGAGAGGGGCCCTCGCACCCCAACACGGTTCCTGCAGAAAGGTGGCGCCAGGCGGAGCAAAGTCCAGAGCGGTTGGGGCCAGTCACAGCAGTGACAGGTGCAGGCACCCATGAGACCGGCGCAACCCCAGGCTGCTTGGCCCCCCTCTTAACCCTGGTGCACAGAGAAGCCCCATCAGGGCCCAGCCCGTCCCCGCCAGCACCTCCCACAATTGGCTGGGGCCTGACACCCCCAAGGGGCCCTCACCAAAGCAGAGCCAGAGGCCCAGCCGCAGGTCCATGGCTGCCCGAGCGAGTGGTTCCTTCGTGCCACGATCCAGTGCCAAGAGCATCTCACCCTCCCACTCAGGGCAGCCCCTTTTACGGCCTGTGCAGGGCTCTGCCGGCCAGCGAGGGAGGAGCCGGAGGGAGGGGCCGGCCCACGGGCTGGTCTCAAGGGCACTTCCCCGCGCCTTGCGCTGGCTCAGCACATCCCGGGGCAGGGCACAGCTCTGCGGCCTAGAGCGTTTCCTGCCAGTGACCCTGCGCCGCAGGGAGGGGGCTGGGATCTCAGTGGGGGCTCTGTCCTGGTGCAGTTGGGGCTGTCCCGGGATCCCATTAGCCCCGGCTCTGGGAGAGGAGTGGGGCTCGGTGGTTATAGGAGACAGGGCAGGGTAGTTGCTGCGAGCCAGGACTCCTGGGTTCTCACCCCAGCTGTGGAAGAGGAGTAGGATCTGCTGGTGCCCGGCCCTCTGAAAGGAGTGGCAGGGGTCTGGTGATTTACAGTAGGGGGCTGAGGCAACAAATTGTATGGCCCTGTCTGCCACCCCACACGCTCCCCTCCCCCAGCCCCGCCTGCCACCCCGCACGCTCCCCTCCCCCAGCCCCGCCTGCCACCCCGCACGCTCCCCTCCCCCATCCCCGCCTGCCACCCCGCACGCTCCCCTCCTCCATCCCCGCCTGCCACCCCGCACGCTCCCCTCCCCCAGCCCCGCCTGCCACCCCGCACGCTCCCCTCCCCCAGCCCCGCCTGCCACCCCGCACGCTCCCCTCCCCCAGCCCCGCCTGCCACCCCGCACGCTCCCCTCCCCCAGCCCCGCCTGCCACCCCGCACGCTCCCCTCCCCCAGCCCCGCCTGCCACCCCGCACGCTCCCCTCCCCCAGCCCCGCCTGCCACCCCACACGCTCCCCTCCCCCATCCCCACCGGCCACCCCGCACGCTCCCCTCCCCCATCCCCGCCTGCCACCCCGCACGCTCCCCTCCCCCAGCCCCGCCTGCCACCCCGCACGCTCCCCTCCCCCAGCCCCGCCTGCCACCCCGCACGCTCCCCTCCTCCATCCCCGCCTGCCACCCCGCACGCTCCCCTCCCCCATCCCCGCCTGCCACCCCACACGCTCCCCTCCTTCATCCCCGCCTGCCACCCCGCACGCTCCCCTCCTTCATCCCCGCCTGCCACCCCGCACGCTCCCCTCCTCCATCCCCGCCTGCCACCCCGCACGCTCCCCTCCCCCATCCCCGCCTGCCACCCCGCACGCTCCCCTCCCCCATCCCCACCTGCCACCCCACACGCTCCCCTCCCCCATCCCCGCCTGCCACCCCGCACGCTCCCCTCCCCCATCCCCACCTGCCACCCCACACGCTCCCCTCCTCCATCCCCGCCTGCCACCCCGCACGCTCCCCTCCCCCAGCCCCGCCTGCCACCCCGCACGCTCCCCTCCCCCAGCCCCGCCTGCCACCCCGCACGCTCCCCTCCCCCAGCCCCGCCTGCCACCCCACACGCTCCCCTCCTGCATCCCCGCCTGCCACCCCGCACGCTCCCCTCCTCCATCCCCGCCTGCCACCCCGCACGCTCCCCTCCCCCATCCCCGCCTGCCACCCCGCACGCTCCCCTCCTCCATCCCCGCCTGCCACCCCGCACGCTCCCCTCCCCCAGCCCCGCCTGCCACCCCGCACGCTCCCCTCCCCCTTCCCCGCCTGCCACCCCACATGCTCCCCTCCCCCATCCCCGCCTGTCACCCCGCACGCTCCCCTCCCCCATCCCCGCCTGCTACCCTGCACGCTCCCCTCCCCCAGCCCCGCCTGCCACCCCACACGCTCCCCTCCCCCAGCCCCGCCTGCCACCCCGCACGCTCCCCTCCCCCTTCCCCGCCTGCCACCCCACACGCTCCCCTCCCCCAGCCCTGCCTGCCACCCCGCACGCTCCCCTCCCCCAGCCCCACCTGCCACCCTGTGGCGAAGGGTGTCGGTGTCTCCCTACGCTGTTCCTGACTCCCGTCCCCAAGCCTCTGCCAGAGGGGATGCTCAAGATCAGTGCAACACCCTCCTCCCTTCACTCCTCTTTTCCCCCCAAGCACCTGCACCCCCCCCCAGCACTCAAATTCCCTCCCTGACCCCAACCCCTCAGCCCCCCTGCACCCAAACTCCCTCCCCAAGCCCAGCAGCAGGGCATTTTGGACATTCCAGGAACCAGCAACATTTCTGCAAGCTGCCACCCTTGGGAGGCCAAGGCGGGGCTTCTAGGGTCTCCCCCCAGCACAGGACAGGAACTGGTGTCAGGTGGTTAAAACAGGGGATGGGGCAGGGGGCAGCTCCCCACCCCGTGACTCTGTCCTGGGGCCCATGGCTCTGGCCCTGCTTCCTCTATTACTTGAACTCATTATCTCTGCAGCCGGCTCCACTTCCTTCTCTAGCAGAATTTATTCCAGTGTTTCACCCCCCAGACAGCCAGGAACCTCCCAGGCTGCACTTAAGCCCATTGTTCCTTGTCCTATCCCCAGAGGCCGAGGAGAACAGTTTTTTCCCTTCTCCTTCTAACACCTGTAGAAGTTCCCAGCCCCTTCACTCTGCTTCCCACAGCCCGTGAGTGCAGGGGGGTGGTCCCCGCCCATCCACAAGCCCCCTCCCCTACACAACAACAAGGCTGTGTGCCTGGCTGCTTCCCCTCCCAGCGGAGGAATCCTGGGGGCAGGGAAAGGGGCCCCTCCCCCCAGAGGACAGCACAGAGGGGACAGTCGGCTTGGAGCACTGTGAAGGAAGAGCATCCCCTGGTAGCACCACTCCCCTCCCTGTAGCGCAGGCCCCCAGCACTGCCCCCCCCCCCCAGCTCCCTGTACTGTGTGGGCCAGGCCCCTCCCCAGGGCATGCCGTGCTCTGGGGGCTGGAGAACGCTTGTGAACCGTCTGTCCCTTTGGCCCTCCTGGGGAAAGGGCCGAGGGACCCAGCTTCTAGCTGAGTTCAGGCAAACCAGCCTCTTGCTGGAACCCACGGCTCCTGTTGTGCTCCTGCCTGGTAAACCAGGTCAGTGGGGGACCAAAACTGGGGGGTGCAAGGGGTGCAGAGGTCAGGGAATAGTGGGGGTGGGGTGCAGAGTCCAGGGCATGGGGCCCGGTGGGGCAGAGACCCTAGAGGTAGGGGTGGAGAGCCTAGGGCTGGAGTGCAGGGGACAGGAGATAGGGGAGGAGTGCTGCACCTAGGGGTGGGAGTAGGGGTGCACAGCCCAGCAGTTAGTGGGGGCGGGGTGCAGGCCCAGGGTATGGGGCCTGGTGGGGCAGAGCCTAGGAGCTGGAGGGCAGAGGGGCACAGAGCCCGGAGAATGAGGCGGTAGGAAGCCAGGACAGCAGGTAATGCTGCTCAAGGTGCGGAGCAGAAACAAGGCCTCCACCTGCCTGGGCCACTCAAGAACTGACACCGACCCCAACCAGCAGAGAGGCCAGAGGGCAAGGGGAGCCCCAGCCCTGATCCTGCAGCCTCTGGGGGTCCCCAGCCCTGGTAGCAGGGGGCTGGGACTCAGCATGGCCTGGCCTGGCGCCAAAGGACTGGGGGGCTTGTCGCTGCCTGTGGGGAGAGTGGGGGCCCAGCTTGGACTGACAGAGGCAGCAAGCCAGAGGCTCGGCTGGGGGCTTAGCCCTGCATCTCCTGGGCTGCTGGGAAGGCTCCCGCAGGCGTCTGATTGGACTCAGCTCACTGCCGGGGGCACCATGGCCCTACCCTGGGAACAGTGCAGGGGCCTCCGAGCCCAGCGCAAAGGGGGCATCGCTCCAAGGAGTCAGGTGACCTAGACCAGAGCCCATGCACCTGTGATGGGCAGATGGGCAGCCAGGCCAGGGATAAACCCTAACAGCACGGACCCCCAGCCCCCCTGCATTGCGCAGCACTCCGTGCTGGGGCTCCCAGGGTTTACAACTGCTGCCCGCTGCAAACAGGGCTCCCCAGAACAGACAGACAACCAGACGCCACAGCTCCGGCTGCTTCCTCTTTACTGCAGGCTGGGCTCAGACTGACGCCCACAGCCCAGAGCTCTGTGCTACCATGTGGGGCAGACAGGCCTGATCTGGGGGGGATCCCAGAAACCTCTGGACTGGAGGTGGGGGCAGTGGTGGCAGGGAGGGAGTCTCTCAGCAGGAGTGTGCATGCAGGCAGCTGGAGCGGGGGGTCTGTCTCTCAGCAGAGGGGGCAAGGTGGGGGGGGTCTGTCTCTCAGTGGGGTGTGTATGCAGGCAGGAGGGGTCTGTCTCTCAGTGGGGTGTGTATGCAGGCAGGAGGGGTCTGTCTCTCAGTGGGGTGTGTATGCAGGCAGGAGGGGTCTGTCTCTCAGCAGCGGGGGGGGGTCTGTCTCTCAGTGGGGTGTGTATGCAGGCAGGAGGGGTCTGTCTCTCAGTGGGGTGTGTATGCAGGCAGGAGGGGTCTGTCTCTCAGCAGCGGGGGGGGGGGAGCAGAGCCAGCAGTGGGTCTGTTTCTCAGCAGGGGGGTGTATGCATGCAGGAGAGGGGACCAGGACTAGTCCTACCATGAGGAGAACTGAGGCGGCCACCTCAGGTGCCAGACTGGGGGGGGGGGTGCGACTAGGACCCAGAGTGTAGAAAATTGTGTCTGCTGCTGGTACATCTGTATTCTCTCTGCTCTAGATGCACAGAGATGGGGGAGTGCGGTGCTGGAGGAAGGAGGGCACAAGAGACATAACAGGCAGGCAGGAGAAAAGGGGGCATTTGAGCTCCTCGCCCCAGGTGCCAATGTAAGCAGGGTCAGGGTAAACTCTATCCTGACATCTAGTGGCGAACTGTGGCAAGTGGTGCAAAGAGACTTCAGGGGCTGAGCCCAATTTGCATAGACACACCCACCCTGTCTAGTATGTGCTCACAGCAGCCCAAATCGTCACTTTGGCCACTGTGGGAGCCCCAGTCTCTCTGTTATTGAGGCAGAGGGATAAAAGTGTTGTTACTCTGATTATGCGAATCAAGGACAATGGAATGGTGGAACTGTTTATGACAGAGGGATTCGCCATAAACTAAGTAGCACTCGCTAGACAAGGGGCATGGGTTCCAAACCCAGTCAAATTGAGAGAGGTTGGGGATAGGTCTTTGTCCTGGGGGGGAGTGGGGTCCTGTTTGAGGGTCTAAGCGACACTGGTTGTACTCCTTCCTTTCTTCTCTGTGGACTATTAGGCTGTGTCTACACTGACCCTTTTTTGGGGCATACTAATTTGACAGGTCATAAGAGGAAAATCTGTGGGGGATTTAAATAAAAATGTCTGTTTGTTGCTTTTTTTCTGGCTTTTCTAAAAGCTGGAAAAAAGCAGTGGACATTTTTATTTAAATGCTGTATCCCTGTGGATTTCCCTATTATGACCTGTCAAATTAGCATGCCCCTTTCAGAAAAGGGGTCAGAGTAGACATAGCCTCAAAGTTAATTTAGATTCCATTAGGAGTCTCATTGTGAGCTGTGGAGTTAACTTCACTGTGGGCCAGTGGAGCACTAGCGCTAAAGCTCCTCTGTGATGAGCTGAAATCACTGTGTGCTGTGCTGCGGACGACAGCTGAAATCACTGTTGCTGAGGGGAGCCTGGCACTGTGCTGCTGGGCTACTAGCAGAGCAGTTTGCAAGGGACAACCAGCACGCGCAGGTGGACAGTAGATGCAGCTGGCGACAGTAGATGCAGCTGGCGGGGTGACCTGTGAGTGTGAGTGCGGACAGCAGAGCGGCTGACGGCAGCGGCAGAGCCCCACGGAGAGGCAGAGCCATCGTTGGAGCCCCCCACGGAGAGGCGGAGCCATCGGCGGAGTGTAAGGTGCATTGATCCCCACCACTCCAGGTTGGGATGCTGAAACCCTGCCGGGTGAGACTTTTGGGGTGTTGGACTTTTGGGAGTTGGGGAGATTTGTGGCTGGGGGGAGGGCCTTTGCTCATTGTTTGGTCGTTTGCTACTATACTGAGGCTCTGTGCTTGCGAGAGGGGAAGAGTTGCCTCTTTTGAGGCACCCAGAGGTGTATGTAAGATTTCCCAGGTCACTGGGTGGGGGCTCGAGCCGGTGTTGTATTACCTCGTTGGGAGGAGCCGGCCCTTGCTGCTATTTACTGCTATTTGCTCGGCCTGGCAGAAGGGTTACATTTTTGGGGGCTCGTCCGGGATCAGGTAATACAACACCGGCTCGAGCCCTCACCCAGTGACCTGGGAAATCTTACATACACCTCTGGGTGCCTCAAAAGAGGCAACTCTTCCCCTCTCGCAAGCACAGAGCCTCAGTATAGTAGCAAACCTTTAATGACATGAGGTAACCGACATCTGCATTAAATTGGGGAAACACACCGACCAAACAATGAGCAAAGGCCCTCCCCCCAGCCACAAATCTCCCCAAGTCCCAAAAGTCTCAGCCCTGGGTCAGTGCCGCCCCAGGGTTCAAAAGTCCACCCGGCAGGGGATCAATGCACAGGGGATCAATGGGCAGGGGATCAATGCACGGGTTCGGGGTGGCGGCTCTGCCTCTCTGTGGGGTTCTGGGCAGGTCACCCCCCCAGCTGCATCTATTGTCCACCTGCATGTGCCGGCTGCAGCACAGTGATTTCAACTCATCACAGAGAGCACTGGCCCACAGTGAAATTAACTCCACAGCTCATAACTAAACTCCTAAGGGAATCTAAATTAACTCTGACAGTCCACAGAGAAAAGAGTGCAATCAGTGTTGTTTAGATCCTCAAACAGGACCCAACCCCACCCCAAGTACAAAGACCTGTCCCCCAAGCTCTCTCAATTTGACTGGGTTTGGAACCCATGCCCCTTGTCTAGCGAGTGCTACTTAGTTTATGGCGAATCCCTCTGTCATAAACAGTTCCACCATTCCATTGTCCTTGATTCGCATAATCAGGGTAACAACACTTTTATCCCCCCTGCCTCAATAACAGAGAGACTGGGGCTCCCACAGTGGCCAAAGTGACGATTTGGGCTGCTGTGAGCACATACTAGACAGGGTGGGTGTGTCTATGCAAATTGGGCTCAGCCCCTGAAATCTCTTTGCACCACTTGCCACAGTTCACCACTAGATGTCAGGATAGAGTTTACCCTGACCCTGCTTACACCAAAATGTTGTGGGCCGGCCCTGGTGTGGACAGTCTGTCTCTCAGGCTACGTCTACATTGGCCCCTTTTCCAGAAGGGGCATGCTAATTTTTCAGATCGTAATAGGGAAATCCGCGGGGGATTTCCCTATTACGATCTGAAAAATTAGCATGCCCCTTCCGGAAAAGGGGCCAATGTAGATGTAGCCTCAGGGTATGTCTACACTACAAAGTTAATTCGAACTAACAGCTGTTAGTTCAAATTAACTTTCATAAGTGCTACACATGCAAACCGCTAGTTGGAACTTAATTCGAACTAGCGGAGCGCTTAATTCAAACTAGGTAAACCTCATTCTACGAGGACTAACGCCTAGTTCAAATTAAGTAGTTTGAATTAAGGGCTGTGTAGCCACTTAATTTGAACTAGTGGGAGGCTAGCCCTCCCCAGCTTTCCCTGGTGGCCACTCTGGCCACTGGTGGAAACTTGTTTTCCCCCCTCCCGGCCCCGGAGCCCTTAAAGGGGCACGGTATGGGTGCAAGCTTGCCAGCACCCAGCCAGCAGACCCTGCACCTGGCACGGCACGAGCCAGCCACCCACTGCCACCCAGCCCTCCGCCTCTTCCTGGGTCCAGGCTGGCGGCTCCCAGGAGCCTGCCCGGGGCCTCAAGAGGTGGGCGCCCACCTGGTCTAGTGCGGAGATCGTGGACCTCATCGAGGTTTGGGGGGGGCGTCCAACGTTCATGATCTCCGCACTAGGCACAGGAAAGTGGCCATCTAGGGCAGGATAGCTGCCAGCCTGGCCACCCAGGAGCAGGTTTGCATGAAAATCAAGGTGGTCCAGTGAGACCCCCCCAACCCTGAGCCCTGAGCTTAGAACATAAGAACAGCCGTACTGGGTCAGACCAAAGGGCCATCTAGCCCAGTAGCCCAGGACTTTGGTGTCCTCTAGTCCTTCTATTATAGGAACTAATGAAGAACTTTTCTTTATGCACCCTCTCCACACCACTCATGCTTTTATAGACCTCTATCATATCCCCCCTCAGTCTCCTCTTTTCTAAGCTGAAAAGTCCCATTCTCTTTAGCCTCTCTTCATATTGGACCTGTTCCAAACCCCTGATCATTTTAGTTGCCCTTTTCTGAACCCTTTCCAAGGCCAAAATATCTTTTCTGGGGTGAGGAGATCACATCTGTACACAGTACTGAAGATATGGCGTACCATAGTTTGATACTTCCCCTCCTCCTTGTTCCCCTGGCTTCCCCCTTCCAGCTCCCTCCTCCCAGGTTTCCCCCTCCCTTCTCCCACCCTCTCACTTCCCCTCTCCCACTTCCTTTTCCCAGTCTCCCCCAGTTTTGTTAAATAAAGAGAGTTTCTATTTTTGACCACGTGTCCTTTATTTTGTACATCAGGAAGGGGGGCTAGGGAGGGGTAAGTGTAAGGATGTGAGGGAGGAATGGGGTACGAGCCCCCAATGGGGAGGACTGGGGTGGCTCTGCGGGCTCCTCAGGGTAGAAACTCTCCTGCAGGCCCCCAATTGAACCCCCCCAGATGGCAGCCTGCGGCAAGTGCAGCCGGGCTGATGACCGAGTGCTGTGATGTGCCGAGCGCGGGCATTCCAAGCCAGGACTGCTTTGCTGTCTCTCATCGAGGTAGACAAGCAAGTGGGGAACCCTGAGAACTGTCTGTTGGGGGTGGGGGTCGGGTCCCTTTAAGCGCAGCCCTCGGCTAGCCTGAGACAGCAGCTCCACGCTCTAAGTCCTAACTTGATGCCCTGCCGGCACTGCTTCCGGCCAGCCTTAACTTCGGTTCAGGGTCCACTCAATGTTGACATGCTAGTTTGAATTAGCAAAATGCTAATTCAAACTAGTTTTTAGGTCTAGATGCACTAGTTCCAATTAGCTTAGTTCAAATTAACTAATTTGAATGAAGTTAGTTCGAATTAGTGCTGTAGTGTAGACATACCCTCAGAGGCAGGGCAGGCAGGGGTCTGTCTCAGCAGGGGTGTGCAGCCCGGGGGGGGGGGGTCTGTCTCTCCACAGGGCTCTGTGGAGGGCAAGCATCAGGCCAGGCTGTCTTTAGGGAGCCTGTGCCGTGCTGAAGGGGGGAGCTGGCTCTGCCCCCGAAGTCCCTGTCTGGGCAGCTCCCCCACCACCTGCCGCACGGCCCCCGCCAGCTCAGCCAGGCTGCCAGCGATGGCGCCCAGCCAGCGACCCTCCTGCCGCTGGATGTGGACGAGGGCGCGCACGTCCCCCCGCAGCTCCCGGACCACCTGGATCAGCTCCTGGAGCTGGGGAGATTCATGGCTTGGCTCCCGGCAATCCGCCCCCTGTCTGACTGCCGCCGGCACAGGGGCCTTTGTCTCCCTCGGCACAGCCACGGCCCTGTGGGCCGGCGGTGGGGCAGGAGGGCGGGAGGTGGGGGGAATAGTGGCGGGAGGTGGGGGGGCCCCAGCTGAGGGGGTGGCTGGAGGGAAGGCAGTAACTGGGAGGGGGTGGGTGGAAGGATGCGGCGTCTCCAGCATGGTTTCCTGAGGCCGGCCCGGCGTGGAGGCAGCGTCTGTGGGATGGGACACAAGGAAACCACCTGTAAAGCCCTGAGCCAGAGACACCCCCCACACAGCACCCCCAACCAACAGGGCCCAGGGAACACCTGGCTGCCAACCCCTCCCCCACTGACTATGGCCTTGTCTGCTACTGAACACGCCAAGGCAGCTCAGGGAGGGGAGTGGGATCCACTGGTTAGAACCAGGGCAAGGGGGAACTGGGAGCCAGGACTCCTGGTTCTATCCCAGCTCTGGCATGGGGGCGTAGTGGGGAGGGGAAGGAGGGGGATACGCTGACAGGACTCCTGGGTTTTTCCCCCCAACTTAGGCACTGACTCACTCGTGCCTCGGTTTACCCCCACAACGGTGGATAACGGGATTTCCCTCTGCAAAGGCCTGGGGCTTCCCAATGTGGGGTGGTGCGGAATGGATGTCACGGGGGAGAAGGACGGGCTATGGGCGCACGGGTTCCAGCCCCGCCAGTCTAGGGAGGGTGCTATCACCCTACGAGGGCCTGGCAGAATCCACCCCCCCAACACAGACCCCCAGAGACATTTCCAGGCAGGCCTGGTGTCTAGGTGCTGTCCACACGCCCCACCCAGCCCAGGGCTTTGGACCCCTGCTGGGAACAGGCCCCTGCACCTACCTGTCTGTGCAGTCTGGGTGCCTGGCAGCCTGGGTGCTGCAGGTGTCTTGGCACAACCATTAACTGCTGAGCTGGTGCACAGCACGTGGGCACCAGGGGGCATGATCTGGGACAGGGAGGCTGGGCCTGTCTGAGCGCTGTGGGTCTCGTCCTGAGGCTGAGGGGTTGTGGGGCGGGAGGGAGCGGGGCCTGTCTGGGCGCTGTGGGTGTTGTCCTGAGGCTGAGGGGTTGTGGGGAGGGAGGTAGCTGTGCCCGTCAGGGCGCTGTGGGTCTCGTCCTGAGGCTGAGGGGTTGTGGGGCGGGAGGGAGCGGGGCCTGTCTGGGCGCTGTGGGTGTTGTCCTGAGGCTGAGGGGTTGTGGGGAGGGAGGTAGCTGTGCCCATCAGGGCGCTGTGGGTCTCGTCCTGAGGCTGAGGGGTTGTGGGGCGGGAGGGAGCGGGGCCTGTCTGGGCGCTGTGGGTCTCGTCCTGAGGCTGAGGGGTTGTGGGGTGGGAGGGAGCTGGGCCCGGCCAGGCACTGTGGATCTCATCCTGAGGCTGAGGGGTTGTGGGGCCCATCTGGGCACTGTGGGTCTCATCTTGAAGCTGAGGGGTTGTGGGGCGGGAGGCAGCGAGGCCTGTCCAGGCGCTGTGGGTCTCATCCTGAGGCTGAGGGGTTGTGGGGCGGGAGGGAGTGGGGCCCGTCCCAGCGCTGTGGATCTCATCCTGAGGCTGAGGGGTTGTGGGGTGGGAGGCAGCGGGGCCCATCCAGGCACTGTGGGTCTCATCCTGAGGCTGAGGGGTTGTGAGGCGGGAGGGAGCGTGGCCCGTCCAGGCTCTGTGGGTCTCATCCTGAGGCTGAGGGGTTGTGAGGCGGGAGGGAGCGGGGCCCGTCCCGGCGCTCTGGGTCTCGTCCTGAGGCTGAGGGGTTGTGGGGCGGGAGGGAGCGGGGCCCGTCCAGGCTCTGTGGGTCTCATCCTGAGGCTGAGGGGTTGTGGGGCGGGAGGGAGCGGGGCCCGTCCCGGCGCTCTGGGTCTCGTCCTGAGGCTGAGGGATTGTGGGGCGGGAGGGAACTGATCCGGTCCAGGCACTTTGGGTCTCATCCCAAAGCTGGGCTATTGCGAGGCTGGAGGGAGCTGGGTCCATCTGGACAGTGTGGGTCTCATCCTGAGGCTGAGAGGTTGTGGGGCGGGAGGGAGCTGGGCCCATCTGGGTGCTGTGGGGCTGGCTAGGAGGCTGGGAGGTTGCATAGGAGGGGAATGTAGAGGCTGGGCCTAGCCAGGTGCTGTGGGTCTTCTCCACAGATTGGACGGCTGTGGGAATGGGGGAGCGTGGGTCTGTTTGGGCTCTGTCGGTCACTGTGAGGATTGGGAAGAGGGTTGGAGAGGCCAGGCCCACCTGGGTGTTGTGGGGGTAGCGGGAAGGGTGGGCTGTTGTGGAGGAGGGGGAGCTTTGGCCCATCTGGGGGCTGTGGGGCTGGTCAAGAGGGAAAGTAGTTATGGAGGCAGGTGTGTGGGCTGGGGCGCCTGGGTTGGTCCAGGCGCTGTGGGGCTGGCTGGGAAGGTAGGTGGTTGTGGGGGTGAGGGGAAGGGAGTGTGGGCTGGTCCAGGTGCTGTGGGGCTGGCTGGGAGGGTAGGTGGTTGTGGGGGTGAGGGGAAGGGAGCGTGGGCTGGTCCAGGTGCTGTGGGGCTGGCTGGGAGGGTAGGTGGTTGTGCGGGTGAGGGGAAGAGAGCGTGGGCTGGTCCAGGTGCTGTGGGGCTGGCTGGGAGGGAAGGTGGTTGTGGGGGTGAGGGGAAGGAACCGTGGGCTGGTCCAGGTGCTGTGGGGCTGGCTGGGAGGGAAGGTGGTTGTGGGGGTGAGGGGAAGGAACCGTGGGCTGGTCCAGGCGCTGTGGGGCTCGCTGGGAGGGAAGGTGGTTGTGAGGGTGAGGGGAAGGGAGCGTGGGCTGGTCCAGGCGCTGTGGGGCTGGCTGGGAGGGTAGGTGGTTGTGGGGCTGGTTGAGAGAGTGGTAGGGTGGGTGCCGGGGCTGGTCCAGGCCTTGTGGGGCTGGCTGGGAAGGTGGATTGGGGAAGCCACAGTCACTAGGGTGCTGTCTCCGGGCCGGTGCGGGAGGCGAGGCAGATGGGGGTCAGTCTGGGCCCCAGTGCGGGTCCTGAGGGTGGGGGTGGCAGCAGGAGCTCGGTGCCGGACAGCATCTATGTAAGGCAGGAGACAGAGAATGACACAGGCTTCCAAAATGCCCTGAGGGCAGCTGGGCCTTTCCCACCCAGCTCTGCCCCTCCACACCCCCGAGCCCAGCCCCCTGTGCCCAGCACCACCTGAGGGGGGGCAGGATAACTCACCCTCCCCGGCATGCTGCCTGGACACCAGGGTTCAACTCTGCACTGCGACCTGTAGCCACCTCACCCCCTTCAACAGCACCTCCAGGCACCAGTGTCCAGCAGCACGCCCCCCCCCCCAGCACTGTGCCCAGGACAGCGCCCCTACTCAGCCCCCTGCTCTCTGCAGCACAGGGCCCTTGGTGCCACCCCGGGGAATTGGGCTCAGAGGGGCAGTGGCAGGTGGGCACTGGCTGCAGCGCACCGGGCAGTGACACCAATACCTGGGCGTGTCTCCAGTGGTTTGGGGCGGGGCCGCCGGCTCTTCAGGACGGGGTGCGGCGCCCGCGGGGCTCCATGCCGTCCAGGACGGGGGGTATCCCTGGGGCTGCTCACCCCCACAGCAGCATCTGTCGCAGCCTGGGCTGTGGGGAGAAAGCCGCAGAGCTGGAATGCAGGTAACACTCCCCCTGCAGAACCCCTAACCCCCACCCCCTCCCCCCGAGTCGGGCAGCTCCCCCAAGGGGGGACACAGACACGAGGCCAGTGCCAGGTCCCTCCTGCTCCCCACACAGTTCAGCCAGGCCCTAGGTCGGCCCTGCCCCTGCTCAGTCTGCCCAGCCCGGCCCCACACTGCCCACCCAGCCCTGCCCCCGCTCAATGTGCCCAGCCTGGCCCCACACTGCCCACCCGGCCCTGCCCCCGCTCAATGTGCCCAGCCTGGCCCCACCCTGCCCACCCCGCCCTGTCCCAGCTCAGCGTGCCCAGACCAGAGCCACACTGTCCACCCAGCTCTGCCCCCACTCAGCATGTCCATCCTGGCCCCACCAGTGCAGAGCTAACACATCCCCCCCACCACTACACCCTGCCTCACAGCACCCAGTGCAGGGCTAACACATGCACACCACCATACCCCATCCAGTGCTAACACACCCACACCACTCAGAGCAGTGCTAGCACATCTCACCCCCCACCACCCAGCACAGCCCTAACATCCGCCCCGCCCCGCCCCACACCCCCATCCACCACACCACCCAGCACAGCGCTACCAACCAGCACACCCATCCCAAAACACCACCTCTCCGGCAGGGGGATCTGACAGAGGACAGTGGACCACACTGGTCCTCATGCACTGCGGGGCGGTGCTGGGTGAGCAGCAGAGCACTCGGAGCCTGCAGGCGTCAATGGGGCCAGGCAGGACAAGCTGCAGGATGCCAGACTGACCTGTGGGCCCAGCCGTGGGCAGCTCTGGTTCTGAGGGAGGGGGGCGCCGCGTGTTCACCTCTGGTGGGGCAGCCTCCCGCGGCCTGCTGGGCTCCAGAAACAGCGACGGCTTCCACTTGCCTGGAGCACAGAGCAGCCAGCCCAACAGGTAACACCCCCACCAGCCGGACCCCCAACTCCCTCCAACCAGCCCCACACCCCCTGCCAGGTGAAACCCCCTCATCCCCACCAGCCAGACCCCCAATTCCCCCAACCAGCCCCCCAACTCCCCGCCAGACAAATCCCCTTCATCCCCACCAGCCGGACACCCAACTCCCTCCAACCAGCCCCACACCCCCTGCCAAGTGAAACCCCCTCATCCCCACCATCCGGACACCCAACTCCCTCCAACCAGCCCCACACCCCCTGCCAAGTGAAACCCCCTCATCCCCACCATCCGGACATCCAACTCCCTCCAACCAGCCCCACACCCCCTGCCAAGTGAAACCCCCTCATCCCCACCATCCGGACACCCAACTCCCCCCAACCAGCCCCACACTCCCTGCCAGGTGAAACCCCCTTATCCCCACCAGCTGGACCCCCAACTCCCCCCAACCAGCCCCACACCCCCTGCCAGGTGAAACACCCTCATCCCCACCACCAGCCTCCCAACCGTCCACCAGACTAATCCCCCTCCCCCCACCAACCCCCCAAGCCCCTGCCACACGAATCCCCCTTGCCCCCACAACCAGCCCTCCCAACCCCCTGCCAGATGAAACCCCCTCCCCCCACCAGCCAGCCCCAAACTCCCCGCCAGATGAATCCCCCTTACACCCAACAGCCAGCCCCCCAACCCCCCCACCAGATGAATCCCCCACCCCCCTCACCAGCCAGCCCCCCAACCCCTCGCCAGATGAATCCCCCCCACCAGCTCCCCTCCCTTTCCATACCAACCCCACAGTGCAGTTTGGCCAGGCTGCCCTAAGGACCCTCCAGGGCTGGGTTGCTAAGGGACGTGGCTTGTCCTGAGCAGGCCGCGCTGGCTCTCTGCACATCCCGGCTGGGTGCAGGGCTCCCTGGGGGGTCTCTCAGGAGCTAAGAGGGGGTGGGAGGATGGGGGAGGGGTGGGATGGACTAGGGAGCAGGGGCTTTTCTGGGAAGGGTTTCCCCACAGATCACTTACCTGGTAGAACTGCCCGGGGGGATACTTGGGCTGGTGCCATTGAAGGGGGCCGGGGCCGGGGCTTCTGCATCCGGGGCTTCTGCGTGCGAGGCTGTGGGGCCATGGGCTTGCCAGAGCGCTGCCCCACATGGGCAAACTCGTCTGTGGAGGAGACCGGGGGAAATCCCAGCAACCTGAGGGGGTTGGCACAAACACGCTCCCAGCTTCCACGTTCCTGGAACACAGACCTGCTGACCAGCAGGTAGCACCCCTGCCAGCCGGAGTCCCAACCCCAGGCAGCCAGAGCAACCCTCAACCGCGCCAGCCGGACCCCAACCCCAGCCAGAGCGCCCCTCACCCACACCAGCCAAACCCCAACCCCAGCCAGAGTGCCCCTCACCCACACCAGCCGGACCCCAACCTCAGCCAGAGTGCCCCTCACCCACGCCAGCCAAACCCCAACCCCAGCCAGAGCGCCCCTCACCCGCGCCAGCCGGACCCCAACCCCAGCCAGAGTGCCCCTCACCCACGCCAGCCAAACCCCAACCCCAGCCAGAGCACCCCTCACCCGCGCCAGCCGGACCCCAACCCCAGCCAGAGCGCCCCTCACCCATGCCAGCCGAACCCCAACCCCAGCCAGAGCACCCCTCACCCACACCAGCCGGACCCCAACCCCAGCCAGAGCACCCCTCACCCGCGCCAGCCGGACCCCAACCCCAGCCAGAACGCCCCTCACCCATGCCAGCCGAACCCCAACCCCAGCCAGAGCGCCCCTCACCCGCGCCAGCCGGACCCCAACCCCAGCCAGAGTGCCCCTCACCCGCGCCAGCCGAACCCCAACCCCAGCCAGAGCGCCCCTCACCCGCGCCAGCCGGACACCAACCCCAGCCAGAGCGCCCCTCACCCGCGCCAGCCGGACCCCAACCCCAGCCAGAGCGTCCCTCACCCACGCCAGCCGAACCCCAACCTCAGCCAGAGCGCCCCTCACCCACGCCAGCCAAACCCCAACCCCAGCCAGAGCACCCCTCACCCGCGCCAGCCGGACCCCAACCCCAGCCAGAGCGTCCCTCACCCGCGCCAGCCGGACCCCAACCCCAGCCAGAGCGCCCCTCACCCCTGTCAGCCGGACCCCAACCTCAGCCAGAGCACCCCTCACCCCTGTCAGCCGGACCCCAACCCCAGCCAGAGCGCCCCTCACCCCTGTCAGCCGGACCCCAACCCCAGCCAGAGCGTCCCTCACCCGCGCCAGCCGGACCCCAACCCCAGCCAGAGCGTCCCTCACCCACACCAGCCGGACCCCAACCCCAGCCAGAGCGCCCCTCACCCACACCAGCCGGACCCCAACCTCAGCCAGAGCGCCCCTCACCCACGCCAGCCGGACCCCAACCCCAGCCAGAGCGCCCCTCACCCACACCAGCCGGACCCCAACCTCAGCCAGAGCGTCCCTCACCCACACCAGCCGGACCCCAACCCCAGCCAGAGCGTCCCTCACCCACGCCAGCCGGACCCCAACCCCAGCCAGAGCGTCCCTCACCCACGCCAGCCGAACCCCAACCCCAGCCAGAGCGCCCCTCACCCACGCCAGCCAAACCCCAACCCCAGCCAGAGCGCCCCTCACCCCTGTCAGCCGGACCCCAACCCCAGCCAGAGCACCCCTCACCCACGCCAGCCGAACCCCAACCCCAGCCAGAGCACCCCTCACCCACGCCAGCCGGACCCCAACCCCAGCCAGAGCACCCCTCACCAATGCCAGCCGGACCCCAACCCCAGCCAGAGCGCCCCTCACCCGCGCCAGCCAAACCCCAACCCCAGCCAGAGTGCCCCTCACCCGCGCCAGCCGGACCCCAACCCCAGCCAGAGCGTCCCTCACCCGCGCCAGCCGAACCCCAACCCCAGCCAGAGTGCCCCTCACCCACGCCAGCCGAACCCCAACCCCAGCCAGAGCGCCCCTCACCCACGCCAGCCAGACTCCAACCCCAGCCAGAGCGCCCCTCACCCGCGCCAGCCAGACCCCAACCCCAGCCAGAGCGCCCCTCACCCACGCCAGCCAAACCCCAACCCCAGCCAGAGCACCCCTCACCCACGCCAGCCAAACCCCAACCCCAGCCAGAGCACCCCTCACCCGCGCCAGCCGGACCCCAACCCCAGCCAGAGCACCCCTCACCCGCGCCAGCCGGACCCCAACCCCAGCCAGAACGCCCCTCACCCGCGCCAGCCAAACCCCAACCCCAGCCAGAGCACCCCTCACCCGCGCCAGCCGGACCCCAACCCCAGCCAGAGCACCCCTCACCCGCGCCAGCCGGACCCCAACCCCAGCCAGAGCGCCCCTCACCCGCGCCAGCCGGACCCCAACCCCAGCCAGAGCACCCCTCACCCGCGCCAGCCGGACCCCAACCCCAGCCAGAGCGCCCCTCACCCGCGCCAGCCAAACCCCAACCCCAGCCAGAGCGCCCCTCACCCGCGCCAGCCGAACCCCAACCCCAGCCAGAGCGCCCCTCACCCACGCCAGCCAAACCCCAACCCCAGCCAGAGCGCCCCTCACCCGCGCCAGCCAAACCCCAACCCCAGCCAGAGCGCCCCTCACCCGCGCCAGCCGAACCCCAACCCCAGCCAGAGCGCCCCTCACCCGCGCCAGCCGGACCCCAACCCCAGCCAGAGCGTCCCTCACCCACGCCAGCCGGACCCCAACCCCAGCCAGAGCGCCCCTCACCCACGCCAGCCGGACCCCAACCCCAGCCAGAGCGTCCCTCACCCACGCCAGCCAAACCCCAACCTCAGCCAGAGCGCCCCTCACCCACGCCAGCCGAACCCCAACCCCAGCCAGAGTGCCCCTCACCCGCGCCAGCCAAACCCCAACCCCAGCCAGAGCGCCCCTCACCCGCGCCAGCCGAACCCCAACCCCAGCCAGAGCGCCCCTCACCCGCGCCAGCCGGACCCCAACCCCAGCCAGAGCGTCCCTCACCCACGCCAGCCGGACCCCAACCCCAGCCAGAGCGTCCCTCACCCACGCCAGCCAAACCCCAACCTCAGCCAGAGCGTCCCTCACCCACGCCAGCCGAACCCCAACCCCAGCCAGAGTGCCCCTCACCCGCGCCAGCCAAACCCCAACCCCAGCCAGAGCGCCCCTCACCCACGCCAGCCGGACCCCAACCCCAGCCAGAGCGCCCCTCACCCACGCCAGCCGGACCCCAACCCCAGCCAGAGCGCCCCTCACCCACGCCAGCCGGACCCCAACCCCAGCCAGTGCCCCTCACCCACGCCAGCCGGACCCCAACCCCAGCCAGAGCGCCCCTCACCCACGCCAGCCGGACCCCAACCCCAGCCAGAGCGCCCCTCACCCGCGCCAGCCGGACCCCAACCTCAGCCAGAGCGCCCCTCACCCACACCAGCCGGACCCCAACCCCAGCCAGAGCGCCCCTCACCCACGCCAGCCGGACCCCAACCCCAGCCAGAGCACCCCTCACCCACGCCAACCGAACCCCAACCCCAGCCAGAGCGCCCCTCACCCACGCCAGCCGGACCCCAACCCCAGCCAGAGCGCCCCTCACCCACGCCAGCCGGACCCCAACCTCAGCCAGAGCGCCCCTCACCCATGCCAGCCGGACCCCAACCCCAGCCAGAGCGTCCCTCACCCACGCCAGCCGGACCCCAACCCCAGCCAGAGCGTCCCTCACCCATGCCAGCCGGACCCCAACCCCAGCCAGAGCGTCCCTCACCCACGCCAACCGAACCCCAACCCCAGCCAGAGCGTCCCTCACCCACGCCAACCGAACCCCAACCCCAGCCAGAGCACCCCTCACCCACGCCAACCGAACCCCAACCCCAGCCAGAGCGTCCCTCACCCACGCCAACCGAACCCCAACCCCAGCCAGAGCGCCCCTCACCCAGGCCAGCCGAACCCCAACCCCAGCCAGAGCACCCCTCACCAATGCCAGCCGAACCCCAACCCCAGCCAGAGCGCCCCTCACCCGCAACAGCCGGACCCCAACCCCAGCCAGAGCACCCCTCACCAATGCCAGCCGAACCCCAACCCCAGCCAGTGCCCCTCACCCACGCCAGCCGAACCCCAACCCCAGCCAGAGCACCCCTCACCTGCACCAGCCGAACCCCAACCCCAGCCAGAGCACCCCTCACCCGCACCAGCCGGACCCCAACCCCAGCCAGAGCGCCCCTCACCCACGCCAGCCAGACCCCAACCCCATCCAGAGCGCCCCTCACCCAGGCCAGCCGGACCCCAACCCCAGCCAGAGCACCCCTCACCTGCACCAGCCGAACCCCAACCCCAGCCAGAGCACCCCTCACCCGCACCAGCCGGACCCCAACCCCAGCCAGAGCGCCCCTCACCCACGCCAGCCGAACCCCAACCCCAGCCAGAGCACCCCTCACCCGCACCAGCCGGACCCCAACCCCAGCCAGAGCGCCCCTCACCCACGCCAGCCAGACCCCAACCCCATCCAGAGCGCCCCTCACCCACGCCAGCCGGACCCCAACCCCAGCCAGAGCGCCCCTCACCCGCGCCAGCCGGACCCCAACCTCTGCCAGAGCGCCCCTCACCCACACCAGCCGGACCCCAACCCCAGCCAGAGCACCCCTCACCCACGCCAACCGAACCCCAACCCCAGCCAGAGCGCCCCTCACCCACGCCAGCCGGACCCCAACCCCAGCCAGAGCGCCCCTCACCCACGCCAGCCGGACCCCAACCTCAGCCAGAGCGCCCCTCACCCATGCCAGCCGGACCCCAACCCCAGCCAGAGCGTCCCTCACCCACGCCAGCCGGACCCCAACCCCAGCCAGAGCGTCCCTCACCCATGCCAGCCGGACCCCAACCCCAGCCAGAGCGTCCCTCACCCACGCCAACCGAACCCCAACCCCAGCCAGAGCGTCCCTCACCCACGCCAACCGAACCCCAACCCCAGCCAGAGCACCCCTCACCCACGCCAACCGAACCCCAACCCCAGCCAGAGCGTCCCTCACCCACGCCAACCGAACCCCAACCCCAGCCAGAGCGCCCCTCACCCAGGCCAGCCGAACCCCAACCCCAGCCAGAGCACCCCTCACCCACGCCAACCGAACCCCAACCCCAGCCAGAGCGTCCCTCACCCACGCCAACCGAACCCCAACCCCAGCCAGAGCACCCCTCACCCACGCCAACCGAACCCCAACCCCAGCCAGAGCGTCCCTCACCCACGCCAACCGAACCCCAACCCCAGCCAGAGCGCCCCTCACCCAGGCCAGCCGAACCCCAACCCCAGCCAGAGCACCCCTCACCAATGCCAGCCGAACCCCAACCCCAGCCAGAGCGCCCCTCACCCGCAACAGCCGGACCCCAACCCCAGCCAGAGCACCCCTCACCAATGCCAGCCGAACCCCAACCCCAGCCAGTGCCCCTCACCCACGCCAGCCGAACCCCAACCCCAGCCAGAGCACCCCTCACCTGCACCAGCCGAACCCCAACCCCAGCCAGAGCACCCCTCACCCGCACCAGCCGGACCCCAACCCCAGCCAGAGCGCCCCTCACCCACGCCAGCCAGACCCCAACCCCATCCAGAGCGCCCCTCACCCAGGCCAGCCGGACCCCAACCCCAGCCACTGCCCCTCACCCACGCCAGCCGAACCCCAACCCCAGCCAGAGCACCCCTCACCCGCGCCAGCCGGACCCCAATCCCAGCCAGAGCGTCCCTCACCCGCGCCAGCCGGACCCCAACCCCAGCCAGAGCACCCCTCACCAATGCCAGCCGAACCCCAACCCCAGCCAGTGCCCCTCACCCACGCCAGCCGAACCCCAACCCCAGCCAGAGCACCCCTCTCCCGCGCCAGCCGGACCCCAACCCCAGCCAGAGCACCCCTCACCAATGCCAGCCGAACCCCAACCCCAGCCAGTGCCCCTCACCCATGCCAGCCGAACCCCAACCCCAGCCAGAGCACCCCTCACCCGCGCCAGCCGGACCCCAACCCCAGCCAGAGCACCCCTCACCCACGCCAGCCGGACCCCAACCCCAGCCAGAGCGCCCCTCACCCGCGCCAGCCGGACCCCAACCCCAGCCAGAGCACCCCTCACCAATGCCAGCCGAACCCCAACCCCAGCCAGAGCACCCCTCTCCCGCGCCAGCCGGACCCCAACCCCAGCCAGAGCACCCCTCACCAATGCCAGCCGAACCCCAACCCCAGCCAGTGCCCCTCACCCATGCCAGCCGAACCCCAACCCCAGCCAGAGCACCCCTCACCCGCGCCAGCCGGACCCCAACCCCAGCCAGAGCACCCCTCACCCACGCCAGCCGGACCCCAACCCCAGCCAGAGTGCCCCTCACCCCTGTCAGCCGGACCCCAACCCCAGCCAGTGCCCCTCACCCACGCCAGCCGAACCCCAACCCCAGCCAGAGCACCCCTCACCCGCGCCAGCCGGACCCCAACCCCAGCCAGAGCGCCCCTCACCCCTGTCAGCCGGACCCCAACCCCAGCCAGAGCGCCCCTCACCCACGCCAGCCAAACCCCAACCCCAGCCAGAGCGCCCCTCACCCCTGTCAGCCGGACCCCAACCCCAGCCAGAGCACCCCTCACCCGCGCCAGCCGGACCCCAACCCCAGCCAGAGCGCCCCTCACCCCTGTCAGCCGGACCCCAACCCCAGCCAGAGCGCCCCTCACCCACGCCAGCCAAACCCCAACCCCAGCCAGAGCGCCCCTCACCCCTGTCAGCCGGACCCCAACCCCAGCCAGAGCGCCTCTCACCCGCGCCAGCCGGACCCCAACCCCAGCCAGCCAGAGCGCCCCTAGCCGCTGTAGTCCAGGGAGGGGAAGGGAATAGTGGCAGATCTCGGCACCTCCCAGGTACAACTGGGGAAGGTTAAAAGAATCGGCTGAGCGGGAGCAGATGGGACCCAGTTACCCAGCAGGGCTAATTCTGAGTTGCAGGCCATGAAGCGAACCCTCTGGCTCAGCGTGGCAGGTGCAGGGATCTGGCAGTGGAAGCAGCCGAGCAGCGGAGAGGTGGAACGTGGGTGCTGGCTGGGGAGAGGCCAGTGCAGGGAAGAGAGACCCACGCCCCGCAGTTACCTGTGCACACCACGCCAGCGTCCTCCGCGTGCTGGCAGTCGTGCACGCCCCAGGGCGCCGCGGGACACCGGCTCAGCGCCGACTCGTTGCCCTGGCACCGCACGTTGTCCAGCCAGATGGGGCCACTGCCCTCACCAAAGAAGGCCCCGCCAGGAGCCGAGAGGGGGTCCCCGCAGCCGAGCTCCCGGCACACCACAGCCGCGCCGGGCAGCGCCCACATGTCGTCACACACCGTGCCCCAGCGGTCCTGGTGGAAAACCTCCAGCCGCCCGGAGCAGGGACCTGCCCCGCCCACCAGCCGCAGCACAGCACCCCCTGCAAAGAGAGCAGAGATCAGTCCCACCCCCCCAGCGAGACAGCAGAGATCATCCTCCTACCCCCCAGCGAGCAGAGACCCCCCCCAGCAAGACAGCAGACACCATCCCCCTACCCTCCCAGTGAGACAGCACAGATCAGCCCCTTCCCCCCCGCCCCCCCCCCCCCCCACAGCAAGACAGCAGAAATCATCCCAGTCCACACACGGGGAGTCAGCAGAAACCACTCCACAACCCCAAGAAGAGAGCAACACACACACACACACACACACACCCAGGAGAGAGCAGAGATATTGGGGTAGCTTGTCTGCAAATTAGGTAGGTAGCTCTGGGGTGGGGGAAAGTAGCTCAGAGTGGGGGGAAGTAGCCTGAGGTGGGGGGGGTAACTCGGGGGGGAAGTAGCTCGGGGTGGGGGAAGGTAGCTCGTAGTGGGAGGAAGTAGCTCGGGGGGAGGTAACATGGGGTGGGGGAAGGTAACTTTGAGGTGGGTGGAGGTAGCTCTGGGGTGACGGGAGGTAGCTCGAGGGTGGGGGAAGATAACTTTGAGGTGGGTGGAGGTAGCTCTGAGGCAATGTGGGGGTGTAGGGAGCTCTGGGGGGGATTAGCTCAGGGAGGGAGGGAGTTTGGTTGGGAGTAGCTGGGGGTAGGTAGTTCGGGGGGAATAGCTCAGGGAGGAAGGTTGTTCGGGGGGAGTAGCTCGGGAGTAGGTAGCTCAGGGGGAAATAGCTCTGTGAGGGAGAGAGTCCAGGGTGAGGAGTAGCTGTGGGAAGTGGGTAGTTCTGGGGGGGGAACAGCTCCGGGAGGGGAGAGTTCGGGGTGGGGAGTTGCTGGGGAGGTAGGTATCTCTGGGGGAGAATATCTGAGGAAGGGGAAAGCTCAGGGTGGGAGTAGCTGTGGAGGTAGCTGAGGGGTAGGTATCTCTGTGGGGAATAGCTGAGGGAGGGGGAAGTTTGGGGTGGGGGCAGCGGGGGTAGATATCTCTGTGGGGAATAGTTGAGGGAGGGGGATGTTCAGGGTTGGGGCAGCTGGGGAGTAGGTATCTCTGGGGGGGAATAACTGAGGAAGGGGAAAGTTGGGGGAAGCTGAGGGTAGGTATTTCTGTGGGGGAATAGTTGAGGTAGGGGATGTTCAGGGTTGGGGCAGCTGGAGGTAGGTATCTGCGGGGGAATAGCTGAGGGAGGGGAAGTTCAGGGTGGGGATAGCTGGGGGGTAGGTATCTCTGGGAGGGAATAGCTAAGGGAGGAGGAAGTTCGGGTGGGGGTTGCTGGGGGGTAGGTATCTCTGGGAGGGAATAGCTGAGGGAGGAGGAAGTTCGAGGTGGGGGTAGCTGGGGGGTAGGTATCTCTGGGAGGGAATAGCTGAGGGAGGAGTAAGTTCCAGGTGGGGGTAGCTGAGGGGTAGGTATCTCCGGGGGGGAATAGCTGAGGGAGGAGGAAGTTCGGGGTGGGGGTAGCTGGGGGGTAGGTATCTCTGGGAGGGAATAGCTGGGGGGGAAGTTCGGGGTGGGGGTAGCTAAGGGGTAGGTATCTCCGGGGAGGAATAGCTGAGGGAGGAGGAAGTTCGGGGTGGGGTTAGCTGAGGGGTAGGTATCTCCGGGGGGGAATAGCTGAGGGAAGAGGAAGTTCGAGTGGGGGTAGCTGGGGGGTAGGTATCTCTGGGAGGGAATAGCTGAGGGATGAGGAAGTTCAGGGTGGGGGTAGCTGAGGGGTAGGTATCTCCGGGGGGGAATAGCTGAGGGGGGGGAAGTTCGGGTGGGGATAGCTGGGGGGTAGGTATCTCTGGGAGGGAATAGCTGAGGGGGGAGAAGTTCGGGTGGGGATAGCTGGGGGGTAGGTATCTCTGGGAGGGAATAGCTGAGGGAGGAGGAAGTTCGAGTGGGGGTAGCTGGGGGGTAGGTATCTCCGGGGGGGAATAGCTGAGGGGGGGGAAGTTCGGGTGGGGGTAGCTGAGGGGTAGGTATGGGGAAGAGATGGGATCCACCTAACGAAGAGAGGAAGGAGCATCTTCGCGGGCAGGCTTGCAAACCTAGTGGGGAGGGCTTTAAACTAGGTTCGTCGGGGGACGGTGACCAAAACCCTGAGGGGAGTGGGAAAGTCGGATACCGGGAAGAAATGCATAGAGCAAGGCGCAAGAAAGGAGGTCCCCAGTTTCGAATGGAGAAGATAGTGCAATCAACTGGTTACCTGAAGTGTTTGTACACTAATGCGAGAAGCCTAGGCAACAAACAGGAAGAACTGGAGACCCTGGGCCAGACCAAGAAATATGATTTAATTGGGATAACAGAGACTTGGTGGGATGACTCGCATGACTGGAGCGCTGTCATGGAAGGGTATAGATTGTTCAGGAAGAATAGGCAGGAGAGAAAAGGAGGAGGAGTTGCACTATATGTAAGAGAGGACTATGATTGCTCTGAACTCCAGTATAAAGAGGGAGAAAAACTTGTTGAAAGTCTATGGGTCAGGTTTAAAGGAGCAAACAGCAGTGATGTTGTGGTTGGTGTCTGCTACAGGCCACCGAACCAGGTGGATGAGGTAGATGAGGTTTTCTTTGGACAACTGAGCAAAGCTTCCAGATCGCAGGCCCTGGTTCTCGTGGGGGACTTTAATCACCCTGACATCTGTTGGGAAACCAATACGGCAGTACACAGGCAATCCAGGAAGTTTTTGGAGAATGTTGGGGATAACTTCTTGGTACAAGTGCTGAAGGATCCACCCAGGGGCCGGGCACAGCTTGACCTTCTCCTCACAAACAGGGAGGAACTAATAGGGGACGTAGAGGTGGGTGACAACCTGGGAAGCAGTGATCATGAGATGGTAGATTTCAGGATCCTGACCAAAGGAAGGAAAGAGAGTAGTAAAATACACACCTTGGACTTCAAAAAAGCAGATTTTGACTCCCTCAGAGATCTGATGGAAAGAATCCCCTGGGATGTTAACATGAAGGGGAAAGGAGTCCAGGACAGCTGGCAGTATTTTAAAGAAGCCTTATTGAAGGCACAGAAAGAAACCATCCCGACGCATAGCAAGAGAGGCAAACCTGGTAGGAGACCAGATTGGCTTACAGGGGAAATCCTTGGTGAACTTAAGCACAAAAAGGAAGCTTACAGAAAGTGGAAACTTGGACAAATGACCAGCGAGGGGTTTAAATGTATAGTTCGAGAATGCCGGGGGGCTATCAGGAATGCGAAAGCGCAAATGGAGTTGCGACTGGCTAAGGATGTGAAGGATAACAAGAAAGGTTTCTACAGGCATGTCAACAAGAAGAAGGTGATCAGAGAGGGTGTGCAGTCCCTAATGGATGAAGGAGGTAACCTAGTGACAGAGGATGTGGGGAAAGCTGAAGTACTCAATGCTTTCTTTGCCTCTGTATTCACGGACAAGGTCGGCTCCTGGACTTCTGTGCTAAGTGACGCAAGACGAGAAGAAGATGGACAGCCCTTGGTGGGTAAAGAACAGGTTAGGAACTATTTAGAAAAGCTAAACGTACACAAATCCATGGGTCCAGACTTAATGCACCCGAGGGTACTGAGGGAGTTGGCAAATGTCATTGAGGAGCCTTTGGCCATTATCTTTGAAAAGTCGTGGAGATCGGGCGAAATCCCGGATGATTGGAAAAAGGCAAATGTAGTGCCCATCTTCAAAAAAGGGAAGAAGGACGATCCAGGGAACTATAGGCCGGTCAGTCTTACCTCGGTTCCTGGAAAAATCATGGAAAGGATCCTAAAGGAATCCATTTTGAGACACTTGGATGAGAGGAAAGTGATCAGGAATAGTCAGCATGGATTCACAAAGGGCAAGTCGTGCTTGACCAATCTGATTAGCTTCTATGATGAGGTAACTGGCTCGGTGGACATGGGAAAGTCAGTGGATGTGATATACCTTGACTTTAGCAAGGCTTTTGATACGGTCTCCCACGCTATCCTTGCCAGCAAGTTAAGGGAATGTGGATTGGATAAATGGACGGTAAGATGGATAGAAAGATGGCTAGAAGGCCGGGCCCAGCGGGTAGTGATCAACGGTTCGATGTCAGGATGGCGGTCGGTTTCTAGTGGAGTGCCCCAAGGTTCGGTTCTAGGACCAGTTTTGATCAATATCTTTATTAATGACCTGGATGAGGGGATGGATTGCACCCTCAGCAAGTTTGCGGATGACACTAAGCTGGGGGGAGAGGTAGATACGCTTAAGGGCAGAGATAGGGTCCAGAGTGACTTAGACAAATTGGAGGATTGGGCCACTAGAAATCTCATGAGATTCAACAAAGACAAGTGTAGAGTCCGGCACTTGGGACGGAAGAATCCCAAGCATAGTTACAGGCTGGGGACCAACCAGTTAAGTAGTAGTTCTGCAGAAAAGGACCTGGGGGTTACAGTGGATGAGAAGCTAGATATGAGTCAACAGTGTGCCCTTGTAGCCAAGAAGGCTAATGGCATATTAGGATGCATTAAGAGGAGCATTGCCAGCAGATCCAGAGATGTCATTATTCCCCTTTATTCGGCTTTGGTGAGGCCACATCTGGAGTATTGTGTCCAGTTCTGGGCCCCCCACTACAAAAAGGATGCGGAAGCATTGGAGAGGGTCCAGCGGAGGGCAACCAAAATGATTAGGGGTCTGGAGCATATGACCTACGAGGAGAGGCTGAGGGACTTGGGTCTGTTTAGTCTGCAGAAGCGAAGAGTGAGGGGGGACTTGATAGCAGCCTTCAACTTCCTGAAGGGAGGTTCCAAAGAGGATGGAGAGAGGCTGTTCTCATAGTGACAGATGGCAGAACAAGGAGCAATGGTCTCAAGTTGTGGTGGGAGAGGTCCAGATTGGATATTAGGAAATACTTTTTTACTAGGAGGGTAGTGAAGCATTGGAATGGGTTACCTAGGGAAGTAGTGGAGTCTCCATCCCTAGAGGTGTTTAAGTCTCGGCTTGACAAAGCCCTGGCTGGGTTGATTTAGATGGGATTGGTCCTGCCTAGAGCGGGGGGCTGGACTTGATGACCTTCTGAGGTCTCTTCCAGTTCTATGATTCTATGATAAGGGGATGGTTGGATGAAATAACATGATCTTGGTAACTAATTGACCATTCATTATCAGTTGGAAATAGGTCAATGGAGGGATGATAGGAGTTGCTATAGGGAACTTTCTGGGTGTCTGGCTGGTGAGTCTTGCCCACATGCTCAGGGTTTAGCTAATTGCCATATTTGGGGTCAGGAAGGAATTTTCCTCCAGGGTAGATTGGCAGAGGCCCTGGAGGTTTTTCGCCTTCCTCTGTAGCATTGGGCACAGATCACAGCTGAAGGACTCTCTGCATGTTGGGGCCTTCAAAGTATTTGAAGGCTTCCATATCTGAGACATAGGTGAGAGGATTATTCTAAGAGGGGTGGGCGAGATTCTGTGGCCTGCACTGTGCAGGGGGTCAGACTAGATGATCATAATGGTCCCTTCTGACCTTAAAGTCTATGAGAAATCTATGAGAACTATAGGGGGGAAATAGCTGAGGGGGGGGAAGTTCAGGGTGGGGGTAGCTGAGGGGTAGGTATCTCCGGGAGGGAATAGCTGAGGGGGGGGGGGAAGTTCGAGTGGGGGTAGCTGAGGGGTAGGTATCTCTGGGAGGGAATAGCGGAGGGAGGAGGAAGTTCCAGGTGGGGATAGCTGGGGGGTAGGTATCTCTGGGAGGGAATAGCTGAGGGAGGAGGAAGTTCAGGGTGGGGGTAGCTGAGGGGTAGGTATCTCCGGGGGGCAATAGCTAAGGGGGGGGAAGTTCGGGTGGGGATAGCTGGGGGGTAGGTATCTCTGGGAGGGAATAGCGGAGGGAGGAGGAAGTTCCAGGTAGGGGTAGCTGGGGGGTAGGTATGTCTGGGAGGGAATAGCTGAGGGATGAGGAAGTTCGGGTGGGGATAGCTGGGGGGTAGGTATCTCTGGGAGGGAATAGCTGAGGGAGGAGGAAGTTCAGGGTGGGGGTAGCTGAGGGGTAGGTATCTCTGGGAGGGAATAGCTGAGGGAGGAGGAAGTTCGGGTGGGGATTGCTGGGGGGTAGGTATCTCTGGGAGGGAATAGCTGAGGGAGGAGGAAGTTCAGGGTGGGGGTAGCTGAGGGGTAGGTATCTCCGGGGGGGAATAGCTAAGGGGGGGGAAGTTCGGGTGGGGGTAGCTGGGGGGTAGGTATCTCTGGGAGGGAATAGCTGAGGGAGGAGGAAGTTCGAATGGGGGTATCTGAGGGGTAGGTATCTCTGGGAGGGAATAGCTGAGGGAGGAGGAAGTTCCAGGTGGGGGTAGCTGGGGGGTAGGTATCTCTGGGAGGGAATAGCTGAGGGGGGGAAGTTCCAGGTGGGGGTAGCTGAGGGGTAGGTATCTCTGGGAGGGAATAGCTGAGGGGGGGGGAAGTTCCAGGTGAGGGTAGCTGAGGGGTAGGTATCTCTGGGAGGGAATAGCTGAGGGAGGAGGAAGTTCGAGTGGGGGTAGCTGGGGGGTAGGTATCTCCGGGGGGGAATAGCTGAGGGAGGAGGAAGTTCGAGTGGGGGTAGCTGGGGGGTAGGTATCTCCGGGGGGGAATAGCTGAGGGAGGAGGAAGTTCGAGTGGGGGTAGCTGGGGGGTAGGTATCTCCGGGGGGGAATAGCTGAGGGAGGAGGAAGTTCGAGTGGGGGTAGCTGGGGGGTAGGTATCTCCGGGGGGGAATAGCTGAGGGAGGAGGAAGTTCGAGTGGGGATAGCTGGGGGGTAGGTATCTCCCGGGGGGGAATAGCTGAGGGAGGAGGAAGTTCGAGTGGGGGTAGCTGGGGGGTAGGTATCTCCGGGGGGGAATAGCTGAGGGAGGAGGAAGTTCGAGTGGGGGTAGCTGGGGGGTAGGTATCTCCGGGGGGGAATAGCTGAGGGAGGAGGAAGTTCGAGTGGGGATAGCTGGGGGGTAGGTATCTCCCGGGGGGGGAATAGCTGAGGGAGGAGGAAGTTCGAGTGGGGGTAGCTGGGGGGTAGGTATCTCCGGGGGGGAATAGCTGAGGGAGGAGGAAGTTCGAGTGGGGATAGCTGGGGGGTAGGTATCTCCCGGGGGGGAATAGCTGAGGGAGGAGGAAGTTCGAGTGGGGGTAGCTGGGGGGTAGGTATCTCCGGGGGGGAATAGCTGAGGGAGGAGGAAGTTCGAGTGGGGGTAGCTGGGGGGTAGGTATCTCCCGGGGGGGAATAGCTGAGGGAGGAGGAAGTTCGAGTGGGGGTACCTGGGGGGTAGGTATCTCCGGGGGGGAATAGCTGAGGGGGGGAAGTTCGAGTGGGGGTAGCTGGGGGGTAGGTATCTCCGGGGGGGAATAGCTGAGGGAGGAGGAAGTTCGAGTGGGGGTAGCTGGGGGGTAGGTATCTCCCGGGGGGGAATAGCTGAGGGAGGAGGAAGTTCGAGTGGGGGTACCTGGGGGGTAGGCATCTCCGGGGGGGAATAGCTGAGGGGGGGAAGTTCGAGTGGGGGTAGCTGGGGGGTAGGTATCTCCGGGGGGGAATAGCTGAGGGAGGAGGAAGTTCGAGTGGGGGTAGCTGGGGGGTAGGTATCTCCGGGGGGGAATAGCTGAGGGAGGAGGAAGTTCGAGTGGGGGTAGCTGGGGGGTAGGTATCTCCGGGAGGGAATAGCTGAGGGAGGAGGAAGTTCGAGTGGGGGTAGCTGGGGGGTAGGTATCTCCGGGGGGGAATAGCTGAGGGAGGAGGAAGTTCGAGTGGGGATAGCTGGGGGGTAGGTATCTCCCGGGGGGGAATAGCTGAGGGAGGAGGAAGTTCGAGTGGGGGTAGCTGGGGGGTAGGTATCTCCGGGGGGGAATAGCTGAGGGAGGAGGAAGTTCGAGTGGGGATAGCTGGGGGGTAGGTATCTCCCGGGGGGGAATAGCTGAGGGAGGAGGAAGTTCGAGTGGGGGTAGCTGGGGGGTAGGTATCTCCGGGGGGGAATAGCTGAGGGAGGAGGAAGTTCGAGTGGGGGTAGCTGGGGGGTAGGTATCTCCCGGGGGGGAATAGCTGAGGGAGGAGGAAGTTCGAGTGGGGGTACCTGGGGGGTAGGTATCTCCGGGGGGGAATAGCTGAGGGGGGGAAGTTCGAGTGGGGGTAGCTGGGGGGTAGGTATCTCCGGGGGGGAATAGCTGAGGGGGGGAAGTTCGAGTGGGGGTAGCTGGGGGGGTACATAGCTCCGGGTGATACCTGTACAAACGACACTGGCGTCCTCGTTGTGCTGGCAGTTGCTGCGCCCCCAGGGCCGTGCCCGGCAGTGCCGCAGAGACACCTCCTTCCCGCTGCAGCCCACGTCGTCCAGCCAGATGGGGCCAGTGCCTGTCCCAAAATGCGCCCCCCCGGGGGCCGCCTGCACCGCACCGCAGCCCAGCTCCCGGCACACCACGGCGCCCTCCGGCAGCCCCCAGCCGTCATCACACACTGAGCCCCACTGGCCCTTGTGCAGTACCTCCAGGCGCCCCGCGCAGTTGTGGGGCCCCCCAACCAGCCGCAGGGGGGCGCCACCTGCGGGGCAGATAGTAGGTCACCAGGGGATGGGGATCACAGAGCGGATCCACAGCCCAGACCAGAATGGCAGGCCACCTGTACGGGGAGGAGCACCGCAGGCCAGGCTGGGGGAGAGGGGGGTGTCTTTGCATGGGAAGGGAGCCCACTGTCCAGGCTGATGGGTGGGGACGGGTCTCTGACAGGCTCATGGCCGCCAGGGCGGACACAAGGGGATGCTTGCAGCTCCTGAGGCCAGAAGAGACCTTGGTGGTCATGTTGCTGACGACCTGCCGAGAGCTGCCCCCAAATAATTCCGTGGGCAGAGCATTTACAACAACCGGGTCCAAAATCGTCCACATTGGAGAGCCCCCCACAACCTTCGGTAAATTGTTCCAGCACTTCCCTGCCACAAAGGAACGTCTGAGTTCCCGACTCAACTCGTCCAGCTTCGGCATCCAGCCTTTGGAGGGCATCTGACCACAGCATTGAACCTTCGTTCCCAGGCAGCTACCTACAGCCTGCGACCGTCTCCTTGCTCAGCCACCTAGACCCAGCTCCCTGAGTCTGCCACGCCGAGGCTGGTTTTCTACCCCCTTCACCGTCTTCTCTGACCCCCCTGCAATTCATCACCCTCCTTCTGGAATTGCAGGCATAGGAGGGCTCAGGGCAGCTGCCCCAGGCTCCGCAGGGCTCAGGGAGGGCAGGAGTTACCGGGGGCCTGTGCCGGCAGCAAGGGCCAGGCCTGCCCCCACACCAGCGGTGGCAGGAGCCGTGGGAAGCAGAGCGACCCAGCCCCAGCCTGCTCTGCTCCACCATATCCCAGCCAGGTCGCTGCAGGCTGGGGCCTGGCTCCTCTGCTTCCCATTGCCACCCCTTGTAATCCCAGGTCGCACTGCTTGGGGCAGGAGGTGGAACAAAGGTGGAGCAGGGGCAGAAGCTGGGCTTGGAGGAAAGGGCAGAGTGGGGGAAGCATGGGGCGGTTTCAGAGTCCCTGCTCCCGGAGAGAGGCCCCCTGGGAGTGCAGCCGCACTGTTCCTCCCCAGAGCAATACTTTTGCATCCAGCCACTAAAGTTGTTGCTTGCTCCCAATGTGCCAAGTGAGCCGTACCACCCTGTAGCAGTCTCCTGTCCCCCAGGGTGGCAGGGTGCCTCCCAGGGCAGGAAGGCAAGCTCAGTGGTATTTTCAGCACATCAAGTGACAGTCTTAATGGGATCTCTGTAATCAAACCCATCATACCTCCAAAAATATATCCAGTTAATTTGTCAGGAACTATTTTCCATAATCCCATGTTGATTTGCAATAATTACATTATCCTCTTTATATTCCTTATTAATCAAGTCTCATATCAATTTCTCCACTATTTTGCCCAGGAATAATGTCAGGAAGACAGGCCTATAACTACCTGGGTCATCCTGTTTACCCAACTACCCCAGTCCTCCACAAATGAAAATCAAAAGTAAAGATCCAGCAAGCTCCTCGGGAAGCTCTTTCAAAACTCGTTGATGCAATTCATCTAGACCTGCCAACTTAAACATTTCTGACTTTTGTAGCTTCTCTTCTTATCCTCCTGATATATTAGTGGAATAAGAAGAGTGTTATTATCACCATACGAGCATCATTTGTTTTCTATTTCCATCCAGTAATGGGCCAATACCATGGTCAGGATTCTTTTTGCTTGTTCTACACTTTTTAAAAAAAATCTTCCCTTATCAATTTTCTACAGTTCCTAGCTTCTGAGTGGGCTGTGCCCACAAAAGCTCATGGTACCATCTACATGTTTTGTTAGTCTTTAAGGTGCTACTAGACTATTTGTTGGTTTTTAAGTTTTTCCTGTTATAGACTAACTTGGCTACCCCTCTGGAGCTTCTGAGATATAGTCATTATTGCCAACTTCCCTTTTCTTCCATTTGTTGCATATCATTGTTTTTATTTTTATCATGCTTTCACTTTTCCTTTAAGTCTGGTTGGATTTTTAAATCAGCAAGGCCTTCTTCCTCAGTTGTAGGACTGTGGCTTTTGTGGCGTCCAATTCTCAGCCTATTCCCAATACACACTTTTTTCTTATTAAATTTCTGATTATCCCTCTGTTCTGTTCACTTCCTCCGGGGACCTGGCATTGGCCTTTGACAGAAAACAGAATACTGGGCTAGACAGACCCTTGGTCTGTCCCAGTATGGCCCTTCTTATGTTAACTAGCCAATTAGCCCGTTATAAGAGGGGATTTTCAGGTCTCTCCTTCACGTCGGTCTTCTCTCCTGAGCCTCCGGTCTCTCACTCCGTGTCTCTCCCTCTCTCTGTCTCTCCTCCTCCTACTGCCTCCCCCCGCTCTCTCTGGGTATGTCTACACTGCCACCCTAGTTCGAACTAGGGTGGCTAATATAGGCATTTGAAGTTGCAAATGAAGCCCGGGATTTAAATATCCCGGGCTTCATTTGCATCTTGCCGGGCGCCGCCATTTTTAAATCCCCGTTAGTGCAGACTCCGTGCCCGCGGCTACACGCAGCACAGAGTAGGTAGTTCGAATTAGGCTCTCTAATCCGAACTACCGTTATTCCTCGAGCCCTCCTATGCCCGCAATTCCAGAAGGAGGGTGATGAATTGCAAGGGGGTCAGAGAAGATGTCCTCGTGGAACGAGGTGTACTGGTAGTTCGAATTAGAGAGCCTAATTCGAACTACCTACTCCGTGCCGCGTGTAGCCGCGGGCACAGAGTCCGCACTAATGGGGATTTAAAAATGGCGGTGCCCGGCAAGATGCAAATGAAGCCCAGGATATTTAAATCCCGGGCTTCATTTGCAACTTCAAATGCCTACATTAGCCAGCCTAGTTCGAATTAGGGTGGCAGTGTAGACATACCCTCTCAGCTCTCCTCCACCTCCTGCCTCTCTCTAGGTACGTCTACACTAGCTCATTAGTTCGAGCTAGGTAGGGTAATTAGGGCAAGTGGAGTTGCAAATGAAGCCCGGGATTTAAATATCCCGGGCTTCATTTGCATGTTCCCGGGCACTGCCATTTTTAAATCCCCCTTAGTCCGAACTCTGTGCCCGCGGCTATATGCGGCACAGAGTAGGTAGTTCAAATTAAAGATCCTAATTCGAACTACTGTTACTCCTCATTCCACGTACCCTCTCTGTCTCGCTCTTTCTCTTCTCCCCCTCCTGCCTCTCACGCAGGGGACCACGGAGCCCTAACGGCCGTTTGGGCACCACGCTCCCTGTGCTGCATGGGGAGCGCAGAGCCCAAACGGTCACTTGCGCCTCTTTCTCCCACGCGGTGGCCCGGCTGAGCGCCGCAGAAGTCAGCTGAGCCCACTGCGGGAGGCAAAGGGGGGCAGGGCAGTGATGTTCATAGCCAGGGGGCAGGGCCTGGTGCCGCTGTCACACCATTTGGGCTCCCCCACAGCGGCTGTTTCGGCTCCCCTGTGTCAGCCAAGTGCCACGGCAGGAGGCGAAGGGGGGTGCAAAGGGGGGCAGGGCGGTGACATACACAGGCAGGCCCCACCCCCTGGCCGTGTACGTCACCACCCCCCTTTCCTCCCACTGTGGCACTCGGCTGACTCCTGCGCCGCTCAGCCACCCCTGTGATGCATGGGGACCACAGCGCCCAGATGGCTGCTTGCTCCCCCGCGGCGGCCTGGCTGAGCGGCGCAGAAGTCAGTCGAGTGCTACGGCGGGAGGCAAAGGACGTGACTCAGGCAACAGCGCCGCCCAGAGGGAACAGCCAGGGAGACAACAGCACCACTCAGAGGGAACAGCCAGGGAGACAACAGTGCCGCCCAGAGGGAACAGCCAGGGAGGCAACAGCGCCACTCAGAGGGAACAGCCAGGGAGACAACAGTGCCGCCCAGAGGGAACAGCCAGGGAGGCAACAGCACCACTCAGAGGGAACAGCCAGGGAGACAACAGTGCCGCCCAGAGGGAACAGCCAGGGAGGCAACAGCGCCACTCAGAGGGAACAGCCAGGGAGACAACAGTGCCGCCCAGAGGGAACAGCCAGGGAGGCAACAGCACCACTCAGAGGGAACAGCCAGGGAGACAACAGTGCCGCCCAGAGGGAACAGCCAGGGAGGCAACAGCACCACTCAGAGGGAACAGCCAGGGAGACAACAGCGCCGCCCAGAGGGAACAGCCAGGGAGACAACAGCGCCACTCAGAGGGAACAGCCAGGGAGACAACAGTGCCACCCAGAGGGAACAGCCAGGGAGGCAACAGCGCCACTCAGAGGGAACAGCCAGGGAGGCAACAGCGCCGCCCAGAGGGA
This sequence comes from Pelodiscus sinensis, assembly GCF_049634645.1. Classification (NCBI taxonomy): domain Eukaryota; kingdom Metazoa; phylum Chordata; order Testudines; family Trionychidae; genus Pelodiscus; species Pelodiscus sinensis. Next base: position 2,742,607 of record NC_134743.1, on the reverse strand, counting down.
ACAGCCAGGGAGGCAACAGCGCCACTCAGAGGGAACAGCCAGGGAGGCAACAGCGCCACCCAGAGGGAACAGCCAGGGAGACAACAGCGCCGCCCAGAGGGAACAGCCAGGGAGACAACAGCGCCACCCAGAGGGAACAGCCAGGGAGGCAACAGCGCCGCTCAGAGGGAACAGCCAGCATTTCAGCATTACAGAGTCACAGACATTGGGCTACTATTTTATGTTAATTCTTCCTCCCAGAGAATTTTGTTCATAATTTTGTTTTCAACTTTGTCAAACTGCCCCTTCTCAAGCACCAAGAATGCAGACTGGAGTTTCTCCTTTTTGCATATTACAAATGTCATCAAATCATGCTCACTTGTGAGGAAGCAGGAATTTTGGGTAATATTTTATTACGCCTATGTGTGCCTCAGTTTCTCTCTGCAGATTGCATTGCTGCCCAGAGGGGTAGCACTAGATATATGTGGGGGGGGGGGTGCAGGTGTACGTTATCGTGCTGTGTTATCTCGCTGTTTGGATGGATCAAATGGCCCTGAAGGAAGTGTTTGAAACAGACCCAGGGCTTGTCTACACGGACCAGTTACTGGGCTGAAACTCACTTGGGGGAGTGAAAAATCAGCAGCACCTGGGAGCTGCGCCCCTTGTGGAGGTGGTTTTCCGCATGTGCTCTGCGTGTTTTCCCCCAGCACTGGTGTCACTCGCAACCACACTGTCCTGTTGAAACTCTGCTGCGGCAGCGCTTTAACACTGCCAGTCTAGACAGAGCCCAGACCCACAAGCCAGCCAGAGGATCAATGGAAGCTCCAGGAGGGAACAATGGACACTCCACCAAATGACCCCAGCAGGCGTGGCTGTGAACCTGCCTGGAGACAGAGGCCTGGGACGGGGATATGGGTGGGCTCTGGCAGAAACCTCCATGTTCTTACTTAGAACTATGGAACCATAGAATCATAGAACCATAGAGCTGGAACAGACCTCAGGAGTCATCAAGTCCAGCCCCCTGCTCTAGGCAGGACCAATCCCAACTCAATCAACCCGGCCAGGGCTTTGTCAAGCCGAGACTTAAACACCTCTAGGGATGGAGACTCCACTACTTCCCTAGGGAACCCATCCCAGTGCTTCACCACCCTCCTAGGGAAATAGTTTTTCCTAATATCCAACCTGGACCTCTCCCACCACAACTGGAGACCATTGCTCCTTGTTCTGCCATGTGACACTACTGAGAACAGCCTCTCTCCATCCTCTTTGGAACCTCCCTTCAGGAAGTTGCAGGCTGCTTTCTAATCCCCCCCTCACTCTTCGCTTCTGCAGACTAAACAAACCCAACTCCCTCAGCCTCTCCTCATAAGTCATATGCTCCAGCCCCCTAATCATTTTGTTTGCCCTACTCTGGACCCTCTCCAATGCGTCCACATCCTTTCTGTAGTGGGGGGCCCAGAATTGGACACAATACTCCAGATGAGGCCTCATCAGAGCCGAATAAAGGGGAATAATGACATCTCTGGATCTGCCGGCAATGCTCCTCTTAATGCACCCTAATATGCCATTAGCCTTCTTGGCTACAAGGGCACACTGTTGACTCATATCCAGCTTCTCATTCACTGTAACCCCCAGGTCCTTTTCTGCAGAAACCCCTGGCAAGTGACTAAGGAACAGGGCCTGAAGATAGGCTCGGGGACGACCAGAATTGGCTCTGCTGGAACCTTCCTCTCTCTGCGCTGCCCTCGGGACTCCCTGCCCATGTGCCAGGGCCGAGCAAGCCCACCGGCTTGGAAGCATGGTTTGAGCGTCTCCGCCCATCCGTGCTGAGGTGCATTAATCCTGGCAGTGCTCACAAGGCTCTCCCAGGAGTCTGGCTGAGTTTCCCTGGCAGGAAAGCGCTTGTGGGGCAAAGGAAGCAGGCTGGAGCCCAAAGACAGGGCCATCCCAATGGGACTCTATCCAGTACTATTAAACTGGTGCCCCATAACCAATGGCAGCTGGGGGGGTGGACTTTTTAGAGCTGTGATTTAATAATCTTCAGCTACACGCTAATGAAATATCAGAGGGGGAGCCGTGTTAGTCTGAATCTGCAAAAGCGACAAGGCGTCCTGTGGCACCTTATAGACTAACTGAAGTGTAGGAACATAAGCTTTCGTGGGCAAAGACCCACTTCGTCAGATGCAAGACATCTGACGAAGTGGGTCTTTGCTAGTGAAATAGTTTTTGAAGTACATTTTAACTAAGGTCCTCTTGACTCACACGATACATTCAAAAACTGGCAGTGTATGCCTGGGGTTGGCAAATGCCCGTTATGGCTCTTTCACAGGTTCAGTGTCTGCTACGAGCTCTGCCAGGCTTTGCCACTAGTAAGTGAACTACCTCCTCTCCAGAGGAAGCAGAGCCAGAGAGCAGGGATGGGAAGAGCCGAGTGAGGGGACACTAAGACCAGTGGTCCCCAACATTTGGGGTGCCCTATGCAGCTGCGTATTTCTGTGTATGGACGGCTCTGCCCAGAGAGCTGTTTTGGGGTCTGTGAGACCCCCTGGCCTGCCCTGGCAGAAAGTGAGACCCCTTGCGGGGTCTGGCACATTGCAGGGATTCCTCCAAGAGCCTGTTTAAACACTGGGATGGAGCATCAATCCTGGGGCTCTGTGAGACTCGAACCTAAGCTGTGAGTGCAGCCCGTTTCGCAAGGCCCACAGCCTTTTTCTGCAGACACAGGAGAGCAACAGCCCTGAGCTAAGGAGCAGAAAGTCACATCCTCCCTTTCCACCTAGATTTTATCAAAGCAAAGTAATATGGGGCTGTTGAAGAGGCACTCCTCTCCTAGCAGCACCCACCATCGAGGAAAGCTCTGATACGCGCCCTTGCCAGACAGAACGCTGTCAGTCGTCGGGGGGGTGAAGTCTCCACTTCTTTATGATTTTGCCCTTAAGGTCCCCACCCCACTTCTGTATTGTTTACCTATCTGGGCTCTGTGTGTTGCATAACTCATTTTGCAAGATTTAAACCAGCGAAGGGGGGGGGGGAGTATGCGTAGTTAAAGAATTATTTTGTATTGGGCTAGGACTGAGGAAAAACACTGTATTGTGGTTCTTTAGTCTAAACTGATTGGTTACGGTACAGCTAAGCAGGACTGGATTTCACTAGATAAACTGGGGTCCAAAAGGAAGATTTTAGGACTGGAACCTAAGTCCAGGAAATGGCCTCTGATCAGAGCTGCCAGACCTCCACACCCTGCACCCACACCCTGCAGGAAGCCAGAGCCCCACATGACCTGGTCCTGGGCAGCCAGCAGGATATTTCATCTGCCCTGTTGGGAGCAGCTGGGGAGCGCTGTATGCTCAGCATCTGCATTCTCTTTGGGTGGCTGCTAATGCACAGAGACCTGGGTATGACTGTGTCAGGTTCTTCACTGGCGAAAAGGCCTCTGAGCCCCCAGATTCCTCCCTGAGCCCTAGAAATGGGGGATCGGTGGCTCTGGGCCCTAGGACCTGGGTGAGGGTAAGTGCCTTTTGCCCGGAGCCCTAGGAACTGGGAAAGGGTGATGTACTGAAATTTGCCTTGAGCCCATGGCAGGGTAAAAGTGGGGTGCCCTAGAGCGGGTAACAGCCATAGCTGTGCTCAAATGTAAAACCCCCACACACCGGCTGTGGCGCTCTTTGCGTGAGGAAATTGTCACGGTGTTCTGAAGTTCAGAGGATGTTTTGATCCTGGCAGCGTGAGCCCTCCAGGGGAGGTCGCTCCAAGTGGAAGCTTTTCTCAAAACTCTGCTCTGGGAATTACCTGGGCGCGTTCTCAAGCCTGAGTTATGGGGGGGATGTCAGATCAGATGGTCCCAGCGGCCCCTTCTGGCCTTGGAACTGAAGTCCAAGCTACTGATCAGTGACTCCGAAACAAGCAGTGCCGCTCTCGGGATGGGGTTTGCCCACGCGATGCTTGCTCCACAGGCCTCACCCTTGATTTTAACGTTCCAGCGCTCATCCCACCAGGGGTCAGTCGCATCCGCTAACTCCACTCGAGGCCCATGAACAAGCAATTCCACTTCCCCTGGGATGAAGCCCAGGAAGTCAGGGGCCTGGAGTGGAGGGGGGCATGTGCTAGGAGCGGAGGGGCCGGGGGGACTGGTGTGTCTCGTACTCACTGTGCGCTGGCGTGGTGGGAGCCCGGGCTGTGCTCTGTGCTGGGGGTCGGGGGTCCCTGAGCTGCACCGAGGGCTCGGTGGTGATGAAGGGCAGGAAGCGGTGAGCTGTGGGCGCGGCAGGGTCAGACAGGCACAGAGACATGGCCACATGCAGAGTGTGGTGCCTGGGCCCCAGAAGGGTCAGTGCCAGCCACACTGGGCACAGCCATGGGACGGGCCCTCTCACCTGCACATCCAGAGCCCCAGTGTAGTGCAGTGGTTCTCACCCTAATTAGCATTGAACCACCGTGTGCTACCTGGCCGCAGGCTGAAAACCGCAGTGCGCCCCCCAGCCCTTCCACCAACCCCTATGCCCAGCGCCACCTGCCCAGAGACCCCTCCACAGAGTAGGGCCTGGAATGGGGACCTGGGCAGGGCCCAGACCCCTTTATGTTAGGCCGGGTGGCAGGCCCAACCCTGGACTTGTCTGTCAGCTGGCTGGGAACCCTGATCCCAACCCCAGCAGGTCCACCGCCAGCACCAGTCCCACACTCTCACTGTGCAGGGCCAGGTGAGGGCCCGGGGCCCCTGCTGTGCAGAGCCGGGCAGCGCCCCCAGACTCCCACAGGGACAACCCCACCCTGGACCCTGCCGCACAGGCAGCCAGGAATCCAGACCTCTCTGCGCAGGCTGGCACCTTTTAGCGCACACTCAGGCCACGGCTGGGTGCTAACTGGGCCACATGAGGCCTGCGAACCGCTGCTGCAGTGACACACAGGGACCCACTATGGCCATGTCCTCCAATCCGGCCCCAGGGGGTGGGGAATGGGGCCCGGCTCCCCTTGGCCCAGTGCTGGGTGGGGAGAACCCAGTGGGCACATCACGCATTCCGACTGGCCCTACCTGAGCACACGGCGCTGGCGTCCTCCTCGTGGGTGCAGACGTGCTGGCGCCAGCCCCGGTGGCGGCAGTGGCGCAGGTGTTGCTCGGAGCCCTGGCATCGCATCTCATTGAGCCAGATGGGGCCGGTGCCCTCCCCGAACCAGGCGCCCACGGGGGCAGAGAGCGCAGTGCCACAGCCCAACTGGCGGCACACAACGGCTGCGTCGGCCAGATCCCACTCGTCGTCACACACCGAGCCCCAGCGGCCCTTGTGGCTGATCTCCACACGCCCCACGCACGCACTGGGGCCCCCGGACAGACGCACCTGGAACGGGCCTGCAGGCACGGCACGGCCTGTCACACCCTGAACCGTCAGTCCCCGTGAGCCTCCACCCACTGCGACCCCCCCGTCAACCTCCACCCACTGCGACCCCCCCCGTCAGCCTACAACCCACTGCGACCCCCCCGTCAACCTCCACCCATTGCGATCCCCTCCGTCAACCTCCACCCACTGCGACCCCTCCATCAACCTCCAACCCACTGCGATCCCCCCCGTCAGCCTACACCCCACTGTGACACTCCCCCCGTCAGCCTACAACCCACTGCGACCCCCCCGTCAGCCTACACCCCACTGTGACACTCCCCCCGTCAGCCTACAACCCACTGCAACACCCCCCGTCAGCCTCCACCCCACTGTGACCCCCCTGTCGGCCTCCACCCACTGCAACACCCCCGTCAGCCTACACCCACTGCGACCCCCCGTCAGCCTACACCCCACTGTGACACTCCCCCCCGTCAGCCTACAACCCACTGCGATCCCCCCCGTCAGCCCCCATCAGCCTCCACCCACTGCAACACCCCGTCAGCCTCCACCCCACTGCGACACCCCCTCCGTCAGCCTACAACCCACTGCGATCCCCCCCGTCAGCCTACACCCCACTGTGACACTCCCCCCCATCAGTCTCCACCCACTGCGACACCCCCTCCGTCAGCCTCCACCCACTGCGACCCCCCCGTCAGCCTACACCCATTGCGACACTCCCCCGTCAGCCTCCACCCCACTGCGACCCCCCCGTCAACCTCCACCCACTGCGACCCCCCGTCAGCCTACACCCATTGCGACACTCCCCCGTCAGCCTCCACCCCACTGTGACCCCCCCGTCAGCCTCCACCCCACTGTGACCCCCCCGTCAGCCTCCACCCACTGCGACACCCCCTCCGTCAGCCTCCACCCACTGCGACCCCCCCGTCAGCCTCCACCCCACTGTGACACTCCCCCCATCAGCCTCCACCCACTGCGATACCCCCTCCGTCAGCCTCCACCCACTGCGACACCCCCCCGTCAGCCTCCACCCCACTGCGACCCCCCCATCAGCCTCCACCCCACTGCAACACTCCACACCCCTCTGAGCCTCCACCCACTACAACACTCTATACCCCACCGTGATGCTTCGCCACCTGTAATTCTCCACCCCACTGCAGCCGCCACCCAACTGTGACCATTCACCCCACTCAGACTTTCCAACCTCACATGCAACTCTTCACACCCCACTGCAGCACTCAGCCCCCCAGCTACACGCACACATACAGACAGCAGACAGGGCCGCATTGTGACGTAGTGGGGATGGGGGGGATTTTAGTCTCCTTGTTATGTTGCATGTGTTTTTTATGGTCTTGTACTAACCCCATGCATGTGCCTCAGTTTCCCTGGGCACTGCACCAATTCCTAGATGGTGATGGGAATTGTGGGTGTGACTCTAACTGAGGGAGGCTGCGGGCCCCCTCCCTTTGTACTCTGAGCACAGGAGGGGGTGCAACTAGGTGACATCGTTTGCCTGGGAAGCAGGACAAAGGCCAGAGGGAAGAGCCTGGCTGGGGCGGCTGGGACCAGAAGCCGTGCATGGGGAGGCAGAGGGAGGGCCAAGACCCTGGTTCTGGGTCCCCTCTCCCCAGGATGGACTGTCCTGACTGCTCCTGATTTCTGTGCTGACAAATCAGTTCTACGCCGTGTCCCTGTCAACTAATAAACCCCGTTCTACCTGCCGGCTGAGAGTCACATCTCACTGTGGATGGGGGTGCAGGGCCCGGGGACTCGCCCACACGTCAGTGATACACGTGCACAAGGGCGCACACACACGCACACACAGGCATGCACCCCCACAATACGCACTTACCTGAGCAGTGAAATTCCAGGAAAGCAACTGAAAAACAAGAGCGCAGCGGGTGAGCCAAACCCAGCAAACAGCCAATCCCCTGCCCAGCGGGTCAGAGAGTCCGGACTGGCGAATGCGGAGGCCTGGCCAATCTGAGCCTGACCCCAGAACAACCGGCATGAGCAGCACTTAGATTAACGCTGCAAATGTCTGTGAACAGAGCAAGCCCTGGAGTGAGGCACCTTGGGCTCCCAGTGTGTGTCTGGCTGCAACTGATGCCCCTGCCCAGCGCTCAGCACCCCCTGCCCGGTCCTCAGCACCCTGTGTCCAGTGCCCCCTGCCCTGCACTCAGCACCCCCTGCCCGGTCCTCAGCACCCTGTGTCCAGCGCCCCCTGCCCTGCACTCAGCACCCCCTGCCCGGTCCTCAGCACCCTGTGTCCAGCGCCCCCTGCCCTGCACTCAGCACCCCCTGCCTGGTCCTCAGCACCCTGTGTCCAGCGCCCCCTGCCCAGCGCTCAGCACCCCCTGCCCAGCGCTCAGCACCCTGTGTCCAGCGCCCCCTGCCCTGCGCTCAGCACCCACTGCCCTGCGCTCAGCACCCACTGCCCGGTCCTCAGCACCCTGTGTCCAGCGCCCCCTGCCCTGCACTCAGCACCCCCTGCCCGGTCCTCAGCACCCTGTGTCCAGCGCCCCCTGCCCTGCACTCAGCACCCCCTGCCCAGTCCTCAGCACCCTGTGTCCAGCGCCCCCTGCCCTGCACTCAGCACCCACTGCCCGGTCCTCAGCACCCTGTGTCCAGCGCCCCCTGCCCTGCGCTCAGCACCCTGTGTCCAGCGCCCCCTGCCCTGCACTCAGCACCCCCTGCCCGGTCCTCAGCACCCTGTGTCCAGCGCCCCCTGCCCTGCGCTCAGCACCCTGTGTCCAGCGCCCCCTGCCCTGCACTCAGCACCCCCTGCCCGGTCCTCAGCACCCTGTGTCCAGCACCCCCTGCCCTGCGCTCAGCACCCCCTGCCCGGTCCTCAGCACCCTGTGTCCAGCGCCCCCTTCCCTGCGCTCAGCACCCCCTGCCCGGTCCTCAGCACCCTGTGTCCAGCGCCCCCTGCCCTGCACTCAGCACCCCCTGCCCGGTCCTCAGCATCTTGTGTCCAGCACCCCCTGCCCTGCACTCAGCACCCCCTGCCCGGTCCTCAGCACCCTGTGTCCAGCGCCCCCTGCCCTGCGCTCAGCACCCCCTGCCCGGTCCTCAGCACCCTGTGTCCAGCGCCCCCTGCCCTGCGCTCAGCACCCCCTGCCCGGTCCTCTGCACCCTGTGTCCAGCGCCCCCTGCCCTGCGCTCAGCACCCCCTGCCCGGTCCTCTGCACCCTGTGTCCAGCGCCCCCTGCCCTGCACTGAGCACCCCCTGCCCAGTTCTCAGCACCCTGTGTACAGTGCCACCTGCCCAGAGCTCAGCACCCCCAGCCCAGCGCCCCCTGTCCTGCACTCAGCGCCCCCTGCCCGGTTCTCAGCACCCTGTGTACAGTGCCACCTGCCTAGAGCTCAGCACCCCCTGCCCAGTGTCCCTGGCCCAGCACTCAGCACCCTGTGCCTAGCACTCAGCACCCCCTGCCCAGTGTCCCTGGCCCAGCACTCAGCACCCTGTGTCTAGCACTCAGCACCCCCAGCCCAGCACCCCCTGCCCCGTGCTCAGCACCCTCAGCTCAGCACCCAGTGCTCAGTGCCCAGCACCCCCTGCCCAGCGCCTCGCATTCAGTGCTTGGTGCACCCTGCCCAGTGGCCTCTGCCTGGCCCACAGTGCCCCTGCAGCCCTGAGCATCTGGGAGCTCTGGCAGTGCCTGAGCTGGGACCCTGGAGTTGAGCCTCGCTCCCCGAGCAGCTGGTACTCACCGAGGAGGAGCAGGGGCAGCCGCATGGTGGCTGGTGTGGAGCAAGCCCGGGGCCAAGACGGCACAGTGGCCTCGCGAAGGGGTGTTTCATGGAGCAGGACTGGCCAGGCCAGGGGATGACTCAGCCCAGACACCATTTAGAAGCAGGGAGCCTGAACCGCCCACAGCTGAGGGTGGTGACCTTGGAAGCCAGGGGCCGCAGGGGAGCCCAAGCACAGGCGGAGGCAAGCGGAGCACCAGGGATGCTGGATGGCAGAGCCCTGCCAGCCACATGTCCCAGCCCAGTGAGTGGCATCCTCCAGCCCTGCCCCGGCAGCCAATGGGTTAACGAGCAGCTACAGAAGCAGCTGCAACAGCTGGGCTCATGCCTGTGTGTGCAGTGCAAACCGACACACACGTGCACCCCCAGCCCTCCCCTGCACAAATATACATACCAAGTGATGCACACGGATGGACACACATCCAGATGTTCACATGGGCACACAGACGTGGACACACACCCCCCGCCAATTCACACACAGGCCCAGATACACGTACCTATCATCCACACTCACACACACTTGTGCACACACATGTGCACAGAGACTGACACGCCCCGTGGTTCCAGTGCACCCTGGGTGCTGTGCTGTTATCCGGGCCCAGGGCTGTGAGTGGGGGGTCCTGTCCCACCAGGGTGTGGGGCCTGGGCTGGGACATGCCTGTGTTCCCCAGCCCGGGACAGCCTGGCTGCACAGTCCCAGCTGGGGGCGAGTCATAGAAAGATTGAGTCAGCGCTGTGTGTGAGAGCCAGGCTAGCCTAGAGCCAGCAGCGTCACGAGGAGGGACGGCCCAGCCCGGGTCTCTGGGATGCCTGTAGACACAGGGCAGGCCTGGGGCCCCAGCCCACCTGGCCCCTCATGCCAAGCACTGCCCCTGCCCGGCTGGCTGCACCACAGGGCAGATGGAGCACTGTGGCCTGGCTGCTCCCCAGACTCGAATCGCCACTGCGGCTGCTGCGAGTCCAGGATACTGGCAACCATAGCAACCTGTGTTGTCATACAACGAAACATCCCACGCTGCAGCCTGCCTGGCCTGCCACGGATGGAGACTGCCAAGGAATGGGCAGGCAGCTGCAAGGGGCGGGCAGGGGCTCTCTTCCCGGGCAGTCATGGCCTCCTTGCTCCAGGGCAGTGTTAGGGGGCTGTGCTGCAGGGCCCAGAAGGGGGCGCGCTCCCTGGCACCCTGCAGTCAGTGCCCCCCCCCCTTCCCCGGTGCACATAGGATGAAAGGAATCACAGGGTTGGAAGAGATCTCGGGAGTCATCCAGTCCAAACCCCACCCACCCAAAGCAGGACCAACCCCAACTAAATCATCCCAGCCAGGGCTTTGCTGGGACTTCAAAATCTCTAGGGGCGTTGATTCCATCAGCTCCCTAGGGAACCCATCCCAGGGCTCCCCCACCCTCCTAGGGAAATACTTCTTCCTAATATCCAACCTAGACCTCCCCCACTGCAACTGGAGACTATCGCCCCTCGTTCTGCCACCTGCCACCACTGAGAACAGCCTCTCTCCATCGCCTTTGACACGCCCCTTCAGGTAGTTGAAGGCTGCTCTCAAATCCCCCCTCACTCTTCTCTAGACTAAACAAGCCCAAATCTCTCAGCTTCTCAAAAATTAGGCGCTCCAGCCCCCTAATCGTTTTCATCGCCTTCCGCTGGACCCTCTCCAATGCATCCACCTCTTTTCTGTAGTGGGGGGGGGGGCGCGCGCAGAACTGGACATAGTACTCCAGATGTTGCCTTGCTAGTGCTGAATAAAGGGGAATAATCACTTCTCTGGATCTGCTGGCAATGCTCCTCCTAATGCCCCCTAATATGCCATTAGCCTTCTTGGCTACAAGGGCACCCTGGTGACTCATATCCAGCTTCTCATCCACTATAATCCCCAGATCCTTTTTTGCAGAACTGCTGCTTATCCAGTCGGTCCCCAGCCTGTAACTATGCTTGGGATTCTTCTGTCCCAAGGGCAGGACTCTGCACTTGTTCTTTCTGAACCTCATCAGATGCCTTTTGGCCCAATCCTCCAATTTATCTCAGTCACTCTGGACCCTATCCCTACCCTCCAATGTATCTACCTCTTCCCTTAGCTTAGTGTCATCTGCAAACTTGCTGAGGGTGCAATCCATCCCCTTATCCAGGTCATTAATAAAGATGCTGAACAAAACTGGCCCCAGTGCCGACCCCGGGGGCACCCCCCTTGAAACCGCCAGCCAGACGTGGAGCCATTGATGGAGGGAGGGATATTTGTTGTTTTATGCTGGCGACAACTGGAGCAGAGCATGTCTGGAGATGGAGAGCCAGCTGCCATCAGCCTTTCCTGGGGGCGACTCTCCTTCTGGCCTCCCGGGCTGAGTGGAGCCCCTTGCTGGCTGGGGAGCTGCCCCGGGTCCATGAGGGCAGGAGGTAGATGGAGCCGCAGTATCCGCAATAGCAAGCTTTATTCACAACATGCAGTGACACACGTGGACCCGCGATGCTGCAGCAAGGTTCCATTGGCCCTCAAGCTGTAGGGGCAACGGACAGATCCAGAATTCTCTCGCCTGGGTTCCTCAGCCAGGCCCATGCCCATCGCAAATCACGGCCAAACTCCCTCACACAGCCAACTTGGTGAGGGGAGAGCCCCCTTCTCCACAGCCCCGCGCTAATGCTGGGGTCCCCCTGAACCTCAACGCCTGCCCCTCCACCCCTGCAGCACTTCCCAGTCACCAAGCTTACCTTCCTTTTTGCTCTGTTCCATGCCTAAAGGCCACCCACTCGATAGCCCCTTCCCCAGAGCAGTCTGTGATCCCCCCCGCACCACCCTGAAATCACCATCTGTCTGCAATTTATCCCCACACTCCTGCAGTCACAATCGGATCTGTAATCCACCTCTACCCCCCCCCCCACACAGTCACAATCACAACCCCTTCCCCCTCCACACACACAGTCACAACCCCTCCCCCGCCCCTCCACACACACACACACACACACACACACACACACACACAGAGTCACAACCCCTCCCCCGCCCCCTCCACACACACACACACACACACACACAGTCACAACCCCTCCCCCGCCCCCTCCACACACACACACACACACACACACACACACAGTCACAACCCCTCCCCCGCCCCCTCCACACACACACACACACACACACACACACAGTCAGAACCCAGTCTGTCACAATTGGGTTCAGCCCGTCTTGTTCAGCTCCAGAAAGGGACTCATCCAGAATTCGCTGTTTCCGGTCAACGAAGAGGTGGCCCTGCATCCTGAGAGTGAAGGCCAGGGCTGCTGCACCCCAATCCCACATCCCAGCCATCGATACCCCACGTCTTGTGGTGGCCTCCGTGGAGCAGAGACACCCCCGGCATGAGGACAGACACGGCCCACCAGCTCTTGGCCAAGACTACTTACAAGCCAGTCCCCCCAAGCAGGGCTGAGGAGTGGGGGGTATTACAGGTCCTTGCTGTACTCCTGCAGGATGGTGTAGCCAAGCCAGCTGCGCCCACCGGTGGGGCGGTAGCCGCTGCTCTCGAAGAGGCTGACAGCAGCCTTGGCAACCACAGCAGCATAGAGCACCACACACTCGTAGCCCTGTGCCCGCGCCTGCGCCTCCAGGAAGGCTAGCAGACGCCGCCCCACGCCCGAGCGCCGGTACCAGCGGCTGACGGCCAAGCGCCTCAGCTCAGCAGCACGGGACTCTCCCGGTGGGCGGGGCTCCAGTGCCACACAGCCGCACACGTCGTCGCCGTCGTACACCGCCACCCAGAGCCCACGCCGCCCTGAGCGGTAGTACGCGTGCAAGCGGCCCAGGTCCGGAGAGCGCCGCAGCAGCAGCTTGAGGGCCAGGATGGTGAGCAGCACGGGGCCCAGCAGCGCGGCCACAAAGGAGTTGAGCAGAAAGCGAAGGCCACTGCTCACCACGGCCAGCAGCAGCAGTGCCAGGGGCCGTGTCAGGACATACAGGATCAGCCGGTTTTCCGTGTCCTTGAACCCATCCTGGGGAGGAAGAGGGCATGTCAGCAGGGGGCTGAGGGCAGGGGGCCTGCTGCGTGCCCAGGCCAGGTGGGAGTGCAGCTGTGATGGCAGGTTTGCCACAGGCAGCAACTCTCCCCGAGGGATGTAACCCTACCAGAAAGGGCACTGTGGCCAGGGGGGCTGGTCTCGAGGGAAGTCCTGGATGGGACACAGGGGCCCAATCCCATGCATTTCTCATAGGTAGTGCACAGAGCACAAGGTTAAGAGAAAAGAGAAGCTGGCAGGATGTCTGGGTTCTAGCCCTGCACTTTGGAGGACAGCAGGGTCTAATGCTCATGGTCAGGGCTGTCCCTAGGGGGCCATGGACACCACCCCACACACATCCCCCCCACACACTGCCCCCATTCTGTCTCTTCCCACCCACATCTTTCCCCAAGGCCTACCCCTGCTCCACCTCCACCCTGCCTCTTCCTGCCCCTGCTCTGCTCCCTCCTGGCCCCCTTGTACCTCCCCCAAACTCCCCTCCTTGAAGCTACGTGACCCGGGGAGCCTAGCTCAAGGTGGCAGCAGGGTTTGGCCCCCCCGCCCACCCCGCACTCACCACAGCAGCAGGAGCTGCAGGAGTAGAGCAACCCACAGCTTGTTCTGCTTGGCTGCCATCTGCCAGCCGGGTTGCTTGACTTCACCACGGCGACAGGAAGCAGAGCATCCCAAGCCCAGCCCACTTCCCCAAGCCCCACATCTCCTGGGGGAATGGAGCACCCAGGCTGGGATATGACAGCAGAGCAGCTCAAGTTGCTGCATGAGATACTGCTTCCCAGGCTTCCGCTGCCACTCTGAGTGCAGCAGGGGGACCCTGCTGCTCCGCGTCTCCTCCCCGAGCCCTGAAATCCTCAAGCCACCCGGGGCTCCATGGGCTCCCATCAGTATGGGGGACTGCCCCATTGGATGGCTGGGGTGGCTGCTGCAGGGCCCCCCCAAAGCACAGGGACCAGGGCATCCACCCTGAACTGTTCTATGGATGGGACTCTGGTCACAATGTGAAATGGCAGGTCAAGGAAACCAGGTCAGTGCTAATCTCAGCTCTTCCTCGACCCTCTGGGACTTCAAGCGCTGCTCGCTTGGGATCTCTGTGCCTCAGCGTCCTCCACAAACAAGGGGATTCATACTGACTTGCATATCTCGGTAGGGGTAGGGAATCATGCAGGATCATTCTTTAGCTTTGAGATCCCCACAGGGCTAAAGGCAGGCAGGGGGTTAGAGCTTGGATGGACGGACAGACAGACATCTCCAGGGCTGGACAGACAGGCAATGCCCTCTCCCCAGACCTTTAGCAGCTCCAGGACCATCTGCTCCTCATCTTCCTGCATCTCGCGGATGGCGAGCTGGCTAGGATCCACCGTGGGCATGGCGCCTGGTGGGAGCAAGATGACCTGCAAGGCAGGAAACAAGGCTGAATGCCGAGGGCTTTTCCTCCCCCTCACAGGTCTGGTGAGGCTCCGAGCAGCTCATTCCCCCAGCACTGCCTGCTCCAGCTCTGCGCCCAGCCCGGTGCCCCCCATCACTAGACTAGAGTCACTCAGCCACGGCAGCCCAGAGAGCAGCTGGGCAGGTCCAGGGGCTGGACCCACGTGGTGTTCTCAGGCAGCAGCACAGCCAGTGCCCCCCAGAGAGGGCAAGCCCCAATCCCCGCCCCCTGGGCCAGCCAGCCCCTGCCCTACGGCCAGATTGGAGCCAGCATCCCCTAGAGGAGGAAAGGGCCCATGACCAAGCTGGCGAGGGGGGTGGGGCCACAGAGACAAGGTGGGGAAGAAACAGTCTCAACACTTTGCCTTGGGGCAGCCTCCTCCCTTCACCCCCATCCAAGAAATGGATGAACCCCTTCACAGAGATCCACCCCTCCGCCCATGAGAGGGAATGGGACTGCCCGCCCCCTGCAACCACTGACCCTTCCCCCATTAAAGGGAATGGGACTGCCCGCCCCCTGCAACCACTGACCCTTCCCCCATTAAAGGGAATGGGACTGCCCGCCCCCTGCAACCTCTGACCCTTCCCCCATTAAAGGGAATGGGACTGCCCGCCCCCTGCAACCACTGACCCTTCCCCCATTAAAGGGAACGGGACTGCCCGCCCCCTGCAACCACTGACCCTTCCCCCATTAAAGGGAACGGGACTGCCCGCCCCCTGCAACCTCTGACCCTTCCCCCATTAAAGGGAATGGGACTGCCCGCCCCCTGCAACCTCTGACCCTTCCCCCATTAAAGGGAATGGGACTGCCCGCCCCCTGCAACCTCTGACCCTTCCCCCATTAAAGGGAACGGGACTGCCCGCCCCCTGCAACCACTGACCCTTCCCCCATTAAAGGGAACGGGACTGCCCGCCCCCTGCAACCACTGACCCTTCCCCCATTAAAGGGAACGGGACTGCCCGCCCCCTGCAACCACTGACCCTTCCCCCATTAAAGGGAATGGGACTGCCCGCCCCCCTGCAACCACTGACCCTTCCCCCATTAAAGGGAATGGGACTGCCCGCCCCCTGCAACCACTGACCCTTCCCCCATTAAAGGGAACGGGACTGCCCGCCCCCTGCAACCACTGACCCTTCCCCCATTAAAGGGAATGGGACTGCCCGCCCCCCTGCAACCACTGACCCTTCCCCCATTAAAGGGAATGGGACTGCCCGCCCCCCTGCAACCTCTGTCCCTTCCCCCATTAAAGGGAATGGGACTGCCCGCCCCCTGCAACCATTGACCCTTCCCCCATTGAAGGGAATGGGACTGCCCGCCCCCTGCAACCTCTGTCCCTTCCCCCATTAAAGGGAATGGGACTGCCCGCCCCCCTGCAACCACTGACCCTTCCCCCATTAAAGGGAATGGGACTGCCCGCCCCCTGCAACCACTGACCCTTCCCCCATTAAAGGGAACGGGACTGCCCGCCCCCTGCAACCACTGACCCTTCCCCCATTAAAGGGAATGGGACTGCCCGCCCCCCTGCAACCACTGACCCTTCCCCCATTAAAGGGAATGGGACTGCCCGCCCCCCTGCAACCTCTGTCCCTTCCCCCATTAAAGGGAATGGGACTGCCCGCCCCCTGCAACCATTGACCCTTCCCCCATTGAAGGGAATGGGACTGCCCGCCCCCTGCAACCTCTGTCCCTTCCCCCATTAAAGGGAATGGGACTGCCCGCCCCCCTGCAACCACTGACCCTTCCCCCATTAAAGGGAATGGGACTGCCCGCCCCCCTGCAACCTCTGTCCCTTCCCCCATTAAAGGGAATGGGACTGCCCGCCCCCTGCAACCACTGACCCTTCCCCCATTAAAGGGAATGGGACTGCCCGCCCCCCTGCAACCACTGACCCTTCCCCCATTAAAGGGAATGGGACTGCCCGCCCCCCTGCAACCACTGACCCTTCCCCCATTAAAGGGAATGGGACTGCCCGCCCCCTGCAACCACTGACCCTTCCCCCATTAAAGGGAATGGGACTGCCCGCCCCCCTGCAACCTCTGTCCCTTCCCCCATTAAAGGGAATGGGACTGCCCGCCCCCTGCAACCACTGACCCTTCCCCCATTAAAGGGAATGGGACTGCCCGCCCCCTGCAACCTCTGACCCTTCCCCCATTAAAGGGAATGGGACTGCCCGCCCCCTGCAACCTCTGACCCTTCCCCCATTAAAGGGAATGGGACTGCCCGCCCCCTGCAACCTCTGACCCTTCCCCCATTAAAGGGAATGGGACTGCCAGCCCCCTGCAACCACTGACCCTTCCCCCATTAAAGGGAACGGGACTGCCCGCCCCCTGCAACCTCTGACCCTTCCCCCATTAAAGGGAATGGGACTGCCCGCCTCTCCCCCCGTAATCATCCCCTCCCTTCAAGAACAGAATGGTACAATCCTCCTCCCCAGAGAATGCAACCCCCGCAGCACAGGCGGTGGAACGCCCTGAGCCCTAAACACCCTGTGGCACCTCCCACAACCCACGCCACCCCCTCCCGGTGCGCAATGGACCCGCTCCAAGCTAGCCCAGCCTCTCACCCTAGCCCAGCGCGCAGCCGGCGATAGCCTCGCTCCTTCTGCCCAGTACGCATGCGCCGCAGCTTTTCCCCTCCTCCCCCCCACTTTCCTCCGCCCGCCCAGGTTTTACTTAGTAACCGTTGTTAAGGGCACAACTGCGGCCTAGCGGGCCCGCATAGCGCCTGCCTCGCAGTGCGGGGGCGCGAGGGCAGTGGGGCGCGTGCGGGCACGGGGGCTCTCCCAGCAGGCACCGCCCCATGGGCTCCTACAGCTGATCTTGCGCTGGCCAGGCCTGCGCTGAGGAGAGGCTGGGAGGCCCCATCTGCTCCCTGCAGCCCTGCCCTGGGAGCGGCCTGGAATTAGCGAGGGTGTTGTGTAAAACCCCCAGGAATACCCCCCCCCCGCAACTGCATCGTCACACGGGCCAGCCCGGGCACCCTGCGGGGGCGCAGGCCAGGCTGAGCTGGGACCAGTGATAACAGGGAGGGGAGCCGAGCCAGACCCAGGGACCGCGGAGCGAGGGGCCGAGCCGGACCCGGGGACCCCCGAGAGAGGGGCCGGACCCGGGAACCCCCGAGAGAGGGGCCGGACCCGGGGACCCCCGAGAGAGGGGCCGGACCCGGGGACCCCCGAGAGAGGGGCCGAGCCAGACCCGGGGACCCCCGAGAGAGGGGCCGAGCCGGACCCGGGGACCCCCGAGAGAGGGGCCGAGCCGGACCCGGGGACCCCCGAGAGAGGGGCCGGACCCGGGGACCCCCGAGAGAGGGGCCGAGCCAGACCCGGGGACCCCCGAGAGAGGGGCCGGAACCGGGAACCCCCGAGAGAGGGGCCAAGCGAGACCCAGGGACCCCCGAGAGAGGGGCCGAGCCAGACCCGGGGACCCCCGAGAGAGGGGCCGGAACCGGGAACCCCCGAGAGAGGGGCCGAGCGAGACCCAGGGACCCCCGAGAGAGGGGCCGAGCCGGACCCGGGGACCCCCGAGAGAGGGGCCGAGCCGGACCCGGGGACCCCCGAGAGAGGGGCCGAGCCGGACCCCCGAGAGAGGGGCCAAGCGAGACCCAGGGACCCCCGAGGGGCCAAGCGAGACCCAGGGACCCCCGAGAGAGGGGCCGAGCGAGACCCAGGGACCCCCGAGAGAGGGGCCGAGCCGGACCCGGGGACCCCCGAGAGAGGGGCCGAGCGAGACCCAGGGACCCCCGAGAGAGGGGCCGAGCGGGACCCGGGGACCCCCGAGAGAGGGGCCGAGCGAGACCCGGGGACCCCTGAGAGAGGGGCCGAGCCGGACCCGGGGACCCCCGAGAGAGGGGCCGAGCCAGACCCGGGGACCCCCGAGAGAGGGGCCGAGCCAGACCCGGGGACCCCCGAGAGAGGGGCCGAGCCAGACCCAGTGAGTGCTGAGCTAGACCCAGGGACCGCCGAGAGAGGGGCCGAGCCAGACCCAAGGACTGCTGAGTGAGGGGCTGAGCCAGACTTGGTGAGTGCCAAGACGCACCCGGTGAGCGCCGAGAGAGGGGCCGGGCTGGACCCAGGGATCAGGTCGAGCCAGACCTGCTACCCATTGAGTAAGGGGGCAAGCTGAGCTGGACCCTAAGGGACCTGCTGACCAACGAGCGAGATGGTGAGTCTGGACCCAGTAGGCCCAGCCAGTTCCAGCAATGAATAAGTAATATAAGCCAGACCAATGTGTGAGCCAAGCCAGCTGACGGATTGAGGGGGCAAGCTGAACCAGACCCAGTGAGCAAGCTGAGCTAGACCAGTGAGCAAGGGGCCAGGCTAAGCTGGACCCAGTGACCTGATGGGCAGGCCACATCCAACACAGTGCAGGGTATGCAGGGGAGGTAAAAAAATCCCTTGCTGAGCCACACCCCTCTCTCTGCAGCACAGGCCTGCTAGTGTCATCCTTGAACACTGGGCTCAGCACCCACAGATAGTTGCTTTGCTGAGGCAAGGCCCTGCAGCCCCCAGCATAAAGGCTATCTGATGAACACTCAGGTTTGGCGGGGCCCTGCATACCTCCTCCCACCCAGCAGCTCTAGCGCAGGAACCCAGCACCATATCTGAGCAGATGCTAGTGTGTCTCATGCACACACAGCTGCCAAGTTGAACCTGCAGGCACCCACCAGCCTCAGCCAGGCTTAGTGCAGGAGCTGCAGCTGTGGTGGCAGCAGGAGGGCACTATCTACCAATTAGGCCCAGTTCCCATGCAGCCCTTTGTGGTGTTCAGCCACCACAAGATGGGTGTAGGCGTGAGGCCACATCCCCGTCTGTAGTAAGACAGGATAGTGATACAGCAAATCCAGGATTTACTGGTGTGGCATTCTGACAGGTCTCCTGACCCGTTAGTGATAAATGTTCAGCTCCATGCATTTTCATATGCTCCCTCAGTATATTATGCCTGCTCTGTGCTGGTAGCTAGCATAATAGACTTTACGAGAGCCCCCAAAGACCACACACTTAGATAAGATACAAAGGCACCTGAGTCAGGTTTATTGTTGAACGAAGTACATTAATAATTGTTGGTAGCCAGATGGCCTCTGAGCCCCCTACATATTTGTACCCAGGACAATGGACACAGCCAATCAATAGTATGGATTTCACTATTTCCCCCAGGCCAGCTAAAGAATTAAGTGAGGTACCCCCACATTTATAGTCAGAAATGAACAATTTATGATCCACGCCATACATATCATCTTACGCATTAATGACGTGTTTGGTACCTCTTCTTATACTTTCCTCCAAAGCATTCATTACCCGTTCTGCTTTCACTCCTGTTGTTTCAAACTATTTTATTGTGTACTCAGGTGGGTGTCCCTGTATTGTCCTGGTGGCATGTATTTACATACTTCATGTGCTTTTATCAGTGCTAGCAGTTCTAGGGCGGAGAGACACTGATTTGCGAGCAAACATCTGCTTCTGACATGGACTGTCTGTTACTCATAATAAAACTTTTGCTTACTTTGGTTCAAGCACCCAGCTCTTCAGGCTCTTTCTTTCTCCTACACCCTTCATGCACTGAACAAACCAAACAGAGGCACTTTCAAATCAGTCTTTTATTTGCCTTGTAGGTTGAAGGGTTGTGCCAAGTGCCCTAATACAGAAGGGGCTCTAGAAGAGACAGGGGTGCTCTGCCTACACAGGAGGCCATCTGGGCGTTGGAGGAATAGGCCAGGGCTTTGGGGAGTAGGTATTACCTGGTTACCAGGACAAAGATACAGAAGGTGGCAACTGCTCTCATGCCAGTCTTCTGTCTGCCAGTGCCATGGGAACCCCTCTCCTATAGGAACCACTTGTGAAGAGGCAAGCACCAACTGCTCCACCCACGGGTTGACTGCAGAGCTCCTACCTCTTATTCATGCATTTAGCCTCCCGGAATGCTATGCTCAGCCCACAGAAGGGAAAATGCTCCAATCAGGGAGGGACTTGCTCAGGCTCACCCAGCAGAACCCAAGAGACCTAGCTCCCAAACCTGCATACACTTTAACCACTAGACCCCATAGTGTCAGGGATGGAACCCAGGGGTCCTGACTCCCAGCCCACCCATCCACTCTAACCCCTAGAACCAAGTCTCCTCCCAGAGTTGAGGATAGAACCCAGGAGTCTGCAGCCAGGATAGCTAGGATGATGCAGAACCAGGCTACCTGCACAAGTCTCACAGCTTGCGGCCCCCACTGGTCATCATGTGGGGATATCCCACTATTTTCATATTGCACAGGCAAGACAATCGGGGAACAAGAGCTCTAGCAGATCCTGCAATGCCAACCCACTGCACACACCCCGGCTGGTGTCTGTAGCCAGGGGCTCAGAAGGTGTGAACCAGCTGCACACTGGGCACTGTCTGCACAATCTGGATAGAGGGCAGTTCCTGGGGGGGTGGTACTGGGTTTGGCAGCAGCTGCACCATCTGGGTACTGGTGGCAGAGGGCTGCCCGCCAGCTGACACCCCATGCGCTGTGCCACTGCCAGAGCCCATGTTTTCCAGCACTTGCAGAGTCTGCTCACCAGGCGCACTGCGGATGATGAAGAGCTTCTGCCCTGTTGCCGGTGCCAGGGCTCCTACTCCATTGTCTGGGGGCAGTTCCTGCAGGTTCTCCACCTCCTGTACACAGAGTCGGGTCTGTTCACCATCAGCACCACGCAGCACCAGTACGCTCTGTACCCCCTCCTCCGTCTGCAGCGTCTCCAGATGCACACCCACCTCCCCACCCGACCCCAGCAGTTCCTCCCCTGGCCCGCTCTGCACCACCAGCAGATCCTGACTCTCCTGCAGGCCCGACACATCTGGCCCAGAACCCACAGTACCCGAAAGTGCTGAGGAGCAAGGCAGGTGCTGCTCTTCACCCCCTACTGGGGGAGTCTGCACTAGGGTTTGCAGCTGCATGCTGCCTAGTTCTGGGGGCTGGGGCAGAGTCTGCACATTTGATGCCTCAGCAGGGGGCGGCGGCAGAGCCTGTAGCTGGATGCTGGCCACCTCCTGAGGCTGGGCCTGGATCCGGACTCCAGACACATCTGCAGGAGGCTGCTCGGCCACATTCTGCAGCACAATGATATTCTGCCCAGCCGGGAGGGTTGGTGTTGGCTGTGGGCCTGGCAGTGCTTGGATCTGCATGCTGGGCAGCACTGGCCCACCACCAGGCACCAGGATGATGTTCTGGGGATTGCCAGGTGCTGCCTGCTTCCTGGTCTTGCTCTGCTGGCGTGGGGCAGGCTTGCTTGGGGCTACAGGGCCGCTGGGCACCAGTGTAAAATTAGGGGTGTTCTGGAGGACAGACACTTTCTGCTGCGTCGGCACCAGCTGTGGGCTGGGCAGGAGCAGCAGTTTCTGGGGGCTCTGCTGGACACTGGGGATAAGCTGCAGCCCCTGGGCTGTCTGCACCAGCAGGAAAGTCTGTGAGTTGGGGGCGCTGGGCGTGCTACCCATCTCCAGGTTGAGGGTGGCCTGTAAGTTGGGCACAATATGCACTTCCTGGGTGGCAGGTGGGGTGGGAAGACCTGGGCCTGGGCTCTCCCCCTTGCCCTCAGCAGCATGGGTGCGCAGGTGGCGCTGCAGGTAGGAAGCCATGACGAAGCCCTTGGCGCAGACAGAGCACTTGAAGGGGCGCTCGCTGGAGTGCGTGCGCTGATGGAGCTGCAGGTTGGAGGAGTGAGTGAAGCTCTTGCCGCATTCCTGGCAGCTGTAGGGGCGCTCGCCTGTGTGCGTGCGCTGGTGCTGCCGCAGGTTGGAGGTCTGGGTGAAGGCCTTGCCACACACCAGGCAGGCGAAGGGGCGCTCACCAGTGTGCAGCTGGCGGTGGCGTCGCAGGCATGAGGTGTTTTTGAAGGCCTTGCCACAGTCGGTGCAGCTATAGGGGCGCTCGCCCGTGTGCAGGCGTAGGTGGTACTGGTAGTGTGACGACCACTTGAAGGTGAGGCCGCACTCGGCGCACTTGAAGGCGCGCAGGCCGGTGTGCACGCGCTGGTGGATGGACAACAGTGACGAGCGCTTGAAGGCCTTGCCGCACTCCGAGCACTTGTAGGGGCGCTCGCCTGTATGGTCGCGCAGGTGGTAGCGCAGCCCTGATGAACCTTTGAAGGCCTTGCCGCACTCGGTGCACTTGTAGGGGCGCTCGGCCACCTCAGGAGGCACAGGGGGTGGGGCTGGCTCGGTCGCCGTCTGGGGACAGGTGACCTCGGCCTCTGCCTGGATGAGCTGCTGCTCGGCCGGGTGGCTGCGCTGGTGCCCCAGCAGGCTAGAGAGCTGCACAAATGTCTTCTCGCAGATGGAGCACTTGTAAGGGCGCTCACCCACGTGGCTGTGCTGGTGGCGTGCCAGGCCCGAGCCATTCTTGAAGGCCTTGCCGCAGGTGGCGCAGGTGTAGAGCGGTGGGACGGGCGGCTCAGTGGGCACTGGGGGAGCCAGGTGACTGTGCTGGTGGCCCAGCAGTAGCTCCTCGCTGGGGAAGGTCAGCTCACATTCCCCACACTTCCATAGCATCTCCACTGTCTCTACAGGCTCGGCAGGAGCCAGGAAGAGCTCAGCTGGTGCACAGGTCAGCTCCGCCTCGCCAAAGGGTGCCAGTGGTTTGGCTGCGTGCGTCTGCAGGTGTTTCTGCAGGTAGGCGTCCGAGATGAAGGCTTTGCCACAGGCCTGGCACTTGTGGGCCCGTCCCCCGGTATGGGTGCGCTGGTGCAGCAGCAGGTTGGAGGAGTGGGTGAAAGTCTTGGGGCATTCAGTGCACTGGTAGGGACGCTCTCCTGTGTGGATGCGCTGGTGCTGCCGCAGGTTGGTGGACTGGGTGAAGGCTTTCCCGCAGGCGGCACAGACATAGGGGCGCTCGCCGGTGTGGATGTTGCGGTGGCGCCGCAGGCTGGATGAGTTCTTGAAGGCCTTCTCACACAACGTGCACTTGTAGGGGCGCTCGCCTGTGTGCTGGCGCACATGGTACTGGTAGTGCGACGACCACTTGAAGGCCATGCCACACAGAGCGCACTTGAAGGCGCGTAGACCCGTGTGCACGCTCTGGTGGATCTGCAACAGCGACGAGCGTTTGAAGGCCTTGCCACAGTCAGCACACTTGTAGGGGCGCTCGCCAGTGTGGCTGCGCTGGTGGTAGAGCAGTGCTGATGAGCCCTTGAAGGCCTTAGGGCACTCGGAGCATTTGTAAGGGCGCTCACCCGTGTGTGTGCGCTGGTGATGAATCAGTCGCGACGACCACTTGAACACTTTGCCACACTCCTGGCACTCATATTGGTGGTCGCTGGCACCCGGCTGCGGCACTGGGGCTGGCTGCATCTCAGCCATCTCCAGCTGCTGGGCTCCCACCATCTCACCCGAGCCTGCAGGGAAAGAGGGCACATGTCAGCAAAACACCATAAGAACGGCCATACTGCATCAGAGCAAAGGTCCATCTAGCCCAGTATCCTGTCTGCCAACAGGGGCCAATACCAGATGCCCCAGAGAGAGGGATCACAACAGGTCCCTCCTGTCACCCACCTCCAGAGAAACAGAGGCTAGGGATACCATTCCCACCCATCCTGGCTAATAGCCATTGATGGACCTAACCTCCATGAATCTATTTAGCTCTTTTTTAACCCTGTTAACATTCTAGCCTTCACTTCATCCTCTGGCAAGGAGTTCCACAGGTTGACTGTGCACTTAGTGAAGGAAAAACTTCCTTTTGTTTCTTTTAAACCTGCTGACTATTAATTTCATTTGGTGATCCCTAGTTCTTATTTTGTGGGAATAAATATATAAGGTTTCCTTATTCACTTTTTCCATACCAGTTATGATTTTATAGACCTCTATCATATCCCCCCGTAGTCTCTTCTTTTCTAAGATGAAAGGTCCAAGTCTTCTTAATCTCTCTTCATATGCGACCAATTCTAAACTCCTAATCAATTTTGCTGCCCTTCTCTGAACCTTTTCCAATGCCAATATGTATATTTTTGAGACGAGGCAACCACATCTGTACGCAGTATTCAAGATGTGGGCGTACCGTGCTTTTATATAGAGGCAATCAAATATTTTCTGTCTTATTCTCTATCCCTTTTTAATGATGCCTAACAGACTATTTGCTTTTTTGACTGCCGCTGCACATGGAGTGGTTGTTTTCAGAGAACTCTCCACAATGACTCCAAGATCTCTCTCTCGAGTAGTTGTAGCCAAGTAAGTCTCCATCATATTGTATGAATAGTTGGGATGATTTTTTCCAATGTGCATGACTTTACATTTATCAACATTAAATTTCATTTGCCATTTTGTTGCCCACTTACTTAGTTTGGTGAGACCAACAATCAGTCCAGAGCCCAATGCCAGCCAGAACTGGGCCAGAACCTGCAGATATCCAGAATCGGCAGCTGCCCAGAGCCAGCCAATGATGTCAGGGTGACTCCAGGACAGTCTTGGGAGAATTGAGATCAGAATACGGATCCCCCAACAGTCAGGGTAACCTCTCTTCTATTTTAAACTTTGTGGTTCACATTAAGCCCTTGGTTACTGGGACTCTGTAGCTTTCTGTCAAAGCAGGGTTGGTAAAGGAGCAGCCCTGTACCTCCAGGACTGCTCTGGCTCCTGTCCATTGCTCAACTGCACTTTGTTTTTACCTGAGTGGAAGCTGACCCCACTATGGGAGTACCAGCCAAGATGTATCCTGCTGTTGTGCTGCTGACAGCCTGGCTCCCTGGGAACCCAGCCTTGAAGTATCCCTGCCTCCTGTCCGGTGGCTTTTAACAAATCCAGCGGTGATTTCTGAGCTCCAAGCAGAATTTTGGCTGGAAACTTGCTAGATGTCACAAAGCTGAACCACATCCTCACTCATTCCTGTCACTGGCCCTGGCACCTCCAGCCCTGCCTCGTGCACCACTGCTCTGTTATGCTGTTAATGAGATTCAAAGGCCAAAAAAGATCATTCTGATCATCGAGTCCAATGTTCTCCAACCTTTTTAAGCATGAGATCACTTTTTGAATTTAAATGCAATCCAGGATCCACCTCATACCCAAAACACTCTTGCCCTGCCTCCTTCCCACCCCTTCTCCAAGGCGCAGTCCCTGCTCACTCCATCCCTTCCCCACCCTCATTCACTTTTATCAGGCTGGGGATAGAGGGTTGGGATGCGAGGGAGGAGAATGTGGTCTCTGATCTTGGGCTAAAGGATTTGGAGTGTGCCAGGGGTTCTGAGCTCAGCCTGGGGCAGGGAGCTGAGGTGCAGAATGGGCACAGGCTCTGGGAAGGAGTTTGGGTGCAGTGGGACTCAGGGGTTTGGGGTGCAGGAGGGGTTCAGGACTGGGGCCAGGTTTTTGGAATGCAGGCTCCAGCTGGGCATCATTTACCACAGGTGGCTTCCAGGTGGTGATGCAGGGGGCTAAGGCAGGCTCACCCTTCATCTGGCCCTGCATCACTCCCAAAAGCAGCCATCAAACTCTCTCCATCCCTGCCCCCCCTCTTCTCTATGGAGATGGAGTACAGGGTAGAGGAAGGAGCATCCTGACATCAGCACCCCCTCCTCTTCTTCCTGTGCCCTACGTAGCAACCAAGATGCTCCCAGGAGTGGGGGGCGGGCACCTCCACGGCAGAGGGCAGGAGCAGCACAGCAGTGCTGAGAGGGGGCAGATGAAGTCCTGGCACTCGACAGCTCCCCAGCCAAACCTGACAGGATCACCTGTTAAAGGCTCCAAGATCGACCAGTAGATCCCAATCTATTGGCTGGTGACCACTGGTCTTGTCTGACCTTGTGTAGCCAGGGACCTGTCCCAAAATAATACCTAGAGCAGAACTTTTAGAGAAACACCTAATCTGGATTTAAACATTGTCAGTGACGGAGAATGCATCACAACCCTTGGGAAATTGTTCTGAGGGCTAATGTAATTATAAATGTACATTTTATTTCCAGCCTGAGTTTATGCAGCTCCAGCTTCCAGCCACTGGACATATTCTACCTTTCTCTGATAGACTGAGAGCCCATTATTCAGTATTTGATTCTCATGGAGGTACTTACAGACTGTGGTCCTGTTACCACTTAAAAGGGACTTGCTTCATGCAGTAACAACTGTTCTTCAAGATGTATGTCCTTGTGGGTGCTCCAGCGCCACAAATTGGAGCATTGCAAAGCAGTCCCCCCCCCCCACACACACACACACACAAACACTATACACACACACACCTTGTCAGGCCGCACATGCACAGGAGGCATCTCATGCTGCTGCCTCCTGAGCACCTGACACACACGGCCTGGCCCCTCCCGTTCAGTTCCTCTTCTCCGTCCAAGTAACTAAGGGTATGTTAGTTGGCAGAGGGATGCAGATTAGGCAGGTTGACATTGCAAATGAGGCAGGGATTTAAATATCCCGTGCCTAATTTGCATAAAAATGGCCATCACGTTTTGTCGACTCAGCACTTTGGTGGCAAAAAGCAACAGTCTAGAGGGGGTCTGTTGAGAAAGAAAGCCTTTTTCAACAGATCCCTTTTCCCTCCTGCAAGGAGGTTTACAGGATCTGTCGAAAAAGGCTTTTTTTCTCAACAGATCCCCCTCTAGACTGCTGCTTTTTGCCAACAAAGTGCTGAGTTGGCAAAATGCGGTGGCCCTTTTATGCAAATTAGGCACAGGATATTTAAATCCCTGCCTCATTTGCAATGTTGACCTGCCTAATCTGCATCCCTCTGCCGACAGAGAGATGCAGTCTAGACATACCCTAAGACT
This sequence comes from Pelodiscus sinensis, assembly GCF_049634645.1. Classification (NCBI taxonomy): domain Eukaryota; kingdom Metazoa; phylum Chordata; order Testudines; family Trionychidae; genus Pelodiscus; species Pelodiscus sinensis. Next base: position 2,715,392 of record NC_134743.1, on the reverse strand, counting down.
CCAAGTAGAGGGGAGGAAGGAAAGGTTGTGGAGCCACAGGACACACATCTTGAAGAGCAGTTGTTACTGCACAAAGTGAGTAACTCCCTTTTCTTCTTCGAGTGATGTCCCCGTGGGTGCTCCACTGTTGGATGGAGCGAGTCGGAGTCATTGTTTGGCAGCGGTGGACAAGAATGCAACGGCCACTGCTGAGTCAGATGCTAGTTGTGGTAGTATTGCATTGTGTTTCGCAAAAGTGTGGTCTGAGGACCATGTTGCAGCTCTATAAATGTCTCTTAGGGGGACATTGTTCAGAAAGGCTGTGAAGGCAGCTGTAGCTCAAGTGGAACGTGCCCATGATGGATGCTGTAAGAGCCTGTTAGCCATAGAATGGCATCTGAGTATGCACATCGATATCCAAGTCGAGATTCACTGAGATGAAATAGGCATGCCTCTCAATCGCTCGGCAATGGAAATAAAGTCTCTGAGGGTATGTCTACACCGCCACCCTAGTTTGAACTAGGGTGGCTAATGTAGTCATTCGAACTTGCAAATGAAGCCCGGGATTTAAATATCCCAGGCTTTATTTGCATGTTTCCGGGCGCCGCCATTTTTAATGCCCCGTATTTCGAACTACCTGCCCGCGGCTACACGCTGCACAGGCTAGGTAGTTCGAATTAAAGCTCCTAATTCAAACTACCGTTACTCCTCCTCAATGAGTCTTTAACATCCTTATTGTGGAAAGCTGTTATAGCCAACAGGTGTACTCTTAGGGTACGTCTACACTTGCTCCCTAGTTCGAACTAGGGATGCAAATGTAGCCGACCAAAATTGCTAATGAAGAAGGGATTTTTTTGAGGAGTAATCTTAGTTTGAACCAAGGGGTTTGATTAAAACTAACACGTCCTGGAGCGCACTTCCTGGTTTGAATCAGCTGGCGAGCGGAATAGCACGCGGGCCAGATTATGTTAATGAAGCGTGGGATATTTAAATCCCCGCTTCATTAGCAATTTTGGTCAGCTACATTTGTATCCCTAGTTCGAACTAGGGAGCAAGTGTAGACGTACCCAGAGGGAAGAAAGTGAAATCCCAATATCTTAAGTTCTAACATGTAATCAAGGATGATCTTCAGTGGGGACGCACAAGGTCCCTCATCACTCTTTGACACTAGTGAGAGAAACGAGTCCATTTTTTAAGTTTTTTGAGTGGAAGGTCTCCTACTGTGGAGAACATTCTTCACCTGTTGAAAGCATTGGGTCTCTAGTTCCCTAAACCAGATAGAAGCCATGCAAGGAGGTGAAGGGTGTGCAGCTGAGGATGCAGCATCGTCCCACAATTCTGGGAGAGGTTGCGTCGACGTGGTAATGGGTATGGAGGCTGAGTCAACAGCCTGTGCAAAACTGGAAACCATGTTTGGCGTGACCAGAATAGATCTATCAGAATGACTTAAGCCCCTACTGCACAGTTCTTGTGGAGTACTCTGGGAATGAGTGGCATGGGGGGGAAGGCATAGCGTAGAGGGGCCCTCCACTGGGTCAGGAACGCATCTCCAAGTGAGCCCTGGCCAAGTCCCACTTTGGAGCAGAATCAGGGTAATCTGGTGTTGTGGGAAGAGGCAAAAAGGTCTAATGCTGGTCAGCCCCATTGACAGAAGGTCAGGTTTGCGGCCTCAAGATGCAGCTCCCATTTATGGTCCGCAGAAAAGTTGCAGCTCAGAGTGTCCCAGTGGTGTTGGTGACACCAGGGAGGTATGATCCTACGAGTGTAACCTGGTTGCAGATGCACCAGTTCCATAAGCTGATGGCCTCTGTGCACAGGGAACAGGAGTGGGCGCTGCCTTGCCTGTTTATGTAAAAGATTGTTGAGATATTGTCTGTGAGGACTCAAACTGTACAGTTGGCAATTTGAGACACAAAGTGCGTGCAGGCATTTCTCACTGCCCTGAGTTCTAACAGACTGATGTGTAGAGACCACTTGTCCTGAACTACCTGCTCTTGAAGATAGGCTTCCCAACCCAGCAGGGATGCATATGTTGCGATTTGTGCACTGAGCTAGGGTTGGTGGAAGGGGATGCCTGCAAGGAGATTGTCCACTGATGTCCACCAGTGTAGGGATGTGAGGACATCTGTTGGTACAGTACTGTAAGAAAATACTTGGAGTAGAACCCCCATGCGTGGAATTCGTTTCTACCCTTTCTAGAGCTCTGAGCAGCAGGAGATGATTGACATCCTGTCTTAGCAGGCTCTTGTGAGAGGGGTCCCTGAAGAGGAATGGAGTAGGAAGTAGGGCAAGGTACTTGGGTGAGAGAGTACTGGAGACCCAATCCCACATGGGGGATGCAAGTTGGATATACTGCAGGTGATAGACCTGTAGAAGCAGGCCGTGACTGAGTGTGCTTGCCCTGGCTGTCAGGTAAAGAGTTTGGATCTGCCAGATACTGCCCATGTTAGCTGCGGGTCTGTATCAAGTGCCAGCATAGCTGGTGCCGAGGGTGGCGGCAGTGAAGGCAGTGCTGGCTTGTTAGAACGCGCTGTTTTTGCCTATGGCGCCGCAGCTTTTTGTTGTGCCAAGCTCTGGGAGAGTAGAGCGCCCTGGTGCTTCTTTCAGAACCAAGGAGGCGCACATCAGTGTAGGTGCTGCAGTATGAGCTCTGCCTGCTGATTTTGTGGTGGTGGCCCCAGATGTTCCAGGTCTCTCTCCCTGCTAATTCTTGGGGAGGAGGAAGGAAGGAGAAAGTGAGCTGGAGAAGCTCTCTTATTCATGGCTTTCCTGAGGGGCAGGGAGGCAGTCCTTTTCTTTGGAGAGCCGTCTTGGTTAGAGGAGGCATCTTATCATTCTCAGGTGCAGCTCTCTATCTTTTCTCACTCTTGCCTTCAGGCTTGAACAGTGCTCGCATTTTTGCAGGTTATGGGCTTCCCCCAAACAGCGTATACAGAGGGAATGGTCATCAGATACTGGCATGGGCTCTCGGCAGTCTGTACATTTCTTAAAGCCAATATGTCTGACGAGGCAGACATATTAGTTAATATCTGTTGATTCAACTCCATTCTTTTTTTTCCCCCCCTCAGAGAACCAGGGAACCAAAAGGTGCTCGGTTCGCCACGCTTGAGTGGCTAATGCCGCGTTCAAATCCCCTGAGGGGAAAAAAATACTTTTTTTAGGTAAAAATGAAGGAGGGAAACTATTTACACAAATTTTTAACACTTATCCTATAAAAGAAACTGTCCAAACACTAAAGACTATCTGAGGTAATGAGTGAGAGAACATGTTGAAGCCCTGTCTGCAGCTGAGGGCAGTTGAAGAGGAACTGAAGGGGAAGGGTCGGGCCGCGCATGTCAGGCGCTTGGGAGGCAGTGGCACAAGATGCCTCCTGTGCATGCACAACCCGGCAGGGGGGCGGGGCAGGAACTGCTTTGCAATGCTCCAATTTACAGCTCTGGGTGACCCATTACCAACGGTGGAGCACCCACGGGAACATCACTCGAAGGACTGACTGTTATGCTAAATAGATTTTGCTCATTGAGTCTATCACACTGAGGCATGTTTTCTAGCCCCTTAACCATTGTCATGGCTCTTACTCATAGACTCATAGACTTTAAGGTCAGAAGGGACCATTATGATCATCTAGTCTGACCCCCTGCACAATGCGGGCCACAGAATCTCACCCACCCCCTTCTATAATAATCCTCTCACCTATATCTCAGATATTGAAGCCTTCAAACAGTTTGAAGACCCCAAGATGCAGAGACTCCTCCAGCTGTGATCTGTACCCCATGCTACAGAGGAAGGCGAAAAACCTCCAGGGCCTCTGCCAATCTACCCTGGAGGAAAATTCCTTCCCAACCCCAAATATGACGATCAGCTAAACCCTGAGCACGTGGGCAAGACTCACCAGCCAGACACCCAGAAAGTTCTCTATAGTAATTCCTATCATCCCTCCATTGACCTATTTACCACTGATAATGAATGGTCAATTAGTTACCAAGATCATGTTATCTCATCAAACCATCCCCTACATAAACCCATCGGCTGTGTCTAGACTGGCAAGTTTTTCCGCAGAATCATCTGCTATTGCGGAAAAACTTGCCAGCTGTCTACACTGGCCGCTTGAATTTCCGCAAAAGCACTGACAATTTCATGTAAGATTGTCAGTGCTTTTGTGGAAATACTATGCTGCTCCCGTTCGGGCAAAAGTCTTTTTCCAAAAATCTTTTGCACAAAAGGGCCAGTGTAGACAGCAGAGATTTGTTTTCCGCAAAAAAGCCCCGATCGTGAAAATAGCCCCGATCGGGGCTTTTTTGCAGAAAACCGCGTCTAGTTTGGCCACGGACGCTTTCCCGCAAAAAGTGCTTTTGCAGAAAAGCGTCCTGCAAATCTAGACGCGCTTTTCTGAAAATCATGCCAGTGTAGACGTAGCCATCTAGTTTAATCTTGAAGCCAGATACATCTTTTGCCCCCACTATTTCCCTTGGAAGGCCGTTCTAGAACCTCACTCCTCTAATGGTTAGAAACCTTCATCTAATCTCAAGTCTAAACTTCCTACTAGCCATCTTATATCCATTTGTTCTTGTGTCCACATTGGTATTAAGCTTAAATAATTCCTCTCCCTCCCTGGTATTTATCCCTCTAATATATTTAAAGAGTGCAATCATGTGCCCCCTCAGCCTTCTTTTGGTTAAGGTAAACAAGCCAAGCTCCTTGAGTCTCCTTTCATAAGACAGGTTTTCCATTCCTCGGATCATCCTAGTGGCCCTTCTTTGTACCTGTTCCAGTTTGAATTCATCTTTCTTAAACATGGGAGACCAGAACTACACACAGTATTCCAAATGGGGTCTCACCAATGCCTTGTATAATGGCACTAACACCTCCTTATCCCGACAGGAAATACTTTGCCTAATACATCCCAAAACCGTATTAGCCTTTTTCACGGCCATGTCACAGTGGCGGCTCATAGTCATCCTATAATCAACCAGGACTCCGAGGTCCTTCTCCTCCTCCGTTACTTCCAACTGATGTGTCCCCAGCTTATAACTAAAATTCTTGTTATTAATCCTTAAATGCATAACCTTACACTTCTCACTATTAAATTTCATCCTATTGCTATCACTCCAATTTACAAGGTCATCCAGATCTTCCCGTATAATATCCCGATCCTTTTCTGAATTGGCAATACCTCCCAACTTTGTGTCATCCGCAAATTTTATCAGGACACTTCCACTTTTGGTGCCAAGGTCAGCAATAAAAAGATTAAATAAAATTGGCCCCAAAACTGATCCCTGAGGCACTCCGCTAGTAACCTTCCTCCAACCTGACAGTTCACCTTTCAGTATGACCCGCTGTAGTCTCCCCTTTAACCAGTTGCTTATCCACCTCTCAACTTTCATATTAATCCCTATTTTTTCCAATTTAACCAATAATTCCCCATGTGGTACTGTATCAAATGCCTTACTAAAGTCAAGGTAGATTAGATCCACTGCATTTCCTTTATCTAAAAAAGTTGTTACTTTCTCAAAAGAGGAGATCAGGTTGGTTTGGCACGATCTACCTTTTGTAAAACCATGTTGTAATTTGTCCCAATTGCCATTAACCTTAATGTCTCTAACTACTTTCTCCTTCAAAATTTTTTCCAAGATCTTGCATACTACAGATGTCAAACTAACAGGCCTATAGTTACTCGGGTCGCTTTTTTTCCCTTTCTTAAAAATAGGAACTATATTAGCAATTCTCCAGTCAAATGGTACAACCCCTGAGTTTAGAGACTTATTAAAAATTTTTGCTAATGGACTTGCAATTTCATGTGCCAGTTCCTTTAATATTCATGGATGAAGATTATCTGGGCCCTCCGATTTACTCCCATTAAACTGTTCAAGTTTGGCTTTTACCTCAGATATGGTAATATCTACCTCCATATCCTTAGTCCTATTTGTTATGTTACCATTATCCCTGAGCTCTTCATTAGCCTCATTAAAGACTGAAGCAAAGTATTTGTTTAGATATTGGGCCATTCCTAGATTATCCTTAACCTCCACTCCATTCTTAGTAATTAGCGGTCCTACTTCTTTTTTTTTTGTTTTTTTCCTATTTATATGGCTATAAAACCTTTTACTATTGGTTTTAATTCCCTTTGAAAGGTCCAACTCTACATGACTTTTAGCCTCTCTCATTTTGTCCTTACATGCTCTAATCTCAATAAGGTAGCTTTCTTTACTAATCCCTCCCATCTTCCACTCCTTATATGTTTTCTGCTTTTTCTTAATCACCTCTCTGAGATGCTTGCTCATCCAGCTTGGTCTAACACACCTACCTATAATTTTTCCCCTTTTCTTGGGATACAGGCTTCTGACAACTTCTGCAACTTTAACTTAAAATAATCCCATGCCTCCTCCACATCAAGATCCATAATTTCTTTAGTCCAATCAACTTCCCTAACTAATTTCCTTAATTTATTGAAGTTAGCCCTTTTGAAATCAAAATCCCTAATCTCAGATCTAATTTGAGCCAAGGTTGTCCCCTACAACCATTTCATCTATGAGGTCCTTGCTACTCACCAAAACCAAATCTAAAATAGCATCCCCCCCTTGTTGGTTCAGCAACTACTTGATGAAGGAATTCATCAGCTATCACATCTAGGAAAATCTGAGCCCTATTATTACTGAAGCAAAATGCAGGACAATGTAGCACTTTAAAGACTAACAAGATGGTTTAAAGTGCTACATTGTCCTGCATTTTGCTTCAGCTACCCCAGACTAACACGGCTACATCTCTATCACTATTATTACTAGCACTTGTTCTCCAGTCTATATCTGGAAAGTTGAAATCTCCCATGATTACGCAGTTTCCATGAGTATTTACTTCATTAAAAACATTAAAGAGGTCTCTATCCATATCCAAATTGGATCCTGGTGGTCTATAACTCTTCCCTGACCCCCTCCAACTTATCAACAGCCTTCAGCTGTGGGCACCAGAACTGGACCAAACACCACAGCAGTGGCTCCATCAGTGCCAAATAAAAAGAAAATAATCTCTCTACTTCCACCTGCAACCCTCCCACTACTTCAGCACAGGATCCCATAGGCTCCCCTCGCCAACAGTTTGTGGGAAGTAGGGATGTTAAATATCGGTTACGTGAATAGTTGATTAACCTCATGAATTCTTCTTGGTTACTTGGCTAGTCTACAGTCCCCGGGGGTGGGGCCAGCAGCCAGTGTGTTGCAGCCCTGCTCCTGCAAAGCCCCCTGCCACTCTATACTGTATTAGATGCAACAGCCTGGGATGCCAGGCAGGTCCATAAAAGGAGCCAGTTTAAAAACCAGCTCCCTTCACAGACTGGCTGCCTGTCACCCAGTGCTGCTGCCTCTGTATCAGAGGCAGCAGCGCAGAGAGGCTGAGCTCTCAGACCTGGTGCGAGTCAGAACCAAGCTGGGCTGCCTGCTCACCTAGCTCCTAATTCACTTTAAATGCAAACACACAGTGGAGGTAGGCCCAGGACCTGCCGTGAGCCAGGACTGAGCCGGGCTACTGGCCAGCCTGCTAAAAAATTCACTGGTGGGAGTGGCGGGGAGGGAATGCATGTACTCTATAGCATTAACCTATAAACTTTTGCTTATTGGTTAATCAACAACACTGTTAGAAACCTAGTAGAAAGAGCTATTTGCCCCCCTCTTCCCCAGTGTTACACAGCCCAAGCACTACAGGTACAGCCCTCTCTAGATATACGCAGGTACACTGGGTGCGGATCCCCCATTGTACCACCCCCATCTTGTATCACACAGCCCCCCCACCTGTGTCACACAGCCCCTCACATACCGCCCCTGACCCTGTCACATGGCCCCCTGTACCACCTCCCACCCTGCCCTGTGTCACACAGCCCGTGTACTGCCCCCCACCCTGTGACACAGTCCCAGTATACCACCTCCACTGTGTCACACAGCCCCTATGTACCACCACCCTATCCTGTGTCACACAACACCCCCATAAATGCCCCCCATGTACCGCCCCCCACCCTGGGTCACTCAGTCCCCCAAGTGCCACCCCCCACCCTGTGTCACACGCCCCCCCACGTACCACCTCCCCACCCTGTGTCACACGCCCCCCCACGTACCACCTCCCCACCCTGTGTCACACGCCCCCCCACGTACCACCCCCCGCCCTGTGTCACACGCCCCCCCACGTACCACCCCCCCGCCCTGTGTCACACGCCCCCCCCACGTACCACCCCCCGCCCTGTGTCACACGCCCCCCCACGTCCCACCCCCCGCCCTGTGTCACACGCCCCCCCACGTCCCACCCCCCGCCCTGTGTCACACGCCCCCCCACGTCCCACCCCCCGCCGTGTCACACGCCCCCCCACGTCCCACCCCCCCATGTCACACGCCCCCCCGTCCCACCCCCCCGTGTCACACGCCCCCCCCACGTCCCACCCCCCCGCCCTGTGTCACACGCCCCCCCCACGTACCACCCCCCGCCGTGTCACACGCCCCCCCCACGTACCACCCCCCGCCGTGTCACACGCCCCCCCACGTACCACCCCCCCGTGTCACACGCCCCCCCACGTCCCACCCCCCCGCCCTGTGTCACACGCCCCCCACGTACCACCCCCCGCCCTGTGTCACACGCCCCCCCACGTACCACCCCCCCCGCCCTGTGTCACATGCCCCCCCCACGTACCACCCCCCCGTGTCACACGCCCCCCCACGTACCACCCCCCGCCCTGTGTCACATGCCCCCCCACGTCCCACCTCCCCGCCCTGTGTCACATGCCCCCCCACGTCCCACCCCCCCGCCCTGTGTCACACGCCCCCCCACGTACCACCCCCCACCCTGTGTCACACGCCCCCCCACGTACCACCCCCCGCCGTGTCACACGCCCCCCCACGTACCACCCCCCCGTTTCACACGCCCCCCCCACGTCCCACCCCCGCCCCGTGTCACACGCCCCCCCCACGTCCCACCCCCCGCCCCGTGTCACACGCCCCCCCACGTCCCACCCCCCCGCCCCGTGTCACAGGCCCCCCCACGTCCCACCCCCCCGCCCCGTGTCACACGCCCCCCCCACGTCCCACCCCCCCTCCCCAGCGTGAGCCCCCCGCCCGGGGCGGCCCCTCATTGCACTTCTCTGGCGGACGCCCCCACCCCGCTAACTGGCGGGCAGTGAGTGAGGCGAGCGCTGCCCGGGGGGGGGGGAGGGGGGGGTGCGAGTGACTGCCCTTTTAAGCCCCGGGACCCATCCCTTTAAGAACCATTCGCCCCGCCCCTTGACACTGGCCAAAAGTCCCCTGGCGGACACAAAATCGGCCTCGCGTGCCTGCCCCTTTAAGCGGAGCCCCGCCCCTTTAAGCGCAGCGCCCACCGCCCCTCCCCCGTAGGCCTCTGCAATCTCACCTGCCGTGGGGAGGGGCAGTTCGCCCGCTCGCTACCTCGTGCCCGGGGCTCCTTCCCAGCGGGCGGGGGGCAGCCGCCTCGCGTGGCGGGGGACCGAGGGGGCGGGGCCGCTCCTGTCTCCCAACGGCCGCCGGCGCGAGACACCCAACCTTTACCGCGCGCACACTAACCGCCGGGCCGCGCGCGCGGCCCCGCCCCCTCCGCCAGCGCCCATTGGCCGGCTGCTCCGCACGGGGCACCTTGGGAAGTGTAGTATCTTAGACGGTCCGAACACGACCGCCGGCCATGTTGGGTGAGGGCAAGTGTAGGCGGGGCTAATCCAATCCGGGATGGACAGACATCGTAACCCAGGGGGGACGTCACCGCGCAGTGAGCTCACCCCCCCTCACCACTGGGTGTAGTCTCCATGGCAACAGCCAATGAGTGGCTGGGCAGGGGCCAAGGGCCCCCCTCAGCAGACTCGTGAGGGGTGGAGCCTGATTGGACACGCCCCCCAGTGACTGACAGTGACCTCTGTCCCCACATTGACCCTGCTGACCTTGGCCCTGCCCCTCCCCCACCCCCTGCCCCCTGGACTCGCAGGCCTTGCGGTGCCCCAGCCTGCGGGCTCCGTGCCCCAGTTCTGTATCTGCAAAACCCAGCCAGGGATGATCCACTGTCACATGCTCCAAGCGGAGCCACGGATTGTCGGTTCTCACCACGGCCGCGGGGGCCCCACTCTGCACCGGGGTCTTCATCATGCACGTGGGATCAGAGCTCCTGGCTTGGTCTGGACAGTCACCCAGCCACCTTCTGTAACCCCCGCCAGCAATGATGGGGATTCTCCTGAAGGACCACACCTGGCATCTTCCCCAACACTCCTGTGTCCGGGAGCCAGAGCTTGCACCCCCTTCCCTGGTTCACAGCGCCCCCAGTACCAGCTGGGCAGGGGATAGGAGCACAACAAGGAGCTTCCCCTCCAACCAGCAGGTGACAATGGGCTGCAGCATTGTCATACACCCCGAGGGCCCTGCCCCCGCACACTGACCCACATGCACACAGACCAGGGGTGGGCAATCATTTTTGCCCGGCGGCCACTTCAAAAATTTTTGAAGTATCCTCGGGCCACCCCAGAAAGCTAAGGGTGAGAGAGCCCCTTTCCCTCCACTTCCCACTAGGCACCCATGCCCTGGAAGAGGCTTGACACGCTCCCCCACCCCAAGACCAATCAGGGCTCGGGGGCAGGGAAGCGTGGGAAGCCTCCTCCCGCCCTGCGAGGAGCACGTGGCACTTTGAAGTGCCACGGGTTCCTCGCAGGGAGGGGGAAGGGTGAAGGAAGCTTCACGCAGCTTCCCCTGCCCCCAGACTCTGATTGGCCTGGGGGCAGGGGAGTGCCCGAAGCCTTCTCCGCTCTGCCCCCGCCCTGCGAGCAGCCTGCGGCTTTGGGCACTTTCCTGCCCCCAGGCCCTAATTGGCTTGGGGGCAGGGGAGCAGCAAGGCCTCCGCGGGCCAGATCCACCTGCTTGGTGGGCTGGATCCGGCCCGGGGAGGCCCTTTTGCCCACCCCTGACACAGACCTTAATCCCTCCACAGCCAGCTGTGTGTACTAGGGGGCTGTGTCTAGACTGGCAAGTTTTTTCGCAAAATCATCTGCTTTTGCGGAAAAACTTGCCAGCTGTCTACACTGGCCACTTGAATTTCTGCAAAAGCACTGACGATCTCATGTAAGATTGTCAATGCTTTTGTGGAAATATGCTGCTCCCATTCAGGCAAAAGTCTTTTTCCGAAAGACTTTTGCGCAAAAGAGCCAGTGTAGACAGCAGAGATTTCTCTTCCGCAAAAAAGCCCCGATCGCGAAAATGGTGATCGGGGCTTTTTTGTGGAAAAGCACGTCTAGATTGGCCACAGACGCGTTTCCGCAAAATGCTTTTGCAGAAAAGCGTCCTGCCAATTTAGATGCTCTTTTCCGAAAATGCTTTTAATGGAAAACTTTTCCATTAAAAGCATTTCCGGAAAATCATGCCAGTGTAGACGTAGCTGGGATGTTGCTACACTTCAAAGGAGAAAGCGTTGCAGGTAGCACAGGGCCAGCGGGGGACTCAAGGAGTCCGCAGCTGACTCCGGGCTCCAGGCAATACTGCTACTTTGAAGCACCCCTTCACTCCGCCCTGCCCCCGCTGCCTCTTTCTGATAGAGGCAGCAAAGGGGGAGAGTGACTAGTGGACAAGGATGTCAACTCTCCCATAAGCATTTGCTTATCAGATAGTCAATTGGTCAACTAGTTGTTCACATACCCAGTGTGTACACATACAGTTCTACACGCAAAGCTATGCATGCTCTCACACTGAGCCCCCATCACCTACATACATACACAACTCTACATGCACACTCATAGAAAGCTACTCACACATAATTTCAGATCTATGCATAGTCACACAGGCTGCTGTGTGCATTCATACCCAGCTATGCACATGTACACACCCAGATTGTGCTCACACACGTCTACACAGACACCTACACACACACAAAACTACTCTCACATATACATGGTCAAGGCGTCCTGTAGTAGCTCAGGATGTGGGAACACAAACTGCAAGTTCTATATTTACATTTCACCAGCCAAGTGTCCAGTATGAACTCCTCAAGCTCTATATGGCCTGACCATGTCATTAGAGACAGTTCCCTTCAGTTCTCCAAGCTCTCTTGCTGACCAGATGAGTTTTCCTCTGTGACAGACTGGTCATTTACTCCAAAGGTCACAGCAATTTTTGGGTTACTCCCAAGGATTCTGTTGCTTATTCCAAATCAATTGCACCTTAGATCTCACACCAAACACAATGCTTGTAGCTTTTCTGTAACAAACTAAAGATCTGTTATAGAGGGAAAAAATATCAGAGAAGTAGCAGTGTTAGTCTGAATCTGCATAAACAACGAGAAGTCTTGTGGCATCTGACGAAGTGGGTCTTTGCCCACAAAAGTGTATGCTCCAATAAATCTGTTAGTCTATAAGGTGCCACAGGACTTCTTGCTGTTTATACAGGGAAAGGAAATGAAAGTTGTTTACAAGGTTAAAGCAGGTCAATACATGTACATACACACATGAATTCCTGTCTTAGACTACGTCTATACTGCAGCCTTCTTCCGCAAAAGTTAAGCAAACGAAGTGCAGAGTAGAATATCGCCACACTTCATTTGCATAATTAATTAGCAGCCGTTTTTGCGCAAGAGGCTTTTGCACAAAAAGGAGCTGTGTAGACGGCTCCTTTTTGTGCAAAAATCCCCTTTTCCACAAGAGCCGTTCTTCCTCATTTTGCTGTGTAGACATACTCTGAGTCCAAGCACCAGAGACTTATAGTTCCTCCTTGTTAGGACTTTATATTCCTTCCCCACTTCTGCTTTGAGTTGTAAATGCAGTGGATGGAAGGAATTCCTTTGCAAGGGGAGGAGCAAACAACAAGCAAACAAGGCCTCTGATATTCTTCTGCCTTCTTGTTGGGTAGGGGGTAACACCTCCTATTGGAAACTAGTATTTGAAACTGATTAATGCTTGTCTCCTGTCTGGTGATTTATAGTTACCAAGCAAACTCTTAAATATAATTATAGCACGGGATACGGCTGCAATAAGTGATTAATGCATGTGGCAATTCACAAGCATTTCACAAAGTCTAAACACTAAACACATTCTTGTAACTCCAATGCCTATTTTAACAACACTGCCAGAGGTTCCAGTGCAGGGTTTCTCAGCGTTCAGTCGAGACCTCGGGGCCTTAGCGTGAGCTGGCATCTGGCCTGCCAACAGCACACGCACACAGAGCTATGCACGCACATACATACAGAGCTTGGCAGGACAGCGGCCAGTGTGCTGATCCCTGGAATGGTGATGAGAGATCTCACCCACGCAGCTAAATTTGTAGCATGGGAAGCAACACCCCCTCTTCCCCGTTACACAACAGCCCTCTGGCAGCCATCCAGCCACGGCAGGGATGCAGCAAGGGCATGGCTTGGCCCTGTGGCCACATGCTGGTGCTGGCATGGAGTGGGGCTCAGCCCCATTGGGGCGCAGTAATGACACATCAGGAGGACCATGGTTTTGCCTCATCATCTCCCCATATGTCATTGCATTGAGGCCAGCAGTGACTGTGAGGAGAGAGCACCCCTTGCCGCGCCCCTGCTCTGCTCCCTGTGAGGCTGGATTGTCCCTCCACACTGTGACCCAGCCGGCACACTGGTGCTGTCCTGGAGAATTGCTCCCAGGCTGCAAGAGGGGAGGGGAGGGGACAGGACAGGGCTGCAGGGCCCCCTCTACAGAGTTGCCTTGGTCCAGTGAGGGCTCAGTCAGCCTCCGTGGGGAGCCAGTATTGGGGCCATGGATCCAGGCAGGGGGCATGGATTGCGATCCCAGATGGGGTCTGACTGGGCTAGTGCTATGAATGTGCAAAGGGTCACTGGGGGCCGCTCCGCGTGTGATGGACACTGCTGGAGCTCGGAGCAGTGGGGATAGGTCATAACTGCTGTTCCCGCTGGCCAGTGGGAACCGCTCCAGAGATGCCCCCATCCAGAGGCCTGGCTCAGCCAGGGACCAGAGGCCAAGAGACAAAGAGCATCTGCTGTGAACTCAGCCTGAGCAAGGGGCTGTCAGATGGACCTGACCTTTGGGCCAAGGGGGCAGCCACCCTGCAGGGTCCCTGCCAGCCCTAGGAGGGCGATGGGAAGTCCTGCTCCGTGCAGGGTCTGAGGAGGGTCTGTTCTCTCGGCGGCATTTCTCATACATCTGTGGTCTCCCCAGGCACCACTGGCATTGCTGGCCGAGTGGCAGGGTCCTGCAGCCTAACGCCCTGCTCTGGAGGGAGTGTGATGTGGGACTCTGCCCAGAGAGAGCCCTGAGACCAGAGGGGCTTTGCTGGAGCCGGCCACTCAGGGGCAAGGTTGCCAAGTGTCCACTTTTGAACGGACAGTCCGGGATTCGAGCTTTCTGTCCGGGAAACAAATTGAGAAAATACCGGAGATAGAAATGTCGGTTTCTCACCTGTGGCGAGTAGATTACATTGTTTGTCGAGCACTGAGTAGCAGTGCATAGTTGCCTCCTGCCTAGCTGGTAGACATGCTCACTCTGCGGAGCGTGTCTACCAGCCAGGCAGTAAGCAACCACACAGTGGGGGGGCGGGGCGGGATGGAATCCCCAGGGCCAGACTCGCCATGTGCCCTACCGGGACCGTGCATGGGATGGGCAGCACCCCGGGATCTGCGTGCGCCCAGGCCAGCCCTGCTCCCTGCCGGCCGGTTCCCCCGCCCTCTGACTGCCCCTCCGGCCAGCCCCGCTCCCCCCAACCCCCTCCCAGCCAACCCCACTCCCCACCAGCCGGTTCCTCCCAACCCCCTCCCAGCCAGCCCTGCTCCCTGCCGGCCGGTTCCCCCGCCCTCTGACTGCCCCTCCGGCCAGCCCCGCTCCCCCCGACCCCCTCCCAGCCAGCCCTGCTCCCTGCCGGCCGGTTCCCCCGCCCTCTGACTGCCCCTCCGGCCAGCCCCACTCCCCCCAACCCCCTCCCAGCCAACCCCACTCCCCACCAGCCGGTTCCTCCCAACCCCCTCCCAGCCAGCCCTGCTCCCTGCCGGCCGGTTCCCCCGCCCTCTGACTGCCCCTCCGGCCAGCCCCGCTCCCCCCAACCCCCTCCCAGCCAACCCCGCTCCCCACCAGCCGGTTCCTCCCTGGCCAGCCCCACTCCATCCCAACCCCCTCCCAGCCAGCCCTGCTTCCCGCCAGCCAGTTCCCCCTCTCCCCCTCCCTCCTCCCAGCCAGTCCCCCCTCCCCCATCTGAGATCAAGTGTGTCCGGTATTTTTTTGAAACCATCTGGTAACCCTACACAGGCAGGGAGTCAAAGGTGCAGTTACCCAGAAACTGTGCAGGGTCCTGAGCTGTTAGGCTCTGTGCTCCGTCCTGGCCTTTTCACACGCTCCTGGCCCACAGCCTGTTTCTCTGCCCAGCACTAAACTGTGGAGAGGCTCCATCCTAGCAGGGAGCGACGCCCTGGGAGTGGGTGCAGCAAGGAAGCGCGGCCCGTTCAAGACAGGCCCCGTTTAACAGCCAGTCGCCTGGCCCCAGTGGGGGAGAGCCATTAACGCAGCCTGGGGAAGCTGCACTGCAGACAGTCTCTACAGGAAGGAGCCTTTAGCCCTGGCTCCTCACACCGGATCCCTGGTTCCACCTCCAGGCAATCCGCCTTGGCTCTGTCCCTGTCCCTTGGTGTCCAAGCTCCTCACATCCTGGGTCTTTCTGGCACCTTACAAACAGCCACCGACACCTCCTGCCTCTACCCCCAGTTGTGTCCAGCCGCTTCCCCGGTGCTGGCTTCAGCTGTGTGTGCTGATTGCAGTCCGCCCAGAACCCCCGGATGGGCGCTACGTCCCAGCTTCTAAACATCCCCAGGAGGGACCACGCAGCCTCACTGTCCGACACTGAGGCCACGTCTACACGAGGGATGTAAAATCCCCTTTAATTGGCTAACCCGTTAACTGACTGAAGACTGAAGCAGCCCCTCTCCACGGGGCCCCCAAGGGGTTGGAGCAGCCTCCTGCCCTCAGCAGGGGGGAGCTGCTCCAGCCCCCACCAGTTAACCTTAACCGATGACCCTCGCCTACTAAGGTTAACCCGTTAACATTCTCATCCCTAGTCTACGCCCAAAGCCAGGCTGGCCCAGCTCCCTCGCTGAGTATAGTGAGAAGAGCGCTGGGTGCAGGGAGACTTCGCCCATCCACCTAGCTACTGTCTCTCAGGGGAGGGGATTGAGAGGGGCTACGCAGGAGTGGACACGGCAGCCTTTCTAGCGAGCAGAGCCGGAGACTCTGGGCTCCCGCCTCCTGCTTCTCCCTGCGTGCTCAGCCCAGCGAGTGCGGCTGAGCCAGACTCCTGGGAGAGCCTTGTCCGCTCTGCAGGGATTAATTCACCTCCGCACGGATTTACAGTGCTACCGAGTGGCACCCAGCCTAGGAAGCCCTTAGCTTAGCACAGAGCTGAGTTTCAAGTAGAACCACTTCTGGCCCAGTGAGCTGCCGTGACTGTCCTCAGGATCTGTGTCTCTCTCTGACTTGCTTGCCAAGTGAGAACCCCAGACCCAGAGCCAAACCCACACTTATCCCCTCTGTTCGCCAGCTGGGGGGTGCTCAGCTTCCTGACACTGTCTCTCTGCCCTCCTGGCAGGTCTGGGGCCGTTTCAGCCAATCCCTTCTGACAGTGCAGTGTTTCTCAGCCAGTGGTATGAGGACCCTTGGGGTACTCGAGAGAAATCTGGGGGGCATGTCAACACAACTGAAATTTGGAGAAAACGGAATTTTTGTTTTAAGTTTTTCTGTGCTTTATTATTTTTGTACTTTTTACACCCAAAAATTGTATCGCCTGCCCGGCTACGATTAAGTTATTTAAACAAAAGTGTTGCAATGGTAGAAAAAAAAACGTGTGTCTGAAAACTAGGTACTGGGGGTACTTATAAATTGTTTTAAAGGGGTATTTTATAAACAAAAAGGTTGTGAAACACGGACTTAGTGGATATTCCAGCCAGACTGGGAGGTGACATACACACCTGTGACTTTTAGTCCATCTTGACAGCAGACTTGGACCTGTTTTTCCCCACTGAGGAGCCATGCCAAGAACAGGAAACTGAGGCACACAGCCGACTAATAAAATGTTTACACAAAATTCCAGCTTCATCACACCTTGTTAATATGTCTGGTCCCAACTCAGACAGTGTCCATGATGCTCAGCCTGTGCTAAGCCACCCCCACTCCACGAGGAGAAATCAACCCATTCCCAGCCAGTGGGGAGCCATGCACTGGGAGTGGGGAAACTGAGTCACACAATGTGTCATACAGGAGGTCAGATGACGATCACAGTGGTTCCATCTGGCCTTGGAATCTCTGGCTCTGTGAATAGTTTTGATAAAAATATTGCCCCAAAATCCCCCGTATTACACAAGGGCCCAGGAAATTGGGGGTGGGGGATAGTAGTGCTGGAAGTCAGGACTCCTGGGTTCTATTCAACTGAGGGACTCTATGATGACAGGTAGAGCCATCCCTTCTCTGGGCCTCAGTTTCCCCACAGAGGGCTGTGCAGCACTGAGGCTCCTGCAGCTCTCCATCTGCAAGAAGCTTTGGTGGCAGGAGCCCCGGCATTAGCACCCAAATGGCTCTGGACTCAAGCAGCCGTGTGCAGCCCCTTGGCCCCTGCCAACCCTGGGATTCCATGACATACATGGCTCTGTGCTGCTGGGTGCTGGCAGACACAGGACACGGCCCGTGATTTACGGGCAGGGCCAGGGCCAGACCCCCATAGGGCTGAGCAGGGAGGTTGGCTTGCCGCCAGGAGCAGAATTGGATACGGCTGGCCCAGAGACGGGGGGCAGGAGAGGAGGGGGCTGCTGGGAAGTCACTGCGCTGCCAAGGAGCACAGAGCAGGGACGTGTGGGCTGGCCCCTGCAATGCCTGTCAATCCCGACCTGCAGCCCCTTGGCCCCTGCTCTGCCAGGGCCCCCAGTCCCAACCCATAGCCCTGGTCCAGCCCTGGCCCCCACCCTGCAAGGCTCTGCCGATGTCCCTTCCATCTGACCCACAGCATCTGCTGTGGCAGGCCCCGCACCCAGCCCCGGCTGCTCTCGGGCTGTCACGCAAGGAGCCTGCAGCGTGCGAGGTGTCTCCGCGATAAACAGAAGCGGTTTGGGCCAGTCTCTGGCTGGAGCAGAGCAGCACGGGGCACAGGCGTTGGCTCTGCACCTGGCTTCCCTTTAATCAGTGATTCGGGGTGGGGACGGGGGGGGATTAGCCAGTGTTCCCTGAAGGGACAGTAAATCCTGGCCCTGTAAACAGGGCTGGGGCAGGTGGACGGGGACTGATGCCGCGGGCCAGGGAGCCCACTGCATCCCCCTGCTTTGGTGCTGAGTGTAACCCCTAAGCCTCCCCACATGGGCACCACACCCCAGGGCGTCAGTAGCCACTGCCAGCTGTGTGCTGAGCCCTGGCCCGACGCAGTCTGGTGGCAGTGAGTTCCTCAGCGGAGGGGGTGTTGTCTGAAATCAGCTTCCCTGGCAGTAGCCTGAACTGCACGGCTCGGTCCCACAGCCTCTGTACTGTCACCTGCCCACGGAGCCACGCGCCAAGCAGTCCCGGCCCACGGAGCCACACACCGAGCAGCACCGACCCACGGAGCCACGCGCCAAGCAGCCCCAGCCCACGGAGCCACACACCGAGCAGCACCGGCCCACGGAGCCACGCGCCGAGCAGCCCCGGCCCACGGAGCCACACACCGAGCAGCACCGGCCCACGGAGCCACGCGCCGAGCAGCCCCAGCCCACGGAGCCACACACCGAGCAGCACCGGCCCACGGAGCCACACACCAAGCAGCCCCGGCCCACGGAGCCACGCGCCGAGCAGCCCCAGCCCACGGAGCCACACACCGAGCAGCACCGGCCCACGGAGCCACACACCAAGCAGCCCCGGCCCACGGAGCCACACACCGAGCAGCACCGACCCACGGAGCCACGCGCCAAGCAGCCCCAGCCCACGGAGCCACACACCGAGCAGCACCGGCCCACGGAGCCACGCGCCGAGCAGCCCCAGCCCACGGAGCCACACACCGAGCAGCACCGGCCCACGGAGCCACGCGCCGAGCAGCCCCAGCCCACGGAGCCACACACCGAGCAGCACCGGCCCACGGAGCCACACACCAAGCAGCCCCGGCCCACGGAGCCACGCGCCGAGCAGCCCCAGCCCACGGAGCCACACACCGAGCAGCACCGGCCCACGGAGCCACACACCAAGCAGCCCCGGCCCACGGAGCCACACACCGAGCAGCACTGGCCAAAGATCCATGCACCAAGCAGCCCCGGCCCACGGAGCCACGCGCCGAGCAGCCCCAGCCCACAGAGCCACACACCGAGCAGCACCGGCCCACGGAGCCATGTGCCAAGCAGCACCTGCCCACATATCCACGTGCCAAGCAGCACAGGCCTCCTTTTCCCTGCGCTGTGATTATGTCGGCCATGGCCCCTCGTTCCCTGCGCTGTGATTATATCGGCCGTGGCCCCTCGTTCCCTGCGCTGTGATTATATCGGCCGTGGCCCCTCGTTCCCTGCGCTGTGATTATGTCGGCCGTGGCCCCTCGTTCCCTGCGCTGTGATTATGTCGGCCGTGGCCCCTCATTCCCTGCGCTGTGATTATATCGGCCGTGGCCCCTCGTTCCCTGCGCTGTGATTATATCGGCCGTGGCCCCTCGTTCCCTGCGCTGTGATTATATCGGCCGTGGCCCCTCGTTCCCTGCGCTGTGATTATGTCGGCCGTGGCCCCTCGTTCCCTGCGCTGTGATTATATCGGCCGTGGCCCCTCGTTCCCTGCGCTGTGATTATGTCGGCCGTGGCCCCTCGTTCCCTGCGCTGTGATTATGTCGGCCGTGGCCCCTCGTTCCCTGCGCTGTGATTATATCGGCCGTGGCCCCCTTTTCCCTGTGCTGTATTTCCCTGTGACCTGTGTGCTGGCCAAGCCCAGTGGATAGTCGCTGGGAACGAAAAGGCCTTGCTGTAGCCAGGGGCTCTCTGTGCCACATAGCAAAGGCCCACAGCAAACAATGGAGGGGAGGCAAGAAATGACTCTTTCAGCGTGGAAGGCGTGAGGCAGCCTGGGCACTGGAGTGCTCTCCACTGCTCCTAGCCAGCCACCCCTCGGGCCCAGGCGCCTGCCTTGCCTGCTCTCTGCTCAGGACAGGGCTTGGTCTCTCACACTGGACCAGCTCTGCCTGGCCACCAGGGGCCTGGGATGGCTCTTGGGATGCCCAGAGCTGGGTGTCACCATGTCACCCCTGCTGGTTCTTAGGGGGGTGCCAACTCCCTGACCCCTTCCGCCTGGCAGCCACCCAACCGGCCGAGGCCAGCCTGCTCCACAATGCTAGACCCGCAGCACACCCCAGGTTCTCTGATGCAGCTGCGGGTACCCGCACTGCCCAATTCCTGCCCACGTGCAGGATGAAGGGGGGGGGGGCGGTTTCTGCCTTCTGCTTATAGCCCCAAACTTCATGTGTCCTCCGAGTCCAGAAAACCCCCTTAGCTTATTGGCTGGCATGTGGCTGCCCCGTTGATTGCACCCGTGCAAAGACTAAGCACCGGTTCCCCCTGAGCATGCGCTAAGTGCGGGTCCAGCAAAGAGACTGGGAGCTAGGTCCCGCCCCCCCCCACGCACACACAGACAGGCTGTTGGGTTCCCTTCATACATAGACAGGGTGCTGCTGGGTCCCCCACACGCACAGACTGGGTGCAGGGTCCCTGCCCCCACAGACTCGGTGCTGCTGGCCCCCCCCCCCCACACACACACACACACAGACTAGGTGCTGGGTCCCTGCCCCCCTGTGCATCATTTGGATGCCCCTCAATTGTCATCTGCAGCCTGCCGCTGCCCCAGCTCTGGGGACCGCCCCATGTTTAGATAATACCAGGTGATACTTAGCCTTCCCTGAGTGCAGGGGGCTGGACTAGACGACCGCTCAAGGTCCCTCCCAGCCCTACAAGTCGATGCCTGAACCCATTTGTGCTAAGGATG
Source organism: Pelodiscus sinensis (assembly GCF_049634645.1). Lineage (NCBI taxonomy): Eukaryota > Metazoa > Chordata > Testudines > Trionychidae > Pelodiscus > Pelodiscus sinensis. Next base: position 2,694,481 of record NC_134743.1, on the reverse strand, counting down.
ATGTGGGGAGAGCCCCTCCCTGGTTATATTTAGTGGCTGTGTGAGGCTGCTGCCTTGGGCACCTGCTGACAGTTTCCAGTTACAGCTGCACCCAGAGCTTGAGGGCTTGAGGCCTTCGGCATCTGGGGTCAGACTTGGGCCGTGTGCCGGAAATGTAGGCAGGACGCAGGATGCAACGCTGGCCCTAGCCCTACAGGGGTCCTGTACATACGGCCTCCACTCTGTATGGCCTCCACCATGGCCTCAGCCCCCCCCCCCCCCCCCCCCACATTCTCCACTGTGGGGATCAGCCTCCCTCCCTCCATACAGCCTCCACTGTGGGGATTAGCTCCTCCCCCATAGCAGCCTCCACCGTGGGGTTCAGCCCTCCCCCCACTTTGTATGGCCTCTCCACTACAGGTGCTGATCAAACTACAGCTTGCAGCCCCACCGTGGGGTGTCTCAGCCCCACCCCCGGCATTTCCACTGTTAGATATTTAGCCACTGCCTTCCTGCCCCATGTCTGGCCTGATACTCCCCGATAGTGGCCAGCTGGGCCCCCTCCTTGCCCTGTGTCAGCCTGGGGCCTGAGGGGCGAGGGCAGGATTGAGGAGCGGGGATGAGCCATGGGTCTGATCTGGAGTTTGGGGGAAGGGATCAGGCAGGGGGCCCCTTTGCTCTGGCCCGTTTGGTGGAGAAAGCTCCCAGCCGTTTGTATTAGTGTTTTGCTTTTATTCCCCACTCCCCATCTCTGCAGTCCCTGGCCCCAGCCCCGCCCCGGCCTATGGCCATGGTCCCTGGTAAGCGGCGTGTCCTTGGTCCCTGCCTGTGCCTGGCAGCAGTGTCCACGGGCCCCGGCTCAGCGGTAACGGCGGCTCCTCAGCAAAGTCCGGTGGGTGCCGGGCCCCTCAGGCTCCAGCCAGCCGCACTTGACGTGGGCCATGGCAGCGCCGGCTGGGCTGCGCTGGGCGGGGTCGGGGGTTAGCAGCCCTCGCAGCATCTCCTGGGCCTGGGCGGTGAAGCGCCCCCAGTGGGGCGGGCGCGGGCGCACGCGGGGGCTGCGGTGCCAGCGCGCAAAGTCCCGGTAGTGCCTGTCGGCGGCCGTGTGCCAGGGGAAGTAGCCGGTCAGCAGGCAGAAGAGCAGCACGCCGAGCGCCCAGGCGTCCAGGCTGGGCTGAGCCGGCAGGCGGGCCGAGGGCCCCAGGTTGCACAGCTCGGGCGCCGTGTAGGGCAGGTTCTCCGGCAGGGCCTCGATGGCAGTGCCCCGCGGGCAGCTCAGCCCAAAGTCGGTCAGCTGGACGCGCCGGCACTCGGGGTCGAGCAGCAGCACGTTCTCGGGCTTGACGTCGCGGTGCACCAGCCCTTTGGCCCCCATGAATTCCAGGGCGCTGGAGAGCTGCAGAGCACAGCGCTTGACGGGCAGCTCCGCGAGCCCGACCCCCACCTGGGCAGAGGGACCACGCAGCGCGCTCAGAGAAGGGCTCCTGGACCCACTGCCCATCTTGGGCCAGGAGGATGGGAGCCAGAGCCCCAGAGGGGGGCCAAGCTCCGTGTCCCATTCCCCTCTCCCCTCCCTGGCCCAGCCAATGCCTGCCTAGGGGCTGGATGGAGCCAGAGCCCCAGAGAGGGGCCGAGCTCCGTGTCCCATTCCCCTCTCCCCTTCCCGGCCCAGCCAGTGCCTGCCTAGGGGCTGGATGGAGCCAGAGCCCCAGAGAGGAGCCAAGCTCCGTGTCCCATTCCCCTCTCCCCTCCCCGGCCCAGCCAATGCCTGCCTAGGGGCTGGATGGAGCCAGAGCCCCAGAGAGGGGCCGAGCTCCGTGTCCCATTCCCCTCTCCCCTCCCCGGCCCAGCCAATGCCTGCCTAGGGGCTGGATGGAGCCAGAGCCCCAGAGAGGGGCCGAGCTCCGTGTCCCATTCCCCTCTCCCCTCCCCGGCCCAGCCAATGCCTGCCTAGGGGTTGGATGGAGCCAGAGCCCCAGAGAGGGGCCGAGCTCTGTGTCCCATTCCCCTCTCCCCTCCCCGGCCCAGCCAATGCCTGCCTAGGGGCTGGATGGAGCCAGAGCCCCAGAGAGGGGCCGAGCTCCGTGTCCCATTCCCCTCTCCCCTCCCCGGCCCAGCCAATGCCTGCCTAGGGGCTGGATGGAGCCAGAGCCCCAGAGAGGGGCCGAGCTCCGTGTCCCATTCCCCTCTCCCCTCCCCGGCCCAGCCAGTGCCTGCCTAGGGGCTGGATGGGAGCTGGTGCAGCAGAGAGAGAAAAGGGTCTATGGGAGGGCCCTAAACCCCATCCTCTGAGCCAGCCAGTCCCTGCCCTGAAACCCAGGAGGAGCCAGCACCCGAAGAGGGGAAGGCCACGTCCCACTGCCCACGCCCTGTGCCAGCCAGCCCCTGCCCTGGGGCTGGGTGTGGACCGGCGCCCCCTCGAGGGAAAGGCCCTGTGTCCCATGTCTGCCCCCGCCCACCCCCGTGGTACCTGCGGCTGCAGCAGGGCGAAGAGGTCCCTGGCAGGGGCGATCTCCTGCGCGAAGACGTAGTGGTGCGCCGTCTGGAAGGCGATGCCCAGGGCGCCTGCGATGCAGGGGTGGGTGGCCAGGCTCAGCGAGATGCAGTATTCGCTCAGGAAGCCCCGCAGCTCAGTGTCCCGCTTCTCGATGAACTTCAGCGCCAACGGCCGGCCTGGGGGGAGGGGCAGAGCGAGGGGTCAGGGCTGCCCCTGCCCCCGTAAGAATGTACCTCTCCCCTCGCTGGCCCAGACCCCGCCCCTCCTTGGATCAGCCCTCCCTTCCCCACCCCATACAGCCCTGTGGGGCCAAGAGCTGCCAGACTAGGATCCTGGGGCCTGGCAGCTCGTGGGGACTTGGGGGCAGGGCTCTCCCTCCCCAGCTGCAGCCCATCAGGGTGGGCGTGTGGCGCTGGCGCTCCCGGGGGAACAGGAGCGGTAGGGTGTGTGGGAGAGAGGGCCCCTTGGGCACAGACTGGCTCCCTCACCAGCCCAGGCCCTACCTTGCAGCTGGTGCACGGCCAATAGCACCTGGCCGAAGGAGCCTCTGCCCAGCTCTCTCAGGACCGTGTACGACTCGGTCACCTCCAGATGGGGCAGGTTCTGCGCCGTCAACTCCATCATCTCCTCCAGCTGCTGCTCCATGCCCCATGGGGCGGGCAGGGCCATAGCTGCAGGACAAGGGACTGGGGTGTGACCTCCGGGAGCAGTGTCCAGACAGCCCACCCGGGGTACCATGTTATTGGCCTTAGACCGCCCAGGCCCTGCTCCGCCTGGGTGCCTGGGGCCCTGCCCAGCAGACAAGTCCCCCGCAGGACTCGGGGTGAGTTGGACTCACTGGGCAGAGCTTGTGGGGTGGAGCAGGAGGCTGGAGCCCAGGATTCATTCTTGGGGAGACCCCTCGGTGGGGGAGGGGAGCTGGCACTGCAGGATTTTTCCAAGAGACAGTTTAAAAGCTGAGGCCTGTAGATCCGTGTACACAGGGACCCCCGCCCCTGGCACTGAGCTGCGACTGCCTCCAGGGAGGGCATGGGGCTGTTTATACATGGACCCTCGCTCAGAGCTGAAATGCAGCCACCTCTGGGGCGGGGTGCAGAGGCTGTTTCACACAAGAGTAATGGCCCCTCAAGGCCTGACAGCTGCTTCCTCTCATGGGCCCGGGGGCACCAAGTCCTGGCTTTCTGTAGCTGTGAACCAAGGAGGCATGGCTCCCCCCTTGGGCTCTCCTTCCAGCTTGTGGAGGCCGGGCAGACTGACTCAAGGCCCCACTGATGCGCTGCCTCTGGGGATGAGCAGCTCTGTTAATGACGCCTTCCTGCCCCACTAAGCCTGAATTGCCCCAGACTCCTCTTCAACCCTGGAGCCCTGGGCCAAATCATACTGGCAGCAAACCCGCTATAACTTCTTCATGTAGGCAAGGCTTTAGGCAGAGCTAGGAGGCAACCTAGGCAGCCTGGCTCCTGCTCTAACCATTAGACCCACTTCCCTCCCAGAGTCAGAGCTAGAACCCAGGATTTCCAGTGCCTAACCGCCTGCTCTAGCCACTAGACCCTACTTCCATGCCAGAGCCAGAACCCAGGAGTTTCAGCTCTTAGCCTCCTGCTCTAACCACTAGACCCCACTTCCCTCCCAGTGCCAGGGATGGCTTCTACTGGCGTCAGTGCCCCCCAGCACCATGTGCAGTGGAAGCAGGAACAGCAGCCCCAGATACCCTTTGGCATCTTCAGGCAGGGAGCTGCCAACAGCAAGAGGGGGAAACACCAAAATGACCTGCCCGGGAGCTTGGGGGTGCCGGGCTGCAGGGGGGCCCCACTTACCTGCCTCCTGCTAAGCTACTCACAGGGGAGCTGCTGATTCCAGCCCCTTTACTTCCCTGCCTCTGTGCGTCTGCCCAGTGGCCCAGGCTGAGCCTTTTATCCCGTCAGCCCCGGGCTGGAGAGGGTCCCGTGGTGCCTGGCAGGTCCCAGGCAGCAGTGTGAGCCAGGGGTCAGGTGCGGTCAGTGCCGGGGGCTGGCATTCACTGGGCGGGGATTAGCAGGCACTTATCTGGGTTATTTTTACCAGCTGGCACTGAATGCCCCAGCCCCCACTCTGGTTTACTGCTCCCTTCACCTGGCCCCCCAGTACGAGCTTGTCCCAGGTGTTCCTGGAAAGTCAGCTCCTGGAGGTAGGGGAGCCCCCCACCCTGGTAGCCCATAGGGAAGCTGCAGGGGGAGGGACAGGGCAGAGGCCCCGCTGGAGTCAAGCTCCAGGGAACACTTTCACCCCCAACAGATCCCAAAACATTTTCTGCCACTCTCTGGGCTGTTTATACCGGAACCCCTCAGCCAACACTGAGATGCAGCCACCTCTGGGGTGGGGCATGGGAGCTGTTAATACAGGAACCCCTCACCTGACCCTGCAGCCACCTCTGGGGAGGGGCATGGGAACTGTTAATACAGGAAGCCCTCACCCGATCCTGCAGCCACCTCTGGGGAGGGGCATGGGAGCTGTTAATACAGGAATCTCTCACCCGATCCTGCAGCCACCTCTGGGGAGGGGCATGGGAGCTGTTAATACAGGAACCCCTCACCCGATCCTGCAGCCACCTCTGGGGTGGGGCATGGGAGCTGTTAATACAGGAACCCCTCACCCAATCCTGCAGCCACCTCTGGGGTGGGACATGGGAGCTGTTAATACAAGATCCCCTCACCCGATCCTGCAGCCACCTCTGGGGAGGGGCATGGGAGCTGTTAATACAGGAAGCCCTCACCCAATCCTGCAGCCACCTCTGGGGTGGGGCATGGGAGCTGTTAATACAGGAACACCTCACCTGACCATGCAGCCACCTGTGGGGTGGGGCATGGGAGCTGTTAATACAGGAACACCTCACCTGACCCTGCAGCCACCTCTGGGGTGGGGCATGGGAGCTGTTAATACAGGAACCCCTCACCTGACCCTGCAGTCACCTCTGGGGAGGGGCATGGGAGCTGTTAATACAGGAAGCCCTCACCCGATCCTGCAGCCACCTCTGGGGAGTGGCATGGGAGCTGTTAATACAGGAAGCCCTCACCCCACACTGCCGCCACCTCTGGGGTGGGGCATGGGCACTGTTTACAAAGGAACCCCTCTCCTGGTGCTGAGTCCCCCCATCATCAGTCCCCCACCCTCTGAGTGGGACACAACCTCTTTGGCACGGGGGCCTTACCCATGGGAGCAGCTTGGCTCGGGAGCACCATGCCCGGCTGGAACAAGGCCAGGCTGGGCTACATTTTGCAGCACCAGACCTGTGGGGTGGGTGTGTGAGTGGTGGTCTAGCACCTGGGCAGGCTGCGTGGGCATAGGAAGGTGGAGAGGGGGCGTTTCTCAAGCAGGAAGGGGGCTGGGATTGTCCAGGATGCTGAGACACCAGAGAATATGTCCGTCAGCCCCTCCCCCACAAAGTGGAAATCCCAGCAACAGTTTGGACTTTGTGTGACTTTTGGTCAGACTGATCTGAGACCCCCTTCACCACACAGGGGCACTGGGGTCGGCGCTATGGGGGCGTGACCCCAGGCAGCCCCCCGTCCCACCACTGAATTGCTCTGAGTAGGCTATTCCAGGGGGCTGGGAGCCCCGACTGCTGATGCACACCTCCCATGCCTTTGCTATCCCCATGACCCCTGCAGATCCTGCCCTGGCTGCAAGGTATGGGGCAGCAAGGGGAGGGCCCTGCCAGCCCAGGGAGCTGCTGAGACTGGGGTCGGCAGGGGAAGCTTGGGTTGCCATGATCAACAGACCCCTGCCACGGCCAAGTACCGTGGGGTGGCTCCCTCTGTTGTTTTCCCAGGTCTCTGGGTGGCAGGAAGGCAAAGGAGGACTGGGAGCGGGGCAAGGGACCGCTCAGGGGGGCAGAGACTTGGCCCATTCCTCTTCCCAGAACCATGGCAACTTGGCCACAACAAGGGCCTATTCTAGGATCCCCTTGGGGGCATTTGTGCTGGTACCATGACAACGGCCCCAATACAGCACATGGTATTTGCTCTGGGCGGGGGTGGGAGGGGCAGGGAGAGCATGTGACTCCCCTATCTTCAGCCCCCCCACCTGCGGGCCAGAAGCAACCTCTTCAGCACAGGGCCTCACCTGTGGGAACAGCTTGGCTTGGGGCCACCATAACCAGCAGAACAAGGCCAGGCTGGGCCACACTTTGCAGGCCCGATACCACTGAACAGGGCACTCCAGACTTGCTGAGGGATGCCACTCCCGCTTCCAGGCATTAGAACCAGGGCCATGTTCCTGCCCTCTGCCTGAGGACCAAACCCTATGGACACCAAACCGCCTTGGTGTAGCGAGGGATGTTTATAAAGGGACCCCTTGCCCCGCACGGAGATGCAGCCACCTCTACTGTGATGCAGCTGTTTATACAGGGCCCCCGTACCCTATGTTGAAATGCAGCTGCCTCTGGGGTGGGGCAGCTGTGTATAAAGAGACCCCGCACCTAGTCATAGAATCATAGAATACTAGGACCGGTAGGGACCTCGAGAGATACAACTCCACGTGGGCTATAGAAGTTTGTCCAGGACGCAGGTTTCACCCTCAGACTCCAGGGGAAAATGCCCTGAGTTGTACAACCCTACGGAAGAGTCAGGATCCTTAGTGTGAGTTTTTCAACACCAGACATCAGGTCCAAGAGGGGCAGCTGGCACCAGGGCCAGCAGTGACTGTGAGGGGAGAGAACCCTGGGCCAAAGGTGGGAGTTGTCTGGAGCATTTTATGAACTTTCTGATCTCCTTGCAGATGACAGCTCAAGACCGAGTGCCACCAGGAGGGCTGCCCAAGCTGGCACAGCACAAGGGAAGGCAGAGGCAGAGGCAGGCTGGTATGGTTCACCGATTGTTCCTGGTAAGGCAAGATTTCACAGACTCCTAGAAGATGAGGTTTGGAAGAGACTACAGGAGTCATCGAGTCCAGCCCCCTGCCCAAATAGGACCAACCCAACTCAGTCTTCCTAGCCAGGACTTTGTCAAGCCAGGACTTCAGAACCTCCCTAGGGAACCCACCCCAGTGCTTCCCCACTCTCCTAGGGAAATTGTTTTCCCCAATATCCAACCTAGCCCTCCCCCACTGTGTTAGTCTGGCAGAGCTGTGAACAACGTGCTGGCAGCTGACCCGGCTTGGTGGCAGCAGAACGCTCAAGCCAGTGTCTGACAATTCTGGGAACCCTGCGCAGCTCCTCAAAGATGGAGAAATTCCCGTTTGTTGCCTGCTCATAGAACCAAAGCAAAATAGCCCCGGGGTGGGGAGAAGAGTGTGCCCCAGGGGAAGGGCTGGGGTGGGACTCCGTTCTGCTGCTCCCGCCCAGGTTTGGGGGTGAGCCCTAGGACAGAGTAGAAACGTGGATCGTCCAGTCTCTCATTTCCAGGCCTTCCCAGAGCTAAGGGACAATTCCTTTGCTCCTCCCATGTAGTTCATCTCCCCCAGGGGCTGCAGTTTGTGCTGGGGGTTGCTGCCAGCAGGCCCTTTAGCCTGGCATCCAGGCAGGCCGTGCAAAGCGCCTGCCACTGGAGGGAGCCCATGGGTGAGAGATACGGAACCTGGCTCCCCGTGCCAAGGTGGCAGCGAACTGTGACCCTGCTGCATTTACACCCTTGGGCTACGTCTACACTGGCCCCTTTTCCGTAAGGGGCATGTAAATTTCACCTATCGTCGTAGGGAAATCCGCGGGGGATTTAAATATCCCCCGCGGCATTTAAATAAAAATGGCCGCCGCTTTTTTCCGGCTTTTAAAAAAGCCGGAAAAGAGCGTCTAGACTGGCCCCGATCCTCCGGAAAAAGCGCCCTTTTCCGGAGGGTCTTATTCTTACTTTGAAGTAAGAATAAGACCCTCCGGAAAAGGGCGCTTTTTCCGGAGGATCGGGGCCAGTCTAGACGCTCTTTTCCGGCTTTTTTAAAAGCCGGAAAAAAGCGGCGGCCATTTTTATTTAAATGCCGCGGGGGATATTTAAATCCCCCGCGGATTTCCCTACGACGATAGGTGAAATTTACATGCCCCTTACGGAAAAGGGGCCAGTGTAGACATAGCCCATATGTGTATTGTAGTGAGGGTTGGAAAAGGGCTTGGTCAGGTGACCACTAACTGCTGGATACTAATCTCTCTGGCTATGTCTACACTGCAGAGTTTTTCTGCAAAAACTCACAGAGCATCTACACCTCAAGCACATTTTTGCGCAAAAAAAGAGCTTTTGTGCAAACAGGTGTGTGTGGACAGGGAACGGGGGTTTTGCGCAAAAAGAGGCAATCAAAAAAAGCCCAGGTGCCCATTCTGTAAATAGCAATCAGTTTCCTTTTGAGAGCGCGTCAGGGAACTGAGCCAGTCTCACTCCTTGAGCCATGTTCTGCCTGGCAAAGTGTCCTTACTTCCCCCACCCTGGCTGTGGTCCTGTATCCCAGCAGTCTGCCAGTCCCAGCACCACAGACCTTGCAGAGGCAATGCCATGGGTCGCTGAGATTGCCCTAGTCCCACTGGCTGAAGTCAGGGTCTCTCTGTGAGGTCATCGCCTCCATACCACCTCTGTCCAATAGGCTGAGATCCTGCAAAAGACCCTTGTGATGTCATTGCCACACCCACCCTGCCCTGGCAGTGTTAATGTCCTGCTCTTTGCCAGCCACATTGGGGCTATGTCTACACTGGCAGGTTCTTGTGCAAAAACTTGCCGGGTATCTACACTGCGCGTGTGTTCTTGCACAAGTAAATTTACAGTACAGTGTCGGAAAACAGGGCTTCTTCCGGAAGAGTTATTCCTCTCCTCACGAGGAATAAGCCTTTTTGCACAAGAGCTCTTGTGCAAGAGGGCAGTGTAGACAGGCAGCATGAATTTCTTGCACAAGAAACCCCTATGGCTAAAATGGCCATCAGAGCTTTTTTGCACAAAAGAGCGTCCATGCTGCCATAGATGCTCTTGCACAAAAGCACATCTCTTGCGCAAAAGCACATGCCAGTGTAGACATGCTCTCGTGGAAGACTTTTTGCACAAGAACTCTTCTGCAAAACAGTTCTTGTGCAAGAAGCTGCTAGTGTAGATGTAGCTGGATGTTTGAGCTACTCCCCATGGATTACCCCACACAGAGTGTTCATTCTAGGCAGCAATCTGGCTCACCTGTAAAACATGAAAGGCTGCTCCACTCATGTTTTTATGAATTAGCTGATGGTCTGGCAAGAAGGAATCATTAGAACATCTAATCTGACCTCCTTCATTTCCTAGGCCTTCTGGATGGCAGAAGAGCTGTCCTGTTCACACCTGGCATTGGCCACTGTCAGGAGACAGGATACAGGGCTAAATGGAACTTTGGTCTGACCCAGTATGGCCGCTCTTATGTTCTTATGAGGGCTGCCTACCACTTTTCCATACTGTGTTGCCTAGTGCAGCAGTCTGGGAGCTGACCTTGTCTGTGAAGAGACAAAAAAAGCATTGAGTTCTTCAGCTTTCCACACATCGTCTGTCACTAGGTTACATCCATCATCCAGTAAGGGCCCCACACCCTCTCTGATCACCCTCTTATTGCTAACATGCCTGTAGAAACCTTTCTTGTTACCCATTACTTCCTTTGCTAACTGCAATTCCAATTGCGCTTTTGCCTTCCTGATTATATCCCTGCATTTTTGAGCAATATAGTTATACTCCTCCTTAGTGAACTGTCCAAGTTTCCACTTCTTATAAGCTTCCTTTTTGTGTTTAAGCTCACCAAGGATTTCACTGCTACCACGTTTGCTTTTTTTACTGTGCATCAGGATGGTTTGTTCCTGGGCCTTCAATAAGGCTTCTTTAAAATACTGCCAGTTCTCCTGGACTCCCTTCCCCTTCATGAGAACTGGGTTCAACATTCCAGTGTCAGTCTCCCCAAGGCTGGATCACGTCCTGTTCTATACTCACTCCTATAAGCCACCAAGGATGACTTTAATCTTTCTTACTACAGCTCCACACTGAGATCACCTGTGGAGCGGCTTGTCCACTCTGGCCCCCAAATCCTTTTCAGAGTCACTGCTTTCCAGAGGCATAGGTGCAGCCTGACTCCTTTGGTCCTTAGGTTTGCATATGACTTTATTAAAACTAGGAATGTAAGTGACAAGTTGACGCAAACGCTTATTGGATAGTCAAGTAGGACCTCGACTAGTCACTTCCCCGCCCTTTCTGCCTCTACCAGAGAGAGGCAGCAAGGGGGGGGGGGAGCACGAGCAGGTGCTGGGAGGAGCCAGCTTAAAAGCAGGTTCCCCCCAGCACCATCTCCGCAGGGGGCAGAGGAGGCAGAGGGCAGTAGGGATTGAAACAGTCCTGCTCCCACCAGGTCCTGGCGGCTGCTCCTCTCCCTTTGAAATGTACAAAAGCCATGGGTAGCTCTTGTGCATTTCAAAGGGAGAGAGGCAGCAGGATAGCGAGCATTTAACATCCCTAATTAAAACCTCATTGTTCAGTATTTTAGAAGAACTAGACCATTAGAGAATCATGAACTTCTCAGAGACAATGAATGGAGGGAAGCAGCCAGAGTACTCACATACATGTTTGGATAAGACTCATTTCCTTGGTCCTAAAAGAGAATAGCAAGGGCATGAGCCTCCTCCTTTTCAATAGCCCCATGCTTGCTCAATCAGTGTTAAGACTCTGAGACTGTGGTAGGAGTCACCTGATGTCCCCAAGATGGGCCAGGTCACCACCGGAGAGCATCGCTCTTGGAGCACTCTTCTAGAATGACCCCTTTATGAGGGCCTCCCACAATGAGAGCTGGAGACCAATCCCCCACTCCACACATACAGAGCTGATGATGATGGGAGGAAAGCAAGGGAAAGGGACAAAAGATGCAAAAAGAGAAAGGAGGGGTGGAGGAATAGGGAAAAGAAAAGAAAACAAAAAAGAACCATGTCCCCAGTGATTCTCAGAGACAAAGTCTTAGGTGGAAAATACAATACTGACATCTCAATCCAGTGTTCCCTGTGCCTAGAATTCAGCAGGAGCCAGGATGATCAGACTGAACAAATCTCTTGGAGGCTCTTATCTTCTAAATGGGGATGTCAATTTTCTAGTAAAATCAGTCAAGCAGAGATAATTAGTGCATCTAATCAGAGTCGCTGCAAAATCAGTCAAAGACAAAGAGAAAACTCCAAAGTTGTCCTCGTGCTCACATTCGTTAATCAAAATACTCTCTCGTCCTTCAGAAAAGACCTCAAGAAGGAGACTTGCTCAGGTAAAGCCATACGGGTCTCTGAGGTTGGCCTGGTCCTGTACTCCTGGCCTGTTAGCTGATAGCAGAATCTCTCTGTGAGGTCATCACCTCCCCATCACTTTTGGCCAATAAGATGAGGTCCTGCAAAAGGCCCTTGTGATGTCACCACCATGCCCACCTTTCCCTAGCAGTGTTAATATCCTGCCCTTGGCCAGCCACACTGGATGTTGGAGCTACTCTCCATGGATTATTTCACACAACGAGTGTTCATTCTAGGGAGAAAGCTGGCTACCCCATAAAACATCAGAGGCTACACCCCAGGCCTCACTCACGTTTTCATAAATTAGCAGATGGTGTGGCAAGAAGTAACCTTCAGATCATCTAACCCCCTTCAAATTCCAGGCCTCATGGATGACAAAAGAGGTGGGAGGTTTTTGGCCAGAAGAGACAATTAGTGCATCTAATCGGAACTCCTGCAGATCATAGGCCTCCCATGTAGCACAGTCGCTAGTTTTAAATCTAACATATGCCAGAAAGGCATCTGGTCTTCATTAGAAGACATAAAAAGATGGAGAATCCCCATCATTTTCCGTGGAAGTTTCTTTGGTGAATCATTCTCACAGGTGAATATTCACACCTCTTTTCTCATATGAATTGGTCTCTTTTCAGTATCCATCCTCTGGCTCTTGATTAATGAGCCCTTTAATACCAACAGTTTCTCTCCATGAAGCCATTTCAACACATCCATTAAGTCACGTCCTAATCTTTTTTCTAAGCTAAACAGTTTGAGGTCTTCCATTGGCTCACTCAAAGGCATTTTTCTCCAGCCCTCAAAACATTTTGTGGCTCTTTCCTGCCCCATTTCCAAGTTTTCACCATCTTTTCCAAATGTTGTCACCAAAGCTGGATGCACTATTCCAGTCTCTGTGTCACCTCCCTCGCCCACTCACTGCTCGGCTGCTACATCCAATGATGCACTCACTCTTGTTCATCAAAGCATCTTACTGGACACCCATGGCAAACAGCTTGCCCAATATAGCCCCTAAGTTCTCTTCTGAGACACTGCTTTCCTGTATCCACTTCCCCATTCTGTAGGTGTTCCCTCTGATTTTTTCCATCTGTGTGTGGAATACATTTTGTTACATGCATTGAGGCATGTGCAGATGAGTGGGTAGCATCAGTAGCAACACATGCTGCCAGCTGTGGGCATTCTGCTTATCAGCTGGGTAGCACTTGAATGTCTCATGGGTGGCTGCCCAGGTGCTCCGTTTACAGTGAACACTAGCCAATAGTTCACCCGCTGCCCATGCCTCTCTATAATGAGTGTGAAATGGGTTAGGACCCACAGTGCCAAATCTAACCTACCTCCTTGTGCCAGTACCCTGAGGGGTTAGGATGAGAACCAGGGCTGGGGCACAGTTATTATTGTCATAGTAAATGTAAATAAAATTCATGAGAAAGTCGTGGGAAAACTGTATAAAATCAGGGTATGGTCAGGGAGAGCGGGGGATTGAGGTCAATGGTGAAAGCAAGCCAGCATGGGGCACTGGTAAGTATTTGGACTGCTGGGGGCAGCACTCTGGATGCTGCCAGCATAGCAACAAAAATTGCTTGTCACTACACCCTATGCAATGCAGCCACAGTTCACCCAGGCTCCTGCCCTGGGGAGCTGGCGGCCAGGCAGTGCTGGGGAATGGACGACCAGGCAGCATAGTGGCTGCCCTCTCAGCCCCAAGTTCCCCACTCCCTGCCCTGATCCCTCCTCACACCTCTCAACCCAACCTATTGACCTTACTGCACCACCCACATCCCCACCGCCATGCCCAGAGCCCTCCTACATCCACACCCCCCCAAGCCCTGCCCTGAGCTCCCCGCCACACACTCCACCCCACACTTACAATTCTTATAGTTCTACCGTAACACCTTGCAGCCTCCGCTCTGAGTCCCCTTTTTTGGGGGCGGAGGGGTTTGTAATATGACAGTACTTATAAGAAATTCAAGTTACTTTTTCTGCCTGCTGCTGACGTAGCAGCCCATCTGAAGCCGAAGAAGGCACGGAGATCTGTTAAAATCACAAGATCCATGACCAAATGGTCTCCTTAGTTACGGTCAAAGGCACCCACTCTCTGGGTAAAATTAGCAGGGTGAAGAACACCCACCGGCAGCCAAGTTCCAGCCCTCTGTCGCCCTCCCCACCAGCCCCACGCCTTCCACTGGTGGCCCCACTGACCAGCTCCTCCACTGCCCTCCCAAAGCTTCCATAGCACCACAAACAGCTGATTGGGGCAGAAGGAGGAGGACCAGGGATGGGATGCACTCAAGGGAAGAGGTAGAGCAGGGATGGAGATTTGGGGGAAGGGGTGGAGTGAGGGGCAGCCATGGCGCAGAAGGTCAGGGGTAGAGCACCAATGGCCGTGGTTAACATCAGATCTCAGAGTAGGTTAGAATTAAGTTTCAGGTTAAGGTTAGTGTGAGAGTCAGGGTGAGGTGCAGTTTTAAAGCCATTCTGGGTTAACTGGATAAGCTAATGGCTTTTCAATATAAAACACCCCACACCTTTTTTAAAATGAGTCCTCTGGCACCTTAGGATACGTCTATACTGAGGAGCTATTTCGGGATACCGGAAGTATCCTGAAATAGCTATTCCATGTCGATTGAAGCAGCCTGTTATTTCGAAATAGATTTAGAAATCTATTGGCTTATTGCAATGCTGTGTAAACAGCACCAAATTACAAAATAAGCTATACAAATTGCGTAGCTTATTTCAAGCTAAGGGTGCTGTGCAGATGCACCTCTAGAAACTGATGTATTAGGACATAAGCTTTTGTGGGTTTTTGCAGATACAGACTAACATGGCTCCCCCACTGAGTCTCTCCAAACCTTATAGTTTATTAATGATTTAAACTGATTTTAGTTTTGGCCATTATTAGGCAACAGCACCTGCACAAACTCTCACACACATCTATTAACAACCACACCCAGGACACACACTAAACACAGTCCTCTGCACAATGCACAACCACATGCACATGGTTACACAGTTCCATAAATACACCCCACCCCCACCTCAGCGCTGCCTCCCTGACCGCATTGGTATCCAGTTCAGAAGCTATCCTCCACTCATCCACTCCTGCACCCCATCTCTCTAGGACAGCCCCTTGGAGAGTCCCCTTCCCCCATCCTCCGAGGGCACGGGTAGGAAAGCTGCAAGCCCAAGAGCGGATCTGTCCCCTATTTTAAATTCATCCAGGCTGCCAGCAGGAGGGGGGAACTGCAGGTGGAAGGCAGGGGTAGGGGGAGAGGTCGTCCCCCCATCATTGCCTACCCACCCAAAAGTAGGGGCCCATCCAGTTTTCCTAGCCTTGATTTTCTCTGGCCTGTGGCCCCCAAGTGATTTTTTTTTCTGTGGGTCAATGGCCCAGATAGAAAAAAAGGTTCCCCACCCCCACCAGAGTCCTTACACCTCTCAGCCCTGGGTACCCACTGTGCCCCTCCCCTTAAGGACAGCCTCCCTACACCCTGTCCCACACCATGGCCCCCCGAGAGTCCCTGCACCCCTCCCCAGGATACCCCCAAGCCCCTCCCCTACCACAGCCCCCCGAGAGTCCCTGCGCCCCTCCCCCAGGATACCCCGAGCCACTCCCCACTACAGCCCCCCGAGAGTCCCTGCGCCCCTCCCCCAGGACACCCCGAGCCTCCCCGCGCCCCTCCCCCAGGATACCCCGAGTCCCCCCCCACAAACCCCCGAGTCCCTGCGCCGCTCCCCAGGATACCCCGAGCCCCCCCACAATCCTCCGAGAGACCCTACACCCCTCCCCCAGGATACCCCGAGCCCCTCCCCACAGCCCCCCGAGAGACCCTACACCCCTCCCCCAGGATACCCCGAGCCCCTCCCCACAGCCCCCCGAGAGACCCTACACCCCTCCCCCAGGATACCCCGAGCCCCTCCCCACAGCCCCCCGAGAGACCCTACACCCCTCCCCCAGGATACCCCGAGCCCCTCCCCACAGCCCCCCGAGAGACCCTACACCCCTCCCCCAGGATACCCCGAGCCCCTCCCCACAGCCCCCCGAGAGACCCTACACCCCTCCCCCAGGATACCCCGAGCCCCCCCAACCCCCCAAGAGTCCCTGTACCCCTCCCCAGGATACCCCCAAGCCACTCCCCACTACAGCCCCCCGAGAGTCCCTGCGCCCCTCCCCCCAGCACTGCCCCTCTCCCCATCAGTCCCGCCCCAGGGCCGGGCACGCGCGGTGCATGCTGGGACACCGAGGCATTGTCCGGTCCCGGCTCGGCCGCGGCGCGCGCGGTGCATTGTGGGGTGGAGCCCCAGTGCCCGGGTCTGCGGGACCGAAGGGAGCGCGGCAGGTACGGGGGGCGCGGTGCACGGGAGGAGCCGCGAGGAGCATTCGTTGCACGGGGGGGCACGGAGAGGGGGCAGGTCCATTGCACCGGGGGGCATGGAGAGGGGGCAGGTCCATTGCACCGGGGGGCACGGAGAGGGGACAGGTCCATTGCACCGGGGGGCATGGAGAGGGGGCAGGTCCATTGCACCGGGGGGGCACGGAGAGGGGGCAGATCCATTGCACCGGGGGGGCACGGAGAGGGGGCAGATCCATTGCACCGGGGGGCATGGAGAGGGGGCAGGTCCATTGCACCGGGGGGCATGGAGAGGGGGCAGGTCCATTGCACCGGGGGGGCACGGAGAGGGGGCAGATCCATTGCACCGGGGGCATGGAGAGGGGGCAGGTCCATTGCACCGGGGGGCATGGAGAGGGGGCAGATCCATTGCACAGGGGGGCACGGAGAGGGGGCAGGTCCATTGCACCGGGGGGCATGGAGAGGGGGCAGGTCCATTGCACAGGGGGACACGGAGAGAGGGCAGGTCCATTGCACCGGGGGGGCATGGAGAGGGGGCAGGTCCATTGCACAGGGGGGCATGGAGAGGGGGCAGGTCCATTGCACAGGGGGGGCATGGAGAGGGGGCAGGTCAATTGGGCAGGTCCATTGCACAGGGGGGGCATGGAGAGGGGGCAGGTCCATTGCACCAGGGGGCACGGAGAGGGGACAGGTCCATTGCACAGGGGGGCATGGAGAGGGGGCAGGTCCATTGCACAGGGGGGCATGGAGAGGGGGCAGGTCCATTGCACAGGGGGGCATGGAGAGGGGGCATGTCCATTGCACCGGGGGGCACGGAGAGGGGACAGGTCCATTGCACCGGGGGGGCATGGAGAGGGGGCAGGTCCATTGCACAGGGGGGCATGGAGAGGGGGCAGGTCCATTGCACCGGGGGGGCATGGAGAGGGGGCAGGTCCATTGCACAGGGGGGGCACGGAGAGGGGGCAGGTCCATTGCACAGGGGGGCACGGAGAGGGGGCAGGTCCATTGCACAGGGGGGCATGGAGAGGGGGCATGTCCATTGCACGGGGGGCATGGAGAGGGGACAGGTCCATTGCACCGGGGGGCATGGAGAGGGGACCGATCCATTGCACAGGGGGGCATGGAGAGGGGGCAGGTCCATTGCACCGGGGGGCACGGAGAGGGGGCATGTCCATTGCACGGGGGGGCACAGAGAGGGGGCATGTCCATTGCACGGGGGGGCACAGAGAGGGGGCATGTCCATTGCACGGGGGGGCACAGAGAGGGGGCAGGTCCATTGCACCGGGGGGCACGGAGAGGGGGCATGTCCATTGCACGGGGGGGCATGGAGAGGGGGCATGTCCATTGCACGGGGGGGCATGGAGAGGGGGCATGTCCATTGCACGGGGGGGCACAGAGAGGGGACAGGTAAATTGCACGGGGGGGCATGGAGAGGGCGCAGGTCCATTGCACCGGGGGGCATGGAGAGGGGACAGGTCCATTGCACAGGGGGGCATGGAGAGGGGACAGGTCCATTTCTTGGGGAGGGATTAGGGTCTATTGCAGGGAGAGGGGACATGAGGAGGTCCATTGCACGCGGGGGGGCATGTCCATTGCAAGGGGGGCACTGAGAGAGGAAAGGTCCATTGCACAGGGGGGCATGGAGAGGGGGCAGGTCCATTGCACAGGGGGGCATGGAGAGGGGGCGTGGTCCATTTCATTGCATGGAGGGGGGACAGGTTCTGTTACATGGGGGAGGGCACGAGGTGCAATAGAGGGGGCTGCTGGGCCTGTTGCACAGAGAGAGGGTGGGGTCCATTGCACGGGCCAGGTCGGGGTCCTTTGCTTAGGGGGGCATAGGGTGCATCGAGGGAGCTGGGCCCATTGCAACAGATGGAGGATGGCAGGTGGGGGCTGAGAGTGGGAGGGGACCAGATTGGGCAGGCAGCTGTCTGTCACCCCCATCCAGCTGATGCTGTCTCCGTGTCCCCTGCAGCAGTGGCGGTGGCTTCCCACGCCCACCCTCTGCCCGCAGGGCCATGGGGGATCTGGGCCTGGGCCAGGAGTTCCACACGTGGCATCAGTTCAGCAGCTTCTTCGATGACTGGTGCGAGAAGCACAAGGTGCTGTTCATCATCGCCAGCCTCAAGCCGCTGATCTCGCTCCGCCAGAACCCGCTGCACTACCAGCCCAGCCTGGCCGCCACCCTGCGCTTCCGCTTCGTCCGCCTCATCTGCAAGCACAGTGGCACCTATGTGGGACAGAGCACTGTGCAGCGCAACCGGCTGTGAGTGGGGGCCCTGGGCTGGCTGGGCCACCGTAATCCCTCCCATCCCCCCGGCTACAGACCCCCCCTCTCCCCAAGTCCACACTGCAGCATTTAGGTTCTGACAGCAGATGTTTTCCCTCGCAGTCCTGATGCTGCAGTTGCATGGTGTTCTGCTTCCCCTTAGGCGCAGCTGGAGACCTGTCATGATCCTTCCGCTCTGGTGGCCAAGGGGGCCCTGTGTGGGCCTGGGGGAGCTGCCATTAGCCTTGCCAGGGGATTGCTGGGCGTTGCAGCTGAGTTGTACTTGGGGCTGCTCCAGCTGCTTCCTGGTGAGGGAGTCTCCAGGCTGGGCCATGCCCAGGGTTAAACGTATTGGTGATGGGGCTCCCTGGCCTGCCCTAGGTGTGACAGTTTGCAGCCTGAGCCCCTCTCCTAGCGCTGTGGCAGCTGGAGCATCTCGCTGGCCCTTCTCTGTTTAGTCTCCCCAGGTCAAGGGATGAGTCGGGCACAGGGCCAGTGTGGCCGGCTGGCCAGAGCTGTTCACATCGCTGGCAGCAGCAGGTGACACCTGGCTCTGCTTCAGGCGAACCCTTCTGCCATCCTGTAGGCTGCCCCCTTGCTGACTCCTCTGTTTCCCCTACCCAGCAGTGAGAAGATCGACTGCCCCGCCTCCATCACGCTGCGGCTGGGCCCCAAGAAGGACCGGCTGGTGGTGATCGAGGCCAGCCTGGAGCACAACCACAAGCTGTCAGAGGTGGAGTTTGCTCACTACTTCAAGCGTCACCAGCTGGAGGCCAGCATGGGGCTGCCCATTCGCATCACCAACAGCGTGTCCAAGCGGTTTCTGGCGCCTGACTTGATCTGGAACCTGGAGGACTACAGCAAGGCTAAGGACAAGGGCATGTGCGAGCTGCTGAGCCAGCTGGACGGCCTCTTCAAGAGCGACCCAGGTGCCAAGGTCAAGCTGGTCTTCCAGGAGGACGTAGCTGTGCTCAACAGTATCTTCCTGGCCACGTCACACATGCGGGGGCTGGTGCAGCGCTTCCCCCGCTGCCTCTATATGGACAAGGCGGCCTGCGTCAACAGCGAGTTCGAGCTCTACTCGGTGCTGTGCCAGGACAGCAACGGGCGGGGCCGTGAGTGCGCCTACTGCGTGGCCCGCCGGGGCGTGCCCGACCTGGTCATCTTCATCGTGGCCTCGCTGGTGCAGAGCGCGCCAGACATCAAGCTGAAGGTGAAGTGCCTGACGGTGGGGGCAGGCATCACGGACGTGGACGCGGTGGAGGAGGTGCTGCCCTGTGCCCGGGTGCAGATCTGCCGGCTGCAGGTGCTGGAGGCTCTGTACTGCAAGGCGCGCGAGCTGGCTGTACCCAAGGAGGACAAGGTGCGCAACCTGCTGCACAACATGGCCAACGCCAGCTCGCCCCGTGTCTACAGCCAGTACCTGAGCGACCTGGAGGACGTGGCGCCGCTGCCCTTCCTGCAGTACTACCTGGAGCACTGGCATCACAACAAGGGCACGTGGGCCGAGTGCTGGGCCTTTGAGCGCAACCGCGACTGCCCCTTCCTGGAGCACATGAGCTTCCACCAGCAGAAGCTGCGCTCGGCCCTGAGCCCGCCCCTGGGGCTGGCGGCCTGTGTGCGGGGGCTGCTGGAGCTGCAGGCGCTGCGGGTGGAGATGGCGGCGCTCAATGAGGAGCGGGTGTCGGAGCTGTACCGCGCCGTGTGCCCGCCCGACAGCGCCGCGCTCATTGCTGAGGAGCTGGGCCTGGCCAAGCACGCCAACTACCATGTCAAGGAGGTGCCAGAGGGCTTCCTGCTGGATGGCGGCATCTGCTCCTTCCTGGTGAGCCGCGACCTGGCCACCTGCTCCTGCTCCATCTACGTCTCCAGCCGCCGGCCCTGCCGCCACCTCTTTGCCACCCGCCTCTGGACTGGGCAGCCCCTGTATGACCCTGGCTTGCTGCACTCCCCTTCGGGCAGTGAGGGGCAGGACACCTAGCACTGGGCGGCTGCCCTAACCGGAGTTTGTTTGCGCTGGGTGGCTGCACCCCCTGTCAGGCACTAAAAGGACCAGCCACCTCTTGGCCCCAGGGTGCCCTGTGGACTGACAGCCTCAGGGCTGCTCCCACAGAGCTGCTGTGGCAGTGGAGAGCAGGAATTGCCTGGGGTGGAGAGGTGAGACCTGCCTGCCAGCAGGTCCAGTGGGTGGTACTGGGGGGGGTGCGTGGGATGGGAAAATCCCCATGGCACAAGGCTGAGGGCGCATGGTCTTGGGGCAGTGAGAAGGGGCCTGGAGGTGCTTGGGTGGGCGGGGGAGGGGGCTCTGATTGGAAGTGACACTTTATAAGCTTCCCATCAATAAAATGCCATTTGGAAGGTGCTGTTTGTGGCATGGGGCAATTTGAGGAGAGAGAGGGCTCCCTGCCTGGCCCTCAGAGCCCTGCCCCCGCAGTGAGTCCAAGGCAGACAGACAGACTCCTGGGAGAGACGGGTTCCCTCTGCAGGGGCAGCGCACCTCAGCCAAGATTGACAGCGATGCTGGGCAGCATCGTGAACATCAGCAACACGCAGCCCAGGCCATCTGTAGCTCAGAGACCTGGAGGTTCAAGAAGAGCCCATTGTGGTCAGCCCCGACCCCAGGCCAGCTCTGTCTCCCCAGCTGACCGCCTTGGTGAGAGCCTTGATTCCTTCTAGCAGCCAGCTCTTAACCCTCACCTGGGCCAGCTTCCCTGCAGAGAGACGGGGAAATCCATCCCCCTCTGGGCGTTGGGTGCTAGCTGTCCATGTCCTGGGGACTAGGATTGCCATTGGCTGCAACAGTTCTCCTGCTACACCGTCAGCCTTTCAGTGACCTGTCCTAGCCCAGCTGGGCATGATGCCTGCCAGCATCTCTTAGGCCCTGTTTACACTGCCATTGGACACCCCATGTCTGGCCTGGGCCAGCTCAATTGCACTGTAGGCAGAGGCCCACATTAGGGTGAGATGTTACAGGATATTCCCACTTAGTTCCAGAGACCTCCCCACAGCCCCTGTCCAGTGAGATACCAGCCCTTCACTCAGCCAGTGGGGACAGTTTAGCAGCCCTGCTGCGTGCTCCATGAGAGCCAGGATGCAGTGGAGGCAGCCAAGCACCATGGCTGAGCCTTAAGCTCTCACCATTGCTGCACAGACCTAGGCTTTGCCATGGGGCCTGCAGAGGGAGCTGGAGGACGGAGTGGGGTGCTGTGCTGGCCTCAGGGGACCCTGGGAATCCCAGCTCCTCTGCCTGAAGGAGGAGCTGGGCCTCAGCCAAGCAGGGAGGGCAGCAGGAGTGACCCTCTGCCCCCAGCCTGAATGCCAGGCCTGCCCTCACCCTGGCAAGGGCAGGCGGGTTGTGGTCTGCTCCTGCCAAAAAGTCGAGGGTGGCCCTTGAGGGGGGTGGCCCCTGCCCACAGGGTCTGCTCCATGTGTGGCCAGGAAGGGTAATGAGAGACCCCTATTTGCCAGAGAGGGGATGGATGGGAGCAGGTCAGTGTGACCCTGCCCCCGATCCGCAAGTACTGCTCAGTCGTTGCCCAAGCTCAGCTGTCCCAGTGCCCCCCAGCCCACTAGATAACCCAGAGTCCCGGCCTCCGCCCCCATAACCACTAGACTCCACACCCCTCCCAGAGCTGGGGATGGAACTCAGGCTCCCCCTGATCCTCTCCTGTGACCCAGCAGTTCCCAACCGCTGGTCCACGCAAAGCACTGGCTGCCAGGCTGCGGCGGGTGCCAGAGCTGAAGCCGTCTGTTCACAGCAGCTCTGGGGGCAGAGCCTTAGGGTCGGGCAATAGGGGCCCAGGCCCAGGGCACTGCAGCCTTGCCCCCCCCTCGCCCGTGCGGTTGGAGCCCCAGTGCGTCAGTGCGTGATACAGCTCCCAGGGAAGAAACGTTGCCCCTCCCCCTCTCCTGGCTGGGGGAACCGGCAGCGAGGCTCAGGGCTTTCTCTCCCCCTCCCCCGCAGCAGGAAGCCAGCTCTGGTGCTCCATTTGGGGTGGGGGGGGCAGGCTGCAGTGCCATGCTGGCTTCCCACTGGGAAGAAAGCCCCAAGTCTTGCTGTGGGGAAGAAGTGCTCCCCCACTCCCAGCGGGTGTGCAGCTGTTCCCCCAACCAGGGGGAAGGGGAGGGGGAGTGTTTCTTCCCCATGAACGGGACCATGCAGCAAGGCTCGGGGCTTTCTCTCTCCCCCCGCCCCCACCAGCAGGAAGCCAGTGCCGGCGCTCCAACAGAAACCAGTCAATGGGAGCAGTGGAGGCTGCGTCTGTGACCGGCATGGGGAACGAAGGCAAGTAAGTGCCCCCCACCTGCTCATGCCCAGACCCCCACACGCACAGCCCGCTCATGCACCACCACACTGCTGAGACCCTGCAACCCCAGTCTGCTCCTGCACCCTCCCCCCAGCCCACTCCCACTCCTGCACCCTTCCCCTGGCCAGACACCCTACCCCCAGGCTGCTCCTGAACCCACTCTTGCTCCTGCACCCTCCCCCCAGCCCACTCCTGCACCCTTCCTCTGGCCAGACACCCTACCCCCAGCCTGCTCCTGAACCCACTCTTGCTCCTGCACCCTCCCCCCAGCCCACTCCTGCACCCTTCCCCTGGCCAGACACCTTACCCCCAGCCTGCTCCTGAACCCACTCTTGCTCCTGCACCCTCCCCCCAGCCCACTCCTGCACCCTTCCCCTGGCCAGACACCTTACCCCCAGCCTGCTCCTGAACCCACTCTTGCTCCTGCACCCTTCCTCCTGACCACACACTGCACCTTCCTGTGCTCCTGCACCCTCCCCCCGGCTGGACACCCTACTCTCAGCCTGCTTCTGCATCTTTCCTCCCATCCAGACCTCAGACCCTCCCCCACTCCTGTACTCCCATTCCGCTCACTGGCAGTCCTGTCCCGCATGCTGAACCCCACATTTTTGTCCCAACCCCAGAGCCTAGAGGGTCCCCAAAATCCACTAACCCTGGAACCCCAGAAGAGTAAATCTGGTCTATGGGAACCCCTGAACTCAGTCCTTCCTGTCCTTCCCGCAGTAGGGCTGGAGCGCCAGAGGAGTGAAGTGCCTCAGGTGGGTGATACTGGGCAGGGAGGCAGTGTGGGCACGCTGGCAACGCAGGGCTGGAGCTGGGGACGCAGGAGGGAGGGAAGTGCAGGGGTTGGAGTGACGGTGACAAAATGTTGGGGGTAGGGGAACAGTGTAGAACTTAGAGTTAATGGCAAAGGGGGCACAGAATCCAGGGGTATGGGAGCCCATGGCAGCCAAGGGAAATGGGGGGCACCATGCCCAGGGTGGGGGAGCAGGGGTGCCGACATACAAGTTTGCCCAGGGCACTATATTCCCTAAGGCCAGCCCTGGCTGGGGTACATATTTTGGCAGACCAGTAACATTTTATTTCCATATTTGCATATGCATTATTAACATAAAGAATATGCAAATAGAATATTACCAGTCTGCCAAAAGTTTGTGAATGGGTTTGCTAAATGGTTATAAAGAAGGTTGGGAACCACTGATGTAACCGGAAAGGACGGCAGGAACCCTTTGGAATTGATCTGTACAAGGCTTATGCTAAGAGGTTGAGTCCATGGCTGGCTGGATTGGCTGGCGGGGGAAGAACAGGCTGGAGATGGGTTCTTGATACGGTGTACATAGTTTGTACAGTTGAAGCCCAGATGGAAGCTCATCTGCTCTGGCCAGCCTGATCAGGGAGTTACCCTGCACCTAGACTACTGGGACTGATCCCAGGGACTTGAGTCAGATGAAAACATTTCAGTCCTACTGTGTGTCACAGGCAGGGAGGAGCGACTGAAGGGTGGTGGCAGGGAATTGATCAGGTGAGCTCTGTGCCGAGTTGTTTCAAGCCTGTATTCTGTGCCCCAGGCTGTCAAGGAGAGTGCTGAAGTTCGTATAGCACTCTGGCACGTGTGTACTTGGCCAATAGTGTTGGTGCTGCACGTGCTTCTACGTTAACACTGCAGCACTGTTTCAGGATACGGGAGTATCCCACATCTTAACAGCAAGCCCGTTGTTTTGAAATATAACCAGCTCGCTCTTCTGACGTCTCTGCAAACCTCATTCCACGAGGAGTAAGGGACGTTTCAGAATAGCGGGTTATTTAAAAATTTGGCGCTGTGTAGGCAAATAAGCTATTTTGAAATTTGACTCGAAATAAGCTACGCAATTTGTGTAGCTCAAATTCCGTAGCTTATTTCAAGCTACAGCTGCAGTGTTGACGCACCCCAAGAGTGCTTGTCGCTGCACAGTGTGATGCTGCACCATGGGCAGCTATCTCACTGTGGCATGCAACACTGTCCAGCACACAATGCCTTTTGGGAAATTTTCACAATGTATCGTGGAACAGGTATGTCTTGGCAGGGATCTGGGAATGAGGGGGTCAAGTTCCCAACCTGCAACTTTCTCCTTCTCATAATGGCATCTGTATCTCATCTTTTTTAAAAAAAAATCCCCAAACCTTTGGGCTCTCTTCTGTGTCTGCACCCTGTGACAAACCTGGAGCCTGCAGTGTTCTGCACTGTTCTCACAAACGTTGCAAACCCAGGACATGCAATTCTCCTGTGTGTGCAGACTTGCAGGTTGTGAGATTTCCTCAAGGGCAGTCTGCTGGGGGACATAACAATTCAAGATTGTGACATTAATGAAATGAGCACTGACTGGTGGCATCGCATCATCAGGCAGGCTGGGGCAATATGCAGTGGCTGCAGAGCTTTCCGGTGTGACAGGCCTCGCTCCTGGATCTAGGGGCTGAGCTGGCCCCAGCCTTTGAGTGCCGTTACACCAGAGTAGAGCTGCACTGACAATGGAGGAGCTGGAGATCATTCTCTGGAAGCTGCCAGTCATCCATGGGAAATCATTCTGGAGTTGGAAAATCCATTCTGAGGGTGTGATGGGATGGAGGTCAGTGTTCCCTGTAAGGTGAACACTTGGTCAGCCACCCAGGGGAGATTATAATGCCTCCCCACTGATCAGCAGAGTGCCCACAGCTGGCAGCATGTGTTTCTACTGGTGGTGCACATCCGCACATGCCTTGGTGCATATACAAAAATTGATTCTTCACATGGATGGAAAACTTTAGAAGGAACATTGGTGGAAGCCTCAGGGTCCTGCCATGCCCATTCCAATAAAAGCAGTAGAGGAGTCCTTCAAGCTACAAGGGCAGCGACTGTTTAAAGACTGCAGACATACCCAGCCATGATGGGATGTAGGTGCCATGCCATCACTGTCATGAAAGTATGTAAGGCTGTTGCTTGTCTCCTGCTGCACAGGCCTATGACTCTCAGTAGTGTGCAAGGCACAGAGGATGGATTTACAGCAGTGGGGCAATAGACAACATGCACATTTCTGTTGGTGACAGTCCATCTTGTCCCAAAGGATATCAACAGAAAAGGCTTTTTGATGATTGTTCAACTATTGGGGATCACTGGGGATGCTTCACTGACATCTCTGTGGACTGGTCAGGGAAAGTGCACGACGTGCATGTCTTAAAAACACAGGGCTGGGCAGAAAGCTGCAAGCAGGCATCCTCTTTCCTGACATGCAGATTAATGCTGAAATGCTAATGGTGATCCTGGGGCACTAACCTATAGGAGAGCGAGGGCCTGAACTACTGGGCCCGGTTTGAGATGTTGAGGCCTGTGAAACTATCAATCAAAATGAGGCCATGTGTTAAAGTAGCTGTTTGCAAGTTTGCTGTATGACCTTGGCAAAAATACTGCTTGTGTTGCTAAATCACAGGCACCCCGAAGAAGTGACAGATAGTGAGGATGTGTGAAAACACACACCAGAGGATTAGTCCAAGGCCATCTGAGATAACACCAAACAGGATGTTTTGTCCCAGGCACTGGGAGCATGATGCAAGGGGAGGTGACAAGCAGATATCATGAACCATGTAAGGTGGTATGAGAGTTGTTTGTCTCAGTCTATAAATATTGGGTTGCTAGACTGTGGTCCTGGCTCACAGCATGGCTGGAATCTTTTGCTGTGTCTCCCACTTCTCCTTGCTCTTTTAATAGGACTCTGTCTTGGGCTCCTCCAAAGTAACTAACAGCAGGCAGCTGGGATCGTCACCATGGTTCCCTAAAGATGTGGCAGGTCTGCAACACAGCACTAGATTGACTGTTGGCCACACTGGTCTTGTGGTATTCCTGGTGAAATTCCTTTGCTTTCATGTGGCAAGCTGTTGAGCCCTGTCCTACCCCTGTGTTTGCATCCCTTTTGCAAGCTGAGTGGAGATGTCCATGTTTCTACACTTATTCTGTAGCTGTGTTTGTAGTCTTTTCTTGCCACAGGGTCAAGAGTGTACTCCTCCTGGAGCAGAGAGGAGATACTGGGAAGCTGCTTAATTCGACCCTGGCATGACGGTGAGCTGAGAAGAATGCTTACCAAGCTGGGCAATCAGGAAAAGGCATTTCAAAACCAGGGGGTGGTGGGGGGAGTGGGTGGCTTCTGGACTCTGAGAGTCTGGGTCCTGGGCAGGGGAGTCTGTAGTTGTGAGCAGAGCAGTCACTGTCACAGGAACGTAACATGGTGGAGCAGCTGTTGAAGGACTGTTGGGATCAGCGTGTGCCATGTAGGATGTATGTTCGCATTGTGTCGGCCTGTGCAGGTCAGTGCCACACTGGGGACATGGGTTGTCTGGTCACCATAATGGAGCACAAATGTTGGTGGGGGACATATTGGACCAAAGATGCATGCACAAGGCATCTTCTGACAACCTAACTTAATAGCATAGACCAGGCCATAGAGAATATATATGTTTTCCTCACTTCATCCCATACCTGTCCAGCCCCTACTGCTTGTATTCTCTAGACAAGGAGAGGTTACAAACCAGCAAGTTTTAGGCCAGTTTTATGCCCTCACACTTTATGCCATTCTCTAAATCCCAAGGCTGTGTCTACATTGGCACGATCTTGCACCAAAGCGGCTGCTTTTGCGCAAAAACATGCTGCCTGTCTACACTGGCAGGGAGTTCTTGCGCAAGAACACTGATATGCTAATGTGTGAAATCAGTGCTTCTTGCGCAAGAACTATGATGCTCCCGCTCAGGACTAAGCTCTCTTGCGCAAGAGGCCAGTGTAGACAGGCAACATGAATTTCTTGCACAAGAAAGCCCTATGGTTAAAATGGCCATCAGAGCTTTCTTGCACAAGAGAGCGTCTACACTGGCACGGATGCTCTTGCGCAAAGGCATATGCCAGTGTAGACGCTCTCTTCTGGAAGAGTTTTTGCACAAGAACTCTTCCGCAAAAGAACTGTCTTTGGACCTTTCCCATGGGTCCTTAGCAGCGTGTTCCCAGCATGGCAGTGTGCTTGCTCTATAGCAGGAGTGGCAAAAGCCCCTCTGCGGGCCGGATCCGGCCCACACAGCAGTTCTAGGCCCTGCCCCCAGTGCATTGCCTGGGAGCCGGAGCACATGATCCTTTTTAACTGCTTCTATTTAAAGGGCTTATGCCTTCCCCGCATCTGCAGGGCAACACAGCTATTCAGCCCGCATGAGCTCTTTAAATAGAAGCAGTTAAAAGCATGTCCCAGCTCCCTGGCAATACCTAGTGGCACCAGGAGCTGCAAGCCCTTTTAACTGCTTGGGTGCGTCTAGACTGGCAAGATTTTGCACAAAAGCAGGTGCTTTTGCGCAAAAACTTGCCAGCTGTCTACACTGGCCGCTTGAATTTGCGCAAGAGCACTGACTTTGTAATGTACAAAAATCAGTGCTGCTTGCGCAAATACTTTCACGCTCCCGCTCGGGAAAAAGCCCTCTTGTGCAAGAATACTTGCGCAAGAGGGCCAGTGTAGACAGGGAAGAACTGTTTTGCGCAAAAAAGCCCCGATGGCTAAAATGGCGATCGGGGCTTTCTTGTACAAAATCACGTCTAGACTGGTCAAGGATGCTTTTGCGCAAAAGCATCCGTGCCAATCTAGACGCGCTTTTGCGGAAATACTTTTAATGGAAAAACTTTTCCGTTAAAAGTATTTCCGCAAAATCATGCCAGTCTAGACGCAGCCTTTCTGTTTAAAGGGCTCATGCAGGCTGAGTAGCTGCGTTACCTGGCAGCAATCCTGGAGATGCAAGTCCTTTAAATAGAAGCAATTGGAAGGGCTTGCAGCTCCTGGCTAGCGTGTTGCCTAGGAGCCAGGGACTCAAGCCCTTTCAACTGCTTCTATTGAAAGGACTTGTGCCTGCCCCGTTGCTGTCAGGCAACAGCCCCAGGAAGGCACAAGCCCTTTAAATAGAAGCAGTTGAAATGGCTCACATGTCCTGGCTCCCAGGCAATGGGCTAGCAGCAAGGCTGAGAGCAGTGAGCCCTTTAAATAGCAGGAATTGAAAGGGCTTGCAGCTTCCATCCCCCATTAACATGATGCCTGGGAGCTGCAGGGGAGGCACAAGCCCTTTCAACGCCTGCTATTTAAAGCCCACCTTTCTGCCCGATGCCACACCCCTTTTGGGGCAGCCCAGGACCACTCTGAAAATTTTTGAAGTGGCCCATATTTAAAAATTATTGCCCACCCCTGCTTTGTAGTCACACCCTCCCACACTGCCCAGAACTTTCTAGGCATGGGCCAAGCACTATATTAAGGTTCTGGCAAGGGCCCCAAAGCTGGACTGGGAGAAGCAGCTTTCTGTCTGCTAGTTCCACTCTCTCTATGGGAATAGGCCAGCATCTTATCCAGATGTGACTGGACTGAGACAGTGCACATGTGGATGTAGCCAGCCAGTCCAAAGAGGCTATAGCTGCTGTTTAGGGATAGCAATGCAAGGACGCCCACTGTTACCCCCGTATGGTGCTCCATCCAAACTAGGACTGGCCCCTCTTACTGGACAGGGAAGGTAAAACCTCTGTCCTCTGTGGACAATCCCTACAGCCCCCCACACCTTGCTATTAGCCTAGTGTGAGGGGGGGCCGCAGTGCATTGTGGAAGCCAGGGGGATGGATGACAGGTGTAAGGCAAGCAGGGGGTGAGGGCTGCAGTACACTGGGGCTGGGTGAGGGTGGCAGTGCAATGAGGGGCTGCAGTGCACTGGGGCTGGGTGAGGGTGGCAGTGCAATGAGGGGCTGCAGTGCATGGGGCTGGGTGAGGGTGGCAGTGCAATGCGGGGCTGCAGTGCATGGGGCTGGGTGAGGGTGGCAGTGCAATGCGGGGCCGCAGTGCATGGGGCTGGGTGAGGGTGGCAGTGCAATGCGGGGCTGCAGCGCACGGGGCTGGGTGAGGGTGGCAGTGCAATGCGGGGCTGCAGCGCACGGGGCTGGGGGAGGGTGGCAGTGCAATGCGGGGCTGCAGCGCACGGGGCTGGGGGAGGGTGGCAGTGCAATGCGGGGCTGCAGCGCACGGGGCTGGGTGAGGGTGGCAGTGCAATGCGGGGCTGCAGCGCACGGGGCTGGGTGAGGGTGGCAGTGCAATGCGGGGCTGCAGTGCACGGGGCTGGGTGAGGGTGGCAGTGCAAGGAGGGGCTGCAGTGCATGAGGGTGGCAGTACAATGAGGGGCTGCAGTGCACGGGGCTGGGTGAGGGTGGCAGTGCAAGGAGGGGCTGCAGTGCACGGGGCTGGGTGAGGGTGGCAGTGCAATGAGGGGCTGCAGTGCATGGGGCTGGGTGAGGGTGGCAGTGCAATGAGGGGCTGCAGTGCATGGGGCTGGGTGAGGGTGGCAGTGCAATGAGGGGCTGCAGTGCATGGGGCTGGGTGAGGGTGGCAGTGCAAGGAGGGGCTGCAGTGCATGAGGGTGGCAGTACAATGAGGGGCTGCAGTGCATGGGGCTGGGTGAGGGTGGCAGTGCAATGAGGGGCTGCAGTGCACGGGGCTGGGTGAGGGTGGCAGTGCAATGAGGGGCTGCAGTGCACGGGGCTGGGTGAGGGTGGCAGTGCAATGAGGGGCTGCAGTGCACGGGGCTGGGTGAGGGTGGCAGTGCAATGAGGGGCTGCAGTGCACGGGGCTGGGTGAGGGTGGCAGTGCAATGAGGGGCTGCAGTGCACGGGGCTGGGTGAGGGTGGCAGTGCAATGAGGGGCTGCAGTGCACGGGGCTGGGTGAGGGTGGCAGTGCAATGAGGGGCTGCAGTGCACGGGGCTGGGTGAGGGTGGCAGTGCAATGAGGGGCTGCAGTGCACGGGGCTGGGTGAGGGTGGCAGTGCAATGCGGGGCTGCAGTGCACGGGGCTGGGTGAGGGTGGCAGTGCAATGCGGGGCTGCAGTGCATGGGGCTGGGTGAGGGTGGCAGTGCAATGAGGGGCTGCAGTGCATGGGGTTGTGAAGACAGTGCGGTGGGACACTGCGGGGGCGAGATCTGCGGTGCATTGTAGGCAGGGTCGGAGCTGATGTGGAGGGCAGAAAAGTGAAGGGACTGTGTGTGTGTGGGGGGGGGTAGCCGCGGTGCATTGTGGGAGCTTGGGGCTGGGTCAGGGGAGCGGTGCATTGTGGGAAGGCTCGGGGGCTAAGGGAGGACGGCTAGCCCAGTGAGGGGACTGCTGGGAGTGAAGGCTGCAGTGCATTGTGGGAGCTTGAGGTTTGGGGGAAGTTCGCGGTGCATTGTGGGGAGGGGCGGAGCTTGGGAGGACGGTAGGCCAGTCCAGGGACAGAGGGGAAGGGGTAAAAACCGCAGTGCACTGTGGGGGCTGGGGGCGGTGCATTGTGGGAAGGGTCGGGGCTGAGGAGGACGGCGGTACAGTGGGCGGACTAATGGGGAGTGAGAGCCCCAGTGCATTGTGGGAGGGTGGGGAGGGGCGCAGTGCATTGTGGGGGCTGGGTGCTCTAGTCCCTGCTGCTGCTGCTGCCTGTGGAGCATCCCGGCGCGGCGGGGCCGGTGAGCGGAGCGGGGCGGGGCGGGGCGGGGCGGGGCTGGGGGCGGGGCCAGCGGCCAGTGCACAGGGTGCCCAGCGGGGCAGTGTGGCTGTGCCTTGGGCGGGGTGGGCAGGGGCTGTAGGGCGCTGCAGAGCAGGGAAATGGCTGCTCCAGGCCAGCACAGTCTGCACTTGCCAGAGCGTCTGGTCTGCCTGTGGAATCTCACGGGGTGGGGTTAGCTCCAGAAAACCCGAGACAGTCAGCGCAAGCCTGTGGCAATGCGAGCAGTGCAGTCTGCCAGCGTCACCTGCACTCTCGTCTGACGCAGCCCGAGAGCTCAGCCAGTCGTGCTCTGCTGGGTCCAGTAGCTTGTGTGTGACTTCAGGGGTGGCCAGCCTAAACCTGAGAGGGAGCCAGAATGTACCAATGCACGTCACCAAAGAGCAGCAGTTCTATGTCACCAGCCCTGATCATCTCCCTGCCACAGCTCTCAGCACATCCCACCCCCTGGCAGCCCCACCAGTCAGTGCCTCCTTCTTTTCCTCCTGCTCACTGTGATCATCTCTTTTTCAGTGGGAGAAACTGAAAGGGGGAAGCATGCGTGTGACAGGGTTAGTGGAGAGGGTAGGAAGTGGCAAGATCCTAGGGGGAAAGAGTGGAGGGGGACAGCACCTAGGGCAGAGCTGGAGGTTGAACAGTGAGCACCCTCAGGCCCAGTGGGGATTTGGTACCTATGTAAGGAGCCGCATATTATCTTCTGAAGAGCCACATGTGGCTCTGGAGCCACAGATTGGCCACCCCTGGACTAAAGCATCCATCCTGGACCTGAATCCAGCAAGTGATGGGGAAGCCACCCCGTCCCTTGGCAGTTTATCTCATCCTCCCTGCTAAATAAGTCTGTCCTAGTTCTGGTCGGAATTAGTCTGACTTTAGCTTCCCACCAATGGTTCTTCTTTTGTCTTTTCTCTGTTAGTCAAAAAGCCTTCAGCACTCAGGATTCTCTCTCTGTGACATGTAAGCAAGTTGCCTCTCTTCCTTCTTGAGAAGCAAAACAGCTCTGGCTTGGTCCTTCTCTCTCTGGCAGGCATTTTCACCAGCTCACGAATCAGGTTTGATTTTGTTTTGTTTTCTCCACTCTCAGCAATTATTCAACATCCTTTATGAACACAGACACCAGAACAGCTCGAGAAGTCCAGGTCTCGAGTGGTGTACCCAGAGGGAAAGCTGCCTCCTACCTCCCAATCCAGCAAAGTGTCTGTTGCCACGGCAATGGATTACCTAGGGAGGTGGTGGAATCTCCATTGTTAGAGGTTTATAAGCCCTAGTTTGACGTAGTTAGGGTTGGTTCTGCTTTAAGTAGGGTTTTGGAGTGAGGGGTTCATAAAGCTGCATAGGACCATGCTTTGTACCTGGTGGGATTTCGATACGTTCCCCAGCTCCCTCCTGTCCCTCCACCCCACAGTGTCATCCCAGAGCTGCTGTAAGGCAGAAGAATGCCGATACTGAGGAGTCAGCAATTATTGAGGGTGGGGAGGAGCAGCCTTGGTAGGGTGAACAATACAAGCACGTACACCGGGGACACAGACTGGAGGGTTGAGTCTATGCAGCTGCAAGCCCCTTCCTGATGCCCCTTTGCTCTGTTCCTTTTCAACAGGGCTGGCTGAGGGGTGCCTATCTTGCTGGGGGTCTCCAGCTCTGTTCTCTGCCTGTCCGGGTGCTGATCACAGCTGTCCCCAGCAGGCCCAGCTACCCTGTAAGATGGAGGAGGACGAGCTGCAGGAGAAGGAGTTCTTCTCGTGGGAAGGGTTCAGCGCCTTCTTTGATGCCTGGTGCGAGCGCAGGAAGGTCCTGTTTTTCGTCAAGAACTCGGTCCCGCTCAGCAAATGCAAGTGGGCAACGGCGCCCCCGCAGCCTGACGTGGTGGAAGCCCTCAAGTACAGTTCCGTGCGCCTGGTCTGCAAGGACTTTCGTGGCTCTGGCAAGCTTGATCAGGGGTGAGCACCTATGGAGGGCAGACAGCTGGGCACTGGACAGGACAGGCAGAAGAACTGGGGGAAACATTTGGCATCAGTGCCAAACTGGGCCCGTACCATGGGGATCCTATGCATAGAGTCCTGCAAAACCATGGATATTTTTGCTTAACATTTGTGTATATCTGCACTCCAGATGTGGACACAGATATTCACAGATCATTTTTGTGGCTATGGAAACAAATTTTGAATTTAGGACCTTGCAAATTTGCGGCTATCTGCTTTATATCCACTGGCATCCGCATCCACAGATCATTTTAGTAGAGATGGATACCAATTTTGTATCCATGCAGCGCTCTACTTGTGCATCATGATGTCAGCTGCAGCCCACATTCAGAGCAGGGTCTTTCTGGTTTAGGGCTCGGAGTCCATAGCCTTGCTGTATGAGTGTTAGTAGGGTTATACTCCTCTAGCAGTCAGTGCTTGCCCTGATGTCCCAGGGTGGCAGTAAGGGGCCAAAGAGACTATAGCAGGGACCTGTTTTCTAAAGAGTTTTCCAAAGAGTGGGAAAGTCAGTAGAGGGTGCTGTCCCAGGCAGTCAGTGCTTGGCTGATGTCCCAGGATGGTACCGGGGGCCTTTGCTGTAGGAAGGCAGTCAGTGCTGGTCCCAGTGCCCAGGGCAGCACTAGCAGGCCTGTGTCGCAGGGAGCTGAGCGGCTGATCTAGATGTCAAATTGTATCCTTTCTCACTTGCAATTAAAATGATCCTATGGAGAGTTCCCTTAAGAGTTTGGGTGAGAACTCAGGTGTCCTGGTGAAATTCTAAATTCTAAATATGTCTTCCTACGATCCCCATTTATGTTCTTTGGATGACTCCCCTTCCTGATCTGTGCATTGAGGCAGCAGAGCCTCTACTTTTAAATTGCCCTCATATTCTACCCCAGAGGCAGCTGCATCTCAGTTCCAGGCAAAGAATCCCTGTATAAACAACCTCCACACCTCGGGCATGGGCTCTCTCTCTAGCCTATCCTTGTGTCTCATTGGAGTTGAGAGGCATGTGGCCAAAGGGGCAGGTGAGTGGCTGAAGTCATGCAGTGCACGTTACCATAGTCAGGACTAGGGATGTAAGTGGCCAGTCAACTATCCAATAAGCCTAAGTTTGTCAGATAATCGACTAGTCCCTCGACTAGTTGCTTCCCCCCCACTGCCTCTGTCAGAGAGAGGCAGAAGGGCAGGGAGCAGAAGCAGTGCATCTCCACAGGGCTTTAAAAAGCAGAAGCACAGCGGAGTTAGCTCCCGGGGCCAGGAGCTAACCCTGCTGTGGCTCTCTGGCTTATCGACTAATCGACCAGTCGATGGAAATTCCATCAAGTAATCAATTAGTTGATTAAACTACATTTAATATCCATAGTTAGGAGAGGTTCTCTGAGTCTGTGATGGGGCAAAGCTTACATCCATCAGTGCTGTCAACCTGGCTGAGGTCTGGGCTACCAGGCTCCAAAGCCAAAGGGGGCAGCACCTGCTGCTGCCAGGGACTGGCCCAAATCCCTGCAAGGGGAATGTTGGTGTTGCCTCCCCTGGGGAGCTCCTCCCTGCCACATAGCTTCTGTCAAGCTGTGGCTGACGGTAGTGTTGGGATCATCTCCCTGTCCCATTGTAGAGTGCTTTAATCCCGATTCTAATAATTAATAACAGTCCCCAGTTATCAATGAGTCCTTTCTCCTACAGAATTCACAGTGCTGTGACCAGGAGGGTAATGTTGTTATCTCCGGTGCACAGAGGAGGAAACCAAAGCACAGACGAGCAACAGGACTTGCTGAAGGGCACACACCAGGCAGAGCCCAGTTCTCTTGAGTCCCAGTGCGGAGCTTTGTCCAGTAGGCCACACTGCCTCGCTAAAACTGAGTGTTCTTAGCCAGATAAGGATCTACCCCAGGGGTGGGCAATAATGTTTTTTTTGGGGGGGTGGGGGCAATCCAAGATTTGGTAAGTGGTCAAGGGTCACACTTTTGTGTGGAGGGGCTGCAGGCTCTAGGTTGGATGCAGAAGGGTGCATGGGGTAAAGAACTGGGGTGCAGGAAACAGTGTGGGGTCTGAAAGGGTGTTTGGGTGGGGAAGGAGGTTGTGACCTGGGTCAGGGAATTGGGGTGCAGGAGAGGATTCTGGCCTGGGGGAAGCATGTAGGAGGGGGTACAGGGACTGGAAGGGAGTTGTCACTGGGTGCAGAGGGTTTGGATGGTGATCTGGGGGAGGCTGGGGTGCAGGAGGTGTTGGGGTGCCAGAGGCAGGCACTGACTGGGAGGAATTTATCTAGGTGTCTCCTGGCCAGCAGGTTGCAGCACCCCCAAGGCAGGCTGGGCTCCCTGCCTGCTGCAGCCCCAGCCGGCTTGAAAATACAGGCTGCTCCCTCTTCACGCCTCTCAACTCCTGTGGGGGAAGAGGGTTGCGCTGCCCCAGTCTCTCAGGCGAATCTCTCAGCTCTAGTTGGCTGGCTGTTTCTAGCCAATAGGTGCTGAGAGATTGGCTGAGGTCACTTCTTATTGGCCGGTTGTTTCTGGCCAATCAGAGCTGAGGATTGGGCTGGGGGCGGGGAGATCACGCAAAGCCTACCCCTCCCTGCAGAGCAGAGAGCTGCAGGGGCTGTTTTTTAAACCATAGCAGCTGTATGTGCCTGCAGGTCCTGGCAGGGTGGTCTGCGGGCCGGATCCAGTGGCTTGGTGGGCCGGATCTGGTCTCCAGGCCGTATTTTTCCCAGCCCTAATCTAGCCCCTTTCTTGGCCCTGACCCAGTGCTTCCTTATGGCAGGGAGTTGCCCAAACCTATAGCTCAATGGGTGAGGGGTTTCCTCCTGTCACTCTGCCTATGTCCTGGTTCCTGGGTATGGGCAGAGGTACCCATCTCCTGTCCCTGTTTCAGTTAATGCTGTGGGTCCCTCTGTCCCATCCCTAGAGCTAGCGGATACACAGGTGTTTGCTGGCCAGGCCTCTCTGTCACCCTGGTACCTGTGTTTGCCAGACCTGGGTGAGCACAGGTCCCACTCTGCGAGTGGGCTCTGCTGCCTCCTAATCCACCAGTGTGGTTTGTGTGGAGGTCTCTGTGGTTATGTCTACACTGGTGGCTTCTTGCGCAAGAACATCTTGCACAAGAAAATGTCCTCATTGCCACGTGCGCGCTGTGCTTTTGCGCAAGAGCTCCCATGGCAGTGTAGACGCTCTCTTGTGCAAGAAAGCTCCGATAGCCATTTTAGCCATAGGGCTTTCTTGCGCAAGAAATCCCTGCCAAGTGTCCACACTACCTTCTTGTGCAAGAGCTCCTGCACAAGAGGGCTTACACCTGATAAAAAAAGAGCGTAACTCTTGTGCAAGGAGCCCTCTCTTACCACGCCGTACTGTAAATTTCCTTGCGCAAGAGCGGGTGGGTAGTGTGGACGCTCTGCAGATTCTTGCGCAAGAACAGATGTACTTACACAAGAAGCCGCGAGTGTAGACATAGCCTGTGTGTTCAGCCTGTCTCTCTGCCTGCAGGGAGCAGCAGAAGGGCTGCAGTGCCAACATTGTGCTGAAGATGAGCCCCAAGAAGGACCGGCTGATTGTTACTGAGTGCCAGCTGGCCCACAACCATGCCCTGTGCCCCATCGAGTTTGCCTACTACTTCAAGAAGGGCTATCTGATGGCCAACTCCTGCCTGCCAGTGCGCACCACCAACAAGATCTCCAAGCAGTTTGTGGGTGGGCCAGACGTCCGACGTCTGCTCTCTTACTGCAAGAGCCGTGACCACGGTGTCCTGGATGTTCTGACCGTGCTGGACGGGCTCTTCGCTAGCGATCCCGGCGCCAAGGTCAAGCTGGTTTTCATGGAGGACAAGGTCATTGTGCAGACCATCTTCTTCCTCAGTTCACGCATGATGGCGCTAAGCCGGCGCTTCCCACTCATGCTCTTCTTTGACCGCATGGTGGGGCTGAATGAAGAGTTTGACTTGTACTCAGTGTTGTGCGTGGACGGGGCCTGGCATGGCCGCGCGGTGGCCTATTGCCTGACGCAGCAGGACACGCCCGACCTGCTGCGCTTCATGCTGGCCTCACTGGTGCAGAGCGTACCTGAGGTCAAGCTGCAGGTGCGATGCGTCACACTGGGGATGGAGATTGCCCACTTGGAGGCGGTGAAGGAGCTGCTACCCAACGCCCGTGTGCAGATCTGCCGCTCCCAGGTGTTGGAGATGCTCTTCAGCAAGGCGCAGGAGCTGGGCGCCGCTGAAGACGAGCGCATCTGGCCCCTCCTCTGCCGCCTGGCTGCAGCGAAGTCACCGGCCGCCTACCAGCAGGCGGTTCAGGAGATGAAGGTCATTCTCCCCCAGCCCTTTGTGCGCTACTTCCAGCGCCATTGGCAGCCGCGCAGCGAGATGTGGGTACAATTCTGGGCCTTTGAGACAGCCCGCGATGTCAATGCCTGTGAGCTGCTTAAGCAGCACCAGCGCCGGCTGCTGGCGGCCCTCAGCCCCTCGCCCACTGTGGCGCAGTGTATGTTGGATCTGCTGGCCATGGAGGAAAGCAGCGAGGCCCACGAGCTGGACGAGGGGGAGCTGGCCATGCACTACCGTGCTATCTGCAAGTCGGAGCCGGCTGGCCTGATAGAAGAGGAACTGGGCTTTGTGCGGCAGAGCCACTACCACTTCCAGGAGACGGCCGAAGGCTACCTGCTCCATGACGGCGTGTCCGAGTTCATCATGGACCGGGCCCTTACCTGTTGTTCCTGCTCCATCTATACCTCCAGCCTGCTGCCTTGCCGCCATCTCTTTGCCACACGCCTGCATGCCGGGTTGGCCCTCTTTGACCCTGGTTTGCTGCACAGGAACCGGGCGGCATTGCTGAGCACATGCTAGGGCTGCGGGGGACCCCATTTGCTCTGGTTGCTTACTGTGTAAGTCAGGGACCAGTTGCCCACCTGTGGCTCACGCATCAGGGCAGAAGCCCATTGCCACAGTGGCAGTGCCCTGCATTGATGTCATGCTGGATGGGTTGCCTGGGTGCTGGTCTTTGTTTTCACAAGAAAGAAGGGAAAGTAGCAGGTGGGGACCACAGCAGGCTGAGTCCCCCTTATGGGCCAGGAGCTGCTGACCCATAGTGAGAGCACCTGCAACGTGTGCCAGGTAGGGATCCCGAGGTGGCTGTGTACCTAGGTAAGCTACGTACTATTGGTGAGGGGTGCTCTCTTTTGTCTGAGAACACCCACAGCCACGCCGGGGAGGGACAGCTGTAGGCGGGGTGCCTATCTTGGGCTGTGTCCTGCTGTCGCATAGCTGACAGCACCTGCAACTTGGGAGGGGCAAGGATTCCAAGGTGTCTGTGTGTCTGTCGGGAGCTGAGCACTGCCTGCCTTTAGCTGAGGGAAACCACAGGCTTCTGGCAGGGCCGGGTGGGCAGATGGTGTCAGGTGGAGTGTGACGCTTTGGCGTGTCTGCGCTGGCAGGCTCAGGCAGGCAGATGGTGGCAGGTAGGATGTGACATACTGGGATAGCTATGCTGGCAGGGACAGGGTGGGCAGATGGCACCAGGTGGGATCAGATGGATGTTTGCATTGGCAGCAGTGGGAGAGTGGATGATGCCAGGCAGGGTGTGATGTGTTGAGGGTGTCTGCTCTGGCAGGAGGGTGGGCAAATGACTCCAGGCAGTGTATGACCCATTGGGGTGTCTGCGCTGGCAGGGGTGGGTCAGTGGATTATACCATATGACATTTTCTTTGTATGGAGAATACCCTTTATCCAATAAACATATTTTCCTTTTGGCTCTTCCTGGCTCTTCACTGTCTTCCCTCATGCTCTGATAGCTCCGTAGTTTCTTTCTGGGCCAAACCTGGTGCTGACCAGCCTGTTGGCCATTGCTACAGTGCCAGGACACTGTATCAGCTGGTACCAGGCCACCATCCCTCTGCAGCTTCTGACTGTTCTCGCAGTCTCAGCTTTCATTCCTTTTAAACTGTCAGTTTCCGGTGGCATGGTTGTATAGAAAACACCCCGAAGGGCCCAGAGTGTATCCAGTGCTGGGGCATCTTCTCGGGCAGGTGCAGAGCTTGGCTCCACTCAGCTGCGGGAGGTATTAACTCTGCTGCCCAGTGCCGATGCTGATTTCAACGTCAGCCCTGGCAACTGGTTCATGCCATGGGACAATGACAGGGTGATATCTGTGCCTTGTCCTAGCACTGACAGAGGGCACTGCTTTGTCAGCTCCAGGAAGGAGGAGCCAGCAGTGTCCCTAGCATCTTCAGTGCCCCCTGCCGCAGGGGCTGAGCTGGGAGCCACACAGCCCTATACTGGCCCTCTGCAGTTCAGAATTCACATCTCGTGGCTTGGCTTTGTGCTGGCCATGGGCACAGTGGGAGAGGAGCTCCCGCCCAGCATCTTGACCCAGGGTTCCTAGGCAAGAGTGCAGGGACTCCATGAGCTGGGCAAATGGGCAGTGTAGGGTGGAGAGGATGCCATAGGACTCCATGGGGGCACCTCAGCATGCGGGGGTAGAGGTAGCAGGGTTGGGCTGAGGAGAGAGTCTGTAGATGGGGTGGGTGGTGTCTGGACAGCGGCAGGAGTTAGGCTGCGTTTGCCAGCATGCTCCCTGAGCATGGCGAGGCCAGGGTGTTTGTGGCTACTAAAATTATATTTCCCAGCAGGCATAGTGCACGTTGGCTTTTTGATGTCATGCGTTCGGTGCCTTGTCGGAACGCGGCAGGTTGGATTTTTTTTTTTTTCCCACTGAGAGAGGCCAGTGGCAGGGGCAAGTACACTCGGTTCGGATTGGACATGAGCCCTGCAGAATATGATGTGCTGGGGTGTCTTCATTGGCAGGTGGAGGTTGGTGTATGATGCCATCTGATGCTGTCTATGTATAGAGAATACGCTTTATTGAATAAAATACATATTTTCCGTTTTGACTCTTCCTGCTTCACCATTCCTCCTTATCTTCCCTCATGCTCTGATAGGTGTGTGGTTTCTTTTGGGCCCAAACCTGGAGCTGCCCAGTCTGTTGCCCATTGCTGCAGTGCCAGGACTCTGTATCAGCTGGTGCCAGATCCCTACACCTCTGCAGCTTCTGGCTCTTCTCATAGTCTCAGCTTTTATCCTTTTTAAACAGTCAGTTTGTGGTGGCACGGTTGTGTAGAGA
The DNA here is from genome assembly GCF_049634645.1 of Pelodiscus sinensis. Lineage (NCBI taxonomy): Eukaryota > Metazoa > Chordata > Testudines > Trionychidae > Pelodiscus > Pelodiscus sinensis. Next base: position 2,654,282 of record NC_134743.1, on the reverse strand, counting down.
ACACTCCAAAGGGCCCAGTGTGCATCCAGTGCAGGGGCAGAACTTGGTCTCTCTCAACTGGGGGAGGTATCAACTGTACTGCCCAGTGCTGATGCTGATTTCAGTGTCAGCCCTGGCAACTAGTTCATGCCACGGAACAATGGCAGTGTGATGTCTGTGCCTTGTCCTGGCACTGACAGAGGGCACTGCTCTGTCACCCTCAGGAAGGAGGAACCAGCCGTGTCCCTAGCATCTTCAGTGCCCCTGCCACAGGGGCTGAGCTGGGAGCCACACAGCTGTATACTGGCCCCCTGCAGTTCAGCATTCACAGCAGGTGGCTTGGCTTGGTGCTGGCCATAGGCACAGCGGGAGGGGAGCATCCGTGTGACCCCCGCCCAGCATCTTGGCCCAGGGTTCCTAGGCAAGAGTGCGAGGACTCTGAGCTGGGCAGCGCACAGGTGGGGAGGATGCCCTAGGACTCCATGGGGGCACCTCAGTGTGAGGGGGCAGGGGCAGTAGGGTTGGGCTGAGGGGAGAGTCTGTAGATGGAGTGGGTGGTGGCTGGACAGTGGCAGGAGTTAGGCTGCGTTTCCCAGCATGCTCCCTGAGCACGGCGAGGCCAGGGCATTTGCGGCTACTAAAACTACATTTCCCAGCGTGCGCTGCGCGCCCTTTTCTGCCTTCGCACGCAGCTCACGTCGGGTGCTGTGACGTCACGCGCTTGGTGCCTGTCGGAACCCTGCCGCTTGGATTTTTTTTTCCCCGCGAAAGGAAGGTGGGAGGCGCGAGCCCCAGGTTAGGATTGGACGCGAGCCCTGCAGGTAGCCGCGTGCGCGCGCCCGCCCCCTCCTCATGCCGCCGGAGTGGGGACCGTTGGGGATAGAACGTTGGGCGCCAGCGACCGTTGGCGGCTCGTGTGGGGGCAGAAATGGCGGGAAAAGCGGCTGCTTGCCTCCCCACCAACCTTATTAACCTGCCTCTTTCGCAGCCGCTCCCAGTCCACCGCCCGCCTGGCCGGGGCCGAGCGCGTCGGCTAGGCGGGTAGTCTCCCCTTCCCGTCTGTGGCTGGCGCGCAGGCTGCCTTGCCCGGGTGAGGCCCACAGCCCCAGGCGCCGTTTGTGCGCTAGCTCAGCTGGGCCTCTGACCTCTGTGCCCTTCTCTGCCCGCAGCTGGAGCCACCATGGTGAAGGGGCACTGAGAGATCCCCAGAGCGACTGACGTGCCAGTCAGGCCTTGTGTCTGTCTGGTCTGCAGCAGCGGCTCCCCCCAGCCACCATGATGCAGCGCCCCATCACGTAAGTGCTGCCCCGTGCAGGCTGGGCGCCTCAGAGCCCTTCACTGTCCCGTTCTGGACTGGAGTGATGGAAGAGCAAGTGATGGGGAAAGGCCGCCTGTTCCTGTGTCTCCTTCCCTATGTCAGCAGAGCCTGCCTGTGCTGTGGCTGTTCCCCTGCCCCAGCAACATATCTCAGACCCCAGGGGCCAGGCTGGCTGATGCAGGAGGGCATAGGCCCTGCCTACACTGTTTGGTGCATTGCCTTTCAGAGATGAGGCCAGTCCTTGGTCTCGTGGCCTCTCTCTCTTGTTAGCCTGTACTCAGTGCTGTGGGCATGAATGCCCATGTGTGTCAGGCCTGCCCTGCAGAGACTTGCTGCCCCACAGAGCTCTGGCCACACTTGCCCCCATGCAAGGTAAGAAAACAGCTTGCAGCTAAATGAAGCTTGGACAAGAGCTGCTTCTGTACCTGTGGGGTGATGCTGCAGCTATTCTGGGTATTGCTGGAGCACTCGAGACTCCTCAGTTGGACTCCCCAATGCCATCAGAGAACTTTGGGGCTGTAGCTGCCAATGCAAGGCTTGCTCTCGTTGTACTTTAGCTTGTTGCCTGGATGACTGACTATATCAAGTGACTGGAAGGACCCTTGATGGGTCCCTATGCTGTGCCAAAGGGTTCTCCTTTCCACAAGCATCTGTCTAGTTTGCCCGTGCAGGGGTATTAGATAGGCATTTGTTTGCTGTTCTGGGCAGGTCATTTTTCCAGCCCATGAAAGGGACAAAGGCTGAAAAGGAGACGGAGAAGATCAGACTACCAGCAGAGGAGGACTCAACCGACCAGTGTGTTACTGTCAGGTTTTGGGGCTCCATTATGCACCATTATGGGGGGTGTTGAGGTGAGCCATCCTCTGACCCACAGCTTTGTTGCAGAGTATCAGAGGCAGCCACAGTGCAGAGAAATGGCCTGAGCCTCCATGTGGACTCCCCAGTGAAATCTGCCAAGAGGCCCCTGCGCCGGTTCTTGGAGAGTGACAGTGATGAGGAAGTGGTCATGGAGGAAGCTCAAGCAGAGGTGGAGCCCAAGCAGGACAAAAGCCCCAAGAAAACCAGCAATAAGCAGGTATCCTCTGCACTCCATACCCCTCCCCTGGAACCCACATGGATCCAGCCTGGGATCCTGCCTCCCCCAGCACCAACTGGAGTATAGGCTAACCCATGATGCCCTTCACTTTGCCAGCACCTGCCCACTGCCTTCTCCATATCTTGCCTTAGCTCCCTTCACTCTAGCCAGGCTCTGGACTCTCTTGTATGTGACTTCCAATGCTAGACTTTCAGGGTGTCTTCTGCAGGTGGTGAGAGAGATACATACAGTGCAGTGTTCTTTCTGCTGTGACAGAGACCTGCTGAAGAAGATTGTTCTGCCCCTTATATCTCTTAGGCCACCTTGGAACCCCTCCCCAACTTTCCTCCAGAGATCCTCTCTTAGGACCGTGTGTGGGCTTCTGCAGCTCCCACCATCTTGCACAGTGCTAGTGATACAGCTGAGTGGTATTTGGTTTGCGCTCTGTATCTCTGTGCTGCCTTCAGTACTCTTGGGGGGTTGTTTTTCAGGAGCATGTGCAAACTCCTCAGTCTGATCTCTCCATGGATAGCCCCTCGCCAAGCAGCAGCCACTCGGCTGGAGATAGCCCAGCACTTTCTGACTCCCCTGCTGTTGGCCATGCTGACATCCCCAAACGCAGAACAGGTAAGGACTCTACCTGGATGTGACTATGTCCTCACTCTCTACCACTTGGAAAGAGTTCCCAAGGACCTATACCTGCACCCTCCCACAGTCCATGGTTCAGCTCACTTTAGGATGGATCACTAGGCTACCCTGCCCTTATTTCCACTGTCAAGGAGGAGCCTGCTGTCTTAGGTCCAATGCAGTCGGGCAGAAGAACAGCATGCCAGTTATAGCTGACTCCCTGGTTCTTCTCCTCAGGGCTCTGGAGAGTCACAGGAGACAGGCTGGGACCCATGGATCACTGATCCCATCGGACAGGACTAGTGAGCTTGGGCTGGGGCTCTGCCTTATCCCTCAGCCTGACTCCACACCAGCAGGGAGTTGTGCCTGCATTCTCCCTAAGTGGCCTCTAGGGCTCTCTATTTTGTTGTCCTGAGTAGCCCCTTTTGTTTTCTTATTCCTCTTTGTGGTTCAGCAAGGGCATTGATGCTAGGCTCTCAGTTCTCCAGCCACTGCTTTTTTTGGACAGAGACATGCATTTCTCTTCCCCTGACCAAGGTTTTTCCAGACTGCACATGATCCTTGCCTGCCTTGAATTATTCCCAGCAAATCAATCTAACCTGAATCTTTGTTTTGCTTGCTTTTTGAAGACTATGAACAAGGGAGATGTTTCAGATTTTGGTGCGGGGGGGAGGGAAGAGAGTGAGAACATGAAGGTGGGGCAGGCTGAGGATAGCCGGTTCTGTAGTGTTACTGAGCCCTGTACAAGTCAAGCAGGAAATTTGGGAGGGAGGCAATTGCATTTGTCCTTCCCCACTCCCCAACACACACACGTGACCTCTTTCTAGAGCCGTGGTCACCTACCAGTTGATCGTGAGGCAGTGTTCCCAGCCCCCCGCTTACTCCCCACCACCTCCAACAAGGAGCCCGTGCTGGCGCTACAGCCTCCCACAAAAATAGTGCTAGCTCCAGCTTCGTGCGGCATGAGGGGGAAGTCCTGAGGTTGTGTGCCAGATCTGGCCTGGAGCCTCAGGACACCCCCCTGTCTCCACGCCCACAACAGCGCATGTGCTTTCTTGTCTTCACTTCCTTCCCCATGTTCCAGGAAGACGGTGAGGGGGTAGTTAAGATGGTGCTGTACAATTTGGAGTGGCTGGAGTTCATAAAGGACCACACATGCGCTTCTTCCAGCGCTGTATGCAGATCCTACCCCAGAGATCCTCATCCCTGGAGACCCCCAGGAACAGGCCGAGCTGCCCCTGCCCCTTCTCTGGCCAGACCGCCACCAGCACTGTGCTCCCTGGCCAGACCTCCCACCAGCATCCTACTCCTGCCCCCTCCCTCCTGGCCAGACACCTACCCCAGCTTGATTTTTGTGCCCAATTTTCCACCCAGATTCTGCATCCCAATCCCACTCACTGGGAACCCTGTCCCACACACTGGATCCCTCATTTTTGGCCCTAGCTCAGAGAGTAGAGGGGCCCACAAAATCCACTAACCCTGGAACCTCAGAAGAGTTAATCTGACCTGAGGTTTTGAACCTCAGTCCTACTTATCCTCCCCAGGGGGCTAGAGTGCCAGGGGAGTGAAGTGTCTCAGTTGGGGCCACATCAGTGAGGCTTGGGTTTTTTTGAGGGATTTTTTTTTCATCTCACTTGTGTGATCCCTGACTGATTTTTTTTCTATGGGTCAGTGGCCCCTGACCCAAAACAGGTTCTCTGCCCTTCCCATAAATAAAAATAATACTGAAATGTTTTGTGTTGGACATAATATTTTATTTAAAAAAGAAGCCTGGCCAACAAGCCCCCAGCTGGGGCCAAGCCTGCGTCTGGCCACAGCATCATAACACTCCTGCACCCCCCAGCCCTGAGGCCATCACACATCTGAACCCTCTGCTCTGAGCCCTTTACCTTCCCAAAGTCCTGCACCACCCATCTCCCCAGTCTTGTGCCACAAGACTCCTATACCATCCACACACTGCAAACCTGTGCCCTGAGCCCATCATACACCCAGCACCTCCTGCCCTTAATCCTTCATATACCCCAGCCCAAACTCCTGCACCCCTACATCCACAAGCCTGCGGCTTGTTCCAGCACCCCAACTTTCCACCTAACCTGACACACTCCAGCCTGGAGTCCCCTCTCTGAGCCAGCATCCCTTTCTCTACCTCCTTCTGCACTCATATTCCCTCCCAGAGCTTGCGCCTCTCACCCTTCCCTCATCCAAATCCTTCATTCCTATCCCAGAGCTCGCACCTCCTGTCTCAACCTAGTGAGAGTGAGTAAGGGCTGGGGACAGCAAATTATGGAGAGTTTGGGGCCTCAAGAAGTGGGGTCTTGGGGAGGGGATGGGGTAGATCTTGGCTTGCCTTGACATTTAAAAAGTGGTCTCGTGTGTAAAAAAGTTGGAGACCACTGTTCTAGTGCAACTAAGGAAAAGTCTTACTTTTTTTGGCAGGTAACTTAGCAGTTAGGAAAGACTAACGTCCAACCTAAACCTCCCTTGCTGCAGTTTAAGCTCATTGCTTCTTGTCCTATCCTTGGAGGCCAAAGAGAATGATTTTTCTCCTCTTCCTTGAGACACCCTTTTAGATACCTGAAAACTGCTATCATGTCCCTTCTGTCTTCTCCTTTCCATACTAAACAGGCCCTTTAAATTCTTTCAGTCTTCCCTCATAGCTCATGTTCTCTAGACCCTTAATCATTCTTGTTGCCCTTCTCTGGATCTTCTCCAATTTCTCCACCTCTTTCTTGAAATGTGGTGCCCAGAACTGGACACAATACTCCAATTAAGGTCTTGTCAGCGCAGAGTAGAGCGGAAGAATGAGTTCTCATGTCTTGCTCACAACACTCCTGTTAATGCATCCCAAAATCATGTTTGCTTTTTTTGCAACAGCATCACACTGTTGACTCATGTTTAGCTTGTCGTCCATTATGACCCCTATATCCCTTTCTGCATTACTCCTTCTTAGACTGTCGCTTTCCATCCTGAATGTGTGAAATTGATTGTTCCTTCCTAAGTGGAGTATTTTGCATTTTTCCTGATTAAACTTTATCTTATTTACCTCAGAGTATTTATCAAATTTGTCCAGATCATTTTGAATTATGACCTTGTCCTCCAAAGCAATTGCAACCCCTCCCAGCTTGGTATTATCTGCACACTTATGAGCATACTCTCTATGCCAATATCTAAATCAGGGCTATTAAACTTTGGTAGCCCCAGGGGACACAGTGAAACTCACAAGCACATGCCAAGGGCCTCAACTTAAGTGTGGTTGCATATACATGCAAATAGCTTCTTTCACACTGACAGGCATGAATACAAAGATTAAGGCAAGAGTACAGACTATGCAAGCCCCATTTAAGTCAGTTCTGCTGATATTAATAAAATGCAATATTTACCAGATTTCCACCCATATGACATTATTTTTAATGAGTAATGACAGTCCAGGAATTTAACTACTAAAATGCATATAAACAGAAGACCATTATATTGACTAGCCATTGTGGAGCGTGTTTCCAGTGGAGGCCATGTTCAAAGGATCCCACCTGCGAGCCACCTGTTGACCCCCACATAAACCCAAACCACACCACGAGCCGCAAACAAACGGGCTGCAGGCCACGTGATGAGTAGCCCTGATCTAAATTGTTGATGAAGATATTGAACAGAACTGGTCCCAAAACAGACCCCTGCAGAACTCCACTTGTTATGCCCTTCCAGCATGATTGTAAACTGTTAATAATTACTCTCTGAGAACCATTATCAAGCCAGTTATGTACCCACCTTATAGTAGCCCCATCTAAGTTGTATTTGCCTAGTTTATTGAGAAAAAGATCATGCAAGACAATATCAAATGTCTTACTAAAATCTAGGTATACCACATCCATCGTGTCTCCCTTATCCATAAGATCCGTTATCCTATCAAAGAAAGCTATCAGATTGGTTTGACATAATTTGTTCTTTACAAATCCATGCTGGCTGTTACCTATCACCTTATTATCTTCTAGGTGTTTGCAAATGAATTCCTTAATTACTTGCTCCATTATCTTTCCTGGCACAGAAGTTAATCTGACTGGTCTGTAGTTTCCTGGGTTGTTCTTATTTCCCTTTTTATAGATGGACACTGTATTTGCCCTTTTCCAGTCTTTTGGAATCTCTCCTGTCTTCCATGATTTTTCAAAAATGATAGCTAGAGGCTCAGATAACTTCTCTATCAGCTCCTTGAGTATTCTAGGATGCATTTCATCAGACCCTGGTGACTTGCAGACATCAGGCTTTTCTAAGTGATTTTTAACTTGTTCTTTTTTTATTTTATCTTCTAAACTTGCCCTCTTCCCACTAGCATTCACTGTTAGGCATTCCTTCATCATCAGACTTCTTGGTGAAGACGGAAAGAAAGAAGTCATTAAGCACCTCTACCATTTTCAAGTTTCCTGTTACTTCTTCTCCCTCCTCGCTGAGCAATGGCCTACCCTGTCCTTGGTCTTCCTCTTGCTTCTAATACATTTATAGAATGTCGTTTTGTTTCCCTTCATTTCTGTAGCTAGTTTGAGTTAGTTTTGTGCCTTTACTTTTCTAATCTTGCCCCCGCATACCTGTATTGTTTGCTGATATTCATCCTTTGTAATTTGTCCTAATTTCCACTTTTTATATGACTCCTTTTTGATTTTTAGATCATGCAAGATCTCCTGGTTAAGCCAAAGCGGCCTTTTGCCATACTTTCTATCTTTCCTACACAGTGGAATAGCTTGCTTTTTGGGCCTTTAATAATGTCCGTTTGAAAAACTGCCAACTTTCTTCAGCTGTTTTCCCCCTTAGTCTTGCTTCCCATGGGACCTTATGTACCAGCTCTCTGAGTTTACCAAAATATGCCTTCCTTCTGCCCCCAAATCATTCAGACTTCAGTGTTCACGAGGGTCCTGATCTTGCGTGCCTACCTGTTCTCATTCTCAGAGGGGCTGATCACCCAAACTCCACTGAAGTCAGCTGGATAATTGGCTTTAGGTGCCCTGCATGATGCTCAGAGGGGCCTCTGGATAAGTTTGGCCTCATTGGGTGCTAAACGTCACTGTGCTGGCCTTGGCTTGCTCTCTGTAACCCTGTGTTACTCTTGCACCTCGGCACCTGTGCACCTCTGGACTCCACACACCCCTTTTTCCTATAGCTTGTCCTGGTCTAAGGGCTCAGAGCTGACTCCAGAGACCCTTTCCAGTATCTTACAAGAGACTGACTCTAATCTCTACTCCTCAGCTCGCAAACAGATCCCCAAACGCAAAATGGAGCTGACAATCAGTAGAGAGAACAACAGCCATGAGGAGCCAACTGCCAAGAGATGGCGAGAGCAACAAGGTGAGACTGTGCCAGCAAATAGTCTGGGAATGCAGAATCTTGGACTTCCCTTCCCTGGGTATTTCCTGCTGCTTTCCAGAAGGTCCCGCTGCCAGTGATGCCCAGGAACTGTCTTTCCTGGCTGCAGGTTCATTTGCATGACCTTTTCTTGGGGTCCTTGACCTGAATATACTCGTACACAGGAGCCTTTATTGCCTTACCATACCTGCAGCCAGGAGGTGGCAGCAGTAAACTTGCTGTGTGCATCTGGTAGAGTAGTGGATATCAACATTTCCTGACTACTCCTTTCAGGAGTATGATTTATCTTGCATAGCCCCAAGTTTCACCTCACTTATGACTTGCTTACAAAATCAGCCATAACTGAAGTACTATTCTTGGAAAATGGCTTGTTTTCTCATTTTTATCATATAATTATAAAATAAATCAATTGGAATATAAATACTGTACTTGTAGCTGTCTGTAGTGTATGGAGCTGTATAAACAAGTTATTGTATGAAATTTTAGTTTGGACTGATGTGACTAGTACTTTTTATGTAGCCTGTTGTGAAACTAGCAACTGTATAGTTAAGTTGATGTACCCCATAGAGGACTTCTGCCTATCACCAGAGTATGCATATGCTTGGTTGAAAACCGCTGCAATAGAAGCCATTCTCTGGGATTGACTCTCACTCCTTATCCCCAGCTACATGGGTCAGTAGGATGCCAGAACATGGGGTCTCTGTGCCATATGTATCTGATTGGTTGTACATTTGTGTTCTGCTGCAGGTCCAGGAGATGAGGCAGGCAGGGGAGCAAAGAAAGAGAAAGATGTGGAAATGCAAGAGGTGAAAGGTCAGCATTCTGAGATGGAAATGGCTGAAGATAATGACACTTTGAAAGAGGTGGCTGTGAACAAGGGAGAAGACAGAGGTGAAGGGGGAATCCAGAAGCAGCCCGAACCACCCCAGACCACCAGAGCCATCTCCAGCTTCTTTGGTGAGTGTGGAGGAAGTGTAGCCACATGGTCTCAGAACCCCTAGCATGGGGTGGGGGCTGGACTTGGTGAGCCAGTTTCCAGAATAAGGCATAATCATTCACTCCCTTGTCTGCCACTCTCAGCTTTGTGTCCAACGCAGGACACAGTATAGCTGCAACAGAGCTTCCTCCCCTGTATATGAACTCAGCCTCTAGTACGTGGGGTCAGACTATCGCCAAATGAGCTCTTTGATCTGGAGTTTCCATATAGGAAATGACCTCAGGTTGTCTCCCACCCCCCTCTTCCCATACCTCCCATACCCTATCTCTGCAGAGCAGGGGAGTGGAGACAGGGGTTCAGGAGCAGGAGAGCTGCTGCAGTCTGAACAACCAGCCTTCTGGTGTGTTAGTGCCTTAAAGAGACAGCATATGGTCAGACTCCATAAACTTACCCTGCAGCCAATGCGCACATTGTTTGCATGTGTCTTATATGTACAGTTTGTCTCTCTCACACACTATGCATACACTCTGTCTCTGACACACTCACCACCCAATACATATTTGCGGTGGTGTTGTCACATGAGGGCGCTGTGATCCGGTTGATCAAGCCATATTCCAATGTGCATTTGGTTCAACATTCACAGAACGAAAGAGTCTTCCACAGTATCTTACACATACCTTTAACAAGTTTTATTGCATGCAATTTAGGAGCAGTTTTAAAAGCTCTATATGTATATGTATATTTAGTACTAAGCAATTAAAACAGCATTAAAAGACATTAAAAGGTATCACAAGTATTAAAAGGTATTAAAAGCAATATTTAAATGGAATAATTAACAATCTACATCTAATCCTTAACCCAATTTAGCAGCCTAATTCTTAAATCAATTTAACACACACACACACACTCACACACACACACACACACACACACACTCACCCTCTGGAGCTAGCCAGACCCCATGTAATGTTGGTTAATTTGGTTGAGGCGGAAGTCCGATGTGCACGTCACGCCAATATGCCGAATCAATGGACTCCAACTTGTGGGGCAAAATGGTGTGGTATATATCCCCTCGGCAGGGGCCAGTCCAGTGGGATGCCATCCACTGGTGGCACACAGTCCAGGTGGGGTGATGTCCGTTAGTGATACCCCCTTCTTCTTACTGGTGTGTCCATGACCAATCCAGAAACACCCGGTTTTTGTACCACCCAAGTTTTCTTGTCTCACCACGAGTGAGAAACAATGGTCTGTCCTTGGTTAGATTCTTCCCTTGTTCTTTTTTCTTATCTGGAAATGCTGGAAACACTACCTCAACATACATACACAGTTCTTTTATTTCACACAGTCCTTTTTCTTGAAGTTGTAAACAAGTCCACAATCCTCCAAGGCTCTTGTCTGGACCTCAGCATGGCCTCTCTTCAGTTCATTTACTGTTAATTCACTCATGCTAACTATTCACACTACCCATGATTCGTGACAGTGTTACTTCTTGGTACTTCATGCATATATATTCTCTGTAATATTATCCTTTCTAAATAGTGTTGTTTTAGTTTCTGGACTGGTCTGTGGTTTTCATAATTTTATTTCTCTTATGCTTACAGTTAACTTTTTGAGTCGTGAGTTTGAAAATGCCTAACCTGTCCTGGCTGGAGTAATTGCTATGGCAACTTTTTAAAATGTATATTATATTTAGGCTTTTTGTTTGCACTGATAGTGATCATCGACACATTACCTTGATTTTAGTGCAAGGTTTTGGGCATAACAAAATTAATGGATGGAAATTTAGAGGGAACTTTGGTCCTGGATAAGGGCAAGGAGTCATCCTGAACCCCAGGATAAGCAAATCTGGGGGAGGGGTCCTGAATCTGGGTGGATCTGGTGGTGGGTGTGGAGAACCAGGGCATGCAGGACCAGGAGAGAGGGGCCTAATGTTAAAGGTTCCCTGTCGGTGTCTGTTCTGCAGACAGGTGGGCCTGCTTTCCCTCAGTGAATAAAGTGCTGTGTGTTGGCCCTTTGAATCCCACACAGCCCCCAAGAAGGCGCCAGTGGAAAAGGAAGGAAAGGAAGATAAACATGCAGCAGTGGAGCCACCATCTGTCCCAACTAGCTCAATGACAGCAAGCAGTGATGGGAATGATGGCAGAGCTGGCAGGTAGGGAGCTGTGGCCATGGAGCATCTCCTTTACCTGGGGCTGTGCTCCACCCATGCAGTGGGAGCAGACACATTATTGGACAATACCTGTATGGAATGGCACTCCCTAGAAGGGGCAGTAGCCTTCTCCCTACTTCTGGCAATCATGACCCCTTTTGGGGACAGTATGAGGCAGCATCAAGTTAAGTGTCCCCCCACCACCACTCTGCTACCCACGAAATACAATTCTTGCAAAGGCAACATGTCCCAACCAACACATGCTCTAGGCTGCGTCCGGGCCTGTGTGTGCACACAACTTTCTGTGACATAGCAGCTTTCCCCATGGGGGCATTGGCGCAGATGGGTGCCTATTTGATCCATGTGGTAATGGTGTCTATACCTACCCATGCTGGGTTCCCTCGCTGGAGATGCTAGTGCAAGTGAATTGTTGGAATACTCCCAATAACACCAGTGCAGTGGAGCCTGTGTACTGGGCTTGATGACTTCCTGTCTCTCTGGCTTTGTGTTTCTTCCAGTTTCTCCAAGCTAGCTGTGCCAGTGGACCCCATGGAGTACAATCCTTCGAAGAGCAGCTACAATCCATTCCAGGATGCCTGCTGGGGGCATGGTCAGAGGTGAATAGTCCATGAAGAAGAGGGCAGTGCTCCCTTATGAAGCCTGCAAGCTCTGCTCCTTGTGGGGGTAGAAGAAATGTAACAGGAGATGCACACCAGAGTGCTTTTCCTGCCATCAGGGCTCTTTCCAAATCATAGTAGGGAAGTAAAATTCTGTTTTACTAGTTAAAGAATACATTTAACAAGTTAACTAGTTAACCAATTAAAGGGGGGTTGGGCAGGGGGTGACCTGGCCTGCCATGAGCAGGGGCTGCTCCAGTCCTGCATCAGCCTCTCTCTCTGATGGGCCTCAAGCAGCCCTCTGGCTGCAATACACAGGGAATTGCTCCAGCCCCCACTGGCTAACTGGAACTGGTAAGCATCACCCTTTAAGGATGATGCTTACTAGTAAATCCCTAAATCACAGATCTGTCCCCATTCTCCTTTGTGCCACATCTGGTCTCAGCAGAGTGCCTGTACTGGGAAGGGGAAGCACCGGACTGGGCCTAAAAAGCTGAAGGAGAAGTGATGGGACTTTGAAACGGGAAAGTACGAGGGCTTGTGTTCCATTGAGATTCATCTGTGAGATCTCCTAAAGCAGACAGATCTGCACTGTGAACCTTGGGTGTGGCACCTTAGTCTGATGGCCTGGCCTGATCCAAAGCTCTGAGTTTGTCACGCTTGCAGGTACAGCAAGCTCCTTGGGTAAAGGGATGGGATTGCTGAACTAGGTAATAGGCCTAGGAACATGAAGAGAGCTGACAGGAGGGCGGACAACAGAACCCTGGAGTCCTGGTTCCCAGCTGCCTGAGTTCCAGCCACTAGACCCTCTGCTAGGGTCAGGAAAAGAACTTAGGAGTTGTGGCTCCATCCACACTGCTCTCCATACCAGTCCTAAATCATAGGGAGAGAGCATGTGCTGGGGTGCTGCTTTTGAGCAGGCTTGTGTGTGTGTCTCTCTGCAGGGTCCCCTACCTGGCTGTGGCTCGGACCTTTGAGCGGATCGAGGAGGTGTCTGCCCGGTAAGACCCCCACTGTGCTGCTTGTGTCTGGACTACTAGGCTGGGTTGGCAGTGGGTGACACTCTTCCACCATTCTGTGTATGTGTTCCAGACTGAAGAACATTGAGACCCTGAGCAACCTCTTCCGCTCAGTGATCGCCCTGTCGCCGTCCGACATCCTGCCCTGCATCTACCTCTGTCTTAACCGCCTGGGCCCTGCCTACAAGGGTCTGGAGCTGGGCATTGGCGAGACCATCCTCATGAAGGCTGTTGCACAGGCAACAGGTGCGCACCAAACAGCAGTCTCCTAGCTGTGCTATGGCCTTCAACCCTATTGACTGGGTATAGATTGTGCAGCTCCTCGGTGGGTTCCTGGCCATACTGCAGCTTTCCACCTGCTTATAGGCATGATGGCACTGGCATAGGGTATGCTCACTTTGACTTACCACAGTAGCCAATAGTGTACCTACCTGCCAAGATCCAACGCTGTCTCCCAGTAAGCATCCTCCTTCCCAGAGCACATGACGCCAGGTGCTGTTGGTGCTGGTCTCTCTGTGTCTCCAGACTCAGTCTCCCTTTAGGGTGCTAGGGCTGAGATTTTCCAATTAAGCACTGACACATGCACAGGCTGCACTGTGGTTGTAGTTGCACTGACTTGTATGTTGGGAGAGTTCCTGGTGTGTGTAATAGGTTGAGGGTGTGACAGCCTGGCTGGGAAATCCCTTCTGTTTTTGTAGTCTGAAGAGGCCAGACTGCAATTCTAAGGGGCTGCTCCCAGCACTGCCTGTGTCCTGCCATTGCCTGCTTTAGGCACATCCAGAGGGAAATAGTCCTCAGCATCCAGTTATGGAGAGATCAGGGCCCTAAACTTGACCTGGCCCTCCCTGGGGCCTGGGCATCCCCAGCTTGCACTGAGCAGCAGGCCTGCTCGTTGGGGAATAGCAGAGGGGTGGGGGAAGAAGGTCAGGCCAGTCATGTCCTGGGGGCATTGTGGTGTGGTGGGTTAGCTGCCAGCTTGGGAACCTCCCTTTCTCCTTGTTGCCTGCAGGCCGCCAGCTGGATCAGATCAAAGCCGAGGCCCAGGAAAAGGGGGATCTGGGCTTGGTAGCCGAGAGCAGCCGTAGCAACCAGCGCACCATGTTCACGCCGCCCAAGCTGAGTGCTGCCGGGGTCTTCAGCAAGCTACAGGAGATTGCCAGGATGACAGGAAGTGCTGTGAGTGGGATTAGGCTGCCTGTGTAGGTGGAGCTGGTGAACTTGGGCCATTGTGACTTGACTTCATGTCCCTTTGGCAGGGCTATAGTCAGTTTTGCCTTGGACATGCAGAGCACTTATGCCTAGAGGGGCTGGCCTTCAGAAGGGGTGAAGTGCACCATGTGTGCCTGGACCTGCCAAAGACTCTTGTCTTGGGGAGGCATGGCTGCCTCCAGGCTGGCTCCTCCTTTCTACATCATGGTTCCTATGTTAGGGTGTTGTCCTGCAACCCATGTAATTAATGAGGAAAGGAGGCTCTATTTGTAATGCAGCCCTTTCCCAAGGGCCTAGCTACAGTGTGGACAAGATTGGCTTGGGGAGAAGATAGGCAAAGGGAATGGAGACCATGTGGGAGCAAAAGGCAAAGCAGAGGTTGTAGCGATCAGCCAGGCTGGGGATGCTGTAGCACCCCCTGGCCCCATGTGTGTTTAGCCCAGGCTTGACTCAGTTGGGCTGTCTGTCCTTCCCCCTCCCCCACCAGTCAATGAACAAGAAGATTGACATCATCAAAGGGCTGTTTGTGGCCTGCCGGCACTCGGAAGCTCGCTACATCACTCGGTGAGTCATGCTGTCCCTCCTGCCTCCCAGGGCCTGGCAAGGCCACTGTCAGGTCACCATGCCATTGCTGCAGCCAGAGTTGCTCACCATGGCTCTGCCAGAATCTTCCAGCCGAGTCCTGAGCTCTCCACAGCTCTGCTGCTATCTCTGGGTCTCAATCTGCAGCAGGTTGTTGTCACAGCCCTGCACTCTACCCACCTGCAGCTCTGCCAGTGCTCCTCAGTCCCACTCACAACCTATTGCTATCCCAGCCTTGGAATCCCTGCCTCCCCCAGCTCTGCCAGTACCCTTCAGTCAGGACCTGCAGCCACCTGTTGTACCAGCTCTGCTGGCTCCCTCAATCCCTATGGTCATACTACTGCTGTTCCAGCCCTTATCTCCCCTTCACCCCTCCTGCCAGCTCCATCAGTGCCCCTCAGTCCTGAACCATAGCCCTGTGATGTCTCTTTCTTCTTCGCTTGTGTATTCCAGGTCCCTGGGTGGGAAGCTTAGGATTGGGCTGGCGGAGCAGTCAGTGCTGTCAGCCATTGCCCATGCTGTGTCTCTCACTCCCCCAGGACAAGGTGAGTTCATGGAGCAAGGTGTTGTGGAGCTGGGTACCCTGGTAGGAGCTGTATGTGAATGGGAAGTGATGTATGCTTCTCTTGCAGCATTTCCCCCAGAGGTGCTGGATGCTGGCCAGGGCAAATCTGCAGAGGCACGCAAAGCCTGGCTGGAGGAGCAGACTCAGACCCTCAAACAGACTTTCTGGTGAGTGCCATCCTTACCCATACCAAGGTGGGGGCAGAGCCACAGCCACATAGAGTTCTTTACACCAAGCCTTGCATCTGTGTCTGCAGGACTCCCCAGAGGTGGTGATAGGGACCCAGCATTGTGCTCTGGAGATGGCATGTAGGGTGAGCAGTGGGCCAGCCTGACTGTCCAGAGGCTCTGCTGCTCTTGGAGCATTGAGTAGGTCAGCATGGCCTTGCTTGGGGAGCTAGTCTGTATCTCCAGCACTGTTGGTGTAAGGGCTGGGCAGGCTGTGGCAGGGCAATGTTCTCCTGTTTGTGAACAGGAGCAGCAAACAGGAGTTTTGAGAAGGAGTTTGGAAGGGGAGTGGGTAGGGGCCAAGGTACGCTTGCCATTCGTTATAGTTTAGTTTAAAGGTTTTAAATCAGGAAGTTTTGATTAACTAGAAACCTTATCAATAACCTAGGTAGCTGTAGGAGAGAATGCAGGCAGAAGCCCAGCAGCAGAGGGGGGGCTATCCTGTTTATTGCACTCAGTATAGCATGTATGATTACCTGCCCTATGGGCAGGTGGCATATGTGTGCATTCGGTGCAAGGAGCTCCTGGCCCTCAGAGACCATGTACGGGCTTTGGAGGCCAGGGTGGCTGAACTGGAGGAGCTGAGGGAGGCAGAGAGATACGTAGATGAAGCCTTCCGAGATACTGTAGAAGTGTCCCACCTTCGGTCAAATAGCCCCAGTGCTGTTAAGGAGGATGAAAGGCTCAGGGAAGGAGAGCAGTCAGTGGGAGCAGAGGGAAACCTTCCCATAGCTGGGACCCTCCTTCCAGATGTTGGGGTATCCCCTCGCACTGAGATTACCTCTCCAAGGAAGGGTATTCCAGTCAGTAGGAAAAGGAAGTTGTTATTAATGGGAGATTCGATCATTAGAAATGTAGATAGCTGGGTTTGCGATGACCGGGAGAACCATATGGTGACTTGCCTGCCTGGTGCGAAGGGTGTGGATCTCTTGAGGCATCTAGATAGACTTATGTGTAGTGATGAGGAGGAGCCGGTGGTCATGGTACATGTAGGTACCAATGACATAGGAAAGGGTAGCAGAGACGTCCTGGAGGCCAAATTTAGGCTGCTAGGAAAGAGACTAAAATCTAGGATCTGTATGGTGGCATTCTCAGAAATGCTTCCAGTTCCACATGCAGGGCCGGGTAGGCAGGCAGAGCTTCAGAGTCTCAATGCGTGGATGAGACAATCGTGTAGGGAGGAGGGGTTTAGCTTTATAAGGAACTGGGGAAACTTTTGGGATGGGGGGGAGCCTATACAGGAAGGATGGGCTCCACCTAAACCATAGTGGATGCTGGCACTTAACATTAAAAAGGTCACAGAGCAGTTTTTAAATTAAGAAATGGGGGGAAAGCCAGTTGATGTGGAGGAGCATGTGGATTGGACAGAGACGTTTCTTAGAGGAGAGACTATTGATAGAGATTCTCTAGGTTTTAGTCAGGAGGACAGGATGGATGAGGATAAAGTATGGGCCAGATCAGACAAAAAACATTCACATAAAAAAAGAATGACACATCAGAAAAGGGCAGACAACTAAACAGTGACAAATTTTTAAAGTGCTTGTACACAAATGCTAGAAATCTAAAATAATAAGATGGGTGAACTAAAGTGCCTCATGTTAAAGGAGGATACTGACATAATAGACATCACAGAAACCTGATGGAGTGAGGACAATCAATGGGACACAGTTATTCCGGGGTACAAAATATATCGGAAGGACAGACCAGGTCGTGCAGGTGGGGGAGTGGCACTATATGTGAAAGACAATTTAGAATCAATTGAAGTAAAAATCTTAAATGAATCAACATGTTCTATAGAATCGCTATGGATAGTAATTCCCTGCTCTAATAAGAATATAACAGTAAGGATCTATTATCGACCACCTGACCAGGACAGTAGTAGTGACTATGAAATGCTAAAGGAGATTAGAGAGGCTATCAAAATAAAGAACTCAATAATAGTGGGGGATTTCAACTATTCCCATATTGACTGAGTATATGTCACCTCAGGACGAGATGCAAAGACAAAATTTATTGATATCTTAAACGATTGCTTCTTGGAGCAGCTGGTACAAGAACCCACAAGGGGAGAGGCAGTTCTCGATTTAGTCCTGAGTGTTGCACAGGATCTGGTCCAAGAGGTTACTATAACAGGACCGCATAGAAATAGAGACCATAATATAATAACATTTAACATTCCTGTGGTGGGAAGAACACCTCAGCAGCCCAACACTGTGGCATTTAATTTCAAAAAGGGGAACTATGCAAAAATGAGGAGGTTAGTTAAACAGAAACTAAAAGGTACAGTGACTAAAGTAAAATCCCTGCAAACTGCATGTAAATTTTTCAGACACCATAATAGAGGCCCCAAATTAAAAAACATAGAAGAACTAAAAAAGAGCCACCGAGGCTTAACAACCATGTAAAAGAATCAGTGAGAGATTAAAGGACATCTTTTAAAAAGTGGAAGTCAAAGCCCAGTGAGGTAAATAGAAAGGAGCATAAACACTGCCAAATTAAGTGTAAAAATGTAATAAGAAAAGCCAAAAAGGAGGTTGAAGAACAGCTAGCCAAAAACTCAAAAGGTAATAAAATGTTTAAGTACATCAGAAGCAGGAAGCCTGCTAAACAACCAGTGGGGCCCCTGGACGATCGAGATCCAAATGGAGCACTTAAAGACGATAAAGTCATTGTGGAGAAACTAAATGACTTCTTTGCTTCAGTCTTCATGGCTGAGGATGTTAGGGAGATTCCCAAACCTGACCTGTCCTTTGTAGGTGACAAATCTGAGGACTTGACACATATTGAAGCGTCATTAGAGGAGGTTTTGGAATTAATTGATAAACTTAACAGTAACAAGTCACCAGGACCAGATGGCATTCACCCAAGAGTTCTGAAAGAACTCAAATGTGAAATTGCAGAACTATTAACTATGGTTTGTAACCTATCCTTTAAATCAGCTTCTGTACCGAACGATAGCTAATGTAATGCCAATATTTAAAAAGGGCTCTAGAGGCAATCCTGGCAATTACAGACCGGTAAGTCTAACATCAGTACCGGGCAAATTAGTTGAAACAATAGTAAAGAATAAAATTGTCAGACACATAGAGGAACATAATTTGTTGGGCAAAAGTCAACATGGTTTCTCTAAAGGGAAATCATGTCTTACTAATCTATTAGAGTTCTTTGAAGGGGTCAACAAACGTGGACAAGGGGGATCCAGTAGATATAGTGTACAGGCAGTCCCTGGGTTACGTACAAGATAGGGACTGTAGGTTTGTTCTTAAGTTGAATCTGTATGTAAGTCGGAACTGGCGTCCAGATTCAGCCGCTGCTGAAACTGACCAGCGGCTGACTACAGGAAACCCGAGGCAGAGTTGCTCTGCCCCGGGCTTCCTGGAATCAGCCTCTGATCAGTTTCAACAGGCTGAATCTGGACGCCAGTTCTGACTTACATACAGATTCAACTTAAGAACCCCAGGTATCCCCAAGTCAGCTGCTGCTGAAACTGATCAGCGGCTGATTCCAGGAAGCCCGGGGCAGAGCAACTCTGCCTCAGGCTTCCTGTAGTCAGCGCTGGTCAGTTTCAGCAGCAGCTGACTTAGGGACGCCTGGGGCAGAGCAGCTGGGGTGCTGCTGGGTTGCTCCAGTAGCACCGCTCCTCGGCGTTACTGGACCAATCCACCAGCACCCCAGCTGCTCTGCCCCGGGCGTCCTGATTCAGCCGCTGCTGAAACTGACCAGCAGCGGCTGAATCAGGACGCCTGGGGCAGAGCAGCTGGGTTGGTCCAGTAGCGCCCAGAGCGGCGCTGCGGGACCAACCGGCAGCACCCCAGCTGCTCTACCACAGGCGTCCGGAGAAAAGCCTGGACTGCTGGGGGGGGAGGGCGTACTAGCTGCCCCCCCCAGCAGACCAGGGAGACGCAGGCGGGGGACCAAGACGCACCACCGCGGTCCCGCCGCCCGTGTCCTCCGCGGCTTTGCTCTGCGTCTCCCTGGTCTGCTGGAGACCAGCAGACCAGGGAGACGGGGAGCAAAGCCCCGGAGCACGCCGGCAGTGGGACAGCCGCGGCGCGTCTGGGCTGTCCGCTGCCTGTGCTCCCCGGCTTTGCTCTTCGTCTCCCTGGTCTGTTGGGCTCCAGCAGACCAGGGAGACGGGGAGCAAAGCCGCGGAACACGCCGGCAGCGGGACAGCGGCGGCGCGTCTGGGCTGTCCGCTGCCTGCGTGCTCCGCGGCTTTGCTCCTGGTGTCCCTGGTCTGCTGGAGACGGTCCCCAGCAGACCAGGGGCACCCGGAGCAGCTTTTCTCGCCCCGGAGGTCGAGGTGGCAGGACCGCTGCGCTCTGGGCGGTCCCGCTGCCTGCGAGCTCCGGGGCGAGAAAGCCCCGTTCGTAAGTGCAGATTCGACATAAGTCGGATCCGCGTAACTCGGGGACTGCCTGTACTTAGATTTCCAGAAAGCCTTTGACAAGGTCCCTTACCAATGGCTCTTACGTAAATTAAGTTGTCATGGGATAAGAGGGAAGATCTTTTCATGGACTGAGAACTGGTTAAAAGATAGGAAACAAAGGGTAAGAATAAATGGTAAATTTTCAGAATGGAGAGGGGTAACTAGTGGTGTTCCCCAAGGGTCAGTCTTAGGACCAATCCTATTCAACATATACATGAATGATCTGGGGAAAAGGGTAAACAGTGAGGTGGCAAAGTGTGCGGACAATACTAAACTGCTCAAGGTAGTTAAGACCAAAGCAGACTGTGAAGAACTTCAAAAAGATCCCACCAAACTAAGTGACTGGCCACAATATGGCAAATTAAATTTAATGTGGATAAATGTAAACTAATGCACATTGGGAAAAATAACCCCAACTAGAGACATAATATGATGGGGGGCTAATTTAGCTACAGCTAGTCAGGAAAGAGATCTTGGAGTAATCGTGGATAGTTCTCTGAAGACGTCCACACAGTGTGCAGCGGCAGTCAAAAAAGCAAACAGGATGTTAGAAATCATTAAAAAAGGGATAGAGAATAAGACGGAGAATATCTTATTGACCTTATATAAATCCATGGTATGCCCATATCTGGAATACTGTGTACAGATGTGGTCTCATCTCAAAGATATACTGGCATTAGAAAAGGTTCAGAGAAGGGCAACTAAAATGATTAGGGGTTTGGAACGGGTTCCATAGGAGGAGAGATTAAAGAGACTGGGACTTTTCAGCTTGGAAAAGAGGAGACTAAGGGGGGATACGGTAGAGGTATTTAAAATCATGAGTGGTGTGGAGAAAGTGAATAAGGAAAAGTTATTTACTTGTTCCCATAATATAAGAACTAGGGGCCATCAAATGAAACTAATGGGCAGCAGGTTTAAAACAAATAAAAGGAAGTTCTTCTTCACGCAGCACATAGTCAATCTGTGGAACTCCTTGCCTGAGGAAGTTGTGAAGGCTAGGACTATAACAGGGTTTAAAAAAGAACTAGATAAATTCATGGAGGTTAAGTCCATAAATGGCTATTAGCCAGTATGGGTAAGGAATAGTGTCTCTAGCCTCTGTTTGTTAGAGGGTGAAGATGGATGGCAGGAGAGAGATCGCTTGATCATTACCTGTTCGATTCACTCCCTCTGGGGCACCTGGCATTGGCCGCTGTTGGCAGACAGGGTACCGGGCTAGATGGACCTTTGGTCTGACCCAATATGGCTATTCTTATGTTCTCTCAGCTCTAAGGTTTGTCATCTCAGATATGGATGTAAGCGAGTAGCTAACTATCTGATATGCCTGAGCCTATTGGGTAGTCAAGTCGACTACTCGCTTCCCCCTTCCCTGCCAGCTGCCTCTATATCAGAGGCAGCAGGGGCAGGGAACAGAGCTGGTGCTGGGGGGAGCATTTTAAATGGGAGTGCTGCACAGCTGGAAATTGGCAGAACCAAACCAAGGATGTTTATTTCCCGGGTCTGGGTGGAGAGAGGGGGTGCCAGGGAAATAAGTGCAGATTCAATATAAATCACACAGTAAGGGGGCTTATAGGCCCTGTGATACTCACATGTGTCTGTGCACCACACGCAGGACAAAGGTATCCATGCAAGGCAGGTTTAGACCCTGTGTCCTGGCTAGGCACTCCAGAGCATTCCACTTGGAGCATTTGCTTGCCTGTTATCTCCCCCTCTGCTTCCTTCCTTCCTTCCCCTTCTCTAGCACTGGCTAGTTCCCAGAGAAGGGCTTTAAAATGGCTCCCTAGCCCTTCCCTTGCCTGAGCTCACTTTTGGCTTCAGGCTGGGAGGTCGCAGTCCTTATTTTGTGGCTTGGGGTGGAGATGCTGCTTAGCTCCTGACTCGAGCAGGGGAAAAGGTCTCTGGCTGCTCTTGGAGGACATTTTCCTCCTAGCTCTACTACCCCTTGTGGATTTATTAATGGCTGCATTGGACAGGAGCAGTGATTGGCATTTACTAATGGAAATGGTGCCTGAGTTTTCCACAGGCTCCCAGCATACCCTTGTCCCAGCGGGGCCTGGAGGGGAGAGGCAGATTTTAATTTGAAGTGGCCCCAACTTCAGTTTCCCAGAGTGGATACATTTTAAACTTGCATGCAGAAAAACATGCTGCAAATTAGAACGAACTGAATTAGAAACCAGACCTGGGCTTGCTTACTTAACCCCACAACCCCCAAAATGAATGCCCCGTCTTGCGCCTCAGCCTGGCAAACAAATTTCTCACACTTGCTATAATGTTTAAATTATTGATTCTGTACCTGGCTAACCAAATCCACGGAGGTTGGTTTGTTTGCTTGCACTGGCGCATGGGGAATGAGCCGAACCCCCACTGTTTGTTTTCTTCCTTCTCTCCCCAACCAGGGCTCGCTTACAGCAAAGTGTGCACAGAAGTAGGTTGCAACTGGGAACTTACAGGCAGTGAGCAAGCTGGGAGCGGCAGATTTGCTAGCCCGGCGGGTCACAATCACCCCCCCACCCCTGCCCAACACACCTCACACCCTGATTGATTGGTGACGCTGGGTTTGCAAACGCAGAAAGAGGCAAAGGGAGGGAAGGCACAGGTATCAAAAGAGGCGAAGAGAGGCAGGCAAGGGGTGCAAACCCTGCTCCAGCCCCGGGGAGCTCTAACCTTCCTACTCTGCCTGGTTGTGTGTCAGTAATTTTTCCTGATGTTTCTCTCACTCCATGGAGCTTGCGAGGCAAAAGGGGCATGGACAGGGCTGGCAATTGAGGTCTGGAGAGTCAAGTCTGCACCCTGCCCTCCCCCTTTATCCAGCTGCTCCTTTAGTCTCTCTTCTTTTTTCTTGGTCCTGCCAGTCTGGGACTGCTGCGGCTCTGCATTTTACATACAATAAGATTTAAAATGCAGAGCTGCAGTGGTCCTGGCTCATGCTGGTTGAGGATCTACCCCTGCTGTGGGTTTGCAGTTTAAATGTAGGAGGAGCACGGCTGTGGCTCCTTCTACATTTAAACTGCAGCGGGGGTAGCTCCTGGATCAGTGCGAGCCAGGACAGAACACCTTCCCCATCGACTAATCGTGTAGTCAATATAAATTGTATCAACTTGATTAGTCAATTACCCACCTCTTAAAATCCTTAATCTCCGAGCTTGTGCTGAGGATCAGTCCTCCTCCCCTTCCAAGAACAGTAGTATTTGCTGCCACCTTGCTCTGATCCCTGGCAGCTGGTTCCCCAGGGTGGAGGTGGTGCTCAAAGTGTAGCATTTTTTTATCTCTGTATTGCTTTAAACTGACAAATCTCTTTGAATACCTTCTGGAAGCTGGGCTTTTCCAGGGGTACTAATGGCTGGTGGGTGATGGGCATGGGATCTACACACAACCTTGGCTGGCAGGGTCTGTTCCAGGGAGTGTCAACTTGTATCTGAATTCCTTCCAAAAACACTAAGTGTGTTGCGTGGCAGCACATGGGGCACTCTGGGGATGTGTTGTATCCTGCCTCATCATGCTCCCAGCTCCATTTAGAATACCTTTGACTCTTGTGTAATTGGCAGGTCATGCACCACTTTGATCATCTGTATGTGCACACTGCTCTGTCCTATGGCTCTTTAACCATCTCCCAGTGTGTCTGTCCTTGTGTGGGGTGACCAGTGTTGCTTTGCTAAAGGGGTCATTGCTTTGTGAAATGCACTCTGTTGTGGACTTGAATCCACTCACTGTCAAGAAGTTATGCTCTGTTCCAGTGCTTCTGTGTGTTCATTCTCCTCTGTGTTACTAACTGCAACCTCACTTGATCCATTTAAAGAAACCACACAGTGAGTCCTGCTCTGTAGCCACCTCTCCTAGGAGCTTCTTCCCTGTATCTGCCTTGCAGCTTGTAGTTTGTATTTGTTACCTGTCTGGTTTGAGTGCCATGCAGTACTTCTGAAAAGTGTTTCCTTAAGGTGCAGATGACCTTGGATGCCTTTGCATTTGGAATAGTTGCTTCCGCAAACAAACATGGTTTCCACTACTCACTTTCTTTTGTTTGCTCTTTCTTTCTGCATGCAATATTATCTGCACTCAAGAATGCTACCTGGCTCTTAGGAAGAGCATAGATAAATTGGTCCCCAGCTAGCCTGATTCCCAAGAGCTAGCTTTCTCACCTTGCTCTACACCACACTGAGCTTGGCAGCTGGGTAGAGAAAAAAGGCCTCTTCCGAATGACAATCACACCTGGATCCCAGTGTGGTAGTGACATGTAAATGGCTCTGTGTAGCAGTTTCTGTCCCCTTTCTGGAAGGCACAGTATGGATGCCCTGCTGATCACAGAGAATGCTTCTTGCCAATGTTCCCTCTGATTTTTTTTTTTCTGTCCATGAGCGAAATAAATTTTATGTGCACCAAGGCATGTGCAGATGTGCAGCACCAATAGAAATATATGCTGCCAGCTGTGGGCCACTCTGCTAATCAGCTGGGCGCATTTGAATTTCTTCTGGGCAACCATCTAAGTGCCCAGCTTACAGGTAACACTGCTCCTCATGTCAGATAGGGAATACACTGTGTCCGTAGCCTTAACAGCTCCAGCTGATGCTGGCTGTACGGTGCATTCTCTGTGATGCTCCAAGAGAGAGAGCTACAAAGTGGGAGTCTTCAAAGGTGCCTGGGTCTGGTGGCCTTGTTCCAGAATGGCTTCCCTGGGCTGTTCCATTGATGTCCAAGTACAGCACTGAGGTGGTAGGTGAGATATGGGAAGTTGTTTCAGAAGCACCAGCATTGAGCCAGCTAGAGAGCTCTGTTATCCCAGCTCCTGTAGACTGGGGCTGTGCAAGGTCCTGGTGCTTCCCAGTGGGGCAAAGGGCAGGGAATGAGTCCGTTGGAGACTGGCAGCAGACGTCATCTGTTTTTTGTGTTTCAGTGAGCTGCCTAACTATGACATCATAGTGCCTGTCCTGCTGGAGCATGGAGTGCAGAGCCTGCCACAGCACTGCAAGATCACCCCAGGTACCATCTGCTCCCTGGCGTCACAAGCCCCCACCTAGCACCTCCTGCACCTGCATGTCCCCTGCACTCCATAAACCATCTCCTCCCTCCTACACCCCTCCCTCTGTGTAATAGGCCTGTTTCAATTGTACTCTGGAGCAAAGTCAGTGTGCGCTCTGAACAGTTTGGGGCAGTTGCCACAGACTCCATGGCAGCTGCCTCAACATGGGTATGGCGTGGGGCATTACCAGGGGCCTTGGTGAAGGGCGACAGCAGGGGTCACCCCATCTCAGTGGGAGTCAGAGTGATCTGGAAGCCTGCTCTGCTCCACCCTGATGCCCTCTCCAAGATTCCTGTGTTCTGCTTTACTGCAGCAGCAGGAAGCAGAGTGTCCTGGCCTCAGGGCACTCCACTTCCCACTGCTGCGGAGAAGCAGAGCACAGTAGACTGGGAGAAGATAGTGGAGTAGAGCAGACGTCCAGCTCACTCTTACTCCTTCTGCCATGGTGAGTGCGGCGGAGGGCAGGTCCCATGCCAGGTCTCTCATTGCTCAGGGGAGGGGGTTTCAGGTAAGGAAGCAGGGACAGGATTTGGGGAAGGGTGGAGCAGGGGCGGAAGGGTTTGCGCTGGGCTCTGTGCATGGGCATAGGGGGGATTGTCCCAAACCCCATCCTCTTGTAGGGATGGCCCTGGCACAGCATGCAGTTAGCATGGAGGTCAAGTGAATCACTGTTGTGGGGCAGTACCTAGTATTTGGCTGTGAGGAAGCACTGGTCTGTGGGGCAGGGCCTGGTGTGGTGTGTGTGGAAGGCTTACCTGGCATAGTGGGATGGGGTGAGGCAGCCTGTGCTGCAGGGCAATGCCCGGTGTGTGCAGTGACTTTAGGCCATGGCCCCTGGATGCTGCTACCATCCGTGAACTGATGATCCTGATGCTCCAGTGCATGGTCTCTCTAGGGATCCCGCTGAAACCCATGCTGGCCCAGCCCACCAAGGGTATTGGGGAGGTGCTGAAGCGATTTGAGGAGGCTGCCTTCACCTGCGAGTACAAGTATGATGGAGAGCGAGCCCAGGTAAGGATGTCACACTAAGTCATGGGGAGACGCACTGCCCCCTGCAGCCTCCACTACCTCTCATTGTGCCGCTTTCTGTTCCCAGATCCACATCCTGGAGAATGGAGATGTGCACATCTACAGCCGCAACCAGGAGGACAATACCTCCAAATACCCGGACATCATCAGCCGCATCCCCAAGGTAAGGGGGATTGGAGTGGGGACGTTCAGTAGCTGGGAGGTGCCAACAAGAAGGAACACTTCAAGAGTGGGTGTTCTCCCAAGCAGCAGGAAACAGAATGATGTGGAACAGGAATACAGGCTGGGGCTGCAGTGCTTTTGGCACTATGAGCCAGCCCTCTGTCCTTCTACACATTGACATCCCCTTGTGCAGGTGAAGAAGGGCAATGTGCGGTCATGTATCCTGGACGCTGAGGCTGTGGCCTGGGATGCTGAGAAGAGGCAGATTCAACCCTTCCAGGTCCTTACCACACGGAAGCGAAAGGTGAGGGGACAGTTCCTGTGAAGATGGGCATGGGCTGGTCCCTAGGTAAGCCAGCAAGATGGGAAAGAAAGCAGGACTGGTGGCACAGTGTGGGTGGTGTGTGGAAGAGAGTAGGGCTCACAGGGAGGGACAGAGTAGGGCAGTAACCCCTGCTGCTGTCTGTCTCCTCAGGACGTGGAAGCTGCTGAGATCAAAGTACAGGTGTGTCTGTACGCCTTTGACATGCTGTACCTCAATGGAGAGGTGAGTGTCCTGCCTGTTCACCTTGTCCCCCTGTTGGCCTCATCCCTGCCATCTGTACCTCACTGCAGCCTTCCAAATGCTATCTGCCCCATCTATTCTGTCCCTTCATTTGCCTGTGACTCAGCACAGTGCCCTTATGTCCCTGCAGTCCCTGGTGAAGGAGCCATTCTCCAAGCGCCGTCAGCTGCTGCATGAGTCTTTTGTGGAGACGGAGGGGGAGTTCTTATTTGCCACCTCCATGGACACATGCAGCATGGATGAGATCTCTGAATTTCTTGACCAGTCCATCAAGGGTGAGCTGGAGGAGCTTGGGTGCACTGCCCTGACTGGATTAAGCACTGGCAATAGGTGAGTGGAGATGGAACTCTCCACCCTGCCTTCCAGGCCTTGCTAAACAGCCTCTCTCTTGCAGACTCCTGCGAGGGCCTCATGGTCAAGACGCTGGATGTGGATGCCACTTACGAGATTGCCAAAAGATCCCACAAATGGCTGAAGGTAAGAAAGCCCTTGCTGGTGGAGTGAGGATCACATGTCCCACTTTGCTGGTAGTGAAGTCAGTGGCATGCAGCATATGAAGTTCTTAGTGTAACACAGAGAGGAAGGCTCAAGCAGAGCCTGTTCTGATCAGACCAAAGTCCAGCCAAGCTGTAGTGAACATTTTCAGGCCATCTCTTCCATAGTCAGCTCCCCAGAGAGAGCAAGAGACAAGTTTATTCCAAAGCCCACACTTATCTCTCCTGGTCTCCTGCCCTGGGGTCTGTGCATAGCTTCCTTGCTGAGTTTATCAATCTCAGGAGTCACTAGACTGAATGTGCTGTCCTTCCAGGCATTGACACACCCCTCCCCCAGTGCAGGTGAAAAAGGGCTTATCAGGTTGATGCAATTAAGATATGTCCAGTGGTACACACAGGAGTGATGTGACCAGCATTATGTCCACACATTAAACAACCCTAACCCAATATATCAGGCAGTTGGGTGAACTGGAGGGGCCTTTCAAGTCGAGATTGAGTGTAACTCACACCTTCAGGAATATTAGTTGAGCACCGTAGCCACTCAGCCACTACACCTCTGTTGCTACCCCACCAGTGTGTCTGACACTGGGAAGGAGACGTGTGTTTCAGATGGGAAAAGGAGGGATGAGTAGTGGAGAAGAGACAGCTAACCATACTCTGGGCCCCAGGATTCTACCCAGTGTCAAAGCACATCCATCTAGGACAGGGACTGGCGAGATGCAGCCCACCAAGCCTTTGAATCCGGCCTGTAGCCACCCCACCAGGGACCAGCTCCAAGGTGCTCAAAGAAGCTGGCCACTCTATATGCCTTTCTGTGTCCCTGGCGGAGGGAGACTTCTGATGCTGCCTCCCTCACCCTCCAGCATTATCTCTTAGCTCCCTTTGGCCAGAACAAGGCACATGGAGCAGCCAGCCACTTCTAGTGGCTTGAGGCTGCAGCAGACAGGGAGCCTGCCTGAGGGCCCACTGCTCTGGCTGGGAACTGCCTGGGTAAGTGGCCCCCATCAAAAGTTTCTTCCCTCCCCCCCCCAATCTAGGACAGTTACGTCAGGGAGAAGATGCCTAGTTCTGGGGACACTGGTTGGCATCAACTGAGAGATCCACATGCTGCCTTCTTCAATTTTATTTGCTGAGGGACACCTACCAGCTGGTGCTCCCTACCCTATAATATGGGGACAGTAAACCATCATGCATAGAAGTGGCTTTGCATCATGCTGCTGCCCCCTACAGGAGAGAGAGAGCCTGGGTCCGAGTCCTCACCCCTCTCAACCAGCTAGTCCCCTTGGTCTGTGGCTGGATTGAAGCTGTCAACACTTAGAAGAGAGAGACCCTGTGTCCCATACATGCTGTTGCTGAGGCTGGTTCTCCTGTTGCAGCTGAAGAAGGATTACCTGGAAGGTGTTGGTGACACACTGGACTTGGTAGTGATTGGTGCCTATCTGGGCAAGGGCAAGCGAGCAGGCATGTATGGTGGCTTTCTGCTGGCGTGCTATGACGAGGAGACTGAGGAGTACCAGAGCATCTGTAAGGTAGGGAGCATGTGCTCTTTGCACAGGTTTGGGCCCCAGGTTGATGCAGGGAGCCTTTCAAGCTGGGATTGCCAAAGGGTCCCTTGGAAATTGGGCTTCCTGTCAATCTCAAGCTCCCATGCTGTTCAGTGCCCCATGGCTGTGATTTGGAATACAATAAGCACTCTGGGTGAGTGCAGAGTAGCTCTGCTTTCCGCTGCTCATGGGCCGGACCAGGGGAAAGAAAGCAGCTCCCTTCCTGGGTTGTGGGGGGGATGTTGGCGGGTAGAGGCAGTTGGGGGGGGAGGTTGACTCCAATGTTTCCCCTTAGCTATCTGTCTTAGATTTGTAGGAGGGCAGTGGAACAGGCCAGAGGGGAGAGAACTCCCCTGGCTATTGGAGGGTGGGGGGCAGCAAGTCAAGAATGGGAGGAAATGGGTATACCTGGAAAAGTAAGGATGAGCATGTGTGTGCTGGCAGGGAGATGCCTGGGGAGGGTGGTGAGGCGATGAGGCTGATGGCTGGGAATTAGTGGGCTTTGTGGGGATTATGCAGCAGGTGCAAGTGAACATTAAGGATGTTAAATTGTGGTTAATTGACTAGTTGAGTAGTCAATGGAATTTCCATCGACTATTCAACTAGTCAACAGACACTTCCACATTTCTCCTTTGAAATGTACAAGAGACCCAGCAAGGGCTCTTGTACATTTCAAAGGAGGAATGTGGAACTCTTCCTGCAGCCCGGGGCCAGCAGGAAGCTATACTAACTCCAGGCTGCATGCTGTGTGCCTGCTTTGAAATGTACAAGACTCCCCAGTGCATTTCAAAGCTATAGAGCCCAGGGTCACCAGAGGAGTCAGAGTCCCTTGCTGATCCCGGTCTCCATGCTGCGCTGCATGCTGCACAGAGCCCGGGATCAGCTGAGGACTTGGGGACTCCCCAGCGGATCCCAGGTTCCACTGAAATGCCATGCAGAGCCTGGGAAAAGCTGGGGAG
Source organism: Pelodiscus sinensis (assembly GCF_049634645.1). NCBI lineage: Eukaryota > Metazoa > Chordata > Testudines > Trionychidae > Pelodiscus > Pelodiscus sinensis. Next base: position 2,624,436 of record NC_134743.1, on the reverse strand, counting down.
TCCCCAGCTGACCCCAGGCTCCACAGAGAGACGTCATTTTAAAGGGGCAGCTGCCGCACAGCTGAGCCGGGCATCAGCTGTACATCGGTTGCCCGTTTGAAATGCTGAACCCGCATTCAAAGAGGCAGTGCTGCACAGCTGATCACCAGTTCAGCAGTAAGGTACTGCCACTTTGAAGTACCCCTTCTTCCCAGCCTTTTGCTGCTTCTATCTGATAGAGGCAGCAAGGGCGGTGGGAATCAACTAGTCCTTAATATCCTTAGTGAGCATACTGAGAAGGAATGGCTGTTCACAAGTAGGTGCATACTGGAGACAGTGGCAGTGGTGAGCAGATCTGGGAGACATGTGCAAGGGGGAAGTAGTGTGGATAAGAAAGTTTGGGGGACAGGGTAAGAATGTTAACTATGTGCTGACATTATGCAGGGTAGAGATGTTAACAGGTATCTGGTTATCACTTAAAGGGTGATGCTTACCGGGTAATGCATCCCAGGGAGCAGTCCCACTAGGACCCCATGCAGGGCTGCCAGCTCTGCTGACCCCACATAGGGCCAGAAGCAGCTGGGCTGAAGTGGCATCCACTCCAGGCCAGTGGCGGTAGGCTGCTCCAGCCCAAGTGGGCTGGAGCACCCCCGTACATCCCACCTATTTCATCAGTTAATTGGTTAAACTGGTTAACTAATTAAATGGGACTTTACATCCCTAGTGCAGAGGGGTGGTGCAAGCAGGCTTGGGGAAGGGGAGGGGACATCTGCTTATTTCTGCCACTGCCCACAAGCATGTCCGGGAAATGGGTATAAGGGAGTGGTGGAGGAGGAGGAGGGTGCAGGGAGGCAGTGGGGAGGGTTGTATGCAGTGGACTGGTGTAAGGGATGAGCAGCCTAGATTGCTGGGTAGGTTTGTAACAGTAATGCCCTGCTATCACCATCAGCTTGGGACTGGTTTCACAGAGGAGAGCCTGGAGAAACATTACAGCTTTCTGAAGGTAGGAGGTTTTACCCCCACATCCAGCTTGCATGGCTATTCTTAAGGAACTCCTCCATTGTTTGTGCAGCCCAGCTGCTAAAAAATGTGAAGAAACTTATGCATTGCCCTCTATGGTCCCTGCCCTGAGCCTGCTACTCTAACTCCCTGCTGTTGGCTGGAGGTAACACAGCTCATTGTATCTATCCTCAGAACCTACCAGAGCGTGCATGTACCCTAGGCCTCAGGTAGTTCTCTTGCCAGTGAGAACCTGGTCCAGAGACACTCAACTAGTCAGCTGCAGAGCCCTGGCTGGAACCAGAGAGTCCTGACTCCCAGCCCCCTTGCTTTAGCCATCAAATCCCACTCCCCTCCTAGAGTTGGGGCCAAAACCCAGGAATCTTGCTTCTTGGGACCCAAGGTCTCATTGTATAGCTGGTTGCTGGAGCATGCATGGAGTTAGATGTGCATCGCTGGAAAACTGGGCCAGTAATTCTTTCCTTCTCACTTGCAGGACCATGTGCTGGAGAAACCACGGCCCTATTACCGCTGGGACAGCAGCATTGAGCCCAACCATTGGCTGGCAGCAGTGCAGGTGTGGGAAGTGAAGTGTGCTGACCTGTCCATCTCACCTGTGCACAAGGCAGCCATAGGCCTGGTGAGTCTGGGACGGGGCCTGCAGTGGGAGGGGCCTGAGCAGGAACAGCATCACCCTGCAGTATGGGGCCATCTGGGACTTCCTATCCCTGCATGGCATGAAGAGATTCACTCATCAGCAGTGCTGGAGTGCAGGAAGCTGCCAGCCTGGCCAGTGCTCAGCACCCCTGAGCCTGGGCTCTAGTATTCCTGTCACAGGTTGGGAATCACCCTTTCAACCCCCAGGTGGATGAGGAGAAGGGCATCTCCCTGCGCTTTCCCCGGTTCCTGCGTGTGCGTGATGACAAGAAGCCTGAGGAAGCCACCACCAGCTCCCAGGTAGCACATGGCATAAGGGTTGGATTAAGTGGCTTAATTCTACAATGTGCCTTCCTCTCTCCTCAGCTTAGACATGGGGCTACTGTCCTGCTGGGGCTTGAGACCTCTGCCCAGGGGCGTAACCAGCACCCTGGATGACCTCCAGCAGAAATTGCTCACTGTGCAGTGTTGACACTGCTAGGGGTACTGTCACAAGCACCAGCATGGGATGCCTTAAGGGGTATGAACCCCTCAAACTGATGGGCCTAACACTCAACATGGCACTAAGGGGCTCTTCCCAAGATTCTTTGCTGATGCCCTCATAGCATTTCAGCCCAGTCAGGGTACTGAGCCCAGCATCTTAGCTAAATTCAACAGCCAGACTGCTCTGCTAGTGTTGAGCTTTTCCCTCCCAATGCCAGAGCAAACCTCTCAACTTACCGTGGGGACAGTGTTAAGGTTACTGGCCTCATCTCTGGGGGGCAGCAGTCCTAGCTGAGCTCTGGTTTGTTGATGGGTAGTTCCAGATGAGCATCTTCCCAATAGGCAGGGGCAGCAACAGCAGTGCCTCTGTGGGTTAGGTCTGGGCACAGTTCCAAGACCCTATATGTAGGTGCCTCAGAGCCATGCAGTTGGCAGCAGATGGAGCAGAATTGATTTTTGTAGTGCTAGGAGCTTCCATCCCTCTTTCTTGACTGCAGGTGGCTGAACTCTACAAACTGCAGCAGCAGATTCAGAACCAACAGTCAGTGGAGAAGACTGAGGATGAGGACTTCTACTAGTGCTCGTGTGAGTTGCCCAAGGGAGGGTAGGAAGCAGGATGGATTAGATCCCTGTGATTGCCAGCACATGGATGAATGTGTGTGCCAGAGCCTTCCTGCTGCCTCCTCTGTACCTGGCCCAAGGCCTAGAGTTCTTGCTTTCCTGCCCCAGGTGCACTGAGCCCTGAAGCAAGGGAGATATTAGCCTGAGGCATCTGTTCAGTTGTAATGAGCATTGTGGTGTACAATAAACCTTCATTTCCTTCTTAGCTCCCAGTCTGTGTGCACAGAAAGCCAGCTGTAGACACCATCAGCTATGTAATGCAGTGGGGAGGGGAGATGCAGCTTTGCTTCTAGCAGTGCTGGCAGAAGCAGGGTGGGAAAGTCTATGGCCCTGAGAGGTGAGTGCAATTGGAGACCTAACTCAGGGGAAAGAAGGTGTACCAGAAAACACATTGCGCAGCCTGAATGTAGGAATTAGCCTTTATTTGCTTTTATGCATTATAAAGGAAGCTACAGGACACATCTATAAAAAAGTTTATATGGCTCTGCCTCTGTCCCACATGCACTTTCACTTCACCCAGCACCTCCCCACTACCTTTTACACACCCCTGCTGTGCCATAGCTACACCCTTCTCCTGCCTTTGTTCCACTCTTGTCCCCTTCCCCAACATCCCTCCCTAGAGGCATGTCCATTCTCCAGAACATCACCTAGCACCCTGGTCTCCCTCTCCTGTCACAACCTTTCCTCTGCCCAGCCACTGCTTCTCTGACCCACTCAGAGCATTGTCTAGCTCATTGTCCCCAGTACCCTGCTTCTACTGCATTAGGGGGTGTTGTGCTGAGTCTGGAGCCCAGATCTTAAGATCCACATCTGTCAGAGTCCCTCCCCCTCAGACCCAGTGCCCTACTCTGGATCTGGGGTGGAGTCTAGACTAGGTGGCCCTCTCCCTGCTCAAGCTAGCTAGCACGGAGCCTCTGGCTCCTGGCCTTGTAGACCTCAATGAGCAGGTCTTTGACATACTGGATCTCACGCTCAATAGAGTCTGCCTTCTCTTTAAGCTCACGATTCCTGGCCTCCAAACCCTGGCACTCATCATCTAGTGCCTCATACTCAGCCCGCTTCCGCTGCCGGTACCGTAGTGCTGCTGTCTTGTTCTGATCCCGCTTCTTTTGCTTACGGTCCCCCTTTTGCTGGGGCAGGACTGCTGACTGCTCCAAGGGGTTTGGCCTGCTGCGCTTGGCAGCTGGTGGGCTACCAATATACTCCTCCAGCCGGCCCTGGCCAGGGCACTCCCCACTAGGCACCCCAGTACCATACAGGTTGAGGAGCTCAAGGCAGCCTGAATCGAGGGTCTGCAGTGGTGTGGGGCTGTCAGAGCCAAAGGGTGGGAAGGACCCTGCTGGCCCACTACCATCTCCAAAAGGGAAGTGGAATGCAGGTTGGTGTGAAGGTGGTGTGCTGGGGGCCACCTGGTCCAGGCCCAGACCTGGGGACAGTGACTCCTCTAGAAAGTAGTCTTCCATCTGCTCCAGCTCCTTCTTCAGGAGGGAAGCCATGGCCTCCAGGTCAGGCAGTGGGGGTGAGGGCAGCGATGGGTCCCCCGACTCCATCAGGAGAGAGGAGAAGTCCACCCTCTCCGTCATCCAGTCTGAGAAGCCATCGCCTGTGTGGAGAGAGCAGGTTCACAGGCTGCATGGGGGAGCCGTGACAGGAAAAGAGCAGTGCAGAGCCCTCCCCCCACTCCAGGAGATCCACCTGCAGCTGGGCTGGAGAAGGAAGGACTGCAAGGCAGGTATGTGGCCCAGCCAAGCCCTTTAAGACATGGCCTAAAGTAGCTTTATTTACAACTTGCCTTCTCTGACCTGGCCTTGGCTGGGAGCCCAGTGCCCTCTGAGCAAACATCCTAACCCTTCAGCAACCCCATCATAATCACCAGGGAAGGCAGGGGTCTCCCAGCCTGGCATAAGGGGGAGGGTTCTGATGCCCTTCTGAGGCAGTCAAAATACTTCCTGTAAGCAGCCCAACCAGGTATCCCCCCCATCTGTTCTCCCCCCTCCCCCCCCCCAGTATTCCCTCTCCTGCCAGAACTGTACCTGCCAACACCATTGCCTCTGTGCCATGGGCATAGTGCCCATCCGTGGCCCCTGCCAGGGGCTCATAGTGGCCGGGGATCTTAAGGAACTCGGCCCTCCAGGAGAGGGTGCTAGCTGGGAGCAGGGTCTTCTCCATGTCCAGGGTCAAAGCTGCCAGCATTGACATGGTGGGGCAGGTGTGGGCTCAGGCAGGCCACAGCCCGATGGGAAAAGGGGCCAGAGTATGGCAGGTGGGGAGCACAGTTCCTGCTGGCAAGGGTGGCAGGTGAGATGGGGGCAGAGCAGGAAGACCTGTAAGAGAGAAGAGAAGATGAGCAGGGCTGCAGGCAAGGGGGAGAGGTCCATTCCTTCACCCATCTGGTACAGCACCACTCAATGAGGGGACAACCCTGTGCCTCTTCCCTCCACTCAAACCACATGGCTTCACACAGGCCCCGAGCTGCCAGCAGGACTAAGACCCGCCTGGCCCTCTTTACTCGCGGCTCAGGAGATCATGGAGATGCGCCTTCAGGGCTGCAACGTGATCCCGGCAGCGCCGCCCCAACTAGGGGAAGAGCTCAGAGGCCATAAGGGAATTAGCCATGCAACAGTGTGCCTTCCCGCCGAGGTCCCACCCCGGGGGCTGTGTGACTGCACGCCATCCGCTTGCTAGGGTCCCTGCGTGACCGCAGCGGCTGGTGCAGAACGTCTCCTCCTCTCCCTGCAAGGGGTCCTTGTATGCCACTCCCCCCTGCAAGGGGGTTCCTGCGCGCCCACCGCGGCAGCTGATGCATGTCACTCCGCCCCGCAGAGGGGTTCCTGCGCGCCCACCGCGGCAGCTGATGCATGTCACTCCGCCCCGCAGGGGGGTTCCTGCGCGCCCACCGCGGCAGCTGATGCATGTCACTCCGCCCCGCAGGGGGGTTCCTGCGCGCCCACCGCGGCAGCTGGTGCATGCCGCTCCCCCCCGCAAGGGGCCCCTACGCGCCAACCGCGGCGGCGCCTGCACGCCATCCCCGTGTCGGGGTCCCTGCGCGCCCCACCCCGGTCGAGGTCCCCCCGCGATGCCTGTGCGCGCCTCGTCCCCCCAGGGGTCCCCCGCATAGGGAGGCCCCGGCATGGCGGGGTCAGCGAGCGCAGCCCGGGGACGCAGCACTCACTCCATGGTGGCGGCGTGGGTGGCGGCGCGGCGCGGCGCACGCGAGTCAGCGTCTGGCTGTGCTAGAGAGCCATGGTGCGCTACGCTCGAGTGCTGTGTCTGTGTGTGCGGAGAGAGACGGAGTAAAGGGGACAGGGAGGGGCCGCTCTCTATATTCCCTCCCCCCTCCCGGGCCGCACCACACCTCGTGTTCCTCCGCCCCGCCAACGGGGTCGTGCGCCCATCAGCCCCCACCCCCAATCCAGCCCGCCCCCTTGCTGTGCCCCGGAGATGCGCGGCTCCGCCCCCCGTCACCCCATGCCGTGCTCCGGGCGGGAGCGAGGGACCTATTTTGCGGGCGGTGACTGGATCGATTGCAGCAGAGTTGCATCAGCTGTGAACAGAAGGAGGGGCTGGGCTCGCCTCTGGTTGGCTGCAGAGCCGCCGCGAGCGGGGTAGCGATTGGCTTCGGGAAAACTGGCCCCGTGATAGGTGCTGTGACAGATGAAATCAGAGAGTAACCTGGGACCGCGTTTGTGTCTGGTGCTAGGACCCCCCCCCCCCCCCCCGCGAGCTTTTAGTATCCCCAGCACCTTTCCAGGGCAGCCCGTGTCCCCCATACTGACTCTGTAGCATCCAGCTCCACCGCTGGGAGCCAGGGTCCTCCAACCCATCAAACTCCAGCACCCATGGTCTGCCTTCTGGCTCTGGAGGAATCAGGTTCGATGCTGCCATAGTCTCCAGCCAAGTGGGGAGCAGGGTATACTAGCCAGTTTAGTGGCCTTGCCCTGCTGCACTGCCATGGACTTCCCTGCTTTGTGCTCCTGGCCAGGTGGGCGCTGGGGGGCAAGCACCCACCAGCAGAGCCCCCATGTGAGATGAAGGCTGGGTGACTGGCTGGTGAGCTGGGCACGTAGCACTAACTAGCCTGTGACCTGAAGCAGGGTGTTGGGTCTCCAGGCAAATACCAGGCTCAGAAATAGTTTTGGGGCTTGCCTGCATGATCCACTCTCACACATCCCACCCCACCTGGAAGCTAGTTCTGGTCTGTGGACTCTCTCGTGTCCATGGGAACAAAAGTCTAGCTGAGCCTGCGATATGATAACGTTAGTCCCAGGATGCAGGGGCATGGATAGTGCAAATTGTTCTCAGTCCACTTCAGCAGCATGGGGAGAGGTGTCAGGGTGTGTCAGATACTAGACCCAATTTGTGGGCAAAATACTGAGGCACTATGTGGTTCCACCTGCTCTCCCTTGTGGGTCCATAAAAAAAGACTTTGAGGGGATCGAAATGGTAGAGGAGTGTGTCTGTAAGGAGGGAATTTGTCTATCCTGCCTGTCCCTGCCCCCCATCTCCTGGAACCCTGGCATCCACAATGGCACCATTGCATCTTCATCATCCTGATCTCAAGAGACACATCTGGCCACAGGACACGTACCTGGCCACAGAGCGGGGCCTCACTAATATCTCCACTGGTGCTGGCAAAGTCCTGACCCCAACAGACTCCTCTCATCATGTGTCATTTTCCCACTCCATTCCTGCTTAATGAGCATCTCTGCCCTTTCCAAGCAGAGTGCTGAGTGCCCTGCACTGAGGGGCAGTTCCAGCACGGCCCTACCCTGCTGGGCACTGGTATGAGTTTGCCAGGTCTCTGAGTTGCTGATCAGGCTGGGCTGGGTTCTTGGGGCAGGGGCACTGGATGTGAGAGTCAAAGCCAGAGGCAGATGCAGCAAACCTGTGGATTGTGTTGTTCTGTCTTTTAGGAAACTGGAATTTAACAGCAGTCAATCCACTAGCCTAGCCCAGTTCACTGCATTTCTTCTCCCCAAAAGGGCCGATAGTGTTATCTTTGGTGTGACCCTCAGGAAGAGGGGGCTATAGAAACTCCCTCCACTAATGGGAAGGGGAACCGGGCTTTGGGTACACTGACAGCCCGATTAGTGTAGTGAATCGGATTATGTCCCTTCTGCAGGAACCTCAGGAGCAGGTTAAGCAGTTTGTCAGTTCTGGTTGTTGCCAGGGGACCAGGCAGGCAGAGATCTCTGTACTCTGACCCCAATTATTCCAACGAAACTAACCCACCTGCACTTAGTCCCCGTCCCCCCCACTAAGATGTATTCAGAGGCCAGGGGGAGAAGAGCAATTCTAGCCATGCTGTCATCTCCCCAGTCTGGCTCAGACCAGCTCCCCTGGCACCAGAATTGCACCATGGCCCTTGTCCCCTGGCTCCTTCTACCATCGACCAATAAATAGCCCAGAGATTGCTGTGAGACACTGGTGCCAGCACAGGAGAGAGCTGGAACACTCACCCCTCCTCTCGGCTCTTCCCCCATGCTATGTCTAGACTGCGAGCTTCTTTTGAAAGAAGCTTTTCCGGAAGAGATCTTCACAGCAAAAGTGCAACAAAAAAGTGATCTGCTTTTTCGAAAGATAAAACACTGACTGGATGCTATTTCAAATATAAGGCCACCAGGAACCAGTTCAGGCAGGGCATTAGGTCAGCAGTTGCTTCCAAGTGCTGTTGCCGAAGCCTAGCTGAGAGACATGCTTAAAGGGACCCCCCTGGACAGCTGTTTTTCTGCTTCGTGCCTGCCTACCTCTCGGAGGGACAGCAAAGCTTTAGCAGTGCGTGCTCTTGTTGCCCAGCTTTTTGGACGCCACAGCATTTTTCGTTTTGCCATGGAGCCAGAGCTGCGTCTGGGCACTTGATGGCCCCACACGGCCATGCTGCAGTTTCTGAAGCAGTTTGTGCAGGCTGCCTTCATGGCCCTCCACAAGCTCGACACCGAGCTCATCCTTGAGACCCTCTCCCTGTGTGCGGGAGCAAGACCCTTACAACCGCATCCCACAGTGGAGAGACGGTTTTGGAGGCCGGACACCAGTTCTTACTGGTGGGACCTCCTGGTCATTGAGCAGTGGGACGACCAGCAGTGGCTCCAAAACTTCCGCATGCAGAAGACCACCTTTTTGGAGCTGTGTGCCTGGCTGGCCCCTGCCCTCCAATGATGTGACACTCACCTGCAGCCCACCATCCCCCTGGAAAACCAAGTCGCCATTGCCATCTGGAAGCTTGCCACCCCACACAGTTACCCATCAGTGGGCAACCAGTTCGGCATGGGGAAGTCCACCGTCAGGGCCCTCCTCATGGAGGTAAGGCACTCTTGGGCTGCAGTCCCTGCAGGGGGTGGGGGGAATCCTTGAAAGGGGGACCCTAGAGAAGGGGGGGTGGAGGGCTGGGGGTGGGGGGAAAGCCCCCTCCCCAGGAGGTTGTGCCATCCCGCACTCACATAGCCCTGCTGCTGGGGGGGAGGTCTCAAAGGGGGTGGTTCCTGGGGTGTTTGAGGAGGGGAGGGGAGGGGAGTGGAGTGGGCCGGGCACCTCCCAAGGGCTCAGGCACTCCCGCTCTCATTCTCTGTTTTGTGTGTTTGTTTGTCTCCTTCTGCAGGTTGTGAGGGCCATCAACGCCATTCTGCTGCGCAGGGTCATTCGCCTGGGAGACCTAGACCTGATCGTCACAAGATTTGCTACCCAGAGTTTCCCCAACCACACTGGAGCCATAGATGGAACCCACATCCCAATCCGAACACCAGGCCATCGAGCGGCCCCAATACATCAACAGGAAGGGCTACTTTTTGATGGTGCTGCAGGCCCAGTTCGACCACCGTGGACAGTTCGCGGACATTTTTGTCAGGTGGTCGGGCAGGGTGCATAACGTCCATGTGTTCTGAAACTCCAGCCTCTATGGGGAGCTGGAGGCTGGCACATTCTTCCCCCGGTGTGACTCTGTGTTTGGGGATGTGAAGATGCCACTGTACATCATGGGCGACGCAGCCTACCCCCTCATGCCATGGCTGATAAAGCCATATACCGGCCTCCTGGACCCCAGCAGGGACCAATTTAATTCCCATCTCAACTGGGCCCACATGCAGGTGGAGTGCACCTTCGGCTGCCTCAAGGAGCAGTTCAGGTGCCTCCTGACCTGCCTGGACGTGGGGGAGCACAACATCCCCTGGATGGTGTCGGTGTATTGGGTCCTCCACAATATTGTGGAGAAGAATGGGGAGGCCTTCTTACATGGGTGGGGGGCAGGGGCTAGCAGGGGCTAGCTACAAAGGGAGGGCCTGTGAGCAGCCATGGACAGCTGCCATCTGCCAAGCCCATCAGTTTGGGGCGTGCATCTGGAGGCCCTGAAGGAGAGTTTCTCTCAAGGTCCTCAGTAACTCTCCCCAGGGCCTCCCCACTAGGTGCCTGTGCTTTGCTCCACTATCCCTTTCCCACAACTCCTCCCTTTCCCCCTTCCCTTTACTCTCAATAAACACACTTGTTTTGATTTGAACAAAACGAACTTTGCATTTTTCTTTCAATAAAACAAACTGGGGAGATGGGGGCTGAGAACCTGTAGGTGGGAGGGAAGAAGGGGGCTGAGAACCTGGAGGGGAGAGGGAGGATGGGGTCTCAGGGCTGGGAGTGGCATGGGGGGGCAGCTGGAATTGCCACCTCTGGTGCAGAGACCTAAGCCTCTTCCACATCCACACACGCCTTTTTCCAAGCGAGCTCTTTCGGAAAAAGGCTTCTTCCTTGTAGAAAGAGGTTTACCGCTGTCGGAAAACCCCTCCGTACTTTCGACTTTCTGTTGAAGAACGCAATAGCAGTGTCCACGTAAGTGAAGGTTTTCTGGAAAAACGCTGCAGTGTAGACATACCCCAGTTTCTGTCCAAGTTCCTTCTGCATCCTGCCCCTGCCTGACTACACTGGTCTCCAGCCCAGAGCGAGGTTCCTGCTGGAGAGGAGACAAGTGATGGGGAAAGAGGGACAGATGTTACTGCAGATATTGGGGAAGTTAAGCAGTGGGGGGGAGGGGTTATGGATGTTGACACTGCCCCTCCCCCCATGAGTTGCATGGTCGAGCTGTGCCCCCCTAGGCTGTGGGGCAGATACATGGGAGGGTACATGGGAGACAAGTGGGTTGTGATGGAGACCAGGCACACTAGCCATGGCCCCTGCTTCGGGGACACTCAACACCACACTGCCGCCATGGTAGGAAAAGCTAATGTTGTGTCCCCTGAACCTGGGACAGATGGAAAGGCTGAGGGGAGCAGGGCCTCCCAGAGGGTTCATGGAGCTTGGGGAGTCATGCCAACCCTACTCCACTACCCTGGAAAACATCCAGGAGGAGGGAACATTTGCTGACATGGCTGTGGTCTGGGCACAAGGAGAAATGCCTCTGTGTGTACGTCTACACTAGCCCCTTAGATCAATCTAGGGAGGCTAATGAGGGTGACCGGAATTGCAAATCAAGCCCGGGATTTAAATATCCCACTTTTGATTTGCATGTTCCCGTCCGGTCGCCATTTTAGAAATTGACTAGCCCGAAGTAACTGCCCGCGTCTGCACGCAGCAGTGAAACGGGATTCCGGAATTAGGTTTACCACCTAATTCGATTTAGGGGTTTCACTGCTGCATGCAGACGCGGGGCAGTTACTTCGGGCTGGTCAATTTCTAAAATGGCGACCGGCCGGGAACATGCAAATCAAGCACAGGATATTTAAATCCCAGACTTGATTTGCAATTCTGGTCGCCCTCATTAGCCTCCCTAGATTGATCTAGGGGGCTAGTGTAGACGTACCCTGTCTGGCTAGGGCCTGCTTAGGGCTGTGTCAGGGGCAGGGCTGGTGTCATGGATCAGCAGGGTCTGTGCTACGCCCCCGGCTTTGGAACAGCCTCTAGGAGCACCCCTCTGTATGTGCCAGGCTCTCATGTGGTCTCAGTCTTCTCCAGCGCAGGCCAAGGGTCCTCACCACCTCCTGTACTGAGCCTCTGGGCTCCAGCCCTGCTGCTCCACCCCACAAGCTCTGCCAAGCACAGCCAGCTGAGAGACCTCTGGCGAGCCCTGGCCGTGCTGCAGGGATTCCTGCCCCTCTGCCAGGATCGACAATGCCACCTGGCAGCATTTTCAAAGCAGTCAGGTGTGTTAGGCCCTGGCACCGGCACAGGGCATCAGAGCCCAGCCAAGCCAGTGAACCCCAGCTTCAGGCTCTGTTCCGTAGTCACTTCCCAAGAGAGCGAGAGACAGCTTCCCCCAGAGCCCACCCTGCTCATATCCCAGATCCCCGCGGGGATCTGTGTCCAGCCAGTTCCTTAACAACCCTTCATTGCTCCCCAGACAGGGAGGTGAGTGTCACACGCGGGGACACAGTGCTGATTCTGTGTTCTGGGGGTACACTGGGTAGCCATGCAAAGTACAGGGGAAACTGAGGCACACACTGGACTCCTAAAAATACCACAGATAATTCCCACTTCATTCTAGCTGGGTCATCGCTAGGTGTGGGCTGGGACAAGGCCTGCCAGCCATAGAGCAGAGTTCAGGAGCAGAGGTGGGAGATTTTGCTCCAAGTCCCAGACCTAGCCTGCCAGCACTGCCAGTCCTCCATCCCTGATGCAGCGCCAGCCTGGCTGGCACCAGGGGCTAGTGGCTCAATTGGGGATATGGCTCTGTCTTCCCTCCCCACCACACACACACATACTCTGGTCCCTGCTCAACAGGACACCTGTCCCTAGGGTGTATTGTATTGCCAAACAGTGGCACCGTATCCACAGCAACCTGCTGGTATCCAAGTGTGAGCTCTGAGCAGGCCATGTTGCCATGGGAATCTCCATAGGGGGTTCAGGAGCTCACAGGAGCCTGCTCTCCCCACCCTTCCCTCCCAAGTGCCATGAGGTCAGCACATCAGGGGCCTGGATACACCACAAGGAGCCCCCCCGCCCCCATAAGTGCCCCAGCATGCACCAGGCAGCATCCCCTCCATGGGGGGCAGGGCCAGTGGGTTAGTGCAGGGGCCTGGGAGCCAGGACACCTGGGTTCTATTCCCAGCCCTGGGGTGAAGTGGGATCTAGTGATTAGAGCAGAGACGGGCTGAGAGCCCAGATACCTGGGTTCTCTCCCCGACTGTGGCACTTTAACTGAGCCACGGTCCAATTGGACTGGGAGGTCTGCTGGGCCAGCTCTCCTGGATCTGTTTGGCCCAACAGCAGCACAGAAGAGACCTTCCTTGTGGGAATGAAGCCCTCTGGCTTGTCCCTTCCCCTCTCAGCTCTAGGGGGATACCTGCCCCCCATCTCCATGCCCCCATCATGGGTCCTGATGAGCAAAACCACGGTGATGGATCCATCCCAGCTGACCCCGCCGCCTGGCCTGTTGCATGGCGGCAACTGGGACGGGCTCAAAGCACCCATTCCCGGAGCCCTGCAATGGCCTGGAGACGCCAGCTGGCTTTACAACCCTGTGTATGCTGGAGAGGGGCACTGTGGCCTCACGGCACCGAGACAGCCCCGCAGCCTTCCCTGCTGTAGGAACCTGAGCCATGCTGGCTGAGCATTTGTGTGTGTGTGGGGGGGGGGGAACGATGGTGCTGGGGGGGCAGACGTGCATTCCCCTTTGCCCCCCACGAGCTGGATAAGAGCTGCCAGCCAGTCATGTGCAAGCACAGGTGATGGCTGAGGCAAGGTATTTATAGCCCCTGCCCCAGAGGCCTGTCTCATGCGTTGTTTACATGATTAATCGAAAAGCCTGGGCTTATCGGTTAATCCTAACAGTTACATGCAACCCCCCTCCCTTGCTTCTCTGTATCAGAGGCAGCAGAGTGGGGGGAGGCGGGAGCTGGTCCCATGGGAAGCTGATTTTTAAGTTGGCTCCCCACGAGCACCGGCTCCTGTGGAGCCCCCCCCCCCCCACACACACACACACTGCCTCTGATAGAGAGGCAGCAGCATGGGGAGCTGGCGGGGGGGGGAGAGGGCAGGCGGGAGCCAGTACATGTGGGAAGCAGGATTTCAAACCAGCTCCCCGCTCATACCAGCTCCTGCTGAACCGACTGTCTGCCCCCCTCGTGCCACGGCCTCTGTATCAGAGGCAGCAATGTGGGGGGGCAGGTGGGAGCCGGTATGTGCGGGGAGCTGGCTTTGAAGCCGGCTCTCTGCATGTGCCAGCTCCTGCAGAGCTGCCTCTGCGTCCCCCCTGCTGCCTCCCACAGAGGGAGCAGTGTGGGGAGTAGGAAAGCAGGTGGGGATGACACCCAGAAGCTGGCTTCCAAGCCAGGTCCTTGCGTGTACTGTCTCCCACACAGCCGCCTGCCCCCCATGCTGCTGTCTCTGTATCAGAGCCGGGGGGGGAGCAGGTGGGTGCTTTTCAGCCAGCTTCCTGCAAGCACCAGCTCACGCCTGCCCCCCCTTGTGTAAATGTGTAACTGCTAAAAAAAAGTGGTTACACATGTGCACAATTACATGTGTGTTAACATCCCTGCAGGGCGCATGGTAGACACGGCCTACGGGGGAGTTGTTATGTGCTAGTCCCATCACTCCGGGACTCCAGCCGTGTGGCATCCCAGTTCCAGCAATGGGACCAGCAATAGAGCTGCCCTGCCCCCACTCATGCCCAGCCCTCCGCTGAGCTGTGCCATGTCCCACTGGTAGGCGGCAGCAGTAGCAACCGCCGCAACCCCCTTCTCCCCCCCCCCGGTTTCCATGGAGGCAGCATTGCCTGAAAGGGGTTAAGGACAAACGAGAAATCTGCAGAGACGCTCGGGGAGGGAGCAGCGGAGCCCAGCTCTGCAACCCCGACAACCCCTCCACCACCACCGCCAAGAGACAGCAAATCTCAACCGGGCTCCACAGCAACCACCCCGTCTGCCGGGCAAGAGTGGTGCTGAATAACACCCCTTTGCAGTGTCGCCGTCTGGGCCTGGGGCGGCCTTTTGGGTTGGTGAGGGGCCCTGTCCCATCTGCTCACCCCATGACGTCTCTCTGAGGCCTGGACGCACACAACCACGTCTCACACGGGCACATTTATTCCTGTAAAAGCTGCTATCCCAGGTCCACCGGGGCTGGGTGTGCCGTGACCAGCCCTTGGGGATGGCTCCTAGAGTTGCCTCAACCTGCCCGCAGCCTGGGCCACCGGGTGATCTCCCTCAATCTGCAGCAGGCTCCCCTGACCCCCTGCGGCACAGTGCCCAGGGAGGATCCAGAGGCGGCCGTTGCAAAGCAAGGTAACCACGGCTCAGTGCCTGGCAGCCCGGAATCCGCCCGTCCTTGGCTTAGCGGAGGGGAGGGTTCCTGGTGGTGGAATCCAGGGCACTGTCACGTCCCGCCCCCCCAAGCTCCACCCCACATCCCCTCTGTCCCTGCGTGTGCTGCTGCGTGTGCATCTGTGACGCCTGCTCCTGCTCTTATCACGGGCTCCTGTCCCCTCCAGGCCACGCAGAGTTCACATGCTTGGCTCAGCAGAGCTCCGGCTGCCTCCCCAGATCCTCCCTGGAGAGGTGCTGATGCCAGCCAGCTCCTGGTGGCTCAGGGCTGCCACTGCAACCAGTCGTACCTCCCTCCCCCGCCACCGTGCCAGCCCCGGGCTCTGGAACCCAAGACCCAACCCAGCGTGTGGGGCACCAGTATCACAGCGGATTCCTGCTCCCCTCCCAGTTCTCCAGTCCACAGAGAGGGATCCCATCACCTCTGAGCCATCGCTTCAGTTAGCAAACTAGAGGATGTACCTGTCTTTGCCTGGGTCCTTGTGGGGGCTCAGGGCAGAAGGTGGGGGGTGCAGGAGTCAGGGCTGGCAGGTCTTGGGGGGCTCATGGTGGCGATGGTAGTGCTGCTTTAGCAAGGGTGGTGTAGCCTGCTCATTTTTGACACCTCATTAATATGTATAAGCAATCATTAATATGTATGTTATGAATATGTATTAGCTGTATTCATGCTCAGAAGTTTCTAGGAGTGTTGCACACGGCACGCAAGTAGCTGCACATGTCAGATCCAGGCTGTTACAACTTGTCTATCAAAGCACCCAATCAGGGACCCTTGTTTTCCTGTGCAGGGTCCAATGATTGTAAAGATAAAGATCATGAATATTTATGAGAAGGGTGCTTTGAAGGCCTGGCTAACAGTTGTCTGTGTCTGTTCGCGCCTTTTCCACCTTGCTTGTGTCACCCTGTCAGTCTCTGTTAGTTAGTTAGGGTTAGCTAGCTTCTCGTCATCGAGTGTGTGCGTTAGGGTTAGTGCGTCGGTTCACCGCACCAGCGGCCGGGTACTTGTCCGTGACGGGAGCGTCGTGTTAGCTAGTCAGGGATTGGTAGCTGTCAATCATCGGTTCCTGCTGAAGAGCAGAAGCCACCTGAAGATCAGCGCCAGGCAGGTCTCCACCGGTGATTCCTGCGCCTAGGAACGGAAGGCCCCAGACAAGGATCATCACCACCTGCCTGCACCAGACCCGTCCCCAGGGTCTCCGAGGGATCGCCTCTCTGTTCCTCGCTGAGGGCTCGGAAGGAGCCCAAGGCTTGAGATCGAGAGCATCGCAGAGGGTCACCGCTGCGAGGGATCTCCTCCTTGTCTTTCACCAGAGGCCCTTTTAAAGTGAGCAACGTTTTTATTTACTGCGGCATTCTTGGGTCAGCAAACACCTATGATAGATGAGGTTTGGTGTTATCTGCAACTTCCACTGAGGCTTAATTAATACTAATCAGATGCAAATTTAGGCCTTAGTTATCCTCAGGGTAACAATGGCTCCCTGGGGTGTGTAGAGCCATGCCCAGCTGGTGGCTCCTCCGAGGTGGGGGGGACTGCACTGCCCAGCCCTAGCCTGCAGCTCTTGGGGGGGTCTCACAGGCCTGAGCCCCCCCAGCCTGTGTCTCCTTTGGAAGGGGGAACCAGAGCTGTGAGGCCCCGCCTCCCAGCCTACATCCTACATTAGGGGGCTGGAGCAAATGACCTATGAGAAGAGGGTGCGGGACTTGGGTGTGTTTAGTCTGCAGAAGCGAAGAGTGAGGGGGGATTTGATAGCAGCCTTCAACTTCCTGAAGGGAGGTTCCAAAGAGGATGGAGAGAGGCTGTTCACAGTAGTGACAGATGACAGAACAAGGAGCAATGGTCTCAAATTGTGGTGGGGGAGGTCCAGGTTGGATATTAGGAAAAACTATTTCACTAGGAGGGCAGTGAAGCACTGGAATGGGATCCCTAGGGAAGTAGTGGAGTCTCCATCCCTAGAGGTGTTTAAGTCTCGGCTTGACAAAGCCCTGGCTGGGCAGATTTAGTTGGGATTGGTCCTGCCTAGAGCAGGGGGCTGGACTTGATAACCTTCTGAGGTCTCTTCTAACTCTATGATCTCCTCTGATGGGGGGCCCAGGTCGGAGCCCAGGCTTTCATGCTGTCCCCTCCATCCTGAATCTCCTTTGGGGTGGGGTAGGCTGGGGCAATGCAGCCCTACCCCCAAGCCACGACTCCTGAAGCAGGGGTGGAGCTGTGCTGGCCAGCTCCAGTGGTACTCCTGGGGGACCGTGGCAGTGGGGCCACTAGCTGTCACTGTGGCTGAGGGTGAAGGGTTTGGAACAGAGAGTCCACTTACCTGTGGCTGGCAATATGGAGCAATTTGGCCCCATCTGGCTACTATTTTCCTAGTGCAGCTTCCCCCCTGTGGTCACTGCAGTATTGCTGTCCCCTGCGCTCACTGCCCCCTGTGGTCACCTCAGTATAACTGTCCCCTGCACTTACTGCCCCCTGTGGTCAGTGCAGTATAATTGTCCCTGCTCTGTGTTATGGAAAACAAGTGGATTCCAGTCACATCCCATTTTCCCGGCACAATCAAACCCCGACCTTGCTTTAAGTTAGGAGAAGAGGAAGCTACATACCAAATTAGGTGTTCCTAGCTCTTACTGTTTAATTCTTGAACAACTGGGCTCACAGAGGGACGGACAGACTCACGGACAGACAGATGCACAAACTCTCTACAATACAGAGAGAGAGACATTAGGCAGAAACAGTTTTCTAGCCCTCAAATTGTTCGTGTAGCTTTTCTCGGAAGCCTTTCTGGGAGGTCACTGTCCTGTCTGCAGGGTGGATGTCAGAGCTAGGCCCAATTTGGATGAAGAATCGCGCTAATGCTCTCCCACCCCTGCTGCAATTCCCCAGCAGCCCCCTTCAAGCTCTGCAGGTCATTTTTGCAAGCGCTGGTTTGCACAAGACTCCGGTAAGAAGGGCTGACCATGGAAATACTCTGAGCTGTACGTGCAGGCACCTTCCCCAGGACAGTGGGGTGGTATGTAGGAATGGTGGGCGGGGGAGGGAAGGTACCTCTGCAGCACTAGCAAGGCCTGTGGTGTTAGGAAGAGTAGGGCAGGCTACAAAGGGCTGCAGCCAGAGTCCACAATGCTCTTTGGATGGAGACTTTCCAAACCTCAGCCTCTCTGCAAGGGTGAATGTCTGTCCCATCTATGCCACTCAGCTATTAGCGTCAGCTCAGAGCCCTCGGCTGCAGCAAGGACCAGGCTCAAAGTCCGGGATCCTCTTAACAATGACAAATGCCCTGACTCAATCCTGCTTCCAAGGCCAGATTTAGGGGCAGGCAGGGGCCAAGCAATTGCCTGGGGTGCCAGGCTTGGAGGGCACCAGGCTTGGGGTGTTTGAAGTAGCAGGTTTCAGGTGTTCCGCGTGCGGGTTCCGTTTGCGCTGCCCTCTGAAAATGTTCTGGGTCTTTGTAGAATCTCGTGGAACCTTCCAGCCTTTCCGAGAACCACATTTTCCTCCAGGCTCCAGAATGTTTCAGCCGGGCCACAGACGCTGACTTCCTCTCTGTACGGGGGTGCTGGGACACTGCTCTGCCTCAGGCAACTCCCTCAAACCCCCCACCCCTTGCTCTGTCCCCAGCCTCACTCCATCCTTTCCCCTTCGGTCCCACCCTGCCCCTTCCCAGCCTCTTTCTGCCCCTTCCCTGAGCATCTGCCCCCCCCCCATCCTAGTGCCTACTGATCACCATGGAACAGCTGATCATGGTGGGCAGGAGGCGCTGTGGGGAAGTAGAAGTTGATCAGCGGGAGCCACAGGTGGGTGAGAGATGCCATGGGGGGAGCTGGGCTGTCAGTCTGCAGTAGGGATGTAAGGGTATGTCTACACTACCCCCATAGTTCGAACTAGCGGGGGTAATGTAGTCATCCGCAGTTGCAAATGAAGCCCGGGATTTGAATTTCCCGGGCTTCATTTGCATGAAGCCGGCCGGCGCCATTTTTAAATGCCGGCTAGGTCGGACCCCGTGCCGCGCGGCTACACGCGGCACGGACTAGCTAGTTCGGGTTAGGCTTCTAATCCGAACTAGCTGTACGCCTCATGGAACGAGGCCTGTGGCCTGGGGCCTAGCAACCTGCTGCGGGAACTTGGGAAGGCTGGGGTTACTGCCCTGCCTGGCGCCACAGTCAGGTGCTGAAGTGGCATCACCCGCTGGGGGCTCTGGGAGGCTGGCGCATTGTCACTGTGGCATGCACTCTGGGGATGGGGTCAGGGGCACTGCAGGCTCCACGCTCCCCACCCACCATGTGCTCTATGGGTGGAGGAGGAAGTCCTGGCCTGGGGGCAGCAGAGGGTGGGAGCAGCAGGGGAGGGGAGCTCTGGGCTCCCACAGGGAACAGAAAGGGAGGGGAGGGCCAGGGGGTGGAGAGCAAGCTAGCCTCCCCTAACTGTCTATCCACTCGCCGCCCACGCCGCCCGTCACAGGTGCGAATGGTGAGCACGGCTCTTGGAAGCTCAGCCTCAGGAAAACGTATCTTTATCGACAACGACTAATGGGAGCAGGACTTCACTTGCTGCTTTATCACTTGCAAATGCCTCTGGCTGGTCTCTGGATCTGTATGGCGCCAGGCTTCAGTTCACGAGGGCAAAGGTGAGAAAAATGACCGCTTGCACCAAAGGACAACGGTTCCCTTTGAAGGCTGTCGCCTGCCGTAACGCTATTTCATCCGGGGCCAGCAGGGCGGGAACGCAGCTCGGTTCACAATGTTAGTGCATTTCCATGATTCTTAAAATTAGGAGATTTCAATAAGTGTGGAGGAGACAATATATTTGCAGTTGCTGATACGGGGCATGAATCGATACAGATTTATAGAGCCTAGCATGCAATTTTATCGTCTTACATGACAGGGATAAATCATGCATGCAAATCGCGCGTCCACGTCGTGAAACAGGCCATAAATGCCATAAAAAGATATTCAAACATTTGACAAAGGCGCAGGGAAGGCAAAGAAGAGACGCCTCGCCTGGGAAACCATTTAGTCTCAGGCTGGCTCCATTTACCTCAGGGGGGAAATAAATTTCCCTTGGGTGCCTTTAACAGGCAAAAATTCTCCTCTCGCCAGCACCGAGCCAAGGAAACCTGGACAATGCGGGAGGAGAAGTCGACGTTTATTCAGGAAAGCAACCGGAGATTAACCACGTGATCGTAAAAACACCGAGTGACGTACTGACCTTACTGCATCATGGGCAGTGGCCCTGGACTTGGTTCCCCCACTCCCCATTCTAAGTATTCTCCTTTCCCCTCTGGTGTCCCCTGCAGATGATTGACGTTGGCCGAAGCCCAGAGGTGCTCTCAGGTTGGTCCATCTCCAGCCGTGGGGTGCGGGAGGCAGGGTGTGGGGCAGAGGAGGCAGAAAGTTCATCGTCTCGCTGCACCACTGCCTGTGCCCTGTCTGCACCGTTTTGCTGTGTCTCCTCCCCATCCCCCCAATCGCCCCCCGCTGGCCCTGCCCCTTTGGCTGGTGCCACCTCTAGCCCTGGCATTGCTCTGGGCTATTGCCTAATTGTTGCTCCAGCTGCGACGGCTCTGGGGTGTGGAGCAGCTGCCAGGCCCCATCCTACCAGTGCCCACTGAGCCCTGCGCAGGATTGCAGGGAGGGCGAACAGCACGCAGGACTCCTGGGCAGCAGCCTCCCTACCAGGAAGTCACCCCGTCCTCCGCCGGTCAGGGTCCATTAGCTGGACAGAGGCTGTGGCTGGGGGACTCTTCCCTCGGGGTGAGCCAAGTTCAGTCCCGCTGGCCGGGAGCCTCCAGCAAGGATCACAACATTTTGCTGCCCCGACTCTTCTCTTTTTAACTCCCTGGGGCCAGGCTGGTCTGAGGCTGCGCTGAGATGCATCTGCCTCCTGTTTCCTTCAATGCAATCCAGCCATTTCCTTGGCTTTCCTCCAGCCTCCCCACGAGCCTCTCCAGCCGGGCTAGCCCCGCCAGCTCCCCTACCCCAGCCTGGCCCTGCTTGGCCTGCTCTTCACCTCGTCTCCGCCTCCTAACTCGGCTCCTCCACTGTGATGTTGTTTGTAGGAAATGGTCCTCGTGGTGTCTCCCTCTTATCGCAGCCGGCTCGCACACTGTGCCTGTTTGACCTGCCGGCCTCTTAATGCAAACGCCCTGTTCTCAGCCTGACGCCTCCTTTCCCTCCCGAATCCCGAGTGCCAGAGAATGAGCCCCCCACCCCCCTAGGTTTAAATGCTCCTGTCAGGAGCTGCACTGTGGGCTCATGCTTTGCACAAGGCATTGCAGCTGGGGCTCAGACTCGGGGGCCGAGGGTGGGGCAGGAGGGCTCAGAGCCCAAGCTCCGGCCTGACCCATCCAGCCGGGGGCACAGTACAGCGGGCTGCTGCGCTCTGGGCTCAGGACTTCTGGCTTCGTTCATTGGCTCAAGCTGGGGGGAGCTCTGGCTGGGGTCTGGGAGGTTGGGATCGCTGGCCCAGGCTGCGTGTGTGTGTGTGGGGGGGGGGGGGGGGGATATGCCTGGCTTAGGGCTGGGGGCTCTGGGGTCACTGGCTCAGGCTGGGGGGGATTTGGAATGATGAGTGGGGGGGGGGCATTGGCTGCTTAGGTTCCATGGATTGAGAAGCTGCCAGATTGGAGGGGGGGGTCACAGGCCATACAAGGGTCACACGAAGGCGCCCCAGGCCAGAGGGGACTCTCCACACTAGCTGTTTCTACAGGGATGTTTCTGGTGCAGCGATGCAGCTGCCTCTGGGGTGGGGCACAGCACAGGGGTTCTCTTCCGTTTTCAGTGGCTTTCAATCTGTGTTTGCAGGGCGCTGGCTGGGCCTAGTGTCTGACCGCACTGTTAGTGCCCCTGCTGTGGCAGTGCGGACGCCCGCGCCGGGCCAGACTGGGCTCACTCATGCCCCCCACAGAGGGGACTCCCCATCCCTGGCCCTGCCGACCCTGCCCATGCCGGGAGTCCCAGAACGCAGCCTGGCCTGACGGAGGGCAGCAGTGTGGGGGGAGGGCAGGAGTGGGGCGCAGGAGGAACTGGGGGTTTCACACCCTCCCCCGCTGGCCAGGGCGTGAAGCAGAGAGCGGGGGGAGGCCAGGCCAGGCTGCTCCCACCCCCAGGTGTGGAAAGGAGAAGAGTCCCGGTCACCACTGACACGACAGCTTCACTTCTGCCTCAGCCCCCGGAGCAGACTCCTCACGGCATCCCCTGCCCCACGGCTCTCCCATGGCGCTCGGGCTCTGGCTGTGGGTGCTCGGTGAGTGTGCGACCCGTGTGCGCCTTCACAGGGCTTGGTAGAGCTGTGTGTCTCCATGTGTTTGTGTATGTGTTGTGTGTATGCTGTGTGTGCGTGCATCTCTGTGTGTGTCCCTGTATGTGCATGCATATGTGTGTGTGTCTGTGTGTTTGTGTACATGTTGTGTGTACGCTGTGTGCACGTACATCTCCGGATGTGTGTGTGTTTGTGCACTTTGTGTATGTATTTGTGTCTGTGACTCTCCGTGTGTCCCTGCATGACTGTGTGTGCGCTTGCCTACATGTATGTGTGGAAGAACCTGGGAGAGTTGGAGTGATGGGAAATATCCATGTGGCATGACGGTGCCTGGGGAGAGAGAGCAAAAGGGAACAGTGTATGGAGATAGATAGATAGATAGATAGATAGATAGATAGATAGATAGATAGATAGATAGATAGATAGATAGATAGATAGATAGATAGATGAGGTGTATGGGGACAGACAGACAGACAGGCAGAGGGTGCACAGGGACAGACAGATCACTAGATAGATATCGGCAGTGTGTGGGCGCCCAGTCGGCCCCAGGGGATCAGCGAGACGAGGTCGCTGGGTCGTGACTCTCACTGGACAGCACCGGCGGGCGGGTGGGCGGGCGAGGCAGACGAGGTTTCGCGCTGACACAGAGCTCTCCGGCAGGCTGGGAAATGGACTCCCAGCCCCACAGGTAAACCCAGGGCAATGCAGACGGGTTACCCCAGCGTTAGCCCAGATTGCCAGGAACCAGCTGAGGGGACATGGCCCATTAACGCCCCTCCAGTCACAGGGTCAAAAGCCATGACGCCAGCGTCGCCAGACGCCAGAAATCCTGCGGCCTTCCTACACCCCTGCGTCTAGACTGGCATGATTTTGCGGAAAGTTTTTCCGTTAAAAGTATTTCCGCAAAAGCGCGTCTAGATTGGCACGGATGCTTTTTGCGAAAAAGCATCCGTGGCCAGTCTAGATGCGATTTTGCGCAAGAAATCCCCAATCGCCATTTTAGCCATCGGGGCTTTTTTGCGCAAAACAGTTCTTCCCTGTCTACACTGGCCCTCTTGAGCAAGTATTCTTGTGCAAAAGGGCTTTTTCCCGAGCGGGAGCATGAAAGTATCTGTGCAAGAAGCACTGATTTTGTACATTACAAAGTCAGTGCTCTTGCGCAAATTCAAGCGGCCAGTGTAGACAGCTGGCAAGTTTTTGCCAGTCTAGACGCACCCCCTGGGTTTATGGCTTATTCCTGCAGCCCAGGGGCCCTGCCTTTGTCCTGGGGGAGCTTCTCCCACAGGGCCCTTGCAAGCTGGGTTAGCTCCGGCCACACAGCCTGCTGCCCCTGCATGCGGCTGGGCCCTTTCCCAGGCTACGCCTAGACTGCAGGCTTCTTTTGGAAGAAGCTTTTCTGGAAGCGATTTTCTGAAAAAACTTCTTCCAAAAGAGAGTGTCCACTCCTCCAAAGCGCATCAAAAAAGCGATCTGCTTTTTCGACAGATAGCGTCCACCCTGAATGGACACGATCTTGCATGTAAGCTGTGATTACTATGGGCGGAGTGGCCACCAGGGCACCTGTGCTTTTTCCTCTTTCCTCTTCTTCCGAAAGCACTCCCTCTTCCCCGTCCACACAGGCCGTTTTCAGAAAGAGTTCTCTCGCAAAAAGGCATCTTCCTCGTAGAATGAGGGTTACCAATGTCGTCAAACTCTCTCTGTGCTTTTGATTTTCTTTTCGAAAGAATGTAAGTGCAGTGTGGACGTAAGTGAAGCTTGTCTCCCTCCCTGCAGACGCTGGTCCAACCTGAGAACCCCCAGCCCTGCCCCTGGGCTAGAGAGGTGTAATGGCTGTGGTCGCAGTCAGTAGCCTCCACTCTCCCGCAAGGCTCTTGCGCAGTTTGTGGGGAAGTGACGCTTGGCAATGGGGCAGGAACCGAGAGCGGCTCCCTTGTGGTGTAGACGCCCCCGCAGCCGCGCACGTAAAATCACCTGTCCGTGCTGCAGGGGCACAGAGCAGCAGGGAATGGGGAAGCAGCTACGGCCTCGTGGTTGCCTCCCCCAGAACGGTGCTAAAAACACAAGTGGCTGAAACCAGCCGCTGACAAAGCCGCGCTGAGCTTTCCGGTCTGGCTGGGAGCTCAGGGCTGCTGGCGGGCGGGAGGGAGATGGCCAGTGGCAGCCAGGCCTAGCCGAGCTGCACAGGCCTGGCGCTGGGGGAATCGCACCCAGAGGTGTAGTGAGGGTGTTATGTGCCTGGGGGCAAAGGCAAAATTTGTGACCCCCCCACCATGCGGCAGGGCCCTGAACCTGGAGCACGGCTGAGCTCAACCCTGGGGGAGTGGGGGTGTGGGGGAGCTTGTACCACATCTTCCCCCGCCCCCTCCAGTTTGGGGCCGGGCCCCTGCATGCACTAACCCGCCAGCGGAGATGGAGGAGGGTTGGGCTGGGGGCGGCAGAGAGGCAGGGAGGAGGCTCCAGCCAGTGACAGCAGGCGGAGGAGGAGCAGGTGAGCCGAGGGATGACAGGGGGAACGGAGAGGGACTAAATTGGCACTCCCTTAGCATGGCGCCCGGGGGCAACTGCCCCCCTCTTTCTCCCTCACTACCCCACTGATCACACTGTCGCCTGCAGGGCTCGGCAAAAATCCCCACGTGCCAAGCAGCTTTAATTAACTGCTGGGATTCTGGGCCCAATCCAGCAGCCCTCTGTGGGGGCGTCTGTTTATACAGGGGCCCTTTGTCTGGTGCTGAGTTGCAGCTGCCTCTGGGGTGTGGCATGGGGGATGGTGCTCCAGGGACCTCTCATTCCATGCTACGATGCAGCCACTTTTGGGGTGGGGCACAGAGGCTGTTTGCACAGGGAACCTTAGTGCTAAGATGCAGCCACGTCTGGGGTGAGTCCTGTCGGCTGCACGGCAGCTCTCACTGTCGCTCTGCCCTGTCCTCATCACTGCTCTCTGCTCTCTCCTCCAGCCCTGGCGCTGCAGCTCACCAGCCAGGAGCCCTGCCGCCCGGAGGGCGAGGGCCCCGGCAGCCCATCCTCTGGAGTGAGGTGCAGAGTCACTGGCAGGATATCGGACCCTTCTGCTGGGCCTGGCAGGGGACCGAGCGCGGGGGCCCCAGGGCCCGTGGCCAGTGAGAAGCAGGATGGGAGCCCCCCGCTCTCCCAGGACCAGAGCCTCCTAGGGGCCCCGATTCTGGCTTCTCTGCCCAAACCCTGGGGCTGGGACCTGACGTGGTTTAACCAAAAGCAGGGGCTGGGGCTTCCAGGGAACCCCAAACGCTGCGGGACTTGGGCAGATTCGTGATCCTCCAGGCAGAGGGGACCCCAATGTCCCCCCCCCGACCTGTGACCTCACCTCATAGAATCCCAGGGCTCAAAGAGACCTCAGGAGTCATCGAGTCCAGCCCTCTGCCCAGAGCATCCCAGTTGGGACATAAAAACCTCTAGGGATGGAGATTCCACCCCTCCCTAGGGAACCCAGCCCAGGGCTTCCTCCCTCCTAGGGAAATCGTTTTTCCTAATATCCAACCTAGACTCCCCGGCTGTGTCTAGACTGGCCAGTTTTTCCGGAAAATCAGCCGCTTTTCTGGAAAAACTTGCCAGCTGTCTACACTGGCCGCTTGAATTTCTGCAAAAGCACTGACTTCCTACTGTCTGAAATCAGTGCTTCTTGCGGAAATACTGTGCTGCTCCCGTTCGGGCCAGTGTAGACAGCTCAGCTTTGTTTTCCGCAAAAAAGCCCCGATCGCAAAAATGGCGATCGGGGCTTTTTTGCGGAAAAGCGCGTCTAGATTGGCACGGACGCTTTTTCGCAAAAAGTGCTTTTGCAGAAAAGCGCCCTGCCAATCTAGACGCTCTTTTCCGCAAATGCTTTTAACGGAAAACTTTTCCGTTAAAAGCATTTCCAGAAAATCATGCCAGTCTAGACGCAACCCCCCAGTGTAACTTGAGACCATTGCTCCTCGTTCTGCCATCCATCACCATCTGGCAATCGGTGCCCCACTCAGATACTCTGCCCTGCTGGGAAATCCCCCAGGTCCTATGGTGTGCGGGGGTCCCCCTCCCCCCTGCTCATCCCCCACCCAAGAGATCTGCCTGCTGTTCCCCCCCAGCATACACCATGTTGACAGCCACATGGCACACACAGGACGGGAGAGAGGTCTCAAAGTCCAGCAACTGGCTTCAAAACCGGCCAGACACAGGCTGGTGTGTGATGGGGAGGCTGGGAGTCTCCCCTCCCCCACCATTTAGGGTCTCCACACACCCTTCATGTAGTCTCTGCCCTTCCCCCACATTCCAGGTCTCCCCACCTGCCCCCATGTGCTCCCTGCTTCCCCCTTCCCCACCCAGGATCTGCCTCCTTCTGACAGCCAGTTTCGGGTCAGTCTGTTCTGCACTTGTGTGCAACGACAGCAGCTCACGTAGACATGCCTGAGCCGGCCAGCTCGGGTTCCGGTTCTGTCACCTGCCTGGACATGCCCTCAGTGCTAGGGACACTAGCTAGGCCAGGGGCATCTACTCCAGCTGCACACGAGATACGAGACTGACTGATGGCTCCCCGGCTGGGCTCTCACTCCCACTTCTCCCCTCAGGGTGCCTGCCGGCTCCCCTGCTCTCTCTGAACGCGTCTGTGACGTAGTGGGGGTACCTGGCTGGTTTCTATGCTGCTGGCTCTGGGGGAACCCCCACTGGCTGCCGTGGGTACCACGACCCAGCAAAACAGGATGAGTCACTATGCAAACCAGTGGCCAGACACCCCCCATGGAGAGGAACAAAGGAAGGTGGAATGCTGCCTTGGCTTGGGGGCAGGGCTGGAAGTTAGTGAGTTGGTTGCTGGCTGTCGGAGGGCATGGAGGAGAGCCTAGGGGAAGGGGCTGGAGTTTAGGGGCCCAGTCTCCCCCATCTCAAGGGGGCCTGAGGCATCCTAGCCCAGTTCCTGTAACCAGATTACATCTGTGCTGCGCTGTGCTGGAGGAGCAATAAACCACCCTCAATTCCACTGGCTGGTGCAGTCTGTTTGTGCCATTTCGGGGTGCAGGAGACGGGGAACCCCCAACGCGCCGTCACAGCGTCCCTGGGGTCATTGTTACCAGGAGGTGTCTGGTCCCTGGAGCGTCCCCTGTGACCTGCTTTATCTTCTGCAAGGACGGGCGGGAGGCTGCCAGCCAAGTGTTCACCCCCGGGCCATTCACCTACCACCTCACCCATCGCGTCTCCAGCCCGGGGGACGCTGGGAATTTCTCCTGCTGGTACCAGCACAGGAGTGACAATAAGGAGCTGCTGAATTCCAACCTGAGCCTCTCCAGGACGCTGCGTGTGACCGGTGAGGTCCTGAGGCCCAGACCTGCCCCACCCAGAGCAGCTGGACCCCACTACTGGGGCAGGAACCAGGGGCTGTGCTGAGCAGAGGGGGCTCCGGGGCAGCTGGCATATGTGGGCAGCAGCCTCCGTCACACCCCTCCTGCAGGGCAGGGACTCCCTGCCCCCCATCACTGTGTCTAGGGGAGCTGGCTGGGCCGGCACAGGCCAGAACAGCCCCGGTTCCTGGAGCACCCCATGGTGCCAGAGAGCCCGGCAGGACAGTGACGGCCTGGGCTGGCTGGGTTTTCACAAGCAGGGCCAGAGGCTCTGCGGGCCCTTCCCAAACTCTGCTCATGACTGGTGCTGCCAGTGGCTTGCGGGGCTGGGATTAGAGGAGCGGTCTGGTGCCCAGTTGGGGGCTGGGATTAGAGGAGCGGTCTGGTGCCCAGCTGGGGGGCTGGGATTAGAGGAGCGGTCTGGTGCCCAGCGGGGGGGCTGGGATTAGAGGAGCGGTCTGGTACCCAGCTGGGGGGCTGGGATTAGAGGATCGGTCTGGTGCCCAGCGGGGGGGGCTGGGATTAGAGGAGCGGTCTGGTGCCCAGCGGGGGGGGGCTGGGATTAGAGGAGCGGTCTGGTGCCCAGCTGGGGGGCTGGGATTAGAGGAGCGGTCTGGTGCCCAGCGGGGGGCTGGGATTAGAGGAGCGGTCTGGTGCCCAGCGGGGGGCTGGGATTAGAGGAGCGGTCTGGTGCCCAGCGGGGGGGACTGGGATTAGAGGAGCGGTCTGGTGCCCAGCGGGGGGGGCTGGGATTAGAGGAGCGGTCTGGTGCCCAGCTGGGGGGCTGGGATTAGAGGAGCGGTCTGGTGCCCAGCTGGGGGGCTGGGATTAGAGGAGCGGTCTGGTGCCCAGCGGGGGGGGGGCTGGGATTAGAGGAGCGGTCTGGTGCCCAGCTGGGGGGCTGGGATTAGAGGAGCGGTCTGGTACCCAGCTGGGGGGCTGGGATTAGGGGAGCGGTCTGGTGCCCAGCTGGGGGGCTGGGATTAGAGGAGTGGTCTGGTGCCCAGCGGGGGGGGCTGGGATTAGAGGAGCGGTCTGGTGCCCAGCGGGGGGCTGGGATTAGAGGAGCGGTCTGGTGCCCAGCTGGGGGGCTGGGATTAGAGGAGCGGTCTGGTGCCCAGCTGGAGGGCTGGGATTAGAGGAGCGGTCTGGTGCCCAGCGGGGGGCTGGGATTAGAGGAGCGGTCTGGTGCCCAGCTGGGGGGCTGGGATTAGAGGAGCGGTCTGGTGCCCAGCTGGGGGGCTGGGATTAGAGGAGCGGTCTGGTGCCCAGCTGGGGGGCTGGGATTAGAGGAGCGGTCTGGTGCCCAGCTGGGGGGCTGGGATTAGAGGAGCGGTCTGGTGCCCAGCTGGGGGGCTGGGATTAGGGGAGGGGCGGGCTGGCATTATGGGCCGCCCAGCTAGCCAGCAGGCAGGTTGCTTGCTGGCCTTTGTTCTTGCCCAGGTCTCTGCGCAGCTGGAAGGGGGCAGGATAGAAGGGGGCAGGGGCTGGAGTTCAGGGATTCCCTTCACACCCTCTGCTGGTGTCTGGCTCCTTCCCAGAGCCAGTTGCAGCCCTGGCCCCTCTGGCCCCCTCCTCCCTTTACTGTGACCGTTCCTTTTGCTGCAGGTGCCCAGGACGGAGCCGCCGCCGCCAGCCCAGGTACCCGCACCCAGCACTAGGGCTGTTCTCAGCCCCCGAGCTCCCTGAGGGTCTGTCCTGGCCTGGGGAGGGCTAATCCCTGCCGATGACCCAGGATGGGGGAGGAAACAGGTGCAAAGTCCCTGCACAACACGGCCACTGCCAGAGCCAGGGACAGAACCCAGGTATCCTGGCAGCCACCCCCCACTCTAACCACTAGGTCTCACTCCCCTCCCAGAGCTGGGGATGAAACCTGGTTCCCAGCCCTCCTGCACTAACTGCTAGGCCCCATGGCCCTCTGTGCAGTGGGAGGCTAACCCCCCATCCCATTGCGTGTGCTGGTGTTGCCCTCTAGTGGTGAGCCCAGCTGGCTCAGGTCAAGCCTCTGAGGGTATGTCTACACTACCCTCCTAGTTCGATTTGAATTTCCCGGGCTTCATTTGCATAAGCGGGGAGCCGCCATTTTTAAAACCCCGCTGGTTCGAACCCCGTGCAGCGCGGCTACACGGGGCACGAACTAGGTACTTCGAACTAGGCTTCCTAGTTCGAACTACCGTTACTCCTCATTCCACGAGGCTGTGTGCGTGGCAGGGCTGGTCCTGGGCAGGGCTCTCACTGCCTGTCTCTGGGTGCTCTCTTCCAGCCGGGCACCTGGACCTGATCCTGGGCATCTCGGTGCCCTGCGCCCTGCTGCTGGGGCTGGGGCTGCTGTACAGGGGTAAGTGACGGGGTGGGCTCGGGGGAGCAAGGGGCCAAGATGGGCCCACGGTGCCTGCGCGTGGCCAGCTCTGGGTGCCACGCTGAGCCTGCCCTCTGCAGCCACGGTGCAATGCCCGGAGCCCAGGGATAATGGGGACAGACAGAAGGGCGGGGGCTCAGGGTGCATATCGGAGCCCTCTGGGCGCTGGCCAGCCCCTGCCTAGATGGAGGTCGTCTGGCAGCGGGTGCCAGCACAGCCGCAGCGTGGTGGGGGCAGGGGGGGCCTGCGCGGTTCCTAGTGACGTTCTCCCTCTTTCTTCCAGTTGTGTCGTCCTGGCGAAGACCCAGGTAGGTGGGCCCCGGGGAGGAGTCCCCCTGGCACGGTGCCCCTGGGCTTCCCTTGCAGCAGGGATCAGGGCGGGGGGATTTTGGGGGCACAACCGAACTGCGCGGGAGGGTTCCGATGTCCCTGACAGCTGGGTCCCCTCTGCAGCCTGCTCCCCCGTCCCACGGCCCTCTGATCCCCTGGCCGAGCTTGGGTGCGGGCTGGGCCATGCTGCGGGGGTGCAGTGGGTGGCAGGGCCGGGGGGTCGGGGGTGGCATGCGCTGAGCCGGCTGTGTTTGTCCTGCACAGGCAGCCGGGCACGGGGGGCCCTGGCCATGACACTGCGGCTGGTGTTGGCGATCGTCACGGGGGCCCTGGCAGTGGCGGACACACCGAGGGGCAGCTGCACTGTGAGGGCCTGCCAGGCTCCCCCATGCCGCTGGGGGGGGGGGCAACACGAGCTGGGTCCTTTTCATCTGGCAGCTCTCACTGTCCCCGCCTGATGGAGACGGGGCCCCCTCCCTCACTGTGACCGTCCACCCCCACCCCGTCTGGGGGTCCCTGCAGTGCACCTCCATAGGCTGACGGGGGCACCGTGTCCATGTGCAGCGCTGGGCCTGCCGCTGCAAGGGCCGGGGAGCGCTGGTGGGGGAAGGACCCCCCAGTGGAGCTATAGGTGGGGGAGTCTGGGGGCTCCCCGGACTGGGGCTCCCCAGGGATGGAGAGGTTAGGGGTGTCTGGCTGGAGGGGGAAGAGGGTGGGAAACTGTGGGACCTGCCCATGTGATTCAATCTAACCCCCCATCTCTCTCTCAGATGCTGACACTGGCCAGTTCTGCACCTCCAAGGTAGGTGCTGCACCCCGGCCCTGGCTGCAGTGGGGGGTTCAGGCCTGGATGACCAGGGGGAGGGGGAGCAGTGAGGCAGGGGCCCTGGGTTTCCCCTACTAAAGCCAGAACTGACCCTGTCCCGGCACCCAGGGTGAGGCTGAGCACCGGGTGGACCCTGTTGCCATGGGGCTGAGCACCAGGGGGCCTTGCCTCCATGGGGCTGAGCACCTGGGGGACCCTGCTGCCGTGGGGCTGAGCACCTGGGGGCCTTGCCTCCATGGGGCTGAGCACCTAGGGGACATGCTGCCGTGGGGCTGAGCACCTGGGGGACCCTGCTGCCATGGGGCTGAGCACTTGGGAGACATGCTGCCGTGGGGCTGAGCACCTGGGGGACCCTGCTGCCGTGGGGCTGAGTATGTGGGGCAGCCCACCTGCAGGGACTCTGCGATGGGAGTTGCTAACCCCGGTTGGGGGGCTGGGGGGGGGGCGCAGCAGCTCCCAGGCAGAGGGATGGGCCTGGCCATGGGCAGTGCAGCCTGAACTGACCCCTCCTGCCTCTCTTCCAGACACTGCCCCCCGTGCACTATGACATGGTGACCTACGAGCACTGAGGTGATCCTGTGCTGCTGCCTCCTGCCCCAGGAGCCTGGTGAGTGGGGCTCAGTGCTGGGGGTGAGGGGGGGGCACCCACCCAGCAGGGGCCAGCAGGGGGCGCTGGGGGGATAATGGGGGGAGGGGCTTGCACAGTTGCACACACCCAGGATGGCTGTGGGGCACATCGGGGGCTCTGGGGATAATGGGGCAGGTGCTGGGGCAGTGGGATCGGAGGTGGCAGGACAGGGGGCTGGGTGCCCCTAGCGGGGATAAGGGGGGAGTAGGGCTGGGGGTTGCACTGTGCATAGCTGAGCCCCCTCCCATTTTCTCTCCCCAGGACGTGGAGGGGACGTCCCTCGCCCGGCTGGCTGAGGGGCACCAGGACTCCTGGGCGCAGGGAGGGCGCTGGCTGGGTGCTGGGGCTGCGCTGGAGCCTGGGAGCGGGCTAGAGCCACCAGAGCCTCTCTGCCCCCCGCCCCCGATCTCCAGTGAGGCTTGTCCCGGCATGACCCCCATGCCTGCAGCTGGGCCCTGGACACTGCTCGGCCCACACGGGAGAGGAGGAGGCACCTGCTCTGCCCTTGGATCTGTGGGCACAGGCAGGCTGTGAACCAGTGGTGCCAGCAACCTCCCCCAAGCGCGCTGGTACCAGCCCCTCAGCAGCCTGCGAGCCAGGGCCCTGCCCAGCCCCACAACGATGGCCAGGGCCGCTGGGGCTAATGCAACGAGACGCGCCCAGCTGCAATGGCCGAACCCCCCGGGCTCCGGCAGCCGTGTCCCTGCGTCCCTCTGTCCATCTGTCGGGCGCTGGGGCTGGGCTCGCCCTGCAGGTGGCAGCTGGTTTCTCTCCATAACTCTGCAATCGAGAAAGGGCCCTAAGCCCGGGGTGCAGCCGGGGGATCCCAGGCTCAGTTCCAGCAGCCTTGGTCACAGCAGCCAGGAGGCGGCATGAGGAGCATGACTGGGACTGGGGGGGGGGGGGGAGTGTGAAAGAGGCTCACGGTGCTGGACTCCACCAGAGTCCTCCACTGAGAGGGGGACACTGCACAGCATCAGCCTTCTACCCCACCCACTGCAGCACAGCGCCCCCTGCTGAGCCCCGTCCCGCCCACTGCAGCACAGCGCCCCCTGCTGAGCCCCGTCCCGCCCACTGCAGCACAGCGCCCCCTGCTGAGCCCCGTCCCGCCCACTGCAGAACAGCGCCCCCTGCTGAGCCCCGTCCCGCCCACTGCAGCACAGCGCCCCCTGCTGAGCCCCGTCCCGCCCACTGCAGCACAGCGCCCCCTGCTGAGCCCCGTCCCGCCCACTGCAGCACAGCGCCCCCTGCTGAGCCCCGTCCCGCCCACTGCAGCACAGCGCCCCCTGCTGAGCCCCGTCCCGCCCACTGCAGCACAGCGACCCCTGCTGAGCCCCGTCCCACCCACTGCAGCACAGCGCCCCCTGCTGAGCCCCGTCCCGCCCACTGCAGGACAGCGCCCCCTGCTGAGATCCATCCCGCCCACTGCAGCACAGCGCCCCCTGCTGAGCCCCGTCCCGCCCACTGCAGCACAGCGCCCCCTGCTGAGATCCATCCCGCCCACTGCAGCACAGCGCCCCCTGCTGAGCCCCGTCCCCCCCACTGCAGCACAGCGCCCCCTGCTGAGCCCCGTCCCGCCCACTGCAGCACAGCGCCCCCTGCTGAGCCCCGTCCCACCCACTGCAGCACAGCGCCCCCGCTGAGATCCGTCACGCCCACTGCAGCACAGTACCCCCTGCTGAGCCCCGTACCACCCACTGCAGCACAGCGCCCCCTGCTGAGCCCCGTCCCGCCCACTGCAGCCCCGTCCCGCCCACTGCAGCACAGCGCCCCCTGCTGAGCCCCGTCCCGCCCACTGCAGCCCCATCCCACCCACTGCAGCACAGCGCCCCCTGCTGAGCCCCGTCCCGCCCACTGCAGCCCCATCCCACCCACTGCAGCACAGCGCCCCCTGCTGAGCCCCGTCCCGCCCACTGCAGCACAGTGCCCTCTGCTGAGATCCGTCCCGCCCACTGCAGCACAGTGCCCCCTGCTGAGCCCCGTCCCGCCCACTGCAGCACAGTGCCCTCTGCTGAGATCCGTCCCGCCCACTGCAGCACAGTGCCCCCTGCTGAGATCCGTCCCGCCCACTGCAGCACAGCGCCCCCTGCTGAGCCCCGTCCCGCCCACTGCAGCACAGTGCCCTCTGCTGAGATCCGTCCCGCCCACTGCAGCACAGCGCCCCCTGCTGAGCCCCGTCCCGCCCACTGCAGCACAGTGCCCTCTGCTGAGATCCGTCCCGCCCACTGCAGCACAGTGCCCCCTGCTGAGCCCCGTCCCGCCCACTGCAGCCCCATCCCACCCACTGCAGCACAGCGCCCCCTGCTGAGCCCCGTCCCGCCCACTGCAGCACAGTGCCCTCTGCTGAGCCCCGTCCCGCCCACTGCAGCACAGCGCCCCCTGCTGAGCCCCGTCCCACCCACCGCCACACAGCGCCCCCTGCTGAGCCCCGTCCCACCCACTGCAGCACAGCGCCCCCTGCTGAGCCCTCTCCAACCCACTGCAGCCCCGTCCCACCCACTGCAGCACAGCGCCCCCTGCTGAGCCCTCTCCAACCCACTGCAGCCCCGTCCCGCCCACTGCAGCACAGCGACCCCTGCTGAGCCCCGTCCCGCCCACTGCAGCACAGCGCCCCCTGCTGAGCCCCGTCCCACCCACTGCAGCACAGCGCCCCCTGCTGAGCCCCGTCCCGCCCACTGCAGCACAGCGCCCCCTGCTGAGATCCATCCCGCCCACTGCAGCACAGCGCCCCCTGCTGAGCCCCGTCCCGCCCACTGCAGCACAGCGCCCCCGCTGAGATCCGTCACGCCCACTGCAGCACACCGCCCCCTGCTGAGCCCCGTCCCACCCACTGCAGCACAGTGCCCCCTGCTGAGCCCCGTCCCACCCACTGCAGCACAGCGCCCCCTGCTGAGCCCCGTCCCCCCACTGCAGCACAGCGCCCCCTGCTGAGCCCCGTCCCACCCACTGCAGCACAGCGCCCCAGCTGAGATCCGTCACGCCCACTGCAGCACAGCGCCCCCTGCTGAGCCCCGTCCCGCCCACTGCAGCACAGCGCCCCCTGCTGAGCCCCGTCCCGCCCACTGCAGCACAGCGCCCCCTGCTGAGATCCATCCCGCCCACTGCAGCACAGCGCCCCCTGCTGAGCCCCGTCCCCCCCACTGCAGCACAGCGCCCCCTGCTGAGCCCCGTCCCACCCACTGCAGCACAGCGCCCCCGCTGAGATCCGTCACGCCCACTGCAGCACAGCGCCCCCTGCTGAGCCCCGTACCACCCACTGCAGCACAGCGCCCCCTGCTGAGCCCCGTCCCGCCCACTGCAGCACAGCGCCCCCTGCTGAGCCCCGTCCCGCCCACTGCAGCACAGCGCCCCCTGCTGAGCCCCGTCCCACCCACTGCAGCACAGCGCCCCCGCTGAGATCCGTCACGCCCACTGCAGCACAGTACCCCCTGCTGAGCCCCGTACCACCCACTGCAGCACAGCGCCCCCTGCTGAGCCCCGTCCCGCCCACTGCAGCCCCGTCCCGCCCACTGCAGCACAGCGCCCCCTGCTGAGCCCCGTCCCGCCCACTGCAGCCCCATCCCACCCACTGCAGCACAGCGCCCCCTGCTGAGCCCCGTCCCGCCCACTGCAGCCCCATCCCACCCACTGCAGCACAGCGCCCCCTGCTGAGCCCCGTCCCGCCCACTGCAGCACAGTGCCCTCTGCTGAGATCCGTCCCGCCCACTGCAGCACAGTGCCCCCTGCTGAGCCCCGTCCCGCCCACTGCAGCACAGTGCCCTCTGCTGAGATCCGTCCCGCCCACTGCAGCACAGTGCCCCCTGCTGAGATCCGTCCCGCCCACTGCAGCACAGCGCCCCCTGCTGAGCCCCGTCCCGCCCACTGCAGCACAGTGCCCTCTGCTGAGATCCGTCCCGCCCACTGCAGCACAGCGCCCCCTGCTGAGCCCCGTCCCGCCCACTGCAGCACAGTGCCCTCTGCTGAGATCCGTCCCGCCCACTGCAGCACAGTGCCCCCTGCTGAGCCCCGTCCCGCCCACTGCAGCCCCATCCCACCCACTGCAGCACAGCGCCCCCTGCTGAGCCCCGTCCCGCCCACTGCAGCACAGTGCCCTCTGCTGAGCCCCGTCCCGCCCACTGCAGCACAGCGCCCCCTGCTGAGCCCCGTCCCACCCACCGCCACACAGCGCCCCCTGCTGAGCCCCGTCCCACCCACTGCAGCACAGCGCCCCCTGCTGAGCCCTCTCCAACCCACTGCAGCCCCGTCCCACCCACTGCAGCACAGCGCCCCCTGCTGAGCCCTCTCCAACCCACTGCAGCCCCGTCCCGCCCACTGCAGCACAGCGACCCCTGCTGAGCCCCGTCCCGCCCACTGCAGCACAGCGCCCCCTGCTGAGCCCCGTCCCACCCACTGCAGCACAGCGCCCCCTGCTGAGCCCCGTCCCGCCCACTGCAGCACAGCGCCCCCTGCTGAGATCCATCCCGCCCACTGCAGCACAGCGCCCCCTGCTGAGCCCCGTCCCGCCCACTGCAGCACAGCGCCCCCGCTGAGATCCGTCACGCCCACTGCAGCACACCGCCCCCTGCTGAGCCCCGTCCCACCCACTGCAGCACAGTGCCCCCTGCTGAGCCCCGTCCCACCCACTGCAGCACAGCGCCCCCTGCTGAGCCCCGTCCCACCCACTGCAGCACAGCGCCCCAGCTGAGATCCGTCACGCCCACTGCAGCACAGCGCCCCCTGCTGAGCCCCGTCCCGCCCACTGCAGCACAGCGCCCCCTGCTGAGCCCCGTCCCGCCCACTGCAGCACAGCGCCCCCTGCTGAGATCCATCCCGCCCACTGCAGCACAGCGCCCCCTGCTGAGCCCCGTCCCCCCCACTGCAGCACAGCGCCCCCTGCTGAGCCCCGTCCCACCCACTGCAGCACAGCGCCCCCGCTGAGATCCGTCACGCCCACTGCAGCACAGCGCCCCCTGCTGAGCCCCGTACCACCCACTGCAGCACAGCGCCCCCTGCTGAGCCCCGTCCCGCCCACTGCAGCCCCGTCCCGCCCACTGCAGCACAGCGCCCCCTGCTGAGCCCCGTCCCGCCCACTGCAGCACAGCGCCCCCTGCTGAGCCCCGTCCCACCCACTGCAGCACAGTGCCCCCTGCTGAGCCCTCTCCAACCCACTAGAGGACAGCGCCCCCTGCTGAGATCCGTCACGCCCACTGCAGCACAGCACCCCCTGCTGAGCCCCATCCCACCCACTGCAGCCCCGTCCCACCCACTGCAGGACAGCGCCCCCCGTTGAGCCCTGTCCCACCCACTGCAGCCCGTCCCACCACTGCCACACAGCGCCCCCTGCTGAGCCCCGGCCCACCCACTGCAGTACAGCACCCCCCGCTGAGCACTGTCCTGCCTACTGGAGCACAGCACCCCTTGCTGAGCCCCGTCCCACCCACTGCAGCCCCGTCCCACCCACTGCAGCCCCGTCCCACCCACTGCAGTACAGCGCCCCCTGCTCAGCCCCACTTCCCCATGCCCTGCCTCCACTCACTGCCCTCTAGGAAGTGACTGCGTCTGAGCCGACAGGGCAGGTCCTCGGCAGGGAATCGCTCCAGCAACCTGGGAGTGATACAGGCTCCCTCAGGACCCACTTGCCTGGAGGGGCCCAGCCAAGCCGCCCCATGCTCCCTCCCGCAATGGGCTGAGACTGGTCAGACTTCTGCACTGGTCCTTAGTGGCTCAGCTCCAGCGAGACAGGTGGGCCCCACAGGTGGTCAGATGCAGAGACTGCTCCGAGCCGGCATCCCACCAGCAGGCAGAGAGAAGCTGGCGGGCGAGGCTGGGAGACAGAGAGGAGCCCTCAGCTGACCAGCAGGCAGGCTGAGAGTATGTGGTGGGTGGCCGGGGAGAGGAGCCAGTGGGCTGACAGGGCTTCAGGGCACAGTGCAAGCAGAGCAGGATGGAGGCCCTTCTGGGCATGGGCTCAGCTCCACGGTGCCATTGTAAACCTGGCTCTGCCCCCCCACTCTCCTTGCTCCCACGAGGGAATAAATGTGTGAACCCCCCACCCCCCACTCCAGGACAGGCCTAGCCTCATATCTCCTTGATGCCGGGAGAGTCACCACTAGGGGCTCCTCTTTGGCCAGTTCGACATTACCTAGCCCAGCTGCAAACCCTCGTGCTGGCCACCCGGAGCCCTGTGAGTGTGTGTGAGCTGGGCACGGCACGGCCAGGGAGCCGCACGCCTGGTGCAGGGCGAGTTGCCAGAGCGCTGCCTGCTCCGGGCTTTGGCACAGGCTCGGGGGGTGAGAGCCAACACCTCTGCACAGCCCCACGCCCTGGCAGCGACACGCCTCAGCTCGGGGGCAACGCTCATCTTAGGCCTTGTCCACAGTGGGGAGTTCTCGGTTCTCGTCACCTAGCTCAGTTGCTCCCTGGGCTGGGGCAAGACAATATCAGCTTGAGGTCTTGGTAGCTGAACCCAGCATCCCCCCCCCCCCCCCCCGCCAGCTCTCGGTTCCAGCGGCGGCTCCCTTGGAACAGACCAGTGGATGATGAAGCGCGTTTACCAACGAAAGCTGCTCCGCAGCCAGCAATCACACAGGCGCCAAACGCCTCCATGGTCCACTGAGAGCCCCAAGGGTGGGCATAGACCCACAGCCCCCAGAGAGCATCAGGGGCTAGCAGGGACTGGGCCACTGGGCCCTCGATCCGCAAGGAAGCCGTGTTCTCTGGGATTTGCCGAGATAGTGACATGGGAACAGGTCTTGGGTATAAGCTCAGGTGTGATTGTGCTCTAGGTACATGGGGTGCCCCCCAGGGTGAGGCCAGTGCAGTGATGCCCCTGCCCTGGGCAGACAAGGGCTGTGTCGACCCTACACGTGCAGGACTGTGCCGCTGGAGTGTTGTAATACAGACCCTGCAGCAATGGAAGGGGCTTTGCTGTCACCGTAGTTAATCCCCCTTCCAAGCGATGCTATCCAGGTCAATGGGAGAATGTTTCTGTTCACCTTCTGCTGGCTACACCGGGACATAGGTCGGCCTCACCACGTCCCCAGCGCTCTGGATTTTTCACACACACCGATGCAATATAGCTGGGTTGACCGAAGTTTTAGGTGGGCATAGACCCACAGCCTTCAGCTGGAGTCAGGGTGTCCTCACGGCCATCAGCCTGGCTTTAACGGCATCGGCTGGTCCTCGCCCCCTCAGCCAAACCCGGGCACCTGATCCTCGTCCCCTCAGCCAAACCTGGGTGCCTGTCCCGAGTCCTCCAGCCCTCCGTGGGTCGTTTCTACTGAGTCCCTGCAAACCTGCTCCAGGAACTGCCCCTCCTGCCCCATGTGTCCCAGAGCCAGCTGTTCCAAGAGGAGTTTGCTCAGCATGTTCCCAGAACACGGATTTCACAATCCAGTGATATAAATAAGGCCACAGCGCTGGGCACGAGGGTCACTTCCCCTCTGTGGTCTCCATTGCACACGCCCATTGGGGCAGTGCCAGGGGGTGCAGAGGGAGGGGTCTCAGCAATGAGAGGCCTGTCACACACCCTGCCCCCTTGGGTGCCTGCCCCATCTCCCCCACCTCCCAGCCTGTGACCGTCACACCGAGCTCAGCCTGCCTCTCTCGCTAGGGCCATCGCCTGCACTAGTGCCTGGCTACGCTGCCCCGCAACCTCTGCTGTGGGGCATGGGGTTTCCTGGGCACTGCCTGCTCCCAGCTGGACGCCCCCGTGGCAGGAGTTCAGCTGCCTGCTCTGGAGCTGGGTACACAAGGATCCCCATCCTCCTGGCCTGGCTGTGGGGTGAGTGGCCTTTTCCCTTTGCTCTGGCTTTGAGTAGCCCCGTGGGCAACCTGCTCTCCTCCATCCCCACCCATCAGGCACAGCATAGCTGTGTCCTGGGAGCCGGGACTCCTGGGTGCATTGCTGCTGGGGCCAGGAGAGTGGGGGCGATGGTTTGGGGAGGGTCTTACCAGGGTTTATCTAGCTGCATGTACGATTTTACAGCACAATAAGTTTAGCTTTTGTTTAACGTCTGTCAGTGACTCCTGGAGGTGTTTCCCAGCCCCCCTGGGCTGGTTTCTTTGGGAACACGGGGCATCGGGCTGGGAGGACACGTCATACAATCCCCGTCACACGCTTACCAAGCGCCATCTTCACGCGCGTGAAGCTGTTCTCCCCTCCCCCGTTAGGAGGCTGGTCCCGACCCCCCTTCTCATTTCCAGCCTAACGTGATTCCTGGCTAGTTTATCCCCAGTAGCTCTTGTGCCAACACTGTCCTTTGGCTTCACTGGTTCCTCTCCCTCCCCGGGGTTCCCTGATGGGGTCCTACAGAGCAGTCAGCTCCCCGCTCAGCCTGCGCTGTGCCAGCCAAACCCGCCCTGCTGTGCTTGGTGCTGTGCACCACACGGCCAGGGAGAGCTTTTGCCCTGCTGTGCTCACAACCAGCCATGACACGTGCTGTCCCCAGACACAGCCCTTCTCCGGCTCTGGCCATCACTGGGGGACAAGGACACGTTACCATCCCAAATCGCAGCTCCCTCTCAGCCCCCACTGGCATTTCCAGAGGGCTGGCCAGCCGCTCTGTGGGCCCACACAGACCCGCCGGCCCCGTCGCTGGGGCTGAAAGCAGAGCTCGTCGCTGAGAACGTTTGCAGATGACACAACCGGGGAGTGTAAATACGGAACGGGACAGGTCACGGATTCAGCGCAAGCTGGGCACTTTGTAAACTGGTGCAAGCAAACAATCTGTGTTTTAACAGAGATACGAGCAACTGTGCACAGCTAGGAACCAAGCCCACGGGGCTGACGAGCGGCCCGCAGCCCCCTTGGCCTAGGAGTCTCTGGCTCTGAACCTTTCCCTCGGCCCCTGTGTGGGGTGCGCGGGCTGGGCAGGGTCTGCGGAGCCCAGAGACTCTCGCAAGGCTGCAGAAAAGAGGCAGCACAGTGAGAGTGGGGCCCGCGGATGTAGCCAGGAATAGTGGGGGGATGGGCCAGCCTTGGTGAGGGGCGTGGGTCATGGGGTGCTGAGGAGAGCGGGTGAGGGTTGGTGAGGGGGCATATGTCAGTGAATGGGGGCGAGGCAGTGGGGCAGGAGGGCCCGGGCCAGTCAGGAGGTGGGGTGAGGAGAGGTGAGGGGAGGGGTTCAGTGAGGAGGGTGGGGAAAGGGTTCGAGGGGGGTGAGCCAGGATCAGTGAGGCGTGTGTAGCGAGGGTTAGTGAGAGGTGTGAGGTAAAGGTCAGCGACGCGGAGGGGGAGCCAGGGTCAGTGGGGGTGGCCGAGGGTTGGTGAGGGGCCAGGGTCCCACTGTGATATAGCAACAGGCCCAGCTGGACAGGGCCCTGCAGAGGGAGCGAACCCAACAGCAGAGACGGGGTTGCCAGGGGCTGGAGGATCAGGGCCGTGCTGTGTGGGAGCAGGAGACAGGCAGAGACCCCGCAAGGGGGAGCAAGTGGGCAGCAGGGCGGGCTGAGCTGTCCCAGAAACATCCCCCCACACGCTGCCTTGAGACCCGCCGTGCAGGGAGCTGTGACTGCCCCGGCCTTGGGGGCGTCCAGCAGCCCCTGAGCCAGGCAGATGACTGCAACTGGCTCTGCAGAGGTTTGCCTGGTCCTGTCCTGGGGAAAGGCCTGTGTTAGCCGTGTACGGCCTGGACAAAGGCAGCCCCACCTCACAGCAGGCTGGAGCTCAGAGGAGGAAGGGTTTTTCTTTTCTCGATTTCTTTCCTTTTCCATTGACTCTTGGCTCCAGGGGCTGAGCACCCACTGACTGGTGAGTACTCGGCTGGGGCAGTCACCAGGCATTCATCAGCGTGGGCAATCACCAGCATTCACCTTCCAAACCAGGCTCTGTTGGGGGGGAGATGTGAGGCTAGTGCAAAAAGAGAAAAGAGGCGGGAGGCTGCTGAGATAATTGGTATGGAGAGAGCAGGTGAGTGAGGGGAAGGGACACAGGAGATACGTGAGTGTTACTGAGATCAGCTCTCCACTGTGCCCCCTCCCAACAGAGGTGGGAAAGCATCAAGGGATGAAATATCACCTCAGCACACCCCCTTCTGGGGTGAGCAACCACAGCACCAAATTTCAGCATCCCAGAGAAGAGAGTGT
Source organism: Pelodiscus sinensis (assembly GCF_049634645.1). Lineage (NCBI taxonomy): Eukaryota > Metazoa > Chordata > Testudines > Trionychidae > Pelodiscus > Pelodiscus sinensis. The sequence continues at coordinate 2,582,671 of NC_134743.1, read as the reverse complement.
GACTGCTGAAGGTGTGTTGGTTTGTATAGAACCGCAGAGACGCAGGACTGGAAGGGACCTTGGGAGAGCATCTCGTCCAGTTCTCTGCACACATGGCAGGACTAGGTATTATCGAAACCTTTCCTGACAAGCGTTTCTCTAACCCACTCTAAAAAGTCTTCAGTGAGGGAGATTCCTCAACCACGCTAGCTCCCTAGGCAATTTATTCCTGTGTTGAATTGAATTTCATCCTATTTACTTCAGACCGTTACTCCCGTTAGCCCAGATCATTTTGACTTTTAATCTTGTCCTCCAAAGCACAAAGCACTGCAACATGTACATTCAGAGTCAATCATTCAGTATGTTTCCCATGCAGGTATCAGCTAGAGTGTGACGATTGCTTTAGCATGTTTTCAAATCTTTCAGCTGCTTAGTGCACCCTTAAACTTGCTCACAAATTCTCACCCCTTGCCAGGCTGTTCCAGGCAGAGAGAAATCTGTTGTGTTTGTGTTGGCTTTTTGTGTGTGCTCTTCTTTACATGTCAGATGTGGATAAAAGCACAACCCCAGATAGCCCCGCCCATGTTACTGATTGGAAAGCTGTCCAGTAGCCAGGCAGGAGCGCTGCAGCTCACAGACGCCGACATGTGGACAGCAGCTGGGGAGGGGGTGCTGTGTGGTGAGGGGACAAGGTGATCTGGAAGCCCCTTTGCCATAGTCTACAGTGTTCAGGTTTGGCCTTCGGGATGCAGGAGCAGCTGTGAGGTCCCTCAAGAGGGAGGATAGCTGGTAACAGGGCAGTAGCCCAATCCCAGAGTGTTCTCGGGGCCCCGTAGGCAAGGCCCTGCTGGTGTAGCCTCTCTAGGTAAATTGGGGCAAGAAATCTCCTGGAGTTACTAGTGTCCCTCCGCTTCCCCAGCCTGCTTCTCTGTGTAGCGGATAGTGAGGGGTGGGCTGCTTCCTGTCCCCCCAAGATAACTTAGGGTGGGGTAGGGTCCCATTTTGCAATACCCCGCCCCTAGTGCCATTACAGTATGTCAGTGTAGCCCAGGGGTGTCCAGCCTAAACCTGAGAAGGAGCCAGAATGTACCAGCGCCCATTGCCAAAGAGCTACAGTTCTATGTCACCAGCCCTGATCAGCTCCCCAAACAGCTCTCACCACATCCCGCCCACTGGCAGCCCCACCGGTCAGCGCCTCCTTCTCCTTTTCCTCCTGCCCACTGGGATCCGCTCTCGCTCAGTGGGAGACACTGGAGGGGAGAAGCGTGGGTGTGACAGGCTCAGTCGGAAGTGGCAGGATCCTGGGGGGAAAGGGCCTAGGGCAGAGCTGGGGTTGAACAGCGAGCACCCTCCGGCTCAGTGGAAAGTTGGCACCTGTAGCTCCAGCCCTGGATTTGGTACCTATGCAAGGAGCCTCATATTAACTTCTGAAAAGCCGCATGTGGCTCTGGAGGTTTAACTTTTTTATCTTATTTGGCATCTTTGTGTCTGGTCCCTTTCCTTTGGAGAGCAATTCTTTTCCAAAGTTGGACTGGTTGATTTAGTTGGGTCGGTCCTGCTCTGGGCAGGGGGTTAGACTCGATGACTCCTGAGGTCTTGTCCAGCCCTAGGATTCTAGGATTCTGAATTGTCTTCCCATCAGGAGCTGTGCTGGACTGTTTTCAGCAGCTGCTATGGGTGTGGCTCTGTAACTGAGAAGAGCAAGGAATGGATCTTCCTGCTATCGGGTTTTCTTGGTTCCCTATACAGCTCCTTCAGCCTCTCCATTTGCTTGGGGTAATGTGGGGAGCTTGGGATAACAGTTTGTTCGGAATGACAAATGTTGCTGCAGTGAACTGTGGTCCATTGTCTGTCACTGGTTGCTCTGGAATACCAAGTGAGCAAAAATGCACTTCAGTGTCTCGATAACACCGCAATGTGCCTTTCAATTACATTGTCTCTATACACCCGGAAAAATAATCCATGGTGACCAGGTAATGAAGGACTCTGAATTTCCCTAAATCTGCAGCTAGTCTCTTCAAGGTCTCTCTGGTGGGAACGTTTGTGCGCTATATAGTTCAGTATTGTCTCTTATGTTGAGTTGTACTGGATCCCCTTTCAAAAGCCCAGGGTCCTAAGAACATAAGAATGGCCATACTAGAGCAGAGCAATGCTCCTAGCCCTGTACCCATTCTGTTTTCAATTGGAGTCAATGCCAGGTGCTTCAGAGGGAATGAACAGATCAGGCGATCATCAAGTGATCCATCCCCTGTTATCCACTCCCAGCTTCTGGCAAAAAGAGTCTAGGGACACTTCAGAGCATGGTGTTACATCCCTTCCCATCCTAGCTCATAGACCTGTCCTCTATGAATTTCTCTAGTTCTTTTTTGAACCCTGTTATAGTTTTGGTCTTTACAATATCACCTAGCAAGGAGTTCCATAGGCTAAGACTAGAGCTTTGCATTGAGAGTGAATGTGATCAAAGAACCACAGACAACCAGCGACCTTCTGAGCTGCAGTGTGGCAGCCAAGATGGGCCTGGTGAGAAAGGCAGAAGAACTTGCTGGAAGATTTTCTGATATAACACTTATTTCTGTGGTGAACTCGCACAGGCAGGTCAGATAAGTCCAGGGCTAGTTACAGCTGTTTTAGGTGACTTCTACTCTGGGAGGGACTGGAGGGCTACATCTAGGCTGCAGCACTTTTCCGGGATACCGGCGTATCCTGGAAATCAATGCCATGTCCAAGGAGCGTGTCTGCTTTTTCAGAAAAAAATTCAAAAAAGCAGACGTGCTCTTTTGCCATCCCTATAAACCTCGTTTTACGCGGAAGAGGGATGTGTCAAAAGAGGACTTTTTTTCCAAAATGTGGCACCATGTAGACATGCCAAATTTTGGAAAAGCCTCTTTTAACAGTAAAGCGGAAAAAGATACACAATTTGTGTACTGCAAATGGTGTTTCTTTTTCCGATTTATCTTTGCAGTGTAGACCTAGCAAAGTGTAGATTTTAAGTCCCATCTGAAATGCCAGAGACATCAGCTCAGGAGTCAATTTTATAGAGAATTGTCTTGCCATTAGCATTCAGTTTCATTCTCCAGACATGCTCTCTGTGATCACCGGTGACAGATCCCACAAACAATGGCTCTTGGTTGTTTGCGATGAGTCAGATCCCTACGTGCTCTGGTGCTGTACACAGCTGCAAAATGCCCATAATTCATGTAAATATTATACCATGTGCCTCTGGCTGGACAGGCTGAATTTTTCCCTTCTGCATATAGGCTGGGATTTGTCCCTCTTAATCTGAGTGGTCTCTCTCCTGGTCTCAGGGGGGGTCTTACCCCAATACGTTCTAACACACAAGTGTCTGTTTATGGCTTCTGTCATGGTCATGAGGGATGACCAGCAGCCTGGGAACTAAGGAGTTAACTATGTCCCTATACCTAGCCAGGTAGCATTCAGCCAATAGAAATGCAGGTAGGGATTTCAAACTGAGACAAAGGGATTTTGGGGGTTTCCCTCCTTTGTCTCTGGGCCGGTTTGCTCTAGAATACTGAGGGAGACAGAAGACATGTCTCTCTCCAAGAAAAAGACTCTTCAGAATGTGTCAGAAGGGTAAAGTTTAGATAAATCTGGGTATGTCTACGCTACAGCACTATTTCGAATTCACTTATTTCGAATTAGTTAATTCGAATTATGCTCATTCGAAATAACGCATCTAGACAAAAAAACTAATTCGAAATAGAATTTTTCTAAATAGCACGTCCACAGTGAGTGGACCCTGAATTGAAGGTAAGGCTGGCTGGAACCAGTGCCGGCAGGGCATCAGGGTCGGACTTAGTGTATGGGGCTGTTGCCTCAGGCTAGCCGAGGTCTGTGATTAAAGGGACCTGACTCCCATCCTGGACAGACAGTTCTCAGGTTTCTCCGCTTGCTGGTCCACCTCGCTAAGTGCTCTGCTTGCCCTCACTTGGGACACCACGGCACGCTGCAACATGGAACCAGACCTGCCCCCGGGGACTCTGCTGCGTCTCGTGGACACGTTGCCGGCAGCCTGGCTGCACTGTCTGCAGGCTGCCATCCGGGAGGACCATCGAGGGGATGTCAGGATCCAGGGGGCCCTGCGGAAGCGCTTCCACCCTGAGGAGCGCTAACAGTCTCCCCGGTCTGCCCCACCGGGGGCTTGTGCCCCACTCCTCCCTCTCATCCTTCCACTTACCCTTCCCTAGCCCCCCCTTCCTGATGTCAAATAAAAGACACGTATTTTCAAAAATAGCAACTCCCTTTATTTAACACAACTGGGGAGGGGAAATGAAACTCTGGGGAGACGGAGGCGGGAGAGGGCAGGAAGAGGGTGGAAGAGGGGAGGGGGAAAACTGGGAGGAGGGAGCTGGAAGGGGGAAGAAGGGGAAGGAGAAGCTCAGGGCTCAGGGGTGGGGGTCTCGCCGGGCCAACCGCCTCCCAGCATGGCGGGGGAGGAGGCCTCGGCGTCCCCGGGGAGATGGGGAGGAGGGTGCAGAGGTTGAGGTGGGGGGGTGGACATTGAGGATGAGGGTGTGGAGGTTGAGGAGGAAGAGGTGGGAGGGGGGCAGGAGTGGGAGGAGGACCCGTAGCGGGGGGGGGCAGCAGGTGCAGGACCGGCGCGGAGCAGCATGCTCTGCAGCAGGGCCTGCAGGTTAGCGTTTATGGCTCGGTCCTCAGCCAGCTGCTCCCGGCGGAGCTGCAGGTCTTCCCGCGTCCAGGCCTCAATGGTGTGGTGCAGGGCTCTCAGGACCCCCAGGTGCTGGTCCCAGTACTCCTGCCAGGTGTGGGAGCGCCCTGCACAAGCAGCTGGTGCAGCTGTAGAGAAAGAAGAGAAGTGGTCAGTTCTCCCTGGGGACGCAGTGGACGATGCCCAGCCCGCCCCTGCGACGTGAGGGCACCCGTGCCCTGCACTGTCAGAACCGATGTGCTTGCACAGAGGCCATGGTCAGGATGTCTGGCTCTCCCCGGGATTGGGAGCTGCCCCAAGACTGCACCCATGCCCCTGTGCCGTGTATAGTGTGGCCGGGGCGGGGGGGGAGATGTCCCCTGACTCTGTGTAGAAGGGGCCTGTGAAGGGAGAGCATCCTGCAGGGTCCCGCCCCGGGGTCGGGAACGTGTCAGGTCTCTCCACACACGCATGTGCCTATTGGGCCACGGCCCCTGGGTGGCAGGGCATGTGCTCGCAGGTGCACAAGTGGCTGCGTGATCTGTGGGAGGCATGGCCCACGCGCGCGGTCCCTGGTCTCCCTCCCGCCTCCCCCCCCGGGCAGGGGACAGTGCTGGCACTTACCTGGTATGGCCTCCCTGGACGACCCTGCCGACTCCAGTGCCGGGACAGCTGGTGGTGGCCCCTCTGCTGTGCCCAGGTCGGGGCCCTCTGGCCCCAGGTCGCTGTCTCCCAGGCTGGCACAGACCGCCCCGCCCCCCAGGAGTCGGTCGAGGGCGGGGAAGTAGGGGCAGGTGGCAGCCCCTGCGGCGCCGCCCCTGGTGGCCCTGGCGTACGCCTGCCGCAGCTGTTTGACCTTCACGTGCACCTGCTCCGGGGTGCGCCTGTGGCCTTTCCTGGCCATGGCGGCCGCTATGCGCCTGTAGACGGCCGCGTTCCTCCGCCTAGAGCGGAGACCATGGAGGTTGGGGGGCTGCCCCCAAACCTCAATGAGGTCCATGACCTCCACACTAGTCCAGCAGGGTGCGCGCTGTCTAAGGCCCCTGGCTGGCTCCTGGGCAGGGGAGAGCTGGCTGCTCCAGGCTGCCATTGTGTGGCCACTGGCTGAGGGTCTGCAGCTGCTGGCAGGCCTGGCTCTCGCACGTGCCCAGTGGCAAGTCTACCCCTGTAAGGGCCCCAGGGCTGGGGAGGGGAGAGGAGTTTTCCTGGTTTGGCCCTTTAGGGCGCTCCAGGGCAGTGGTGGATTCTCCGCGTGTCGATGGGTCTAGTGCAGGCCCAGAGGCCTTGCTGGGATGCGCTAGGGCAAAATCCAGGGCCGGGACCGGACAGAAACCCGTGAGAGGCAGCGGGGCGGGTGGGAGGCTCTAACTCTTGCTCCTGGGCCAGGAAGTCCAGTGCTGGGTGACACCAAGGCCACGTCTGCACGGCAGGCATTTTGCACAAGAACAAGTGTTCCTGAGCAACAGCTTGTGGCGCGTCTACACTCTATGTGTGTTCTTGCGCAAGTAAATTTGCAGTAAAGCATCAGAGAACAGGGCTTCTTGCACAGGAGTTATTCCTCTCCCCACGATGACTAAGCCCCCTTTGTGCAAGAGCTGTTGTGCAAGAAGGCAGCGTGGACGGGCACCAGGGGCTTCTTCAGCAAGACACTTTTCTGGCTAAAATAGCCAGCAGAGCTTTCTTGCGCAAGAGAGCGTTCACACTGCCATGGACGCTCTGGTGCAAAAGCCCATGGCAGGGTGGAGGCGCTCTTGCACGAGACCTTTGGCGCAAGAACTCCGGCGTGAAACAGTTCTCGTGCAAGAAGCCTGCAATGTAGGGCAGGGAGCAGCCTATGGGGCTACTGGAGCCGCTGGCTGCAGGGTGCCCAGTGAGGGAGGGGAGGGACCCCTAGGAATGGCTCCAACTTCCCAATGGCCAGAGGCAGGACATTTGCCTGGCAGGGTGAGGTGGGGGGGCAGTGACCTCACAGGGGCTTTGGGCAGCCCTCAGCACATAAGGCTGTTGGGATTTTGTGGTTCCCAGAGAGTCAGGAGCTGGGCAGAATCAAGGGTCTTCAATTCAATTCAATACTTTATTCAATGTGCACAAAGGGAAGGCCCCTGGCACTAAAATCAGGCAGAGCCCCTCGAGCCGAGAGCCCCTCCCCTTGCTGTTCTATAGCACATGGTTACAGGTTACATAACACAAACTTCTAAACCAATCAGATTCAACCTTTCCGTACATGGCTTTGTTTGTCACATGCTTGTGCTTCTCCACCCCACATGTTGAGTTCACCCCCCTCCCCCTGGCCTTTCCTAGGCTGTTGCTAGGGTGGAGCCACAGCATGCGTCTTTCTGCACAGCTCCTTTCCAAAGCACGTTCCGTTTAAAATGAACACATGCAAACCCTTCAAGGCAAAGGGCAGGTGGGGAGGTGGTGACCTCACAGAGGGACCCACGTCTCAGGCTGATAAAAGCGGGGGGCGGGCCCAGGGGACTTTGGAGACCCCCGGTTGCTTTAGCTCTGGTGCGTCTCCTCCTCACGGTTCATTCGCGTTCTGTGAGTTCCACATCCCGACACCTTTGTGAAGAAGGTAAGAGCCCCCAGGGGTTGGATCCCGCCCGGGGCCGGCTGGGTTCCAGGCAGGCCCAGCCCTCGGTCAAGGGCCAGAAGGTGATTCCTCACCTGGGCTGCATCCTTAGCACCACTGGGGCTTTCTCCTGGTTGGTTTCCCTTTTCCTCCATCCCCCCACATTTCTGCTCTGTTCTTGCCTCTCCTGTGACCTCCCCCTGCTGCCCCCCCCCAGCTTGTGACCTAACAGACTAGCTGAAGGACGGGGGGTGGTTTGCAGGAGCCATGGGGTGGGGGATGCAGCCCCCATTGTGGGGACTGGGGAGGTGGGGCTGGAACAGGTCTATGCCGGTGTCTTTGGGGAGAACGCTCCACCCCCCACACCTTAGACTCTCCCCTGATTGGCCGAGCAGGGGCTGTTGATGGGCAGGAGACTCAGGTCCTTGCAGTGCCTGTGCAAGACCGAGCCAATAAGCAAGGGGCCATTTGGGGGCTGGGGGCAGTCGCTCTGGGGAGCTGGAACCCCTGGATTTCGCTCTGCAGGCTGCGCCCCAAGCTCCCCTTTGCTCCCCTCATTTGCAGCATGGCCAAACGCGTCCAGCTGTGGTTCAGGAAAGCCCTGAAGATGGCCCCAGGGCCGGTGGGGAGCAGCTTCTCCGTCCCCGCGGGCGGGGAAGCTGAATCCCACCAGCTCGGGGCGACTCGCCCACCGGCCAGGCCCCCCCGGACCTGGCTCCAGAGGCGGCTGGGCAGGCGGGACCCAGCCCAGCGGGGGAGCCAGGTAGGGTGGCTCCTGGACCTCCTCTGTGGAGAGAAACACCTGCCCCGGGAGCCCAGCCCCCATTACCACCAGGGGGCATCGCCCTGCCCGGCCCCCGGGGACCTGCCAGTCTCCGGGAGCCCCCAGCCCGTCGCTCCCCGCACCAGCCCCTGCAGCTGTGGGTCCAGGTCCGTCAGCAGCAGCGCCTGGGCCTCCAGCTGCAGCCAGGCCACCTCCCGCAGCCGCTCAGACCCAGGTGAGGGGCCGTGAACACGCTGGGCCCAGGGGCTCACCCAGTACCCCGGGGGGGCAGCCCCAGTGTCTGCCCCGCAGCCAGGGCAATGGATGGAGGCGGGGGCTGCTTGGCTCTCTTCTTCCTGGTGGGGGCTCTGCTGAGGGCGTTGGCAGATGTGAGGGTGGCAGGGGGATGGGTCCCTGCGAGAGGCGTGTGGGGCCCAACCTGCCCTGGGTCCCTGACATGGGGGCGCGTGACCCCTGCTGGCCGCTGGAGTCACCCTGGTCCCTTCCCTCCCGCACAGAGCCCCCCTGCGCCTCGGCGGAGCTCTGCCAGGAGCGGGTGGACTCCCGGGTGGAGGAAGGGGCCATCTACGACATCGAAGAGCAGCTCCACACCCGGGACACGGTAGGAACCTTCTCCACACGGGGGGGACCCGAGATTGTCCGGCCCCTTCCCAGCACGTCCCCCCCCCCTCCGGGAGGGGCTTGTCCCTGGGGATCCCCCTGGGGCCCCTTCTCCTGCATGGCCTGGGCCCCCCAAGCTGGGGGCTCTTGTCATGCACCAGCTGGGCCCCCACAAGCCTGAGGCAGCAGTTGGGGGGGGAGTGTGGGTGCTTGGACAACCGGCAGCTCCCACCTCCACTCCTGGGAGGCCTGAGCCCTGCAGCTGTCCGTGGGGGGCAGGCAGGCCCCAGGCTCACAGACTCTCTCTGGGGTGCAGAGCCCAGCCGCCCTGCAGCGGTTCCTCTTGGCCATCCCCCTCGCCTGCCTCGCCGCCCTCCAAAGGGGCGAGGACACCCTGGCGCCGCGCTGCTGCAAGGACACCATGGTGGCCAGGCTCGTGGTGAGGGAGTCGCGGTGGCCGGGAGGAGGGGAGGGGATACGTGGGGTGGACAGGGGTCTGCCTGGGCCATGGCGGCGGGTGGGGGTGCTGGAAACGGGATGGGTGGGGCCAGGAGTTCTGGAGTCGGAGGGGGAGGTGGACATGGGGAGGGCGGGTGGGGATGCTGGAGGAGGGAGGGACACAGAAATGGGGCAGGTCTGGGGTGCCGGACAGGAAGGGGGATTCGGGACAGGGAGGGGTCTCCCCGGGCCATGGGGGGCTGGAAGGGAGCCGAGCGGGCTGCTGGGGATGCGCCTGGGGAGCAGGGATGAGGAGGTTCAGAGGCTGGTCACCTGGGCAGTGAGGGGCAGGAGACGGCCTGGGGACAAGGATTGAGCTGGTCCCGGTTTGGGAGGGGGGTGCTGGGAGGGGCCCTGTGCCGGGCAGGGGGGCTACAGGGCAGCGGGAGGCAGTGGGGTTGGATCCTGCTGGGTGGGGGCGCTGGCCGTGTGAGCGTCTCTTGGGGGCCCCAGCCTCACACGCCCCTTTGTCTCCTTGGGTCTCACAGGAGATCATGGAGGACTCGCCCCCCCCGCTGGTCTTGGCCGACTGCCTCAACGCCGCCTGCAGCCTCAGGTACCGACCCCCCCCCCCCCGCCGACTCCCCCCAGAGCAGATCCCCTGGCCAGGGAGTGGGAAAGTCTCTGTCTCCTGCTGCTGAATTAACAGTCTCTGCCCCTCTCTCCTGCCAGCACCTTGCAGCCTCCCCTGCGGGCCCAGCTCCTGAGCCCCCTGCTGACGGCGGCCGTGGGACAGACTGTGTCTGGGGACTGGCAGCAGGAGCCCATCCACACTCAGGTACGTCCCTCCGGGCCCTGCTCCCGGGCTGGGCTGGAGCTCCAGAGAGGAGGGGGGGGGGGCAGAGGGCGGGAAGAAGCTGCAGGTTTGGATCCTTCCCTCCAGGGTTCCCGTTGCTCTCCCGGGGGGCCCGTCCCTTCCATGCCCAGCCTGGGCTCCTCCCTGCTCTGCGAGGCGGCTCAGACCCTGCTCTAGGCTGGACCCCGGAGCCAGCGGGTGGCCTGGATTCCCCAACCCCCCTCTGACCCAGGGCTCCCCCTTGTCTTGCAGCAGTTCATCCGGGCCCTTCCCTACGACCTCCAGGCCCTACTGGCGAGCCTCCTCGCCGAGTCCCCAGACACCGCCCGGCTGCAGCTCATAATGGAGGTGAGCCCCGTGGGGGGGACGGGGCCATTGTCCCTGCTTCCTCGGGGGGCCGAGAGAGGAGCAGTGTCAGTGGCTGGGGGGGGCACAGTCCGAGAGGAGCCCCAGGCTCTGCCCAGATCTGGCGCCTCCCTACGGGTCCTGACCTGCCTCTTCCCCCCCCAGCACCTGAGCCCGTGGCTGGAGTCCCGCCTGCCCCAGGAGCGAGCCAGGGCCCTTGGCAGCACCACGGCCCTGCTGGGAGTCGCCACCACCCTCCCGGGGTTTGACGTAAGTGACCTCGGAGCCGGGGGGTCTGGGGCTGCAGGGCGCGGGGCTGGGAGCGTCCCCGGGAGGCAGAGGCAGGGCCGGGAATGGGCCGGGAATGGGCCGCGTTCTCCTTTCCCCGGGGAGGGGCGACCCTGGGCCCTTCAGGGGGGCTCTTGAGGGACTGGGCCTGGGGACTGGGGAGTGGCCGTCAGTGGATCCCCTTGTTCCACCCCCGGAGTGACCCTTCAGTCGGGGCCATTGCTCAGGGTTGTCTCCTCGCAAGGCCGGCCCCGTCCCGCCCCGGGAGGTGTCTCTGTCCGTCCCCCGAGCTCAGACCCGCCTCGGCGGCCGTTTGCATGGGACGTGCAGCCCCAGGATGCTGAGGGACCCCCCCTCTTCTCTCCCCTCAGAACTCCGCTGACTGGCCGAGGATGGGTCACCACGTGGCCCAGCTGGGCCTTTTTATTTCGGACCCATCCGAAGACGTCAGCCGGCTGGCCCGGGAGGGGGTGCACAGCCTGTATCAACTCCTCCTGCACCACAGGGGTAAGGAACCCAGCCGGGACCTGGGCCCCAGGGACACCCTGAGGGTGCCGGCGGCGGGGGGAGGGGACCCAGCCCTTTTCCCCCAGACTGGCCCAAGGGGGGATGCGTCCCTCTGTGTTCCCCTTCTGCCCCCTGTGCCCCTCCATTTGCCCAGGGATGCCTGCAGGGGCCCGTGGGAGGGGAAGGGCTCAGACCTGCCAGCAGAATGACCCTGTTGTGTCTCTTGCAGGCCTCAACATCCACCAGGCAGAGGACCTGTGGTGCAGACACTACTACAAAGAAAGATGGGTCCTGGCTCACAGCAACAGCGTGAGGGTGGGAGAGGTAAGGACGCGCTGCCAGGGCAGGGCAGGGCTCGGGGGTGGGGCTGGCTGGGGCCCTCGTGGGGGTAGGAGGGTCTTGGGGGCAGGAGGAAGCTGTGACCTGGGGCAGGGGTTGGGGTGCCGGGTGAGGAGAGCGTCTGGGTGCAGGGTCTGGAAGGGAGTTTGGGGGAGGAGGAAGCTGTTTTAGCCCCAGGAGTTGGGGCCGGGCTCTGGGCCGTCAGCTGAAACCTCCTGTGCTCTTGATTTCAGGTCTTTGGGCAGCTCTTCACACCAGAGCAGGAGAACTGCTTTTTGGACAAGGCTCTGCTCGCTGCCCGCTCCCCTCCTACGGCGCCCCAGCCAGGCCGGGCTGGTCCTGGCCCACGCCCTGCATGGGCAGGCCCATCAGCTCCTGGAATACATGGTGAGCAGCCGGAGCAGATCAGGAGAGTGGGGCAGGGCCAGGGTCTCCTTCCCATCCCCTCAGGGAGTCCCCCGCCCCTTTCCTCAGGCTGCCCCCACCCCACATCCCTGCTGGCAGAATCCCTCCTGCCCCTGCGAGCGTCCCTGGGGGTGGGGGAGGCTCTGAACACAGAAACTGTCCTAGGAGGCGGGACGGGAGGGGGCCGAGGTGTCAGGAGCTCTGGGGGGGTCAGGAGCTCACCCTGCGGGCCTGACGGGGGGTGACCAGAGAGCAGGGGGGAGGAGGGTGGAAATGCTGGGGGGGCCAGTTCCCCTGAGTCCCCAGGGATGAATGTGACGGATTCTGCTTCCCTTGCAGCAGGAAGACACCCAGTGAGAGCAGCAAGAGCTGAGGAGCCAGCAGCTGCGTCCCCCTCCCCCCAACCCTCCCAATTGTATTGAATTGTATTTACATTCTCATTAAACAATGTTTCAAAAAACATTTGGATCAGGCTTGGTCAATAATTTGTAATGGGGGGGCCATTTTGGCAACTGATCAAGGGCCACATTTCTACCGAGGGCTTTGGGGTCTGGGACGGGGCGGTTGGGTGCAGAAGGGAGCTTAGAGTAGGAGCCTCGTTCGCCCTGAGATGGGGACACTGTGCAGACGCGACTCTTGCACCTACAGCAGGGCCTTGTCGTGGTGAGAACGCCAATGAGCACTTCAGTGGCGGTTACCTTCCTACCTCCCATTGACGTTCCATGGGAACTGAGCACCTCACTTTGTACCTTTCACCATCACGCCTCCCGTCCTTTGGCCAAGATACATAAAGCTACATAAAACCCACCTGCAAGCAGCTTTATGGATCTAGGCCAAAGGACAGCGCTCATGTAACCCACACACCTACTGGGTGGGTTGTACTGTCCCAGCCAGTGGCACGGAGACCACATCCAGCGACAGTGACTGGGCTCTGCAACTTTAGCGGCTTTTACCTCATGCAGTAGAGGAGGCTCCAGACTTACAACCCAGGTAACAGAATTTTTGCGTTCTCCTCCAGCAGCAGGCGCTCCTACACAGCTGGACTGAGTACAACACCTGCAAATAACCCAGGGTATGTCTACACTACCCCGCTAGTTCGAGTCGCCCCGAGCTGGTGGGATCCAGCTTCCCCGCCCGCGGGGACGGAGAAGCTGCTCCCCACCGGCCCTGGGGCCATCTTCAGGGCTTTCTTGAACCACAGCCGAAAACGTTTGGCCATGCTGCAAATGAGGGGAGCAAAGGGGAGCTTGGGGCGCAGCCTGCAGAGCGAAATCCAGGGGTTCCAGCTCCCCAGAGCGACTGCCCCCAGCCCCCAAATGGCCCCTTGCTTATCGGTTCGGTCTTGCACAGGCACTGCAAGGACCTGAGGGTATGTCTACACTACCCCGCTAGTTCGAACTAGGAGGGTAATGTAGGCATACCGCACTTGCAAATGAAGCCCGGGATTTGAATTTCCCGGGCTTCATTTGCATAAGCGGGAAGCCGCCATTTTTAAATCCCCGCTGGTTCGAACCCCGTGCAGCGTGGCTACACGGGGCACGAACTAGGTAGTTCGGACTAGGTTCCTATTCCGAACTACCGGTACACCTCATTTCACGAGGAGTAACGGTAGTTCGGAATAGGAACCTAGTCCGAACTACTTAGTTCGAGCCCCGTGTAGCCACGCTGCACGGGGTTCGAACCAGCGGGGATTTAAAAATGGCGGCTCCCCGCTTATGCATATGAAGCCCGGGAAATTCAAATCCCGGGCTTCATTTGCAAGTGCGGTATGCCTACATTACCCCACTAGTTCGAACTAGCGGGGTAGTGTAGACATACCCCCAGTTAGTTAATGCAAGCATAAAGATGCAGATGGACCAGATGCAACCATTCATTAACTTCCAGGCCAGAGAGGGCCATTGTGATCTTCAGTCTAGCCTGGCATCCTATGAGGTGCACACAGGCCCTTCTCTTCCACTTGTTTAAACAGAGGCACCCTGGGGCACCTTAAAGACTAACACGTGTATTTGGGCATCCGCTTCCAGGGGTAAAAACACTTGCACCTGCTTTTCCTCCGCAACAGCTGATGCCCAAATAAATCTTCAAGGTGCCACAGGACTCCTTGTTAGTAATGACTGTTGGGGTTGCCCCTCTAAGGCTATGTCTACACTGCAGGCTTTTTGCACAAGAACAGCTGTTCTTTCGCAAAAACTTGCAGAGCGTCTGCACTGCATGCGTGTTTTTGCACAAGTATTACAGTACAGCATCAGCAAACAGGGCTTCTTCCGGAAGAGTTATTCCTCTCCCTACGAGGAATAAGCCCTCTTGCACAAGAGCTCTTCCAGAAGGCGGCAGTGTAGACAGGCAACATGAATTTCTTGCACAAAAAACCCCTACGGCTAAAATGGCCATCAGAGCTTTCTTGTGCAAGAGAGTGTCGACACTGCCATGGATGCTCTTGTGCAAAAGCACATCTCTTCCACAAAAGCACACGGCAGTGTGGACACGCTCGTATGGAAGACCTTTTGCACAAGAACTCTTCTGCAAAACAGTTCTTGTGCAAGAAGCCTGCAGTGTAGACAGAGCCCACGAGTTTCAGAGGGGTAGCTGAGTGAGTCTGTAACAGGAAAAACTTAAAACACAACATATAGTCACCTTAAAGATTAACAAACCGTGTCGATGGGATCATGAGCTTTCCTGGGCATAGCCCACTTCTTCAGATGACTGGAGTGTTGTATGTCCAGAACCAAAATGAACAGGGGAGGAAAAAATGGGAGGGGGGGGAAAGGAGGCAGGGGGTATGTAAATATCACAGGGAAAACCCAGCTGGTATGTAACGGGCACCACTGATAAGAGTTGTTTGGAATTTCCCAGGAACCGATCGGGGTTTCTTAGGAACAAGTTTAAAACGGGGTGAGAATCGGGGTGAACTGGGTGGATGCCTGGGTGAGGGTTGTGTCGAACAACGCAGGGAGGGAAAAGCAGGAGCGTGGGGCGTGAGGGCAGGTGAGCGCTGCGGTGAAAGCCACGTGCGCAGGCCGGGCCGGGCCGGGCCCCTCTCTCCTCCAGCTGACTAGCAACTTGCAACTTCCACTGCCGGCCCACGTGGCCCTCGAAGGGCAGAGCTTCCCCTTCCCTGCGCCTGCCCCTGGGGCCCTCCAGCCAATGGGAAGCGAGGGCTAATGTTGCTGGTGTTTCAACATTCGGAGCCGGCTGGCACAGCTGCTGCCGCGGGCCCGGGGGCTGCGAGCAGGCAGGAGGCGGAGGTGAGGGGCGGGGGGCGGTGACTCCTGGCCCCGCAGCGCAGGGGGTTCCGGATCCGTCCGGGGTTACCAGGCCGCGCGCTCCCCTCGCTCTTGGAGGCGACGCTGGTGCCAGTGTCTGCTTCAATGCGACCCTACAATAACAAGCCCCAATCGACCGAGTTGCTGCTTGTTTCACCTCGTGTCCCCCTGCGCTGCAGAAATCCTTCCTGTGCTGGGCCAGCCCCGAGACACGGGGTTGCCCCTGGATTGTAAGCAAGCTGCCCCCTTCTCCCCCATGCTCCCCGTTCCCTGAGTATCAGTCCTGCCCCCGCAGCCTGCACAAATCTTCATCCTTTAGGACCAAATAGGAAGGGGAGGGGGCGAGGGATTATTTTCTTTATTCCCACCCCCCCTAACGGAAGGAGCTGTTCTCTGTGTCTGTGTTTACAAACCAAGGAACGTGTTTCTCCCTGGTTTGGGTTGGGGTTTTTTTTTTGCCTGTTTCTTGACAAGATTGATTGAAATGTTGGTCTGACTAGAGTAGTCCCCAAGTTTAGTGCCCTGCCCTGAAGCAGGACGAAGTCAACCAAGACCTATGGGTTTGTCTAACCCTGTCTAATTCTTTCTTCCCACCCATGCTTCCCCAGAAGGGATCAGACAGGCTGTACACAGCGGGTGTTTAAGTCTCAGCTTGACAAAGCCCTGGCCGGGTTGATTTAGTTGGGATTGGTCCTGCCTAGAGCAGGGGGCTGGATTTGATGACCTTCTGAGGTCTCCTCCAGCTCTATGATTCTATGATTCCCTCCCCTTTCCTTCACCAGCATTAATATCCTTTTGCAGTGAGTTCCAGAGGTTGATTATACACTTCAAAATACGGCCATTTTAACTAGAGCTGGAAGGAAGTTTTCTGAGGGGATGTTTTTCCATTGGAAAACGCTGATTTTAGTGACCTTTTGTTTGGAAGGGGAAAACTCCACCATTTCAGAACATTAAAATGTAGTTTTCCATTCCTGAAATGACTCTTTGTTTGGTCTCTTTAAAGTTTATCTTCCGTAATCCACTGTAATAAATTTTTAAAAAGTCAAAATCTAAACAAAATGTGAATTTATTTGCAGAACTGGGTGTGATCAGGAAAAAAAAGTCAAAATCCTGGAATTTCTAGTCCCAGTTCAACCCTACTTTTAGCCACCTTGGTGCCAGGGATGTAAAATCTCATTTAATTAGCTAACCAGTTAAACAATACGTTGAACCAGTTAACCGATTAAATGGGACACGTAGGGCGAGTGGTCCCCCTGCGTGTTAAAGATGGACTTGGAGCAGCCCCAGCACCTACCCCCGTGGCACACTGCTGTGACTGCTGAGCAACCCTACCCGTGGTGTGCCAGAGTGCCCTGTGCCTATGGCTGGTGGAGGGCTGCTCCAGCCCCCACTGGTTAACCATAACCGGCTTACTGGTTAACCGTTCACTTCCGAACTTGGTGTCCCCACTGCTAACATTAGGACAGTGGTCCCCAACACGGTGCCCGCATTTGTATGCGCCCGCCAAGTGCTCAGGGCTGGCCTGGCCCCGGGCACGTGGCACATGTGCGGTGCCGGAGCTGGCCCCGGGCGCATGGTGCACGGTGAGCGCCGGCCCCGGGGGCGCCGCGGATTGGCTGCCCGCGCTATGGCCACGTGGTGCATGGGGGGAGCGCAGGCCCCGGGCGCGTGGCGCTTGCAGGGTGCGCCGGCCCCGGGCGCGCGGTGCTTGGGGGAGAGCGCCGGTCCCGGGCGCGCGGCGCTTGGCGGGGGGCCCGGCCCTGGGCGTGCGGTGCTTGTGGGGGGGGGGGGGGCGGCCCTGGGAATGCGGCTATGGGGGGGCCCCGCCCGGCAATGTGGCTATGGGGGGTCCCCGCCCGGGAATGTGGCTATGGGGGGGTTCCCGCCCCCAGGTGCACAATGGGGGTCCCCGCGCCAGGGCGCCCTGCGGGCAAACGGCCACGCCCCTTGGCGCCGGGAAACCTCAAATGGTTGGGGACCACTGAATTAGGAGAAGCCGTTGGCTGCCTGCCCCGCCCTGCCCCATTCCTTCTTTTACATTCCCCTGCTCCCATGGGGGTCACGCTGCCCCCCTTTGAGAGCTGATGCTGAAAAGTGCTGGGAAAGCTCGGGGCGATTATCTGCCTGACCCCGGTGAATAGGAGCTGGCAAAGGCCCTGAAGTGTGACAGACCCTGGAGCTGTGACCGGCCCTTTCACCCAGCAGGATGTGCCGAATGCCCCAGAGGACCAAGGGATGGTGGGCGTGGCACTTCAAGCACACCTTGATTTTCTTCTGTCAGGGCTGGGGCATCGGACCGTCCAGGCTGGGTTCCTGTGATTTCCCGCGCGTGCTGGGCGGATGGTTTCCTGTCCAGTGCAGACTGCCGCTGGTGCGGGACCTCTGCATATAAACGCTGGGTAAGTCCTGGTGGGTTTTTAATGGGCAGTGTCATGTGGGTTGGTAACTCAGGGTGCCCCTGTATAAAACTATGGGACACCAACATCTTGAATACTGTGTACAGATGTGGTCTCCTCACCTCAAAACAGATATTTTGGCCTTGGAAAGGGTTCAGAAAAGGGCAACTAACATGATTAGGGGTTTGAAACGGGTCCCATATGAAGAGAGGTTAAAGCGATGGGACTTTTCAGTTTAGAAAAGAGGAGATTGAGGGGGGATATGATAGAGGTCTATAAAAACATGAGTGGTGTGGAGAGGGTGAATCAAGAAAAGTGATTTATTAGTTCCCATAATAGAAGAACTAGAGGACACCAAATGAAGTTAATGGGTAGCAGGTTTAAAACTAATAAAAGAAAGTTCTTCTTCACACAGGGTGTAGTCAACCTGTGGAACTCCTTGCCAGAGGAGACTGTGAAGGCTAGAACTATAACAGGATTTAAAGAGAAGCTAGATAATTTCACGGAGGTTAGGTCCATAAAAGGCCATTAGCCAAGAGATAGAAATAGTGTCCCTGGCCTCTGTTTGTGGAAGGCTGGAGAAGGATGGCAGGAGACAAATCGCTTGATCATTGTCTTTGGTCAACCCTCTTTGGGGCACCTGGTGCTGGCCACTGTCAGCAGACAGGCTACCCAGTACTGCCGTTCTTATGTTAGGGTTCTTGGTTGGGGCACAGGGCAGAGCCCATCGGTTCAGAGCTGCTAAGAGCAGAGTTATTTGCACTTACGTCCCAGCCAGACTCCCTCGTATCCCCTAACACAGGGCTGGGGGGATCCTTTTTTGGGTCGGGGGCCACAGAGAAATCCGTCGGGCCTTGTAGGAGTTGGGCGGCAGGAGTGGAGCTTAGTGCCTACGGGGCCAAGGGAAACAGAGAGGGCACCATGTCCACAGGGCCGGGGTGCCATTTTCCCTAGGGCCTCTGGGGGGGTGGGGGGGGAGTGTGTCTATGGTCTAGGAGCCAGGGCCCACCAAAGATGAATCCGACCCAGGCTCTGGTACATCTCTGCAGCGCTGCCGGCCGGTTCCCCCACCTCTTGGTCCTCAACCCAACTAGACCCGCTTCCCGACGGCTGGTTGCCCCCCGGCCAGCCCCGCTCCCTCCAGCCCCCTCCCAGCCAGCCCCGCTTCCCGGCGGCCGGTTCCCCCCCACCCCCTCTCTTCCAGCCAGTCCCACCCCCCCCCGGCCCCTGCTGTTCGGTATTTTTTTTAAACCATCTGGTAACCCTAGCAGGTGGGGGTGAAAAGTGCATGGAAATGCCCGCACAGGCGCGTCTGGGAATGAGATGCTGCTCTAACATCTCCGCCTCTGTTCACTTCCAGCCCCTGCCTCGTGGCGCTGGCCCCCCGTGGCCTGGGAGGGCTCCCCAGGCGCACCATGGCCCGGCATAGCAAGCTGCAGAAGCACGTCCTGAGCCTATACAGGCAGTTCCTGCGCACCGGCCGGGAGAAGCCGGGATTCCTGCCTCGCATCCAGGCCGAGTTCCGGAAGAACGCCAGCATCCCCCGGGCCGACGTGATGCACATCGAGTATCTGCTCCGCCGTGGCCAGAGGCAGCTGGCGCAGCTCCGAGACGCGAACACCAAACAGATGGGCACCTTTGTCCAAGCCAAACCGGAGGAGCAGTGACCCCTGCTGGTTGGCGCAAGCGTCTGTCTTGTACTGGGACGGTTGGGGGTGAATTCACAGATCAGCCTTCCTGGTTCTCACATCCCTGTGCACCCCTCGTGTCCAAACACAGGTGCCTGGCTTGGCATTTGCTGAGCTAAGGTGTCTTTATTGGCAGCCAAGCTTTTAAACAGTTCAGGTGTGGATGGGTGATCTGGAGGAGATGCTCTTGTTTCCAGGACCTGGTACACAATTCATTCTACCCCTGCTGGCTCCTCTCTTCGGGTATGTCTACACTACAGCGCTAGTTCGAACTAAGCTAATTCGAACTAACGCGTCTAGAACTAAAAACTAGTTTTGCTAATTCGAACTAGCAAGTCCACATTGAGTGGACTCTGAACAGGGCTTAAGGATGGCCGGAAGCAGTGCCAGCAGGGCATCAGAGGAGGACTTAGAGCGTGGAGATGCAGTCTCAGGCTAGCCGAGGGCTGCGCTTAAAGGGTCCCGACCCCCACCCCGGACAGACAGTTCTAAGGGGTGCCCCGCTTGAAAACCAGTCCTGGCTTGGAGTGCCCGGAGTACCTACACTGGGCACATCACACCACTCAGCCATCAGCCCGGCTGCACTTGCCGCAGGCTGCCATCTGGGGAGAGGGGGTAATCGGGGGGCTGCAGGAGAGCTTCCACCCCCAGAAGCCTGCAGAGCCAGCCCAGTCCTCCCCATCGGGGGCTCGTACCCCATTCCTCCCTCACCTCCTTCCACTTACCCTTCCCTAGCCCCCCTTCTTATTGATGTACAAAATAAAGATAACGTTTCTTCCAACATTGACTCTGTCTTTATTGAACAAAACTGGGGGAGACTGGGAAAAGGAGGTGGGAGAGGGGAAGATTAAGGCTGGGAGAGGGGAGGGCAACTAACATGATAAGGGGTTGGGAACAGGTCCCAGATGAAGAGAGGCTACAGAGACTGGGACTGTTCAGCTTAGAAAAGAGGAGACGGAGGGGGGACAGGATAGAGGTCTCTAAAAGCAGGGGTTGGGTGGAGAGGGTGCATTCAGAAAAGTTCTTCATGAGTTCCCATAAAGAAGGACTAGAGGACACCAAAGGAAAGGACTGGGTAGCAGGCTTGAAACTAGTAAGAGAAAGTTGTTGTTCTTGACAAAGCAAATAGTTAACCGGTGGAACTCCTTGCTGCAGGAGGCTGTGAAGGCTACAACTAGAACAGAGTTTAAAGGGAAGGGAGATCAAGTCATGGAGGTTGGGTCCATGGAGTAGTCTTAGCCAGGGGGTAGGAGTGGTGTCCCTGCCCAAAGTTTGTGCAAGGCTGGAGAGGGATGGCACGAGACAAATGGCTTGGTCACTGTCTTTGGTCCATCCCCTCCACGGTCCCTAGGGTTGGCCGCTGTCGGCAGACAGGCTACTGGGCTAGATGGACCTTTGGTCTGACCCAGGACGGCCATTGTAAGCTCAGGGCTCAGGGTCGGGGGTCTCAGTGGACCCCCTTGATTTTCATGCAAACCTGCTCCTGGGTGGCCAGGCTGGCAGCTCTCCTGCCCTAGATGGCCACTTTCCTGTGCCTAGTGCGGAGATCGTGGACGAGGTCCACGATGTCCGCACTAGCCCAGGAATGTACCCGCCTCTTGCGGTCCCGGGCAAGCTTCCGGGAGCCGCCAGCCTGGTCCCGGGAAGAGGGGGTGGGCTGGGGGACATCGGGTGGGTGGCTCTGTGCCGTGCCAGGTGCAGGGTCTGCTGGCTGGGTGCTAGCAGGCTTGCACCTGGCACGGGCACCGTAGCCAGCCCATGCCCCTTTAAGGGGTCCGGGGCCGGGAGGGGGGCATAGAGTTTCCCTGGTGTTGGCCAGAGTGGCCACCAGGGAAACCTGGGGAGGGCTAGCCTCCCACTCGTTCAAATTAAGGGGCTACACAGCCCTTAATTCGAACTAGTAAGTTCGAACTAGGCTTAAGCCTCGTAAAATGAGGTTTTCCTAGTTCGAACTAAGCGCTCCGCTAGTTCGATTCAAATTCGAACTAGCGGAGCGCTAGTGTAGCGGCTATGAATGTTAGTTCGAACTAACGTCCGTTAGTTCGAACTAACATTGTAGTGTAGACATACCCTTCCATCCTTAGCCAAAGAGGAACAAGCCAGTTAGCCCAGGGAAATAAAAGAAAGGGAGAGCGGTGACGGAAAACCCTGTGTCTGTCATTTTTTCAAATGATCTATCTTGCCTAAAAGCCTGTCAGGGATTGGGCTCTGTTGCAGGAGGTGCTGGCGAAACACTCCGTGGATTTGGGTGCTACAATTCCTGAGTGTCGTCCGCCTTCCTGCCCCCTCCCCCCACCGAAGCGCTTTGGAAGGCTCACAAAGGACAGAGACCTGCCTTTTGAAAATCCGACTCCCCACCGGTGTCTCAAGACAGGCGGCTCTCTCTCGCCAAAAACGGAGGCAGCAGCGTGGGATGACAGGCAGCCAGGTCGCAAGGGGAGGTGCTTTTTAGACCAGTTCCCTCCTGGCACTCCGTACTGCTGCCTCTGTATCAGAGGCAGCAGCACAAGCTGGCAGCAGCCCTTGCCTGGGGGCTGGGTCTGAGCTTCTGGACCTGGTGCAAACTGGAACTGAGCCGGGCTGCCTGCCTGCCTGGCTCCTAACACACTGTAAATGCAGAGCCGCAGAGGGGGTAGGTCCCGCACCCAGCGCGAGCCAGGACTGAGACAGCTGGCCCCTGGGGACTATCGAAAAGTCAAGTAACCGATAAGAAATCATGAGGTTAATTGACTACTCAGTAAATATCTAACGTCCCTAATCCCTTTTCATAGTTCCCCTCTGGACTCTCTCTCCTAAAGCATGGCCCTGAGATCTGGACACAGTGCTCCAGCTGAGGCCTCCTCCGTGCCAAATAGCTAGGAGAGTGACCTCCCATGTCTGCCGTACGTCTCCTACCACGCCCCAGGGCTATGCCCTCTTACTGAAGGGCTTTGTGTCTGAGATAGCTTCTCTCCTAGGCTACGTCTACACAACGAGTTTTTTTGGCAACAAATATGCTAACGAGGGACTCTATGACACGCAATGTCATTTGCATATTTTCTGCCGATCCGTTTTTGTGCTCGGGGTTTGTGCGCAAAACCAAGCCATGTGGATGTTTACTTTTTGTGCAAAAAACCCCCTTTTCCCACAAGATCCCTATTTCTGCAAAAAGGCCGACTGATCTTGTGCAAAAAGGGGCTTTTGCCTAAAAAGAAAACATCCACATGGCTTGTTTTTGTGTGTTCTTGCGAAAAAACTTGTGGCGCGTCTACACTCTACGTGTGTTCTTGCAGAAGTAAATTTGCAGTAAAGCATCAGAGAACAGGGCTCCTTGCACAGGAGTTATTCCTCTCCCGACGATGACTAAGCCCCCTTTGTGCAAGAGCTGTTGTGCAAGAAGGCAGCGTGGACGGGCACCAGGGGCTTCTTGAGCAAGACACTTTTATGGCTAAAATGACCATCAGAGCTTTCTTGCACAAGAGAGCGTTCACACTGCCATGGACGCTCTTGTGCAAAAGCCCATGGCAGGGTGGAGGCACTCTTGCACGAGACCTTTTGCGCAAGAACTCCGGCGTGAAACAGCTCTCGTGCAAGAAGCCTGCAGTGTAGGGCAGGGAGCAGCCTATGAGGGAGGGGGAGGGACCCCTAGTAATGGCTCAAACTTCCCAGGGGGGTGGCCAGAGGCAGGACATTTGCCTGGCAGGGTGGGGGGGGGCGGTGACCTCACAGGGGCTTTGGGCAGCCCTCAGCATATAAGGCAAAGGGCAGGTGGGGAGGTGATGACCTCACAGAGGGACCCACATCTCAGGCTGATAAAAGCGGGGGGCGGGCCCAGGGGACTTTGGAGACCCCCGGTTGCTTTAGCTCTGGTGCGTCTCCTCCTCACGGTTCGTTCGCGTTCTGTGAGTTCCACATCCCGACACCTTTGTGACGAAGGTAAGAGCCCCCAGGGGTTGGATCCCGCCCGGGGCCGGCTGGGTTCCAGGCAGGCCCAGCCCTCGGTCAAGGGCCAGAAGGTGATTCCTCACCTGGGCTGCGTCCTTAGCGCCACTGGGGCTTTCTCCTGGTTGGTTTCCCTTTTCCTCCATCCCCCCACATTTCTGCTCTGTTCTTGCCTCCTCTGTGACCTTCCCTTGCTGCCTCCCCCAGCTTGGGACCCAACAGACTAGCTGAAGGACGGGGGGTGGTTTGCAGGAGCCGTGGGGTGGGGGATGCAGCCCCCATTGTGGGGACTGGGGAGGTGGGGCTGGAACAAGTCTATGCCGGTGTCTTTGGGGAGAACGCTCCACCCCCCACACCTTAGATTCTCCCCTGATTGGCCAAGAAGGGGCTGTTGATGGGCAGGAGACTCGTGGAATGAGGAGTAACGGTAGTTTGAACTAGGAAGCCTAGTTCGAACTACCTAGTTCGTGCCCCGTGTAGCCGCGCTGCACGGGGTTCGAACGAGCGGGGTTTTAAAAATGGCGGCTCCCCGCTTATGCAAATGAAGCCCGGGAAATTCAAATCCCGGGCTTCATTTGCAAGTGCGGTATGCCTACATTACCCTCCTAGTTCGAACTAGCGGGGTAGTGTAGACATACCCTCAGGTCCTTGCAGTGCCTGTGCAAGACCGAACCGATAAGCAAGGGGCCATTTGGGGGCTGGGGGCAGTCGCTCTGGGGAGCTGGAACCCCTGGATTTCGTTCATCAGGCTGCGCCCCAAGCTCCCCTTTGCTCCCCTCATTTCCAGCATGGCCAAACGTTTTCGGCTGTGGTTCAAGAAAGCCCTGAAGATGGCCCCAGGGCCGGTGGGGAGCAGCTTCTCCGTCCCCGCGGGCGGGGAAGCTGAATCCCACCAGCTCGGGGCGACTCGCCCACCGGCCAGGCCCCCCCGGACCTCGCTCCAGAGGCGGCTGGGCAGGCGGGACCCAGCCCAGCGGGGGAGCCGGGTAGGGTGGCTCCGGGGCCTCCTCTGTGGAGAGAAACACCTGCCCCGGGAGCCCAGCCCCCATTACCACCAGGGGGCATCGCCCTGCCCGGCCCCCGGGGACCTGCCAGTCTCCGGGAGCCCCCAGCCCGTCGCTCCCCGCACCAGCCCCTGCAGCTGTGGGTCCAGGTCCGTCAGCAGCAGCGCCTGGGCCTCCAGCTGCAGCCGGGCCACCTCCTGCAGCCGCTCTGACCCAGGTGAGGGGCCGTGAACACGCTGGGCCCAGGGGCTCACCCAGTACCCGGGGGGGGGCGGGGAGGGGCAGCCCCAGTGTCTGCCCCGCAGCCAGGGCAATGGATGGGGGGGGGCTGCTTGGCTCTCTTGTTCCTGGTGGGGGCTCTGCTGAGGGCGTTGGCAGATGTGAGGGTGGCAGGGGGATGGGTCCCTGCGAGGGGCGTGTGGGGCCCAACCTGCCCTGGGTCCCTGACATGGGGGCGCGTGACCCCTGCTGGCCGCTGGAGTCACCCTGGTCCCTTCCCTCCCGCACAGAGCCCCCCTGCGCCTCGGCGGAGCTCTGCCAGGAGCGGGTGGACTCCCGGGTGGAGGAAGGGGCCATCTATGACATCGAAGAGCAGCTCCACACCCGGGACACGGTAGGAACCTTCTCCACACGGGGGGGACCCGAGATTGTCCGGCCCCTTCCCAGCACGTTCCCCCCCCTCCGGGAGGGGCTTGTCCCTGGGGATCCTCCTGGGGCCCCTTCTCCTGCATGACCTGGACCCCCCAAGCTGGGGGCTCTTGTCATGCACCAGCTGGGCCCCCACAAGCCTGAGGCAGCAGTTGGGGGGGGAGTGTGGGTGCTTGGACAACCGGCAGCTCCCACCTCCACTCCTGGGAGACCTGAGCCCTGCAGCTGTCCGTGGGGGGCAGGCAGGCCCCAGGCTCACAGACTCTCTCTGGGGTGCAGAGCCCAGCCGCCCTGCAGCGGTTCCTTCTGGCCGTCCCCCTCGCCTGCCTCGCCGCCCTCCAAAGGGGCGAGGACACCCTGGCGCCGCGCTGCTGCAAGGACACCATGATGGCCAGGATCGTTGTAAGCGAGTCGCGGCAGCCGGGAGGAGGGAAGGGGATACGTGGGGTGGACGGGGGTCTGCCTGGGCCATGGCGGCGGGTGGGGGTGCTGGATACGGGATGGGTGGAGCCAGGAGGGCTGGAGGTGGACATGGGGAGGGCGGGTGGGGATGCTGGAGGAGGGAGGGACACAGAAATGGGGCAGGTCTGGGGTGCCGGACAGGAAGGGGGATTCGGGACAGGGAGGGGTCTCCCCGGGCCATGGGGGGCTGGAAGGGAGCCGAGCGGGCTGCTGGGGATGCGCCTGGGGAGCAGGGATGAGGAGGTTCAGAGGCTGGTCACCAGGGCAGGGAGGGGCAGGAGACGGCCTGGGGACAAGGATTGAGCTGGTCCCGGTTTGGGAGGGGGGTGCTGGGAGGGGCCCTGTGTCGGGCAGGGGGGCTACAGGGCAGCGGGAGGCAGTGGGGTTGGATCCTGCTGGGTGGGGGCGCTGGCCGTGTGAGCGTCTCTTGGGGGCCCAGCCTCACACGCCCCTTTGTCTCCTTGGGTCTCCCAGGAGATCATGGAGGACTCGCCCCCCCCGCGGGTCTTGGCCGACTGCCTCAACGCCGCCTGCAGCCTCAGGTACCGACCCCCCCCCCCCCGCCGACTCCCCCCAGAGCAGATCCCCTGGCCAGGGAGTGGGAAAGTCTCTGTCTCCTGCTGCTGAATTAACAGCCTCTGCCCCTCTCTCCTGCCAGCACCTTGCAGCCTCCCCTGCGGGCCCAGCTCCTGAGCCCCCTGCTGACGGCGGCCGTGGGACAGACTGTGTCTGGGGACTGGCAGCAGGAGCCCATCCACACACAGGTACGTCCCTCCGGGCCCTGCTCCCGGGCTGGGCTGGAGCTCCAGAGAGGAGGGGGGGGGGGGCAGAGGGAGGGAAGAAGCTGCAGGTTTGGATCCTTCCCTCCAGGGTTCCCGTTGCTCTCCCGGGGGGCCCGTCCCTTCCATGCCCAGCCTGGGCTCCTCCCTGCTCTGCGAGGCGGCTCAGACCCTGCTCAAGGCTGCACCCCGGAGCCAGTGGGTGGCCTGGATTCCCCAACCCCCCTCTGACCCAGGGCTCCCCCTTGTCTTGCAGCAGTTCATCCGGGCCCTTCCCTACGACCTCCAGGCCCTACTGGCGAGCCTCCTCGCCGAGTCCCCAGACACGGCCCGGCTGCAGCTCATAATGGAGGTGAGCCCCGTGGGGGGGACGGGGCCATTGTCCCTGCTTCCTCGGGGGGCCGAGAGAGGAGCAGTGTCAGTGGCTGGGGGGGGCACAGTCCGAGAGGAGCCCCAGGCTCTGCCCAGAACTGGCGCCTCCCTACGGGTCCTGACCTGCCTCTTTCCCCCCCAGCACCTGAGCCCGTGGCTGGAGTCCCGCCTGCCCCAGGAGCGAGCCAGGGCCCTTGGCAGCACCACGGCCCTGCTGGGAGTCGCCACCACCCTCCCAGGGTTTGACGTAAGTGACCTCGGAGCCGGGGGGTCTGGGGCTGCAGGGCGCGGGGCTGGGAGCGTCCCCGGGAGGCAGAGGCAGGGCCGGGAATGGGCCGGGAATGGGCCGGGAATGGGCCGCGTTCTCCTTTCCCCGGGGAGGGGCGACCCTGGGCCCTTCAGGGGGGCTCTTGAGGGACTGGGCCTGGGGACTGGGGAGTGGCCGTCAGTGGATCCCCTTGTTCCACCCCCGGAGTGACCCTTCAGTCGGGGCCATTGCTCAGGGTTGTCTCCTCGCAAGGCCGGCCCCGCCCCGCCCCGGGAGGTGTCTCTGTCCGTCCCCCGAGCTCAGACCCGCCTCGGCGGCCGTTTGCATGGGACGTGCAGCCCCAGGATGCTGAGGGACCCCCCCTCTTCTCTCCCCTCAGAACTCCGCCGACTGGCCGAGGATGGGTCACCACGTGGCCCAGCTGGGCCTTTTTATTTCGGACCCATCCGAAGACGTCAGCCGGCTGGCCCGGGAGGGGGTGCACAGCCTGTATCAACTCCTCCTGCACCACAGGGGTAAGGAACCCAGCCGGGACCTGGGCCCCAGGGACACCCTGAGGGTGCCGGCGGCGGGGGGAGGGGACCCAGCCCTTTTCCCCCAGACTGGCCCAAGGGGGGATGCGTCCCTCTGTGTTCCCCTTCTGCCCCCTGTGCCCCTCCATTTGCCCAGGGATGCCTGCAGGGACCCGTGGGAGGGGAAGGGCTCAGACCTGCCAGCAGAATGACCCTGTTGTGTCTCTTGCAGGCCTCAACATCCACCAGGCAGAGGACCTGTGGTGCAGACACTACTACAAAGAAAGATGGGTCCTGGCTCACAGCAACAGCGTGCGGGTGGGAGAGGTAAGGACGCGCTGCCAGGGCAGGGCAGGGCTCGGGGGTGGGGCTGGCTGGGGCCCTCGTGGGGGTAGGAGGGTCTTGGGGGCAGGAGGAAGCTGTGACCTGGGGCAGGGGTTGGGGTGCCGGGTGAGGAGAGCGTCTGGGTGCAGGGTCTGGAAGGGAGTTTGGGGGAGGAGGAAGCTGTTTTAGCCCCAGGAGTTGGGGCCGGGCTCTGGGCCGTCAGCTGAAACCTCCTGTGCTCTTGATTCCAGGTCTTTGGGCAGCTCTTCACAGCAGAGCAGGAGAACTGCTTTTTGGACAAGGCTCTGCTCGCTGCCCGCTCCCCCCTGCGGCGCCCCAGCCAGGCCGGGCTGGTCCTGGCCCACGCCCTGCATGGGCAGGCCCATCAGCTCCTGGAATACATGGTGAGCAGCCGGAGCAGATCAGGAGAGTGGGGCAGGGCCAGGGTCTCCTTCCCATCCCCTCAGGGAGTCCCCCGCCCCTTTCCTCAGGCTGCCCCCACCCCACGTCCCTGCTGGCAGAATCCCTCCTGCCCCTGCGAGCGTCCTTGGGGGTGGGGGAGGCTCTGAACACAGAAACTGTCCTAGGAGGCGGGAGGGGGCCGAGGTGTCAGGAGCTCTGCGGGGGGGGGGGGGGGGGTCAGGAGCTCACCCTGCGGGCCTGACGGGGGGTGACCAGAGAGCAGGGGGGAGGAGGGTGGAAATGCTGGGGGGCCAGTTCCCCTGAGTCCCCAGGGATGAATGTGACGGATTCTGCTTCCCTTGCAGCAGGAAGACACCCAGTGAGAGCAGCAAGAGCTGAGGAGCCAGCAGCTGCGTCCCCCTCCCCCCAACCCTCCCAATTGTATTGAATTGTATTTACATTCTCATTAAACAATGTTTCAAAAAACATTTGGATCAGGCTTGGTCAATAATTTGTAATGGGGGGGCCATTTTGGCAACTGATCAAGGGCCACATTTCTACCGAGGGCTTTGGGGTCTGGAAAGGGGCGGTTGGGTGCAGAAGGGAGCTTAGGGGAGGAGCCTGGGTGCAGGGGGGGGGTATGATCTGGGGCGGTGGATAGGGGTGCAGGGTCCAGGAGGGGGTATGGGCGCAGGAGAGGAGTCTGGCCTGGGGGAGGGGCTCTAGGGGGTGCAGGTCTGGGAGGGAGCTGTGATCTGGGTGAAGGGGGAGCAGAGGGTTTGGGGGAGGGGTGTGGGTGCCAGAGAGGAGTCTGGCCTGGGCGAGGGGTGTCGGGGGGTGCAGGGTCAGGGAGGGAGCTGTGATCTGAGGGAATGGGGGACGCAGGTTCAGATGGTCGCCTGGGACAGGCAGGCGGGGAGGGGACGTGGGCGCCAGGGGCAGGCTCTGGCTGGGGAGGCGCCTACCTAGGCAGCTGCGTATGGGGGAGCCCGACTGTCACCTGAGGGGATGGGGGAGCTCAATTTTCAACTGTGGGGAATGGAGGAAATACTGTGGAGTGGAGGGAGCGAGATGCGGGGGGTGAATTGTTCCTGGAGGGGAGATCTCCCTGGCTTGGGTGGGGGGGGGGGGCGTTTCCAGCAAAGCCCTCACATAAGAGGGAGACAGACGGGGGGGGGGTAGGGAGAGGACGGGGATGGGCAGGGCAGGGCGGGTAGAAATGGGGAGGGGCAGGAGAAGGGAAAGGGGAGGAGATGGAGGAGAACAGGGGACAAGAGTGGGGGCGGGGATGAGGAGCAGGACACAGGCAGGGCAGTGGTGGTGATGGCTGAGCGATGAGAACAGCTTGCGGGGAACTTAGCTCTCCCCCAGCTGTACACGCGATACTAGACTGACTCTAGTCTCTCTGCGGCTCCCCGGCTGGGCTCTCTCTCCCACGTCTCCCCTCAGGGTGCCTGCCGGCTCCCCTGCTCTCTCTGAACGCGTCCCTGGGGCCATTGTTACCATGAGGTGTCTGGTCCCTGGAGCGTCCCCTGTGACCCGCTTTATCTTCTGCAAGGACGGGCGGGAGGCTGCCAGCCAAGTGTTCACCCCCGGGCCATTCACCTACCACCTCACCCGTCGCGTCTCCGGCCCGGGGGACGCTGGGAATTTCTCCTGCTGGTACCAGCACAGGAGTGACAATAAGGAGCTGCTGAATTCCAACCTGAGCCTCTCCAGGACGCTGCGTGTGACCGGTGAGGCCCTGAGGCCCAGACCTGCCCCACCCAGAGCAGCCGGACCCCACTGCTGGGGCAGGAACCAGGGGCTGTGCTGAACAGAAGGGGCTCCGGGGCAGCTGGCATGTGTGGGCAGCAGCCCCCGTCACACCCCTCCTGCAGGGCAGGGACTCCCTGCCCCCCATCACTGTGTCTAGGGGAGCTGGCTGGGCCGGCACAGCCCAGAACAGCCCCGGTTCCTGGAGCACCCCAAGGTGCCAGAGAGCCCAGCAGGATAGTGACAGCCTGGGCTGGCTGGGTTTTCACAAGCAGGGCCAGGGGCTCTGCGGGCCCTTCCCAAACTCTGCTCATGACTGGTGCTGCCAGTGGCTTGGGGGCTGGGATTAGAGGAGCGGTCTGGTGCCCAGCTGGGGGGCTGGGATTAGAGGAGCGGTCTGGTGCCCAGCGGGGGGCTGGGATTAGAGGAGCGGTCTGGTGCCCAGCTGGGGGGCTGGGATTAGAGGAGCGGTCTGGTACCCAGCTGGGGGACTGGGATTAGAGGAGCGGTCTGGTGCCCAGCTGGGGGGCTGGGATTAGAGGAGCGGTCTGGTACCCAGCTGGGGGGCTGGGATTAGAGGAGCGGTCTGGTGCCCAGCTGGGGGGCTGGGATTAGGGGAGCGGTCTGGTACCCAGCTGGGGGGCTGGGATTAGAGG
Source organism: Pelodiscus sinensis (assembly GCF_049634645.1). Lineage (NCBI taxonomy): Eukaryota > Metazoa > Chordata > Testudines > Trionychidae > Pelodiscus > Pelodiscus sinensis. The sequence goes on along the minus strand of NC_134743.1, from coordinate 2,552,442 downwards.
AGCGGTCTGGTGCCCAGCGGGGGGCTGGGATTAGAGGAGCGGTCTGGTGCCCAGCTGGGGGGCTGGGATTAGAGGAGCGGTCTGGTGCCCAGCTGGGGGGCTGGGATTAGAGGAGCGGTCTGGTGCCCAGCTGGGGGGCTGGGATTAGAGGAGCGGTCTGGTGCCCAGCTGGGGGGCTGGGATTAGGGGAGGGGCGGGCTGGCATTATGGGCCGCCCAGCTAGCCAGCAGGCAGGTTGCTTGCTGGCCCTTGTTCTTGCCCAGGTCTCTGCGCAGCTGGAAGGGGGCAGGATAGAAGGGGGCAGGGGCTGGAGTTCAGGGATTCCCTTCACACCCTCTGCTGGTGTCTGGCTCCTTCCCAGAGCCAGTTGCAGCCCTGGCCCCTCTGGCCCCCTCCTCCCTTTACTGTGACCGTTCCTTTTGCTGCAGGTGCCCAGGACGGAGCCGTCGCCGCCAGCCCAGGTACCCGCATCCAGCACTAGGGCTGTTCTCAGCCCCCGAGCTCCCTGAGGGTCTGTCCTGGCCTGGGGAGGGCTAATCCCTGCCGATGACCCAGGATGGGGGAGGAAACAGGTGCAAAGTCCCTGCACAACACGGCCACTGCCAGAGCCAGGGATAGAACCCAGACATCCTGGCAGCCACCCCCCACTCTAACCACTAGGTCTTACTCCCCTCCCAGAGCTGGGGATGAAACCTGGTTCCCAGCCCTCCTGCGCTAACTGCTAGGCCCCATGGCCCTCTGTGCAGTGGGAGGCTAACCCCCCATCCCATTGCGTGTGCTGGTGTTGCCCTCTAGTGGTGAGCCCAGCTGGCTCAGGTCAAGCCTCTGAGGGTATGTCTACACTACCCTCCTAGTTCGATTTGAATTTCCCGGGCTTCATTTGCATAAGCGGGGAGCCGCCATTTTTAAAACCCCGCTGGTTCGAACCCTGTGCAGCGCGGCTACACGGGGCACGAACTAGGTACTTCGAACTAGGCTTCCTAGTTCAAACTACCGTTACTCCTCATCCCTCTGCAGCCACGGTGCAACGCCCGGAGCCCAGGGATAATGGGGACAGACAGAAGGGCGGGGGCTCAGGGTGCATATCGGAGCCCTCTGGGCGCTGGCCAGCCCCTGCCTAGATGGAGGTCGTCTGGCAGCGGGTGCCAGCACAGCCGCAGCGTGGTGGGGGCAGGAGGGGCCTGCGCGGTTCCTAGTGACGTTCTCCCTCTTTCTTCCAGTTGTGTCGTCCTGGCGAAGACCCAGGTAGGTGGGCCCCGGGGAGGAGTCCCCCTGGCACGGTGCCCCTGGGCTTCCCTTGCAGCAGGGATCAGGGCGGGGGGATTTTGGGGGCACAACCGAACTGCGCGGGAGGGTTCCGATGTCCCTGACAGCTGGGTCCCCTCTGCAGCCTGCTCCCCCGTCCCACGGCCCTCTGATCCCCTGGCCGAGCTTGGGTGCGGGCTGGGCCATGCTGCAGGGGTGCAGTGGGTGGCAGGGCAGGGTGTCGGGGGTGGCATGCGCTGAGCCGGCTGTGTTTGTCCTGCACAGGCAGCCGGGCACGGGAGGCCCTGGCCATGACGCTGCGGCTGGTGTTGGCGATCGTCACAGGGGCCCTGGCAGTGGCGGACACACCGAGGGGCAGCTGCACTGTGAGGGCCTGCCAGGCTCCCCCATGCCGCTGGGGGGGGGGGGCAACACGAGCTGGGTCCTTTTCATCTGGCAGCTCTCACTGTCCCCGCCTGATGGAGACGGGGCCCCCTCCCTCACTGTGACCGTCCACCCCCACCCCGTCTGGGGGTCCCGGCAGTGCACCTCCATAGGCTGACGGGGGCACCGTGTCCATGTGCAGCGCTGGGCCTGCCGCTGCAAGGGCCGGGGAGCGCTGGTGGGGGAAGGACCCCCCAGTGGAGCTATAGGTGGGGGAGTCTGGGGGCTCCCCGGACTGGGGCTCCCCAGGGATGGAGAGGTTAGGGGTGTCTGGCTGGAGGGGGAAGAGGGTGGGAAACTGTGGGACCTGCCCATGTGATTCAATCTAACCCCCCATCTCTCTCTCAGATGCAGACATTGGCCAGTTCTGCACCTCCAAGGTAGGTGCTGCACCCCGGCCCTGGCTGCAGTGGGGGGTTCAGGCCTGGATGACCAGGGGGAGGGGGAGCAGTGAGGCAGGGGCCCTGGGTTTCCCCTACTAAAGCCAGAACTGACCCTGTCCCGGCACCCAGGGTGAGGCTGAGCACCGGGTGGACCCTGCTGCCATGGGGCTAAGCATCTGGGGGCCTTGCCTCCATGGGGCTGAGCACCTGGGGGACATGCTGCCGTGGGGCTGAGCACCTGGGGGACCTTGCCTCCATGGGGCTAAGCACCTGGGGGACATGCTGCCGTGGGGCTGAGCACCTGGGGGACCCTGCTGCCGTGGGGCTGAGCAGCTAGGGGACATGCTGCCGTGGGGCTGAGCACCTGGGGGCCTTGCCTCCATGGGGCTGAGCACCTGGGGGACATGCTGCCGTGGGGCTGAGCACCTGGGGGACCCTGCTGCCGTGGGGCTGAGTATGTGGGGCAGCCCACCTGCAGGGACTCTGCGATGGGAGTTGCTAACCCCGGTTGGGGGGCTGGGGGGGGGGCGCAGCAGCTCCCAGGCAGAGGGATGGGCCTGGCCATGGGCAGTGCAGCCTGAACTGACCCCTCCTGCCTCTCTTCCAGACACTGCCCCCCGTGCACTATGACATGGTGACCTACGAGCACTGAGGTGATCCTGTGCTGCTGCCTCCTGCCCCAGGAGCCTGGTGAGTGGGGCTCAGTGCTGGGGGTGAGGGGGGGGCACCCACCCAGCAGGGGCCAGCAGGGGGCGCTGGGGGGGTAATGGGGGGAGGGGCTTGCACAGTTGCACACACCCAGGATGGCTGTGGGGCACATCGGGGGCTCTGGGGATAATGGGGCAGGTGCTGGGGCAGTGGGATCGGAGGTGGCAGGACAGGGGGCTGGGTGCCCCTAGCGGGGATAAGGGGGGAAGTAGGGCTGGGGGTTGCACTGTGCATAGCTGAGCCCCCTCCCATTTTCTCTCCCCAGGACGTGGAGGGGACGTCCCTCGCCCGGCTGGCTGAGGGGCACCAGGACTCCTGGGCGCAGGGAGGGCGCTGGCTGGGTGCTGGGGCTGCGCTGGAGCCTGGGAGCGGGCTAGAGCCACCAGAGCCTCTCTGCCCCCCGCCCCCGATCTCCAGTGAGGCTTGTCCCGGCATGACCCCCATGCCTGCAGCTGGGCCCTGGACACTGCTCGGCCCACACGGGAGAGGAGGAGGCACCTGCTCTGCCCTTGGATCTGTGGGCACAGGCAGGCTGTGAACCAGTGGTGCCAGCAACCTCCCCCAAGCGCGCTGGTACCAGCCCCTCAGCAGCCTGCGAGCCGGGGCCCTGCCCAGCCCCACAACGATGGCCAGGGCCGCTGGGGTTAATGCAACGAGACGCGCCCAGCTGCAATGGCCGAACCCCCCGGGCTCCGGCAGCCGTGTCCCTGCGTCCCTCTGTCCGTCTGTCGGGCGCTGGGGCTGGGCTCGCCCTGCAGGTGGCAGCTGGTTTCTCTCCATAACTCTGCCATCGAGAAAGGGCCCTAAGCCCGGGGTGCAGCCAGCGGATCCCAGGCTCAGTTCCAGCAGCCTTGGTCACAGCAGCCAGGAGGCGGCATGAGGAGCATGACTGGGACTGGGGGGGGGGGGGGAGTGTGAAAGAGGCTCACGGTGCTGGACTCCACCAGAGTCCTCCACTGAGAGGGGGACACTGCACAGCATCAGCCTTCTACCCCACCCACTGCAGCACAGCGCCCCCTGCTGAGCCCCGTCCCGCCCACTGCAGGACAGCGCCCCCTGCTGAGCCCCGTCCCGCCCACTGCAGGACAGCGCCCCCTGCTGAGCCCCGTCCCGCCCACTGCAGGACAGCACCCCCTGCTGAGCCCTGTCCCGCCCACTGCAGCCCCGTCCCACCCACTGCAGCTCAGTGCCCCCTGCTGAGCCCCGTCCCGCCCACTGCAGCACAGCGCCCCCTGCTGAGCCCCGTCCCGCCCACTGCAGGACAGCACCCCCTGCTGAGCCCTGTCCCGCCCACTGCAGCCCCGTCCCACCCACTGCAGCTCAGTGCCCCCTGCTGAGTCCCGTCCCGCCCACTGCAGCACAGCGCCCCCTGCTGAGCCCCATCCCACCCACTGCAGCACAGCGCCCCCTGCTGAGCCCCATCCCACCCACTGCAGCACAGCGCCCCCTGCTGAGCCCCATCCCACCCACTGCAGCACAGCGCCCCCTGCTGAGCCCTGTCCCGCCCACTGCAGCACAGCGCCCCCTGCTGAGCCCCCGTCCCACCCAGTGCAGCACAGCGCCCCCTGCTGAGCCCCGTCCCGCCCACTGCAGCACAGCGCCCCCTGCTGAGCCCCCTCCCGCCCACTGCAGCACAGCGCCCCCTGCTGAGCCCCGTCCCGCCCACTGCAGCACAGCACCCCCTGCTGAGCCCCCTCCCGCCCACTGCAGCACAGCGCCCCCTGCTGAGCCCCATCCCACCCACTGCAGCCCCGTCCCACCCACTGCAGCACAGCACCCCCTGCTGAGCCCCGTCCTGCCCACTGCAGCACAGCACCCCCTGCTGAGCCCCCTCCCGCCCACTGCAGCACAGCGCCCCCTGCTGAGCCCCGTCCCGCCCACTGCAGCACAGCACCCCCTGCTGAGCCCCGTCCCGCCCACTGCAGCACAGCGCCCCCTGCTGAGCCCCATCCCACCCACTGCAGCACAGCGCCCCCTGCTGAGCCCTGTCCCACCCACTGCAGCCCCGTCCCACCCACTGCAGCACAGCACCCCCTGCTGAGCCCCGTCCCGCCCACTGCAGCACAGCGCCCCCTGCTGAGCCCCGTCCCACCCACTGCAGCACAGCGCCCCCTGCTGAGCCCCATCCCGCCCCTTGCTGAGCCCCGTCCCGCCCACTGCAGCACAGCGCCCCCTGCTGAGCCCCATCCCGCCCCTTGCTGAGCCCCGTCCCACCCACTGCAGCCCCGTCCCACCCACTGCAGTACAGCGCCCCCTGCTGAGCCCCACTTCCCCATGCCCTGCCTCCACTCACTGCCCTCTAGGAAGTGACTGCGTCTGAGCCGACAGGGCAGGTCCTCGGCAGGGAATCGCTCCAGCAACCTGGGAGTGATACAGGCTCCCTCAGGACCCACTTGCCTGGAGGGGCCCAGCGAAGCCGCCCCACGCTCCCTCCCGCAATGGGCTGAGACTGGTCAGACTTCTGCACTGGTCCTTAGTGGCTCAGCTCCAGCGAGACAGGTGGGCCCCACAGGTGGTCAGATGCAGAGACTGCTCCGAGCCGGCATCCCACCAGCAGGCAGAGAGAAGCTGGCGGGCGAGACTGGGAGACAGAAAGGAGCCCTCAGCTGACCAGCAGGCAGGCTGAGAGTACGTGGTGGGTGGCCGGGGAGAGGAGCCAGTGGGCTGACAGGGCTTCAGGGCACAGTGCAAGCAGAGCAGGACGGAGGCCCTTCTGGGCATGGGCTCAGCTCCATGGTGCCATTGTAAACCTGGCTCTGCTCCCACGAGGGAATAAATGTGTGAACCCCCCACCCCCCACTCCAGGACAGGCCTAGCCTCATATCTCCTTGATGCCGGGAGAGTCACCACTAGGGGCTCCTCTTTGGCCAGTTCGACATTACCTAGCCCAGCTGCAAACCCTCGTGCTGGCCACCCGGAGCCCTGTGAGTGTGTGTGAGCTGGGCACGGCACGGCCAGGGAGCCGCACGCCTGGTGCAGGGCGAGTTGCCAGAGCGCTGCCTGCTCCGGGCTTTGGCACAGGCTCGGGGGGTGAGAGCCAACACCTCTGCACAGCCCCACGCCCTGGCAGCGACACGCCTCAGCTCGGGGGCAACGCTCATCTTAGGCCTTGTCCACAGTGGGGAGTTCTCGGTTCTCGTCACCTAGCTCAGTTGCTCCCTGGGCTGGGGCAAGACAATATCAGCTTGAGGTCTTGGTAGCTGAACCCAGCATCCCCCCCCCCCCCCCCCGCCAGCTCTCGGTTCCAGCGGCGGCTCCCTTGGAACAGACCAGTGGATGATGAAGCGCGTTTACCAACGAAAGCTGCTCCGCAGCCAGCAATCACACAGGCGCCAAACGCCTCCATGGTCCACTGAGAGCCCCAAGGGTGGGCATAGACCCACAGCCCCCAGAGAGCATCAGGGGCTAGCAGGGACTGGGCCACTGGGCCCTCGATCCGCAAGGAAGCCGTGTTCTCTGGGATTTGCCGAGATAGTGACATGGGAACAGGTCTTGGGTATAAGCTCAGGTGTGATTGTGCTCTAGGTACATGGGGTGCCCCCCAGGGTGAGGCCAGTGCAGTGATGCCCCTGCCCTGGGCAGACAAGGGCTGTGTCGACCCTACACGTGCAGGACTGTGCCGCTGGAGTGTTGTAATACAGACCCTGCAGCAATGGAAGGGGCTTTGCTGTCACCGTAGTTAATCCCCCTTCCAAGCGATGCTATCCAGGTCAATGGGAGAATGTTTCTGTTCACCTTCTGCTGGCTACACCGGGACATAGGTCGGCCTCACCACGTCCCCAGCGCTCTGGATTTTTCACACACACCGATGCAATATAGCTGGGTTGACCGAAGTTTTAGGTGGGCATAGACCCACAGCCTTCAGCTGGAGTCAGGGTGTCCTCACGGCCATCAGCCTGGCTTTAACGGCATCGGCTGGTCCTCGCCCCCTCAGCCAAACCCGGGCACCTGATCCTCGTCCCCTCAGCCAAACCTGGGTGCCTGTCCCGAGTCCTCCAGCCCTCCGTGGGTCGTTTCTACTGAGTCCCTGCAAACCTGCTCCAGGAACTGCCCCTCCTGCCCCATGTGTCCCAGAGCCAGCTGTTCCAAGAGGAGTTTGCTCAGCATGTTCCCAGAACACGGATTTCACAATCCAGTGATATAAATAAGGCCACAGCGCTGGGCACGAGGGTCACTTCCCCTCTGTGGTCTCCATTGCACACGCCCATTGGGGCAGTGCCAGGGGGTGCAGAGGGAGGGGTCTCAGCAATGAGAGGCCTGTCACACACCCTGCCCCCTTGGGTGCCTGCCCCATCTCCCCCACCTCCCAGCCTGTGACCGTCACACCGAGCTCAGCCTGCCTCTCTCGCTAGGGCCATCGCCTGCACTAGTGCCTGGCTACGCTGCCCCGCAACCTCTGCTGTGGGGCATGGGGTTTCCTGGGCACTGCCTGCTCCCAGCTGGACGCCCCCGTGGCAGGAGTTCAGCTGCCTGCTCTGGAGCTGGGTACACAAGGATCCCCATCCTCCTGGCCTGGCTGTGGGGTGAGTGGCCTTTTCCCTTTGCTCTGGCTTTGAGTAGCCCCGTGGGCAACCTGCTCTCCTCCATCCCCACCCATCAGGCACAGCATAGCTGTGTCCTGGGAGCCGGGACTCCTGGGTGCATTGCTGCTGGGGCCAGGAGAGTGGGGGCGATGGTTTGGGGAGGGTCTTACCAGGGTTTATCTAGCTGCATGTACGATTTTACAGCACAATAAGTTTAGCTTTTGTTTAACGTCTGTCAGTGACTCCTGGAGGTGTTTCCCAGCCCCCCTGGGCTGGTTTCTTTGGGAACACGGGGCATCGGGCTGGGAGGACACGTCATACAATCCCCGTCACACGCTTACCAAGCGCCATCTTCACGCGCGTGAAGCTGTTCTCCCCTCCCCCGTTAGGAGGCTGGTCCCGACCCCCCTTCTCATTTCCAGCCTAACGTGATTCCTGGCTAGTTTATCCCCAGTAGCTCTTGTGCCAACACTGTCCTTTGGCTTCACTGGTTCCTCTCCCTCCCCGGGGTTCCCTGATGGGGTCCTACAGAGCAGTCAGCTCCCCGCTCAGCCTGCGCTGTGCCAGCCAAACCCGCCCTGCTGTGCTTGGTGCTGTGCACCACACGGCCAGGGAGAGCTTTTGCCCTGCTGTGCTCACAACCAGCCATGACACGTGCTGTCCCCAGACACAGCCCTTCTCCGGCTCTGGCCATCACTGGGGGACAAGGACACGTTACCATCCCAAATCGCAGCTCCCTCTCAGCCCCCACTGGCATTTCCAGAGGGCTGGCCAGCCGCTCTGTGGGCCCACACAGACCCGCCGGCCCCGTCGCTGGGGCTGAAAGCAGAGCTCGTCGCTGAGAACGTTTGCAGATGACACAACCGGGGAGTGTAAATACGGAACGGGACAGGTCACGGATTCAGCGCAAGCTGGGCACTTTGTAAACTGGTGCAAGCAAACAATCTGTGTTTTAACAGAGATACGAGCAACTGTGCACAGCTAGGAACCAAGCCCACGGGGCTGACGAGCGGCCCGCAGCCCCCTTGGCCTAGGAGTCTCTGGCTCTGAACCTTTCCCTCGGCCCCTGTGTGGGGTGCGCGGGCTGGGCAGGGTCTGCGGAGCCCAGAGACTCTCGCAAGGCTGCAGAAAAGAGGCAGCACAGTGAGAGTGGGGCCCGCGGATGTAGCCAGGAATAGTGGGGGTATGGGCCAGCCTTGGTGAGGGGCGTGGGTCATGGGGTGCTGAGGAGAGCGGGTGAGGGTTGGTGAGGGGGCATATGTCAGTGAATGGGGGCGAGGCAGTGGGGCAGGAGGGCCCGGGCCAGTCAGGAGGTGGGGTGAGGAGAGGTGAGGGGAGGGGTTCAGTGAGGAGGGTGGGGAAAGGGTTCGAGGGGGGTGAGCCAGGATCAGTGAGGCGTGTGTAGCGAGGGTTAGTGAGAGGTGTGAGGTAAAGGTCAGCGACGCGGAGGGGGAGCCAGGGTCAGTGGGGGTGGCCGAGGGTTGGTGAGGGGCCAGGGTCCCACTGTGATATAGCAACAGGCCCAGCTGGACAGGGCCCTGCAGAGGGAGCGAACCCAACAGCAGAGACGGGGTTGCCAGGGGCTGGAGGATCAGGGCCGTGCTGTGTGGGAGCAGGAGACAGGCAGAGACCCCGCAAGGGGGAGCAAGTGGGCAGCAGGGCGGGCTGAGCTGTCCCAGAAACATCCCCCCACACGCTGCCTTGAGACCCGCCGTGCAGGGAGCTGTGACTGCCCCGGCCTTGGGGGCGTCCAGCAGCCCCTGAGCCAGGCAGATGACTGCAACTGGCTCTGCAGAGGTTTGCCTGGTCCTGTCCTGGGGAAAGGCCTGTGTTAGCCGTGTACGGCCTGGACAAAGGCAGCCCCACCTCACAGCAGGCTGGAGCTCAGAGGAGGAAGGGTTTTTCTTTTCTCGATTTCTTTCCTTTTCCATTGACTCTTGGCTCCAGGGGCTGAGCACCCACTGACTGGTGAGTACTCGGCTGGGGCAGTCACCAGGCATTCATCAGCGTGGGCAATCACCAGCATTCACCTTCCAAACCAGGCTCTGTTGGGGGGGAGATGTGAGGCTAGTGCAAAAAGAGAAAAGAGGCGGGAGGCTGCTGAGATAATTGGTATGGAGAGAGCAGGTGAGTGAGGGGAAGGGACACAGGAGATACGTGAGTGTTACTGAGATCAGCTCTCCACTGTGCCCCCTCCCAACAGAGGTGGGAAAGCATCAAGGGATGAAATATCACCTCAGCACACCCCCTTCTGGGGTGAGCAACCACAGCACCAAATTTCAGCATCCCAGAGAAGAGAGTGTGACTGCTGAAGGTGTGTTGGTTTGTATAGAACCGCAGAGACGCAGGACTGGAAGGGACCTTGGGAGAGCATCTCGTCCAGTTCTCTGCACACATGGCAGGACTAGGTATTATCGAAACCTTTCCTGACAAGCGTTTCTCTAACCCACTCTAAAAAGTCTTCAGTGAGGGAGATTCCTCAACCACGCTAGCTCCCTAGGCAATTTATTCCTGTGTTGAATTGAATTTCATCCTATTTACTTCAGACCGTTACTCCCGTTAGCCCAGATCATTTTGACTTTTAATCTTGTCCTCCAAAGCACAAAGCACTGCAACATGTACATTCAGAGTCAATCATTCAGTATGTTTCCCATGCAGGTATCAGCTAGAGTGTGACGATTGCTTTAGCATGTTTTCAAATCTTTCAGCTGCTTAGTGCACCCTTAAACTTGCTCACAAATTCTCACCCCTTGCCAGGCTGTTCCAGGCAGAGAGAAATCTGTTGTGTTTGTGTTGGCTTTTTGTGTGTGCTCTTCTTTACATGTCAGATGTGGATAAAAGCACAACCCCAGATAGCCCCGCCCATGTTACTGATTGGAAAGCTGTCCAGTAGCCAGGCAGGAGCGCTGCAGCTCACAGACGCCGACATGTGGACAGCAGCTGGGGAGGGGGTGCTGTGTGGTGAGGGGACAAGGTGATCTGGAAGCCCCTTTGCCATAGTCTACAGTGTTCAGGTTTGGCCTTCGGGATGCAGGAGCAGCTGTGAGGTCCCTCAAGAGGGAGGATAGCTGGTAACAGGGCAGTAGCCCAATCCCAGAGTGTTCTCGGGGCCCCGTAGGCAAGGCCCTGCTGGTGTAGCCTCTCTAGGTAAATTGGGGCAAGAAATCTCCTGGAGTTACTAGTGTCCCTCCGCTTCCCCAGCCTGCTTCTCTGTGTAGCGGATAGTGAGGGGTGGGCTGCTTCCTGTCCCCCCAAGATAACTTAGGGTGGGGTAGGGTCCCATTTTGCAATACCCCGCCCCTAGTGCCATTACAGTATGTCAGTGTAGCCCAGGGGTGTCCAGCCTAAACCTGAGAAGGAGCCAGAATGTACCAGCGCCCATTGCCAAAGAGCTACAGTTCTATGTCACCAGCCCTGATCAGCTCCCCAAACAGCTCTCACCACATCCCGCCCACTGGCAGCCCCACCGGTCAGCGCCTCCTTCTCCTTTTCCTCCTGCCCACTGGGATCCGCTCTCGCTCAGTGGGAGACACTGGAGGGGAGAAGCGTGGGTGTGACAGGCTCAGTCGGAAGTGGCAGGATCCTGGGGGGAAAGGGCCTAGGGCAGAGCTGGGGTTGAACAGCGAGCACCCTCCGGCTCAGTGGAAAGTTGGCACCTGTAGCTCCAGCCCTGGATTTGGTACCTATGCAAGGAGCCTCATATTAACTTCTGAAAAGCCGCATGTGGCTCTGGAGGTTTAACTTTTTTATCTTATTTGGCATCTTTGTGTCTGGTCCCTTTCCTTTGGAGAGCAATTCTTTTCCAAAGTTGGACTGGTTGATTTAGTTGGGTCGGTCCTGCTCTGGGCAGGGGGTTAGACTCGATGACTCCTGAGGTCTTGTCCAGCCCTAGGATTCTAGGATTCTGAATTGTCTTCCCATCAGGAGCTGTGCTGGACTGTTTTCAGCAGCTGCTATGGGTGTGGCTCTGTAACTGAGAAGAGCAAGGAATGGATCTTCCTGCTATCGGGTTTTCTTGGTTCCCTATACAGCTCCTTCAGCCTCTCCATTTGCTTGGGGTAATGTGGGGAGCTTGGGATAACAGTTTGTTCGGAATGACAAATGTTGCTGCAGTGAACTGTGGTCCATTGTCTGTCACTGGTTGCTCTGGAATACCAAGTGAGCAAAAATGCACTTCAGTGTCTCGATAACACCGCAATGTGCCTTTCAATTACATTGTCTCTATACACCCGGAAAAATAATCCATGGTGACCAGGTAATGAAGGACTCTGAATTTCCCTAAATCTGCAGCTAGTCTCTTCAAGGTCTCTCTGGTGGGAACGTTTGTGCGCTATATAGTTCAGTATTGTCTCTTATGTTGAGTTGTACTGGATCCCCTTTCAAAAGCCCAGGGTCCTAAGAACATAAGAATGGCCATACTAGAGCAGAGCAATGCTCCTAGCCCTGTACCCATTCTGTTTTCAATTGGAGTCAATGCCAGGTGCTTCAGAGGGAATGAACAGATCAGGCGATCATCAAGTGATCCATCCCCTGTTATCCACTCCCAGCTTCTGGCAAAAAGAGTCTAGGGACACTTCAGAGCATGGTGTTACATCCCTTCCCATCCTAGCTCATAGACCTGTCCTCTATGAATTTCTCTAGTTCTTTTTTGAACCCTGTTATAGTTTTGGTCTTTACAATATCACCTAGCAAGGAGTTCCATAGGCTAAGACTAGAGCTTTGCATTGAGAGTGAATGTGATCAAAGAACCACAGACAACCAGCGACCTTCTGAGCTGCAGTGTGGCAGCCAAGATGGGCCTGGTGAGAAAGGCAGAAGAACTTGCTGGAAGATTTTCTGATATAACACTTATTTCTGTGGTGAACTCGCACAGGCAGGTCAGATAAGTCCAGGGCTAGTTACAGCTGTTTTAGGTGACTTCTACTCTGGGAGGGACTGGAGGGCTACATCTAGGCTGCAGCACTTTTCCGGGATACCGGCGTATCCTGGAAATCAATGCCATGTCCAAGGAGCGTGTCTGCTTTTTCAGAAAAAAATTCAAAAAAGCAGACGTGCTCTTTTGCCATCCCTATAAACCTCGTTTTACGCGGAAGAGGGATGTGTCAAAAGAGGACTTTTTTTCCAAAATGTGGCACCATGTAGACATGCCAAATTTTGGAAAAGCCTCTTTTAACAGTAAAGCGGAAAAAGATACACAATTTGTGTACTGCAAATGGTGTTTCTTTTTCCGATTTATCTTTGCAGTGTAGACCTAGCAAAGTGTAGATTTTAAGTCCCATCTGAAATGCCAGAGACATCAGCTCAGGAGTCAATTTTATAGAGAATTGTCTTGCCATTAGCATTCAGTTTCATTCTCCAGACATGCTCTCTGTGATCACCGGTGACAGATCCCACAAACAATGGCTCTTGGTTGTTTGCGATGAGTCAGATCCCTACGTGCTCTGGTGCTGTACACAGCTGCAAAATGCCCATAATTCATGTAAATATTATACCATGTGCCTCTGGCTGGACAGGCTGAATTTTTCCCTTCTGCATATAGGCTGGGATTTGTCCCTCTTAATCTGAGTGGTCTCTCTCCTGGTCTCAGGGGGGGTCTTACCCCAATACGTTCTAACACACAAGTGTCTGTTTATGGCTTCTGTCATGGTCATGAGGGATGACCAGCAGCCTGGGAACTAAGGAGTTAACTATGTCCCTATACCTAGCCAGGTAGCATTCAGCCAATAGAAATGCAGGTAGGGATTTCAAACTGAGACAAAGGGATTTTGGGGGTTTCCCTCCTTTGTCTCTGGGCCGGTTTGCTCTAGAATACTGAGGGAGACAGAAGACATGTCTCTCTCCAAGAAAAAGACTCTTCAGAATGTGTCAGAAGGGTAAAGTTTAGATAAATCTGGGTATGTCTACGCTACAGCACTATTTCGAATTCACTTATTTCGAATTAGTTAATTCGAATTATGCTCATTCGAAATAACGCATCTAGACAAAAAAACTAATTCGAAATAGAATTTTTCTAAATAGCACGTCCACAGTGAGTGGACCCTGAATTGAAGGTAAGGCTGGCTGGAACCAGTGCCGGCAGGGCATCAGGGTCGGACTTAGTGTATGGGGCTGTTGCCTCAGGCTAGCCGAGGTCTGTGATTAAAGGGACCTGACTCCCATCCTGGACAGACAGTTCTCAGGTTTCTCCGCTTGCTGGTCCACCTCGCTAAGTGCTCTGCTTGCCCTCACTTGGGACACCACGGCACGCTGCAACATGGAACCAGACCTGCCCCCGGGGACTCTGCTGCGTCTCGTGGACACGTTGCCGGCAGCCTGGCTGCACTGTCTGCAGGCTGCCATCCGGGAGGACCATCGAGGGGATGTCAGGATCCAGGGGGCCCTGCGGAAGCGCTTCCACCCTGAGGAGCGCTAACAGTCTCCCCGGTCTGCCCCACCGGGGGCTTGTGCCCCACTCCTCCCTCTCATCCTTCCACTTACCCTTCCCTAGCCCCCCCTTCCTGATGTCAAATAAAAGACACGTATTTTCAAAAATAGCAACTCCCTTTATTTAACACAACTGGGGAGGGGAAATGAAACTCTGGGGAGACGGAGGCGGGAGAGGGCAGGAAGAGGGTGGAAGAGGGGAGGGGGAAAACTGGGAGGAGGGAGCTGGAAGGGGGAAGAAGGGGAAGGAGAAGCTCAGGGCTCAGGGGTGGGGGTCTCGCCGGGCCAACCGCCTCCCAGCATGGCGGGGGAGGAGGCCTCGGCGTCCCCGGGGAGATGGGGAGGAGGGTGCAGAGGTTGAGGTGGGGGGGTGGACATTGAGGATGAGGGTGTGGAGGTTGAGGAGGAAGAGGTGGGAGGGGGGCAGGAGTGGGAGGAGGACCCGTAGCGGGGGGGGGCAGCAGGTGCAGGACCGGCGCGGAGCAGCATGCTCTGCAGCAGGGCCTGCAGGTTAGCGTTTATGGCTCGGTCCTCAGCCAGCTGCTCCCGGCGGAGCTGCAGGTCTTCCCGCGTCCAGGCCTCAATGGTGTGGTGCAGGGCTCTCAGGACCCCCAGGTGCTGGTCCCAGTACTCCTGCCAGGTGTGGGAGCGCCCTGCACAAGCAGCTGGTGCAGCTGTAGAGAAAGAAGAGAAGTGGTCAGTTCTCCCTGGGGACGCAGTGGACGATGCCCAGCCCGCCCCTGCGACGTGAGGGCACCCGTGCCCTGCACTGTCAGAACCGATGTGCTTGCACAGAGGCCATGGTCAGGATGTCTGGCTCTCCCCGGGATTGGGAGCTGCCCCAAGACTGCACCCATGCCCCTGTGCCGTGTATAGTGTGGCCGGGGCGGGGGGGGAGATGTCCCCTGACTCTGTGTAGAAGGGGCCTGTGAAGGGAGAGCATCCTGCAGGGTCCCGCCCCGGGGTCGGGAACGTGTCAGGTCTCTCCACACACGCATGTGCCTATTGGGCCACGGCCCCTGGGTGGCAGGGCATGTGCTCGCAGGTGCACAAGTGGCTGCGTGATCTGTGGGAGGCATGGCCCACGCGCGCGGTCCCTGGTCTCCCTCCCGCCTCCCCCCCCGGGCAGGGGACAGTGCTGGCACTTACCTGGTATGGCCTCCCTGGACGACCCTGCCGACTCCAGTGCCGGGACAGCTGGTGGTGGCCCCTCTGCTGTGCCCAGGTCGGGGCCCTCTGGCCCCAGGTCGCTGTCTCCCAGGCTGGCACAGACCGCCCCGCCCCCCAGGAGTCGGTCGAGGGCGGGGAAGTAGGGGCAGGTGGCAGCCCCTGCGGCGCCGCCCCTGGTGGCCCTGGCGTACGCCTGCCGCAGCTGTTTGACCTTCACGTGCACCTGCTCCGGGGTGCGCCTGTGGCCTTTCCTGGCCATGGCGGCCGCTATGCGCCTGTAGACGGCCGCGTTCCTCCGCCTAGAGCGGAGACCATGGAGGTTGGGGGGCTGCCCCCAAACCTCAATGAGGTCCATGACCTCCACACTAGTCCAGCAGGGTGCGCGCTGTCTAAGGCCCCTGGCTGGCTCCTGGGCAGGGGAGAGCTGGCTGCTCCAGGCTGCCATTGTGTGGCCACTGGCTGAGGGTCTGCAGCTGCTGGCAGGCCTGGCTCTCGCACGTGCCCAGTGGCAAGTCTACCCCTGTAAGGGCCCCAGGGCTGGGGAGGGGAGAGGAGTTTTCCTGGTTTGGCCCTTTAGGGCGCTCCAGGGCAGTGGTGGATTCTCCGCGTGTCGATGGGTCTAGTGCAGGCCCAGAGGCCTTGCTGGGATGCGCTAGGGCAAAATCCAGGGCCGGGACCGGACAGAAACCCGTGAGAGGCAGCGGGGCGGGTGGGAGGCTCTAACTCTTGCTCCTGGGCCAGGAAGTCCAGTGCTGGGTGACACCAAGGCCACGTCTGCACGGCAGGCATTTTGCACAAGAACAAGTGTTCCTGAGCAACAGCTTGTGGCGCGTCTACACTCTATGTGTGTTCTTGCGCAAGTAAATTTGCAGTAAAGCATCAGAGAACAGGGCTTCTTGCACAGGAGTTATTCCTCTCCCCACGATGACTAAGCCCCCTTTGTGCAAGAGCTGTTGTGCAAGAAGGCAGCGTGGACGGGCACCAGGGGCTTCTTCAGCAAGACACTTTTCTGGCTAAAATAGCCAGCAGAGCTTTCTTGCGCAAGAGAGCGTTCACACTGCCATGGACGCTCTGGTGCAAAAGCCCATGGCAGGGTGGAGGCGCTCTTGCACGAGACCTTTGGCGCAAGAACTCCGGCGTGAAACAGTTCTCGTGCAAGAAGCCTGCAATGTAGGGCAGGGAGCAGCCTATGGGGCTACTGGAGCCGCTGGCTGCAGGGTGCCCAGTGAGGGAGGGGAGGGACCCCTAGGAATGGCTCCAACTTCCCAATGGCCAGAGGCAGGACATTTGCCTGGCAGGGTGAGGTGGGGGGGCAGTGACCTCACAGGGGCTTTGGGCAGCCCTCAGCACATAAGGCTGTTGGGATTTTGTGGTTCCCAGAGAGTCAGGAGCTGGGCAGAATCAAGGGTCTTCAATTCAATTCAATACTTTATTCAATGTGCACAAAGGGAAGGCCCCTGGCACTAAAATCAGGCAGAGCCCCTCGAGCCGAGAGCCCCTCCCCTTGCTGTTCTATAGCACATGGTTACAGGTTACATAACACAAACTTCTAAACCAATCAGATTCAACCTTTCCGTACATGGCTTTGTTTGTCACATGCTTGTGCTTCTCCACCCCACATGTTGAGTTCACCCCCCTCCCCCTGGCCTTTCCTAGGCTGTTGCTAGGGTGGAGCCACAGCATGCGTCTTTCTGCACAGCTCCTTTCCAAAGCACGTTCCGTTTAAAATGAACACATGCAAACCCTTCAAGGCAAAGGGCAGGTGGGGAGGTGGTGACCTCACAGAGGGACCCACGTCTCAGGCTGATAAAAGCGGGGGGCGGGCCCAGGGGACTTTGGAGACCCCCGGTTGCTTTAGCTCTGGTGCGTCTCCTCCTCACGGTTCATTCGCGTTCTGTGAGTTCCACATCCCGACACCTTTGTGAAGAAGGTAAGAGCCCCCAGGGGTTGGATCCCGCCCGGGGCCGGCTGGGTTCCAGGCAGGCCCAGCCCTCGGTCAAGGGCCAGAAGGTGATTCCTCACCTGGGCTGCATCCTTAGCACCACTGGGGCTTTCTCCTGGTTGGTTTCCCTTTTCCTCCATCCCCCCACATTTCTGCTCTGTTCTTGCCTCTCCTGTGACCTCCCCCTGCTGCCCCCCCCCAGCTTGTGACCTAACAGACTAGCTGAAGGACGGGGGGTGGTTTGCAGGAGCCATGGGGTGGGGGATGCAGCCCCCATTGTGGGGACTGGGGAGGTGGGGCTGGAACAGGTCTATGCCGGTGTCTTTGGGGAGAACGCTCCACCCCCCACACCTTAGACTCTCCCCTGATTGGCCGAGCAGGGGCTGTTGATGGGCAGGAGACTCAGGTCCTTGCAGTGCCTGTGCAAGACCGAGCCAATAAGCAAGGGGCCATTTGGGGGCTGGGGGCAGTCGCTCTGGGGAGCTGGAACCCCTGGATTTCGCTCTGCAGGCTGCGCCCCAAGCTCCCCTTTGCTCCCCTCATTTGCAGCATGGCCAAACGCGTCCAGCTGTGGTTCAGGAAAGCCCTGAAGATGGCCCCAGGGCCGGTGGGGAGCAGCTTCTCCGTCCCCGCGGGCGGGGAAGCTGAATCCCACCAGCTCGGGGCGACTCGCCCACCGGCCAGGCCCCCCCGGACCTGGCTCCAGAGGCGGCTGGGCAGGCGGGACCCAGCCCAGCGGGGGAGCCAGGTAGGGTGGCTCCTGGACCTCCTCTGTGGAGAGAAACACCTGCCCCGGGAGCCCAGCCCCCATTACCACCAGGGGGCATCGCCCTGCCCGGCCCCCGGGGACCTGCCAGTCTCCGGGAGCCCCCAGCCCGTCGCTCCCCGCACCAGCCCCTGCAGCTGTGGGTCCAGGTCCGTCAGCAGCAGCGCCTGGGCCTCCAGCTGCAGCCAGGCCACCTCCCGCAGCCGCTCAGACCCAGGTGAGGGGCCGTGAACACGCTGGGCCCAGGGGCTCACCCAGTACCCCGGGGGGGCAGCCCCAGTGTCTGCCCCGCAGCCAGGGCAATGGATGGAGGCGGGGGCTGCTTGGCTCTCTTCTTCCTGGTGGGGGCTCTGCTGAGGGCGTTGGCAGATGTGAGGGTGGCAGGGGGATGGGTCCCTGCGAGAGGCGTGTGGGGCCCAACCTGCCCTGGGTCCCTGACATGGGGGCGCGTGACCCCTGCTGGCCGCTGGAGTCACCCTGGTCCCTTCCCTCCCGCACAGAGCCCCCCTGCGCCTCGGCGGAGCTCTGCCAGGAGCGGGTGGACTCCCGGGTGGAGGAAGGGGCCATCTACGACATCGAAGAGCAGCTCCACACCCGGGACACGGTAGGAACCTTCTCCACACGGGGGGGACCCGAGATTGTCCGGCCCCTTCCCAGCACGTCCCCCCCCCCTCCGGGAGGGGCTTGTCCCTGGGGATCCCCCTGGGGCCCCTTCTCCTGCATGGCCTGGGCCCCCCAAGCTGGGGGCTCTTGTCATGCACCAGCTGGGCCCCCACAAGCCTGAGGCAGCAGTTGGGGGGGGAGTGTGGGTGCTTGGACAACCGGCAGCTCCCACCTCCACTCCTGGGAGGCCTGAGCCCTGCAGCTGTCCGTGGGGGGCAGGCAGGCCCCAGGCTCACAGACTCTCTCTGGGGTGCAGAGCCCAGCCGCCCTGCAGCGGTTCCTCTTGGCCATCCCCCTCGCCTGCCTCGCCGCCCTCCAAAGGGGCGAGGACACCCTGGCGCCGCGCTGCTGCAAGGACACCATGGTGGCCAGGCTCGTGGTGAGGGAGTCGCGGTGGCCGGGAGGAGGGGAGGGGATACGTGGGGTGGACAGGGGTCTGCCTGGGCCATGGCGGCGGGTGGGGGTGCTGGAAACGGGATGGGTGGGGCCAGGAGTTCTGGAGTCGGAGGGGGAGGTGGACATGGGGAGGGCGGGTGGGGATGCTGGAGGAGGGAGGGACACAGAAATGGGGCAGGTCTGGGGTGCCGGACAGGAAGGGGGATTCGGGACAGGGAGGGGTCTCCCCGGGCCATGGGGGGCTGGAAGGGAGCCGAGCGGGCTGCTGGGGATGCGCCTGGGGAGCAGGGATGAGGAGGTTCAGAGGCTGGTCACCTGGGCAGTGAGGGGCAGGAGACGGCCTGGGGACAAGGATTGAGCTGGTCCCGGTTTGGGAGGGGGGTGCTGGGAGGGGCCCTGTGCCGGGCAGGGGGGCTACAGGGCAGCGGGAGGCAGTGGGGTTGGATCCTGCTGGGTGGGGGCGCTGGCCGTGTGAGCGTCTCTTGGGGGCCCCAGCCTCACACGCCCCTTTGTCTCCTTGGGTCTCACAGGAGATCATGGAGGACTCGCCCCCCCCGCTGGTCTTGGCCGACTGCCTCAACGCCGCCTGCAGCCTCAGGTACCGACCCCCCCCCCCCCGCCGACTCCCCCCAGAGCAGATCCCCTGGCCAGGGAGTGGGAAAGTCTCTGTCTCCTGCTGCTGAATTAACAGTCTCTGCCCCTCTCTCCTGCCAGCACCTTGCAGCCTCCCCTGCGGGCCCAGCTCCTGAGCCCCCTGCTGACGGCGGCCGTGGGACAGACTGTGTCTGGGGACTGGCAGCAGGAGCCCATCCACACTCAGGTACGTCCCTCCGGGCCCTGCTCCCGGGCTGGGCTGGAGCTCCAGAGAGGAGGGGGGGGGGGCAGAGGGCGGGAAGAAGCTGCAGGTTTGGATCCTTCCCTCCAGGGTTCCCGTTGCTCTCCCGGGGGGCCCGTCCCTTCCATGCCCAGCCTGGGCTCCTCCCTGCTCTGCGAGGCGGCTCAGACCCTGCTCTAGGCTGGACCCCGGAGCCAGCGGGTGGCCTGGATTCCCCAACCCCCCTCTGACCCAGGGCTCCCCCTTGTCTTGCAGCAGTTCATCCGGGCCCTTCCCTACGACCTCCAGGCCCTACTGGCGAGCCTCCTCGCCGAGTCCCCAGACACCGCCCGGCTGCAGCTCATAATGGAGGTGAGCCCCGTGGGGGGGACGGGGCCATTGTCCCTGCTTCCTCGGGGGGCCGAGAGAGGAGCAGTGTCAGTGGCTGGGGGGGGCACAGTCCGAGAGGAGCCCCAGGCTCTGCCCAGATCTGGCGCCTCCCTACGGGTCCTGACCTGCCTCTTCCCCCCCCAGCACCTGAGCCCGTGGCTGGAGTCCCGCCTGCCCCAGGAGCGAGCCAGGGCCCTTGGCAGCACCACGGCCCTGCTGGGAGTCGCCACCACCCTCCCGGGGTTTGACGTAAGTGACCTCGGAGCCGGGGGGTCTGGGGCTGCAGGGCGCGGGGCTGGGAGCGTCCCCGGGAGGCAGAGGCAGGGCCGGGAATGGGCCGGGAATGGGCCGCGTTCTCCTTTCCCCGGGGAGGGGCGACCCTGGGCCCTTCAGGGGGGCTCTTGAGGGACTGGGCCTGGGGACTGGGGAGTGGCCGTCAGTGGATCCCCTTGTTCCACCCCCGGAGTGACCCTTCAGTCGGGGCCATTGCTCAGGGTTGTCTCCTCGCAAGGCCGGCCCCGTCCCGCCCCGGGAGGTGTCTCTGTCCGTCCCCCGAGCTCAGACCCGCCTCGGCGGCCGTTTGCATGGGACGTGCAGCCCCAGGATGCTGAGGGACCCCCCCTCTTCTCTCCCCTCAGAACTCCGCTGACTGGCCGAGGATGGGTCACCACGTGGCCCAGCTGGGCCTTTTTATTTCGGACCCATCCGAAGACGTCAGCCGGCTGGCCCGGGAGGGGGTGCACAGCCTGTATCAACTCCTCCTGCACCACAGGGGTAAGGAACCCAGCCGGGACCTGGGCCCCAGGGACACCCTGAGGGTGCCGGCGGCGGGGGGAGGGGACCCAGCCCTTTTCCCCCAGACTGGCCCAAGGGGGGATGCGTCCCTCTGTGTTCCCCTTCTGCCCCCTGTGCCCCTCCATTTGCCCAGGGATGCCTGCAGGGGCCCGTGGGAGGGGAAGGGCTCAGACCTGCCAGCAGAATGACCCTGTTGTGTCTCTTGCAGGCCTCAACATCCACCAGGCAGAGGACCTGTGGTGCAGACACTACTACAAAGAAAGATGGGTCCTGGCTCACAGCAACAGCGTGAGGGTGGGAGAGGTAAGGACGCGCTGCCAGGGCAGGGCAGGGCTCGGGGGTGGGGCTGGCTGGGGCCCTCGTGGGGGTAGGAGGGTCTTGGGGGCAGGAGGAAGCTGTGACCTGGGGCAGGGGTTGGGGTGCCGGGTGAGGAGAGCGTCTGGGTGCAGGGTCTGGAAGGGAGTTTGGGGGAGGAGGAAGCTGTTTTAGCCCCAGGAGTTGGGGCCGGGCTCTGGGCCGTCAGCTGAAACCTCCTGTGCTCTTGATTTCAGGTCTTTGGGCAGCTCTTCACACCAGAGCAGGAGAACTGCTTTTTGGACAAGGCTCTGCTCGCTGCCCGCTCCCCTCCTACGGCGCCCCAGCCAGGCCGGGCTGGTCCTGGCCCACGCCCTGCATGGGCAGGCCCATCAGCTCCTGGAATACATGGTGAGCAGCCGGAGCAGATCAGGAGAGTGGGGCAGGGCCAGGGTCTCCTTCCCATCCCCTCAGGGAGTCCCCCGCCCCTTTCCTCAGGCTGCCCCCACCCCACATCCCTGCTGGCAGAATCCCTCCTGCCCCTGCGAGCGTCCCTGGGGGTGGGGGAGGCTCTGAACACAGAAACTGTCCTAGGAGGCGGGACGGGAGGGGGCCGAGGTGTCAGGAGCTCTGGGGGGGTCAGGAGCTCACCCTGCGGGCCTGACGGGGGGTGACCAGAGAGCAGGGGGGAGGAGGGTGGAAATGCTGGGGGGGCCAGTTCCCCTGAGTCCCCAGGGATGAATGTGACGGATTCTGCTTCCCTTGCAGCAGGAAGACACCCAGTGAGAGCAGCAAGAGCTGAGGAGCCAGCAGCTGCGTCCCCCTCCCCCCAACCCTCCCAATTGTATTGAATTGTATTTACATTCTCATTAAACAATGTTTCAAAAAACATTTGGATCAGGCTTGGTCAATAATTTGTAATGGGGGGGCCATTTTGGCAACTGATCAAGGGCCACATTTCTACCGAGGGCTTTGGGGTCTGGGACGGGGCGGTTGGGTGCAGAAGGGAGCTTAGAGTAGGAGCCTCGTTCGCCCTGAGATGGGGACACTGTGCAGACGCGACTCTTGCACCTACAGCAGGGCCTTGTCGTGGTGAGAACGCCAATGAGCACTTCAGTGGCGGTTACCTTCCTACCTCCCATTGACGTTCCATGGGAACTGAGCACCTCACTTTGTACCTTTCACCATCACGCCTCCCGTCCTTTGGCCAAGATACATAAAGCTACATAAAACCCACCTGCAAGCAGCTTTATGGATCTAGGCCAAAGGACAGCGCTCATGTAACCCACACACCTACTGGGTGGGTTGTACTGTCCCAGCCAGTGGCACGGAGACCACATCCAGCGACAGTGACTGGGCTCTGCAACTTTAGCGGCTTTTACCTCATGCAGTAGAGGAGGCTCCAGACTTACAACCCAGGTAACAGAATTTTTGCGTTCTCCTCCAGCAGCAGGCGCTCCTACACAGCTGGACTGAGTACAACACCTGCAAATAACCCAGGGTATGTCTACACTACCCCGCTAGTTCGAGTCGCCCCGAGCTGGTGGGATCCAGCTTCCCTGCCCGCGGGGACGGAGAAGCTGCTCCCCACCGGCCCTGGGGCCATCTTCAGGGCTTTCTTGAACCACAGCCGAAAACGTTTGGCCATGCTGCAAATGAGGGGAGCAAAGGGGAGCTTGGGGCGCAGCCTGCAGAGCGAAATCCAGGGGTTCCAGCTCCCCAGAGCGACTGCCCCCAGCCCCCAAATGGCCCCTTGCTTATCGGTTCGGTCTTGCACAGGCACTGCAAGGACCTGAGGGTATGTCTACACTACCCCGCTAGTTCGAACTAGGAGGGTAATGTAGGCATACCGCACTTGCAAATGAAGCCCGGGATTTGAATTTCCCGGGCTTCATTTGCATAAGCGGGAAGCCGCCATTTTTAAATCCCCGCTGGTTCGAACCCCGTGCAGCGTGGCTACACGGGGCACGAACTAGGTAGTTCGGACTAGGTTCCTATTCCGAACTACCGGTACACCTCATTTCACGAGGAGTAACGGTAGTTCGGAATAGGAACCTAGTCCGAACTACTTAGTTCGAGCCCCGTGTAGCCACGCTGCACGGGGTTCGAACCAGCGGGGATTTAAAAATGGCGGCTCCCCGCTTATGCATATGAAGCCCGGGAAATTCAAATCCCGGGCTTCATTTGCAAGTGCGGTATGCCTACATTACCCCACTAGTTCGAACTAGCGGGGTAGTGTAGACATACCCCCAGTTAGTTAATGCAAGCATAAAGATGCAGATGGACCAGATGCAACCATTCATTAACTTCCAGGCCAGAGAGGGCCATTGTGATCTTCAGTCTAGCCTGGCATCCTATGAGGTGCACACAGGCCCTTCTCTTCCACTTGTTTAAACAGAGGCACCCTGGGGCACCTTAAAGACTAACACGTGTATTTGGGCATCCGCTTCCAGGGGTAAAAACACTTGCACCTGCTTTTCCTCCGCAACAGCTGATGCCCAAATAAATCTTCAAGGTGCCACAGGACTCCTTGTTAGTAATGACTGTTGGGGTTGCCCCTCTAAGGCTATGTCTACACTGCAGGCTTTTTGCACAAGAACAGCTGTTCTTTCGCAAAAACTTGCAGAGCGTCTGCACTGCATGCGTGTTTTTGCACAAGTATTACAGTACAGCATCAGCAAACAGGGCTTCTTCCGGAAGAGTTATTCCTCTCCCTACGAGGAATAAGCCCTCTTGCACAAGAGCTCTTCCAGAAGGCGGCAGTGTAGACAGGCAACATGAATTTCTTGCACAAAAAACCCCTACGGCTAAAATGGCCATCAGAGCTTTCTTGTGCAAGAGAGTGTCGACACTGCCATGGATGCTCTTGTGCAAAAGCACATCTCTTCCACAAAAGCACACGGCAGTGTGGACACGCTCGTATGGAAGACCTTTTGCACAAGAACTCTTCTGCAAAACAGTTCTTGTGCAAGAAGCCTGCAGTGTAGACAGAGCCCACGAGTTTCAGAGGGGTAGCTGAGTGAGTCTGTAACAGGAAAAACTTAAAACACAACATATAGTCACCTTAAAGATTAACAAACCGTGTCGATGGGATCATGAGCTTTCCTGGGCATAGCCCACTTCTTCAGATGACTGGAGTGTTGTATGTCCAGAACCAAAATGAACAGGGGAGGAAAAAATGGGAGGGGGGGGAAAGGAGGCAGGGGGTATGTAAATATCACAGGGAAAACCCAGCTGGTATGTAACGGGCACCACTGATAAGAGTTGTTTGGAATTTCCCAGGAACCGATCGGGGTTTCTTAGGAACAAGTTTAAAACGGGGTGAGAATCGGGGTGAACTGGGTGGATGCCTGGGTGAGGGTTGTGTCGAACAACGCAGGGAGGGAAAAGCAGGAGCGTGGGGCGTGAGGGCAGGTGAGCGCTGCGGTGAAAGCCACGTGCGCAGGCCGGGCCGGGCCGGGCCCCTCTCTCCTCCAGCTGACTAGCAACTTGCAACTTCCACTGCGGGCCCACGTGGCCCTCGAAGGGCAGAGCTTCCCCTTCCCTGCGCCTGCCCCTGGGGCCCTCCAGCCAATGGGAAGCGAGGGCTAATGTTGCTGGTGTTTCAACATTCGGAGCCGGCTGGCACAGCTGCTGCCGCGGGCCCGGGGGCTGCGAGCAGGCAGGAGGCGGAGGTGAGGGGCGGGGGGCGGTGACTCCTGGCCCCGCAGCGCAGGGGGTTCCGGATCCGTCCGGGGTTACCAGGCCGCGCGCTCCCCTCGCTCTTGGAGGCGACGCTGGTGCCAGTGTCTGCTTCAATGCGACCCTACAATAACAAGCCCCAATCGGCCGAGTTGCTGCTTGTTTCACCTCGTGTCCCCCTGCGCTGCAGAAATCCTTCCTGTGCTGGGCCAGCCCCGAGACACGGGGTTGCCCCTGGATTGTAAGCAAGCTGCCCCCTTCTCCCCCATGCTCCCCGTTCCCTGAGTATCAGTCCTGCCCCCGCAGCCTGCACAAATCTTCATCCTTTAGGACCAAATAGGAAGGGGAGGGGGCGAGGGATTATTTTCTTTATTCCCACCCCCCCTAACGGAAGGAGCTGTTCTCTGTGTCTGTGTTTACAAACCAAGGAACGTGTTTCTCCCTGGTTTGGGTTGGGGTTTTTTTTTGCCTGTTTCTTGACAAGATTGATTGAAATGTTGGTCTGACTAGAGTAGTCCCCAAGTTTAGTGCCCTGCCCTGAAGCAGGACGAAGTCAACCAAGACCTATGGGTTTGTCTAACCCTGTCTAATTCTTTCTTCCCACCCATGCTTCCCCAGAAGGGATCAGACAGGCTGTACACAGCGGGTGTTTAAGTCTCAGCTTGACAAAGCCCTGGCCGGGTTGATTTAGTTGGGATTGGTCCTGCCTAGAGCAGGGGGCTGGATTTGATGACCTTCTGAGGTCTCCTCCAGCTCTATGATTCTATGATTCCCTCCCCTTTCCTTCACCAGCATTAATATCCTTTTGCAGTGAGTTCCAGAGGTTGATTATACACTTCAAAATACGGCCATTTTAACTAGAGCTGGAAGGAAGTTTTCTGAGGGGATGTTTTTCCATTGGAAAACGCTGATTTTAGTGACCTTTTGTTTGGAAGGGGAAAACTCCACCATTTCAGAACATTAAAATGTAGTTTTCCATTCCTGAAATGACTCTTTGTTTGGTCTCTTTAAAGTTTATCTTCCGTAATCCACTGTAATAAATTTTTAAAAAGTCAAAATCTAAACAAAATGTGAATTTATTTGCAGAACTGGGTGTGATCAGGAAAAAAAAGTCAAAATCCTGGAATTTCTAGTCCCAGTTCAACCCTACTTTTAGCCACCTTGGTGCCAGGGATGTAAAATCTCATTTAATTAGCTAACCAGTTAAACAATACGTTGAACCAGTTAACCGATTAAATGGGACACGTAGGGCGAGTGGTCCCCCTGCGTGTTAAAGATGGACTTGGAGCAGCCCCAGCACCTACCCCCGTGGCACACTGCTGTGACTGCTGAGCAACCCTACCCGTGGTGTGCCAGAGTGCCCTGTGCCTATGGCTGGTGGAGGGCTGCTCCAGCCCCCACTGGTTAACCATAACCGGCTTACTGGTTAACCGTTCACTTCCGAACTTGGTGTCCCCACTGCTAACATTAGGACAGTGGTCCCCAACACGGTGCCCGCATTTGTATGCGCCCGCCAAGTGCTCAGGGCTGGCCTGGCCCCGGGCACGTGGCACATGTGCGGTGCCGGAGCTGGCCCCGGGCGCATGGTGCACGGTGAGCGCCGGCCCCGGGGGCGCCGCGGATTGGCTGCCCGCGCTATGGCCACGTGGTGCATGGGGGGAGCGCAGGCCCCGGGCGCGTGGCGCTTGCAGGGTGCGCCGGCCCCGGGCGCGCGGTGCTTGGGGGAGAGCGCCGGTCCCGGGCGCGCGGCGCTTGGCGGGGGGCCCGGCCCTGGGCGTGCGGTGCTTGTGGGGGGGGGGGGCGGCCCTGGGAATGCGGCTATGGGGGGGCCCCGCCCGGCAATGTGGCTATGGGGGGTCCCCGCCCGGGAATGTGGCTATGGGGGGGTTCCCGCCCCCAGGTGCACAATGGGGGTCCCCGCGCCAGGGCGCCCTGCGGGCAAACGGCCACGCCCCTTGGCGCCGGGAAACCTCAAATGGTTGGGGACCACTGAATTAGGAGAAGCCGTTGGCTGCCTGCCCCGCCCTGCCCCATTCCTTCTTTTACATTCCCCTGCTCCCATGGGGGTCACGCTGCCCCCCTTTGAGAGCTGATGCTGAAAAGTGCTGGGAAAGCTCGGGGCGATTATCTGCCTGACCCCGGTGAATAGGAGCTGGCAAAGGCCCTGAAGTGTGACAGACCCTGGAGCTGTGACCGGCCCTTTCACCCAGCAGGATGTGCCGAATGCCCCAGAGGACCAAGGGATGGTGGGCGTGGCACTTCAAGCACACCTTGATTTTCTTCTGTCAGGGCTGGGGCATCGGACCGTCCAGGCTGGGTTCCTGTGATTTCCCGCGCGTGCTGGGCGGATGGTTTCCTGTCCAGTGCAGACTGCCGCTGGTGCGGGACCTCTGCATATAAACGCTGGGTAAGTCCTGGTGGGTTTTTAATGGGCAGTGTCATGTGGGTTGGTAACTCAGGGTGCCCCTGTATAAAACTATGGGACACCAACATCTTGAATACTGTGTACAGATGTGGTCTCCTCACCTCAAAACAGATATTTTGGCCTTGGAAAGGGTTCAGAAAAGGGCAACTAACATGATTAGGGGTTTGAAACGGGTCCCATATGAAGAGAGGTTAAAGCGATGGGACTTTTCAGTTTAGAAAAGAGGAGATTGAGGGGGGATATGATAGAGGTCTATAAAAACATGAGTGGTGTGGAGAGGGTGAATCAAGAAAAGTGATTTATTAGTTCCCATAATAGAAGAACTAGAGGACACCAAATGAAGTTAATGGGTAGCAGGTTTAAAACTAATAAAAGAAAGTTCTTCTTCACACAGGGTGTAGTCAACCTGTGGAACTCCTTGCCAGAGGAGACTGTGAAGGCTAGAACTATAACAGGATTTAAAGAGAAGCTAGATAATTTCACGGAGGTTAGGTCCATAAAAGGCCATTAGCCAAGAGATAGAAATAGTGTCCCTGGCCTCTGTTTGTGGAAGGCTGGAGAAGGATGGCAGGAGACAAATCGCTTGATCATTGTCTTTGGTCAACCCTCTTTGGGGCACCTGGTGCTGGCCACTGTCAGCAGACAGGCTACCCAGTACTGCCGTTCTTATGTTAGGGTTCTTGGTTGGGGCACAGGGCAGAGCCCATCGGTTCAGAGCTGCTAAGAGCAGAGTTATTTGCACTTACGTCCCAGCCAGACTCCCTCGTATCCCCTAACACAGGGCTGGGGGGATCCTTTTTTGGGTCGGGGGCCACAGAGAAATCCGTCGGGCCTTGTAGGAGTTGGGCGGCAGGAGTGGAGCTTAGTGCCTACGGGGCCAAGGGAAACAGAGAGGGCACCATGTCCACAGGGCCGGGGTGCCATTTTCCCTAGGGCCTCTGGGGGGGTGGGGGGGGAGTGTGTCTATGGTCTAGGAGCCAGGGCCCACCAAAGATGAATCCGACCCAGGCTCTGGTACATCTCTGCAGCGCTGCCGGCCGGTTCCCCCACCTCTTGGTCCTCAACCCAACTAGACCCGCTTCCCGACGGCTGGTTGCCCCCCGGCCAGCCCCGCTCCCTCCAGCCCCCTCCCAGCCAGCCCCGCTTCCCGGCGGCCGGTTCCCCCCCACCCCCTCTCTTCCAGCCAGTCCCACCCCCCCCCGGCCCCTGCTGTTCGGTATTTTTTTTAAACCATCTGGTAACCCTAGCAGGTGGGGGTGAAAAGTGCATGGAAATGCCCGCACAGGCGCGTCTGGGAATGAGATGCTGCTCTAACATCTCCGCCTCTGTTCACTTCCAGCCCCTGCCTCGTGGCGCTGGCCCCCCGTGGCCTGGGAGGGCTCCCCAGGCGCACCATGGCCCGGCATAGCAAGCTGCAGAAGCACGTCCTGAGCCTATACAGGCAGTTCCTGCGCACCGGCCGGGAGAAGCCGGGATTCCTGCCTCGCATCCAGGCCGAGTTCCGGAAGAACGCCAGCATCCCCCGGGCCGACGTGATGCACATCGAGTATCTGCTCCGCCGTGGCCAGAGGCAGCTGGCGCAGCTCCGAGACGCGAACACCAAACAGATGGGCACCTTTGTCCAAGCCAAACCGGAGGAGCAGTGACCCCTGCTGGTTGGCGCAAGCGTCTGTCTTGTACTGGGACGGTTGGGGGTGAATTCACAGATCAGCCTTCCTGGTTCTCACATCCCTGTGCACCCCTCGTGTCCAAACACAGGTGCCTGGCTTGGCATTTGCTGAGCTAAGGTGTCTTTATTGGCAGCCAAGCTTTTAAACAGTTCAGGTGTGGATGGGTGATCTGGAGGAGATGCTCTTGTTTCCAGGACCTGGTACACAATTCATTCTACCCCTGCTGGCTCCTCTCTTCGGGTATGTCTACACTACAGCGCTAGTTCGAACTAAGCTAATTCGAACTAACGCGTCTAGAACTAAAAACTAGTTTTGCTAATTCGAACTAGCAAGTCCACATTGAGTGGACTCTGAACAGGGCTTAAGGATGGCCGGAAGCAGTGCCAGCAGGGCATCAGAGGAGGACTTAGAGCGTGGAGATGCAGTCTCAGGCTAGCCGAGGGCTGCGCTTAAAGGGTCCCGACCCCCACCCCGGACAGACAGTTCTAAGGGGTGCCCCGCTTGAAAACCAGTCCTGGCTTGGAGTGCCCGGAGTACCTACACTGGGCACATCACACCACTCAGCCATCAGCCCGGCTGCACTTGCCGCAGGCTGCCATCTGGGGAGAGGGGGTAATCGGGGGGCTGCAGGAGAGCTTCCACCCCCAGAAGCCTGCAGAGCCAGCCCAGTCCTCCCCATCGGGGGCTCGTACCCCATTCCTCCCTCACCTCCTTCCACTTACCCTTCCCTAGCCCCCCTTCTTATTGATGTACAAAATAAAGATAACGTTTCTTCCAACATTGACTCTGTCTTTATTGAACAAAACTGGGGGAGACTGGGAAAAGGAGGTGGGAGAGGGGAAGATTAAGGCTGGGAGAGGGGAGGGCAACTAACATGATAAGGGGTTGGGAACAGGTCCCAGATGAAGAGAGGCTACAGAGACTGGGACTGTTCAGCTTAGAAAAGAGGAGACGGAGGGGGGACAGGATAGAGGTCTCTAAAAGCAGGGGTTGGGTGGAGAGGGTGCATTCAGAAAAGTTCTTCATGAGTTCCCATAAAGAAGGACTAGAGGACACCAAAGGAAAGGACTGGGTAGCAGGCTTGAAACTAGTAAGAGAAAGTTGTTGTTCTTGACAAAGCAAATAGTTAACCGGTGGAACTCCTTGCTGCAGGAGGCTGTGAAGGCTACAACTAGAACAGAGTTTAAAGGGAAGGGAGATCAAGTCATGGAGGTTGGGTCCATGGAGTAGTCTTAGCCAGGGGGTAGGAGTGGTGTCCCTGCCCAAAGTTTGTGCAAGGCTGGAGAGGGATGGCACGAGACAAATGGCTTGGTCACTGTCTTTGGTCCATCCCCTCCACGGTCCCTAGGGTTGGCCGCTGTCGGCAGACAGGCTACTGGGCTAGATGGACCTTTGGTCTGACCCAGGACGGCCATTGTAAGCTCAGGGCTCAGGGTCGGGGGTCTCAGTGGACCCCCTTGATTTTCATGCAAACCTGCTCCTGGGTGGCCAGGCTGGCAGCTCTCCTGCCCTAGATGGCCACTTTCCTGTGCCTAGTGCGGAGATCGTGGACGAGGTCCACGATGTCCGCACTAGCCCAGGAATGTACCCGCCTCTTGCGGTCCCGGGCAAGCTTCCGGGAGCCGCCAGCCTGGTCCCGGGAAGAGGGGGTGGGCTGGGGGACATCGGGTGGGTGGCTCTGTGCCGTGCCAGGTGCAGGGTCTGCTGGCTGGGTGCTAGCAGGCTTGCACCTGGCACGGGCACCGTAGCCAGCCCATGCCCCTTTAAGGGGTCCGGGGCCGGGAGGGGGGCATAGAGTTTCCCTGGTGTTGGCCAGAGTGGCCACCAGGGAAACCTGGGGAGGGCTAGCCTCCCACTCGTTCAAATTAAGGGGCTACACAGCCCTTAATTCGAACTAGTAAGTTCGAACTAGGCTTAAGCCTCGTAAAATGAGGTTTTCCTAGTTCGAACTAAGCGCTCCGCTAGTTCGATTCAAATTCGAACTAGCGGAGCGCTAGTGTAGCGGCTATGAATGTTAGTTCGAACTAACGTCCGTTAGTTCGAACTAACATTGTAGTGTAGACATACCCTTCCATCCTTAGCCAAAGAGGAACAAGCCAGTTAGCCCAGGGAAATAAAAGAAAGGGAGAGCGGTGACGGAAAACCCTGTGTCTGTCATTTTTTCAAATGATCTATCTTGCCTAAAAGCCTGTCAGGGATTGGGCTCTGTTGCAGGAGGTGCTGGCGAAACACTCCGTGGATTTGGGTGCTACAATTCCTGAGTGTCGTCCGCCTTCCTGCCCCCTCCCCCCACCGAAGCGCTTTGGAAGGCTCACAAAGGACAGAGACCTGCCTTTTGAAAATCCGACTCCCCACCGGTGTCTCAAGACAGGCGGCTCTCTCTCGCCAAAAACGGAGGCAGCAGCGTGGGATGACAGGCAGCCAGGTCGCAAGGGGAGGTGCTTTTTAGACCAGTTCCCTCCTGGCACTCCGTACTGCTGCCTCTGTATCAGAGGCAGCAGCACAAGCTGGCAGCAGCCCTTGCCTGGGGGCTGGGTCTGAGCTTCTGGACCTGGTGCAAACTGGAACTGAGCCGGGCTGCCTGCCTGCCTGGCTCCTAACACACTGTAAATGCAGAGCCGCAGAGGGGGTAGGTCCCGCACCCAGCGCGAGCCAGGACTGAGACAGCTGGCCCCTGGGGACTATCGAAAAGTCAAGTAACCGATAAGAAATCATGAGGTTAATTGACTACTCAGTAAATATCTAACGTCCCTAATCCCTTTTCATAGTTCCCCTCTGGACTCTCTCTCCTAAAGCATGGCCCTGAGATCTGGACACAGTGCTCCAGCTGAGGCCTCCTCCGTGCCAAATAGCTAGGAGAGTGACCTCCCATGTCTGCCGTACGTCTCCTACCACGCCCCAGGGCTATGCCCTCTTACTGAAGGGCTTTGTGTCTGAGATAGCTTCTCTCCTAGGCTACGTCTACACAACGAGTTTTTTTGGCAACAAATATGCTAACGAGGGACTCTATGACACGCAATGTCATTTGCATATTTTCTGCCGATCCGTTTTTGTGCTCGGGGTTTGTGCGCAAAACCAAGCCATGTGGATGTTTACTTTTTGTGCAAAAAACCCCCTTTTCCCACAAGATCCCTATTTCTGCAAAAAGGCCGACTGATCTTGTGCAAAAAGGGGCTTTTGCCTAAAAAGAAAACATCCACATGGCTTGTTTTTGTGTGTTCTTGCGAAAAAACTTGTGGCGCGTCTACACTCTACGTGTGTTCTTGCAGAAGTAAATTTGCAGTAAAGCATCAGAGAACAGGGCTCCTTGCACAGGAGTTATTCCTCTCCCGACGATGACTAAGCCCCCTTTGTGCAAGAGCTGTTGTGCAAGAAGGCAGCGTGGACGGGCACCAGGGGCTTCTTGAGCAAGACACTTTTATGGCTAAAATGACCATCAGAGCTTTCTTGCACAAGAGAGCGTTCACACTGCCATGGACGCTCTTGTGCAAAAGCCCATGGCAGGGTGGAGGCACTCTTGCACGAGACCTTTTGCGCAAGAACTCCGGCGTGAAACAGCTCTCGTGCAAGAAGCCTGCAGTGTAGGGCAGGGAGCAGCCTATGAGGGAGGGGGAGGGACCCCTAGTAATGGCTCAAACTTCCCAGGGGGGTGGCCAGAGGCAGGACATTTGCCTGGCAGGGTGGGGGGGGGCGGTGACCTCACAGGGGCTTTGGGCAGCCCTCAGCATATAAGGCAAAGGGCAGGTGGGGAGGTGATGACCTCACAGAGGGACCCACATCTCAGGCTGATAAAAGCGGGGGGCGGGCCCAGGGGACTTTGGAGACCCCCGGTTGCTTTAGCTCTGGTGCGTCTCCTCCTCACGGTTCCTTCGCGTTCTGTGAGTTCCACATCCCGACACCTTTGTGACGAAGGTAAGAGCCCCCAGGGGTTGGATCCCGCCCGGGGCCGGCTGGGTTCCAGGCAGGCCCAGCCCTCGGTCAAGGGCCAGAAGGTGATTCCTCACCTGGGCTGCGTCCTTAGCGCCACTGGGGCTTTCTCCTGGTTGGTTTCCCTTTTCCTCCATCCCCCCACATTTCTGCTCTGTTCTTGCCTCCTCTGTGACCTTCCCTTGCTGCCTCCCCCAGCTTGGGACCCAACAGACTAGCTGAAGGACGGGGGGTGGTTTGCAGGAGCCGTGGGGTGGGGGATGCAGCCCCCATTGTGGGGACTGGGGAGGTGGGGCTGGAACAAGTCTATGCCGGTGTCTTTGGGGAGAACGCTCCACCCCCCACACCTTAGATTCTCCCCTGATTGGCCAAGAAGGGGCTGTTGATGGGCAGGAGACTCGTGGAATGAGGAGTAACGGTAGTTTGAACTAGGAAGCCTAGTTCGAACTACCTAGTTCGTGCCCCGTGTAGCCGCGCTGCACGGGGTTCGAACGAGCGGGGTTTTAAAAATGGCGGCTCCCCGCTTATGCAAATGAAGCCCGGGAAATTCAAATCCCGGGCTTCATTTGCAAGTGCGGTATGCCTACATTACCCTCCTAGTTCGAACTAGCGGGGTAGTGTAGACATACCCTCAGGTCCTTGCAGTGCCTGTGCAAGACCGAACCGATAAGCAAGGGGCCATTTGGGGGCTGGGGGCAGTCGCTCTGGGGAGCTGGAACCCCTGGATTTCGTTCATCAGGCTGCGCCCCAAGCTCCCCTTTGCTCCCCTCATTTCCAGCATGGCCAAACGTTTTCGGCTGTGGTTCAAGAAAGCCCTGAAGATGGCCCCAGGGCCGGTGGGGAGCAGCTTCTCCGTCCCCGCGGGCGGGGAAGCTGAATCCCACCAGCTCGGGGCGACTCGCCCACCGGCCAGGCCCCCCCGGACCTGGCTCCAGAGGCGGCTGGGCAGGCGGGACCCAGCCCAGCGGGGGAGCCGGGTAGGGTGGCTCTGGGGCCTCCTCTGTGGAGAGAAACACCTGCCCCGGGAGCCCAGCCCCCATTACCACCAGGGGGCATCGCCCTGCCCGGCCCCCGGGGACCTGCCAGTCTCCGGGAGCCCCCAGCCCGTCGCTCCCCGCACCAGCCCCTGCAGCTGTGGGTCCAGGTCCGTCAGCAGCAGCGCCTGGGCCTCCAGCTGCAGCCGGGCCACCTCCTGCAGCCGCTCTGACCCAGGTGAGGGGCCGTGAACACGCTGGGCCCAGGGGCTCACCCAGTACCCGGGGGGGGGCGGGGAGGGGCAGCCCCAGTGTCTGCCCCGCAGCCAGGGCAATGGATGGGGGGGGGCTGCTTGGCTCTCTTGTTCCTGGTGGGGGCTCTGCTGAGGGCGTTGGCAGATGTGAGGGTGGCAGGGGGATGGGTCCCTGCGAGGGGCGTGTGGGGCCCAACCTGCCCTGGGTCCCTGACATGGGGGCGCGTGACCCCTGCTGGCCGCTGGAGTCACCCTGGTCCCTTCCCTCCCGCACAGAGCCCCCCTGCGCCTCACCGGAGCGCTGCCAGGAGCGGGTGGACTCCCGGGTGGAGGAAGGGGCCATCTATGACATCGAAGAGCAGCTCCACACCCGGGACACGGTAGGAACCTTCTCCACACGGGGGGGACCCGAGATTGTCCGGCCCCTTCCCAGCACGTTCCCCCCCCTCCGGGAGGGGCTTGTCCCTGGGGATCCTCCTGGGGCCCCTTCTCCTGCATGACCTGGACCCCCCAAGCTGGGGGCTCTTGTCATGCACCAGCTGGGCCCCCACAAGCCTGAGGCAGCAGTTGGGGGGGGAGTGTGGGTGCTTGGACAACCGGCAGCTCCCACCTCCACTCCTGGGAGACCTGAGCCCTGCAGCTGTCCGTGGGGGGCAGGCAGGCCCCAGGCTCACAGACTCTCTCTGGGGTGCAGAGCCCAGCCGCCCTGCAGCGGTTCCTTCTGGCCGTCCCCCTCGCCTGCCTCGCCGCCCTCCAAAGGGGCGAGGACACCCTGGCGCCGCGCTGCTGCAAGGACACCATGATGGCCAGGATCGTTGTAAGCGAGTCGCGGCAGCCGGGAGGAGGGAAGGGGATACGTGGGGTGGACGGGGGTCTGCCTGGGCCATGGCGGCGGGTGGGGGTGCTGGATACGGGATGGGTGGAGCCAGGAGGGCTGGAGGTGGACATGGGGAGGGCGGGTGGGGATGCTGGAGGAGGGAGGGACACAGAAATGGGGCAGGTCTGGGGTGCCGGACAGGAAGGGGGATTCGGGACAGGGAGGGGTCTCCCCGGGCCATGGGGGGCTGGAAGGGAGCCGAGCGGGCTGCTGGGGATGCGCCTGGGGAGCAGGGATGAGGAGGTTCAGAGGCTGGTCACCAGGGCAGGGAGGGGCAGGAGACGGCCTGGGGACAAGGATTGAGCTGGTCCCGGTTTGGGAGGGGGGTGCTGGGAGGGGCCCTGTGTCGGGCAGGGGGGCTACAGGGCAGCGGGAGGCAGTGGGGTTGGATCCTGCTGGGTGGGGGCGCTGGCCGTGTGAGCGTCTCTTGGGGGCCCAGCCTCACACGCCCCTTTGTCTCCTTGGGTCTCCCAGGAGATCATGGAGGACTCGCCCCCCCCGCTGGTCTTGGCCGACTGCCTCAACGCCGCCTGCAGCCTCAGGTACCGACCCCCCCCCCCCGCCGACTCCCCCCAGAGCAGATCCCCTGGCCAGGGAGTGGGAAAGTCTCTGTCTCCTGCTGCTGAATTAACAGCCTCTGCCCCTCTCTCCTGCCAGCACCTTGCAGCCTCCCCTGCGGGCCCAGCTCCTGAGCCCCCTGCTGACGGCGGCCGTGGGACAGACTGTGTCTGGGGACTGGCAGCAGGAGCCCATCCACACACAGGTACGTCCCTCCGGGCCCTGCTCCCGGGCTGGGCTGGAGCTCCAGAGAGGAGGGGGGGGGGGCAGAGGGAGGGAAGAAGCTGCAGGTTTGGATCCTTCCCTCCAGGGTTCCCGTTGCTCTCCCGGGGGGCCCGTCCCTTCCATGCCCAGCCTGGGCTCCTCCCTGCTCTGCGAGGCGGCTCAGACCCTGCTCAAGGCTGCACCCCGGAGCCAGTGGGTGGCCTGGATTCCCCAACCCCCCTCTGACCCAGGGCTCCCCCTTGTCTTGCAGCAGTTCATCCGGGCCCTTCCCTACGACCTCCAGGCCCTACTGGCGAGCCTCCTCGCCGAGTCCCCAGACACGGCCCGGCTGCAGCTCATAATGGAGGTGAGCCCCGTGGGGGGGACGGGGCCATTGTCCCTGCTTCCTCGGGGGGCCGAGAGAGGAGCAGTGTCAGTGGCTGGGGGGGGCACAGTCCGAGAGGAGCCCCAGGCTCTGCCCAGAACTGGCGCCTCCCTACGGGTCCTGACCTGCCTCTTTCCCCCCCAGCACCTGAGCCCGTGGCTGGAGTCCCGCCTGCCCCAGGAGCGAGCCAGGGCCCTTGGCAGCACCACGGCCCTGCTGGGAGTCGCCACCACCCTCCCAGGGTTTGACGTAAGTGACCTCGGAGCCGGGGGGTCTGGGGCTGCAGGGCGCGGGGCTGGGAGCGTCCCCGGGAGGCAGAGGCAGGGCCGGGAATGGGCCGGGAATGGGCCGGGAATGGGCCGCGTTCTCCTTTCCCCGGGGAGGGGCGACCCTGGGCCCTTCAGGGGGGCTCTTGAGGGACTGGGCCTGGGGACTGGGGAGTGGCCGTCAGTGGATCCCCTTGTTCCACCCCCGGAGTGACCCTTCAGTCGGGGCCATTGCTCAGGGTTGTCTCCTCGCAAGGCCGGCCCCGCCCCGCCCCGGGAGGTGTCTCTGTCCGTCCCCCGAGCTCAGACCCGCCTCGGCGGCCGTTTGCATGGGACGTGCAG
Source organism: Pelodiscus sinensis (assembly GCF_049634645.1). Lineage (NCBI taxonomy): Eukaryota > Metazoa > Chordata > Testudines > Trionychidae > Pelodiscus > Pelodiscus sinensis. Next base: position 2,515,923 of record NC_134743.1, on the reverse strand, counting down.
CCCCAGGATGCTGAGGGACCCCCCCTCTTCTCTCCCCTCAGAACTCCGCCGACTGGCCGAGGATGGGTCACCACGTGGCCCAGCTGGGCCTTTTTATTTCGGACCCATCCGAAGACGTCAGCCGGCTGGCCCGGGAGGGGGTGCACAGCCTGTATCAACTCCTCCTGCACCACAGGGGTAAGGAACCCAGCCGGGACCTGGGCCCCAGGGACACCCTGAGGGTGCCGGCGGCGGGGGGAGGGGACCCAGCCCTTTTCCCCCAGACTGGCCCAAGGGGGGATGCGTCCCTCTGTGTTCCCCTTCTGCCCCCTGTGCCCCTCCATTTGCCCAGGGATGCCTGCAGGGACCCGTGGGAGGGGAAGGGCTCAGACCTGCCAGCAGAATGACCCTGTTGTGTCTCTTGCAGGCCTCAACATCCACCAGGCAGAGGACCTGTGGTGCAGACACTACTACAAAGAAAGATGGGTCCTGGCTCACAGCAACAGCGTGCGGGTGGGAGAGGTAAGGACGCGCTGCCAGGGCAGGGCAGGGCTCGGGGGTGGGGCTGGCTGGGGCCCTCGTGGGGGTAGGAGGGTCTTGGGGGCAGGAGGAAGCTGTGACCTGGGGCAGGGGTTGGGGTGCCGGGTGAGGAGAGCGTCTGGGTGCAGGGTCTGGAAGGGAGTTTGGGGGAGGAGGAAGCTGTTTTAGCCCCAGGAGTTGGGGCCGGGCTCTGGGCCGTCAGCTGAAACCTCCTGTGCTCTTGATTCCAGGTCTTTGGGCAGCTCTTCACAGCAGAGCAGGAGAAAAGCTTTTTGGACAAGGCTCTGCTCGCTGCCCGCTCCCCCCTGCGGCGCCCCAGCCAGGCCGGGCTGGTCCTGGCCCACGCCCTGCATGGGCAGGCCCATCAGCTCCTGGAATACATGGTGAGCAGCCGGAGCAGATGCAGGAGAGTGGGGCAGGGCCAGGGTCTCCTTCCCATCCCCTCAGGGAGTCCCCCGCCCCTTTCCTCAGGCTGCCCCCACCCCACGTCCCTGCTGGCAGAATCCCTCCTGCCCCTGCGAGCGTCCTTGGGGGTGGGGGAGGCTCTGAACACAGAAACTGTCCTAGGAGGCGGGAGGGGGCCGAGGTGTCAGGAGCTCTGCGGGGGGGGGGGGGGGGGTCAGGAGCTCACCCTGCGGGCCTGACGGGGGGTGACCAGAGAGCAGGGGGGAGGAGGGTGGAAATGCTGGGGGGCCAGTTCCCCTGAGTCCCCAGGGATGAATGTGACGGATTCTGCTTCCCTTGCAGCAGGAAGACACCCAGTGAGAGCAGCAAGAGCTGAGGAGCCAGCAGCTGCGTCCCCCTCCCCCCAACCCTCCCAATTGTATTGAATTGTATTTACATTCTCATTAAACAATGTTTCAAAAAACATTTGGATCAGGCTTGGTCAATAATTTGTAATGGGGGGGCCATTTTGGCAACTGATCAAGGGCCACATTTCTACCGAGGGCTTTGGGGTCTGGAAAGGGGCGGTTGGGTGCAGAAGGGAGCTTAGGGGAGGAGCCTGGGTGCAGGGGGGGGGTATGATCTGGGGCGGTGGATAGGGGTGCAGGGTCCAGGAGGGGGTATGGGCGCAGGAGAGGAGTCTGGCCTGGGGGAGGGGCTCTAGGGGGTGCAGGTCTGGGAGGGAGCTGTGATCTGGGTGAAGGGGGAGCAGAGGGTTTGGGGGAGGGGTGTGGGTGCCAGAGAGGAGTCTGGCCTGGGCGAGGGGTGTCGGGGGGTGCAGGGTCAGGGAGGGAGCTGTGATCTGAGGGAATGGGGGACGCAGGTTCAGATGGTCGCCTGGGACAGGCAGGCGGGGAGGGGACGTGGGCGCCAGGGGCAGGCTCTGGCTGGGGAGGCGCCTACCTAGGCAGCTGCGTATGGGGGAGCCCGACTGTCACCTGAGGGGATGGGGGAGCTCAATTTTCAACTGTGGGGAATGGAGGAAATACTGTGGAGTGGAGGGAGCGAGATGCGGGGGGTGAATTGTTCCTGGAGGGGAGATCTCCCTGGCTTGGGTGGGGGGGGGGGCGTTTCCAGCAAAGCCCTCACATAAGAGGGAGACAGACGGGGGGGGGTAGGGAGAGGACGGGGATGGGCAGGGCAGGGCGGGTAGAAATGGGGAGGGGCAGGAGAAGGGAAAGGGGAGGAGATGGAGGAGAACAGGGGACAAGAGTGGGGGCGGGGATGAGGAGCAGGACACAGGCAGGGCAGTGGTGGTGATGGCTGAGCGATGAGAACAGCTTGCGGGGAACTTAGCTCTCCCCCAGCTGTACACGCGATACTAGACTGACTCTAGTCTCTCTGCGGCTCCCCGGCTGGGCTCTCTCTCCCACGTCTCCCCTCAGGGTGCCTGCCGGCTCCCCTGCTCTCTCTGAACGCGTCCCTGGGGCCATTGTTACCATGAGGTGTCTGGTCCCTGGAGCGTCCCCTGTGACCCGCTTTATCTTCTGCAAGGACGGGCGGGAGGCTGCCAGCCAAGTGTTCACCCCCGGGCCATTCACCTACCACCTCACCCGTCGCGTCTCCGGCCCGGGGGACGCTGGGAATTTCTCCTGCTGGTACCAGCACAGGAGTGACAATAAGGAGCTGCTGAATTCCAACCTGAGCCTCTCCAGGACGCTGCGTGTGACCGGTGAGGCCCTGAGGCCCAGACCTGCCCCACCCAGAGCAGCCGGACCCCACTGCTGGGGCAGGAACCAGGGGCTGTGCTGAACAGAAGGGGCTCCGGGGCAGCTGGCATGTGTGGGCAGCAGCCCCCGTCACACCCCTCCTGCAGGGCAGGGACTCCCTGCCCCCCATCACTGTGTCTAGGGGAGCTGGCTGGGCCGGCACAGCCCAGAACAGCCCCGGTTCCTGGAGCACCCCAAGGTGCCAGAGAGCCCAGCAGGATAGTGACAGCCTGGGCTGGCTGGGTTTTCACAAGCAGGGCCAGGGGCTCTGCGGGCCCTTCCCAAACTCTGCTCATGACTGGTGCTGCCAGTGGCTTGGGGGCTGGGATTAGAGGAGCGGTCTGGTGCCCAGCTGGGGGGCTGGGATTAGAGGAGCGGTCTGGTGCCCAGCTGGGGGGCTGGGATTAGAGGAGCGGTCTGGTGCCCAGCGGGGGGCTGGGATTAGAGGAGCGGTCTGGTGCCCAGCTGGGGGGCTGGGATTAGAGGAGCGGTCTGGTACCCAGCTGGGGGACTGGGATTAGAGGAGCGGTCTGGTGCCCAGCTGGGGGGCTGGGATTAGAGGAGCGGTCTGGTACCCAGCTGGGGGGCTGGGATTAGAGGAGCGGTCTGGTGCCCAGCTGGGGGGCTGGGATTAGGGGAGCGGTCTGGTACCCAGCTGGGGGGCTGGGATTAGAGGAGCGGTCTGGTGCCCAGCGGGGGGCTGGGATTAGAGGAGCGGTCTGGTGCCCAGCTGGGGGGCTGGGATTAGAGGAGCGGTCTGGTGCCCAGCTGGGGGGCTGGGATTAGAGGAGCGGTCTGGTGCCCAGCTGGGGGGCTGGGATTAGAGGAGCGGTCTGGTGCCCAGCTGGGGGGCTGGGATTAGGGGAGGGGCGGGCTGGCATTATGGGCCGCCCAGCTAGCCAGCAGGCAGGTTGCTTGCTGGCCCTTGTTCTTGCCCAGGTCTCTGCGCAGCTGGAAGGGGGCAGGATAGAAGGGGGCAGGGGCTGGAGTTCAGGGATTCCCTTCACACCCTCTGCTGGTGTCTGGCTCCTTCCCAGAGCCAGTTGCAGCCCTGGCCCCTCTGGCCCCCTCCTCCCTTTACTGTGACCGTTCCTTTTGCTGCAGGTGCCCAGGACGGAGCCGTCGCCGCCAGCCCAGGTACCCGCATCCAGCACTAGGGCTGTTCTCAGCCCCCGAGCTCCCTGAGGGTCTGTCCTGGCCTGGGGAGGGCTAATCCCTGCCGATGACCCAGGATGGGGGAGGAAACAGGTGCAAAGTCCCTGCACAACACGGCCACTGCCAGAGCCAGGGATAGAACCCAGACATCCTGGCAGCCACCCCCCACTCTAACCACTAGGTCTTACTCCCCTCCCAGAGCTGGGGATGAAACCTGGTTCCCAGCCCTCCTGCGCTAACTGCTAGGCCCCATGGCCCTCTGTGCAGTGGGAGGCTAACCCCCCATCCCATTGCGTGTGCTGGTGTTGCCCTCTAGTGGTGAGCCCAGCTGGCTCAGGTCAAGCCTCTGAGGGTATGTCTACACTACCCTCCTAGTTCGATTTGAATTTCCCGGGCTTCATTTGCATAAGCGGGGAGCCGCCATTTTTAAAACCCCGCTGGTTCGAACCCTGTGCAGCGCGGCTACACGGGGCACGAACTAGGTACTTCGAACTAGGCTTCCTAGTTCAAACTACCGTTACTCCTCATCCCTCTGCAGCCACGGTGCAACGCCCGGAGCCCAGGGATAATGGGGACAGACAGAAGGGCGGGGGCTCAGGGTGCATATCGGAGCCCTCTGGGCGCTGGCCAGCCCCTGCCTAGATGGAGGTCGTCTGGCAGCGGGTGCCAGCACAGCCGCAGCGTGGTGGGGGCAGGAGGGGCCTGCGCGGTTCCTAGTGACGTTCTCCCTCTTTCTTCCAGTTGTGTCGTCCTGGCGAAGACCCAGGTAGGTGGGCCCCGGGGAGGAGTCCCCCTGGCACGGTGCCCCTGGGCTTCCCTTGCAGCAGGGATCAGGGCGGGGGGATTTTGGGGGCACAACCGAACTGCGCGGGAGGGTTCCGATGTCCCTGACAGCTGGGTCCCCTCTGCAGCCTGCTCCCCCGTCCCACGGCCCTCTGATCCCCTGGCCGAGCTTGGGTGCGGGCTGGGCCATGCTGCAGGGGTGCAGTGGGTGGCAGGGCAGGGGGTCGGGGGTGGCATGCGCTGAGCCGGCTGTGTTTGTCCTGCACAGGCAGCCGGGCACGGGAGGCCCTGGCCATGACGCTGCGGCTGGTGTTGGCGATCGTCACGGGGGCCCTGGCAGTGGCGGACACACCGAGGGGCAGCTGCACTGTGAGGGCCTGCCAGGCTCCCCCATGCCGCTGGGGGGGGGGGGCAACACGAGCTGGGTCCTTTTCATCTGGCAGCTCTCACTGTCCCCGCCTGATGGAGACGGGGCCCCCTCCCTCACTGTGACCGTCCACCCCCACCCCGTCTGGGGGTCCCAGCAGTGCACCTCCATAGGCTGACGGGGGCACCGTGTCCATGTGCAGCGCTGGGCCTGCCGCTGCAAGGGCCGGGGAGCGCTGGTGGGGGAAGGACCCCCCAGTGGAGCTATAGGTGGGGGAGTCTGGGGGCTCCCCGGACTGGGGCTCCCCAGGGATGGAGAGGTTAGGGGTGTCTGGCTGGAGGGGGAAGAGGGTGGGAAACTGTGGGACCTGCCCATGTGATTCAATCTAACCCCCCATCTCTCTCTCAGATGCTGACATTGGCCAGTTCTGCACCTCCAAGGTAGGTGCTGCACCCCGGCCCTGGCTGCAGTGGGGGGTTCAGGCCTGGATGACCAGGGGAAGGGGGAGCAGTGAGGCAGGGGCCCTGGGTTTCCCCTACTAAAGCCAGAACTGACCCTGTCCCGGCACCCAGGGTGAGGCTGAGCACCGGGTGGACCCTGCTGCCATGGGGCTAAGCATCTGGGGGCCTTGCCTCCATGGGGCTGAGCACCTGGGGGACATGCTGCCGTGGGGCTGAGCACCTGGGGGACCTTGCCTCCATGGGGCTAAGCACCTGGGGGACATGCTGCCGTGGGGCTGAGCACCTGGGGGACCCTGCTGCCGTGGGGCTGAGCAGCTAGGGGACATGCTGCCGTGGGGCTGAGCACCTGGGGGCCTTGCCTCCATGGGGCTGAGCACCTGGGGGACATGCTGCCGTGGGGCTGAGCACCTGGGGGACCCTGCTGCCGTGGGGCTGAGTATGTGGGGCAGCCCACCTGCAGGGACTCTGCGATGGGAGTTGCTAACCCCGGTTGGGGGGCTGGGGGGGGGGGCGCAGCAGCTCCCAGGCAGAGGGATGGGCCTGGCCATGGGCAGTGCAGCCTGAACTGACCCCTCCTGCCTCTCTTCCAGACACTGCCCCCCGTGCACTATGACATGGTGACCTACGAGCACTGAGGTGATCCTGTGCTGCTGCCTCCTGCCCCAGGAGCCTGGTGAGTGGGGCTCAGTGCTGGGGGTGAGGGGGGGGCACCCACCCAGCAGGGGCCAGCAGGGGGCGCTGGGGGGGTAATGGGGGGAGGGGCTTGCACAGTTGCACACACCCAGGATGGCTGTGGGGCACATCGGGGGCTCTGGGGATAATGGGGCAGGTGCTGGGGCAGTGGGATCGGAGGTGGCAGGACAGGGGGCTGGGTGCCCCTAGCGGGGATAAGGGGGGAAGTAGGGCTGGGGGTTGCACTGTGCATAGCTGAGCCCCCTCCCATTTTCTCTCCCCAGGACGTGGAGGGGACGTCCCTCGCCCGGCTGGCTGAGGGGCACCAGGACTCCTGGGCGCAGGGAGGGCGCTGGCTGGGTGCTGGGGCTGCGCTGGAGCCTGGGAGCGGGCTAGAGCCACCAGAGCCTCTCTGCCCCCCGCCCCCGATCTCCAGTGAGGCTTGTTCCCGGCATGACCCCCATGCCTGCAGCTGGGCCCTGGACACTGCTCGGCCCACACGGGAGAGGAGGAGGCACCTGCTCTGCCCTTGGATCTGTGGGCACAGGCAGGCTGTGAACCAGTGGTGCCAGCAACCTCCCCCAAGCGCGCTGGTACCAGCCCCTCAGCAGCCTGCGAGCCGGGGCCCTGCCCAGCCCCACAACGATGGCCAGGGCCGCTGGGGTTAATGCAACGAGACGCGCCCAGCTGCAATGGCCGAACCCCCCGGGCTCCGGCAGCCGTGTCCCTGCGTCCCTCTGTCCATCTGTCGGGCGCTGGGGCTGGGCTCGCCCTGCAGGTGGCAGCTGGTTTCTCTCCATAACTCTGCAATCGAGAAAGGGCCCTAAGCCCGGGGTGCAGCCAGCGGATCCCAGGCTCAGTTCCAGCAGCCTTGGTCACAGCAGCCAGGAGGCGGCATGAGGAGCATGACTGGGACTGGGGGGGGGGGGGGAGTGTGAAAGAGGCTCACGGTGCTGGACTCCACCAGAGTCCTCCACTGAGAGGGGGACACTGCACAGCATCAGCCTTCTACCCCACCCACTGCAGCACAGCGCCCCCTGCTGAGCCCCGTCCCGCCCACTGCAGGACAGCGCCCCCTGCTGAGCCCCGTCCCGCCCACTGCAGGACAGCACCCCCTGCTGAGCCCTGTCCCGCCCACTGCAGCCCCGTCCCACCCACTGCAGCTCAGTGCCCCCTGCTGAGCCCCGTCCCGCCCACTGCAGCACAGCGCCCCCTGCTGAGCCCCGTCCCGCCCACTGCAGGACAGCACCCCCTGCTGAGCCCTGTCCCGCCCACTGCAGCCCCGTCCCACCCACTGCAGCTCAGTGCCCCCTGCTGAGCCCCGTCCCGCCCACTGCAGCACAGCGCCCCCTGCTGAGCCCCATCCCACCCACTGCAGCACAGCGCCCCCTGCTGAGCCCCATCCCACCCACTGCAGCACAGCGCCCCCTGCTGAGCCCCATCCCACCCACTGCAGCACAGCGCCCCCTGCTGAGCCCTGTCCCGCCCACTGCAGCACAGCGCCCCCTGCTGAGCCCCCGTCCCACCCAGTGCAGCACAGCGCCCCCTGCTGAGCCCCGTCCCGCCCACTGCAGCACAGCGCCCCCTGCTGAGCCCCCTCCCGCCCACTGCAGCACAGCGCCCCCTGCTGAGCCCCGTCCCGCCCACTGCAGCACAGCACCCCCTGCTGAGCCCCCTCCCGCCCACTGCAGCACAGCGCCCCCTGCTGAGCCCCATCCCACCCACTGCAGCCCCGTCCCACCCACTGCAGCACAGCACCCCCTGCTGAGCCCCGTCCTGCCCACTGCAGCACAGCACCCCCTGCTGAGCCCCCTCCCGCCCACTGCAGCACAGCGCCCCCTGCTGAGCCCCGTCCCGCCCACTGCAGCACAGCACCCCCTGCTGAGCCCCGTCCCGCCCACTGCAGCACAGCGCCCCCTGCTGAGCCCCATCCCACCCACTGCAGCACAGCGCCCCCTGCTGAGCCCTGTCCCACCCACTGCAGCCCCGTCCCACCCACTGCAGCACAGCACCCCCTGCTGAGCCCCGTCCCGCCCACTGCAGCACAGCGCCCCCTGCTGAGCCCCGTCCCACCCACTGCAGCACAGCGCCCCCTGCTGAGCCCCATCCCGCCCCTTGCTGAGCCCCGTCCCGCCCACTGCAGCACAGCGCCCCCTGCTGAGCCCCATCCCGCCCCTTGCTGAGCCCCGTCCCACCCACTGCAGCCCCGTCCCACCCACTGCAGTACAGCGCCCCCTGCTGAGCCCCACTTCCCCATGCCCTGCCTCCACTCACTGCCCTCTAGGAAGTGACTGCGTCTGAGCCGACAGGGCAGGTCCTCGGCAGGGAATCGCTCCAGCAACCTGGGAGTGATACAGGCTCCCTCAGGACCCACTTGCCTGGAGGGGCCCAGCGAAGCCGCCCCACGCTCCCTCCCGCAATGGGCTGAGACTGGTCAGACTTCTGCACTGGTCCTTAGTGGCTCAGCTCCAGCGAGACAGGTGGGCCCCACAGGTGGTCAGATGCAGAGACTGCTCCGAGCCGGCATCCCACCAGCAGGCAGAGAGAAGCTGGCGGGCGAGACTGGGAGACAGAAAGGAGCCCTCAGCTGACCAGCAGGCAGGCTGAGAGTACGTGGTGGGTGGCCGGGGAGAGGAGCCAGTGGGCTGACAGGGCTTCAGGGCACAGTGCAAGCAGAGCAGGACGGAGGCCCTTCTGGGCATGGGCTCAGCTCCATGGTGCCATTGTAAACCTGGCTCTGCTCCCACGAGGGAATAAATGTGTGAACCCCCCACCCCCCACTCCAGGACAGGCCTAGCCTCATATCTCCTTGATGCCGGGAGAGTCACCACTGGGGGCTCCTCTTCGGCCAGTTCGACATTACCTAGCCCAGCTGCAAACCCTCGTGCTGGCCACCCGGAGCCCTGTGAGTGTGTGTGAGCTGGGCACGGCACGGCCAGGGAGCCGCACGCCTGGTGCAGGGCGAGTTGCCAGAGCGCTGCCTGCTCCGGGCTTTGGCACAGGCTCGGGGGGTGAGAGCAAACACCTCTGCACAGCCCCATGCCCTGGCAGCGACACGCCTCAGCTCGGGGGCAACGCTCATCTTAGGCCTTGTCCACAGTGGGGAGCTCTCGGTTCTCGTCACCTAGCTCAGCTGCTCCCTGGGCTGGGGCAAGACAATATCAGCTTGAGGTCTTGGTAGCTGAACCCAGCGTCCCCCCCTCCCCCCCGCCAGCTCTCGGTTCCAGCGGCGGCTCCCTTGGAACAGACCAGTGGATGATGAAGCGCGTTTACCAACGAAAGCTGCTCCGCAGCCGGCGATCACACAGGCGCCAAACGCCTCCATGGTCCACTGAGAGCCCCAAGGGTGGGCATAGACCCACAGCCCCCAGAGAGCATCAGGGGCTAGCAGGGACTGGGCCACTGGGCCCTCGCTCCGCAAGGAAGCCGTGTTCTCTGGGATTTGCCGAGATAGTGACATGGGAACAGGTCTTGGGTATAAGCTCAGGTGTGATTGTGCTCTAGGTACATGGGGTACCCCCCAGGGTGAGGCCGGTGCCGTGATGCCCCTGCCCTGGGCAGACAAGGGCTGTGTCGACCCTACACGTGCAGGACTGTGCCGCTGGAGTGTTGTAATACAGACCCTGCAGCAATGGAAGGGGCTTTGCTGTCACTGTAGTTAATCCCCCCTCCAAGCGATGCTATCCAGGTCAATGGGAGAATGTTTCTGTTCACCTTCTGCTGGCTACACCAGGACATAGGTCGGCTTCACCACGTCCCCAGCGCTCTGGATTTTTCACACACACCGATGCAATATAGCTGGGTTGACCGAAGTTTTAGGTGGGCATAGACCCACAGCCTTCAGCTGGAGTCAGGGTGTCCTCACGGCCATCAGCCTGGCTTTAACGGCATCGGCTGGTCCTCGCCCCCTCAGCCAAACCCGGGCACCTGATCCTCGTCCCCTCAGCCAAACCTGGGTGCCTGTCCCGAGTCCTCCAGCCCTCCGTGGGTCGTTTCTACTGAGTCCCTGCAAACCTGCTCCAGGAACTGCCCCTCCTGCCCCATGTGTCCCAGAGCCAGCTGTTCCAAGAGGAGTTTGCTCAGCATGTTCCCAGAACACGGATTTCACAATCCAGTGATATAAATAAGGCCACAGCGCTGGGCACGAGGGTCACTTCCCCTCTGTGGTCTCCATTGCACACGCCCATTGGGGCAGTGCCAGGGGGTGCAGAGGGAGGGGTCTCAGCAATGAGAGGCCTGTCACACACCCTGCCCCCTTGGGTGCCTGCCCCATCTCCCCCACCTTCCAGCCTGTGACCGTCACACCGAGCTCAGCCTGCCTCTCTCGCTAGGGCCATCGCCTGCACTAGTGCCTGGCTACGCTGCCCCGCAACCTCTGCTGTGGGGCATGGGGTTTCCTGGGCACTGCCTGCTCCCAGCTGGACGCCCCCGTGGCAGGAGTTCAGCTGCCTGCTCTGGAGCTGGGTACACAAGGATCCCCATCCTCCTGGCCTGGCTGTGGGGTGAGTGGCCTTTTCCCTTTGCTCTGGCTTTGAGTAGCCCCGTGGGCAACCTGCTCTCCTCCATCCCCACCCATCAGGCACAGCATAGCTGTGTCCTGGGAGCCGGGACTCCTGGGTGCATTGCTGCTGGGGCCAGGAGAGTGGGGGCGATGGTTTGGGGAGGGTCTTTCCAGGGTTTATCTAGCTGCATGTACGATTTTACAGCACAATAAGTTTAGCTTTTGTTTAACGTCTGTCAGTGACTCCTGGAGGTGTTTCCCAGCCCCCCTGGGCTGGTTTCTTTGGGAACACGGGGCATCGGGCTGGGAGGACACGTCATACAATCCCCGTCACACGCTTACCAAGCGCCATCTTCACGCGCGTGAGGCTGTTCTCCCCTCCCCCGTTAGGAGGCTGGTCCCGACCCCCCTTCTCATTTCCAGCCTAACGTGATTCCTGGCTAGTTTATCCCCAGTAGCTCTTGTGCCAACACTGTCCTTTGGCTTCACTGGTTCCTCTCCCTCCCCGGGGTTCCCTGATGGGGTCCTACAGAGCAGTCAGCTCCCCGCTCAGCCTGCGCTGTGCCAGCCAAACCCGCCCTGCTGTGCTTGGTGCTGTGCACCACACGGCCAGGGAGAGCTTTTACCCTGCTGTGCTCACAACCAGCCATGACACGTGCTGTCCCCAGACACAGCCCTTCTCCGGCTCTGGCCATCACTGGGGGACAAGGACACGTTACCATCCCAAATCGCAGCTCCCTCTCAGCCCCCACTGGCATTTCCAGAGGGCTGGCCAGCCGCTCTGTGGGCCCACACAGACCCGCCGGCCCCGTCGCTGGGGCTGAAAGCAGAGCTCGTCGCTGAGAACGTTTGCAGATGACACAACCGGGGAGTGTAAATACGGAACGGGACAGGTCACGGATTCAGCGCAAGCTGGGCACTTTGTAAACTGGTGCAAGCAAACAATCTGTGTTTTAACAGAGATACGAGCAACTGTGCACAGCTAGGAACCAAGCCCACGGGGCTGACGAGCGGCCCGCAGCCCCCTTGGCCTAGGAGTCTCTGGCTCTGAACCTTTCCCTCGGCCCCTGTGCGGGGTGCGCGGGCTGGGCAGGGTCTGCGGAGCCCAGAGACTCTCGCAAGGCTGCAGAAAAGAGGCAGCACAGTGAGAGTGGGACCCGCGGATGTAGCCAGGAATAGTGGGGGGATGGGCCAGGCTTGGTGAGGGGCGTGGGTCATGGGGTGCTGAGGAGAGCGGGCGAGGGTTGGTGAGGGGGCATATGTCAGTGAATGGGGGCGAGGCAGTGGGGCAGGAGGGCCCGGGCCAGTCAGGAGGTGGGGTGAGGAGAGGTGAGGGGAGGGGTTCAGTGAGGAGGGTGGGGAAAGGGTTCGTGGGGGGTGAGCCAGGATCAGTGAGGCGTGTGTAGCGAGGGTTAGTGAGAGGTGTGAGGTAAAGGTCAGCGACGCGGAGGGGGAGCCAGGGTCAGTGGGGGTGGGCCGAGGGTTGGTGAGGGGCCAGGGTCCCACTGTGATATAGCAACAGGCCCAGCTGGACAGGGCCCTGCAGAGGGAGCGAACCCAACAGCAGAGACGGGGTTGCCAGGGGCTGGAGGATCAGGGCCGTGCTGTGTGGGAGCAGGAGACAGGCAGAGACCCCGCAAGGGGGAGCAAGTGGGCAGCAGGGCGGGCTGAGCTGTCCCAGAAACATCCCCCCACACGCTGCCTTGAGACCCGCCGTGCAGGGAGCTGTGACTGCCCCGGCCTTGGGGGCGTCCAGCAGCCCCTGAGCCGGGCAGATGACTGCAACTGGCTCTGCAGAGGTTTGCCTGGTCCTGTCCTGGGGAAAGGCCTGTGTTAGCCGTGTACGGCCTGGACAAAGGCAGCCCCACCTCACAGCAGGCCGGAGCTCAGAGGAGGAAGGGTTTTTCTTTTCTCGGTTTCTTTCCTTTTCCATTGACTCTTGGCTACAGGGGCTGAGCACCCACTGACTGGTGAGTACTCGGCTGGGGCAGTCACCAGGCATTCATCAGCGGGGGCAATCACCAGCATTCACCTTCCAAACCAGGCTCTGTTGGGGGGGAGATGTGAGGCTAGTGCAAAAAGAGAAAAGAGGCGGGAGGCTGCTGAGATAATTGGTATGGAGAGAGCAGGTGAGTGAGGGGAAGGGACACAGGAGATACGTGAGTGTTACTGAGATCAGCTCTCCACTGTGCCCCCTCCCAACAGAGGTGGGAAAGCATCAAGGGAAGCCATAACCCAGTGGATGAAATATCACCTCAGCACACCCCCTTCTGGGGTGAGCAGCCACAGCACCGAATTTCAGCATCCCAGAGAAGAGAGTGTGACTGCTGAAGGTGTGTTGGTTTGTATAGAACCGCAGAGACGCAGGACTGGAAGGGACCTTGGGAGAGCATCTCGTCCAGTTCTCTGCACACATGGCAGGACTAGGTATTATCGAAACCTTTCCTGACAAGCGTTTCTCTAACCCACTCTAAAAAGTCTTCAGTGAGGGAGATTCCTCAACCACGCTAGCTCCCTAGGCAATTTATTCCTGTGTTTAATTGAATTTCATCCTGTTTACTTCAGACCGTTACTCCCGTTAGCCCAGATCATTTTGACTTTTAATCTTGTCCTCCAAAGCACAAAGCACTGCAACATGTACATTCAGAGTCAATCATTCAGTATGTTTCCCATGCAGGTATCAGCTAGAGTGTGACGATTGCTTTAGCATGTTTTCAAATCTTTCAGCTGCTTAGTGCACCCTTAAACTTGCTCACAAATTCTCACCCCTTGCCAGGCTGTTCCAGGCAGAGAGAAATCTGTTGTGTTTGTGTTGGCGTTTTGTGTGTGCTCTTCTTTACATGTCAGATGTGGATAAAAGCACAACCCCAGATAGCCCCGCCCATGTTACTGATTGGAAAGCTGTCCAGTAGCCAGGCAGGAGCGCTGCAGCTCACAGACGCCGACATGTGGACAGCAGCTGGGGAGGGGGTGCTGTGTGGTGAGGGGACAAGGTGATCTGGAAGCCCCTTTGCCATAGTCTACAGTGTTCAGGTTCGGCCTTCGGGATGCAGGAGCAGCTGTGAGGTCCCTCAAGAGGGAGGATAGCTGGTAACAGGGCAGTAGCCCAATCCCAGAGTGTTCTCGGGGCCCCGTAGGCAAGGCCCTGCTGGTGTAGCCTCTCTAGGTAAATTGGGGCAAGAAATCTCCTGGAGTTACTAGTGTCCCTCCGCTTCCCCAGCCTGCTTCTCTGTGTAGCGGATAGTGAGGGGTGGGCTGCTTCCTGTCCCCCCAAGATAACTTAGGGTGGGGTAGGGTCCCATTTTGCAATACCCCGCCCCTAGTGCCATTACAGTATGTCAGTGTAGCCCAGGGGTGTCCAGCCTAAACCTGAGAAGGAGCCAGAATGTACCAGCGCCCATTGCCAAAGAGCTACAGTTCTATGTCACCAGCCCTGATCAGCTCCCCAAACAGCTCTCACCACATCCCGCCCACTGGCAGCCCCACCGGTCAGCGCCTCCTTCTCCTTTTCCTCCTGCCCACTGGGATCCGCTCTCGCTCAGTGGGAGACACTGGAGGGGAGAAGCGTGGGTGTGACAGGCTCAGTCGGAAGTGGCAGGATCCTGGGGGGAAAGGGCCTAGGGCAGAGCTGGGGTTGAACAGCGAGCACCCTCCGGCTCAGTGGAAAGTTGGCACCTGTAGCTCCAGCCCTGGATTTGGTACCTATGCAAGGAGCCTCATATTAACTTCTGAAAAGCCGCATGTGGCTCTGGAGGTTTAACTTTTTTATCTTATTTGGCATCTTCGTGTCTGGTCCCTTTCCTTTGGAGAGCAATTCTTTTCCAAAGTTGGACTGGTTGATTTAGTTGGGTCGGTCCTGCTCTGGGCAGGGGGTTAGACTCGATGACTCCTGAGGTCTTGTCCAGCCCTAGGATTCTAGGATTCTGAATTGTCTTCCCATCAGGAGCTGTGCTGGACTGTTTTCAGCAGCTGCTATGGGTGTGGCTCTGTAACTGAGAAGAGCAAGGAATGGATCTTCCTGCTATCGGGTTTTCTTGGTTCCCTATACAGCTCCTTCAGCCTCTCCATTTGCTTGGGGTAATGTGGGGAGCTTGGGATAACAGTTTGTTCGGAATGACAAATGCTGCTGCAGTGAACTGTGGTCCATTGTCTGTCACTGGTTGCTCTGGAATACCAAGTGAGCAAAAATGCACTTCAGTGTCTCGATAACACCGCAATGTGCCTTTCAATTACATTGTCTCTATACACCCGGAAAAATAATCCATGGTGACCAGGTAATGAAGGACTCTGAATTTCCCTAAATCTGCAGCTAGTCTCTTCAAGGTCTCTCTGGTGGGAACGTTTGTGCGCTATATAGTTCAGTATTGTCTCTTATGTTGAGTTGTACTGGTTCCCCTTTCAAAAGCCCAGGGTCCTAAGAACATAAGAATGGCCATACTAGAGCAGAGCAATGCTCCTAGCCCTGTACCCATTCTGTTTTCAATTGGAGTCAATGCCAGGTGCTTCAGAGGGAATGAACAGATCAGGCGATCATCAAGTGATCCATCCCCTGTTATCCACTCCCAGCTTCTGGCAAAAAGAGTCTAGGGACACTTCAGAGCATGGTGTTACATCCCTTCCCATCCTAGCTCATAGACCTGTCCTCTATGAATTTCTCTAGTTCTTTTTTGAACCCTGTTATAGTTTTGGTCTTTACAATATCACCTAGCAAGGAGTTCCATAGGCTAAGACTAGAGCTTTGCATTGAGAGTGAATGTGATCAAAGAACCACAGACAACCAGCGACCTTCTGAGCTGCAGTGTGGCAGCCAAGATGGGCCTGGTGAGAAAGGCAGAAGAACTTGCTGGAAGATTTTCTGATATAACACTTATTTCTGTGGTGAACTCGCACAGGCAGGTCAGATAAGTCCAGGGCTAGTTACAGCTGTTTTAGGTGACTTCTACTCTGGGAGGGACTGGAGGGCTACATCTAGGCTGCAGCACTTTTCCGGGATACCGGCGTATCCTGGAAATCAATGCCATGTCCAAGGAGCGTGTCTGCTTTTTCAGAAAAAAATTCAAAAAAGCAGACGTGCTCTTTTGCCATCCCTATAAACCTCGTTTTACGCGGAAGAGGGATGTGTCAAAAGAGGACTTTTTTTCCAAAATGTGGCACCATGTAGACATGCCAAATTTTGGAAAAGCCTCTTTTAACAGTAAAGCGGAAAAAGATACACAATTTGCGTACTGCAAATGGTGTTTCTTTTTCCGATTTATCTTTGCAGTGTAGACCTAGCAAAGTGTAGATTTTAAGTCCCATCTGAAATGCCAGAG